>NC_090441.1:148565487-151112987 GCF_031143425.1 Pleurodeles waltl | reverse complement strand
ATGCACACTCACATGCCACTCTCTCTCACACACACCCATGCACACTCACATGCCACTCTCTCTCACACACACCCATGCACACTCACATGCACTCTCTCTCTCTCACACACACACACACACACACTGTAACACACGCATATGCATTTACACACCCCTCGGGGACACACAGAGACTTCCATGTCTCTTTCTCACACACACCCACATACAACACACACTCATATGAACACTCACATGCCTCACATACACACCAATACACAAACAAATTCACACACCTCTCTCTCTTACACACACACACACACACAAAACCCATTCACACTCACATGCCTCTGTCTCACACACACACACACTGTAACACACTCTGGCACTTACACACCTCACGCAGATACACCCACAGACTCACATGCTTCTCTCACACACACCCACATACAACACCCTCATATGCACACTCACACGCCTCACATACACATCAATACACAAACACATTCACACACCTCTCTCTCTTATACACACACACAAAAATGCACACTCACGTACACACTGAAACGTAAATTCACATGACTCACACACACACATATATAACATATAATACTCCTCTCCCAACACACACACGACCATAGTCTTTAGAAGGCACTACCCGGAAATTTTGCAAATTACATCACTGAAAGTAGACAGCAGGAAACTGCTCCGCCCTGTTTTCAGATACCTAATAGGTTCAACAGCCTTGGACCCTATTAGGGTTTGACCAATGCAGCTGCCTTAACATGCTTACAATGCTTCATTTGGTACAACAAGTGCACCTAAATCCTCCTTTTCAGTCTGCCAGGTGGGCGGTCAGCACCAGACCTTTTCCAAAATTCGGCCTCCTCAACTCAGATTGTAATCCCTGCCATGCTGGCTATTCTACTGCCAGAGTACGTCCCTCGTCCGTCTCCTGCAGACAAATGCAGACATAATGTAACTACTGAGTATCCAAGGAGGGCCTGTGGTTTACACTGTTCATCACTTTGTTACCCCACACCCATCATCAGTCTACCTTATCTGTTTTAGAGATGGACTCCTTTTGTTACTAGTGACTGGCAAAATAGTTATGCCAGTAATCACTCTCCCTAGTAGGGTGACGAAAAGTATTGACCCTAGTAATGATGGTGATGAATCTGGCGACCCGGCCTGCCTCTGAGCATCAATAAAACGTTGAGGATGACGAGTGACTCAGGCACTATTGTCGCATAATTGAGACAGTGGTGTAAAGATAACTACAAACAGCTAGGCTTCTAAGCACCCTTTGTATTATCCTCCCCGCATCCCATGCCCCATTAATTATACCTAGTTCCACGGTTTATACATCTTATACATCTTATACATACATACATACATACACACATTCCTACCTACAAACATACATGCGTACACATCTAACTGACCAAGATCAGAACTTCAGAACTGAGACTCAGAATTGTTACTACCACAAGCATATGCCCACAAATGGACAGCATGCTCTGCAGCAATGAAGCCTCCAGACAGACCACATATCCTGCCCTTAGAGTACCACCCCCTGCACTCAACTGCTAGCAACAGAGCATACTCACTGCTGCCAAAGAACACAGGCAGCTGCCTTCACCCTGGCCATTAGGCCCAGTGGGCTGGAAACAGATTACATCCAGTGGCAATATGTCACAAACCTTACACACCACTCCTTCCCACTAGACTTGGCAGCACTATCTTGAGATGTTGTCATTTTAGCCATTTAAACTAATGTAACATGATGAGCTTTTCCCATGCTCGATTATATAGAGATTCACAAAGATACTGACTGAAAACATGTGACAATCTGAACTTTGTAAATCCATTAAAGATGACAGGAATCAGCAGCTCCAAGTAGTAAAGGTTACAAGTACCTCATTAATACCCAAGAGAAGCAATGATGATAAGGTCTTCAGCCACCTAAGAGAACGGTCCAAATGACTCCTTGAAGAACATTCACACACAAAACATAAGACATGACACATGAAACACTCACATCATCGTGCCTCAAAGGCAAAACACACAGAGAATATGACAGATATTTATATTCTGGAGTTTTGCAACTCCAAACTACACATCCCAGCAATCAGTGCAACTGGAACTAAACGACCACTGAGGAAAGACTAACACTTGGAATGATGAAATATGAGAGATATCATGTGGTTACAAACAGAAAGCCATAGTAAAATACACCACAAGATAACACCTTCATACATGCTATAGCCATGAATGGAAATAAGGCATATCGGAAATCCGCCTCCTGGCATCTACAGTTTTGCCTTCTAAAATGAGGTGCAACTTACTCATCAGCCTTTCACAGGACACACTTGCTTTGTGTCTTAATCGCCTGCATGGTCGCAGTGCTTAATTTGAGCAGGTGGTTTCCGGTGCGGGCACTGACACTTGCTTTTGAGGGCTGGCACTTATTTTTCTGCATCAGGCGTTTACTGCGAGCAAAGGACACTTATGGCGGAGGAAGAGAAAAACGAAAAAGTGTCACAAAGGGAGAAAGCAGAAGGCTGCAAGGGTGAGTTGAAGGGGCAGGGAGTGGCGGTAAATGGATTAAAGAGGCCCAAAATTAAGTTAGGATTACCCTGCCTCAGTATTCTGTGCTCTCCCATGGAATTGCAGCATTCAATTGTTTCAAAGGAGAGCTTTGGGCACCGGCACCTTTTTATTTACAAATTAAGTACTGCGTGGCAGACTCAGGCACAAGTCAGGTCTACGACTCTGAAGGGCTAGGAGACTGAGGGAAAGACTTCGTAGGCCTGATTTGTGAAGGACTCTACAGACGAGGCACTGGCATTCTAGAGACAGGTCTCAACTCTGATTGCCATGTTTCGAAGACTTTTAGAGTCACAGAGTTGACATAGTCTACAAAACCCCTGTGGCTCTCATTAGGAGTGGCCCAATGGCAGACACGTGACTTATCTGTTCCCAAAAAGATATTAAATGATAGCCCAGCGATCAATATTTATCGAGGCTATTAAATCACTCCTATTTCGAGCTTTACCCATCCAAATAGGCATTCGGTACCTTTCACTTTAGATCCACAGTTGCCAGTATTTACCCCATTAAATGTTCAGACCGTCTGACCTGGGTAAAGTTGCTGGGTTTGTGGTAATTTACAGTGAAACTCACGACTCCAAGCCCTGCGCAAAACTAAAAAAATGGGCCACTCGTACTGAGGCCCTAAGTTTCCATCAGAGTCAATAAGTTTGTCAAGTTCACTCTGGGAACAGTCCGATTCTGACGTCCTCGAATGTGTCTATTCTACACTTTCGCCAATTACACCTGCCACCGAAATACATCAGCACTGACATGAGATCAGAGCATCTATGGACACCTGTTATACGAGACATCTCATGATTTACCACCAGGATCACATGCTCCTTGGATCCCTCGAATGTGTCCGTTCAGCCACCGCACCTACCCACCAAAACTCATCAATGCAGACCCTGATTACAGCGCACAGATGCACACCTGCTGCCCAAGCCATGAGTGACTTGCTACCAAGATCATATGATATTTTGATCGGTCTCTTCTGTCTCTCTGGAGAGGAGGTGGGGGGGGGGGGGGGGGGGGTCGCAACGGGGCAATCGTCATAGCTCAAGGTCCCACCTCTGAAACGGTCCACATTGCCATCTGGAAAACATCTTCATCACCGCACCGGCTGTGGGGAAGCGCTCACATATACCACTGCATTAAAATGTAACATCTTGTGATGGAGGTTTTCCTGTTACTAACGCAGGGTCAGGCAGGGTCAGGCAGGGCACAGCAAGGTGCATGTGAGGTGAGTTACTCCGGCAGACAGTAACCCATTGACAGAGGGCCAAGTTAGCTGGATAGCAGCAAGAGTACAGCAATTTTAGAACAAGGAAGGGAGGGACGCGGGCCTCATTTACAAGGCAGAAATATGCCGCATCTACAAGACATGCCGCATTTCTATCCCTTCCCCCTGTGCCGGCGCACAAATTACTGCCTAGCGCCCATGCACGCACCGATGCCTGCATTGCGGGGATGATTGTTTTTGTCTAGGAAGGGGCACCTTCCTGCACAAAAACAATCACAAGAGGTGTTTTCCTCTTTCCCTTTCTGCAGCACACATAGAAAGAGGAAAAAAAGGTGAGAAATATAGATATTTCTCCCTGTTGCATGACTTTAACAGCACCTCGGAGGTGGCATAGGAATCTGACACATTCCCAGACTTGTAAATCTGGGAATGCGTCAGATTCCTTTGGGTTCCAGGGGTGTTGCATGGGAACACCCCATGCAACGCCCATGGATCGCCCCTTTCACGCAGTGTTACTCTTGAAAGGAGTCCATATTTACAAGGCCATGAAAAGCCCTGCAAGGTGGCTGTGCGTGGCCTTGCAAATGTGGGCTGGCACGCCGCACCACTGCAGCAACAAACAAAATGATGCTCCGGTAGATCAGTGTGCCACTTGGGCCTCGTAAATGAGGCCCTAGGAGTTTTCGAGTAGCAGTAATAGACATTTATGATCTGTTAATATGTTCTTTTTTTAATGGAAGAACTGAGATGGAAAATAGCTCGGCCGATTCATTATTACAGTTTTTGAATTTGCCACCTGCATATCAATAACCAGCAGGTAAGGAGCTTCAGAGAGGTGTGAGCCCCAGGGAATGGTCCCCAGTTTGGGCGTGAGCCAACCACTGGGGTAGTAATGAATGATCTGAGGCAGTGGTTCCCAACCTTTTAACTTCTGTGGACCCCCACTTTATTATTATTAGAACCCGGGGACCCCCACTGAATCATTATTAGAATCCGGGGGAACCCCCCACTAAGTCAACACTGAAAGCTGGGGACCTAATCTATTAATATAATTTAATTTTCTAAGCAGTCGCGGACCCCCTGAGGAGGCTTCGCGGACCCCCAGGGGTCCCCGGACCACAGGTTGGGAACCACTGATCTGAGGCAAGGGCTGAGAAATGGAGTCTGGGAGGTGGGTGGAAGGGAGGATGGGTGTGGAGGTCAGGCTAATGCCAGGAATATCTTGCTATCATGCTAGACCAGATGATTCATACAGGTAGGTGCTCAAGGAAGTTCCCATGATGAGGCCGTGCATGCTCAGCTTCCAGCACGTGAGCTCTGTCAGTCAGTCAGTTATTGTTAACTGAACACGGCTGAACCATTTTTTATAACTGTATTTTTGGTACTGTATTGTATTTTAGTTTTAAACAAAGCTTTATATGTTTTTATACTGGAAGTTAATCAATTATGTAATTGTCTATTTTATGTACTGGATTTTGAGTGATGGTCTGTGTAAACTGTATTGATACAGATCTTTTATGGCTTTTCTGCCGGATAAAGTATTTGACTGACTGACTGGCTTGGGAGCTCTGTGGCACATGACAGATACCCTTTGCACTTGTCCTTTCCTATAGAAATTGTCATTGTAGTCCAGGCTCTTTCCATCCTCCCTTTGCCTACTTTCTATGAAGTTGACACAACAAATCCCTTGGTGCTAATGATGGTCCAAGGTGGGCTGAGAGTGAGCATCCTACTGCGGGCCTTACTGCCAGCCCTCCACCTTCAGAGATATGGACCACATGCTTCGTACTGCACAGCACTAGGAGGCTTGTTGTGCACATCTGGACGTTGTGTAAGGTCATGTACCCAACCGGCCTTTGCCACATCCCTGCTCCTCTCCCAGAAGATTAAATGCCAGATGCATGCACAGCCAGCCTCCCTTGGCAGAGCATGCTGCTATCTCACTCATTTATGTGCTACAGGTATGCTTGGTGGGCTTTGTCTCTGCATCAGACATCTGCGGGGGGATGCTCACCTCAATGCAAACATGCTGTTGCCCTTATCTGTGTAGAATGGGGATAAGGTTCATATGTATGATTGCTGCTTCCTCTACTTTCTCCCTCATGTCTGCTTCCCCCGCCCTCTTACTCTCCACCCATCACCAATATGGAACAGTTACTTACTGTTCACCCCACAGGCTCCTTAAAGATACATTGAGGGATAGAGAAGCAAGTTATCCACATTGTGGAAATTCTGGGGGGGACAGTGGGCGGAGTCACATGGGTGAACTTTGAGTGAGAAAGATTAGCTACGCCAGCTCACAAGTCAGGGGTACACGCAGGTACACGGCGTCCACCCACTAGTTTCACAAGATAGAAGCTGTCCACCCTGCCAAGTAGCTGTGCCACACTGTAATATGCTGAACTTCTCCTGATGTAATGTTTAAACACCGTGACTTATTCAGCAGTGCCTGCAGGTTTTCTGCTTTCCTTCTGAGCAGCAACATGCTGGCAGAGGCAAGGGGGCATTTTTTTTACTTTAAATTTGAGCTGGGCCAAAACAGAGGCTGAAGTTAAGAGGCCATCAGGCCTCCTTTTGTTCTCGTAGGAGCTATCTGGAGCTTCACACCTAGCTGCAATGGTGGGGAAACAAAGGCACACAGTTTGTGGTCACTTCACAGGTACTTAAAAGGGGCATGAATTTGACTTTGGTCAGTCCTGGTAATTAAGAGACATGCATGCTCAGTAAGAATGCCTGGTATGCTGGTCTGTTCCTTTATTTACACTAATTGCAATTTAAATATCAGTATTTTGTTTTATTTCTTTTATAGCGCTACTTATTCCAACTCAGGGTGTCAGAGTGCTTTACATCATATGTACACGATATATACACTGACAATAAATCATAAAAGTACAAATCTATGTACAGGATGTGTTACCTAGGATAGTGAAGGCTACAAGGTGTAGGAGTCACATGTCTTTCATAGCTCACTGTGCTAAATTAGAAGGATTACAATTTATGAACTGCAAGTAGCAAAAGGGTCCCTGCATTAAAACGGTAGCCCAATTACATATGTACATAAAATAAAAATCTGTCATGATAAGCTTTGCAGGAATTACGTTAGCCCCTTGGCTACTTTGATTCAAAACGGACTAGACACAACACACATCTCTCCAAAAATGAGTTAATCACCAGAGTTATCTTTACATTATTATTATTCCCTGAGATTTACAGGGCAAAGCACTCTGCAGCAAGTGTCTTAACCCCATAAGATGTTTTTTTAAATGCAGTCTGTGCAATCAATTAAGCGGAGCAGATTTATTGCCAAGTTTCTCCTTGTGTCAGTTTCTTTGTGTCAGAGATTTTTTTTAAATGTGAAACTGAGGCCGAGATATTGTGTCAGGTTTGTGTCACGTTTTTGGCACAACCCCAAAGCAAGATCTCATTTGTTAAATCTGGTAATTCGCTCAAATGTACTCCTTATAGACCTGCTAAATATATGTGTGAGGTCTTAAGAGCAGATGGCACTTCTTGTGATGCCACGTCTGTGAGGTTATGGGTTGTAATGCCACTTCCTGTGATGTCACTTCCTGTGATGCCACTTGCGATGTCACAAGCTGTGCAATCACACGCCATGATGTCACTTGTGTCCTGTACAACTTGGTTAGTCCCCCCACATCTTTTTTAGGACTTGTGCCCTGCACTACGCCACACACTGAGGCCATTCTTTGCATGCACACTCACCAGTGCAGTGCTTCTGCAGCCGCAGGATCTCCAGGTGCAGGTCATGGAGCAGGTCCAACTGCTCCTTCTTCAGGAACGCGATGTTTCGCTGCACGCTCTGGATCTGCCTCTCCAGGGACGCGGTCTCCATCACTACCCGCAGATGAGCTCAGGCCTGCAGGGACATGAAACGACCAATGTTCAGAGCAGAAGAAGCCTGGCTCGTGACCCACCACCTGAGCACAAAGAACCTCCGCCTTCCACAGAAGCTGGGAAGCAACACTGACACCAGCATGGACACAAGCGGATGTGGAAATAACAGGACTGTGTTCGCCTGTGCCATAATGCCTGCACTCACGAGTAACCAAACACTGCTTTGTCTCCCAAGTTCATGGACAGCACTGGTGGACAATGCAGGGGGAATGTCCCAGCTGACCCTACAGCCATTATATACCATTCTAACCATTCCACTGACCGCCAGATCTCCCAGTGCCACCCCATGATGGATGAGGGGGCCATTAAAAGCAGACTCCTGAGGCCACTGAAGAGAGTGCTTGCGTCTCTGACCCCTACTGCTACTACAGCTGAGGCCCAAATGCCACAGGAACCCCACCACTGCCTTGGCCCCAACATTGCAGCCTCACTTTCACAAGCACTCTCTACTACAAGGAAGCCACCCCACCAGTGCTCATCCATCACAGGGACTCCAGACCCTCGGTACCTCCGACTGCTTGTCAGGCCACATCCCCTGCAAACAAGAAATACTGCAGTATTATTGCTACCTTTTGCTTTCTTTGTGTAAGGAAAAGAAGGGGCAGGGGTATATAATTGTTACAGAAAACTGTGGCCCGTAAAGCTGGGTACGTTCATTATTAATAGACACCTATGGCCAATTATTTAGAACGTTTGTGTTGATATAACTATCAAGTAATCACATCTCTCATTAAATATTAGTGCTCGGTGCTCGCCCGTATTGCACACTGTGTTGAACCCCATTCCAGTGCGCGTGCGCAAGACACGGTGCACATCCTTCCTGCCAATACAAGTACAACACATTGTGTCATTTATGAGCGTGTAAGGTGTGGCTGACAGTGTTTCGCGCCCCTACAGATGCAGTCACCAGGACAGGCCAGTGTGGAGAGAGGGCCCGCGAGAGAGTCGCTGTAAAGCTGCGGTGCACATGTACTGGAGTAGATATGCATGCGGGGCGATATTTTAAACTGAATATTTTGGTAGAACACCAGGACTTGGACACATTTTATGGTCTTTCGTGGCATATGTGCCCAATGTCAGGAGCTTTGTTCGAATTGTTCTGGAGCTCCCTGAGCAGGGCCCGCTTTCCACTGGTGCGCCCGGTGCAGCAATATTTTTTGGCGTCCAACCCCCACGACCAACTCCTCGGATTCCCCCCTCTCTCCCACCCGGC
Organism: Pleurodeles waltl; assembly: GCF_031143425.1. NCBI lineage: Eukaryota > Metazoa > Chordata > Amphibia > Caudata > Salamandridae > Pleurodeles > Pleurodeles waltl. The sequence goes on along the minus strand of NC_090441.1, from coordinate 151,104,045 downwards.
GAAAGTGGCCCTCATCTCTCCATAGCCCCTCTCACATACTTTTCATTAGTTTTAAAGCACTTGTGAATGTCGCCTTTACTAACCCACTCAGCTATCCACATAGAACCCAGTTCTGTTCTTTACAACGGGCACATTAACCCTCTGTGCTATCTCCTGGTGAGTCAGAACTGCCACTGGACAGAACGCCATCTATCTCTCGCTAGCAGGAACATTAATCCCAAATTATCTTGACATTTTAATTGCGTCCTGGAAGCTGGGCAAAGAAACGTTTCAGCAGCTGCTTTTAAATCACAAGTTTCAGGTATTGCTAAACACAGCGCCCCACTGAGGTCAGCGCCAGGTGCGGCCGCACCGATCGCACCGCCCTAAAGCCGGCCCTGTTCCTAAGCCGTGCCGGACACACTCTCTCTGCACCTTCCACCATGTGTGTTAACCACTGAGGACGTGGGGTGTCTCCTTCCTGTGCCACAGTCTCACCCGAGCACAAAGGTCTTTCCTTTCCAGTTCGTGCCTCACAGCCGTGGAAACCTATAATGACCCCGAGAGCAGAGGGCGCCACAAACACGCGCTCCTTTCCACACACGTTGGTGTTCCGCCTAGTCTGTCCGGTGACACTCCACGCAGCCTCTAGCTGCACAATACACCACAGACTCATAATGATAAACAACTTTTTCCAGCTGACAGCTCCTTTGTCCACATACATAACAACCCTACTGTATGCTATATTTACAAGTCACACATATGCACCCCTTCTTTGTGCTACTGGAGATCCACATGCAACTAAGAAACTATGTGGGTGATGTTGGGTCGGACCAGTGTTTTGTGTCTCGGGGGAGCTCAATCATACATTACTATGTACACAGGATAGTACCATGACACCCTGTGATCTGACACCATCCCTCCTTCCAAGCGGGTGTAAGACGTTCACACATTCTGACCACAATCCTTTCCTTCAACATATCACAAAGTTTGAATGTTATGAAAAGACATCTTACAAGCCACAATCGAAACAAGAGACCACAAACAATGGCCACTTCCATTGAATGCTGCCATCTGTATCACACCTCCATGTGTCTAGTTCCTGCCCATCGCTTACTACTAGAATGCTGCCCCGGGAGAGTGAAGCCATAATATAATCCTCCCACTTTAAATTGCAAAGATCTCACTGAGGTGTCCCTGGGATCAGTGAGTCTGTAGTCTATTCACCTTACGTGTCAGTGTCCCACCTTGGACTACAACTAGGAACCCGTAATATGACATTTTGTTAGAGACACAGGGAAGGTTTATCAAGCTCTTGCATCACGCACGGTGATGCAAGGCAACGCAAGGGCTTAAGTCAGATTTACTAAACCATGTAGAGCCACCTTGCATGGCTCTGTGTCGTTTAGTAATCCTGGAGTAACGATAGGCAGTACAAGACTTGAGCAGAGGGATCAGATTTGCTATTCTCACTCAAAACTAAGCCACATTGGAAACAAGCATTTGCAACGGCATGGGTTTGCTCGACCTAGAGCTATTAACGTTGTAAAGTCCTAACCGGACTTTAATAATAATAATAACACAAGCTTTATTCGGTCATAAACCATCAAAGCAGAAACAACATTATTCATATAATTGCACACACAAATAAAATTCAGTGAAGAAAAAATAAATAACAGACAATAAAAACATAATTCATTATTAACAATAAAACCAATAAAATCTCTCAATGCATATCCCAGAGCATGCCTAATTATGAACTACAATAATTTAAAAAAATGAGTTCGTATATACCATGCAGCCACAAGGAACTTGCTAACTGCATGGAATAAAATAACAGAAGTATCACTCTTTAAAATCCTAAGGGCTGTAGCAAATTGCCTAAAGCCCAGCATCTGACAGACTGGACGAATCCACTTACGACGGGGAAAGGCATACGCTGTACAGAAGAACATAAAATGTTCAACTGATTCCAAAGCAGAATTACAGCATGGACATAGTCTAAGTATCGGCGATGGCCTCCGACTGTTAGCAAAGGACAGTAGCGGTAAACACCCGTAACGAAAGCGAACATACAAACTCTTCCCCAAAGTATTGGGGATGGGATCTAAAAAAGGGTCAAACTCAGGATACCATTTAAATCCAAGGAAAGCATTAGTCAATCGTCCATGTGATAAACCAAGGAGATAATTGTTCCTAACATAGGACCAATATACTTTTTTCAAAGACAATTTGTAGGCCTTCTCTAAGTCCTGTGGGTTCTCCCAATAATTCCAGAGCCCCAGGATATAGAACCAATTAGAGACATGCCTAAACCATGGAATGGATATTACAATGGATCTTTTTAAAAGGTCAAGAAGAGAATCCCTGTAGACGACAAGCTAGGGAGTTGTCCAAATTCTTACCCAGAAAAGTAGAGGTTTTAGGGCTATCATATCAGAGATACGATTAAAACCAAGATCTAAAAAAACAGGGATCAGGAGGGTGCTACCTGGGCACGCAAGTAATGCTCTAGCAAAGTTATTCTCACCCACAGCTAATTTAAAAGTCTTACAAGAGCCCCACACTTCAGCATCATAAATAGCGGAGAAACGGCTTTTGTAGCTATACTCTTATCAAAGCGCAGAATAGCCCCAGATCTATGTTGGAGACGGGGACACACTCTTGTTAATCTGTTCTTCCCAGAGCAATTTATTAGAGATCCTCACACCCAGGTAATCTATTGAACTTACTTCCCCCAGAGGAGCCCCAGCTAAAGTAATAGTACATCTCCTGGCTGATCGAGGGCTAAGCATCATTAATTTGGTTTTACTAGCATTTAGTTCCAGCCCATGGTCAGTACAGAAGGTTGTAAACTTATCCACAAGGGTCTGGAGACCCATTGGGGTCTTAGAGATAAGGAGAGAATCATCCGCAAAAAGCAGTATAGGGATATTTTGCTCATACAAGGACGGGGCATGGTTTTGGCGAAGAGACACACCTTGTACCACCTCATTTATGTATAAAGTAAATAAGGTTGGTGCCAAAACACAACCTTGACGAACCCCCCGTTGAATAGCAATATGATCTGTCAATTCACCCTGATTACCCCACCTCACCTGGGCGTATGTGCCCTCATGTAACCGTTGCAGGAGTTAAATTATGTTTGTTGGAGTACCTATTTTATATAGAACATCCCATAATTTCCCTCTAGGGACCATGTCAAAGGCAGACCAAAGGATCACGAAGGCAACATACAATTTTTGTTTAGCAAGCATTACATAATTCCAATATAAAAGTGCCAACCTAAAAACCTAATCCATGGTACTAATTTTGAGGCGAAAGCCTGCCCGAAGTGGAGACATCTTGTAATGGGTATCAACCCAATCTAAAAGCCTTCCCTAAAGTTGTTTAGACAATTTTGTTTTGAAGATTATCAATAAGGCTAATAGGTCTATAATTGCCAGGGGAACTCACCACTCCCTTTTTGTAAATAGGAACTATTTCAGCCCCTTTCCACGTACTGGGTATTAACTCCCTGCTGCTATTGTATTACATATCATATTTATATAACTGGAGCAAATCACTGGCTCAGACTTATATAGGTCTCCCAATATCTTGTCTGGACCTGGGCTTTGGAGGGTTTAAAGAATTTATTGCGGCTAGTGTTTCCCCCAAGGTGAAAACAATATAATCATCCTGTTTACACACATCCGTTCCCAGGTCACCAAATGATGGACTCACTGCAGCTGACTGTTGGGAGTAAAGGTTACAAGAGGAAGAATTACAGGGCATAGCATAAAGATTAGAAAAATGATCAACCCAACTCTCGGGTTAAATATGAGTACGAATTATGTTCTTGCCTTCTCTATGTCTATCAGACAATACTTTCCAGAAAGACATATTATTGTTAAGTCTAACAGCATTCAACAGGTTCTGCCAAATTAAGTCGTCCCGACGTTTCTTTGCCTGTGCTATAGCTTTATAATAGGCTAGTCTGGCTGTTCTAATCGCCACCTGAGAGCGGGACACGATGGCTAATTTCAATAAATGTTTGGCCTTTGAACAATCCTTATTAAACCATTCTCTATTTTTTGTTGAGTGATCAAATGGCTTAATAGGAGTTCTCTTATAAAAAATGTTTTGCAGCTTATGTATCATTATCTCATAGATGGTAAAAATTGGAATATTGGCAACCTCATGCCCCTCATAATCTGCCATAACACCAATAAACAATTTGTAAATCTCTCTGATCGTTTATGGATTGGACAGTACTTTTGGCCAACTGACACAGACTTTAGTTGCCACATAAATTGAAAATGAAAAGTAATACAGTTTTACATAAGCGAACCGATTTAAAGCACCACCCCTTGAGCATGAAGGAATACACAAAAGGAAACAGAAGTTTGCTTGCCGTCAAATGTATTGGCAAATGTGCAATTATCCATGTAACAGCGTCAATGTCATTCAAAGCGCTCGACTACTGCCCAGCGAGATCACGCTGCGTAGGAAATAAAAAATAAAGTAGTCCAGAAGCCATACGGAAAACATGGAGCCTCGTATGTTTTCAATAGTTGGTCGGTGAGCTCGAGGAGGACTAAACGCCACAAAAGGCATGACGTATGCAAGCCTTTCACAAATGAAAGCAGGTGATTTTTAAAAGGCAAGCCCACAAACCAACTAAACTGATGGGAATGTGGTGGGCGTGGTTAAAAGCCCACAGAAAGATTACAGCAGGCTAGAGAGCTTGCCTGCTCGAGCCTAGAAAGTGTGGGACTCTGGGGGAGGTCAGATTTACTATTCATAATGTAAACTAAGCAAGATTGTGGAAGGTGTTGGATATTTGGTAGATGGGGGGCAAGGAGTTTGGAGATTGACTATTTCTACTTCAAACTAAGCAACATTGGGGAAAACGTTGGACTCTGAGGGGGTCAGATACATATTCCAACTGCAACTCAGCAACACTGAGGAAAAAGTTAGACACTGGGGGAGTCATATTTACTGTTTCTACTCTAAACAAAACAAAATTAGGGAAAGCATTGGACACTGAAGGGGTCACATTTACTCTCACTCTAAGTTAAGCACCATTAGGGAACACACTGGACTGCGGAAGGGTCAGAATGACTATTTCCACTCCAACCTAAACAACATTTGGTAGACCACTGGACCACTCCAAACTAAACAACTCTGGGGAAAACATTCAGCCTTAAACAGAGGGGATTTACTATTTCCACGTCCAACAAAACAACACCTGGGAAATAACTGGGCTATGGATGGGTGGTATCAGATTTTATGTTCTGTCTCCAAGCTAATTCAAATTAAAGGGAAAAAAAAGAGAAAGTTACATAAATTAATCTAAACAACATTAACAAAATCTGAAATGCATTACCTATTAAAAATAAAACTTGTAAATATAAAATAAATATATATAATGTAATAAATGTAATATCTGACATATACATTTAGATTGATACAATAATGAAATTCACAAAATTTAAATGTAAATTCATAAAAATCAGTGTATGGCTTCTTAAATAATAATACAATGAAATGGGTTTTAAAAAATCAGAAACACACTTCTTAAACAAAACAAATTATTCTATTTTATTAGGTGATAAACAAATATTGTTAACATTTGAACAAAACATATACAAGTATTTAAAACATAACATTAAAATATTTAACTTTAAAACATTCCCCACCGAAGCTCCTATAATAAAATGTAATTAACTTCAGACTATGAAAACATTATTTTAAAACACTTTTCACCCAAAACCTTTATGAAAACAACTATTCTGAAAAATGTGTAACATAAAATTTAAGAAACTATTTTTAAACTATATATGTACACATATATATATATATATATATATATATATATACATATATATATATTTATATACTTATATATGTGGGTGTGTAATAAAATATTTTACAATAAAAAAGTACATTTAAAATATTTATTTAGAATACTACCTGCCGAAAATAATACATATAGAAATTAAAAAAATTAACATATTAAACCAATAAATATAAAAACACCCCAACATAGCACAAAAGTTACAAAAATAGAATATTTAGATAACAAACAATACAATAAATTACACATTATTAACAAAACACATACAGCAATAAGAAAAAACAAAATATTAAAGTAATTGATATTTAAAACACTTATATTATTGTTTAAAACAGAAAAATAATTTAATTAACATCAATATTGTGAGTCTGCTTTTATAGTCCTGGAATTTTTCATGTGCTACCTCCTCCTTCTCATGTGACTCCTGAGCTCCACACCTAACCTGCCCCGCAGCCTTTAAGGCCCATCCTCCGGTGCAACCACACTCCTGCTACAGGTCAAACCAGTGCTTAATTTGTGCTTGTTGTTTCTGGTGCTGAGCACCAGCACTTATTTTTGAGGGTCGGCGCTTAGTCTTCTGCCTCAAGCATTTACTGCAAGCAAAAGACACATATGGGAGACACGGAGGAAGAGAAAAACAAAAAAGTGTCACACTGGGAGAAAGCAGAAAGCTGCAAGAGTGAGCTGAAGGGGCAGGGAGTGGCTTTAAATGGATTGAAGAGACCTGAGATGGCTTCAGGATTACGCTGCTTCTATATTCCGTGTTCGGACATTTAAATGCAGCAGCCGTGTGTTTAAGAGGAGGGCTTTGAGCACCGGCACGTTTTTATTTACTAATTAAGCACTGGGTCTAACCTTCCAGCTACAGCACTTACTCCGTAACTCTCCTTCTACACTTGCAATCTGAAGTCTTTTGTTCTGGATTAAGGGCCACATGTAGGCATGTATAATTTTGCGACTTGCAATTTGCGAGTCATAGCGACTCGCAAATTGCAACTCGCAAAACCAAATGCAGAAAGGTGTCTCAGACACCTTCTGCGACTCGCTATGAGGTCGCAAAGACCCACCTCATGAATATTAATGAGGTGGGTCGCAGTTTGCGACCCCATAGCGAGTCCATGCACTCACAGGGATGGTGGCCTGCTGGAGACAGCAGACCTCCATGTCTGTGACTGCTTTTTTAATAAAGCAGTTTTTTTTTTTCTTTTTGCAGCCCGTTTTCCTTAAAGGAAAACGAGCTGCAAAAAGAAAAACTTCCGAAACCATTTGGTTTCGGTTTTTTCAGAGCAGGCAGTGGTCCATAGGACCACTGCCTGCTCTGAAAAAACATTTTTGTTGACATTCACAAAGGGGAAGGGGTCCCATGGGGACCCCTTCCCTTTTGTGAATGAGTTACCACCCACTTCAAGTGGATGGTAACTGCGAGTTGGTTTGCGACCGCATTCGCGGTCACAAAGCAACTCAGCATGGCGATGCGGTTGCAAATAGGAAGGGAACACCCCTTCCTATTTGCGAGTCACAGCCTCAAATTGCGAGTCGGTACCGACTCGCAATTTGAGGTTGTGCATCGCGTTAGGCCTTTTGCACGCTGCAAACTGCAATTTTCGCAGTTTGCGACGTGAAAAAGGCTACCTACATCTGGCCCCAAATCCTTACAATACAACAGACAGAACTTCTTCAGGGATCCTGTACTTGAAAAGGAATGATATTAGGCTAGAACCCTATTCCCAGAGAAAATCCTGCAACACCTTTTTTCAGCGCACAGACGGCTAATTTCGGTATGGATCCACATCTCCCTTTTACCATGGCCATACTTTCAGGATGCGGAAGTGTGGATGGAGGATGGAGAGCTCTCAAAATCCCCTTAATGTTACCAACCAATTAGAAGACCACTGTAATCCCCCATAACAACTTTTTAAAAGGATAAATTATTAACAGCATCAAATTAAAATGGGGAACTGGGGATCCAGGAGCACATGACATACCTAATAGACCAGTGGTTCCCAACCTGTGGTCTGGGGACCCCTGAGGGTCTGCAAAGCCTCCACAGGGGGTCCGAGACTGCTTAGAAAATTAAATAGTATTAAAAGATTAGGTCCCCGGCTTTCAGTAATGACTCAGTGGTGGGTCCCTGGATTGCAAAAATGATTCAGTGGGGGTCGCTGGGTTCCAGTAATGATAAAGTGGGGGTCGACAGAAGTCAAATGGTTGGGCAACACTGTACTAGACCACAATAACAACAATCAAGGCAATAATGACAAAGCTATGCCCTTCATTGAAGAGGTTGTAACATCTCCCAGAAGGTAGACATCCAAGACTATCACAAATAACCTAGCCCCTTGAAAGCAGTATCAAACTTCATAGGAGACAACTTGTGTTGTTAAATAGGCAGAAAAGAAAAAAAACACCTAACAGTGATCTAGCAAAAACCCTAAAGATTTATTTAAGACTAATGAATTAAACAAGTATTGAGGAGCATCCCATGATAGAATTGGATGGACACAACAACAACAAGTGCAAAATGAACTTTTCACTTCCAACAAATTCTCTACAACAGGAAGAGAGCTCTGCAGGAGAGAGAACCTATTCCACTTAACAGCAAATAGACCATGGGTCTCTAGAGGATGGAGATGAAAACAATCATCTGATCATCCTTAAATGGTTCACAGGCAAAACCATAATGAATAAAACATTGAAAAGTAAAAATACCCCAGGCCCCAACCTGCTCTCAAAGGAGCCACAGAGCTTTAAAAGACTTCTTAGATCCCAATCTTGGAGGAAAAAATCCACAGTGCTGTAAGTATGCACAGTCTGCCTAGATTCTGGAGAAACTGCATGGTTGCCCTGCTGTTTAAAAATAGCTCTATTGCTGATACCACTTTGCAGCATGACAAAAGCAAGCTGTGATGGAGAGATAACATAACATGTGTATTTGTAAAGCGCACGTTCACCCGTAGGCCTCTTGGCGCTGAATAAATGATGTTTATTGTTACCCAACTCAATGGTACTCATTTTATCGACCTCAGAACTTGGATGAAAGGCTGGGTGGACCCGCCGTGATTTGAACCTGTGACCATGAGGTCAAACACAGGCCCCTACAGTGGACGCATTAGTCCCCTAAGCCACCAGACCCGGAGTACAGCTGTGCTCTCCCCAACCCATACGTTACCCAGTGGGGGGGAGGGGGACATATGCAGTACACCTTCATCCCTCAGGTAGGGAACAGAAATAAGCATTTGTTGTAGACAGCTAACAAAGGTGTACTGGACCAATGCCTTTTACTCCTTCTTGCACATGTGATCCTGACATGGTCTACCAGGAGTGTGTACAGCCTGCGTTGCTTCCAATGTGATCTTTTGACATTGCTGGCCCTCATCACCTCCACTGCACGAACTCCCTCTGATGGCATCTGCTGCCTGCCACCCTTACTTTCATCCTCGCAGACTGCATCAGTCCACAGTTCCTGGTTCTGACTTCAGTCACACATGTCCTAGACTGATTGTGCTGCTCTCTCGGAGAGTGTGTAGGGGATCTCAGAACCCTCGCCACAGCTGCTGTCACTCCCAGTGCACCACGGAACAGATGACTACTTCCCACACCTGACCTGGGTTACGGATCCAGGTGGCCACTAATCCACCCCGAGCATGCAGTCTGCACTCAACTGAACTAAGTAAGACTACTGATGTGAAAACTCCACCCGAGCTAGACACTGTGCCACTCTCAGCCACAGCTCTGCTCAGGTGAGTCCTGCTCAAGTGCCCGTAAACTGAGATACAGAGGCAAGCAGCGTAGAGCATTCTGAGTGTACTGTGTAGTGCCCTGCTGAACACATTCTAGTGTTTCACCGGCAACCCGGCTGAGGGCTGGACTTATACTCACACCCCACAGCCACCCAACACAGGCGTCACCAGTCAGGTGACCCTACCAATAAAAAGGGCTGGGCGCACGTGCCCATGGCCAGTTCTAACGACCATGCTACTGTGCCCGCGTCACTTTATTCTATAGCATGAGGGCCTAGGGCCCCCAGCACTAGAATGTGTCCAGCAGGACACTACATGCTGCACTGCAAAGCTGAGTTTAAGAGTATTGTAGTGCAACAGAAAGCATGACCACGAAGACACAGAACTTAACAGAAGTCTCAGTCTTATTTCTTTATATAGAGATAAAACACTGACCGGACAGTGTATTATACACCTGCTACCCAGACACGAAAACAGAAGTGGCTCCATTAGCCAACCAGATAGCTAAAAAGTATCCCAAATGTGCAAATCTGGCCAATTTTGTATTTGTAAAGACTATGGGGGTTATTACAACTTTGGAGGAGGTGTTAATCCGTCCCAAAAGTGACGGATATACCACCAGCTGTATTACGAGTTCCATAGGATATAATGGACTCGTAATACGGCTGGTGGTATATCCGTCACTTTACCGTCACTTTTGGGACGGATTAACACCTCCTCCAAAGTTGTAATAACCCCCTATGTGTATTTTGCAACATACGGGAATCTGCAGGCATGTGTGTCTTTCGCAGGCAATGCTTATGATAATAGCAGGGAAGTCAACAGTAAAGACCAGCTCACCTGCCTACAAAGCAGGCCCACAACTTGCTAAAAACATGGTTCACTCATTGAACTACCAGACCAGCCCTTCGGGAGAGGCCACATTACCATGTACACCGGTCCGACCTTGCCACTGCCCCCTGAAATGCAAAGCCCAAAAAGAGATACAAAATTCAGTGAGCTTAGAGGAGTACCTGTCTCCAGTAGGACAACAAAGGTACTTGTTACAAGGACTGTCTACTTGCCACAAGGGCGCAGTTCTTGTGCTATTGGATCTCTCTGAGGCATTCAACACCATCTCGCCTGATATCTTGGTATCTCGCCTTTACAATGCTGGAATAAGGCATGCCGCGCTTAAAATCCTGGAGTCCTTTTTAAGGGACAGATCTAATATTGTTAGCTGGGAGGGTTTTAAAGCTCCGGCCTTCCATTTGCCATGTGGGGTCCCCCAGGGCTCGGCGCTGAGTCCTATGCTTTTTAATGTATAAGTGGCCCCCCTGGCAAGACTTATTCGATCGTATGGTTTTACGCCATCCTCCTGTGCTGATGACACCCAGATTATCATTCCCATGTCTAGGAGCAACTGGGAGGAAGTGGCAGAGCAGTTTAATAGCTGCATGAAGGATATTGATCAGTGGATGAGACAGAATTGGCTTAAGCTTAATACCAACAAGACGGAGATTGTCTTGTATGGTTGCAGTAAGGATCTGTGGGGTCCGCGATGGTGGCCGGATGACTGTGGGCAACTACCAGTCCCGTGCGGAGCAACTAGAAACCTAGGAGTGATCTTTGATGAAGCATTAAGCTTTAAACCGCAGGTTAATGCCTTAGTGAAGTCTTGCTATTGGACACTGGAAATCCTGAGGAAAATCCTACCGTTTCTGAAGCAGGAGGAAAGAATCACGGTTATGTTGGCACTGATCATGTCAAGAGTGGACTATTGCAACTAATTGTTGTTGGATATTGATGAGTGCACTCTGACGAAACTGCAACTAATTCAGAATAATGCAGCTCATATGATTCTGGCACTTCCACGTTTAGCGTCAGCTTCCCTTAGCCTAAAGTGTCTTCACTGGCTTCCGGTGGGCAAGGGGATTATTTTTAAATCTCTCTGCCTTACCTTTAAAGCACTATATGGGGATGGTGTAGAACACCTGATGGACAGACTCAGGTGGTATCGTCCAGGACACGTCCTAAGATCGGAGAAGTCTTTTCTGATCCAGGTCTGCAGGACGCGCAGAATTAGGTGGGGAGATAAAGCGTTCACAGTGGCGGCTGCCAGATACTGGAATGTTTTACCGCTTGATATCAGAAAAGAACAAACGTCCCGATGTTTAGGAAGAGGGTGAAAACCTGGCTGTTCCCTCGGTAGGGCTATTGGCCTTCAGTCGTCTTCTTATCCTTTATGTCCTCAAGCGCTTTGATGCCAAGGCCGGAACGCGCTATATAAATGCCCATATACATACATATACATACATACGAGGCACGAGAACCCAGGACTTGTGACCTAGCGCACTGGCCTCTAGAAGTGTTGATTGTGCTATGATGTTGCTCTGCATAGCTGTTGTTGTTACTTGTCACATATATTGCACTTTGTCTGGCAGGGGCGTCGTGAACCCCCACTTTAGCAGCTTCAGCAGGGTGGGGTTCTTAATGGGCCTATTCTGTCTGCAACTCGGCAGGCAAAAGTTGATCAATACTGCTATACACGAATACAGCTCAATGGAAGCGCGAGCAGGAGCGAGGGAGAACGAAAGATGGGTATATAGGAGAGGGAAAGATGGAAGGAATATTGAATGGAAGGAAAGGTGAAAGAATGTATGTAAGAGTGGGTGAATGAGTGGATGAATGAATAAATGGCTAGATGGATGAGTGGGTGAAAAGATGAGTGAATGGACAGGTGGATGGATAGTTGAAAGGATGGCAGAGTAAAGGGATGGATGGATGAGTGAGTAAATGGATAGGTGGGTAGATAGGTGAAAGGATGGAAGAGTAAAAGGATGGATGGAAAGAGGGATGGACAGGTAAAAACATGGCAGAGAAAAGGGATGGATGAGTGCGTAAAAAGACAATCAAATGGATGGGAGATTGGTTGGACAAATGGATGGGTGGCAGGATGGATGGATGACACAATGGATAAATGGCATGATGGATGGCAGAGTGGAAGGATGGCAAAGTAGGTGGAAGGCAAGCAGAGAAGAGTGATGAATGGATGGATGGATGGCAAAGTGGATGGATGGATGGTAGATGGAATGGATGAATGGATAGAAGAATGGGTGGGTGGCAGAGTGTATGAATGGTTGGATGGGTGGCAGTGTGGATGGATGAGTAGATGTCTGGATGGCAGAGTAGACAGATAAAGGATGGATGACAAAGTCGCTGGATTGATGGCAGGATGTCTGGCTGGATAGACCAATGGAAGGCAGAGTGGATGGATGGGTGGATGGATCACAGATTGGATGGACGGATGGAATAGGGGAAGGTTGAATGATGGCTGAAAAAATTAATGGATGACAGAAGGTAAAGGTGAAATAATGGATATCAGCAGCTGGATGGAAAGGTGAAATAACAAATTAAGCACTGTTTTAATGGACATTTACACATGCACTATTGCCCAACAGATGCATATGTGTGGTAGGTTTCAGGTGCAGCACTCTGCTCTTGGGTACTCTAGCAGTCAGTGAATTGCATATTTGGGCAGTGTTGGGTGTGTGGTCCGAGTTCTGCCTTTATGTGATCTGATACAGGAGAGGTGCATGGTATGTGTGTGTACATGGCATTCTGTGGTGTGTCATGCTACCTGCAATTCATACTCCACCATTTAAGTGCATGCTGATGATCAGTTAGTACCATTTGGGGAGCTTCTGCTGAAAGCTATGCCACCCGGGGAATGATCACTGACAGCACTGCCACTAAGTAAATGTCACCTGATGATCCACCACTGAAATCACAGCCATCTACGAAGTCATGCAGCCACCAGTGAAATCAGAGCCACACATAACAGCCACTGTAATCTGACCTTCCACGAACTCCTGCTGAAAGCAATGAACCACCACCGAGTGCGGTGCCACCTAACTGTAACAGTGTCATTTAATCATTCCCACTGAAGTCAATGCCACCTGACAATCCCCCACTGAAAGTATTGTCACTGTTATTGCCACTAAAAGCAATAATGCACAAGCAACATCTACTGACAACAAGGCCTCAAAGTAACCACCTCCTAAAGCAGAGCAACCAGTGTCACCTTCACCAGCAAACAGTGTCACCGGTAATGCCACCTGTGGAAGTGCCACAAAATGGATAACTGATGGAGGATTCGTCAGCGAAAGTAGTTCCACCACCTGAGTAACTGTCCTTTAAAACAGTGCTTAATCTGTAAAACTGTAAGCATCAGGAGGCCCCTGCGGCCTGCACCACCCATTGCCCCTGCCAGCCCTACCGATGACAGCACCAGTGGGACCAAGTAGAGACCCAGGTAGCCCTAATGTCTCCAGTCTGGTTTGTGGACCCTCCGTTTTCACTGATTCTGTGAGTTTGCCTTTGAAGCAGAGAACAGAGTACAAGAAAGATGAGCTGTGCTCTTGTGCTCACATAAACTCCACTGCCAAGTTAGAATTCAAGGATGGTAACTTTATGGGTGTTTAGAGGACTCAGGGTGTCCACTGCTGGTGTGGCTGTACTTCGATGCTGTTCCGTCTGCCCCACTTTGTACTCTGAGGAGGCTAAGAAGCAACTCCCGTGTGCACGGGGGAAAAGGGAACTTAGACACAGTACAGCATCCTCTCTTGGATGTGGTATAGAGTTGCATTTCAGTTTTGAAGAGAATAAAAAAAACGTTTACCACATGGTCTTCTGCAATCGACTATATCACACTGGCTAAATGACTGTGTGTGATAAACCTTGTAGAGCTGGGTAGCACCTTGCAGCTATGTGTCCGTGTGAGTATGAAGTGTTCGCCTGCGACTGATAATAAGAAATGTTAGTCTAAGGTCTAACTCGTCTGAGATGTGTTAATATTTCCATGCCATACCTAAACCCTTAACTAGCTTGAGTAATATCAAATGCATTTTATAATACGTTCAGAAATCCAAATCAAGTACATGATTCGAAGTCTTCATGAGAAGAAGTGGGAGATCGCCACTCCACAGACAAAAGGGTACCTTTAGTTCAATAAAGTCAGTCATGAAACATTACTACCTTTGGGGAAAAGTCCAAGTCCATGCAAACACAGATGGTGGCACTTTAACAACAAACAGATCCACTGAGGAAGTTCAGCTGATACTACAAAGAGGATATTCCAGAGAAGATCAATGCACAATTCAGTCTTGAAACTGAGAGAGACAGGAGAAGACAAAACACAGCCATTGGGAAACAAGGTTTCTAGGAAGCGCCTTGATCTACTAGAGTTCTCAGATGGCAGCCACATTCTAGTTTGTTCTCAGTTGAATTGTTATTCTCACTATCTGGACCCCATTTTGGTTTGGAAAATACACAACAAAACACTCACCGTTACCACTGCATCTTAGAAGTATAGAACATTTACTTAAATCTGCATTCAATATTAAATTTGTGAAATCAATATTCAAGATCTAAAATGTTCTGAATACCGAAATGTAAAAAGCTATAAATGTTCCTCACCTTTATGTCTGTAGACCTTGATTAGACCCCTTGACCAAACCTCTTTTGCCCTGACCACAAGTAATGAGCACTGTGTTGATGTTCCTGAGAGTATTTAAGTGCCTAAATGTACTCTCTCTGAAACTGCTGAATTAACTTTGTAGTAAAACTGAGTAAATCTTAAATGTGGGACAATTTATAGGCTGCATCAATAAATGTCCAGCTTTTTCCTCTATAGAGTCTAACCGGGGTGCACTGACTTTGTACCAACTATGGATCCTGGGACTCTCCTGATTTCCATTGCCCTACTGGATTTTGAACTTGCCAACAAGTATTGGAGAAGCCAAATCCACAACACTTCTGGGACAAGAGTCATGCTCAGCCTGTATAATCTTGAAACTGCAAAAACCCAATGTGACCCGAGAGTGAAGTGGACATGCCGGAAAGCGTGAACAATGTTATGCACTCACGCCTGTACCCAACAGTACACAGGAGCATTGAACGTCTTTTCACTGAAGATCCTTGATATATATATATATATATATATATATATATATATATATATATATATATATATATATATATATATACACACATATATACATATATATACACACATCCCATTGTATTCTGGTCAATGCAGTCATGTTGTTTCATCTTTTCAACTTAGTAATAATAAAACCCCTGCCACTTGCTTCACTCTTTTTAGAGGTCCTCAAAAGAGGACTGTCACTGCTGTTTGCCACCTTGTACAGTTCAACTGCCTTTAAAGTTTTTGATTGTGGGTTAAGGTAATAATAAATAAACAATCTCAGCTTGCTGACAGGGCCGTCTTCCTCACGTTCACACTCACCAGCAACGTGAGAACATTCTTTGTGAGTGTAAGACTCCAGGCTTTAGCTGCTTGCTTAAACTAAAATGTGGCTTCATCCCTTTCCTCCCTCCACAGCTGAACATTGGATAACGTTCAACTAAAAAGGACCAGACCCTTACAGGTGGGGGCTGCATCATTCATATAATAGCATTCCAGGTTCCAAAAACATCAGAATCCATTTTGTTTCCTGGGTTAGTGATTTTCAGAACTTCAGATCCATGCTGAAAAGGAGTATTGTTTTAATAGTTCCACCCTGGATCAAGGTACTCATCCAAGGCTCTTATTAGCTGTCCTGATGGTTCACTCTGATGGACTTGGATGAAACAAATTTTGAGGATCGGGAAGGCATTTTCCATTATGGGATTAGTGCATTTTAACTCGACCTTAAAAATTCTTAAATAAAAGTCATTCAGGCTGACTCCATTATTTTATACCACCCTCAGAAAAGACCTAGCTCCTACCCTATTCATTATACGTCGGTACTCAACCGGAACGATCCAGCATTCTGATTCTTTAAACTGAGAGCCTCAAGCCAAGTTCCATTCTTGTGAATTTATTTTTAAAAAGCAAAAAAACTGTCATTTATTCCCGCTTTAACAACCAGGCATTAGGCCTGTTAGGGGAAGGGAGATCACCATCCTGGGTCTCTACAAAAAATTTCTGGAGCTCCTGGCTTGCAAACAAAAAGCTGCTCTGATCTTTGATTTGTCAGTGGCCTCCTTCTTGACTGCCTGGAACACATGTTAGATGTGGGGTGACGGGATAATGGGCCTTTAGAGAGGTTAATATCTTTACAATTTAGTTCAAAACATCTTTTGAAATGAAGAGGACCTCAAGGTTTGATTCAATCTCTGCTGCTTGTTAACACCTATGTGGTGCTTTGGGCTGTTAATATTGGCAGGGCCGTAGCTTCAGGGGTCTTTGAGTGTTACACTCAATAAATATTTTTTTTTTCTTATAAATAGTTGGGTAAAGGTGCATTCAGTTGGGTATTGTGAGATGTCTGACGGATTTCAGCAGGAATGTTTACATACACTCAGACAGAAAACGCACACACACTCTGTTTGAAAGTCTTCAAAAATATTGGCTATTTTACAGAATATTTTGTTTGTTCTGTTACTACACCTACCAAACCACATTCCTCTCCCTGTCCACCTCCCCTTAGGCCGTCTCATGTGCCCTGCTTGTCGTATAATGTAGTTAAACATTACATACCACCCTGATTGTCAGCAAATCTGAAGTTCACCCCCCAATCTTCCAGACTAAGCCACGCCCCTATATATTGGTGGCCTATGGTCTGCGGGGTCAAAGACATCAATGGCACCTAAAACCTTTTGGGCCTAACCAACAGGCTGCAGATAGCAGTCACTATCGCTTAGAAAACATTAATTGCCTGGATGTCGAAAAAGTGCCAATGCCTTTAAGCTGGGACGACCAAAGTTTTTGAATTCGGTCTTACAACTCCCATGAGACCTTCCAGGGTCTCTTCCCTTGCTTGTCTCTGCAATTTGGAACCTGAGGGGTATTTTCAAATTGGAAATGCATTTGACCTCGCAGGTGCCATCCAGTGTTAAGACAATTTACCATCTTTGCAACGATCTAGGACCTCTCCTGTTCTGTGCCTACAGCATTGACTAGCCCAAGTGCATGTTTTTGTGTTTGTTAGGCTTGGATACTGTGTGACAATCTGTCTGAACGCACTACAGTCAGCCACTGCCAAGCTTCAAGCAGTACAAAGCAGAGCAATAAATATTGATAATCGATTAGCCACACTGGATTGTGTTTCAGGCTTGAGGAGGGGCTTGAGAATTGGCCTAGCATTTCTACCCAGATTGAGACACCCTGCAACAGATCCTACATTGGGGGTACCAAGGTGGAGGCGCCTGTAACTTGATCTCAGGTGCTGAAAAAATCTTATTTAGATGTGAAATAGCTGTGTATTTTGCTTTTTTTGTACATTGTTTTATATATTTTCCTCTTTTCATTGTATGCATTTTTATGTTGAATGTTTGATATTTTGGAGTTTTCCACCAATAAACTAGGCTTTATCCTGTCATCACTTTCGCAGAAAAACATAAAAATGTAAGACAACCTCTAGTGTCTAGCCTTCGTAGTGCCGAATCCACAAAAATCTTGGCTGTCTTTTGCCTGCAGATGTGGAAGACAAGGCCTGGTAGTCAAAAATGTAATTTTATATTTTATTATGTAAGTTATACAGTTGGTGGTTGAGGCCGTACTCAAGGTATTTTCAATTTTATAACAAAGGGTGACGAAGCATTGCTTTCTTTATTTCAGAAAGCATTTTTATGGAACATTGCCATTATTTTATATTAACCTCTAAAATCAATATCTGAAGTCAGCGTACAGATTGATATACATAGTGTATGATTAAGTTAGAATTACACGTTTTTTCCTAAAATAAAAATGTTACATTGCTCCATATTGTTTTAAAATTTAAATGATTTGTTAAACCATTACTAAATATATTATTTTAATTGAGATAAAACTTTAAACTAGCATCTTTCCTGCCGAAACACCCAATGAGGTCCTTTTAAAATTCGATACTTAGGGCCTGATTTCGGGGGAAGGCTTATCCCGTCTCAATGGTGATGGATATCCCGCCCACCAAAATATAAATCCACTGAAATACTCAATGAGGTCCTTTTAAAGTGCAATACTAAGGGCCTGATTTACATTTGGCGGACGGGTTACTCTGTCACAACTGTGACGGATATCCCATCGGTCAAAATATAAATCCAATTATCTCCTATGTGATTTATATTGGGGCGGACGAGATATCTGTCACTATTGTGACAGAGTAACCCATCCGACGAAACCCAAATAAGGCCTTAGTCCAGAAGGTCCTGATTTAGAGTTGAGTGGTAATGGAAAGTTCTGTGTTTTGTGGAAGAAGTGCTAAATCTGCTGGAGGGTTTTCAGTGTGGGGGGGATCCTCAGCGGATTAATTTCCGCCATAGAATATCTGTTGGAAATGTTCTTCTACAGGAAAATTATCCAGCGGCAGATAATTCTCCACTCTTACAATGACCAATACATCTGACTTGCATTTGGAGCTCTGATTAAAATAGATTAAACAGCCTGCTGCAGTGAAAGAACAAAACAAAAATGATTGCTTTCTATGCACAATACATCTATGAGATAAAGAATTGAAGGTGTGATGATTCAGTGCACTTTTGAGACGTAGATAGTCCCTCACGCATTGCAATGGAGGTACAGAGGCACCGAACAGCAGGTAGCATGAAGTGAGAGAGAACCGCTCTGGGCAGAGGCAAAGATCACTCTATAGTTATGTGCGCAGCTGCCTGCCAGTGGAAATGTGCACTGGAAGGTGTCCCAAATCCAGTAGCAGCTCATGGAATGAGGTGCGGGGGGAGGGACTGCCCAAAGCAGCGTCAGGATTGGCTGGGAAGGCCCTGGCTGGGCGCTCCCAGGCAGACTGGGAGCCTGTGCAGGCTCTCTCCAGAGAGAGCCCTGTGCGCATTTGGGTTTGGCTGGCCCGAGATGGCCGGCCAAACACACATGCGCTCTGAGGGGGGAGTGCTGACCACTCCCCCAGTGCACGTCACCCCGTGGCCCCGCCCCCTTTTAAACAAAACCATAATAAACACAGTTTATTATGGTTTTGTTTAAAAGGTTTTGTAGCTGCCGCTGCTGGCAGGGGGTGGGGGTCAACGCTCCTCCGGCCTTACGGAGCAGCCGCCACTGCCCAAATCTTAGACAAGCCACAGCTCGCACAACTTTTAACAGAAGCAGAACTCTTAGAGTGGTGCAATGACACCATGGGCTTGGGACTCTGCTAATGCAACTCTAAGCAACTGTTTACCCTTCACACATCACAGCACGACAGAGTGCCACACAGCGCGGTGCAAATTTTTATAAATCTGGGTCAGGGAGTCTGACCATCATCCGGAAATGACGGCATCTCTCCTTTTCTGGAAGACTGTTCTTTGCAGAATGCAAGGTTTCATTTTAACTTACTTCACCCAGAACTAGTCCATGGAAGCAGGCAAGATGATTCAGGGAATACATTGAGTATTCGCTGCTGATATCTAACGTATGCCGGAGCCATGAGTTCGAATCCCGAGAAGGTCAGCTCTGCCTTTCGTTCCCAAAACAATGAATGAAAGTGCCATTGAATGAGTAAAAGTAACACTTTTAACCATATCCGAGAACTTTGCACTTGTTGCAACAAGAAATAAAGGAGTGCGCATCCAGTTGCACCGCTATTAATGCTTGTGTAATACAGAAAGGATAATCTGGAGTTTGCACCAGGGCAAACCATTGGAAAAACTAATTTCGAACTACTTTTCCTTCTCACGTGGAAAGTGGATAAAATACATTGATATGATATGAGGTCTACATTTATGTTAAAACGACTGCCCTGTTTTTTTTTTTTACATGCATGGGAAAAATGGTACAAAACCAGAGTTCTTATTTTCTTATAAAAAAATCTAAATGACCCACTTAAAATTATGTATAATCATTACACTTCTTACATATGATTTCATAATCTATTCTCTCCATTTTTCCCTAATGTAAGCGAAGCAAATTCTGTTTGCACCGTTCCTTGATAGACCAGTAGCAAGATGGTGGACACTGAGGAGTTGTTTTTCGCATCAGTGCAAACTTTCTGTGGAATTGTATTTACAGCGCTTGGAAACAGCAGCTGTGGTCCTATGCACTTTAAATGTATTTGAAAAGCAATGCTGTAACCGGAAGTATGTGTTTTGGGGGGCCTGGCCCCAGTAACAATAACATGAAAGTAGATTTGAGGAAGACGGATTCTGAACTTAAAGCACAGCTATTGACATATCTACCTCCAAACTTGTGCTGCACGTGTACTACCTCTGGGTGGGCTTTAACCATCGAGTCTGTTTCCTTCCTTCTCTTCTCTTCCTTGTTAGTAAGCTCCTCCTTGTCCTTCCTTTATTTCCTTAGTAGATATTAAACCATCCCTGTAAAGTCCAGCGCTCTGTAGTGATCGGGTGCTATTTAAGCACTAAAGGACGCCTTAATAAAAACAAACAAAATCGTAATATTCTGAGAAGTCACAAAAGTTTGATGATTATTATTATTATTACTGATATCCTTACAGCCAGATTTCATTCCCCCAGCATTGGTTCTGGTTTTGCTTGCTCGAGGGGGTTGTTTCAACCATCTTTCTAATGCATAAAGCTCTGGAAATATTGCTGGTTGAAGTCATAGTCTAACCTAACCATAAACTGACCAGTTCCCAGCTGTGACTAGGTGCCATCAGGAAATGTGGGTGCACCCGATCATATGTGTGCTCCACCACCACAAAATCTTGCTGGTTACCTGGACATCCTAAGATACAGTCCCTTAAGGGAAAGGTATGTTTTGGACACAGTAGAGGGAACTGACCCAATATCTCCATCAATTCCCTCCAATAACGAAGACAGATTGGGCCCTGGACTCCAGTTCACTGTAGACCGCATCTCTAACAGGGCACTGGTGACATGACACAGGTCACCAGAATATAACTGACTGAAGTGGGAAACCTGCCCCATAAACTCAGGGTTTAAAATAGAACACAGTGGCTGGGGTTGTCTATAGCAATAAGAATGTATTTCTTCTCAGATAACCCCTTTCTAGTGGCTTTAGAATAACAAAACTTTGAGGAAATAAATAAGGTACTAAACCTGTGCCTCGGAGTTTGCATGCAGCTCTTTGATGCCAGTTTATAAGTCACTGAGCTAATAAGGATTGTACCTTACAAACTACAGGTAACGACAGGATCTCTAAGATGAAAGCAACAACCCACTGATCTATCCACATAAAATTCAAATCTGTGATCTGCATGTTACACTTTGAGCTTTGCAGAAGGGACACTGACCGCCATGCTACTCTATTTATAAATCAAAACTGTGCCTAGACAAACCATAGCTCTCTCCATTAAGAGCATTAAACACCAGAGTTATCGTATCATTATTATACCTAAACATACTGGACACACAAAGATCTCTACAGGCTCAGCTTGTCTCACCACAGCCCGTTGCAAATGGCGCCACCCTAAAGCTGGCAGTGGGTACTATGATGACTGTACTGGCACAGGCTGGGAGATTGATTTGTGAAGGAGGGCGACAAAAATATGGAGGTGCCCCTCTAGGCCTGTCCGTTGCTGCAGCCTCTCTTTCGGTTTGTAACAATGTGCTTCCATCAGGAATGTGTCGAGAGTGTTGCGAACCGTGTTTTTTTTAGTTCTGGCCTAGATACAGCTTCAGCTGGTACACCAGCCTGATGTTTTTCACAGAGCAGGATAAAAATATATATGCATATTGGCGGTTTCCACTGGGTAGTTATGGTTAGGATTTTGTTTCCATAGGAAATGCATTTTTTGGGTTGCTAATACCTTTGGCCCCCTTTTAACGAAACATTCCAAAAAAGTGCTACTTTTTGACTAGTTTGTGCATGGAAAGTTTCGGTGTGATCCATCTAGCCATCATGTCCCATCCGACCCACACTCCCTGTCTCCATTTGGTCTGGTTGTGCCAACAGTGCCCTAAACCAAGGATGCCCCCACATCCAAGGCCCATCCATTTCATACATACTGCAAGAGCTCGGTCATGCATCCACCTTGCTCCTGTTAGCCACTGCCCACCCAGTCTAAGACGGGCCATGCGCCACCCTGTCCTGGGTCTGTCAAGAACCTGCCATTGTCTGTTCCATCCATGGCAGCATCCCGCTTCACACTAACCATGCTCCCAACAAACCCTAGCCCAGCCATGCCTTTCTTCTTGCCCTATCACATGCATTTCCCCTATCCTGCATCATTTCAGTCATGCCCCTACACTGCCCCATATGCCCTAGTCCAGTAGCACTCTCTTCTTACCCTGTCTCACACATGATGCCTGCCCTGCTCTAGCCCAGACAACTCCCACTCCCCTGCTGACCACTGCCCACACATACCCTCATCCCCCCCTCCTTGGTCCAGCTGTGACTACATCATGAATTGGCCATCTATGCCCTGTAATTCTGTCCTATGCCAGCAATGACCCCCAGCCTGGTCCGATCTGCCCTCACTGCGCTCCAACCCAGAAATAATTCTATCCGACTCATACCCACCTATGCTCCCAGCACGGCGAATCCAAGTCACGCTCTTCAGTGATCCTGTCAGCCATGCCCTGTCGTGCTCTAGTCAAATCCACGACCCACACTGCTCTAAGCCGGGGATGACCATCCTGCTCTAAACCTGGCAATGGCCAACCAGCTACCAACAAGCAACGACCCACACTTCTCTAAATCAGGAATGGCCAATCCTGCTCTAATCCAGCTATGACCATCCTGTTCTAGTCCAGCCATGACCCACCCTTCTCTAAACCAGCAATGACCATCCTACCCTAACCCAGCAAGGACCCACACTGCTCTAAACCACCAATGACCATCCTGCTCTATACCAGCTATGACCCATCCTGCTCTAGTCCAGCCACGACCCACCCTTCTCTAAACCAGCAATGACCATCCTACCCTAACCCAGCAAGGACCCACACTGCTCTAAACCACCAATGACCATCCAGCTCTATACCAGCTATGACCCATCCTGCTCTAGTCCAGCCATGACCCACCCTTCTCTAAACCAGCAATGACCATCCTACCCTAACCTAGCAAGGGCCCACACTGCTCTAAACCAGCAATGACCATTCTGCTTCAGTCCAGCTATGACCCATCCTGCTCTAGTCCAGCCAAGCTCTATCCTGTTTTAATCCAGCCATAACTCCTCCTGGTTTAGGCCAACCATGACCCATCTTTCTCCAAACCAGCCATACTCCATCCTGTTCTTTACATGTATGCACCCACAGTGCTCCAGACAGCTGCGCCTTATCCTGTTATAGAACATCCAATGTCCATTCGGCTACAGACCAGGCATGGCAGATACTGCTCTAGACCAGCCATACTCCATCCTGCGGTAGATAACCATGTCCTATCCTGCTGTAGATAACCATGTCCCATCCAGCTCGAGACCAGGCATACCCCATCGTGCTCTAGTCATATATGCCCCCACACTGTTCTAAACATACATACCCCTCCTGTCCCAGACCAGCCAAGCCCCTCCGTGCTTTAGACCAGCCAGCCAAGTTCCTTCATGGTTCCATGCCCCTTCGTGCTCTAGACCAATCATGCCCCATAATCTTCTAGACAGCTGTGCTTCATCCTGCTCTTCACAGGTCATGCCCTGGCATGCTCTACACCAGCCACGTCCCTTCCTACGGTCAGTGCCCATGCCCCGTCCTGCTCTAGACCCGCAATGACCCATTGTGCTCTAGACATCCGCCCCCCTACCGTAGACATCCATGCCCCACACTGCTCCAGGCCAGCCAGGCCCTGTCATCTTCTAAACAGCCATTTATGTTCAAGGAAAATCAATCTGAGCCACTAATATCAGTGCAATTTGACATTACTGGCCGCCTTATGCAAAATTACCAGCAGTGATCACCACCGTGCATCAGGCACTGTCGTCAGACAAAATGTACAAAAAAAAAAAAAGCTTTGTAAATTCGGAGTGCCTGTACATGAGTAATGCATAACAGTCACACCTGCAGTGTCCCTGGCGGCAAGGCAATAACATTTGTAAAAAGTTACCCCAACGCCACATAAGTTAACACTCAAATGTCAGCTATGATTATATTATGAAAACGCCATCATTTTTCTCCAAACATCAGCTAATGAGTTCTGAAAGTGCATATACATCGTCGTCTCATACACAGTTTTCAGCTCTGGGATACATTTATTAATGCAACCAAAGAAAAGCTTCTGCTTTACGAGGGTGGGCTGTGTAAGGAGAGTTACTTCTGGGTAACGGGGGCGCTACCGGGGGGCACGAGCTCCTTGGAGAAGCCTGCGCGAGAGCAGCCATGCCGGGGGCTTTAAGTGGGATGAAAAAACTGGGGTGGGGGGTCACTCTAGGGGGCGTGGTCGATATAATTGAGGGCGTGGCTTAAAAACACCTATACTAAAAGTCTCTACTGAGCACAGTGTGCCGCCCACTGACATTTGTTTGTTCTTTCTCTTACCTCATCCAGATATATAACACAACAAGTAAGATAACATTACGTGTACAGCAAGTCACGACGTTTGGCTTTGCCAGTGGTTGTTAGTTGCATAAGTTGTATACAATATTGAAAATGTTTCAGTCCTGAAATGGTGCGTCTGTTAAATACGTAGAACAAGTCTTTTTACACCTGCATCAAAGGCCGGTGGCTGTTCGTGCTGCTGAGGTAATATTTTTTCCCCACTCTGAGGGCAAATATTGAGAGCCCGATTGGCACCCGTCTCAGCACTTGCTTTTCAGCACCGGCAGGACCCGGCCCACTTAAAGCCCTGGCCATGCCCCCTCGTGACCCCGCACTGCTGTAAACATAGGTGCCCTTCGGAGGAGCCGTGCCCGTCGTGCCCCAACGTGCCCAGTGTTATCCCGAGGCTGCTGCAGCAGGGGGTGCCCATCAGACAGTGTCTCGGGGGCGCGCAGCCGCTGCCCTTACCTGTGAGCGCGAGCCCTGGCAGCTGGTCGGGGCGCATCCCCTGGTGCCCGGCCGGAGGCACAACGGCAGCATCTTGGTGCCAAGGGCGCAGTCCTCGGGGGTGGGAGAGCTCCTCCGGCCCCTGGCAGAGGGGCGTCCGGGGGTGATGCGGAGGATGCGGGGTCCCGCAGTGAAGGTGAGCCCCTCGGTTGTGGTACAGATCCCTCAGAGGGTAAATCCAGGGGGCACCCCTCCAAGCTGCAAGTGGGGTGCGGCAGCGGGGCCAATGGAGACGGGGCGCAGCTGGAGGCCCCGCTTCGGGGACGGCTCATGCAGACTCCTGCAAGAGCAGGACCGAGGCATAAACACAGAGCAACGTGACCGGAAGCGGTGACATCAGAGGGGGCTCCGGGAGGGGCCGCCTCAGATGATGAAATCATCATTGGCCCACCCCCGAGCCTCTGCTTCAGCAGTGCCCCCCGCCCCTGCTAAGTGCTGGGGGCGGGAGGTGGGGAGGGCCGGGTGCCCCTGGAGACCGGGATGGAGAGGAGGAGAGCCCTGCGGGGACCTGCGGCGGTCCTTCCTCTCTCTTCCAGCCACAGAGGTGCGGAGCTGGCCACGGTGCTGAAATACCCCTCCTCCCCGCCGTCCCAGGGCTGCGCGGACACTGAGGGCCATGTTTACGAGGCCCATGGCGCAGAGTGGCGGAAAAAGGCAGAAATGCTCCCTATCTGCAAGATTCAGGGCATTTCTGCCCTCTCACCCTGTGCTGGCGCACAAATTGCTCCCGCGCGCCAACGTGGGCACCATTCCACCATGGTGCAAGGGTGTCTGCGTTGTGGTGATGATGGTTTTTGAGCAGGAAGGGACACTTTCATGCACAAAAACAATCAATAGAGGCGATTCCCCCTTTCTGACATAGAGGAAAAAGCGGGGAGAAATAATGTTATTTCTCCCCGTTGCGCTACTCTTACGCCACACCTGTGGGGGCGTAGGCTTTTTGACGCATTCTCAGGTTTACAACACCTTGTAAATCTCAGAATGTTTCAAAATCCCAGGTGTTGCGAGGGAACACCCACGCAGCACCCATGGAAACGCCTCCCTGGCGCAAAGTAAGGCAACGCTTTCTCCATAACTATAAGGCCATGTAAGGCCACGCAGATTGCCTTTGCATGGCCTTATAGATATGTCTCAGCAGCCTGCGTAGCCAGTGCGTCACGAAAAGTGATGCATCAGCGGTGCAGGGTGCTTATATATATGGTCCTGATTATTTAAAAAATGCAGTATCCACTCCGCCTTTCATCCTGGCGTGCAGACAAATCGCACACTTCATTTTGCAGCAGGCCTCGCTAAACGTAAACAACAGATTTTACACACGCCCTGCCATCTGTGCAGTTCTTGCAGTGTTTTCCTCTCAAGGACTCGAGTGACTGGCACTAATTCAATGCTTTGTGCTCCCAATATTAACAGGGTCATTTGCACCAGAGCGCTCGTGCAGGAACGCGCAAGAATAATGCATGCCTTATCTTATTTCTACTATCGATTAGCAACTGAGAGCAAATTACACTTTTTCCCCTTTTGAAGTGACCACACCTATTTGCTAATATAGAAGAAGTAGGAACGTGAACAAAGAAGGACCTACGTTATTCCATTTTTATTTGCACAAAAATGCAAATTATTTGAAAAAGAATGGTAACAATGTCATTATGTCCAAAGTTTGGACCTTGCAACTAGGCTTAGTGGTTTCCAACTACAGCACTGTTAGCAATAGTGTTCCTGATTGGCTAGGGTAGGCACCTCAGCCAATCAGAAACCACCACTTTTGTCAGGGCGAGGGAGCTACACACCCAGATAACCCCTGGTCACCCCCTCGGTAGCTTGGCACAAGCAGTCAGGCTTATCCCAGAGGCGATGTGTAAAGCGATTGCACAACACACACAACCTAGTGACACAATAAATATACCACAAAAAGATTTCACAATAGGTTATAGAAAAATAAACTGTATTGCACATAAAACATCATAGACCAAAAACAACACAAACCAATAAATACCCTGCTAAGCAAGCAGTTGCCAGATCGCCATCCTTACCATGAAAGCACAACTGAGGAGCAACGTTTCCAGATTGCATGGGTCATAAAAACATTACCATCAACACACATGTCATGGCAAACCATATCCCCTCCAATGCATATGATGCAGATCCCACAATATGTATGTCACCCAAACAAGGTCAAGACAGCAAATGACATTCTCAGGTCATGAGACCAAACATAGAAACAAGGGGTGGGGGGCAGAATAATACAGGGAACTGCAGCATGTGCCAGGATTACCAACAGCACCTTCTACACGAAGGGTGCAGCACGTCTGCGCTTTCCACAATGTATGGTGAGGGAAAAATCCCCCCTTTTGAACGTAGGAGGCACTGCGCTCCGTCTACCATATTTTGGCAATGGCGTGATATGCACTTCAGAGGAAGGTGACCTCGCTCCTCTCAGGGGGGCCGCCTCACCGATAACGCTCCTCAGCGGATGGTACACCGCTTGATTTGGGTATGGAGGAATGGGGGTGTTAGAAATGGCGTTTCTAGTTGGCTAGGGTATGCACCTCAGCCAGGCAGAACCCACCACTGGGGATTACACACCCAAGATAACCCCTGCTTATCCCCTTGGTAACA
Organism: Pleurodeles waltl; assembly: GCF_031143425.1. Classification (NCBI taxonomy): domain Eukaryota; kingdom Metazoa; phylum Chordata; class Amphibia; order Caudata; family Salamandridae; genus Pleurodeles; species Pleurodeles waltl. The sequence goes on along the minus strand of NC_090441.1, from coordinate 151,076,004 downwards.
CACATAACACAAGTGAACCAATAAATACATTACAAAGGAAACAAAACAACAAGTTATATAAAAATAAACTGTATTGCTTAAAACATCATCAGACCAAAGACAACATGTATCAGTAATACCCTACTACACAAACAGATGTCAGAGCATCACACAGGTTACTAGTAGTCTGCGAAACTAAGCAGTAGTCAGGTAAACATATAGCTTACTGGTATTCTGAAACACAAGCTGTAATCAGGTTATCATTATCACCAAAAATGCACGTCAGGATAAACAAACTATCATGAATGCCTAGACATCATCAGGAATGCACACAAAATGAAACATTCTCATAGGACATAGATCCTATAAAACATTACAGACCTATTAGGCAGGTCGTACAACTATGCACATCATCCGAATCATGGTAGGGCGACATGCAATCTTTACTAGGTGATGGTAACATATGGAGGAAACACTGAGGGCCACAGAACTTTGTGGACCTATAGCGCATACACCAACAACACCTTCTGCATGAAGGTTGTAGCACCTCAGGGCTCCCTTTGTCAGGTTTAAGGTAATTTGCAGCACACCCTGCCCAGCGAAAGGAGCTCCTGTGCATTAGGCTTAACGTGGTAATTGAAGCAGATTGCGGGCAGGACCAGGGACCTCTGTCGAGGATCACCACCCCAGTCTGCTACTGACGTCAAAGAAGCTGCCTCCCCTCCTTTCAGCCGGTGAGCACAAGTACGAGGGGGAAGCACACAGTCCTCCCAACCCGCCAGGATGCCTCTCTGGGTCTCCCGCACAGGGCCGAACACCAGACAAGTCACAGGCAGCCGCCCACGTCCTTGCGCTGTGGTTGCCATCTTCCCTAATGCCGCCTTGCCTCAGCAGTGCATCCGGGGCCCTCCCAGACCACTACTTTTCCTTACCTAAGTTTGGGGCAAAACGGCTCCAGCCGGCTACTTCTCCTCTATCCTTGCCCGGGACGCAGTGGTGAAGCCTTCCCAATAGGAGGGATATCAGTGCCCCGGCGGCACCTAGGGGATCGTGGCTAGTCCGTGCTGGGTTCTTCTCAGCTCTCCTGCTTCAGAGGGGGAGGGGGTGCAATCACGGTATGCATGGGGCGCTCCCTCCGCCAGAGCCAGCAGAACATGAAGCGCTCTTTCTGAGCTTTAGAAGGAACGAAGAACGAGTGGTACACTCCTCCAGCTCAGCCACGTGAAGAAAGAAACAGGATAAAGCGCTCTTCATGCGCTAGTGTGGGTAAAGGGCCAAGGACCTGGGTGAAGTGCCCCCCATATGCTGGGCTCCGCGGGAGGCACCGTAACGGACACAGAGGGGCAGATAGGCCACCACACTGAGCCAGAAATTCAGGTGGCGGTTCCTTCTAACTCCCCAGAACCTTGGCAGTCCAGAGTCAGGGGAAAAGCTGGCAGCAGGGCAACATACAGAAAAGCAATCCAAATGACCTATTTAAGCCACCCAGCAACCACTAGGCAGCAGGCCAACAAAAGAAGAGCAGTCCAGATGAGTCTTTTATGCAGTCAGGCAGTCTCTCTGGCAGAGGTTCGCTCCCAAGTCCAACAGTGCTCTAAAAATGTGGGGTACAGCCACCTGTACTTATGCTCATTTTGTACAGCCTCCACAAAAGGGGGAGAAGAGGTTCCAAGCAACACTGACTGGTTCCAGGGATGTCCCCTTTCTCCTCCTGCACTGACTCCAGACATCAGTGGGGGGTAAACAAGCCCTTTGTGTGAAGCCAAGACACAGCCTTTACAAATGCAGATGTGCCCCACTTCTCCCTCTCCCAGCCCAGGAAGACCAATCAGTATGCAGATGCACTCTTGTGACACCTCCACCCTCCTTGCATACAGGCTGTCTGAAAAGTATGCATTCTGCCCCAGAGATGGATTAGAGGCAAGCTGAAAAACACCAGTGTCATAAGCACAGAGAAATGCTCACTTTGTAAAAGCGGCATTTCTATAGTGGTAATAAAAAATCCACCTACACCAGTAAGCAGAATTTCTCACTACCATTCCAACCAGGGCACTTCCAATGTAGTCCTACGATACAGGCAGCCCTCATAGTAGTGGGAATCTAGATAGGCTGTTTGTCACTACCAGGGCAGGCCACACAACCAGGCACATGTCCTGCCTTTTACCCACACAGCACCTTGCCCATAGGGCTAGCTAGGGCCTACCTTAGGGTGACTTATATGAAGTAAAAGTGGAGTTGCAGGCCTGGCAAGTAAATTTAGATGCCAGATCCCTGTGGCAGTAAAATGTGCACGCAGGCTTTGCGGTGGCAGGCCTGAGACAGGTTTGAAGGACACTTCTGTGGGTGGTGCAAGCTGCGCTGCAGGCCCACTAGTAGCATTTAATGTACAGGCCCTGGGTATTGGGATACCACTGTACAAGGGATTTACAGGTAAATTAAATGTGCCAATTAAGTGTAAGCCAATCATACCAAGTTAGAAGGGAGAGCACATGCACTTTAGCACTGATCAGCAGTGGTAAAGTGCCCAGAGTCCTAACATCAACAAAAAGGGCCAGAAAAAAAGGAGGAGGAAGGCAAAAAGTTTGGGGATGACCTTGTAAAAAGGGCCAGGTCCAACAGGGGGTCACACACTCAGTAGGGGAATGGTGGGGAGCCCTCCTCAGGTTTCCCCATGCAAGATTCAAAAGGGGCTGCTGCCTGGGTACTTGCAGCACAGTGGCTCTGAGGATGACGGCTCCTTTCCTCTCGGAGTGGCCCAGGCTCCCAGCCCTGAGCTCTTGCGGGGGCCGCAGACCTCTCCGAGTCCCCCTCTCCGGGTATGGAGAACACGAGGCAGCTGCCTGTGTCTGCGCAGTTTGGCTGCCCGCCACGTGACTCCTCTCGAATAGGGCTTTCCCGTCAGCCTCCTGGGACCTGCGGGGGGAATGCACTTCTCTCTTGGTGCCACAGTGGTGAACCCACTTCTCTCCTGGTGTCCTTGGACACACACCAGGTACTCGGCTTGCTTGGCCCGGGTAGCGACTGTGAATTCACACAAGTTGGTGCTTGCTTGTTGCCCAGGGGCACCATGGATGCACACTTCGTCTGCACTTGGCTCAGAGGTTGACAGCAGCTCCTCTGCGTTTCTCCTGCTCGGGGGTCACAATAGGGTAGCGCTCAACACGTGCTACACCAGTGTCCACCTGCTCGGGCCTAGAAGAGGCCACCCACATAGCTGAGGGCCTGGGGGCCTTTCAGGGGAAGAGTAGAATGCTCCCCACATAAAGCACAGCACTCTACAGTGCCACGAAACAGCCGGCACCGGGGGGAGCCACTTCTGGGGATCACCAGGGGAACACAGGGCAGCGGGCAAGCAACAGACCACCTCACCTCACCAGGGTGCCTGCAGAGTACGTAGCCGTCCTCCTTGTGGCTTTAGCAGGCCACAAGTCAGTACAACACAAGTCAGTCCAGTGACGGTACCTTGCTGCATAAAAGTTCCCCACCCACAAGCATCTGGTTCAAGGTCCAGACAGTGTCCCAACTGGGACCGAGTCAGGGAGCAGGCTGGCATTAGGGCACCCTACAGAAAAGCAATGCAGATGAGTGCTTTGGGCCACCCAGTGGACACCAGGCAGCAGGGCAACAAAATAAAAGCCGTCCAGATGAGTCCTTTGTGCAGTCCAGCTGTCCCTCTGGCAGAGGTTCGGTCCCAGTTCCAAAAGTGCTCTACAATCAGGGGGCTACAGTCCCTCTACTTATACTCAGAAATGCCTTTGTTCAGGTGGTAACTTCAAAAGAGTCCTTTCAAGTGAAGCACAGCATCCTTTTAACCCAGCCCTGTCTCTAGACATCACTAGGGGGTAATTAGTCCATTGTGTGAGGGCAGGACACAGCCTATCCACATGTAAGGTGTGAACGACCCTACCTCTCCCCAGCCTAGGAAGACTATCAATACGCAGATGCCTCTTCTGTTACACCCAGCCCTTCCTGTCTTATGACTGTCTGGAAAATATGCACCAAGTGGAGCTGGCACTTTGCCCCAGACGTTGATTGGTGTCAGGCTGCAAAGCACTAGTGTTATAAGAACAGAGAAATTTGCACTTTTTAAAAGTGGCATTTTAAAAATAGTGATGTAAAATCCACCTACACCAGTAAGCAGGATTTCTCACTACCATTCCAGACATACTAAACACGCCCATACTACACGTTATAGATCAGAAGCTACCACTCAGACATAGGTAAGGGCATTTCCCATGCAATCCTATGAGAGGAGCAACACTCACAGGAGCGAGAAACTAAGGCCCAGATTTAAGAGCACCTAGCGCCTCCTTGCGTCACATCAGTGCCATTTTCTATGATGCTAATTTGGCCAAACAAGGCCAAAATCACCACGCCATACTTACAAAGTGGCACAATGCATGCATTGTGCCACTTTATAACCCCTTGTGCCACATTATGTCTGGCCAAGGCATAATGTATGTAAGGGGGGGTGTTACCCCGTTAGGGAGACCGCAAAAATGGGGCAGTGGAATCTATGAGATTCCACTAAGCCATTTTTAGCAGCTATTTTTAACACCTGCACAAAGCAGGCATTAAAAGGGGGTATACCATTGTTTTCAATAGGCCCCTATGTACCTGCAGGATTAGGGCCCACATTTTGGCATTAATCCTGCACAGTACATCTATAGCATCAAACATTTTGACGCTATTGCCCCTACCCTGAGCCATATATCAAATACTGCGCGCACATGGGGGTGGTAGGGAGGTGCTAAGGGGCTCAAGAAAAGTGGCGCTGCATTGGATGCGATGCCACTTTTCTTAAATTCGGGCCTAAATAGACTGTTTGTCACTACTAGGACATGTAGTAAATAAAGACATATTTCCTACCTTTCATATACACAGCACCCTGAACTTAGAGCTATATAGGGCCTACCTTAGGGGTGACTTAGGTGTAGTAACAAGGGAGTCTAGGCGTTGGCAAGGGCTTTGGCTTGCCAAGTGAGTGTGGCAGTAAACTGCGCACGCAGGCTCTGCAGTGGCAGGCCTGAGACATGTTTCAAAGGCTACTTCTGTGGGTGGCACAATTTGTGCTGCAGGCCCACTAGTAGCATTTAATTTACAGGTATTTAAAATACCCTGGCTATATGGTACACCCCTTTACAAGGGATTTACAGGTAAATTAAATAAGCCAAAGAGGTGTAAGCCAATCATATCAAGTTCTAGTGGTGAGAGCACATGCACTTTAGTACTGATTAACAGTGGTAAAGTGCCCAGAGTCCTAAAGCCAAGAAAAAGAGGGTCAGAAAAATAGGAGGAGAAAGGCTTGGGGATAACCCTACATAAAGGGCCATTTCCAACAAGCATCATGTCATTTTGTGAAAAATCTTGGATTCATACCTGGTGGTCGTATCATGAAGAGCTGCACTGGCTTAGCGCAGAACGCCTGTTTCTATGCACTCACTAAGTACTTACTAATTTAATAAATTCATTATTTAATTGAGATAAAATAATGCAGCAGGCCCTGAATCACCAATAGTAAATAACATTATCCATCAGTCACTTAGTCCATGTGTCACAAAGGTACCTCAGGTTGCAGCACTACCATGTGTCAGGCAGGAAGGGTGTCTATTTTCTTCAGATGGCAAATGATGGAAGGAGAGGGCCCCAAAGGGCCCTGGTTCAAAGTCCATTTTTTGGTTTTGCCAGGGCCACTGCCTGGCATCACCTGATCCACTTAGAGCACTGTGCTTCACTTTCTAATTTTTGAACTTTTTACAAGCAGGGTTTGCCTCATTCTTTTTCTGAGCTGCGCTGTATGAAAATCACCCACTGACTCAGAGGAATATTGGGTTAAATGAATCCACTTTGGAGAGTGCCAGGCGCTGGGCCCTGTGCTGAGCCAGCACAATGTGGCCACAGGGGTCCTGACTCCAAAACGTGCAAAAGAGTATCCAGGTAACAGCACCTCTCATAGGCAGCACAGACAAAAATGCAAATAGCTTCTATGGGCCCTATGGAAAATGCCACCCCCTAAAACTTGCAAACAGTCCTCATGTTAATCTATTTCTGTCATTGGTGATTTTATAAAGTGCTTTACAGCAGGTTTAATTCCGAGCGCTGTAGTTGTGCACGTCAGGAGGTTGTCGGCACTGGCTGGGCAAGCACTTGAATGCTAAAACAAGGGAACGTATGAAAAACGAACCAATTGGACTGCATCTACCATAGTGCATTGCAGGGTAGCTGTTGGAATTTCTTCATGTTGCTTTCCAAGCGTATGCAGGTTTGAATAGGCTTTTTTTGGGAGTCAAACAATTGCCTCATCTACTGGGACTGCACTCCCGCTTTTGGAGGGGCCCGCGGAGAGTAATAGCACCGCTTTAGTCTCCCCGCGGGCTCTTTCGGGAAGGGGACGTGACGGCGCAGGGACAGGATTGGTCCCCAGGTAAGTTGGGGTGGGCGTAGAGGGTGGGGATATAAGGGGTGTGGGGGGGAGGGACCGGCCTCTTTCCGGGCAGCCCATCGCGCGGTTAGTTTGGCCGGTCCCCAGGGAAAAGGGCGCAGCAGGAGAGTCGGCCGGGCCGGGGGGAGCCTGAATTCACCGGCGAACAGGTATGGCGGATTAGCAGGTTTTCCCTGCTCGGAGGCAAAACAAAGCTCAGTTAGGCATATTGCGGAGGCGCGCTCGTTCGCGAGGCACCTTCCGCCAGAGCGCACCCGTGCTTGGGCCGGGCAGTGAGTGCGGCTGCCGGCAGTTAATCCGACAGGTCTCAGGGGCATGGCAAGGCCAACGAGCGCGTGGGGGCACGCCCGCCGACCTAAGGGGCACAATTTTAAAGGTCACACACGACGGTGCGGCCTTTTGAATGCACGCTGACCGTTTAGGCCAACATTAATAATAAAAAAAAAGAAATAAAAAAAAAAAAATTCTGCTCAGTCGGGCCGGGTAGCGGCCATATATTTAATTTCAGCAAAGCGGGCGGCAAGAGAAGAGTGCCCCGCCTGGCAGCATGGCAACCAGCCATGACGCAGAGGCGGTAAAGGCCGCACTTAGGGTATTGGGTGAGGCTGGCCGGGCGGACCTACTCAGGCATGGGGTTCTGGACCAGGCCTGGGTGGGAATGGTACAGCCGACACGCAGCACGTCGGGCCGGGGTAGCGGCAGCGGTTGCCGCTTGTACATCGCCTGAAAGTGCCAAAAAGCCCAAAAAGGCGGCAGCGGGGCGGGCGCGTGGCGCTGCTTCCCCATCCAGTCATATGGGTGAAGGTGAGGCACCCAACAGCGAAACAGAGGCAGCGGAGGAGGGGGCAGCCCCAGAACACCAGGAAGGGGGCATAGAGGCACAACAGGAACAGCCATTAGGGGACGGAGACCCTTTGCAGGAGGTAGTGGTGCAGGAGCTACCGGACACGGGTATAGAAATGACACCTATGGACTTGTCCCTCCCCGGGGGGGGCCGATACAGTCGGCGCCCCCGGGATGGCAAAAAAGAAGGGCAAGGGCCCCAGGCTAGGGGGTGGCACGACTAAAGACAAGGCCAGCAAGGCACAAACCAAGAAGGCGGGGGGTGGAGCGCAGGAGCCCCTTAATGGGCCGGGGCCGAGCGGCACCAGGGTCAGCAAGCTGGACTTGGGCGAAGCATGGGATTTAGAGGCCAGAATCCGGGAGCAGCACCGCATAGTAGCAGAAACAGAAGACAGGTGGGCCCAATTGTGTATGGAGAGGGAGATGGCCACGCCATACGGCCGGCAGCTGAAGAGGCCAACGGAAAGCGTCGGGAGTATAGGCGATGTACCACAGGAAGCTTGCAAGGGTAGCTGGATCTGGGTACCGAATAGTAAGGGCCAGGAGGCTGGTGCGGCCTGTGGGTTAGGTAGCGCGATGGGATCCAGTGGCGCACACGGCCAAGAGTGGCGGGGAAGGTCAATGCTAACACTTGAGGTTGGCAGAAAGAAGGCGACACCAATGGGGCGCAACACTGCCTCAGCACGTTGGTCCAAAGCACTAGAGGGGTATTCGGCGGCCTTCTCTACTCCGCAGGATCGGGGTTTCCACAAAGATGGTGGGCGCCATGAGGGTCAAGAGGATGTTTCAGATAACTACATTATGAGGAGTGGTAGTGTAGACAAGAGACTGGATGTGGTCGAAGATGATGTGTTGGAGCTCGATTATGAGGAGGAGCTGGATGAATGGGAGGAGGGGGAGATTCGGGATGCAGAGATGAGCAGCATGAGGGGGAGGGGAAGAGGACGCAGGAGCGGCGCAACCCCTCTTTCCGCTTCTATTTTACAGGACCGGGCGATAAGCGGAGAACAACACGAAGGGAGGCAAGAACAAGCACGGGGCCGAGGGTCCCGGAAGGTTTCGCGACCTGTGGGATCACAAGGAAGAGGTAAAGGGCAATGGTGGTCAGTTTGGGGGGAGGGCGTAGGGGGTGGAGGCGCTCCGGGGCGGAAGTCCATTGGGGTAGGGGGCTGTACTATTTTCGACGCACCATCGGACAAAGACACACAGGGCAGTGAAAAGGGGAAGGAGCCACAAGGTAGTGCTTCAACTGAAGGTGACAGTGGGGCCAAAGTAACCGGGGAGAAGACAGGGGCAGAGAAGAAAGAGGATGGAGGGCACAAAAAGAGGCTTCCTTATATGGGTCTGGCTATGCCCTTGGGATCGCATGTGGCAGATAAAACAAAGGCGAGAATATGGAGACATGAGTATGTAGACGTTTTTAAACTCTTACATAGGGACATACAGGCCAAGGAGGGTTCCAAGGAGGAGGAATGGGAATTAGCCCGTAGGCCAAGGGTACCGATTACAATGGATAATTGGACATCAGCGTTCCTGATTTTCGCAAGCATATATTGTGAAAAATACCCAGACAGGGCCATAGCAATGTTCAAATATATGGACATCATTCGGAAAGCACAAATGCACTTCGGGGGTTTTGCCTGGTTGAGTTATGATGAGGAGTTCAGGGCTCGGGTGAGTGTCAATCTCGATAAACCTTGGGGTGACGTAGATCCAGAACTATGGATACAATGGATGGCGTAGTCGCAATCCACGGCATCTACCCATACGGCCAGTGGGCTGCCTGTGGTTTATAAGCCGTTTCAGGCACGCCCCACCCCGGGAGGGGCGGGCGTTGGGCAAAGAACCTCGACCAACACGACGGGAGCTTGCTGGAACTTTAACAAAGGTTTCTGTACCAGACAGCCTTGTAAATTTAAGCATGACTGCTCCAAATGCGGGGGCCGTCACCCAGTTACGCAGTGTTTTTCACTTTCCAGTCCAGCAGAGCAATGGAGGGCATCCAAGGGCAGAGGCACACAGAGCGCTCCTGCTCCAAAGGGGGCCTACGCCAGTTAGGATAGACTTCCTCATACCATGGTTGCACAGATACCCGGATAGGGCCACAGCGAGTAAGTTAGCGGAGGGTTTTCAAGAGGGTTTTAGGGTCAGCTACCAAGGTCCCCGTACGAGGCGATGGGCAGACAAATGCGGTCTGCAAAAGAACTGCCACAGATAGTAAGGAGCAAATTGGATAAGGAAGTGTCATTGGGCAGAATTGCGGGCCCCTTTTATGATTGGCCGAGTCCGAGGCTGATGATCTCCCCTTTAGGAGTAGTGCCGAAGAAGGCTCCAGGTGAGTTTAGGTTGATACATCACTTGTCATGGCCGAAGGGCGCATCAGTCAACGATTTTATTGCAGCGGAGGACACCAGAGTAGTATATGCATCAGTGGATGATGCTATAAAGCTGGTCAGGGGTGTGGCGCTGGGGCTGAATTGGCAAAGTGTGATATACAATCAGCCTTCAGGCTATTGCCTGTACACCCAGGAGATTTTGATTTACTGGGGATGCAATTTGAAGGGGCCATTTATGTGGACAGGGTCCTTCCCATGGGTTGTGCGATATCTTGCGCCCTGTTTGAGGCATTTAGCACTTTTTTGCAGTGGGTCTTCTGCAAGATCAGTGGGCATTATGCGGTGACCCATTACTTGGATGATTTCCTGTTCATAGGGTCAGGCAATTCTGGGGCTTGCGGGAAGGCTTTAACGACTTTTCAAGATATGGCGCGCCATATGGGGGTGCCGCTTGCCCCCGAAAAGACAGAGGGACCTGTGACGGTACTCACCTTTTTGGGCATTGGGCTAGACTCCATTACCTTGACAGCCAGACTACCAACACAGAAAGTCAAAGAAATGCTGGAATTTTTGAAAACAGTGAAGGAGGCACGGAAAATCGATTTGCGAACAGCGCAAAGGTTATTGGGTTATCTCAACTTTGCTTGCAGGGTAGTCAGAGGTGGTAGGACCTGTTGCAGGAGACTGGGGCTGGCTATGTCGGGAGCAGTGTTGCCACACCACAGAATATGAGTGTCAGTGGGTCTGAGAGAGGATGTAAGGGTGTGGGAAACCTTCTTGAGGCAGTTCAATGGGGTGTCTATGTTCTTCTGCGATGAGGTGACAGTATGGCAGGTGCAGATATTTTCGGATGCGGCTGGAGCGAAGGGTTTTGGAGTGTTTTGGGACGGCAGGTGGTGTGCAGAGCCGTGGCCAACTCAATGGTTGCAACAAGGGAGGAGTATTGCCTTTTTGGAATTTTTTCCCCTTTTGGTGGCATTGGCAGTATGGGGGCGGGAATTAACAAATAGGACAGTCTTATTTAGAGTTGACAACATGACAGTAGTGGAACTGGTTAACAGACAGAAGGCAAGAGACCTCAGGGTGTTGCGCTTGTTGCGCCAATTTATGTTGCAGTGTTTATCTTTGAATGTAATTTTTAAAGCTGCTCACATACCGGGAGTGTTCAATGAGATTGCGGATTCCCTGTCTCGTTCACAGTGGCAGCATTTTCGCAACCTGGCGCCAGGAGCAGAGCAAAGCAGAGCAAGACAGCGGTCCTGGCAGACATTTGGGAGTGGGGGGCATGATGATCACTGGGCTGGTGGAGATGTCTTTAGCGGAATCCACTCGGCGAAGTTACCGGCTGGCCTGGTTGGATTTTCAATCATTTGAGCGGTTTGCAGGGAATTTTTGGCTACACCAGGGCAAACAGTTAGAGCGTCGTGCTTTGCGTTTTGTGTTGTTCATGATACAGAAAGGTTTGTCAGCGGTGACAATTGGCGGCAAACTAGCGGGTGTTTCATTCTACGGGAAGCTGTTCTTCGATCACGACCCGGCCAGAAACGATTTATTGGGGAAGATGTTAAAAGGTTGGGGCAGGGTTAGATCACTCGAGGGTAGGGCGGCCAGAGAACCTATCAGTTTTGAATTGTTGCTGGAGCTGTTGCATGTGCTGCCGGTATGTTGCGCAGACGAATATGAGTTAGCACTGTTCCGCTTATGCATAGTGTGGATGTTTTTTTGCGTGTTTCGGGTGTCAGAACTTTTAGGGGTTGGAGCAGCAATAGGGGTACGGTACAGGGAGGTTTGCTTACATGGCGAACGTTTGGGATTTGGCTTAGACGATCCAAGACCGACCAGTTAGGCAGAGGAAAGTGGGTGTGGCTGAAGAAAGGGGGCAATGCTTTGGCTTGCCCAGTCGGGGAATGGGCGAAGTTTCAATCTTTGAGTTCTGTGAATAAGGAAGCTGGGGTGTTTGTTCACAAGTCTGGGGCCAAACGTACCAGTTTTCAGCTCCTACGCATGTTGAGGATGGCGCTGGGACGGACTGGCCGCCGGGCCATGGATTTTGGCACACATTCGTTCAGAATCGGGGCAGCTACGGCCGCAGCGCATTTGGGTTGGGATTGGGCAAAGATCAAGGCAATAGGTCGCTGGAAGTCACGATGCTTTGAACGTTATGTGAGGCCTTGAAAGGGAGGGATCGACAACGGTGGAAGGAGGGGTGGGGATACGTTATGTGAACATATGTTACAACTATTTTTTCCGTTACAGGAGATACGTATGGTCTACCGCATGGCAAGATGATCACGTGGCTTGTAGGCCATTCATTTCTCCACTGGGCAGCGAAGTTCGCGGAGAAGCAAATTTATGGTCGGGCCCTAGGACTTTCCAGTGAACGCCATGAGATCTTATTATGGGGAAAGAGCGGCATGCGGTGGGGTAACCTGCTTCCTTTCATCACATCTAACTTATTGAACTGGGGATGTCCAGATTTGTTGGTCATCCATTTGGGAGAGAATGATCTTGTTAAACTATCAGGACTCACGCTACTGCAACACATGCAGAGGGACTCGGAAATTATCAAACAGAAATTGCATGGCACATGCCTGGTGTGGACAGAATTTGTACCTTGTAGGGTGTGGTGAGGGGCAGTCAAACAGGGAGCCATGGAGCGGGCTCGCAGGAAACTTAACAGAGCAATGAGAGTTTTTTGTTGGTCACAAGGGATACAAATCCTGAAGCACGAGGACATTACTGAGCAGGATGAGACACTGTTTAGGGGTGATGGTGTGCATTTGTCCATGTTAGGGAATGCATATTATTTACTGAATTTGAGATTGTTGGTTGGGGAGTTGTGGGGAGAAAACATGTGGATCAGGGATTTGGAATGAGGAGGTGAGGTTGCAGTAGCGTGTCTGCGGGGGTGGGGCAGCAAAAAGCCAAATGGGTTTGTGCTGGTTGGCAGTAGATGGGTGGTGAGTCAGATGCGGGCTTGGCCACCCTTCCAGGGAATAAACAAGCAGGTGAAGGCTGTGAGTGGGGGTACGCATGAACCAAATGGGGCATGAAAGGAAAAGGGGAGTGTGTAAGGGTTTGGAGGGGAAGGATGAGTGAGGAGATGTTAAAGGGAGGGTGTTATTAAAGTTGCGGTTTTGATTAAAAGTTCAAATTGTGTTGCTTATTGCAATCCTGTCCTAATAAATGACCTTTTACACTAAACGGCTGTCACTGAATTAATTCCCAATGGAGGGGCCCGCGGAGAGTAAGAGCACCGCTCTAGTCTCCCCGCGGGCTATTTCGGGAAGGGGAAGTGACGGTGCAGGGACATGATTGGTCCCCAGGTAAGTGGGGGTGGGCGTAGAGAGTGGGGATAAGGGAGGTGTGGGGGGAGGGACCGGCCTCTTTCCGCGCAGCCCATCGCGTGGTTAGTTTGGCCTCCCACCCACCCGGCAAAAAGAAGAGAGATGGGAGAGGGCGGAAGTTAGAGTTAAGCGTTAGAGGGAAAGGGGGGAGCGTCAGTTAGGGCAGGTTGCAAGAATGAGTGGGCAGTAGATGGGGGAGGGTGGTGAGTCAGATGCGGGCTTGGCCACCCTTCCAGGGAATAAACAAGCAGGTGAAGGCTGTGAGTGGGGGTATGCATGAACCAAATGGGGCATGAAAGGAAAAGGGGAGTGTGTAGGGGAATGGAAATGAAATAAGGGTTTGGAGGGGAAGGATGAGTGAGGAGATGTTAAAGGGAGGGCGTTATTAAAGTTGCGGTTTTGATTAAAAGTTAAAGTTATGTTGCTTATTGCAATCCTGTCCTAATAAATGACCTTTTACACTAAACGGCTGTCACTGAATTAATTCCCGATGTTTTGATTAGCGCGATCAACCCCCCTAAATGGAGGAACTGTCTTATCTGAAGAGTGCCGAGAAACATGAAACCCACATCAAGAGTCTGCCGTTGCATGTGTAAGTGCTTGTTTGCTCAAACATTTCAAGAAGAAAGCATAGAGCACACGTTTCAGTCCATTATAAACACCTACAAACATCTGGGAACCCTCACAGTATTACTGGATTTGTGACGCTGCCCCTCCTGCACTTAAGATCTGCTCTGCCCTCTGTTTTATAAACTATTGTGTTGAGTTTCAATGAAATTTGTGTATGTACTTGTATATTTCTTATCGCAGATTGGTGCGCAGACACCTATCTGACACCTGCACAGCAGTATTCACAGGGTAAGCATCAATGGCCAGCATTGGACTTAAGGCCAGGTTTCCGAGTTGCATCAGTATCACACCTCTGTTGGCACATGGCTGTTTCCCTTGACATTATCCTGCCAACTCTCTGCTTCCACTCCAACCCAATGCATCAAGCAAGATCAACCCATTGGTCAACCATGGCAAGTTTGCTCTGACTCTTAACCCATGCCTGGGCCAAATCGTGGCTTCTACAGCTATTTAGACCCCAAGTGTGAGCTGATCCTCTCGCATTCAGCCCATTTCCTTGTTTCTGACTTCCACCTGGGCAGCCTCGCTTCCGCTCAACCTTTCTAGCTCTTGCTAGCAGGGGTTTAGCTTCAGGGGGGTGTTTGGGGTGTTCCACCCCACTCCTAAAAAATGACCTACTATGGAGTGATTCAGATAGACAAGGAATGTAATTGAGTGCCCGGGTGGCACATTTTGTGCTTAATTTGAAGCTTGAGCCCTGATGAAGTCTGCTAATTACTCCAGCAATGCGGGCGAAACACGTGTTGGCTACTGATGCTATTTGATGACAATCTTGTGATGGAACCAAGACAGTGAATGATATTCTTTCACAATGCAGGAATAACATGTTATTTGAAGAAGACCACGCTAGAGCATCTTCTGTGACATACTGGTGGAGTGCTTGGAATCCTTTGTTTTGCACAGTTGTTCAATGCAGCCGAAGTCGGTCTGTCATTGTGTTAGGTTAGCTCCGCCATGCTTGAATGGGGTTGAGTAAATAGAGACCACCCAGTAGGTGCAAGGAATGTGTTCTCCCTTGCCATCTCTTTTTATATGCTTATCGAAAAAACTAAGACCCAGCCATTGCACAATGATGCAGAGTGAGGTGAAAAGACGCATTGATATTTACTTTCCAGTGCAATAGGTATTTTATGATTGAAAGGTGCCCTCTTCTCTGCATAAAAAGTGATTTGCCCTGCCTTGCACCACCTTCAACCAAGGGAGCATTACCCCGGTGGATCAGTACAAACACCCAAAGATTTCAACACAAAACCCAATCCATTGAGATAGCCAGACTGGGCCTTGCGTCAAAAGCTAACGCCGCCTTGAAGCAGGCGTTAAAATAGGAATATGTCTAAAATAAGCATACATGTGTGCTGAAGTGTGCAGCACTCATCCAAAAGTTACTATGTGAGCTTAACACCACCACAGCATTTAAATACTGAATTGAAACTAACCTAAAGCTAAGAATCCCTGACTCCAGGAACCACTCATTGAAACTGTAAGGTGCATGCATGTGCCCTGAGAACTGTTTCTTAAAATAGGTACTGAGGAGGGAAAGCTCCCTAGCGCAGACAGATTTCACACTTAACAGGACACAACTCTTACTAAACCTCCAGTTGTAATCTCCAGAGCTTTAGAGTTCCGAAACTCCTCACTGTTGTACAGCAGGAGGTGCTGATCTGTTGCCTTACAATGGCCCTCTGGTGTATGATCTCACAGTGCCTCTCACTACCCAAGCTGACATCATCAAACATAGCAGCTCTCTAGAATGCCCACTGTTGGAGATGCAGGACCGGTCAAAGTGAACTCTTGCCACCTCTGTTCTGGATGACCACTCTGACCGTGGTAGGGAAGAGTGAGGTAGACATCATGAAGAAAACTCACCCAGGAGCTCTGCAGGAGAGAGATCCCCCGGCAGGGTTAGCAGGTCACGACGAACACATCTCTCAGAAGGTCTTTGCACCAAGGTCGTGGAGTCATGACTTGGTTCAGATGAAATCGGGTCCCATGTTTGCGACCTCAGGTCTTTGAAACTAGTCTCGACTATTATTCAGAACAATATCCGAAAGCAACCAACAATACTCTTTTGTATCAGAACAATGCCTTTCTTCGACGATCATTGGTGAGGTAGTGGTATGGACTTCTAATTACAAAAGAACCACAAAGCACACCTCCCTCCCCAGGAAGAAGCAGCCTCTCAGCAACCCTTTGTTTTGTTTCCAAGCAGCCAATTAGGATTTCATGGGATCCAATTAATCAATAGTTATATGAGAGCATTCCTCACTGTGTCATAGGACTTCAGTTGGGAATGTGGACCAGCAGTCTGATTTGGACTATCTAATTAGGGGTAAGACCAAAATATATTTGCATATTTTGGCCCCCACCTGCAATGCACGAGCAAACTAAAAACAATAGAAAAAACCCAAGTAATTGCAGGTTTGTCTTATTGATTTAAGAATGTGATTTCCTATTTGCTCCATGTGATTTCCTACAAGAGGTTTTCTCCATATCATTTTGAGCCTTGTGGTTTGCTGCATTCGGCCTGCTTTGTGGCAACCTGTAAAACTGTAAGACCTCCTCCTCCGTGAGGTGGATGAGGCATATACATTGGCTCGCCAAATGTTCTGTGATGTTGGTGATTTCATAGTACAGCTACTGCGTCATTTCCTGCACCTGGTCTGACGATGAGCAGCAACTGTGGCGCATTTCCAGCCTTGCGTTGCGTTACTCCACAATGTGTGTGCAGTGCTAAACTCATAAATACCACTGCTTTACTGTTGCTGTATTCACCACACGTGCTGATCGACTGGTGCATGTGGTGTCCCCTGGGTCAGGGAGCAGCGAGAGCGCTGTGTGAGCAAGGCCTTAGTACATTAAGGTGATTTCTTCCAGGATGGGGTTATGTGCATTTGGGTACAAGTTAGCACACGAAGTGATAGACCCACAATCCTAGACCAATTCCATGACTATAGAGCGCAGCACACAATGCATGGCCTTCTGGGTGAGGACCTAAGGGATCCACCCACAGTGCCCGTGCTGACACACCTTTCGCAAACGATGGTGCCAAGGCGAGTCATCGCAACGCTTTACACGTAAGTGCAGGAGACATGACAGCTGGGAGTTGCGAAGGCTAGATTGGACTGCTAAATGGATTTGGCCATAGTTATTAGTGACAAGCAGTAGACCTATTGTTTCTCTGTGGTGAAGTCCATGTCCTTTAATGGTAGACACCGCTTAGTGCATTTTAAATACCTCATTAGGGCGTATTAGACGCTGGCCCGACTATTCCCATACAGCTTGCATGAAGACTCCCACTGCCTAAGATGCTGTGCAAAGGAGGTGAGGTGGGGTTTGCCCACTTAGCATGGTGTTGCCTTGGGATACAGCATTTCTGGGAATTGAGCCTGGCAGAGCATAAGGACATCACTGGCAGGCTGTTGGATTGACCCCCATACTACCCCTGCTTGGATCTGACAGGGAAATCCTGAATGCATCCGGACAGCTGATGGCCATTGGACTACTACTAACGCAGCATAGGGTAGCGATGCCCTGGGCCAGGGGACCACTTCCAACACTTAGGGACTGGCATACAGACATGATGCACTTGAATACACAGTCGGATAACTACAGTGAGATGATGTCAATCTGCAGCCGCCTGGAGGACATATGGGAACCTTATCAGGCATTCTTGCCCAGGTCTCAGGTAGACACTGTGGCAGAACCATGTGAGGTAACCCTGGCTGACACGTAAGAAGGTTCTTGATGAGTGGAAATGAAGGTTGGTCCTCTGAGTATGCACTTACCCCGCGCAATGCTGACATCGGTGGAATTGACTGTGTGATCGTTTGCACTGCTTTGTAGAACTACTAGAAGAATAACGCCTTAATTAATTAGACTACGGGGGCAATCCACAAACTTGAAATTTTGGACAAGTACCTGTTTACTATGAAACCCTGACCCTTCCAGGCACTGCTGCACCCCTGAGAATATGTTTCTGGTGTTCATGCACATGTACTGTCTTTTGCTACTCAGTCTGCACCAAATCTGTGTGTTCTGTATGGTTGACTAAAAGTTAAAAAAATAATTAGGACTCATACAGAAAAGGGCCAAATTTCCATTAATATGTTTAATATGTTTAAGTCTAAGTTCATCTAGAGAACTTGCCATGTTGATAACAATACCTAAAGGATTATTATGAAAATGTAATATCCATGTCAGATGCCAAACAATGGAAACGCTTAATAAGCAACTGCGCATGCAAAGTGTGTTCCATAATGCCTGCATACATATGAAACATAGGTAGTAATGTTAAATGCACATTGACTTCTGATGTCTATTTACAAGTGACCAGGGACATGGTTTGCAGCCATGGCTGATGATCCCATTCTCAAATCCACAAACAGATGGGAAGAAGATGTAAAACACAGCTCTGTCAAAAACCCGCAATGTGGTTAAATGCATGTTTGGGTATAAAAGTCCTGCTTTAGGTGCCTTGACAAGTCTGGTGGCTGACTACTCTATTCACCTGCCATGGGGTGCAAAATAACAGTAGTTTGTGCAATTTTCCACCACATATGTGTAAGGACCAATGTCCCATGGGTGTATGAGGGGGCAGTCCCACATAGCCATGAAGAGGCAGAAGACTCAGGGCGAGATTGTCCACACAATGTCAGGTCGGCGGAGATGGGACCAAATTATTGAAATGTTTTCTGCACAGTAAAATGGAAATGACGTCAAAGACGACAGAAACTATTTCAACTTCTTCCAATAAATATTTTTTATGAACTCATCCACTGTGTGGTGTATGTGTGAATGTCAATGTACTTATGTAGTAACTCAAATCTTGTCAACTTGTTCAGGCCCAAACATGTTTAATGTGTACTTGTTTTGCTGTTGATAAACAAAGGGACAGAGCTCCAGCTCAGAACAAATCAACACAGCAAGACAACTGTCTTACTGTGTTTTGATACATCAATGTGTGTTAAATGTGGCACTCAGTGTATGATGGATCACAAGTCTCCCAATAGGTCTCCCAATAAGTCAGTCCCTGAGGCAACATTCAAATTGATGTGTGTTTCACATATGGACTAGCATGCAGAGTGACAACACTTTGCTGGTACATATGTTGCAGCAGATACCAACACAGATCATGGGAGACATCTGTCATGCAGAAAGGCCTCGTCTCAGGTGTAGATGTCAAAATGTCATTTGGAAAAAAAGCATTTATGCATGTTTGGAAATCCACAGAACAGCACACACGTAACACCTTTCCAGGGCTGATTGATGTAAATACAAATTTGCCCACACTTGAAACAATACACATTTACCATGCTTTGACAGCATTGCAAGGAGGCTCAAAGGCCCGTAACAAAACACAATAAACTTCTGAAGTAGCAATGCGTGGCATTCCTCAGAAACGTAAGACAACAGAGATGTTTGCCAAACATCACATCACTTCCGGAAGACAGAGATGGGTAATGTGTGAAGCAACTATGCTAAAATGCAAGCACAAATGGTTGTAGACCTACACATTTGCAATGCATATGGTGTAATGGTGGTGTTGGGTCAGAATTTTACCTTGCATGGTAAGAGTCGTGTGCTCCTGGCCAGAGTCCCCAATGTATTGTGGTCTGGATCACTAGTGCTGGTATATTCCCATAGGTAACATGGAATATGCATGTGTCTTCCCTGACAGTGTCCTGCATTTCAGTCTGGTTGGACCAGGAGGGCCACCCAAAGGCCTACCCTCATAGTTGATGTAAGCTACTGCCTTTGCCAGGAGTAAAACAGAACAAACGTGGGGTTGGCATGCTGTGTAGTGATCAGTAGTAGAGAACATGACCATTCAACCCAGGCTCACTGCAGTGAGACCTACTGCATCAGTCACCTCTTCTAAAGTTATGCTGTAGTGTGGTTCACTCACACCTTTCCAACATCAGGTGGACCTGGAAGTTTGTGTGTGATAAAATCATGTGCAGAATGCATGTGGCTGTGTAAGACATACACAAAACATAGGTTTAAAAGTAGAACAGCAATCACATGGTCAATGAGTGTGTCCTGGTAGTGAGTATTCCAAGTGACACACTCTAGTACAGTACAAAGGGACTGTAGTACAGAACACTGCACAGTGTGTGCCAGTATGCTGGTGTTAGCAGGATACATGCGGACTACAGTACTGGTCAATGAAAGTGCTGTGAGTGTACACTGAGTGTGGACATGTCTGCACTGCTACATAACATAGAGGACTTAGCTTTCGTGTGTGGGTAAGGCCATGGCTACCTGGGGATAACATGAAGATTAGAGGAATGCCACCAGACCGGGTGTGATAGTCCAGCATAGCTGCCAGCTGGGTGGGACATACACTGGAGAATGGGAGGGCCAGCCTGTCTTTGTGCTCCCCTAATTGAGTTGATTCAGTGATACTCAGCGTGGAAGGTGCCTGGACACATCTCAGGAACAGAGGGAGTGGGCTTATTAGGGAACCTAAAGAGTGGGGCAGGAGCCCAGGATCAACATGTAAGTGCACATATGACTGTAGGTGACATCCAGGTGTGTGCCCTGATAACTCCTATGAATTATGATGTGGTAGCAATCAGCTCTTGTGTCCTGCCTTGCTGTGCTGCCCTGCTGTTCCCCTGGCTGGGTGATATGACTGCACATGCATTCCTTGAATCCAGAGTGACTTCAAGGACAATCTGGCTGGCCTCCTGTTCTGAATTTTTAGAGAGAATAAAGACTTCTAAACAAACTGTCTCATCACCTGCACTCTGGCATCTGTGAGCCTACCCTGTCAAGTGCTGCCACCCCAGTCCTAGACTCGTGGAAGTGGTCCTAAGGTGTTAGCACCAGCAGAAGCCAAGCTTCTTCTGTGGAACTGATGCATCAGCCTTGTTGTGAAGGTCAGACCCGGCGCATAGGCTTTGTTGCGCGGGTCAAAACCTGCACATCGCCACCATTGCGTGGCCCTTAGCATGGAATGCATCAGAAAAATCAACATAAATGTCAAAAATGTGTTGGGTACACCCAGGAAATTATACAATGGGTGTGGCAGCCTGCACACCAGGAAGTGTGAAAGTTACTTTCACTTTCTGGAAGCGTCCGTTGTTTGGAGCTGGTTGCTATTGGACTGGAGAGAGAGTTTTGTCTAGTGATTTTGCTGTTTGTGCTGTAGTCTGTGTTAGGTTTGTCCCTGTCCTCTATGTAATGGGTACTTTTTGTGTCTTTTTGTTGTATTTTGTAATTGTATCTGTCTTTGTATTGTCGGGTGTTTGTTTATTTTGGGGTATTTGTTGGTTTAGGGTTAGTTTGTTTGTTAAGGGGTGGTAATTGCTATTTTAAGGTATTAAGGTGGGGTAGGGCCGTGCCTGGGAAGGGTAGAGGTAAATATTTTTAGAGGGAAAGGTTGGTGGCTTGGTGTGGCTGGTCATGTGTTACTTGAATGTGGATTTACCTTAAAAAATGAAGAACAAGAAGCATTTGGCAAAACAAGAACAGTTGGTTTAATTAAACACACTGGCTGGGAGAGCAGTACAGAGTTGGGGTCTGATGACTGTCTCAAGGTACATTGGATCTC
Organism: Pleurodeles waltl; assembly: GCF_031143425.1. Classification (NCBI taxonomy): domain Eukaryota; kingdom Metazoa; phylum Chordata; class Amphibia; order Caudata; family Salamandridae; genus Pleurodeles; species Pleurodeles waltl. Next base: position 151,054,872 of record NC_090441.1, on the reverse strand, counting down.
AGCGCCCTTATATACATTTCTCAAAGTGTCATAAAACAATAATATGCACTCTTTGGCGAAAGGAATACAGGCCTAGTCACAGAGTCATAAATCTGACCATCTGAAAACGTGCGCAGGTGGGTCTTGACCCTGCGTGGACATAATGCGGGTCAGAAGGTAACATGTCCAGATGTCCGGCATGGAGGGGGCATGTGTGATCACTGTGTGTTGTGTGTGTGCTCTGTTCTGATTGGTTGAGTGTTCCTTACTTTATGTGGCATCTAACGTTTATGGTGTTTTAGGAACGTGCGCCCCTGAAGCCAAATGTGTTTTATTGGGGGCCAGTCTTCTAGGACCATTGTGGTATCACTGCCTATCTGAGGAATCGATTTGGGTTTTTCCTGTTTGTTTCTTGTCTATGGGCTGCATGTCAACCCAGCTGTGATCTGTCAATCAGTGGCATCAGACCTAAGTCGCAGGGCTTGCCTGACCGCGTATTTCTGACTCAGGGTTGATGAGGAGGCCACATCGGGTGGATTTGACAACAGTGATGCGAGTTTGTTGTTGTGCGTACACATATCATAGCGTACATTGACACTGTTTTTATCAATATTAACACATGCACTACCTGCCACATGTAGGGGGTCATTCCAACCCTGGCGGTCGGTGTTAAAGCGGCGGCCAACTCGCCAACAGGCAGGCGGTAAAAAAAATGGAATTCTGACCCTGGCGGGAACCGCCAACAGAGACCGCCACTTTAATACTCCGACCGCTACGGCGGGACAAACAAACAGCGCAGCGGTGACCGCCAACAGACAGGCGGGAGACAATGTACCGCCCACCCTATCACAACCCACCAATTCGCCTCCTTTTCCGGGGCGGTAGCCCCGCCGATAAAAACACGGCGGAAACAGACATTACGAACGGAAAACGCTCACCTCTACACACTCCACGAGGAATCTGGACAGCATGGAACCCGAACTACACATCCTACCAGCTATTGTCTTCCTGCTCCTCTACCAGGAGCACGAACGCCGCCGCAGAAGACAACGATGAGCACTGCACCTACGACACAGGGGAGGGGGGAGGCAAAAAATTACGGGGACACACATACGCGACACACCCACCCTCACCCTCACCCACAACTACATACACATCAATGCAGAGCAACAACTCAGAGTGACACCTCCAAACCCCCCGGAAGAATGCAAAGACAAAAATAAATGATCGTGAAATTTGAAGTATATTGTACGGCTAAGTAAAAAAATATATCAAACATCTCTAACTATATATACATATGTAAATTGTCCAGTCCAAATTGGGTATCAGCCATTGTTCGTGGGCCAATGGGCCTAAACACATGGGCAAAGCCCACACACGATACCCCGCTCCAATGGAGAGAACACTGCAGGGGCATCAGATAGCAAAACTACAGGCACCTCATGGGGAAAGGAAGGGGGGGCACCTCAGCCAGATGAGTCCACGACGCCAGATCCACGAGGGGCCTCCCTGGCCACTGTTCAATCCTGGGGAGTGCAAAGCCACAGTCTCACAAGTCTCTACAGTGGGTGGATTGCCCACTGTGCCATCCTGGGGAGTGCAAAGCCACAGTCTCACAAGTCTCTACAGTGGGTGGATTGCCCACTGTGCCATCCTGGGGAGTGCAAAGCCACAGTCTCACAAGTGGATTACAGACTCCACTGGTTCTGGAGGAGGCATAGTGCCCAGAGTGCTTCGTGCAGCCCTGCCCGACACAGTTGCGGGCCTGCCCCTTCTGCCAATGGGCCAGCGGTGCTTGAGACGGCGGTGCCCAGCGGAGCGGTGCTTGAGTTGAAGGGCCCAGCGGGGCGGTGCTTGAGACGGCGGTGCCCAGTGGAGCGGTGCTTGAGTTGAAGGGCCCAGCGGAGCAGTGCTTGAGACGGCGGTGCCCAGCAGAGCTGTGCTTGAGTTGAAGGGCCCAGCGGGGCGGTGCTTGAGATGGCGGTGCCCAGCGGAGAGGTGCTTGAGTTGAAGGGCCCAGCGGGGCGGTGCTTGAGACGGCGGTGCCCAGCGGGGCGGTGCTTGAGACGGCGGTGCCCAGCGGAGCGGTGCTTGAGTCGGCGGTCCCCAGCAGAGCGGTGCTTGAGTTGAAGGGCCCAGCGGAGCGGTGCTTGAGATGAAGGGCCCAGTTCAGCGGTGCTTGAGATGAAGGGCCCAGCGGAGCGGTGCTTGAGATGAAGGGCCCAGTTCAGCGGTGCTTGAGATGAAGGGCCCAGCGGAGCGGTGCTTGAGTTGAAGGGCCCAGCGGAGCGGTGCTTGAGTTGAAGGGCCCTGTTCAGCGGTTCTTGACTTGAAGGGCCCTGTTCAGCGGTCCTTGAGTGGAAGGGCCCTGTTCAGCGGTTCTTGACTTGAAGGGCCCTGTTCAGCGGTTCTTGACTTGAAGGGCCCAGCGGTGCTTGAGATGAAGGGCCCTGTTCAGCGGTTCTTGACTTGAAGGGCCCTGTTCAGCGGTTCTTGACTTGAAGGGCCCTGTTCAGAGGTTCTTGACTTGAAGGGCCCCTGTTCAGCGGTTCTTGACTTGAAGGGCCCTGTTCAGCGGTTCTTGACTTGAAGGGCCCTGTTCAGCGGTTCTTGACTTGAAGGGCCCTGTTCAGCGGTTCTTGACTTGAAGGGCCCAGCGGAGCGGTGCTTGAGATGAAGGGCCCTGTTCAGCGGTTCTTGACTTGAAGGGCCCTGTTCAGCGGTTCTTGACTTGAAGGGCCCTGTTCAGCGGTTCTTGACTTGAAGGGCCCAGCGGAGCGGTGCTTGAGATGAAGGGCCCTGTTCAGCGGTTCTTGACTTGAAGGGCCCTGTTCAGCGGTTCTTGACTTGAAGGGCCCTGTTCAGCGGTTCTTGACTTGAAGGGCCCCTGTTCAGTGGTTCTTGACTTGAAGGGCCCTGTTCAGCGGTTCTTGACTTGAAGGGCCCTGTTCAGCGGTTCTTGACTTGAAGGGCCCTGTTCAGGGGTTCTTGACTTGAAGGGCCCAGCGGAGCGGTGCTTGAGATGAAGGGCCCTGTTCAGCGGTTCTTGACTTGAAGGGCCCTGTTCAGCGGTTCTTGACTTGTAGGGCCCTTTTCAGCGGTTCTTGAGATGGCGGTGCCCTGTTCAGTGGTGCTTGAGATGGCGGTGCCCTGTTCAGCGGTGCTTGCCTTGGCAGTCCTTGCCATGTTCAGCGTTGCTTGAGTTGGCGCTCCTTCATTGCCCAGCTGGGCTGGGGCTGGCGCTCCTTCATTGCCCAGCTTGGCTGGGGCTGGCAGGGCCCTCCTGGGCAGCTTGGCTGGGGCTGGCGGGGCCCTCCTGGGCAGCTCGGCTGGGGCTGGCGGGGCCCTCCTGGGCAGCTCGGCTGGGGCTGGCGGGGCCCTCCTGGGCAGCTGGGCTGGGGCTGGCGGGGCCCTCCTGGGCAGCTCGGCTGGGGCTGGCGGGGCCCTCCTGGGCAGCTTGGCTGGGGCTGGCGGGGCCCTCCTGGGCAGCTCGCCTGCTGCCGGACTTGTCGGGCGTGCTGCCCTTGCCACCCTTCCCTGCTCGTCTGTGGCCCTTTCCTCCCTTTGCCGGTGTGCCAGGTGGCACCCCACTCCCTGACGGTGCCAGGGTAGTGCTTGTGGAGCCTGCTGTCTTTGGCCTCTCGCGCCGGGCACTGGCTTTCTTTGCTTTTTTTGCAGGGGGTGGGCTGGCCGTCTCTTTAGTCCCAGCCGAAGTAGCTGGGCTTGAAGGTGGTGGACTCCAAAATCCTTGGACTATTTTCTTAGTAGGTCCAGGTTTTGTGGTGGCCGAGGTGCTGATTGGAGCCTTATGAGATGGAGGTGGGGGTCAGTTCATGGAAAGAGGTCAAGGTTGGAAAGGAAAATCAATTTAGTAAGACAGGGACGGGTAGTTGTAGTGGGTATGGGAGTGGAGGAAGAGGATGTGGTTGTAGGAGAGTGAAGACTGGTGTCTTTGGGTGCAGGTGCTTGTGCTGGAGGCTGTCGTGAGGTGGATGGCTGTTGGGTGGTTGGCTGCCTGCGTTTGTGTGGTTTGGAAGAGGGGGTGACAGACACACTGGGAGAGGACACAGGGGATGTGTAAATGGTAGTGGGGGTGGTGACTGCACGTGTGCGGAGTGTTCAGGTGGGTGTGCTGGTGATGGACGTAGTGGCTGAAGATGTTGTGCATGCAAGTGTGAGTGGAGACATCACAGGGAGGGAGGAGGGAGACGAGGAGGAGGGGGACACAGAGGAGGCAGTGGCTGTTGGCATGTCTGCATGTGGATGTTGCTTGTGTGAATGCTTGTGTGATGTGTGGTGCTTATGTCTGGATGAGCTTCTCTTGGGTGTTGAGGTGTGTGCAGGCTGGTCTGATGGTGTGTCTGGGATAGGCAGAGGTACAGGGGAGTGGGACTGGGTTGAGGAAGTTGGAGGAGGGAGGCAGGAGACAGGGACAATGGCTGCCGTCAGTGCTGAGGCCAGAGCGTTGAACGATCGCTGATGGGCAGCCTGACCCGAATGAATGCCCTCCAGGTATGCATTACTCCGGTGCACCTCCCTTTCTACACCCTGGATGGCATTCAAAAGGGTAGACTGCCCAACAATGAGCGTCCTCAGGAGGTCAATGACCTCCTCACTGAGGGCAGCAGGGGTAACTGGGGCAGGGCCTGAGGTGCCTGGGGCGAAGGAGATGCCCACCTTCCTGGGTGAGCGGGCACGGGGCGAAGGCTGAGGGGCTGCTGGGAGGGCGGAGCTGGCGCGCTGGGTGGCGGCTGTACCTGTTGTTGCGGTGGGCATGGATGTAGCCGCCACCACAAGGGAGCTCCCTTCGGAGGACGTGTCTGTGTCGCTGGTGTCACCACGTGTCCCCGCTGTGAAGCTCCCCTCGCCCTCCGTTTCACTGGTGAAATCAGAGTCAGTTGCATGGCCCTCCATGGCCATGTGAGATGCAGCTCTCTCGTGCTCCGATGCCACTTCTCCTCCGCCTGATGATGCTAATGCACACATGAACAGGAAGACCACAAAAAAAGGGGGGGGGGGTGGAGAAACAAAGACATGTTGAGTGCATGCATTGGCGACACCGTTGGCGGAGAGGACAGACACAGAAGCCCCCTGCACTACGGCGCGCACTTGGGGTACACTACTCAATCCGTGGGACATGGCCTACAAGCCTATGGATGACAACTCCACACATAGGTGACACAGGGCCATGATTAGCTGTACTAGGCAACCTACAGAGGTGGGGGGCGGGGGTACAGGGCCATGCCTAACGGAGGGGCCTAGCCTACAGAAAACGCCCTGGCCTAGGGATACCCACAGCCCTCCTCCCCCACCCAGACACCTCCAATGTGCGCAAAATCAGCAGAATGTGCTTGTACTCACCCCCTTGTGTCTGATGTGATGTCCTCACGCGCCCATCCAAATCGGGGTAGGCCACCGCCAGGATCCGGGACATCAGGGGGGTCAAAGTACGACTGGCACCCCTCCTACGTTGGGAGGCCATCCCCAGCAGAGCCTCCGCGGTCTTCCTGCTCCTGCGGCGGATGTCCTCCCACCTCTTCCGGCAGTGGGTGCCCCGTCTGTTGTGGACCCCCAGGGTCCGGACGTCCTTGGCGATGGCACGCCAAATGTCGATTTTCTGATGGGCGCTGACCTATGTGACATGTGCAAGGGGAGAAAGAAAAACAAACATCACCTTCTGCATGCTCGATGTGAGTGGCCCCCCATCCCCACCCTTGCCATGTGGCACATGCTCTCATCTTTCGTTTGATGCATGCCTCATTCGCTCCCCTCCCCACCATCTTTCATTCACCCCACTCAACCCAGGCATTGGCCACAAAGCATGGTCCCAGTGTACTTACCTGTTGGTCTGGAGGACCGTAGAGTAGCGCATACTGGGGGAGGACCCCATCCACAAGTTTCTCCAATTCTTCAGAAGTGAAGGCAGGGGCCCTTTCCCCAGTCGCAGCAGCCATTGTCTCTTCCAGACCGAGGTCACAGCAGCACTTGCAGTATAGGTCCTCTCCCGTGGATGATCAGGTATCGAGTGATTAAGCAGATAGAAAATGGCGGTCACGGCCGCCGCTGTGCGTACCGCGGCGGTGCGTACCGCGACCGCCGGCGCACATCCTCATTGGCTCCTGAAACCCATAGGGTTCAATGTTAACCAATGCGGCTTTGCGCCGCGGTCTTCGACCGCCTACCGCCACGGTGTGCCACGCCAGCGCATTGACCTCACATCCCACTGTCGCACTTCACAGGTCAGGCAGCCGCCATTTCAAGGGCCCCCATATCTTAACATCTACTGCGTCACACATACCTAGGCCTTGCATCAACACTCATACAAGCCATTCAATGCATTGAGAATCGTGTACTGTGCAAGCTGTGGGAACGTACCTGTGGGTTGATTGACTCTGTGCTCCATGTTGTCCTTCCTAGGCACCGTCCGCTGGGACTTGCGAGGAGATGGAGGAATCTTCCCGTGTACAGACAGCTGGTGGACCTGTCGACAATGGAAGAAAGACATGTCATACTGACATACAGGCTTGACAGAGCCACTATACAGGAACTGTGTGCCCAGCTGGAGCCAGACCTGATGTCACCCATCCGCCAACCCACAGGGATCCCCCCTCTAGTGCAGGTGCTGTCAGTACTACATTTTTTGGCAAGTGGGTCATTTCAAACAACAGTGGCCATTTCATCAGGGATGTCTCAGCCCATGTTTTCCAAGGTGTTGTCCAGAGTGTTGTCTGCCCTGCTGAAATACATGCAGAGCTACATTGTTTTCCCTGAGGTGGGCGATTTGGCTACAGTGAAGGGTGATTTCTATGCGCTTGGACATATTCCCAACATCATTGGTGCAATTGATGGGACACATGTTGCTTTGGCCCCCCCCAGCACAAGTGAACAGGTGTACAGGAACAGAAAAAGTTATCATTCCATGAATGTCCAGGTGGTCTGTTTGGCTGACCAGTACATCTCCCATGTAAATGCCAAGTTCCCTGGGTCAGTGCATGACGCGTACATCATGCGAAATAGCAGCATCCCTTACGTGATGGAACTACTTCAGAGACACCGTGTGTGGCTAATTGGTGACTCTGGTTACCCCAATCTGTCCTGGCTACTGACCCCAGTGAGGAATCCCAGGACAAGGGCAGAGGAACGGTACAATGAGGCCCATGGGCGGACTAGGAGGGTGATCGAGCGGACGTTCGGCCTCCTGAAGGCCAGGTTTAGGTGCCTCCATATGACAGGTGGATCCCTAATGTACTCACCAAAGAAGGTGTGCCATATCATCGTGGCCTGCTGTACGCTTCACAACCTGGCTTTGCGACGCCAGGTGCCTTTCCTGCAGGAGGATGGTCCAGATGGTGGTGTTGTGGCAGCTGTGGAGCCTGCGGAGAGTGAAGAGGAGGAAGACGAAGAGGACGACACAGACAACAGGGACACAGTAATACTGCAGTATTTTCAATGGCATACAGGTAAGAATCAACACCGGCATTTTACATTTAATTAAAGTCTCCTGCCTCTCTACTGTCTGAGTTTCCCCCCAGTGTATGTTGACTGAGTTGTGACTTTCCCTTCCAATTTCAGAGATGTGGGCCCCACTCCGTGACCTCTGCTTTGTTTCCCCATGGACTACAGCTGTGTGACAGTGGTATGTTGTCATCACAATGTAACTAGACATTTTGGCACGGTGCTGTGTAATACATTTGTTCAAAAATACAGGCAGACTCCAGATTATTTTTGTGTAATAAGTGTGTTTATTAAAGTGTAAAATTTTGGGAAATGGTTGCAATTCGGTGATGGGTGATGGTGGAGGAATGTCCATGGCAGAGTCCCGATTTTCAGTCTCACAGGTGCATTGTCCATATCATCAAATTCAAAAAGGAGGGGCAGAGCGGGAGATTCGGAGAAAAAAGAGTAACTCCTGGTCCTGTGTGTATGTCTCCCAATAATATACTAAACAAAGTATACACACAGTTCCAAAACGAGAAAGAAAGAGGGATAAAAGGAAGACGAGGGTTATGGTTTTAGGGGTAAGGTTTCCAAAAAGGGGGAGGGGAAGCAATGTGCTCGAAGCAAGAGCCCTCACTCACCATCCGGTGACATGCTTCATCATAGGGCTATGCTCCTCGTCAGGCCGGCACTGCAATGCCTGACGGGCCCCACAGAGGGGCTCTTTGCCAGAGATCTTTAGACAGTTGATGTGAAGCCGGTCAAGTCGTGAAAAAAGAGGATTGGTATAGAAAAAGTTAAAAATGACTAGGGGTAAAAAAGCTATTTATTCTGATATTTAAACCCCTGGCATGGTTAAAAACATCGTATAGGGATATGGTAAAATAATGTCTACATTCCCTAGACACAAAATATAAACAATTTTACTAGGATTCAGAGTAAAAAAGGTACAAAAATAAGAGTACACAGAATCACCGTGATACTCAATCAAGGGGTCAACATGTTTCTCGCTATATTGAGTCGAAATTGATCTCATGCCATTCTTCAGGACCTAATTACGTACCTAATCCTTTATGAAAAAAGCTCTGTGAACTAATTAATTCAAAACCTAAAAGGTAAGACAAAGGAAACCAAAGTCAGAGGATAACCTACTCATCAACAGTTATATTAATCACTGTACCAGATTAGTCACCATATACCCTCGTGAGAACGCCACACAAGAACAAATGTGACCTGTGCCAAAAAGTGCCAGGGTGAAAGACCAAAGAAACATAAGTAGTGCAAGTAGAGAAATGCTCACCCTCCAAGTATTACTGGTGGGCCCCATCGGGGAGGTAGCAGGCTCAAAAATCCATTATGAACTAGACATATGTATACACAAAAAGAGAAAGAGGAGACAGGAGTTTAAAACAGCATGGTAATTGGTAGGAATATCATCTCATAACGATCCCTGGTATTCATGATAAAAAGCCACTCCAGCCTCTCACACAGGATGAAGCAAGTCAATTGTTGTCAAATTACTAGGGAAGACGCAGGAGTAGCTACAAGTTTTATTAAGTGAAGAAAGTTCCTAGGTTGCAGGGCACCTTCTAGTAAAAAAAAAAAAAAAAAAAACTGAGGTATCAGCCGGACGCCAGACCATTTCCAGACAATATCCGTCATGTCCCTTAGCTTAAAAAACAGAGTCAGAAAGATTTAAAGTCAAAAAAAAATTTAAAGTCAAAAAAATTGTAAGACGCAATCATTCTGATGTTAGTAAAATACTCGACATCTTGATCACATTCGCACCTTATTATATTAGCCCATCTATGTAGAACCGTTTAATTAAAGGAGCCCGGGTCTTGATCTTCCCGCTTTCAAAGAGAGCGAGGAAAAAGGAAATTGCGTGCACGATTCATCAAAAATAGCCAGCAAGTAGCCACACTAAAAAGTACAGAACATACGGATCACACAGAGGTCCGGGGCGCATGGAGTCAGAGACGCGTCCCGCCCGTGTCCGTATAAGCGCGGCACAGCCACACGCAAACTTGCGTATACTGGCTAGCGCTAGAAACAAATTAATACAGTTTCGTAAACAGATACGAAGGTCGAACAGTGGCGAGAGGGTGAAAAACTCGGCGATCGCAAAACGCCGAAGGGGCACTTACTTGGTGTAAAACCACAAGCGTTGGTTCACCTGTGAGCCGTGTCGGTCCCCGGAACGTAGAGTGATGTTCCCAAGGGATTCGTTTGAAATACCAGAAGAAAGTAAAAAGTAAAAAAGGACTCAAAATTCAGGCAGGTAAAAAAACACAGAAAAAGGACTCGAAACTGTGTCGGCCATTTATAAGAGGGAACTACCCTCAAACCAAAAAAGGGGATAAGGGAATATCTGTCTCAATATCTCAGCTGATGCAAGAATACCTTTTATTCAAGGGTCCAGTATAAAAGGTAGTGCGTGCTTACTGTAAGCACGACATGAACTTACAAAAAATATGTAAAAAAAAAATTTTGAAAAAATTATTTGGAAAAATTATGATATAACAAACATAATGATAAGGAACCAAGTGACCTGAAGGGACCCGATATTCAACGGGTAAGACAGGTCCAGGGGATCTCGTCGTTGAGCCCAATCTCATGGGTCCTCAGCCTAAAGACCCATCGTTGTTCTTTTTCCAAGAGTCTCCTCGTACACTCTTTATTGTCTTTAATAGTCTCCAATATCAACCATCTGATGTTATCTGGGGTATGTTGTTTTTCCAGATAGTGATTAGTTAATTTTGTTGCAGACCTCTTGCACCTGATGGTGCTCCGGTGTTCGTTGATGCATGTCTTCACCATTCTCGTTGTCATTCCTATGTACCTCAAGTCACATGGACAAGTGATCATATATATATCCTTCCAAAATGACCCCACTGCGTTTACCGCCGATTCACGTGGTGCGTTATTGATGAAGCACGAGGACATCTCCACAAAGACGCACTAGTAACAATAACATTGCCAAAGGCACACAAGGTTGCTGGAGACGTTTACCCCATGGCCCATCACGTACCCCTAGTGTACAATATAAACGCAGCAGATGCCGCAGTTGAAGCTCACCTTCTGGAAAGGACAAGCCACCCTAACTCTTGGACTTGGCAAAGATAAAGCAAGGCTGTGCGCTCAGAGATCCCATAGCAGAAAAGATCTAGAATCCTTCCTGGAGGTGAACTGAGGATGTACTGGAGCGTAATCTGTATATGACTGAGACGCGCGGGTTCTATCTTCCTCTGCTGGAGACACAGAGTAGTAGGCTCTCCCTTTATAAAGCACCTGTAAGCTCCGCCCGCTGAGCCACACCCCGTCCACCCTCGAAGTAGGTAAAGGAATTCCCGCCTTTTACCAGGATGATGGATGGATGACTAAGTATTTTTTACCCATGATTCTAATTATGTATTATATGTGCATATGTGTGTTGTATTCATGTGTGTGTGTATAAATATATATATATATGTGTATGTATGTATATATGTTGTTTCTGTGCCTGGCATGTTTGTGGATCTTTGCATGGCTCCTGGTTTTTTGGGTTGTTATACTAGATATCTATGAATTTCTGCTCTCTTTTATCACACTTATCTACTCATCACTCTTATGTCATGTCTCTATCAAACTATCCTCCATTCTCACTCGGACTCATCCCAAATCCCTTCGACCACTTTCATCTCCTAAATATCTCTGCCTAAGCTCTTCCCTCCACCTCCACATCTAACTCACCAAACCTCACTGTACCTCTGTGACCTCCCACACAACCCTACTAAATTCTCCTGCATTCATCTCACCCTCCTACTATGCTCTCCCTAACCCTTCCACATCCTCCTTCCCCTCCGCTCCCCCTTTTATTCATCTCAAGCCTTTGGATTGAGTAAATGAAGGATAAACTCCCAATTAACACTTCTGGATTTCTTTCCTCCTCCACCCCTCCATTACTCCAGTCAATCTAACTAACAAACTCTCATATCCGCAACTCAAATTAACTCATAATAATACTAAAACTGTACTCCTTATTAAATTATACTAATCCATCACTAGTTCTTGTTGGGTACCGGAGTAGCGTGCTACTCATCGAAAAGCACTTCGACGCCTCGTCAGGGGTAGTAAGCGCTATATAAATACGATTACAATACAATACAATATAGACGCAGTTCTTAGTGCGACAATTGGTGTGGGATTTCAGTTGCCATTTCTTGGGTTCACTGAGATCTACTTCATAGGTGCTCCTAGTCATCAGGCATACGTTACAACCCCCACATGGGTGATGGCCTTCGACTTTTAACCACTGGTTGTGGTGGACGTCTTCCGTGATTTTTTGATGTACAGGTCTAGTGTGGACCACCATATCTTTAATGTTGTGGGTCCTTTTAAAGGCAAATAAGGGACACTCCAAAGACTCGCCTGCACTATTAAGAATTGGCCACAATCTCTGAATGATGCTCTTAATCCGATTGCTCAAAGGCGTGTAGGTGGTCACACATGTGAGCCTTGATTGTTGAGTACGAATATTGTTGGTCAAAAGAGTCTCTCGCGGAATATTGCTGGCTCTTTTCTTTGCTTGCCTCACACACCTTGCAGGGTAATTACGTGCGCCCAGTTTACTACAAAGAGTGTTAGCTTGGAGATGAAAGTCATCTGTATCCGAACAGTTCCGTCGTATCCTGAGGAATTGCCCAAACGGAAGGTTGTCCCTTAATGATTTTGGATGGTGGCTATTATAGAGTAATAAACTGTTTCTATCTGTGGGTTTATGGTATACAGAGGAATGCAAATATCCATCTCTAAGTGTTATCCGTAAATCAAGAAAGGCCACCTCTTGATCCGAAATGTTGGAACTGAAACGGAGATTGGTATCCAGGGTGTTAACCCATTTCGTGAAATCTACTGCAAATTCATTACTACCCTTCCAAATCACTAGAATGTCGTCAATATAGCGACGCCATAGTCTTATGTTAGTAAAAAATGGTTGTTCGGGAGTGAGAATATAGCGTTGTTCAACGGCAAACATATACAGACATGCCAGGCTTGGTGCGAAGGTACTTCCCATGGAAGTACCTTGTATCTGATGGAAGAGACGTGTTTCGAACTGGAAGAAATTCTCCTTAAGTGCCACACTTGCACATTGCATGATGAAACTAACTGGAGTATTGTAGGTCCATGTTTCTGCCAGGAGCAAGTCCTCTACTGCTGCTAAAGTTGCTTCTTGTGGAATATTAGTGTAAAGGGCTTCCACGTCCAGGCATATCAATATATCTGTGGGGCCTGCATCATTAACATCATTAAGTAGGATCAAGGTGTCCTTAGTATCTCTAAGAAAGGTGGAAGTGTTACGAACCATCGGTTGTAAAAAGAAATCACAGAATTTAGATAAAGGTTCTAAGAGAGAGCCAATCCCGGACACTATTGGGCGGCCAGGCGGTGGGGTGCTCTTGTGAATTTTGGGAAGACAATAGAAGTATGGTGTTCTGGGATTCTTAGTGTCCAGGAACTCGGCTTCCTGTTGTGTGATCCATCCTGCTGACTCAGCTTCCATTATCATCCCGCGGATCATCCGTTGTAGACGGGGAGTAGGGTCTGTCTGGATGTGTCTGTAGTGAGTTTTATCACTCAAAAGTCTAAGACATTCCTGTCTATAGAAGGTAGTATCCATGACTACAATTGCACCTCCTTTATCTGAAGGTTTTATAGTAATGTCAGGATTATGCAATAAAGAATGTATGGCCGTGCGTTCCAAGTTGGACACATTTTGAAAGGTCCGGAGGGGTTCTAGTAGTTGAATCTCATGACGGACCGCCTTCTCGAAAGTTAGCACCTCTATTGGAATTGAGGTAACAGGAGGTGTGAAAGTAGAGGGGTTCCTTAAATCAGTGTCACCTCTGGAGTCCCTCGGCGGTTGATCTTTAAAGAAGAAGTGCAGTCTAACCTTGCGGAATAGAGCTGCCATTTCACAATTCAGTCTAAATTGGTCTACTCTTGGGGTGGGTACAAAACCCAGACCTTTCTCTAAGACAGACATCTCCGGAGGGGTAAGTATGGAGCTGGAAAGGTTGACAACTAGATTTTCTTTTGTGCTGTCACACTCCGACTCCTGGTCATCATCTGGGGTTCTTCTTGTGCCCAGTGCACGTTTCTTCCTCTCCTTCTGTTTCTGCCTCTGCCTCTGTCCCGGCCTCTTCCTAAAAAAGGATTGAGATTGTATTGGGGTTGGGGCTGGAAGAAAGGCATAGGCATAGGTTGCGGTTGCCACGGAGGAATCTGCTGGTACGGAAAAGGGGAGTTGTAGTGAGGAGGTGGGATGTAACGATTACGATTCGTCCTCTGTCCCTCATCGCTACTCCAACCGTCAGAGCTCGAGCTGTAATGAGGTACAAAAGCCTTACGTTGTGGAGCATCAGAATCCTCTGAGGTCTCAGAATTGACCTCACAATGATAATCGTCTTTCGTGTAGGGGTAGATTTTCTCCCTGCTGAAACGTTTAATATCTTTTTGCAGTTTGTTAATCTTCTGTCTGGTGAGGTATTCCTTGGTCTCATTAAGTTCCAGATTAATTTCTGCCAAGCGGGACTTAAACTGGGAGAGTTGAACTGTGGTTTTCATAGCTGCCTCAGTGATGGAGATCTGTATCGTGATCGAGTCTGCTAGACGTTTAGATGTATTGATGATCAAGATCAACCAATCACGAGTGCATTTCCATGAAATCTGTGACCAGTCTATTCTGAATTGTAAGTCTTGTAAGAAAATCCTGGGAACATTAGTGACAATGAGACCGTTTGGTGAAATATTGGCCCTTAGATATTCGGTCATAATAGTGCCACGCTTGTGGTTTTACACCAAGTAAGTGCCCCTTCGGCGTTTTGCGATCGCTGAGTTTTTCACCCTCTCGCCACTGTTCGAGCTTCGTATCTGTTTACGAAGCTGTATTAATTTGTTTCTAGCGCTAGCCAGTATACGCAAGTTTGCGTGTGGCTGTGCCGCGCTTATACGGACATGGGCGGGACACGTCTCTGATTCCATGCGCCCCGGACCTCTGTGTGATCCGTATGTTCTGTACTTTTTAGTGTGGCTACTTGCTGGCTATGTTTGATGAATCGTGCACGCAATTTCCTTTTTCCTCGCTCTCTTTGAAAGCGGAAAGATCAAGACCCGGGCTCCTTTAATTAAACGGTTCTACATAGATGGGCTAATATAATAAGGCGCGAATGTGATCAAGATGTCGAGTATTTTACTAACATCAGAATGATTGCGTCTTACAATTTTTTTTACTTTAATTTTTTTTTTTACTTTAAATCTTTCTGACTCTGTTTTTTAAGCTAAGGGACATGACGGATATTGTATGGAAATGGTCTGGCGTCCGGCTGATACCTCAGTTTTTTTTTTTTGACTAGAAGGTGCCCTGCAACCTAGGAACTTTCTTCACTTAATATAACTTGTAGCTACTCCCGCGTCTTCCCTAGTAATTTGACAACAATTGACTTGCTTCATCCTGTGTGAGAGGCTGGAGTGGCTTTTTATCATGAATACCAGGGATCGTTATGAGATGATATTCCTACCAATTACCATGCTGTTTTAAACTCCTGTCTCCTCTTTCTCTTTTTGTGTATACATATGTCTAGTTCATAATGGATTTTTGAGCCTGCTACCTCCCCGATGGGGCCCACCAGTAATACTTGGAGGGTGAGCATTTCTCTACTTGCACTACTTATGTTTCTTTGGTCTTTCACCCTGGCACTTTTTGGCACAGGTCACATTTGTTCTTGTGTGGCGTTCTCACGAGGGTATATGGTAACCAATCTGGTACAGTGATTAATATAACTGTTGATGAGTAGGTTATCCTCTGACTTTGGTTTTCTTTGTCTTACCTTTTAGGTTTTGAATTAATTAGTTCACAGAGCTTTTTTCATAAAGGATTAGGTACGTAATTAGGTCCTGAAGAATCGCATGAGATCAATTTCGACTCAATATAGCGAGAAACATGTTGACCCCTTGATTGAGTATCACGGTGATTCTGTGTACTCTTATTTTTGTACCTTTTTTACTCTGAATCCTAGTAAAATTGTTTATATTTTGTGTCTAGGGAATGTAGACATTATTTTACCATATCCCTATACGATGTTTTTAACCATGCCAGGGGTTTAAATATCAGAATAAATAGCTTTTTTACCCCTAGTCATTTTTAACTTTTTCTATACCAATCCTCTTTTTTCACGACTTGACCGGCTTCACATCAACTGTCTAAAGATCTCCGGCAAAGAGCCCCTCTGTGGGGCCCGTCAGGCATTGCAGTGCCGGCCTGACGAGGAGCATAGCCCTATGATGAAGCATGTCACCGGATGGTGAGTGAGGGCTCTTGCTTCGAGCACATTGCTTCCCCTCCCCCTTTTTGGAAACCTTACCCCTAAAACCATAACCCTCGTCTTCCTTTTATCCCTCTTTCTTTCTCGTTTTGGAACTGTGTGTATACTTTGTTTAGTGCATTGTCCATATGCCTGTGGAAGGTGGAGCAGGGGCAGTTTAAGGTTGGACAGGGTGACAATGTGGGACAGTGGGATGACAATCAGGGGGTATCCTTTCCTGGTGGGGGTCTTGGCATCCTACTCTGTCTTCTTCCTAGATCTCAGGCACCGCTTGCGGGGTGGTTCTCCTTCTGCAGGGGGTGGGGTTCTGGTGGCCTGTTGTTCTTGTGTCGGAGCCTCCTGTCCACTAGCGCCGGCGCAGGTGGTAGCCTGTTCTTGGTCAATGCTAGTGACAGGGGCCCTTTGTGGTGCCACATGGTCCCGCAATGTGCTGACAATCTGATTGAGAGCCACAACGATGGTGCCCATTGCGGAACTGATGATTCTGAGTTCTTCCCTGAACCCCATAAACTGTTCCTCCTGCAGTACCTGGATCTCCTGGAACCTGGCCAGGACCGTCGCCATCGTCTCCTGGGAGCGGTGGTATGCTCCCATGATGGAGGAGAGGGCCTCGTGGAGAGTGGGTTCCCTGGGCCTGTCCCCCCCCTGTCGCACAGCAGCCCTCCCAGTTCCCCTGTTTCCCTGGGCCTCTGTCCCCTGGACCGTGTGCCCACTACCACTGCCCCCAGGTCCCTGTTGTTGTTGGGGTGGTGGGTTAACCTGGGTGCCCTGTAGTGGTGGACACACCGCTGATTGACGTGTCCTGGAGACAGAGGCATGGGCCCGCTGGGTGGGTGCTGTGCTGGTGTTCCCAGAGGGGGGTAGGTCTGCTGTGGCCTGTGGCTGTCTGAGGGGAACCGACTGTCCCGAGGTCCCCGATGGGCCGGGCTGGTCATCTGGGTCCAGTGAGACAGAGCTGCTGTCATCACTGTGGGCCTCTTCTGGGGGTGGAATGGACATTTCTGGACCCTCCTGGGCGGTGTCGTGGCGTTCGGGTCCTGCAGGGGTATAAGAGTATGGTTATTGCTTCTGTGTGTGCCATAGCGTTCAATGGGTGGGTGCCCGTGTACCCCAGTGCTGGCATTCCCTTGTGGGGGCTGTTGTGACGGTGGTTTGGGGGGGGATGGGTATGTGCAGTGGGCATGCTTACGTGATGGGTGTCCATGGTTTGTGGTCGCATGCAGGGCTTGGTGTTGGGATGGGTGGGTTGTGATGGTGAGACATTAGCAAGGAGGATGTGTGATGGGGGTGGTGGGGAGGGCGGGGGTATGATTTGGCATGCCGGTTGGTGGGGGGGGATGAAGTAGTTGAGATTCGACTTATCAGAGTCCATTCCTCCGCCTACTCCTGCGAGGCCCTCAGGATGCAGGATCGCTAAGACCTGTTCCTCCCATGTTGTAAATTCTGGGGGTTGAGGTGGGGGTCCGCCGCCAGTCTTCTGCACCGCGATGTTGTGTCTGGATACCATGGAACGCACCTTCCCCCGTAGGTCGTTCCACCGCTTCCTGATGTCGTCCCGATTTCGTGGATGCTGACCCACAGCGTTGACCCTGTCCACTATTCCTTGCCATAGCTCCATCTTCCTGGCAATGGTGGTGTGCTGCACCTGTGCCCCGAAGAGCTGGGGCTCTACCTGAACTATTTCCTCCACCATGACCCTGAGTTCAGCGTCTGTAAACCTGGGGTGTCTTTGGGGTGCCATGGGGTGGTGTGGATGAGGTGTGGGGTGGCGTTTGTGGTGATGAGTGTGGTGAGTGTGGTGGTGGGTGATGTTTTGTGCGTGGATGTTGTGTGAGTGATGGTGTTATGTGCTGGTGAATGCTCTGTACTAGCTGGTGGTGTCTCTCTCTGGCCTTAGTCAATAAATGGTGGTCGTAGGGGTTTGTGGGTGATGTGGGTGTGTGTTTTATATTGTGTTGGGTGTGTGGGAGTGGTGTTTGTATGTGTATCAGGTGTGTGTATTTCAAAATGTCCAATGTGGCAGTGTTTTGGAGCTGTGTGTGTATTTTGACCGCGGCGGTGTGTACCGCCAATGGAATACCGCGGTTGAAAGACCGCCGCGTGGATTCGTGGGTCGGAATGGAATGGGCTTATTTCTGTTGGCGTGACGGTGGAGGTTTGGTCATCGCCAGTTTTTCGCTGGCCATTGGTGTGGCGGACTTTTGTGGATGTCGGGTTTTTGGCGGTTTGCCTGTTGCGGGTCAGAATGACCGTGGCGGTTTCCTGCGCCCGCGGCGGTGTTATGGCGGTCTTCTGACCGGCGGTAAGCGCATTTTACCGCCGAGGTCAGAATGACCCCCATAGTGTCTTCAGTGGGTAGGGTGAGCCAAGGCTAACCCCTTAAGGACAGTAGAGATGTGGGAGAGGGTTCAATGGCACATGTTCCAGGTGTTTGGGGAGGAACATACAGTATCCCAGCTCAAGCACCGTTGGGTGGATAGGGTAGCCTGTGAGGCTGATCTGATGGACCTGCTGGATTTGGAGGTTGGAGACCCCATAGGTATGTATTTATGTACCATCTGTATGTAGTAATGTTGCTATATTAGTCATGCAAAACTTTAAACTCGAAGAGGCAGATTTATTAAAGGGTTATGTTGCTTTTCCACCATGCAACAGGGTTCAAGCTCACAACATCCCTTAGAGTGTGATTTATCACACTGCACAAGGCCAGCCTGCGTAGCCCTGAGTGGCTTGATAAATCCAGAGTAATGCAATGCAGGGCAAATTGCTACATTACATTACCCTGCTCCAGGGATCAGGACCATGCGTTGTGCTATGGTGTCCCCATTCAACACACATGAATGTTGATGCATTCCCCCATTTACCATAAGGGGTAGACCTGGAAATGCACCACAAATGCTACGCCTCCTCAGTGATGCGCAACGAGGAGATACTCTGCAGCACACATAGAAAGAGGAATATGCCTCAAGGGCTTGTTTTTGTGCAGGGAGGTGCCCTTCCTGCTCAGAAAAAATTCTGCTTGCAACACAGGCACCCTTGCATCATGTTGGAAGTGTGCCTGCATTGGCGCTAGGCAGCACTTTGTGCGACAGCACCGGGAAAGGGCAGGAATGGCCCAAACAATGGTAGATACAGTGCAACCCTGACCCTTCCCAGTCACGCAGCACACTGCATCATGATGAATTTCTGCGCTGTGCTGTGCTGCATGACTTCTTGTCAAAATGTAGCTGCTATGTTTGTATGCCTTATGACACACATGGCAAGAGAGAGTGACATCAAGGGCAGAAGTATCAAAGGGTCACACTAAGCAGAACACCTGCCATACAATCTGTGTTGTGTTATATGGAGCAAGTACTCAGGGGGCCATGTAGTGGCAAGCAAGCCTTTACACAATTGATGTACACTATTTACTAAGAACACCCACTGATTAATGTATTTGCATGTCAGTGTAATGGGATACATGATATTTTGCTGTTGTGGCACAATCAGATGATGCTGACACTGCACAGTATGTCAGAAAAACTGCCTCTATGGTTACATTCACATCACATATCACCATGCATACTGCACACAGTATAAGATGTGTCTGTGTGGCAAGGTTAGTATGTATGAACCAAGTGGCACATTTATCATCAGTACGCACAGTATAGCAAGTTACCTTTCTGTGCTGACCCCAATTGAAAAGACAGGAATGCATCATCTTTAAACTTTACTGTGCATTACTGTCCATCCCATCGCAAGACAACTTTTGTGTGCCTAGTGCCAATTGTTTCACCCTTGTGTCCTAGTGCAAAGAGGCCTAAGATGATGCTGGCCAGCAGTACTTAAAACATCACATGCCTGAAGTATGCTTCAGGTATGTGATGTTAGATATCTCTAACCTTTTACCTCCCACCAAGTCAGCCCTGTAAGGTGACTAGCTGCATTACATGTTCGTAAAATGTATACATATGTGTGTTAAGGGTGTTGAAATGTGGAAGTACACTGGGATGTCATAGTTCTTACTTTTGATTTTGAACAGTTCGTAGGTGCGCTATTTACAATGTATTGTCTAAATCATTGTATTGAAGGTGGACATGTGCCTATCATCCAGGTGGAAGTGGACAGCTTCCAGGATCCTAATGTCTTTTTTCTGTCTTTCCTCTTTCTCCTCTTTTGTATGTTTTTACCCCTATTTACTCCTGTTTTTACTTCTGTCTCCCTTTAGATTCTTCACCTGTTTTGCGCTCTCCTGCGCTTCCCTCCCCGCCACTGCTGCCCCCACTCCCCCCTCGTAGCATTTCCCGCCTTCCAGCTGACCTATCCCCCCTTCTTAAAGGTGGCAGCTGTGCAGTGAGGGGTGACTTCTCTGACCTTTTGGCCAGTGTCTGTCGCTCCCTCCTGGTTGGCCACTGATGCTGCTGCTACTGTCTCTTCACAGAGCCTTCTGGCTCTGTGTTCAAGGCCCACCACCACCCACAGGCACCCACCTGCGCCTCAACCTTGGTGGCCTAGTGGCCATCTGTGTCTGTCTGTTTTCTGTCTTTCCTCTTTCTCCTCTTTTGTCTGTTTTTACTCCTGTTTTTACTTCTGTCTCCCTTTTAGGTTCTTCACCTGTTTTCACTCTCCCTCGCTTCCCTCCCCACCACTGCTGCCCCTGAGGCCCAACCCCCTGCCCTCGTAGTGCTTCCTGCTTCCCGCCCTCCTGCCTCCCAGCGGACCAGTCCCCCCTTCTTAAGGGTGGCCACACTGATTGCGCGTCAAAAGCAAGCCCGTCAGCACCCAGCGCCATGGACCCTAGATCTATCACCACCTACCACTGATACGATGCTGGGATGCTCCACACACTGAACCCTGGACGTCGGAGCACCTGCCACCCTGGACCTTTCTCCCGCTGCCACTGCCACCTCAATCTCTCTGCACGCCAAACGCCAGACCTCACAGCACCAGAATCGTCTCCAGACCACCTTACGTGCATCCTCCTCAGTGCCCACTCCCTGCACAAACACTCCATGGAGATTTGAGACCTGATAGACACCACCCCCCTGGACTTTGCTTTCCTCACCGAGACATGGACCAACACATCATCCGGATCGAACATCACCATCGCCATCCCCAGCGACTAAAAGCTGCTCCGCAAAGACTGTCCATCCAGATCAGGAGGCGGCATAGCCATCGCCCACATGGCCACCCTCCCACTGACGATAAATACACAGGAATTTACCCCCCTCATGAAGCACCTCCACTTCCAAGTACACACCACCCCGAAGACCACCACCGGTGGCACCCTCATCTCAGACCACCTGGACCACGCCCAGCAATCAGCGACGCTATCATCAACAACATAGCCCCCCACGCACTCGCCTCCAGCAACTACATTCTCCTCTGTGACCTCAACTTCCATTTCAACGACCTCTGCGGCCACAACACCTTATCACCTGGACACAATCAGGCTCAAGCAACTGGTCATCTCACTAACGCACACCCCCGGACACACCCTCGACTCGTTTTTCTCCACCAGCAGCAGCGTCATCATCGTCGACTCAACCCCACTACACTGGACGACCACCACTGCATCCACTTCTCCATCCCCACACCCACAGCGCACACTCCCACGACATGCCCCTCCAACAGAAAATGGAACCTCAGAGGAGCAACTCATCAATACTCTCAGCAGCTCATCACCCGGACACGACAGATGGCAACAAGTCAGCACGAAACCTCCACAAATAGATTACGGACTACGGTGACACCCTAGCTTCCCTCCAGATGACCACAGGGAAACATTCCTCCAAGAAAGCCAGCTGGTTCACACCCGCACTCCAGGAATCAAATCGCTCATGCAGGAGGCTGGAGAAAAAGTGGAGGCACAGCAAATCCTCAGAAGACCTTGCATCTTTCAAATCCACCACAAGATCCCACCATGGCCTCATCAGGTCCACCAGAAAAACCACCCTGAAGGACAGAATCAACACCACCACACACAACACTAAAGAACTCTTCAATGTCATCAAAGAATTCGCCAGACCAGAAGCAGAGACCACCAACATCCCTCCATCTCAGGATCTTTGCAACAGACTTGCCACCTTCTTCCATCAGAAGATCAAAGACATCTACGGCAGCTTCAGACCCCGAGGCTCGCTGAACTCACCAGCAACACCCCTGCCAGGACCCACTGAACCCCCAACACTCTTACACACCTGGACCACCCTCACAACAGACAAGACCCACGCAATCATGAGCAGCCTCCACTCCGGAGCCCCTACAGACACCTGATCCATTTAACCTTCAACGAGGCCAGCGCCTCGATCGCGCCCGAACTCTGCAAGACCATCAACTGCTCCCTAGAGTCAGCAACCTACCTAGAAGTCTGGAAGCACGCTAAGATTTGACCACTTCTGAAGAAACCCACAGCCGACCCAACGGATCTCAAAAACTACCACCCCATCTCACTTCTGCCCTTCCCAGCTAAGGTCGCTGAGAAAGCAATCAACACTCAGCTACGCCACCACATTGAGGACAACAACATCCTGGACACATCCCAATCAGGATTCGGAACTAACCACAGCACTGAAACTGCACAGCTCACTGCCACAGATGACATCCGCTCCCTCCTCTACTGCGGACATACAGAAGCCTTCATCCCACTAGATCTTTCAGCCGCCTTAAATACAGTATCCCACTGCACCGTATGCAGTAGACTCCATACAGCAGGCATACGCGGCAAGGCCCTTCGATGGATACACTCCTTCCTGACAGGGAGAACACAGAAAGTCAGACACTCGCCACACTTGGCAGAACCTACATACATCAGCTGTTGACGACTCCTGGTGGCCCTCAACACTCGGCAGGCTCCCCACCCCCACAGACCACGCACAAAACCTCGGCGTCATCCACGGCTCAACGCTCACCATGACCAGACAGGTCAACTCCATCGCCTCCACCTGTTTCCACACCCTCCGACTCCTACGGAAGATCTTCCGATGGATACCAACCGACTGCTGGAAGACCGTGACACACGCACTAATCACGAGCAGACTTGACTACGGCAATGCCCGCTCTGCCGGAACCGCTAAGAAGAGCCTGAGCAAGCTGCAACAAATTCAGGATGCCGCAGCTAGATTCGTCCTAAACATTCCCTGTCGAGAGCACATCACAGGACACCTGAAAAACCTCCACTCGCTCAACATCGAGAAGAGAATCAACTTCATACTCCTCATGCAGGCCTACAGAGCCCTCCACGATAGCTGATCCAGCTACCTTAACCACTGCATCACCTGGTACTCCCATTCCAGACCTCTCTGCTTGTCCCAGCAGTCACTCGCCAACGTGCCCCCCATAAAGAAGTCCTTGGCTGGAGGAAGATCTTTTACATACCTGGCAGCAAAAGGTTGGAACACCTTACCTCCTCATCTCAGACAGTTGCCATCGCTGCCTCAGTTCAGGAAGGACCGCAAGACCTGGCTCTTCAACTAATCTCTGAGGACACACCACTCAGCGCCTTGAGACTCTAAGGGTGAGTAGTGTGCTTTAAAACACCTGATTGATTGATTGAACAAATACATGTTATGAGTACATGGTTGTAGCTCTGTGACGCCTGTGTGTGATCCATGATAGTTTTAACAGTGAAATGTGCATGGGGAGATACTCATCACCTGCAAATAAATTACACTCAGTGTGCCAACTAAACAGAACGTGTCCACAGAATCATTTAGAACTGACAAGGAGGCATTTTATTGTGAATGAAGGGGCAATGTAAGCAGGGCTGCTGGACTTCTGCATTTTTGCAACAGTGGTGATGTTTGCATATTTATACTTTTGGGGCATTTGGCACATGATCCATCATCTGTTGCTTAATCTGCAGATATTCACCTCAAACAAATTTGGCCCTACCTCCATCAGTGCAAAAGTAAATAAAAATGTATCAACAGTTGTTGCTGCAAAGTGGAATACTCTTAGCAAAACTGGGCTGGTCCCGTTTCTGTTGCCTATTGCTATATTTGAGTGTGAAACTGATACTAATGAGGTGCAAGCAATGCCAGTTTAAACACGAAGGAATAATGAAATAAAACTATTACAAAATGTGTGTCATTATGCTGTATATTTAGCATTATCTTGCAGCATACTACACTCAAACCTGTCACATAACTTTGACCACTCCTGCAACATAATTCCAATGTGACTGAATATAGGTGTGGGCAAAGATTCCTGCCGATTGACACTTGAAATATGGAGGAATCATGCCTGTTCCTGTGTGTCAAATCTAAAGGCAATTTGTTTATACGTGGAGGACAGTGTAGGCAGGGTAGCAATCACATTTCAATCACTGTACTACCGATAGTTGCTGGGAACGTGGCAGTGACATCACAAACACTTCCTAGAACATGAAATGGCACAAATGACATCACAACATGTGTTTCTGTAAGGATGTGAGTAGAGTTTATGAACTATGGATAATTCATCAGTTTGAAAAGTTACCTGAGGTATGGCTGTTGTAATCCTGCCTCAGGGGCGACTGAGCCTCCCTGTCATGGAGACATGGACGTGGAGTGACGGAGGAACAATCACACTGATGCCCTTGAGGCCTGCAGGTTTGTAAGCCTGCTACTCTATTGATCCATGGTGTTGTACAACTCATTAACTTTTTGCCTGACTGATACACTTTGTGAGTGTAGGTGTCCACATTGCAAGGTTCTGGTTCGATAGCTTAGCCTGCACACCTTAATGAAATGTATATTGTTTAGCACAGTATGCAAGTTTCAAGGTTTTTAAACATATGCTACTCCAGTAGGCCTCAATGCATGGATATAGTGTCATTGGCAAGAGTGTGGGCAGCAGGACAAATGCACTATGATTCACATGGCTTAGCATTTCATTGCCAGCCTCATACCCTTTATAGCGCCTGTGTGCCATTTCTGTGAAACATTCATACAAGGTGGTAAGTTAAGTTGCATCACTAGTAATAGTTAAAATGCAAGAATGCACAGTGTTAGCAGGATACAGCGCATTACAGTGCTTACCTACTGGTGGGGTAATTTTGTCTTGCTAGCACCAACACAGGTACCCTTGAATCATGGTGCAAATGGCCCTGCATTATACACATTATATGCAATTATGCACAAAATAGTTACGGTCCAGATAAGTATTCCTGCATGCATATACACACTCCTGAGATGCATTCACCATTTTATTTGTGCTCTGAGGAATGCAGGCCAGGGAGAATGAGGGTACAGAAAAGTTAAAAAATAAAGTTTCTCCTGGTTTTGGTACACTGGTAAATCAGTTTTCAAAGTTTTTGATTGATGCTAGTTCGATGGATTGTTCAAAATTAAAGTCTTGCAGGAGTCAGACAACAACCCTTCATATATGGAGCAGCTAACTGATGCAGAGTAAGTAAAGCCAGCAATGTGTGCTGCCTTGTGTAACTCCAGATGAGTTATGAAATGCAGGATCACACAAGCTAATCTTACCTTTGCACCCCTTGCGTATGTTTTGGAACAACTTCATATCCCCTTGCATGATGCAAGACCAACACCATCTGGGCCATGTTAACAATTTCCCATTGACACATCATCATGAGTGTGAAGCACTGTTATAAGTGACATGCTTGTTATATTGTGACTACATTTATATATTGTACACCTACAGTGACCTCACGTGGGTCAATTTGACATGTTGAATTAGGAGATGCCTTTGTACTACTGGTATATTGTACTCATCTCTATTTCAAAATGTGCTGTGGGTCTGGATTGGCACAGATGATTGCATGACAATGTCAGCCAAATATAGAAAAACATAATGTGCATTTGCACCTTGAGGTACTATGTTTGCTTTCACTCTCTAGATAATATGACAGCAGACATGGCAAAGACACATACATCACATTGCCAAAGTATATAGGAAGATGGGTGGAATTTATGAATCAGCAAAGGTGAGTGGCATTTGGAAGACAAGAAGCAGGTAGGCACCATAGAAAACACCAAGGCCAAGACATTTGCATGGTGGCAGTCAGCAGCATTTGTAGTTGTGCCACTTATTCATGAACTCCAGGGTGGTCCTCTTTATTTGTCCTTTGCAGTTGATTTTGTGAACTATGGATTTCCAAATGGCTTCCTTCCTCCCTAACATCAATTTTGAAGTGACAAAGGGAAGATGTCAATTTTTTGG
The DNA here is from genome assembly GCF_031143425.1 of Pleurodeles waltl. NCBI lineage: Eukaryota > Metazoa > Chordata > Amphibia > Caudata > Salamandridae > Pleurodeles > Pleurodeles waltl. The sequence goes on along the minus strand of NC_090441.1, from coordinate 151,028,947 downwards.
CACTTTAGTTATTAAAATCTGGTTCTCCTCCTCATTGAAGTTCGACTTCCTCTTCCTCTTGGATGAGGCCAAGTGTTCAGTGTTGGAGTTGTTAAGCTCCTGGCTCCCTGATGCTCCTTCCATATTTCTCAGTAGTTTTATAGTGTTGCTGTGTTGAATGCGCCATTTTTTCAAGTGCTACTCCGGCGACGCAAAGCACTCGTGTGCAATGCAGTACTGATCAGCGACACATAGAGGTGCTTTATGACATGCAAATCAGCTTTGCGTGATGTAGGGAGTACTTACATTGCGGCACCTTGCACCATTCCCAACACCGTTGCATCAGAATTTCTGATGCAGCTTTGGGCCTTGCCCCATGGTGCACCAAACCATAAGAACTGTGCATTAATGGGGCAAGAAAATGCCACAGCACAGTGCAGACTATTCTGACACAGCACTGCTGCAATGCAGTGTTGCGTCATAACTCATACATTTTCCCCAGATTATTTTCCATTGTCAAATTCTAGAAATTCCTTCTCTTGTGAATATTTTGTGAAGATAATACAACACAACAACTGTAGAAGGATTGGAAATGAATATATAGTGAATTATCTTAGAATAATAAACTGCGAGAACTACATAATACCTCATATGCTTAATATGGACCAGCAAATCAATTGCCATCTTGTTCCAATGTTTATCTGGGATAACCACATCATGCTTTTTTTTTATTTACGCCTTCCAGTGTTTATCTGACTTTAAACATTCACTGCATTCATCAATAAATGATTCCACTTTAGAGACATCGCCTGGCCAATAATAGTATTTTATCAATAGTTTTTTAGTTGCTTTAATTCCAGGGTGACCTGCATGTTTGAACCTTATGAGTTTTTCTTGCAGTTTAATAAGAACACAAACAAACCATGTCTTAACAACATGTCATTCTCAAATGTTAATTCAGAAGCTGCTTGGAAAACACTCCATAACAACACAACAACACATTAACACAACAACACATCAACAAGAAGGCCAAGCTTTAACTACAAACGTCCTTAACTGAATCAATTGTAAGTCATTATTGCATGCATCAATTCACTCTGTCTCAAGTTTTTTCCACCTTCAATATGCTTGATTCTGAAATGTAATTCTTGTAACTGGGATATCAGTCTCAACAGTGTTGAAGAAGTATTACCAATACATTTACCATCTATTATGAAAATTAGTAGTTTGTGATCAGTCACTTACGCAAAAAATCGTACCCTTAAATACATCTTCAATGTTTCCACAGCCCAAACACTGGTAAATGCCTCTCATTCAATTGTGCTATAATGCACAACAGAACCTCTTGACATTCCTGATATAAGTACAACAGTATGTTCTTTACCATCTATGATCTGACAAGAGAGTGTCAGCATCCCTGGGATAGTGGTCCCCCTCTCAATATTCATGGGCAAAGGTCAGTGCTCCAGTGTATGTTGTCCCTATCAGTATTCATGTGCTCTGGTGCACGCAACCCAGTGTCAGTGCTTCCATTCTGGTTTCCTTGTGTTGTGTCATTTCCTAGTATTAGGGTCAGAATCCATGTGTTTTACCATCCCTGTCTCAGGGTCCGAATGCTGGTCCCCTTACGTCAGTGTCTCGGTATTAGTGTTTCTGGACTTCTCAGTGTTCCCGATCCGTCCCCAAATAGCTGTAAGTGCTTATGTGTCAGTGTCCCTCTGTTGGTTTACCTCTGTCACTATTGGAGTATGAAAGCCAACATAGCTTTTCCTCGTCTACCACTGTCACTGTGTCAGCGACCCAGTGTCGGTATCCCAATGTCATTCCTCCCAAGTCATCATTCATGTGCCAATGACAGCATCCAAATGTCAATGGCATGTTGATTTCAGTGTGCCTGTGTCGGGGCCCTCTTGTCCCAGGCAGTAACCCTTGGCAGTGTTGCAGTGCCCAAAGCCCATGTCCATGCACAGTGTCAGCATGAGTACCTGTTCCTGTCTCAGTGATTCCATTTCAGAGCCCTTGTGCCATTTCCCAGTATTAGAGTCCCTTTGTTGTTAACCACAGATCAGTATCCCAGTGTCATGCCCCTCCAGGCAGCCCCACTGTGTTAGTGACCCAGTGTCATGTCACTGTCCTGGTGTCGACTCCAAGGGCTAAATTTAGAGTTTGCTGGATGCGTTACTCTGTCACATCTATCCTAGCTAACTTATTACATGTGCATCACGGCACTTGTTAAGTCTCGTTAGGCTTCAAGTGTTGTTATCTAATTGTCAGTATCCGACTGTCCTTGTGTCAATCTCCCAGCGTCACTGCCCTATCCCACCGTCTGCTTGTGCCTTCTATCAGTCTTCCAGTGCCACTGTCCCCAGTCATTTTCAATATTTCTTTATTTGAACACTTTGGCCCTCATTATGACCCTGATGGTCGGTGGTAATATGGTGTAAAGTACTGCCAACAGGCTGGCCGTACTTTCCACCATATTATGACATTGGTGGTTTGGATGAAGCCAAACCGCCAATGTACCACACCGACCGCCACGGCAGTAACGGCCACTGGGCTAGAGATATCAATCTCCAGCCGGGTGGCCATAACTGTACCGCCTGCGGGATTATGACCCCGCCTACTGCCATCGTTTTCGTGGCTCTCTTACCGCCACAAAAACCAGGGCGGTAGGCATGATCAGTGACAGGGAAAACCCCCCTGTCACTGAAAGAGGTCTTCCCCACCCATCCTCCCCAGAGTCCCCAACCCCGCTTCCTCTCCAAACCCCTCCCTACATTCATGCCCCTTCACACACGCACACATGCATACACACACCCATTCCCACATTCATCCAAGCATGCATACATCCATTCACACACACATCCGCACACACACCTCCATACATGCACACACATTGAACGCGCAACACACACCCGCATACATGCTCACACAAACATACACACCCCCCACACACACACACACACACAACACCCCCCACCCTCTACCCTGTCGGAGCACCCACTTACCTGTGTTTAGGGGGTCCTCCGGCAGGAGATGGGACGGGGCGCTGTTGCCAGCAGCAGCGTCCTCCAGCAGAACACCGCCAGGCCGTATGATTGGTCATAATAGCGCCACCTTACCGCCATCCGCTGGTATGGCCACAGCCAGATTTCCACCATCCTTCTGCCGGAAATCCGTCTGTGGTTATAATACGGCAGAGGGCTGGTCTTTTCGCGGCCGTCGCCACAATGGTAGGTGGTTTTTACCACCAATGACAAAATGAGGACCTTAGTTTTTTGGGAAAACCTTGAGGGATGTACACATATGGCCACATGGAGAATTCAGAATTTTTTCCAATTTTCAGAAATATATAGCTTTCCTGGATCACCCATGGGTTTTACACTGGTTTCCACCACAAACTGGAAGTAGGTTCAAAGCACAAAAAATAGGGGAAATGGGCTGCCATTTTGAAAAACACCAAAGCCGTGGTTAAAAAATTAGGCTTTTTGTTTCAGTTCGGCATGTTTCTGAAAACCTGGAAAAAGTTGACTTTAGCACAGCAAACTGTTCGTTGATGCCATTTTTATGGTAAAAACAGACTTTTATCCAGGGCACTTTTTTCCTCTTATTCTCAAAAATTCAAAGGTTAGCTATATTTTGGCTATCTTCTCGTCCCCCTCTAGAGGAATCCAGAAACCATGGGTACCTTGATGGTATCCACATGTCAGTGCTGGTGACCCTGTGCCAGGGTCCCAGTGTCAGTTCCTTTGCGTTGGTGACATTGTGAGCTTGGTGGTGCAACTGTTCCAGTGTCTGTGATGCTGGACCTGTGTCAGTCTCCTAGTGTCAATGCTTTTGTCCCATTTCATGCTTCCAGTGTCACTATCCTCATGCCACCCTCTCCATGTCATTGTTGATACTTCTATTTTGAAGTTCTAGTGTCGTCCAGTGTTAGTTTCAGTGTCGGTGTCAGTATGCACATGACAGTGCACTAGTGTCATGTCCCCACCAGGCACTGTCCCTGCTGCAGTGTCCCTATAGCAAGGTCCTGGTATTGTATCGATGTGTCACTATCTTAGTATCAGTATGCTTCCATCCCTTTGTCTGTTTCCCACTGAAACAACACTTTGCCAGGGCCCCAGCATTAGTGCCATAATCGAGACAAACAATTATTGATTTGATTAAGGTTGGATGAGTTAAATGAGGGCTGAGGCACCCATATATGACTGCCTGCCCACGTCCCCACCCCCCAAATGCCACTGGTAGCAGTGAAGACTAGCTGTCAAGATATTGGTTTAAAAACAAAGGGGCATATTTACAAGCCCCTTGAGCCTTCTTGTGCCACATTAGTGTCATTTTTTTTATACTAATGTGGCGTTAGGTAGGCATTTCCGATGCACCATATTTACAAATTGGCGCAATGCTTGCATTACACCACTTTGTAAACCCTTGCACTACATTATGCCTCTGCCAGGTATCATGTATTCAAGAGGGTGATTCGGCACTGTGAGGTCCTAAAAAATGGCGCAGTGAAATCTACAAGATTTCACGAGCCATTTTATGCATCATTTTTAATGCTTGCCCAAGTCAGGCATTAAAATGACACACCCATATTACTCCAAGGGCCTCCCTTTACTTTGCAGGATTAACGCCATATTGTTTGGTGCTAATCCTGCAAAGCGCCACAATAGCATCAACATTTTTGACACTATTGTTCTAACGCGTGTCATATAGTATATATGGCACACACATGGTGTCGTTAGAGTGGCCCAGGGGAATGCAAGAAAAGTGGCGCATCAGGAGTGATGCGTCACTTTATTGTAAATATAGCCCAAAAGTTCCACTTCTAGAGACAAGGTCCCCTTGTCAGTGTCCCACATGATGTTGTTTATTTATAAACTACGGGGCTGATTTATATTTTTTTAGCGTCTCATTTGCGTCATTTTTTGACGCAAAAGTGACGCAAACTTACAAAATCTAATTGAATTTTGTAAGTTTGCGCGCTTTTGTGTCAAAAAATGACGGAAATGCATAGCTAAAAAAGTATAAATCAGGGGCTACGTATGCCAAACTAAGCCCACTTTGAAGCACTAGGGAGACACAAGAGGCCTGAGGGTAAAGATGGACGAAGATCTGGTGATCTAAATCACGGATCAGTAGTGATAACAGTTTAGAAAGGCTAACTTTTAAAAAGTGGTGACATGATATATTTCTTAGCAAACAGAACTACTTGCTTGAGTGATAACTCAATGAGCTGAATGTTTGCCACTTGAATAAAGCGTTGGACATCAGGTCACCAGTTGATATTGACACAGCATCTCAGCCTTCCTTCCTCGCGGAGGCCAACATACTGAGTACTATAAATGGATAATGCAATATCTATTATTTACATTGCTTAGAATTGGCACAGGTGCCGTATGAAGCACTGGGTAAACAAGTACTGGCAAAGCCAATAGGTTTGCCATTACCTACCAGTCTTTTTTGCTTTGGAAAGTTTTTTTGGAATGTTTCTGTATGCCTCTATTACACAAATATTACAAATAAATAAATAATTTTTTTACAAAAAAGCCCATTAGTCTCTATCAGGGAAAAAGGCCTTCTTTCTGTGTGGGTACCAATGCCGTGCTTGGCCAGAATGCCATCACTCAAAATAGAAGATAACCAGTGGATGAAGCGGGCTGACCCATTGCCCCATGCAGCCAGCTCGTATATTTTTTTGTAAAATCAAAAGGTCTTACCTAACAAGCCCATAAAGATCTAAGTACGTATGCTATATGTATAATTTTGGTAAACTCAAAAGGTATTGGCTAAGGCCGGGCATAAAAAGATTTTGTTCAAAAAAGGAAATGTTGATAAGTAAAACATGCATTTCACTAATGCATACATGGGCGAATCGTGCAACTTTATGAATATTCACTTTTTACAGATGTCCATGCAGGCCCAGTTTCACAGATAGTGCAAAAGAAGAAATGTTGTGAAAGTTCTTTCACAGTACAGTGCAGGTCTATAATAGTTTGTCTAGATAACAATGCGGATGAGCACACTAGAGGCCCCCAACAATAATCACATCCTGGATATTGTAAAGGTATGCTGGAGGCTTTCTGTAAATGTTCACGTTTTAAGTGAAATCCTTGGATATTACCAGACTAAAGATGCCAAGCGCGTTGAAACAGTAGAACCGCAGCCCCATCTAGTGGTTTACTTTGCACAGTGCACCGCTACCGAATACAGAGCTTCTTACAAAGGTCCATGTGATACAGTTTTCCTTTTGAGAAAAAAAATCGAGCAACTTATTTTTCCATAATTTTTTGCCGCTTGCATAACAGAGAATAGAGCAGACATATTTTGCTCCAAACTGGTCCTGGTTTATAATGCTTATATGTTTGCAAAATGGTGAACAAAATCAAGGAAATACATTTTATACAAGATTTGCACGTTAGGCAAAATGGATATTTTAAAATAAACATTGCTTACTTCAGAAATATATAAGAAAGAAAGGGCCTAATTTACAACAGGCTCGTAGCCAGAATTATATATTTTAGGGGGGCGAGGCCCTCAGCTATAACCAAACCTTAAAGCAGTGCTCTATTAGGTGCATTATCTCCCAAATACTGGTTGTACTACAAAATAAGAACCTTCAGAATATCCAATAATATCGAGGACAGAATATTGAAAGGTGACTGCATATAGGGAAACATAGATTTCCTATTCTTAACTCCACATCTACATACCAGGGAGATATAGATATTGCGCAGGTACATATATGTGGAGCAAGATATAGAAAACCTATACTTACCTGCCAATATTTTCAATTTTGCATTCTGTTCTTGAAATGCTGGTTTTGGTAGTCAGGGTGCACACAGTGTGATTCTATGTGAAGGAATATGAGGATTTTTTTTTGTTACATATTAAAGCACACTTTTCACAATCCAACATGAAGTCCTTTCAGTTAGATGGGATTTAAAGTAGAAGGATGTAAAGTTGGCGGACTTGCAGGTTTGTGTATTTTCTAAACTGTTTAATCTTTGTGTAAAGCAAAGTTTATCAAGTTATTCAAAAAATATAAGATGGCCTCTGCTCAGAGCCCTTCCTTACACACCTGTATTACCTGAGGTGCTGAATGTATAACCTCAACAATCAAAATTTGTTTGCTGGAGGATGTCTTACCTGGGACATTTGGCATTAGGAAATCATCACACCTGGGTGGCCCGAAAGGATAAACCTCATCATCTTCATAAAGGGTGGAGTTTCCTAATTCTGACCAACTTTGTAAGTGAACTTTTGATTTAACTTGACACTCATTTAAAATAAACTTGCAGAGAGCTTGGACTATGTCCATCAAGAACATATTAGGAATTCAGTGACAAACAATGTTTTAAACTTTTTTGTAATGCAACAGTGATGAAAACTAAATAGAACTAAGATGCCATTTTTCATGGGCAGTTGGACAAGTCCCACAATTAATTTCACTGTAAGATTGTGATAAAAGATGAATAGTTCAATTACATTTCATTAAAAGCATCGCTAAAAACTGCATGGACTTAAAGCGGGTTCTGACATTGGTATATACCCCTCATGGTTAAAGGAAGACTGTGTGATAGGTGTTGTATAAAAGAAGACCTTCGTCAAACATCAACCAGCAACACAGGCAGGCATGGTAAAGTATAGGTGATTGTGTGAGTCTGTGATGGGTCCACTTGAGGCCTCTGGCCTGGCTGAGGTCACTAGCAACAGCATTGCCTGTAATGCTCTGAATGGAGGTTTCACTGTTTGCATCTAGGATCCTGCCTTATAAAACTTTCTCTCTTTGATGGTGCTTGTATGGTATCCCCCATTTGGATGATGCTACAGTGTACTCAACTTCCAGAATTATGGACATTCTCTACTCTTTCACATGCAGGAGGCTCTTTGCATACGACCCTCAAGGTGCCACCCAATATGCAGCTAAGACTGCTTGGACGAGAATGCAATATTTTGAGTGGGGAATGTAGAAAACATGGATGCCTGCCATGTGCACTAGAACTGGAAAATATTTACTTGCAGAGGGATTGTTTGCTATTATTACAGATGAAGATAAAACTCAAGCTTTATGTTATGAAACAGTTAAAATACTGCCATATGTTAAGGCACACTAGAAAGGCAAATCACCTCCTTAAGAGAACTTTACCTTCTCAGCAAGTAGGTTGTACTTTTCAGAAGCTACACCAGCAAATGTAGACATGGCTGATAGGCATTAAGAGAAAAGGTGTCAATGCTTCTCACCAAGGGGTTGCCATTGTTAAGCACTTTGCAAAAAGCAATGTGGCTCAAGCAACAATGGTTAGACCTTATTAGAATTTTAAAGACCACTATTCAAGGCGATTTATGGATCTTACACTCAGATCTCTTTTAGAAAATAAAGTGCAAAATTGTTTTTTAAAATCACAATAGGCCAGGATTTGGGGCCAAAACATGATAAGCTATAAATTCCACTTAAAATCACCAATCTGCATGTACCTAGCTATCATTTTGCTCATTTAGCCTCTCTCTTACTTTCTCTATTCATTCCCAATCAATCTCCCAATCTGTGCCCCTACTGCCTCTCTAAACCTTTCCCCATTATCCCTTTCTGTTTGCTGCTGCATCTTACTATCTAACTTCCCATTGCTGTCCTCACTGCAATATGTTGCATTTTCTATTTACCATCCATTCTTGCCCCTAAACTTTTCTGCCTTTCTAAAACTTCTACTCTCTATCTTCTCTTCTATCTTTTTTGTGCTTCTCAATATTTTTTATTCTGTCTCTTGCCCCCTTCTCCATAGTTCATGTATGGCAACTGAGACTTTCTCTTGGCTGGGCACGGCTATTAGCAGCACCTGCCACCTATCTTTGAGCACTGTGCTTTCTGCTGTTCCCCAGTCCAAGAAGCTTACCATCCCATGGGCCTCCCGGAACTGGAGAAGTTCCCTATGATCATGGAACAAAGAGGTTAATGAAATGTGTCCATCATATCCCTCTGCTTGCCGTCAATTCTTATTGGGCAGGACATCAGGGTGCCTGAATTTGGTGGACTTTAACTGCTTTAAGGCAGACGACCCGGTGACATCCACCACACTACTTTCACAGTGCAGTGGACTTCGATGGGTCACCCACAGTACTGGAAAATAAAATGTTTCTGTTAAAAACACAAGAAACGTTTTGTTTTCCAAAATCAAAGTCAGTACGGAAGGGTAATGCTTCTCAGAAGTCCTAGCTTTTTTCGTTTTGCTGTACGGCACAGCACGCTCTGCACAGTGACAGCAAAACAAAAGTGAAAGCCGATTGCCCTAATGGAATATGTGAGGATCCACAAGTGTCTAAACACCCAGCATTCCTACACTTCTCCTGCTAACAGTAGTACCTCACTTGTGTGAATGAGCCATCACTCATGAAACAAAAGACTCCCTAAGGCCCCCAAGACACAAGAAAATATCAAGATCACGCCGTGGAAATTGACCAGTTGTGAACCTGTGGGTAGCTGTTTTATTTAGGGCAGGACTTGGTTGGCCTCCAGAGAAACCTTCCAGGCCCAAACATTTTTGATAATAAGGTACCAAGGGAAGTCTGTAGTGCTATAGTGTGTGTAGATTCCAATTTTCTTACTCAGAATGGCACAAAAATTCCAAACTTTGGCTTAATTACAGATTTTCCTCATATTTCTGTGAAGGACAATTCCAGAATCTGTGAGCATTCATTAACATTTCTACCACCCAGCGTTCCCACACTTCTTCCAATGAAAACACTAGTACAAATGTTCACCAAATATTTTGCTTTTAGTACATTAATTATATTGAACCTCCTAACATCAATTAATCTGCTATGACCATAAGTTAGATAAATGTAAAGCAGAATTTCATAGAAGTCAATAAAGTTTGAAAAGCAGATCCATACTACAACGATCTTAAATTACATTATACAAAAATCAGAAAATGATAGTCCATGTTCTACAGCGATACCTAGAGAGGTAGGTCAAGTATACTGCAAATGCTTACAGCTTCAATGCCCTGATTATGGTTTACACATTATTTGGTTGAAAGAGATAAATCCTAAGGCCCATATTTATACTTTTTGACGCTAAACTGCGCTAACGCAGTTTAGCGGCAAAAAATTTAGCGCCGTCTAACGCCATTCTGAAGCGCCATGCGGGCGCCGTATTTATGGAATGGCGTTAGCCGGCGCTAGCAGACCGGCGCTGCCTGGTGTGCGTGGAAAAAAACCACGTAGACCAGGCAGCGCCGGCGTAGGGGGAAAATGGCGTTAGGGCGTCTTAAAATGGGGCAAGTCAGGTTGAGGCAAAAAAATCACCTCAACCCGATTTGCGCCATTTTTTTCGACGCCCAGACGCCATTTAAATGACTCCTGTCTTAGTAAAGACAGGAGTCATGCCCCCTTGCCCAATGGCCATGCCCAGGGGACTTATGTCCCCTGGGCATGGTCATTGGGCATAGTGGCATGTAGGGGGGCACAAATAAGGCCCCCCTATGCCACCAAAAAATATTAAAAATATAAAAAATTATACTTACCTGAACTTACCTGAATGTCCCTGGGGTGGGTCCCTCCATCCTTGGGTGTCCTCCTGGGGTGGGCAGGGGTGGCAGGGGGGTCCCTGGGGGCAGGGGAGGACACCTGTGGGCTCATTTTGAGCCCACAGGCCCCTTAACGCCTACCCTGACCCAGGCGTTAAATAGTGGCGCAAATGCGGGGTTTTTTGACCCGCCAACTCCCGGGCGTGATTTTTGCCCGGGAGTATAAATACGACGCATTTGCGTCGCCGTCATTTTTTTAGACGGGAACGCCTTCCTTGCATCTCATTAACGCAAGGAAGGCATTCACGCAAAAAAATGACGCTATTTGCCCATACTTTGGCGCTAGATGCGTCTAACGTCAAAGTATAAATATGGCGTTAGTTTTGCGCTGAATTTGCGTCGAAAAAAACGACGCTAATTCGGCGCAAACAGAGTATAAATACGGGCCTAAGTGTGTTGACTCTGGAAGAGTTATCTAGATATTAAACCATTTTTGAAGGATAGTCTGTTATTGCAGCTCTCTGTGATATGGCAGGCTATATTGGCAGGCTATATTGGGACATTTATATTCACACTACTGCTCGTTGGGGTATTTGCCCCCTTCTGCAGCAGGCACAAACTATGTAGCTCCTGCAAACAAAATAACGATCTGAAGAGAAGATACCTAATCTCACCAGGCTATATTTCACAACAGGCCAGTGTAGGCTGGAGGAATGTCAGTCAAATGTAAGTCATAACTGGCATGTTATAACCCTGTCCCAGCACAATCGGCTCATCAAAGCACTATGCCATATTTGAATCTGGTGTTTCCTGATTAGACATTGCTTATGAGTGACTGGTAGGTTTGGGTTTCCTTACAGCTCTTCACATAACAACCCTGTGGTATCCCTCAGTGGTCCATCATATCACCTCTACGATTCAATGTCTACCTAACCTCCTTACCCAACCTGGTTAAATCATTCAACTTTACCTGTTACGGCTGCATGGATGACACCCAAATCATTCCTAAAAGTGGATGGTCTAGAAGACCTGTACAAGTTCAAAGGTGATGACTGCCTGTAGGCCATAAACACATGGATTATGTATAATCATCTAAAGCTAAATACAGCAAATACAGAGTTAATGACCTGCGGACAGTGACAAAATTACCAGCCTATCGCCATATGGCCTAAGGAACACGAGCCCCTTCACCAATATCAAGGAAGTCAGAAACCTAGGGGTATCCATGGATTCAGACCCATATTTGATACTAAGGCCCATATTTATAGCGCCACATTTGTGTTGTTTTTTGGCGCAAAATCGGCGCAAACGCACAAAATACAATTGTATTTTGTACGTTTGTGCTGTTTTTGTGTCACAAAATGATGCAAATGCGGCACTAAAAAAGTATAAATATGGGCCTAAATGTTAACAACGTAAAACAGAGTGCCTTCCACACAATGAAAACACTATGTTGCATCCTCCCACATCTTGGATACCAACAGAAACTGCAAGCCATCCTCACACACATAATCTACAGGCTTGGCTATGCCAACAGCCTATACCTTGGCGCACCCACATTCATCATACACAAAATACAACTCATCCAAAATGCTGCTGCAATATGTCTTCACCCAAAAGAACAAATGTCTGCAGCCTTGCAATCACTCCTGTGGCTATGTATAGCAAGAAAGGCAATGTTGAAGGCACTTTGCATTGTTCACACAGCCTCCAAGGAAAACGCCAGCTATACTTATAAGCTAAATTCAAGCAATACAAACAAATCAGGACACTGCACTCCTTGCTTGCACCACTTATCATACCACCTTACCATAAGAAATCCGTAGGAGGCACTGCTTTCTCAGTACAAGCTTCCAGGCTCTGGAATACCCTTCCAGCTAGCATTCAAAGCATCGAGGGGCATATGCACTTCAGAAGACAGTTGAAAACATGGCTATTTCCAAGACAACTACGCTACCACACATCACGGCAACAGCACCTGGAAAGGCAGTCATACCCTCCAACTCAATCATCAGCTTATGATCCACAGACTGGAAACAACCCAAACAGCAAACTACGTTCGGTAGGCAGATAAGTTAAGGAAAGCTGACCTATGCTTTGCCGGTGTATTATAGAGTTATGTATGTTCAGACATAACATTTCTGTCCCACACTAATACTAATAGCTAACACTCAACAGTCAGCAGCCAACTGTAAATATCACCTCTACATTAACATAAGACATATCTGCTACAAGGGTTGTACATCACCAGTACTGTGCAACCAATAAACCAGCCATCACTAAATTAACACGTATGAATAACTGAAGAGATCTGTTACACACTGTGGGTCAATTGGAGGACTTTCATCTAGTCCCTTACTACGGGTCCAAAATATCTGTACACTATGTCCACTCCTTTACATCAGACAATGACTTTCAGCTATGAGAGGATAGTAACAATACACATTGCAGCATCTCTATCTACTTCTCCCTCCAACAGTGCCAGCTTGTCGTATGGACCTCTTGGACCCGTGTTGGTTCCCCCTGCTTTTAGCTCCATTTCGCTCTATTTTCTATTTCATATTTTTTCGTTTTAGTAAGGCTGCTTCTAGCAATTATGTTTACATATTTTTATCAGCTTGATTTTATTCCAGGAATCTAAAGAATGAGCTGCTTGTTTAGTAGGCCTTTGCACAACATGTAATCAGTACTTTCTGTCCAAGGTTAAGAACACTGTACACAAATTGTTAGTTTGTTCTGCTCGTCAAGAAGACAGGTTCTAACACCTAGACATATCACTGCATCAGGACTGTACTTCTAACACAGAATGGTTTATTATATAAACGATGCACTGACCCAGAAGGGGCAGAGGGCAATCCAGCCATGACCATCCTGGGATGCAGACTGAGCGATATGAAGCTTGCTGGTGCTAATCTACAACCCTCTTGAGAGGATGGCCATCTACATTGCAGGCTGACTCCTGATACTGCCTCCAGGTATGGGGCTAGGGCTAATACCTTAGATTGGGCCAGGCAGATGACCCACTATGCTCTCAGCGTAGACTGAGGGATAGGTAGGAACCTCCATAATTTATAGAACATCTAGAACTACATTCACCATGGTTGAATTGTTTATCTTCTTTACCATGTGTGTATAATAATGATTACTTTGCTATGTTTCATCTTCCCATTTATCACAGCTTACTCTTTTTATCCATATTGCTACAATTCTATATATCAGTACTATCATATATTATTAGCACATCTTTACCGATATCACTTGAGACCCTTGGCCTTCTTGGCAGGGTCTGTCCTATCACTACCCCCGGTGACTATGCTGACTTTCTCAGGAAGATATGCTTAGCACTATAGGCAGTACTGAAAGAGATACATGGAAATATTTAGGTTTTTATGTTTAATAGTAGATTTGAAAGAATGTGTGTAGCTACAGTATGTATATGATTAAGGCTGGAAGTTAAAAAGAAATCCAAATATCTGGTCTCCTATATCCAACTTTCTTTCATATAATAATAATACGAACATCCCTATAAATGGACTTTTAAGTTAACTATTTCTACCATACATAACTATGATGTCACTTTAACCATTGTTTTTTTCTGTAAATTTGTATCTTTTTTATAATGTAAAGTAATATTTTATTACCATACGCAACACCAACACCACACCAAAGGTTGTGCATTGTGTGGAGTTAGGAGCAGGGCCTGTCCACACTCCCACACCTTGCACGGGCTTCATCTTGTGTAGCGTGGAGAGCTGTCAGGCTGTGCGCACAACCCCCTGCCTGAGTCCAAAACCTTGCGGGCACAAACAGTTGACTATGTGATGTTATAGTGTAAAGGGGGTAATTTTAAGTAAGACAGACCTACTGACTTTGTCAAAGGGACAGAAAACCAAAATGTAACAAGCATTGGTAAAGCCAAAAGGTCTGGTGCTGGCTGTCAGCCTTATTGGAATTCTTTTGTCATGTTTTTTGCAAATGGTATTGTTCGGGAAGCTGTCAGCTCCCATTAAATCTAAAAATCTAAAATATGGTTTCGAAAAGGTGCACATTACCATGGTACGCCCGGTACTGAGGGGAAATGCTTTGTGTGTGAAGTGCTCCTTGTGAAAGGGCAGCATGCCATAACTCATAGTAAAGTCAGCCTGAATGCTCTAACATTGTCCATTGATGCATGCTGGAGTAGGTGTAAGACCTTTGTGAACAGCAGTCGCAGACTAATGGATGAAGTCTGGCTGAAAACCCCTATAAGTAAATATGTTCTACATACTTAAGCAAAATTGAAAGGTCTTGGCTAAAAATGTTATTGGTCTGCCATCGGCTGCTAGCCTCACCTTTGAGAAAGAAGGCAAAAAAAGGCGGTAAGGGATGAAGGAAAAAAGAAAGGAAGGCAGACAAAAACAGAAGAAAGACAGACATAAGGAAGGAAGGCAAAAAAGAAGGGAGGAAGGGAGGCAAAAAGAGAAGTAAGGAAGGCAAAAAGGAAGAAAAGAGGGAAGAAAAAGGAAACAAGGGAAAAAAGAACAAAGAAAAGAAACAAAGAAACATAGAAACAAAGAAACAAAGAAGGACACAAAGAAGAAAGAAGGCAAAAAGAAAAGAGAAAAAGAAAGAAAGAAAGAAAGAATGCAGAAAGAAAGAAGAAATAAAGAAATAAAGAAGGAAAGACTGAGAGAAAGAAGGCAAAACAGAAAGAAAGAAGGCAACAAAGCGGCAACAAAGCAATAACAAAGGAAAGAAGGCAAAAAAGTGAGAAGGAAGGAATGCCTAAAAGAGAGAAAATGAAAAAGTAATAAGTAAAGAAGGAAGAGAAAGAAAGAAGCAAAGAAAGAAGGACAAAATAAAGAAGGAAAGAAATAAAGATGAAAAGGGAATGAGAAAAGAAGGCAAAAAAGTAGAAGGAAGGCAAGGATAAAAGGGCAATAGAGAAACAACAAAGGAAAGAAAAGAGGAAAGAAGAAAGAAGGAAAGAAAAAAGAAAAGAATAACAAAAAGGAAACAATGAAAGAAAAAGGAAAGAAAGTAAAAAGAAATACATGAAGATGGTAATGAAAGAAGGAAGGATGATGGACAAAGAAGGCAAGAAGAAAGAAGGAAAGAAAGAAGGATAAGAAACAAAAGAAGGCAAAAAAGAAAGACAGAAGGAAATAAGGAAAAGGCACACAAAGAAGAAAAGTAAAAGGAAACAAGGAAAGAAAAACAGAAAGAAAGACAGGAAAGAAAGAAGATAGAAACAAGGAAGGAAAGAGGGTTCACAATATAAAATATTGGATACTAAAACCTAAATTACACTCCACCTATTTTTAAATAAAACTGTTACACTGCACTGCACATTAAACACAATAAAGTTTAGTTTTTTTCATGGGCGAAGTTTATTAAAAAGCATTTTAATAAACTTTGGTGAAGCTGAGTCCAGGAACAACACAATATGGTGTTCTGTGAAATAGCAGCAGTCCACCTCAAAAGGAAATTGCAACAGCATTAGAAACAGGAACTGATCAATCTTGAATGTGTCCTGTGCTCACTTCAAATGCTTCCAACTATCACATCAGGCAACACTGGCACTAAAGAGAACTGCACTGTATGTGGATGTCCACCTGGTGAAAGAGCAACATGCAGTCACTCAAAGTGACGTTACCCGGGGGCTTAAGTAGGCTGACCCATTGCCCTGTGCTACAGTGCGGGGAATCAAACTGGGATTGACAAAACAACAGACCAATGGGTAAAGCGAGGTGGCTGAAAGCCCCTTTAAGTAAGTGTATTATACATTTTATTTTAGTCTAATCTAAAGGTCTTGGGTAACACCAGACCTAAAAAGTGTGCCCATTGGTTTTATGAAGGTATCAGTTTAATGACATATATGAAGCATGCCTATTATCTGTGTCAAAAAGTCACTGGTGAATATAATTGGATGTACATTGTATAAATTCACACATTGAAATGTTTAATGAAAGTGCTTATTATATCTTTAATAAAACCTTAATAAAAAACATCTTTGAGTCTTTCTTTTAAATTTTTCAGGACACAAAGCACAAGCATAGAACCAAACACAAGAAGGCCTTAGAGTCCAGCTGATGGGTATACAACTCCAGCTTGGAATGCCTTAAAAAATGTAGGCTTTCCTGGGTTCATGGATTTAATGTCCCAGGAGACTTACTGTGTTTTTAATGTTGCTAGGGGGCTGCTGTATTCCTTGCAACTCCCTACAATATAAAAAAATGCTTGTTGTTGCCCCTCTATCTTCTTGGGACACCACCAAGCTCCAACGGAGCTAATTAAAAAGCCACTGCAAGGCATTATGGGGAATTCTGTGCAAGGAGCAGTGAATAATAAATGTGAGATCCCACAGGGGCTAGGGGGGCAAAGTACTCCTACCCTGCTGCCTTATAATGCTTTTTAAAAAACGTTTTCAGGACAGAGGACTAAGGCCCATATTTATAAAAAATTACACAAAACTGTGCTAATGCAGTTTTGCGTAATTTTTCTTAACGCTGGCTAACGCCATTCCTTAGAGCCATCTTTGCACCATATTTATTAAATGATGCAAGATGGCGCTAAGGAATGGTTAGAAGACACCAGCCGGTCATGGATGGCGTTAGGGAAAATGGCGCTAGTAGGTCTGAAATGATGTTAGGCTGATTAGCGGCAAAAAATATGCCGCTAACCAGCCTAGCATAATTTTTTGATGCCCAAGAAGCCAAAAAATAACTCCTGTCTAATTGTAGACAGGAGTCATTACCTCCACCCCAATGCCCACGACAGGGGACTAGTGTCCCCTGGGCAAGCCCAACATATCCAGTGCCAGGCAGGGAGCCCCATGTAAGGGGCTCCCAATGGTACTTACAAAAAAATACATTATACTTACCTAAACTTACCTGGGATGGGGTCCCCCTCCTGTAGCGTCTCTGTGGTGTGGGTGGTGGTGTTCCTGGGGCTTGGGGTGGGCATCTTTGTGCCCATTCAATGGTTTTCCACCATGGCAATGAGCCTACCTTCACCCTAACGCCTTGTCTGACCCAGGAATTAAATAATGGCGCTAAGCGGGCTTAGCACCATTATTTAGGCCCACCTCCCCCTTGCGCATTGTTTCTGCACCAGGAGATAAATATGGTGCTAGGGGGTTAGCGTTGTGTTTAGGACGGGAACGCCTACTTTGCATCTCATTGATGTAAGGTGGTTTCGTGCATCCTAAACATGGTGCTAACTCCTATATTTTGACACTAGATGGGTCTACCGTCAAAATATAAACATGGAGTTAGGTTAGCGCCTTTTTAGTGTCAAAATAAATGGCGCTAATGCAACGCTAACCATCCATAAATATGGGCCTAAGTCCTCTTATCCTGTAATGGCACCCGCACCATTTCTTTTCATGTTACTGCCAGCCAGTTAGAGCGCTCCCGCTGAAAAAGCCCCCTTAGCCAAGCAGAAGGCTTGAATTTTTTTATTTCAGCCCTGCGGTCCAGATATACAAAGGGGTATATTTATGATCCCCTTGCACTGCCGAAACGTCACTTTTGTGATGCTCCGGCAGCGCAGACTTGAAAATCATATCTACGAGGCCATGCAAAGCCACTTTGAATTTCCTAATAGATATGGAGAAAGGCAAGGCAGAGCATGTCGCTGCGTTGCCTTACTCTGCACAGGCATTCCATGGGCTTTGCAGTGGCTTTCCCCACTCAACACCCATGTATTTTGATGCCCACCCAGATTTACAAAATCACCTAAACCCGGGGAAGTGCCAAAATCTTATCCCTTCCGAGGTGAGGCATAACAAGGAGAAATGTTTTTATTTCTGCTAATTTTTTCCTCTGCAGCACAAATAGAAAGAGGAACGCACCTCCCAGGATTGTGTTTGTGCAGACAGATGCCCCTTCCTGCACAAGAACAATCCTTCATGCAAAGGAGGCACCATGGTGCAAGAGTGCCTGCGTTGGCGCTAGGGTGCCAAAACGGTCTCGGGAGAGGGGGGAAAGGACATGACCCACTGCATTACATAAATACGGTGCATTTCTGCCCTTTCACTTTGTCGCAGTGCAGTGCAGTAAAGAGACTTGCTGGACTGTCCCACACCAAATCCCATAAATATGCCCTAAAGTTCTTAAATCTTCATTTCTCAAAGAGTCAACGAGTGATACTTTGATTGCGCCCATTGTTTTCTATTTGACTTTGTTGCTGCCACTGCTTAGTCATGTGTGGTACTTGACTTACTCCACGCTGGGGTGGAGTACATATAAGCCTGTTTTCATAATTTCGGGGCTGTAGTAACTTTAGAAATGTTTTTTTTGCTCTGCAATTGTTTTACTCTTTTGTAGGTGTGCGTTTTGTATTAGCATGTCCCTGCCACACCCCTCCTTGAATAATCCATAAAGATGGGTGTTCCCCATTTCCCATCACTCAACCTGGTCCCGCCCACATTTACCCCTAATTTACTACTACTTTGTGTATCTCCATGTCCAGAGATCTCCGCTAGTGTGGCAGACATCTTCAGACAGAAAGACCAGGTGAAAAGGAGGTCTCCAGCTGTACGTGTCTGAGACCCTATGGGTGATTAGCCGCGCTTTACAAATCTCTGAATGATTGATTGAATAACATTTTGTAATACTGTGTTACTACTTCATGTACTCCACAATGCAGTTTCTGAATCAGGCTCCATGTCTTCATTTGCTCTTTCTGATTTTTGCACGATTAGAAAACGGATAACTGTTATAGATTTGCAGTAATAATCCTCCATTGTGTTTGCATAACATAAACGTCAGAAATCTAATTTCAATGTAAGAGAAAATCGGAAAGAGTAGACATCTGACTAGTCCGACTTTGTTAATTGGGTGCCCAGTGAACTCAGATCTTCCATCGGGGAATATGAACCTCCCTAAATTGGAGCTTGCTGCCATCTGCTGGCTATTTCTATGAACCCCAGTTCACCAAATATAACCTGGGCCCAAATAGCAAGTTTTAACACAGACAGGATGTTGGGAACTTAATAGTCCAATAAAAACACTGAACAGTGGACTCATGGTCTTAATATTATTGTTCAGTTGTTATAACACTGTCGCAGTAACTTGCATCATGCTCTGAACCATATGTCAGGAGAAAAAAACATGTGCTGAGGTCAGGTGCCTTGGAGACGGGTACAGTGCACAGTACTCATGGTGTCAAAAGCCTTTGGCAAGCCTCAGTCTAATTGACCTTCTTGGACTGCTTCTTAGAAGTCAGCTCTGTTAGGGGAACCCCAATGGTGCCATACCCTTGACAAACGTTCTAGAATATCCTCTCAGAACAAGGAAAGTTATGACGTGAGCTGTGGTTTTGGCAAGCTCCCAAGCCATGACAGTCTGGATCTTGGACTGGAGGCTGTATGTGTCCAGGTCAACTTAGTGGCCCAGGTACAGTAAAGACCCCTGCCCTATCTGGTATTTACTAGCCTTGATAGACAATTCCGCTTGGTTTAGGGCATGAAACACTTCCCTGAGGTGAGTCAGGTGATCTTACTGGTGCTACTAACGAAAGTAATATAATCCAGATATGTTGTGCTAAATTCCTCAGGCTCAGACAGTACCCATTTAGCCAAACTCTCCATGGCCTCCTCAGTCAGGGCAATCTGGCAGTACCCGAGGGCAGGTCAAAAGTATTGAGGTACTTCGCAGCCCTTAATCGGTCATTGAGGTAATCTCTGGGGATGGGTGTGCGTCAGTGCTGGTGATGAAATTGAGTACCCTGTACTCCACACAGAACCTCAATTCTGGGGTTCATCCTTAGGGGGGTAATCTTGGGTATCAGCACAACTAGGTTGGACCAGGAACTACTGTAAGTTTCAATTACCTCAGAGACAACATCTTGGATACTTCCTTCTCAATGGTGGCTCTCCCCTTATCTGACAACATAAACATTTTGTTTTTGGCAGGTAAGTTCACATCAGTGTCAATGTCATGGACATACCACTGGTTCAGCCCAGGTTATCAATGGGAACAGTACAGCAAACTGGCCCAACAACGGCCATCAGTCTCTGTGCTGCTGCTCTGTCAGTGTAGGGGAGAACACTTCTCCCTCCACTGAAGTATCCTTGGCATTGTCGGAGAGGAGATGTGGGAGAAGTTCACTTTCATTTTCCTCAACTTTGTCAGTCACCATCATCATACCCATGCCCACCCTATCAAAGTGTCATTTCGCACAGTTGACATGGCTCACTCTCTGGGTGTTTTGGGGGTGTCAGGGGGCACCTTGTAGGTAACCTTAGCCATCTTCTCCAGCACCATGTAGGCCCCATCCACTTGTCCTGGGGGGCCCTGAGAGCTACTGGCTCCACAATTTGCATCTTCTGCCCAGGTTGGAACTCCAACAATGTCACCTTTTCATCATACCTCTGTTTAATCAGCTCTTGAGTGACATCCAAGTTATCATTAGCCTTTTTTATGTACTCAGCCATCCTGGATCTCAGGCCAAGCACATAGTTTACATTGTTCTGTTTGGCTTCCTTTAGAGGTTTCTCCCATCCTTTTTCGACCAGACTTAAAGGACTCTTCATACAGCACTGCAAAGGGTTGCAGCCCACTTCCTTCTTAGTACTTCCCTGTAGGTAAATAAAAGACATGGCACCAAAACATCTCACTTCCATCTGAGTTTCTTGGTTAACCCAATAATCATGCCTTCCAGGGTCTTGTTAGAAACCTTCACAAGCCGTATAGTTTTGATGTGATAAGGTGTGATGAACTTGTAATTCGTGATACACTCACCCCACATAGCCTTCAGATTACCAGACATGAAGTTAGTTACTCTATCTGATATGACCTCTTTGGGGAACCCTCTTCTGGTAAGGATACTAAGCAGGGCCCTGGCCACCATGGATGCAGTCACGATCTTCACAGGCTCTGCCCCCCCCCAACTAAGATGAACCTGTTCCCTGAGGCTGTTGTGGGGTCTAAGGGCTCAACAATGTCAGCCTCCACACTCTCAAAAGGCATTCCCACAACTGGTAGTGGGGACATGGGAGCCTTAGCTCTCTCTTTTTGCCACTGGCTTGATAGGTGGTGCAGGAGAGCCAGGGCTCTATCAGCTTTTTTAGACTTTTGACACAATAAGAAGTGCTTGACCAACCGGCCCCAGATTTTGATCTGCCCTAAATGTCCAGCCAAATGGACGAAATTGACTAAATCCAAGAGAAATGTGCTGTTATGCTGGGGAACTATCAATCCCCCGGCTTCCCTATGTTTTGAGTCTCAATAAAAAAGACCAAGGCCCTGATTTAGATATTGACAGACGGGTTATTCTGTCACAACGGTGACTGATAGCCCGTTCGCCAAAGTAAAAATGCCATTATATCTGATGGGATTTATATTTCGGCAGACGGGCTGTCCGTCACTGTTGTGAGCATAAACGGTCCACTGAAATCTAAATCAGGCCCTGATTTAGAGTTTGGCAGAGGGGGTTACTCCGTCACAAATGTGACAGATATCTCGTCCACCGTATTCTGATCCTGATACGTTTGTAATGGAGTAACCCATTCGCCAAACTCTAAATCAGGCCCTAAATCCAAAGGTGGTGATTTTGTCACACTAGAAGCACAATAAGCTGATGGGAGGACTTTGGTGGCTGTGAAATTTGAATTTCTACCACATCCTGCCAAATCAAGGGCTTCAGTGGGACCTGGTCCAGCTATCCAGTTTCAAGAGTACGTTGGCAGAGACAGCCGGCAACCTTGCCCTGCTGGAGGAATCTGACTTCCATTTCACAGACTAAGGGCCCGATTTAGATATTGGTGGAGGGGTTACTCCGTCACAATGTTGAGGGATATCCCGTCCGCAGAAATCTAATCCTATTATATTCTATGGTATTTAGATTTCGGAGGACAGGATATCCGTCACTGTTGTGAAGGAGTAAGCCCTCCGCAAATACCTAATCAGGCCCTAAGTCAGAAAGTGAAATCTTACACTGAGTCAATCCTGCTTTGTGTATCCAACCAGTACTCCATCACAGTCAGCGCGGAACCATGCCTAGGTCCCAGTCAACCGCAACCAGTGACTACTGATTGGCACTTTACTCTTTCTTTTGCCTTATAGCTGTAAAAATTCATATATGTGGTTCACCTTATTGGATTTTTATTGTTTTATTATTTGTTTATTAACTTTTTGTCTATTGTTAGGAACTGCCATAGCGACCAGGGGTTGACCTTAGGGTTAAATTACTGAAAACATTGTCTGGATCTAACAGGTTGGTGACTTTATTACTTGTGATTGACTACTATCTACCTCAATTATTAATTCATTTTTAAGTACATACTGAGGCCTACCGCACCTCAGTTACCTTTATATCTCCAAGGGTGTTCTTTACCAAACTCAGCTCTCTCTTATGCATGCTCATATGGGGCAGTGGGCGTTG
Organism: Pleurodeles waltl; assembly: GCF_031143425.1. NCBI lineage: Eukaryota > Metazoa > Chordata > Amphibia > Caudata > Salamandridae > Pleurodeles > Pleurodeles waltl. The sequence continues at coordinate 151,006,073 of NC_090441.1, read as the reverse complement.
CCATGCCGCCCGCAAGAAGCTCCAACTTCCAGTGGGCCAAGGAGGGCTGAGTGCTCCCCACTTCGAAGCATGTTTCCTAGCTGCCCAGCTACAATGGCTCTTGTGCCGGACAGTACGAGGACACATGGGAGAGGTTAGCAATGAACGAAGACACATCTCCATAGCCACCCTCCCAGGCTTTCTCTCACCCAAGGCTGTACCCTCCTCACCCTGGCATTACAGGTAGTGATAGGATGTGCCAGCATGCACCGCATACATGGCTTGGTGAGTTGAGTTCAACCATATATAAGCCGATACTGGCCCTAGTCGGCCTCCCTAACTTCCCGTGTTTTTACACAACTAGAGCTTTGCGGCACTGGTCTGACCACTCGCTAACTACGGTGGGCGAGCTTTTTTCGGCGGGTCAATCTCTTACCTTTGGGCAGCTGGCCACAGACCATGGCCTTCTGCTGGGACAATTTCTTATTTATCGCCAACTCCATGCTACCTTTCACGCCCTTTTGGGCTCATCGGTCACCAAACTTCCCACCCAATAGTACATGCAATTCTCCTTATAGATGATGGCTGCCACAAAATAACATGACTATATAAAGCCATCGGCGAGCTCGTGGACACCCCACTCACTACACTCTGGCACAAATGGGAAGACGATTTTGGGAGAGCGTTATATAATAAAAGAATGGACACAGGCGCTAGAAGATATCCAACAGGTCTCTTGAAATTCCTGTTTTAAAAATATTACATTCCTTATATTACACTGAGCATATTTTTCACCCTGCCCAACTAAACTGTTAATACCTGAATGCACAGATAGGCTGCCCCCTGTGTCACATACCCAAAGCGGATCTTATGCATATGTTATGGCCATACCTGGCCTTGTATCACTGTTGGCTAGCAGTACATGACACTTTGCAGTAGGTCACAAAATTACCTGATCTATGTACCTGGGAGGCGACGGCCCTGGGTATTTTTAAATGCTGGAAGCAACACAAAGTTTGCATCTGATTTACTGGGCTGGTTCGGTCCTACCAAACTGAAACCCATCTCTTGAATACCTCCAAGCCTGTACTGTTAGAGCTACCCGCAGCACCACCGAACGGAAACTCATTGCTACAATAATATCAAGGATGACACCAATAGAGCTACCTGTAGTTCCACTGAAAGGAAACTCATCTCTTCAATAACAACCAGGAAGATGGTGGTAAAGCTACCAGTAGTCCCACCGGAATGAAGGCCATCTCTTTACTAACATCAACTTTAACTCCAGTACAGCTAGTTGAAGTCCCACCAAACTGAAACCCACCTATTCATTGGCACCAAGGCCATTTCCCCTCTGAACTAAAACCAATTTCTTCATTAATACCTAGGATGACACCAATAGAATTATCAGAAGTCCCACTGAACTGAACCAATCTCCTTAATAACACCTAGGATGACACTGATAGATGCGCCTGAAGTCCTACCAAACTGAAGCCCATCTCTTAAATGATACCTAGGATGACGCAATAGATCTATCTGTAGCACCACCGAACTGAAACCAATCTCTTTAATAGCACCAAGCCGGTACTGAAAGAACTACCTGAAGGCCTTCTGAACTGAAACCCATCTATTCAGTAACTTCTAGGATGACCCCGATAGACCTACCTGAAGCGCCACAAAACTGAAACCCATCTCTTCAATAACACCTAGGACAACGCAATAGAACTACTGGCAGTCCCCTAAAACTGAAAGCCATCTCTTCAGTAAGGCTTAGGACCCCTAGCATGACTACCCTTGCTCCTCACAAGGCTGGAACCCATCTCTTCAATATCACTTAGGGCGACATCAATAGAACCACTTGCAGCCCCACCAAACTCAAACCTGTCCCTGCCAAATCGGTACAGATAGAACTAAATTAAGCCTCTCTGAACTGGACCAATCTCTTTAATAACACCTAGGACACCACTGACAGAAATACCTGACGTCCCAACAAACGAATTTCTGAAGTTCAGAATAATCGAAAGCTGCCTTTTCAGTAACACCTAGAACGATGGTGAACTATCTGAAATCTCACTGATCTGAAACCTATCTCTTCCGCAACACAAAGGCCATTACTGACAGACCTACCTGAGGCCCCTCTGAAGTGAAACCCAGCTCTTCAATAATACCTGAGTTGACTAGATTAAACCTGAAGTCCATTCAAACTGTACTTCAATAACTCCAAGCTGGTACTCACACAACTATCTGAATCTCCACCGAACTGATATCACGGCATTGAAAAAACCATGAACTACCTGAAGTCCTACCGAAGGAGAGCTTTTACGTAAAACACTTCACCCACCCCGACTGTCAACCTAACGCTTGTGTTCAGGCAGCACTTACAGTACGCTGTTGCCAGGCTCTAGCTTCATGGCTTCTTCCATTGCTTCTCCCCAGTGATGAGTATCCATGATCTGTTGAGACCTTTCTGAAGGGGCCAAGTGATTTAAAGGGGAGAGTCAAGATAGTCCTATGGGTTGTAATTCTAGTGATCACCACCATGGGTCTCTCACTCTTATGTGCTAAGTGGATGATGCCCATTAGTGCCCCCGGAAAATAGCTTGGGGTTTGGGCACATTTGGGCCCGTATTTATACTTTTTTAGCGCCACATTTGCGCTGCTTTTTGACACAAAAACGGCGCATACTTACAAAATACAATTGTATTTTGCAAGTTTGCGCCGCTTTCGCGCCACAAAATGACGCAAATGCAGCACTAAAAAAGTATAAATATGAGCCTTGGTCACTTGGCCTTTTAGCGACGGATTACTGTCACAAATACCCAAGGGTTTCAAGGCAAGATATAGCAACATCAGAATCCTCCTAAAAGCGTATTCATGGTTCGGCAGGCTAATGCACTCTGGGGCATATTTATACTCCGCCTGCGCTGATTATGCATCAAAAATGTTGACGCACAATCAGCGCAAACGTTGCCCCGTATTTAAAGTTTGACGCCCCAGCCCGCGGACGACAAAATTCCGCCGTGTGCGTCATTTTTTGGATGCGGCAACCCGCCTTGCGTTAATGATATGCAAGGTAGGCGTTTCCGTCCAAAAAATGGCTTAAAGAGCCATGCGTCGGATTTATGCTTTCGGGCAAAAATGATGCACGGCCGGGAGGCGGAGCCAGAAAATGACGCACAGCACGATTTGCGTAAAAAATTAACGCCTGGGTCGGGGCAGGCATTAAAATGGGGCAAACACACCTGTATTTAATCAGAACACACAGAACAAACAGCAGAGCAGCAGAGCAGCAGAACAGCAACAGGGAGCCATGGAGGTGATACTAATCCAGCATGCACGCAGACGCAGAGCCCAGCAGCAACAACAGCAGCTACAACAACACCAGCAGGGACCCCAAAGGCAGCGCAGAAGGCAGGAGAGGATATTCCGCCCAAGAACAACCCTTCAGGGCCTCAGGGAACACGACATCATACAGAGGTACCGGTTGAACTGGCAGGCCATTCAGCAGCTGCTGCGAAACATTGAACAGCAGTTGGCCCCCACTTTGGTGACACCCCGCACCATCGCAACAGAAACAAAGCTGCTTGCCGTACTTCATATGCTGGCAAGTGGCTCTTTTCAAACAACTGGTGCCCTGGTTGGCGGAATATCACAACCACCATTCTCCACCTTTTTGCCCAAAGTACTGGACGCCATCATTCGACTGACACCCCGCCACATCTGATTCCCTAACACACTGCAAAAGCAGCAGGAAACTAAACAGGGGTTCTACACAATCAGTGGCTTCCCACACGTCCTTGGTGTAATCGACTGCACACATGTACGCCTTGTGCCACCTGCTGCAACTGAACACCTCTACCGCAACAGGAAGCACACACATTCCATCAACGTGCAGGCCATAGTCGATCACCGGGGATTGATCACCAACATCGTGGCTAAATATCCTGGGAGTGTACATGACTCATACATCTTCCGTCACTGCACCATCAATGAACACTTCCAGGATGGACGGTATGGCAATGGACTACTTGTTGGTAAGTACAAAAACCTACTTATATACACACTGCACAGCAACCCTCTAGGACACACAACACATACACCACAACAGCAACATGTCAACAGGAACACACTGAGGTCGTGACATCACTAGCCATGTTTCTTAAGTCACCATTGAACCTGTCACACATCGGAATTCACTGTACAGCCTAATGTGAAGACGTCAATGAGTGTGGTTGCCTAAATGTCACCTTGCAAATTGTAAGTGTCCCAATGACCTTTACATTAATACATTGCATAAGTTTCAAGGTATGGGATGTCCAGGGTACTTTCATATGAACGTGTTAACAACACTTTCAATTTTAACTGTGCATGGAACTATCATCTCACCCCCAGTGAAGACACACGGACACCTGTATCACAAGTCACAATGCTAGGGAGGGCACACTGTACTGCAAATCCCAAAACACACTGCTGACAAACGGTTAGCAGACAAACACTTGTTCAGCCAAGGAAACAACACAATGCAGATGGTATAGCCTAAAGCATAGGATGTCACATTAGTACACAAAAGAGTCAAAGACAACACAAGACAACTACTGCCATTAAAGGTCTTTTCAATAGTGCCATCTACATCAACATGATCCCATTCATTTTCTCTTGCAGCCGATCAGGGGTATGGCATCCAGCCATGGATTATGACACCATTTGGCAACCCAAGTACAGCTGCAGAGCGTGCATACAACGAGGCCCATAGGAGGACACGCAGCATTGTCGAGCGGACCTTCGGCATCCTCAAGTCAAGGTTCCGCTGCCTCGACATCACTGGTGGTAGCCTCCTATATTCCCCCGAGATGGTCTGTAGGATCATCCTCACATGTGCAATATTGCACAACATTTGTATCAGAAGAAACATTCCCCTCCTGGAACCAGAGCCACACATGCCTGAAGAGGAGGATGCTGGCCTGCAACAGGAGGGGGAACTACAGAACACAGCTGCTGGTATACGCAGACGGCAACAGATTGTAAATAATTTCTTCTGAATATGATCACCTTCACCACTTTAGTTAACTAATGTAAATAAACACCTATGATAATCACCATATCATGGTCTGGCTATTCCTTTTTACACACCTTAATCTCTACTTATCAGAATAAGTGTTGCCTCATGGAGCATTGCTGAGATACTGAGTAGGACACGGAACATCCCAGAGCTTATGTGATGCCTAACATACAATGGTCACATACACACACACTCTTAATGACATATATCATGTACATATCTCCTTTGAAGGCCTATAGCAGAGGACCACAACTATTTCACACATAATTGTTGAAAGCAAGGTCCAACGCAGCACATGGCACACAACTATGACACCATCCCTCAATAAGGGGAAAACAAGCCTCATACATGAGGCAGTCAATGTGCTTTGGCATCAGTAACAGGAATGTCTGACAAGACCCTTGACAGCAGTTAGTCAAACTGCATCCAATATTTGCAAGGACTATCTGTGACTAGAGTTCCATAAAAGCAGAACATAGACAGCACAAGTGCCACACATATGGCATGCATTGCGCACATGACATTCCATGTACATGTCAGCCCATTTCCTAACTCCTGACACACCCATGCACCTGGTCACAACCCACTTGTCGGAAGAGGTCCCTGGAATACTAAGATGTCTACCCTGATAATACCTCCTCTACAAACACAGACCAACATTAGCAAACCAGTGTGCTACACCCTTTCCTAAGGTATGCTATTGTCAAAGAACATCTGACTGCATGAACGTCAGGTCAATTTATACACTGTCTTCTAGTTTCAAAGCCCTGTTAGCACATGTAGATTGCTTCCCGTGTGAAAATGTCTGTTGGCCCTTAGAATGCAAGTCTCACCTACAGGACTGGTGAGAAACAGATGCAGGCCACACCTGTGATCACCTCCATGCACACCACCCATTACAAAAAGCACTACCCCTGATGATGCCTGGAACAGCATAGGAGTTGCCATTATGTCAAATACACCGTCAACCATTGATACTAATTAAGCCATGTAACACAGACCTTGGGTTCATTTGTCACCTTCAAAAACACAGGACGTACACAGATTGACATGTCAACTGTCTAGTTTGTCCTCCAAACAGTCTCAGTTAGACCACTGATTATGTTACTTGTCCAGTAGCTGGCTCCTGAATCATCTTGCATTCTGTCAGCCTGACTGGCAACTGTCTGTGCGTCACACTAAAGTATCCCTGTGTCTACATATGTACCACACTTGCGTTAGCAAACCTGCCATTCATCAGGGGGCATTGGGCATGGGCTTCTACCATGCATACACAAACACATTGTATAGCATCATCTGCCTTTTAACTGTACCATTTGAGTTAAATCCTCTTGGAAATGCAAAATTCATGGCCCATCCCTTGTCTGGGTTGCATTTATGTATGAATGACAAAGTGTGACAGTGTCCCAGGGTCATAGGCAGGGATTGGTTACGGGGCTTTCAGCACAACCAGCAACCTCTGATAATGTACATGACTAATACACAAATGTCAGAACCATGACAGTTCACACACAAAATCACAGTGCGCACAACATAGTGATGGGCCGCGTGTGGTGAATAGCTGCGAGAATAAACAGCACAGAGGCTATGATGTTCCCAGATGCAGTGGGAAGTGCAGAGGCCAACCTGTGTACAAATGTTGTAATGACACCTGCTGGAACATGACAATTGAGACATTATCTCACTCAGCACACCAAGGTTGCCCTGTTGACTGTCTCATTACACGTCTTTAGTGACAGGGTGGGACCATCCGCATGTTGGTTCACATGTCCACATCTACTTTACTCACATTGATCAACAAAGGATACTCAGTAGTTACAGGAATAGCTGCCACTGACTCATGATGATTCCTGGTCCGAACTGTGACAAATTACATCCCAAAAAATCTACAGGATCATCATTGGACCACACACATGAACAAGACACCTATGTGCAATTGATCACTGGAAATATGTGGACACGTGCTGTCTTGTATGCTGGTCCACCACAGCCACTTGATAGTTGGGGCTTACTTCTATGGCCTCAACTGTGGTGTCATCATACATATGAGATTGACCCTTGTCTGTCTGTGCAAACAACATGGTACCCACTTCCTCAATACATGTGTATGACTCACTGTGGGATTCATCAACTAGTGCCTAGGAAGCTGTTACCAATACTCTAGGACATAGGATGTAGAAATTGTGGACCTTTGACATGAACATGCGTCTGCCATCCATCTGGTGCATGCTATGTCACATGTGGTGTCTACGTGACCCTAAAACTTGGAAGTAAACTTTGCAGGTGTTGTTACATGTATGACTAACACATGCCCTTGCTCATTCCAATTTTTACTTGCATCTTAGGGTTGGACACATGTACGTCACATTCATACAACCAAATGTACAATAATGCTTCATGTGATGTACACACACACTTGATCAACCAACAAATTAGTTGTAAAAGCACACACTTTGAGCCAAAGGCAATTAGATATTGTACATATGTGCGTCACATTGCTATCCTCTCCTTATGGCAAACATGCACAATTTGTGCCACACATATATGTAGGCCACACTTATGACCATCTATGACGTCAGCCAACTGTAAACATACTGTGAAGGGTATAGTGGATGATTTTCCGCAGCAGTATGATGTCACACATGTGAACATACACCATCAACACCATACTGTCTTCAATTAGCCAATCTCTGATGTGTTACAAATGTAAAATAACCAAAAAAGAAGTAAAAATGGACCAGTTAATGCACTGTAATTTTGACGTCCCTAGCGATGTGCATCATTTTTTGTTTACCAAAACTGTATTTGCGTCATTTTTTTTGACGCACAGGAGTGAAATTTAGCCCGCATCCAGATATTTGTACAGTCCATGTATCATTATGTGGATGCGGGTTCTTATTCACGCCTGTGCGTCAAAAAAAATGACGCAAATACAGTTTTGTGCAACAAAAAATTACGCATAACGCGAAAAAGGCGGGACTTTTCATACAGGAAGTGATGTAATAGGATATCCTGTTTACAGATGATGTACAGTGGGTGTACTTTCACTTTCACTTTGCAGTCTATGATCCTTCTAGACTGTGTGGCTGTGTAGAGAGTGTTGTCCAGAGATTTTGTGCTGTATTTATCCTGTGTGCTATCTGTAAAGTCCTTTTGTGAAATACATTTTGTTTGTGTATACTGTAGTACTGTGTTTTGTCTACATTTGTCCATTTATCTTGTGTATTTCTTGTTTGTGGGAGTCTGTTGTGGGTAGTGTTAGTTTGGGGATAGTTGGGCTCTTTTAGTGTTTAGGTTTACTTTTTTTCTGTCTTTTTACCCCTACTTTCACCCATTTCCCCTTTCTATTTCTTTTACCCCTATTCCTTCTCTTCAATTATAAGTATGTCTGGTAGGCCACGTCTTGGCAGGATGGGGGAAGAGGAGTTGGGGGACTTCATCTGGCTTGTGACACATTTCTTGCCGCTCATGATCCAGGCAGGGTCATACAGGGGTACCCAACGGAGGCGCGCAGAATCCGGTGGGGAAAGGAGCTCCATCACCTGCAGCGTGTGTATGCCAGCCAGAGGAGTGACCACCAGCTGAAGCACCGGTGGGCTGACCTCATCACCAGGGAGCAGGATCTCTTGGACCACCTGGGAATCATGATTGGTGGCACTGTTGGTGAGTACGACTATTGTTATTGTGCACAATTAAATGCTCTGTCGTGGCATCAGTGGATTAGTGCAATGTCTGCCAGCTAACTTGATGACTGTGTGTAATTTTGGGGAAATATAAGGGAATCATTGATGCACTATGGCAAGGATCACAATTGCTAGCTGTTAGGTAGCACGTGCTCAGCAAAGTTACAGGTAACTTTACCATGAAGGAAATTGGTGCAGCCTTTTTGTCAGCACAGGTAACAAAATAGGAGCCAATCATGTCTATATAGGGTTGTAAATGGGTTCGTTATCGGAATGATGTAAGATATTGGAAGAATGCGACTGGCACCACTATTTGACGGAATAATAACTGTTTTATTTAAAGTTGGCCAATTCTCTCTTGTTTCTTTCCACAAGATTAGCCCTATTTTCTGTTTCCCCAAAGCCCTTCTTGGGTTTTACAGTCTCTGGTGGTGTCTTGGTTCCGTCTTGAGGCGGTCTGGTTTTTCCGTCCTCCGATCTCCCGTGTTCCCAAAAGAAAAAAAAGAAAAATAAAAGTAATCAGGTAAGTGAATAAAGTAGGGGCAAGACAAGGGTTCAAACAGGGGTTAGTAGGGTGGTGTGGACTAGGTAGGGCTGGTGCTGGTGGTGGGTATCACTCTGTGGTTATTGTGCCCTTATTTCCTTTTTACTCCAAGAAAACCCCTTTCTTTTCCTTTTCTTAGGGTTTCTCGGGTGGTGTCCCTGTCCGTGGGTTAAAGCAGTTTAGGTCCCCCTCTCCTTTTCTGCTAAGTCCCCTTCTTTCACGAGGTCTTCCCGTCCTCCCTTTCTTCCCCCCCCTTCCCTCTTTTCCCTGTCAGCCAGCCTGACAGGGTCTGCCAGGCAGGGTATAGACGTACCTGGGAGGGCCACGTCCCTCCCGGGGCGCGGCCGGCACTTGGGTGGTCTCCCGATTTCTCTTCGTCTGGGCCGGGAGTTGCCCAGTGGTTCCTCCTTCCCTCGAGGCGTCCTGACTTCTGGGTCTCTTCCTCCGTCCCGGGCACTCGGATGGCGGTGCTTCCCCTCGCTGTAACCGACACTCCGGCCTCGACGGTGTCCTTCTCTTCCTCCGGCCCCCTGGTGATGGCGGTTTCCCCTTCCGTTGTCGGCTCTCCGGTCACGGCGGTCTCTCTCTCTTCTTCCGATGCTCCGATGGCGATCTCCTCACTCCGGCTTCCTCGCGTTCTCGGCTCCTCCTTCTTTTTCCCCGATCTCTTTCGTCCGTCTTCTCTTCTGATGTTTATGACGTCCTCAGCGTCATACGTCATGGCAGGGAGGTTCCCGCTCGTGCCCCCGGGCCATTGTGTTCCTCCCCCGACAGGTGTTTGGGAGCTGTGTTCGGCGGCACTCCCGTTACACATCCCCTCCCTTGGATGGGGCTGTTCGAGCCCCCCAGGTCCCGGAAATCGAGACAAATAGTCTGCTTGTCCCATAAGGTCTCCAGGGAGATGGCAAACCTGGAAGGAGAAAGGTTGGAGCTCCATAAACCATCTTAAAATGCGAACGTTGGTGTCCTTATACCTCGAGAGCCAGGTAAGAGGGGCGTGGTCGGTATATAAAAGGAAGGACCTCCCTAGGAGATAATATTGAAGGCTTTCAACAGCCCATTTAATGGCCAGGCACTCACGCTCTATTATGGGATAGTTCTGTTCCCGTGGAAATAGCTTACGACTAATGAAGACCACCGGATGGCTTATCTCATTTTCATCTTTTTGGAACAGTACTGCACCCAGGCCTACGTCCGAGGCATCCGTTTGGAGATGGAAGGGACGACTGAATTCAGGGCATTTTAATACGGGTTGCGTGGTTAGACACCGTTGCAAGGTACGGTAGCTATGTGATTGTGGACCGGTTAGACTTGTGATGTTCTTGGGTTGACCCTTCCTCAAGAGGTCAGTGAGGGGGGCGGCCACTGTAGAGTAGTGGGGTATGAATCTTCGATAATACCCCACTAGTCCGAGGAAGGATCGGATCTCTTTCTTTGTGGTGGGTGTGCTTATACGTAAAATGGCTTCTATTTTACTCATTTGGGGCCTGATATTCCCCTTCCCAATATGATAACCCAGATAGGGAATTTCATGGAAAGCCAGTCGGCTCTTGGAAGGATTGGCGGTCAATCCGGCCGCCGACAGTGCTTTAAAGATCTGTCCTACATGGTTTAAATGGTCTTCCCAGGTTTCGCTATGAATAACGATGTCATCCAGATAGGCGGCCGCGTATCTGGTATGTGGTCGTAATATAGTATCGATGAGTCTCTGAAAAGTGGCGGGGGCTCCATGCAGTCCAAAAGGGAGTACCTTAAAGTGATATAGACCGGAAGAGGTGGAGAACGCCGTTTTTTCTTTATCGGCTTTAGCTAAAGGAATCTGCCAGTATCCTTTTGTTAGGTCCAGGGTAGACATGTATTTGGCTTTACCGAGCCGTTCTATAAGTTCGTCTACCCTGGGAAGAGGATATGTATCAAATTGGGACACGGCATTGACTTGTCTAAAGTCGATACAGAAGCGTATGGATCCGTCCGGTTTTGGCACTAACACCACCGGGGAGCACCAGGGGCTTTGGGACGGCTCTATAATATCCAAATCTAACATCCTTTTTACCTCCTGTTCAACTATGACCTTCCTCGCTTCGGGAATGCGATAGGGACGTAACCGGATTATTTTACGCGGTTGGGTTATAATCTGGTGGTGGATTAGCTCTGTTTTACCTGGAACAGGGGAAAACACGTGGGGGTGCGCATTAAGGAGTTGGTTTAGTTGTTGGTTCTGTTGCACTGTTAACTCTGCATTTCGGAGGGGTATATTGCCCTTTGAGGGGGGGTCTGTGGGGCACCACCCTATTTCTAGCTCTTTTACTGTGTTAACTAAACAGTTTATATTTTGGTCTACTTGAGATTCCTCCCATCTTTTTAGTAAGTTAACATGAAAGATTTGAAATCGGTTGGGATTAGTCGCGAGTTGTAGTTTATAGGTAACCGGAGTTACTGCTTTTATTATTTTATATGGGCCTTGCCATTTTGCCAAAAGTTTATTGTCTGAACTGGGTAAAAGCACTAATAATTGGTCTCCCTCTACAAAAGATCTCATTTGAGTGTTCCTATCGTAATAACGCTTCTGTTTCTCCTGAGCTTATTCCATGTGCCCTCTCACATCTTCCCATATCGTTTGTAGTCGGGACTTTAACTCACTGGTGTACTCTAGGAGAGGTTTCTCCCCGCTTTCGTCTTCCTCCCATAACTCAGCTGCCATGTCTAATAGGGTCCTAGGCTGTCGCCCAAACAGCAGTTCGAATGGACTATGTCCTGTAGATGCTTGTTCATGGGTTCTGACGGCATATAACACTAGGGGAAGTTTCTTGTCCCAATCTTTACCTGACTCGGAGATCGCTTTCCTCAGAAGGGTTTTCAGGGTGCGATTATACCTTTCTACTAGTCCGTCTGTCTGGGGATGATAAACCGCTGTCCTTATCTGTCGTATCCCTAATAATTGACAAATCTGAGCCATCAAGTTGGACATAAACTGGGTCCCTTGGTCCGTCAATATTTCTCGGGGAAACCCTATTCGTGAGAAGAAACCTATCATGGCGTTGGCTACACTTTTAGTGCTAATACTAGTTAGGGGGATAGCTTCCGGATACCTAGAGGCGTAATCGACCAATACTAGAATGTAACGGTATCCCTTGGAAGACGGTAGGAGGGGCCCGACTAGATCCATTCCTACTCTAGAGAACGGTACGTCAATAATGGGAAGAGGATGTAGGGGGGCTTTTTTCCTGGGTCCGGGATCTATCAACTGACATCTAGGACATTGCTGACAGAACTTTCTGATATGGGAAAAAACCCCAGGCCAGTAGAATTTCCTTAATAGGTATTCCTCTGTTTTTTCTCTCCCGTAATGACCCCCCCCCGGCTGATTATGGGCTAGATGCAACACCTGCTGCCTATAGGGTTCGGGAATCAGTAACTGTTTCTTTTCCCCTCTCTCGTTACTGGTGATCCGATATAACAGATTTTTATTGATCACAAAGGAGGGACCCTTATCATCTATGGTTCGAGGTTTGGCACTTCTCCAGGCGTGGATCAAACTGGGATCGTCCCTTTGACTACATCGGAAGGGCGGAAGACAAACGAGGGCGAATACCTGTGCGTTATCTCTGTCGTGGTTTGTATCCTCTCTTCTATAGGACTTCCTGGCTTCTCGTTTTTCTCTTTTAGTGGGTTTATAGCGGATTGCCGGGGCTGGTATGGGTAATTCAGAAAAAGGGGCGCTTCCCAACCAGGCATCCAGGTCTTTCTTGCTCTGTGTGCTGTCCAAAAGGATCGGAAAGTCTTTAAAGTCTGTTCCTATGATGGCCTCTTCCACCAACCGTTCAACTACCCCCAGCCGTATGGGGGTATTTGTACCTTCCCAAAAAAGGGTAGTCCATATTAGGGGATATTCTCTTGTTTCCCCGTGAATACAACATATGGATACTGTGAAACCTGGGTCAAGTGTATGCTCGGCAATCAGATCCGCTCTGATTACGGACTGACTACATCCGGAGTCGATGAGCGCTACGGTGTCCCTCCCATTAATGGACAGTATCTTTTTGTATTGGGTATCTTTCCCCCCGGTGTAGAAAACCCGACCTCTCGTAACCCCTATTTCCATGGGTTCGGGTTTTCCGGACTTCAGCGGGCAAAATCGGGCAATGTGTCCCCATTCCCCACAACTAAAACACTGGGGCTGCTGTCCATATGGCTTCTCTATCCCTCGTAACCTTCCCGGTTCCTCTATCGGCCTTTTCCCCGAGGCTACGGATTGTCCCGTGTTTTGCCTAACTGGTTGAGGTAACAGCCGCGGAAGGGGTGTTTTGAATTCGAGGGAGCGGTGGAAAGCACAGGCCAGCTCAATAGTAGTATTCGTGTCGGGGTTCGGGTGCTGCTTGATCCAATGGCGAGTATTGGCGGGTAGGGCGTCTAGATACTGTTCTAGGAGAACGGCCTCAATAACATCTTCCCTATTCGTCCCTATGGGTCCAAGCCATTTGAGACCTAAATCTTTGACCCTAAAATATAAAGCTCGAGGGTTCTCAGAGGGGCCCCACTTGGCCTTCCTGAAGCGAACCCGATAGTGTTCTGTATCAAAGCCGACCCTTTCTAGGATGCTCTTCTTGATGTCCGGATAGGGTGTTGTCCCACCCGGGTTAACCGCTTGGTATGCTGCTTGGAGGGTCCCGGTTAATAAGGGAGCGATATATTGACCCCATCTTTCCTGCGGCCAGGTGGCTGAAATGGCGACGCGTTCAAAGTTAGTAAAGAAGGCGTCGGGGTCTTCGCCTTCCTGATATCTCTGCAAAACAGAACTAGGTACATTTGGATGTACCCGAGTTGCTGCAATGGTATCCGTCAAAGTCTTTATCGCGTTGTCATGTACCAACTGATTGTTGGCCATGATAGTAGCCTGACTTTTAAGCGCGTTTTGCAGAGCCTCCCTTTCCACCTTGGCTGCCTTCTGTTGCTCCTCCCATACAATTTGCAGATGGCGTTGCCCCTCAGCTAGTTGCTGCATCATATCCGCCATTGTGGGCGTACCCTCCATTTTCTAGGGTTCTCCTGTCGCCTGTTCCAATATCCCACTTCTGACACCACTGTAAATGGGTTCGTTATCGGAATGATGTAAGATATTGGAAGAATGCGACTGGCACCACTATTTGACGGAATAATAACTGTTTTATTTAAAGTTGGCCAATTCTCTCTTGTTTCTTTCCACAAGATTAGCCCTATTTTCTGTTTCCCCAAAGCCCTTCTTGGGTTTTACAGTCTCTGGTGGTGTCTTGGTTCCGTCTTGAGGCGGTCTGGTTTTTCCGTCCTCCGATCTCCCGTGTTCCCAAAAGAAAAAAAAGAAAAATAAAAGTAATCAGGTAAGTGAATAAAGTAGGGGCAAGACAAGGGTTCAAACAGGGGTTAGTAGGGTGGTGTGGACTAGGTAGGGCTGGTGCTGGTGGTGGGTATCACTCTGTGGTTATTGTGCCCTTATTTCCTTTTTACTCCAAGAAAACCCCTTTCTTTTCCTTTTCTTAGGGTTTCTCGGGTGGTGTCCCTGTCCGTGGGTTAAAGCAGTTTAGGTCCCCCTCTCCTTTTCTGCTAAGTCCCCTTCTTTCACGAGGTCTTCCCGTCCTCCCTTTCTCCCCCCCCCTTCCCTCTTTTCCCTGTCAGCCAGCCTGACAGGGTCTGCCAGGCAGGGTATAGACGTACCTGGGAGGGCCACGTCCCTCCCGGGGCGCGGCCGGCACTTGGGTGGTCTCCCGATTTCTCTTCGTCTGGGCCGGGAGTTGCCCAGTGGTTCCTCCTTCCCTCGAGGCGTCCTGACTTCTGGGTCTCTTCCTCCGTCCCGGGCACTCGGATGGCGGTGCTTCCCCTCGCTGTAACCGACTCTCCGGCCTCGACGGTGTCCTTCTCTTCCTCCGGCCCCCTGGTGATGGCGGTTTCCCCTTCCGTTGTCGGCTCTCCGGTCACGGCGGTCTCTCTCTCTTCTTCCGATGCTCCGATGGCGATCTCCTCACTCCGGCTTCCTCGCGTTCTCGGCTCCTCCTTCTTTTTCCCCGATCTCTTTCGTCCGTCTTCTCTTCTGATGTTTATGACGTCCTCAGCGTCATACGTCATGGCAGGGAGGTTCCCGCTCGTGCCCCCGGGCCATTGTGTTCCTCCCCCGACAGGTGTTTGGGAGCTGTGTTCGGCGGCACTCCCGTTACAAGGGTATTATTGACAGAGAAGTACAGATGTACCAACATTTAGGCCAACTATGTTGACGCAATTACTAGACTGACTTTAGACATCACTACATGATGCTGAAAATGTGTGCTGCCTTCACGACAATTTATAATAGCAAAGTGGCTCAGACATTGGTCTCATGTTAGTCTGGTGAGTGTGGAAGGAAAGCGTTCACAGAAGTACTATGAATGTGTGGGATTATTGTGTTTCTTGATCTTTTTGGATACATGTCAGTTCATGATTTGAAAACATTGTGAAAAGGTGTAAAGTGCCCTCAGCTAACATCTTAAGATGTTTGTTGGAATCGGTTGAGCCACAATCCAAATATGGATGGCAGTCCAAGTGTATGCACATGGCTTTACATCTCCATGGTTGGTGCAAATCACTATAGCTGGGCCACATCAATTGACTATACTGTAACAACAGGATGGCTTACAGGAGTCTCTGCCCCTCCCTCTGTTCATTGGGCCTATGTGCACTAAATGTGTCATGGCCACAAGGCATGTTTGACTGGTAATGCAGTCCTCAGGGTAACCAGGCGTTAGATATTTCTCTTGGATGCACATGATGAGATGATTACACTCCATATTTTTTAGTGCTCACCAACTAAGGGGCAACGTTTGCAACCACATGATAGTTAGGGCCAATGTATGTGTGCAGATATGTGTGTAACTGTCACAGGAGACCCATGCTATGTACAAGTTGGCCGTGAAATATCAGATGCAGTACCATCATGTCTGAATGGCTGCCATTTACTAATTCAGCCTACACATTGTAAATGATACTGAAAATGTCGCACTGTGCACAGATTTTGAGCACATTTCTTCCTTCCATACCTTACAGGTGGACCGGCGCCCTACACTGTGGGAGAGGTGGCAACATTTGAGGACCCCGACCACTACAGTAAGTGTTGATATGTCTGTTATGTGTTGTGTTTGCTGGTTATGGACTCGTGTGAGTTGGACGCATAGCAAGGTGTGATGCTGTGGGCAAGTTTTTCACTTGTTCCATGAGTGGGAATGCAGTTCTCACATGTTTTGAGTTAGCCAATGCGTATCCAATGGTATCATGTAGGGATTGTAGGACATCCCTGTAGGCCCCAGGGGATAGTCATGTCTCTGACACTTGTATCACCAAGAGTCGCAATGGAAGTCAGCCCCTATTTAGTCAGCCTGTCAGACCCACATTCTCTAAGATTGGTGGAGCTAATAGCTTCCCAATAGACATCTGCTTCCCTATTTACCTACGTAAGTTTGAAACAGTAGGTAGAACCTCCTACCAGCATGTACTTCCACATGTAGTGTATCAAGTCTGTGAAACCTGAGTGTAATGGCCTAGGTGTGCATGCAATTCATGATCATGGGTGTTCTAGCAACTCTGTGTCTGATGTAAGTCACGCCTCACTGGAAGTATATGTTGTGTACTAAGTTCTGATTTTCCTGACATGTCTGACCCTATGAGTGCTCAAGGGTTTGCTGACTCCAAATTGTATATAGACCTTACCTGTGGTGTGTCTGTAGAGACAAACATGTGTGGATTAGCCTATACACTCCTCAGTGTACATGTTGTTGGCAAATTATAGTTGTGTATCCACCGCCCCCCTCAAACATGGCCATGGGTTTGTGAATGGGGTACCTAGTACTGATGCTACCAGTATGTTACACATACCTGTGAATAAGTGACGGTTTGGTTGCACACTAGTATACACACTCAGGTTTGGCACTTGGTACCATACTGGAAAGTCCAGTTACAACTTGCAGACCATGTGGCTTTAGTTTTGCTTTCCGTACACTGACATTTGTAGCCCAGCTCTTGGTGGAGGATATGCAGCATGATTCTTAGATGTTAACTGTCGGAACTCAGATTGCAAGTCAAGGCCAGTTGTTACCCTTCTTGTGGGTTATGAATGTGCTTTGTGTGATGTGACCTTTGTTGTCTGGCCTGCCATGTACTTCCTCAGGGGCATTCGATGCTCTGTATCGTGATATGATCTGTTAGAAGTACAGTAGATGTAATGTCTGATTAACTTGCTGTGGTGTTTTACACAATGCAGTTACTAATGTGGCATATCTGCATTTGTCTTCACAGCAGCTAACATAACTCCAGACCAGGTCCGTGAATTTCAGCGTCGGGCCATGCGGTACCAGCACATCCTGCTGGTGGAGTCGGGGTTCCGGAGGATCGCCCGGTGATATCGCCATGAACGTGCCTCCGGGGCATGGCGAGCCTTCCCACAGGGTGGGCCTACTGTGCCCACCACAGCCACCACAGAAACAACCACCAATGAGAGCCAGGTGGCCCCACCCACAGCTGCCTCTGTTGAATCTACATCTGCTGGACTTCCTGGCCCCAGCATTGCCACCGGTGCAGGACAGCCCACACAGACCTCCTCCACCGGTACCCAGACTGCCACTGCTCCATCTGTTGACCCTGCAGCCTTCAATAGACTTGAAAACAAGATGGACAAAGTGCTGCGCAAGGTGAGCCACCTGAGCCGGGACATGCGGCACATTAAACAGCGGGCCAAGGATATAAAGAGGACCCTCCGGAGGGCCAACCTATTGACTGTTGATTCGATGGACATGATACCCTCCCCTCCCTCCTCTTTCCTTGTTCTTATAGTTAGTGGGCATAGGGGGCTTAGTGTTAGGTTAGTATAGGCTGTTAGTTTAGTCAGTGTTAGTGGGTGGGGGATAGGGGGCCCTGCTTGTTTCTTTTTTTACTTATTACATGTGTGGGTGGGTGGGTAGGGGGCTATGTTGGGGTTCTTGTGTGTAAAAAAAAAAATAATAAAAAAAAAAGCAAAAACATAAAAAAATAATTTACAAAACAAATATATATTTGTTTAGGATAGTATAGTATGTGTTTAGGTTAGTATGTGTTGTCCTCAATGTGTCCCGTCTCATAAGGGGGGTGGGGGGTAGATGTTTAGAACGTTTCGTTACATGTGATAAGTAAGTGTAGCTTAGGTTAGTTAGGGACAGTTGTGGGTAGAGTAGTCAGGGTAGATTAGGGTAGGTAAGTTTTTCCCTCAGTTTCCTCATCTATGGTTAGCTTTTAATAAATATTTGGTTACCCCTTAATAGTATGTGTTGAATGGTACTTGATCGTGGGTTTGGATTCCGTGTACATCTCTTTTGTACTATAACATCTGTGTCCAATGCTACAAACAAATCCCAACTGAGCTGTACGATTGGCAGGTAACCCAGAGCTACCTTGCAAAGTGTCTACCCTTTGTTGCAACCACCAATCACAGTTAATATGGATGACAATGTGTTTCTGTTGATAAGTGTGTTTTCAAAGTCACTAACAGTGCTTCCAGACTTGATATTGGGGAAACAGTTTTAGGTCTGACTGCAGTGTGATGATCATGCACACCCTTATAAGATGAGTTCTCATTGGCAATCTTGTATTCTTGTCTTCATGACCCTCATACATCATTTGTGACACAGTTCGGCATGATTACCTATTTGTATGTTAACTCAGACACCTTCATTTGTGCACTTATTTTTTGTATTTACTTAGATTAGTGTGGCATGTTTATTGTGTTATTTTTGCATGTTGACAACATTTAGCGGGCACTATTTGATGACTTAGTTATCCCCTGAGGAAGCATTCTTCTGTCCAACACAGCATGGTGGTGTTTGGTTTCTCACTTCATCAGCTTATTCCCTCAGGATGGGCAGAGTATGATGCAATCATGGTCACTGTGCAGATTTCTCTAACTACATCATATCTGGACAGTTGTATTAACAAGCTAAGTTATTTGACAGTAGGGACATTTCAGTTATCTACTGCGCAGTTGATATGTCACATAACCCAGAGACAAATTTGTTGTATAAGTGCTATTTAATGAAAGTGCTGTAGTGCTATGTGTACATTGTCCATGATTGTGAGTCCTTTATAGTGATATCTTCCAGTGTGATCCAACACAAGGGTTTACCAAAATGCTTTTGACATGCTGGGGTTGATGTTTCAGACAGTGCAGAGGGACAGACTTAGCCAATGAGTAGGAGAGAGACAATCACTGGCCTGGGTGACAAGTTATACAGTGGTTAGCAGAACAGTGCTTGAGTACAATTGTTGCAAGACTGGCAAGTTACAAAGCGCAGGACTTTGGTAATAGTTGGCCATGTGGCAGGGACTAGTGCTTCTGGGTCATTTTCCTTGTGAATGTGATCTGTTCCATGTCTTCTTCTTCTGATGTGTGTGTTGCCTGATTTGTCCTTGTTGTTGTTGGTTGTGAAGGGGCAACACACACCTCAGTGTTGGAAGACGTGGAGTCAGACAACCCGGTGGCTGCTCCCTGTGAAGGTCTTAAGGGCAGTACTGCTGCAAGGAGGGCCTGCTGGTTCTTGAGAATAGCAGCCACATCACGATGGTAGGCAGCCAGGTCGGCCCTGAAGGGTTCTATGTTGCATTTGTGCACGCGTTGACAGGATTGCTGTTGTAGGTGTTGGGTCAACTGTATTACAGCTGTGCTGATTTACTTCTGGGTTTTCTGCAGTTCCTGCAAGATAGATGTTAGGGCTTGCATAGCTGCTGCCTGATCTGCAGATGACATCATGCACGAACGCATCCCCTCAAGGCTGGCTGCCATAGTTTGCATCCCCACCCGCACCTCCCTGGCCAGCTCCCGCTGTACTTCAACTACAGTTCTCTCAAAGCTTGTGCCAGTGTCGTCTGAGTCCTCAGCTGTATTGGAGCTGGCAGGTCTTACAATTGGGGTGGTGGGTGGATCCTCTGCGATGGCTGCTTGTTCTGTGCTCCTCCTTGTGACTGAAGGTGGGGTCCGGAGGGTTTCAAGGACCTTTTGGATAGTCTCCTGGGGAATGTTTATTGGCTTGTCATCCATGTCATCAGGGAAATCTGGGACAGGCATATCGGCAGGAGATCCATCTTCCTCTGCAATGAAACAGGGTACAATTAGTGTGTCTGTGTTGTGGCAATTTTGATGTGACGTGCCTGCCTTTTGATGAATTCACTTTGTGATCTTGTTTTGTGTTAATATCTCCAGTCCTTCAGATGGGCATTGTTTCAGGCCTATGGCCCACCTGTGTGTCACATGTATGTTATTCATCGCCTCTAGGTGTTGCTTTATGCCAAATCGAGAATTGCCACCTTCTTGTCCTACTCGACCCTCCGTGTATATCCATTCTCATGGTGAGACCTTTCACTGGCTGTGGGTGTTCTGATGGCCCTGGCAGCACACTTAACTATCAGGACCTGCCCCAATCCCTGATCGTTCACATCGACTTAAATGCAATTGACATGGGGCATATCCTATGCATGGCAATGTTATGATCCGATATGGATGTTGACATTGTTAATGGGTCCTGCTGATGTTGGGCAATGTGTGTTACATTGGATTGCCCTGATAGTCGTATCAGTGTCCTATTTCGTCCTCTGACTGTGTAGGTGTATTTCAGTGACCAGTTACATGTGTCCCCTCCTCAATGCTGTTGTCTGAGCAGTATGACATTTGTGATGTTGCCTTGTTACCCAGGCACAGGATGGACCCTGACATATGCAGCATGGGTGTGTCCTTAGTGCTGTGTCGCTCCTATTGTTGTTTACTTTGGCTGATGTATGTGACAACTATGGGCATTGACATATGAGTGTACTGGGGCCTTTGTCTTGTTTCAGGAGATTGTTGCAGTTGTCATCCTCACCCCCTAATTTAGGTGTGTATGATCCATGGGGAGGTTACTGCCATTGGCTACTTGAGCTGCACACAGAGAAGAGGTGGTAGTGGCAACTGTTGTCGCAGTTACATTCCAGTTGTCAGTATGGCTAGAGGTTGTTAAAAGGGCCCTCGTTAATGTAGGGGGTATGGTGGCTGACGTATGCAGGGATGTAAGTTTGACGTTGTGGCCTTCCCTCCTGTTGTGGCTTTCCCTTTGCTCCATCGTTGGCATGACAGCATGCCCCCATGGGACTGTTGTTGGTGTTGTGTAATGGTGTGCCCCAGGTCTTCTCAGAACGGGCCATGCCCCCCTGCCGTGCCCCTTTATCCATGCCACTCCATGTATTAGATGACTTCCATGCATTTAGTGGTCGGTATCCCCCCCCGCTCAAAGTTGACATTATTGCATTTTAATTCCCCATGCGACTTACCCTACATGTGCGTTGTGTCCCGGTAGTCTGCGCTGTCCTGTCCTTGAATCCCTGGGACGATCTCCTCAGGGATGACGGCTGCGACCATCTCCTCCATGTGGTCCAGGGCCTCCTGGGGTGCTGGACTCCCCCCTCCAGTCTGCAGTGCTGCCTTCCTGTTCCTGGCCATCTTTTCCTTGGTCCTGCGTTTGCAGTCATGCCAGCGTTTCTTGCACTCGATGACTGTTCTGCGTACTTCAGCCACACTGTTAATCTTGTCGACAATTTGTTGCCATATAGCCTCTCTCCTACTGATTGGCAACTTTGATGTGACAAACAGTTGGTGCTGGTGTTCCGTCACCTCTTTAACCAGGATTTCCTGCTCCTCTTGACTGAAGCAACACTTTCTTTTCTAATTAAAAGTGTCCTGGTTCTAGTGTGGGTCCCCCTGGCTGGTTCCTGGTCTGCTGTCATCTTCCTGGGGTCTGTAGTGGCATCTGGGATCCATTTTGGCTCTCCTCTGGTGAAATGGCTGTGTTCGCTGTGTTTTTTTACGCTATTGCGTCAAAAAAAACTGCGCATATCAGGTTTGCGGTGCCATAAATCGACCAACAATCATTTCCGCTGCGTTAACTTCGTTTTCCTTTACAACTTGACGCCGCGGTGTGCGTCAAAAATAATGACTCCCACCTGTTGTTTGCGCCGCCGTGCGTCAAAGTATAAATATGACGCCAGCACGGCGCACCAAAATGGCGTTAGCCGGCGGTAATATTTTTGACATAAACTGCGCCGGCGCAGTTTTGCGTCAAAAAGTATAAATATGAGCCTCTATGTCACAGACGCAGTGGTGCTCCAGCAACTACTTTAAGTGGGGGCAGACCCCGAGTACATCTTAATAAAATCATCAGGCTGGCAAATGTCTTTTTAAATAAAAAAAAATATTTATTAGTGCATCATGACACAGGTTTCTGCAAATAAGAAAGAAAAATGCAAGGTGGCGGGAGAGCATTTATAGAGAACCACATTAGCGTCTTAATTACAGAAAACAGACCTCAAAAGATTTTTGCAACTTTAAACAGAATGTTTGAAGGCAGACCTGATAGTGAAATAATGAATCAATCTAATTTTTCACACTTTTCTAACAGTGTCCCAGGAGGATTTTTGATCTGAAGCTCTTAAAAATGTCATGTTCCGGCCTGAAGCATCCTGTGCTCAATTTACACCGATGACAGGGACATTCAAGAAGGTTGCTTATGAAAGAGTTTTGTTTAATAAAAAACGAATCTTGGTGTTTGGTCACTTCTAGATGCAGAAGGAGCATACAAGAATCTATAACCAGAGGTGATACCTTACAGGTTGAAAATTTGCTTTTTCATAGTTACTTCTTTGTTTGGAACCAATTTCTAATTTTCTTGGAATTCTGTAACAATTCCAGAGTCATCCTCAAAATCTGAAACAGTAGTAAATCCTCAATTCATCGGTATTTCGGCACGAGAAATTGTAATAGCAGTGCAGACTTGCTGGAGCAAATGTGATGCAACACATTTTCCTTTTTTTCTGTGGGAAAAATATTGTCCCCTTAGACGAATTTGCTCCACATCCCTAGTCTCAGTCTTAACCCCTCCGCCCTAACCCCCCACACTCCTCTCCTCTCCATGCTTCTCTGCATGCCACAGGGCATGCTACATGGTTAGTTCTTTGCACTAAGAGAATGGCCATGAACTGTTATTATCTCTTTAAACTTATATCTTGCACAAAACGTGATTATAGGACTCAGTTTACGTTTCACTTTCCATTGAGCTGAAAAGGAGGGCTGAGCCTGCTGTCACAAGAAAGGCATTCTTTCAAAGGATACAGTCCTCCCAGATCACATTCTGCTAAATAGCTGAGCATTTCCAGAAATAAAGGATTGTACTTTGTGCCTGTGTGTTAAATTATTAATGCAGAGTGCAGCCATTAGTGTCTTGGCTGCAGCCATGCTCTGCGCTATCAGAATGTAGCAATTTCCACAGGAATCAACCCATAAAAACACCCATGTGCCAGCAGAATGTTCTTTTTTCTCGGTGTCCTGTGTAAAAACAATACCTGTTCAGGCTAGGAGTGCTGCATAAACTATGCAAAAATAGGAGGCAGGGAACTCTGGGTAATTCCCAGGTTTAGGGGGAGAGCAGCTTCTCTATATGGATCGCCCTACAACACCACAGACACCCTGAATCAGCTCACCTCGAATATCTGGATTTCTAGCAGAGTTTTAAGCATGGGATCAGCACAGTGCTATCCATTCCGAGCTAGAGAGTGACAAAGCCTTTTGCCATTTTAAAAGCAAGGTCTTTAAGCATAGGATTAGCAAGTGCCATCCATGCCGAGCTGAAACATGACAAAAGCTTTTTACCACTTCAGGTACGGAATCACACCTTTGGATTGGAAAAATACCATCCAAGCCAATCTGGAATGAATAAAAGTAACCCTTGACACATGTTTCGCTCTAGTTCGAGCTATTCACAGAGGCATAGCTTTGTCCAGACACCAGGGAACACCCAGTATAAGTCAAAACAATACCCTTTCAGGCTCAGAGTGCTGTATACATTTTGCAAAAAAGGAAGCAGGAACTGTAGGTAGTTCCCAAGTTTAGGTGGAGAGCAGCTACTTTACCTATAGCACCCTACAACACCACAGACACTCTGGATCAGCTCACCTCAAATGTCTGTCTTTGTAGCAGTTTTAAGCATAGCATTAGCACAGTGATATCCACAGCAAGCTAGAGAGTGAAAAATAGTCTTGCCCTTTTTTCAGCAAAGTCTTTAAGCACAGGATTAGCACAGTGCCATCCATGCCGAGCTGAAAAATGACACAAGTCTTTTACCACTCCAGGCACAGTATTACAGCTTCGGGGTTGGTAAAATTCCATCCAAGCCAATCTGGAATGAATACAAGCAACCTCTAACAAATGTGTTTTGCTCCTATTAGAGCTCATCAGAGAGGAATAGCTTTGTCCGGACACAAGGTCGCACCCAGTATAAGTCAAAACAATACCCTTTCAGACTTAGAGTGCCACATTTATTTTACCAGTTAAATAATGACCCAAAGTTTTTAGAATCTCAACCTACTCTTTAAAGCGACAAACGTTTGTGACCCACTTACCTTTAATGAACACGAAGTGGGCAATATTTTTATGTAACTAAAGCATTGTGTGCTAGCGCGTTGTCATTTACAGACAGCACATTTTTCTTTGAATGGCCACTAAATGTACACAGACATATTGTTTTACTGATATAATTATATGCACATAGATGATGTTGTGTGGAAATTGGGTTTCTGTGAATATTTATCATTTGTGCATCACCAAGTAAAGTGTCTTGGTTTGCTTTGATCCTATTAAAATCTCCATTTCCAACAAATGCCAGGATTAAAAACAATGTCCTTCATTTTTGCTTTCTTAACTGATAATTGCATATAGTTCATTTACAGGTATTTACATTTTGTTGTGTGTTGCAAAAAGCAATAGCCTACAGCCTTTCTTTTCACACTCCCTGTATTGGACAAGATTGTCACATAGTTCACTTTAAAAACTCCTCTCGCTTTGCAGTCAGAGAAAGAAAAGTAAACACCCATCCCCATGTTAAAAAAATAGAAGCATTGACCTAACATTTGGGCTGTGACTTTGAAGCACTGACAAATGTGACAGCATAGAAGATAAAGGCATCTTTAGTTATTACTCAGACTTTCCAGACCCACCAAATATCGGTTTGCGACCCAGTAGTTTGGGAAATGCTGTGTTAGAGATAGGTTTATTGTGGAAGTTGAAGTTCAGGGCTTCAGAGCTATCATATTAAATACATATCTCCATCAAAGTGATCCTCTTTGAATTTTTTCTTTAATCCGCTTCTTTATTTCCCATATCCATCGTATAATATTGTATTTCACATGACATGTTTGATATACTGATTATCAATCATTATTTGTCTCACCTATAATGCCCTCTGGTGGGCTTTCCATAGCTTTTAGGGACAGTGTTCAATACTGGTCCTGTGCAACTAAAAGAATCAATCAAAGATTAGTGCTGCAGTATATCTTGATTGTAATTAGAACAACCTCAAGCATCCCCTAATCATTTTATTAAAATCTATCAATGAACATTATTCCATAATAAGAGTTCCGTAAGAAAGTGGTTGCACGTTGGTTTGATCTGTGGTAAATTCTACAACAAGTACATACTATACATTTCCAACCATCCCTTGACCTGGCGAGTCTACATAATCTGGACAATGTAGATGAGATGAATACCCATGGGAAGAGAAGACTGGCTATCTCCTTGGCAACAGCAAAGATGCATTCTAAGCAAGTGAAATCCCACATCCCACCCATGATAGCTGATTAGTTGGAAGCCCTGATTATCTAGGCAATGTTAAAAACACACAATCTATAAAATCAATGATTGTTGTTAGAATTTGTTAGAATATGAAAACATAGGGCATTCCTCCCTTGGGAATCTGTTGCAAGAACATATGTAACATTTTTGGACTATAGTTACGTTTCAAGTTGCATTATGTGTCAGATATAGAAGGCTTGGTCACCTACCAGAGAGAGCCTAAAAGAGGGAGAGAAATGGGAAGGAAGAAGAGAAAGAGTTTTTGTGCATTCTCACGAAACTGAAATTTGTCTATAAATGTTTCTGCACAATAGATGGAAAGTCTAGTCTTATTTTGTTACTTTTATGGTTGAAATTGTAAATTGACCACATTACTTACTACCTAATGGCTATATTTGTACCAACGTTTTGCTTTAGTCTAAAAACCTAATAAAAATATACAAGTCACTTTTCCTAAATATTTACTACAATTCTGACTTT
Source organism: Pleurodeles waltl (assembly GCF_031143425.1). Classification (NCBI taxonomy): domain Eukaryota; kingdom Metazoa; phylum Chordata; class Amphibia; order Caudata; family Salamandridae; genus Pleurodeles; species Pleurodeles waltl. The sequence goes on along the minus strand of NC_090441.1, from coordinate 150,979,659 downwards.
ACCAATACATTGGGCTTTTCATATCTATTAATTTAGAGGTTTACCTATGTAGCTTATCTCAATTCAAGGTTACCCCAATCCAAGGTTAGCAGTCTTATGGTTTTATTCTGAACTTTATTTTTCTCAGAGGACAGCTACAGTCCTTAATGATGAAATAGTTTCTGAGGGCAAGTCAGTTTATGTACATGTCAACATTAAATTCTTGCATGTACCACTTTTAATATGCTAGACAGCCTACATTATGGGTTACAAAGTCTATGTAAGGGTGACTTATTTAATATTTCAAAGTATGGTTCTTTGCTCTAAAAAAGTGTTTTTCACAGATTTGTCTGCAGATTTAAAAGCTACAGGAGTCAGAATATATAGGTAGGCCCAAAGTCATATTATCTTTGTCAGTCTAGTAGATGGCACAATAAGTACTTCAGTCCACAGGTGACATTTAACTTTCCATGCCATTGGTGTATTTTCCACAAATAGATTGTATGGCCGTACTCAATGTTAAATATTCCAATTGGGGATTAGCCAGTTTTACTATGCTTCAGGGGTAAGAGCACATATACTGAGGATGGTATAAAAATGCCCCAGGGTGCAGAGTTTAAAGAAATCAATCACAGTTAGCAAAAAGATGTGGGTGATCTTGAAAAATGAGGCATTTTCTCAAACTGATCTACATTTTTCATAGGTGAGCATGGAGTTCCTTGTCCAAGTTCAGGTCTTCTGGTTTAATAGCTCCAAGTCTGATGCTGTATTTCAATTCCAGTTTTCTTATTGTTTTCATCTGGTCACTGCCCCTCTCATTTATCGACACTTGGTCAATTGCACAGAATCTTAATGTTCTGCCATAATTATAATTTGGGAGTCATAGTCCCTTAATATGTCTCTGGCAGTCTTCTGACTGCCAGGGTAATGTGGCGGTATTACTGCCAACAGGCTGGCGGTACATACCGCCACATTATGAGATTGGTGGGTTGGCTACAGGCAACCGGGCAATTTACCACTCATACCAGCATAGCGGTTTGAGCCGCCGGGCAAAAGAAGTCCATCTCCAGCTTGGCAGCCGATAGAGTACCGCCCCTGTCATTAGGAGCCAGCCTACCACCATGGTTTCCGTGGTGTTAGCCATGCCATGAAAATCATGGGGGTAGGCCCTACCGGTGACAGGGAATTCCTTCCATGTCACCAGTAGCCAGCTCCCCCAATCCCCCAAACACTCACCTGATATAGCCCACCCCCTCCATCCATACTCACCCCCACTTGCCCCCACACACACACTAACCCTCCAACCTCCTCCATCCAAACTCACCACCTCCAATACACACACTAGCCCCGCATCCCCCTCCATCTAAACTCACACCCCCCTCGATACACACACACCCCTCCCACTCCCCCAATACACAAACTAACACCCACACACCCCTCCGGTCCACCCAGTCACCCCTCCACTCCCCTGCATGCACACACCAACAGACATGCACACAACACACAACTGCCCCATCCCCCACAGCCACACACGAACACAGACACCCACATGCACCACGCATATACCCATTCACTAACCCTGCCATACACGCATTCAAACACGCATAATTCCAGAAATACTCACACGCATTCTTTCACACATTCACACTGACATGCAGACACGCACTCGCTTCATTATTCTTACACGCATTCACTCACACGCATACAACTACGCAAACAACACAACACACACAGACGCATTAAAAACGGACTCACACATTCATGCACACACTCAGACACGCACACACAACACCCACCCCACCTTCCCCTGTCGGCGGTCCACTTACCTTGTCCGGCGAGGAGGTGGCAGGGAATGGGCTCTGCTACCGCCAGCAGTGCCCCACCAGCAGAACACCGCCAGGACGTATTTATGGTCATAATATGGCTGGCGGCGTTCTACTGGCATGGCAGTACTGGTGGTAGCAGCGCCAGGTTACCACCTTCCGCCACAATGAACACTGCCGGATTTCCACCCTTATTGTGGCAGAAGTCAGGCAGTACTGTATGGGGGACGGATGGTAGCCACGATGGCGGTATGTTGGTGGCTGTCACCACGGCGGTAGGCAGCATTTACCGTCAAAGTTAAAATGAGAGCCATAATGTCTAGAGAGGGCATAACTGAAATATCAGTTTTTAAGGGCTCAATGGGGCTCCAAAGTCCAATGTGAATGTAGTGCTTCCAACATATTGGACTTGAAATGTGCATTCCAACACATATACTGTATATTTACTTCACAGTTTAAGAATGTAGAACCTGATGTACAAAGCCAATCTGTTTACAAGATCACAGGGTTTACACACCTTTCTCCTAAGTTAAACCACAAAATGGCTGTTTGTTATTTACGAAATGCAATTTGTGATTCAGTAACAGGTTAGGGAATTGCACTATGGGTTTAGAAACCCATAACAAACTGCTATTTGGAAGGGGCATTCAGGTTTTCTCTTCCAAATAGCTATATTTTCAGAGCTGTATCAATGGTTTGTGACTGTAATCTGGTTATAAAACATTGAAAAGTTACTCACTTCCTTTTGGGAAGACACAATTAGGATTTGTAGAAATAAATTATGTTTAATGGAACTACATACAATGACCCCTGTTCAGTTCCTGACCCCTAGTAACTGTCTTCCAAGCTTCTCTGAATCCTCATACCAGATTCCAGAAGTGGAAGCATTGTGGTTGCCTAAAAACAGCACCACTGAGCTAGGATAAAACACAATACGCAATATAACACTATCTAAAACATAATACATCTCCCTTCCATAGTAACATTTTCCCCAATAACAACATTACACTAAAACATATCATAAGAGCTATGTACAAATGTAGTCCTCTAGCGACTTGGGCCTTGTTTTTATATGTGTATTGAGTTCTGTTTTTAATAGGCTCTCTCCTCTCTTCACTTTATCTTCCACTCCAGTTAGACTACTGCCCAACTCTAACCATTCTCGTTGTTCCACATCACTGCAGACAGACACTCTTCTAGCATTCCATCGTTTGCAATCTGATAATTTGAGATTGTTACCCCTCACTTCCATCACTTTCTTAGGAGAAGATAACCTACAGCAACCCTTTCTTACCCATTTGGCCAGAGATACTCTCACTAGCATTCCTCGCACAAATGTCTTGCTGCCCTTTTTTAGCCTTTCATTATGCCTTTGTCTCTAGGCAGTCTGATATTATTCAACTCTCTCACACAACCGTTGACAATCAAGACCCAACCTGGACATCCTTTGTGGCACTGCTACAGTAGACGGTACTCCACCTTTGAGCAAACAAAAAGGTGTCTTCCATTTCACAGAATGGGGAGTGGTTCTGTAGTTTCATAACATATCCTTGACTTATACATTTCATGAAATTGCCAGTTGAATGCATTCCCCCAACACTCCATTAAATCACTCAATTAGACAATTTCCCCTGGGATGATATACCGGGGTTTTACGATGCTTCAGTCCCATCTCTTGAGAAATGTTTCAAACTCCGCTGACACAAATTGGGATCCATTATATGTCAGTATATCTGCAGGGCATCCTTCCGTACAAGAGATGTCTTCACTAAATGCAATCACGCTACTCAACTTTACCTCCTTTACAAATGTCACTTTAGGCCACTTTGAGAAGTAGTCCATCATGACTATGACATATTTTTCACTCACATTCAAACCACTGAATAGGCCACAAATATCCATGGCAATCGTCTTCCATGGACGTTTGGGCAGCGCTACTGGACATATAGGGGCATATTTCTACTCTGTTTGCACCGAATTAGCATCATTTTTTTTAACTCGAATTCGGTGCAAAACTACCTCCATATTTATACTTTGGTGCTAGACCCATCTAGCGCCAAATTTATGGAGTTAAAGTAATTTTTTGGAGGTGGAGACCTACTTTGCCTTAATGAGATGCAAGGTAGGCGTTCACGTGCAATAAATGACTCTATGCAGATGGCAGGGGGGTAGTCACGCTGGCGGTCATCTATTGACCGCCAGCCTGGATCTCAGCGGTTTTAACCTCGTTGAAGAATTCTACCTTCGGACATATAAGATTTTTCAGGATGGAAATTACTTTCGGACTTTGTCACTTTTTTGGAGCTTTATTCTTCCAACACGATCGACCCTCCACAGCAAGCCAATTTGGAGGTGAGGGCTTCCGATTGCCTTTCCAGGAGCCACCGGTGGAATCCTGAAAGTCTGGGATTCTGGAGTTTTTCAGCGGATGAACCTGCAAGTCAGGCCAGGTCGAGGTTGAGATAAGCTGGCTTGACTCACCATGGCGGTCTATCTCTATATGGAACCACTCCCTGCCATCTGCATAATGTTTTCCCCGCTGCGCTGGCAGGCGGAAACAGTGTTTCCGCACACCGGCCCAGCGGGGAAAAGGGCTGTAACATTGACAGTGACTCCAAATGGTGCCGCCGCCAATGTTGGTGTGCAGCGGGTGCAGCTGCACCCGTCGCGCTGATCACTGCCCGTAAATCAGGCAGTGATCTGCGTGATAGGGTACTGCACGGGGGCCCCTGCACTGCCCATGCCAAGTGCATGGGCAGTGCAGGGACCCGCAGGGGGGCCCCAGAGCACCCCCCGCCAGGGAATGGCTGGTGGCAGAAGGGATCATTATCCGAGGGGCAGTGCTGCTTGCAGCACTGCCCTGTTGGAAAATGATTCCCTCCACCATCAGGCTGCCTAATGGCGGCAGCCTGGCCTCACTGTGTCCATAATATGTCAGTTCAGACCACCATGCCGGTGGCGGTCTTTGCCCCCGCCGTCGGCATGGCGGTCTGAACCGCCGGGGATCATAATGACCCCCTAAATCCGAACATTAACTTTTGGCCAAGGCCTCCTGCTTGCTGTAGCCGAGCAGGGCTCTATTGTGGTCAACCTTAAACTTTTACTTTGCCCTGGTCGAGGTGCGACCAGATGTCCCGAGTGGTGCTTTTAGTTTCTATGCGCTTAAAATCATTAATTATTAAAAATATTAATATCTTCGTTTCCCCTTATCCGATTTTATTAGTTTTGGTGTCAAATTAAAGATAAAAATATTTCCTATTGTTATAAATTGGTTGTGGAATTTTAAACTGTACTCTGTGTTTTATTTTATTACTGCTTTGTGATATTTGAATGCTTTACACACTTTGGGCTCCTATATGAGTTTGGCGGATGGAAAACTCCATCCGCCAAACCCCTGAAAGGGTGGCTACCGCCAATGTGGCGACCTCCCCGCTGAAGCTATTATGGGTTTCCTGTAGGTCGGCAGGCGGAAACCTAACTTTCTGCCCACTGGCCTAGTGGGAAACAGGCTACAGCACTGTCTCTGGCACATAATCGAGCCGGCAGCAATGCCGTAGCCCGCTATAGCCCTCAGGGTGCACCAGCAGACTCGCAATGTTCACTGTCAGAGCAGACAGTGAACATTGAGATGGTGATGGCCCTGTGGGGCCCCTGCACTGCCCATGCTAAGTGCATGGGTAGTGCAGGGGCCCCCTGTGGCCATCTGCATCTGTTCTCCTCGAACAGGAGGTCGTAATCTTGAAGGCAGCGCTGTCCTGGTGGATTAGGATCTCCGCCACTGCTGGACCACCGGGATCCAAGATCCTGGAAGAGCTGCCGTTTCCCTGGTGGTCGGACCCCCAGGGTCATAATGTGGTGGTCGTACCGCTGCGTTGGTGGTGGTCAAGACTGCCACTGCGAGTGTGGCGACCTATGGACCGCCACACTCGTAATAGGGCCCTTGGTCTCCTAAGTTAAGCCTTGTTGCTCGTTGCAAAGCTACCAAAAGTTGAGGAGGGGTTAACTTCCGCTCTGTAGTGCCCTTCTCTAATTGACCAGCCTCTTGCAGCCTGGCTAAGCTGCCTTTATGAGGTGTGAGAAGTGGCCTTGGCTGAAGACAAAGACAGTGCCTGGGGGAGGGATCTGCCTCAGCAGATGGGGAAAACAGGACGGAGAGGGCAGCCAAACTGGACTTCAAATGAGGGAAGCACATGTGGAGCAGCTAAGGACCTCCCCCATTTCCCACTAACCCAGACAACCAGGTGCCCTCTTGATTAGAATAGGAGAGGCAGGAAAGGGGTGTGTTAAGGATTTTTAGCCACACAAGTGGGTGGACTTAGCCAGACCTAACCTCCAAACTTCAGTTTCTACCATTTTAGATTTTTAAGGAATGTTGCTCCCTTGGATTGATTTTTGCTACACTTCCCAGGAAATGGTCACACAAGAGGGTGGTTGCCTGCCTGTGATTGGAAAGTTGCCCCCCTGGTTTTCTCCCCAGAAGCAAGCATACATTTGACTGAGTTGCACCCACACCTCAGATCCCTACAAGGACCAAGGACAGAAGAAGAAGGACTGCCCTGCAGGACCCCCTGACCTGCACCTGGACACTGCACTCTGAAGGACTGCAACAGCTGTACACTTGGGCTTCACCACAAAAAGGTCTTTGCCTGGCTTCAACTTGCTTAAGAAGGGACGCCCTGTTTGCTACAGGTGAAAAATAGTAAACCAGAGTCCCCTGCATCAAATCCTGTAGAAACTGACCAGCTGACCACTGTCCAGTGGTGATTTTGGTGTTTGAGCCAGATGCATTCTGGGAGTTGGAGTCCTAACCCTCTTGGAGCAACTCACAGCTTCTGGAACCTTGGGGTGAGCTGTAGACTCCTGAAGAACCTTCAAAGACCTTTGGGAAGAAGATTCAGAGGTTTGGTGAAGATTGGAGAACTTTTTGTAAAAAGCTTCATAAGGGGGACCGATCCGCCGTGGTGAGTCAAGCAGGCTCACCTCAACCGCCACCTTCCCTGACTTGCAGGTTCTTCCCGGCCCAGACTTCCAGGACTTCACTGGGTGCTCCTGGAAAGGCAATCCGACAACCTTACCTTGAAATTGGCTTGCTGTGGAGGGTCAACTGCCATCGGAAGGAAAAAGCTAAAAAAAAGTGACAAATTAAACTTTGGCCCAGATGAAGATTTCTGTTCTGAAAAATCGTCCGAAGGTAGGATTCTTCTTCGAGGTCTTCTGTGAAGCGTATCTGAAGAGGGCTCCAGGGAGGTCGGATTGGATTGGTGATTTCGTCCCGCTGAAGAAAATCTTCTAGAAAAAGACTATGGGGTATATTTATGAGCCCCTAGCACCACCGGACAGTCACTTTACGTGATGCTCTGGTGGCGCTATGCCCTGCGCTGTAAATACAAGGTGGCGTTAAGCCACTTTTTTTGGCTTAACGCCACCTTGTAAATATGGCCCCTTCACACGCAGCACTTTACGTAGAAGGGGTGTGCAATAGGTGTTGCTGTGGGCGTGCCACAGCACCACCCATTGCATTTTGATGCTGCCGCAGATTTACGTATTGTCGTAAACCTAAGGCAGTGCCAAAATGTAATGCCGCCACAGGGGTAGCGTTAACAAAGCGCAACAAAGAGGAAGACTTTTATTCCTCCTCGTTTTTTGCATTCTTCAGCACGCGTAGAAAGAGCAAAATTTCAGAAATTATTGTTTATGTGCGGGAAGGTGTACATACTTTGGGCCTTATAAAGAGTTTGGCAGGCAGCTGAGGCCACCTGCCAAACTCTTTAAGTAGGAAAACCATCACTCCGGTTTTCTGCCAGCTGACTCTATTATGAATTTCCCGCCGTGCCAGAGGGAGACAGACCACAAAATTCGAGCCGGTGGCAATGTTGCAGTGCGTCGGGTGCGACAGCACCTATTGCGCATTTCACTGACTGTAATTTAGGCAGTGAAAAGTGCAACGGGGCTGTCCAGGGGGTTCCCTGCACTGCCCATGCCAAGTGCATGAGCAGTGCAGGGGCCCCTGGCACCCTGTCTCCGCCAGCCTTTGAATGGCGGTGTTACCACCATGCAAAAGCTAGCAGAGAGGGGACTCGTAATCCTGCTTGCTGTGCTGCCCTGGTGGATTAAGACCACCTGCACCGACCGGCAGCAACCTGGGGGTGCCCCGGCTGTCCAACCGCAGTGGCTCTGCCACGGTCATAATATGGAAGTCGGACCACCACTTTGGTGGTGGCCCAGACCGCGACCACGACTATGGCGGTATCAAGACCACCACACTCATAATGAGAGCCTATGTCTCCTAAGTTAAGCCTTGTCGCTCGTTGCCAAGCTCCCAAAGGTTGAGATTAAGTTAATTTATTGAGACCTAACTGGACCTAGTGGGGTTAGTGGCCTATTGCTAAGTGTAGGTACTTACCTGCCCTTACCAATAATCCACTTTCCAACAATGTCTAAAGCATGTTGCTCCTTCCTTCCCAACAAAGACCTCCCTTTTTCAACCAAATATACCTTCCCTTTTGTTTTCCTATCTTGAAACCACAAATACGCTACAAAATAATCTAGAACTGGCAATTTACTGTTGCGGTATCCCTTTGCTTCCACATCAGCTGGATACAGTTCGTCAATCCCACACCTTCCCATGTAAGTTTATCGATGAGGGTAAATGGGGAACAGGAATCTGCCCAAACGTGCACATCTCTACGTTCACTTTGATCATGAACTTGGTGGGGGGTGTGATAACTGTCAATCTTTACTTTGGATCCTTCACTCAATGGAGGTTCTATTCCAGGCACAACCAGCACCTATTCTTCACTTTCACATGAGATACCCTCAGATTCAACTTTTTCTTTCTTGTCCACCAAATTTACAATTTTCTTGAACTTTGGAGTTTTGGACATTTTACAAACTCTAGCGAAATGCCCTGTCTGTTTCCATTTATAACATTTGCTTTTGGTTGCAGGACAATGACTTGCTTCAGCTGTGTGCTTCATACTTCCACGCCTAAAACATGCCTTTGTATTTGCCCTCTGCTGATTTCACGCTTTCTTCTTGTATTCATCAACTGTTTTCTTTACAATTCTTGTCACTACATCAATTTCATTTATCTTTTCTTCGTGACCATCTTTTTTGTCCCTAGCACCTCCCAAGTCCTTTACATAAAGGGATGCATTTTCCATCCATCCGGCCACCTCAACGGTTTTCTCTAAAGTGGGATTTTCAGACCAAGTAATTTTTCTAGAATCTTTACAGTATGCATCCTATTTATCATCTGATCTTCTTAGATTTTTGAATTTACATGGTACAGTAAGTCTTCTCAAGTTTGCTACATATTATTCTATTGTTTCCTCTTGCATATTATTCTATTGTTTCCTCTTGGGAAACAAATGCATGTCTTTCAACCACTATCCTAACCCTTTTCCTATAATTTTCTTCTAATGCTTTGAGAGCATTTTCATATTCATCTTCTTCTTCATTATCTGACTCTGCTTCTACATTCCTTCTTCCTGAGGCAGGTCTAGTTTAGTTTAGTTTAGTTTTGAGGATTTGTAGAACGCATGGCTACCCGAAGGCCTCCCAGCACTGAGGAAGATCACTAGGTAAGAGGAACAGACCTAAACAAGGAACAGTACAGTTTTACATTTTCTACGCAAAGAAGATTCTGACATGTCATGACAAAGTTCCAAGGGGATGGAGCTCCAGATCTTAGCTGCTCTACAGGCGAAGGATCTACCCCCATCTAACTTTCTTATCACGAAAGGAGTTAATTAAAAAAGCTGAAGAAGATCTGAGTATTGTCCAGGGGGTAAATGGAGTGATCATTCATCTGAGGAAGCCTGGACCCTTGTTTTGAAGGACTCAGTGAATAAAACACATAGCTTTCAAAATAGTGCGTTGTTCAATCGGAAGCCAATAGAGGGAAGCCAAGGCTGGAGTGGCAGATGAATGTCTGGTGGTGTCTGTGAGGAGGCGAGCAGCAGCGTTCTGCACCACCTGAAGTCTCTTTAGAACATGCGAAGGAGAGCTCAGGAGCAGTACGTTCCCATAATCAAGACGTGAATGTATCAGAGCCTGAGTAAGATGTCTTTTGGCTGAAAATTGAAGTAATTTAAAGATTTTCCTAAGGGTTCTTAGAAAACAGAAACAGGGACCTGCCAGTTTCTTAGAATGGCATTCCATTGTAAGGTGCGGGTCTAGCCAAAAGCCCAAGCTTTTTATGGAATCTTTAGGCTGAGGTAGATCCTTAGGCAAGTTCACTGCTAAGGAAGGGGACCTAAGTAAGGAAGGATTCCTGACAATCATAACTTCTGTTTTCCCATCGTTGAGCTTAAGTTTGCTCTCTATCATCCATCTGGCGATATCTGAGAGACAGGAAGATAAGGTAGCCTGTTCTTGGGTATTCTTAGCAGAGAAGGAGTAGACCAACTGAGTATCATCCGCATAAGATACTAGAGATAATCCATGTGGCTCAATAATTCTTGCCAGGGGGGACATATAAATGTTAAAAAGAGTAGGGCTCAGAGAGGAGCCCTGCGGCACCCCACAACCGAGTGGCAGAGGTTTAGAAAAAAAGATCGATCCAGGTCTTGAAAGTCCTGCAGGTCTAGGCAAGGTCCTCAGCATTTTCCTCCCTTCTAAACCCAAACAATGTTTAAGGATTGCTAATTTCCTTTTTCAAAGATATTCACCCGCACCAATGGCTCCTAAATTAAGTCTCAAAGGTTTCCTTCCAGTCTTCTTAACCCATGCAAGGTGTACTGGTGTTTTGTAAAAATGCTGATGGTGCAGGTATAAATTGTGATGTCGTATTTTGTCAAAAGGTTTTTCCAAAATAAGTGTACTCTAACTCTACTGTCCTCCACCCAGCCTGTTCCAGGAGCCTTCCTCAGAACAGCTTATCCTGAAGAAAACATGTTTACACTGTTCACACTTCATCAAATTAAAATTTCACCAGGAAATAAATAAACCACGGGAACAAAGGTGTGCCTGTCACTGGGAGTTCCTAAAAGGAAATGAACTGATTGACAGGGGGTGTGCCTATCACCAAAGAAATCATATTCAGTGTGCCTGTCGCTGCAGAGACAGTCACCTTTAATTGCAATTGCCTTTTTCAAATCTCCTTGGCATGGAAATCTCCTTTGTTAATTTAACACACGGGCAGAATAATGGGTGTGCCTGTCACCAGAGATCCCACTGAGTAAAAAAATTGTTGATCGACAGGCAGCACGTATTTGTCTTTCACTATGATGTGCCTGTCACTGGCAACAGGCAGCACATAATTCATCTTCCTATGGTGTCCCTGTCACACATGTCTCACCCACAAATTACACGCGGAGCACCAGGTGTGATGTGATCTCAGCCTTCCTGGTTGCTGCAGCACACAACCTGTGTTCACCCATAGCTAGGTTACTGCTTGTGGACGTCTCAGCAAACATAACATCACTTTCTGCTGTGATAGACTGTAGCATATATGTTGTATTTACCAATGCTTATTTGTTGCTCTTTTCTTAACTACTGTTTTCTTTCAGGTTTGTAAAGTTCTACACCGTTATCCTAGTAGACTCTTTATTGGGGTTCTAGATTCTTGGGGCAGGATTGTCAGGATTGAGCTCCAGCTGTTCAGTCGTGTGTATGCCTGTCGTGGACCCTTATTAAATACCTATCTTGGAAAACTACTCTTCGTGTGCCTTCTCCTCAACTTTGCTATTCTCGCCACTCTACATTTATGGTACCAGGAGTGGGGTGTTGCGAAGTCGAGAAAATCAAAGAATTCGGAGGAAGGTTGGCTCGACAGATCAAGAAGGGTTCACCGACCAGCATATAGAAAGATGAAGGATCTTCGTGAGCCGTAATCGTTGAAATTATGGACACGCAACGTTCAGCGCACCGCACTTTGCTTACAATTTGAGGTGTGTAATGTCGAGTTTTACTGACCGTTGTTCGGCGTGGAAGTGAGATTCCTTGTTTGGGCTTGATGCCATCTGCAGAAATAGTGTGTCCTAAATATTCCACACTCTGCACCAAAAATGTACATTTCTCCATCTTTATGGTGATACCATAATCCCTGAGGATGGAAAACACCCTGTCAAGAAGAATTCTATGTTCTTCCATAGTTGCAGTGTGAACCAGGATGTCATCCTGAAAGGCACACACATTTTCAAAATCGCCAAACAGAGAATCCATTAATTTTTGAAAGACGCTCACCGCAGAGGCCAGACCAAACGGTAGCCTAAGATATTTATAAGCCCCAAACAGAGCCACAAACTTCCTTCAAAGTTTAATGATTACCTTTTACAGTATTCTGTGTTCCCACATTTTATTGCAGCAGCCGCGTGTTTAAGAGGAGGGCTTTCAGCATCTGCACGTTTTTATTTACAAATTAAGCACTGGATAGACGTGACGTGTATGACTTCAGCAATGCGCTGATGCAAGTTTAGGCAGAACCACACACGAGCCTGAGAGCGCACCACCATGTGTTTGAAAAACGCTGCATTTGCATGGGATCGCTCTTCCATGGGTTTGAAATATGCTTCCAGAAACAGTAACTCCTTTCTCAAACTCTCTCCGAGGACCAACAATGCCCCTGAGTTCCTCCATGGTCCGACTCAGATGCGCTCACAGCTTAATGAAAGGACGCCTCGCGCTGACACCGCAACAGTGATTACTGTATTGCTGTAGTTCCAAATCAAACAGCTAGTATGCAAAACATGCACACATCGTACCTTTAATTCCTCAAAATGTCTTTTGGAATGTGTATAGTAATCACCTACATCATCACCACACTTAGAAAGTAAATCTCCCTTTTTAACTGATCCAGGGGTCATGCCTTGCATGAGCACGAGGCAAGAAAATGGCAGCCGCCGTAGTCTCTAATTTTTTCTTGGCTTCTCCAGTGTCCTCTAGATTCTGAACTTCACCACCAATTTTCGGACGGCACAATCAGATTTGTAGAAATAAATTATGTTTATTGGAGCTACATACAGCGACCCCTGTTCAGTTCATGGTCCATGGCAATTGTCTTCCATCAAGCTTCTCTGAATCCTTATACTGGATTCCAGAAGTGAGGCATTGTGATTGCCTAGTGTGGGAAAACAGGGCTGATTGCAGAGGCCCCCTAACTTTTTGCCCCCATTTTCCACTTTATGCTGGTGTTTTCCTGACTTTGATGGTGCCCTGGGTACTGCTAACCAGTCTCAGGGCCTGTGCTCTGTGTAAAATGGATATGCAAATTAGGCTAATTATAATTGGCTAAATAAACCTACCTATAAGTCCCTAGTATATGGTAGGGCATGTAGGTTTAGGGACCACAGCATAGGTGGTGCACACCTAGGTGCACTGCTGAGGTGCCCAGTGTCATTTTAAAAGCAAGCCTGCATTGCTGGCTGCTTTTAAATTAAAGATATATGCAAATTCGACTTTGGAATTAAAGGTACTTCCAAAGTCTTAAACTACCTTATTTTTACATATAAGTCACCCCTAAGGTGTGCCCTATGTGCCCCTAGGGCTGGGTGCCATGTAACTATAAGCAGGGACTTTATAAAAATAGATTTATAAGCCCTGGTGAGGTAAAAACAGCCAAATTCGTTTTTCCCTCATTGAAGTAAATGGCCTTCATAGGCTAGAATGGGCAGACTTTATTTTAAATTTTAAAGTCTCCTTAAATGTTACATACCAATAATTTGGTATCAAATTAATTGTTGTAATAAATCCCACAACTTCCAGTTGTTGGATTTAATATAACTTGTTCAGGTAAAAAGTTTAGACTTTACCTAAAAAGTTGCCAATTTCAGCTCTGCATTGTTTTTGCTGCTGTGCTCTGATTGGCCAGCCTGCAGCAGCTTCTGCCAGGCTACCTTGATGAGGTGTGAAGTGGCCTGACTTCACACAAAGGAATGTGCTTGGGGGAGAGAATCTCCCCTCAGCAGATGGTGCGGCAGGAAGGGGGAGGGCGGCCAAACTGGTCTTCAAAGGCAGAGAAGGACATTTGGAGCACCCAGCAACACCCCCACATCCTGCAACCCCAGACAGCTAGGTGCCCCCTTGATTAGATTAGGAGAAGGCAGGAGAGGGGTGTGTTTATGATTTTTAGCCACACCAGTGGGTGGGCTCAGCCAGATGTAACCTCCAAAAATCAGATTCATCCATGTTGGATTTTTAGAGACTGTTGCCTTCTGGGATGGATTTTTGCCACACTTCCCAGGAAGTGGTCATCACAGGGGGACGACCCTGTCCCTGATTGGAGAACCAGGGCCCCCCTGCTTTTCACCCAGGAGCAAGGATAAAACTGGCAGACCTGCACCCACGCCTCAGATCCCCACCAAATTTCAAGAAGAAGGAACTACAAGAAGAAGAAGGACTGCCCTGCTGGACCCCTGGCCTGCACCTGGACCCTGCACTCAGAAAGACTGCACCAGCTGCACACTTGGGCTTCACCACAAGAAGGACTTTGCCTGGCTTCAACTGGTTCAAGGAGGGACTCCCTGTTTGCTACAGGTGAAAAATTGCTAAACCAGAGTCCCCTGCACCAACTCCTGAAGAAAGCGACCAGCTGACCACTGTCCAGTGGCCAAAAAGGAGTTTGCGCCAGGTGCATTCTGGGAGTTGAAGCCGCACCCCCAAGGACCATCACAGAACTTCTGGACCCTTGGGGTGAGCTGTGGACCCCAAAAGAACCTTAAAAGAACATCTGGGTGAAGCCCCAGAAGTTTGGAAAAGATTGGAGAATTTTTGAAAAAAAGCTCCATAAAGTGACCGACCCGACGCGGAAATTCTAGCCGGCTTGCCTCAACCGCGACCCGGCCTGACTTCGTGGTTCGTCCCGGTAAAGAAAAACATCCAAAAAAGAGACTAAGTCCGAACGTAAAAAGTTGACCGGGACCTCCCAGCCATCGTATCCGAGAAGGGCTCCATGGACGTCGGATCAAGATCCAGGTTTACCCCGGTCGAAGGATTTTCATCTCGAAAAAACGACTAAGTCCGAAGGTAAAAATCACCACAGAGGAAACCGACTTCGCGTATCCGGACAAGGGCTCCAGGAGGTCGGATTCAACTGGCAGGTTCGTCCCGGTGAAGAAAAACTTCAAAATAAAGACTAAGTCAGAAGGTAACTTTTTAACCGAGGCCTCCCGCGACTTGTAGCCGAGCAGGGCTCCATCGCGGTCGGCCTGAAAGTTTGACTTTGCCCCGGTCCTGGTGCAACCAGATGACCCGATTGGCGCTTTTTGTTTCTAAGCGCTAGAAAATAATAATACTTTAAAAATTCATATCTCCGGTTCCCCTGAACCGATTTTAATCGTTTTTGTGTCATTTTAAAGATAAAAATATAAGCTATTTTTATAAATTGGTTTTGGATTTTTAAACTGTTTCCTGTGTTTTATTTAATTACTGTTTTGTGATATTTGAATGCTTTACACTTTGTCTCCTAAGTTAAGCCTTGACGCTCGATGCCAAGCTACCAAGGGTAGAGCTGGGATTAATTTACTGAGACCTAACTGTACCTATGTGGAGGTTAGTGGCTTGTTGCTAGGTGTAGGTACCTTCCTGCCCTACCAATAACCCATTTTCCAACATAATTGGAAGCAGCGACGGGATCCTGTACTTGTGTTCAATATCACGTTACAGTTTTAGATAAAACAAATTAAAAATCCTTTAAATTGTCCTAGTGCAAAAATTGTTTTTAATTTTTAATTTTAATTTTTTTTTAATTAATTTGGATTAATTTCAATTATTGAATTTTTGTAATTTTTCTAAATTCTGGTTACCAATTTTTGCAAAAAGTTTTTGTTGACACAAAACTAGGGAACCATGGAGCTTGATCTGGCTAGCCTACCCACACTGACAGTAGTCCAGCTTAGGGGGTTGTGTATTGAAAGAGGGTTGCCTGCAACCACTGATCTCAGGAAGCAAATCCTGATCACATCCCTGACAGCATGGGCTGAGGCCCAAGAGGTAGAGTCAGAAGAAGCTCCAGAGGAGGGAGAAAGAAGGGAGGATGCAAGCTCTAACCACTCAGGGGAGGGAAGGCATCTGACCCTAAGTGAGGACGAGGAAGAACGGTCCTCAGTAAATACAGTCACTAGGGGCAGATCCAAAGCTAGTGGTGGGAAGGGGGTCCTTTCAGGAGGAGAGAACCCATCCATCAGAGAAAGAGAGCTGGAGGCCCAGCTAGCATACATAGCTTTGGAAGCAGAGAAGCTGGCCCTAGAAAAGAAAAAGTGGGCATACAAAGAGAAAAGAGATGGAAGCAGCGATAAAGAAGCTGAGGTGTCCATGGGTGGGGGAGTTTGCCCCAGATTACCCAAGGGGGTGGTTCCTGCTTATGTAGAGGGGGATGACATAGATAAGTGGCTAGGGGCCTTTGAGAGGGCACTCCAAATGAGAAGGGTTAGGCCTCAATACTGGGGTTCCCTTTTGTGGGAGTTGGTCCCCAACTCAGGGAGGGATAGGCTTCTGACCTTAAGGGGGGAGGAGGCAGATTCATACCCTAGTATGAAGAGGTGCTTAGCCAAGAAGTTTGGTCTGACCCCAGAGCAATATAGAATGAAGTTCAGGGACACCCAGAAGGTCAGTACCCAGTCTTGGGTTGACTTTGTGGACATTTCACTAAAGGCACTAGAGGGCTGGATTATTGGTAACAAGGTAGATACTTATGAGGGGTTATACAATCTGATCATGAGAGAGCACATCTTGACCAATTGTATCCAAGAAAGGTTACGCCAGCATCTAGTGGACTCTAAGCAGACCAACCCTAGAGAGCTAGGGGAGGCAGCTGATGAGTGGTTGAGAACCAGGGTGGTTGTCAAGTCCCAGGGGGGAGACTCCAAGAAGGGGGGGACAGGTCCCCAAAAACCTAAGGAGGGAGGTGGTAAGCCCACCACAGAGACTCCCTCTGTACCCCAGAACCCTAAGAAGGAGGAGAGTAAATCCCACTCCCACTCTGACAAGCAGAGACAGGGAGACCCAGGGTTAAAAAAACTCTTGGACAGTAGGGCTTGCTTTGACTGTCAGCAGACAGGTCACTTCAGAGGAGATGCAGCCTGTCCAAGGAAGGTGGTTAGCACTGGGCTGTCCAGTGTAGCCATAGAGGAGGATTCCTCAGATGATGAAGTCCTCCTAGCATTGTGCTGGGAGACAGGACCAGATGGTAAGCTGGTGATCCCTGAGGGTGGGAATAGGCACTTCCACCACATTCAAGTGAATGGGATCCCTACCACTGGCCTGAGAGACACCTGTGCCAGTCACACTATAGGGAGTGACCGGTTAGTGACCCCAGACATGTATGTCCCAGGAAAGACAAAGAAAGTCAGGATAGCCACAGGGGAGGTCACCTCCAAACCTGTAGCCATAGTGCCCCTAGAGAGGGAGGGTATCCTTGACTGGATTAGGGTGGTAGTCAGTGCTGACCTTCCCCTAGATTGTATCCTGGGCAATGACCTCCCAGAGGTGAGTCTGGTCACAGATGGGGTGGTCGCCCAGGGCGCCCCCCCAACCCAAAGTCCTGGGGAGTCAGTCCCTACAGTTAGGAGACAGGGGTCCCCAAGAAAAGGAAAGAAGAAAAGGAAGGGTAGGCCACTCTTAAAGAGAGTTCCAGGGAGCCAAGGGCCCTCTGCCCCAGTAAGGGGGGAGCCCAGAGTTGGCACTGGTGAGGCCTCACCTGACCCCAAGGAAGTCCTGAGTAGTCAGGCAGCTGTCCAGATGCAAGGTGTTGCCCCTGCACTGACAGAAGGGAGAGTGGAAGGAGGGTGTCTGCCACAGGAGGTGGTAGCCCCCCACTCTAGACAGCAAGAGGGGTACCAGGATCCCAAAGATGCCCCTAAAGCAGCTCAGCCACCTGTCAGTGGAGAGCTTAGGGTGTGGTTCTGGGTACTGACAGCTGTCAGTAGCCTCTGCTGGGTGCTAGCCTTCCTGGCAGCACTGTACTTGGCCTGGGAGGCAGACCCCAGGGCCAATAGCAAAGTAGGCCCCCTGACCCTATTGGTCATGGTGGGGTTGCTCAAGTGTTGGGTGACCTCTTTGGGTAAGCTAGGTGTTGCCCTAGCAAAGTTTGGAGTAGGGGAGGTGGGCACCTCACTACCCAAGTTGGCAGAGAGAGAGGAGGAAGACCCCCCGAGAGGGAAGTTTCAGTTTGAGTTGGGTCCTTTTACTGTTGGGATGGCTTCACTACCCAGAGGGAGTGACCCTGACAGGAGGATATAAGGCAGAGTAGGCCCTGCAAAGGGACAGCCAGTTTTCTTCACTGTCTTCCTCGCCTAACAAGCCAGGAAGACTCTCCCAGGGTTGGGCTGAGTCTCCTGGGCGTGTGGGCTGGGGGGGTGTTGTGTGGGAAAACAGGGCTGATTGCAGAGGCCCCCTAACTTTTTGCCCCCATTTTCCACTTTATGCTGGTGTTTTCCTGACTTTGATGGTGCCCTGGGTACTGCTAACCAGTCTCAGGGCCTGTGCTCTGTGTAAAATGGATATGCAAATTAGGCTAATTATAATTGGCTAAATAAACCTACCTATAAGTCCCTAGTATATGGTAGGGCATGTAGGTTTAGGGACCACAGCATAGGTGGTGCACACCTAGGTGCACTGCTGAGGTGCCCAGTGTCATTTTAAAAGCAAGCCTGCATTGCTGGCTGCTTTTAAATTAAAGATATATGCAAATTCGACTTTGGACATAAAGGTACTTCCAAAGTCTTAAACTACCTTATTTTTACATATAAGTCACCCCTAAGGTGTGCCCTATGTGCCCCTAGGGCTGGGTGCCATGTAACTATAAGCAGGGACTTTATAAAAATAGATTTATAAGCCCTGGTGAGGTAAAAACAGCCAAATTCGTTTTTCCCTCATTGAAGTAAATGGCCTTCATAGGCTAGAATGGGCAGACTTTATTTTAAATTTTAAAGTCTCCTTAAATGTTACATACCAATAATTTGGTATCAAATTAATTGTTGTAATAAATCCCACAACTTCCAGTTGTTGGATTTAATATAACTTGTTCAGGTAAAAAGTTTAGACTTTACCTAAAAAGTTGCCAATTTCAGCTCTGCATTGTTTTTGCTGCTGTGCTCTGATTGGCCAGCCTGCAGCAGCTTCTGCCAGGCTACCTTGATGAGGTGTGAAGTGGCCTGACTTCACACAAAGGAATGTGCTTGGGGGAGAGAATCTCCCCTCAGCAGATGGTGAGGCAGGAAGGGGGAGGGCGGCCAAACTGGTCTTCAAAGGCAGAGAAGGACATTTGGAGCACCCAGCAACACCCCCACATCCTGCAACCCCAGACAGCTAGGTGCCCCCTTGATTAGATTAGGAGAAGGCAGGAGAGGGGTGTGTTTATGATTTTTAGCCACACCAGTGGGTGGGCTCAGCCAGATGTAACCTCCAAAAATCAGATTCATCCATGTTGGATTTTTAGAGACTGTTGCCTTCTGGGATGGATTTTTGCCACACTTCCCAGGAAGTGGTCATCACAGGGGGACGACCCTGTCCCTGATTGGAGAACCAGGGCCCCCCTGCTTTTCACCCAGGAGCAAGGATAAAACTGGCAGACCTGCACCCACGCCTCAGATCCCCACCAAATTTCAAGAAGAAGGAACTACAAGAAGAAGAAGGACTGCCCTGCTGGACCCCTGGCCTGCACCTGGACCCTGCACTCAGAAAGACTGCACCAGCTGCACACTTGGGCTTCACCACAAGAAGGACTTTGCCTGGCTTCAACTGGTTCAAGGAGGGACTCCCTGTTTGCTACAGGTGAAAAATTGCTAAACCAGAGTCCCCTGCACCAACTCCTGAAGAAAGCGACCAGCTGACCACTGTCCAGTGGCCAAAAAGGAGTTTGCGCCAGGTGCATTCTGGGAGTTGAAGTCCGCACCCCCAAGGACCATCACAGAACTTCTGGACCCTTGGGGTGAGCTGTGGACCCCAAAAGAACCTTAAAAGAACATCTGGGTGAAGCCCCAGAAGTTTGGAAAAGATTGGAGAATTTTTGAAAAAAAGCTCCATAAAGTGACCGACCCGACGCGGAAATTCTAGCCGGCTTGCCTCAACCGCGACCCGGCCTGACTTCGTGGTTCGTCCCGGTAAAGAAAAACATCCAAAAAAGAGACTAAGTCCGAACGTAAAAAGTTGACCGGGACCTCCCAGCCATCGTATCCGAGAAGGGCTCCATGGACGTCGGATCAAGATCCAGGTTTACCCCGGTCGAAGGATTTTCATCTCGAAAAAACGACTAAGTCCGAAGGTAAAAATCACCACCGAGGAAACCGACTTCGCGTATCCGGACAAGGGCTCCAGGAGGTCGGATTCAACTGGCAGGTTCGTCCCGGTGAAGAAAAACTTCAAAATAAAGACTAAGTCAGAAGGTAACTTTTTAACCGAGGCCTCCCGCGACTTGTAGCCGAGCAGGGCTCCATCGCGGTCGGCCTGAAAGTTTGACTTTGCCCCGGTCCTGGTGCAACCAGATGACCCGATTGGCGCTTTTTGTTTCTAAGCGCTAGAAAATAATAATACTTTAAAAATTCATATCTCCGGTTCCCCTGAACCGATTTTAATCGTTTTTGTGTCATTTTAAAGATAAAAATATAAGCTATTTTTATAAATTGGTTTTGGATTTTTAAACTGTTTCCTGTGTTTTATTTAATTACTGTTTTGTGATATTTGAATGCTTTACACTTTGTCTCCTAAGTTAAGCCTTGACGCTCGATGCCAAGCTACCAAGGGTAGAGCTGGGATTAATTTACTGAGACCTAACTGTACCTATGTGGAGGTTAGTGGCTTGTTGCTAGGTGTAGGTACCTTCCTGCCCTACCAATAACCCATTTTCCAACACCTAGAAACAGCATCACTGAGCTAGGGTATAATACAATACTTAATATAACACTATCTAGAACAGTACACCCCCAAGTTGGGATGGTAACACATACACAAAAGGAAAGGGTGCCCTAGGGAATATAAAAAGAAAATGCTGGGGAGTTGGTAGTGGTTCAAGGGACTACTCCCAACTTTCACACTTTAAAAAAATTAACATTTCTTTACAGATACATTCCTGTTTTGTTTAAGGGAAGGGAGCTGCATTAAAAAAAGTTTACTTTAGTAAAATGTAATCACAAACATGGTGGTCTGCTGAACCCAACTAGCCATCATAACTGTGATGACATCCAATCATAATGAGTCACAATATGTGACCTATTTCTTGAATATTGATAAGGGAGGTCAGATTGCGACCCACTACAATTCAGAATTTTGTGAACCAACCTATTAATACTTAGGTCAGTTCAAAACATTCTTGTGCATTCAAGAAAAGTCAGTAGACAAGTATTTCTTTAATATCAGAAGCTTTTGGGAAATTCAGAACCATTCTCAATTTATTGTCTTCTTTGTCTGATTTCCACCAGTTTTCAGGGATAACCAGCTGTTATCTCTTCCTTACTCTATCCAGCCGTTAATGGATTCTTTTTTCCTGGGTAACCTCTCCCTAATGATCTTTGTTTTGTGAGATCACCATGCTTGTTAAATTCTCTAACGTAAACCAGTTCCTTCTAAGTCTTAAAGATAGTTTGATGATAACTGGTGGTGTATAACAAGGCTTCTGTTGCTGTCTTCTTGCAGTGTAGTGTTGCTTGGACTTTCTGTTTAGTTATGAAGATCTTGATGTTCAGGAATATGATGCTATATGTGAATCTCAGATTAAATGGGTTGTCATTGAGCGTTAGGCAATATTCCTGCAATTCTGTTTAATTTCCACCCCAAATGAGGAACAGGTCGTCGATATAGTGAAACCACATTATTGTTGTTTCCACATATAGTTAATTATAGTCATTCTGCTTATTTCCTTTTCCCACCAAGCCATGGCGAGGTTTGCATAGCTTGGTGAGAAGGTCGCTCCCATCACAGTACTACGCTTTTGATGGTAGACTCTTTTGTTAAATACAAACACATTGTTCAAAAGACAGATTTCAATAATTTCCAGTATACATTTTTGTGCAATAGGAAAATAATATGGTTCTCTTTGCTAAGAAATATTTAACAGCTTGAATTCCATCAGAATGTTGTATGGAAGTGTACAGCACTGGCACATCCATTGTGACCAGGCAATACATTATTTCCAAGGGACTATTCTGTAAATGATCCAGAAGATCTTCGGTGTCTCTTAAGGATGAGCTCAGTGTCTTGGCAACTGGAAGTAAATAACAGTTTTTGTATAAAGAAGTTTTTTTCAAACAGGGATTGACACAAGAAGATAATTAGTCTTCCTGGTTTCTTGTTTGGTCCTTATGTATCTTTGGAATTTTTTTATATTTCATCTAATAGTTAAATTTCTTCTATTCAAAAACTTTGCCATGGTAGTAATGTTGGATATGCTTTATGATCTATCAATCCAAATTATAACTCTGTAATCATTTCTGTGCTTCTTTCAAAGTCTTCCTTGTTGAATATAACTACGTTTCCTCCTTTGTCTATGGCTTTAATTTCAATGAAGCTTTCTTCTTTTAATGATTGAGTTGCACGTCTTTCTTTCTTTGACACATTTTCTTATTTTTTTTACATGCAACTGCTTTAATGTTTTTATATCTTTATATAATAATAATTTGTGGAGAGTATCAGTTGTAGTGCCAGGAATAAAGGAAGGACAGAAATATTATTTGGGTTTCAAACTGCGTTCACTTTTGATCTCTTGCAATACACTCATTTCCAGCATTTGTTGTGTTTCCTATTTGTTTCTAATTCATCCAACACAGTGGTTCCCATCCTGTGGTCCTGTGGACACCTGTGGGTTTGAGAAGCCTCTGTGGGGCCCACAACTGCTTAGAAAATTAAATTAGATTAATAAAGTCTATATAAATAAAGAGGCTAAATGTACAATTGATAATTTTAAAACGTACTGTTACTGTTAAGGAATTTGAAATTGGAGGCTAAAAATTAAATTGGTATCCTCAGATTGAATCGAGGGAGCAGTGGAGGTGCATCAAACGGAATATAGCATGGATGATGTATGGCTTCAATTGAATTTAGAAAAGTTCCAATCTTCTTATTAAATAAAACTTTTAATTTTTTTATTTATATTTGTTTGCAAATTAAATAAAATGTGATATCATTTGTGTATGTATTTGACGCATGCTTGTATCTGTATTTTTTTTGTATTGTTTTGTTTCTTCAAATCATGGACAATGTTTAGGCCTGGGTCCTTGGCTTCCAGCAGTGACTCAGTGGGGGGGTCCCTGGATTCTAATAATGATGTTCCAGTAATGATAAAGTGTGGGTCCATAGAAGGCAAAAGGTTGAAAACCACTGTTCCAACATGTAGACAACAGGATCATCAGCAGTTATCAAGCTGTAAAACACGACAATAGGTTTTTGTTTTTATTTCTCTTCTATTATACTCTTTTCTCCTCTTATGTAATACTTGATACTTGGTAAATCTGAATTTTGCATAAATATGCAGCTATCAATCTGGGTTTCTGCAATTTCATGGTGTGTTTCCATGCAAAAGCTTAATCCCTTCTCCAGGACTGCAATTTCATCCAATGATGTTAATAATGATTGATAACGTATAAGATATATCATGGGAAACCTAATATTAAAGTATTGATGTGGAAAATATTGAAGTGGATTAGAGAAACATTTCAAAGAGAATCACTTTGATTGAAATAGGTATTCAATATAGTGGCAATGAAACTCTGGATTTCAACTCCCACAATGCAATTGTGTGTAACACCTAAATGAACTCTCTGTTGAATAGTTGTAATTCAAATGTTAACTTCCCATTATGCATCAGAAAGGGGCATGGAATATGCTAATCCACTAGGCCATTGTTACAATATAAAAAGATTAATCTAAAAGGGACTAATGTCTTGCATTGATTAAGACATAGGGCCCTGATTTAGATCTGGGTTACTCCATCACAACTGTGACGGATATCACATCCCCTGAAATCTAAATCCCATTATGTCCTATGAGACTTAAATTTCGGTGGACTATCCGGGGAGTAACCTGTCAGCCAAATTCTAAATCAGGCCCTAGGGGTGCAAAATGTACATAATTACACAAATTTCATACATCCCTAGTTTCAGCCAGACATAGGGCTTGATTTAGAGTTTGGTGGGCAGGTTTCTCTGTTACAAATGTGACGGATATCCCATCAGACGATTTATGATTTCCATAGGATACTATGGAAACAAATACGGCGGACGGGATATCTGTCACGTTTGTGATGGAGCAACCCTATCCACCAAACTCTAAATCAGGCCCAAATTCTTAATAACAACAATACATTGGTCCTCTGATGGAAAAATTACGAGAAATAACACGTAATTAGGTGAAATGCAAACCCAGTAGTTTGCACTATTTTCTAGCGTGGAGTGCACCCTCAAATACATTTTTTGCACGAGTGCGCATTGAATCAAAATCTTTGTGAGCAGCTGCCATTTGTGTTCTGTTGCTCCTATTCATTGTGTTAAACCTTTACTGTAAATGGCGCTATTCGTGGTAGATTCTTATATGAATTGCGCAGATTTCTGTGAAGTGAGATAATGGCTTAATTTCAGTAATTTTATGTTGCAAGCTTAATGTGAAGTTCCCAAAATTACACAAATTATGCTGGTGCAATTGAAATTTCACCCATCCATAGTTGAAACTCTTTGGTTTTTTTGTGCTTATTTGTTTGTCCCTGGTAAAATAAAATCATGTAATCATCGTCCCTCGTACGTGCTGCTGTAATCATGAACATTTTATATATATATGATATATTAATCATGAAGATTATATATTACACACACGCACACTGAAAGAAACAAAGGTTAAGGTTAAAGTAACGTTACAGTTAGATGAAACATTAATGTTTTGAACTAAACAAAAAGCAGAAATTCACCAGTTATAGTTAGCAGAGCTAACTATAATTTGTGCCCCTGCCACGCACTGCTTATGACCTCACACATGACATCACTCATGACATGTTCTACAACATCATTTATGACATCACTGATGATATCTCAAATGGCTTCAGTGAACTACTAGTTAGCGTTTCACAAAGAAAAGTACCCAAAGAGGACCCTATATGGTCAGTCAAGGTAGAAAAAAGATGAGGCATTCTAAGGTGGTTTCTGAGTTTGGAGATAGGCATCTAAGGCAGCCCAGGTGTTGGAAAGTGGTTTATTAGTAAGGGTTAGTAAGTGCCCACCACTAGTGATAAGGCCACAATCACAATTTAAGGTCCAGTCAAGGTCTCAGTAAATTTTATCCCTTGCTCAACCTCTGGAAGGTGGCAACAAGCAGGCTTAATCTAGGAGACAGGTATGTAAAGCATTCGAAAACACTAATATATTAAATAAGTAAGACAGAACACAGAATAAAAGTCCAACACTAATTTATAACAATAAGAAATATTTTTATCTTTAAAATCACACCAAAATGACAAAAATCAAATGTAATGAACCTGAGATTTGAAATTTTTAATAATAAATCGACAAATGTGCTTAAAAAAAAATAGCCCCAACCGAGGACATCTGGTCGCCCTTGACAGGGACCAAGTCACAATTTGAGGCTGACCACGAAGAAGCCCGTCTTAGATACACTGAGAGGGAGGCCTCGGCCAAATTTTACCTTTGAACTTAGTTGTTTTTCTGGAGCTTTTTCTCTCGTCCCCAGGTGAGGCCCCTTGTCAGACTTGGGTTCGATGCGATGGCATCAGCTTGGCTCAGCGCAAGCTCCTGGTCAACTACTGAAAGTCTTGTCGATGGGGAAAAGCTCTGGAGCTTCAGCAGCAGGAACCTGAAATTCAGGCCGGGGCGCAGTTCGACATCGGCTGCTTGACTCTCGTCAATGGGTCAGTCACCTTATGGAGCTTTCTACCAAAATTCTTCAATCTTCCCCAAACTTCTGGATCTCCTTCCAGAAAATCCTCCTCTGGGTCTCCAGTGGTTCACAACACCAATCCAAGGGTCTAGAAGCTCTGAGATGGCCCTTGGCATGTTGGGACTATGTTTCCTCTAATGCACCTGGCAGATCTTCAGAGTTCCAGCTGAAGGTGGTCAGCTGGGTCCTCCTTCCTGGGGATGATACAGGTGAAGCTCTTTTAACCTGTTGCTTTCAGGAAATCCACAACTTAACTTCTGGAAGCCAGGCAAAGTTCTTAGAGCTGTAGTTCCTCAGTGTGCAGCAGGTGAAGTTATGCAGAGTGCAGTCCCTTGGGATGCAGACCAGGGTTCCAGCAGTGCAATCCTTCTTCTCCTAATAGTTTCGGGCAGTGTTCTGAGTTGCTGGGCAACCCTCACATATTTATTCAGAGTTTGTTAGGTGGCAAGCAGGGGGCCACCCCTGACCAACGGGGTACTGGGTACCACCTTCTAGGGTGACCACTTCATGTGAAGTGTGCCACAAATCAATCCTAGGAAGCAGTATTCTTTCAAAATCCAAAATGAAGGAAATCTCTCCTTGGGGTTAAGATCTGACTGTGCCATCCTACTGGTGTGGTTAATTTCCCTTAGCACTCCCTTTCAAGCCTCTCTGCTAATATAATTACTGGTGCTTCCATCTGGCTGGGATGGCAAGATGTGGGGGTGAGTCTGTCCTAACTGTCATTCCATCTTTAAAGACCAATTTTGCTACCCAGCCCGCTTCCTGCCTTTTGTTCTGCAGCTTGCAGAGCTCCACCGACCACATGTCCTACTGTCTTAATGCAGGCCATTTCATATCTCATTAAGGCGGCTTGGTGTAGCCAATCAGAGAAGAGCTGCTGGAAGGCTGGATTTTCGCTCACAGAAAATAAAGTTCTATACCTTCTTTTCTGTAATAGATATATCAAATCTAACAATGGCAAGTTGTTTAATTTATTCTACCATTTGAAGTTCAAGGAGGAAATTTTTAGCTCTTTCCTAGCAATAGTTACACTTTAATAAAGTAATAGAGTATTCCCATATTAGCCTATGTAGCTAATGTACTACAATGGGGAAAAACAAACACAGCAGTTTTTCCCTCATAAGGGCATGTAAAACATCTTTTATCATGTCCCTGCTTATAGTTACAAGGCACCCTACTCCTGGGGCACTTAGAGGAGAACTTAGGGTGACATATGTAAAAAAATAATGTCGTTTGAGACTTTGGGAGTACCTTAAATTCCACAGTCGAATCTGCATATAAGTTTACATTAAAAGCAGCCTGCATAGCAGGGCTGGCTTTTAAAGTGATAGCAGGCCACACAGCAGTGCACACCTAGGTTTATTTACTCTACTGGGCCCCTAAACCTACATGCCCTACCATATACTGGGCACTTACAGGTAGGTTGTCATGCCAATTATAATTACACCTAATTTTCATATACTTTTAATCAGAGCACAGGCCCTGGGTCTGGTCAGGAGAGCTTAGGGCCCCATCAGAATCAGAAAACGAGCATCTAGTAGTCACACATGGGGGCAAAAAGTTAGTGGATACTGCAAAAAGCCCCGGTTTCTCACACCAGGTATGTTTGTGGGGGAGGATAGCATTTGATGAGCATTGTATATTATTAGCAGTACTTCTCCTGAAGCAAAGCCATGCCCACCAGGTTTGGCAAGATATGTTTGGGCAGCTTTTCCACTCTGATAGGACCGATTTATTGACCAGGACTAACATAAGGTTGATTAGTAAGAGATCTAATAGTTTGAGGAGAGGTATAGACAAGGCAGCAAATATTCTGAGGGATACAGTCGCTAAGTCTACAGTAAAGTTGATTTATGTATTAAACATTGGTTCTGGTTCTAAGGGGAGGGGAAAAGTTGCAATTTAGAAGCATATGTGGTATGTCCCCCCCTTGCCTCTGAATTGCAGTTCCAGCATTGTGAGGATTCAATCTGTCCTAGTATGTAAAATGTGCTAGGGGTTCAAAACGCATGACGTATTAACCAGTATCTGGTCTGGACAAGGGAGGATTACATTTTTCCTTTGACAAAGGAGGACCAGATCTTCTGCCACGTCACTAGTGGAATAAGAGTGCCAATTGAGACCTAAAATGTTTTGTTCCATTTCACAACAATGTATCTTGATGGTTGGGTGATAGCTGTAGTTAATAGTCCATATATCTTAAAAGCTATTTGCCCTTTTTTCCTATATTTTCTTAATAATTATGGTAGGCTAGGAGTAGGTATGCCTAGTTTGCGGACTATGGATTTTAGTTTCAAGAACTTATAGAAGTCCATGTTAGGTAGATTATGAGTGGTTAAGAGTATTACAAATTGTATGGGTTTGTCTGTGGTGCGAAAGTCATGTATTGTGTTCATGCTGTTGCTTGCCCAGTAAATTGTTTTGCCATGAAGTTTAGTGTTCTATTGTGCCATAAAGAGTCTAGTGTAGATTTGGGAAGGTGGTAAGTTTTTCATCAAGTTTTCAGAGAGCAGAGACCGTAGTGGTAATTATGTTGGTGGAAAGAACAATATGGAAGATGTTAATAATAGGTATTGTTAACAAGGTCAAGAGGGGGAGTGGTTTGACAATGTCCATTTCAACAGTGAGCCAAATCAAAGAATTGTTATGTTCCAACAAGAGCCACTATGTGCCATGTTGGTTCAAAAAAGCTGTTTGATAGGCTGCAAAGGACAGAAACGTTATGCCCCTTTATCTTTATTTAGTCTAAGTTTTTTAATGGCTATGCAGGGTTTCCTGTTCTTCCCAAAAAAGTCTACTATAACTTTATAGGTGAAAAAAGTTTTGAAATAATCGAACAGGAACCACTGGAGTTATACAGCAAATTTGGGGTGTTATCGTCATCTTGACAGTCTCGACTCTGCCCCACTAGGAAATCAACCCTGGTGACCATCGACCCAGAAGATCTTTGATTTTATTGGTTGTTTTAGTTTCATTTAGGGCAGTTATTTTATAGAAATCCTTAGCAAAAAAAACACCAAAATATTTTAGTGGTTTATTTTGCCATTTTAGATTCATGACAGATATGACAGCTGTTGAACAATGGACATTTAGGGGAAAGACCTTCATCTTGTCTCTATTTAGTGAGTATCTGGAGACTGCAGAGTAGTAGCAAACGTCATCCAAGATGTGTGGTAGTGTGGTATGAGCTTCCTCTGTAAGAGGAGAATTTTGTCGGCAAATGCCACAACTCTTACTGGACCAGAGGGAAGGAATCCCTAGGATATTGTTGTGCAGTCTAAAGGAGGTGAAAAGGGTCTAGTGATGAGAAAATAGTAGAGGAGATAAAGGACATCCTTGGTGCGTGCCACGTTTGAGGCTGAAGGGGATAGAAGGAGAACAATTTACTTTCATTGAGGCTTGAAGATTTGAGTCGAGGGCCAACATCAGTCTAATACATTTTTTGCCTAAGTCAAGTTTACTAGCAGTAGCCAGCAGAAAGGTCCAAGACACCCTATTCAAAGCCGTCTCTGCATTGAGGGCTATGGATGCTGCTGGTGACTGTAATATCTTTGCATTTTTCTATGACATGGCAGGACGGACAGCCTAATATTGTTTCTGGCAAGATACTCTTCGAGAAAGCCTAACTGTGTTGGATGGATCAAGTGGGTTATAGCGGGTAACAGTCTGTTGGCAAGTATTTTTGCATATATCTTCCAATCCAGGTTTATTAAAGAAATTGGGTGATAATTTTTAAAGTCTGATTGATCCTTATCTCCTTTGGGGATTACCAAAATAGTGCCTTGGGTGACCGTGCCATTAATCATGCCAGTATTTGCAAAGTAATTAAAAGATTATGAAAGGAAGTAAGCATTAGTTGTGAGTACCTCCTGTAGAATTTACTAGCAAAGCCATCAGGTTTCAGACTATGAATCTCTTTCAAGATTTCAGTTTGAACAATGGGTTTACTAGAAGATTCTTTTTTGACCTTTTTAGGTGTGGGGAATGTGATATTGTTTAGATATGAGATGCAATCCTCAATAGAGATCTGTCCTCGGGTATACGAATGGTCCTAGAAGTCCTGAAATACATTTAAAATGTATTTGGTTTCTATTATGTTGAGGTCCTATTTATTTTTTTATCATAGTGTGTAGGAGAGTGTCCTTGTTGGCATGGTTGCCCCTCACTTTTTGTCTGATATTGATGCCAACTTTGATTGAGAGTGTGCTGGGATCCTGCTAACCAGGCCCCAGCACCAGTATTCTTTCTCAAAATCTGTACCTTTGGTTACACAATTGGCACACCCCTGGCACCCAGATAAGTCCCTTGTAAAAAGTACCTATGGTGCCAAGGGCCCTGTGGCCAGGGAAGGTTCCAAGGGCTGCAGCATGTATTATGCCACCATAGGGGATCCCTCACCAAGCACATGCACACTGCCTTGCAGCCTGTGTGTGCTGGTGGATAGAAAAAGGCAAAGTCGACATGTTACCCCTCTCAGGGTGCCAAGCCCACAAACTTCTGCCTGTGGCATAGGTAAGTCACCCCTCTAGCAGGCCTTACAGCCCTAAGACAGGGTGCACTATACCACAGGTGAGGGCATAGCTGCATGAGCAATATGCCCCAACAGTGTCTAAGTCAATTCTTAGACATTGTAAGCGCAGTGTAGCCATATTGAGTATATGGTCTTGGAATTTTGTCATTACGAACTCCACAGCTCCATAATGGCTTCACTGAATACAGGGAAGTTTGGTATCAAACTTCTCAGCACAAGAAACCCACACTGATGCCAGTGTTGGATTCATTGAACAATGCACCCAGAGGCCATCTTAGAGATGCTCCCTGTATTATACCCAATCCTTTAGTGCAGGACTGACTGGTCTGTGCCAGCCTGCCACTAAGAGATGAGTTTCTGGCCACATGGGGGAGAGCCTTTGTGCTCTCGGTGGCCAGAAACAATGCCTGCACTGGGTGAAGGTGCTTCACACTGTCAACTTTTAAAACAGATTATTGCCATTTATTCAAAAACTGTACAATTTACCAATTGCAATCAAAGTGGTATTGATACATATGTGAAATACTTATTAATTTAAGTACTTACCTCCAACTTGAATCTTGTGGTTCTAGGAATAAATTAACAAAAGAAATGTGTGCTACGTAAAAACAATTGGTCTGGAGTTAAGTCCTTGAGTGTGTGCTTCTTCAATTGCCTGTGTGTGTACAACATATGTTTTGCACAACCCCCTGATAAGTCTAACTCCTCGACCATACTACCACAAAAGAGAGCATTTGTGTTATCTACTTTAGCCTCTGTTAAGCCTCTGGGGAACTCCTGGACTCTGTGCACACATATCTCATTTTGATGTAGTCAATACAGAGCCAGCTTCCTACATAGGATTATTAGTTGAGTGATTGTTAAGTTTAAGATAATTCTCTAGCACTTAGCCTGCTTTGTCATTTGTGAGCAGCTTTTCTGCCTTCTTAACTGAGAACCATTTATGAGCTTTTTGACTTAGGGCTTTGTTTAGAGTTTGGCGGAGGTGGTTACTCTGTCACAAAAGTGATGGATATCTCGTCCGTCGTATTACAATTACGTTATAGCCTATGGAACTTGTAGTATGGTGGCGGGATATCTGTCATGTTTGTGATGGAGAAACCCCCCTGCAAAAGTCTAAATCAGGCCCTATTTTAGGGCTTTTAATTCAGTGAGTGCGGAGGATGTTTTCATGTGACTAAGAGTAAACTCAAGTGTTTTTCTTTTCCAGGTCTGCAGGGTAGATGTGGTCACTTTTATTTTTGACTACCATAATATTAATCATAGAGCCTCTTATGGTCACTTTTAAGGCAGCACAGAAAACGATGGGGGAAGTGTCCTTAAAGTTGTTCTCATGTAGTAGGCAAAATCTGTAGCAATTAGCATTTGTAAGTCAACACAGTCTGCTAGTAAGTCATTCATTCTCCTTTTCTTGGCGTTTGAGGGATTTCCCATAACCGAATTTCCATATCCATGGAGATATAGGCATGATAGGTCACAACTATTGCTTTTATTTGAAGATTTGATGTAAGTTGGAGATGTTGACTAACAATTGGTAAGTAATGTATTCTGGAAAAAGAGTCATGAGAGTGTGAATAGAATGTGAAGTCACAGCTTAAAAGACTGTTCTGGGCCTCATTACGACTTTGGCGGTCATTTGGAAAGACTGCCGCGGTGGCGTCCGCCAAAAGACAGCCAAGTTGCCGGTCATACAACCGCTGTATTACAAGTAACACTGAGAACACCGCAAAAAACAGCCAAATATCTGAAACCGCCAGGATACTGGTGGACGGAAAAGATGTGGTTCCACCACCTGCACTGCCAGCACGACAAAATTCCAGCCATCAAATTACAATCCATAAATCACGACAGCAGTACTTCCACGGCGGAAAACCATTGGCTTTCCGAAACGTGGCGGTCTCAACTCACTTCTGTCAGAACACAACACCACATTGGATAGTTTGAATAACCCACAACTGACACACATCCACACACCCGACACACCTACTCACTGCACTATATAACACACCCCTATACAACCCACAATCCTTGGCATCCAGAATGCCATACACATACACAGAGAAGCCAAAAATATTGGATTTAGCTCTTAGGCACACATACATGTTTTACTTAGCACACACCCCACATCAGCACAACAATCACAATACAAAATCACTAGCACACATACACAATTCGCTATTACCGTCTCCCACTCACATTGCTGCAACTACACCTCACCATTTACCAAACACTGCACCCTTTCACTCACAACACCCCCACACACCATCTACACAACCACTAACATGTCCCCACAAAAACACCCACGTGTCACTGATTTCGAGTTGAGAGTCATGGTGGATGAAATTGTAAGGGTAGAGCCACACCTGTTTGGAGCACAGGTCCAACAAACATCTATTGCCAGGAAAATGGAGTTGTGGCAAAGAATAGTCGACAGGGTCAATTCTGCAGGCAGTCATTCACGCACAAGGGAGGATATCAGGTAGGAAGGTGCGTTCCATGGAATCCATGCACCAGCTAGCTGTACAGAAGACTGGCAGTAGGCCCCCGCTTCCTCCTTCACAGCTCATAACTTGGGAGAAAAATGTTTTGAACATGCTGCATCCTAAGGGCCTGACAGGAGTACCTGGGGGACTGGAGTCTGGTAAATACCCACAACATTCATGTCACACAATTGTCTTGTCCTGCATGCTCCCTCATCACTTAAACCCACCCTAATAAACTTTTTACCCACTACACCTCTCTCCAAATCACCTAATGCCGCTCTCTGGCATGCCACTTCTCCACTGAACTCAACTGGCCTCACATCCCTTTGAATTAGCATGTGAACTACTGGCTAATCTTATCACTACAACTCCCAGAATGCACTATCCCATCATTGTGAAAACCTGGAATGTGCACAAAATATTACGTCATGCATGTATAACTAATTAGCTACACCATATAGATTGTTCTAGTGTGGAACAGTACATGACACTGACAGCAATGCAATGGCTCACTCACAATAGCAACCAAAGCAAAACAAAGCAACAGCTGAGTGACTATTTATAATGGCCACAGATTAAAGATTCCAACCCAGAAACAGACTCACCTGTGTTGGAAAGTCGGATGGCTGAGTCGATGCACAAGCAGTACATCCAGACACAGGTCAATGTCCCTTGCATACTCTCATACTGTGTTCCTACAAGGACACCATTGTGCATTGTGCAGCTCTAATATGTGCCATCTACCAAACATGACTGTTCACTAGGTAACAAAAGTGTACAGTCATGTCAATAATCGTCAATAATCAGACAATATAAGATGCCATCTGCAGTGCAATTAGTACCAACCTAGTCAAACAACTTTTAACATGGAGTATAGAAATTAAGTCAAAGAGTTGTATGTACAACTAAGGTATGCTGTGCAGCAGCTGTCAATGTCATTGCAGGGAATCATGTTAAGGCACTGTCTGCATCTCACATTAACGCAAAAAAAACATTTTAACCTGAACTCTGTGTCTCACTCCCTCCACAGGTAACCTTGCCAATTGTCACCAGAGAGAGGACACCAGAGACTGTCACTCCCCCTCTGGATGAAGGCCCCAGTGGGAAAAACATCTTTAGATGTCTTGACACTGATGAACAACTTGGCCCATCTGAGACACCTGGCCAGTCAACGACTCTCAGCCTCACCCTGCCCACATCAACTCCTCCCAACCCTGTTGCATCAACATCACAGGCAACCATTCACCCCCAAACCTGTGTCCCAAGGACTGTATCATCTATTGTGTGCCCCATAGCACAGGCACCTGAGTCTAACCTTGCCACCCCTGACAATGATGGACCTGCAACCACTGGGAGTGGGCACACTGTGACAGGGGCACAGGCTCGTGGGGGTAAGGTGCGTGGGAGGGATGCTGTGGGGCAGAGGATGGGCCCTCAAAGGGACACAATTGACCAGGAAACCATCTCCCAAGTTGTGGGAGCCTACCAAAGTTTCCAAGACAGGATGGACTAAGTCATCACCATGTTGGGGTAAATGCAAATGATGCAGAGGAAGACACCACCAGGAAGTCATGTAGCAGTAGCAGGCACAAAATACCCACCTGGCCTCCATTGCAGGTGTGCTGAGGGACATTAATACCACCCTGATTAGTTTTTATACACAGCATCTGGCCCCTTCCACTAGCAATGAAACATCAGTCCCTTCAACATCTGCGGCTGCTA
This sequence comes from Pleurodeles waltl, assembly GCF_031143425.1. NCBI lineage: Eukaryota > Metazoa > Chordata > Amphibia > Caudata > Salamandridae > Pleurodeles > Pleurodeles waltl. Next base: position 150,945,307 of record NC_090441.1, on the reverse strand, counting down.
GTGGAATGGATGCCCTGCCAGGGGAAGAGCATGCCTCAGACACCCCTCCCTCTGTAGCTGAAGACCCCCCCGCAAACGTGGACGTCAAGCCAGACATCCGGCAGGACAAGATGCCAAGACCAAACCCACTGCCAGAAGGTGAACCTCTCCTGATTAGTCCCCCTTGTATGCCACAGGTGCTAAAACCTAACTCAATTTTTCCATGGTACAAGGACACTGGACTTGTGTGTCCAACTAGTGCAGCAGCTACCCTGATGAATTCATCCACCATGACTTCACCCATACTTTTATGTTCATTATTTCCTTTCATTGTTATAGATAGGCACAATAAATCACACTTAAACACAGATCATGTGTATGTGTCTTTTATCATCCACATACAATAGTTATTCATGCCAACTCTGGTCATGTCCCTATGTATTGTACAGCATTTGTAATGGACATCAAACGAGGACTCTATCAGCAGGAGAGTAATTACAAGAGAAACGTTATAGGACAGATGTCAAAGAGGTTGAACTCCACCGCTACACAAATTTATAGGTAGATTTGAAAACAGAACATATAGCATAACTGAGAGTAGCACCTGGATGTATGCTAAGGTGTCTTACAATGCCAAAACACAGGAGACAGAAGTCAGGGTCATGGTTATCTACCTACAAGACAGGGGCACACTGATAGGTCCTCTGTATAACCTGGTATAGCCTCATCACATACCGATACCATAGCTTCAAAATCACATATCCCATGGAACATACAGAGTTGATAACTGAGGAACCCAGTCCTGAAACCTTTCACTTACATTGGTCCCATACCTGTAGGATTGTCACTCACCTATGCCAATCTACAGTGACGTGGATCTTGGTCTGCAAATTAAGAACACAATGACAGCTAGTTCCAATGTAGATCACAAACAACTCAAACCCTTGTGACATGAGAGGCTATGATCCAACATTTACACATGAACCAGACACATCTCCAGACACAAAATACACCATTTGACAATCTCCTGTACCCAACAGGTGAAAGATATGGTAAAAGCCGTTTCCACCCCAGTGTTAAGACACTGTAACAATCTCAGTTACACCCCACATAAACAACACTAATATTAGCAGGTTTCAGTCATGTCCACTTCTCATGTCTGTCAGCAATTCCCATCTGCTTCTGACAAAGTATTTCTTCAACCAAGGTTGCTGAGCCAATCAGGATCTAGGCAAATCTGTGAGTGAAAGGAAAAAGGAAACAAGCATTTGCAATTCAACGGGTCTCGCGTTTGCTCATGTTAGAGCTGATAGCGTTGTAAACTCCTAACCCGACTTTTCACCTATCGGCAAAAGTGCATTCATGTACGTAACCCGAAAAAGTTAAATTAACTATGAAAAGCGCTCGACTTCTGCCAAGCGAAATCACGCTAGTAAATTAGAGAAAAAGTAGTGCACGAGCCGGACAGAAAACAGCGAGCCTCGCATGTTTTCTGTACTTGGTCGATGCGCTGGAGGAGGGCTAGCCACCAGAAAAGGCATGACGTATGCATGCCTTCGACTAATGAAAGCAAGCAGATTTTATTAGGCAAGCCCACGAACCAATGAAAAACACTGACGTGACGTCGACAGGGCTCCGAGCCTTTTCTAAACCCTGAAGCGTCTCGCTGCGATACGCATGCGCGAGCGCATGCAATGCAGGCTCGACCCTAAAAAGGATAGGACATAGCAGAAAACATTCCTCACATCAGAGAAGTAATTTCCAGAAGTCTAAGTTTGCATCTGCTGTTACAATATATGAGACTGTAGACCACTCTGTCCTGTACACAATACAAACTTTCAGTATGCATTTACAACTCACTCATTGCATTGGAGCTTACTACATCCCCACAGATGATGCAAGAAATTAGGTGACATGCTGGCCATCTACATCTGGGTGTACAATTACATCACAACAATAGGTCTACTTCACATACCTATCAGTCAGTTGAAGTACTGATTGATGAGATCTGCCCTAGAGTCTCCTCTGGCTCTTCATGAATTTCCACCCACAGGTTCTGCTGCCTCCCCCTCATCTGGTATCAATGGTATCTGACATCTCAGGACTAGATTGTGGAGCATGCAGCAGGCAACTATTATTTGACATACCTTGTAGGGCGAGTAAAGGAGGGCTCCTCCAGATAAGACCAAGATATTGCCTTTAGGAGCCCAAAAGTCAGCTCAACTAGACACCTTGTCCTCCTGTGGGCCTTAATGTAGCGGGCTTCCCCTAGCGTGGTTGGGTACCTTACTGGTGTCAACAGCCAAGGACAGTTTGGAAAGCCAGTGTCACCTGTGAACATAATGATAGAACAACACAAACATGTATGTGGGACATGCAATATTGTGATGGCAGGAGACATAAATCGCAAACACATTTCAATGGTAACTCACCAACTAGCCAGGCCCTCTCTGTGTAGAATCATGTCATTAGCAGTGGGACATTGCTGTTTTGCATGACGAAGAAATCATGGACTGAACCTGGATACTTGGCTGTGACTTGTGAGATGTACTGGTCTGCCAGACACAGCACATGAACGTTGATTGAGTGGTAGATTACATGGGTGCCATCAATGGCTCCAACCACATGTGGAATGTGTCCCATATCATAAAAGTCTGCCTTCACATAGGTCAAATCCGCTCGGTGGGGAAACCTGATGTAGCTGTCCCAGTGTTCCAACAATGCACACAGTACATCCTTCAAAACCACACTGAACAGTGGCTGAGACATCCCTGCTTTTAGAGCCACTGTATTCTGAAAAGGAGCCTGTGGCAAGGAAGTGTAGCACTGACAAAACTTGAATGATGGGAGGTATGCAATAAGGATTGTGAATGGCAGCCATCAAATCTGACTCCAACTGATTACAAAGATCCATGATGGTATGATGATTCAAAGGATATGTCTGTTTACAATGTCTTTCCTCCATGGTGTGCAGGTCTACTAGTGGACGGTACGCTGGTGGTTGTCTTATTCTCCTCATGGTAGGGTATGTAAAACATGTAAACATAGTATGTGAAATGCAGAATGCACACATCATGTACAGCTAATTACATTCCTCACACTTAACAGCTGTAGAGGGTGGCTACTACATCTGACAAATACAGTACAGCACATAGCTATGCATCCAATTACACCCTCCTTGGTGCACATTGCCTACTATAGCAATGGGACTGAACTTATAAAATCAGCTGTTACTGTCAATGAGTGTAAGACTAATCTGTTATATATGATTCACACACATTGTTGGACTTCATTGACATGTCGCTGACAAATAGGAACCACCACATGTCCTTCAACAACACAGATGCACAAAAAGTCACCTAAACACGAGGACAGTACTTACAGATGTACAGCACAATATGGGGTATCGTTAATGACGCAGATTATGAAACACTTCCATACATGAAATGTGGTCAAAATTGCAGCCGCCCGACCTACTGTATTGGACATATGGAAGTGACCTAAGTCCGCCGGCCGAAGTCATCATGGCGGTAGGCGGTCACAACTGCGGTGTAACTTGCCATTGGAACACATTGCTGCCTTGGGTGGACTTGGACCAATGGCGATGTCTGCCGGTGGTGACGGTCATGTATGTGGCGGCCGTGACCGCCATCTTCTGCAGTATTGCTTACTTGACTCCTGACACTGCTGCCAGCAAAACCTCCACAACCTGAGCTGCTGTGTACTGCCTCTGGGAGCCACATCCTGCAGGTGATAGGGCCCCTGCCTTCACCCCTGAAGAGCTGGAGAAGCTAGTGGAGGAGGTCCTACCCCTGTGTGAACAGCTATATGGTGCACCAGAGGAGCAGGGGGGTCCAATGTCATTTCAAGGTGTGGTGTTTGACAGTGTACCGTTAATGTAAACTAGTTAAGGTGTTGATGCATGCAGATGGTATATTGTGAAGGCGGGCTCAAACTGAACTGTCATGGTGGGCAAAAAACAATGGATTGGGATGCAGCCCCAAATGATTGCCAGTGACTGAGATTAATTCAAGCTTTCCATTCATCACCGTATTATTTTTGTGTTTGATGTCTTAGAAGTAAGGCATATATTTTTCTTGAAGGGGAATGAAATCTGTAATTCTAGATCAGTTAGAGCAACATCATTACATTGTGGCAACATTCCCTTGCAACCTGAGATAAAAACCATGAAGTTCACAATTGAACAGATAAAAACCATGAAGTTCACAATTGAACAGTTTGTGAGAGCTTTGATTTCTTGAGACAGTTCACTATAGTAAATTACCTTGCTCTCAAATGCTTGTTCAAGGGAGTTCTATGAGTTTTTGTAACAGATTGAACACATCAGCCACTCCGGCAGTGGCATCTTTGGTGGACACTACAGCAAGTTTTCTTAATCACTTTGATTGTCAGTAAATGTGGTTCCTGTTGTGTCCTGTATATTAGCCATCAACATCTTTCTTTTTGCTCTATTAATGAGTAGCAGCAGAATCTTGTTGTGCCTAAATCTTGTGTCCTTTGTTTTAGGACGTGCACTTGACACATGTCATAGTTTCACATACATCTTTGCAATATCTAAAAGTAGTGAGCACTCAATCTCTTCCACTGTAGATTGCTTTTCTAGTATTTCTTACATTCACATCTATGTACTGATATTCCTATAGTTTTATGCACTTCGTGATCCAAACAAATTGAAGTTGGATTATTTTCTAAGTATCTTATCCATCTCCTTGTACAGGGGGATTTTCTATTTTTTAGATTAATCTTTTCTCTAGTCATAAGATGCTAAGAATTGTAAAGAGTAGTCTAGGAATCTGCTGGCTGAAAGTTCATGGGAATAAAGTTGCAATTCCAATCCCTAGCATGTGTGGGGGTTAGCAGGCTACTCTGACGTATTAGCAGAGGGTAGATACAAGCAGTTCTATTCAGTGGAGTGTGTGCGCAGCCCCAGACATCTAAGAGCATCACAGTCCTCTTATTGATCAATCCTGGGTAGCTGAGCACCAATTTTCCCTCTAAGACGTTGAATGCAGACCTGCCAGGGGTAGGAAGGTGGTTCCATAAATAGCATAGAGGAGTCTAGTTCATTCTCGAAATTAACCAGAAAAATCACTCCACCAGCTATGAACAGCCATGCACACCATCCACAGCATCAAGAAAGAGCTATCAATTTGTCAGTCCTTTATGTCCAGGCTGTTGTGATTTCCCTTGCTGAGGGAAATTAGGCTGCAGGTTCCACTCCTGGTGGTGCCCTTCGGTAAATTTCCTTATATTTCAGCCTTGCAACCTTACTCCCCATAGAACCCAAAGAGTTTGGTGTCCTAGAAGCTGCTCAGTGGATCATGAGAAAAATGCAGCTGGAACAGTAGTTGGTATTTTTTGTTCTTGAATTTCACCTATAGTGGCACAATACGGAATATGTTCCGAAATACAACAAACAGAACCTGAGTCCTATTTCCTTATTCCTAGCTGAAGTATTCAGGTAACTGACCTACTTTGACCGACTTTGAACACTCTAATAAATGTTTTGGATCCCCAGGACACTCAGTCAAGAACATCATGGGGATGCCAACAGGCAGGGGCTGGGACAGGAGGTAGATCACCTCTCAGAGGACCACTAGCTCACTCCCAAGATCCAACTACAAGCTTTGTAACTTAAGCAACTTTAATATATGCAATTGGAGTTGGAATTACCATGGGTGCTGGCAGCAGAATTGCCCTCCAATGGATCCTCATGAAAGGATTTAAAGTGTACCCATTCCAATTACATGACCTTGAAAGAGTCCTTTCTTGTTACTTTTTGTCACTACTTCCCCATTTCAGGAGTGATTAACTTGCATGCCTGATGAGAGGTCACTGCTTCTCAGGCTACCTCTCCTCAATTGAACCCTGATTCACCATTACCCGATGTCACCAAGGTAGGGACAAAAAGTACAAAATAAAATTTTATATGGCAGACATCTGAATGTATTATTGTCATCACAGGGTTGTGCGATCCGCCCGAGATTATCTAGAGTCAACAAAGTGGCAAGGTGAGCCCCGATTGGTCTTGGCCTGATAAATGCACACATCCCTGGAACTCAGCACTCATCAGCATGTACTTGCTCTAGAATTACCACAGTTATCCAAGTAACAGATGGAGTGATCAAAAGACCATAACTAATTTAGCGGGCCATTTTCAGTTTCACTGTGCTGGCTGTGTGTACTTACATGTGCATGGCTTAATCTTTGAGACAAGCATATACTAGAGGCAGGATACACCAGCTAGCCACACCTGCAGGACAAGATCAGGAGCTGCATTCCCATCCCAGAATGAACTTCGCACCCTTCAGGAGCATGGAACGGGAGCCCCTTCTTGTCTGCAGGGGCCTTGGGAGACAGGACAGTCTGACAGACACTAGTGGTTCCAGCCTGCTACATGATGCAGGCTGATGTGTAGGGGGTCTGGCCTAGGCGGCCGGGGCACCCCATATAATGGTCTTTTTGAACAGCTAAGTAAATGTGCTACGTGAAAAATGGGAACACAGGCAGCATCCGTGACCAGCACCACTCAACACTCTGGTCCGACCACTGTGGGCACATACTGTCAGGCTGCTTGACCTTTATTCTGCTGGTAATGACTCGACAACAAGGGGGTTCCCAGTACCTTGTCCCAAATAATATGAATGAAGGCCACTTGTCTTTCTCGTAATCTGTGCACAGAGAGTGAGAGAGGGCCATTGGAGTGAACACATTTGACCTCGTGGAGCCCTGGCTGGACTCAGTGAGCCAAATGAGCCTCATCAGGACTTGCAGGGCAGCCTGGCCATCTGTACATGCTATGCATTCCTGTTGCACAACCAGTAATCTGGGCTTGGAGCAAACAGATGGTCAGGTTTGGATTACGGATATCTGGTCTCACTGTGTTTTATTAGAACGATTCTGCTCACCTTTGCAAGGGCCTAGAACTCAGCAGCTGGGTTCTTGGAACCTGAGTTAGGGCTCAGGAAGGGGCTGTGGGGGTCCTCACAGAGCTCTGCCCTAGGGCTCCGTCAGAATTTCCTAATATGGCCAAACAGAGGAGACCTTCCAGTGCCTGGGGCACTACATCTCCAGGATTTTTTAGACATAATGGGCTACAGAATTTCACCCAGAGATAGGAGCTTCCACCACAGGACTGGTCGAAGCTCTGAGCTTCTTAACCCAGACAGGCAGCAGTGGCCTCCCTAGGCCAGCAGGACCCCGTCCTGTGCACTAATTGACATAGCGGGACAGAGAAAAGAGCCCAGAATGTCACCTCAGGGTCAACCAGAGCTCTGACCTAGGATCCAGTTAGAGCTTCTTAACCTGGTGTAGGAAGTCTCTTCAACACCACATTGACTTCTGAAGTACTTTTGGTTCATTTTACTCAGCATGCCTTTAAGGCTTTTCTTTCCTACTTGCTATGTTTATAGTAGAATTCATCATGATGCCTGTTACAGCCTCCAAACTCTCATGATTTTTCTTGGTTCTGGTTTTCATCAGGATTTGATCCCTAATTAGCTCTTTAAATGTGATATTCTCAAAATCAGAATATGCCACCAGCTTACTTAGTAGAGCTACAAATTCATCAATGTCGTTGCCACTTCCTTCAGTCTGAGAATAGAATTTGTAATGTTACAAAACAGTATTGATCTTGGAATCAAACATGTCACGTTTGTGACCTAGTCGATGTATGGTGTTGTAGTGGCAGTGTATAAGCACAGGACACAGCATGAAACAAGCACTTAGTAAACGTGTTGGCAAAAGCCCTGAACGACCACTTGCCCCTTTATTTATCTCCTCTGGCTGCGTCTGGCCCTCAGAGTGAAAAGTGTTCAAAAGGTATGGTAGAGACACTCTACATTTCTTCCAGACGGTTATTCAAAAGTCCAATAGGGTACACACATGATCTCTCATTCTCTGACTGGGAGTGGGGTTTGGGCGGAGATCAGACAGACCTTCTTCACTCTTGCTCTTCAGGTTGCATGTATCTTGGGTTTCCCCAGATGGGGACATAGTCAGCCTTTTGCTGTTGGGGCAGTTGACTGGTAAGTGCCAGGATGCCTCAGCTTACCGGGGACCCCCAAGGGATCATTCTCTCTTGGTGATGCTGATATGAAAGGTCCCTCTTGGCCCACACCATCTTCTTCAACCTCCACATCGTGCACGCTGGGAGGGTCATAAGTCTTTTTGAACCAGGACACATTTCACACTATGGTGTCATTTCCTCACTTCATGCTTACCATGGTGCTGTTAACCTTCACGACTCGCCCAGTCTCTGTTCATAGCTTCCACCCAGGGTGATGGTCTTGCAAGATGACATTATCCCCAACCTGGAGGGTTGGGGTCCTTGTTCTTTATCCGCAGCTGGCTTTGTCGTTGGTGGCCTTTTTTTTCCCCTTGGGTGGCCTGGATATCCAGTATGGCTGACTGCCACTTGGGACCCACCGGGATGCTGTCTCTCCTGGACCTTTGGAATAAAAGATCAGCTTGGGCACAGTTAATGGTGATGTGTGAGGTCTGCCGATAGTCTCTCAGGAACCTATGCAGACAGCATTCCGCATCTTCACCCTGGTCAACACCACATTCTGGTGACCTTGGTGCATCAGATCAATCACTCTGGCCTGCAGACTTTGCAACCTCACTATTTGTCGACCTCTCAGCAGCAGGCCTTCCTTGACTTCGCTCAGCTCATTCCGCACCCTCCATATCTAGTTCCTGGCAGTCTGTTCAACCTGCATCAATGATTGGGACCCATGGAGGAAATGTTGCCATTGTTTCCATGCTAGGGCCACCTTTGCCTGGGGGATGCTCTTGTCTCCCTCGATCCATTCCTGAATTTCTTCAATGGTGAGTACTTCAGGGCAGGCTTCATTTACGATCGTTTGAACAATATCCTCTGGTTAGAAATGGGGTTTTTGGTTGGTAGTCAGGTTGCCCCCTGTCCAAGCAAGGATCCTCACTCTAGTCAGGGCAAAGGAGAAACACGCCCAGTTAACCCCCGCTCAACCCCTTGGTAGCTTGGCACAAGCAGGAAAGCTTAACCCAGAGGCAATGTCTAAAGTATTTGTACCATCACACACAGTAATACAGTGAAACACTACAAAATGGACACCACACAGGTTTAGAAAATTGTAAATATTTATCTAAATAGAACAAGACCAAATATGATAAAAATCCACCCAACACAATTAAAAATATAACTTTAGCAATTAAAAAGATTAAAATAGTACAGAGAGGCACAAATCATTTTTGTGATGGAGTCGTTTCCAACAATGCGACGCCACTGTCGCCACTTACAGAGTCACATGGACCCCCAGGTACAGTACCTTAGCAAAATGTGTGCAAAACAGGCCGGTGCCCGGAGTTGGGGAGCGAGGCGTTGCTGGATCCAATGTGGTGTCATTTCCTGTGTTGCAGGGCAAAGGAGCAGAGACGTCACGAAGAGGCGTCGGGTCCTTGTTCCGGAGCGATGGAGGTGAGACAGCTCTGGTTGCGAGGAGTCGGTCCCGTGGCACCTCTGGCAAAGGGAACTCCAGTGAAGCCACAATGCTGCGGGTGACCTCACAGGGTCGCGACCACGTCACAGAGTCACAGGTGATGCAACGGAGTTGGGTGTCACGAACGTCGGGTGTACCACACTCCAACTCAAGGGTTTTCTGGACTGCAGCGATGTCAAGCTTACGGTGACACTGCGGTCGTCGTGCCTTGGTCCATGGATCCAGGTGTAGGTGGTGTTGCAGGTTTCGGGAAGCAGTGTCCTTAGCGAAGTCGTATGGAGTCGTCCGGCATCGTTTCACAGGATTTTCACTCTCAAGCAGGAATGCATAACAAAGTCCAGTCTTTGTCCCCTTTCACAGGCAGATGCAGCAACTGCAGGATAGCCCAACAAAGCACAGCCACAGGCAGGGGCAGCTCTTCTCCTCAGCTCTTCTCTTGGCAGAGGTTCCTCTTAAATCCTTGAAGTAATCTAAAGACTGGAGTTTTGGTTCCAATACTTATACCCCTTTCTGCCTTTGAATCTTGTGAGAATATGTAGCCGAAGAACTCTATGCAGTCTTGGTAGAATGAGCATTTCCATTGATGCATTGTTAGGCCACAACCTGCCAACTGTTGCAGGGTGGCCCTCAGCCTCACGTGTTGTTCCTCAAGGTTTTCTGAAAAGGTCAATATGTCGTCACTTATGTTGATTACCCCGATCAGCCCGGAGAGGATCTCTCTGATGGTGTTCTGGAACACCTCTGCAGCCGACGAGGTGCCAAAGTTTAATCTCCTATATCGGCTGAGGCCCACATGTATACAAAATGTTGTAATGTATCAGCTGAGCTCTAGCTGATGGTACCCTGAATTTAAGTCTAACTTCATGAACCACTTTGCGCCATTCAGGTCTGCGACGATGTCGCCTATGGTTGGCGTATTATGACGCTCTCTCCAGATGACCTGGTTTGGAATTCTCATGTCCATCACAATCTTATTGCTCCTGGTTGTTTTGATTTGGGTGCAATGACTTGCAGGGACACCCACTGTGTGGGGCCGGTAACTTTCTGTATGGCTCCTTTCTGTTCTAGGTCCTGCAATTCTTGCTCCACTACCAGTAGCAGATGGAAGGGACCCTCCGATGCCACAGTGCCATTGGCCTTTTCGAGTTGTCGATGGGTAATCTTATCTGCTTTCCTTAACTTCCTCAAGCTGGTGAATAACTGTGGGAGCTTGGCCAGCATGGTGTCAGCATGTGACTCATGCACTTGTCTGGTGAAGAGCCCTGGTTTTAGATATTCTGCAGTGTAGCACCCCAGCAATGTGCCAATCCTACCTTCAGTGATGTGGAACTTCACTTGGGTTGAGCAGCCTTTGCTTACGACTTGGACTTCTAGCATTCCTCAGAGAGGCAGGGGCTCTGTACCTCCATACATGTAGATTCATGCACGGCTGGGTGACAATACCTGGTATGGTGTTATTCGACTGAATTGATTTGAATCCATTAACGGATTGACAGGTGCACCTGTGTCAATGAGTGCAGTGATGGCGGTGCCTCCAATTTCCACTGTGGCCTCTTCCTGTTGCCTTCCCTTCCACCAAACAAGATTACGAAGATGTTGTCTTTGTCGTCATCCTGATTAGCACCTGCCCCGCCACTGCTTGGGGTTTCCATGTCTCCAGGCTCATCGAGGGATAGCTGTCACAGGGCTATGGTCGTCTTCTTTGGGGATCTTGCGCTAGGTTCTTGTGTTACACTTCGGAAAGGCTTTGCCACATTTGCCGCATTTTGAGCACGTTCACCCTCTGGCTGAGCATATGTTTGAAGTCTTGTGTTGCTGCATCCACCACCTAGTTATCTTGGGGGACCTGCTTGGCGAGGGGGTGCTGGGCATATCTGGATTGCGTCAACTCGTTCCTCCTTGATGCTGATGCTCTTCTAGGACCCACTTGTGGTTGCGCATTTGCATATGGATGCTTCCATATCATCAGCTCAGCTATTTGATATCTCAGGGGACTGGACCAAAACTAGCATGTCATGCAAGGAAATGCCTGGCTGTCGTAGGATTAGCCATCAGAGCATTGGTGACTTGCATTCTTGTATTACCTGGGCACATATCTCCTCAGGTTAGTTGATGTGCACGCATGTGCTTGCCAGTTTTCTCAGGCGTGCATAGAACATGCTGACTGACTTTGTGTCTGCCTGATTGGCGCAGCTTGAAATGCTCTTATTTCATAGCTCATGTTCTTGAGGAAATGCCTCAAGACATGGCTCTTCGACCAGTAGCTACCCCCCCCCCCAGCGCCTTGAGACCCTGACGGGTGAGTAGTGCGCTTTATAAATCTCTTGATTGATTGATTGAGCTGTGGGTCAAAGTGTCCGTTAAAGGCTGTTACAGCAATGTCGCAGTCTGCGCCCCACCTGTGTTTGGTAAGGTCTTAAATAGATCATAGAGCTTATGCACTACAGAAGTGCATCATCAGTGATCTTTTGATGGTATCATCTGTCTCTTGGAAGTAGTGTTGTAAGCGCCCAATCTGTGAGCGCAGTCTCGGTGCCGCTGTGGCCAGGTCAGACATCTCCCTGAATGGTGGTAGTGGTGTTACAGAGGTGTGCACAAATAGAGCAGAAATGGGGTATGCTTGCTCCTTCTCATTCATTCTTCTTTTGCAGGTGTACTTGTCCTACTACTGCATGTACCTTTATACAAGTATTTTCTTTTGTTGTTCTTCTTCCCGACTGTGTAGTCTGGCCTTGTGTCTTTTCTTTATGGCCTCTTTTGTTGTGTGACAGTCTTTATTCCCTTTTTTTCTTCTCTTATTTTTTTGTTTTTGTGCTTCTTTCCTTTCGCGTGGAGGTAACTTATGCCAAAATTGTCCCCTTCCTTTTTTTTCTTGTTGCTGTTTTCTTACTTGAAGGGCCTGGAGGGTTGCTGCAGTTTCCTCACCCTTGAGGGAGTCTCTCTGATCGTGATTCCAATGCAGAGATGGGGGGTGGAGGGCAGCCAGGCAAGAGACAGGCCACACAGTCCTATGGAGCATGTAGCGGTCCAATCTAATACACAACATACACACACTATTGAAACTACACCCACATACAACACAACCAAAACAGCCAACACAATTACACACTCATCTAAACAAACACACACACAAAAGCACAACTACACACATCACAACGACCACAACACACAACAATAACTCTCACCTGAATGTAGCACACAGCAACATAACACACAACCAAACATACATAGCAAACATCAGACCCACATGCAAGTGTCATTCATACAGACACAACCACATCACCCACTCCAGCTCCCTCTACCTCAGAGAATCCACTGACACACACACATACACGTACTGACTCACATACACAACTGGAAGCACAATATGATACTTACAAGTCTCCTTGCAAATTGCACACATGGACATAGTTTACAACTGTGATTGTTTTTATTTTGGTCAAGCATTCATCACATACAAGTGTGTGTCCATTAATTGCAGACACAAATATCCTACAGACATATGCATGTCACAAATTTTTTTTCAAAATTACTGTGACATGTATATTTCTGCAGCAGTCCGGAGCTAATGTGAAGTGACCAAACAATGTATATAAGTGATGCGGACTGCTTACCTTGGAATGCGGCGACGACTGGGCCGTGTGTCCTCCATAGTCCAGTGGCAGCAGCAAGGGCAGGTCTCGTCCAGTCATGTCCAGCCAAAACGGAAGTGGAAGCAGGATTAAAGGTAAGTTTGCACCTCATTTCCCTTCCAATTCCCCAACTCAGGTGTGGACGTAACATTGGCAAAAAATGAGGGACAAGGAGATTTGAAGGTCCAGTGTATATTCTCCCAAACCTACTGATACAAAACACGAATACACTGTTCCTAGTAGAGAAAGAAAACACAGGGCAACCCTTAGGTTAGAAGCTAATGCCCTCACACATCCAAATGGATGTCATGCTTCATCATCGGGCAAGCTCCTCATCAGACCGGCGCTGCAATGTCTGACGGGCCCCCAGTAAGGGGGCTCTTTACCGGAGATCTTTTCCCAGTGACACTGTGCCGGATAAAAGAAAAATAGAATGAGTGGTGCCCAATTGCAGGCACCCACAAGTAAGGAGAGAGAAGAAATGGCAGAACACAGAAGAGTTAAAATTGGATCAGCACCCTAATGGAACACCTAATTTAATGAACGTAGAAGGGTGATGGCCAAATTAAAATGTAGGAGGAGAGTGATAGATGAGATGATGCTCAAACTACTCTTGCACTCCACTGAAAGACTAGGGATTTAAGGAATTAGCCTAAATCCTAGGACGTAACATCACCACAGTTGGCTTGGTGGGAAAGCACATCATGATTGGCTTGGCAGGAACAGTGGCTGGAGTCCCGCTGCCAGCCACTATAGCCAACAGCGACGTTGACACGAGTGGAGATTCCTGGAGGGGTCAGCAGGATTCTGACGGTGTTTCGACTGTGGTCCTGCCAACATCTAAATAGAGTGGGCGGATCGCCAAGGCAGCGGACGGGTTTTCCGACGGGAAACCTACGGCTGGGCCATTACCACCAAGATCTAAACCAGGCCTTTAATCTCCTTGTGCCTACCACTGATGAATGTAACCTTGTGTAATGTAACTGGTGCTCATGTAAAGCACTCCAATACCTTTGGGTCAAGTTCATGCTATATAAAACTGTAAATATATAAATATATATAAAATTGAGGATGTTGTTATAAAATCTGTATGTGAGTACTGAACACTTCTTGAAGTGGATATTGGGTAGTTCTGCGTTGTCGGTGTTTTGTAGGCAAAGTGTTCCAGTCCCAGGGCTGCTTGGGTTGTTGGGTCCAAACACCAATCTCCTTATGGATCACCATGAACAACCTTTGCCTTTTGCAATGATACCCAGGCTGGTTGCCAGGGGGTCTAAGAAACGGTATAAGAAGATTGTACTTTTAGATACAGAATACAAGAATGACATCATAGCACACTAATATCATGGACAAAATATCATTAGATAAATGCACGGTGGGACGTATAGATTTACAGTTCTTAACTCCAAGGTACATAGATGCGGAGTTAGGTACAGAAACTCTATACACACCGTCCTTTCGATAGATTGTCCCTCAATATTTTGTCCAGGATATTAGTGCCCCAAGGTAACCTGGATTCCATATTCAGGAGCTACACCTGTAGGATGAAGTGTAAGGGGCATGTCACATGACCACCCTGACCAATAGGCAGGAAGAACAGCTGGAGAGAAAATGTATGCCGAATCACACTTTCACCAAGAGCCTTGTATGCCTGTAACAGTCAGTTACACTTGCTTTACTAAGTAGTAAACCCACATGGATAAATGTTATTGTGCATTGTGCTTTCTGTGAACCAGAGGGAGTTAATTAAAGTTTACGTTTCTTTTTAAAGTTCCACTTTTCCATTCTTAACATCATGGCTTATACTTGACAAAGGCCCTGACAGAAATCAGAGAGCATTTATCTCAGGCTCAGAGAAGGTTGTTACGGCAACTGGGCCTGGCCATCACGTCCGTGGCTCTTATCTGCCCTGTCTGAACGAGAGAGCCACGCGCAGCCCTCTCTCACGATATCTTTGCAGGAGGCACAGGAGGAGATAATTGGTAGGCGGCGAGCCCGGGCTACTGAAAAGGCCTGCGTGATCATCACAAAAGTATGTTTCTTTTCATTTCAAGAAAAAAGGTTTGACGCATTCAACTCCCTGGGCAACACGTGTCTATTTGGTTTCTAAGGTGCCCAGGGGTATTATATGACTGCATCAAGAATGGTGTGGTTACCCGGCGCCTGTAGATCCACTTCGTTGAATAATTGGATTTAGTAATCGGACGTGCATTCAGGTCATTAGCTGTATGGCTAAGGGCCCGCGTGCAAGTGCGTTCTGGGCAATGATGCAACCCCGCACAGGAATGCGTGCACGTGCACATCAGGGAGAGGGCTAGTGGTTTTATTAATTCAGCTTCTTGCACTGAATGTTCCAGCAGGGGGAGTACCATTACCATGGCAACAGTATCATGTTTACACCACCAGTACCATTCTTGCCATTACAATAGGCACCATAACCTCATCTAAGAGTAAACTTTATTTCATTGAACTGGAAGTTTGACTCCAAGAATGCATTGGAAGAAGGTGCCATAAGGACTATTAGCCCCAATAATAGAGGTTGTAGACATGATTGGTTCATGTTATGTCACATGCCAGAGGACTAATGCGTATAATATGACAAGTGTGGGGAAAGTGGTGTATTATATGGTGTGGTTGTGAAACCTCACCGTGTAATAAACTCATGATAGAGTCTTGCGTCCAGAGAGGTTGGTTTGATGAGCAGCCAAGGCTTATTTAGGAGACATGCAAAGCTCATGCAATACCACTGTAGTCACACAGTACTCACACATATGAAATAAAACACTCAGGCCCTCATTCTGACCTTGGCGGGCGGCGGAGGCCGCCCGCCAAAGTCCCGCCGTCAGGTTACCGTTCCGCGGTCGAAAGACCGCGGCGGTAATTCTGACTTTCCCGCTGGGCTGGCGGGCGGTCGCCTTCAGACCGCCAGCCAGCCCAGCGGGAAAGAGGCTTCCACGATGAAGCCGGCTCGGAATCGAGCCGGCGGAGTGGAAGCTGTGCGACGGGTGCAGTTGCACCCGTCGCGTATTTCACTGTCTGCGCAGCAGACAGTGAAATACATGTAGGGGCCCTCTTACGGGGGCCCCTGCAATGCCCATGCCAGTGGCATGGGCACTGCAGGGGCCCCCAGGGGCCCCGCGACCCCCCCTACCGCCATCCGGATCTCGGCGGTCCGACCGCCGGGATCTGGATGGCGGTAGGGGGGGGTCGGAATCCCCGCGGCGGTGCAGCAAGCTGCGCCGCCGCGGAGGATTCAATGGGGCCGCGGTACACTGGCGGGACCCCGCCAGTGGTGCCGGTCCGACCGCGGCTTTACCGCCGCGGTCGGAATCCCCATTGTAGCACCGCCGGCCTGTCGGCGGTGCTCCCGCGGTCCTCCGCCCTGGCGGTCAAAGACCGCCAGGGTCAGAATGACCACCTCAGTGTTATAAAAATAAAGGTACATTATTTTGATGACACAAAAAACAAAAATACCATAGAGGCTATACTCCCTTAGGAGATAAGTAATGCACACATTATATACACTAGCAGGCAGAGTTAGGCATAAAAACAGTTAGAAAACAGTGCAATTAGTGAAAATCACAATAGTTAGAAATGGGCCTAGAGGGAGCACAAACCATATACTAAGAAAGCGGAATGCGAATGTAGGTCTCCCATCTAGGCAAGTGTAGTGTGTAGAGGGGAGCAGGGAGTACTTAGAAAGCCCAAAGGTAAGTACTACAACCCACCCCACTGACTAGGAAAGCAGGAATAAATCACAGTAAGTTTCCTAGAACGCACACAAAGAAGAACAGAAGAATATTGCAAAACCCAGAAGAGACTGCCAGACACCAACAGTGGATTCCTAGACCAGAGGACCAGTGGGAAGAAGGGACCAAGTCCAAGAAGCACAGAAGAGTCTAGGAAGGGCAGGAGCCCCAACCCACCAGGAGGAAGGTGCAAGACGTTACCCACCGGTGAAGAAGAAGAATCAGCACTGCACCCATGAAGACAAAGTCGGGTTCCTGGAGGGTGCAGGTGATGTCCCACGCCGGATGGAGGATTGCAGTGAGGGTTGTGTCGTCGGAGTCTGCCAACAAGCCTTGGCACATGCACAGCTCACGGTTAGCAGAAAATGGCACTGCGGGGACCAGGAAGGACCAGGTGGACTCTACCCAGGAAGGAGAGTCAGAGAAGGCCCTCAGCAACACAGAGAGCCCACAGAAGACCTGGCAGTGCCCACAGGAGTTCCACAGGACAGGGACATGACAGGTGCAGTGGAGGCCCACACACACAGCACTACCAGAAAGACTCCCACGCCGCCAGAGAACCACTCAGGCAGCTGTGCATCCCAGGATTGAGTGCTGGGGGCTGGAGCTGCATGATGCATGAAGATCATGGAGGAAGGATGTCAACAAGCCTTGGCAGCTGCAAAGGACGTGGTGCATGGGAATTCCTTCTTCTTTCTGATGCAGGCTGAAGACGGGCTGACCTCAGAGGATGCACAGGCGGGGAAATGTTGCAGTTGCTGGAAGGAGCTGGAGATACAATGTTGCAGAAAGCGTCTTGCTTCTTTGTTGCAGCTTGTAGGGTCCTGAAGAGTCCAGATGCAGTTTCTTCGATCAGAAGTTGAAATGGAGGGTGCAGAGGATTCCTACTGGAGTCTTGCAATCCTAATATGAGGAACGACCCAAAGGAGAGACCCTAAATAGCCCTGAAATGGGGATTGGTCACCTAGCTGGGTGACCACCTATCAGGAGGGGGCTCTGACATCACCTGCTGGCACTGGACACTCAGATGCTCCCAAAGTTCCCTGCCAACCTGGAATCCAAGATGGCAAAACCCAGGGACCATCTGGAGGAGCTCTGAGCACCACCCCTGAGTTGGTGATGGACAGGGGAGTGGTCACTCCCCTTTCGTTTGTCAGTTTTACGCCAGAGCAGGGACTGGGGGTCCCTGAACCGGTGTAGACTGGTTTATGCAAAGAGGGCACCAAAGGTGCCCTTCAAAGCATTGCCAGTGGCTTGGGGAGACTACCCGTCCCTAGCCTGTAACACCTATTTCCAAAGGGAGAGGGTGTAACACACCTCTCCCAAAGGAAATCCCTTGTTCGCCCTTCCTGGGCTCGAGCTTCTTAAGCAACAGGAGGGAAGAAACATGTCTAGGAGGCTACAGCAGCTTGGGCTGCATGGAAACCCTCAGAAGGCTGCAATGACTATACTGGGGTCCTCTAAGGAGCCCCCAGAGTGCATGGAATCATACAACCAATGCTTGAAAAAGCCTTGGGGTATGATTCCAACATGTTTGATACCAAACATGCTTTTTTCCGAGTTACCATAATGTAGCTGACATAGGTAGTGACCTATGCCCAGCACACGCGTAAAATGGCGTCCCCGCAATCACGAAGTCCGGGAAAATGGGCCTGGAGTTCGTGGGGGCACCTCTGCTAGTGCAGGGGTTCCCTCATACACAGGTACTTTGCACCCTGACCTCAGGACTAGAAGGCCTATCATAGGGGTGGCTTATAAATTACCTGGTGTAGTGAAAAATGGCAGTGAAAGGGTGCTTCCACCTTTTTACGCAGGCTGCAATGGCAATCCTGCAGAAGCCTTTGCTTGGGCTTCCTGTGGGTGGCAAAATATATGCTGCAGCCCATAGGGATCCCCTGGAACCCCAATCCCCTGGGTACCTAGGTACCATATACTAGGGACTTATAAGGGGGCACCAGTGTACCAATTGTGGGTGAAATACTGTGATAACAGTAACTAACAACTACACTTAAGGGAGAGAGCATAACTACTGGGGTCCTGGTTAGCAGGATCCCAATAGACACAGTCAAACATAATGACAAACAGTCCAAAAGTAGGGGTAACCAAGCTAGAAAGAGGCTACTTTCCTACAAATACTATTTCATAAATATGGATCTTAATTTTATGAATATTTAAACACCAGAATGAACAAAATCGACAGGAGGTTTCCAGAGATTTAGATTTCTAAGTAAAATGTAAATCACTCCTTTACATGCAAAGTTCCAACAAGCATTGGTAAATAGAATGTTTGGAAACTTTGTAAAACTTTTATAAAGTTGTGTTAGTCTGTTACAGTCTGCTTTGGGAGACCAACTCCAGCAGTGAGGAGATTAAGGGGGCTATTAAAGAGCTGTAGGACAGTCACCTTGTAATCAAAGCAGTCTCAAATCTTGTTTCAGACTCTGTGGGCTACCTGCCATAGACTTCAACAGAGTGGTTCTGATGCAAGGGATACAGGATGCTAAGGAGGCGGGATCTTCCTGGGGCTACTCTCAGTTCACAATCCAGGTAGGGTGACTTTGGCCACAAGGGTTAATGTCACTTGAAGTCCTCTTTGGTCCAGGAAAAGTCCAGTTGCCACCGGACTACTGGTCTTTGGTCTCATGGAAACTAGTTGTTTCCTTTGGTGAAGGCTATTGTCTATCTTGGGTGACCAAACTGTACTCCAGTGACTTTCTTGTTTCCAGCTGATTTGGGTGCAACCTTTTAGCATCAGGACTTGGTAGTCCAGTCTGCATGTCAGCAGTTAGAGGCGATCAAGCACTTATAGCTGCTAACTGGCCTTAATGAGCTTCTTTGGCTTTTTTAGCCCTGGTGCTCTAACAAGAAGTCAACCAACTGACTCTTGGAGCTCACTTTTTCTGTCTGGGGCTCAGGAGTGACTTTTCCATGAGCCAGGCACCACAGGTACATTTCTCTCTTTGCTAGTCCAAGGATCAGGAGGTGCAATCCAGCAGTTGATGCAGCTTCTCTTCCCAGGTCCAGAGAACAGGGCAGTCCTTCTTCAGACTTCTCCCCAGTTCAGATGTGATCTAAGGTCTGGTTGCCAGATGTGCCACAATTATGTCTAGAAAGTATCCCACTAACAAATGGGCTACTAGATCCTTTCCCGACTGATGATGACTTCCTGTAATGTGTGGCATCTAGCTACCCCAGAGTGCACTATTCTGTCCACTCCCAAGATAGCAGAACCCCTGTCTCAGGGTGTGCGCTTGGTAGCCCACCCTAGAGTTGTGGCTACCTTAGTGCTACACAGGCATGGAAAAACTGGTTTGGCAACTGGTCCCACTTCTCTGTCCCCAATGCCAACCCATCTACCTGAACAGAAGAGCAACCAACACCTCTCATGTGTTAACACCATTTGCTCTTCAAATGTGTCTTCCCCTTTGCAGCTCGCCTTTTGGAGTTAGCACAGCTGATGTGTTAGAGTGTGACCCTGTGCTCGCCAATGGGGCTATTAGCCTTGCCACAGTGAAAACAACAATTTGGGGTTTTTAAAGGTTAGGACATGTAAAAATACGTGTCTTACTTTTTAATATAGAGCACCGTGTCTTAGGACTTGACAGGCACGCTCAGGGGTGACTTATATATTAAAAAGTAAGGATTGTCTTTGTCACTGGTTTAATGGCAAAGTTGAGTTAACAGTTTAAACCTGCTCTGCCAGTCTGCAGTGGCAGGCTAGGAGACATGTTTTCACTTTGTCACGTCCAGGGTGGCACAATAAGTGCTGCAGGCCTGGTGGCCCTCTTTAATTGTACCCCTGCTACCATATACTGGGGACTTCTAATTAAGTAAAGGTATGCCAATTGGGTATGAGCCAATCCAACATTACACTTTTAAGGTTCAGAGCACTGGCACTCAGGTCTGGTTAGATGGCCTCAGTGTACTCAGTGTCAAAAAACCAGCAGCATCAGTCCAAACATTTCAGGGTGATCATGCAAAAGAAGCTTTTCCTTACACAAAGTTACAACAAAGGCAGTAGACGTGATTTATTTATTGTGAACAGTGTGTATTTAAAGCAATGGGCTTTTAAGGGTGGATCATTATTGCACAATGTTAGTCAGAAGACAAGTATTTTATAAGATGGATTACCATAGGTGACACAGTTTTGGTTTGGATTACCCCTATGATAATGATTTTAATGTCGTTTAATTTTTTTTAGGTCTGGTTTGACAGAAAGGCTGTCACCCAGAGCTTATCTACTCACCAATAAACACTGGTGTTAAGATGACTCAAGTAAGGGGTTTTGTCTCCGTCCATATGTTGATCTTCTTGTCTGTAATAATTTGATTGGATAATAGTTGTTAGTAGTTCCATTGCTCATAACAGATGTGTGAATTGTTAAAGCAGACCCAATGTCAAATACAGTAGGAAGGGCAGTTGAATGTAACCCAGTGACTAACACATTAGGAATGTGTTTTGCATTGTGAACTCTCTGGAAAATAAAACAGGAATGGGTTTTGCATTGTAACCCTGAGGCAAATGCAATAGGAATTAGTTTTACATTGTGAACTCTGACCAATTCACTAGTAAGGGGTTTCACATTGCGTAGTCCTAGACATTGTGCTTGCTTTGGCAAATGGAATAGGGAGGAATTTTACAATGTGAATGTTGACAAATAAAATAGGACGGGTTTGGCGTTGTGAACTATATGACAAATGCAAAAGGAAATTGTATTACATTTTGAACTCCATGCCAAAAACAAGGGGAGACTGATTAAATCAGAAGGTCCGTAACTTTTTCACCTGAAGTCGTTAGGGAGTTGTTGAACTTAGCAACCATTCACAGGCATCCTTATAGTTGTAGGTGGCTGCTATGACCCCTACATATGGCTTCATTTTTGGGATAACAAAACGTGTTTTGAGTGTACAGACTCCCCTTTGTGTAAACGCAGGGCTGGACTAAATAATCTTATATAGTGAGAATGTAAAAATTCCTTGTTAATTTTTGTTTTTTTGTGAATTTTGTGAATTTTTGTTTAATAATTGATGTTTTGATTGATGAATAAAACTTACAGCTTTTCAGTGATGTCTTCCACTGTTTATAATACACAGAAGTCAAATAGTTGTCTGCAAATAATTGATAAGTGAATTTGTTCATAAATAACAAGGTCAAGATAATTAAATTGCTTGATCTGCACAAAATGATGTTTTTTCCATAACTTTCAGTCAAGGTACATTTTTGATTTTATACTTTTACAAAGTTGGCACATTCTTGTCCCATCCATTTGATCCCTGCTGCCTGTATCCTAGGTCACATGACTAGGTGTAGATGGCCGTTGGTCTTTGGGTATTTCTACCAGATAGTGAGACAAAGGGGAAATTGTTACGACTCGGTCATCCCATTTCCAGGGGGCGCTGTAAGGGGACTGTCAGAAGCCTGGGTATCACCTTGAACATCTATCTAGAGTCCCTTGCTGACTCCTGTTTGTTTCTCTTTTCTCCCTGGTACACTTGTGTAGGACTACATTTGCTTCTTGGGACTGCAAATCCCATAATGCACAGCTTGGAAGTCAGGAAAACCCGGATTCTGTTTCCCATTGTTTTCAATGGGAGAAGTCCAGTTGCTCCTTTTCACTGGATCCTCTCCTCCGGGACTTGCAAGTGTCCGAAACCACACACACCTGAAACCTCTCCTGTGCAGCCCAGTTTGGAACTGCTTATAAGCAGCCATTTCCTCAAGCTCCCCGTCGTGCATCAGACTTCGATTCCTTTGTGTTACAGACCCTTTGTCGGATGGTGTTCCAGTTTTGTTCCTGTTCCTGTTCTGTTCCAGCTTGATCCTGTTTCCTGTTTCTCTGCCCTGCTCCTGATTGTTCCAGCCAGAGTCTGCTCCCTATCTCTTAGCCTTGTACCTGTTAGTTTCTTCCAGAGCCTGCTCCCTGTTTCTCTGCCCTGCCTTGTTTCAGCCTGAACCTTCTCTATGTTTCCCAGTCCTGTTTACTGCTAATTTCCTACTCCCTGTATTCCAGCCCCGTCCTTGCCTGTTTCAGCCAGAGCCTGCTCTCAGTTTCCCAGTCCTGTCTCTGTTTGTCCCAGCCAGACGTTTGCGCCCTGTTTTCAAGTCCTAGTCCCGCCTTTGCTTCAGCCTGAGCCTGTTCCTAGTTCTTGCCTCTGCCTCTTTGTTTGTTCCCTTCTGTTTCTGTTTCTTCTTGTTTTTTTGTGTCTGGTAAGTGTTCTATCAGTCTTCACCAGTGTATACGTGTCCTCCTGTGTACTGGGGTTGGCTCCTGGTTTCCAGGAGGCAATTCCAGCCCCCATCCTTGACCAGTGTTATATGTTGTATTTCGTGCCTAACAGTGACAGTGTGCTATTGCTGTTTTCTCAGGAATCGCCACTGTGTTTTCAGCTGGACCCACAAGAGCGTGTCCTGTGTATGTAAGTACTATCCTTGTTTGTGCTCTAGGGTCCAGAGACAGAATCACTTCTGCTGCCTCCTTTCTATGGGGCTGGCAGGGTGACTATCTGTAAGAGCAAACTGCACAGAGGCATTGAGATTCCCTGTCACTGTGGGAGGTTCTGCACCTTACTCTGTGTACAACCCCAGCGTGTTTGTCCACTGGTAATCCGTTTCCTGTTTGTTCACACAAGGGTTGCTCTGCTTTTACTTTCCTGTTTCCTGTGCCTGTCCATAGCTGTGCTTTCATGTGTATGCCTTTAGCTGCTCTTCTGCCCCAGCACACTACCTCTTTAGGATATTTGGTGACCTCAAGGGGTGTCCCAACCAAAGTCCTGATCAGACCCGCCCGAAACCGTGACAGAAATAGGAGTTGTCCGGATGGGCCATCTCTGACTTGATGAGGAGGATGAACTGTCCCCTACCACACTTGTACATCACACAGACTCTGCACAACACACTAACAAAGGGAATTGACAATAGTCTTTTGTGACCCCAGACATGCTGGGACCAGGGCAGGGAGGTAGGAAGTTCCAAATACCTCTGGAGGTGGAAACCTCGAGAACCTTCTCCTACTTCAAAGTGGGCACCAGGTATAAATAGTGTACTCTCAGACCCAACACTTCAGTACACCTCTGGACCTGTGAAAGACTCAGAAGAACTGCTATGTTGCTCTGAAAGAAGGACTGCTACCTTGTTGCTGTGTTGCCTGAGTGAAAAGGACTAGACCTGCATCTTGAACACAGGACCATCGGAGTGACTCCAATGGTTAGTTGACTGGCCTCCCGATCAGAGCCTCAGAGACAGAAAAGGCTCCTACCACATTGAACCCAGCACTTGGACTCTGCTGTGAGTCCTACCTGCGAGTGGTGCACCCTAGTTCTGGATCCTTGGGAGCGGGCCTGAAGGTGCTCTGCCAGGCCAGCTGTGATCCTTTAAGCAGAACGAATGCTGTGTGACGCACTTCCTTAGTGACATTTCGGAACCGCTGCAGCGTGATGCATCTATGACACCACATTTTGCATCACAGCCTGCAGGCTCCTTGGAACTGCCGGTGCGCAGCACATTGTCAATTGTCCCGAAGCGGGATCTTGCAAGGCTCTATAACCAGAATTTAAGGTACTTTGTTCAGCGGGCCTAACTTGGTCCTTGTATTCAGCCCGCTGTACACCATAGTTGGCCTGAAATTGTGACTTTGCCCCGGTCCAGCGTAATTAGATAACCATAATTGGTGCTTTGTGCTTAAAGGCACTATTTTCACTTAAATCTTTAAAATGGCGTATGTCCAGTTCTATTGATTGGATTTTTGTTGTTTTGGTCTCAAATAATTTATTACATGTAACTCTATTTTTTTAATTGGTATGGGATTTTTCTTATGTGGTGTTTTCACTTTTATACTGTTTGAAATGCTGCATAAGGACTTTACACATTGCCTCTAAGTTAAGCTTTGTGCCAAGCTACTAGAGGGTTAAGCACAGGTTAATTTGATACGTGATTGTGACTTCACTCTGACTGTAACTGTGGTTGTGGTTTCAGTTGGGTTTCATCCCCCTCAACCAGTAACCCAATTTCCAACAATGGGTTTTACTACATGTCATTTTTGGACCTGGCCACAATAAAATTCCTAGATTCTCCAAAGAGAACCTATGGGGCATATTCACAACTGTAAATATACATGTGTGGCTCTAAATATTACATGTAGGTGTAACTCTACTCTTTTTTGCTATTTACCATTTCAGAGTGCAAATCAGGGGACGGAGCCATGGACGTCAATTCACCAAAATGCCTGGGGCAGCGGAAGTGACATCACCTGCCCTTGGACCTCCACTTTCACTCACACACACACTTACTTACACATACACACATACACATACTCACACTTACATACACTCTCTCACATAAACACACTCTCACCCATAAGCACACACAACACATTTAAAATCATTTTTGCTAACCTCAGCTGCCATGGAAGGGCGCAGTCCCAGCTAATTGTACTCCGTTTGTATTACACTAATAGTGAATAATATGCCACTATTCACTATTATTGTAATGAAAATTGACAGAAAACAAAGAGAGCAACTTGCGTCCATAAGGACGAGCTGTCCCTGTGTTCCTGGCACTGAATTTGCCACCTATGAGGCCAGGGGTCGCAAAGGCAATACCAGGGGTGACAGGGGGCAAGCCAGGGGTCGCAGCTGGAGCTCCTACAACAGAAGCTATGAGTGTGGAGTTACTACCAGTATTCTAAAGTTCATTAGCCTTTAATGTTAGAGACGCATCTTTTGCTAAAGGAAACATTTGTTAGCGGTTCACTTGAAGATGTCACTAAGTAGCGCTAAATGTTCCCTGGATGGCGAAATCACTGAAGCTGTGGTCCACAGACCTGGTTCCATCATAGAAGAGAGCGGCAGCCATTGTCTGCGAGAGGCAGAGGATGATAGTGCGTTACTCCCGCATGTAGGCAGGACTTCCATTACTCTGACAGCGGGCCTAGGGCGCCGGCAAGTGGCAACCCCCAAATAATGCAAAAGGTGTCAACTTTTTGAGTTTAGAAGTGTGGAGGGCCTGCAGCGGGCACGTTTCTACTGTGCCTGGAGCACTGTGTTATGTCCTCAGCCCTTATAAGGGCTGGGACATTCGGTAAGCGTTGCGCGGTAATAAAACACTAAACACCGGCCTTCGTTTCAGTGAGGCGCGGCCGAGTGCGTGCGCTTTCAGCCCCCGGCCCGTCCGCACGGGCTTTCCTTTGCTGGCGTGCCTCCGTGCGCTTCTGACGCACCCAGCCACGCCCGTCTTTATTTTATAGCTCCCGGCCAGCGGCCGAGGAGCAAACCAAAACACCAACAATCAATAGGGGGAAATCCCCAAACACATCCGGGTATTTCACCCCTCTTCTTAACTACCCCCACACCCGTATACTAATAGTGCTGGCCAGTTCCGTCACTGGCCAGCGACATTACATTCCTCCCAAAAAATGCAAAAACACATAACGGAAAGTTAGCATCCTGAAAGATAAGTCAATAATCACACACATGATCCCGGAGACGGGATGAAGGGCAAGGATTTCCCCGCAGACCATATCGGGAAGACCCATCTCGCTGAGAAACTATTTCGGTGGAAGAACCAACAGTCTCAGACTCAGATGGAACCGACACTTGACCATCTTCAACGCCCATCAACGATCCTCTTATAGGGAGGCTAGCCTCAGGCCCCTCGCACCCAGGACTGTTGGCCTCAACATCTTCTCCAACTTCCTCTCTCATTTCACTCTCACCATGAAATCTTTTAAACAATGACACATTTCGGGTCACAGTGTCATTTCCACGCTGCGCCACCACAGCTGACCCTCGTCGTTGAATCACTCTCCATGGGACTGTCGAAAAAAGTGTACGAAACTTGCTACCAGGCAGAGTCTGCTTGAGCAATACCTGATCACCAACCTTCAAATCAGAATTCGCTGCTTTCCTTGCACGGCTGACCCTTTGATTTGACATCCGCCTCTTCTCTTGGACCACGCTCCTAGCCATTTCCGGAGGACACCATGACGGATGATGGGGAATCGCATCAACAGCCGCCCTTCCAAACGCAACATGACCAGGAGCCAAACTAGTGGTGGAGTGAGGTGTTTGGCGATAATTCCGTAAAAACGAAAAGATCGCATACTCCACAGCCTGGCCACCAGCCACCGCAATTCTGATTACCTTATTTAAAGTCCGCATGAACCGTTCCACCTCACCATTGGCCTGAGGCCAACGCGGAGTAATTCGGCGATGACGGGTGCCAGTAATTTTCAAGTACTCCACAAATTCACTACTCTGAAACGGTGGCCCATTGTCAGTTTTTATCTCCGCAATAAGACCATGGGTGGCCATCATCTTTTCCAATCTAGCGATTACCACAGCAGCGGTGAGGGACGGAATGATCTCAACCTCAGGATATTTTGAAAAGTCATCGATTACTACCATGGTGTGGCGACCATCAGGTAGACTACCAAAATCCATACTTGCCGAGGCCCATGGACCGGTAGGGGTTGGTTCCGTTTCAATAGGAACAGGCTTCGCTGATTCACCAGTGGCCTGACACCATCGGCATGATCTGACCACCTGCTCAACCTTTTCGTCCATGAGGGGAAACCACACTTTGGATCTTAGTCGGCTCTTGGTCTTGACCATACCCTGATGGCCATTGTGGGCCAATTCCACCGCCTTGTTGGTAAGAGAGGAGGGGATAACCAGCCGGTTTCCCCTTAATAAGCATCCTTGAGAGTCAATGGTCAGTTCACCCTTTACGCCAGACAGGCTTTCAATGATGCGTTTAGCTTGAGAGTTCATTAAGTGTAACTGATTTTTAATTCGGTACCACTGACCAGTCTGAACAGCCTCCATGACTTTCTGCAAACACTCATCCGATTGGGTCGCTTGTTGGATCTCCCCCATGGTCATAGGTAAAGGCCGGGAACGATCAGCCACGTATCGGACATATTCTTCAGTCTCTTTGGCTTCTTCGACTTCCACTTCGGAGGCACTCCTGGGATGCCTTGACAAGTAGTCCGCCGGATTTTCTGATCCTGGGCGATACTCTAACTGGCATCTGTAATCTTGCAATTGTAGCATCCACTTCTCTATCCTCGGTGGGGGTTTGGAAGCAGTTCCGTTGAATAATGGAAGGAGAGGCTTGTGGTCAGTAGTAACCACAAACGGGCGGCCATATACATAAAGGTGGAAATGCTTGCACCCCCAATGGACCGCAATTGCTTCCTTCTCAATCTGCGAGTAGCGCTGTTCTGTGTCAGTCAGCGACCTGCTGGCATATGCGACAGGAGCCCACATCCCTTCGCGTTGTTCCTGCAACAGTACCGCTCCTAATCCTTTGGGTCCCGCGTCGACGGCAACTTTGGTATTTCTTCTCGGGTCAAAGTATCTCAGTACCGTGTCACTGGACAGCGCCTCTTTGATCTTTTCAAACGCTGTCTGTTCAGCCGGTCCCCACTGCCATGACTCCGACGTTTTGAGAAGATTCCTCAGTGGTTGTGTCAGATTGGACAGATCTCTTATGAATCGACCACAGTAATTAACCATTCCTAAGAAGCTTCGAACTTCCGTGACAGTTGTAGGCGGTGATGCCTCTTTAATATCATTGACCTTTGCAGGATCAGGGGCCACACCTTTCGCAGAGAACATGTACCCAAAAAACTGTATCCGGTCTCTCAGAAATTCGCACTTTTGGCGGTTCAAGGTTAGTCCAGACTCCTGGATGCGTTGCAGGACCTTTTGTAACCTGGCATTGTGTTCCGCAATGGTGGGAGCATGTACCAGGATGTCGTCACTGACATTTATGGTTCCTGGCAAACCCACCAACAGCTCCTGAATCACATTTTGGAATACTTCCGCCGCACTTGATATCCCGAAACTTAGACGCCTGTACCTCCGGAGTCCAACATGGGTCGAGAATGTTGTTATGTAGCGGGATTCCTGGGCTAATACCAGCTGGTGGTACCCCGACCGGAGGTCCAGCTTTGAGAACCACCTCGAATCGCTGAGCTCTCCCAGAATGTCATCTATCGTGGGCGTCAAATGTCTTTCTCTTTTGATAGCCGCATTTGGAAGACGCATGTCCACACAGATTCTCACTTCGCCTGGTTGTTTAGGCTTTCGAGCTACCACGATGGGCGACACCCAGGGAGTAGGTCCAGACACCTTCTCGATAATCCCCGCTTTTTCCAGATTATCTAACTCTTTCTCCACCTGGGGCCTAAGATGGAACGCCACTCGCCTATGGCGGAGAGCTACCGGCTGGATGGTATTATCAATATGGAGTTTGATCTCCCGTCCCCGTAGACACCCTATGCCATTGAAAACTCCCTCATACCTGGCAACCAACTCCGTCACTGATTCTTGATGAATGCTGAGCGCGAATGTCACTATTTGTAACTCCTCTGCCGCCTGACAACCTAACAGCATGCCAGTTCCTCCTTCGGTCACATAGACCTTTGCTGCTATCGAGTTTTGTCCATGAGTAATCGTAGTGTGGAACATACCCCTTAGGGATAGGGGGGTGTTTTGTCCATAGGCATATACTCTAATATTTGTCTTAGTTAAAGGTGGGGTCGGGGACATCTGGCAATGTTCATCAGCCGCTAGCAAATTTATGGATGCTCCTGTATCCACAACAGCTACTACCCCATGACGACCCATCTGTATCTGACACTTCGGAAGTGGTGCTTGGCGACAATTAGTAGGTGTTGTCGCAAATAAGGAGTGAATGACATGAACGACTGTTTCATCGTCATCATCATCCATGTCACTCCCTTGCTCTGATTTTCCACGAGGGGCGTCTTCAAGCGCCACATTCACGGTCGCCTTCCTGGCGTCTTTGGACCTGCACACTTTTGCGAAATGATTCATCTTTCGGCAGCTCGCACAAATCTTTCCCCTCGCTGGGCACTCAGATGCTCTGTGTGGCACACCCCCACAATACCCACATTGTCTGGGTCGCGGACTACTCACTTTTTGTGGAGTTTTCTTCCGGGGTGTCACCACGGCATTGATGACCTCTTCTTTTATCGGACGTTGTAACGCTGCCTCCATGTGTGAAGCCCTGGCTTTCGAGAGCTCCTTCGTTCGACCTAACTGTAGAATGTCCGGTAGGGATTTCCCTGATTCTTCTAGGATGCGTTCCCTGAGGGGAAGTGAAGCACACCCTTGTATTAATTGTCCTCGGACTTCCTCAGTTTCATCATTAAATCTACACGTACTCGCTAGCTCTCTTAATCGTAGGTGAAAAGCATCCAGCGACTCATCCGTCCGTTGTCTCGCCTGTCTAAATATGAATCTTTCATAATCAGTATTGACCATCGGCTCAAAGTGGCGGTTAAGGGCTGCTATGAGTGTTTTATGTGTCTTGGGTGTATCTTCCGCGATATTTTTCACTATTTTGTATATGTCCTTTCCTCCTATATGAATGAGCAGGGCCCGTTTCTGGTCATTCGCTACTTTTGTGGCTTCAAAAAACACCAACACTCTTTCCACCCATTCTCTCCACTTGGGCGCTTGTGTCGAGGGAGCCCCTTCCACCACAAAAGGCTCTACGGGGGGGATTGCTGACATTGTGGTTGGGGTGGTGATGAGCTGGATACTTGCTCTTATGCACACCCTGATCTTATATGCAAAAAATTATTATTATTTTTTTTTTTTTTTCACTCACAGTGCCCTGATATCTCTCGATTTCCACGTTCTGTCGACGATGCACACTTTCAACACTGACTTCCTGCCTTAATTATTCGTTGCATGTGCATTCCTTTCCTTTTCCTTGAGTTCGGAGTGTCAAAACATTTCCTGGGTGCCTGCCCTGCTGCACGAGCACCGCCGTAGACACGCGGCCGCAGCAGGGTTCGACCCTCGAGGCGGGGTGCCCCACTCTCGTCGCCAATTGTTATGTCCTCCGCCCTTATAAGGGCTGGGACATTCGGTAAGTGTTGCGCGCGCTGCGCGGTAATAAAACACTAAACACCGGCCTTCGTTTCAGTGAGGCGCGGCCGAGTGCGTGCGCTTTCAGCCTCCGGCCCGTCCGCACGGGCTTTCCTTTGCTGGCGTGCCTCCGTGCGCTTCTGACGCACCCAGCCACGCCCGTCTTTATTTTATAGCTCCCGGCCAGCGGCCGAGGAGCAAACCAAAACACCAACAATCAATAGGGGAAAATCCCCAAACAAATCCGGGTATTTCACCCCTCTTCTTAACTACTCCCACACCCGTATACTAATAGTGCTGGCCAGTTCAGTCACTGGCCAGCGACATTACACACTGCAAACCCTCGCGCAGGTCCCGGAGTCAGCCCGCGGTCCCGCATCTGAGCAGGAGTTATGGGGTACCAGTACAAGCCCGGGCCTGCAAGA
Organism: Pleurodeles waltl; assembly: GCF_031143425.1. Classification (NCBI taxonomy): domain Eukaryota; kingdom Metazoa; phylum Chordata; class Amphibia; order Caudata; family Salamandridae; genus Pleurodeles; species Pleurodeles waltl. The sequence continues at coordinate 150,914,121 of NC_090441.1, read as the reverse complement.
AGCATCGGAATATGGCGCCCCCTAGTGGCGACTGACGTTACGTGCCTGACCACTAATGTAAAAGCTACGCTTGCTTTTATGTCATAGGGGAGCTCTGGGACCTGAAAATAGCAGGGCCTGGAGTAGTCACCCCCACTGTGACGTCTCTCAATGCCGTCATTGCTTTTTAATGACCTGTCAACCTTGGTTACTGTCCTGCCTTGACCTGCTGGGGTTACTTTGAGGTAACACTTTGCAGTAATCCCCACAAAGTAGCGTTACTCATGTTTCGGCTGCATTAGTCTGCTGAGCGGGGGCTTAACGTGGTTTAAACAAGCGCAGCGGGCTTCATAATTCATGCTAAGTGATGCTTGCGTTAATTCCGCCGCTGTTGACTTTTATTTCCTCGTCGCGGGAGAGTAAAGTCACCTGGAGCTTCCGCCTCGTCTCATTAGCTCAGTTGAGTGATGCTCGCTCGCCTGGAAGCGCTTTCCTGAAATCTGAGTGTCGAGGCACTTTATGAAAACGCTGGAGTGGTATCTGCATAGCCTGCCATTTGTTATTTAACAGTTTTACAGTTTAGCGTGAATCACAACCAACCTGCTGATCTGTTAGTAAAACACATCCTAAATTATTTGTGTGCATTTATAGACGTATGGGAACTAGGATGCTGCATGCAATGGGGCGGGGTCAGTGAGCGTGGGGGCGGAGTCAAAGGTGTAGGTAAAAAAACAAAATGTTCTGTAACTTTTATTGGTCTTACACCTTCAGATAGTTACATACAAAATATCTCTCAGCTTAAATGAAAAATACATTTTAAAAAGTTACGTTAATCAGTGGGAAGCACACAATTGTAGATCATGAAACCTCTATTAGTAAATGCACTGCTGAGGTCTGTGTGTAAGCGGAAAGACACAGAAAAAAAGTCTTGGCTGGTGCAGTGGAGAATAGTGGCTGGTGTAATGATTTATTTTTATGTAACTGTCTTGCAAAGCAGACACTGCACAGCTCAGCTAGAATAATACATCTTTGTCATCACAAAGCTTCATGTGATTGGATCAATTAATGCTTCCCATGCCACTGGATTCAAGCTAGCCTGGCTGATGAGGGGTGAAACCCCGAAACCGGTCCCAGGATGCTTGTTTCCAGTCCAGGGAAGACCTGGCCTAGCAGTTCGGGCTGGACTGTTCCCATGGGGAACAGGGTCAAGACTGATTTGCATATGGCTGGGTCCAAACTGGAATGGCATGGGCAGCAAAAAAACGATGGATTTAGGCCCAGATCACTGTACTGGGGGTGAATGTTTGACAATGTTCAGCATTCCGTCCATCACTTGTTGTTTTTGCTTTGTCGCCCTAAGTGGGAAGGGTATGCCCAGACGTGGGTCCCGTGCTTCCCATGCCACTGGATTCAAGCTAGCCTGGCTGATGAGGGGTGAAACCCCGAAACCGGTCCCAGGATGCTTGTTTCCAGTCCAGGGAAGACCTGGCCTAGCAGTTCGGGCTGGACTGTTCCCATGGGGAACAGGGTCAAGACTGATTTGCATATGGCTGGGTCCAAACTGGAATGGCATGGGCAGCAAAAAAACGATGGATTTAGGCCCAGATCACTGTACTGGGGGTGAATGTTTGACAATGTTCAGCATTCCGTCCATCACTTGTTGTTTTTGCATTGGATCAATTAAACCAGTATGGGCTCCTAAGACCCCTTTACACTTGCAGATTAGCCAGTTGTGCTCATTTTCATTTCTTTAGGGTAGGAGGCACCCTGGCAAGAGGGCCTGTTCATTGTTAAGCTGCCTGCCCCTCCCTCGGAGGCTAGGATTATGCTTCTCAATTTTTACTACTCAAACAGAGCAGCCAATAGAATAACAGTAAAAACAGGAAACACACCATAACTGAGGCTTTGAACCATGCCCCTCGTATAATCCACCAATAGCAGTCCAAGACAGTCTACAAAATAGAGAGGTGACATAAACACTTCCTCTTTCTTTACAAAACAGCAACTCCGAAGACAAAGAATCCAACACGATCCCATAGACATCTCCAGTTCTAATATAACTTAGAAAAACCTCTTGCATTCAACAGAAAAGCTGAGATCCACGACTCCTTACGATTGCTTGGGATCATTTCCTGAAATAAAAGAAAATATAAGTACCTTCTCAACTCCAACAGACTCAATAAAGGGAGGGTCAAAATTTAACGAACCCATGCACCGTAATCACTTAAAAATAATCAGCATGATAACTTGTCCCAACGGGTGGGATAATCTTTGCCTCTGTGTCCTTAATAGAATCTAAAAATCTTGTCGGAAAGCTAGAAAATGTTGTATTCTACGTCAGAACTGGAGGCTCCGATTATGCTGGTTCAAAGCTGATCAACAACCAAAGACAAAACATGTACCACTGGTTTATAATAAAACATTTTAAACAGGGAATCACTTGACCAATCTGCTGCGTGCAAAATATCTTCCAATTTAGAACCCAACAGAAAGGCCTTAGAAGCCACGGCTCCTCTGGTGGAATGTGCACCATAAACAGATACATCTATGCCTGCTTCGGACATAATCCAATGGACCCAATGCGCTAGCATTGCGGCCAAAACTGTCCGAAAAGGTTTCTGAATAGCAATTAGAAGAGGACCTAACAGATCTGATCTATGACTAGCTGTATGTTGTTCAAATACCTTTAAACACTTGACAACACAAAGCTTTTGATTATGAGGGAAAGCAGGATAATCTATCGAAGTAGACAGACATTTTGTGCACCTAGAAATAAGAAACAAAACTCCTGTGGGAGAAAATAACCTACCTGCTAAATCTAAAGCCCTCACATCAGAGACTCTTCGACAGGAAACTAAACATAATAGCATAGTCAATTTTGCAGATAACTGTTTCATAGACAACACATAATTATCTGGCCATGCATCCAAAAAAGATAACACAACATTTACATCCCACAATTGAGAGTAATGCGGTTTAGGAGGGTTAGCCACCCTACTGCCTTTTAGTAACTTACATAATAAGGGATGTTGACCTACAGGTTTATTATTTATCCAGTCATGAGCAGCAGAAATAGCTGACCTGAAGTTATTTAGTGACCTGTAACATAAACCATTGTCAGCACACTCCAACAGGAAATTTATAATGTCTTTGAGTTCGAATCCCACGGGATCCACCTCCCTTCGAAGGCACCAACCCACCCACTTCTTCCATGTCAAAGAATATCGTTTACGGGTGGAAGGAGCCCAAGCCTGTTGTATAAAAGAGGCAGCTGAAGACAAAATGCCCTGCATCTGGTCATGTCTCCTGACATCTTCCAAGCCATTAGATTCAGTTGACCTGCTAACTGAAGAGGATGGGGGGATACCACTGGATGCAGAAGGAGATGAGGGAAGCTTGGGAGCAGGAGAGGAAGAGCAAGGGATAATTCCAGAAGGGATGGAAACCATGGTTGACTCTTCCACACTGGAGTGATAATAACCAACGAAGCTGAGTGCCGCCTCGTGAACATTGACACTTTCGTGATCATGCTGATCGGAGGAAAGGCATAGTTCATTTGATTCGACCAATCCTGCAGAAACGCATCTGTCGCCAGAGCTAACGGATCCAATCTGGTCTCCAACTGTAAAATCTCAGCAGCTGAAAATTGAGACGAGACGCAAACAGATCCGTATGACAGAGACCAAGAATAAGCATGATCTTTTGAAAGATAATTGGATGGAGCTTCCAATGGCTGTAGTCCATCAGAAAATGTGAATCCCAATCTGCAACCAGATTGTCCTTCCCCAGGAGAAACTCCGCTATCACAAATATTTTCAGTGAAAGGCAAGAACGCCAAAACTCTCTGGCAATGATCGCCAAGAGACAAGATCTGGCTCCCCCAGACGGTTGATGTAACGCACCGTGGACACGTTGTCCATCCTCAGGAGAATGCAATAGTTGCTCTTTAGACGAGAAAGGGACTTGATAGCAAAGGAACCTCCCAACAAATCTAGGCAATTTATGTGTAACTGAAGTTCCTCGGAAGACCAACGACCCCCTGTCGAGAAGTGGCTGCATCTCGCTCCCCAGCCCCAATGATTGGCATAGGACTTTATCACTATTTCTGGGGAGGTCCCAAAGATGGCTCTGCTGTTCCAGGCTTCCATGTGTGAAAGCCACCATTGTATCTCCTCTCGGGCTCTGAGGGACAAGGGAATCAAATGATCGTAAGGAAGACCCTGTTGCAGATAATAAATCCTTAATCTCTGTAAGGCTCTGTAATGTAGGGGCCCTGGAAAAAACACCTGGATCAATGAAGCCAGAAGTCCCACAGTCCGAGCTAGGGATCTCAAAGAAACCATCTGCTTTGACAATGTCCCTTTCAACTCCCTCTTGATTGATTTCATTTTCTCTGGAGGCAGCAACAATTGGGCCTTGACTGATTCCACTAGAAACCCCAAAAACCCCATTTGTTGGGAAGGGATCATAGCAGACTTTTTGAGATTGATCACAAATCCAAGAATTTGTAAGAGAGAAACTGTCCATGACAGATGATTTAGCAGAAGATATTGCTCTTGTGCTAAAATAATCATGTTGTCGAGGTAAATGATCATGCAAACTCCCCTCCCACGGAGATGTTCCACCACTGGCTTCAACAGTTTAGTAAAAACCCAAGGGGCTGAAGAAAGACCGAACAGGAGAGATAGATACCCGTACCATTTGTCCCTCCGACAAAATTGGAACAATTTCCTATGGGAGGGCACCATGGGGATTGTTAAGTAAGCGTCCTTGAGAGCTAGGCAAACCCTCTAATCTGCTTCTTGGAGAAGATCTCTCAAAAGATGGATACCCTCCATCTTGAAATGTCTGTAAACCACAAAAGGATTGAAATTCCTGAGGTTGAGAACCAACCTTTGACCACCCCCTTTCTTTTGCACTAAGAAAAGATTGCTGCAGAAGCCTTCTGGATGTTTAGAGGTTAGGGCGATAGCCTGTTTTGCCAGCAATTCTCGAATTTCAGAGTCAATAAAGGAACTGTCTGGATGGGAACAAAGGAGAGGGGGAGGGAGAACAGGTTGGAGAGGAATAGAGGTATGTTTTATAGGGTAGCCCTGAACTGTGATTAGCACCCATACATCTGAAGAGATGTTGCCCCAATTATGAACAAACTGTTTGAGTCTGCCCCCCCAACGGAATACAAAGAAGAGAAGGATCCGTTACCTGTGGGAGAATTTTCCATGGCTGTGAAACCTCTGTTGGCACCTAGGAAGCCGCACCCTCGTGCAGATCTGTTCCTGGAGGAGTAGAAACCTGCCTGTGATGGTGCCTGAGTATATCCTCTGCGTCTGGGATAGGTTCCTCTTGAAGGACTTTGTTGATATTCCCGGTCGGTTGACTGTCCTCGAAAACGACCAGCCCTTCCAAAAAGGGTGTTGAACATGCGTTTGAGGGAAGTCTGAGATTTGACCAGTGAAGTGAAAATGTTTACAAATTTCGCAATGTCTTTAACAAAGCAGTCACCGAACAATTGACCTTCAGCAAGAGGTCCCGTCTCTGCAGATGCCAGGTGTACTAGTTGAGGGTCAATGCGAAGCAGAACAGATTTCCTCCTTTCTGAAGCTAGTGCACAATTCGCATTACCCAAAAAACAGATGGCCCTTTGAGTCCAACCAGCCAATACCTCTGGGTGAATAGTGGCTCCTGATTCTTGGGATTGTAGAGCTAACTCTAGAATCCTGGCAAATTTTCCCTATCACATCCAATAGCTTGTCTTGATACACCTTTAGTGCTCTGTCAATAGCCTTCATAGGGTCTTTGTTATGTTTTTTGAGGAATGACACCATGCTGGCATCAATTTGAGGGGTGATGGCAGTCTTGTGTGGAAGGTCAGGTCTCGGGCACTCCGATTTTAATCTTGATCTCACCTCCCTTTCAAACTATTTTCTGATATGTTGGTGCAAATACTCTGCCACTGCTTGGGCTGGGGCTGGAGCTCAATCAGAAGATCTGGGAAAGACAATGTCAGAGGGTTCAAAAGTGAAAGGTGAGGGAACTGGAGGGGAAGAATGTTTCCGTTTCTTGGAGTGTTTGTGAGCTTTGCGAGATTCTTGTGAGGATGATGAAGAAGCAGATTCCGAATCGGAATGGAGGGGCACTACAGGGGAAGGGTTAGTGGCCGCAGAATAGGCGTGATCTTGGGAGGATGAATGTGATAATTTGGCCAGGGGATTAGAATGGGGTCAAGATTGGTCAGAAGGCGGGCCAACCAGAAGGGAAGGGTCCATAGGCGGAAGGGGCATGGATGCAGGACGTGACATCTCTTCAAGGCATTTGGATAAAGTCTGCAGATCAGGGGAAAGCGCCTAATCCTCAGATTTGTGAATGGAGGAATCAATAATTTGTTCAATAACAGGTTCAAAATAGTAATCTTCATCCTCGTAAGGGCCATAGAACATGAGACCCTGAACGTAGGTCTCATAGTTTGACATGATAGAATAACTATCAATATACATCCCAGAGGGAATCAGGAGTCTTCTAGGAACAGAAGAGTCTTAACAGGGTTAACTATGGAATAGAGGAACCCAATCAATAATTTTTAAAGCCCCAGTCTGCCTAGGTCTGGGACGTCGAATATGCCAAGTCGGTAGAAGTTCCAAAAATTATCTTCATAGCACTAGGATCTTCAAAACCTCAATATCGGTGAGAAAAACAGCTTTCTGGCCTAATGCCTATGGAATAAGAGGCCCCAACTTTTGCAGCCCGGGACAGGCGTCCGTATCATGTGTGGAGAGGTCAGCCAAGCGAAAGCGTCTCGGCTGCCCCGCACAGAATAGTACGCGCGCGTGCGTAGCCCATTGAGCTACGTTGCTTGGTGTAAATCACAGGCCGAGGGCCCGCGGAGGTCAGGCAAGTATACCTGACGGATCGCAGGCCAGAGAAGACGGGGAACGGGGCTGGAAAAAGGAAGGGAAGCGGGGACTCATAAGTGGAAAATTATTAATACACCATATAAACAATAAAAGATAAAGAAATAAATGTATCAAAAGAAAAAAGGCATAATTTAGGGAGGTGCAACACGCACCTATAAACGCGGCGCAAAGAGACCGAAAGGTCAAAGAATCACAGCGTGCCGCAATAGCAATCTAAACGGTATAGTACACCACAGTATAAGAATATATGACAAGCGAGGCACTTATCTCGGCTGCGGAGCAGCAAAGAAAGAGGAAGTGTTTATGTTACCTCTCTATTTTGCAGACTGCATTGGACTGCTATTGGCAGATTATACGAGGGGCACGGTTCAAAGCCTCAGTTGTAGTGTGTTTTCTGTTTTTACTGTTTTTCTATTGGCTGCGGTGTTTTGGAGTAGTAAAGATTGAGCCTCCGGCCCTGACATAGAATCCCTGAATGAAGCTTAATCTGAAGCATTTCAACGATCGGAATTTATAGTCCCGGGACAGTTGTCTTTTCATAAGAAGTAGGGGAACTTCTTTTCATAAAGTAAAAGAGTATGGGCACGTCGTGCCCCTCTGATCCCACACACCTCGACCACTGCATGAAGGAATGCATGGTCATCTGTGCATCAAGCAAATACTGGAAAAACAGTATCAACAGTGAGAATGTGAACATGAGCAACTTAATACTCAGTAACGTAACCAGTGTATCGTGGGTCACAATTGAAGGAAGGAAATGCGCCCCCGCTGCTGTTTGGATCACAAAATACAGCCATATTCAGGGTTCAGTGAGTTCCTCCGGACCCTGGTGCCACTATGCCTGCTGCACCAATGGAAACTATGCTCCTGCATGTAGGATATGCCTATGTCAGTTTTATATGGTTTTGACCGAGGGTTTGTGCTACAGAGCATATTATCTGGGTTTGTCTGCAACACGCTGTGCTTAGTTTGTAAGATACGAAAGAGACGGAACCTAAACTTTTTCTTACGTGTCCGTTGCCCACGCTGGGTCCTGAGTTGTTGAATACTAAGGCTCATATTTATACTTTTTTAGCGCCGCATTTGCGCCACTTTTTGACGCAAAAGCGGCGCAAACGTACAAAATAATTGTATTTTGTACGTTTGTGCCGCTTTTGCGTCAAAAAGTTGCGCAAATGCGGCGCTAAAAAAGTATAAATATGGGCCTAAGGGGGTCATTCTGACCCCGGCGGGCGGCGGTTGCCGCCTGCCTGGAGGGAACCGACATTTGGCCGCCCTGCGGTCAAAAGACCGCTGGGGCCATTCCAACACCCGTTCCCGCCATCCTGTTCCTGGCGGTAAAAACCGCCAGAAACAGGCTGGCGGGAAGGGGGTCAGAATCCCACTTTTTTAGCGCCGCATTTGCGCAACTTTTGGGCCCCAGGACACCTGTTCCCGCCATCCTGTTCCTGGCGGTAAAAACCGCCAGAAACAGGCTGGCGGGAAGGGGGTCAGAATCCCCATGGAGGCGCTGCTTGCAGCGCCGCCATGGCGGATTCGCCCAGCCGGGGGAAATCCGGCGGGAAACCGCCGGACCCGGTTTTCTGACCGCGGCTTTACTGCCGCGGTCAGAATGGGCAAGGAAGCACCGCCAGCCTGTTGGCGGTGCTTCCGTCACCCGCGGCCCTGGTGGTCTATGACCGCCAGGGTCGGAATGAGGGCCTAAGTGTGGTGAGTGCTTGGAGTGGTGATTGGTTGGAATATATGTTTGTAAGCTGGAATGTTGACATGGAATTGGAAGGAAAGAGTGTGGTTGTTTGCAAGTGAGCTTTGCCAGAGTCCAAGAGATTATTAGTAGCTGTGATTAATTGCTTTCTTATCTGGAACTTGAAAATAAAAGTACACCCACATGTGGCAGGTGCATCATCTTTACAATACTCTGCTGCCAAGTCTTGTTTACACCTTATGCTTGTCTTTTAACGTTCTACACTACCTGCCTCTGTATCTCACTCCTGCAGATTCATTTTATCCCTGTTTTCTCCCTTTGTCACTGTTTACCTAAGTCTGGCAGTGAAAAATAGGTCCTGCTCTCCAGAAATAAGAGCCAGTGCTCACCACCCATGCAAATTAAGCAGTGCTTTTAGAAAAAAAGAAATCAACACAGAAAATGTACAGTGGGTTATGTTAATACAGTGTAAGGAGCCACCTTAATGGGGCAGGTAAGCTTCACGTTTTTAAGGTGTCTATCGGGCAAGATTGCCGACAACTATGATGCATGTATTTTATTAATCACGAAGGAGTTAATTAAAACCTTTGCATGTTAAAAAGAGCATGTTACAAATACAATATAAATACAAATAAAAGACAAATGCATCAGCTAGAAAACAAGCATTTCTAAAACAACAGTGTACTTTAAAAAACGACCATGTATCATGAATCATAGAGAAGCACACACGGGCCAGGAGTCCTTTTTAGTATTCTCTTTAATTGTGACAAACATGGCAGATAAAAGTGAAAGTGTCTAAGAAGTGCAAAGAGAGCAGGGGAAGCATTTAGCAATAAGTTCTTCAGATAGGGTGTGCACCAGCTTTAAATACCTTCTCCGCACTGATGGTAAATGTTACCAGGCAGGCTAGTAGGTGGCCCTCGAGCCTTGCAAGCAGAACAGCAGGGCTTGATGGCATGATCCCACTCCATAAGCACTAAAAAGGCTACGTAAAAGCTTTCCGCGTGCAGATGCAAAGCGGGACATATGGACAGTATGTGCAAAAAGGTTCTTCTGGCCCCTGAACCCAGCCTGCATAACGGCAAGCTGGGTCCCGGGGCCCACAGTGGTAGAGCATCCTTCGATGGTGGTAGGCCGAATCTCAGCCCTAAAAAATTTGGATTAGTAGAAGCCTTTGATGGATCCAAATAGATAACTGTGGAGTCGGTGATATGTAGGTAGTGATGCATAGCCACGAGTGTTTGCACTATTGAAAGCGTTCCTTGTTTTACCCCCATGATGATGGCTTTGTTTGCGTGTTCATTCACTCTGGGTTCAACAGCATTATGAGGTCAGTGTTCTTCCTATAGATGTTGCGAGCCCAGTGCTTCTAAAGCCTCAATTCTAGACTGGGCCCAACAGTTTGATTGGCTGTTATCCCGACTCTCTTTCCAAGTGAGTATTCAGGGGACCCATTCTTAGGGATGACAGGTACTTGAGAAGGACACTTTCTTGTACTAGCCCTTGCTCTTGTAGCCCAAATTCTAAGTGAATTTGTGCAGGTGACGTATTCTGTGGTAAGTGGAATATGAGGCGAAAGACTTCACTCTGAGCGTTGCTCTGGAATAGACTTAGGTTTCCTGGGAAGGCTGTTGATCTGTAGAATAACACTGGGATCAGTTTTGCTCTAATTGCTGCCAGGATTGGTTTCCAAGTTGGCCTGTAGAATTTGCTGTGCAGTGTTTGAAAGGAGGCAATGAGTGAAGCAATGAGAGGCTGAGGGAATGCCGCTCATGGAGCCTGACCCTGAGATAGTTATAGGTGGAACTCTTTTCTATGGATTGCCTCCCAGGTACCATTTTCCTTTCTTTTTATGGCCACTTCCACAAAAGAGTATTTTAGTTTTGTCTATCTTCCTGTTTATTGCACAGTAGAGAAGCAGCGCGTTCAGCAAGTTTTGCAGGCCAATAGGGGTTAAATTCATGAGGACTATATCGTCTGCGTGTTAGAGTGACGTCAGCGGGTGTTGTCCCAGTTTCAGGGGATGTGAATGTGCCTCATCCAGTGCTTTACTCAGATCTGAAATGATTGCCGACAACTAAGAGCTCCTTGAAGAAGCCTCACCTGTAAGTGGAGCAGAGCTCTAGATGATCTGGTGACCACCATAGGTGGGAGGAGTCTGACTCAGAGATCACCATCCACAGGCGAGTGGTGCTGCCCATCAGACAGTGAATGTTCATGGTGCTCCACACCTGCTCCTCATGGCCAGGGGTCCCCTTCTGATGCACATGAAAGCCAACTCCCGCCAAGCAACCAATCACGTGGCCTTCTCCATATGAGGGATCGAACTTAAGCGACTCCGTAGGTCTATGTCATGCATAACCACTGGCCAAACACGTTGCGGTCCTAGCACAGGGTGCCTTTGTCCTTAGCACTGTGTTTCTTGGGGGCACAACTACTGTCCAAACATAATCCTTGTATTCTCTGCACAGGGCAGCTTGTCCTCTGCTGGGTTGATGCCCTGGGCTCGTCCTCCCTGAGCACTATCTTCCTGGTGGACTGATAAATCCTGTGGCCATCTTGAGGCTTCCTGCTAAGTCATAGCCATAGACAAAGAAAGCGGATTCACATGCCAGCCATCCTGGGGCTTCTGGATTTTTTTTCTCCATAGAAACAAAAATAGGACTCACTTGCCATGCCATTTGGGACCTCCTAGAGGAGAGTAAGTCCTAGAGACAGAAAGAATACTCAGTTAGACTGCCATCTGGGAGCTCTCTTGACAGAGTAAGTCTAGGAAACAGAAAGAGGACTCACTCATCCAGCCTGTTTCACAGATCCCAGAGTATGACTGAATTCGGCTGATGGCTGGACTGATGTGCCCATATCTGGAACACACATTGTAACTGCAAGCAAACGACTCCTCCACAATGATCCCGTGTGTGCTGGAAATCTGGGTAGCCATATGACTGCACTCTACTTATACATGGTGTTGCAAATGGCTTTTCTGCAGGGTCACCCCCAAACTTTTTGCCTGCCTCCTTCTCTTTTTCTGACCTCATTTTTGCTGGCTTTAGGACTCTGCACACTTTACCACTGCTAACCAGTGCTAAAGTGCATATGCTCTCTCCTTAAAACATGGTGACATTGGCTAATACCTAATTGGCTTATTTAATTTGCTTGTAAGTCCCTAGTCAAGTGCACTACATGTGCCCAGGCCTGTAAATTAAATGCTACTTCTGGGCTGCAGCACTGGTTGTGCAACCCCCATTAGTAGCCCCCTAACCATGTCTCAGGCCTGCCACTGCAGTGCCTGTGTGCAGTTTCACTGCCACTTCGACTTGGCATTTAAAAGTACTTGCCAAACCTTAAACTCCCCTTTTTCTACATCTAAGTCACCCCTAAGGTAGGCCCTAGGTTGCCCATAGGGCAGAGTGCTAAGTAGGTAAAAGGCAGGACATGAACATGTGTGTTCTATACGTCCTGGTAGTGTAAAACTCCTAAATTCGTTTTTACACTGCTGTGAGGCCTGCTCCTTTCATAGGATAGCATTAGGGCTACCCCCATATACTGTTTGAGTGGTAGATCCTGATCTGAAAGGAGTAGCCAGGTCATATTTAGTATGGTCATAATGGTGATACAAAATCCTGCTTAGTGGTGAAGTTGGATTTTATATTACTATTTTAGAAATGCTACTTTTAGAAAGTGAGCATTTCTCTACATTTAAATCCTTTTGTGCCTTCCAATCCACGTCTGGCTGGGTTTAGTTGACAGCTCCCTTGTGCATTCACTCAGAGACACCCCAAACACACGATACTCAGCCTCACTTGCATACATCTGCATTTTGAATGGGTCTTCCTGGGCTGGGAGGGTGGAGGGCCTGACACTTACATGTCAAAGGACAGTAGCCTGCCCTCACACAAAGGACTGCCACACCCCCTACTAGGACCCTGGCAGACAAGATGGAACTGAAAGGGGACCTTGTGCACTTCTGAGCCACTCTTTGAAGTCTCCTCCACTTCAAAGGCACATTTGGGTATTTAAACAGGGCCACTGACCCTACCAACTTAGACACTTCTGAGGTAGACACTCTACCTGAAAGACACTTCCTGGAGAAGAGAACCAGAACCTGCATCCTGCCAAGAAGAACTGCCTGGCTGCCCAAAGGACTCATCTAACTGCTTTGTGTGAAGGACTGCTGCCTTGCTGTTGCTCTGCTGCCTTGCTGCTCTCTGGCTATGGTGAGAAGTGCTCTCCAAGGGCTTGGATAGAGCTTGCCTCCTGTTCCCTGAAGTCTCAGGACCAAAAAGACTTCATCTCCACAAGAAGGACTCCTTGTGTGGCGAAAATCGGCGCACAGCCTGCATCGCAGTGAAAAATGAACTGCACGCCAAACCGTAACGACGCGGCCCAACTTCGCAACAAGAAGATCGACGCAGCTCCAGCGTAGTGGCCAGAAATTCAATGCACAGCCCACTGGATCGATGCACAGCCGAGCCGGAACGACTCAGCCCGACTTCCAGAGAGGAATCGATGCAGCGCCTGCTGTGCAGTAGAAATATCCACGCAATGCCCACCGGATCGACGCAGCCCCTGTGACTTCATCCTGTCAGCACCGGAAATCCACTCATTGTCCCCTGGGCGTCCAAAAACCCCGCAACCCTAAGAGGATCCGCGACCAAGTGCCGGAAATCGACGCAAAGCCGTTCATGCATGAAAACTAAACGACGCATCGCCATGTGCGGCCCGAGAAATCAACGCTCACCTCCTTGCTTTCCACGCATCTCCTCCTCTGCGGTTCTCTGTAGAGATTTTGAATGCAAACCAGGTACTTTGTGCTTGAAAGAGACATTTATTGCTTTTAAAAGACTAAAGACACTTTATATCATTTTTACAGTGATCTTTTCAACATATACTTATTGCATTTTAATTGTTTTGATCTGCATCTTATCAGATAAACATTATGGGGGTTATTCTAACTTTGGAGGAGTGTTAATCCGTCCCAAAAGTGACGGTAAAGTGACGGATATACCACCAGCCGTATTACGAGTTCCATAGGATATAATGGACTCGTAATACGGCTGGTGGTAAATCCGTCACTTTTCCGTCACTTTTGGGACGGATTAACACCTCCTCCAAAGTTAGAATAACCCCCTTATATATTTTTCTAAACAATGTGTGGTGTATTTTTGTGGCGCTATACTGTGTTATTGCATGATTTATTGCACAAATACTTTACACATTGCCTTCTAAGTTAAGCCTGACTGCTCAGTGCCAGGTTACCAGAGGGTGTGCACAGGATAATTTGGATTGTGTGTGACTTACCCTGACTAGAGTGAGGGTCCTTGCTTGGACAGGGGGTAACCTGACTGCCAGCCAAAGACCCCATTTCTAACACATGGGGACTGCACAACAACTTCTCTTCCACAAAGAACGTCCTTGGGTTTGAACTATGTGCTGAATTTTTTAAATAGTAAAGTTCCTGAACTATTCTGTCCCGATACTATTGAATGGCAATATACCTGATCGTAAACATACTTGACCCGGAATCCTGAACAGCCCATGATCAAACTTGTGACCCACCTCATCCTGTTCCCTCCCATCCCAGAACAGTAGCCCCCTAAAAATTGATATTGAAAAAACTCACAGAGGGTGCACTTGTAGGCTAAAATACATAAAGGGCCCAGGTAACAACTCTCAGCGTGCACTACCTGATGTTCCCCCTGTAAACAAAATGCATCCAAGCTGTGCCCTACCAGAAACAGACACTCCCAACCATGGCGCAGTACACTAGCTCTCTCCTCTCTGACAAACTACCCAAAGCCAGTACCAACTCATACAAACCTTTTTTCTTTCTAATCTCTCCAAGAACACTTTGAAGAAGTTGAAACACAAACTCATGAGAGAACTACCAAAGACACTGTACACTGACCAATGCAATGCCATAGAGGATGTCTAAAAACAGATCTCCAGTTTTTCATCTACCACCACTCACGCTAGGAAGAACTTCTCTCCAAAGAAATGCCAGTGGTAGAGGTAAAAAAATTCACATGGAAGCACTTTTTATCCCCCCCAATACCCTCCAGTGGAAAGTTGTGAATCACAATCTTCAGCAACAGCAAGACAATAATTCAGTCCACAGGTAAAGGCCTGACACTCTTCAACTACAAATCCCTTTCTAGCCTCTCAACTAACTTCACCCCCTTCTTCCCCTCTCAGAACTCAATTCTTCCTGCTTTGCTTTCCCCTCCTTGTACAACTAACCCCTATCACCTCTCTTAATCTTCCCCAACCTGTGCCCATCACCCTGAAAGACACTAGCATCCCATTCCGCCCTCCCACCTCTATCATCTCTTCCTCCTCACTTCTTCTGATCCTTCTTCCACTGCAACTCACACTCACAATGACTCCAGCTCCTACGTGTCATTTCCTTTATAGAGCAGCATCCCCATCCTAAAGAGGCTTCCATCGTGTTCTCTCCACATGGACACAACAATGCAGACCAAGCCGTCACAACTTCAACCGAAGAAATATATCCCCCTATCTCTCAGGCAGTATTAATACCAGCTCCAGAACTGACACTCCATCAAATGGACTCCTCCACGACACAGAGTGCTCTCAGACACTCTTCAACAGATCTAGCTCCATGAACACCAATTGATTTATGCGCTGGAATCTCCCTCTATCTCACACTGCCATTCTAAATGCTCTCACAGAATAAGTAATGCATGACCCTATATAACCACTAAGGGTGTGGGTTAGTAGGGGTTGAGGGTGGAACCGAGTCAGTGTTCCCTCAAAAGGCGGTATCTCTTGGGTCGCCTTGTGATACGGAATAGAAAAGGTGTGGGTGGAGAGTGTCCCCGAGGGTGGAAGGCTATGTTGTTCTACGGGGTGAAGGAGGGGAGTTCCCTTACGGACTAGGTGGTCTCACACACATAATAGTGTCTTGCTTCATCATTTGACCACCTAGCCCCACCCAAGTAAGATGATACTACTTGGGCGGACTCAACCTCTTGGTTATAAGAACCAGAGGGAGTGCTGAAATTAAACTGACTGGATAAATTACAGGGATCCAGGTGAGGTGGAGATAAAATGACCATACATGTCACCAATTACTACTAGTTAAATTTTAATGGGGTGCATGTTGGTAAGGTTAAGAACAGGGGGGGAGGCTCATTTGAGAATAATGGGGGTCATTCCAAGTCTGGCGGGCGGCGGAGGCCGCCCGCCAGACTTCCCCCCTCCGAAATACCGCTCCGCGGTCGAAAGACCGCGGAGGGTATTCTAAGTTTATCCCTGGGCTGGCGGGAGGTCGCCAAAAGACCGCCCGCCAGCCCAGGGAAAAACTCCCTTCCCACGAGGATGCCGGCTCGTAATCGAGCCGGCGGAGCGGGAAGGTGCGATGGGTGCTGTTGCACCCGTCGCGTATTTCACTGTCTGCCAAGCAGACAGTGAAATACTTGTAGGGGCCCTCTTACGGGGGCCCCTGCAGTGCCCATGCCAGTGGCATGGGCACTGCAGGGGCCCCCAGGGGCCCCGCGACCCCCCCTACCGCCATCCGGTTCCCGGCGGGCGGACCGCCGGGAACTGGATGGCGGTAGGGGGGGTCGGAATCCCCTCGGCGGCGCAGCTAGCTGCGCCGCCTTGGAGGATTCCAAAGTGTTGCCGGTCCGACCGCGGCTTTACCGCCGCGGTCGGAATGCCCTTGGGAGCACCGCCGGCCTGTCGGCGGTGCTCCCGCGGTCCTCCAACCCGGCGGTCATTGACTGCCAGGGTTGGAATGACCGCCAATGTCTCTTAGCGTCTAAAAAGGAATACGTATGACCAACATGTTTCTGCCCTCTCAAAGTGCTGGTGGGTCAGGGGCATTAGTCAGGGTCTAGGATCCCGGAGCACTAACAATAAGTGAAGTGCTCAAAGTGAATATTGAAGAGCCTACCTGAACAGGTGGTTCATGGTGTGGTAGGTCTGTAATGGCCCGGGGTCGGGGGTGGATGGCCTCTGGTCTGGCTTGTGCCGGGGTAGGGGTATTCCCTTGTAGTCACACTCACTCCAAAGGGGTTACCGAGGAGAGTACCTACGTGCACCTGGCAGACGTGAAGAAGTATTTCACATTTATTTACTCACACTTCAAACTATGTGCTGTGTCCTATTTCCTACTCTAAAAATATCAAAATCATATGTAAATATCAACAACGATTTATTTCAACTCCCCACAAGGCGGAGATCAATTCGCCTCTTCAAAGTAACAATATCCAATCACACATTTTCAGTGTGCTTTTTTAAAATTATGCTACAATACTTTGTTCAGTAGTCTAGGCTTTGATAATCTCTAGTCAACATGATGGAAACACTGTTGTTACGGGTGTTGCTATATCTATAATGTAAATGTAACCCTATAGGTTTACACATAGATTTAGGTGTAGATTTAAGAAGTTTTGGAATTCTTAAAGAATTTCGGATCTCCTGTAGTTTTTGTGAAGCACTCACAGATCTTAGCTTTTCCACAAGCATAATTTAGGATTGGGATAGTTGTAACCCGTGCCCTACTGAGGTCTAGGATTGCACGGGACTTGGTGTGGTTGTGTAAACAAAATAAGGGTTACCCTGAGTTGTTGCTTCCTGGTTTCATCTTTCCTTGAGGTTCTATCTCCAATTAGGGTCTTTGGTTTTCTCTTCCTAGTCCTGAATTTTACTTGCGATATTGAGCTAAATCTGAAACGCCAGTATTGCAATACTAGTTCAATCAATGTTGTTATCAGCTTTGTCTTTTTTTTTTTTATATGCTGTAATATTTTGTTCAGTAGTCTGGGCTTTGATAATCTCTAGCCAGGATGGTGGAAAGACTCTCTTTTTGGGGGCTCCTATATCAACCTCTGCAACTTTGAAATCAGTGTTATATCCTGTTGCAAGATTGATATTGTTGGATGATAAATTTGATCCCATGAGTTCTGCTTTATTTTCATTGCACTGAATTTCTTTCTGGTTTGTGTTCAGTGCAAATTGGTTGAGATTATTGTCAAGGGATTGGTCGTGAGAAAACGATTGTGAAACAAGTTGCCTTTTATAAGGGGATTAAGGGTGACCTAGAGCAGGTTCATGATTCAGGAATGGATTCACAAATTTAGGAGAGTAAAATATTCTAGTAGAGCTATATCTGCTTCGGATACCTGGTAGTGAGGTTCCCTCTCCTGCACTACTGAGTTCACTCCTGACAGTTTGGCCTTTTCGAAGACACTAAAAACTATTTTGTTTTCTGTGGCTTTTCATGGCTTGGAGCTACATTAACTAGGTCTGCTAGACGGATCGCTGTTTTGGGTGGGTTAATGAATGTTTATTTTTTGTTGCATTTGTGTGATTAATTGAAGTTTACGGTTGTTTGTTGAACGTATATTGTTTTCCTTGGGCAGAGTCTATGTTTTGCTTTTATTGATTGTTAATACTGAACAATAGAAAGTAATGTTGTGTACATTGCTCAGCTACCCACTGAAATGAGAGTTGCATATGATCATGTTAAAATATAAAAATAAAAATAAAAGGTGTACAATTATGCATGTTTAAAAACTTACCAAGGGTGTATTTGTCATCACATGGAAAATAGTTTTGCTCAAGAAGAACCCCCTTCACCTACACCCCCAGAACTTTTGGTGGGTGTTCTGTTGTTACTCCCACCCTCGATATTGATGTACTCCTGTCATGCTTTTAGCACAGGCAATCTTTGAGAATCTCGAGGGTGGGAGGAGGCAGAGAAACATGTGATTTTGTGTTTGTATATAATCTTTCCAAGACTTCTGCAGCCTGGAGAGCTCACTCCCCACCCATGGAAGCAGATTAAATCCTGTGTACAATTGAATCCAATATGGTGTCCTATTACTTGTGAGTAAGTGGATGTGCGGGGGTAAATACGTTTTTGGGAGTACAACCTCTGAATTTGAACTTGTAAGTAAAACAGTTTGTACGTGGAAGATGAACTGAGGCGTGCTAATGCCTTTGTAAATCAGACCCATAATTGGTTTTGCAACATATATTTATAACAGAAATGTCCAATCTGTGAGCCTCTTTTTAATAACTACAGCCCAAATATTTGAACTATAGAAACTTTCAGTGGTATTCAGTTTAGTTTGTCAGATGCACAGACTGCTGTGTTTTTGCACTGCACCCTCTGCACTGTGGGGCATGAAGTATCAAGCCCAGCACCATGACTGTACTCCATGCTTCCAGTAGATGAGCTCCTGATACCCTGAAAGCAGACATTATCCATTTATCTCACATAGCACGTGTCTATTTCCAATGGTAGTGCAGTGATACATGGGGTGTTTATGGCAGGCCAAGGCTTAGATGGCATTAGGGCAGCTGGCCAGCAGCTGCTTCCATTGGCTAGCCCCCCAGCCCGGTGACACTGCCTTTGTTACATTTGGCTTCAAAGGCCATTTATGGCAGCTCATTTATCTCTTGTATTTTCCAGTCCTCGCCCTTCTCCTAGCCCTAAGGGCGAAGGGAGGGTCAAGAGGTCAGCCCTGTGATTTCATATAGGGGTGAAAGGGCGTACTATGTCACTTCTGCTTCCCCTTGAATTTTTGTGAATCGACGTCTTGAGGACATTCCAACACATTACCCATTCCCGATTCCGCTTGTCGGAAGCTGGCCTAGTGTGTGGTGAGCCCCTACAGTGTTATCACCTTATATCAGATGTCCCCTATTAGTGAAGTGTAGGCAGTGTCTAGGAAGGCAGGCTCGCTAGCAGTAGCTGTGGATGAGCAGCCAAGACTTATCTAGGAGACATGCAAAGCTTTTGCAATACCACTGTAGTCAAACAGCACTCACACACATGAAAGAGCCACACAGTGTTATAAAAATAAAGGTACCTTATTTTAGTAACACAAACACTAGAATACTGAATAGGCAATCCCCCAACTGGAGGAAAGTAAGCACACTATTATATACACATTAGGTTTCAATAAATAGCATAGAAAGCAATAGCCATTAGTAATTTGCAAATAGTGAGGGCACTGGAGGGGGGGGACCAACCCATATACTAAGAAAGTGGAATGTGAAAGGCAGTACCCCACCCAAGGATGTGGAATCAGGAGCAGGGAGATGGAGGAACTAGGAACCCCGAGAGGTAAGTACCAGGGTGCCACCCCCATGACCAGGAGAGGAGAGGTAACTACCTGGTTTTCCCCAAAACCAACAGGAGGAATTTGGAAAAGGATTGTGCAAGGCCCAACCAAGACTGAAAGAACCCAAAGGTGGATCCAGACAGAAGAGGACCTGCAAAGGAAGGGGACCACGTCCAGTTCGCGATGCAGTGTCTGGTTGTGGCAGGAGCCACTACCCACCCTTCTGTGGATGCAGGACCAGGTCCAGGTGGACGAAGAAGGTCAGCAGTGCAGCATTGGAACCAAAGAGGAGTCCCAGAAGTGATGCAAATGATGTCCCTCATCGGTGGTCAAGATGCAGTCAGTCAGTGGTGCTGGAAAACCACTAACAAGACTTGGCAAATGCAAGAGTCTGAGAACAAGGTTTTGCAAGGCTGAAGAGGACCAGCAAGGTCCAGGGGACTCGAACCAAGGGTGGGAGTCCTGGGTGACCCTCTGCAGCTGGGAGAGTCACAAGAAGAGGAGACAACCCCGACAAGCAACCCATTGGCAGCAGGCACAGGAGTCGCAGTGAGGCCCACTCAGCACACCTGAAGAGGAGTCCCATGTCGCTAAAGCAGCAAGCAGGAGACTATGCTTTGCAGGAAGGAGTGCTGGGGACCGGGTATACACGGAGCCTGAAGATCCCTTGGAGGAGGAGCAAACAAGCCTTGGTAGCTGCAAGAGTCACAGTTCGCCGGGGTACTGTCCTGCAAGGAAAGGCAAGTGTTTACCATCTCCCAAGTTAGCACTTGGAAGAGAGGACCAAGGGCACCACTCCACACCACCACCTGTAATGCAGGATCCATGAAGCTGCAGAGGAGAGAAGATTCACGTATCTGGTTGTCATTGCAGTTGGTGCCTGCAGATGCAGGGGAGTGACTCTTCACTCCAAGGGAGAGTCCTTCTTACTTCTTGTGCAGGCTGAAGACTCGTCGCCCTCAGAGGATGCTCAGCTGGGAAAATGTTGCAGTTGCTGGAAGGAGCCGGAGAAACAATGTTACAAAGTGGAGCCATCGCTGTAGTTGCAGATTGTCAGTTCCTGGAGGGTCCAGTTGCAATCCCAGTGGCCAGAAGATTAAGTAAACGATGCAGAGGAGTCCTGCTGGAATCTTTCACGTCAAATCTGAGGACCCACCCAAGAGAGAGACCCTAAATAGCACAGGAAGGGGGTTTGGTCATCTAGCAGGGTGACCACCTATCAAGAGGGGGCTGTGACGTCACCTACCTGACCTGGCCACTTAGATGCTCA
The DNA here is from genome assembly GCF_031143425.1 of Pleurodeles waltl. Classification (NCBI taxonomy): domain Eukaryota; kingdom Metazoa; phylum Chordata; class Amphibia; order Caudata; family Salamandridae; genus Pleurodeles; species Pleurodeles waltl. Next base: position 150,893,157 of record NC_090441.1, on the reverse strand, counting down.
CAGGAGCCTCTGCCCACCTTGGATTCAAGATGGCAGAATACAGTAGCCACCTGGAGGAGCTCTGGGCACCACCCTTAGGGTGGTGATGGAATGGGGAGTGGCCGCTCCCCTTTCTTTTGTCCAGTTTCACGCCAGAGCAGGGTCCGGGGGACCCTGGGCTGGTGCAAACTGGTTTATGCAAGGAATGCACCAAGCGTGCCCTTCAAAGCATAACAGTGGCTTGGAGATGCTACCCCTCCCAAGCCATGTAACACCTCCCCCACAGCAAATCATTTGTTCTGCCTTCCTCTGCCTAAGCTGGTCAAGCAACAGGAGGGCAGAAACCTGTCTGAGGGGGGGCAGCAGCACAGGCTGCCCGTACAACCCCAGAAGACTAGTAGGAGAAATGCTGGGGGTCCTCTACGGAGCTCCCAGAGTGCATGGAACCATACAACCAATACTGGCAACAAAACATGTTTGATACCAAACATGCCCAGGTTCGGAGTTACCATTATGTAGCTGGACAGGTAATGACCTGTGTCCAGTACACAGGTAAAATGGCTTCCCCGCACTTACGAAGTCCAGTGTAATAGAACTGGAGTTCGTAGGGTTACCTGTGCTCAGACAGGGGTGCCCTCACACACAGGTACCTGCACCCTGCCCATCTGGGCTAGGAGGGCCTAACTGGTGTGGTGATCTGTAGTGATAGGATGCATGCTCCTTTTCACACAGGCTGCAATGGCAGGCCTGCAGAAACATTTTGCATGGGCTCCAATGGGTGGCACAATACATGCTGCATGCAGCCCACGGGGACACCTGGTGCCCCAATGCTCTAGGTACCATATACTAGGGACTTACTTGTGGGCACCAGTATGCCAATCGTGGGGTGTGCAAAGTCCAAATTTAGAGCGAGAGAGAGAGCACAATCACTGGGGTCCTGGTTAGCAGGATCCCAGTACAAACAATCAAAACACACTGACAGCAGGCACAAAGTGGGGGTAATCATGTCAAAAAGAGGGTACTTTCCTACAGATATGTCCAGGTGAACAGTTTTATAGCTTGTTTTTTCATTTTACACTAAATGAACCCACTTGGAAGAATTTATGGACACGTCACAGCAAAGCAGAGTGAATGAGGCAATGAACCTCACTCTGTGTCAACTACCGATATTTGCACCCTGCACCCTGCTGGCAAAGCCTCCCCAGGTGCCACCACAAGTCACGCTGGGTGTACTGGGGAGAGGGCGAACAATACACCCTATTGGTCAATAATAAACCTCACACTATGGTGTCGAAGTCAGACGCCTAATCTGATTGGTGCTGAAAAGTGAATTGGGGTGCCTGGCTCTCGCCTGCCAGGACATCAGCCGTCCTAAGGGGTACTGGAGGCAAGCAACAACCAGTATTTACGTCTTTCAATGAACAGGGGACCCCGTTCTGCACCGTATCCTCTACTAAATAATGAGCCCCTTTGCCGGCGCCATCTAAACTCTAAAATGATGTAGCATTATTAAGGTAGTAATAATTAATGTAGTATTAATGTATTATTTTTGGGGTTCCCAGTTCCCACTGGCAGAGATCCTATCCACCCCTCATACGAGCACATCTTATGTCACTTCTAAGGGATACAGATGAACCCCCCTTTAGTGTGGATGGAGCCCTGTTCTGCCTCCCGCTAACATATATTTATTCATCACCCCACCTTAAGAAGGATGTTCAGAGGCATACATCCAATCCACTCCAAAAAGTATGATCTGCCTCCAAGCTTCTTGTGCACTGACAGAGACTTTCTGAGGATAAACAGGAACTAACTGCTGCTCAGGCCAGCATATTGACCCCCAAGGTGGTCTGTAAGGTTGAGGGTTTGTTTGAAAGAAAACCCCAGAAAAACCAGCTCTGTTGAATTAAAAGTTGTGCTCTGCAGATCATACAGAGGTCCCTGCTGCAGCCATTACCCGCTGACTCAGCACCAGTCCCACCGAGGTTAAAGACACATTTGGGGACATGGAACAAACTAACTAGCTGTAGGTATTGACTCCCATGGGCTACATCTATTGATAAGAAAGAAAACATGTCTTAGGCAACAAAAACCTGTCAACAACATGTAGTGAAACCTCCACCCTGCTGTGGGACAGCATTGCAACAACATGCAGGGATCCACTCTCCTGAAATTAAAATGCTTGCCAGCAGCCAATCTGACCAAAAAGCCAGGCTCGTGAAGGCTACTGAAAAAAAGACATTTGTATATTTTGGGGATACCTGGCAACCAAATCTCGCCAGTGTATCTCCTGGGTGGATCCTTGAAATGAATGCCATTAAAGGTGGCATTGAGCGCCCAAGCAAATGCCCATTTAGTCCTACAAATAAGGCAGAACACATAAAAGAATAAGAAGACATTAGTGTCCAGCAATGGGTTGCCATGTCAACCGGTGATCCAGGCACAAAGAGACTGTATAACCCTGTCTCCCTTAGTGAGATGGGGAAGGACCAGCTGCATGCCTTGGGCAGCGACAGAGACTCATGAGCAGTACGTGGCATGGGGCAATTCTACACAGGTCTGTAGATCTGCGGAGAATGGTATGATGGGATTTTCAATGTAGCACGATGCTTTTTCTGAGTATCATTACTATTGTAATCCATCATGCTAGAATAATTTAGAGTGCCTGACTAATAGGAGAGAATTGCAAATTAAATCCTATAATATGATGTGCCAAGCAGTGATATTATACAGACACAGCAGAGCAAGGTCACACACAGCATCAACAGGAGAGCGTAGCTGACTCATGCAACATTAAACGACTTGAGCATCTTTCTTCACTGGGGTCTGTGTTGTTTCTGTCCTCCATGGCAGATGAGGCCTTCATCGTTCTGCCTAGTCCTCAGGAGTTTCTGTTCCAATGGACTACACCTTCCTCCCACTTACCGCCACACTAGTAAAAATCAGTTTGGAAGTCCTAACTAGGCCTCCGGGCATGCTATTTAGGGTAAATGTTTAGGAGTGGCAGAAAGACAGGTTTGACTGTGCCACCAGATTTATGCATTAAAAAAAAATCATGAAGGTACGTACAAGGAAATGTACATATAGGAGCATTCTGCCAGCTCTCTCCATCTATTGCTCTGTTCAAGTGTCAATCTCCCTTTGCTTCTGCCCACTACAGTGTAAAGCATGTGGCTGTGGGTTAGTCCACTTCCTCCATTGGCTATCTTGGACTGTGAGTGAGAGTATTTTGCCTGGTCACATTTGCACAGCTGCCTGAAAACGAGTGCACTTCAGTTTCATGATTTGTGTGCCTGGGCTGCTGGGCACACCACTTTTGTCATTTTTTTGCATCTTGCATTTGTTTGCAAAAAATAAAAAATGTGCACTTAATGCCAGACCTACTGGTTTTGCCAATGCTTATTGTTCAATGTACTTGAGAGAACAACCCAATCTGTACATGGTCAGCTCACATCACTAATCAGCTGATCATGCCAGTCAATCGGACACTTTTAATCTCAACCTTTATCTTTTAACCAGTTTGCCTGTCTGCCACTGGCGAAACTGTGGGGGATTGGGAAGGACCCTCTGGTACTTGCACCAGAGGGTTTCTTTTTTTGTTTAAGCAGTCTTCTATTTTTTATGTGATGAGCTGACATAATTTCTACTGAAAGTGAAACAAGGCGATCAGCTAATTTCACTTCACTGAATGGGTCCTCTGGGGTATATTTCCGCCCCTATGCACCGAGAACGTTCCCTTATCAATTATATGTCTCCCCAGTGGATCCGTGCTTGGGATTGCCACAGGAGGGCAATCCTCAAGCAGAGACCCCCCCCGACCACTAGACACTCCAATCATGAAGAAGCAGATCCATCAGAGTGCATGTTCACCCCCAGTCTATCCCTCCCACCCCCTGGTGGGGCAGGAAGACCACTAGACAAAAGGGTTATTATGTTTGCTGTTTTCTTTTAGGGGTAGCCTCTGTGGGCACGGACCTGTGCTCAGTCATAAATGGGGGAGGGGCAGAAAGACCACTAGCTACAAGGGTTTTTTTTTTTGGGGGGGGGGGCATAGCCCCCCCTGGTCTTGGGTCAGTGCTCCCCCCGTCCCAGGCCCAATTGTTTTTCCTACCCCACCTGGCGGGGTTGATGAAGTGTTCACCTCGAAACTGCTGTTGGGGGCCGAAAACCCACTAGACACCAGGATCTTTTAGTGTAGACTGTTTTTTTTTTGGGGGGGTGAGCGGACTTAGACTTATGGGCCCAGTCTCCCTCCACCCTCCACCAGGGGGCTCTTTAGTCTTCCTGCAGAAAACGCACTAGATACCAGGGCTTTTTATTTGCTGTTTATTGGGAGGGAGTGTCCCTCTCTGGGCATGAACTTCTGCTCCCCGTCCTGCACCTTAAACCCCCATTTCTGCTCCTAAGGCAGAAAGCCCACTAGATGCCATGTTTTTTTTGTTTGCTTTTTGCATGGGGTGTGACCCCCTTAGAATGGGCCTGTTAGTCTTCCTGGCCCTCCTAGGGGGGTGGGTGCAGGTGTTCACCCTCAAACCTGCTCTTCTGTCGGAGGGGGCAGACCCACTAGACACCAGGGATATAATTTACTGTAGAAAAAATTAAGGGGTGCTGGTGGACCACTGTGCTGTTGGGCCCATCCTCTAGCCCTAAAACCTCAACAGTGTTTCTTTCCACTTGGGACGCAGAACCCCATTCTCATGGCAAGCAAGAGGAAATTGTAATTCTTGTGGTTGTAGTTTCGACAACTGAACCAGACATGCAGGCGTAAATCCAGATTTCCTCTTACTTGCCATGATGAAGGGTTGCACTATTTAGTCCTGTACACTGCCAGCCAGGAAAACCAATTAAACCTGGCTATTTTTAAAACTAGACACCGAGGACACTCTAGGGTGGTGTGCCATGCATGGATCTGACAATGTTTTCTTATCCACAATGACCTGTAAACCTCAAACTTGAACTTTGCATTTTCGTCACATATCTGTGAAGAAAAGTTATTGACTCTATGGGGAATCACAAATTTCTTACCACCCAGCATTCCCTCACCTGTCGTTGTAAAGGCGGTGCACCACGTGTGGTGCTCACCCTAAAAGACGCAACACAAAAGGACCCAGAACGCAACATGGAGAAATCAGCAATGGCGGTAGTGGCGGAATTTGTGCCCAGGCTGTGTGGTCACCCACAGAAACCTTCCAAACCCAGACATTTCTGAAAACAAGTCATCACCATTGGAGGCCAGGGCTTCTTACCAACAGTGCACTTCAAACCTCTAACTTTGCCTGAAAATACACATTTTGCTTGAATTTTTGTGACCTAAACGTCTGAAATCTGAAGGGATACACAAAATTCCTACCATCCAGCGTTCCACCTCTGGTCCCGACATAAACACTACCCCACTGGTAGTCTAGTGCTCGCAACAGGAATGGATCAAACCAGGGTCGATAGGAGTCCTTCAGGTGGAACGCAAAACTACTGCAAGGTGGAGTTCAATTGTTGACTCTGAGCACCTTGGTTTGTTGGAGAACCTACAAACCCTAAATACCCCAGCGACCAGACACATCAGTGTATTGTTTTTGTAAATTAGCCATTGTGACCAGAAGTTACAGATTAAAGCACTGTCACAAATTTTTGTTTTTTTTCTACTAATTTTTATTTAAATGGTTAGTTTCTTTGAAAAAACCTTGCAGGATCTACACAAATGCCTCCTGGCTGAATTCAGAATGTTGCATACTTTAAAGAAATAGTTGTCTGGTATTAACCATTGGTTTAACATCTATTTCCATTGCAACCTGAAAGTAGGTAGAAAGCACAAAAATAGGAAAATGGGATTCCCCTTAGAAAAATGCCAAAACTGTGTTAAAAATGTTTTTGATAAAGCTGGGAAAATCGTGATTTAAGCTTAGCAAATCGTTCATTGATGCCATTTCTGGATAAAAACAGACACTTTTTTGTGGAGTATTTTTCCCCCATTTTTTTAAATCCCCACCCCAAATAAAATTTAGCTATATCTTGGCTATTTTCTCGGTCCCCTCCAGGGGTATCCACAAACTTTGGGTCCCCTTAGAATTCCAGTGATGTTGGGAAAAAAGCAATCAAATTTACTGTGATAGGGAAAAACTGTTATGGAGGTTTAAGCGCGAAATACCACAAAAAGCCAAAAATGGGCTCAGCACAGGGGTGGAAATGCCTCAACAGTTAATGTGTTAACGTGAGAGTGGAGAATATGTGACCCAGTGCTTAATTTGTGCTTGTTGTTTCCGGTGCGGGCACTGGTACTTATTTTTGAGGGCCGGCACTTATTTTTCTGCCTGAAGCATTTACTGCGAGCAAAAGACAAGATGGAACGATGGAGGAAGAGAAAAACGAAACAGCGTCACAAAGGGAGTAAACAGAAAGCGGCAAGAGTGAGTTGAGCTCAAGTGGCAGGGAGTGGCTGTAAATGGATTAAAGAGGCCCGAGATGGCTTCAGGATTACGCTCCCTCAGTATTACATGTTCGCAAATTGCAGCAACCGCGTGAGAAGAGAAGGGCTTTGGGCACCGGCATGTTTTTGTTTACAAATTAAGCACTGATGTGACCACTTTTCACCCTACTGCCTCGGCCACCTTCTACTCTGCCACACACTGCTCTGAGAAAAATGGCCTGGTGTCTCACTGTGTCGTTAACCTCCTAAAATACATTAAAACATATTCTCATGTATTCAACACAGCTGTGAATAAGCGGTTCTCCCACCTCACCAAATGAGCAGTTCCCCCATCCCATTCAGAGGTGTGATAGATTTATGTGAGCAGGTTCTTAGCTGGCTCTGTCAGGGGGGACACTTTACCCGGCAGCCTGTCTGCTGCACGCCTGCCTGGTCATAGTGACAGTCACCCCATCCTGTTTGTCATGGTGACTGCCAGTAGATTTCACAGCCCAACATTGCCATGTAAGGCATGGCGATCTCAACAGGGAAATTGGCCACTGATTCCTACTCGTGGGAGAAAACGCAGAGAGTTTATTCTTGAAAATCAAAAAATGTTTATCAAGCCGGTGCAACAAACATGCCACTTGATTAGCAAAGTTCATTGCCTTCAGGAGAGGTGCTGCAGCAGCGCCTCCTCTGAGGACACAGAGGCCCTCATTTGGACATTGGCGGTAAAAACCGCCAAAGTGATGGCCGCCAAAAGACCGTCACCGTGGCTGACATCTGTCCGCCATATTATGACCACAGCCGGATTTCTGCCACAAGAAGGGTAGAAATCTGGCTGTGGCCATACTGGCAGATGGTGGTAAGGTGGCGCTGCTATCACCAGCAACGCCACGCCAGTAGACCGCCACCAGGCGTATCATGATACATGATACGCCCCGGTGGTGTTCTGCTGGCGGCCGCTGCTGGCGGTAGCAGCCACACATCCTGTCCCCTGCTGGAAGACCCCCTTGATGCAGGTAAGTCGGGTTTCCGACAGGGGAGGGGGGTGTTGTGTGTGTGTGGGGGTGTGCATGTATGTGTGAGTGTGTGGGTGAATGCAAGGGTGTGTGTAGTGTTGTTTGCGTGCGTGTATGCATGTGTGTGAGTGCGTGTATGAATGGAAATGTGAATGTGTGTCTGCGTGTCTGTGTGAATGTGTGTACAGATGGATGCATGAATGAATGGATGCATGCGTGTATGTATGTGTGTATGTCTTTGTAAATGAGTGTGTGTCTGCGTGTGTGTGTGTATGGGGGGAGGTTTGGAGAGAGGGGGAGTGTGGATGTTGGGGGGTTTGGGGGACGTCTGGGGAGTGTTGGGGGGTAGTGGGCCTCCTATTAGTGACAGGGAAGCACCCCAGGTACTTGACATATTGCACAGGTGAAAACAACTGCAACACACGACGTTCTGAGTTCATGAAGGTCAATAACATTAAATATGCTTAAGATATTGCAACTAGCAATTATTTTAAAGTGGACAGTGTAGTGGGCCTCATGACAGTGCAATATACCTTTGTGCCAGAGAACCCCTTTATGCCAGTGTGGCACCAGGTGCCAGGAGGTAGTCCCAAATTCAGTGATTCAGTCTGATAGACTATCACACTGGATGCCACAAAGAACACAGTTGCGTATATGCAAACATGAACCATAGCATATGAATTTGCTCATGCGTGTAGGCGTCACACGTATGCACAGTAGAACACACTCCACCCCACATGAGGCACTAACCTCTTTCCGCTCCCATTATGCACCCTGCTGTCCTATCCCATCCCTCCCCCCGAGCTGCTCAAGTATCCAGCTCCCAAACATCCACAGTCCCACACTCAGGCTACTGCATCTACCACTAACATCCTTCCTCCCGGAACCTGTGATACACACACCACGCGGAACCTGCACCATGTGGCTCTTCATGGCCGCCCGCCACTCAGAGTGTCTGCTGCTTGGCACTGACTCCTCCACTGAGCAGGGGGAGGACCTCTCAGCCACAGAACCTCAGTATGACCTGATAGGCTGGGCACCATGCTGTGCCCTACTTACAGGGCCCTGGAGAGCTACTGGCAGCTCACACGATCCTCACTGGAGCTCCCTGACCCAGTTAAGAAGCATCAAGATTGCACACACCACGGGGGGTGAAGTAGATGCTCATGCTTTGAAATGATAATACTGCAAATAAAGTAAATGGGCTCACATTTTAGATTGCAAGCAATGTGAAAGAAGATGGTTAGTTTGGTTTTTCTTGCAGAGAGCAGGAAAACTATTCTTAATTCGAGAAAGATTTGGCCCAGCTAGGAAGCCATATGTGCAGCACTTGATCACTGGAGACCAGGACTAGGCACACACACAGGAAGAGTTATGGCGAGCAGGCTAATGGCAAAACATATTTTGTCACTCACTCTGTGCATAGGAGGGGCAGAGTTGAGAAGTCTTGTGAAACAAGAGGGTAGCTAAGGACCAATATGTCACACCACCTCTGAGTCCCAACTAATCTCCACATCTATGCATCCAGCCATCCAGAAACCCCAAATTAAAACAATCCTTTACATTAGAAAGGCAACTCAAAAATTTACTGAGAAACAATTTTACAAATTCCAACCAGCGAGATTTTTTGCATGAATTTCTTTATTCTTTTTAGCAAACAGTAGCACAGCCAACGCGTTTTGCCCAAATCAGAGCTTCATCAGAACATAACACCTTTGAACGATCCAAGACTAAAATATCCAAAATGAAGCAATGCCAGCATGTGCGCAGGACAGCAGTCATCCAATTAGACCACCGAAGAGCACTTCTAACATGAGAAGTCCGTATAAGATCCAAACTTCAATGATTGCTGAAGAACTCAAAATGATAGATATAGGGATCCACTTTCTCAGTTCAGTAAAGTGAGTATTGAGATCACAGCTTCTTTGATGTCAGCCATGTTCCGCAAGAGTGTCAGTCATCAAAATGTTCTGCAACTCTAGTAAGAAGAACTGATTGCAGTCCATCGTGCTTTTGCAGACCATGTCACCTCAGTTCTTACCCAGTCACATGCAAATCAGTCTTAGTCCTGCTTCAATAAGAACAGTCCAGCCTGAACTGCCAGGCTAGGTCCTCCAACAACAACAGCACAAGCATCAAAGGCAGGTTTTGCCCTTATTAAGGCTCATCATTTGAGTATAGTTTAGCTCCAGTGGCCCGATTACACAGGACCCACGCCTGGCCACACCCTTCACATTTAGGGCATCACATTGAAGTATACAAAACAGTGACCAATGAAATGCTTGACTTATTGGAAGCATTCCTCGCATCACCTTTTGTGTGTTTGATGTCCCGCCCTAAGTTGCAAGGGTACGCCCATACACAGGGCCCATACTCACTGTGCAACTGGACCAAGTTACACATAATGAACAAGCCCCAATGAGGGAAAAATGGTCTTGCGTTGCTTGTGTTCCTGTTCAGGCAGGATGTGACTTGGCAGTTCGGGCTGGACTGTGTTTATTAAAGCAGGTCAAGACTGATTTGCATTTGACTGGGACCAGACTGGGAAGCAGCATATTGGGTAAAAGAACGATGGATTGGAATGCTACCCGAGTGATTGCCCGTGGTTGGATTTATTGCAGGCATTCCTTCTGTCACCTTTTGTGTTTTATGTATCTCACTAAGCGACAAGTTTATGGCCAGACCTGATTCTCATGCTCACTTTGCCGCTGGAGCCAATCTACCCTGACTGATGAGCCCCAATCAGCGCAAAGCCGGTCCTGGGTTGCTTGTGTGACATTTCAGTGCGGATTGGTGTGGATTGGTACTAGCAGCTCAGGCAGGACTTTTCCCATTGGAGCAGGGTCAAGACTGACTTGCATATGGCTGGGTCCAAACCGAGGTGGCAAGGTGGGCAAAAGCATGAAGGGTTGAAATGTCACCCTGAGTGATTGCCAGTGGTTAGACTTATTGCAAGCATTCCTGCCATGGACATCACTTAGGGTTCGCAGCTGCGACCCCTAGCTCTCCTCTTGCGACCTCTGGCACTGGCTTTGCGACCCCTTGACTCAGAGTTGACAAAATCAGTGCCAAGAACACAGAGGCAGCTCATGCTTAAGGACGTCAGCTGGGGCTCCACTTCCTTGTTTTCAATCTATTTTTATATTACACTATTAGTGAATAAAAAATGGAGTACAGTTAGCTGGACTATGACCCTCCTTGGAGGCTGAGGTAAGTAAAAAAAAAAAAGTATGTTCTGTGCATGCTTGCGGGTGTGCGTGTGTGCGTGTGCTTATGGAAAAAAAAAGTGTGTGCATGAGTGAATGTGTGTGTATGTGTAAGCGTGTGTGTGTGTGTGAGTGAAAGTAAAGATAAAATAGCATGTGGTGTCACTTCCGCTACCCCAGGCATTTTGGTGAATTGACGTCCATGATTTCTCCCATCACTTTTTGACTTTTTGAATATAAGTATTGTGTCCAGTGCATCTAAATGTCTCACCACCTCTCAGTAACCTCGATTGTACAATTTTCTCATTGGCATCATGAGAACAAAGAAATCACCCTTCACACATTTGTAGCTAGTGTGTGCCACAATAAATATCCATATTCATATCTAATGAGCACAGAGGAACATCATTTGGCAGGGAAACACACTGCAGGGCATTTATCTGGTCTGAGTAAGCAGCTCACTTGTGGCATCGCCTAGGCAGGATCATGTGGACTTTTAGATCCACTTCTCATCAAGGCTGAAGGAAGCATGATTGCTGCTAGGCTTCAGGTACACCTTTCATTATTTTCATGTTGTTTTCTTTTCTAGTATTTGCCTTTGCTAGTGCCATGATAGGTATTGCTATAATCCTACTACATTGTCTTTACACTAAGGTAGTAGATAATAAAGAATTATAAATAACAGACTGTGTGCGACCATACTGACCCTTTAGGGTTGGTGAAGGGGGGCCCATCTATGAATACTCTGCTGGGTCTCTGGCAGGCCTGAGCGACTGTCTCAATGCTGCCTCTCCCTGTGAAATAGACCATGAGAGGGCCAATCAGATCCCTCTCTGTTCTCTCTGCTCCAGCCTCGAGGCTTGAGGCAGACAGGAGAGACTCACAGAATGTCTCCAAATTCTGGCCCTCATCGGTTTAGCCTTGGGACGCTTTTCACTAAGCACTGGCTACACTGCTGCTCTTAGCACCTTTTTTAGCCTCTATTGCATCCTTCAACTGATGTTTCACCTTAGATTGACTTCAGAATATCACGCTACCAGAATATCATAGATTAACTATCAAGGATCAAAATGCCAAGAAGGTCATTATATATAGGTAATGGCTGAACCCAGCTCTCTGCTTGCTGCCGCGTCGCTTTTGCTCCTGCCTTTTCCTGGCTATTTTACCCCGTTTTTTAGTGCTTTCTCCTTGCTCTTCCCTCATTTTCACTGCTTTCTCCTTGCTTTTCCCCCCGGTTTTTGAGGGACTTCCCTTTGCTTTTCCCTCACTGGTATTACTTTCTCCTTGCTTTTTCCTCTGTTTTTTGAGTGCCTTCTCCTTCCAAAGGGCCCTTCAGACTTGTCTGTTAGATGAGCCTCTGGGACCTGCAAGCACCTGGATACCCTGCCGGGTGACTAGCCACACACTGCAAAACCTGATTGAGTCATATAGGATGTTCACTTTACTCATCGCTGTCTTACGTGTTATCGACCCCAGTTTAACTGTTAGTGATTAAAACAGTGGGGCTGATCCACTTCAATTCAATTTGATCTACCACAACAGGTTTCCTGCATCTTCGCTATTAGCCCAGGGTCCATTCTCCAGGCCCCATTGGACGTTGTGTGTCTGCTGCAAACGCTTGCCTTTGAATCATTTTTCTATTTGCTCATTTGAACCCTTTTGAATGCTCTTTAAAAAATGCATTGAGTAAGCAGTTTGTCTCGTTTCAAGGTTACAGAATACAAGAGGATGATTTCAGTAACTAATTATATTATATCAGTAATTGAAAAATAGCACTGGCAAGTAATTAGAAGAGGGAAAGGAGCCATAGCTTTTAAGGATTACTGCAATGTGTTTCATATTTCATATTTTGTATTAAAGCTCAAGTTGCAGATGAAAGCAGACATATGGTCCAAGGTAGATTTTGGGCATGACAAGTCTTCAGCATATATAACATGCCCAGAAGCACCCGAAAGCCAACCATATCTGTACACATTATGGCAGATTTACAAAGACTGCGTGGTGTAAAACCACAAAGTTGAAACAACACAGCACGAGCTTGTAAGGGTATTTACTTTCCAGCACAAAAGTTATTTTGCGCTGGAAAGGTATTATTATTCTTTTAATCCAAATAATGCTTTGTGCTGCTGTGTACCGCTTTGTTTCAGGAGATATTCATTAGTTGGGTGGAACTTGGGCATTACTTTCGGAAGGTGGATTAATAGTAGGGGTAACTATGCACCTACCACTAGCAATAAGGCCACCAACACAATATAAGGTCCTTTCAAGGTCTCAATACATTTGCCTCTGGCTCACCCCTTGGTAGATGGCTGAAAGCAGGCAGGCTTAACTCAGGAGGCAGGTATGTAAAGCATTTAAAACACCAATACAATAAATAAGTAATACACAACACACAATAAAAATCTCACACCAATTTATAACATATGAAATATTATCTTTAAAATGACACCAACATGACAAAAATCTAATGTAGGGAACCAGTGATATACATTTTTAAAGATTAAACACTTTCCAGTGCCTAAAAACCTATAGCACCAACTTGCGACATCTGGTTGCCCTTGACAGGAATAAAGTCAAAGTTTGAGGCCAACCACGATGGAGCCCTGATCGGATGCTCTAAGCAGGAGTCCATGGTCAAAATTTTACCTTCAGACTTAGAAACATTTCTTGAAGATTTTCTCTTGACGTCGTGTGGTTCCCCCTAGCAGGACAATTTCAATGCAACACCGTCGGATTGCTTCTCGGCGAGGCCCCGGTCAAATCCTGGAAGTCTGAAGCTTTTAGTGGAACAAACCTGAAATCCAGACCGGGTCGCGGTGGAAGGCAGTCGGCTTGACTTCGGTTCGGTTCACTTATGGAGCTTTTTCCAAAAGCTGCTCCAAACTTCTGGAACTTCTTCCTGAAGTTCCTCTTGATGGTTCAAAGTGTCCAAAACACAAACCCAAGGGTCTAGAGGCTCTGAGTTGGTCCTTGGAAGTTTGGAACTACAACTCCCATAATGCACCTGGCAAAACCATTAAAAGACCACTGGACGCCCTCCAGGCTGGGGACGTCTTGAGGGAGATGGTGCAGGGAAGCTCTGTTAAGCTGTTGCTTTCAGGGAATCCACTCCTTAATCCTTTTGGAAGCAAGGCAAAGTCCTCAGGTCTAAATTTCCCAGCAGGCAGCAGGAGCAGTCCTTCAGAGTGCAATCCTTTGGGGTGCAGACCAAGGTTCCAGCAAGGCAGTCCTTCTTCTCCTTGTCATTTCAGGCAGCAGATTAGAGTTTTTATGCAGTTCTCGCATATTTACTCAATGATCTGGGGTGACAAGCAGGGGGGCACCCCTGTCCAAAGAGTTACAGGGTGACACCCAAAAGCACAACAGCTTCCTCCAAAGTGTGACATATTCTTGTTCCACTAAGCACTGAATTTCAAAAATTCAAGTAGGGGGATTCCTCTCCAGGAGAGTAAGACCTGGCTGAACCAACCCACTGGTGTGGCTCATTTCCTTTAACACCCCCCTCCAGACCTTCTGCAAATTCCATTCCTGGGCCTGCCATCTGGCTGGGGGTACAGGAAGAGGGGGTAGGTCTGGCTGGCATTCCTTACTGTCCTGCTCCCTTTGAAGCCCAGTTTGATTTACCCATCCCACTTTCTGGTCTGTTCTCTGCAGCTGCAGAGCTCCCCCCAACAGATAACTTCTGCTCTATGCAGGCCGCATATCACTTCATCAAAGCAGCTTGGCTAAGCCTGTTAAGGCTGACCAATCAGGAGCAGCTGCTACAAGGCTGAATTTAGGCTCACAGAAAAGAAAGTCCAATAACTTCTCTTCTGTATTAGTTATGATAAGTTCAACAAGTTGTTGAATTTATCTTACCAATCTTTAACCAGTTCTGTGCCGCGGACATAATGGTTACCTCCTCCGGCACAGTGCTGCTGTGCCCAGGACGTAACCATTACGTCCTGGGCACCCAGCCCAGAGAGAGCGCTAGCGCTCCCTCTGTGGGGTTCCCCCCACCCCCCAAGTCAGGGATGGAAGGGGAAGCCCTTCCCCTTCCACCCCTGACCCCCCAACCCCCCCGTGACGTCAGCACGCGAGTGCGGGCAGACAATCACAGAGCCTCCCCCATCGCGCTGGAAGCTCAGCTTCGCATTTCTCTTCCGATCACGTGGGGGAGGCCGAGAGAGGCTTCAAAGGGAAGGAAATGTATTCCCTTCCCTTTGAAGTCTCTCTCTGCGTTTTGGCAGCCGGATTGAAAGCAATCCGGCTGTCAAAACGCCCACTAGACACCAGGGATGTCTTTTTTATTTTATGAAACTCACATAAGGGAGCGACCCCTTGGGCAAGGGTCGCTCCCAGGGGGGGCATTTTTTTCAAGGCCTTTTCTGCCCCCCCTGGGGGGCACCAGGGATATATATATTTTTTCTTTTGTTTTTGTTTATTTTTTTGTTTTAGGTGTGGGGAGCGACCCCTTAGGCAAGGATCGCTCCCATAGGGGGCAAATTATATTTAGGCCATTTTTGCCCCCCTTGGGGGCAGATTGGCCTATTTTTATGAGGCCAATCTGCCCCCAAGGGGGGCAGAAACCACTAGACACCAGGGAGTTTTTTTTTTGTTCGTGAATTTCACGTAAGGGGAGCGACCCCTTAGGCCCCAGGGGGGCAGATCAGCCTATTTTAATTAGGCCGATCTGCCCCCAAGGGGGGCAGAAACCACTAGGCACCGGGGATTTTTGTTGTTGTTGTTTTACAGATGGGGAGCGACCCCTTAGGCAAGGGTCGCTCCCCTGGAGGGGCAAATTGTATTTAGGCCATTTCTGCCCGCTTTGGGGGCAGATCGGCTGATTTTAGGTCAATCTGCCCCCAAGGGGGGCAGAAACCACCAGGCACCAGGGATCTTTTTTTTTGCGCCGTCAGGCAAGGGGAGTGACCCCGTAGGCAAGGGTCGCTCCCTGGGGGTGGGGGGGCACATATATTTTAGGCCATTTCTGCCCCCCCTGGGGGCAGATCGGCCTATTGTTATTAGGCCAATCTGCCCCCGGGGGGGGGGCAGAAACCTCTAGGCGCCAGGGCAACATTTTTTTGTGTGTTTTTTTTTGTTTTTTTAGAGATGGGGAGCGACCCCTTAGGCAAGGGTCGCTCCCCTGGAGGAGCAAATTGTATTTAGGCCATTTCTGCCCGCTTTGGGGGCAGATCGGCCGATTTTAGGTCAATCTACCCCCAAGGGGGGCAGAAACCACTAGGCACTGGGGATCTTTTTTTTTGCGCCGTCACGCAAGGGGAGCGACCCCATAGGCAAGGGTCGCTCCCCGGGAGGGTGGGGGGGGCAAATTTAGTTTAGGCCATTTCTGCCCCCCCTGGGGCCGGCTGAGATAGAGGCCAAAATCCACAGGTAGGCACTTTGCAAAAAACACCTCTGTTTTCTGTGAAACCATGTGATGTGTCCACGTTGTGTTTGGGGCCATTTCCTTTCGTGGGCGCTAGACCCAGCCACACAAGTGAGGTACCATTTTTATCGGGAGACTTGGGGGAACGCTGGGTGGAAGGAAATTTGTGGCTCCTCTCAGATTCCAGAACTTTCTGTCACCGAAATGAGAGGAAAAAGTGTTTTCTTGGCCAAATTTTGAGGTTTGCAAAGGGTTCTGGGTAACAGAACCTGGTCAGAGCCCCACAAGTCACCCCATCTTGGATTGCCCTAGGTGTCTAGTTTTCAGAAATGTGCTGGTTTGCTAGGTTTCCCCAGGTGCCGGCTGAGCTAGAGGCCAAAATCCACAGGTAGGCACTGTTTTCTGTGAAAAAATGTGATGTGTCCATGTTGTGTTTTGGACCATTTCCTTTTGTGGGCGCTAGGCCTACCCACACAAGTGAGGTACCATTTTTATCGGGAGACTTCGGAGAACGCTGGGTGGAAGGAAATTTGTGGCTCCTCTCAGATTCTAGAACTTTCTGTCACCGTAATGTGAGGAAAATGTGTTTTTTTAGTCAAATTTTGAGGTTTGCAAAGGATTCTGGGTAACAGAACCTGGTCAGAGCCCCACAAGTCACCCCATCTTGGATTCCCCTAGGTCTCTAGTTTTCAAAAATGCACAGGTTTGGTAGGTTTCCACTAGGTGCCGGCTGAGCTAGGGGCCAAAATCTACAGTTGGGACTTTGCAAAAAACACCCCTGTTTTCTGTAAAAAAAATTGGATGTGTCCATGTTGTGTTTTGGGCATTTCCCTCCGTGGGTGCTAGGCCTACCCACACAAGTGAGGTACCATTTTTATCAGGAGACTTGGGGGAACGCTGGGTGGAAGGAAATTTGTGGCTCCTCTCAGATTCCAGAACTTTCTGTCACCGAAATGTGAGGAAAATGTGTTTTTTTAGCCAAATTTTGAGGTTTGCAAAGGATTCTGGGTAACAGAACCTGGTCAGAGCCCCACAAGTCACCCCATCTTGGATTCCCTTAGGTCTCTAGTTTTCAAAAATGCACAGGTTTGGTAGGTTAACCTAGGTGCCGGCTGAGCTAGGGACCAAAATCTACAAGTAGGCACTTTGCAAAAAACACCTTTGTTTTCTGTAAAAAAATGGGATGTGTCCATGTTGTGTTTTGAGCCATTTCCTTTCATGGGCGCTAGGCCTACCCACACAAGTGAGGTACCATTTTTATCGGGAGACTTAGGGGAACACTGGGTGGAAGGAAATTTGTGGCTCCTCTCAGATTCCAGAACTTTCTGTCACCGAAATGTGAGGAAAATGTGTTTTTTTAGCCAATTTTTGAGGTTTGCAAAGGATTCTGGGTAACAGAACCTGGTCAGAGCCCCACAAGCCACCCCATCTTGGATTTAACCTAGGTCTCTAGTTTTCAAAAATGCACAGGTTTGGTAGGTTTCTCTAGGTGCCGGCTGAGCTAGAGGCCAAAATCTACAGGTAGGCACTTTGCAAAAAAAAAACTCTGTTTTCTGTCAAAAAATGGGATGTGTCCACGTTGTGTTTTGGGGCATTTCCTGTCGCGGGCGCTAGGCCTACCCACACAAGTGAGGTATCATTTTTATGGGGAGACTTGGGGGAACATAGAATAGCAAAACAAGTGTTATTGCCCCTTGTCTTTCTCTACATTATGTGTGTAAAAAAGACGTCTATTTGAGAAATGTCCTGTAATTCACATGCTAGTATGGGCACCCCGGAATTCAGAGATGTGCAAATAACCACTGCTCCTCAACACCTTATCTTGTGCCCATTTTGGAAATACAAAGGTTTTCTTGATAGCTATTTTTTACTCTTTATATTTCAGCAAATGAATTGCTGTATACCCGGTATAGAATGAAAACCCATGGCAGGGTGCAGGTCATTTATTGGCTCTGGGTACCTAGAGTTCTTGATGAACCTACAAGCCCTACATATCCCCGCAACCAGATGAGTCCAGCAGACGTAACGGTATATTGTTTTAAAAAATCTGACATTGCAGGAAAAAGTTACAGAGTAAAAAGTAGAGAAAAATTGCAGATGTTATCACCTCAATTTCAATATTTGTTTTTTCCAGTTGTTATTTTCTGTAGGAAACCCTTGTAGGATCTACACAAATGACCCCTTTCTGAATTCAGAATTTTGTCTACTTTTGAGAAATGTTTCGGTTTCTGGGATCCAGCATTGGTTTCATGCCCATTTCTGTCACTGACTGGAAGGAGGCTAAAAGCACAAAAAATCGTAAAAATAGGGTATGTCCCAGTAAAATGGCAAAATTGTGTTGAAAAATTGGGTTTTCTGATTCAAGTCTGCCTGTTCCTGAAAGCTGGGAAACTGGTGATTTTAGCACCGCAAACCCTTTGTTGATGCCATTTTCAGGGAAAAAACCACAAGCCTTCTTCTGCAGCCTCTTTTTCCCATTTTTTTGAAAAAAAACGAAATTTTCACTGTATTTTGGCTAATTTCTTGGCCTCCTTCTGGGGAACCCACAAAGTCTGGATACCTCTAGAATCCCTAGGATGTTGAAAAAAAAGGACGCAAATTTGGCGTGGGTAGGTTATGTGAACAAAAAGTTATGAGGGCCTAAGCGCGAACTGCCCCAAATAGCCAAAAAAAGGCTCGGCACAGGAGGGGAAAAGGCCTGGCAGCGAAGGGGTTAAAGTCATTGAATTATATTTTTAGCTCCTTCCTAGCAATATTTATATTTAAATAAAATATCCCAGTGTTAGCCTATGGAGCTAATTATCTATGGGGGGTAAAATGAAATGAGCATTGTTTCCCTCACCAGGGCATATAAACATATTTTATAATATTCCTGCCTATAGTTACAGGGCACCCACCTCTGGGGCACTTTTGGGAGACCTTAGGGGTGACGTATATGAAAAACTAAGGTTGATTACCACTTTGGAAGTACCTTTAATTCCAAAGTCTAATTTCTATATATTTTATTTTAAAGACAGTATGCAAAGCAGGACTTCCTTTAAAAATGACAGCAGGCAACACATCTGTTTACATTCCAGGGCAGGAAATCCACTGGGCTTCCGCATCTCCCTGCCCTGTTATATAATAGAGACATATAGGTAGTTTGAATCCCCCTTGCCGTATTATATACAAGGACCTTACAGTGGTCTGTCATTGCCAATTGTACTTTTACCTAATTATCATATACCTTTTTAATCAGAGCACTGGCCCTGGGCCTGGTTAGCAGAGCAGAGGGCACAGTCAGAGTCAGTTACCACCAGTATCAGTAAGGAAAAATGGGGGTGAGCAGGGCTAAAAGGATGACTTTCTCCTAGTTACAGTGTAAGCATCCATATTTTTTGGTGCAGGCATTAATTACTTGGGTGGAATGTGGGCATTACCGTCCTAGCGCCCATGGGGCAAAGCCTTATATTCCAAGGTAGCCAGACCAGGCTTTGCATCATGAAATAGTGATTCTTTGAAACAGGTGCTAACTAGAAGAAAAGTTTTTATTTCTACAAACATTCCACGCATTACACGTGTGCTGCACTGTACAGCGGACAAACAATGTGTGGAATGTTTAAGATTTTGTCTAGGTATAGGTTTTTGCGGCTGAAGAATATGCTTCCTGTACAACTCCTACACTAGAAAGCAAGAACACAGCTCTGCACCAAGGTGAAGCTAAGCAGTCTGTTTGTGCGACAGCACTGGGGATGAGAAAAGCATATTTTAATAAATATGGCTCTGTGCTGCTTTCTTCTCTTCTTATAAAGTAGGGGGAAACTTTCATTAGTGTGTTGCGTTGATCCAAAAAAAACAAAAAAAAAACAGCCTGATCGACATAACTCCCTGCCCTTCTTGCCCATTGCTAATTTCGCCCCGAAGACCTACCAGGCCACAATCTCAAATTCGAGGATGCTTTTACAGTCCTCAACACCAGTAACTTTCACAGACTATGAGGCAGACATTGGAGTGCTGGATAAACTAGCATGTTGAATAACCTTTCTCTATATATTTGGATCTACTAGATAAATAAAAGATCCCAAAACTAAGAAATAGAATAGTTAGTCAGGCGTGCCATGAATTAGTATTTGAAAGTTTTTTTAAGGTCCCTCTTCTGTGTAATGTACAACTACTACCATTATTTCTAAGAATTAGTCAACACTCTTATCACTGGACGTCCTCACTTGATGTCAGATGTTGATGTGGGAGAGAGTTACCTCTCTCCGTGGGTCTGCTCAGGATCCGCTTCTTAAGGACTTTACCTGGTGGTTCCTGTCTCCAGCAAGAACTGGTTCTTCGAAAACTATTTCAGGTTTCACCCGGAGAAGCTTGTACATCAAAAAGACAGTGACTATGAGAAGTAATTTTGCACAAGTTGTAATCCCAGTTTGGGTGCAGACACCATTTTATGCCCGAATTGAGATTACCGGTGCCATATTAATAAGGAAATAATGCATCAATATCACGCTTATTAGTGTTTCCATTCAAGAGTATCTCAGACATGAAACCTGCTTTGTTCCTCAGTTTAGGAGTAGTATTTGCTGTTGAAAGTCTAGGAGGAATACATTCTGAAACTGGCCAGCAGGGTTCTGACTCGCCAAGGGAAATGGGTTATCCAGACTTCTCAGTACCTTTTACTAGCACTGTGGATCCAGTAAGCAAACAAGCCAACTGGGCACTTCACCACTGCCTAGGTAGGGTAACTGGTGGGATCTCTAAGGGCCATATGTACGAAAGCTTTTTCCCATAGACACAAAATGAGTAAAATCCTTTGGTACATCTGGGCCTAAGTGCCTAAGAGACTCTTCCTCTAGAACACAGGTCACTGGAGCGACTTTATGCCAGGCCAGACAGAGACTGCTGTGTAACTGAATAAGACATGGTAGTTTGTCCCACCAAGGCGAACACAGCAAATATGTGATTATGGGAGGAGCATGGCAATTTCTTTTCAGCTTACCTACACATCTAGGTTGATTATGGGCGTGCCTCCTCTGGTTTCTCCTAATGTATTTGGGACATTCCTGATTTTTTAGGCAAAATCGGCTTTAGTTCAGTCTTCCTCTCCTCGAAAAATCCTCAATGTCAATGTAGGTCAAAGGCAAAATGTATTTACCACAATTTATTTTCTAAATCTCCCTCTTTCCAAAGTTATGGCAACTTAATATCAACTCCCAAAATACTGTTAGAACATCGTACTGTGGCCAAAATATTGTGAGAGAAATAATATTGTGGAACATAATGTCAAATTTTTTTGTGTTTGTTAATAATAACAGTGTTTAAATTATCATTTACTAAAATATAGTGTTTAATCTAATTAGTTTTGATTATATAAATTGGTTGCGTGTTGTTTTGTGGGTTTAGGAGGACGGTGTTTTAATAACAAATGTTTAATGCTTTAATTATGTTCTATTTGTATGTTTTAATTGATTTTTTTTTATTATTGGTTCTAAATTCATTTTAAAGGCTTTTGTGGTTCATGTATTTTGGGTTGTAGTAAATTTTTCTTTATATAATTGGATATGGGCTTCATTGGGAGTATAGGTGGCTAGTGTGTTAATGTTATGTTATTTAAAAACACCTTTTTCAAATTCAGTTCAAATTGTGATTGCTTGTTAAAAAAATTCAAAGAAAATAATATTTTCTGTGGTACATTATTGTGTTTTTATAGAATGACAATTTCATAATGTATTTCAATTTTTATGTTTTACCTTATTTATAATATTTTCTAAAAATCTTTTGTTCTTGATATTCATTTTAAAGAATGTAGTGGCTTTGATCTTCATATAAAACTATAGTACCCATGAATCTTAAATTTCTTTCAAAACATTTATTGCATTTTTTAATCAACCTAGTACGTTTGCCACTCCACCCTCACTTATACCTTTTCCGCAATGTTTGTGGGATTGGAAGTTAAACAGCATAAATTGTAATAACTTTCCCCAGTTTTTCATTTTCACTAAAATGTGTGGTATTCAACTTAGGGTGACCCATTCCGGATGCAACACTGTCTGTCTCGTTGTAATATAGAGAGTATGCCCTCTACAAAGTAGGGCCTGACAGAACAAGGTGAAAAAAGCCCAACGCTCAAGAAGCCTAAAGTGTGGTGGGTTCTGACAGTCCTGATAACAGTTCTTGCACGGCTGATGTTCCGTATCTGGATAAGTACTGGATTAGAGCAGAACTGCAGCTGGAAGGCCCTGAGCAGAGCTAGAGAAAGACCAGGACTGGAGCTGACCTGGCAGGTCTGGAGGAGACCTGGGGTACGCCCAGGAGTAGAGCAGAAGCTGACATGCCTGGAGCAAAGCTGGGGTAGCCCAGGACTGGGGCAGAGCTGACGCTAGCAGGACTAGAGCAGAACGTGAGCTGGCAGGCCAGGAGCAAGCAGAAGCTGGGGCAGAGCACCAGCAGAAACTTGGATAGGAACCGAAACAAAGAATCTAACAGCAGGAAAAAGACAGAGGGAGTGCAAAGCACTACTACTCTCACCCGGTGCTCCCATAAACTGTTGGGACAGGAACCACCTGACACAAAGGGAATGGTATTGGAAAAGAACATACTTGAATGGGGTTGACATTTGGTGGCCACCATGATGTAGATCCTGAGTTTGGTGGCCCTCCAGGAATTGAGGCTCACTAGATGGGAGCTAGATT
The DNA here is from genome assembly GCF_031143425.1 of Pleurodeles waltl. Taxonomy (NCBI): domain Eukaryota; kingdom Metazoa; phylum Chordata; class Amphibia; order Caudata; family Salamandridae; genus Pleurodeles; species Pleurodeles waltl. Next base: position 150,870,511 of record NC_090441.1, on the reverse strand, counting down.
TTAGCTTTCCACTTACAGCTGTCCTCCTTGCTATCCTAGAACATAACATTTTACAGTGGTTGTGGTAATGGAGTTAACTTTCCTCAATGTGTGTGACTGGAGTTAAAATAATAAATTTGACACCCGGAAATGTATTACCTTTCCACAATGTTTTATGGGGTTGGAGTTAGAAAAACAAATCACCTTCACCTCCCTGATTGAGACTGTTTGTTCAGTGTTTGTGGTACTGGATTTGGAATATTAAATCTGAACTTTCCCTCGAGATATGCACCTTCCCCACTGTTTGTGGGAATGGAGTTTGAATAATAAAGATATTGCTGGTGTTTGCAGTTTAGCAATTATTGTGTGACTGGTTTTAGAGTAATAAACAGACCATCCCAAATTATGGACTTTCACCAGTGTTTGTGGGACTAGAATAGTAAATCCGACCCTTATCCCCATTTATGCATTTTCCTAATGCTTGTGGAACTGGAATAAAAATAACAATTGTGACCACCCCCTCAATTTATGCAATGTTCTCAATGTTTGTGGGATTTGAGTTAGAATGGTACATTTCACCCCACCCCCCAAAAAATTAATAATTTTCCCCAGAGTTTGTGGGATTGGAGTTAGAATAGTAATCTGATCCCCATCCAGTTTATGCACTTGGCCCAATGTTTGTGGGACTGAAGTAAAAACAGTAAATAAAGCCCTTATGATGTATACACTCTCCCATACGTTCGGAATATTGGAGTTAGACTAGTAAATCCCATTCACACAATTTTAGTAATTTCAAAAATTTTTGTGGAATTGGGGCTAGAATAGTAAATTAATCTCCTCATCCAATTTATGCGCTTTAGCTGTTGTTTGGAGTCTAGAGTTCAAATAGTATATTGAACCCCTTACCCAAATTATGTCCCATCCCTAGTGCTTTTGAGACTGGAGTAATAACAGTAAATTTCACACTCCCCCCAAAATGTAATACCCTTTTCCACTGTTTGTGGGACTTGTGTGAGAGTGGTAAATTTGACTCCTCCACCCTCCAGCAGTATTTGTGGGGCTGAAGTTAGAATAGTAATACTGTGGACTCTAACAATATGCCATGTCACAATTACCTCATCCCCACTCCTCAAGCTGAACAATGTACATACTATTCCTTCAGATGACACACACACAAACTGGCAAAGTTTTCCAACCACACACAGAAAATAACACTGCTGTGTAAGAAAACAAGATGTGAAAGAACCAAAACCAGCAGCCCTGAAAGGACATGGCAGTGACAATGCAGTGCTACTCAATTCCCTGTTACATAAAATAATGTAACATGACACATAATAAGACATATCATAACATGTTGTAACATACCACAACACATAACATAAGAAAATCCAAGATAACATAGAGTAACATATCATAACACAACAGCATGACATCACTCCTCCATTTCAGAAAACAGCTACAAATCCACCACTGCACGAAACAAGCCACACACCTGGGATAGATCAAATTAGAATCCACATCTCAGAATTCACAGGAAGATTATCAACCCTATGTTAAGCCTAAATCTGTCCCCCAACTTGTTTGGTTAGTGACCGGTTGGCCTTCAGATAGGCTTTCTCTGTATAAATATTGATAGATTGTGTTTTTCATAGTGAAAATCTCCCAGAATATTGTAGGAAGAATATCGACTAGAGCAATATCATGGATAAATATATGTATGAATATATATATATATATATATATATATATATATATATATATATATATATATATATATATATATATATGTATACATATATAATGTATATATATATATATATATATATATATATATATATATATATATATATATATGTATCCATACATAAATACAGCCCTACTATACTTAACTCATATATATTTACCTTGACGTGATATATATTTTCAAGATACATATATGTAGAGTTTAAAATAGTAAATCTACACCTACCTTTTTACATATACTGTAGGAAATCCACTTTTTCTGTGAGGTTACCCTGAATTGTTTGCCTTTGCTAGACCCTATATTTTTGCTGGCTTTAGTATTCTGTGCCCTTTACCCCTACAACCAGTGTTGAAGTAACTGTGCTCCCCCCTTAAGCACAGTCAAATAGGCATACTCCTAATAGTATATTTCTCTTACCTATAAGTCCCTCGTATATGGAACAATGTATAATCAGGGACTGAAGTTAAATGCCACTAGTGGACTGCAGTACCTATTGTGCCATCCACTGCAGAGGCAGTGTAACGTGGCTTCATGCCTTCCACTGTAGTCTGACTGTAGCAGTGTAAATACTGCAATTTGGCCTATTAATATAAACCCTTTTAACAAGTCAAAAACTGTATGCACGCTTATTAGTGTTTCCATTCAAGAGTATCTCAGACATGAAACCTGCTTTGTTCCTCAGTTTAGGAGTAGTATTTGCTGTTGAAAGTCTAGGAGGAATACATTCTGAAACTGGCCAGCAGGGTTCTGACTCGCCAAGGGAAATGGGTTATCCAGACTTCTCAGTACCTTTTACTAGCACTGTGGATCCAGTAAGCAAACAAGCCAACTGGGCACTTCACCACTGCCTAGGTAGGGTAACTGGTGGGATCTCTAAGGGCCATATGTACGAAAGCTTTTTCCCATAGACACAAAATGAGTAAAATCCTTTGGTACATCTGGGCCTAAGTGCCTAAGAGACTCTTCCTCTAGAACACAGGTCACTGGAGCGACTTTATGCCAGGCCAGACAGAGACTGCTGTGTAACTGAATAAGACATGGTAGTTTGTCCCACCAAGGCGAACACAGCAAATATGTGATTATGGGAGGAGCATGGCAATTTCTTTTCAGCTTACCTACACATCTAGGTTGATTATGGGCGTGCCTCCTCTGGTTTCTCCTAATGTATTTGGGACATTCCTGATTTTTTAGGCAAAATCGGCTTTAGTTCAGTCTTCCTCTCCTCGAAAAATCCTCAATGTCAATGTAGGTCAAAGGCAAAATGTATTTACCACAATTTATTTTCTAAATCTCCCTCTTTCCAAAGTTATGGCAACTTAATATCAACTCCCAAAATACTGTTAGAACATCGTACTGTGGCCAAAATATTGTGAGAGAAATAATATTGTGGAACATAATGTCAAAATTTTTTGTGTTTGTTAATAATAACAGTGTTTAAATTATCATTTACTAAAATATAGTGTTTAATCTAATTAGTTTTGATTATATAAATTGGTTGCGTGTTGTTTTGTGGGTTTAGGAGGACGGTGTTTTAATAACAAATGTTTAATGCTTTAATTATGTTCTATTTGTATGTTTTAATTGATTTTTTTTTATTATTGGTTCTAAATTCATTTTAAAGGCTTTTGTGGTTCATGTATTTTGGGTTGTAGTAAATTTTTCTTTATATAATTGGATATGGGCTTCATTGGGAGTATAGGTGGCTAGTGTGTTAATGTTATGTTATTTAAAAACACCTTTTTCAAATTCAGTTCAAATTGTGATTGCTTGTTAAAAAAATTCAAAGAAAATAATATTTTCTGTGGTACATTATTGTGTTTTTATAGAATGACAATTTCATAATGTATTTCAATTTTTATGTTTTACCTTATTTATAATATTTTCTAAAAATCTTTTGTTCTTGATATTCATTTTAAAGAATGTAGTGGCTTTGATCTTCATATAAAACTATAGTACCCATGAATCTTAAATTTCTTTCAAAACATTTATTGCATTTTTTAATCAACCTAGTACGTTTGCCACTCCACCCTCACTTATACCTTTTCCGCAATGTTTGTGGGATTGGAAGTTAAACAGCATAAATTGTAATAACTTTCCCCAGTTTTTCATTTTCACTAAAATGTGTGGTATTCAACTTAGGGTGACCCATTCCGGATGCAACACTGTCTGTCTCGTTGTAATATAGAGAGTATGCCCTCTACAAAGTAGGGCCTGACAGAACAAGGTGAAAAAAGCCCAACGCTCAAGAAGCCTAAAGTGTGGTGGGTTCTGACAGTCCTGATAACAGTTCTTGCACGGCTGATGTTCCGTATCTGGATAAGTACTGGATTAGAGCAGAACTGCAGCTGGAAGGCCCTGAGCAGAGCTAGAGAAAGACCAGGACTGGAGCTGACCTGGCAGGTCTGGAGGAGACCTGGGGTACGCCCAGGAGTAGAGCAGAAGCTGACATGCCTGGAGCAAAGCTGGGGTAGCCCAGGACTGGGGCAGAGCTGACGCTAGCAGGACTAGAGCAGAACGTGAGCTGGCAGGCCAGGAGCAAGCAGAAGCTGGGGCAGAGCACCAGCAGAAACTTGGATAGGAACCGAAACAAAGAATCTAACAGCAGGAAAAAGACAGAGGGAGTGCAAAGCACTACTACTCTCACCCGGTGCTCCCATAAACTGTTGGGACAGGAACCACCTGACACAAAGGGAATGGTATTGGAAAAGAACATACTTGAATGGGGTTGACATTTGGTGGCCACCATGATGTAGATCCTGAGTTTGGTGGCCCTCCAGGAATTGAGGCTCACTAGATGGGAGCTAGATTTTAGCTTTCCACTTACAGCTGTCCTCCTTGCTATCCTAGAACATAACATTTTACAGTGGTTGTGGTAATGGAGTTAACTTTCCTCAATGTGTGTGACTGGAGTTAAAATAATAAATTTGACACCCGGAAATGTATTACCTTTCCACAATGTTTTATGGGGTTGGAGTTAGAAAAACAAATCACCTTCACCTCCCTGATTGAGACTGTTTGTTCAGTGTTTGTGGTACTGGATTTGGAATATTAAATCTGAACTTTCCCTCGAGATATGCACCTTCCCCACTGTTTGTGGGAATGGAGTTTGAATAATAAAGATATTGCTGGTGTTTGCAGTTTAGCAATTATTGTGTGACTGGTTTTAGAGTAATAAACAGACCATCCCAAATTATGGACTTTCACCAGTGTTTGTGGGACTAGAATAGTAAATCCGACCCTTATCCCCATTTATGCATTTTCCTAATGCTTGTGGAACTGGAATAAAAATAACAATTGTGACCACCCCCTCAATTTATGCAATGTTCTCAATGTTTGTGGGATTTGAGTTAGAATGGTACATTTCACCCCACCCCCCAAAAAATTAATAATTTTCCCCAGAGTTTGTGGGATTGGAGTTAGAATAGTAATCTGATCCCCATCCAGTTTATGCACTTGGCCCAATGTTTGTGGGACTGAAGTAAAAACAGTAAATAAAGCCCTTATGATGTATACACTCTCCCATACGTTCGGAATATTGGAGTTAGACTAGTAAATCCCATTCACACAATTTTAGTAATTTCAAAAATTTTTGTGGAATTGGGGCTAGAATAGTAAATTAATCTCCTCATCCAATTTATGCGCTTTAGCTGTTGTTTGGAGTCTAGAGTTCAAATAGTATATTGAACCCCTTACCCAAATTATGTCCCATCCCTAGTGCTTTTGAGACTGGAGTAATAACAGTAAATTTCACACTCCCCCCAAAATGTAATACCCTTTTCCACTGTTTGTGGGACTTGTGTGAGAGTGGTAAATTTGACTCCTCCACCCTCCAGCAGTATTTGTGGGGCTGAAGTTAGAATAGTAATACTGTGGACTCTAACAATATGCCATGTCACAATTACCTCATCCCCACTCCTCAAGCTGAACAATGTACATACTATTCCTTCAGATGACACACACACAAACTGGCAAAGTTTTCCAACCACACACAGAAAATAACACTGCTGTGTAAGAAAACAAGATGTGAAAGAACCAAAACCAGCAGCCCTGAAAGGACATGGCAGTGACAATGCAGTGCTACTCAATTCCCTGTTACATAAAATAATGTAACATGACACATAATAAGACATATCATAACATGTTGTAACATACCACAACACATAACATAAGAAAATCCAAGATAACATAGAGTAACATATCATAACACAACAGCATGACATCACTCCTCCATTTCAGAAAACAGCTACAAATCCACCACTGCACGAAACAAGCCACACACCTGGGATAGATCAAATTAGAATCCACATCTCAGAATTCACAGGAAGATTATCAACCCTATGTTAAGCCTAAATCTGTCCCCCAACTTGTTTGGTTAGTGACCGGTTGGCCTTCAGATAGGCTTTCTCTGTATAAATATTGATAGATTGTGTTTTTCATAGTGAAAATCTCCCAGAATATTGTAGGAAGAATATCGACTAGAGCAATATCATGGATAAATATATGTATGAATATATATATATATATATATATATATATATATATATATATATATATATATATATATATATATATATATATGTATACATATATAATGTATATATATATATATATATATATATATATATATATATATATATATATATATGTATCCATACATAAATACAGCCCTACTATACTTAACTCATATATATTTACCTTGACGTGATATATATTTTCAAGATACATATATGTAGAGTTTAAAATAGTAAATCTACACCTACCTTTTTACATATACTGTAGGAAATCCACTTTTTCTGTGAGGTTACCCTGAATTGTTTGCCTTTGCTAGACCCTATATTTTTGCTGGCTTTAGTATTCTGTGCCCTTTACCCCTACAACCAGTGTTGAAGTAACTGTGCTCCCCCCTTAAGCACAGTCAAATAGGCATACTCCTAATAGTATATTTCTCTTACCTATAAGTCCCTCGTATATGGAACAATGTATAATCAGGGACTGAAGTTAAATGCCACTAGTGGACTGCAGTACCTATTGTGCCATCCACTGCAGAGGCAGTGTAACGTGGCTTCATGCCTTCCACTGTAGTCTGACTGTAGCAGTGTAAATACTGCAATTTGGCCTATTAATATAAACCCTTTTAACAAGTCAAAAACTGTATGCAGACTTTGGCCTGCGTTAATTATGCTTATGGACACTTGGCCACCTGCACTGCAGTTCTTAATTAAACAGCTCTGCAGTTGTAGGTGGTGAAATGCCTGTGAGCACAGTGGGAAGGACAGCAAGGGCATGGAGCTACCATGTAAAAAAAAAAAAAAAAACACCAATCATCGCGGGACAAACACTGGCATCCAGTTTGTGAAGGTGTTTATCCCTACTGAAGTGTCCGCAAATCGTCAAAACCTCCCTTTTAAATATTAATAAGTCTCCCACATGTAGGCCTTGTAACCCATAAGTCAAGGTGCATGGTATTTAAAAGAAAGCTGTGTAGAATTATTATTTTTTTTGCAAATTTGTTTATTCGCATTTTAGAAAAACATTACAAGCAGTACAGGGCAAAACAGTAATCAGTAACAACAGTATGGCAGGTTTAGCAGTGCACAATCACATAATTCCATCAGTAGGAGAGAGCATCAATAAACTTTCAGTAGTCAAAGCAGGAAGAGTAAGGGGAAGACGGGTCGCCCAGGGGGAGAACACAAAGAACAACCCACAATCAGGTGAATCAATTTGGTCAGGTGGGAGAGGGACGTGTAAAGGGACGAGTAATCAAAAGAACCAGGTCCTGCACTCCGCAGCATGAGCTACAAGCCTGTGCCATAAAGTCGTCCCAGAATCCCACCTGAATAAATTCAGGATCAGCGTGGTTAATCGACGTTGACTGCCATTGCAAGCTATCCATTCATCCCATTGTTCATTAGATAGCATTCCCAATCCCCACCCCCATTCCTCTCTCGCAGTTCCTAGAAGTAGTATCTCCACTAGGGCGATCAGTGTCAGATTTGTTGGGGCACTAAGCAGCTGGGTCACCAGTTTCCCCACTCTCAGTCACCCCCCCTCAAATGCTCCACCCTACCATCACAGAGCTTCAAATCACGCTCCCCATGTTCGTCCGTACGGACCTTGTGGAGCCGATATTCCTCAGCCGTTGCCCAGTCAAGGAGGGCTATCAACCATTTGTCACGGGATTTGGGCTGGCCCAATGAATAGCAATGCGCCGCCTCACAAATATCAATCCGAGCTGCACAAACTGACATGCCATTTTGCTACCTGCCAGGAGGCAGCAATCCCAATAAACAGTGTTACATTGTTAACTCCACTTTCACTGATGTACTTTTTAACACTTGTGCTATCTCACGCCAAAAGTGCTGTAGGGACCTACATATCCACGTGATATGTCCAAAGGTGGCTGGGGATGCACCACAGCATGTGCAAATGTCAGAACGTGTTGGGTAAATTCTATGGAGGTGCTGCGGTGTCAGATACACTCTATGTAGATAGTAAAACTGCGTCAATTTAAATCTGGCATTACTGGACCCTTCCTGTACCAGCGCACTGGCCCTATTCCACTACCCATCCGTAAGTGGCATCTCCAGGTCTGCATCCCACATGGCACGCGCCGCTGACATGTCTGTCTATCAATCCCTTTTAAGGGCAGCATGTATGCAGGAGAGGAGACCTCGGTCAGAGCCGGGATCCAGCAGCACCTGCATCAGATGGGACTCGACGGGCTCCTCCGGGAAGGAGGTCCAGATCTCCGGAGCTGTTTGTGATATAGTGGCATATTGTAGAAATTGTCCCTGGCCAGTCCCAAAAAGGGTCAGAAATTTAAAGTTAACATTTTCTGACAATGACTAGCACCCAAAAGCTATTTCCACTGTAGGAAGGCTGGATGGTCCATCAAGAAAACCAGAGTGCAGATTACAATACTAATACTGTATCTCGGGAATGACACTAGCTAGAAGAATAATTAAACCCCTATTCTTAATAGTCACTAAAGATACAATTCAATGGTGAAGTCAGATTTTTAATACCTATTAGGGAAAATAAACTTTTAGAAAGTTACCTTTTCCCTGCCTGAAGCTTCTGGGGGCTATTTTGCACTGTTTTACCAGCTTACCCCAGTCTGTACTTGGCCAGAATAAGGTGTGAATGAGGTGAGAAATTCTACCCAGGAGCTAGACAGTAGGACACTGTGATTTACAGGTCAACCTGAATAGGCAGAGATAACTCATTAGAGCTCAGCAGAAAGGTGGGAGCTATGAGCTTCCTTTTCACATTATAGTGTTAAATCCTGATTGACCGGTCTGCTTGGCTCACATATAACACTTGGGCTGCATTTGGGGAACAGGATGCCAAGACAGTTCTTGTGTATCCACTGTCTGGTTGCTGAAGGACCCTTGTTGGTCCAACCTGACTCCAGTCTCTGGGTTTCACATATAGCACTTGAGACGCACTTGAAAGGAACAGGATATGATGTGTTATAATATGATGTTTTTTTTGTAAAGCGCAACGTGTGCCCGAGGGCTTTTTGGCTCTAACATCTGCATGAGAAAAGAAAATCAGTTTGAAAAAGATATCATGGCTACATGTTTTGAGCAGTTTCCTAAGAGTCAACAAACTTGACTGGTTTCTAAGTAGGAAGGCAACTTGTTCTAAAGTTTGCTAGTTGAAAATATAAAAACTTCTGCTGCCACATGAGGCGCTTTAGAATCTAGGCACCTTGACAGATTTAGAGGTTGCTGATCGGAGGCTTCTTCTTGGGACATACCAAGAGAGCTTATTCATAAGGCAACCTGCACCTGCACAGTGGAGTGCTTAATGCAAAGAGCACAGAGCCTTGAAAGCCACTCTTCTTTTACTGGAATCCAGTGGAGTTCCTCTAGGGCTTGCAATACTGAATCAAATTTCTTAATGTTTTTAACCAGGCATGCTGCTCCATTCTATACTCTCTGCAGTTTCTTGAAGGAGGCCTACTGCATGTCCAGGTAGAGGGCATTGCAGTGATCCAACCTCGATAAGACCCAAGAGATAACAAACGTTTTCTGGAGGTCTACTGGCAGAAAGGGCAGAATCTTTTTTCAGATTATTAGCTGGCAGAAACAGATAGAGATGAGGTTATTTATTTGATAAGAAAAGGTGAGTTTGGAATCAAATATTACCACATGATTCCTTACTTTTGGAACTGGGGTGGAAAGAGAACCTAAGTTCTGTGGCCATCAAGTATCACTCCAAAAGGTGGTGTCCCTCCCGAAGAGGAGTACCTCGGTTTTTTCAGAGTTCAACTTGAGACAGTGGTTTCCCATCCAGGTGACCACTGCTCGCATACTGTTGTTGAACCTCAATCCTACCTCCTCGATGTTCCTGCTGATAAATACAACAATTTGCTTATCGTCCGCATATGAAATGGTGCAAAAGCCAAAGGATCTTATGAGATTCGCAAGAGGAGCCACATAGGTATTATATAAGGTGGGACTAAGCGAAGATCCTTGTGGAACACTGCACAGCAAGGAGAAGGGATTGGAGACAAAATCACCTAATGTAACTAGTGGCTTTCTTTCCGTCAGGAAGGACCGAAGAAGGTCATAGACTGTCCCATCAATCCCTATCACTGCAATTCTTTGCATCAGAAGCGAGTGACTTACGGTGTTAAAGGCTGTGGATAGGTCCAATAGGACCAGCACAGCCTTGTCTCCCTTGTCCCTGATGTCCCTTATTCCTCCGTGGCTAGTAATAGAGTCAATTCGGTAATATGAGCCTTTCTGAAGCTGAACTGGGCTCCATCCAAGATCTCAGTATGGTCAAGGTTTCTGAATCAACAGTATTCATGTGTTTCTCGAGGATTTTGGTGGGGAAGGGAAGGCGCGAAATAGGGTGATAATTCTTCTTCTCCTTGGGATCTAATGTGGGTTTTTTGAGCACAGGAAAGCTGTTTTCTTTATTCCACTGTAATGGGAAGATACCCGTGTTGATAATCTGGTTTAGAAATAAAGTAAGAGGGACAGTTTATCTGCTATCTCATGAAATATTTTCTGTGGGCGGGGGTCAAATGGAGTGCCCAATTTGGTCAATTTAATCAGGTCAAGCACTCTTTCGGTGGAGAGAGAAAATAAATTGAGAGGCAGATGGTTCATCTATGCCAATTCATTAACAATGGGGTTGGTGTTTGAATTTATTGTGGTGTTGAAAGTCCTGTATACAGAATCTACCTTATCTTTGAAGAAATCTGCTAGATTCTTGTAGAAATTTTGACTGGGAATTAATTTACTAAAGAGAGGAGGACATGCAAGTTCCTGAACCGTTTTGAAGAGCTCTTGAGACAAGTTCTTTGTCTTATCTATTTCTTCTGTGTAGAATTTAGAGCCTCATTATGACCCTGGCGGTCTTCTAACCACCAGGGTAAATGTGGCGGTTTCACCGCCAACAGGCTGGCGGTGAAGACTGCCACATTATGAGTGTGGGGGGGGTTGGCCTCTGCCAACTCGCCACATATCAACTCATACCGCCAGGGCGGTCAGAGCCACTGGGCCTGAGATGAGCATCTCCAACCCAGCAATACACAGAACACTGCCGGCGGTATTACAAGCCGCCTTTCCACCAGGGTTTCCGTGGTGGTAGCACTGCCACAAAAACCCTGGCACTGGTAGACGACTTCCCCCCGCAAGCACAATCCCCCCAACCCACCAAGAAGAGCGACCCCCACAAGTAGAGAGACCCCCACCACACTCCCCGTATACATGCGCATAGACACCCACACGCACCACAGATACACTCATTCACCTACACTTACATACATGCATTCACTCACATGCATCCAAACTCACATTCACCTCGGCACTCATACACGCATTCAACCATGCATGCATACACCCATCCAAACATGCATACTCACACCCATTCACACATGCATACTCACACCCATTCATACACGCATACACACACCTAGACAAACATGCATACACACACGCAGACAAACACGCATTTACCACAACACTCATACTCGCATACACACCTACATGCATACACGCACTCACTTCTACATTCAGACAAGCATATAACCACACATTCACACATTCATGCACACACGCAGACAACACACACTCACTCACGCACACGCAACGCCCCCCACCTCCTCCCCTGACGGATTATCAACATACCTGGTCCAGGGAGGAGGTTGTCTGGCAGGGAACGGGAACAGGCCCTTCCACCTCCGGCAAGACCCCGCCAGCAGGACTCCCCCAGGCCGGATTATTTCACATAATACGGCTGGTGGAGTCCTTCTGTTGGGGCCAGTGCTTCTGCCCGCCAGCACGAGTACTGCTGGATTTCTGGCAAAAGTGTGGCGGGAATCCAGCAGTACTCATAATATGGTGGGTGGAAGACTGCCAGCACTGGAGGTCTTCTGGCGCCTGCGGCTTTGGCGGTCTTGGAAAAAGACCACCAAAGTCATAATGAGGGCCTTAGTCATTTCATTCTTTAGCATATTTTTATAATCCTGAATCAAATGTTTATATTTTATTTTCTCCTCAGCGGAATAGTTACTCCTCCAAGCCCTTTCCTGTCAGCTACAGTTCTTTTTCATTTCTCTGCGACTGGAGGAGAACCAAGGAGCAGTCGACTTATTTCTAAAAGGTTTGATGGATTTAACCAGAATTAATTCATTGGCAGCTAGGTTGAGACACTCCTTATATTCTGCAGCAGCAGTGTTGGAGTCACCTGCCAAAGATGGTTGAGTTGTCTCGGGGTATGGCTAAGCTCGCTCAGATTTATTTTATTTCAAGCCCTTACTAACTTGGTCTGACCTGGATTTTAGTGGTAGATTTGCCTGAGTGTAAGTTGAAACTAAACCCCACGTCATATGATCTGACCATGTGAGGGGAAGGATTTCTTCCAGCTGTAAATCTGGATGATTTTAAAAATGCCACCCAGAGTGTGTCCGGCAGAATGTGTAGCAGCACTAACCTGTTGGAGGAGGTTGAAGCAAGTTAGATTATCAATCAAGGTTTTTGTATCTCTGTTGTTTAAATCTTCCAAATGAAAATTAAAGTCACCTATGATAGTGTAGTTTACAAACTGGATGCTAGCTTCCAAGAATTTATTGAGTGCTTCCAGGAACTTGTTTTTGGGGCCTGGGGTCTGTAAATGAGTAGTCCGCAAAGCATACAGTTACTGTCCACATTAGACTTACAGGAAAGAGCCTTGCAATCCTCTATTTTGGAGGATCCCAAGAAAATTCTTGTGTATTCACTATATGCTTACTGAAGAGTCCTACAGTGTCCTAGCAGACTCATGTATCTGGGTTTGTTTGGGTATAGTGGCTGCCCAGAGATGGATTTTAGTGTTAGATGTGGGAGGATACTAGGATTTCCATAGTACACTCATCATACACAGTCCCAGCCCTCAGAGCCAATATTTAGTGTATTGCAATCTTGAAAATGGCCAAAGTGAGTAGGGGTCACCCCAGGAACTTTATCCCATTGGTTATGGCATGCTGGCTCATGTCAGGCATAAATTTGGCATCTCCAGGCACCCACTTAAGAACACTGCTGGACCCGAGGAAGAACAGAAGAGGTCTGGACCTGCTGTCTATGACCTGAAAGGACCCTGAAGGACTGAGCCTGCTTCCTTTTGTACCCATGAAAAATAAGTGGATTCCAAGGGTCAGGTTAGAAATTGGGTTTTTGAGTGAGTGGGGATGAGAAACCTTCTCAAGCAAAAGCCACAATTCCTGTCAGAGTGAACCAAATAAAGTTGCTAAATTAACCTGTGCTTAACCCTCTGGTAGCCTGGAACAAAAGCAGTCAGGCATAACTTATAGACAATTGTGTAAACTATTCATGCAGCATAGTGAAAACACAACTCAAGAAAAATCCCACATCAAGTTAGGGAAAATAATGGCAAATGTAATAAATTATTTGACCATAAAACAACAAAAATCCAATCAGTAGAACTTGAGTTATGCATGTTTAATTTAAAGTTTTTAGTAAAAATGAGTGGCTAAAAGATCAAAGCACGAAGCGCAGACATCTGGTTGCGTGATACCGGGGCAAAGTCAAAAGTTATGGATGAAAGTGATGGAGTGCGATTCAAATACAGAAGGTGGAATGAGCCCATTCTCCACTTATCTTTTGACTTAAAATATATATATTTTTTAATGTCTGTGAAGGTAAACTTCAGCGGGCAAGGCAGTCAGCTGTATCCAAGAAGGTTATCTTCGGGGAGCTGCTAGACGAAGTTGCTGTGAAGATTTCTCAGTTGGGACTGAGGGCCTGATTTAGATCCATCGCAAGGGTGACGAATGTCCCATCCGCCGAAATCTAAATACTATAGAAAACAATGGCATGTAGATTTCAGTTGATGGGATATCTGTTACCATTGCGACAGAGTGAACCCTCTGCCGAGATCTAAATCAGGCCACGAGTCTCGCTTTTGGAAGTTGATAATGCCCAGAGGGATGAAGCTGCAGGGTGTAGCTGACGAGAGCTCCACGAGGCTGGATACCTCTACTGGGAGGAGCCGCTGAACAGGATATGCTGCTGCAGAGAAGAACATAGCAGGAGCTACTGTGAAGTCAGGCTGACCTTCGAGGATCTGTGAGCAGGTAGGTCCTGGTTTCCACTTGGTTCTCAGGGCACTTTTTGGCAGAAAAGGATTTGGTTTTAGGCTGTTTGGGCACCCTTTGCACTACTTCTAAGGGTATAGGACTTGAGGAAATTCGATTTTTAATACGATCGTATCGACCCGCCATTTTGTGGCCCGCCGCCATTTTATGTTGCCTTCACTCAGGCAGCACAGCGAACGAAGTCCATTCTGCCTTTTCTGCTTATTCTGCAACATGGTGTTCAAAACAGCCTTCTGCCTCTATCTTTACAAGGCTGGTATTAAGGTCTGACCGAGTACACTAATCCCTGTCTGGTTTTCTAATCCTTGTTTCAACTATCTGTAGGCTCACACTATTCTCCGCCGATCTTATCTTATCGTCTGGCCTTCGCTGTCCTTTGCTAGTATTCTCTCATTTCACAACTGTCCTCCAAACGCACACAAACTTATCACACCACATGCAACTTCGTTGTGGATCGGTTAATGAATTAGTTCAAGGGAGGGGTGACAAACACAGCTGGAGGGGAGGCAACCTTAAGTCACTTGATACTTTGTTTTCCAATTCCTTCTATTTGTGCTGTCTTGTTTTCCGACATTTCTATTGGCTCTGTTCTATCTTTACATTATTCTTACTGGCTCCTTTCTATGTGTTCTGGGAGTGTATGTAGTTAATAAATGGTTTTTATACGGTATATAAGATTGTGCGCCACAAAGTAAAGTGGCAGTCTCCTGAGAACATACCTTGTGTACTTCTTGGACAACTGTACTAGCTGCAGCTAATAAAATCTGATCTTTTACGCCTGACAGAGTGTCCCGTGTCTCTGTTAGTTGAGGCAGGTGAATCCAAGGAGATTTCAGGCGTACCCTGCGCCGCCAGGCCCATAAGGTTCTGGTTCTTCAACTGGCGCCCAACGTGGGGCGGCTTCAGCGGTACCGGTTCTGCCTGAAGGTCGTGAGGAACCCCGCAAGAAAATTCTGGAGGAATCGCGAGCCACGTCAAGCGACCCCTGTATGTCGAAGTGGTCCGAAGGTCTTTTTCAGCGCGGTTACTCCTTCCTGACGGCTACTGACGACTGCTGCCCTGACTGCCGCCCTGCCTTGGCCCTTTCTTTGATGATGTATGGTAAAGCGAGACGATAGACGGGCCTCTGTCGGTGTAAGAAGACATCCTTAGTTAAGTATTTGGTGGGTCGCGCCCACAAATTTTGGTCTTTGTTTTGTCCTTAGGTCCTTAGATTTGGCCATTGCAGTGGCCAAAGCCGAGGGGTAAGTGCATTTGTGCTGTGTAAACTGAAAGTTTTACCCCCTTGATGTTTGTGAACAGCCAGTAAAAATCGTGAGATGTCTGGTCTGACTAAGTTTGGAAAACTTTGTTGCTTTGGTTGTAATAGGGACTCCCAGCTTGAGGACTCCTGTCCGATTCCTTCGGTTGGAACTCCCACATATGAGCTCTATTCTAAACATGGTGTTGGTCCTATTGCCTTTAATAAGACATGGACCCGATATACAAAGAAAGATGGTGTTTTAAAATGGCCAGAAAATGGTAGTTTCGAAACTGATGTGCTAGATAATTTAGAAGCAACGTTATTTAAAAGAAAAGCCCTGCCGGCAATGTTTGACTCTTTTCGCCTTTGGCGTAAGGAAGCCAAACAGAGAGAAATTAAACAAGCGAAACGAGATAGGAAAACACAGGGAATGACGATTATACAGGCTGCTCAGCAATTCAAAGATGATGAAATAGATAATGCAATGGAAATTTCAGACAGACAGCATCGAATGGCAATAGATAAATGATATCCGACGTTGCCTATCTCTTCCCTTGATAAGAGAAAAGATTTTGAGGAAGATTCCTTAATGTCCCACTTATTGAAATTGCCTCCGCCCTATGTACAAGGTGCTAATGCACCCCCGATGTTACAGCCTGTTCAGCCGCCAGTTGTGCTTCCGCCTGCTCCAGCTTTTCCACATTTGCCTCCTCAAGTATTGCCTATGCCAGCTTTGCCTTTAACTCCTTTGCCTTCTGCTCCTTTGGCAATTCCTAATGCTCCTTTAGTTAATTCACCTAATACCTTGTCCCCTATCCTTATGTCAAATTCTCCATCTATGCGTAAGCGATTTGCAGATACTGTCTCTGGTCTCTTATCACCTTTCTTTGAAGCTTTAAACGTGTCTCCAGCTTTTTCTCGAAGACAGTCTCGTAGTCAATTCCCAGACTCCGAAGAGCGAGAAAAATTGGACTCACTTGCTTGTAGATGGATCAAGAAGGGTCCCCAATATAGTACGTCTGATATTATGTCCACCTTTCTGCAATGGAATGCACCTACGCAGAGATATGTTTTTAAAGTTATGTGCGATACTCTCGCTAAAGAATGGGAGGATATGAATTTGGGTTCGGTCCCACAGGATCTGTTAGATGTTCAGGCTGACTTTGACAAAGGACTTATTGTGGGTCCTAAGGTTGAAAACGCTGTCAGAACACTTATTTCTTTCAGATCCCTATTGTTCTCACAGACTTTTCCTGATTCTGATCCTTCAGTTAGGACAGCACTGAAAAACTATCCCATGAGAGAGGTTTCTCCAATATGGAAGGAAGAAGTTGCAGCAGCAGGTGCTAATCCAGCTATTCCTGCGCATTTTCAGCGCATATGGATACATGTCCCCTGGAAAAGGTCTGAAGTTTTAGCACTTAAACAGTCACTACCAGATCCACGCAAAAATCCTGCTGGTTACTATAAAGAGTTGTCGCAAACAGTTGATGCATGTACTATGAATCTAGCAGATATTGACATGTTGATGGGAAATGTAGTTCCACAGACAATATGGGCTAAAATTCGTAGAGAGGATCACGCTCAAGAATTAGGCGGCGATTGGAACGCTATTATTGCCGCAGATAGAGGTCAAGTAGGTGGTGCAAAGCCCGACGCTTTGATCTCAGAACTCCCTGGTAGGATTATTACATTAATGAAAACAATGATGCCTGCTTTGAGAGTTAATTGGGATAAGCTAGCAGCATGTAAACAAAAGAAAGATGAAAGTGTTTCCGATTTCTTTACCCGATTCGAGGAGACATTCATTGATCACAGTGGTCAAGATATGGCTACAGAAGGGGGACAGCGATTATTTGTGGATAAGTTCGTATATAACTTGCTTCCTGAACTATCACACAAGCTAAAAGACTCCGAGAGTTCATGGGCAGTTTCTTCTTCCGCCCAGATATTGGCTACTGCACAATATTATGAAAATAGAGACAAAGAAGAAAGGGAAAAACAAGAGAAAAAGACGAAAGAATTAAAAACTAAAGTTCTCTTGCAACAGGCTTATCCTCCTCGTTATGTTCAGCCTCAGTTTCAACAGCCTCCGCAGTTTCAGAGGTTGTATCAAAAGCCTGAACCATTCATTCCAAGACCTTTGCTAGGTCCCAATCAATGTGCTTATTGTAGGGAGGAAGGTCATTTTAAGAACAGTTGTCCGGCATTGTTGCAGCGTAATGGAGCAACATCTGCTTCACGAGGTCGTGGTGGTCTTCAGTCAGCAAATAGAGGTAGAGGTCGAGGTGTGTTAACCCAAGAGCAGCGTTCTTTTGTTCCTCCAAATTCCGGAAATTACTTTGACCAGCAAAATGTTAGGTCTACACAGTATTACAGTGAGGATCAGTATATTGAAGGAGGGAATGAAAGTCTTCATTTTGAATAGGACAGCCATGGACAAAGTAAGGGGGTTACGTCAATTCCAGTGGATCAGAATGGACCTTATGTTAATGTCACTACAATGGGTGTTTCAGAGCCATTTCTTTTAGATACTGGTGCCATGAGAAGCTCTATCATTCATTCTAAACTCCCTGGCGCACCTTTGTCTGGCTTAACGAATGTATCTGTAGGATTTTCTGGCGCCCCTGTTCGCAATCCAGTTTCTTGCCCTTTGCCTGTTTCAATAGGCCCTTATGATTTAGAAGCTCCGTTTCTTCTGACGAATGGTTGTGGTGAAAATCTGTTGGGTTTAGATCTATTAAAAAGAATGCATGCTACGATATATTGTTCACCTTCTGGTGTATACCTCACTCTAGGACAGAAAATGACTAGTCCAATGTACTTATCAAAAGATCAATTCCCACCTGAATTGCTTTCTCTTCCCGAAACGCTTTGGGCTACGGGTCCGAATGACGTTGGTTGTCTTGAGATCCCACCTTATGTTGTTACTCTTAAGCCCAATGCTGAAATGCCACGTATTCCGCAATACAGAATCTCTACTGAAGGTGAGAAAGCACTTCTGGAAATTGTCCATGATTTGATTCAGAAGGGTGTGGTTGAGGAAACGAGAGGAAATACATGTAACAGTCCTGTTCTTCCGGTTCTTAAACGCACTGATCCTTCTCAGCCACCTGTTTATCGTTTTGTAATTGATCTTCGGGAGGTAAACAAGATTGTCGTACCGCAGTTTCCTGTAGTCCCAGATATCACTGCTCTGTTGACGATGATACCTTCTACAGCGACTTGGTTTTCAGTTATTGATCTAAAGAATGCTTTCTTTAGTATTCCCATCGCCGAAGAGAGTAGAGATATTTTTGGTTTTTCCCTCGGAGGCCGAAGCTTCCGGTTTAAACGCGCACCTCAAGGTTATTGTGAAAGTCCCTCTATTTACAGTCAAGCTCTAAAATGTCATCTTGATGCCTTTTCCTTACCGTCCGGTGCCGCTCTCATTCAGTACATGGATGACTTATTAGTTGCCGCTGATTCAGAGGAGATTTGCAAAAACGTGACCGTTGCACTGTTGCGTCATTTGTTTGATCTGAATCACAAGGTTTCTCCTTCTAAATTACAATATGTCTGTCGCGAGGTGACTTATTTGGGTCATCTCTTGTCAAAGGAGGGACGACGATTGACCCCCGAACGAATTCAGGCAATTGCACAAATGTCAGTGCCATCCACACAAAGAGAGGTACGTGCTTTTTTGGGCATTACTTCTTATTGTAGACAGTGGATTCCGAGTTTCTCTTTATTGGCTAAACCGCTGTTGGCGCTAACTTTAAAAGATACGCCTCAGCCTCTTCCGTGGACTGACAAATGTCAGAAGAGTTTTACTGATTTGCGTATTGCTTTGTGTTCTGCTCCTGTATTGGGTACTCCTGATTACAGTAAGCCCTTTACGCTCTATGTCCACGAAAGAGAGGGTTGTGCATTGTCAGTCTTAACGCAGCGTTTTGGAGATCAACAGCGACCATGCGCATATTTCTCAGCTACGTTAGATCCAGTAGCTAAAGCATTGCCTAGTTGTCTTAAGGCGACAGCGGCAGCAGCAATTTCTATTCGACAGTCTGCTGGAGTAGTGCTAGATAATACTCTCATTGTTATGGTGCCACATGCAGTGGATACTTTACTAAATAGGACAAAAACGCAGCATCTTACGAGTGCTCGGTTGTCCGGATATGAGCTGACGCTTTTGGCTAGTCACATACACATCAAACGATGTAATACCCTGAATCCAGCTACTTTGTTGCCTCTTCCAGAAGAGAGAGATGTCTCTGAACAGCATGATTGTTTTCTCCGTACTGAAGAAGAGACTAAGGGTAGAATTGACCTAAAAGACACGCCATTAGTGAATCCAGATGGAACACTATGGGTAGATGGTTCTTGTTTCAAGCTCCCGAATGGAGATACAGTTTCAGCCTACGCTATTACTACTTTGCATACGATTGTGGAGACAGCACGCATTAGACATAATTCAGCTCCGGCAGCTGAATTGATAGCCTTAACTAGAGCGTGTGTGTTATCCAAAGGAAAAAGAGTAAACGTGTACACTGATAGCCAATACGCTTTTGGTGTAGCGTTTAACTTTGGGCGTTTATGGAAGGAAAGAGGATTCTTTACTTCCCATGGTACTAAGATACAACATGGTCAATTAGTGACTGAACTTCTTGAGTCACTTACAATGCCTACTCAGATAGCGATCGTGAAGTGTAGTGCACACAAAAAGATTGTGGACGATGTTGGTCGAGGAAATGCATTTGCAGATGAGGTAGCGAAAAAGACAGCCAGAGACAACACAAGTCGAATGTATGTTGCAGGTCCCGCAAACTGCGTAAGAGAAAAGGGAATGTGTGAAGATACAGTAGAGAGTGTGAAATCAATTCAAGGAGAGGCTACGGAGAATGAGTTGAGAAAGTGGAAGGAAAGTACAGGAATGTTAGATGAGATGGGATGTTGGGTTGAATTATCAGAACATCAACGTTGGCTGTTACCAGATGCTTATGTACTACCTGTAGTTACTATGGCACATGGTCCAGCTCACCTAAGTGCAAAAGGAATATGTAAACTTCTGGCTCCAGTGTGGCAAAATGAGGGGATCCCAAAGTGTGCAAATAATGTAGTAAAACATTGTATTGTTTGCTTGATGTACAATCCGGGAAAGGGAACCCCAACTCCAGCAGGTCATTTTGCTCCTCCAACATATCCATTTGAGGTGTTGCAGATCGATTATATTCACATGGAACGATGCAACAACCTCAAATATGTTCTGGTGGTAGTATGTGCTTTTTCTAGATGGGTAGAAGCCTACCCTCTGAAGGACAATACTGCTTTATCAACTGCCAAAATACTTTTGAAAGAATTCTTCCCTAGGTTTGGTTTGCCGCGCATTGTCTGGAGTGACAATGGGAGCGAATTTGTGGGTCAAGTCATGCAAAAAGTTTGTGCAGGTCTTGGCATAAAACAGAAGTTCCACGCGGCGAATCACCCACAGTCGGCTGGTTTAGTAGAATGCTACAATGGAACCTTGAAGCTTAAAATTGCTAAGGTGCAAGCTAGCACAGGACTTAATTGGCCTGATGCTTTACCATTGGCTCTTCTGTCCACCAGAACAGCAGTACACTCTCGTTTGGGGCTTAGCCCTTACGAAGTGATATTTGGTCGCCCAGCCAATGTATGGGGAGTTCCTCGCCCTAAGAAATACTCAGACTTGCCATACCCGATGTTGATTGACTACTTGCATGACCTTACAACTAAATTGCGTGTTCTTCATCAACAGGTTCAGAGTGCTCTACCAGAGGCTTCCACAGACCCAGGTCATTCCATCCGACCAGGTGACTGGGTCTGCACGAAAAATTTCCAACGACAGAGAAATTTGGAGCCCAGATGGAGAGAGCCACGCCTGGTTCTTTTGACCACAAGAACAGCAGTTAAAGTCGAAGGAAAGAAAAACTGGGTGCATGCCGTGCACTGCAAGAAAGTGCCTTTGCCCTTGCCTTTCGATCAGTGGGTCCGTAGAGGCATCAGTGACTCTGAAAGTGAGAAAGTTCCGCAATTTGTACCATTCAGTGATGCGCGTCTAATTGGAACACTTTCTGAGAAAGAGGACGACGACATCCTTCAAGAAGCAATACCATCGCATCGTCGCTTGAACACGACAAATCCAGGAACATTGTTTCAAAACCAGACTGCCTCTGGACAGGAACGCTATAATTTGAGACCAAGACCAAAGAACTTGTAAATTTCTCTCCTATGTAGTACTCTATCCCGGTTGCAGGGTCACGGTAGGAGTCTTAGTTACGACCTGAGTAAGTGGCAATAGGCCTGCAGGACCTCACAGTGTCATAGGACGGTAGATAATCGTGACTACAGTGATTGAGGAAGATTGCCGTGAGCATCCACTTAGAAAGATGGAGGCTACATTAGATAAAAGAGAAAGTAAAAATGTAAAGAATAATTGTAAAGAAATATGTAGTCGTTGTTGTATTGCTCTATGCGTCATTATATTGTCGTGTATTCTTTTGGCATCTGTAAACTGGATCATTATTACTCTGCAGCAAAAAGTTGTCTCTTCTCCTACCTCTACATCTTCTTCTACTATCTCTCCGCACCTATTTCACACTCTTCCCCAGCATGAACTCATCAGAAGAACTGAATACTTTAACAATTCCTTCGTCCAGTTGTTACATCAACATCAGTTAGTGATCAATACAACTGACTGTTGGGTGTGTGGACTCATACCACATACGGTAGAAAAAGGAATGCCATATTTAGTTCTTCCATTCTCCTATGAAGGTTCCGCTTGGGCTTATTTTGTCATTTTCAATAATGAATATCAAAGTAAAATTAAACAACCTGTCAGTTCACATAGTGTTGGTTCAGATTTCAGTCATAGTTTATTGATAAAGGGAATGGTAGCTATGGCTAAAATCATGGAAAAAAGTGAAGCTTCCATAGATGAAAGAAAAGCATATACCAATTGGAACATACCTAATTACATTTCCAGCCTCAATGATAAGGTTAAGCAAGGAAAATCTCCTCCGATACGGGTCATACCCCAACAAGGAAATTTCTGTCTGCAAATAAATGGTAGAACTCCAAACACCGGACAAAGAGAAAGTTTATGTTCCCATACATATGTTTATTCAGCCCTGAATTCACCGCCGTTAGTACCATCTCAAGGTACATACTTCGTTTGCCACGATAGGGCTTATACATGGTTGCCAGCTGATTTCTCTGGTACTTGTTATATAGCCTTTCTTCTTCCCCCTACATACACCGCTCCTGCGAACCATCATAAAAATAGATATGGCAGAGGGATTGTGGATTCGAAAGACACAGCAGGACAAGAGGGAGGAGATTTCCTCAAAGGATTTCTTCCCTTCTGGGGTCCAATGGCCAACAGCAGAAATATAAGGCAATTGGTTTGTGTCGTAGAAACCACCATAGACATCACTGTAGGAGCTTTAAGTAACATTACAGCTGAACTACAGGCTGATCGTCTTATGACCTTGCAGAACCGTGTTGCCTTAGACTTTGTTCTTGCGGACCGTGGTGGAGTATGCAAATTGATCGGATCAAGTTGCTGTATTTTCATACCTAATGACGCTCCGACAGTATACCAAGCTATCTCTAAGTTACACATAATCTCCGAGTCGATTCATCAGGACGAAGGAGATTGGTCCTTTTCAGAGTGGTTTTGGGGATTACTGTCCAAATGGGGTTGGAAGGTATTGACATTCTTTGGAGTAATTTTAGCTTTTATATTCTCTTGTTGTCTTTGTATGCACTGCGGTCCTGCCATCTGTAACCTATGTGCTACTGCATGTATTCCCAAACCCAAGTCACAAAGAGCAAAGAATATCAAAATGATGGTACAGCAACAGCTTGATGACCTCATGGCCATAGACATCGACTCAGATTAACATGAGTTTGTGTATCTTGCCTGAGTTCTGGCAAAAGGAGGGTCTGAGGAAATTCGATTTTTAATACGATCGTATCGACCCGCCATTTTGTGGCCCGCCGCCATTTTATGTTGCCTTCACTCAGGCAGCACAGCGAACGAAGTCCATTCTGCCTTTTCTGCTTATTCTGCAACATGGTGTTCAAAACAGCCTTCTGCCTCTATCTTTACAAGGCTGGTATTAAGGTCTGACCGAGTACACTAATCCCTGTCTGGTTTTCTAATCCTTGTTTCAACTATCTGTAGGCTCACACTATTCTCCGCCGATCTTATCTTATCGTCTGGCCTTCGCTGTCCTTTGCTAGTATTCTCTCATTTCACAACTGTCCTCCAAACGCACACAAACTTATCACACCACATGCAACTTCGTTGTGGATCGGTTAATGAATTAGTTCAAGGGAGGGGTGACAAACACAGCTGGAGGGGAGGCAACCTTAAGTCACTTGATACTTTGTTTTCCAATTCCTTCTATTTGTGCTGTCTTGTTTTCCGACATTTCTATTGGCTCTGTTCTATCTTTACATTATTCTTACTGGCTCCTTTCTATGTGTTCTGGGAGTGTATGTAGTTAATAAATGGTTTTTATACGGTATATAAGATTGTGCGCCACAAAGTAAAGTGGCAGTCTCCTGAGAACATACCTTGTGTACTTCTTGGACAACTGTACTAGCTGCAGCTAATAAAATCTGATCTTTTACGCCTGACAGAGTGTCCCGTGTCTCTGTTAGTTGAGGCAGGTGAATCCAAGGAGATTTCAGGCGTACCCTGCGCCGCCAGGCCCATAAGGTTCTGGTTCTTCAGACTGTGTGGGCCTACTTAGAGGACAGGACTCACTTCTGGCAGGGTCCAGATGCAGGGTGTCCTGATAGTTCAGAACAGGAGGCTGGCCAACTATCCCTGGGAGTCACTCTGGTATTCCTGGATTCAAGCAGCAATGCAGCCCTTCAACAGCAGGGCAGTCCTCTGCGGGTTCATGGCAGGCTTCCAGCAGCAGGGCAGTATTCTGAAGTCAAGGGAAGGCCTTCTGGGTGTCCTCCGCAGGTCCAGGGGTGAACTGATTAGTGGGCCTGAGGGTCCTATTTTGATACCTAGTGCCAGCTTCGAAGTAGAAAAATCCTCTAGAGTTTTTCCTCCACAAATTGTTCTGGAAATCCCTTCCTCCCTGCCCTGGACCGAAGATTTCTGGTATGACAAACTGCTAGTGTGAAGTCCTTTGTGAGTGTGTTGAGGCAGAGCCTTTGAAATGTAAGTGGGGCTGTACACAGCTATGCACCTGAAATCTTGGCAGGATGGCATATTGTTAGAAATTGTGTCTCTAGTTGGCAGAGGTATACACCCTGTCCAAGTAGGGACCACAATCCTAGTCAGGGTAAGTTAGAACACAACCTAAATTATCCTGTGCTCACCCTCTGGTAGCGTGGCACAGATCAAGCTGGCTTACCTTAGAAGGCAACGTGTTTAGTATTTGTGCAAGAACTATACAGTACGACATTGAAAACACTACAAAAAGTACTCCACACCAGTTTAGGAAAGTAGATTATATTTATCTGAATAAAATAAATATTCTGATATGTGCACAAGTCAACATGTCACTTTTAAAATGTTTAGATGGGTCTTAGTACATAAGAATCAGTGGTTGTATCTTTTTAACACACAGTACCTGGCATGTGTCTAAAATGATGACACAGCAGGCCGCAGAGGAAGTGATGCATTAGAAAATGAAGCGGTGCATTGATTTTTCTGGTGCGGTGGAGGTGATGTGTCGATTCTTTCCTCATGGGCAAGGTGATGCATCGATTTTCAGGTGCGCAGCCTTGGCTCTTTGCTGCGGTGCAGGGATATTTTGACTCCTAGGGCTGATGCGTGGAAAATCCAAAACACGCTGCGATGATGAAACAGACGCTGCATCGGTTCAGGAGGCGCTGCAGAAATCTTTCAGCTGCGAGACAGGCACTGCATTGATTCTGCAGGCAATGCATCGATTTTTGCAGGCGATGCGTTTATTTTCCAACGCAGTGGATTTTCTCTCTCTGGTGAAGTCTTTGATGGCCCGAGACTTCTTAACAGGAGGCAAACTTGGAGATCACTTGTGGGAAAAGGCAGAGCCTTCCAGCAGAGTCAGGGAGCCGCAGGCAGCACAGCAACAAGCAGCAGAAAAGCCATCCAGATGAGTCCTTTCGGCAAAACAACCGTCCCTGTGACAGAGTCCAGTTGTAGGTCCAGAAGAGTCTGATTTCATGTGGTCAAAGACCCAGCATATACACACACCCAAATGTGCCTTTAAAATGGGGGAAACTTCAGAGAGTGCACCAGTTCCACTTTCAACCCCATCCTGTCTGCCAGGAGGCCTTGGGGGGGTTACCACTCCTTTGTGTGGGGTCAGGCCACTACCCTTTGAAGTGTAAGTGAGAGCCCCTCCATCCTTCCTGCCCAGGAAGACCCATCAGTATGCAGATAAATGCAGATGCAGCCGAATGTCCTGTGTTTATGGATATCTGAGTGGAATGCACAAGGGAGTTGTCAACCAGCACAGACCAGACATGGATTGGAGACAGGTTGGAAGGCACAGAAAGCAGAAAGTGCAGAGAAATGCCTACTTTCTAAAAGTGTCTATTCTAAAATTGTAATGTTAAATCCAACTTCACCAGTAAGCAGGATTTCTCACTACCATTCAAACCATACCTAACATGACAATGCCCCATCAGAAATAACCACTTAAAAGTATATAAGGGAATTTCTACTGCTGGCCTATGGGAGGAGCAGGCTTCACAATAGTGAAAAACGTCTTTGGGTGTTTTTCACTACCAGGACATGTAAAACTTGCAAGTAAATGCCTAGCTTTTTACTTACATAGCACACTGGCCTATGGGTTACCCAGGGCCTACCTTAGGTGTGATGTATATGTAATAAAAGGGGAATTTAGGGCTTGTCAAGTAATTTTAAATGTACTTCATTTAAAACTGCACACACAGGCCTTGCAATGGCAGGCCTGGGAGATAGTCACAGGGCTACTTTTGTGGGTGACACAAACAGTTCCACATGCCCACTAGTAGCATTTAATTTACGGGCCCTGGGCACATCATATAGTGCACTTTAATAGGGACTTATAGGTAAATTAAATATGCCAATTGGGAGGCACTTTAGCTGTGGTTAGTAGTGATAAAGTGTGCAGAGTCCTAAAACCAGCAAAAACAAGATCAGAAAAATGGAGGGAGCCAGACTAAAAGTTGGGAGAAGACCACACTAATGCTGTCAGGTCTAACACATATCCTGCCAACAACTAGTACTCCTCTGTCTCACTATATGAAAGGATACACGAAGGCCAACTGCTATGCTAATCACATTCATGTGACCCAGGACACAGGCACCAAATGGTGAGGACAAGAAAATGCCAACTATCTAAAAGTGGCATTTTCAGAATTAAGACTTAAAATCCGACTTAACCATTAAGGAGAATTTTAAATTACACCAAACAGGACATTTTTAACTGTTCCCAAACAACAGTTATCAATTATTAATGTTATAATATAACCCAGTGTTATCCTATGGGAGAGGTAGACCTCAAAGTAGTGAAAATGAATTTAAAATGTTTTCGCTACCAGGACATGTAAGACTTAAAAGTACCTGTCCAACTTTTTAAATACAATGCACCCTGCCCTTTGGGCTGTTTAGGTCCTGCCTTAAGTGTGAGATATGTATTAAAAATGGAGGTTTAGGCCTGGTGGAAGGTTTATTTTGCCAGGTTGAATCAGCAGTTTAAAACTGCCCCACAAACGGAAATGGCAGACCTGCAATGTTTTAAAAGGCGGCTTAAGTGAGTGGCACAATAAGTCCTGCAGGCTCACTAGTACCAGTTAATTTACAGGCCCAGGGTACCTCTGATAGTACCTTGCTGCCACTTGTGTGGCCATTAGGTTCTGGCAGCTTGCCCTCTAAAAGCATAATTCTCTTCCCAAGTGCTGATTTGTATGACATTTATCATCATATTGCAAAAGGAGGACAGGAACAAAATAGTGTTTAGAAGGCATTAGCCAATGATCTTAGGTCAGAAGCAAGGAGATTGTTGTAAGGATTCTCGTATCCCCACAAGGCTGCTGGATTTGGGGCGGCAGCACCTCTGCTTGCAGGGACCTGAGTCATGCGTCACCAGTTGGCAACTGTCACCCTAACCCTCCTGACTGCCTAGCAGCATCTCACCCAAAGCCAAACAGTAAAGGTGATTTGTGGGAGCCTAGCACATGGAACTCTGAACACCCCTCAGGGAAATCGCAGTGAACAAGTCTTACCCTTACGTCTCCAAATACAAGTCTCTTCTACACACACAGGCAAGAAAGGAGATGCAGGATAATTTTCAATACATTTATTTAAATTTAGGAGAATGAGAAATAACAAGATTAGGATTATGAAAATCAGAGATGTAAAAATGAACTACCCCGACATATTGCAATAAAAATGAATATATAATTCCTACCTAAAAGTCTATTCTCTAGCCTATATCGAGAGCATAGCAGTGTTAGCCCAATCTGTATATACAGTGACCAAGAGAAGCACACCCCACCCTTGTGACCTTAGTACAAGTTTGGGCCTCCAGTCTCCAGATCAGGCTCCATAAAGACACAAAGGCAGAGGTCGGCTGCAAACCTGACATGCAGTGTAGATGGAAAATCCTGGCTGGAACACCCTCTAACGCCCTTTGTTCTACAAGGTGTTTATATAAGGGATATGTTTTGTTCTTGCGACATTAGCCTTATGTGGATATGTCCCTAAGTCCTAGACTGTGTACTCAGTCTTGTTGCGGCAATACCAAAATATTATCCTGTGTTCCTCGCATTCTGTTCTTGTCATCCCGGGGCAGAAAAACACAATGAAGATATGCCATGCATAACACTGATAGTGACGCTTTCCCAAAATAGCAACTGATAGTGAAAGCAAGGCATCACTACTCAAACAAGGTGTGCTAAAATGAATGAAATAATGAATGAAAACAAAGCTTATTATCGAGCTAAAAAGGCAGAGGCCCCAAGCCTCAGCTAAGCTAGGGACTGTGCCCAGGCAAGGAACTAAAATGGACCGACGACAAGAATTGGGATGTAGTATACAGGCAAAGAGTTCAGACTTTTTTATAATTGTGATGATCAGGTTAGGCTTTCTGAAACCACCATGTCTAGATAGTTTTGCTAGGGCCAGATGGTTGCTCACGTTTCTTATGTTGCTCAAAGGGAAATTCCACAGTTTCATTGTGAGCCTCTGAGTAGGGCTCTGTGGAAGTTTAGGACCTCACTTCCGAGATGAAACTATGAGCATAGACTGCAGCTGGGCCAATAGGTCCATGGTTTGACTTAGAGAATGGTGGCAGGCCCTGCTACATGTCTGGTGTGGTGGGTGATGCAGAAGAGACTCACCTGGTTACAGGAAGGTGATGCAGAGCGTGCACTGCCGGGGTGAAGAAGTCCATTGGCTATAGGTGAAGGACTATTCAGGGAATGTTGTCGAATAGATGAAGTCATAATTACAGGAATACAAGCGTGCATATTTACAACCAGACAGGGACCCAACTATACAGGACTGCGTGATTGAAATATAACAAGTCTGAATAATATATTTTGATGAAATTATGTAAAATTCCTCAAATATTACATGAAATTACACTGAATACTGGTTTGGCATTTTAGAGCTAAATGCATCTCATGTTCATCTTGAACACGGGGGCAGGTTTCTCACCAAAATGAAAGGAAATTGCTTGTGATGCGTAGAACAGTCTTTCGTGTTCTGTTCATTCACATTGTTTCCATGCTCCCGCAATAGGATTTTTACCAGAACAAAATCTCAATTACGCGATGTGGTGTGATAGTGTAATCTTGGACATTTTGCCTGAAATGCATAACAGGAAAGGCTGGAAGCTATGCGAGCTATGTGAGCACCAACAAAGTTTTGTCCAAGCCTAGCTACAAGCCACTTGCCAGTAGCACAATAAAGGGGTGTAGTTTGAAGAAAAATAATGTCAGTGTGGAGACAATTGTGTCTTAAAAGTATGAGATGACACTCCTATGATGTGCGCTTGGATGAAAGCTGTGTTCACCTACATAACCAGAAGTAGGGATACCACTTGAACCCTCAGTGAAGGTCTACATTCAGGGTGCAGCAAAAACAAAGGTTTAGGGACTCAAACAAAGGCAGATGGGACCCCTAAGCTGAGTGGGTTAGAGATCACATCTGCTTTTGTTTGAGGAGCTAAAGTGAATGTCCACTTTGGAAGATTACGTGGGGTGGTGTTGTCCATAAACACCTTGATAAATTAGGAGCCTGTTCTTTCTCTAGCTCTGCTGGCAAAAGCTCTCAAAAGCACAAAGGCGCTTTTTTTGATATTGGTGGACGGGTTACTCAGCCACACTGGTGATGCATATCTGAGCCGAATCTAAATTCCATTATATTATATGGGATTCAGATTTCGTTGTGACGGAGTAACTTGTCCGCCAATATCTAAATCGGGCCCAAAGTCTGGAAACCCATAATAGAAGTGAGATGAAAACTGTGATGATGAAAGGGTGGGTGGATAGAATAGTACTAGAAGGTTGGATAGATGGACATGTAGTAAGATGGTTAAATGGATGAATGAAAGGTTTAAAGGCCGAAAGAGAGATCGATGAAGAAAGGATGGAGGGACCTCTTGTACAGTTGGTAGGGCTTCTTTGCTCACCCAATGACATTTGAGGTATGGATTGGAGTTGGGGGTATTTTAATTTTCTGGGTACTCCCTTTCCCAAAGATGGCTGGTAAATTAGTATGCAGGGTTACGAAATCCCCTATATAACAGAGATACTGTAACTATATATTGTTTCACATGATATCTGTTGGGCATCACTGGCCGCGGTGACATGACATTACATGCCAAATAAAACTACTGCAGAGAACTGAAAGCGAATCTAGAAATAGACTCACAATACTTTAAAGTGCTTAATATAGGAAATGGTGCAGATCTATCTGAACACGTTCAGGGATGCTTGTGGGAGCCAGTAACTGCAGAGATCAGCAGCTGACATCTTTAGCAGTGACTGCTACCTGACTCCCCCTGAGCTCAGCAGTAAATCTCAGCCTGAAGGCTCACTCAGGCTGAGTAAAAGATACCAGCGAGTCAGCGGCGTAACAAAGGCCCCCGCAGCCCCGCGGTGCAGGGGTCCCCCCGAGCCACAGTACCGTGGCATGAGAGCACCGGAGGGAATCCACAGGGGCACCCTCAAGTATTTTTCAGGGGAGCCCCTTCAAGTTTCGTTACACCCCTGCAGCGAGGCCTGGAAGCTCTACCTGAAATCGTTTCTCAAGAGACAAGTGTGTACACTATTTTTCAGTTTTCTGAGTCTGTAGGATTTGTTTGTTGCTTGTCTTTGGCCCATCGCGTGTTGCTGTGCACTTTGGATGTCTGCAGTGGCTCTCGTTGGTAAGATTCGGAGCTGTAAGCTAATGGGACGGATGATTCAGGAGTTCATTCACTTCCACACTAAACCCATCGCCTTGCAACCAGCTCCTGCCCCACAGACTCTCAGTGAAACCTCACAGCTCTTGGTATCACCTCCGTAATGTCTAGCATTCTAGATTTGCGGGCAGTTTTTCTTCTTTTTTTGTTAGTCTGTCTTTAAAGGTTAATCAGCCCAGCAAGTGGGAAAACTGAATTACGCGATTTATTTGTAATATGATTTAGCCTGGCAAACTTTTGTAATACGAATGCACAATATCGGGGGGGGGGGGGGGGGGGGAGGGGGAATGGGAGCTTGTAAGTGGTCTGAGCTCCAGTAGATTTGAAACTTTTGTTTCTAGAATAATCTAAAGCAGAGCATAAGAGGGTGTCCATCAGCCGGCTTCCTCTGCGCTTCGTTGGATAAAGAATTATAGGGTCAGCGGGGAGAGGGTATCTGTGAAATGGCATGCATCTATAGGGTAGTGTACGATATACAAATAGAGGAGAGGGAAGATGAGGAAAAGAAGGAGACAAATCTCAGTAAAGAAAGTGTTAACATTACACAGACAGTAGCAAGATACACTTGGACAGTGCTTAATTTGTAAATAAAAACGTGCTGGTGCCCAAAGCCCTCCTCTTAAACACGTGGCTGCTACCATTAAATGTGAGAACACAGAATACTGAGACAGCCTAATCTTGAAGCCATCTCAGGCCTCTTCAATCCATTTAAAGGCACTCCCTGCTCCTTCAGCTCACTCTTGCAGCTTTTTGCTCTCCCCCTTTGTGAGCCTTTTCGTTTTTCTCTTCCTCCATCTTTCTCATATGTGTCTTTTGCTCGCAGCAAATGTTTGAGGCAGAAGAATAAGCCCCGGCCCTCAAAAATAAGTGCTGGTGCTCAGCACCGGAAAACAACAAGCACAAATTAAGCACTGCACTTGGATCAAAAAGTGTGAACTTTCTAAAACTTGATGCTAGGTTATAGCCGTAAAGTTTAAATAGGCAGGCCGAACACCATCCTGCTGAATAACTATAGAAGAGCCAAACCTTGATCACATGTGGGTACACATAAGTATATGATTAAGCAGGATGAGCCCATTCTCATGTCTTGAATACTTCACACCAGGTGGTGGTGGTGGTAGTGGTGGTAGTGGTGGTGGTGGGGTGTTTCCCTATGGTAAGAGAGTTCAACTTACCACAGGTATCGCCCTTGATGAGCCATTGTGGAGCTACCCTTACTGCAATGGGAATCTAATTTTGAACCCTCTGGCAGAGTCGCTTTTTGTGGTAGGAAACCTGTACGGCATGCTCTAAACAAAGCTTCCCTGCCCTGTATCTGCCAATTGCTGTTCCCCATATACCCTTCAAATCAACAGTGCTTTCTCAGTACATAATAGCCTTCAAAAGCAAGCCGGGAAACAAAGGAATCTGAATAGATCAATTTTGTGTCGGTTGACAATGTTTTCCTACCTCTAAAAGGCGGCAATTTGAAATAATATGATTCAGCATTTCTAGCGTCATGCCCAGTAAAATACGCAAACTTGTCTACATATGTTTGGAACTCCCCACAGGTGGAGTTGAACAATGTTCCCATTGTGTGTAATTATAAACTAATATTGGAGTACTAGCTCGGTGCAGAAAGTAATGTCCGTAATGGTGATAACAAAACATTTCCCCATAATTCGTTGTGTTCATATACACGTCTTCACTTCCAAACACTGCATAATATTCAAGCTCCGAAAACATGGAATCAACTGTTTTAACATCCCAGTCTTCGGAAACAACACCAGGTGTAATAACATCACTCACTCAAATTTTAAACACACAAGGAACTTGAATGACCTTAGTAGTACTGTATATGTCAAATGGTACTTTATCCCAAAGAATCCCATCTGAAATTGGAACTGCTGAAATGTTCACAAGGGACAAGACTTATGGGAAGATAGGTAAGGTGTCAAAACCTCATCCACCAGCTCAATAGCTTAGTGTTCAGGAAGATAATGACCATTTATCAAGAGAAAGAAGAGAATAACAAAACCAATCCAAGACAGAAAGGCAAGCAATGTCAACAGTATCCACAGATAATACCATGTATACTTTAAGTAATTATTTTCAAGCCATATGAACAGCTTGCTTTTCTTTGATACATTTTCAGCTGTAGAACAAGATGAATTAGTAGAAAAGTCATCAATATCAATGAAATAAACAGAAGCAGTTTGTGCAAACACAGGAACAGGTGCAGAGCTGTTGGATGGACCCTAGGGTTGTGATCGTTCATAGTAGACGATGTCCTCTGTCTGTGTTTAATTGGAATAATAACGTTCCACCTATTGGATGTTTTGTGGTGATGAAGTGAACAGAAGCAACAGCCTCGTGGGCTGCTTTTGAGATCTAGGCCCATATTTATGATTTTTTAGCGCCACATTTGCGCTGCTTTTTGACGCAAAAGCGACGCAAACTTACAAAATACAATTGTATTTTGCAAGTTTACGCCGCTTTTGCGTCAAAAAATGACGCAAATGCGGCGCTAAAAAAGTATAAATATGGGCCCTAATGTCTGGTCTGGGTTGGGGATCATGCGATCGCCCACCCCTGGAATGGTTGCAACTGCAACATTTTGGGTACTGAGATGGTAAGAATATTTTGCTGGATTTCCTTTTGGTAAAGCCTTGCCTTCAACCGAAGCTTTCACAGCAGCTATCATCTCATTATCCAACCTTGTATGACAATGAGTAATTGCAGAAACAGAAGCTAAAGAAGCCATAGCTACTGCAGATTTGGCAGCTTCATCAGCCAAAGTGTTCCCTACAACATGTATTCCTACATGTTGATGGCATAATGTATGTACTACATGAGCGTTTGGTAGTCTGTCCCGAAGGTCAGCTAACCTCCTCAACACGTTTTTGTGTTTGATCGTGTTCCCTTTGGAGTCTCTGAAACCATTCAGGCTCCAGTGATTCAAGTAATCGTTAAAGGACTGGACACAATAGTACGAATCACACACAATTAGTATTGGCAGGTCCGGATCTGTATGCTCCAGTGCCAAGACAAGAGCCTTTAGCTCTGCCAATTATGCAGTGCAGTCCCCTAGGGTCTGTGTGTAGGTGTTTTGAGGGTGGAAGGCACCATCCTTCATTACCTCGCTTACAGCTGTGCAAGCGGCTGAGTATTGATATGTAGTACCTACTGATGGTTGGGTTGGATCATCAGTGTAAATGATAGTTCAGTATTGGTCAAGTGGTAATATATTAGTAGGTGCAGGGTAATCCTGTTCGTATTGGAGAAATTCTTGTGTCTGAAGTTTTATGTCGAATTGTAATCAACATCCGTGCCAGTCAGGGAGGTTGCCCATTGAATCCAACGTGAGTGTTATCCTTTGGCGTTCGGAACGCTGGCTTTAGTGACCACTTCAAGGGCTGGCACTGGGCTAATGACAATAATGCATTTCCCTTGGGCAGGTGGCCTCTCTTTACTATTTTGTTTGTGGATGCAAAACATTGTTCTGCATTTGAATACGAATGAGATTTGTATGTGATGGGTACGGTGTCACTCTCATTAAAAGTGATTTAGGTGAACCCAATGGCACCAGCAATTATTCTGATGACCAAGTTTGTTTTATTGTCACATGTGTGTAAGTGTTTCTCTTCTAGTATGTCATGCTGCAGTTCTCTAAGATTGTGTGTGTTTTCTGCTGTCCAGTGTTTTCTTCAAAAGTCTGGAACAATTAGATGAGAGAGTGGTTTTATGTGTTGTGCATAATCAGGTACATATTTTCTACCAAAGTAAAAAAAAAAACAGCAATGACTGCAGTTTTTTAATTGTATTTGGAGATTGTAGTTGAGTGTATTTTTCTAGAAAGTGCGGGGCTGGGCTCTTGCCTTCATCTGGTAACTTGTATCCCAGAAACAGGACACTGAGCAATTTAAATTGACCTAAAATTGAATTTGTAGCCCTGGGCGGTGAATCCTAACATGATCTAATCCACCCTGGCCCGATGTATGTTAAGGTAATCTGTAAAATACATGTCATCCACATAAGACAACGCCTCAGGATCAATATCATGTAGTATTGATGTTACTCGGACTGAAAACAACCATGGGCCATTCTTAAACCCCTGTGGTAATTGACAAAAGCACCGATGAGAGCATAATGAGCTAAAAGTGCTTAGGTCCTGACTTTCAGGCACTAGATTTTGGCAGAAAAACCTGTTGGAAATATCCAATGTTGTTTTGTATTCTTTGTGCACTATGTTGTTAATTAGTGCCTGTGCTGTGTGCATTTTGTATTGCATAAGTGCGTATATGAATGTTGTAATCTAAGACTATTCTATATGAATGGTCTGGTTTTGCCACAGGTAATAATGGGTTATTCATTGCAGAGATACAGGGTTCAATTATCCCCTAGTACTCTAGTTGTGCAAGTTTTTCTCTTACTGCAGCTTTGGCCTCATGTTTAATAGGATATTGTGGTTGAGGCTGCGGTGAAGACCTAATGGGTATTACGTGGTAGGGGGAATCTTTATTTCACCCTGTGTGGTTTGCGGTACAGCACGGAAGCCTGCCCCAGAGTCCAACCGGCAGCATAGGCTTCCTTTACAATGTCTGAAACTAGGACTGAGAAAGAAGGCAAAATTATATCTTCCCTTTGTGGGGGCTTGCAGACAAATTCAGGTGGCCAAACGTTTTCTACCAATAGTATATCACAGTTTAGTCTTTCCCATAAGATAACTTCATTGGTGCGCTCTATGTCCTTCTCTATTTGAATATTTAGTTCACAAACCCTGTTTGATGAGGAGACGTGCCTCCTGCGGTCAATACTACAAGAAAGTCGTTAGTTGCTGTCACATCAGATGATCTATAAGATGCTGGTGACATAACATGACCTCTGCTGCACTGTCTAGAAGAGTCACTGCCCATGTCGTGTTCTTCAACATCGTTCGCAGTGTCCCTGGCATCTTTAATTGAAATTGCAGGCACCTTTTTCTTTTTAAATTGGGGCTTTTGTTGAGGAGTTTTGTCCTCCTATTTAACGTAAGCTTCTGAGGAATGTTGTAAGTCCTTTTTCGGCTTCATGTAATCACTTTGCGTCTCTGAACGTCCCACTCTGACTCTGTTTATCTCGTGTAACCTGAAAGGAATGAGAGGGACGCGTATCAGTATATTGCTATCTATCAAGAATTTTTAATGTATCTCTATTTCGGAGATTATATCTTCTCTCGGAGGTCTCCGTCTGTGGAGATCCTCTTCTCTGACTTCTGTCTTTGTTTTGTTTATCCCAGTGTTATTTGGATCCCTACTGTGCTTGTTTAGTACCTTCCTTAGGGGTGATACTCTGAATTTGTGGTTTAGTTGGTCTGTCCCCCAGGCTATCCCGTTCTTTACTCGTATAGGTTTCGGAGGTAATCTTTGGCAGCTCGCGCTCCTGTTCTTGCTGAGGAACCTCCTTGTGTTGTTGGCTAATGGCCAATGCTGCTCCTTCCTCTTTAATTTTGCTTTAAAAAAATTTAGGACACTGTGTCAAAATTGCACATCCGTTTCATCCCCAAGTCTGGGGCGGGGTCTGCCGCATGTTCATTCTGAATTTGTTTTAACACTTCTAGTAAATTAGCAAGTGTTGGTGCTCCATGGTAGAGTAAATTGCCGCGAATTGTAGCAGCCAATTGATGGCCAGCTGGAGCAGCCGGAGCAGCTGGAGCAGCCGTTACCCCGCACACTACATTCCCATGGGCAGGCTATGCCAGTAGCTGGAGTACGCACACTTTACAATGAGCTAGTAGCAATATATAGACATTTAATACAGTTCATGATGCAGACTTTAAACACTGCCACAGCAACGTGCCGGTGCCCAAAGCCCTCCTCTTAAACACGTGGCTGCTACAATTAAATGTGGAAGCACAGAATACTGAGGCGGCCTAATCTTGAAGCCATCTCAGGCCTCTTCAATCCATCTAAAGGCACTCCCTGCCCCTTCAGCTCACTCTTGCAGCTTTTTGCTCTCCCCCTTTGTGAGTCTTTTCGTTTTTCTCTTCCTTCATCTTTCCCATATGTGTCTTTTGCTCGCAGTAAATGCTAGAGGCAGAAGAATAAGCCCGGCCCTCACAAATAAGTTCTGGATGAGCCATTGTGGAGCTACCCTTACTGCATGGGAAGGGAAAAGCACCCCCCCAAGATGGGGGGGCGCGGCCCCTTAGGAAACGGGGCCGCCATGGCCCAAACCCCTTTGCACTAGTTGTGCGTGGTGCTGGCCTAATACTTCCACCCTCACGCCTCGCGAGGTGTGGGGGGGGAAGTGAAAGAAATTGGGAACGTTGCGGCTGTGACAGCCGCCGATCCAGTTCCAGCCGCCGCACGCCGGTGGGGGGCTACATAAGCGCCCCTCCAGGAATGCTCGGCCTTCTTGTGGCGCGGCGGCTGGAGGATCGGACGGTTCGTCTTTGTGCCGTTCGTCGTTGGAAGCCCCTTCGCTGATCGTGTTCCTGGGACGTCTGTCGATTGGTTTGCCCAGAGGCCCCCCTTCGCAAGGCGAGCGTCAGCTGTTCCGGAACATTGGGAGCAGGTTTGCAGGTTTGCGGTAGCACGTAAGTGGGGAGCTTTGTTTAGGGGCGGGACACTTTCGAATCCTAGTTGGGTTTCGTATCATTAACATTGCATAAAGTCGAACTGGCCTTTACATGTGTGTGTCTTTTACCTCACTATAAGTTTTCTGGATGAGGTAACAGACGGGCTGACCCCTACATTAACGCATGGGACTCTGCATTAGCGCGTATTTACTACCACTGCTTGGGGCTGTGGGGGCAGGTTATCCAAGGTTGGGACTTGCCGGTTTCCCTTTTCTTGCCTGTATTTCGCGCACATAACGTTTATGTGCTGCATGGACAAATAAATAAGCTGGTTGAATGTATTGTCACTACCCCACACTGACTTTATAATTCTTAGTACTGAGCTGAGTGGTTTGTTGTGCGGAAGCGTGTGGTGTGGCGGTTTATTTGAGTTCCTTTATTACTCCATGTGCTTCAGGTTGGTGTTATTGTTTATTTAAAACTGTGCGCCATTATTTTCACTGGCTTCATTACTCTTTGTGACCTTTGCGCCTAATGTTTATTTAAGGTTGGGTGTATTTCACCCATTTTTTAAAGAGCTGCTACATTCTTATATATATAATAAGGACTGAAAAGGTGTCCTCAGTGCTTCCATCAGCTGTATTGTGAACTACATAGTATAGTGGGAGATTGTACTGTTTTTACAGTTTCAGGGGGCTGTGCTAAACCGTGGAGACTAGTTGGGGGGAGAAAAAAAATAATAATTATTATTATTATTATTTGGGCTTGTTTGATTTGACTTAGTTCTATTAGACATGCCGGCCAACAGAGTAAGTGCAGGGAAGAGAAAAGGGAGGGACCCAGAATTATCCCACCTTTTAAAGCTTGTTCTGAAATGGGGATTCGGCCAGTGGGGACGCGGCTTCTGATAATGAGGATAAAGGGACTGGTAGTGGTCGCCCTCGTCGGTCTCATGGAGCTCCACGCGCTGCGTTTCCCCAAGTGAAGCGTAGGAATAAAGGGCGGGTGGCAGCTGTGCAGCCACCATTGCCCTCCCCTGCAGCTATTACTCCCCCCGAGCAGTCTCCTATACCGGACACTTTGTTACCCGCCACGAGCGCTACTTCTGAACCTCAGGTGGGTGGGGATAATTCGATCCCAGCACCAGGACACAGGGTGGCGGACATGTTAGCAGATATACGTAAGTCATTGGCTACTCTGGCAGCGCCTTCTCTGGGGCAAGTAGTCCAACCATCACCCCAGCCACTGGCTTCAGCGCCAGCAACACCGTCCACAGTGGGACATACATCGGCCTCCCCTACCCCACAGGTATCCATGCAGGCACAGGACCCGACCGCGCAAGCCTTGCTGGCGGTGTCTCGGTTATTAGCGACTATTAATGTCCCAGCAAATAACCCCCACTCCCCTACAACTCCTTGGGCTTTGAATGATTCCTTGCAGAATTCAGTGGCAGATTTGAACCACCAGGTAGATGCGTTGTCAGAAGCACGTAGTGTTCCACCATTGCAGACAGCAGCCGTTAGCCTGAGTGTCACCCCGGCAACGGGCGCTTTACAATCAACGTTTCAGCAAAGGATAGTACGTCAGCAGAAGGGACAGGGCTCGACGCACTGTTTTCAAGACCAGGTACGCTTGCTGCTCATGTGAATGTTGAAGTTAAAGAAAAAAAAATGGAATGGGGATTTTATGGACATTTTTTCTCTTATCAGGGCAAAAAGGAGGGAAGTTGAAAACAAGGATAAGGAGTTCAAAGCATCATTGTCTGGGGACAAAAAACCCAGGGTAGAGGGGAACATTACTAATTGGTTGTTCCGTTTTAATGTATTTATGTCTGTTATGCTTGAAAAGAAACCGGATTTGGGGATTTCCATGATTTGTTATGCAAACAAAATATTGAAGGCACAGCACATGTATGGTGGTACCTCCTGGTTGGAGTACGACAGGGATTTCCGGTGGGCGAAGGTAAAGGACCCATCCATTGGGTGGGACCAGACGGAAGTGAACGTCTGGTTGGAATGCGTAAACAACAAATTACCTGGGAAACAGCCCTTTCGTCCACAGTACCCCAGTGATAAGAAAGGGTCATGCTGGGCATTTAATAGGAAGATGTGTTCGTGCCCCGCTGGGTCGTGCAAATTCGGACACAACTGTTCCTTTTGCAGGCATCCCTCTAAGAGTTTAAGTGCATTCAAAAATCCAAGCAGAAAGTCAGGGACGAGAGTAAGCCCGGTAATTAAATCACCCTTGCCATCACCCATAATGATTTACGCACTGCTCCCAATGTTACAGGCTTATCCAGTAAAAGAATCATCCGAATTACTAACAAAAGGCTTTGCGTTGGGTTTTAGAATTCCTGCCACCAGCGTACCTCCAATTGACCAGTGCAGGAATTTAGTATCTGCTTTAAGGAACCTGGGAGTGGTGGCTAAAAAAATATTGAAAGAGCGTACCCTGGGTAGATTGGCAGGCCCTTTACCACCTCTAGAAGATTTTGTTTGTTCCCCATTGGGGGTTGTTCCCAAAAAGGAGCCAGGCCAGTTCAGGTTAATTCATAATCTGTCTGCTCCACGTGGGGCATCTGTGAATGAGGCTATCGATCCCCAGCTGTGCTCAGTTCGCTATGCGACTGTCGAACAGGCCCTTGAAAAGTTTAGGGTTTTGGGTCATGGTGCCTTATTAGCAAAAACAGACATCAAATCAGCCTTCAGACTTCTCCCAGTTCACCCTGAAGATTACCATTTACTAGGTTTCCAGTTTCAGGGAGATTACTTCTATGATAAGTGCATACCCATGGGTTGTAGTGTGTCCTGCAGCTATTTTGAACAGTTTAGCACCTTCCTGCAGTGGATCTTTTCAAAACACACGGGGCACCTAGATGTGATACATTATTTGGATGATTTTTTGGTGCTGGGCCCTCCACGTTTGGGTAAGTACTTGTGGGCCCTCCAGGCCTTGACCGCTATGTTTAAGGACTTTGGGGTTCCTTTGGCCCCTGAAAAGACAGAAGGCCCCTCGACATGCATTACTTTTCTAAGGATTGAGATTGATTCTGTGGCTGGGGAGTGTTGCCTGCCTATAGAGAAGTTGCGGGTATTCAAAGATTCCATCAGAGTTGTGTTATCTCAGAAAAAAGTCACCCTACACCAGTTGCAGGTCTTGGTGGGACAGCTGAACTTCATTCTAAGAATTATACCTATGGCTAGCCAATTTTCCAGGTCCATCGCTAGATCTATGGCTGGTTTGACCAAGAAGCACCATCACACCAGGCTGTCTCTTGAAGTCAGGGACGACTTAAGGGCGTGGGAGGTTTTATTGCAGGATTTTAACGGGGCAGTAATTTGGCCTCACCCTGTAGTCTCGAGACCCACTTTGGGATTATTCACGGATGCAGCAGGCAGCATGGGATTTGGTGCAATACTGGGCCCCTTATGGTGCAGGGCAGATTGGCCAACTGACTGGGTCAACAAGGGCATAACAAAGAATATAGCCTTTTTGGAGCTGTTCCCTATCATTGTCGCTGTCACCATTTGGGTTGGTAACTTCAAGGATAGGTCAGTAGTCTTCTGGTCCGATAACATGGCTGCAGTGGAGGCAATCAATAGACAAAGGGCTACCTGCAGATTGGTACTCTGCCGCCTTAAACACTTGGTTTTAACCTGCCTGAAATTCAACATTGCCTTTCGAGCTAAGCACGTACATGGGGTGTATAACAATGCCGCTGATGCCCTATCTCGCTCATTGATGCAGGGGTTTCTGAGGTTTCACTCCCAGGCGGCGGAGAAAATATCGGAGTTCCCAGGATCCATGTGGAAGATTGGTGTCCCGCCCTCCCAGCCGTAGTAGCAAGATCGCTGGCCACACGTACAAAGGGGGCGTACGAGAGAGCTTTTCAGCAATACAGGCTGTTCTTGAAGTCTCAACAAAGTTCAATCTGGTTTTCTGAATCAGCTATATGTGTGTTTTTACAGCATTTAAGGGACACGGGTAGACTGGTTTCTTGCGCAAAAGCTTACCTGGCCGCAATCCGTTTTTTCACGAGACTCAGGAACTTGGAGTCTCAGTTAAACACCTTTATTATTAAACGGGCGGTAGCTGGGTGGGCTAGAGGAGACGGTACTAGATCAGACACAAGGCGCCCAATAACAGCAATATTATTGGGGAAACTATTGAATAGTCTCCCCGCGGTGTGTTCCTCCCAACTTGAGGCAGCTTTATTTGCGGCAGCATTCGGGGTAGCTTTTTATGGTGCATTTCACATCAGGGAG
Organism: Pleurodeles waltl; assembly: GCF_031143425.1. Lineage (NCBI taxonomy): Eukaryota > Metazoa > Chordata > Amphibia > Caudata > Salamandridae > Pleurodeles > Pleurodeles waltl. The sequence continues at coordinate 150,828,716 of NC_090441.1, read as the reverse complement.
CTAGTGGGCTCTTCCAGGGGTGATCACGCAGGGGGACTTCAATGGGCAGACGTGCTGCCCAGTCCAGAGTTTTTAACAGTACTGCTGCGTACGTCCAAGATGGACCAACTTAAGAGAGGGCCCCGCATTACACTCAGTGCGGCTCACGGGTCCCCCCTTTGTCCTGTGGGTCTGGTAAAAGCTTACCTGTTAGTCCGCCCTCCTGTGGTGTCTACCGCATTTTTTATGCATGCAGATGGGGAATGTCTATCTCGCTATCAATTCTCAGAGGTCTTCAAAGTTTCGCTTAGGGCTGTAGGGGTTGACCCGTTGGGGTACTCCCCCCATTCCTTCTGGATTGGTGCAGCTACGTTAGTGGCCGGTGCGGGGCTGACGGTAGCCAATGTTAAGTCCATTGGTCGTTGGTCATCTAATTGTTAAAAATGTTACATCAGGCCTGAATTGTTCTGATCAGTACTCCCTCGCTCCGCTGGTTGCTGAAGTGTGGTCTTCTCATTCAATTTTCTTTTCATTTCAGTTCAATGGTGCCACATGTGGTATGGGTCTTGGGGCATTTGTTTGTTCGGCGGGCGGCCTACAGGGTGCAACAGCTCTGTGAGACGAATCCGGCAGCAAGCCAAGACGTGGCTTTCCGATGGTGCGGAGTTTGTGGAATGGGAATCGCACAGCTTCAACACCTCGTTGCATTGGCTAGAAGATTCGAGGGACTTCAGTTCCCAGATCTCATCGTTATTCATAGGAGGCAATGATTTGGTGCGCATGGGCCGCAAGGCACTCAGAGAAACAATCTTTCTGGAAATCACAAAGTTAGCAAAACAATACCCGAATGCAGCCATTGCTTGGTCTCACATCCTGCCTCACCGCAAATGGGGCCCAGGAATTAAATCACAAACAATCAAAGTCTCAGTGCATAGACTCAATGCAGAAATGGCCAGATTATGCCCAGGCCCGGAGCGATTATGGAACATTCTGCATAAACTTTTGAAGGGTCCTGGCATGTTCCACAAGAATATGGTGCACTTGTCAGATGCAGGTACTGACCAGTTTATTTCCGACATGTGGTTTTTCTCTCGCACTTTGTTTGCGGGTGGGGATGGCGAAGGACCTTTGGGACACTGGTCACCCTCGTGGCAGAAAGTGAGGTATTAAAGTAACCAGAAGCAACAGAGGGGTCCCCAAGGCTGGGCCCCCGGGATCACACCAGAGATAGGATCCTAAAGTCCTGAGCCTACCTGCGGATGTACACACCAGATTAAGGGGTAGGGAGCCCAGATCGCTGGGGGGGGCCATGGGGCTCCCGCTCCTGGCCACCCCGTTACACCCCTTTGCAGATTGGTGTTTGGAGGGGGAGCGGAACCCTGAGAGTGTGGGCAAGGAACAGTGAAGTCAGGGCAGCCGCCCCCCCTAGGGATACAGGTGTAGTACGGTTCACTTGTGTGGTCCAATGGTGGTTCAGGACAGGAAGGGATTCTGTCACAAGAAAAATGATTTATGGTTACAGATTACATTTTATGAATGTGATTTATGTTTTGTAAATATGACGGAAGTTTATTTGAAGTGATTTATGGTTTAGATATGTGTGATAAAAATATCAAGACAAAAATTTGTAATAAAAAACTTCTTCCAACAAATAAGTTTGTCGGTCTGCGTATAGCCGGTGTTGGGGTGAGGGCCTGCTGTTGGTCTCCGGGTTCTAGGGAAAAGTGCCAACCCAAGATGGGGGGGCACGGCCCCTTAGGAAAAGGGGCCGCCGTGGCCCAAACCCCTTCGCACTAGTTGTGTGTGGGGCTGGCCTATTACTTCCGCCCTCACGCCTCGCGAGGTGTGGGGGGCGGAAGTCAAATAAATTGGGAACGCTGCGGCTGCGACAGCCGCCGATCCAGTTCCAGCCGCTGCGTGCCGGTGGGGGGCTACATAAGCGCCCCCCCACAGGAAGCCTTGGCCTTCTTGTGGTGCGGCAGCTGGAGGATCGGATGGTTCGTTGTTGTCGCACCCACCCTCTCCTTAATTTAGGTTGTGAAGGAGGTATTAAAGTCGGAAAGTGAGGTATTAAAGTAACCAGAAGCAACAGAGTGGTCGCCAAGGCTGGGGCCGAGGAATAACACCAGAGATAGGATCCTGAAGTCCTGAGCCAACTTGCAGAGCTACACACCAGATTAAGGGGTAGGGAGCCCAGATCACTGGGGGGGGGGCCATGGGGCTCCCGCTCCTGGCCGCCCCGTTACACTCCTTTGCAGATTGGTGTTTCGAGGTGGGGCGGAACCCTGAGCGTGTGGGCAAGGAACGGTGAAGTCAGGGCAGCCACGCCCCCTAGGGATACAGGTGAAGTACGGTTCACTTGTGTGGTCCAATGGTGGTTCAGGACAGGAAGGGATCGTGTCACAAGAAAAATGATTTATGGTTACAGATTACATTTTATGAATGTGATTTATGTTTTGTAAATATGACTGAAGTTTATTGGAAGTGATTTATGTTCTAGATATGTGTGATAAAAATATCAAGACAAAAATTTGTAATAAAAAACTTCTTCCAACAAATACGTTTGTCGGTCTGCGTATAGCCGGTGACGGGGTGAGGGCCTGCTGGTGGTCTCTGGGTTCTATTTAATTTTAAACCCTCTGGCTGAGTCGCTTTGTGCGGTAGGAAACCTCAACGTTATAAAGTAATTCTTCTTGCTAGGAGTACATAAGGTGAGGAGTTAGAAATGAACAAAGTGCACTGTGTCCCGCCAGTTATGTAGTCTCACCCGCATCATTAATCATGGTTGCTGATTCAGGTTTTAAGTAGAGCCCTGGATCTGTCTCTGTGTCTATTCATTGTTATTTGTCCTGGAGCCAAGCGTCTAGCAATTCAATAAGCATTCTCACTCTATTTCTAGTTTTGCTTCTGCATCATCCCGTCTATTGGAATTTCTAAGCACTTCAGTGTTAATACCATTCTTAATGTTGGTTGATTTAGATATTTCCATTGTGTTAGGCTCAAGGTTTCCTAATTACTTTTGAAGTTCTCTGGCTCAAAAAATCTACAGCAACTCAATGAATGATTCCTCCCCTTCGCACTGGGTTTAATTTAAATACAGTTGTGTGATCTTATTTGATTTCCAGTATTAGACATGAGTATGTTCTGGACCCAAGGTGGTCATTGAGCTGAGTGTCAATAAATTCCAAGGACATCTGTGTGTAGCTGATTAAATAAACAATACCATAGAAGGGAGCAATCCACGCCCCAGAGTAGATGTCCAGAGAACAGTGGCAAGGATACATTCTCCAGTGAACTGCAGAAAAGGATAACTCAGCAGCACCGGCAGGTACCATGGAATCTTTGGTCTACCTAGACGATAAGAGTCAGTGGTAGTTCAATAGGCATAGGTTATAATTCACTTGTTGTTTCACTAATGTTCTACCTTGATGTGCCAATATTATGTATTTTCCTTGTCCTTATGGAGGAACCGGTCTTTCAAAAATAGAGAAAACAGCTCGTAACCATGCTTTCAAACATGCCAGCAAACTGAGTTTCCATCCAATAGAGCAAAGTCCCTCCTATCTTCACTGATGGGTCGCCTTGGAAGATCAGCGATGCAAGCAGGTTAACTACCATCCTTCAAGTACTGTTAGTGCTCCCAACATTGTAGCATAATTGCTCTCCCAACCCAGAGTGCACCTTGAGCAGAACCTCAGACATTGAATTTGGCAAGTAATAAAATGACCTCATTTTCTGTTTTGGCCTGATGGTACATGACTGCCAATAGGGTGATCTATTGACATCAATTTAAAGATGAAGCCTTTGGTGCGAAAGAGTTTGATCCACCGTGAATGGTTGCATCGTCGAAAGAGCGCAATGCATTATGTATTGTAGTAATGATGTCAAATTCATTCTGCCATGAGCACATGCTGGCTTTCCCAGAAGTGAAGAATCCCCCCATTGATAGCACTGAACTCTTAATAATTTAACCTACCACCAGTGAGCCGGGGTGACTGCATGGAATGGTCTGCTTGAGTGCACAAAGCTACTGGACTAAACACTGACCTGGGGTCCCTGAGTAGTGAGCTGCCCATCGTAAAGCGCCTCAAAGCCCGGGCAGGGATAGTAAGTGCTATATAAATACAATAAAAACCCTTATCTCAAGCAGAAGGGAATCACGGTGCACGCTTTTAACATATTTAAAACTTTCTTCCGCAGCATGCACGTCCCATGCACGTGTGGTACACCACACAAGTTACACGTTTTATTGTTGGTGCCGGTCACCTGCTAGGCTTTTATTTCTCTTTTGTAATTGATGCATTGTTTATCAGATGGAAGGCAAGCTCAGCAGGTTCTGCATGTGGTGCAAGCGTGTGTGCCCCGGAGGCGACAGGTTTGCACCTCCCTTCAACATCTTATTAAAATAGTGGTGGTAACATAGACCTCCCAGCTTCAACCCGAGAAGAACTCTGGTGTGAGATGTGGAATCAGCAATACTACCAATGCTAATAATACTGTTAATGCTATCATTTGTAAGTTCAAGGACATTAAATAACCTGAGTAGATTTAGTTAAAAACTATTGTAAGGAACCATACATTAAACAGATGCACACTGTGTATCCAAGAACGCACGGTGACTAGTAGAACGCGTTTTGCCTCCCTGTAGCCGGAGACAGTCTCCCGTGATTGCTGGATCGCCCTGATGTCAGAGCGAGTGATGAAGGTGGTACCCAGCCCATCCCTCAGCAAGGCATCAGGATGCAGGCTGGAGCCAGCCACAGGGCACGGATTGGCTGCCGCGTCCCCTGCAGTACCGCGCTTTCAGTTCTGTCCAGCCGGCGCGCTCATTTATTTCGGCTTCTCTTCAGGAGACCCACCGGGATTGCTGCAATAAAGAAGACGGTTTTGGCCCACCCTTGTGACTTTGGACATCCCGGGGAGCCCGGCGCGAGCCAGAGAAGCATCAACGCGTCAGGTCAGCAGCCGCGCATCCCCTCTCGCCCACACCGCCCTGGCTGAGGTCCCGCAGTGGGAAGCAGGTGAGGGCAGGCTGCACACCCACCGTGGGAGTGTGGATGAGGGCAGGAGGGTAAGCTGCACGCCCACCGTGGGAGTGTGGATGAGGGCAGGAGGGTAAGCTGCACACCCACCGTGGGTGAGGGCAGACTGCACACCCAGCGTGGAAGTCTGGGTGAGGGCAGGAAGGAAGGCTGTACCCCCACCGTGGGAGGGTGGGTGACGGCGGGTGAGGGCAGGAGGGCAGGCTGTACCCCCACCGTGGGAGTGTGGGTGAGGGCAGGAGGGTAAGCTGCACACCCACCGTGGGTGAGGGCAGGTTGCACACCCAGCGTGGAAGTCTGGGTGAGGGCAGGTTGCACACCCACCGTGGGAGGGTGGGTGACGGCAGGAGGGCAGGCTGCACACCCACCGTGGGTGAGGGCAGGTTGCACACCCAGCGTGGAAGTCTGGGTGAGGGCAGGTTGCACACCCAGCGTGGAAGTCTGGGTGAGGGCAGGTTGCACACCCACCGTGGGAGGGTGGGTGAGGGCAGGAGGGCAGGCTGCACACCCACCGTGGGTGAGGGCAGGCTGCACACCCAGCGTGGAAGTCTGGGTGAGGGCAGGTTGCACACCCACCGTGGGAGGGTGGGTGAGGGCGGGTGAGGGCAGGAGGGCAGGCTGCACACCCACGTGAGGGCAGGAGGCAGCCCTCCGGCTCACCCCGGGCAGATGTGCAGGGCACTGCGCCCGAGCTGCACCGGATCAACGTAAGGGACTCTTAAAATGCATCCAGCCAGGAGAATGTGGGTTGTGTGCCCTAAAGGGTATGTACCTGTATCGGGGGCCATTGCGCTGCCCACTGGTGCTTCCTGTATGTGTGGCGCATGTTTAAGAATGGGACACACGTTGTTGTGAAGCGGTGCGTGAAGTCTATATACATCAGTCCTCTCTCTCATCCCTCCATTCCTTTACTATCGCCCCCCCTCTTCTCTTCACCTCCGTCGCTCATCCTTCTGCCCCCTTCCTTCTCGGTCTCCTCGGTGTTTATCTTCCCTCTATCATCACCGCTCACTTGATCTTTCTTTCTCCCCTCTGTCTTAGCATCTCCTGCTCTCTCCCTTTCCCTGATATTTCCTCATTGTCCTGTCTCTCTTTCCTTATTCCCCTCACACTCCCTCTCTCTCTTCTGTTCCCCTTTATCCCACCAGCAACTTCTGTTTAACTAGACCTCTTGCCCCACCCTCCTTCTCTTCTACCTCCTGCATGCCCTTTTCATTTCTTTTTAGATTTGCTTTCTTCTCTCCCTCCCATCTCATTGGAGCTCCAATGTTCTCCTTCTCTCACCCATCCTTCTGCTTCTCAATCACTTTATTTGTTTCACCCTTTCTCTTCTCTCTCTGTTTCCTACTGTCCGACCCAGGGTCCTTCTCTCAGTCCCCTCTCTTTTTCTGCACCCCTGCATATATCTCTGGCTGTCTCCCTCCCCTCGGCACCTTGATAATAAGATAGAAACCAAAATCTAAATACCCCTAGAATTCTCCAGTTATGTTAAGCAATGCTGCAGAACCTCTCCAAACATGCAGGTAGCCTTGCAAGTGATATCTATACAGGCCAGTGTTTAATTTCTAAAAAAGTAAGTGCCAGGGCCCTTAAGCTTACACCACCCACTGATCCTGCCAGTACTTCCAAATGCCAGCACCACACAACTGCTAATCAGCACACTCACAAGTCTAACAGTTTGGAGTACTCCACACCACCCAAAGCTGTCAGAATGGCCTGGACACACTGGTAATATTCATTGTGAATGGATATTTAATTGCTAAACACTCTGCTAAGGTACTAACCTAAACAACAGACAAACAGTGCCACTCTGTGGCAACTGTCAAAAGTGCTGGTGTTGAGAATTAGGTGCTGGTGCTGAGCCCTGGCAAGCACCGGCTCAAATTAAGTACTGATGCAGAGGCAAAGGTCTGCTCTAGTTTCACTTTTCAGTAATATATATCATGACAGGCATCAAAGGCAGTTGTGTGTCACCGTTACCACAACATATAGCTGTCATCTCAAATTATATGTAAAGGGGAGAAAGTATTTTTCTGTGTTTGTAATTCATTGATATATTCCCAATTATTGAAGGAATTTGTATGGCTGCAGTTCCACTGTCAACATCTAGAAGTCTTTGCACAAAATACGTAAATATCAGTAGCTACTGACAATCGAATTCATACCAGGCACGTGGCCCTAGTGTATGTCAGTGTACACTCTCATTGGATGCATCTGTGCTCAACTACAGAAAAACTGTACTCTTTCTAGCACCCGTGCAATCTGTCCAACTCAGTGCATTCACAGGAGAAAGCCAGCAGTGGTGGGTGGAGAAGCAGATTAAACCTCTGCTCTACTCCGAGTCATGATCTACTCCGAGTCATGGGTGGGGCAGCAGATGAAACCTCTGCTCTCCGAGTCATGGGTGGAGCAGCAGATGAAACCTCTGCTTTCCAAATCAGTGCATTCACAGGAGAAAGCCAGCAGTGGTGGGTGGAGCAGCAGATGAAACCTCTGCTCTATGAGTCATGGGTGGAGCAGCAGGTGAAACCTCTGCTCCCCAGGTCAGTAGATTCACAGGAGAAAGCCAGCAGTGGTGGGTGGAGCAGCAGATGAAATCTCTGCTCTCTGAGTCATGGGTGGAGCAGCAGATGAAACCTCCGCTCTCCGTGGCAGTGCATTCACAGGAGAAAGCCAGCAGCGGTGGGTGGAGAAGCAGATGAAGCCTCTGCTCTCCTCCGAGTCATGGGTGGAGCAACAAATGAAACCTCTGCTCTCCAAGTCAGTGCATTCACAGGAGAAAGCCAGCAGCGGTGGGTGGAGAAGCAGATGAAACCTCTGCTCTCCGAGTCATGGGTGGAGCAGCAGATGAAACCTCTGCTCTCATGGGTGGAGCAGCAGAGAAACCTCTGCTCTCCGAGTCATGGGTGGAGCAGCAGATGAAACCTCTGCTCTCCAAGTCAGTGCATTCACAGGAGAAAGCCAGCAGTGGTGGGTGGAGAAGCAGATGAAACCTCTGCTCTCCGAGTCATGGGTGGAGCAGCAGATGAAACCTTTGCTCTCCGAGTCATGGGTGGAGCAGCAGATGAAACCTCTGCTCTCCGAGTCATGGTTGGAGCAGCAGGTGAAACCTCTGCTCTCCGAGTCATGGGTGGAGCAGCAGATGAAACCTCTGCTCTCTGAGTTATGGTTGGAGCAGCAGGTGAAACCTCTGCTCTCCGAGTCATGGGTGGAGCAGCAGATGAAACCTCTGCTCTCCTTTTCACTTCAGGTGGATGTGTCACACCACTGGAGAGGGGTGCAGTCTTTGATTCTACTTTGAGTGGGGTGTCACTGCACTGACCGCGGGGCACTCCCTTTGGGGACAGTTGGTGCACCCCCCAGGAGACTCTGCATGTTTCCACCCTCATCTGTAATATGTCACAGGCGCAATAGGGGCCTTGTTCCGTTATGTTCACGGGGCCATAGCCCCTGTAAATGAGTGAATACCTCATTCACTTAGCAGAGGCATGAGATGTGCACTCGAACAATTAATCTTCCAAAAGGGGCTAGGCACGCGGATGCGGTCCATTGTGTGATGCAGAAGTGGCTCGAGAGCACGGAAAGTGTGTGCAAATGGCCACTGTGTCCCTGGGCCCTTGTGGAAGATGCCTCCCGGAGCAGCGCTTTCAGCAGGGTCTGAAGGCAAGATGTCGCGTTTTTGTCACTGCGCCATGAGTGTCCGCAGGGCAGTTGTGTGAGTTCTGAATGTAATGTGTAGGCTTTTTCTCACAAGAAGTGATAATGGATTTTTATGAAAACGTGCATTTTGTTTGCGAGCTGCTTCACAGACTTTGGGCCTGATTTGAGTTTGGCGAGGGGGTTGTTACTCTGTCACAACCGTGCCGGATGTCCCGTTTGCCGTATTACGATCCGTGATAGGAAGTCTGTAGTGCCTGCTGAAGTCTGTAGGGCCTGCCTAAGTGCTGGCGGAAGCCTGTAGTGCCGGCTGAAGGCTGTAGTGTCTGTTGAAGTTACGGGTGAAGTCTGCAGTGCCAGCTGAAGTCTGTAGTGCCGGCTGAAGTCTGTAATGCCTGTTGAAGTGCTGGCTGAAGTCTGTAGTGCCAGATGAAGTCTGCAGTGCCTGTTGAAGTCTGCAGTGCCGGCTGAACTCTGTAGTGCCTACTGATGTCTGTGGTGCTGGCTGAAGTGTTGGCTGAAGTCTGTAGTGCCGGCTGAAGTATGTAGTGCCTGTTGAAGTCTGCAGTGCCGGCTGAACTCTGTGGTGCCAGCTGAACTCTGTAGTGCCTACTGATGTCTGTGGTGCTGGCTGAAGTCTGTAGTGCCGGCTGAAGTCTGCAGTGCCTGTTGAAGTCTGCAGTGCCGGCTGAAGTCTGTAGTGCCAGCTGAAGTTCAGAGACCTAATTTTGCTTCAGCGAGGCTGCAAAACCACCGGGAAGGATGCACACCACACATGGACCAAAGGGTCGTAGGTGGTCCAACTCGTGATTGTTAGACCTGACAGCCTTAGGGTAGTCTCCCTTCACTTTGTGGACACTGTCTTTGCTGGTTTTTAGACTCTGCGCACTTTACCACTGCTAACCAGTGCTAAAGTGCATATGCTCTCTCCCTTAAAACATGGTAACCTTGAATCATACCTGATTGGACTATTAATTTATTTATAAGTCCCTAGTAAGGTGCACTTTATGTGCATAGGGCTGGTAAATTAAATGCTACTAGTGGGCCAGCAGCACTGGTTGTGCCACCCACTTAAGTAGCCCCTTTTCCTTGTCTCAGGCCTGCCATTGCAAGGCCTGTGTGTGCAGTTTCACTGCCACCTCGACTTGGCATTTAAAAGTACTTGCCAAGCCTAGAACTCCCCTTTTTCTACATATAAGTCACCCTTAATGTGTGCCCTAGGTAACCTCTAGAGCAGGGTGTTGTGTGGGTAAAAGGCAGGACATGTACCTATGTAGTTATATGTCCTGGTAGTGTAAAACTCCTAAATTCGTTTTTACACTACTGTGAGGCCTGCTCCCTTCATAGGCTAACATTGGGACTGCCCTCATACACTGTTGAAGTGGCAGCTGCTGATCTGAAAGGAGCAGGAAAGTCATATTTAGTATGGCCAGAATGGTAATACAAAATTCTGCTGACTGGTGAAGTCGGATTTAATATTACTATTCTAGAAATGCCACTTTTAGAAAGTGAGCATTTCTTTGCACTTAAATCCTTCTGTGCCTTACAATCCACGTCTGGCTGGGCTTGGTTGACAGCTCCTTGTGCATTCACTCAGACACACCCCAAACACAGGGTACTAAGCCTCACTTGCATACGTCTGCATTTTGAATGGGTCTTCCTGGGCTGGGAGGGTGGAGGGCCTGCTCTCACACAAAGGACTGCCACACCCCCTACTGGGACCCTGGCAGACAGTATTGAACTGAAAGGGGACCTGGTGCACTTCTTAGCCACTCTTTGAAGTCTCCCCCACTTCAAAGGCACATTTGGGTATAAAACAGGGCCTCTGCCCTACCTCAGCAGACACTTGCTGGAGAAGAAACCTGAACCAGAAACTACATCCTGCCAAGAAGAACTGCCTGGCTGCTCAAAGGACTCACCTGTCTGCTTTCTACAAAGGACTGCTGCCTTGCTGTTGGCCTGCTGCCTTGCTGAACTCTTGTCTGGCTGTGAAAGTGCTCTCCAAGGGCTTGGATAGAGCTTGCCTCCTGTTCCCTGAAGTCTCAGGACCAAAAAGACTTCCCTCTTTCGCTTGGACGCCCCGTGCGCCGAAAATTTTGACGCACAGCTTGTGCCGCGGCGAGAAAAACGCCGCACACCGACGCTGATCGATGCGACGCTCTTGGGACGACCGAAAATCTGACGCACGGCTTCGCAAGGACAACGCCGCCCGACCTCTAGAGGAGAAATCGACGCGACGCCTGCCGTGAGATCGTAATTTCGACGCGCAGCCCCGCAGAACGACGCGCAGCCGGAAAACAAGCAGGAAAATCCACGCACAGACCCGGGACATCTGGTAATCCCCGCGATCCACGAAAAGAGAATGTCCGCGCTCCGGAAAACGACGAACGTCTTCCCCGCGTGGAAAATAACGACGCAAGTCCGTGTGTGCTGAGGAGAAATCGACGCACACACCCTTTTTCCACGCACCTCTTCTTTTGTGGCCCTCTGAGGAGATTTTTCCACTCTAAACCAGGTACTTGTGCTTGAAAGAGACTTTGTTTCTATTCTAAAGACTTAAGACACTTTATATCACTCTTCAGTGATATCTCTACAATTTCCCATTGCAACTTTATTCTTTTTGACCTACAATTACCCTGATAAATATTATATATTTTTCTAAACACTGTGTGGTGTATTTTTGTGGTGCTATATGGTGGTATTGTATGATTTATTGCACAAATACTTTACACATTGCCTTCTAAGTTAAGCCTGATTGCTCGTGCCAAGCTACCAGAGGGTGGGCACAGGATAATCTTGGATTGTGTGTGACTTACCCTGACTAGAGTGAGGGCTTTTGCTTGGACAGGGGGTAACCTGACTGCCAACCAAAAACCCAATTTCTAACATTGGTGATCAGCGGTGAGGATAGGACTTGTATTTGTGCAGTGACATACAGTAGTTAAGTATTTCACTACCTACCCACAGTTGAAGGTCAACTTGGTTTTTATCTCTTTTTGCAAATCCGTTTTTTTTTCTTGACAATTTTCAAAAACTAAATCCTCACTCAACATGTCTCTGACTGGGTCTCAGACAGGGGACTTTGACCTAGTCCAGTTGGATACATATACGGTCAAACAACTAAGAGGATTCTGCAGGGCATTGAGGGTACCCACCCAAGGGGCCTCCAGAAAGGAGGACTTTCAAGTGGCGCTGAGGGCCTGGGCAGAAGCCCATTTAGAGGATGATGAGGAAGAGGAGCCAGAAAATGGCCCCTAAGAGGAATTTTCACTATCTGTGGATGGTGTTACCACTGCAATTGTGCACCCTTCCAGACCAGGGAGCAGTGTCTCTGTGCAAAGCCTGACCACAGAGGAAAGGAGAGAAGAAAGGGAGTTCCAATTGCAAATGGCAAAACTGAAAATTGAGGCTCAACAGGAGGAGAGAAGGGCAGAAAGAGAAGCCAAACAAGCTGAGGCTGAAAGAGCAGCCAAGCAGATTCAAGCAGAAGCTGAAAGGGCAGCCAAACAAGCGGAAGCTGAAAGAGCAGCCAAACAGGTGGAAGCTGAAAGAGCTTTGGCTGAAAAGAAACTATTGTTGGCTCATGAACTGAGTCTCAAGGAGCTGGAGATCAAGGCAAGACAGTCTGAATCCAGCAATAATGGTGGCAGCATACTGACAGGACCTGCTGGAGAAAAGAAGGTTCGTATACTCAAAAATGTGGTGTCCAGTTTTGTGGTGGGAGATGACATAGATAAATGGTTAGCTGCTTATGAAGTTGCACTAAGGGCTCATGAGGTTCCTGAAGGGCAATGGGGGGTAGCTATGTGGGGTTATGTACCGCCATTGGGGAGGGACACACTTCTCACATTGGATCAACCTGATCAAACACATACCCACTTCAGAAAGCCATTTTACTTGCCAAGTTTGGGCTGACCCCTGAGGGATACCGTCAGAGGTTCAGGGACAGCACCAAACAAACCACACAAACATGGGTAGATTTCTTTGACTTCTCCAGTAAGGCACTGAATGGATGGGTGCGGGGCAACAAAGTAGCTGATTATAAAGGTTTATATGACTTGATTCTAAGAGAGAATATGCTTAATACTACTTATACAGAGTTGCGCCAGCACTTAGTGGATAGCAAGCTGACTGATCCCAGGAAGCTTGCTGAGGAGGCGGACCTCTGGGTTAGCACCAGAGTGTCCAAGAAGGTACCTGGGGGGGACTCCCACAAAGGTGGTCAGGGTTCCCAACAGAAGAAAGAGGGGGGAGATAAACTTGCAGATAAGGAACTCTCCAAAGGCCCCCAAAAGAATCCCCAGGGAGGGGGTGGCAACCCTTCCTTTTCCAAATTTGGGAAAAAGCCAGGGACATATGACAGGTCAGGGAAACCTAACCCCAAATGCATGGAGTGTTACCAGTATGGTCACTATAAAGGCGACCCCCAGTGCTCCAAGAGAGCACCGTCCACTACCGGACAGGCACCTGGGTTGACTAGTGTAGCACTCGGGGGAGATGGACCCAGATAGCTTTGGGGAACAGGTAGAGATTTCCCTAGTGTCCCTGGGAGAAGGAGAAATGGTGCCCAAGGTCCACATGCCCAAAAATACTTCCAAGTACCGGCAGTGGGTCACCATTGATGGGCAGAAGGTGGAGGCTCTGCGTGACACAGGAGCCAGTATGACTACTATCAAGAGTCAGCTGGTGTCAACAGAGCAGATAGTACCTAATACATTCCACCAGGTCATAGTCGCTGACAATCGCGAGAGTCACCTACCGGTGGCTCTGGTTCCCTTTGAGTGGGGGGGGGTGTCTGGTACTCTGAAAGTAGCTGTGAGTCCTGCCATGCCTGTAGATTGTCTGTTAGGCAATGATCTTGGGCATACTGCTTGGAAAGAAGTGGAGCTTAAGTCTCACCTGGAGATGTTAGGGTTACCTGAGTGGGTCTGCATGACCACACGGTCCATGGCTGACCGAGAGGGAAGTCAAGGGCATCTGGAGCCTGGAACGATGGCCCAGAGAGCTGCCAAGAGGAGGGACCAGGGGCACGGGAAACCGGCCCCAGAAGTTCCCGCAGTGGCTGACGGGGCTCCTGAGGAGGAGGCTCCCGAGCCAACTGGGGAAGACATTGCCACCCTAGGTGACTTACCTGAGCTTGCTGGCTGGCAAGTTGAGGGTGGACCCACCAGGGAGGAATTCTGCAAGGCGCAGAAAGAATGTCCCACTCTAAAAGGTCTGAGGAAACAAGCCTCAAACCAGGCGGCAGGTGACACCTCTGGCGATCACCACCTATATTGGGAGAATGATCTCCTCTACAGTGAGCGTAAGGTTCCGGCCTTTGGGGCAGCATGTACGCTGGTGGTCCCCCAATGTTACCGAACCTTCCTACTGGGTCTGGCTCACGACATTCCCCTGGCAGGACATTTGGAGCAAGGCAAGACCTTTAACAGGCTTGTCACCCACTTTTATTGGCCCAAAATGAGGACGTGTGGTGTATTTTTGTGGTGCTATATGGTGGTATTGTATGATTTATTTCACAAATACTTTACACATTGCCTTCTAAGTTAAGCCTGACTGCTCGTGCCAAGCTACCAGAGGGTGGGCACAGGATAATCTTGGATTGTGTGTGACTTACCCTGACTAGAGTGAGGGCTTTTGCTTGGACACGGGGTAACCTGACTGCCAACCAAAAACCCCATTTCTAACAGTGATCCTTCCTAGGGTCTATATAAAACCAATGAATTCGATTTTTGAAAAATCCAAAGCATTATAAATTATCCAGTATTACAAATAACGGTTTTTAGTGGAATCAAAAAATGATATGATTAGTGAATGAATTACTGTAAAACAATGAGTTGCGTGGTCATCAGATGGCCATGTACCAGCAAGGGTTGAAACGCCGTTCACCTTGGGGGACTGGAGACCTTTGATTAGAACCCATCTGTGTTTTGACACTGACACTCTGCACAAACAAACATTGACCACCTTGTCCCCTGCGCCTCTTTATTGTGTTACACACATCTCTACTGTGTGATCCCTGAAGACTGAGCCCTGTTGTAACCGATAAGTGTTGTACACTTTGGGCTGACGTGACGGCTTCTTCTCACTTGTTTTATGAATTGAAACCTGATACTATTAAGAATCCACACTCATTGATTGCTTCAACTCTGAGCAATTTGATAAACATGCAACTGATTATAATTACTGTAAGTCACTAAATGGTTTTATAACTTTCTGATCCTGGTAGGAACCACTGTTTTCTATAATAAATATTGTCATCGGTTCTGGGTGGTAATAGGCAGCCCCTGTAACGATAAACTCGTAAAGTACTTAGCCATGCGGTGAAAATCTATGCCCTTTCCTTTCTCATATATATGTGATGTATTTCCATATGAATATGTATATATAATAAACCACGAATAAAGGACCATATAACACGTTAGTCATGTGGACTTTGTTATGTAACATGACTTATTAATTGCTTTTAGTACTCTTAAGAAAGACTTCGAGCATTTGAGCATCGTCCCCACTTTCAGGTTTAGAATTCATTGTTTTCTTGGGATTGCAGATAAGACTGCCCATGTTTGAGAAATTATGTTTTTTTCTTGGGGACTTTGTAAAGTGCTACTATTGAAAGGTGTTTCCATGAGCAATGTGTATTGTTAGTTAAACTTCAAATGTAAGGCAGCATTGTAAGGACAGTAACATATATTCGAAATATGTTTTTGTTTTGGAGTCCATTGGCATTATACTGTAGATTTAGTAACACGGTAAATAGGAGAATAAAATCTAGTGTGGGAAAGTGTACTTTTTGTTAACACGTTTCCACACTTGCAGTGCTTATTTTGACATTGGTAGATGCTTGCATCAGTGATTGCTTGCAAGGGTGAGCTTGTCAGAATTGCTGATTAAGGCTCGGAGAGCAGCTCTGTCGTCGCGAAAGCATTCTATTACCATTTTATTAAGAAAGAAGAAATGATGTGTTAACCATCCATTTAATTTTTGATTTGTTTATGGAAGCTAAATGTCTTGCAAATCAAGTCAGTCGTGAACTACAGAAAATAATTCAGAGTGAAGAACTCCTTTCTGTGAAATAATTCCTTTGAAACCACTGACAAACAAAGGTCTATCTATCTATCTATCTGCCTGCCTGCCTATCTATTCATCTATCACTTTATAATAACTGTTACTGTGTAATGTCGTCCAATGTTGCAATTAAGGGGTTCTGGAGACATGATAAACTACAAGGCCAAAGCCCGAGTTCTTGTTAAATGTCACTAGGACTTCAAGATCGCTTTTATTGGACCATATTACACATAATACGCATGGTGTATTTTTATGTTACATTTTTAGGGATAGTTAGTTTGAAAAATCTGATTTTTTAAAGCACAGCTAAGAATGGCCATGAGTTACAATGTTTCCTTTCTTGATGAATAGTTAATAAAACAAGGGGGAGTGGTGAGGTGAGAGTCTGTGCCAGCGACATGTGATTATTTATTCACAATATTTTGCCACATAATTTGTAACATGATTTGCAGATTCTACAAAACTTGTTTCTAGCTCAAACAGATAAAAATAATAGTCCACGGAATGTTCCGGATAATTGACATTTTTCGTCACATAACTTTGACAACCTTGCTGCATAATTTGTTCCTCCATGCTGTATAATCTGCAGAATTTAATTAGCCCTGACAGTGTTAAAGTTCTAATGGTGAGACCCATATTTCACAGGCAACCGTGAAATATATTAAATAAAAGCAGCAAAATGTAAAAATAAATGAATGCAGCAAAACGTGTAAGATATATATATATATATATAGGGAGTAGCTGAAGGCCAAGCTTTGTATGACCAATGATCCTGTGAAGTGTTTGCAAGATTCATGTCTGAAGGATATGCCCCGTATGCATTACATAAAGTGCCTACACACAAACCAGGATCTATGGCATCCAATGTGCTTTATATAAATTATGGTCAGAGGCCATCTTATTGATACCCTGTGCTCTGCACAAAGTATTGATGAAAGCATTGGAATGTCATCAGTAATGTTGAGGATGATGTAATTTTTGGCGTCATGTCTGAGGTTGCGAGCCATGTATTGACAGTATTATGCTTCTGTAGGCTGTTCCAGGGTTGGTGGCATGTGTAGGAGAGGCCTTTCCTTTCTCTGAAATTTTTCTGCATTCTTTAAGGGGAACCAATTGCTGCTTCCATTTAGACGTCAGGGAGATATGTGTCACGTAGTCATTTAAATTTGTAAGTGGCTGGCCATAAAAGACTTTGGGCCTCATTACGAGTTTGGAGTTCCAACCGGCAGACCGCCATGTTGGTGGTCCTGAAAAGACCGCCATGCCGGCGGTCTCCCAGACTGCCCATTACCAGTCATACAGGCAGGACCACCGACTGACATGCGAAAATGGTAGACTGCCAGTGGTGCAGTGGCCTGGATATAGGTGGTCCAACCTCCAGCACCATCAGCACCGCGGCCTCCCACCAAGCTTGTTTCAAGCACACAGTCGCCATGACAGTCCCATTGCGGCGGTCAGCTAATGGCAGCCAGGACCACGGCGGTTCGCTGTCAGCAAAGTAACAGACAACTGCACATTGGATGAATTCAAAAACAACACAGCAGACACAGATTGGCCAAGTGGACACACCTGAAAAAATCGCTAGAAAACACACCCCTTCACAGACCACAATCCTTTACACTTACACAGCAAGACAAAGAAGCCCACGCAACTGAAATCCGTCTAGTATATAGATTAGGCACCCCTTTTTTCACCATCCCATTGAACACCCTGCACACACTTTTGTCCATTGACACCCTATTGCACTGATTCTGTTAAGTAAGTCACTGTCACTCTCATTAGTGTTTTTTCCACTGTGTCATGTTCCAAAAATCCCTGTTTTTCCAAAGATGAGTTATGGTGGATGAAATCCTAAGAGTAGAGCCACAATTGTTTGGAGCACAAGTCCAGCATGCTCCTCTCAAGAGGAAAATGGAAATGTGGGACAGGATTGTCGACAGTGTGAATGCTGAGGCAACAAAGGAAGACATCAGGAAGAGGTGGAACGACCTCAGGGGCAAGGTCCGTTCCCTGGTCTCCAGGCACCAGCTGCAGATCAAGAAGACTGGTGGTGACTCTCCCAGTGACCCATTAATACTCTTTCTCTGGGAGGAGAAGGTCTTGGCCATCCTGCAATCTGAGGGCTTGACAGGATACCCAGGGGAGTGCAGTCTGGTAAGTCACAACACAAAAAATGTCACCAAAATGCAATGTAATGCATGCTCATAGCTCAGCTTTGCTCACTGTCTTATTCATGTACCTCACCAAGTTTAAATACCCCGAGTATCTGAGTGTTAACACTGTCATTGTGTATTATTGGACCCAACATCACAATAACCAAGGCACATCACATGCCATATGTCCAAATGGGGCCTGGAAATCTCACAATACCAAAAACACATTCCAGGGTCCCTTTCATTTCCCAAAATGTAAATGTATGCACAAACATAAATTCAGCCTGCATATAGATATGTAAAACAAAACAGATGACAGGTATGGGTGAGTAGTGAGAGTGATCTGACTGCAACTCCCAGCAGGCCCTGTTTCAGCAACTTCAACCACCAGCCCAGTGTCCTCTTGTCCAAAGGCCCCTTGTTAGAAATGGTGTCTCTGGTTGGCAGTCAGTTTGCAGTCTATCCAAGCAGGTACACTCACTCTTGGTAGGATAAGGGAGTTTCACGCCTAAGACAACCCCTGCTCACCCCCTTGATAGCTTGGCTCAAACAGTCAGGCTTATCTCAAAGGCAATGTGTAAAGTATTTGCACTACAACACAGAGTAATCCAGTGAAAACACCACAAAAGTGACACAATGGCAGTTTAGAAAAATAGCCAATATTTAACTAACTCAAACAAGTCCCAAACGACAAAAATCCAACATACACAAGCAAAGTTATGAATTTTTAAATTAAAAAGAGTCTTCAGTCATAGAAATCAATGGATGTGTTGTTTTCACAAAAAGTACCTGGTTTGCGTAAAAAATAAAGCCACATGGGTGAGCGTGTGTCCGAAAAGTCAGTGATGCATTGATTCCTTACTCGCAAGTGAGGCCATGCATCATTTCTTCTCCTGTCAGGTACGCGATGCAGTGTTTTTCTCTCCCGCGGAAGAGTGATGCATCGATTTCCGGACTGGCAACCTCGAGTCCGGTCAAGTTCACTGTGTTTTTGATGCCCAGCAATGATGCATGCAGTGGTGAAGAGCCACGCTGTGTGGGTAATGCGTCAATTTTGCCAGCAGCCAGTGAGTGTTGCTTCGATTTTCCAGCCGCGATGCGGGTGGTGCATCAATTTTTTAGCTGCAAAGTAGGTCCTGCGTTGATTTTTCTCCTGCACAACAACTGTGCGTGGATGTCAGTCTTGGTTCCAACAATTTCCCCTTTTAAGGGCCCAGGGACTGGATTGGGCACCACTTGGCAGCGTAGGAGTCTCAGCAAGAGAGTCCAGGTGCTGGCAGAGGAAGTCTTTGATGGCCCTGAGTTTTCAAAACAGGGGGCAAGCTCAGTCCAAGCCCTTGGAAACACTTCACAAGCAGGAAAACACAGCAAAGTCCACTCCTCGTCCTCTCTCAGGCAGAAGCAGCAACTGCAGGCCAACCAAGCAAAACACACTCACAGGCAAAGGGGCAGAACTCCTCCTCCAACTCCTCAGCTCTTCTCCTTGGCAGAGGTTCCTCTTGATCCCGAAGTAATCTGGGGTTTTGGGTCCACTACTTATACTCCTCTTTGCCTTTGAAGTAGGCAAACTTCAAAGGAAAGTCTCTGTTGTTCACAAGATCCAGGGGGTTGAGACTCCATTGTGTGAGGACAGGCACAGCCCTTTCAGGTGTAAGTGTCAGTTCCTCCCTCCCCACTGTAGCCCAGGAGACTTCTCAGGGTATGCAGGCTACAGCCTAGCTCCCTTTGTGTCACTGTCTAGAGGGAATGTACAAACAGCCCAACTGTCAGTCTGACCCAGACGTGGATTCCACAGGCAGGCAGAGGCACAGAATGGTTAAGCAAGAAAATGCCCAGTTTCTAAAAGTGGCATTTTCAAACTGACAATCTAAAAACCAACTTTATCAAAAGATGTATTTTTAAATTCTGAGTTCAGAGACCCCAACCTCCACATCTCTATATAGTCCCAATGGGAAACTGCACTTAAAAGATATTTAAAGGCAGTCCCCATATCAACCTAAGAGAGAGATAAGCCTTGCAACAGTGAAAACAGAAGTTGGAAGAACTTCACTGTCAGGACATGTAAAACACATCAGTACATGTCCTACCCTTAACATACACTGCACCCTGCCCATGGGGCTACCTAGGGCCTACCTTAGGGGTGCATTACATGTATGAAAAGTGAAGGTTTGGGCCTGGCAAGTGGGTACACTTGCCAGGTCGAATTGGCAGTTTACAACTGCACACACAGACACTGTAGTGACAGGTCTGAACCATGTTTACAGGGCTACTCATGTGTGGCACAATCAGTGCTGCAGGTCCACTAGAAGCATTTGATTTACAGGCCATGGGCAGGTTTAGTGCACTTTACTAGGGACTTACTAGTAAATCAAATATGCCAATCATGGGAAAGCCAATTACCAATACAATTTACACAGACAACATATGCACTTTAGCACTGGTTAGCAGTGGTAAGGTGTCCAGAGTCCTAAAGCCAACAAAAACAGGTCAGAAAAAATAGGAGGAAGGAGGCAAAATGTTTAGGGGTGACTGCAAAAAGGACCACATCCAGCACCCCTGTTTGTAAGCTCTCAAATGAAGTACACACACATGGGGGGATAACATTGGTCAAGTGTGTGTAGTGCAGGGAGTGACCTGGCTGCAACTCCCAGGAGGCCCTGTTTCTGTAACTCCAAACACCAGCACACTGTCCACTTGTCCATATAACCCTGCTTGGTAACTCTCAATTGAAGTGTACTCACCTGGGACATTGCCATATGTATAGTGTGTGTAGTAGAGGGAGTGACCTGACTGTAGCTCCCAGGAGGCCCTGTTTCTCTAACTCCAAACACTGGCCCAGTGTCCACTTGTCCAAATACCCTGGTTTGGTAACTCTCAATTGAAGTGTACTCACCTGACACTAAGTCATCTGTATAGTGTGTATAGTAGAGAGAGTGACCTGACTGCAACTCCCAGAAGGCCCTGTTTCTGTAACCCCAAACACCAGCCCAGAGTGCACTTGGCCCAATACATCTGTTAGTGAACTCCCACATGAAGTTTACTCACCTGGGAGGCTACCATTTGTCAAGTGATGGGAAGTAGAAGGAATGAGCTGACTGCTAAGACCAGGAGGCCCTGTTTCTGTAACTCCAAGCACCAGCCCAGTGTACACTTGCTCACTTCCCCCGTGTCTTAACTCTCACTTGAAGTGAACTCACCTGGGAGAATACATTTATGTAGTGTGTGTAGTAGAGGGACTGACCTGACTACAACTCCCAGGAGGCCTTGTGTCTGTAACTCCATACACAAGCCCAGTGTTCACTAGTCCAAATAACCCTGTGTATTAACTTTCAATTGATGTGTACTCACCTGGGGGGATGCAATTTGTCAAGTGTGTGTAGTTGTAAGAGGCTGGCCTGGTTTGTAGTGGGTACCTAAGGGACTTACACCTTATACCAGGTCCAGTTATCCCTTATTAGTGAAATGTAGTCAGTGTCTAGAAGCCAGGCTCTCTAGGGGTAGTGTGGATGAGCAACCAAGGCCTAACTAGGAGACATGCAAACCTCATGAAATACCACTGTAGTCACACAGTACTCACACATGAAAGAAAATACTCAGCGTTACAAAAATGAAGGTACTTTATTTTGGTGACACAAATGCCAAACATACCATAGATACTATACTCCCTTAGGAGGTAAGTAATACACAAATTATATAGACTAGCATTCAGAAATAGCTGTTAAAACAGTCAGAAAACAGTGCAAATAGTGAAAATCACAATAGTTAGAAATGGGCCTAGGGGGAACACAAACCATATACTAAGAAAGTGGAATGCGAAAGTCGGTTTCCCACCTAGGCAAGTGTAGTGTGTAGATGGGCGCTGGGAGTGTTAGAAAACACCAAAGGTAAGTAATAGAACCCACTCCAGAGCCCAGGAAATCAGGAGTAAATCACAATAACTTTCCTAGAGCACACAAGACCACAAAAAAGATGATATAGCAAGAACCAGAAGAGACTGTAAGACATCAACGATGAATTCCTGGACCTGAAGACCTGTGGAAGAAGGAGACCAAGTCCAAGAAACACTGAAGAGTCCACGGAGAAAACAGGAGACCCTGCTAACCCAGATGAAGGTGCAAAAGAAGAACTACCAGTGAAGAGCAACAGTCAGTACTGCACCCAAGAAAATGGATGTGGGTTCCTGGTTCGTGCAGATGATGTTCCATGCCAGATGGATGATTGCAGTCTGGTTTGCGTTGCTGGATTCCGCCAACAAGCCTTGGCACACGCAAAGCACACAGGTAGTGGAAAAGGGCACTGCCTGGGGCCAGGAGGGACCCAGTAGACTCTACCCAGGAGATGGAGTCAGACAGGGATCTCAGCAAATCAGAGAGCCCTCAGAAGACCAGGCAGCGTGCACAGGAGTCCCACAGCAAGGGGACAAAGGAGGTGTAAAAGGAGGCCCACGTAGCCCTACACAAAGGGATCCCACGCCGACAGAGAACCACTCAGGAGCTGTGCGGAACAGGCTAGAGTGCTGGGGGGCCAGACCTGCACAGTACATGAAGAACTTTGTGGAAGGATGCCAACAAGCCTTGGCAACTGCAAACCTCACAGTGCCCAGGGGTACTGTCTTGCGTGGGGAGGCAAGCTCTTACCTCCACCTAAGTTGTACAGTAGGACGTCAGGACCGTCGGGACCATTTCAGTCCACCACCCCTGATGCTGGATCCACGCACTTCATCTGGAGAGGGGACCCAAGCCACTGGTCATTGCTGCAGAGGGGTGCCTGCTGAAGCAGGGGAGTGACTCCTTCACTCCAAGGGAGATTCCTTTGTTCTTCTGGTGCAGGCTGAAGACAGGCTGTCCTCTGAGGATGCACGACCTGGAAACAGTTGCAGTTGCTGGCAGGAGCTGAAGATACAATGTTGCAGAAGTTGTTTTTGCTTCTTTGTTGCAGTTTGTAGAGTTCCTAGAGGGTCCAGATGCAGTTTCTTCGGTAAGAAGGTGAAGTAAAGGATGCAGAGGATTCCTGCTGGAGTCTTGCAATCCGAATCTGAAGAACCACCCAAGAGAGAGGCCCTAAAGAGCCCTGAAAGGGGGATTGGTCAGCTACACAGGTAAGCACCTATCAGGGGAGGGCTCTGACGTCATCTGCTGGCACTTGCCACTCAGATGTTCTCAGAGTTCCCTGTCAGCTTGGAATCCAAGATGGCAAAACCCAGGGACCCTCTGGAGGAGCTTTGAGCACCACCCCTGGGGTGGTGAAGGACATGGGACTGGTCACTCCCCTTTCCGTTGTCCAGTTTCGCACCAGAGCAGGGACTGGGGGTCCCTGAACCGGCGTAGACTGGATTATGCAAGGAGGGCACCAAATGTGCCCTTCAAAGCATTCCCAGTGGCTTGGGGAGGCTATCCCTCCCAAGTCTGTAACATACCTATTTACAAAGGGAGAGGGTGTAACACCCATCTCCCAAAGGAAATCCTTTGTTCTGCCTTCCTGGGATTGAGCTGCTCAAGCAACAGGAGGGCAGAAACCTGAGAAGTGGCAGCAGCTTGGGCTGCCTGGAAAACCTCAGAAGGTTGGAATGGCAATACTGGGGGTCCTCTAAGAAGCCCCCAGAGTGCGTGGAAGCATACAACCAATGCTTGCAAAATCCTTAGGGTATGATTTCAACATGTTTGATACCAAACATGTCTATGTTCAGAGTTACCATTATGTAGCTGGACATAGGTAGTCACCTATGTCCAGTACACGTGTAAAATGGCGTCCCCACACTCACTAAGTCTGGGAAAATGGTCCTGGAGGTCGTGGGGGCACCTCTGCTAGTGCAGGGGTGCCCTCACACATATGTACTCTGCACCCTGCCCTCAGGGATGGAGGGCCTGCTATAGGGATGACCTATAAGTGACCTGGTGCAGTGTAAATGGCAGCGAAAGGGTGCATGTACCCTTTCACACAGGCTGCAATGGCAGTCCTGTAGAACCCTTTGCATGGGCTCCCTATGGGTGACAAAAGAAATGATGTGACCCATAGGGATCCCCTGGAACCTCAATGCCCTTGATACCTAGGTACCATATACTAGGGACTTATAAGGTGGCACCAGTATGCCAATTGTGGATGAAATACTGGATTACTAGTATGCAATAACCATAATTTAAGGGAGAGAGCATAACTACTGGTGTCCTGGTTAGCAGGATCACAGCAGACATAGTCAAGCACACTGACAAACAGGCTAAAAGTGGGGGTAACCAAGCTAGAAAGAGGCTATTTTTCAGAGGGACTGACCTGACTACAACTCCCAGGAGGCCTTGTGTCTGTAACTCCAAACAGCAGCCCAGTGTTTACTTGTCCAAATCCCCCGGTGTATTAACTCTCAATTGAAGTGTACTCACCATTTGTCAAGTGTGTTTAGTACATGGAGTGATCTGAAAGCAACTCCCAGCAGGCCCTGTTTTTTGTTACTCCAAATATCAGCACAGTGGTCAAATGCCCCAATACATCTGTTTGTCAACTGTCCAATGAAGTGTACTTACCTGGGAGGGATAACATTGGTCTAGTGTGTGTAGTACAGGGAGTGACCTGACTGTACCTTCCAGCAGGCACCGTTTCAACAAATCCAACCACCAGCACAGTGTCCTCTGGTCCAAAGACCCCTATTTGACAACTCACAAATGAAGTGTTCTCACCGGGGAGTGAGCAAGCACAGATCATGCTCAAATCAGAGACGTGTCTGTTTACATAGCTTCATCCTGACTTGCTAACCCAAGATGAAACTGTTGAGGACAGCAGTGTGTGCAAGAAGTATTCCTAAGGTCTCAGGATGCACCACCAGATTGTCAGCAGCAGCAGACACATTGTCCCAGCACTGTGCATATGATGACTCTCGTCACATATGCAACCAAGTCCTAGGTTTGACTGCATCCCACTCAACTAGGCCTCCACATGTTCAAAGTCATATGTCGCCTCTACACTGTGTTGGCTTCACTGCTGGCAAGATGTCATTTTCAGGCCATCCTCCCAAGTGCAACTGATCTGCACATCTCAGCAGCTGCTTTAGTCTAAATGACTTGGCAGGCTTCACACATGTCACGTCAAAGCACCCGGTACCATGGTTACTTACCACAATTGGTTTAACTACAACTTAACTTTTTACAAGCTCTCTGCTTACTGTAACTCTAAACCTTTCGAGATAGATGTCACAATACAACCAATTACAGTGTACATTTTACATCAATAGGTTGATCTGCCACTGGGCACACAGAGGCCACTAAACAGACTGCTACTACCCCCCTGGATAAAGCCCTCAGTGAAGATGACACTCCTGGATGTCTGGACGTGGAGGGTGGTTCTGGCCCATCTGGACAACCTGGCCACACGGCAACAGTGAGTCTCACTGTGCACACAACGACACCTCCCAGCTCTGTTGCTTCAACATCACAGGCAACTCTTCGCCCCCCACCAATCTATGTCCCAGGCACAGTGTCTACCATGTCGTGCCTCCCAGTCCTGGATCCTGAGGTACAGCACAACACTTCCTGACAATGAGGGTCCAGGAACTAGTTGGAGGGGGCACCTTGTAGCAAGGGCACAATTCTTTGGGGTAGGGTGCATGGGATGGATGCTGCTGGCCAGCGGATGAGGCCACTGGGGCTGCTCTTGGCCAGGACACCATCAGCCATGTCTTGGGGGTCTATCAGGAGCCCTGAGGTCTGACGGGACAGGTATTGGCTGAACTCCGGGAAATCAGGCAGCTACGGAGGGATATGCATTGGAACAGATGGAGACCCATGGGGTGTTGAGGGACATACACCTGTTTAGTGACACATGGTTGTTATCACCTTTCACGTTCCTTTGAGCACCTAGTTTGTTTATGGTGGTTTCACTGTGATGCTTGACACCAATTGACAACTAATGAGATGTACTACTTGTTGTCAATATGTCGTGTGAGTAACAAGTTCTTTTAATTCCCTTTCCAGGTTCCTGCTTCGATTACCATATAAACAATTACATTTATGGTATGTATCTATATGACAGTGAGGATTAGGGTGTTTTTATAGGTCCTGACAAATCGCTAATAGATCCTTAAGACTACCAGAGCGAGAAACATGATGACAAGGTTTTTTTGGTAGGCACTGGAGGAACTACCAACACTTGACCTCTTATGTTAGTCCCTAGAATAGGGGTACATGACTCATAATTAGCGCACCTTGGAGGGGAATTGGGGAATTGTAGCTAGCCTCCCCACCTTCTTTGTTTTTAAAATTGACAGGGGTTCCACCCTTATAATAAAGGTCGGTCCTTTGGATCCCCATAGCCAATTTTAACAGCTCTTTTGTTACCAATCCCACACTCTTGCACACATTACCGGCAATAATTTAGAAAAGATCTCTGGCAAAGAGCCCCCTTGAGGGTCCCATCAGGCATTGCAGTGTTGGTCTGACGAGGCGCATGGCCTGATGATGAAACATGCCACCGGATGGTGAGTGAGGGCTCTTGTTCTGAGTATATAATGCTTGCAGGGACTGGCTGACTTCTCCCATAATTGGTAGTGAGGGTCCGCATTTCCTTTGGAATTGTGCATTGTTTTTGTTTTTCGTATGGGGAGAGTATGATGCACAGGACCATATAAATCTCCCAGATAATTTGCCCCACCCTCTTTGTTTCTCTTGTTACTTACATACCACCCAGAGCAGGGATTTCCTACACCAGTCTACTCCTTCCTTTGACCAATCAACAGCAGGCCCATCGACACCGATGCCAGCCTCTGGAAGGGAGGCCCTGTCAGAGGAACACCAAGGACCAGACACTCCTGTCTTTCTGGCAGCAGATCCACCCGCACCCCAAAGCTAGCAAGGACGTCCAGCAAAGAATTCAGGAGGTGTGGATGGCAAGACACCCACTACTGCCAGTAGTAACCCCCTTCCTTAAGGACCTCCTTTGTGTGTTACACATTCACTCTTGACTGATCCTGAACCAATTTCCATGCCATTTCCAATGGGAGGAGTACTCTGGACTTTGGACTCCCAATGGTGTGGCATCTACTCCGATGATTTCAACACCATGACCCACCCCTTCACATTTGAATTTGTGTTGAGTCATATCACATATATTTTCTGTTAGTCATAGCTATACAATAAAATCACCCTTCACTGACTCTGCTGATTTTGATTTCATATTTAGCCATGTAGATATTTCAGACCATGTGAACCATACTATGATGATCCAAGCTACTTGTCCAAGATGGGAGATGGTGCATGTGCACAGTGTCCAGCTCAGGATTAAAACCCTCTCACACAAACATATACATACAAGTGTCTGCTCAAACAAAAAAAACAAAAAAATATATATTACAGCGTGCAGCTCATAGGGTGTCGGTCAGTCAGGGCTATTGGAAAGCAAAACTGATTGACTTGTACTGAGTAAATGAACATGTTGACAGGTACAGACGTCCTGATGACGGTACAAAGGGATTCGTCAGGCATAGTCCTGTCAAATAGACAAATATTGATGTGGTTTATGCCCGCAACCCGACCCTTGTCACATACTCCACCAAAGTAATCCAACATCACATAATCCAAGATACAGACAGATAGCAGTACCACAGTCCCTGATCTCAGGGCCATCATAATCCAATGTCCATGCCTCTGCTGGCATGACACAAACATATGTCAGTTTTGTAGCACAGGCAGTGTGGGCTACAATGATGAAACACATCTACAGCTACATACAGATCAGACAAAAAGAGTGTTTAGCCAATGTGACGGAAACATGACTTGGTCGTAAGCTAGGACTCCATATTTTATTCCCACTTGATGCCACTCATGATGCAATCGGGCCACCACAGCACACAAAACAAGTCCAATAGACACTTCTGATCTTCCACCCAAACACTGTGCAAGCTGTCATGGTACAGGTCTTATACCCCCACACTCTGTGACCTACTTTTCCTGAAACAATCTATGTCTACTTCGTATGTCAGAACAGCATTACATACCTGCCAATGTCACAACTCTGAAATTCCCACATGAAGATGTCCTGGTGAAGGTATCGCTACTATGGGCAAAACAATGAGTATAGGCTTGAAACCATACATATGACACAAGTCACATAGCAAGTATCTGGAAATCAAAGTACATTGCAAGGAATCTGACACAAACAAAGTAACATCATCAAGATGGGGATGTGTCAAAAGCTATCTCATCAAGCAGCCTTTGGCTGATTATTGCAGAGTATTAGCTCCCTAGTTGTATCCAAAACACTCAACTCTAAACATTCTCACAATTACAGTTCATCAGACAATTACAGTCATGACATCACAAGACATACTTACACTCATGAGAAGTAGCTGTGGATGCGTCAGCTCCTTCCTCTTCACCACTGTCATCTTCAGTTGGCATTGAAGGATTCTCACCCAGTGGCACTGCAGGCTCCCCCTCCTCTTGGATGTACGGGATATTCCTCCGCAGGGTGATATTCTGGGGCATGAAGCATGCCACAGTGATCTTACACATTTTCCCAGTGAATAGAAGAGGGCTCCACCAGTCCTGTCCAGACACCTAAATCTGGTCTTCAGGAGCCCAAAAGCCCGCTCCACTGTCCTCCGTGTGTTCATTGAAGCGCACTTACCGTGGCGTAGTTGGATTCCTCAGCGGAGTCAACCAAGGACGGTTTGGATATGTTGAGTCTCCTTTTAAGGTATGGGACATAATAGAACCAATGAGTCCCTCACTTAATAATTGTAGCACCCGACATTGCTCACACACGAGCAGGACAGATGTGACTTACCAACCAGCCAGGCCCTCTCTGGGTGCAGTTGTGACATCATCTGGGTTATGGTATTGTTCTGCATGATGAAGGAATCATGGGCTGACCCCGGATAACGGGCACACACATGTGAGATGTAGAGATCCGCCAGACAACTTGCATGGTGATGGAATGGAAGTACTTTCTGTTGCAAAAGACTTGTTCAGTGGCTTGCGGTGGCACCAAGCCAACATGTGTGCCATCAATGGCCCCACCACTTGTGGGAGGAGGGCAAAACCATTAAAGTCAGCCTTAACATTGGCTAAATCCTCACGTCGGGGAATCTGATATAGGTATCAATGTGTTTCACCATTGCTGAGAGGAAATCCTTCAACACCAGACTGAACATAGATCGGGACATACCAGCAGATAGGGCCACTGTATGTCAGACAGAACCTGTGGCCAGGAAGTGCAGTACTGACATGACTTGTACAATGGGTGATATGCAGGTTGGATAACTAATAGCTGGCATCAGATCTGGCTCCAACTGAAGGCATAAGTCCACTATTGTTTGCCTATCCAGGCTGTATAACATAATTATATGCAGCTGCTCCATGGTCTGTAGGTATGGCACTGGAAGGTAGACAGGAGGTTGTCGCATCCTCCCTCTCCCAGGGTACCTATGTGAGACAAGACATGATTTGTAACATTAGTCATGGTGTCCACAGCTACATACATAATGCATGCCAATAATATCACGTGACAAAGCATTTCTGACTGGATAGACATGGCACTCAGTATACATCACAGCTGGCAACTACACAAGGGTCACATGTGGCCCCCATGGTTGTGAACACATTTGTCCACAACATGGATTTCGACGAAACTCAACTATCTGCTACACAATTGCCCCACGAAATGTGACTGTATTTTCTGACTGTCAAAAAGACTGTCCACAGTGGTGGACCGTGCACCACTGTCAAATGCCATCAGACACCACCCCAACAGAAACAAACATCCACAACATCCAGCAAACCCACAGACACCACCCCAATAGACACACACACATCCATCACCACATCACCCAGCACCTCTATCTCCCAGACCTCCAAGACACACAAACGCCCACACTCACACATGCAACAGACATAACACAAACAAAAGCATGCCTCACACACGTACACACCCATGGAACACCGGCCCCCCCTGCAAGCACCCATACCCCTCCCCCAAGAAGAAGCCCATCCCTCCTAAAAAACAGTCCCTCCCTCCCAAACCCAAACTCCAAACCACCCATCCCAAATTTGCAATCCCCCCGCACCCACCTGGGATGATCCCTCAGGTGCCTGCCTGCCCACTTGATGCCCCTTCCTGTGGAGGATCCCTGGCACTAATAGAAGTCAAATGTGGGCACAGTACTGTGCAGATACTATAAAATGCTTGCTGATCCATTTGCTGTTGTTTGCAATATCTGACTTTGTGGGAAGTGCTGGTGTCACCCAATGCAAAGGTAGATGTTAACTGTATGGACATGTGTGTGTGTTAATGCAACTGGGGTGTCATTGCATTGTGTTCTGTTTGGTATGGTAAGTATTTCATCTTGCGTTGTCCAATGTCAGCAAGTGTGGTGTAAGACTTGTCCCCCTGATATGGATTGTAGATTTGTCTCATGTGTGGCAGCTTGAGTTTTCTTTGAGCAGACATGGGGGGTGTTCAATTGTGCTAGATTCCTTTGCATTTGACTGTGCATATGTCCATTTTGCTGTGTGTACCTTGCAGCTACTTCATCAAGATGTGTGGCCCATGCTGTTGCAGTTAGATGCACTTTCTTAATTTGCACTACCACATTAAGCAGATGGGCATGTCACTTGGTTCTAATATTGTTTGTCCCTGAGATATCGAAATGGCCAGTTCATGTGCAGTTGCTGTTTTAGGGGCATGTGCAAAGTGTAATGTATCCCGGGGCAGCATCCTTCCATGAGAGCTCCTGATGCCCTCATCTATACTGTGCAGGTGTTGTTTGCATAGTGAGCTTTGGATATTTGTCTCTTTGACTATTATGCATCCCATTGTCCTACCATTGTGTTGAAATATGTGTGATGTGTGGGTTCATTACAAGGATGTTTAATAGGAGGGGTGTTTGTGTTAAACAACACATCAATACATAAGTGCTTTGAATCTGACATCAGTCCATGGTATGTTTGCAATGTGAGGGTGTCAGTTGTATTGGTAATTGTGATGTTGCTGTGTTGTTGCTGTTGTGTAACACAAGGTTGTGTACACTTCACTGTACCTATTCTTAAGATGTGAAGACGTGTTTCTGTTTAGTGTTGTGGTGCAGTGTCAGTGACCTGCCCAAGGGGGGCGTTTAATGGCTGTGAATGTGTCCTTCTTTGTGAATGACTCTGACTGTGTACACAATGACACGTGAACTTGGTGCCCGTAGCGTCAGCCCCATATTATGTGTATGATGGTGCGATGATCTGTTTTTAAGGTTGATGGCACAGGTAGGTGTGTGTTCTTCCCGTTGGTTGCATCCATGGCAGTGTGGATTTTGTGCACCTTCGATGAGCAGCAGCAGCGGCAGGACTTGTGTGATGGGCTCCATGGTGACACAGGACATGTAACATTGCCTGCAGGTGAGTTGCTCCCTTTATACAATCTGTTTCCACCAGCTGGAACATGGTAGGTGGACAGCCATGGTCATATTGGCATTGTGCAACATCATATGGTGTCCGGCGGAAACACAGGCCTGTTTGTCCTGCCTCATCACCACAGCAGTCTGCCCTGCCTGGCGGTGGCAGCAAAACTGCGGTGGTCTTTGCTCCATAGGCCCGCCAGGATTATAATACAGTGGTCTGACCGCCAAGCCAGTGGCGGTCGGACTCCCATGAGATCATGGTGGTGCATGTACTGCCAAACTCGTAATGAGGTCCTTTGTGCGCACAAGGAATTATGTAATTATTTTTCTTTGTACTGGTAGTTGTAATATGAGCCCTTAAAAGCATGGGTTATTTTTATTGTAGAGTGCTGTTAATATTTGCAACAATTCTAACTTTTGAGTTCTGTACAGTTTACAGTGTATGTTTCTTTTGTGCGTGCTAGACATAAGTGTATTGACATAAGCCACTCTTGCCATTATCCACATTGCATCAATGATTTCTATGGTCTTATGTACATTGTTTGTAATCATGGTTTATGTCACATCACTAACCAAAACCCCCAATCAAAAACCAAAGCTTGCAACATCCCAAATAGCCTATGATTGCTCACCTTCTCTCTGTTCATCTAAAAGCCAAATTCAAGCTCTCACTGGTCCCTCCCGCTGCATCGTCCTCTTTTTTGTGTTACTTTTGAATGTGATTGGCACACTGGTTAACTGGGATGGTATATGATCATAAGTGTCTTTTGTGGTAATTGGAAAGATCTTGGCTGTACTTCCACTAATGTAAGGAAATGTGCTTGAACTTTCATTTGCATGTGGTCAGGAGGGTACAGCATGGAAATGCCAAGCATGTTGTTTTGTCCCTGTGAGCGTTGGTACTAGTGCCTAAAAGTAAAAGTTGGTGGCATGAAGGCAGTAGGACTTTATCTTATGGAGAAGACTCAGCTGGAACTGCAACTTTTGTGGATTTTTTATTGCAAAATGTATAAATGAAAGCTGAAAGTTGACGTTGAACTGCTTTATGTAATAAATTAACTGTTTTCTGGTCTGTACAGTAAGACAGTATGAGATGTGTGGTTGAGCTGTCCATCATGAAAGGGGAAAATATTTGATTTTTTTTGGTTTGGTGTACATAGACATTTATGCTGGATCAAGACAACACTTAATTTTTATACGCCATTGACATATTCACTCAGGGCTTTGTGGTGTTGATTCATTGATCCATGTCTATACCTAAAAGACAGGTGGGGAAGGTTTAGTGCTCTGGGGACCCAGTGGGTTACTTAGAGTTGGGGATACATGGACGTCTTCATCACGTCAAACTGCTGTCTTCCTGATTGAAATAAGGAGACCCATTTGAGGAGTGTCTGAGAGTTTGAGCCAGCTAGTAGGCAAATGTTTCCTCTGCCAGTGATCGGTAGTGCAACCTTGACTACCTGGAGGAGTTTCTTTGTTGCTTTGGGAGCAGCACTCTTATTTGTTCTCCACATCATGTTTTCTTGCAGCTGCAGCACAATTACTGTATGCAGAATTTTGTCCTAGGATTTTGCGGTCTAAGGAGATTTGAAGGATACACCTAACAGATTTAATGAGTCTGGTACTCCTAGCACACTGAGACCCGACACCCAATCATTCCCTTAAGAATAATGTCCACTGTCAGACTCCAACACTGTTCAACCAACACATTTCCCAAGGCTCTTTGCAATGCTGCTGAACTTTCCCTTACAGTTTGGTGTTCCCTCGGATGGAAGGTTGCACAGCTGATATCCACAGGTATTGGGGCGGAGAGAGCAAGGTTTATTATAATACATGTTGTCAGACGATGCAATAGCATGGTGGGAAGTCATTTGACATGGGTAAAATGGAACGATGCACACACATTAGCCCACTTGGGCAGTATGATTCATAGATAATAAGGTAATTGAGAATATTTCTAAGAAGCATTAAAGATTTTGGAATATCTTAGACCCAAGATAGGGTGCGTAATTACATCGACGTTCCATTTTTTGAAACTGCACCTGATAATGAATTTTGTTGGCTTGTCATTTACATGTATACAAGTAATCAGAGATAGGTTTTGTATGAGTGTGCAATATTGTGGGTTAAAATGTATTGGTGCCCATAAGTATTGGAAATATTGGAATTATTTTCAATGCGACTACATAATAGTTTCAGTACGGTGCAGTCGCTTCCCACAGTTGATAAATGTATTGGCAAACAATAGTGAATTTAACATAGTTTGACATTTCATCATGGTGACCGCTTGTGTGGGTATTATCGCGTCAGTCCGTTTTCTATGTCTTTGTGACTTTTAGTATTTAATATGGAAATTTTATGGCCATCCTATCAGCGATCAAGGCTACGGCTGAAACGCGCTGGGAGGAAGCACCTTTTGAGTAAAAAATGCACGCAATTCCAAAGGTGTCCGAGCTTTTCCTTTGACATGTGAGGATACCTTGTTGTAATCATTTGGATTTCTGGATCCACGTTCGGACCGCCATAGTTGAAAGCCTCAGTATTCCGGGTCAATTGTCAAGCAATAATATCTATATATATATTATATATATATATATATATATATATCCACGTCCGAACGTGGATATATATATATATATATATATCTATGTATATATATATATATATATATATATATATATATAGTGTAACATAATTATTAAACATATTTATTTTACATTATATAACATTTGTATATTTTAAACGTATTGTTATGAATACATATATATATATATATATATATATTATAGTTAACAAAATATTGATTTTATATTATGTTAATTGTTCAAATATTTCACTTTATTAAAATGGAAAAAATACATATTGAATAATAAATGTAAGTATTAATAAAATTGATATAATATAATAAAATAAATATGTTTATTATGGTAATATATATATGTATATAGAGTGAGAGAGAGAGAGGGATATGACATAAAATATATACATACACAATAAATCATAACAATATTACAAATTATAAACAATTGAATAACTGAGTAAGAAAAACTATATTCATTAATGTGGACAGTAAATTAAATATTAAAAATTGGAAAAAAACAGAAACACATTTACAAAAAATACTATAAACATTAAAATACATTTACAAAAAAATCAAATATTAACAAATGTTAAAAAATAAAACAATTATTGCTATGAAATCTATTTAACCAATATTATGAAACCTAATGAAGTGTAAAAATATTAAATGTATTTTGCCCTCTCTAGTTTATGCAACAGTAGGGAAACTGTTGGA
Organism: Pleurodeles waltl; assembly: GCF_031143425.1. Lineage (NCBI taxonomy): Eukaryota > Metazoa > Chordata > Amphibia > Caudata > Salamandridae > Pleurodeles > Pleurodeles waltl. The sequence continues at coordinate 150,794,156 of NC_090441.1, read as the reverse complement.
GTTCAGAGGGATTAGATTTATTATTCCTGCTCCAATTGCATCAATAATAGGGAAAGTGTTGGAATTTGGAGGAGTAAGGTTTACTTTTCCTAATTTCAGTCAATGCAACAGTAGAGAAACCGCTGGACAACATTAGGGGACGCGTTGATCTTCTGAGGGGTGAAATTTCTATTTCCACTCCAAACAGTGCAACAGTAGGGAAGGTGTTAGACTCGGAGGGGTAAAATGTACTATTCCTACTCCAGTCTGTGCAACTGTAGCAAAATCATTGGATTTAGGAGGAGTTAAATCTACTCTTACCACTCCAGTCCGCATAACAGTAGAGAAAGTACTGGACTTTGGAAGGCCCAAGTTTACTATTCCAACTCAAGTCTCTGCAACAGTAGGGAAAGTGGTGGATTTCAGAAGGGTGAAATTTCCTATTCCCATTCCAGTCTCGGACTCAGTATGGAAAGCGTTAGATTTTGGAGGGGTGAAATGTACTCTTCCCACTCCAAACAGCACAACAAAAAGAAAAGTGTTGAATTCTGAAGAAGTTAATTTTACTATTCCTATTGAAGTCTAAGCAAGAGAGCAAAAATACTTCAATTCAAACACAATACATATATCAATAACCCCACAAATGTAGAAAAAATAGTAAACTCAATAAAACAAATTACCATAAAAAATATATATATGTATTTAAAAAACTAAACATACATACGTATTATTCAATAAAAAATAATTATCAATTAATAAATAAAAAAACATAACTACCCAAAACCTACATATTTAAAATAGATTAAATAATTAATTAACAATTAATCATTAATTGATACTTATTGCTTAATGAACTTTCCACCCTTTACCCCTACAAACCTAGCATCCTGCAACTAAAATGCAACTTAAATTAAATTAAATAAGTATTCCACAATTTACATATTTAAAATTCAAATTAAATTATAAATATATAAATGTTTATTCATTATTATTTAATTAACTTCCCACTCCATAACCCTACAAATCTTGCATCCCACAGCTAAAATATAAGTAAAATACATCAGTATTCTATAGTAAATAAGATAAATATTTTAAAAAATACATAATTAAAATTCAATTAAATAATTAATTTACAAACAATTCATAGTTAATTGTTAATTAAGTTCCCACTCTATATCTATATACACCTAACATTGCATAACTAAAATATAAGTGAAATACTTAAGGGCTCATTACAAGTTTGGCGGTGGAGCCGACCACCTAATTCGCGGGGATGAGGGGGTGGTCATCGTATTATGACGTTCCCGCCGGTCAGCCGGGTGAGAACAGTGGTACTGTATTGGTCTCTGCACCCTTAAGGGAGCCGAGGCCAATACCATAGCACAACAGCACCCTCGGAATGTGCACTGTCTCCATTCCGGGGGTGCTAGGCAGGGGGGCCCCGGCACTGTCCACAACATAGTTGTGGCCAGTGAAGGCCCCCTGTGGCCCCCTGCACTGTGTTTCTGGCAGCCTTTTCAAGGCAGGGTCCCCGCCATGAAAAGACTGGCAGGAACTGGACTCGCGATCAGAGCAGCAGGGCTGAACTCAGTGCCGGACGTGGCTGACCACGACTCCAACTGCCATCAGCCCCTCGGGAACCATGTTCCAGGTAGGAACGGCGGTCCTCTAGTGGTCAGACTGGCAGAGTCGTGATGTGGTGGACGGACCGCATGAAGTGCGGTGGTCCGACTGCCACCGCGGCATTGGTGGGCTTAGGACCGCCAATGTCATAATGAGGCCCTTAGTATTCCATATTTTACATAATTAAAAATCAATTAAACAATTAACAATTAAAAAAATTGTTAATTAATTATTACTTAACTTCCAACCCTATTCTCTCAGAAATCCAACAGCTAGCTTATAACATGTAATGAAAAAAATCTGTAGTACATAAATTACATACTGAATATCGATAATACAATTAAATAATTCCTAATTAATTATTACCAAATTAACTTCCCACTCTATCTCCCTACAAACCCAACATCCCATTATGATTTTAAAAATTACTATATCATTAATTAAAAAAAAATTCTAAATTGCAAGCTATATTTTAAAAACAATTAACTTGTATATAAACAATAGTAACACATAAAAATAATAATATATCAACTAAATTCAAGTAAAATAATAATTTAAAAAACAATGGGGCAGATTTAAGAGCCCCTAGTGCCTCCTTGAGCCACATTAGCGTCATTTTTAAACTAATGTGGCCCAACGAAGCCAAAGTTGCCATGCCAAGTTTACAAAGGGGCACAATGCAAGCATTGAGCCACTTTGTAACCCTTTACACGACATTATGCCTGCACCAGGCATAATGTATGCAAAGGGTGTGTTCGCCTGGGGGGGGGGGGGGCTGAACAAATGGTGCAAAGAAATCTACGAGATTTCTTTGCATCATTTTTTACAGCACTTTTAACGTCTACTCAGAGCAGGAGTTAAAAGGAGGCTCACCATTGTTTGCACTGGGCCTCAATTGGCTTTGCAGGATTAGCGTATTTTTTTTTACGCTAATCCTCTAAAGCTCTGAACTAGCATACAAAATTCTGACGCTAGTTTCCTAACTAACTTCATGGTGCACTGTATCTTAGATACGGCGCACACATTGTGGTGGTAGGGGGGTGTTAAGGGGTGCAAAAAAAGCGGCACTGCACTGGGTGCAGCGCCACTTTTCTTCAAATCTGTCCCAATATTTTTGTCCGCTATATTAATGAAAAAAATATTCACAATATCAATATGTTTACAACAATATTACTTTCCTCAAAAAACTATAGTGTTTGCCAATGATATTTCCGCATCTCTTTGTGTGTCACAATATTTAATTTCTGAGATTTCTGTCTCCCTATATGTTTTGCACAATATTTTGTCCAAGCACCAACTCAACAAGTCTTCTTTCTAGAGCCCTTCTACCACCAACAGTGACAGATAGTAGCAAAAAAAAGAGAGCCAAGGTAGGAATTGTGCCACAGTCACGCCTTCTGCCTTCCGTACCTCTCCAGCTGCTCTGGGTGCAAACAAACATACAAGACATTAGATTCTCACAAGTGTAAAGCTGGAAAGCATCTTTATGTGTCAGACTCAGAGTATTTTACCATAGGGGGACTGCTTCTAATGCTGCACAGGGCAGACAATATTTAAGTATTATAGATGAAATAATGCAAAGTATTAATTTACCTCAATGTTATTTTTTTAATCTCCAAAATCTAGGCAGTGTATTCACGAAAATTCAGAAGAAGAAAACATCATTACAAACTTTGTTGGAATTTAGACAATCCTGTTTAAACGAACAAATAAAGACATTAGACCATATGGAAAATATAATGATCAGATCAAGCACTGGACCATCCTATAACAAGCTTAGTTAAAGCTTGTTATCCGCCAATGGTATCCATATATAAAAAATGATACAATTTAAAATATTGAACTAGAACATCGAGGACATTATCTGTCCAAACATTTACTATGTAACATACCTATTATCTCTGAAAGCACCTTCTCCTTTGATAGAAATTGAACCATCCAAATGTGCTAAGTCAGACTAATTTTACTAAAGTTATTATACATTTGAATGCCAAGAAAAAACTGTGGTTATTTGGTCTGTAACTGGATAAAAACCAATCAGGAAATTTATCCTTTAAATCAACATAATCTTTTTTATTAGGCATCTTAAAATTAATACAGCAATTTAACTGCCCTCTCTAAGACATGATTTACAGCACTGAAAGCAGGCCTTTACTCTTCTGCTCAATTCAATTCCAGAACAAAGATCACACGCATCACTCCATTCCTGGCATCACTGAACTGGCAACCTCAACAAGCATGAATAATTGAGGATTGTTGGGCAACAGCCCACAAACCTGAAAATCTCTCACAATAAGGAGATGCACGGCCACGTCCTTCACACTGTTCTAAACCCAGCCTAAAGAAGCTCCTACTACCTTCCCACTGACTAAATGCCCTTAATAATAGAAGCTACACACATTTTACACAAGCTTAGTTTACTCTTGACTATAAACATTTAAAAAAAGTGATTTCTGTCTCCAACACACCTTCTAATACACACCCACATAATACATATATATATATGTATATATATTACCTAGTGGCGGTTGCCACTAGGTGGTTTTAGTTAGGACCTAGTTTCTATAGAAAAAGCATTTTTTGATTTGCCTATATCTTTGGCGCCAGTTGACGATTCTTCGCAAAATGTTCCCAAAGACTTTTACGCTCACTGTCTGAAAAGTTTTGGGTGATCCGTCAAGCAGAGGCAGAGAAAAAGTGGGGGTCCCAAAAACGTGTTTTCTCCATTCACTTTTCCATAGGGATTTTGAACAGCGATAGTGTTGAAACCACTGGACAGAATTACACCAAATTTGGCAGAAAGGTAACTCTTGGTCCAGAAAGAGGCTTGTAGAGAAATTAATGAAAATCCAAATTTATATATACTATATATATATATATATATATATAATATATATATATAGACGCTAAGGATTAGCATCCCCTTATGATCTCATGCTGAGATCTCATTGGCTGCCAACACTTCAAACAAGGAAGTTTTGGCAGCCATGTTGGGACTCTGCTTCAGCCGAGTCCCAGAAAAAAGTGCAAAATAAAAAAGAAGGGGCCAGGGCAGAGTCACCCTGACCCCTTACCTCTAGTGCTGGGGACCCAGAGGGAGCCCTCCCCCCCCCCCCCCAGGCCAAAAAGCATTTTTTATATATTTTTGCCATGATTTGCAGCGGATCTGGTGAAAATAAAATAAAATTAAAAAAACAAAGTACGGGCTCCCACGCTTCATTATTCTCAAGCCGCCTGGGTGAGCCAAGTCTCAGGGGCATTGACAATTTTAATTTAGGGGAGCTGCCAGGCTCCCCACAGCCCTGGGGACAGCCACCTCCATGGGGCTAAAAACATTAGGTGTGTGGGGGGGCCACCCGCCACCCCCCCAGCCCTGGGGACTGTCAACTCCCCAGAGCACTAAAGTAATTTGATGCAGAGAGCCACACAGTTTCACCCCATGGGGCTATAAGGTAATTTGATGTGGGGCGACGCGCAGCCCCCCATTACCCTGGTGGCCACCACCTCTCTGGGGCTTTAAGGTAAACTGATGCAGGGGGATCAAGGCCCACCCGCTGCCCCAGGGACCGCTACCTCCCCAGGGCATTAAAGTCATTTGATGTGGGAAGTGCGACCCTCCCACTGACCCTGGGACCTCCACCTCCCTGGGGATATGTTCGTTGGAGGGTGCCATGGGGCCCCTCTTGAGGAGCTACTGACGGTCCTGGGGACCGCCACCCTCCAGGTCTGGCTCCTGCTATGTCCTGGGGTGCCCACCCCCAGGACATAGCTGTTTGATTTTAATTGTTGGGAGATGACAGCCCACACCAAGTAAAAGCAAACAAAGTCCGGTTTCCGACAGTGGGAGCTGTCAAACAGCTCCTGCTGTCAGAAAGTGGAGTTTTCATCTGTCTTCCCTGCATGTAAGTATGCGTGCAGGGAAGACAGAAGAAAACACTTCTTCCACAAGCAGGAAGCTGCTATTAAAAGCAGCTACTTGCTTGGGGAGCAATGCCTGCTCCCACAGGGCATGAGGAGCAGGCTAGGTCGGCAGGAGCCTTGAGGCTCCCCACGTGGTCCTGTCACTCTCTCTCTCTCTCTCTCTCTCTCTCTCACTCTCTCTCTCTCTCTCTCTCTCTCTCTCTCTCTATCTCTCTCCCATCTCATAATGGGATGGGAGAGAGAGAAAGATAGTCAGTGAAATGGCCTCTCCATGTAACAACTTAAAAAAATAGTAATGAGTCAACAATGGCATAATGGTAAAGGTCACAAACCCTCACACTGAGAGCTGAGGGTTCTAGTCCAGGTGTGTATGTGATAATGTTCCATACTTTAATTTTTTGGCAACATGACAAATTTAGGTTTAATAAAAAAAAAGGTGATCTCACTCTTTTTAATTGACAAATAAATTTTTCTTTTCAGTTTGTCCAGAATTATCTCATTCTAAGTATATCATTCAACAAAACCTAAAAAAACTATTGCTCTCCCTCTTACTCTCTTTCTCTTTCTCTCTCTTTTTCAATCTCTTTCTCCCACCCTTATGCACCCACTCACAGACCCACTCAGACACTTATGCACCCACTCACAAACCCACTCCGACACTCATGCACCAACTCACAAACCCACTCAGACTCTCACACACTTACTCAGGCAGGGGCGTGAGTTATAGTTACCTTAGGGCATGAGTTATAGTTACTTGAGGGAACTCTAACTGTAACTGGTGAATTACTATGGTTCTGTATGTTTAAAAATTTAAAATGTGAGCCTAACTATAACGTCCCTGTAATCCTTGGGTTCTTCAGTGAATTGAATATATATCTACATATATATATATATATATATATATATATATATATATATATATATATATATATTTATATATATATATTTATATATATATATAAAGAAAAACAAAGTTTAAATGGGAGCTCTGGTTCATAACAGACATCATAACCCACATCATCCACCACATTACTTTCTTGGTAGCTACCCAGGCCTCCTAAACCAACCTATTACATCTACCCATACTTTTACCCACCCATATCTTTGTATATTCCTTCCTAAACCTTAATTGCTGTAGCGTGCCATTACCATAAGTCCTCTACCCCATCTTTGCATTGTTACCTCTATGCCTGTCTGTACTCTAGTAATGTTACCAGTAAGAATTACCTAGTTCTGCTACCTACACACTTGTAATTGCCTGTGCCCTTACAATACTACACCCACATACACCCTACTGCCATTATTGATACTGTAGTACCACTACCGCTACTGTATCTTAGTACCTCTACCCATGCCTATACCATAGTCATACAGTTGTATTTCTTCCCTTACTGAAACCCAACTACCAGTACTCCTCACACACCCTAACATCTATACTCATTCCTTAATATCTCTAGCCTAACCTGTTTTACAGTAAGTCCACCTTTGCCTACCTTGACATCTCTACCCCTGAATATAGCCTGATAACTGCACCTCATTCCATACCCTAGTACTGCTACCCTTGGCTACAGCTTAATACAGGCTATCATTCAGTGGTTAATGGGGGTATCTTCCACCTATAGTACAGTACCTCTACACCACCTACACCATATTCTTGCCTTAATTCTAGTATCCATACTCCTCGCTATACCGTAGTACCTTTCCCTCTCACTATGTCATTCCACCTCTTTGAAGACTCTCAGGGTGTCAGGAAGAGGGAAGGGCAAGGTTGAGGTCCAGTTCCCTCTGGCCAGCTGATATTCTTCACAGGGATGTCCTCTTATGTTCCTGGAGCCACCCAGGGGATCCGCCTTGTGATCTACGATAGGGATGCATGATGTTAGATAGTGGGTTAATAGTAAGGGTAGGTGGGTAGGTACCTACACTTAGCAATAGGCCATAATTCCCCACTAGGTTCAGTCAAGGTCTCAATAAATTAATCGGTGCTCAACACTTGGTAGCTTGGCCCACGAGCAGTTAGGCTTAACTCAGGAGACAGGTGTGTAAAGCATTTAATACCAACAAAACAGTAACTAAGTAAAACACAACACACAATAAAATCCAACACCAACTTCTAAAAATAGGAAATATTTTATCTTTAAAATGACACCAGAACAACAAAAATCCAATTTAGGGAACCAGAGTTATAAATTGTGAAAGTTGAAATGTTAAAAAATGCTGTCTAGTGCCTAAAAACAAAAAGCGCCAACCAGGGACATAGTGTCAAGCTTGACCAGGGCAAAGTCAAAAGTTGAGGCTGACCTTAATGGGGTCCTACTCGGACACAGTGAGAGGGCGGCCTTGGTCAAAGTTTTACCTTCACACTTAGAAATCTTTCTGAAGCTTTTCTCCCTTGACTTTGTGCAGTCCTACTCAGCAAGCTGATTTCGATACAACGTCATCAGATTGCCTTTCTGCAAGACCCCGGTCAAATTCTGGAAGTCTGGAGCTCCAGAGCTTTCAGTTGGACGAACCTGAAATTCATGCCAGGTCATGGTTGAAGGTAGCTGACTTGGCTCATGACGTTGAGTCAGTCCTCTTATGGGGCTTTTTTTCAAAGTAGTTCCAAACTTCTTCAAACTTCCGGATCTTCTTCCAGAAGTCCTTTTTGGGTCCTTGGAGTGTCCACAAGTTGATCCAAGGTTCCAGAAACTCTAAAATGCTCCTTGGGAGTTGGAACTACAGTTTCCAGAATGCACCTGGTCAGAATCCTTAAATGGCCACTGGAGGCTGGCTCTTTTGGCAGGACTTGATGCGGGGGACGCTGGTTAGCTCCATTGTACCTGTTGCTTACAGGGAGTCCACTCCTGGAGTTGTAGAAGCAAGGCAAAGTCCTTTTCTTGGTGAAGCCCAGATTCTGCAGCTGGTGAAGTCCTTGTGGATGCAGTCCTTCAGGTGCAGACCAGGGGTTCAGCATGGCAGCCATTTTTCTCCAGTACTTTCTTCCAGCAGGGCAGCTCTGCCATATTTTTCCTTGATCCTAGAATAGCAAGCATGGGGGCATCTCTTACCAAAGGGGTGCAGGGTGCCACCCTCTGGGGTGACCACGTTCTGTGAAGTGTGGCAAAAATAAATTCCAGAAAGCAACATTCTTTAAAAATTCAATATGGAGAAAATCTCTTCTAGGAGGTTACATCTGGCTGAGTCCACCCCTTCTATCCCCTTTCCTAATCTAATCTAATTACTGGGGCTCCCATCTGGCTGGGGGAACAGGAAATGGGGGAGGTCTAGTTTGAAAACCAGTATGGCCACTCTACCCCCATCCTGCTCTGCCATCCCCTGTAGCAGTTCTCCTCCCACCAGATGCTTCCTTTGTTTTAGCCCAGACCAGTTCACACCTCAGGAAAGTAGCTTGGCTCAGGCTGCCAGAGACTGACCAATCAGGGAAGGGCACTAAAGAGCTAATTTTGGTAACTTTCAGAAATAGTTCTAAACTCTTTCCCTGTACTAGTTATGATAAATCCAACTTTGACGAGTTGCTGGATTTATTCTCATTTTTAATTTGATACCATATATGACAGTTTTAGCTCTTTTCCTGCGGAAATGAGGCTTTATTAATTTTAAAGAAAGTCTATGGAACTAATACACTAAAATGGGGAAAGACATGTTTGGCTGTTTGGCTCTCACCAGGGCTTATAAAACATGGCCTATATGTAAAAATAAGGTATTTTACGACTTTGGAAGTACACCTAATTCCAAAGTCGAATTTGGGATGAACTTTAATTTAAAAACAGTGTGCAAGGCAGGCCTGCTTTTACAATGACACCAGAGACCACAGCAGTGCACCCATGGGTGTCTTGCCTACACTGGGGTCCCTACACCTACTAGGGACTATTAGGTAGGTTGCATTGCCAATTATATTTATGCCTAATTTGCATATACTATTTTAAACAGTGCACTGGCCCTGGGGTTAGCAGTGCCCAGGGCATAATCAGAGACAGAAAACACCAGTATCAGTTAAAAATGGGGGCAAAACGTGAGGAGGCTTCTGCAATCAGCCCAGTTTTCTCACACGTAACCAACATCGCCCACACCTACATCAATTCTTATGGACAAATACATTAAGAAGTTTGCACTAATGATCTGCATAGAAACCTGCCAGCCATCTTGTAGCCGACACACTTCAAATTCAAGGAACACACCACTTTCACCAATCCCTACATTCCCTTCTTATAAATAAATGAATACAAATTCACAATCCTTCATTTGGTGGACATGTAATTGTTCCTAACCTCATTCCTTCGTAACCACACCTGTCATCCCTAATTGGAGACTTATTTATTTCAGTGGTGTTATTCCAAAATATGTCACAACACCATCAGCTTATATAGTAATGAGCTACAGAAAACAACATAACTAGCTGATGCAGGGGCACCTCCAAATATTTTACAGTAAAAAATGGAATTTATCAACCGTGTTGTGGCCAAGCTCAACACAGCACAAGCAACAGATCCAACTTGCTTCATTGATTCATAACAATAGTTCCCAATCGCCACCTCTCACCCTCACCGGTACATGATCAATCCCATGAAAGCAAATTTCAATATTCCCTACATGATGCTCCCTGAAATGAATGGCCATTGGATACCTCAAGTCCTTATTTCTAAGGGCCAACAAATGATCCTGTATACAGAGCTTAAATGGCCTATAGTGCTTTCAACATAAATCAAATTGCACCCACAACCAATCACATACATCATATATTTAGTGTTACAATTGATAAAATGTCGAATCTCATATGTCCGCTTAGTGTGTAAGAGAACTGTTTAATTTTGTTTCTACCATATTGAGATACATTGCATTCCTTACAAGTGCAAAACCCTGTGGGCATCGATGGTAACCATGTTAGTAAATTTTTGTTATCAATCACTTAGCTGTGGTGCAGCCAATCCTTTATGGTTTTACCCCTATGGAAGATCAGTGTAGGCCTACTAGTAATTTGATCTTTGATCCCTGGGATCTCAGTGCGTAAGTGCAATGTTTACATAATATTCTGTAAATATCACTACTGTGTCTTGTGTACCTAGGGATGAAGGCAGGACGGCACTTCCTACCCTCCCCACGTTTTGCCTATTGAGTGAAAGTGGTTTCCCAATCAACACAATTCATTATTTCCTCAGCCTTGTGTAGAATCGTCCTGTCATAGCCCCTGGCAAGGAAACGTTGCTTGACATTTTCTATGTGGCAGGGACAAGTCTCCTCACTACAAGAAGTAAACACAATGTGTTGGCTGGCTATTCGTCTTTTAAATTTAAGATCCTTTGAAAGAAGAGTATGACTGTTTTATTCCGTGAAGATCAAATCTGCCAAGATGTGAAGCAAATAAAAGATTTATACTTTGGACACTTTGAGTTGAGGATATTTGTTGATGGTTGATCATTATTTGGTTTTCTGACTTCTTGTTTGATGCTTTGACCAGCAGTTGTATGGGTGTGTGGACATCATGAATTGATGTCAATGGGGACACGGTGGTGGTGCAGGACATGGGATTGTTGCTTGTTGACCTGGGAGAAGACTCTGTTGATCAGTATGAAAGGAGGGAAAGCATAATTGGTTGCTGGGTACCACTCCTAAAGAAAGGCTTCTGAAGCTAAGGCTAAGGGATCTGGACGCCAACTGAAGAATACAGGAAGTTGATAATTTAGTATAGAAGCAAACAGGTCTGTTTGGAAAGGACCCCATTTGTGAAGCAGGGACTGAAATATCGAAGGATGAAGCTTTCAGTCGCTCAAGTCCTGTAAGTGGTGTGCATGCCAGTCTGCTAGAGAGTTGAGATATCCTTACAAGTGTTCTGCGAGTACAGAAATGTTGTTTTGGAGGCAGAATTCCCAAAGACTTTTGGCTAGTTCAGCTAGAGGTTTTGATCTGGTTCCACCCAGATGATTTAAGTATTGAACGGCGGAAGATGTTATCCATAAGAAGAAGGATAGAGCAATGAACCCTGTCTTTTGCTAGGCGTTTGATCACAAAAGAGCCTGCAAGCATCTCAAAACAATTGATGAGCAATCTGGACTCCATGCCAGACCATGTACTGTCAGTCAATATTGGTCCACAACATCCGCTCCACCCCATCAGAATTGCATCTGATTTTAACACAAGATCGGGGCTGATGCGAAGATAGTTCTGCCATTCCAGGCATCTAAATGGTCTATCCACCATTGAAGCTAGGCCTTTGCATAAGTGGAAGATTTTTAGTCTTTAGGGAGCCCAATAGTGGAGAGGGCCAGGAAGAATAGCCTGTATGGATGAAGAGAGAAGATCCACAATTCTGGCTAGAGTTCTGAGAGATATTACTGAACATCAGAGTCTGTAGAAATTCAGATTTGACAGTCTTTATTTTTGCTGACGGAAGATGAAGGGTTGCCTCGGAAGAGTTTATAAGAAACCCTAGAAACTCTATTAGTTTGGTAGGAATCTGTATTGATTTTTCTGTGTTGACTATCAAACCCAGATCTGATAGTAGGTAGCAAGTCAGTTGAACCTGAGAAAGAATGGTGGATTGATTTTGATGCATTAGTAATATATTGTCTAGACAGATTATGAGTCAGACGCCTTGGGCTCTATGAAAAGCAACCACAGGTTTCATAAGCTTGGTAAAATGCCATGGGCTGAAGCAAGACCAATGAGAAGAGAGGAAACTGATAGATCTGACCTCGCCACTGAAATTAGAGAAACTTTCTGTGAACTGGGAAAATGGGCACAGTAAGTTAAGCATCCTGAAGGTCCAAATGAATCATCCAATTATGCTGAAGTAACAAGTCTACAGGATGGATAATAGTCTCCATCTTGAAATGTTGATAAACGACAAACTGGTTGAACTGTTTGAGATTGATGACTGGCCTAATTTTTTTGTTTTTCTTTTGGATGAGAACGATTGAGCTGAGGAAACCTGAGGGATCAGGAGAGGTGATTTGAATGGCCTTCTTTTGTAGGAGGGAGAGAATTTCTCGAGAAATGAGAAGGGACATTTCGGGAGAGAAATTTGGGGGCAAAGGATACACTGTCTGAAAAGGCTTGGAGTACAATCCTATAGCGTAGCCTTGGACAGCGTTCAATACCCATGGGTCTGGAGATATGGAATGGCACTTTGGAAGGAACAAACAAAGCCACCCTCCAACAGGAAGGCCAGAACAGCTTACCTGTTTGAGGGTTATATCTGGAACCTTTGTGTCCCTGGCCTTGGAACCCCCTGTTTCTCTTTGGGTAGAATTAAGGATTGAAGTCTTGAAATCCAGAACTGAAGGAGCTTATGAAACCTAGGTTGTGGAAATTTCAGCTGGTAAAGCGACTCCTATCTCTACTGGCTGTGGTGAAAACACGCTGGGAGAAACCCTTCTTCAGAGATTGTTGTGACTTATCAAGGGATTGGAAGGTGAACACATTTGCTCAGTTCTTTTATGAAGGAGTCCTCAAACAGAAAGCCTTCTGCCTTGACTCCAGGATCCATAGTTGGTAGGTTAATTAGCTAAGGGTCTAGTTTTAATAGCAGTCCCTTACGACACTCATGTGCAATCGTGTAATTAACATTCCCTAGAAGGCAAAAGGCTCTTTGTACCCACGAAGAGGGAGTTTTGGGATCAATGGGGGACTGGTCCAGACATGCTGATTGCGAGAACACAAAAATATGGGCCCGTGGGCCCAATCACATCTAAAGGTTTGTTTTGACATGTGGACCAAGCTTTATCCACTCCTTTTTGTGGACCCTTGCCAAATTTAGAGAAAAATGTGAGGATAGAGGGGTTGATAGTATGAGTGACTGTAATTTTTGCAGGTAGTTAAGGTCCAGGACATTCCAATTTCAATTTTGCTTGTTTGCTTATCAAGGGGTAAATGTAAGCGAGTTGAAATGTACTCTCCCAAGTGGTCCATCGGGAACTATTCAGTGGAATTGGGATGGTGGATCAAATTGGGTCAAACATTGGGACACCTTCAGAGTCTAATACCAATTTGGGGGCAAATGGATCATGAGATGGGAAGACAGTTTGGGTCTTTTAGTGGTAGGAGCAGAAAACCGATCAGAATCCTCAATTCCTTTTTTGTCATCTGAATCTAGATCCCCAATATCATCATCCGTGTCCGGGATATGAGTGACTAAAATAGGTGACAATTTAACAGTGCCATGTTTAAACTTTGGCTTGCATTTTGGGTGAGTTAAAGAGTTATTCCTCTCCTTGGAAGGAGACTTGTGAGGAACCACATCCTCTGCCTTGCATTAGGGAACCTCACTAGTCAATAGAGCAATATTAGATTTGGATGTAGCTTTAGTAGTAGACGCTATAGGAAACCTCATAGCTTTGCTCTTTCTGCTTTCCCCAGCAGAAGGGGCAAAATCGTCTTAGACATTAAATTTGTAATGGAATTTTCAATGTTTTTAGTCACTTTGTCCATGGAGGCTGCCTCAGCCTGCTCCACTGAGGCTTGAATGAAGTAATTGCATATGGAGCACCTCCCTCCTCCCTTCCACGGGGGCTTGGACTTGGTGATTGGCTCTCTAGCTACCAGGCAACCTGAGCCCTCCTCTCACACCTGCACTGGGCCTTTAAGTTTGTGGAGGGAACCCAAAGACAGACACCTCAGTTTTGCGAGCCCATGTTCTCTACACCCTAATATAGCCCAGTGAGCAAGAGTCATAGAAGGCTGGTAAGACCACAGACTTTCTGTGTATTCTTGTTATTTGTAAAAAAGTGTTTATTCCCTACCCGTATTGGTTTACATTTGGCTCCCTGTTTTTCTGCAAACTTGGTGCCTTTAAAATGCTGTTTTTTACACGTGACTGTTTGAATTTCCCCTCCTAATTTTTCACAAAGACTGCATTAAGCTACCCCCTTTTTTTCCCCAAGGCTACATCCACCTCAGTAGCTGACCAGTGTGTGTTTAGGATACTGCTTAATCTGCTCTGTGGTTTAAACTGTGTTTAGAAAGTGTATGCACCACTTGTTTTTCTTTGAAAAAGTCATATAATTGAGTGTGCGACAAGCAGTATTTCAGCGGTTTCACATTTGTCCCTTTCCCGAAAAGTAGAATTTGCTAGCTTAGAAGTGTGGATTGTGCCTGTCTGTATCCAGGAAAATTCTGAATAGAGGAGCACCTCCCTCCTTACTTCCGCAAGGGCCTGGGCTTGGTGATTGGCTGTCTAGCTACCAGACAACCTGAGCCCTCCTCTCACACCCGCAATGGGCCTTTAAGTTTGTGGAGGGAACTCCATGACAGCAACCTCCATTTTGTGAACCGAGCTTCTCTGTGCCCTAATACAGCCCAGTGAGCAAGAGTCCTAGAAGACTGGTAAGACCACAGACTTTCTGTGTATTCTTGTTATTTTTAAACCATGTTTTCCCTATCCGTGTTGGTTTACATTTGGCTCCCTGTTTTTCTGCAAACTTGGTGCCATTAAAGTGCTGTTTTTTTTTTTACTAATGACTGTTTGAATTTCCCCTCCTAGTTTTTCACAAAGACTGCATTAAGCTACCCCCACCCCCTTTTTAAAAAAAAGGCTACATACACCTCAGTGGCTAATCAGAAAGTGTTTAAGAGACTTCTGAATCACTCTGTGTTTTAAACTGTGTTTGGAAAGTATATACACCACTTGATTTTGCTTTGAAAAAGTCATATAATTGAGTGTGCGACAAGCAGTATTTCAGTGGTATCAAATTTGTCCCTTACCTGAAAAGTAGAATCTGCTAGCTTAGAAGTGTTGATGGTGCCTGGCTGTATCCAAGGAGGTTCTGAGGAGAGGAGCACCTCCCTCTTACCTTCCACAGGGGCATGGGCCTAAGGTAACTTGCCCCTATATAAGTTACTATTGGTTGATACATTTGTTGATGTGATTTTTTGGGGGGGCTACTATTTCTATTGATTTAAGGGCTTAGGATTTGTGTTCTGATTGTCTGTAGGGCGAGGGTGTCTTACTGCAGTAAGAGTCTATGGTTTGCATTCTGATTGGTACTAGGACTAGGATTCCTATTGGACAAAGGGTTTAGGGTTACTGTTCAGATTGGCTGTCAGGGGTAGGGTTCTGATTGGTACTAGGGATAGGGTTCCTACTGGACTAAGGGTTTAGGGTTACTGTTCTGATTGGCTGTCAGTGCTAGGGTTGCGATTGGTTAATAGGGCTGGGTCTCCCATTGGCCCTTGGGTTTAGGGCTAGGATTCTGATTAGTTGAGGTTAAGGCTAGGGTCCCATTGGACAATAGGGCTATTCAAGCCTAGGGTTCAGGGCGTCTAAGCCTGGGCGTCAAGGCTAAGGGTGGAAAGGACAAGGGCAGCTGCCTATTTGGGCCTGTTCAGGACTGGTCGGGCCTAGGGCCAGAGATGCTGTCCAATTTTCATTTTTTCAAAAAGAACCTTAATCTCTCCACATCTTCCAACATCCAAACACAATATTGGCAAATGCATTCTACACATACACCACAAACAAACCTTATACAGATTTCAATGTCTCAACAACCACTACAAAATCACACAAACCACACCTATACTCCATTCTACAACAACTACAACACTATGGCGCCTTCATTCCCACACAAAATGCAACCAACACATTCACACATTACAAACAAGACACAAAGCCACATTATACAAAACTATAATGCATCCAGACACACACTCCATGTGCATACAAAACACCAGCTCTTCCCTCTACATACTAATTACAGCCCCCTTTTTATAATGACAAAACCGATACTCAGCCTTCCACCACACCAGTCACAAACACCCTCCTCCTATTTTTACCAATTACACACAATTATAGATTCCTTACACTCTAATCCACCAAACATATTACCTCTTCCAGTGATCAAATCTAACACCAACAATCATAACTCTTGCCCATCTCCTCTTAGTCACAACATACACTTCTCTTCAAAACACATCACCACCCCCTATACTTTTCAAACACCACTCACCAGTAGTAACTCACATATAAATCCTGCACAAAAGCCACTACATCCATATCTCCCCTCACTACTCCACAAAAACAAAACAACACTCACACACAAGCACATTGAAATCACAAACACTTTCAAAATATTTCCCATTACACCCACTACCACCCTCCTGACTACACAAATAATGGAGATCCAAAACCAACTTTACAACAACATTAACATTCTTCACCAACATCTACCAAACACCCCAACAGAGCAACATTCATTCACCCACCTCTCATCATTACACAATTTAGAGCATTACATTATGACCCACATGCTCCACCACTACCCCTAACCCATAGGCGGTGATTCTAACCGCGGCGGGCGGCGGTCGCCTCCCGCCATGTGGTTACCGCCAAATGACCGCACCGCGGTCACAAGACCGCGGCGGCCATTCTGGCTTTCCCGCTGTGCTGGCGGGCGACCGCCAAAAGGCCGCCCGCCAGCACAGCGGGAAAGACCCAGCAACGATGAAGCCGGCTCCGAATGGAGCCGGCGGAGTTGCTGGAGTGCGACGGGTGCAGTTTTCAGCTAGGCAGACACTGAAATTCTTTTTGGGGCCCTCTTACGGGGGCCCCTGCAGTGCCCATGCCATTGGCCATTGGCATGGGCACTGCAGGGGCCCCCCGGGGCCCCGCGGCACCCCCTACCGCCATCCTGTTCCTGGCGCTCCGCCGCCATGGAGGATTCTCAAGGGCAGCGGAAAGTCGGCGGTACACCGCTGACTTTCCGTTTCTGGCCGCGGCTGAACCGCCGCGGTCAGAATGCCCAGCGGTGCACCGCCAGCCTGTTGGCGGTGCTACCGCGGTCATTCGCCCTGGCGGTTTTTACCGCCAGGGTTAGAATGACCCCCATAGTCCTTACACCCTAAACAGACACAAACAAAATATACAACATGCCAGTCTTCACAATTTTGCATCCCCGTGTCTATTACACAACAAGGCTACTAAACAAAAACAACACAACTCCCCATCTCGCTCACAGCCACCATCCCCACCACCAACATGCATAGACTCAACAAAATGCCTTCTAGGCCTGCTGGATAAGGAACACAATATAGAAAAACAACACTATTGTGACCCTCATACAGCTAATATCAATCAACATCAATGGCACACCTGCTAAAAGTTCAAAATATACTGATAACTCCTCTACAAAACAAAATCACACCTGCACCAATATACAATCTCTAAACTGCCTACTCATAAATGCTTGATCACTCTCTAAAATCAAGTACCACATCTACGACCTACTCATTGACACACAAGCTGACTTACTCTTCATCACTGAATCATGGTTGGGAGATGACATGGCCCCAGTGTTGCATGAAGCCATCCCTCCGGGCTATCAAACATCACACAAAACCGTATAGGCAAAAAAGGAGATAGACTAGCAGTTATATTCAAACAAGCAATAAATCTCAGCAAAACAGACATCGCCATACAAGGTTGTGAGGCCCTCCTCACCAGATGCAACCCTACACCAACTTCCTCCTTTAACTTCCTCCTCCTTTACAGACCACCACCTAGCAATTCTACATTCCAAGACACATTTCAAGACACAGTTTCAAGCCTTCTAACACTATCCTCCAACCTATGCATTCTTGGGGACCTAAACATTTGTATTGACAAACCCAATATGACCCATCCAAAAGCTATCATCACTGGCCTAGTCACATTGAACCTACATCAGATTGTACACAATTCCACACTCATTGGTGGACACATCCTAGATGTTGTTTTTGCAAATCTAGAACTAGTTACTGTTCAAAGCATCACACCACTCACATGGTCAGACCATTTGGTTACTTTCCAACATAAAACACCACACATCAACACACCCAAGACCACCTTACATACATCCACGTATCGACCAAGGAATAAACTCAATTTTGAACACTTAGGAACACAACTAACAGCCAACACAGCTCTAGAAACAAATAAATTAGGTTAAAATACTTTACAAGTGGCTACAGGAAGCTTTCGATATCCTAATACCACTACGAAAAACCAAAGAGGACAAAAGAAAATAAGCACCTTGGAGAAATACAGGACTAAAAAATATAAAACAACAAATCAGAAGGCTGCAATGAACCTGGCTCAAATCAAACAACATTCAAGAAAATTTTCAGCCTCTCAAACTCAACAGAATATACAAATGAACAATCCAAAAAGCTAAAAAAAGGTACTACTCAGACAGAATTCAAAATGCTATATCTGCAAATAAAGAATTTTATAAAATTTTTAATGAATTTTGCAAACCTAAATGCATGGAAGGAACTCATCCCATTACTCAACATTTCACAGACAAACTGGCAAATCATTATACAGCCAAGGCAGACACATTGGACTCCTATTTAAAACAAAGGGAAACCACCAGCACCAAACCATTTCTATAAATCCCCTCCAAGGGTAAGCCAACACAGCCTCTGCACTCCTTCAAACAAATTTCACAAAGTGAACTTATGGATCTGGTCTAAGCAAGCAGGCTTTCCAGCTGCCCTTTTGACCCTTGTCCACCACACTTCTTCAGGAACATTCTTTCATCTACCTCTGGTGCCACACCAGTAAGAGGAATCATCAATACCTTTTTAACTACGGGAATCTTTCCTGAACATCTTCAAAAGGCATACATACGCCCATTATTAGAGAAAACAAACCTGGACCCGCATGACCCCAACAACTACAGACCGATTACAATTGGTCCTTTCCTGGGCAAAGTGATAGAAAGAGCAGCTTTTGCACAGATGTCACAATTCATTGAAGATAATTCCATACTTTCAGACTACCAAACTGGATTCTGCTCAGGAAGAGGCTCTGAATCTGCCCTCATCGCCATCTGGGCTGATCGTAAAGACACAATAGACTGCATTGGAGTTCCTGCTACTTCTCCTGGATTTCTCAGCTGCCTTTGACACAGTTGACCATGACACTCTAATACAAAGACTATGCAATTCCGGCATAGGGGGGACTGCTCTTGACTGGACCACAGCCTACCTTCAAAATAAAACTAATATCATCCATACTCTCCCTTTCTCATCCAAACCCTACTTCACAAAAGCAGGGGTTGCTCAAGGCTCAATCATTTCACCCATGCTTTTCAACATCTACTTGATGTCATTATTAACAATGATCAATTAATTTCAACTCCCATGCTACAACTATGCAGATGACACACAAATACTCGTTAAACTGGAATGCTCTAAAGACATCACAAATTCACAAATATTCAGTTGCCTCAGAGCCGTGGAGCCATCTCAAACTGAATGATTCCAAATCAGAAATAATCACATGTGGCGATTGGAAAAATTATGACCCACTCTGCGCCTGGCCTGAAGATCTGGGGCCACCTCCTAAACTATTTAAGGCAGTAAGAAACCTTGGAATTACCATGGACTCCAAGTAAAGAAGGAATGCTCAAGTGGACAAATTAGCAAGATCAAGCTTCATCACCTTGAAAACTCTGCAACTCATCTTCCCCCACCTCGGATAACACAAAGGGTGCAGGCTACTATCTCTCTTGTACTATCTAAACTGGATTACTCCAATGGCCTCTATCATGGATCATCTCTATCTATTTTGAAAAAACTACAACACATGCAGAACTTGGCTGATAGACTACTCATACATGTAAAGATACTAGCCCACATCTCCCCTGCCAGAGGGGGCCTACATTGGTTACTGTTTGCCAGAAGATGCTTCTGAGTCTCTGTTTTTATTTTATCTATCACAATTGGTAAATATTATCTTAACTAATTATCTGCAAGCATTTTACTATTGACATGTTGAGGATAGATAAAATACTGTTATAAAAGTACACAAATAAATGAAATTAAAATGCGGTAACTCTAGAAAGCCTGTGTTTATACGATACAACTTTAAATGTCGATATATTATATTCCTTACACATTTATTCCCTTGATTATGTAATCATGGATCTATATAGTTACTACTCTGATCCTACTGTACAAGAGAAAAACAAATAACTCTTGAAAGCCTTACTTTGTCTGACCATCAACCTATACCTCTAACAATCTATCCTCCATCTCCACTCTCTGACTCCTCCCATTCTACTACTGTGATCTCCAAAATAACCCTTCCCAGACTCTTCCCTCCTCTACCCCTCCTGGCTCGCCCCAAACCCCAGTTTATGACTATGAACTCCCAAACAACCCTACTAAATTCTCTTTCATTTATCTCTCCTTTGACTCATCCCAAGCCCCATTTAACTACTATGATCTTCCTAATACCTTTCTACAGACTCTTACATCCTCCATCTCTCCTTTACTCATCCTAAACCTCATCTTACTGCTATGATCTCCCAATCAACACTTCTGGATCTTTTCTCCTCTATCCCGCCATTATTCTATTCAAATCAACTAACAGACTCAAATGTCTTCTGCTCAAATTAACTAATACCTCCCTATACTAATACCGTGCTCATATTTCCCTATACTAATCCACAACTAATCCTTTTGGGTTCTGGAATAGAGTGCTACTCGCTGAAAAACGCTTTAACGCCTCGTCAGGGGTAGTAAGCGATACAAAGATACAATTACATTTCAAAACATCTTTTATAATATAATTCTCTCTTCATGCTCATTCTCCTGCTACAGAGGAGAACTGTCCAATTTCATAATAAATTGAAAAAACTACCAGGCAAGGGTTAACTTTAGGAGGTGGGGCAAAGAGCCGAATGTCCTCCGGTGGACGTTACTGCTGGGGAAAGGAGCCGGGCTTCAAGAGAGAAGAGGCTTAGAGGCAAGAGCAGAAGCCTCACCTTTGGGAGGGGCTAAAAACCGAGTCGGAAGACAGGTCTGAGGGGAGGCAGGGAGCGGGAAGGCTCTTCGGGAAGAGCGGTGTCAGAGAAGGCGGACAGCAGGAAGGCTCTCTTAAAGAAATACAGTGACTGGGAACCTGAGGAAACAACGTGCATCTCAGCTGGGACACAAAATGGCGGTCCCAGAGTGCTTGAGGGAGTACGGCAATGTGCCTAAGAGGAAAACACTACAGAGGTCTGTGCGCACAATTTAAACAAAAATACAATATAACTTGTAAATTTACTTAAACGAAACCAGTAAGAAACATGTATAAATATATGCAATACTTACCTTGACTGCGAGCAGCAAGAAAAGAGGACTGTTCAAGGGCAAGTCGAGTGTTATAGGTGCTACAATACTGTTATTGGTTACTGTGATGCTAGATAGTTGTCTCCCATTGGCTGGTTGTACTTCAGGCCCATGGGATTTGTAGTTTTTTTTTGTTTACTTCTCAACTGCTGCTGTTGAATAAAAGCAAGAACAGAGAAGCATGATAGGAGCCTCCCGTCTTGCAATAAAATATAGGCGGTGATTCTAACCGCGGCGGGCGGCGGTCGCCGCCCGCCATGCGGTTACCGCCAAATGACCGCACCGCGGTCACAAGACCGCGGCGGCCATTCTGGCTTTCCCGCTGTGCTGGCGGGCGACTGCCAAAAGGCCGCCCGCCAGCACAGCGGGAAAGACCCAGCAACGATGAAGCCGGCTCCGAATGGAGCCGGCGGAGTTGCTGGAGTGCGACGGGTGCAGTAGCACCCGTCGCGAATTTCAGTGTCTGCTAGGCAGACACTGAAATTCTTTTTGGGGCCCTCTTACGGGGGCCCCTGCAGTGCCCATGCCATTGGCATGGGCACTGCAGGGGCCCCCAGGGGCCCCGCGGCACCCCCACCGCCATCCTGTTCCTGGCGGGAGACCCGCCAGGAACAGGATGGCGGTAGGGGGTGTCAGAATCCCCATGGCGGCGGAGCGCGCTCCGCCGCATTGGAGGATTCTCAAGGGCAGCGGAAAGTCGGCGGTACACCGCCGACTTTCCGTTTCTGGCCGCGGCTGAACCGCCGCGGTCAGAATGCCCAGCGGTGCACCGCCAGCCTGTTGGCGGTGCTACCGCGGTCATTCGCCCTGGCGGTTTTTACCGCCAGGGTTAGAATGACCCCCATAGTGTCTGCGTACACTGCAGATCACTCTTGCCAAAGTTCAACCTAATATGAAAAACTTTGTAATTAAAGATGAAGGAACTGCAGGGCCTGATTGAGGGTTTTACTTAGATGAGAGTTGTAACACGAAAAAAGGCAGGTGGCCTGTGCACCATCTCTTTCTTCCTCACATCATTCAGCATACTGGGAAGGCAGCACAACTGATGCTGAAACCTCTGATTACTCCCTTTCAGATCTGTAATGTCTGTGAAGGGGCATCACCAAAGACTGTGACAAACTGGATTCTGAATTTAAAGTGACTGTCAGAGGTGAAGCCACCAAATACAGTGCTGACCAGGGTGCTGTGCAAACCTTGGCACGGTGGTGGTAAATGTGCTTTGAAGGCCTCCTGAAGAGGGGTCTAGTTATTATTCCTTCTATCCTGGGACGAGTTAGCCCCAAGTTTCGTTAGGAGGATCCTGCAAGTCACTGAGGTCTCGTGACCACATGGAGGCAGAAGGCTGCATGATGGGGTCAATTATAAAGCCATGGAACACAGAGGTGACCTGCGGTATCCTATTTATTATCATTTCTGGGGGCTTTATTCCCTATACTGTGTAGGTTTGGGAGGGGAGAATGATTGGTGATGCAGGGTGTGGAGAGGGTGCTTCTCTGGGATACACTGGCTGCCAGTGCAGTGATGCTTCGGCTGGTTTGTGTATGCCCCCAGGCTGCTGAGTACTTCCGTGAGGGTTCTGAAATGTGATGGTGTGGGGCCAGTCACTCCCAGACGGTGTTAGGAAGTGAGAGTCTCCCTGCTCACCCTGTCACAACCAGACAATCAGAGGGCATGTCAGTGCCAGCAGCGATGTGAGAGTCAATGCATCCTCTGCCTGTTATTTCAGTCACCTTCATCAGAAGGTGAGGGCACCAGGAGTGTGGGTGGTACAGCATGAACACTCTCACCCACTGCCTGCCGGGCCTGCCCAGACTTACAGACCTGGATTCATAGCAGTGCCCGAGAGCAGCGGCTGGCAGGCCTCCGTGGCACACCCCACTTCCTAATCATCCAACTGATGTGTGGTACTGGAATATCTGCCACAGAATATTGTCTGACATACTAACAAAAATATCACCCCACTGGAGTTAATAATAGAATGTCTACAACCAATGGGCATTATCTTACTGAATGATATTTATGACATCAATTTAAGTAAATATTTCTGTAGATGATATTCAGGCATACAGCCCTGACAGAGACCCACTGGCACCACTCACACTTCTTACAACCTAAGTTCGGTGGCTTCACAAGTCGACTGTAATAATTTATTACAGGCAACTATTCATGTATCTTTTTCAATTTAAGAAATACACCAACAAAAAGAAAACAGTGTCCAGGTTTCTATAGATTGATTAAACTCTTAAACACAATATGAAATAATATATTGGGGGATTGAGCAGTTTCATGGAAGGGAGGGGAACATTGTTCTTCAAAATTTTAAGAAGGAAAAAAGTGCAAAACCTGCCTTATTGAGTTCCCTCACACTGCTGGAGGCTGGGGAAGGTCTTTTGTAAGATAAGTTGCTTAAGATCGATGGTGTGGGTTGAGAAAATAAACTAGTCCATAGAATATGAATGTTAATGAGAAACCTTTCCACCATTAACTAATGTGCATTGCTAGACATCTTGAATGTGAGTCTAAAATGCAGGAGGGGGCTGAGATGTCCAGGGGACTATGATTGAGTGGACAGGGTGGCATTAGGGCAGAAATTGACGAGGACAACATTTCTGGGCTCTTTTACGTCAGCAAGGTATTTCCTTATTCCTCGTTCTCTTAATAGGGTGTACCTCTCCGGTGGTCTTGTTGTACTGCCACATTGTCATGATATTAGTTTGATGCTATTTTCATTAGCTAGATGTCCTGATACATTTATGTATGTTTCTAAACTGTATTTTAGGTTATGCAGTCATTAATAGAGACTATGGCCCTCATTATGACAATGGTAGTAAAAAACGCCTTCCGCCGCAGCGCCGGCCACCAAAAGACCATTGCCGTGGCTACCATCCGCCCGCCATAATATGACCACAGCTGGATTTCTGCCACAAGAAGGGTGGAAATCTGGCTGTGGCCATACGGGTGGATGGCGGTAAGTTGGCGCTGCTACCACCAGCAGCGACACACCAGTATACCGCCGCCAGCTGTATTATGACAAATAATACGGCCTTGCGGTGTTCTGCTGGCGGTAGCAGCGCCCCACCCATGCTCCTGTCAGAGGACCCCATCGATCCAGGTAAGTCGGGTCTCCAACAGGGGAGACGGTGGGTGGTGTTGTGTGTGTGTGTGTGTGGGGGGGGGGTGCATGTATGTGTGAGTGTGTGCGTGAATGTGAGTGTGTGTTTTGTGATGATTGCGTGCGTGTATGAATGCGTGTGAGTGTGTGTATGTATGGAAGTGTGAGTGCGTGTATGTATGGAAATCGGAATGCGTGTCTGCGTGTATGTTTTGATCTGTGTACGGATGTGTGCGGGAATGGATGAATGCATGTCTGTATGCATGTGTGAATGAGTGTGTGTCTGCGTGTGTGTGTGAATGTGGGGGTGTGGACGTAGGGGGGTGTTTGGAGAGGTATGGGGAGGGGGTGGGGGCCTCCTATCAGTGACAGGGAAGGAATTTCCTGTCACTGATAGGGCCTACTGCCATGGTTTTCGTGGTGTTACGAACGCCGCGAAAACCATGGCGGTAGGCAGGATCATTGTACCGCAGGCGGGTCAATGGCAGCGGCCAGGCTGGAGATGGTTATCTCCAGCCCGGCGGCTGCTACCGCCATGGCGGTTGGAGTGCTACATTGGCAATGTCATAATGTAGCGGTAAGTACTGCCAGCCTGTTGGCGGTACTACCGCTACATTAATGCCGACCGCTGGGGTCATAATGACCCCCTATGTGCTTATAGTTTGGTCAGAGTTTCCATTGAAAATGCCACTTTTTGCTTTGGTTATAACTAGTGGTGGGCATACCTGGCATAATTCTCTCTAGCCTAATTACTTGTAATTACCACAAAATTACTCATAATTATTTGTAATTGTGTGAGAAGTGTAATCCAGCATTTAGAGCCATTTTTGTAGTGCAAATGCACCCTCACATCCAAAATGGGCCAGAGGATGCATTTTACGCTAAGAAAATAGGATTAAATGCTACAAGACACGAACACCATTAATCTCACTCTCTCTTTTTGTTGTTCCTATGTTACTGCTGTAGGAGTTTTACCCCAAATTACTCTTAATTACTCAAGCTGGAGTAATTATGTAATTTCTGTAATTTCTCGTCACAAGAGTAATGCATAATTATTTAAATTACTCCAATTACTCCAGTGAATTACATTTTTGCCCTGGACTAGTTATAACTTTGGCTCCTTTGTTCAAACCTGCACCAATCAAGTAGCAAAACTAAGACTAAGTTTCAGCATGTCAGGTTTCACACAGATGTGCCAGGGGTAGGGGAGGCAGAGCAACAAAATGGGGTCAAAACTTTTCCCTTATCAACGGACATTGGAAACACTGCTCTCCACAAGGGCAGAAAACACTAAATTATACCAAACTTGACATTAAACTAGAGGTTTACTACAAAATGTAGTAAACCTCTAGTTTGAACCAAGTCTATCTAGTGGTTTTTTGTAATATTTGCATTATAGATAGCTGTCAGTGGGCTTCTAATGGGCTTCTAATGGTAAGTCATAGTGGCCAGGACATCACACTCTGATGCACACAGCCTTGGGTCTTGCACAGTTGGAGTTGGGCATGCACGGGAGTTGTAAACAACAAAGGCTTATGCATCATATAATCAAAAATAATCAAAAATAAACAAACTTCCCTGAAACGTTTTCTTCCCTAACACATTAAAATATATTTTTAAAAAAATATTCAAGTTCACTAAAAATGCACACTTCAATTGCCATTAAGGTAGCGAACTACAACCTAACACCCTTGACATTGCCCAATTTTGGTGAGCTCCATACATAATAAATCCCACTCCCACCACATAAACTATAACTCCCACACCAAATGTAATGCTCATAACCACAACCATGAAATACCACATGACATTCCAAATGACATGAAGTATCAACCATGTGAGGTGGCACATAACTTTAACATTAATATTTTTATGACAAGAAGATAGATGCAATATAATTCATTTATAGATGTGTGCTTTCTAATGATGTTGTACTGTCTATGTTCTTATTTGTAAAAATATTGTGAGGGAATAAGGGGCAGGGTATGGGTTTCAGAAACTCACCATAAATAGGGATCTTCATTGTTTTTAAGGGTGTGTGCGCATGCGTGTGTGTGTGTTTAAAAATAATAGACACATATATAAAAGAAATCGGAAAAGGTGTTAATGAATCACTCCAATGGATGCTGATGGAACTGGACCAAGTCACCTGCTTTTCGGTCATACTTTGATCAGTCATGGACTCCAGTAGGGATGTGTCCTTCCACCACTGCTCATCAGCCTTTACGTGTCAGACTGTCTGTTGAATCAGGTCCAGGGAAAATATTTTGCGTCCCAACCTGGACCGTAATTGAATCAGGATGCTTTTTGATGCTGATGACATGAATTAAATAAATGGGCCATATATAGGCATTCAGAGATTTCTAGACAGACTTAGGGCCTAATTTAGAGTTTGGTGGACGGGTCACTCCATCACAAACGTGACAGATATCCTGTCCACTGTATTACGATTTCCATAGTATATAATCGAATTGTAATACAGTGGATGGGATATTCCCATCTGATAAACTCTAAATCAGGCCCTTAGTGCTTTTTTCAAACGTTAATGCAATCTTAATTCACCACAGTAATGCACATACAACACTGTTAAATGTTAATCATCATCTGCCTTTTGCATCTTTGTCCATAGATTTCTTTTTATTTTATGAACTTAGATTTGCTTGCATTTTGAACCAGGCAACAGTCAGAGGCATCTAGACAATGCTCACTTGCATGGACCTTGCAGATCAATTGAATTGGAAAACACTAATTGATATACTTAATTCCTTTGTAAGTCCATGCTAAAAGTGCACATGCAGTGCAAAAGTGGCAAAAAGTCAAATATCTAATGTGGGATGCAGTGAGAATTTATGCCGACCCTATGTGCCTTCAAATCATTGACTCAAGGCTAGAGTCCTAAAATGCCAACTAACCAATTTTTGAAATTTTGGAACAAACATGACATTAAGCAGAAATAGACTGCACCATACTGCCTTGCCCAATGCACTTGTCTAAGAATGAAAGTTCACAGCTCATGGTGCAGTTTTTTTTTGAGGTTCCCTATATTAGACTGAGAATGTACCTCCTTCACCTCTTTACCAAATAACTCGCTGATGGAAGTATATCTGTGTAGCTTTGGATGAAGAAGCACCATCCATGGCCAATGCATATTTGCCCCGTGAATTAATACCAGTGATTGTTGATAAATTGGAACCCTTTTTAGGTTGAGTGCACAAGCGTTTTTTGACCGGTTGCAAGTATTCTGTGGGCTTTTAACCACGCCTATCTCATGCCCATCACTATCACTCATTCGTGGGCTTGCCTTTCAAAAATCTCTTGATGTCATTGGTAAATGCTTAACGTTTGTCCCGTCTTGTTACCGCCTTGCAGACTGACCCTGTTAAATGGATTATTGCACAATTGCCAATATACTACAGCGTAGGCAAACTATTTTTTAATGTTGTCTCTCCCCTTCATGCTCCATGGCAGCCATAGCACTCACAGAGCAGAACAGTGCTAACTCCATCGGCGGTATTGAATCGCTGGTCACATTGTTCACATTGTTTACCTAATCAGACTCATTTCTTTTTGCTCTCCCCTTCACGCTCTGTAGCTTTCACAAAAACACTTGTAGTTGATAAATGATTTACGTAAAAACACAGAAATCCTCAAAGCTGCTCTCCCGACACAGCGGGAGAGCTGATACTACACTATTCACTGCACTTGGGCAACTCACCCCATTTTGCTTTGAGGGCCATTAATATTAGAAAACATTTTTGCCCATAACTCAGTCTTGTGTGGTCCTGGGGCAATGGGACCACCACCTAAACGTTCACAACAACGTGCTCTTTCTGTCTACATCATCTCTGGGTCCCTACCCTAGGTTAGTGGGGACTCCAAAATAATAACACCTCCCACCATTCAGTGTCTTTTTAAGCTCTTTTATGGCTGAAACTTTTGTTTTACAGCTGGGAGTAGTTGGTGTTTTAAGGGCTCATAGCTCTGACTGCGGTGGTCCTAGCACAATGGGACCACCTTCAAAACGTTCACTACAATGTGCTCTTTCTGTCTACATCATCTCTGGGTCCCCACACTAGGTTACTGGGGGCCCCAAATAATAACCCCTCCCACCATTCAGTGTCTTTTGAAGTGCTCTCATGGTTGTAACCTTTGTTTTATAGCTGGGAGTAGTTTGTGTTTTAAAGGCCTTGTTTATAATTTCATTGCAGTAGGTCTGTTAGCCCTACACATGTATAATGCACTTTGCTCTCTAGGGGCTAAATATAGGGTTACAGTGCTATACTTTCTGCTGTTTTCTTTTCATATGGTTATGACCTCTAGGGGCTGATTATATAGTTACACAGCCATGTTTCTTACAAATGCTATTTTCATTGTGGTGTTCTCAAGGTGCTGTTCTGAGCATTACAGTCTAATGCTAAAAGTTAATTTCTGATAAAGGTTTTTATTGGATTTACATGATAATTGTATATGTTTTATTGATCTCTCCTTATTACAATTATGACCATAATTTAGGCCAACTTAACATCCTTATTACACTATGACTATTTGAACAGTCATGATATGTTTGGGGGACCCTTCTAGTTTATTTCTCTCGTTACTCCTCTGTGGCTGTCTTGTGTCTTTTTTGGGGGGAGAGGGGAGGGGAGGGGGGAATTGTGTTAGCCAGCCAGCAACTCTGATGGTGGGGTGGTGAAAGTGGTATTCTATTGGAATTATAATGGCAGATTTAAAATAGGATGCTAAATGGCAACATTTTCACTTTTTGGCTGCTGATAGAGGAAGAAGGTAAATGGAAGTGCTTTAGCTATATGCAGGGCCACTAGAATTATGTGGCAGGAAATACCAAATTATGAGGTAGGGTTGACCAATTTATGTGGCAATAAAAGCCCACTTATGAATTTACAATGCCAATAGCTCTAACTCAAGCAAATGAGAGACCTATTGCATTGCAAATGCTTGTTTTACATTAATTATCACAAACTTTGAAACAAATGTGAACGGAAGCCTCATCACCTCTATTCATCTGCATCTTTTTTAGTATGAATTCCAAGGAAAGGGAGGAGGATAGCTGCTGTCTGTAGTATTGAGGTTAATCATTATATTGCATTGATGTCCTCTTTTAAATGTGTTTATTATGCGGAATGTTTTTAGATCATAAGTCATTGTGTTCTCTGGAATGCTCGGTAGGTTCTCATAAATGTCAGGTGAAACCAGTCGCCTGCGGTTCCTGGACCGACCTCGATGTTCCTGCTCTTGTGGGTCCTTATCCTTGGATTCAAGAAATCTAGGCCCAGATTTAAGATGGCCTAGCTCCACTCTAACGCCACATTTGCGTCATTTTTTTTATGCTAATGTGGAATTGTAAGGCCAAAAATGCTGTGCCATATTTTCAAAGAAGTGCAATGCTTGCATTGCGCCACCTTTTAACCCCTTGTGCCACATTATGCCTGCGCCAGGCATAATGTATGCAAGGGGGCATTCCGGCGCTAGGGGGGGGGGGCGAAAAAATGGCAAAAAGAAATCTAAGATATTTCTTTGTGTCATTTTTATCGGCATTTTTAACACCTGCTAAGAACAGGCATTAAAGGAAGGCTCCCATTGTTCTCAATGGGCCTCTGGGTGCTTTGCAGGATTAGCATCAACATTTTTTATGCTAATCCTGCAAAGCGCCGGACTAGTCTAAAATATTATGACGCTGGTACCCCTGACTACAGCCATGGTGTGCCTATTTTAAATACGGCACACACATGGCGGTGTTAGGGAGGCGCTAAGGGGCACAAGAAAAGTAGCGCTGCACTAAGTGCAGCATCACTTTCATAAATCTGCTCCCTACTGTCTAAAACCACTCAACGCTTTCAGGAATCTTTATGTGCCTCCCTGTACACTACACCTTCCTCTGAGAGACAGTAGAGACAACCCATCTGTTACTTCTTTGCTTTGTTTTTCCTGCTTGTTTGCCCCAGTGACTCAGGGACCGCTTAAGGATTTTGGGGGCCCTACACCAAACGTATTTTGTGAGCCATTCTCGGAACAGCTTGGAACTTATGATTCGATTTCAATATTGTAACACAGCAGCGGCTCAGTAATATTACTGCAAACAATCTCTGTGACACCCTCCCATTTCTCATATGAGGTCCTACTGTGATCTAAACTAAACTTTTTTATGGATGTTGCATGAAACATAAATGTCACATTTCTCTGCAAAATGTCTGTAATAGACTCACACATCAGCCACATTAAAAATAAATGAAAAGAAAATGGTATTTATAACAATCTGTTTAAGAATTATTCAAGGGCATAAGGGCTCTTTGCAGGAAATAGCTGGCTTTATCAGGGGGCCTCCCTGAAAGGCTGGGGCCATGGGCCAGAGCCCACTTTCCCCAGGCCTTAAAACGTCTCTGCAGTAACTGTCTGAAGGGAATACACAAGGGTTTCAACCAGTGTACCTCACTGGAGTGTGTACCTGTCTGCTATAATATTGGCACCAAACCCCACAGTGCATTCTGGGAGCCAGGAAAGGCTTGTTGTAGGCAACGTTCTCACTGAGGAAGCAGAATCTATCCCAGCCTGACTGCATGGATATTCAGGCCCTCATTTTGACTTTGGCAGACGGAAAAGCCCGTCCGCTGAAGTCCCGCGGTCAAGTCACCACCAGTATGGTGACCTTCCCGTGGCCTCTACTACTAGTTTCCTGCTAGTCCAGCGGGATATAGCCCACAACATTGATGCTGGCTCATAATTGAGCCGGTGGCAATGTTTAGGTGCATATGGTGCACCAGCACCCGTCACACTTTTCACTGTCTGCAAAGCTGTGTTGTGAGCACAAGAAAATCACCATCCTTACTGGCCTGAGCGTAAGACGGGGTACCCCTAAACCATGCACTTGGACTCACTGATCCCTTACTGATAGCGCTTTGGGATCAGGAGATGTCATGGTACCAACCGTCCCCAAACCTAAAAGGGATGCAAAGCAGATTTTTCTAGTTTTGTAACTGCTTACCTTGACCTGGGACATTCAGTTTTTATTTCACTAGAATCGAGTTTTCTTTTTCCATAAGTTGCATCATTTGTATTATGTGTTTAGTGTAATTGTAGTGGATATTAGACAATGACAATTTTGGCAGGAGGATTGAAATTCTCAGTGTTAGTAAAATATTGAGAAACAGCACAGGATTTACAACGTTTCTCTGGAAATATCTTGTCTCATTATTTTTCGGACAATTTTAAATATTTGGTTCCTATTTTAACTGTGCACACACCTCTGGCTGAAAATGTTTTCTTTAATGCATCTGTTAGAATTGTGTTGTAGTACACCCATCCAAGGCTCTGCGAGCCAATGGGGCTTGGAAGCCAAACTTCCTTCTACAGTTTCAATTTCCCATGTCCTGTTTAGCATCTCTACTGACACTTGAGTTGATGATGTACTGTGGTACCTAGTAACCAGGCTCTTGATGGCTGGCGCTCATTGGTTTGGAATGGCCTTAGCTTGTCCTTCTAGACAGCTTGTGTACCCTTGCATCCGGCATGTCACTGCTACAATGGACAACAGCTCTGGGTTTCTGCATTCCTCCGGAGATCTCTCTAGCTGCTTGGGCCAGTGTTTTATTGTTTTGTGATTGTCCTCTGGAACTTAATGCTGTCTCTTCTGGAGACAGTAATCTTTTCTTGTATGTTACTTTGTTTCAAGTTCAAGTTAGCTTTATTTCAGTAAAAACAAATACCATAAAAGCACACCACAAGTTCACGATTTTGCAAAAAACAGGCTATGGGGGTCATTCCAAGTTTGGCGGGCGGCAAGTGCCGCCCGCCAAAAGGTAACCGCCATTTGGCCGCTCCGCGGTCAAAAGACCGCGGAGGCCATTCTGGCTTTCCCCGCTGGGCCGGCGGGCGCCCCCCAAGGGAGCGCCCGCCAGCCCAGCGGGAAAGGCCCTGCAACACAGAAGCCGGCTCCGAATGGAGCCGGCGGTGTTGCAGGGGTGCGACGGGTGCAGTTGCACCCGTCGCGATTTTCACTGTCTGCATAGCAGACAGTGAAAATCATGCTGGGGCCCTGTTAGGGGGCCCCTGCACTGCCCATGCCAGTGGCATGGGCAGTGCAGGGGCCCCCAGGGTCCCCACGACACCCATTCCCGCCATCCTGTTCCTGGTGGTAAAAACCGCCAGGAACAGGATGGCGGGAAGGGGGTCGGAAGCAGCGCCGCCATGGAGATTCAGCCCAGCCAGGGGAAATCCGGCGGGAAACCGCCGGATCCCCTTTTCTGACCGCTGCTTTACCGCCGCGGTCAGAATGGGCAGGAAAGCACCGCCAGCCTGTTGGCGGTGCTTTCCGTCGGTCACGGCCCTGGCGGTTTTTACTGCCAGGGTCGGAATGACCCCCTATGTGTAAAAATCCTCGAATATAAAACATTAAACTGTATATAAAAATCCTCAGATATAAAACATTCTCCCTATAAAAGAATCGTACCATATTATAAAATTGTGCATAAATGCAAAGTCTTTTGTGATAAATATCATAGACCAAATATATACCTATCTAAAAACAATGAATAGAATAAAAGTAAGAAACGTTTCCATTTGAGACATATAAAAATATAAAAACATGGAAAATTCATTAGACGGTAGAGAGTTGGTGTATACATACATTAAAATTCACAGGTAAGTTCATCAATAACCATTCCCATCATCTGCTACTTTGTTTCTGTGTTGTCAATCCACATACAAGCATTCACCTTGGTTACTCCCTATTTTGGGGACAGCTAATATGAAAAGGGATGGGAGAGACTTGTGCTGTGCTAACTCTGTATCACTTGAGGCCTGTTTCAGTGTGCAGGTTGTTTTTGGGGTGGGTAAGCATATTTCCCATTGCAGAGGGTGTCACTCGGACTTGTACCACAAAGATCATGGCTCACTCATTGTTAGACCTGGCATCCTTGGCATAGTCTCCCGTCTTTTTTTCCTCAGCTTCCTATATTTTGACTGTGTGCTGGACTCTGTTTTTGCTGGTTTTGTTACTTTGGCCACTTTACCACTAATGACCAGTGCTAAAGTGCAAGTACTGCTGTGTAAATTGTATGTGTAATTAACTCTTTCATGATCGGCATATTTGATTTACTAGTAAGTCCCTAGTAAAGTGCACTAGAAGTGCCCAGGGCCTGTAGATCAAATGCTACTAGCGGGCCTGCAGCACTGATTGTGCCACCCACATTAGTAGCCCTGTAAACATGGCTCAGATCTGCCACTGCAGTGTCTTTGTGAGCAGTTTTAAACTGCCAATTCTATTTGGGAAGTGTACCCACTTGCCAGGCCCAAACCTTCCCTTTTTATACATGCAAGACACCCCTAAGGTAGGCCGTAAGTAGCCCTCTGGGCAGGGTACAGTGTATGTTAAAGGTGGGACATGTACTGAAGTGTTTTACATGTCCTAACAGTGAAATACTGCCAATTTTGGTTTTCACCTTTGCAAGGCCTATCTCTCTCGTAGGTTAACATGGGGGCTGCCTTTAAATAACTTTTAAGTGCAGTTTCCCTTGGGAACAGCTAGAGAATGGAGTTTGGGGTCTCTGAACTCACAATTTAAAAATACATCTTTTGGTAAAGTTGGTTTTTAAATTTTCTGTTTGAAAATGACACTTTTAGAGAGTGAGCATTTTCTTGCTTAAACCACTCTGTGCCTCTACCTGCTTGTGTATTCTAGGTCTGGGTCAGACTGACAGGTGGGCTGTTGTGAATTCCCTCTAGACAGTGATACAAAGGGAGCTGGGGTGTAGCCTGCATATCCTGAGGAGTCTCCCGGACTAGAGTGGGGAGGGAGGAGCTGACACTTACATCTGAGAGGGCTGTGCCTTTCCTCATACAATGTAGTCTCTAACCCCCTGGAGTGTGTCTGGGGCCAAGCCTGGGCAAGGCAGGATCTTGTGAACAACAGAGACTTTCCTTTTGAAGGCAGGGTTATAAGTACTGGACCCAAAACCCCAGACTTTTAGAACACATCTGGATCAAGAGGAACCTCTGGCAAGGAGAAAAGCTGAAGAGCTGAGGAGAAGTGCTGCCTCTGCCTGTTGGGCTATCCTGCAGTTGCTGCTTCTGCCTGTGAAAGGGGACAAAGTCTGGACTTTTTGGCACATTCCTGCTTGTGAAGAATCTCCAAGGGCTTGCCTCCTGTTTTGAAGTCTCCGGGCCATCAAAGACTTCCTCTGCCAGCACCTGGAGTCTCTGTTGAGACTCCTGCCCTGCCAAGTGGTGCCCTATCCAGTCCCTGGGTCCTTGAAAGGTGAAGCTGGTGGAACAAGGACAGAAATCCACGCACAGGGAGCCGTGCGGGGAATCTTTTGATGCACCACCCACAAGCCCGGCTGTAAAAACGACGCGCCACCCATCTCGCGGCTGATTTCAACACATCACCTGCATCACGGCAGGAGAAACGACGCAACACCCGCTTGCAGCTGTTGAAAACAACGCAAACCCCATGTAGCACGGTTTCCAGCACCATACGGCTGGCTTTCTCACGCATCATTGCTGTGCTTCAAAGTCATTGTGAACATGCGCCGATCTGAGGTGCCCTGTCTGGAAATTGACGCATCGCTCTCTTGTGGGAAAGAAAAACTAAGCATCGCCTACCCGACTGGAGAAGAAACGACAGACTGTCGCACTTGCGAGTACGGAATCGATGCATCGCTGACTTTTCCGAAGCACGCTCGTCTGTGTGGCTTTATTTTTTGATGCAAACCAGGTACTTTGTGTAAAAACGACGTTTCCGTTGTTTTCTATGGAGTAAGACTCTTTTTACTTTGAAAATCCATAACTTGACTGGTGTATGTTGGATTTTTGTCATTTTGGTCATCTTTGATTTAGATAAATATTGCCTATTTTTCTAAACTGGTGTGGTGTCCATTTTGTAGTGTTTTCACTGTATTACTGTGTGTGTTGGTACAAATACTTTACACATTGCCTTTGAGATAAGCCTGACTGCTTATGCCAAGCTGCCAAGGGGGTGAGCAGGGTTTGTCTTAGGAGTGTAACCCCCTTACGCTGACTAGAGTGAGGGTCCCTGCTGGGACAGAGTGCAAACTGAATGCCAACCAGAGACCCCATTTCTAACACTCATGAATGTTATATCTGATACAACTTTCCTCGATCTGATCTGTGAACCACCCTTGTAGTCCTTCCAGGTCCTCCTTCATTTTTACACGAGTGCTGCTGGTAACATTGATGTAGATGATGTCACTTCTTAATGCTATTTCCATATATCCTGAGTCTATGATGGAATGTTGCTTTGATGGATAATCAATCTCATAAGCTAAGTTTGGGGGTTGCCTACTTTCTTAATTTATGAAGGACTGGCTCTCATGTCTGTTGCCATCCTATAATATTTACATATATATATATATATATATATATATATATATATATATATATATACACATATATATATACTTATGCATACTGCAAGTGTTCTGAAGTTGAGTTGTGCAATATAAACATTGTATATATGTATATACATATTGATATATATTCACTGCAAAATACAAAGGTTAAAGTGACATTGTAAATAGGTGAAAATTTCAGTGACAACGTAATGTTTTAAACTAAGAAAAATTTAAATTCACCAGCTATACTTATTTCTAAGTGCCTTATCTTATTGTGCTGTAAGGTAACTATAGATTGCACCCCTGCAAATGCAAAGTCTTCCTGTCAATGATGTAATTTCAAATGTTGCAGGGGTATTATCAATGGTGTTATAGAACATGTCATGAGTGATGTAATATGTGGGATAATTAACTGTGTTGGGCAGGGCACAAGTTATAGTTACCTAAGGTACAAATTATAGTTTTACAGATAACTATAACTGGTAAATTTCAGTCCTTTTTTTGGTGAAAATGCTAAGTTGTTATTACAATTTTCACCTAACTATAACATCACTTTGACCTTTGTTTTTTCAGTGAATTTCTAGGGTTTTATTAATGTAAAGTAATATTTTGTTACCATACGTAAAGCCTAGTCCCTGCTTCGAATGGCATTCACCCATAGGCAGCCAACACCCTGTGAGGGCCGGGAGGATGGCCTCAGGGCCTAGGCTTCAGAGCAGACAACCCTACACCATGCACAGCCTTCTGCAACACTGAAATAAGAAAAGTGAGTCCATTGGCTTTATCAAGGGATGAGCACATCAATATTAATATATATATATATATATATATATATATATATATATATATATATATATATATATATGTGTGTGTGTGTGTGTATGTATGTATGTATTGTAGGAAACTGGACCCTTGTTGCAGTACCCACTTACACGTTTTGCCTGATATTTAATGCTAACTTGACTGAGTGTGTGCTAGGATCCTGCTAACCAGGCCCCAGCACCTGTGTTCTTTCCCTAAACTGTAGCATTGCTTCCACAATTGGCACACATCTGGCACACAGTTAAGTCCCTTGAGTCCAGGGAAGGTCTCTAAGAGCTGCAGCATGTATTGTGCCACCCTAAGGGACTCCTCACCATACACATGCACACTGCTATTATTGCAGATTGTTTATGTTGGTGGGGAGAAAAAGGTAAAGTCAATGGCATCCCTCTCTGGGTGCCATGCCCACAAACCACTACCTGTGGCATAGGTAAGTCACCCCTCTGGCAGGCCTAACAGCCCTAAGACAGGGTGCACTATACCACAGAAGAGGGCATAGCTGCAGGAGCAAATGCCCCTACAGTGTCTATCCTTAGACATTGTAAGTGCAGTGTGGCCATATTGAGTACATGGGCTTAGGGTTTGTCATTACAAACACCACAGCTCCATGATGGATTCACTGAAGACAGGGAAGTTTGGTATCAAACTATTCAGCTCATTAAACCCACACTGATACTAGTGTTGGATTTATTGAACACATTCTTAGAGATCCCCCCTGTATTTCACCCAATCCTCTAGTAGGGCTGACCGATCTGTGCCAGCCTGCCACTTAACAGACAAGTTTCTGACCCCATGGGGTGAGAGCCTTTGTGCTCTCTGGATTCAGGAACAAAGTCTGCTGGTGGTGTAGGTGCTTCACACCTCCCCCTGCAGGAACTGTAAAACTTGGTGGTGAGCCTCAAAGGCTCCTGCCTCCTGTTACACTGCCCCAGGGCACTCCCGCTAGTGGAGATGCCCTGACCAGGCCCCAGTTCTGGCAACAGGTCCGGTGGGAAAATTAGTAAACACCAGGAGGAGTGTGAACCCCAGCTGGGACCACCTCGAGGGTGCTCAGAGCTGAGGTTACCCCCTCCTTCCAGAATACTCCATCTTGCTTTGGAGAGTGTTAGCCAATAGAGTTTGGAATTTGCCCCTCCCCAAAGCGACAGGGCACCCTTAGGGACAGTAGCTATTGGCTACTGCCCTCTGACCCCTGTAACGCCCCTAAATCTAGTATTTAGGGGCACCCCTGAACCTTTCTTTTCAGATTCCTGGTGACCTCAATATGAAGAAGAAGAAGAGGGACTGAAGAGCCGACCCCAGCAGTAAAGATTCCAGATGACAACTGACTTGGCCCCAGCCGTACCGGCCTGTCTGTGGCTTCAAGACTCCTGCTACAAAAGGGCAACGCATCCTGAAGGACCAGCAACCTCTACAAACCCCCAGAGGAATGCTTGCCCAGCAGAGGATCAACAACTCCCAAGGACAATGTCCCTGTCCACAATAAAGATCATAGAAGGACTCCAGAACCGGCCAGGATCCAAGAGCCCTTCCCACTCTGCACCTGATCCCCACAACCCAAGTCCAGGTGGCTCACCAGTCCAGAGTAGGTCCCCAGGTGATTCCGATCTCAAGTCCACCTTGGGTTGACCCCATCCTGGGCAACACAACAATGCCTTCAGCCTTTACTTGGAGGACCCCGCTGACCGCGACCGGATCCAATGAAAATTCATGACACCCAAAAGTACCCCTGCACCTGCAGCCCCTTGGCCTTGGGAAATCCAGTCAATGGTACTACAACATCCAGCGGGCACCTCCCCTACCTGGACAGCCTTTGGTTTTCTGCAACTAAATCCCTGGACCCAGCCTGCAGCATCTTTGTAACTCCCGGAGTTACCCCATTGAAAAAGATTGGGCACCCAATGCTATGTTTGCACCTTGCACCCAGCTGCCCCTGTGCCACTGAGGGTGTGTGTTTGGTGCTGAGCTGTGGCCCCCCTGACACTCATCTAAACCCCCTAGGTCTGTGCCCTGAAGTCACAGGCACTTACCTGCAACCTCTTTCTTTCCGAGTGCCCCCAGTCCTCATAGAATTCCTTTGAAAACCCAACACCAACTTTGACCTCTGCACCCAGCCGGCCCTGTGTTGCTGTTTGTGCACTTTTGGGGTCAACTTGAACTTTGATCTGTGGACATACTAATCCCCGAAGGCTGGGATCATAAGTCGAGTACTTACCTGCCAAGTGTCCTAACACTTTTCCTCCCCTAGGACAGCATTATCTGCTATGAGAAACTGCACAGTGTCTACTTTTGAAATTGAAAAGTGTTACTTACTTGTAAACTGTTCTATCTGCAAAACCTAAACAAAGTACATTTGATATATAAGCTTGATACAAACTTACAACTGTACTTACCTGCAACAAAGATCCTTTTGGTTCTAGAAATAAAAGAACAAAATATATTTTTGCCATATAAAAACATTGGCCTGGAGCTAGTCATTAAGTGTGTGCCCATTTCTTGACTGTGTGTACAACAAATGCTTTGCACTACCCTCTGATAAGCCTAACTGCTTGACCACATTACCACAAAAAAAGAGCATTACTATTATCTACTTTAGCCTCTGTTAAGGCTCTGGAGATCCTATACACTCTGTGCACACTGTACCTCATTTTGGTATAGTATATACAGAGCCAGTTTCCTCCATATATATATATATTCACTAATAAACCAAAAGTTACAGGGATGTTATAGTTAGGTTCAGATCTTACTCGCACACAACCATAGAAATTCAGTTGTTATAGTTAGAGTTATTTGAACTAACTATAACTCATGCCCTAAGGTAACTATAGCTCATGCCTCCGCCATGCACAGTTTTCTCATCAATAATTTTACTGCAGATTTTACAGTGATATTGTCAATGATGGGGTAATTACCAGTGTATGGATGGCGAGGGTGCGAGTTATAGCTATTTTAGGGCAAGAGTTATAGGGGGTTATTACAACTTTGGAGGAGGTGTTAATCCATCCCAAATGTGACGGATATACCACCAGCCGTATTACGAGTTCCACAGGATATAATGGACTCGTAATACGGCTGGTGGTATATCCGTCACTTTACCGTCACTTTTGGGACGGATTAACTCCTCCTCCAAAGTTGTAATAACCCCCTTAGTTACTTGAAATAACTCTAACTATAACAATTGAATTTCTGTGGTTTTGTGCGTGTAAAATCTGAATGTAACTATAGCGTACCTGCACGCTTTGCTTTTTTAGTGGATTTCTAATTTTTTTCAGTCTATTTCCTAACTATAACATCCCTGTAACCTTTGTTTTTTCCGTGAATTTTTTTTATACTAAGTAAAATGCCCATCACAATGCATTTGGACGAAGGGCCCGGCTTGGCATTGTGCTGACCCACCCCCTAGATTGCAGTTTCTGCCCCCCTTCCTCCCTTGCCATCCATTGTCCAAGTCCATGCCCCTGCTCCCTCATTACAGTCCTGGGTGGCCGTTGTTCTGCCACTGGCCTTCCCGCCTGTACTGAACAGCTAGCCTGCTGTGCCATCCACCTTGTTCCTACCCTCTGTTGTCCGAGTCCATGCACCAGCCCCCTCCCTCCTGCATGGTGCAATGGGCTGACACCTCCCTCCAGTTAGCTTGATGTCCCTGCCCCCTCCTCCTTCCCTCCATTGCCCAATTTAATGAACCAACATTGCCCTCCTAATTAGCCACTATGCGTAGCTAGCTTCCCGTACCCCTCCTTCCCCCTGCCCTCCATCTGCATACCCCTGCTCCCTCTTTTCCACCCACCATGTTCCATGGACCTGCCACTGCCCCTCCTATCTACTTCGAGGGTTCAGTTGAGCTGCCACGGCCCCTCCCACCTGTCTAGCATGGTCAGATGGCTGATGCCTGTCAACTGCCACCTCCACTCTGCCAGTCCGAGTTCCATGCTAATATCCCCTCCCTCCTGTCCTCCATGGTCCATTTTGCTGCCCCTCCCTTTAGCTCTCCATGCTCTGTTGTGCAGCAACTGCTCCTCCCACATGGCCTGTGTGGTCTGTTGTGAAGCCCCTTCCCCTGCCCTCTCTTGTCTGTCTGCAGCCCCTACCTTTCTCTTCTGTACTCATTGCGCTGCCACTTGGCATGCATGGTCTTCAGATCTGCCACAGCCCCTCCCATCTGTCCTGTTATCTTGCGCCTTCTAACCCTCTTCCACCTTCCCTCCATTCTCTGTGTAAGCCATTACACACTGTTGCCCTGTATGGTGTGTTGTGCTTCCAGTGCTCATCCCGTATGCCCTCCACGGTCGGTTTGCTCCTGCTGCCCTGCCTTCTTGCCCCAGCCCTTCGTTTTCCATGTGCAGGCCACTATCCACTCACTCCTGCCTTGTCTCATCCTTTGTCAAGTCCCTACACTCTCCCTCCTGCCCTTCTTGGTCTGTTATGCTGCAACTGCCTCTCCTGTCTGTCTGTCTGGTATGGTCAGCTTGCTGCTCTGGCCTCTTTCTCCCTCTGCTCTCTGTTGTCCATGTGCATGGCCCTGTCCCCTCCCTATTGCTGTCCATGGTCCGTTGTGCTGCTTCACCGTCCCGCTTGCCCTGTGTGGTGTATTGTGCTGCTGCAACCCCTGACGCCTGCTCTGTAAGGCCAGTTTGGTGCCCTCTGCCCATCTCTCTAATGCCCTCTGTTATCCGAGTCCATGGCCCTACGCCATTCTTCCTGGCCTCCATGATCCAATGTACCATACTTGTCAACATTTTGAACTTGTCAAGAGGGAGATTTTGAGAAAAAACAAACAGAGGGAACTTATTTTTACCATTGACTTACATTGAGAAAGAGGAGCTTTTAGGAAGAAGACAGGTAAAATAAAACCCTTTTGAGCTTAAAGACATCGGGAGTCTCCTGCCTGAATATGGTCTGTTGGCATGTATGGGTGTACTACCACTGCCTCTTCCCTCTGCCTTCAATGGTCTGTTATATTGCCACAGCCTCTCTTGCCTGATTTGCATGGTTGGTTTGTTGCCCCAGCCTCCCTTTCTCCTGCCCTCCATGGTAGTTGTGCTGCCACTGCCCCTCCTGCCTGCCCAGCGTGGTCAACTTGTTGCCTCTGTACCCTCCTCCCTTCCCTCAATTATTCGAGTCTGTGGCGGTCATTCTGACCGCGGCGGGCGGCGGTTGCCGCCCGCCATGCGGTCACCGCCAAATGGCCGCTCCGCGGTCAGGAGACCGCGGATGCCATTCTGGCTTTCCCGCTGGGCCGGCGGGCGACTGCCAAAAGGGCACCCGCCGGCCCAGCGGGAAAGCCCCTGCAACATAGAAGCCGGCTCCGAATGGAGCCGGCGGTGTTACAGGGGTGCGACGGGTGCAGTAGCACCCGTCGCGATTTTCACTGTCTGCAAAGCAGACAGTGAAAATCTTCATGGGGCCCTGTTAGGGGGCCCCTGCACTGCCCATGCCAGTGGCATGGGCAGTGCAGGGGCCCCCAGGGGCCCCACGACACCCTTTCCCGCCATCCTGGTTCTGGCGGTGTAAACCGCCAGAAACAGGCTGGCGGGAAGGGGGTCGGAATCCCCATGGCGGCGCTGCAAGCAGCGCCGCCATGGAGGATTCCCTGGGCCAGGGGAAAACCGGCGGGAAACCGGCTTTACCGGAGGAGGTAGTGTTGCACCAGTGATCCATCTGGCGTAGGTAAGGAGTTCATTTACAACTTAGGCTGTAGGTGTTTCCCCGCTCTGTGGGCATAGTTGGTGCAGCCCCGGAGTCACGCGGGCTGAGTTAATAAAGTTCTTCCGTGATACACTGGAGTAGGTTAGAGCCGCCATCAGGACTAGAGTAATCCTAAACATGGTTTGTGTCTCATTTCGTGAATGGCCCCGGTGCGTCCATGTGCAGCACCCCCTGAAATTTCTTGATGGGTGCAGAAAGCAGTAGCAACGCAGCGCCCGCGCACAACACAACATATACTTCTGCTCCATCATACAGTCGGCGGAGGTCCCCTGATACAGATGGTGTCACTAATTTCACTCAACCTCATCAGAAGTTGTCTACTGTTTAGGCCTAGGAACTGACCCGGCTCAAGTAAAGGAAGCTCTGGCAGTGTGGCCAGTTCACCAGATGTGAGCCTATCTGAAAGCCTCTCTACGGTACCCTCGAACTTAACAACCGTGTTGAATTGCAAAACTCTGTCAAAGCATGGCAAGTGGAAGCTGGGGTATATATGAAAATTCAACCTTTCACCCCTTCCTCTCCACAGCACTGTCAGTGCATTAAATTCTGTAGTGGCACATGTAGAGAGTGCTCCAGACCAAAACAGAACCTGACTCCTAGAAGATTTGGGATTAACAATGCCTTATTGAATTCACAGCCTTTTCATCAACTTCTGCCAAATGCAAAGAACTGCATCACATCACCTACAAGGCATGTCAAAATCCGGACTTCGAAGGGCGGGGCAAAGGGAATAAGCAAAAACAGCAGGGGAAGCTTAAAAAAATGCACTTTGTAAAGTGTATAAACAAAGGAACTGGAGTACCCCAGTGAAATAAATAAAGCAGTGCCAAGGGATGTGAGAGCCACTGGCTGGGGTTGGGGAGGGTGTGAGGGGGAAAGAGAAACAGTGAAAACCTGAGCACTCTGTGGAATGCTTAAACACAAATAAACAAGCACTCTCAGAAGACAGCGCCTGACATTTAACCTGGCCTTTGAATGTCCAGCAAACATGATATCAGATAAGAAAAGATTTACAAGCCTGTTTATCACAGAAAACAAGTTTGTGGAAGGATCCTGCAAACACGCTTTGGTATGGGGAGGGACGAACTCGAGCTGGGGAGCCTAACACACAAAGCGAGCAAATGGGAAGCCAGAAAATGTGAGTTACAAACCCCAAAGCCAATGGCAAGCAACGTGCAGAAGGCATTCCCAGGTCAACTTTATGAAACTCCACAAGATGCTTTTAGCAAACCAGTGGGCTGTG
Source organism: Pleurodeles waltl (assembly GCF_031143425.1). NCBI lineage: Eukaryota > Metazoa > Chordata > Amphibia > Caudata > Salamandridae > Pleurodeles > Pleurodeles waltl. The sequence goes on along the minus strand of NC_090441.1, from coordinate 150,750,292 downwards.
ACCTAACAAGGGAATTATCTGACAGGCTGCTCCTGTTGGAAGTACATGTTTTACTGAGAATGTCAGACTTCATTCTCATAATGCTGAAAAAGAAAGTGTGACCTTACACAAAATATGCTATCATTTTAGCATTTTAAGCACCTTCCATTAACTCTATGGGAAAATCGTGAGAAAACAGTTTTCTTTCAAACACGATTAATGAAATCCCAGCAGAAATGCTTTTTCACAGGGTAAAATCACCTTATAGCACACCACAATTTCTAAAATCAGTACCATTAAGGAATGTTTTATATTGTTAGTAAAAACTGTTATCACCCTTTTTATGCTCTCCTTTTTGTGACCCTTAAAACCTGGCATTCACTACAGTGCATTTCAATGGGTTGCTATCACGTATATTGGTCCCAAGATGACTGCCAGTACTTACAGGTTGAAATGTTAACAGCCAATCAGATCTCACCATGAGATCTGTGCCTAGGCTGCGCCCAGATGCCTATATTTATTTTTTCTTTAATAACTCCGAAACTACATACCGGATTTACACCAAATAACAAAACACATGATCTGCGCTCCGAGATCTAGCTTCCTGCCCAATTAGGTGTAATTCCATTCAGCAGTTCGGGCTGTAGTCATGTCTAAAGATTCTATGGGAATTAACATGGGAAACACACTTTTTTTTACCTCACCCCCTTTTTTTCAGCCCCCACTTGACAAATCACCCCGAAACTTACCATGCACAAGACTTGGTGAAAATTCATCAAAAGGCGTCAAAGTTATAGGAAAGTCAAGAAATGCATTTCCTATGGAAACTAGGTCCTAACTATAACTACCTACTATATAAGTACTTCCTGTAGGTAATATATACACGTCACCAGAACCCTTCTTTCTCTCTCTCTCTCTCTTTGAGACTGAGACAGACAGACAGAGAGAGACCATACCGGTAACTGTGTAACATGGGCCTATATTTCCATTGAGGGGTTCTGGTGACATTTATAAACCATAAGCCAAGGGCTGAGTAGTCTATAAATATCACTTCAACCCTGACATGGTAAAATAGGACCATATTACACATGTAATTTGTGGTTTATGTTTTACATTACATGAAGTATTAATGAATCTTAGCACTGTTCAGATATATTTGTGGCAGACGAGCTTCGTACATTTAGTATTCCTTGTTTGCCTGAGATTGCAGAAATGTCTTTCAATGTTTTGAGAAATGTGAGCTTTTGTTGGGGAAAATGTGACAATATTTCAAATGCCTTTTATGCAACAATGCGTACTATTGTTTGTCAATTTAAAATGCAAAGCACACTGTAAAGGAACTAAAAGTAATACATTTTGCCATCCTTTTGCCAGTTTGGCCCAGTGAAAAAGGCCAACTCCTCAACTCAAACTTGCAAGTACTCATTCTGCAAAAGACCTGCATTGTCAAACAACAACAGCCCAACATCCCAATTGCGCAAGTCCTCATAACTTGATTCATGAGCAAATGCTCAGCATTAACAGGGAAATATGTAATTGGTGTTTATGCACTAGAAATTCAAAAGAGTGCTGAATGTTTGCAGGGGGCTCATCTTGCTGACAGCCAATACATCGCCATGTATAATGTTGAGATTTATTCAGAGGAAGAAAGCTTCCATCCTTGCACTGGAAAGTGCTTTGGCCTGTAAAATGCAGCAGCAGTTGCTGAGCTGACACCGCCTCTCCAAATGGACCTGATGCACTAGGCAGGACAGACTGAAGGATTTATACCTGAGCCCTGCCTCTCCCTTGGAATTTTATGTCCTCCCACAAATAATTACAGCTCTTCCCTGTCTATCACTGTGGCAGCCCCTGCATTCTGAAGGTAAAAGCCATCACTGGTGATTTACCGCCCTGGCAGGGAGATAGATTAAACTGCCAGTGTGTGCTCTTTTCTATGGAGTGCGAACTGGTCCCTCTGATGGCATCTGAAGGGCTGAATTAGACAAGCGTTGAATGGTGCCCGGGGTAGGCCAAGGAGCTGCGTCTGTCCTGCGGTGGATTCAGAACCGCCTTTATAAATGGCGTCTTTCTGGCACCTCAGAGGGGAGGTGGGAATGAGGAATAATTTGGTGGTGCACCTGGTTTCAAGCTTATACACATCAACATTTGGAGACAGAATAGAGTGAGGTTTTGGATAAAAAAAATATGTGGAATTTATTTTTCCCATTGACTTGCATTGAAGTGGAGGTAATTTTAGGTGGGAGAGGTCTATAATAAAGCCATTTTGGGCTTTTAAATTTGGACTTTCCCGGAAAATTCAGGGCTATCGACGTATGCTGAGGCTACACTGCTTGGTATTTCATTGCTACCTCTGCAGAGGCATCAGGAGGTGTGCAGGGGTTTGAATTTACCCTCTTTTCTCTAATTGCTCAAAGGGATTTTAAACCAAGGTTATTTGAATGCTTTTTGACGGGAAGCCACGGGCTGCTCATTTGTATTCATAATCTGTTGCAAGTGCCAGTCCACTTAATATTAGTGCGAGCCGCATTTGTAAGTAGATTTCGAGCCGCTGTGACTGACCGTCACTTACCATGTGCTAACATGGGAAAAGACCATTTTAATGAAAGAGTCCTGGCATAAAAAAAACCCTCATGCGCAACTGTGCTACTAAAAGTGTGTTTCCGGGTTGAGGAGTACGTCACTTCCTTTCCTGGCACGAGGTACTCCCTCCTGTGCTCCGGGAGGACGCAGGAGGGAAGAGGAGGGCGGGGCAGTGAGAATGGTGAGGGGGTGTGCCCCCACTTCTTCTCTGACCGCTCTCTTACTTCAGACGGCGTGGCTCCAAGGATAACATATGGGGCTCCCGGTTATGAATATTTATATATGGCATCAAATAGAACAAAAATGCATATTATTTATTGCACCTCAGCACGTCTCCAGGATTTATTAACCACTCCGACTCTACATATGTGTGCACTGTCCATCCAGCGCACTGCTGGAATTGAGGGGGACGCAGGAGGATTCTGCAGCTAATATTGATCAGGAATCTGAGCTTGTCCCAGTGACATATGCTGCATTTGTCCCAGTATAACTTGCCAACACTGTAACACATTCAGTAGATCTCTGCGGGGCTTTCTAAGCAATTGTGTGCGCACCGTGATACCCGTTCTTCACCGGGAACATGTGAAGGGAACCCATATCGTCTGACACGTGGTGGCAACATGTGAGCTGGTCGGTCTCCCAGTGAGGAGGGTGTTTAGTTTTTTTCACTTTCATCTGGACCCAATACTAAGGCCCTATTTTTATTTGAGTGTCATTCTCATTGGACCCCATTCGGAGCCTGACACTGAGATGCCAATGCAATGGAGAGATCCACACAGCTTGTATGACAGAACAACGCATTCCGTTGCAATGCCTGCCTTTACCACGCGTGTTTTAAAAATGGAATGCCTTAACCATGCATAACCTTCAAAACAAATATGCCTTTACCACGCATGCCTTTGTTAAATGCATATGCTTGGTTAAGGTTTTCCTTGACCTCTGCCCTAAGCCCTAAACCCAGACCTCTGTGCCCCCCCCCCCGACGCACAGCCCCTTTAAAAAAGATACCCGACCCCTGCCCTGAAGCCTAAAACTGTCCCCAGCCACAAGCCCTAAAGCTGAACCCTCCTACCCTGAGTCCTGAAACCTGACCCCAGCACGACCCCCGGATCCGCAACCCTTTTAAAAAAATACACTACCCCTGAAGCTGAAAACTGCCCCCGCCCCAAGACCCAAAGGCAAATCCTCCTACCCTAAGCCCTAAAACCTCCCCTCAGCACAAGCCCCCGACTCGCAACAATTAAAAAAAATCCTGAACCCTTAAACCATGCCCCGCCCCAAGCCCTAAAGTTAAACCCCTCCTGCCCTAAACCCTAAAACCAGACCCCAGCGCAACTCCTGAGCCCCAACACTTAAAAAAAAATATAACCGCCCCAAGCCCTAAAGCCTAGCTCCCCAGCCCTAAAACCATCCCCTCTTCCCCTCACTCTCCACATGACGAGTCAGCTCTCCTGAGCTACGGCGTAGGTCCTAAAGACGAAACGGAGAGACCCTTACGTTTCCTCTTCACGACCTGCAACGCAGATAGCCTTTACCATGCCTTTACCACACATATGCCCTTACCACCAGTTCCATGCATATGCACTTACCATGCATACCTTTACAACTTAATTTGTTGTTAAGGCATGCGTGGTAAAGGCATATGTGTTGTAAAAAATATGTGGTTAAGGCAATGCATGGTAATAGCTGCGTTGCAATGTCTGTTTCCCCTTGTTATCACTTCACAAGTAGTTAAGAAGATAAATTATGATTTGGAGAAAGGATTTTGCCTTTGTTCAACCCCTGTATGTAAGAGATGTCCATGCTCTGTAAGAATGTCATATGTGACTATATGAATATTTACACAAACAACAATTTAAACTTGCTGATTTATTATTTAATTCTTTTATAGCGCTGCTCATCCCAAATTTGGATGTGAAGGAAAGTACCATCTTTCTTGGCATGTTACCCCCATTTTTACCTGTATGTCAGTATGTTTTTGCCTGTCTCACCGGGATCCTGCTGGTCAGGACCCCAGTGCTCACAGTTTGTGGCCTAATGTGTGTGTTGTCAGCAGTGCTTAACTGTGTCACTGAGGCTCTGCTAACCAGAACCTCAGTGCTTATGCTCTCTCTGCTTCTAAACTTGTCACTATAGGCTAGTGACTTCATTTACCAATTTCAATTGGCACACTGGACCTCCCTTATAAGTCCCTAGTATATGATACCTAGATACCCATGGCATTGGGGTTCCAGGAGATCCTTATGGGCTGCAGCATTTATTTTGCCACCCATAAGGAGCTCAGACAAACCCTTTCATAGGACTGCCACTGCAGCCTGCGTGAAATAATGCACACACTTTTTCACAGCCATTTTCACTGCACTTTAGTAACTTATAAGTCACCTATATGTCTAACCTTCATTTACTGAAGGCTAGGTGCAAAGTTACTACGTGTGAGGGCACCGTTGCACTACCAAAGGTGCCCTTACGCTGTCCAGGGCCAAATCCCCAGACTTCGTGAGTGCGGGACGCCATTACACATGTGCACTACATATAGGTCAATACCTATATGTAGCTTCACAATGGTAACTCTGAATATGGCCATGTAAGGTGTCTAAGATTATGGAATTGTCCCCCCATTCCAAATCTGCTATTGGGGAGCCAATTCCATGCATCCTGGGGGCTCCACCATGGACCCCCAGTACTGCCAAACCAGCTCTCTGGGGCTGGCACTGCAGCTACATCTGCTGCCACCTCACAGACAGGGTTCAGCCCTCCTGGGGACTGAGCACCTCAGTCCCAGGAAGGCAGAACAAAGCATTTCCTTTGGGAGGAGAGTGTTACACCCTCTCCCTTTGGAAATAGGTGTTACAGGCTTGGGAGGGGTAGCCTCCCAGAGCCTCTAGAAATGTTTTGAAGGGCACAGATTGTGCCCTCCTTGTATAAGCAAGTCTACACCGGTTCAGGGACTCCTAGACCCTGCTCTGGCACGAAACTGGACAAAGAAAAGCAGAGTGACCACTCCCCTGTCCATCACCACCCCAGGCGTGGTGCTCAGAGCTCCTCCAGTGTGTTCCAGACTTCAGCCATCTTGTTTTCCAAGGTGTGGGGACACTCTGGAGGCCTCTGAATGGCCAGTGCCAGTGGGTGACGTCAGAGACCCTTCCTGATAGGTGCATACCTGGTTATGTAGCCAATCCCCCTCTCAGGGCTATTTTAGGTCTCTCCTGTGGATTTCTCTTCAGATTCTGCTTGCAAATTTCCATCAGGAATCCTCTGCAACTACTGCTTCATCCTCTGACCTCGGATCGACAGCAGACTGCTCCAGGAACCGCTGTAACTGCAACAAAGTATCCAGAAGGGCTACTTCAATTCTACAACTTCAGCACTAGCCAGCAACTGCAACAGTTTCCACGGTGTGCACGCTCTGGGGACTGCCTGTCTTCACCCTGCACCAGAAGGACCGAAGAAATCTCCAGTGGAGTGACGGAATAATTTCCCTGCTCCAGCAGGCACCTTCTAAGACAACGACCGGTTCTCTCGGACTCCTCTCCTGGCGATGAACGTGCTCCTTGGAACACAGGTGGTGGACCCCTTCGACACAAACTGTCCTAAGGTCCTGCTGTCCAAATTTGGAGGAGGTAAGATCTTTCCTTCCCTGTTTGTGAGAGTACCCCTGTGCACAGCGTCATCTTCACCTCCTGAGGCCTCTGTGCACTATTTACAAGAATCCTTTGTGCACAGCCTGGCCCAGGTCCCCAGCACTCTATCCTGTGACGCTCAACTCGCTGAGTTGTTCTCCGGCGGCGTGGGACCTTCTTTTGTAGTGCTGCAACAACCGCAATTTGCTCCTTCTTTGTCCCCGTGTCCTGGGACCTCTGTGGGTGCTGCCTGGTCATCTGTGGGTTCCCTCCAGTTTTGGGACTCCTCAGTCCGAGTTGAGGCCCCCAGGTCCCTCCTGGGTCCAGGCAGCGGCTTTTTGACACAATCAGGGACATTGCTTGAACCAAGGCTTGTTGGACAAATCCAGCGCTGCAACTCGCCTGCATCCAACATCTCCACGTGGGACATCCTTTGCATCATGCAGGAACCTGCAGCCATCTTCTTTGGTGCTCTTCTGCAGACTTCTTCCAACCGGAGAATCCTCTTTTGCACCATCTTCTAGGTTGGCAGGGGCTCCTGTCCTTCCTGGAATCTTCTGCGACTTCTGGACTTGGTCTCCTCTCTACACATGTCTTCAGGTCCAGGAATCCACCATTTGTTGCTTGCAGTCTTGCTTGGTTCTTGCAATACCTCTAGTCACGACTTGTAGTGTGTCCTAAGGAAACTTGCACTACTTTACTCCTACTTTCCAGGACTCTGGGGTGGGGTATTTTACTCACCTTTGTGGTTTTCTTACACTCCCAGTGATTCTCCACACACTACACTTGTCTAGGGGGGAGCCTAGGTGGGAATTTGTGATTCGCATTCCACTTTCTTAGTATATGGTTTGTGTTGCCCCTAGACCTATTTTCTCCTATTGCATTCTATAACATTTCCTATTGTTTGCACTATCCTATGACTAATTACTTACCTTATTTTGGTGTCTAGTGTATATATTGTGTATAATACTTACCTCCAGAAGCAGTATTGCCTCTAGGATATTTTTGGCCTTGTGTCACTAAAATAAACTACCTTTATTTTAGTAACACTGAGTATTGTCTTTACTTGTGTATAAGTACTGTGTAAATATAGTGGTATTGCAGGAGCTTTGCATGTCTCCTAGTTCAGCCTAAACTGCTCTGCTAAAGCTACCTCTATCAGCCTAAGCTGCTAGAACACTACTACATTTCACTAATAAGGGATAACTGGACCTGGTATAAGGAGTACGTACCCAAGGAACCCACTACAAACAGGCCAGCCTCCTACAGGATGTCATAGCAACATAAATACACGTCAAACAAGTTTGTAAATCAATGTACAGGAAATGTTTCATAAGGCAATGAGAGTTACAAGGTGCAGGAGTCACATATCGCAGGTATATATTAAGAGCGCATGGCCCAGAGAAACACAACCTTAGGATTTAAAACTTAATGCAGAGGTTGCAGTTTTCTGTAGTATTAAGACTTTATTACCACTGAAAGGAACCATTTTAGCAACTTTAGAATAACAAAAATGTTCTAAACCAATGTCTTGCAATTTACATGCTGCTCCTTAATGCCAGGTCATAGTCCACTGTGCTATATTAGAAGGAATGCAACTTATAAATTTCAGGAAACACAAGCATCCCTGATAAAGAACCCAAAACTTTTTTTTAAAAGCTTAAAACGGAATCGGCTGCATGATTTTTAGGTGCGTGTTACGCATGTGCATGCCTACAAAATTACATGACTGTTTTTTTTATTTTTAGTAACCGATCACTGGGGGCATAGGTGGGGACGCAAGACGCAGGGTGGAGGCCAAACAGAGGGTTCAGGTGGGGGAAGCAACATTGGTGGTGGGTGTTAGTATCAAACGGGCCAAAGACAGCAATGTGGAGAAAACACGTGGGCAAGAAGGTGATGCAGGGTACAAGGGAAGGAGCACATGAGCGAGAGAGTAACACAGTGCGGCACAGGAAGGAGTAAGAATCAGACAAGGGAGACAACGGGAAACCACATACATTGTCAGAGAGTGCTTAAACGACAAAGAAAAAAGTACCACCTGAAAAATCAGGAGGTGGAACAACACAGTAATGCATCTATGCTTCAGGGGAGGGACAAATATAAAAAGAGAAAGGAAAGCCCACACAGATAATAACTAGGAAGCAAGCAAATGAGAGTGACAGTAAAGCCAACCAATTGGAGACTCCAGCCCACTGTACGATTTGACTATGTCTCAAAATAGACAGCGCAGGTACTGTCATAGGTGAGACCCAAACTGATTTCAGTATCAAAATCAGTAACCCACTTGCCTATCTATATAAAATACTAACCTGTATCTTTATGTTAAACTATGTGCTTTGCAGGCAGCACAAGAATCCTCTCTGGTAATTTATGAGTCAGAGCTGTGGCCACGCAAACCACAGATCTCTCCAGCAAGTGCAGTAAGCAGGGGAGTTCTATTACCATTACTACTATCCTCTGGAAATTGTTGGGCATACAAGGGTCTCCGCATCAGGTGCCCTAGCCCCATAGATATTTTAAAATGCAGCCTCCTTGTGACTAATTAAGTAAGCCAGACAGATCTGCTGTCACACTTGCCCTCGTTATCAGTTCCCTTGTTGGGAGTCTTAAACAGCTGAATGCATAAACTGCCTTGCAGACTCTTCTTTTCATGACTCAGCGCCTGGTGAACCCACCCCCTTTTCTGCTGCCACGCCTTCATTCCCAATTCATGGGCTGCCACAGTAACTTTTTATCCATTTCCAGCACTAACGTGGAAGTTTATAGAGGGAAACAAGAGTATGCAACACGTAGATGCTACATATGCAGATGGCATGTACCACCACAGTGCTTCAACACAAGTCACATATGCAGATGGCATGTACCACCACAGTGCTTCGACGCAAGTCACATATGCAGATGGCATGTACCACCACAGTGCTTCGACGCAAGTCACATATGCAGATAGCGCTTCGACGCAAGTCACATATGCAGATGGCATGTACCACCACAGTGCTTCGACGCAAGTCACATATGCAGATGGCATGTACCACCACAGTGCTTCAATACAAGTCACATATGCAGATGGCATGTACAACCACAGTGCTTCGACGCAAGTCACATATGCAGATGGCGCTTCGACGCAAGTCACATATGCAGATGGCATGTACCACCACAGTGCTTCGACGCAAGTCACATATGCAGATGGCATGTACCACCACAGTGCTTCGACGCAAGTCACATATGCAGATGGCGCTTCGACGCAAGTCACAAATGCAGATGGCATGCACCACCACAGTGCTTCGACGCAAGTTACATATGCAGATGGCGCTTCGACGCAAGTCACATGCGCAGATGGCATGTACCACGACAGTGCTTCAACGCAAGTCCTTGTTCAAAACACACGCAGCATGAAGGTGCCACAACTCAAATATACAATATGCATTTTTCACATTTTGCTGCTGAAAATAACCCTGCAGCATCCTTTTCCTGCAGAATTGTGCCCACTCCGGTTGCTAGGGACTTTAGACCCCACACAATCCAGAAAAAAACACACAGAACTAACAACTATGTTGTCCACCTACATTGTAATCCCGTTTGGGGTGCGGCCGCGAGTTTGCGCTATAAATGGGATTAGCAGCCAGGCGTGTAGCTTCCAACGGCGCAGCAGGTGCAGTGGCACCGGAGTCCATTGAAACCTGATTATTCCTGTATCTCACAGTTCAAACAGCGGCCAGGGGGCCCATTTCCTTCCTTGCAATAGGGCCGATGTCACTCTGGCTGCCACCTGGAATTCATTCACACCATCCATATGGCCACTTTGCGCAGCGCTCTTTGCATTACAGCTAGGTGTGTGCCCGAAAACCCTTCTACATATACAGTGACGTGAAGGGCAAAAAGAGGTGCAGGTCAAAGGGCGCTTCAAGTCTCTCTCTTTGAAGACCGGAGTGGTTGTAGCTCCAAATCTGTATTTATTTTCAGCAGAGATTGGAGTAAGGAGCCTGGCTCTGCAGGTTATATCGTGTGCGCCCCCAGAAAGCAAAGATCTTCCATAGTCCAGTAAGCACTGAACAGGGCCGGCTCAAACGCTGTTGGCACCAGGTGCGACAATCTTTTTTGCCCTCCCTCCAATGACCTTCTCCACGGATTCCCTCACTACCACCCTCCAACAGTGCCCCTCATCTCTCCATAGCCCCTCTCTGGCATGCATTCATTTTTTTAAAGGGCTACTCGTAGTTCACCGACACTCAGTTCTGTGATCTGCACAGTACACGTCTTTGCAGCAGGCGCGTTAACCCTCTGAGCTACTTTATGACTCAAAACAGCCGCTAGACAAAACGGTGATCCCTCTCCAGTAGGAACATTAATCACCAGAGTTATCGTGACACTTACTGTTGTCTGAAAACTGCTGGATGCGCAAGGAACACTGAAGTTATTTTTTAAACAGAGAGCCCCCAAAGTCAGCGCCAGGTGCGGCTGCACCGATCGCACCGCTCTAAAGTCGGCCCTGGGCAATGGAGGTTTTAGTCAGTGTCACTACAGAGATTTTTAGGTCCACGGGTCCAGGCATTAGTAGCTCACACAGACGACGATTCTGTTATCTTTTTGAAACGTGTAGTCCTGTTTATTTCATCGTAAAATCAGGACTTCTAGGACCAGAATGCGAGAGAAAAACAAAGTGAGCTGGGCGGCCTACTCACGCATGGGCCTTGGAAACTCTCGTGAGCCCTGCTGCACTTCCACAAAGTGCACTCACCAGAAGCAGCAAGTGACTTTCGCTTCCGGTGTCTGTTGTGTCTATTTCTCAAACCGTGTGGCCAGTTTCATATAGGATTTGTGTTTCAAACAAAAACTTACCTTGGCACAGTCATATTTACAACGTTTTCCTTTCTCTATGTGGACCTGCGGGTTATTTATCTAGCGCTTAGGGCCAGTACTTAATTTGTAAATAAAAACGTACGGGCCCCAAAAACTTTCCTCTGAAACATACGTCTGCTGCAATTAAATGCGCGAGCAAGGAATACTGAGGCGGCGTAATCCTGAAGCCATATCGGGCCTCTACTCCATTTACAGCCACTCCCTGCCCCTTCAGCTCACTCTTGCAGCTTACTGCGTTCTCCCTTTGTGACGCTTTTTCGTTTTCCTCTTCTTCCGTCTTTCCCATCTGTGCCTTTTGCTCGCAGTAAATGCTTGAGGCAAAAAACATAAGTGTCGGCCCTCAAATTAAGCATTGGTTAGGGCATCCAACGACTGCTGCTAAGCGCGTGGGTCAGTTTTAACAGGGGGGGGGGGTAAGAGCACGAGACAGTTGTACTGTTATTCTATTTTGGCATTCGACTCTGAACATTTGGATTTGGTAAGTGGCAATTAGCTTAATGTGGCCAGAACATGGTGTTTCCGGTACTGGACTTTAATGTTACAAGTCTTTTTATCAGAATCGTCAGTTCAATTGGTTTTAAAGTAAGCAACCGAGGACTCCACCCCCAAGGATGTTAAATGAAAGCCATTGCCTGCAAACAGGTTGTCCTGGTGATAGATGGCTTTGGAGGTAGAGTGGGGGCGGGGGGTCACAGAAGTGGGTGTATGTGTAACACATCCAGCCAAGCATTACGTTTCAGCTACTGGCAGTTTGCATTCTGGGACTTGTAGTTTCACTTTGCCTAATATTGCATGTGGAGGCTCGAGCTTTAAAGGGCAAAGTAATGTTGACTATAACATGATGTATCTACTAACTTGACATAGAGACTGGAGAAATTGAGCTGGAAGGGATGGACTAGAGTTAAGTGTGGTTTTGGAGTTGATACAAAAAAAAAATGTTCTTTTTCATTATTCATCAGTGCATAAAATGAAGATCTGGGACTGGCTGGTCCCAGAGAAATATGTTGATTTTGTCCCTTGCACCCGCACATCGTCTGAGTAGCATGGCTTTATTATATTAACTTCCAGCTGGGCCCAAAACAAAGCCATATTCAAAGGGCCATCAGCCCTCCTTTTGTTTGCTACCATCCTGGCGCTCCTCCATTAGGGCAGAGGAGTGTTGCCGCCCCGCCTTCTATGGCAGCTGTAAACCTTTTACTAAAAAAACATAATAAACTATGTTTATTATGGTTTTTTAGTAAAAGGGGCAGGGCCACGGGGTGAAGAGCAGTGAGGGGGAGTGCATCAGCACTCCCCCTCAGAGCGCATGTCTGTTTGGCTGACCGTCTCTGGCCGGCCAAACACACATGCGCACAGGGCTCTCTCCAGCCCAGCAACACAGAGAGCCTGCACAGGCTCCCAGTCTGCCTGGGACCGTCCTGCCTGGGTGCTCCCATCCAGTCCTGACACTGCTCCGAGCAGTGTCAATATTGGCTGCAGGGCAGGCTGGGAGCCTGTTCCTGCCTGCATCCAGCAGAGGAGAGGTGTGGAGAGGTGTAATTAATTTAATTTGTATTTCCCTATTCCCTCCTCCCCCGCACGGCTCCCCGCCCCTTCTGCACGCCACGAGCCGCCACTGGATGCCAATGTAATGGAGGGAAACAAAGGCACCCAGCTTATCACTTCACAAGTACTTTAGAGAAACTATGATTTGGAGGCAGGTTTTTTGCTTTCCTAACCCACTGTACAAAGGTGGTATGCATGCCCTCTAAGGACGCCTGATGTAGCTGTACGAGTAATTTTACAAATAATGATTTAAATAGCATTTTCTATTTATTAGTATTCTGTTTTTTGTATTCTCACCACAGTGTTAGGTGTCAGGGCACTTTACATCACACACATATTATACAAAGACAATAAATCATGTAAATCTATGTATAAGAAATGTTACATAAAACAATGACACATATCGTTCTTACTCCCCAGCGCCTTGAGACCCTAACGGGTGATTAGTGCGCTCTATAAATCCTTGATTGATTGATTGGTTATCACTATATTTTAAGAGTTCATGGTAGAGAGAAACAAAAAGTCAGGATTTAAAATGTAACGCAGTGGTTGCGGTTATCTGTACTAATAAGACTTTATTACTAAACCCAAATAATCAATTTTTTAGCAACTTTAGAAGAATGACAGGTTCAGAAAAAAACCTGTATGTTTCTAAAGCTATGCCTTGCAGTTTACACGGAGCTAGCTCCTTGATGTCTGTTCATAAATCAATGTGGTACATTAGAAGGTCTGCATCCTATCAACTTCAAGTGACAAAATGATCTTTGTCTAGAGCGGTCCCCCATTTACCTATTTATATGAAATAGAAACCTGATATCTGCAGGTTACATGAGATGCTTTGCAGCAGGTACACTAACCCCCTATGCTACTTTACATCAAAATCGAGACTATCCAAACCACAGATCTATCCAACGCCTGCTTCAACACAGAGAGTTATCTTACCACTATTACTTTTCCCTGAAAACCCTGCCACATGAAGGTCTCTGCAGCAGGTACATTAACTTTATAAGACTTTTTAAAATACAGGCTCTTTGTGACCAATTTAACCACAATAAATTTACTGCCATATTTGTCTTTGTTGCAAATGTCTTTGCCAAAGATGCTTTGTTTATAAATAATGTTTATTGGTGTTCACATTGACGTGTATTCATGTAGTTTTCATTAAAAGACATCTTTCTCAAAGTTTAGTTGTCAATGAGAATATTTTAAAGAACAGATTTAATAAATCTGAATATAACATTTCTCACAAGTAATCCCCCTCCTTCCACCTTTCCCTTCCCCATCTGACATGGTTCAAATTATAAGTATCAGCCAATGACACAGATCATCATTTTTAATTGAAAAAAATCTGAATCCCATTTCAGATTTTTCCCTTTTATACATTTGGGGCCAGATGTATCATCACGGCCCTTTGCGATTCGGAAATCGCGATTTTTAAGAAATCGCTATTTCCGACTCGCAAAGTGCCATGTATCACATTTGCGAATCGGTAATAGCGATTTCTAAAAAATCGCAAATGCTATTACCGAATCGCAAATTGCGATACCGGCCCCATTTGCAGCTATGGGCCTGTTGGCCCATATCTGCAAATTTTTTGCATTTCCAAAATTGCGATTTCTGAACCAGAAACCGCAATTTTGGAAATGCAAAACCCCAGGGTGCTGGGAGCCTAAGGCCCCCTCTGCTGCACCCCCAAAACATTTTTGGGGACATGTAAGGTGCACACATGCCAAAAGGGCATGTGTGCTTTACATGTACAATTTAAAAATGCATTTTAAATGCATTTTTTAATTTTGCACCAGGTTACCATCTGGTTTCTTTTAATGGTATTTTGCATGTGCAAAATGCCATTCTGCGAAAAATTGCAATTTGCGATTTTTTGCAGCATCTCCTTGAGATTTGAATTTTGCGATCCCGATTTGTGGTCTGCGAATGCCTTTCATGCATCGCAGGCCACTTTTTTGCACTCGCAAACGGCCGAATTTTGCGATTCGCACCGTTTGCGAGTGAAAAAAAATGTCATACATCTGGCCCTTGGTGATCAACTACCGAAAATATTCTGTGCACGTGGGCGTGGGAGGCATATTGTTTTCGACGGTTGATACGTGTGTTATGTTATATTAAGTAGATTTGTAGAGAACACTGTGACCTGGGCAGTGCCGGCCTTAGGATATTTCAGGCCTTATGCAGAGTATACTGTAAGGACCCCATGACACAGGTCAAATTGAAAACACATTGGAAAGTTGGCAGGACCTGAACTACGGTGCTCTGCAGCAGAGGATGGGTAGATCCTACACCACATTCGACAACTTGAGCTCCAAATCTAAGGTGGAAAACAGCTGACCATTTGCAGCGTGAGCTTAAAAATGAGTGACACCCCAGGCTACAAGTTAAAACAACAAGATCTGTGTTGTCCCTGACGCACGTTAAAACAAGTTGCTTGAACTTCTCACGTTGCAGATCATGGGGAAATGTACTTACTGATATGAACGAACTGAAAAATGTGTTAATAAAATTCGCTTTTCCCTTGGGCGGGGGCGCCATACATAATATAACACGCACACGGCTGCTTTTTTCCTGCTGTGCATGCTTGAAAACTCACACAGGCCAATGTAGGAGAGGCTGCCGCCCTTCCTTCAGTGCAGCAGATTATGTTAATTACGTTACATGCAGAGAACGTTCCAACAGTAATCCATGGAGGCACTGTGTGGATCTCCGAGTTAGCAGTGGCATAGCCAGTGTTTACAGAAACCATGGAAAGCCTCCCGCTTTCTGTGGGACGTGTCAATTACAGGGCTTCTGAGGCACACACACTCCCTTCTGCTTCTTCGCCCCATTGTTCTTTTGTTGCCTCAATAGCTGACTGCACCCAGCTCTTCTTCAGCTGAGAGCGCTGGCCGACGAGAGCGCAGGTGCTGCGGGGCAGGCACTCTGACATTGGTGGTAAATTTCTGTGAAATTTTTGGAGACATTTTCGGCTCCTCCTTAGTTGCGGGCCCTTCGCACATCCCTAAGGCCGGCACTGACCTGGGAGGCTATCATGGTGCTGAGCAGGTGTCAGTTTGGAAACACCTAGGGCCCACTGGGACCACTTGAAAAGCCAGGTCCTTAGCTTCTTGCAGAATTCCAGAAGTGAGGAGAGAGGATGAGGCTTTGATGTACAGTGGCAGGTCATTCCACGCTTTAGGAGTGGTATAGGAAAAGATTCAACTGCCAGATCTTGTTTTCCGCATGCTTGGGATTTGTGTAAGTTGGAGTCCTGATGAGCGGAGGTGTCTGGAAGGTATGTGAAAGCAGATGCGATTGTTGAGATATGCTGGGCCAGTGTTATGTAGTGTGTTGAAAGTGCGTTTGAGGAGTTTGAATTGTGCTTGTTTGTGAATGGGGAGCCAGTGGCGTTCCTTTAGGTGTGATGCGGTGTGGTGTGATGTGAGTGCAGCGTGGGAGAATGAGGGTGATTCTGGCTGCTGAGGTCTGAATGGTCGGCAGCCTTCTTGTGATTTTTTTGTTGATCCCAGAATAGTGGGTGTTCCAGTAGTCCAGCTTGCTCGTGATCAGGGTGAGAGTGATGGTTTTCTGGGTCCTGTTTGGGAGATATTTGAAAATCTTCCTCAGAATCAGGGTGTGGAAGCATGGGATTGTGACAGCATTGGCTTGGGATGTCATGTTGAGTTTGTCGATGAGCATCCTGAGGTTCTTGGCACAGGTGGTAGGGGTTGGTGTCAGTCCAGGCTCTGTTGGCCGCCAGGTGGAGTCCCACAGTGATGTGCTCTTACTGAGGATCATGATTTCAGACTTGTTGGTGTTCAGCATCAGTCAGTTGGTCTTCATTCCGTGGGCGATTTTAGTCAAGCAGGCATTGGACTTGATCCTGGTTCTAGGCGTCTTGTCCATGAGGAGGAGAATGAGTTTCATGTCATCTTCACAGGAAAGGACACTGGTTTTGTGAGAGCGGATGATGCTGAGAAGAGGGATCATGTATACGCTGAGGATGGTCAGGCTCAGGGAGGATCCTTGTAGAACTCCACAGATGAAGTTGCGGGCATCTGCGGTGTATTGTGCCAGGCTGACTGACTGGGTCCTTCCAATCAGAAAGGCTCTGATCCATCGGAGTGCATGTCCTTGGGTTCCGATGTGTAGAAGTTGGATGTGTATGCATTGCAAGACTGTGTTAAATGCTGCAGAGTCTAGTAGTAGAGCTTAACAAGCTTCAAATCTTAAAAGTTGTTTTTGGATATTGCTTTTCACGTGTGACATTGGCATTATGTCCTATAGGCAACCATAACAATTGACAGGGAGTCTTTTTTTCCACCAAAATGTTATGGCTAATTTTGCTGGTCCTAAACAGCTCCAGATTACCGCTTTGTCATTTAGTGTGATATATCTGAGTGCCGGATGTCGGAGGCCCAGTAAGAACAAATCTTCTGTGAAAGGTAGGGGAAAGCCTTTGATTTTCCATAGGGCTGTGGCTACCTTTTTCTAAAAATATGGTAAAAGTGAGCATTGCCACCAGATATGAAGGAAGAGCCATCTCTGACCACTTTGTCTCAGAAACAAGGGCCTAGCCCTTGGAAATATGCTGTGGCTTTTGGTCGGGTAAAGGTGCCAGGCATAAAGGCGCGCATAATAGATTTCTTTCCTTTTTATGGAGAAAGAACATGTCTGTGTCTCCACCAATAGCCCTTCCAAATCTTTAGTAGATATTTCTCTTCCCGGTGTTGTGCCCCACTTGCTTTGATAGGTCCAGTTAAGAGTCAGTTTACTGTCCCGCAACGTTGCATATGATTTGGATATTAGCCTTTTTTGGGTTGGGAGAGTTGTCAGTATTTTTTCAAAAGGGGTATTATCTCATGTTGCTGCCATTTTACTGCTCAGCTGCAATGTCCATTGCCTAAGCTGAGTATAAAGAACCATTCAATTTTTGGCAGCTTGAAGTTTAGTTTACATTGTGTAAATGATTTTATCATCCAGTGATGGAACATATCTGCTATATATCTCAAGCACTCTGCTGCCATTGTACAGAAGCTCCCTGATTCCACATTGGAATAAATCTGTGTGCATGGGGATGAATAAGTAGTTAGCGCACCCCTCTTGTTGACAGTGGCCCATGTTTGGAGCGTGGTATTGACCGGGGTGCTTAGTTAGGCGTGGCGTGGTCTGCAACTTTTACAAAGCCATACCACGTCTCTCTATGGTTGTGTCATGGCAGCTCTTTCCTTATGGGGCCATTGTGTGTCTTCCTTTTTTTTAAAGCACTTCATCACCATCTCCAACTGTTCTGCATAGTAATATGATTTAAACTCAAGCAGCACCAGTCCGCACACCTTCTAATTTTGGTGCAATATTTTCAGTGGGACTTGCGGTTCAGAACCTTCCAAATGAACTTATTTATAGCGCCTTGTAGAGTTGTAGGGAGGCAAAAAAGCTTTCTTCCACCAGTTTCAGGAGGGCGTGAAATTATTATGAAACTCTAGATAGAACATTCATGTACACGACATTTATACGTCCCATCAAAGACATGAAGAGGCGGGGCTATTTTTCAAATGTTGTCATGGGTCTGGTTTCCACCAAAGCCCGAGTGGTCTAGGTGTATGATCGCAAAAAGCAGGTCATCTACTCTATTCACCAGAATGTTACAGTAAAGCTTAGCATTGATATTCGACTGGAAAATTGGCCTATTGGAGTCTACAACTCTTGGGGTCTTTACCAAGTTTTACCAAGTTTTAGTAAACTGTGATGGACACCTCTGGCATAGAGGGCATTACTGAGCTCCCTGATTCGAATATGTTGAACACATCTTTAAAGGCATTATAAAAAAATCTTCTGTAAAGCCCTCAGGGCCAGGTGTTTTCCCTATTTTCAGGTAATTTACTGCAGCTTTTAAGGGCTTCCAGTGTTTCACTTTACTCCCTTGGAATATCAGTTAGCTTCGGGTCATTGATGTTGCATGGGTGAGGGCCAAAGAGATCTGTTCAGCCATAAACAATGTCTCATAAAAAGTCTGAATTTCTTGAGCTTATTGGGTTCTGTCTTTAGAGTTTTTCCATCTGGAGTGAGCAACTCCTTAACATGGAACTCTGCAACTTTTTCCAATAAGAGTCAAGCCAGGTGGTGGCCTATTTTGTTGTGAGTCTGATACGAATGTTGTTTCAAAAGCAGGAGAGTCAGTTCTGCTCTATTAACCATTATGGCACTCAGGTTGCCCATCAGTGCTGTTAACTGCTGCATGCTTGTGAGCACCGGTGCTTGTTAAGATTGCCTCATTACAGTGTGTATCTCTGCTTCTAATATTTTGATCGGTAGAGGGCATCGTTTTTTTTATGTTTGCCAATAAGGAGAAGTTTTCCAAGTAAATTGGCCCTGAAGGTGTCTCATCGGGTAGCTGTGGACATAGCATCGGTATCATTAGTTGTGAAGTATTCGTCAATACTTCCCCTATGTCTTCTTTAAGGATGGTGTTGCGTGACAAAGATGAATGCAGGAGCCACCTCAGAGTGTCGGCTTACATAGCTTAGGTCTATGGCCATACACAGCACAGGACCAGCCTACCTGAACCACCACGTCTCCTTCCACACAACCGCCAGATCCCTCCGCTCCACCCAGATGGCCCTGGCCACCGTCCCTCGCATTCACAAAACCACCACCGGAGGTCGATCTTTTACCTACACTGCAGCGAAGAGCTGGAACAACCTCCCCCTGCACCTCAGACAAAGTCCGTCGCTCACCATCTTCAGGAAGAACCGCAAGACATGGCTCTTCGGATGAGGCCTCCGTATCCCCCCCACCTCCAGCAACTTGAGATCCTCACGGGTGAGTAGCCGCGCTTTACAAATACTGATTGATTGATTGATGTGTGTATGGTATGGGTGCATGATCTGAAATCAAGATATGGTCAATCTCTGATTTAATTAGCAATGGTGTGACGATGCGAGGACCTGCGCCGCCCCATTTGCGGACCGCGGTCAGATCGGCGGACCGAGTCCTGGACAGCCGTTTCTGCCACAGGCCGCGTTTTGAGCCGCGTTTCGGCCGCTGCCTATTTTTTGGTCCACAGCGCAACTGGTACATCTTTCTCTTTGGCGCTGCGCCCGCTTTTTGCCCTTATAATCTCTCTTACCTATTCTGTCTTTTTTCTTTTTTCTTGTTTTCTCTTTCTTTGTGGTTTCGCTCTTAGCCATCTTTTCTTCTTCCCAGGAGGCTGTGTTTCCTTCCCTGCATGCTTTGCTTCCTCTTTTACACTATGGCTATTATTCCATGCACTCTAATGTGGCTTTTCCCAATTCAAGATTGTGTCTTCAGAACTTCCTGCATGTCACTTCCTGTTTGCCAGCATATAAGCACAGTTGGTCTTCTGTCCCTTGCGTTGCAAACACTTCCGTTCTGGTGGTGCTCCTTGTTCCAGTATCCAGTGATTTTTGGACTTATCCTGTTTTTTCTTGTCTGCAGTTTTGGCTTTTCCAGTTCATATTACGCTTCTCTTTTTTCTTGCCTCTTTTTCAGGAGTTCCCTGTTTCTGAGGTTTTTCCCAGGATTGGGTTTTTTCCTCTGGAACTCCTTCTGGAGGTCACGGTCTGCCTGGTGTTACTCTATCAGCAGCACAGTGGCTACTGGAAAGGGTCACCCTTACCTTGGACAGTCCAGAACCAGCAAGAGACCAGGTGATGCCTCAAGACTGACAGACAATTGCGGTAAGAAGAATTCAGATCGTGACAAATGGAGCCATTGCATTGCTCTTCAAAATATAGGCCATCATTACAACCCTGGTAGTCGGTGATAAAGCGGCGGTAATACTGCCAACAGGCCGGCGGTAAAAAAAATATAATTATGACCATGGCAGAAACCGCCAACACACACAACCACTTTAATAGACCGACTGCCACGGCAGTAGCAACAATCACCGCGGCGGAAACCGCCAACAGCAAGGCGGAAGACAGTGTACCACCCACAATATCACAACAGGCCTACCTTTTCTGGGGTGGTACCAATGCCATCAAAAGCACGGCGGAAAAAGTACACAGAAGGCAAAGGACTCACCTCTGGAGACTCAAGGAACAACCACGACACCATGGAGCCCGAACTGCAGGTGTTCCCCATGCTGGTCTACCTCCTTCTACACCAGGAATGCCAATGCTGGTGACGACGACCACGGTGAGTACTGCCGCCTTGCACACAGGGGAGGGGAAGGAAAAAGAGAGTGACACACACGCAACACCTCCAACACCATACACACAAACAGATGCAGTAACATTACATATTCACCCCTACCCCTCAGGAATAATGCAAGGACAAAATGATTTGAAGAAAGTGAGAGTAATAAGATAAAATACTAGAAATACATCCTCAAAAATCAAAACAGTATTTACAGATATACAAATTAAGGGAAGGGACACTGCCCAGTCCATAATGTCTGTGGGCCACAGGGCCATATCACATAGGCCAAGGCCCTACTTGACTCCTGCCTCAATACGGAGAGAACACTGCTGGGGCATCAGGTCAAACATACACAGGCACCTCTGGGGGAAGGGGAATGGGGGGGCACCTCAGCCGGAAAATGGTACAACGCCACTGCTCCTGAATGGGGCTACATGCCCTCTGCAATGTCCTGGGGAGTGCAAGGCCACAGTCTCTCAAGTGGGTGGTTTGCCCACTGCCTGGTCCTGGGGAGTGCAAGGCCACAGTCTTTCTAGTGGGTGGTTTGGCCTCTGCTTGGTCCTGGGGAGTGCAAGGCCATAGTCCCTCTAGTGGGTGGGTTGCCCACTGCTTGGTCCTGGGGAGTGCGAGGCCACAGTCTCTCAAGTGGGTGGTTTGCCCACTGCTTGGTCCTGGGGAGTGCAAAGCCACAGTCTCTCTAGTGGATGGCTTCTACACTGGTTCTGGAGGGAGCCTTGTGCCCAGTATGCTTCATCCTGGCAAGGAGGGGGTGAGTGGATGCCTTCTTCCACTGGTTCTGGAGGGGGCCTTGTGCCCAGTGTGCTTCATCCTGGCAAGGAGGGGGTGAGTGGATGCCTTCTTCCACTGGTTCTGGAGGGGGCTTTGTGCCCAGTGTGCTTCATCCTGGCAAGGAGGGGGTGAGTGGATGCCTTCTTCCACTGGTTCTGGAAGGGACTTTGTGCCCTGTGACGCAGCACATGGGGAGTGCAAGGTCACAGTCTCTCACCTGGGTGTCAGATCCACAAGATGTGCTGTGGGCAGGATGCATGACACTCAATGGAGGCAGGACTACAGTCCATCCGCCAGCGGCGACGGCTGCACAGTGGTGGCAGTGCCATTGCTGGTGTCGGTGCCGCCAGTGGTGGGGGGAGGCACCAGCCCTTCCCCTGCAGCCTCGGACGGCTGCCCACTGGGGCTGCTGCTGCTGCTGCTGCCAGTGGTGCTGGTGCTGCTAGTGTTGGGGGGAGGCTCCATCCCTTCCCCTGAAGCCTTGGATAGCTGAAGTGGCCAGGTTGGTGGTGGGGGCCCAGATCCTGTCACAGCACCAGGCAGACCCTTTGCCCTTGCCCTTGGCAGCTGGTGGTGCCTCCTTGCCCTTGGCAGCTGGTGGTCCCTTCTTGCCCTTGGCATCTGGTGGTTGTTCCTTGGCCTTGCCCTTGGCAGCTGGTGCAGGCACACTGCCAGTGCTGATGGGTGTCTCCTTGGAGCCTCTCACACCTGCAGTAGCTGCCGAAACTACAGTGGCCGTGGACTGGGTGGCTGAGGTGCTGGCCTGGGTTCTGCCCACCCTGGCCCGAAGTGAAGGACGGGGAGGAGGGGTAGGGAAGAGGTCAAGGGTGGAGAGGAAAAGCTTCTTAGGGACACTGGTGCGGGAAGAGGGTGAAGGTTTGGGAGTGGAGGAAGAGGGAGTGGTTGTAGAGGTGTCTGTCTGCTGTGTTTGGGTGCAGGTGCATGGGCTGGATGCTGTTGTGAGGTGGATGGCTGTTAGGTGTCTGAGTGCTTGCGTTTGTGTACCTTGGGAGGAGGGGGCACAGACACAGTGGGAGAGGACACAGGGGACGTGTGCATGGATGTGGGGGTGGTAACTGCCAGTGAGGGGCGTGTACTGATAGGCGTGATGTTGGTAGTGGATGAGGATATAGTGCATGCAGGTGTGAGTGGAGATGCTACTGGGAGGGAGGTGGACGAGGAGGAGGAGGGGGACACAGTGGAGGCAGTGGATGTTGGTGTGTCTGCTTCTGGATGGTGTTTGTGTGAGTGCCTGTGTGATGATGTGTGGTGCTTGTGTTTGCCTGAGCCACTCCTGTGTGTTGTCTTGGGTGCATGCTGGTCTGATTGTGTGCTTGGGATAGGTTGGGGTTCAGGGGAATGGGACTGGGTAGAGGAAATTGGAGGGGGGAGGCTAGAGACAGGGACAATGGCTGCCATCAGGGAGGAGGCCAGACCCTGGAATGATCTCTGTTGGGCCGCCACGCCAGAGAGAATGCCCTCCAAGAATACATTTGTATGTTGCAAATGCCCTGCCAGCCCCTAGATGGCATTCACTATGGTTGACTGCCGAACAGAGATGGATCGCAGGAGGTCAATAGCCTCCTCACCCAGGGCAGCAGGGCTAACTGGGGCAGGGCCTGAGATGCCTGGGATGAAGGAGATGCCCACCCTCCTGGGTGAGTGGGCATGGGAAACTCGCTGAGGGGCTGCTAGGAGGGCGGTGCTGGTATGGGGGTGGGGGCTGTACCTGTAGTTGGGGTGGCCACAGAGGTGTCCGCCACCAGCAGGGAGCTTTGATCAGAGGAGGTATCACTGTTAGAACTATCCCCTCCTGTCTCCGCCGTGGTGCTCCCCTCGCCCTCCGTCCCACTGGTGCCCTCCAGGGCCATTTGGGATGCAGATCCCTCCGTCACCGGTGCCTCTGCTCCTCCACCAGATGATGCTAATGCACATAAGGACAGTGTGACAAAACAAAAAGGGGGGGAGAGACAGGATACACTTAGTCAATGCCAGCAACAACACCACCGTTGGCGTACACAACACACAGGGGACAGCCCTACGCACTAGGCGATGCACTACCACTCACAATGCTAGTCACCAGGCCATGGACAGTAATACCTAACGCTAATAGCAGCATACCTGAGACCCACAGATCCCTTCCCAGTAGTAGATGCCCACTAGCATGTTTGGGGTTGGAGTGCATCAGCCCCTGCCCAACATGGAACCTACCCTGCAATGTCCGGCCTGGCCTAGGGGCACCCACAGGCCCACATCCCCCACCCAGAGACCACCCCACCACGCGCAATTTGCAGATTTGGAAACTGTACTCACCCCCTTGAAACTGTACTCACCCCCTTGTGGCTGCTGTGATGCCCTCAAGCGCCCACCCAGCTCCGGATAGGGCACCACCAGTATGCAGAACTTCAGGGGGGTCAGGGTTCGACAGGCACCCCTTCCTCATTGGGAGGCCATCCCCAGCTGGGCCTCCGCCGTCTTCCTTGCCCAGCGTCTCAGGTACTCCCACCATTTGCGACAGTGGTGCTCCGCCTGCCGTAGACCCCCAGGGCTCGCATGTCCTTGGCGATGGCACGCCATATACCCTTTTTCTGATGTGCGCTGACCTGCAGAAAAATGAAAATGGAAAAAGGGATCAGTCATACCGTCCGGCCTGTTACACCCATGACCCACCATATCCCTCCATCCCCTTACGCACATACATTGCCCACCAT
The DNA here is from genome assembly GCF_031143425.1 of Pleurodeles waltl. NCBI lineage: Eukaryota > Metazoa > Chordata > Amphibia > Caudata > Salamandridae > Pleurodeles > Pleurodeles waltl. Next base: position 150,726,054 of record NC_090441.1, on the reverse strand, counting down.
ACATGCTGCACGCTGCCCAGGATCCCTCCACCAGCCCCCCTTACACGAGGCCTTCACACACATCACACCATGCATTCATGCCCCATGCATCGGGCCTACAGTGTTCTCACCTGTTGGTCTGGAGGCCCATAAAGCAATCGGTACTGGGGTAGGACCCCATCCACCAGTTTCTCCAACTCTGCAACGTGAAGGCAGGGGCCCTTTTCCCAGTGACTCGAGCCATGGTCACTTCCAGACACAGGTCACAACAGCACTTGCAGTGTAGGTCCTCTCCTGTTGAAGGTCAGGTAGCAAGTGAGTGAACAGATAGAAAATGGTGGCGTACATCACCATTGGCTACTGCAACCCATAGGGCCCAATGATAACCAATGAGGAGATGAACGGCGGTACGTGACCGGCTCCCGCAACGGCGCACAGCGTCTGCGGCATTACCTCATTTCCACCTGTCCCTCCACACAGGACAGGCGTTCGCCATTTCAGGGGGGGCAGTCCATGGCACCTAACTGCGTCACAGCCGACATAAGCACATTTTCTGACTAAACATAAACATACTGTTTCTGTCACAACATGCAATGCATTGTACATTGAGGAAATGTTGAAAACTGACCAGATGCTCATCGTTTTGCCCCCCGAATACAACCGCCGAGGCTGAATAGGAGATGGAGACATCCCCCTGTGTACAGTCCCCTGGTGGACTTGACAACAATGGAGGACAGGCACATTATCCTCACCTACAGACTTGATAGGGCCACAATCCAAGAGCTGTGTGCCCAATTAGAGCCAGACCTGATCTCAGCTATCCGTCAGCCCACTGGGATCCCCCCTCTTGTGCAAGTCCTATCTGTGCTCCTTCCAAGTGATAGTGGCCATGTCAGCAGGAATGTCCCAGCCAATGTTCTCAAATGTGCTGACCAGAGTGTTGTCTGCCCTGATGAAACACATGTGCAGCTACATTGTTTTCCCCCAAGTGGAGGATTTGGCCACAGTGAAAGCTGACTTCTATGCAATGGGACATATCCCCAACATTGTTGGGGCAATTGATGGTACACACATTGCCTTTGCCACCCCCCGGAGAAATGAACAGATGTTCAGAAATCGAAAGAGCTTTCACTCCATGAATGTGCAGATAGTGTGCCTGGCTGACCAGTACATCTCTCATGTGAATACAAAGTATCCTGGGTCTGTGCATGCTGCCTATATCCTGAGGAATAGCAGCATCCCATATGTGATGGCTCAACTCCAGAGGCATAGGGTGTGGCTAATAGGTGAGCCCATGGCCCCCGCCCAGTGTATTTTGGTATAGAGTGTGTGGGGTTGGCCCTAAGAGTGAGTGTCTGGCTAACAGGTATCCCTCGATATTTACAGGTGACTCTGGTTATCCCAACCTCTCATGGCTACTGACCCCAGTGAGGAATCCCAGGACAAGGGCAGAGGAACGTTACAATGAGACACATGGGTGAACAAGAAGAATTATAGAGCGAACCTTTGGCCTCCTGAAGGCCAGGTTTTGGTGCCTCCATCTAACAGGTGGATCCCTGTGCTACTCACCCAAGAAGGTGTGCCAGATCATCGTGGCATGTTGCATGTTGCACAACCTTGCCTTGAGACGCCAGGTACCTTTTCTGCAGGAGGATGAGGCTGGAGATGGGCGTGTGGCAGCAGTGGAGCCTGTGGACAGTGACGAAGAGGAGGCAGAGGAGGAGGATGTGGACAACAGAACATCTATCATTCAACAGTACTTCCAGTGACACACAGGTAAGACACTGTAACTTCACCTTCCATTGCAGTTTTGCATTGTAAATTTTCACTGGCAGGCTGCTGTTCCCACTACTATGGCCACTTACTGTACCCATTGACATGCCTATTCACAGATATTTGTGCCCTACTCTGGCTCCTGGTGTATTGACTGCAGCACAATACAGGTCATACCTCTGTATACATTACGTACAGTCTACTTGCAATGTCTACAGATTATTAAAGGAATACATACTTAAATCATTTGGCACACTACTTACTTGTCTTTTTTCAAAGGGTGTTTATTTAATTGCTAAAAATGTAATGGGGATGTGCAGTGGGCTTGGGTAATGGTGGAGGAGAGTCCAGGATAGAGTCCAGTCTCTTTGTATCACAGGTGCATTGTCCAAGGGGGCATAAGAAGTGGGGCAATGGCAGTTCAAGGTGGACAGGGTGACAGAGTGGGACACAAGGGTGACATTCAGGAGAGTCTCCTGGCGGGGATCTTGCCAATGTTCTCTGACTTCTACCTGGATCGCAGGGAGCGTTTGCGGGGTGGTTCTCCTTCTGCAGGGGGAGGGGTGCTGGTGGTCTGTTGTTCCTGTGGCAGGGCCTCCTGTCCACTAGCGTCAGCGGAGGTGGAAGGCTGTTCATCGTTTTGGCTAGTGGCTAGTGTCAGGGGCCCATTGGTGTGCCACTGCCTCCCTTATGGTGTTGGCCATGTCTGCCAGCACCCCTGCAATGGTGACCAGGGTGGTGTGGATGTCCCTCAGGTCCTCCCTGATCCCCAGGTACTGTCCCTCCTGCAGCCGCTGGGTCTCCTGCAACTTGGCTAGTATCTGGCCCATCGTCTCCTGGGAATGGTGGTATGCACCCAGGATGTTGGTGAGTGCCTCGTGGAGAGTCGGTTCCCTGGGCCTGTCCTCCCCCTGTCGCACAGCAGTCCTCCCAGCTTCCCTGTTGTCCTGTGCCTCTGTCCCCTGAACTGTGTGCCCACTGCCACTGACCCCGGGACCCTGATCATCCTGTGTTTGTGGGGTTGCCTGGGGTCCCTGTAGTGGTGGACACACTGCTGATTGACATGTCCTGGGGACAGAGGGATTGGCCCGCTGAGTGGGTGCTGTGCTGGTGTTTCCTGAGGGGGAGGCTCTGGGATGGTATGGCACTGTGGCTGGGTTACCGACTCTCCGGATGTCCCTGATGGGCCAGGTTGGTCATCCTGATCCAGACGAGCAGAGCTGCTGTCATCACTGTGGACTTCTTCTGTGGGGGGACTGGATGTTGCTGGCACCTCCTCTCCGGTGACGTTGTGTGGGGGACCTGTGGGGATGTAAATGTAGTGTTTTTGTTTCTGCTTGTGACATCTTGTGCATGGGTGTGTTGGCCTCTATGGTTGTGAGTGCCGTCAGTTTTGCCTTGTGTGAGTAGTTATTTTGTGGGCTAGGTGATTCTCTCTAGTGTGCATGCTGTAGTGATGGGTGTCCATGCAGGGCTGTGAGTGGTGTCCATACATTGGTGGTGCATGCAGTGCTGGGTACTGGGATGGGTGGGTTGTGATGGTGGAGTGTATGTGAGGTGGTGGGGTGATGAGGGTGAGGGTAGGGGTGGGAGTATGTGATGGCATGGCGGTGGGGGGCAAAAGTAGTAACGATTTGACTTACCAGAGTCCAGTACTCCTGCCAGGCCCTCAGGATGCATGATTGCCAAGACTTGCTCCTCCCATGTTGTTAGTTGTGGGGGAGGAGGTCGGGGTCCACCGGCAGTCCTGTGTACTGCTACCTTGTGTCTTGCTACCACGGAATGCACCTTCCCCCATAGGTTGTTCCACCTCTTCCTGATGTCATCCCTTGTTCTTGGGTGCTGTCCCACGGAGTTGACCTTGTCCACGATTCTCCGCCATAGCTCCATCTTCCTTGCAATGGATGTCTGCTGCACCTGTGATCCGAATAGCTGTGGCTCTACCCGGATGATTTCCTCCACCATGACCCTTAGCTCCTCCTCTGAGAATGTGGGGTGTCTTTGTGGTGTCATGGGTGTAATGTGTGGTGTGTGTGTGAGGGTGTATGGGGTGATGTGTTGGGTTGTGTGCTGTGAGGTGCGTGAATGGTGTATGGGTGATGGTGTTCTGTGTCTCTGGTTCTGTGGGTGCTCTTGGTGTGTCTCGCTCTCGGTTGTCAATTTCTTTGAGTCGTAAAGGGATGTGGGTAGTGTGGGTGTGTGTTTTATAGTGGTGTGGGTGTGTGGGTGTGCTGTGTGTATGAGTGTCAGGTGTGTGTAGTTTGAATTGTCCAATGTGGTGTTGTTTTGCATGTGTATGTGTATTTTGAGCGCGGCGATATGTACCGCCAATGGTTTACCGCAGTTGAATGTCTGCCTCGGTGATTCGTGGATCATAATGCTGTGGGCGTAGTTCTGTTGGCGTAACGGTGTGGGTTTTGCTACCGGCCTTTTATCACTGACCTTTGGGCTGGCGGACTTGTGTTTGTATCCGTATAGTGAGGGATTGCTATGTGTGGGTCATAATATGGGTAGCGGTATACCGCCGCAGTCGCGGTATGTTGGCGGCAGCGGGCATGGCAGTAAGCAGGACTTACCGCCAATGTCATAATGAGGGCAATAGTCTATTCACGATGATCACCATGTTGTTCTTGACATTCGCCATGCTTTCCCAGAGCACAAAGTTTGCCTTTAAAATTGTTACAAAAAGTACCTGTCTGTCCTCAATAGCTGCCTCATCTGTCCCTCAAGCCCTCCAATACCAGTTTGAAGTTTCCTGTGACTATAATCTCCACCTTTGCAAAGCCTGCTAGCTTTGTAATAACATTGGCTAAAAAATTGTCATTACCTTTATTTGGTGTGTACATTAGAAAGGGTAACAAGAAGGTTCTACTATCTACCCTGTGTAAGAATGTAGCATCTTTCTTTATCCTTAACTGTGTCCTCTGTCGGGTATTGGGTAGTCCTTGTAGTCCAAAGCTAACTTTGTTGGAGGAGGAGGAGTGTAATGCATGGAGAAGAGTCTATATTTCATTCTATATTGGTCATATTTCGTCATATGTGCCATACATCTCTCCACCCAATACCATACTAGGCCATAAAGTAGACCACAGCTGTCAAAATAAAGGCATGGCAGTTTCAGTTCGTAGATCAATTCTTGGTTTTGTCCCTTTGCCTGGTATCTCTACGAAGTTGTAATATAGTTTTGTTCCAATGTAAGTTGGTGTTTCTTCCAGGTGAGGCAAGGGTCCGATCTGCGGTTGGAGTGCCCAAAGTCTTAGTTGTCTTATATGGAAACTCTATTTCCAATGCTGTTGCTGCTTTGCCAGTGTTCGTGATATAATGGGATTTGTTGTCCTTCTCAAATTGAAACCCAAAATGGAAGGTCCACTTATACTTCATGTTCTCAGCCCTAAGCGTGTCTGTCACTGGTTTAAACAGTTGCCACCACTGCAAAGTCTTAGCTGATATATTGTGAGAGAGCTTGCATATGTGGCCCTCAAAGTTGATCTCTCCCTTCTTCCAAGCTGCTTTTATTATCACTTCCTTGATGATAATGTAATGGAGATTGGCCAAGATATTTTGAGGCCTCCTTTTCTGATGTTGGTCTATCCCGACCCATTCTGTGCACTCTGTCAATTTTTGGCGAGTCTCTGTTTTTGCCTAAGAGGGACGAAAACAAGCCTGTGACAAATGCTGATCATTAAGAGTCCTCTAAGCCCTTCTTTAGGCCTCTTATACATAACTTCTCTCTTTGAGAACACTTTTCTAGATCTTCACATCCAGCTAAGGCTATTTTTTCCATAGTGGGCATCTTCTCAAGTTCTTGCACCATTTCGAGGATGGATATCCCATGGGTCTCTATTTTAGCTTCAAGATGTATTATTCTGGTGCTTAACTAGTCTCCTAATATGTCTAGCTAAGGTACTAGGTCATCACAAGGTATCTGGAGCTTTTTTTGCAGGCTGTTGAAGAAGTCAGCTTTCGTGGTTGCCATTGTGCCACTCAGTGAACCCTTGGAAAATTGTCCCTGCTGAAACGGCTGAGAATTTGTGGTACCAAGGAAGGATTGCAGGTCTTTCTGTGCTGTTTTTTTCAGTGGCATTGAGTCTGGTGGGCTATTAGGAGAGTGTCTGTGCCAGCGTCTGTGCAAAAGTTTACAATGTGGTTATTAGAAACTGGGGCTCTAGTTAGCAGAGGTATGCACCCTGTCCAAGTAGGGACCACAATCCTAGTCAGGGCAAGTTAGAGTACACAACCTAAACTAACCTGTGCTCACCCTTTGGCAGCTTGGCACAGAGCAGGCAGGCTTAACTTAGAAGGCAATGTGTAAAGTATTTGTGCAACACACACAGTAATCACTGGAAGTACACCACAAAAAAGACTACACATGTCAAAATATAAAGCTTGTTTATCTGAATAAATCAAGATCAGAATGACAGAAATCCAATCCATTAATTATTAGGTATTCATTTTTTAGGGTTTCCAAACAAGGCTGACGTACGGTTATGGGGAAAAGCAGTAATGCCAGGGACTCCTTGGCAAGAGTGTGTTTTCTCCACAGATTAAGGTAATGTCTGGAGTGCGCTCTTCTTGATGAGCGGTTGTGTGTTAGGTAGGTTTTTCTCCAGCGCGGTCACAAGCAAACAGGTTGTGACCACGGGGGAACTGCGAGGCGGAAGCTAGCGGCACCAGGGGGAAATCAATGCTGCGGCGCTGAGACTGGAAGGGTAAAGCGAACAGTAAAGTGCACAAAGCCGCTTGGGCCTTTGATGAAAGTGGACGGCCAAGTCTAGGAAAAGCCGCTCATGGTTGTTGATGAAAGCGGATGGCAGAGTCCATCAAAGCCGTTCGAGGTTGTTGATAAAGGCAGACGACAAGGGCCAGCAAAGCTGCTTGGGGTTGTCGATGAAAATGGGTGCAAAGTACAGCAAAGCCTATCGGAGTTGTTGATGAATGTGGGTGGCAAAGTACAGAAAAGCTGCTTGGGATTGTCAATGAAAATGATCGGCAAAGTACAGCAAAACCGCTTGGGGTTGTTGAAGAATGCGGGTGGCAAAGTATAGCAAAGCCGCTTGAGTTTGTTGAAGAAAGAGGGCAATCGGAGTCACCCTGGGTCAGGTGCATGAGTCCTGGGCTACTGGGCAGAGGACAGCAGGCAGCAGGGAGGCACAGCAGTTCCTGGGAACAGTCAATTCTGGCAGAGAGGCAATTCTTTTTTGTTTTGCAATTCTTTATTTAGGAGTCATGAAAAGCATATTACAAAGCCATACAATGGTTAAGCAATCCCACTGATATATGAACAGTGAAAAATATCCAAAAAAATCAAACATATAACGGCAGGGACCATCTTAGTTCAACCGTCTGTTTTCCCAGCCACGGTCCTAAAAGGACAGTTGTAAGGAGGATCCAGGTGAGGAGGGAGCCTGTCGGGGAAACAGTAGGTGAATCCCCATCCGCCGAGCTATCCACGGGCCAAGATTTGCATTGGACAATAGGAAAGGTTAAGAAAAGGAGGCAAGGAAGCAGCAACGGAAAATGTCTAGGTAGAGGGTCTGGTCATTGATAGGACTCCAGTCCTAAGAGTAGGAGGTGAGAAAGGCCACGTGCAGAGAACGGATATAGATAGAGGGATACTGCAGGTGTGGGAGCGTGGGGGGAGATAAACAAGAGTGGGTGGTATGCAATGAATGGGGATGTGAAGGGAAGCGGGAACATGAGGGGGAAAGAGGGAGTTGAGGTGTGGCAATAATGATTATGTTCAAATGCAGTAAAGTGTAGTTTAGGAATTTAGTACAGTGATATAGCAGTGGCTCTTACAAGAGGAAGGTGAGGGGGAGGAAGGAGGTGGGCAACAGGAGATAAAAAGGGGGGGAACTGTACGGTCCAGGTGCGAGGGTGTTGTGGAGGAAGGAGGAGGGTGGAGATGCACGTTCAGGCAAAGAGGAAAGGAAGGGAGGAATAAGCACATTTGAATTTGAAGGTTGTGGTTATATCCACTGTCGGGGAGCTGTATGGGTAGTCAGACATCTGTGGTAGCCAGAAAAGGGGCTCAGGTCTGGAGGAATACCTCTATCTTGTCTTGTAAGCTGGGTGGGGGGTGTTGTTGCACGCCAATGTCTAAGGATACAGAGTTTGCCCATTAATAACGCGGTACGCAGAAGGTACAGTGGCGAGAGAGACCTTGGATATCACCTGTGTCATGCAGGAGGAGAAGGTGGAGGATAAGAGAGGGCGGTAATGGCAAGACGTCCCGTAGCATGTTCCCCACTGCCTTCCAGCAAGGTTGAATGGTCGGACAATTGTTGAGTATATGTAGCAAGTCGCAACGGGGTTGGGGACAACGCCAACAGGTCGCATGGGGCAGGAGCCCCGCAGCCCTAAGTTTCTAGGGCGTCCAGTACTATTCGTGCAGTGTTTTGCAGAGACAAAATTTCAGGCGAGCCTCACGTCTAGCTCATATTCCAGTTGCAGGAATGCCTGCCGCTTAGTTTTGAGTGTAATTAAGAGGGGTAGGGAAAATAGATGACGGTTTAGGATGTTATGCATCCCAGGCACGACTCCCTGGAAGGAACCCCAGGTTTCAAGGTAGCTGAGCACTGGGGAGCGGTGAAGCACCCACGGACATGCTCCCATGCAGCAGTGGAGACAGTGTTAAAGCTGAAGGAATTGCCACGAGTTATGGCCGGGTAAGTCAAATTCTTCCAGAAGGGTCGCAAATGTCTTCAGATTCCCGTTGGCTAAAAGTTGATCAATATGTAAGAGGTATTTGATCCGCCCAATCTCCCAATTGATCGTTTTTTCCCTTATTAACAAACCTGCATTATCCCACAGAGGGGCATGTTCATGGATCCTAGGATCCACTCCTAACAAGCGGTGTGCCCTTCTTCAGGAATTCAGCATGGCTTGGATCATGGGGTTGGTGGGTCTGGGCAGGGTAGCTCTTGCATTGTAGAGCATATTGAGGCCAGGTAGGGAGTGTGAAATTGCGCGTTCGGTTTTAAACCACACCAGCGGGTCCGGAGCATCTGGGAGCAGGAGGACAAGCTGTGAGAGATGTAACGCTAAGGCATAATGTTCTACAGAGGGCAGTCCCAACCCGCCGCACTCACAACGCTCTAGGAGTGTGGCCTTGGATACCCTGGGGCGCATTGACCCCATACGAACGCACGTATGCATCTATTCACCTCCCAGAGTGTAGGCAGGAGGATCTGCAGGAGCAGCATTCCAAGAACATACAGAAACCGTGGTAAGGTCACCATGCGGACCGCCTACACTCTCCCCCAAAGGGAGAGGCCTAGGTGGGACCATTTCTCAAAGTCCCGAATCGTACTGATAAGTAGTGGGTCTAGATTGTCTGCGACCATGTGTTCCAGGCCCTTGTTGATGAATATACCTAGGTACTTAAGACGGGACTGCTTCCACTGAACCGGGAAGTCCTGTACAGCCGGGCAGACTGTCATGGGGGACAAAGGGAGCGCTTCACTTTTATCTCAGTTTATTTTGTACCCTGAAAGCACTTCAAATTCAACTAGGATCGACCGAAGTGCTGGGAACGAGTGGGTGAGGTCCGTGAGCGTTAACAGTATTTCTTCGGCATATAAGTAGATGGTGGAGCAGCCGCCAGGAATGGGTACGCCAGAGACGAGGGTTGATCTACAGATGAGAGCAGCCAAGGGTTCAACAGCTAATAGAAAGAGCAGTGGCAACAGGGGGCAGCGTTGTCGAGTTCCTCGACTAATTGGGAAGACATCAGAAAGGAATCCCCCATAATTGACTTGTGCCGTTGGTGAGCCATATAACAAGCGGACCTTGTTGATGAATCCAGTCCCTAACCCGAATCGCTTCAGGGTTTCAAAAAGATACCACCATTCTATTTTGCTGAATGCCTTTTCGGCATCAAGGGATAGGGCGAGAGCCTCCTCCAGTGAGTCTAGGGCAGCCCATAGGGTATGCAACAGGGTGCGTAGGTGATTCCTGGAGGAGCGGCCGGGCACAAAACCCACTTGTGTGTGATGAATAAGGGACGGTATAACCTTCTTGAGGCGGGATGCCAGCATACCTGCCAGTATCTTAATATCTCCATTGAGGAGGGAGATGGGGCGGTAGCTGGCACATCATAGAGGGTCTTTCCCAGGTTTAGGTCAGACTGCTATAGGCGCCCTGCTGGAAATAGGACTCAGCTAACCTGTGTGTTCCGCTCCGCAAAAGGCTTCATAAAGGGATTCCACCGTCTCTGCTCCTGTGTATTTATAGAATTCTGCCAAGAACCCATCGTCGCCCGGGGCCTTGTGATAAGGGAGTTTAGCAATAGCCTGTGCAATCTCTGTTTTACTTATTTCTTCTTCTAAAAGTGCCCTGCATTCCTCCGTAAGCCTAGGAATACGTGCTTTCTCGAAAAATTAGGTCAGTTTATCGTGATCTTCTTCCATTTCGGGAGTATATAAGGCCTGATAGAATCATCTGAACGTGTTGGCGATGGCCTGGGTGGGTAAGAATCGTGCCATCAAGGTCAGAATGGCTGGTATGGCCAGCGCTGCTTCTCGTTGGTGAAGTTGGGCAACCACTAGTCGCCCTGCCTTTTCTCCGTGTTCAAAGTGTCGTCCTTTCATCCGCTGCAATGCATATTCCGCCTGGGAGGTATAGAGAGCATTCAGGTCCTTTTTGGCCTGTTCGAGATCGTGGCGAATGAGGGAGAGGGAGTTGCAGTGTATTTGCGGGTGCACGTTGCTATTCGTTCTTCTAAGGCTTTTTGGCAGGAAAGTCTCTGAGCGTTAGCAATAGCAGCGTCTCTCATGAGCCATCCCCTTACCGTTGCTTACGCTGCTGCCTATAAGGTCTGTGGAGAAGAGACTGGTGAATAACTGCCCTGCAGAGCGGTGGAAGAGAGAGCGTTCCACGACGCCTGATGACCACACCCAGGTGTTTATCCTCTTGTTGTCCGTTTGGTGTTGTTGGGTTGGGTGTGATGGGTCACATTCTCTCCGTTAAGGGCTACAATGCTGCCTTTATCTATGGACCCCATATGTTTCTCCTCTGGCCCCTGGGTCCCACTGTAGAGATGGCCCCTCCAGAGATGGTCAAGTCTCCTTAATATCCTTTGACGCAGCAAGACATCCATGAAAGAGGGTAACACTCTGTTCAGAGCATCTGCTTGAATGTTCTCCACTCCTGCAATACAAGATAACGTGATGGAAAACAGATGGGCTTCCACCCATGACAGCAGAAAGTGGACCAGGAAATCAAACAGAGGAGACTTAATTCCTCCTTTGCATCTGATATACCACGCAGACACTTTGGTGTCTGATTCTTGAAATTGAAGAGCAAAAAACTGGATCTCTCCTCAAATTACAATGAACTCCTCCCATTTTGAGGATCGTTACGCCTCCAGACTAGACCAAAGATACCCAGAGTTGCTCCACACCACGACCTGCTGGCATCTTGTAAGGTTAGCAGAGGAGGATGAACACCCCACTAGATGCCACTGGAGAGTTAGATGAATACCACTGTGAGTAAGAGCCTCAAACGTCTTGCATTGCGTTTTCACCGTCGAAGCATATGATGGAAAAGAGTCTGACCTAGGGCAGTATAAAGACCCATGCCACCACGTCTCCCTGTGACCTCAAACATACATGAGCAGAGGCTCTCTTACTCCCAAAGAAATCAGTCATATGACAGCTGAATTTAAGTGCTCCGTCTTGAGAAAAATTAACTTTGCAAAGCTGGTGTCAAAAAGAGCCCCTATGAAATCTATATATTGAGATGACCCAGGCGAGATGCGTCCTGATAATCCACCTTAACCCCTGTATCTCGGAATTAAAAAAGGACTGTGTGAATCACCAGAGCGATAGACCCAGGATCAACTAGTTATCACGATAAGTGTGCAGAAGAATGACCTTTGCATGCAGAACATCCCCCGGGAGCTAGCTGATTGGTAAACACCCTTGGCACTTATTTCAAGTCAAAAAGTAGGACTTGGAACTGGTCTTGACCTGATGGACGACGAATGGAAGAAAAACTTTGATGAGGTAAAAATATGAGACTATGGATCCTGCAGGTCGACAGATACCATATGGGTGGTCTTCCTTGGACCTGGGAAACCTGACAGCTCTGTAGGAGAATCTGCTCAGAATAGCACAAGTGCCACCAAGGGTACAAGGGAGAAGTCTGATAGGAAGACAAGCTTTGTATGCCCCATAAATTGCAGCAAGCAGTTTGCAAAGGATCTCAGCCAAATGTGCTGTTGCATGGCAAGCCAATGAAAGTTAGAGAGGTTTTGGGCAATGGAATAAAACGGCCTGAGGTTAAGTATCCTTCTAATGAAAACATATTCCCTCCGTTAACACCCTTGAGAGTGCAGGGCCGCCCTTCTTGCTGTTCTGCATACTAAATATGGCAAATAAATACTTTATTACTTACCTCAGATTATTTTTCTCAGACGGCAATTATCGAGAATGTTTTGAAACCAATTAAATGGCGCCAAGAGCAGAAAATGAGCGCACTCAGCGGGGGCGGTAAAACAACAAGGGGGGGTGACCAGGTACAGTGCAATTTAGAAATAATACGGAGATGGAGGAGGGTGGCGTTAACCTGAAAAAAGCAGCTGTGAATCTTACAAATATATTGACGTCGGTTCAGCTCTTTTGATTGAAATAAGTAATTGGGGATAATTTAAAATTGAATCGTTGTTTTGGAGGAGGGCAACCGTTTTAAATGAAGTTCCGCGTTTGCACGTGATTTCAAGGTGATGTGCTGCATGGTGAAGTTCTTAGGCCATTCACGTATCCGATTCTGACTAACATTAAGGCATTGCTGCCACGTGACTCCATCTCATGGGCGAGAGACAACATGCTGTTTAGAGTTCCTGCTGGAAAGGTTATAGGGTAGGGTGACCAGGGGCCACATGTACAAAGATCCGGTTTTGCGACTCGCAATGACACTGTCTGCGATTCGCAATGGGGTAGCAAATGACCTACTTCATGAATATTCATGAGGTAGGTCGCAATTTGCGACCCCATTGGGAATGGCCCCCCTCACAGGGATGGTGACCTGCTGGAGAGCAGACCGCAATGTCGGTGACTGCTTTTAAATAAAGCAGTTTTTTTTTTTAAATGGAGCCCTTTTTCCTTAAAGGAAAATGAGATGCATTTCAAAAACAAAAATGAAAAGTTTTCTTTTCATTTTTTCAGAGCAGGCACTGCCTGCTCTGAAAAAATATTTTGCTGCCATTCAAAAAGGGGAAGGGGTCCCGTGGGGTCCCCTTCCCGTTTGCGAATGGGTTAGCACCAGTTTGAAACTGGTGCTAACTGCGATTGTTTTGTGACCGCATTCACGGTCACAAAACAATGCTACTACGCACTGCGACTCGCAAACCTATTTTGCGATTCGGTAAATGGATTACTGAATCGCAAAATAGGGTCTGTACATACCAAAATGTTTTTTTCCTGTCGCAAACGGTACGATTCTGCGAATCGGGCCGTTTGCAACAGGAAAAATGGTACGTACATGTGCCCCCAGATTTTTAGCACCAAAAACTGGGACGGCACAGACATAGAAGTAGCACTTAGCAAGTGACTCTATTGGCAGCCATATTAACAAATAAGGTTACCAGATAACCTCAGGTCACCGCAAGGAAGTTGCGGTTTCATTTGACAACCTAATGCATTCTGGGAGTTGTGGACCTGGCTCACTCCAGTTGTCCATATCGAACACATCTAAAAAAAACTATGATTTGCAAAAGAAAAGTCCAGGATTGGGTTTTTGGCCAACTGCAGAGGAAAATATCCACCTGCCCTGATGGCCTGTCTATTGTGTGAACATTTTAAAGAGCAGGTTTTTATTAATTAATAACACTGTTGTATGCTGCACTGGCTGACCTACTACAATTTACCTTTTCCTTGTGTTGTCTGCAATCTACAGTCCTCTGGCCGAGAGGTGCCTGGCTTTCATGGACGCCATCTTTATTTTGGTTACCTTTTTTAAATTATTGCATTTTAATTATTGCATATTTAGAATTTGAGGCTATTATACTGAGAATGTCTGGCCTCTTTTATAACTGGTTCATTTCTTATTTTGATTTGCTTTTATGGACAGTTTTTTTTTTTTACCCCTTTTTCCTTTATGCTGCTGCATGCCTTTGGGTGGAGCTGGGTTCTCTGCATGTGCCATCCCCGTGTCCCTCTAGCATTAAATGGTGGTGTAGCATGGCTGCTCAGTGGACCCATTCAGCGGGTGAGCTGAAGGCGTGCCTAAGGCAAGTTTTATGATTGATTCGAGCCCGGTGGGAGTTTACGTATCTGTGGTGAAACGACATCGTCCTTTCTTTATACTGGAGTAACTGACTAGCGTTGGATGTGCCGGACGAAAAGGATTAAGCAGTGCTTTTCTAAGCAACAATTATTGTGATTTAATCCACTTTGATATATTGTCCCTAGGATGGTCTCATGGACGGTTTGAGCCTTGGGAGACTGAAACGTCGACCTTATTCTCTCCATGACGCATTCATCGCATGAGCTGCTGGAGTCCATTAGGAATGATTTCTGATTGTTTGAAAGACTGCACATAGGACTCAAACCTTTTGTGGTTGGAGGGTCAAGAGGGTTGGTGCTCTCCTCCTGGCCTTTGGATGTAAAGGGATTGGTGACGAGGGGTCACCAGTGCATTTGTATAAAAACACTAAAAATTCTCTTTGTTGCTTTGCTATATTGATGAATATATTATTTGTGAATATATAAAAATTCTTCATTTTTCCAGAAACAAATTACACGCTGTTCGATGATTTATTAATTTATGAAATTGGATTTATGGTTAATTACAACATTGATAGTATTATATATTGCTGAAATATTTGTATGCAAATAATTCCTCCAGGACCATTGTGTGCTTTACAGTTTAGATTACCCAGTTCTTTGGGGAATATTGGGCTACCCTGTTTCTTTGCAACAATAAGGCAAGCGTGCCTGCACAGGTCACGGCCAACCATGGCCAACCATGCTGCCAGATTTGATCTCTCCAAGGTGTTTGTGTCAAAAAGCTTCTTGGGCCTTATAGATATGCCTTGTGACCCATGTGTTTTTATTCTTTCCCTAATCTCTGACAGCAACCCGAGACCACCACAGCGGACCTTCAAACGCATGGCTTGCTCTGCCTGCATACTTCCCAGACTCATTCTTCTTGCCACTCCTCAAGTAGCGTCCACACCCCCAGAGGCCCGAGCCTAGGTAAAGCTTGCCTCTGGAATGTGAGATCAGCTATAAAAAAACAAGCTCTCATTAGCTTCCCTATTAGCTCACAGAATCTAGATAGCCTTCTGTTAACTGACGCCTGGATCACTGATGCCTGTCTTCCACTTTTAAATGACCTTGTTCCGCCCCATTATAAACTACTTAAACTAAAGCATCTTCCCTAGCCTGGGTAAATGCCAATGTTACGTCACACACGAAGCTAGGATTTACACATCTTTATTTGTCTGCGTACACCTTCAAACTCAACATTCTAAACCTGCATTCACTTCATCACGTTCTAACACTTACGTCACAGTTCTACGAAGTCCATCAGGAGCCAAAAGGGTTCTGTCATGAATAACTCACATGACACTGCATTTCCCTGTTAGACCTGGCATCCTTGGCGTGGTTTTCTCTGTCTTTTTGCCTCTGCTTCCTGTGTTTTTGACTGTGTGCTGGACTTCGATTTTGCTGGTTTTGGTACTGTGGGCACTTTACCACTGATGACCAGTGCTAAAGTGCAAGTGCACTCAGTGTAAACTGTGTTTGTGATTGGCTTTTCCCTGATTGGCATATTTGATTTACTAGTAAGTCCCTAGTAAAGTGCACTAGAGGTGCCCTTGGCCTGTAAATCAAATACTACTAGTGGGCCTGCAGCACTGATTGTACCACCCACACGAGTAACCCAGCAAACATGGCTCAAACCTGCCACTGCAGTGTCTGTGTGTGTAGTTTTGAACTGCCAGTTCAACCTGGCAAATGTACCCACTTGCCAGGCCTACATTGTTTCCTTTTTGTACATGTAGATCACCCCTATGGTAGCCCCATGGGCAGGATGCAGTGTATGTTAAAGGTAGGACATGTACTGATGTGTTTTAGATGTCCTGATAGTGAAATACTGCCAAATTGTTGTTTCACTATTGCAAGGCCTATCTCTCCCATAGGTTAACATAGGGACTGCCTTTAAATATCTTTTAAGTGCAATTTCCCATTGGGAGCAAATAGAGATTAGGAGTTTGGGGTCTCTGAACTCACAATTTAAAAATACATCTTTTGGTAAAGTTGGTTTTTAGATTGTCAGTTTAAAAATGCCACTTTTAGAAAGTAGGCAATTTCTTTCTTAACCATTCTGTGCCTCTGCTTGCCTATAGAATCCACGTCTGGGTCAGACCGACAATTGGGCTGTTTGTGAATTCCCTCTAGACCGTGACACGAAGGGAGCTAAGGAGTGTCCTGCAGATTCTAATGAGTCTCCAGGGATAGAGTAGGGAGGGAAGAGATGACACACCTGAAAGGGCAGTGCCTGTCCTCACACAATGCAGTTTCAACCCCCTGGTGTGTGTCTAGGGCCAGGCCTGGGCAAGGCAGGATCTTGTCAACAACAGATACTTTCCTTTGGGGTTTGCCTACTTGAAAGGCAGAAATGGGTATAAGTAGTGGACCCAAAACCCCAGCCTTATAGATTACTTCTGGATCAAGAGGAACCTCTGCCGAGGAGAAGAGCTGAAGAGCTGCCCTTTGCCTGTGAGTGTGCTTTGTTGGGTTGGCCTGCAGTTGTTGTTTCTACTTGTAAGAGGGGAAAGAGTGAACCTAATGGTGTTTTCCTACTTGTGAAGTGTCTCCAAGGTCTTGGACTGAGCTTGCCCCCTGTTCTGAAGTCTCAGGACCATCGAAAACTTCCTCTTCCAGCACCTGGACTGTCTTGCTGAGACTCCTTCCCTGCGAAGTGGTACCCTATCCAGTCCCTGGGCCCTTGAAAGGAGAAGCTGGTGGAACCAAGGCTGAAAACCACGCACCGGAGCCGAGCGGGAGAAAAATCGACACAGCACCCGCCTCCCGGCTGAAAAATCGACACACCACCTGCATCCTGGCTGGAAAATCAACGCAACACCCGCCTGCAACTCCCAAAATCGTGCATCACCCACGCAGCGCACCTCCTCATCACAGTGGGCCAGGATTTCGTACGCATCGTCGCTAGGCATCAAAACCACAGTGAGCCTGCATGGACCCGAGGTGAGGTTGCCAGTCTGGAAACTGACACATCATTCCTCTGCGGGACAGAGGAGGAACGATACATCACCTACCCAACCGGAGAAGAATTAATGCACGGCCTCACTTTCAAGTCAGGAATCGACGCATCGCTTACTTTTCTGATGCACGCTCGCCAGTGCGGCTTTATTTTTGACACGTACCAGATACTTTGTGTAAAAACAACGCATCCGTTGATTCCTATAGATTAAGACTCTTTTCACTTTAAAAATTCATATCTTTGCGTGTGTATGTTGCAGTTTTGTTTTTTTGGTCTTGGTTGATTTAGATAAATATTGGACACACCTGAAACACAACTTTTTTTTCCATGAAGACATCACTTTGTGTCCTTCATCCTTGTGCTTCTGCTTACTTTTCATGATCATAACTAACTCACTTTGGACACCTCTGGCAGCTTGTCAAGCAGCATGCTTTTCAGCTCTGGCAGCCAGGAGAACTCTCTTCAAACTATTTTTCTCTCAACATTTGTCGTCTGAATTAATCTGATATGCATCCACCGATAACGCATCATTAAATTGATTGAACTTACAATGTTTGATGAGCATATCCGTTCTCGCAATAAATTCATCTATGGTTTCACCAACTCTCTGTTGTTGTTGACTGAAAATGTACCGCAGTCAATATTGGGCACTGGGTTGAGCTTGAGATTCAGGACTTCTTTACCTTGGCGGAATGTAACTTTGTCAGCTCGCAACATTTTCTTTATTAATTCTTTCACACCCTCACCAGCACGATTCTTAAGGAACTTGATAATTCTATTGTTATCTGTTTCTTCTAGTCCATCACTTAAATCGTCAAATGTCTCTATCCAAGCAGTCCATCTATCACCAATATTTTTGGTGGTATCAAATTGTGGTTTCAGGAAGGCAGCAGCATTATACCTATTTTCTGGATTGGCTGATACTGAGAATGGAGTTCTGATACTGTCTGCTGTCCACTAAGACCCGTTTTCTTCATGCCATCTCAAAGGCCTTGTGATTCGCTGTCCTCTGTGTCATCTTGGACAGCATGTGGAACTGTGACCTACTCTTGGTCTTCATTTGAGTTTGTCACTTTTCTAGAGATCTCTTGAATTGGTCAGAGGTGCCACCTGGCAGCTTTGGTGGTGTGCCGCTCCAGGTATTGGGCAGCTCAGTAATCACACCCCTGTGCCTCTTCACCTGGTTCTGAGGTCATAGAGCTCTTCTTATTGAGTCTCTGGTAAGTGCAACAACAGAATGCTTTATTATCAATTATTCTGTCAGCTAGCACTTTTGTGTATTCTTCTCGTACCTGACTATGGTAGTTTTCTGCGCTTCTTTTCTGTCTCTATTTGAGTCTGCCTTCCCATCAAAGCGGGGTCAAGACTAATTTGCATATATCTGGGTCCAAATTGAGGTGGCGTGGTGTGCAAAATAAAGATGGACTGAGATGCAGGCCGAGTAATTACTAGTGGCTGATATTAAAACAAGCTTTACATTCATCAGTTTTGTATACTATAGTGTATTAAATTTACAGGTACTGAACCTCCCTCCGCCCGCTGCCAAGCGCTGTCAAGCCCTCTGTGCCCTACATTGAATCTCTCTCCTGTCTTGTGCCTCTTGTTCTGCCCTCTGTCTGTCTGCTGTTTGTGCCTGCATTACCCTATGTTTGTTCTGCCTGTCGTGCCCCCGCCTCATTTTCCCACTGTTTTTGCTGCCCGCTTTTATCGCCTACTCTCCCCCCACACTCCCCAGGACCTACTTAATGGTTGTCAATGTGCAACTGCACACTGCAGGTGCACTAAAAGCAAGCCCATCTGCACCTGGATCATGCCTAGCACCAGGATCCCTGGATCTGCAGAACGGTGCAGATACTCCTCCGATTGGATCCGAAACCTCATGCTGATGACCCTGCAGCATTGCCTCGCCTCGATCCACAAAAGACCCCTTCTCCTGCCACAACTGCTGCTTCTCCTGCGACATAGGAACCTCTGCAACCTCCACCCAGCAGACTTCTGGCCACAAACCACAGCTCCACTGTGTACTTCTCAACGTCCGATCCCTCTGCAAGCACGCCATGGAAATCTGGGACATCATAACCACCCTAACCCCCTGGATCGCCGCCCTCAAAGAAGCTAGTCCCATCTCTGCAAACTCCCTTGAACTCTGTGTGCAAAACCTCTCCAATTGGATCTCCTCAGTCACCTACACCATCGCCCCCCTTAAGAGCACCACAAGCAGCAAACCCACCAAGCAAGCCAGATGGTTCATCCAAGAACTTCTGACCCTCAAATATCACTGCAGGAAACTGAACTGGTGCTCCAACAAGATCCCTGCCAACCTCGACTCCTTCAGGTCCACCCTCAATAGCTACCACCACCGACTCAGGGAGACCAAGAAAGAAGCACTCACCACTTGCATCGAGGCAAGCGCCAACCAAACAAAAGAACTCTTTAGCATCGCCAGAGAATTCTCCTGCCCCTCCGCCACAGAGAACACTATCCACCCCTCCCAAACCCTCTGCAACACGCTATTGTATTACTTTCACCACAAGATTGCCGATATCTACAGTAACTTTGACCCGTCCACCGACCTTGACCTCCTCTGCAATCAAACCCTCACCTCCCTCCTCCACCGGATCACCGACTGGAAAGCAGCTCTCCGCCGAAGACACCATCTCCATCATGACCTCCATCCACTCCAGATCCCCCCTAGACGCCTGCCCTCACCACTTCAACAACATAGGAAGAGAAGTAATCGAAGTCTCCCTCACAGAAGTCATCACTTCCATCTCTACTGCCACGGTACCTGTTGCCTGAAAACACTCCGAGGTCAAGCCCCTCCTGAAGAACCCCTCCGCCAACCCCAACAAACTCAAAAACTACAGCTGAATCTCTCTCCTCCCATTCTCCACCAATGTTTTGGAAAAGGCTAATAAGCACTAGTTCATGGACTAACTCGAAGACAACAACCTACTTGACCCATCCCAATCCTGCTTACGTCCTAATCACAGCACGAGACTGCCCTGGAAGCAGTAACTGACGACATCAGATGCCTCCTCAACCTAGGGGGAATAGCTGCCTTCATCCTCCTTGACTTATCGGCAGACTTCGACACCGTCTCCCACAACACTCCCATCACCAGATTCCACTGCATTGGTATCCAAGACAACGCCCTCAACTGGATCTCCTCTTTCCTCTCCCGCCGAACACAGGGGATCCACCTGCCACCCTTTGACCCAAAGACATCATCTGTGGTGTTCCCCAGGGCTCCTCCCGCAGCCCCACCCTCCTCAACACCTACATGACACCACTGGCAGACATCGTACTCACCATGGACTCAACATTGTCTCCTATGCCGACGACACCCAGCTCGTCCTATCCCTCACAGGCGACACCCCCACCACACAAACCAACTTCCAAAACATCATGACCGAAATCTCCACCTGGATGAGGACCAACTGCCTCAAACTCGACTCAGACAAAACTGAGGTCCTCTTCTTCAGGAACAAGCCCTCCCACAGGGATAACACATGGTGGCTCCCTGCCTCGGACCCTCCCCAACCCGACCAGCCAAGCAAGCAAGCACAGAATTATCCTGGACACCCAACTGACCATGAAGCAACAGATCAACACCGTCTCCTCTAGCTGCTTCCACATCGTCCGCATGCTCCGCAAGATCTTCTGATGGATCCCAATCTCTACCAGGAAGACAGTCACCCAGGCCCTCATTTCCAGCCGACTCGACTGCGGTAATGCACTCTACACCGAACCACCAAACAGCTCCTGAACTGCCTCCAGACCATCCACAAATCTGTGGCAAGACTCATCCTCGACTTCTGGCATTACCCCCCACATCAGGGCTTTCCACTGGCTCCCCGTCCAGCAAAGATGCCTCTTCATGCTCCTGATGCACACCTACAAAACCCTCCACAAATCTAGACCTGCCTACATCAACAACTCCCTTACATTTCACCAACCCTCCAGAGAACTCCGCTCAGCCACCCTCACCCAGGCCCACGTCCCCCGCATCCGAAGCAACCGCTTCGGAGGTCCCTCCTTCTCCCATCTCACAGCCAAGTCCAAGAATGACCCCGCCTGCCCCCACGGCATACCTCACCTTTGTTGTAGGACTACAGGAAGGAGCTCAAGACTTGGCTCTTCAGCCGCCTTCACCAGCCGGATGAGGCTCGCAGCATCCCTCTAGCACCTGGAGACCCCCCCGGGGTGGCAAGCCACGCTCTACAAGACCCACTTGATTGAGTGATTGATTCGTTGAATCTATGCTTCTTGAGCTGAAATCTCACTCTAAAACTCCCATCAAAATAATCCTAGTAATAGTCACTTCATATCACTACAGAATTTTAGACATTTTAACTGTTATATTAACTAATTACACACACATCCATGCACTTCCAAGATATTTTAGTTGTAGGCGACTTCAACATATGAGCTGAAAAGCTCACCAGCCACTCCAAAGAAACTCCTAAAACAATCAAGAACAGTTGCTCCCAGGAGCGTCACACTTTTGACACTTCTGTAACACAAGCACAGTAAGCATGGTTGCCCCTTTTACCATTACGTGATCTGACCATTCTCTTATCACTTTAAAGCTCAAAGGTCTGCCCTCCCCACTCAGCCACCAGGGCAACTCCACAGTACTAATACGTAATTGGCACAAAATAAAATGAGCAATGTAGACTTTAAAAGAAAATGTGATGCTGCCATTTAAATCACTTCCCCACCCTACTGGCTGACACCAATCCTATTTGCAAATCATTATTGACTGGTTACATACAGCTATGCCAGTTAGCACCCTTACAACCAAACAGCTTAAAGCCACATTTCACATCTGCCACTGGTTTGCAGATCACCTCAATGCTAGCAAGAAACACTCCACAAGGTTAAAAGAGTCTGGAGAAGGTCTTATAATCCACAGGAACTGATCAACTCTTGCAAAGGAATGTGCAAATATACCCATCTAGCTTGCAAAGTAAAAGGTTCTGCCTACTATTAGAAACTAGTACCCACGCTCTAAAATAGTAAGGTAATATTCAAAATCATACAGTCCTTATGCAAACCCTGATATGTCAAAGAAGACCTTATACCCTCTCAATATTTAGTAGGCAATCTGGGTGCCTTTGTTTGAGCAGAAAATCAGATATGATCTTTCTTTAGTTAACATCCCAGGGATCTCCGGTTGGTGCCCTTCTCCTTGATCTTCTCAACCTTCTAGGAATTAAAGCTACTTCCCTTAAGTGGATTGCTTTGCACTCACTGGCAGATCTCACTCTATCCAGCTGGGAGCGTCCTCTGCATCCTCCTCCTCCTCAGGGAGGTGGCGTGTTCCACTGGAATCTTCACTACCCCCACTTTGGTAGAACTCCTTAAGGGTTCTAAATCCTCTTATCATCTTTAAGCAGGTGATACAGAACTCATCATCAACTTTAGGGACGATCCCCGTGATATTTTGACTGGTGCACAGGAAACTAAAATTTAATAGTGAAGATAGATCTAAACTAGCTCAAAATAATTCCAGCAAAATCTGAAATCCTCCCAGTTTTTCACAAACTGAAGCTTAGGGGCAAATCCTCAGGGCCACCCAATCTGGGGAACATTCTCCTTCCTGTGGCCATCATATGAAACGTGGATATCTTGCTCACTAGTAAGCAGGATAGGAGTACTCAGATCTTATATGTCATTAAATCCTGTCCTCATCCAATAAGGCTCCTAAACAGAGTCCTGTCCTTCCTACCCATCCCTAACACAGCCATGGAGTCCACTGCCTTTGTACACGCCAAACTCCATTACGGAAATGGCGTGTAGCTGGCTATTCCCAAGGCCTCCATTGCCAGACTCCAGAAAATAGAGATAGCCCTGGTTAGAAGCATCTTTCAGTGAAAGAATTTTGACTCTACTTCTGCTTATCGGAAACTTCTGCACTGGTTCTCTGTGCTTAAAAGAATTCCACTTAAACCAACCTGCATCATGTATAAGATCTTTGGTGACCGGGCTCCTGTGTTCCTTTGCCACAAATTCAAGAAATACTGGCCAAGTTGTGCATTCAGATCCAGCACAAAAGAGTTGCTTGGGGTCTCTTTCAGACTCTTTCAGTGGGGCGGCCTCATCTTCAGTGTACAAGGATCCAAACTATGGAAGTGTATCTTCCCTTGAAATCCAGGCAATTCCTCACGACATTTTAAAATAGCCTTTAAAAGTTGGCTCTTCAACCCAGTGCTTAATTTGTAAATATAAACGTGCCGGTGCCCAAAGCCCTCCTTCTAAACACGCAGCTGCTGCAATTAAATGTGGGAATACAGAATACTGAGGCAGCGGAATCCTGAAGCCATCTCAGGCCTCTTCAATCTATTTACAGCACTCCTTGCACCTTCAGCTCACTCTTTGCAGCTTTCTACTTTCTCCCTTTGTGAAGCTTTTCCATCTTTCCCTCCCTTTGTCTTTCCCACCTGTGCCTTTTGCTCGCAGCAAATGCTTGAAGCAGAAGAATTATCCCCGGCCCTCAAAAATAAGTGCCGGTGCCCAGCACTGGAAACAACAAGCACAAATTAAGCACTTCTCCTACCCCCAAAAAGCTTCTGCATATGACACAAATGACAAGAGACGCCACTGGATAGTTAGTGTGCTAGGAAAACCCTTACAAAACAAATAAATAAATAATGATCAGTATGCCCATCCCTTGGATGGGTAGACCAGCTGACTAGCTGATCGAGTACAGATTTTTTTCTTTGCATTCTGGTGTTTATCACACTGTAATTTCAGGACTACAAGTAACAAAATGCAAAGGCAAAAACTAGAGTAGTGTAGCAACTTACTCAAGGAAATTAGATGATTGAAAATTCCTGTAGGCACATGGGCCACAAACGCAAAAACTAAAAATATTCATCCTGTTTGAGTCACATGAATGCATTGCTGCTGCATCAACATGCCTGAGCTTCAGCAACTAACAATTAACTGGATTTTGCAGAGCTCAGTTTCAGACAGAATGGGAAGACAAAGGAGTAAGATATGATGTTTTAATTCTGGCCTTTGCACATAACTCTCAAGGCTGCAGCTGCAGTTGGATGTACGCATGATTTAACTATATATTATCAATGCACCAGGAAGGAGATGCATGAATAACAAATGCCCATCTGTTTGCCGTGCCTGATAACTAAACTGTTGATTAAATTTGCTTCGCTGTACGAAGTTATAACTACTTGTACTTGGAGATTTTTTTGTCAGACATCTTGTTGGAGCTCCCATATCATTCAGCTGAATAAACTTCGCTCTCGACGAATGATCCTGCTTGTGAATTTTATTTAAGGTTCGGGCGTTGACACTGTGGTACACTGTGGAGCAGCCCATCACCTCCCTAGCTCCGTATGATCAGCTTTTGTGCTGTCTTTGCATCTGTAGAAATACTAACTCAACAGTCTTATGTTTCCAGCATTAGATGATCTCTTCGCCACCTGATGGGGTTTTTTATTCCAATACATGAACAGACATGCATACAGAGTCACGCATTGTGGGATAATGCTTGAATTTGCACGGTGAACTAGTAACTTAGCAACTGTAGATGGGAGGCATGGGCCTGGGAGATGGGGTCTGACCGCCTCCCTACAGGACACAGATAGGCACATCTTCAGCTCAGCACAGCTGCCAATAAGACTCATCCAGTGTGTGTCAGCATATATTAGCTTCCAAGAGGTTTAAAAGAAGTAGCAGATGAGAGGCTGGTTCACATCTAACAAAAATAGAGGAGGGAATTCGGCTCAGCTCGAGAAGGAGATGTGTAGAGAAGCTGGCTGCTTTTTAACTAACTTCATTTTACAAGCTGGGACTTCGCTACGCCCACACTTCTTATGGGAATATTGCTGTAGGAATGTCAGGACTGGCTAAAGGAGGCACCCATAAGCCGCTTGGCTAGCTCCAGTGAAAGAAGTGTGGAGGCCCCGGCAAGATGATGCTTTGCTCTTTAGACGCTCTTCTTTCCCAACCCAACAAGCCAATTTCAGAAGACACCTGTACTGTTGTAATCTGCCGCCCTCTAGTGGCTGTTTGCAGTAGTTCTGTCATGCAAGTCTCTACAATAGCCTTATGAAGCACTTTCCCTGCATTTCCTGCCATTCTGACAGCCACTGATTCTGCAGTGCTGCTGACAAACTACTCGTACTGCAGGCAGCAGGTCTGACAATGCCATAAGGCAAAGGAAGACAGCAGCCTTAGGACATATCCATTAGTTGAAACCAACTTACGATAAAGGTCTGGAAAATTAAACTGTCAGTTTGCTCTTACCAGGGCACAAGGAGGACTTTAAAGGCAGCAATGCTATTTGCCCGGATGGTGGAAAACTCCTGCACCATTCACCCCAAGCAGGAATAATGTGTGCATTGCACTGTGCATGCCAACCTGTTTCGAAACTCCAACATTTTGCTTTATTTCATTAACTTTCAAGAGCAGCCAGGAACCCCTTCAGCCCCTCCAAGACCCATAATTTTCTGGCATGATCCCTGCTTGAAACAAATGCTGTGAGATATTGAACTGTAACTTTGTTTTGCAAAATAATGTGTGAATTATGTATTTATTTTTTTGTTTTACATATTTAGTACTTCTGAAAAGACTAGCATTGTCGGCTGAACCTTTTCTAGGCACTGGTAGACTAAGCTTGTCTAGGCACTAGAGACTAGGACCATCTTCTTTGAAACGAGCTGCGGAAAAGTCATTTGTATACCAGCTTTGGAAAGGACAGTGGGAATTCTTTGTTGATTTGAGGTTGGCAACCAGCGGAGGTTCCTCCTTTAGGGAGGAGGAGTGTCGCCCCTTTGCCTAAAATGCCCCCCAGGAGTAAAAAATAAAATGGTAATAAAGTTCATTTATTACCAATTTATTTTCCATTCTTCCGTCTTGAACCGAGTGTCGGGGCGGGCCACTGCTGCTGAGTGGCAGCAGTGAGCTGTGCTCAGTGTAAAGTGCACATGTCTTTTTGGCCGGCTGTCTTGTGACGGCCAGCCAGACATGCGCACTTTAAACTTCTCTAACCTAGCTGTCTTAAAATAGTTGGATTAGAGAAAACACAGGCCTCCGGTGCTCTTGAGAGCGCTGAGAGAAGCCACTCCCTGCAATCATGATGCTTCTTTCATGCTGTTTGGCAGCATGAAACCAGCGTCAGGATTGCTTAAGGGAATTGGCTGGATCCAGAGAGGAGACTGGAGTGAGTAGGACGTCGGACGTCATGCAGCAAGCAAGGTAAGTGTTTTTTTCTTTTTCTTTTCACACATCACTCACCTTGCATGCATGCATGCATGCACGCACGACCCAACACCACATTTGCCCGCTCCCCCCACGCTGCCTACATGCCAGCCGTGACTGATGGTAACTTATTGCCTTATACGATCAACATAAAATTACACCAGGAGGGCAAGGGAAGGTGCTGTGGTTTTGGTCAGTTTAACCATTGTGTTTCACCATTCAAGTGGTTTCTTGTGTATCTTGAATACTGATTTCACATATTTAATATCAAACGTAGATACAAGTAAGGTTCTATACTTCTAAGATGGCAGCCAAAATGGTGTCTGCTGTATCTTTCCCAAACAACATTGTGACTATCCCAAAATGAAAACAAACATGAACTAGGATGTGGCGGCCATCTTTGAACTCTAGTAAAGCAAGGCACTTACCCTGGAGAACTTTGTTTCTCTAAAAACGTTTGGCTGCTCACATCTCACTCAATTTGAAGAGTAAATTGTGCTGCAATCAACTCTAGAAATCTTCTTTGTTGTATCAGTGGAAATTCTTCATTGGAACTGATTGTTGTTAGAGTGCAGCCACCAGTGTTCTTATGAACTTGGACATTTCTTCAAAGGTGGTGTTGTTTCATGAATTATTCTATTAAAATAAAGTTATGTTCTCCCATTCCATCTAAAGACTATTACCCACATACCTGATTTGGTTCCTAAACACATTTTAAACTGCACCCAATATTATGTAAGTGACTTGAAGCAATTGCTTCCTTGTGTATATATCATTACATCCCAACTGATGTAGACCTTAAACACCCATTTCATATTCTATTATGCAGGTGAACCCTTTGTATTCGCAAGCACACACAGCATTAGAGTGTCATCCAACTCTAAAAGGTGTATCATATGCAGTATTTTAGATAATTCAGTCCCGAAGACTATATAGTAAATGTTATTTGTTTATTGCCTTCAGGACACAAACACATGAGACACATCCATACCAGGTCAAAGAGAGGGTGTGACGCAGTGACATGTGTCTTTCCCAATCCCTTTTAACTCCTGTGCTCTCGGGACTGGCTTTTTTAGCCCTCCCAGAGTACAAGATGGGTGGGCAGAGCAGCATCGAAGTCCAGACATCCCTGCAGGGTAAGCGTCAGCCTGACAATAAAGCAGATGGATAGCTCAAACAATACCACCGCCAAACATCAGGGAAATGCCATTACACTAGCTCAATAATCTCAAAATGTCTAGCAACAATTCAAACAGAAGCTTGTGTATACAGTTTACCTATACTGATAAAGCTTAAAAGTACTATATATATATATATATATATTGACTATTATAAACTCACCCAAATCATCTATCTGCATGCAAATGGAGTTAGAACAAGTCAGTATTGGTTTGTAACCATATATAAAGCATAAGATACGTTGTTTAACAGCACATGATCTTTAGCAAAGGTGGGGGATACCGCCATTTTTGAATGATCAAGAAGTAATGAGAGCAATGTGAACTCCATACAGTGGCATGATAATTCTCATTGCTGACAAACAAATGCACGAAAGAACACCTTAACAAATATACCACAAGTGCCTGTTGAGAAAGTTTCCTTTATCAGGCCATATATAAGAAAATACCTCACAAAATATTATTCATTAGCACATGGTCTGTATGATAGGCGAAGGACATCCCCATCTTGGAACGGCCAAAAAAGTAATATGAACAATCATAAGTTACACAACGGGTGGCATAGTATATCAC
The DNA here is from genome assembly GCF_031143425.1 of Pleurodeles waltl. Lineage (NCBI taxonomy): Eukaryota > Metazoa > Chordata > Amphibia > Caudata > Salamandridae > Pleurodeles > Pleurodeles waltl. The sequence continues at coordinate 150,698,092 of NC_090441.1, read as the reverse complement.
ATTAACTACTAATGCATTTACAGAGGAAAATACATGCAGACCTGCTTAAGATTATATTCATGTCATTTTGGTATTCTTCATTACGGATTTGTAAAAACTGTTAATATAAAATGAAAAAAATCACTATGAATTCTACATGCTGTATTTGTGATTGGATTTCTTTATTATAGCACTATTATTTTTTCATACACATCCACATAACCTACGTTGAGGAGTAAGCCAGTTGATTTACCTGTAGATGCACAATGATGGGCTGTCTTTTGTGAATGGAGTGCACTTGTACCCAGACCACTAATACACACCCACTGGGAGCCAGGCATCACACTTGTTTCATATGGTAACCATAAATAATCACTGTCAGGGGGCGGGATGGCGCTCACGTTGTTAGAGCTGAAAGGCTTAACGCCAATTGGTACTGAAGAAAAATATTTAATCCATCAATTCTTTTGCTCACCATGCCACCCCAGTTTGGAACCCTTCCATATACAAATCAGTCTTGACCATGTTCCTCATGGGAATAGTCCAGCCTGAACTGCCAGGCCAGCTCCTCCCTGTACCAGAAACAAGCATCCTGGCACCGGTTTCAGGGTACCACCCTTCATCAGCCAGCCTAGCTTGAATCCAGTGGCATAGTGAGCCCAGTACCCACGTCTGGGCATACCCAGCACATTTAGGACAACAAAAGCAAACAAACACAAATGATGGACGGAATGCAGAACCAATCAAACATTCACCCCCAGTCACAGGTCTGGGTTTAATCCATCAATGTTTTTGATCACCATGCCACCTCAGTTTGGACCCACCCTTATGCAAATCACTCCTGACCCTGTTCCTCATGGGAACAGTCTAGCCCGAACTGCCAGGACAGGTCCTCCCTTGACCAGAAACAAGCATTCTGGAACCGGTTACAGGGTGTCACCCTTCCTCAGCCAGGGTAGCTTGAATCCAGTGGCATAGTGAGCCCAGGACCCACGTCTAGGCATACCCGGCACATTTAGTGTCACAAAAGCAAACAAACACAAATGATGGTCAGAATGCGGAACCAATCAAACATTCACCTTGTCACAGATCTGGGTTTAATCAATACATTATTTTGCTCGCCATGCCACCCCAGTTTGGACCCAACCATAGACAAATCAGTCTTGACCCTGTCCTCCATGGGAACAGTCCAGCCCAAACAGCCAAGCCAGGTCCTCCTAGGACTGGAAACAAACATCCTGGGACCAGTTTCAGGGAATCACCCCTCATCAGCCAGGCTAGCTTGAATCCAGAGGCATAGTGAGCCCAGGACCCACATCTGGGCATACCCGGCACACTTAGGGCGACAAAAGCAAACAAACACAAATGATGGATGGAATGCGGAACCAATCAAACAATTGCACCCAGTCACTTTTCAGCAGCCAGGCTAGCTTGAATTCAGTTTATTTCTCTTGTTACTCCTCCATGGCCATCTTGTGTCTTTTTGGGGGGAATTGTTAGCCAGCAACTCTGATGGAGGGGTGCTGGAAGTGGTATTCTATTGGAATTATCATGGCAGATTCAAATTAGGCTGCTAAATAGTAACATTTTCCTTTTTTGCTGCAGATAGAGTAAGAAGGTAAACGGAAGTGCTTTAGTTATAGGCAGGGCCGTTGGAATTAAGTGGCAGGAAAAGACCAAATTATGAGGCAAGGTTGACCAATTTTTGTGGCAAGAAAAGTCCATTTATGAATTTACAATGCCGATAGCCCCAATTCAAGCAAATGCAATGCCCATTGCATTGCAAATGCTTGTTTAATGTAGGCAACAAGGGCATCATGCGATCGATGACGTTTAGCATCGTGATTTGTAGTACAAAAATATTTTGAGGACTATTACCATTACTATCGATTTTATTGTAACTTTAAACTGACCTGACCATTTTGTTTAATGTGAATGGAATTGATTGTTTTACGGACAGATACGTCTAATAACCCTTTCCTGACATTCAAAATCTGCAGCCCTGTGTGTCACCCAGTGCCCTGAACATCCACCCTGGGTGACAAAGGAAGCTGCACATGTGATGCTTTGTTCAGGGCGTTGGCATCACACGCAAGCCAGCAGGTTTTGAATCTTAATGTCTTGAAAGTGACAAAATGAAGAAGTGCAAAGCCGGGGTGTCTCAGGCGGTGCTCCAACCCTCTGAGCTTTGTGGCCCGTACGTCTTTCATCTAGGAGACAGAAGTCTCGCTTTTTGCCTTTCCCTGAACTGTGATTTTCTTTATACATCTGTAAAACACTTCTTACGTGTCAAGTCTCATAATGTATATGTTGATTGGATTTTTCATAGCCTTCTGATACCCTTGTGGTGTAGAGGCGCTATGTACAATTTTCTATGTAAAGCGTTATGTGAATTAAAGTGAGTTGGACCTAAATCATCCGTGGCTCCGCGAGGGCAGGCCTTGAATCCGGTGTTTCGAAGAGATTGTGATATACCTCCATAGTAAAGAAGGGTTCCTTCGTTTGTGGGCGCTCGGGACAGCGCCCTGAGGCAGTCTGATGTCGGAGCTTTGCGGTGCCTTCCAGGGGAGCGGGACTCTAAGGGCTGCATCATTCTCCACTGAGCAGTGCGGATGAAACCCCTTTACACGCAGATCTGCACAGCTTGCGATACGCGCTCTCCCTGCAAATTGCATCACTTAAAAAGCTTTCTCCGGAGCCCTGGGAATTCATCGCCAGTGTCAGATCCCCGGGCTCGTAAGCGGTCCTTTGTTATGCAGCCCTCCCTGTGCATTAAACTGGACCTCTCTGGCGAGCCTCCCAGGGACGGAGAGCCACAGACGACTAGTGTTTCCGTCCAAGTGACTTTATAAAGTGTTGTTGCTCGTCGAGCGCGAGGCGGGGTTAAGTTTATGATCACTCCCAGATCCTGCTGGTGGGGCCGCAAGATGGAAGCACGCAGCGCAATTACGGGCTCTGAGTCAGCGGCGTTAGAGGTCTCCCTCTGCGCATCTTGTCAGGCTGGGGGGCCACTGCGCCAGGCCCCCTCTCCGCAGGCCCCTGAGCCCCTCTGCTAAATCCATATATCGCAAAAGCAGAAGCTTTTGTGATATATTCTTGATGAGCTGTGTATGGAGATACGCTCCAAGCCAGCATTAGACCATACATTGACAAAGCCAGTAAGTCTAACTTTATTGATCTAACACATGTAAACAGCATGTGTACTGTATCTCAGTGCTTTAACACATTAAAGCCAGATGTATTTCCTGGGACAATGAGCCCTGCAGGAGCACAGACAGCACCATCAGACATGCGAGCATCAGTAGTCTGCAAGATGCAAGTATGAGGCAGGGGAGTACAGTGACAGGATTACGACCCCCTTCTCCGCCAGCGGTACCAATGCCATGAAAATGCTGATGGAGAATGGGTGCAGGGGGCCCCAGGGGGTCCCCTGCACTGCCCATCGCAATGTTCACTGTCTTTGCAGACAGTGAACATTGCGAGGGGGCTGGTGCACCCTGCGGCCTACAGCATTACCGCTGGCTTGATTACGAGCCGGTGACAATGCTGTACTCTGTTTACACCCGCCAGCCTAGCGAGAAACTCTTAATGGGGCTGGCGGGGAGGTAGTCTGTGTGGCTGCCACTCCCCATCGGAAGTTTGCCAGAGGTTAAAAACCGTTCGCCGAACTCGTAATCATCCCGTGAGTCTGCCACCCTTGAGACAATCTTTTAAAAGTCGCTGTACCCACTAATAAGGGATGGTGCCATCCACCAGCAACCACCAAGGCAAATTAAGTACTGCCCTACCGCCATTCTGCCAGTTTCACTTTGCATGTTCTTTGATAATACTTGGAATTTTTAGAAGGAAAATCACAACGCCTCTAAATTCAGGATGCTGTTGGTAGAAATGTCTGAACTGGCCGCTGAGCAATGAATAAGTGCAAAACCAATAAAAAAAAAAAGCTCCTGCACACTGAAATGAGATGCGGCATTGAGACCTGGGCGGACGAACTAGATACTTTGTATCTGCCACGTAGAGTTGCTGTGAGATTAACTGGTTATTAAGTATCCGCTTGAGATCCCTGACATTTTAGATGTGAACAAAGTCCTGTTTGGGAATCCTAAAGAATTAAAACTCTACCACCTTGGCTAGCCTTGATTTCTATTGATTGCTGCAAGGCTATTGAGTAGCCACCATTTTTGTCCTTACGGTTTGGATTAAACTTACCTGCATTAAAGAACCCCTTTAGTAAAGTGTGGGTCGTATTGGATGAAGTATCCAGGCGCTCCCCATTTTGTATGGTTTTTCCTGTCCTGATGAAGACCTGTTTGGAGGCTTAGATTGGCTCCTCACCCACACTCTGCCGGGTCAAAACGTCGACATCCTTGGCAGCCTGGATTATTATTTGGTTTCATCGAAGTTCAAATGTGAATGATACCATTGTCTCGGTCTCGTTTGAGATGAGTCAGTACTTATGTTGATAAAATGAATATGTATAAACAGGCTATTGTACAAAAAGAATATGTAATAGGTTTTACTTGTCTATGTCTATCCACTTTACGCAGAAGCACTTTTTTCTGGACCACTTCTCTCCCTCTCTTTTTTTGTTCTCGGAGCAGCCATAATGTATGTAATGTATCTTTATCTGTTTTTCAAAATATAAAAGGTTATTTATATTACCATTTTTCTGTGTGTGAAGTTGAATTGTATAGAAGCATACGAATTTCTCCCTCAGTATTGTGAAGAATTCCCTACCCCTATGCTTGAGTGATACGGTCTGGGGATCTTTGTTTTTTTTATTGAAAATGAGACTAGACAAAATATTGGATCCATAGAGTTGATTTGTCTTTAGTGGACCACTGTTGTTACATATCACAAATTACCCAGGTCTTGTGGATTACTTTTGGCGGACCCCATTATTGTGTAATGTCCCATGGTTAGTAAGCACTATATAAATGCAATTATAATTCAAGACACCTCGGGATTTCTGCTTCTTTATCGGAATACCTCGGGGCATCACTCAAGTTGGCAACAGGGCAGAGATCTACTTTCAAGTGCAGATTCTCTCTCATTCCAGTCCTAATGGCCTAACATGGTTTCTCTTTTAAAGTAGCCATGAAAGATAAAACACACTGCCCTACACAAGGAGAGCCCTCCACCATGGGGTCTGGGGATTACAATATTGTCATTCACCAGAGAATCCCACCCCCTCCTGGGAAGCCCTTTAGCACCGGCCGAAGAAGCTGGACTTGCCTCCTTCGAAAAAAGGTAAACGCTTATTCTACCATACACTTTCTGGGCACTTCTCGGCACAGCCTTTCTCTGCTACAGGCATCCACGATGCTGCAGCCCAGGCTCCATCCCAAAAGGGGTGCAGGGGGTCGGAGGGGGTGCTAAAAGCCTTTTAGCATTGCATGCCTGACCCAGACGGAATATCATGTCAGAATACAAACAGAGAAGGGCCCTCTTATTATGTTTGTGACTTGAGCCCCTCAAAATGCTTCTGACAGGCCTAGCATCAGTGCTTTAATGGGGAAAAATAAGTGCAGGTACTCAGCAAAAGGACCCGTGGACTGGGGTGGAGTGTGGGGCGGACATATGAGTGGCACTAAGGACGGAGCAAAGGGCAGGGCTAGATTTTTGGCCTTTCCAAGCTTTGTATGCAAGAAATCTGCATACATTACATTGTAAGAAAGTCGGGTGTAATGCATCAGTTCTGAGATGTGGCAAGTCAGTGGTGGGATGTCCTGTTGCGCCTGCGTCGAAGATCCCATCAACTGGACTTGTGACACAAAAGCTGGTGTCCGGGATGTGTTGCACAGTCGAGGCGATGCATCAGTTCTGATGAGTGGTGAAGCTGCGATGTGGGACTTTCGGTGTCAAGACTGCTCTCAACGAGAGATGCGAGGAGCTGCTCCGGAGAAGCATTGCACAACGATGGCTCCGAAGATGATGAACCAAACCTATGATGCGAGATGCGGTGGCGATGCAAGTCTTTTGAAACAGGTCCAATCCACACAACAGCAGCAAAGCATCAGTTCTGCTTCAAGATGAGCTTCTCAGCTAAGGAAATGCGTTGGTTCTGCTTGGGGTTGCATTGCTCACCAGACAGGATGCATTGGTTCCACTAAGAAGTGCCTTATGCCGACTTTCAAGAGTACAGGACTGGGGTGGCACCACTTGGCAGAGTAGACTGACAGGTGGCAGAATCCAAGTGTAGAATAAAGGTGATTGAAAGTATTTTATGTCCCCAAGACTTCAGATCAGGAGGCCAGGCAACTAACCCTTGGAGTCACTCTGCCTAGGGTCAGTGAGCTTACTATCAAGCAGGTGCAGATTTACAAAACAAAGACTGAACATGTGCTCTCTAGCAATTAAATTGTACAGCCCCTAGTAATCCTTTATTTCCCTTCCCTTCACCCAACCATTTAGTGCCATGCAAAATGAATCTACACAATCCACCCAAGACTATTAGGCCAGCTTCTGGATGTCCCTAAACCTTTGCCTATATTTTTCACAGGTGAAACCATACTTCATGACAAGGGTTTCCTTCATGGGGGGATACCTCATTCTATTTCCCTTCTCTTGAGCCAGAAGGGCACCTGTCCCCTCACTAAGGATATGCTACCTGAGGCTAGCCCCCAGTAGCCCTCAGGGATGCTGTGTATCTGAAAATCTACCTTATAAGATTCAAGTCACTAATCAGTGTCGCCCTCTACAACAAAGTCAGGCCCCAGACCTTTACGAATGTGGACCCTCTTGTCTCTATTGGGCTTTGTAGATACATTTTGGCACCAACATTACTGGACTCTGCTTGCCTGGCCTTGATGTCCAGCTCCTTAAGACTCAAGTTGTGAGCCAACAACATTTTTGTCTCCTGCGTGACCTTTTTTTCCTTCTACCTCTCTCAGGGTCCACAAGAAAGAATATGAGGGGAATCACCACAAGGGTGGCCAGGGTCCACACCAGAGAAAGGAGCGGGAGACAACATAAAAACAAGGAGTTCACTAAAGGTTCCCAAAACAGTTTCATGAGTCAGGACTCCTAATTACCATCTGAGTAGTAAATGGGATGGTTCCTTGATAACAAGACCTCAAGGAAGGCACCCCAGAGTGCTTTGAGTGCCAACATGTTGGGCATTTCAAGGAGGATGTCAAGTGTCCCAAGCAGGCACAGCCCCCCTCTGGTGGGCAGAAACAGGGGCTGGCAAGTGTAGTGATTGGGGAGGAGATTGCCCCATTCATTGTGGGTGTTTGTCCAGAGGTTACTCTAGTGTAGTGTCCCTGGGTGATGCAGAGATGGTGCCAAGGGTTCATATGCTTAGTAATACTAAGAAGTATAGGCAGTGGCTCACCACCAATGGGCAGAGGGTGGAGACTCTGATGGACACTGGAGCCAGCATGACAACTATCAGATGTTATCTGGTGACCTCAGAGCAGGTAGTCCCAAAAAAACATTCCACCAGGTTATTATAGCTGACAACCATGAGAGTCGCTATCTTCTGTTTCCCTTTGAGTGTTGTATGGGAATCTCAGGTTCCTTAAAGGTAGTTGTGAGTCCATCCATGCATGCAGGTTCTCTGCTTGGCAGTGACCTACAGCACATCATCTGTAAAGAGGTGGGGCTCAGTTCCCACCTGGAGATGTTAGGGTTGCCTGAGTGGGTGTGCCTGACCCCACAGTCCATGGCTTCTCAAGAGAGTAATCAGGATGAGCTGGAGCCTGGAAGAATGGCGCAGGTGCTTGCTAGAAAAAGGAAGGTGCTGTACAAAGACTATATACAACATATATAGCCATGTAACTAGGGGCTGATGAAATGCTGATTCTGAATACAACTCAAAATAAGAGTACAGTGTGTACATCCAAACAAATCCTATTCGTGCTCTAGTTTCTGTTGTCAACGTTTCAACACTATAGAGAATAATTTGGAAGGGTCTTTATCAGGACAACAAGATAGTGGTAGCATCAAGTATAAAGAGAAAAATGCCACTTCAAAATGAATCAACTCAAGACATTAATGTAGGTGTGAGAGACAGAGGTAGCCAGATACCTCCTCTGGGATGGAATTAGGCACTATTGAACGATCGGAGTGCAATAGTAAACTCATAGGATTTGTTATGATGCATGCACTGTACTCTTATTTTGAGTCGTGTTGATAATCTGCATTTCATCGGCTCTTAGTTGCATGTGTATATATGGGGTATATCATTGTTGTACAGCACCAACAGACACCCTTTCACAAATGTCAGTATTCACTTTCATTGTGTCATTTTTGGAGCAACTGCAATGTGATAAAATGTGTTGAATTGAACATACTGTATGACTTTATTCAAATGTATCTGGATTATAATATTTAGCCTAAAAGGTTTAGGCTTAAAACCTCCCCCAAAGGGAACCACTATCTTTTTTACATTTAGTAGTCCAGGTTCCCAGGGTTGCCCCATTATAGTTTGGTAAAAAAAAAAGAAAGGCAAGCAGCATGAGAAACCCGCTCCTAAAACTCCCATGGTGCAGTAGGAGGCTGCAGGGGAAGATATTGCTGCACTGGGAAACCTACCTGAACTAACCAACTGGCATAAGGAAGGGGGTCATACCAGGGAGGAGGATCTGCAGAGCACAAGTGGACTGCCCTACTCTGAAGGGTCTATGGTGGCAGGCTGAGGCCCAGGCAGCTGCGGCACTTTTGGTGATCACCTGATCTAATGGGAGAATGATCTCCTATATAGTGAGCTTAAGGTTACTGAGCCTGGTACAACCCATGTGATGGTGATCCCCCACTGCTACAGGGCCTTCCTACTGGAGCTGGCTCATGATGTACCCCTGGCAGGTCATTCAGGGCAGGACAAGACCTTTGAGAGGCTTGCCACCCACCTCTATTGGCCCTTGATGAAGATGGCCTCAGATGAGTTTTGCAGCACATGACCTACCTGCAAGGCCAGGGTCAAATCAGGGGGGGGAGTGCAGAGTTTCCCTGAAGCCATTTCCTGCAGTTGGCACTCTCTTAGAAAGGGTGGACATTAACATTGTTGGGCCTCAGGACCCCAAGACTGCCTTTGGAAGCTCGTTCACCCTGGTCATGGTCGACCATGCCACCCAGTACCCGGAGGCTGTTCCTCTGAGGACAGTGACTGTGGCCACAGTGGCCAGAGCACCAATGCGGATATTGATCCTAGTGGAGTTCCTCAAAGATGTAGTATCTTTCAGGGGGACCAACTTCATGCATGCGTATATGGAGTTCATATGAAAGTAGTGTGGGATAACCTATACATTTCCCACGCCCATCCATCCTCAAATTAACAGGCTTGTTAAGAGGTTCAACAAGACCTTGAAAGGCATGATCATGGGCCTGTCAGAGTCCTTAAAGTGGAAGTGCCAGGCCTGTTTCTTTGCATACAATGAGGTATCACAGAAGGGGGTTGGATTCCGCCCCTTTGAGCTTTTGTATGGGCACCCTGTGTGAGGCCCTCTCAGTCTGGTACAGGAGGATTGGGTCCAATCTCAGCAGCATGCTTCCACTCCGTACCCAAATAAAATACTTCTAGAAGAAGGCCAAAGAGATTCTAGAAGCCATCCAGGAGGTCATGAAATGGTGGTATGACCAGAAGGCCACTCTGGTCGAGTTTCAGCTTGGCCAACAAGTGTGGGTGATGGAGCCTGTAGAGCCCAGGGCCCTACAAGATAGCTGGTCTGGGCCCTATGAGGTGAACAAACGCAAGAGTGAGGTCACGTAATTGATCAACCTCAAGATTCCCAGGAACTTTTCAGGGTTTTGCAAGTCAGTTGCCTCGAAAGCCACTTTGAGAGGTCACAGGTAACCAGGCTCCAGGTCATGGATGATGGAGAGGAGGAGGAGAGGTCACCTCTCTCCAACTTCCTATTTTCTAAGGAGCAGGATGAGTCAGTGGATGGTGTCAGTCTCTCCTCTACCTTGGCCTTGAAGCAACAGAGTGACTGCCACCAATTGTTGGGGCATTTTGCTTCCCTTTTGTCCCTTACCCCAGGACTCACTACATGGTATAACTATGATATTGATACTGGGACAGTAAGCCTGTGATAAGTAAAATCTACAGGCTATCAGAACACCTGTACAATCTCCAGGAGGTGCTTCAGGCCCTGCAGTAGATGGTCTGACTATAAAAGCCTGTAAGTGCCAGATAGGGCAGGGTACTGTGGTGTTTTTGGGCCACATAGTGGGCGGGGAAAAGTGAATCCCCTTCAGGCCAAGATTGAGACTATTACAGCCTGGCAAACCCCTCAACCAAAAACACAGACTGAGATGAGGGCCTTCCTGGTTCTCACAAGATATTACAAGGGGTTTGTTAAGGGTTACTGCACCATTGTTGCTCCCTTAACTGAGCTGACTTCGAAAAAGCAGGCAAAGAAAGTGATCTGGACAGAGGCCTATCAAAAAGCCTTTGACACCTCAAGGAAGCCAGTGGACAGCACCTATACTCAAGGCCCTTGACTTCTCCAAGGAGTTCATTGTGCAGATGGACACTTCAGAACATGGTGTAGGGGGCTGTCTTAGCATAGTTAAATGAGAAGGGCCTATACCAACCTGTAACTTTCATTAGCAGGAGGTTATTTGCACGGGAACATGGGTAGAGTGCTATTGAGAGATAGGCCTTTGCTGTGGTCAAGGTTCTGAAGAAGCTGAGACCATGCCTGTTTGGGACTCACTTCCGTGTTCAGAGAGACCACAAACCACTCAAATGGCTCATGCAAATGAAGGTTAAAAATCCCATGATGTTGTGGTGTTTCTTCTCCCTACAGGGAATGAACTTTACTGTGGAACACCTTCCCGGGTCAGACAGACCACACCAATGCTGATGGTCGCTCCAGGTTTTACTGCTTTAGTGATGAGAACTCCCTGGAGGTTGAGTAAATCTCCCCATATTCTGCTAGAGGGGAAAGGTGTTACACCTGTCAGCCTAAGGGTGGTTTTCTCCCAAACATTTTGCCTTACTCCTCGATTTTGTTTTGTTGATCTCACGCTTGGAGGCCTTAGGGCTCTGTGCACTCAGCCATTGTTAACCAGTGCTAAAGTGCACGTGCTCTCTCCTTTAAACATGGTGACATTTTCTTACAACTCACTGGCACATTTAATTTACTTGTAAGTCCCTAGTAAGATGGTATCATGTGTACTCAGGGCCTGTAAATGAAATGCTACTAGTGGCCCCGCAACACTGATAGCTCCACCCATCTAATTAGCACTTTCAACCATATCTCCAGCCTGCCATTGCAGCCTCTGCGTGCAGTTTAAAACTGCCATATTAACCTGGCAAAATAAACCTTTTGCCAGGCCCAATCTTCCTTTTTAAACCACATGCCCCTTCTAGGGTAGGCTCTAAACAGCCCATAGGGCAGGGTGCAGTGTGTTTATAAAGTTGGGCATGCTCATTTAAATTTTACATGTCCTGGTATTGAAAAACTCTTACATTTGTTTTTTTTACTGCACGGCCTACCTCATCTATAGGATAACATTGGGTTAACTTATTACAAGTTCTCTTATAAGTGCTAACTTTCAATTGGGAGCAGGTAGGGCGTTGAATGAAGTGTCTAAAGAATTGTAATTTAAAGCCCTCTTTAATGGCAAAGTTGGATTTCAAAGCGCAGTTCTGAAAATGGCACATTTAGAAAGTTTTATTTTCTTGTTCGAATCATTTGGGGCCAGGTGTATTATGCATTTTTGCGATCGCAAACGTCCCAATCAGGGTGTTTGCGATCACAAAAGGGCATTTTGGTATGTATTAATTCCAATTTGCGACTCGGTAACTTGTTATCGAATCACATATTGGGATTGCAACTACATACTGATTCGGTATTAGGAAGGGCTGTCCTAATACTGAATCGCAGCGGTATGTAGGAATGTTTTGTGACCGAAATGCAGTCGCAAAACATTCACATTTTACCACCTACTTCATGTAGGTGGTAACCCATTCGCAAACGGGAAGGGGTCCACAAGGGACCTCTTCCCCTTTGTGAATGTATGCGAAAACATTTTTTAAGAGCAGGCAGTGGACCCACGGACCTTAAATCTTATATCTTAAAAAATGAAAAGAAAACTTTTCATTTTTGTTTTTTTAAAGCATCCCGTTTTCCTTTAAGGAAAACGGGCTGCATTTAAAAAAAAAAGGATTGCTTTATTTAAAAGCTATCACAGACATTGTGGTCTGCTGAGCCCAGCAGCCCACCATCCCTGTGATTATAGCCATTCACAATGGGTCGCAAATTGCGACCTACCTCATGAATATTAATGAGGTAGGTCGATTTGCAAGCCATTGTGAATCGCTAAATGAAACTCCTGGAGTTTCAACATAAAAATAGCAATTACGTAATTGTGATTCACAGATAATCGCAATTAGGTAATCGCTATTTGATAAAATGATACATCTGGCCCTTGGTGCCTGCAGCCTGTAACCTGAGTCACGTGGCAAGCTGTAGCTGTAAGTTGGTCTTTGTATATTTCTCTCAGACAGTAAACGAAAGGAAAAATAGGTGTTGGCAGGATGGGCTATCTCTGACTTGATGGGTGAGGGGGCTGTCACCTACCACACTTGCACATCACAAAGGCACCGCCTCAGCACACTCACAAAGGGTTTGACACAAGTCTTTTGTGATGCCAGGTAAGCTGGAGCCAGGACAGGGAGGAAATTCCAAACTCCCCTGGGGCTGGAAACCTCCAGAAATTCTCCTAAATCAAAGCTGGCACCAAGTATGAATAATGGACCCTCAGACCAACCTCTTCAGAATCCCTCTGGACCTATTGAAGAATTAGAAGAACTGTTGTGCTGGTCTGGCAGAAGGACTGCTACTCTGTTGCAATGCTGCCTGAGTGAAAGGACTGGACATGCATCTTGATCCCAGGACCACCAGAGTGAATTCAAGGGCTTGTTGGCTTGCCTCAGGATCACAGCCTCAGGGACAGAAAAGGCTCCAACCATCTTGAACCCAGAGCCTGGACTACTTACTTTGAGTCTTGGCCTCCAAGTGGTGCCACCCCAGTCCTGGACACCTGGAAATCGGCCTGAAGGTGCTCTGCCAGCCCAGTTGTGGTCCTGTGGGGGAAAACCTATACAGTGCAATGCATCTCCTTGCAGCTCCACTTCGGAATTGCTGTTGTACGATGCATACCCAGCACAGGACATCTCATCCCAGCCCACAGCCTTCTCAGAGCCACTGCTCTGAGAGCAGGCTTTCACATCGCAAGCACCTTGTCATAGGAGCATCCTCGATATGGGAATTGCAACGCTAAACAAATTAGGATTTATTGTACTTTGTTAAGGGGAATGAATTTAGTCCTCATATCTGGCCCACACTCCATCAGAGTTGGCCTGAACTTGTGACTTTTTCTCGTTCCTGCGTGACCAGATAACCACAGTTAACGCTTTGTGCTTCTGGGCACTATTTGTACTTAAAAAGTTTAAATAGCATATCTCCAGTTCTACTGATTGGATTTTTGTTGTTTTGGTGTCAAATAATTTATTCAATTTTACTCTTTTTGTTTGTACGCTGGTGTAGGATTTTACTTGTGTTGTGTTTTCACTTTATTGCTGTTTGAAGTGCTGCATAAATACTTTACACATTGCTTCGCATAAGCCTGCATACTTTGTGACAAGCTACCACAGGGTTAACCACAAGTTAATTTGGGATTTGCTTGTGATTTCACCCTGACAAAAATTGTGATTATTGTTTGAGTAAGGTTTCACCTCACAAAACCAGTAATCCAATTTACAACAGGGGTGTTTTAACTTTACAGGTCTTGCTGACTGAGGTTTGTATAAAACCCTGTAGAAAAGGAAAGGGAGTTATAGGATATACCGGGCCGGCATAAATTTATGCATATAACTGAGGTGAGGGTGGTTAAGGCTTAGTCAAATATCTGAGAGTGTATAACAGTTACTATTGTAGGAAAATAATGGAGCTTCTTAAACTCCACAGCTCTCGCTGAGCTTAAAGAAATTAAAGAACAGAGGCCTAAAGCGAATTGGAATAAGGAACAAGTCTAAAGGTGAGCAATTTATAGCTATATACAAAATAGTAGTGAGTGTTTATAAGACTCAGAGTCTATATTAATATGAATAAGATAATACTAATGGACCTCTTCAAGCAACATAACTCAACGTAAATATTCCACTAGAGGTGAAAGAATACAGGGAGTAACCACAAGGAGATTATATGCTGAGAACTTGTTTGGTGAGTGGATGAAGAACACCAATATTTTTAATACATTCACCTTTAGGGAAATAAAGCAGAGAGGAATAGAATAGTGAATGCGAGATTTACTTTATTGGTATGTTTTGAGACTGCTCATCCTTAAAGAAATGACTGAGGGCCTCATTATGAGGCTGGTGGTCTTAAGACCGCCAGCCTTGTGATGGCGGTCGGACCACCGCAGACAGGGTGGTCCGACTGCCCCATTATGACCGTGGCGCAACCGCCATGGTCCATCCGCCGACACCACCAGGCTGCAGCCAGCTTGCAGCCTGCAGCTTGGCAGTCCTGGCGGTTGTAATCCACCAGTGCTGCGCTGCCCTGGGGGTTCCGAGTCCCCATCCGCCAGCCTTTCCATGGCACTAAGTACTGCCATGGAAAGGTTGGGGGAATAGGGGTGTTGGGGGGCCCTTGGGGCCCCTCCACTGCCCATGCACTTGGCATGGGCAGTGCAGGGGCCCCATAACGGGCAGTGAAATTCGTGATGGGTGCTGCTGCACCCAACGCACCACAACATTGCTGCCGACTCAATTACGAGCCGGCGTCAATGTTGTGGTGAGTGTTCTGCTGGGCCAGAGGGCGAAAACTGTGTTTTCGCCCTCTGGCCCAGTGGAACACTTCCAATATGGCGGGCAAAAGACCTCTATTACTGGCGGTCTTTTGCCTGCAGCGGCTTTGGCGGTTCAGTGAAAGGACTGCCGAAATCATAATGAAGCCCTGAGTGTTAAGAAAAATGAAGAGACGTAATTTACCTGGGATTAGGAAGTATGGGGAGGTTGAAAGGGAAATGTGAATATACCTGTTAGAAAGTGTTTAATTATAGCACATATACAAACATTTAAATGTGTTTGTAGAGGCTAATTTTGAATTAAATAGGTAATTCAATGTGGGGTCACTTAAGTGTAGAGTGTTATATTAGCCATAAATTAGATTAGATCCCTAAACATTGTGTTACGTCAGGTCTGCCTAATTAAGAATTGTGCCAAACCATATCTAAAATAAAGGGTGAAGTTGGTGGAAATAGGCTATGGTGAATTCCTTCACATAGTAAAATGGGTGATATGAAGTGACATACATCTAGTGGAAAGAAGAACATCCCTTATGAAATCTCAAATACGTAAATTTAAAAATAAGTATTAGAGTAATAATATACAAAGAATAAGTACATTTAAAAATGCTTATATAAGAAAAAAGAAAATAATGAGATGCTCTTTACTGCACACTCATAACTGTGTTTTCTGTTTTTTTGCATTTAACATTGCATTACATTTTTTATCATTATGTATGTCCTGAAGAAGGTAGGGCGAACCTTAGAACCCACTGAAATGCAGAATCGACATTTCAATCAAACATATTCATGAGTGGTTTTTATCATTTGTTGTTTTAATATTGTGTATTATTATTATTGTGATGCGTTTAAGAATTGTGATTGGGGGGTGGCACGAAATGCGAACTGTTTTGAGAAATCCCATGCTAAAATTCTGCGATCACGGTAAATATTGAGATTCATGCCAGGACAAAGTAAATGTAGTGCAAAGGTTTTCAATAAATGAGATAATATTTGTGAACTAAACAAAGGTGTGCAAGTGTACTACCTATTACTACTGAAAATCGTCTCACAGCAAAAGGTACATAGGGAATACCTGCTAATCCCAAGGTATTGCTTCAGGGGGAACAGTTTTTGGTAAGAGGGTTAATGAACCCTGTTCCCTTTGGCTTCTAATTTGTGAACTATGTGAGGAATGCCAGACCGTGTCCGTATAGTTATTCACCATTGCTAGGGGTTTAACTCAGAATACGCGGAATCCAGCTGGTAATGATCCTCTTGTAAAAAAAAAAAGCAACACAGATGCTTGATGGGAAATATTGCTCAAGAGCTGCTGCAACCCAAGTAGCCTGCTTCTTTTTGTTCTCCCCTTCTCACAAAGCGCCTTGAGGCAAAAGTTATACAGTATGACAGTGGTTTCCAACCTTTTGACTTCTGTGGATCTCTGCGTTATCATTACTGGAGCCCGAGGACCTCCGCAGAATATTTATTGGATTTCGGAGACCCTCCCCCACTGAGTCATTACTGAAAGCAGGGGACCTAGGGGCCAGATGTATCATCTGATTTTGCACTCGCAAACAGCGAAATCTGCCGTTTGCGAGTGCAAAATCGGGGTCTGCAATGCATCAACTGCATTCGCAGACCAAAAAATGAAAATCGCAAAAATTTCGATTTTCTGCGTTGTGACCTGGATTTTGCGAATCGCAATTTGCGATTCACAAAATCCAGGTCGCAAAGCAATTCTGCAAAAAATCGCAAATTGCGATTTTTCGCAGAATGGTATTTTGCACTTGCAAAATACCATGACCTGCAACCAGGTGGTAACCTGGTGCAAAATTAAAAAATGCAGTACAACTGCATTTTTAAATTAGACATGTAAAGCACACATGCCCTTTTGGCATGTGTGTACTTTACATGTGCAAAAAAAAAAAATGGGGTGCAGGAGAGGGGGCCTTAGGCCCCCAGCACCCTGGCCCTTTGCTTTTCCCAAATTGCGATTTCTGTTTCAGAAATTGCAATTTGCGAAATGCAAAAAATTCGCAGCTATAGGCCTGTTGGGCCAGTATCGCAATTTGCGATTCGGTAATTGCATTTGCGATTTTTAAGAAATCGCAATTACCGAATCGCAAATGTGATACATGGCCCTTTGCGTGTCGGTAATTGCGATTTCTTAAAAATCGCAATTACTGAATCGCAATGGGCCAGATTCATACATCTGGCCCCTAATCTGTTAATATTATTTAGTTTTCTAAGCAGTCGTGGACCCCCAGGTGTCCCCGAACCACAGGGGGGAACCACTGCAGTATGAGGTTTATTGACAACATTAACATGATGCAGTGTTTGAAATGTTAATCGGCATAAGATTTGTGATTTCAAAGAGAAAATTCAAGTTTATAATATTTTTGAGTACAAGATGTATCCTTTGAAACGTGAGTATGGATGAAAACCAAAAACGGATGTGGACATTTAACATCACCTATTCATTGTCCTCTGAGGCCTGGGTTAATTTTATTCTGTGTCACATAGTGTCATCAAAAAGTGTTTGGTGGGCTTAGGGCTGGCTGAAATCTTATTAAACATACATCTACCGTTCGGACTTCCTCTCAGCACACTATACATGCATCACAGCTCCTTGGATAGATACACTGCATATATGACACATTTCAAGCCTTAAGTCATGTCCCTACAAAGAAAGAGTGCTAAATCTCATTTTAAGTATTAGGATCCATGTGGCATTGTTGTTATGTACTAATAACTATGGGGCAGATTTATGGAAAGTGGTGCTGCACATAGTGCAGCGCCACGTCCCCTGTGCCCCTTAGCGCCCCCCCTATGGCCACCATGTGTGCACCTGTGTAGGAAAGTACCATCTTGCCTGGCATGTTACCCCCATTTTTCACTGTATATATGTTGTTTTAGTTGTATGTGTCACTGGGACCCTGCCAGCCAGGGCCCCAGTGCTCATAAGTGTGCCTGAATGTGTTACCTGTGTTATGACTAACTGTCTCACTGAGGCTCTGCTAATCAGAACCTCAGTGGTTATGCTCTCTCATTTCTTTCAAATTGTTACTAACAGGCTAGTGACCAATTTTACCAATTTACATTGGCTTACTGGAACACCCTTATAATTCCCTAGTATATGGTACTGAGGTACCCAGGGTATTGGGGTTCCAGGAGATCCCTATGGGCTGCAGCATTTCTTTTGCCACCCATAGGGAGCTCTGACAATTCTTACACAGGCCTGCCACTGCAGCCTGAGTGAAATAACGTACACGTTATTTCACAGCCATTTTACACTGCACTTAAGTAACTTATAAGTCACCTATATGTCTAACCTTTACCTGGTAAAGGTTGGGTGCTACGTTACTTAGTGTGTGGGCACCCTGGCACTAGCCAAGGTGCCCCCACATTGTTCAGGGCCAATTCCCCGGACTTTGTGAGTGCGGGGACACCATTACACGCGTGCACTACATATAGGTCACTACCTATGTGTAGCTTCACAATGGTAACTCCGAATATGGCCATGTAACATGTCTATGATCATGGAATTGCCCCCTCTATGCCATCCTGGCATAGTTGGCACAATCCCATGATCCCACAGGTCTGTAGCTCAGACCTGGGTACTGCCAAACTGCCTTTCCCGGGGTTTCACTGCAGCTGCTGCCAACCCCTCAGACAGGTTTCTGCCCTCCTGGGGTCCAGCCACGCTTGGCCCAGGATGGCAAAACAAAGGACTTCCTCTGAGAGAGGGTGTTACACCCTCTCCCTTTGGAAAATGGTGTGAAGGCAGGGGAGGAGTAGCCTCCCCCAGCCTCTGGAAATGCTTTCATGGGCACAGATGGTGCCCATTTCTGCATAAGCCAGTCTACACCGGTTCAGGGACCCCTCAGCCCTGCTCTGGCGCGAAACTGGACAAAGGAAAGGGGAGTGACCACTCCCCTGACCTGCACCTCCCCTGGGAGGTGCCCAGAGCTCCTCCAGTGTGCTCCAGACCTCTGCCATCTTGGAAACAGAGGTGCTGCTGGCACACTGGACTGCTCTGAGTGGCCAGTGCCAGCAGGTGACGTCAGAGACTCCTTCTGATAGGCTCCTTCAGGTGTTGCTAGCCTATCCTCTCTCCTAGGTAGCCAAACCCTCTTTTCTGGCTATTTAGGGTCTGTGTCTTAGGGGATTCCTTAGATAACGAATGCAAGAGCTCATCCGAGTTCCTCTGCATCTCTCTCTTCACCTTCTGCCAAGGAATCGACTGCTGACCGCGCTGGAAGCCTGCAAAACTGCAACAAAGTAGCAAAGACGACTACTGTAACTCTGTAACTCTGATCCAGCCGCCTTCTTGACTGCTTTCCTGGTGGTGCATGCTGTGGGGGTAGTCTGCCTCCTCTCTGCACTGGAGGCTCCGAAGAAATCTCCCGTGGGTCGACGGAATCGTCCCCCTGCAACCGCAGGCACCAAAGAACTGCATCACCGGTACCCTGGGTCTCCTCTCAGCACAACGAGCGAGGTCCCTTGAATCCAGCAACTCTGTCCAAGTGACTCCCACAGTCCAGTGACTCTTCAGTCCAAGTTTGGTGGAGGTAAGTCCTTGCCTCCCCACGCCAGACTGCATTGCTGGGAACTGCGACTTTTGCAGCTACTCCGGCCTCCGTGCACTTCCGGTGGAAATCCTTTGTGCACAGTCCAGCCTGGGTCCACGGCACTCTAACCTGCATTGCACGACCTCCTAAGTTGTCCTCCGGTCGACGTGGGACTCCTTTGTGCGACTTCGGGTGAGCACTGTTTCACTCCACTTTGTAGTGCCTGTTCTGGCACTTCTGCGGGTGCTGCCTGCTTCTGAGAGGGCTCCTTGTCTTGCTCGACGCCCCTTCTGTCACCAGACGCAATTGTAGACATCCTAGTCCCTCCTGGGCCACACCAGCATCCAAAAACCCTAACTGCACTATTTGCAGCTAGCAAGGCTTGTTGGTGGTCTTTCTTCAGGAAAACACTTCTGCACAACTGTCCACGGCGTGGGAGATCCGTCCTCTAAAGGGGAAGTTCCTAGCCCTTGTCGTTCTTGCAGAATCTTCAGCTTCTACTGTCCAGTAGCAGCTTCTTTGCACCCACAGCTGGCATTTCCTGGGCATCTGCCCATCTCCGACTTGCTTGCGACTTTTGGACTTGGTCCCCTTGTTCCACAGGTACCCTCGTTTGGAAATCCATCGTTGTTGCATTGCTGATTTGTGTCTTTCCTGCAGAATTCCCCTATCACGACTTCTATGTCCTTTGGGGAACTTTAGTGCACTTTGCACTCACTTTTCAGGGTCTTGAGGTGGGCTAATTTTCTAACCCTAACTGTTTTCTTACAGTCCCAGCGACCCTCTACAAGGTCACATAGGTTTGGGGTCCATTCGTGGTTCGCATTCCACTTTTGGAGTATATGGTTTGTGTTGCCCCTATCCCTATGTGTCCCCATTGCATCCTATTGTAACTATACATTGTTTGCACTGTTTTCTAAGACTATTACTGCATATTTTGGTATTGTGTACATATATCTTGTGTATATTTGCTATCCTCATACTGAGGGTACTCACTGAGATACTTTTGGCATATTGTCATAAAAATAAAGTACCTTTATTTTTAGTATATCTGTGTATTGTGTTTTCTTATGATATTGTGCATATGACACTAGTGGTACTGTAGGAGCTTCACTCGTCTCCTAGTTCAGCCTAAGCTGCTCTGCTAAGCTACCATTATCTATCAGCCTAAGCTGCTAGACACCCTATACACTAATAAGGGATAGCTGGGCCTGGTGCAAGGTGTAAGTACCCCTTGGTACTCACTATAAGCCAGTCCAGCCTCCTACATTGGTTGTGCAGCAGTGGGATAAGTGCTTTGAGACTACTTACCACTTTTGTCATTGTACTTTTCATAAGAGAAAAATATACAAAACAAGTTCAGTGTATGTACACCTAACCAAAAAGTTTTGCATTTCTTTTCTCACCTCTTTTCTAAAGTGCTGAAAAGTACTTCTAAACTTTCTAAAAGTTCTTAAAAGTTTAAAAAGTTTTTTTCTGTCTTTCTAAAAGTTCTGAAAACTTTTTTCTCTTTTTCTGTCACTTAAACTCTTTCTAAAAAATGTCTGACACAGGCCAAAATGTTGATCTGTCCAAACTTGCATATGATCATCTTAGCTGGAAAGGAGCAAGGAGTCTCTGCATAGAGAGAGGTTTGAGTGTAGAGAAGAATCCTTCTTTGGAATTATTGCTTAACATGCTTAGAGAACAAGATAAGGCCAGAAGGGCCCCATCTGTTGAAAAAGTAGCTAATGGTTCCCAATCTGATACAGGGACTCCCCTAGGAAAAGATTCAGGAAAGAAACTTCCTAGCCTACCCATTACTAGACAGCCTAGCATAGTTGGTACTGATGTAGAGTCACACCATACAGATAGTGTTGTCTCACATCCTAGCAAGAGTATTCCTTCTCACCACAGTAGCAGTGATGTTTCTGTTAACCAAGCTGTTAGGGTGCCCTCTGTAAGGGATAGGTCTCCTTCTGTCAATTCTCATCATACCTCTGTTTCTAGACATGTCCCTCCCACCCACCCTGATGACAGATTGTTAGAAAGGGAGCTCAATAAATTGAGAGTGGAACAAACCAGACTGAAGCTTAAGAAACAACAGCTGGATTTGGATAGACAGTCCTTAGAACTAGAGAAGGAAAGACAGAAGTTGGGTTTTGAAACCCATGGTGGCAGCAGCAGTATTCCCCATAGTCATCCTGCAAAAGAGCATGATTCCAGGAATCTGCATAAGATAGTTCCCCCTTATAAGGAGGGGGATGACATTAACAAGTGGTTTGCTGCACTTGAGAGGGCCTGTGTTGTACAGGATGTCCCTCAAAGGCAGTGGGCTGCTATCCTATGGCTATCATTTAGTGGAAAGGGTAGGGATAGGCTCCTTACTGTGAAAGAAAGTGATGCCAATAATTTTACAGTTCTTAAGAATGCACTCCTGGATGGTTATGGCTTAACCACTGAACAATACAGGATAAAGTTCAGAGAGACCAAAAAGGAGTCTTCACAAGACTGGGTTGATTTCATTGACCATTCAGTGAAGGCCTTGGAGGGGTGGTTACATGGCAGTAAAGTTACTGATTATGACAGCCTGTATAACTTGATCCTGAGAGAGCATATACTTAATAACTGTGTGTCTGATTTGTTGCACCAGTACCTGGTGGACTCTGATCTGACCTCTCCCCAAGAATTGGGAAAGAAGGCAGAAAAATGGGTCAGAACAAGTGTGAACAGAAAAGTTCATACAGGGGGTGACAAAGATGGCAACAAGAAGAAGGATGGTAAGTCTTCTGACAAGGGTGGGGACAAATCTAAAAATGAGTCTTCATCAGGCCCACAAAAACACTCTGGTGGGGGTGGTGGGCCCAAATCCTCTTCTAATGAAAACAAAGAAAAGAAACCATGGTGCTATTTATGTAAAATAAAAGGCCATTGGACAACAGATCCCAGTTGTCCAAAGAAAAGCACCAAGCCTCCTACCACTACAACCCCTACTGCTACACCTAGTGTCCCTACTAATAGCAGTGGTGGTGGGAGCAAACCTACTAATAGCCAATCCAAGGGAGTAGCTGGGCTCACTTTTGGTAACTTAGTTGGGGTTGGTCTTGTTAGGGAGACCACAGAGGCTGTGTTAGTCTCTGAGGGGGCTATTGATTTAGCCACCTTAGTTGCTTGTCCCCTTAACATGGATAAGTACAAGCAACTACCCCTAATAAATGGTGTTGAGGTTCAGGCCTACAGGGACACTGGTGCCAGTGTTACAATGGTAATAGAGAAACTGGTCCACCCTGAACAACACCTACTTGGTCACCAGTACCAAGTAACCGATGCTCACAACAACACACTTAGCCACCCCATGGCTGTTGTAAATCTCAACTAGGGGGGGTTACTGGTCCAAAGAAAGTTGTGGTAGCCTCAGATTTACCTGTAGACTGTCTACTAGGAAATTATTTGGAGACATCAGCTTGGTCAGATGTGGAGTTGGAGGCCCATGCAGCAATGCTGGGTATCCCAGGGCATATTTTTGCTTTAACCAGGGCTCAGGCCAAAAAGCAAAAAGGACAGGGTGACTTGGATCCTGGAACAATGGACCAAGTGCTCCCTAAAGCTCGGGCTAGTAGGAGTAAAGCACTACCTACTATCCCTCCCTCTACAGTGGATTCTACTTCTGAGGAAGAAGAATTTCCACCCTGTGCAGAACCTACACCAGAGGAGCTGGAAGCAGACACTGCTGAGCTTTTGGGTAAAGGGGGGCCTGCCAGGGAGGAGCTGAGTGTGGCACAGCAGACCTGTCCCACACTAGAGGGTCTAAGACAGCAAGCTGTCAAACAAGCTAATGGGGATGTCAGTGACTCTCACAGAGTTTACTGGGAGGACAACCTCTTGTACACTGAAGCAAGGGATCCTAAACCTGGAACTGCCAGGAGGTTAGTGATTCCTCAGGAGTACAGAAAGTTCCTCCTAACTCTAGCCCACGACATTCCCCTAGCTGGACATTTAGGAGAAATGAAAACTTGGGACAGACTTGTTCCCTTGTTTCATTGGCCTAGAATGTCAGAGGACACAAAATAATTTTGTAAGTCCTGTGAAACCTGTCAAGCCAGTGGCAAGACAGGTGGCACTCCAAAGGCACCCCTTATTCCACTGCCTGTGGTTGGGGTTCCCTTTGAAAGGGTAGGGGTTGACATAGTTGGCCCCCTTGACCGTCCTACTGCTTCAGGCAATAGGTTTATCTTGGTGGTAGTGGACCATGCCACACGATATCCTGAAGCAATTCCTCGAAGGACCACTACAGCACCTGCAGTGGCAAAGGCCCTCCTGGGAATATTTTCCAGGGTGGGCTTCCCAAAAGAGGTGGTTTCAGACAGGGGAAGCAATTTCATGTCTGCTTACTTAAAGGCCATGTGGAAGGAGTGTGGTGTGACTTACAAGTTCACTACACCCTATCATCCACAAACAAATGGACTGGTGGAGAGATTTAACAAAACTCTCAAAGGCATGATTATGGGACTCCCTGAAAAACTCCGCAGGAGATGGGATATCCTTTTACCATGCCTCCTTTTTGCCTACAGGGAGGTACCCCAGAAAGGAGTGGGCTTCAGCCCCTTTGAACTCCTCTTTGGACACCCTGTTAGGGGTCCACTAACACTTGTCAAGGAGGGTTGGGAACAACCTTTAAAAGCTCCAAAGCAAGATATTGTGGATTATGTACTTGGCCTCAGATCAAGGATGGCTGAGTACATGAAAAAGGCCAGTAAATACCTTCAGGCCAGCCAAGAGCTCCAGAAGCAATGGCATGACCAAAAGGCTGTTTTGGTTCAGTACCAACCAGGACAGAAAGTGTGGGTCTTGGAGCCTGTGGCCCCAAGAGCACTCCAAGATAAATGGAGTGGACCCCACACAATTGTTGAGAAAAAGGGTGAAGTCACCTACTTAGTTGACTTAGGCACTGCCAGGAGTCCCCTTAGGGTGCTCCATGTCAATCGCCTGAAACCCTACTATGACAGGGCTGATCTCACCCTGCTCATGGCAACTGATGAGGGACAGGAAGAAGAAAGTGACCCTCTCCCTGATCTCTTCTCTTCCACAGAACAAGATGCTCTAGTGGAAGGTGTAGTGTTGGCAGATTGTCTTACTGCTGAGCAGAAAGACCATTGCATAAATCTCCTGGGTCAGTTTTCTGAACTCTTCTCTACTGTGCCAGGAACCACTTCTTGGTGTGAGCACACTATAGATACTGGAGACAGCTTGCCTGTCAAAAGTAAAATCTATAGGCAGCCTGACCATGTCAGAGACTGCATAAAGCAAGAGGTGCAGAAAATGTTAGAACTGGGAGTGGTTGAGCACTCTGAAAGTCCATGGGCTTCTCCTGTGGTACTTGTACCAAAACCTCATTCCAAGGATGGAAAGAAGGAAATGCGGTTTTGTGTAGACTACAGAGGTCTCAACCAGGTAACCAAAACTGATGCTCACCCTATACCCAGGGCAGATGAGCTCATAGATACACTGGCATCTGCCAAGTATCTAAGCACTTTTGACTTGACTGCAGGGTATTGGCAGATCAAATTATCAGAAGATGCAAAAGCAAAAACTGCATTTTCAACCATTGGAGGCCATTACCAATTTACAGTAATGCCTTTTGGATTGATAAATGCACCTGCCACTTTTCAGAGGTTGGTGAATACAGTCCTGCAAGGGCTGGAAGCTTTTAGTGCAGCATATCTGGACGATATAGCTGTCTTTAGCTCCAGTTGGGATGATCACCTGGTCCACCTATGGAAAGTTTTGGAGGTCCTGCAAAAGGCAGGCCTCACTATCAAGGCTTCAAAGTGCCAGATAGGGCAGAGGAAGGTGGTTTATCTGGGACACCTTGTTGGTGGGGAACAGATTGTACCACTTCAGGGGAAAATCCAAACTATTATAGATTGGGTTCCCCCTACTACTCAGACCCAGGTGAGAGCCTTTTTAGGCCTCACTGGGTATTACAGGAGGTTCATTAAGAACTATGGCTCCATTGCAGCCCCTCTTAATGACCTCACATCCAAGAAAATGCCTAAAAAGGTATTGTGGACAGCTAGCTGTCAAAAAGCTTTTGAGGAGCTGAAGCAGGCCATGTGCTCTGCACCTGTCCTGAAAAGCCCTTGTTACTCTAAAATATTCTATGTCCAAACTGATGCATCTGAATTAGGAGTAGGGGCAGTCCTATCACAACTTAATTCTGAGGGCCAGGATCAACCTGTTGCTTTTATTAGTAGGAGGTTGACCCCTAGAGAAAAGCGTTGGTCTGCCATAGAGAGGGAGGCCTTTGCTGTGGTCTGGGCACTGAAGAAGTTGAGGCCATACCTGTTTGGCACTCACTTCATTGTTCAGACAGACCACAAACCTCTACTTTGGCTAAAACAAATGAAAGGTGAAAATCCTAAATTGTTGAGGTGGTCCATATCCCTACAGGGAATGGACTATACAGTGGAACATAGACCTGGGAGTAGCCACTCCAATGCAGATGGACTCTCCAGATATTTCCACTTAGACAATGAAGACTCATCAGGTCATGGCTAGTCTTATTGTCCTTCGTTTGGGGGGGGGGGGTGTAGGAAAGTACCATCTTGCCTGGCATGTTACCCCCATTTTTCACTGTATATATGTTGTTTTAGTTGTATGTGTCACTGGGACCCTGCCAGCCAGGGCCCCAGTGCTCATAAGTGTGCCTGAATGTGTTACCTGTGTTATGACTAACTGTCTCACTGAGGCTCTGCTAATCAGAACCTCAGTGGTTATGCTCTCTCATTTCTTTCAAATTGTCACTAACAGGCTAGTGACCAATTTTACCAATTTACATTGGCTTACTGGAACACCCTTATAATTCCCTAGTATATGGTACTGAGGTACCCAGGGTATTGGGGTGCCAGGACATCCCTATGGGCTGCAGCATTTCTTTTGCCACCCATAGGGAGCTCTGACAATTCTTACACAGGCCTGCCACTGCAGCCTGAGTGAAATAACGTCCACAATATTTCACAGCCATTTTACACTGCACTTAAGTAACTTATAAGTCACCTATATTTCTAACCTTTATCTGGTAAAGGTTGGGTGCTAAGTTACTTAGTGTGTGGGCACCCTGGCACTAGCCAAGGTGCCCCCACATTGTTCAGGGCCAATTCCCCGGACTTTGTGAGTGCGGGGACACCATTACACGCGTGCACTACATATAGGTCACTACCTATGTGTAGCTTCACAATGGTAACTCCGAATATGGCCATGTAACATGTCTATGATCATGGAATTGCCCCCTCTATGCCATCCTGGCATAGCTGGCACAATCCCATGATCCCACAGGTCTGTAGCTCAGACCTGGGTACTGCCAAACTGCCTTTCCCGGGGTTTCACTGCAGCTGCTGCTGCTGCCAACCCCTCAGACAGGTTTCTGCCCTCCTGGGGTCCAGCCAGGCTTGGCCCAGGATGGCAAAACAAAGGACTTCCTCTGAGAGAGGGTGTTACACCCTCTCCCATTGGAAAATGGTGTGAAGGCAGGGGAGGAGTAGCCTCCCCCAGCCTCTGGAAATGCTTTCATGGGCACAGATGGTGCCCATTTCTGCATAAGCCAGTCTACACCGGTTCAGGGACCCCTCAGCCCTGCTCTGGCGCGAAACTGGACAAAGGAAAGGGGAGTGACCACTCCCCTGACCTGCACCTCCCCTGGGAGGTGCCCAGAGCTCCTCCAGTGTGCTCCAGACCTCTGCCATCTTGGAAACAGAGGTGCTGCTGGCACACTGGACTGCTCTGAGTGGCCAGTGCCAGCAGGTGACGTCAGAGACTCCTTCTGATAGGCTCCTTCAGGTGTTGCTAGCCTATCCTCTCTCCTAGGTAGCCAAACCCTCTTTTCTGGCTATTTAGGGTATCTGTCTTTGGGGATTCCCTAGATAACGAATGCAAGAGCTCATCCGAGTTCCTCTGCATCTCTCTCTTCACCTTCTGCCAAGGAATCGACTGCTGACCGCGCTGGAAGCCTGCAAAACTGCAACAAAGTAGCAAAGACGACTACTGCAACTCTGTAACGCTGATCCAGCCGCCTTCTCGACTGCTTTCCTGGTGGTGCATGCTGTGGGGGTAGTCTGCCTCCTCTCTGCACTAGAAGCTCCGAAGAAATCTCCCGTGGGTCGACGGAATCGTCCCCCTGCAACCGCAGGCACCAAAGAACTGCATCACCAGTATCCTGGGTCTCCTCTCAGCACGATGAGCGAGGTCCCTTGAATCCAGCAACTCTGTCCAAGTGACTCCCACAGTCCAGTGACTCTTCAGTCCAAGTTTGGTGGAGGTAAGTCCTTGCCTCCCCACGCCAGACTGCATTGCTGGGAACCGCGACTTTTGCAGCTACTCCGGTCTCCGTGCACTTCCGGCGGAAATCCTTTGTGCACAGTCCAGCCTGGGTCCACAGCACTCTAACCTGCATTGCACGACCTCCTAAGTTGTCCTCCGGCGACGTGGGACTCCTTTGTGCGACTTCGGGTGAGCACCGTTTCACTCCACTTTGTAGTGCCTGTTCCGGCACTTCTGCGGGTGCTGCCTGCTTCTGAGAGGGCTCCTTGTCTTGCTCGACGCCCCCTCTGTCCCCAGACGCAATTGGCGACATCCTGGTCCCTCCTGGGCCACAGCAGCCTCCAAAAACCCTAACCGCACGATTTGCAGCTAGCAAGGCTTGTTGGCAGTCTTTCTTCAGGAAAATACTTCTGCACGACTCTCCACGGCGTGGGGGATCCATCCTCTAAAGGGGAAGTTCCTAGCTCTTGTCGTTCCTGCAGAATCTTCAGCTTCTACTGTCCAGTAGCAGCTTCTTGGCACCCACAGCTGGCATTTCCTGGGCATCTGCCCATCTCCGACTTGCTTGTGACTTTTGGACTTGGTCCCCTTGTTCCACAGGTACCCTCGTTTGAAAATCCATCGTTGTTGCATTGCTGATTTGTGTCTTTCCTGCAGAATTCCCCTATCACGACTTCTATGTCCTTTGGGGAACTTTAGTGCACTTTGCACTCACTTTTCAGGGTCTTGGGGTGGGCTAATTTTCTAACCCTAACTGTTTTCTTACAGTCCCAGCGACCCTCTACAAGGTCACATAGGTTTGGGGTCCATTCGTGGTTCGCATTCCACTTTTGGAGTATATGGTTTGTGTTGCTCCTATCCCTATGTGTCCCCATTGCATCCTATTGTAACTATACATTGTTTGCACTGTTTTCTAAGACTATTACTGCATATTTTGGTATTGTGTACATATATCTTGTGTATATTTGCTATCCTCATACTGAGGGTACTCACTGAGATACTTTTGGCATATTGTCATAAAAATAAAGTACCTTTATTTTTAGTATTTCTGTGTATTGTGTTTTCTTATGATATTGTGCATATGACACTAGTGGTACTGTAGGAGCTTCACTCGTCTCCTAGTTCAGCCTAAGCTGCTCTGCTAAACTACCATTATCTATCAGCCTAAGCTACTAGACACCCTATACACTAATAAGGGATAACTGGGCCTGGTGCAAGGTGTAAGTACCCCTTGGTACTCACTACAAGCCAGTCCAGCCTCCTACAACCATATATAAAATGCGGCGCACCATGGTGCAGAGTAGGGGACAATCGCATAATTTCTCATGACACTATTGATGTACACTGCAGGAGTAGCGCTTAAATATTGGTGCTACTCCTGCAGAGTACGTAGGGGCCCATTCTAAAGAATGGAAACCCCCTTTTAATGCCTGCTCTTGAGCAGGCGTTAAAGGTGCCATAATCCATTGCACAAGGAAATCTCATAGATTTCCTAGCACCATTTTACCGACTACCCTTACGGAGGAACCCCTCCTTTGCAAACATTATGCCTGGCGCAGGCATAATGTAGCGCAAAGGGTTACAGAGTGGCGCAATATATGCATTGTGGGATTTTGGCCTTGTTGGGCACATTAACGCCAAAAATTATGATGTTAATGTGGCACAAGGTGGCGCTAGGGGACTATAACTATGTCCCTACATTTGTGTAACTGGCTATTTGCTTATTTATCAGGTGGCTCCGAGATCATGGAGATTAGCAGCTACTATTGAACAAGGCCTTACCGGAGTATCCTGATTAATTGCAGTACCTGCTCAAATAAATGATGCGTTTTGTTGAACTGGAAATGAGCAGGGGCCGCATTGCAGAAGAGGCCCTGGGGGAGCGACGAGCTTGTGCACCTGCTGTGTGCACCCCGGGGCACTCTGGTATTACAGAAGGGACTGCAGATGCTTGTGTGCCCCTTTCTATATACTCACAGCTCTGGCACACATGTATCTCCAGCACTATTATTAGAGGGCGTTCCCTCGTTTTCATGGGGGGCGCCCCCCCATGCAAACGTGGGAATCACTTTGTCAATTGGTTGTAGGCGTGGGTGCAGAGGTAAACATGCTCTTAGGAGGTGCACTGAAAGTGCACCACAAAAATGTGGCACATTGTCAGTGCGTCCCCTGAGGGCGACCCTCTTGAAGGGTGAAAAGGGGTCCCATGGAACCTCCCAGACATCCCCCCGCAGGTGGGTGCATTCGCTCACTGCACTCACCTTTAGGGGATCTCTGACCCCCCTTGAAAGTGCAGACTGGTTGCTGTGATAGAGCGAACCGTAGTAACAATTTACCTGTGTTCGGACGCTCTTTAGGCCGATGAATCTTTTGACTAAGTGGGAACTCTCTGTACTCTTAATCGATCAGTCGCATCAGATCAATAATCAATAACGTACATAAGCAATACCTTGATCAACATAACACTTAATGATTAATCCAGAATACATTTCGGCGAACCCTGACCTTTCAGTCAGGAATAACCACACCAGTTTATTGCAAAGTTAGTGAATTTATTTCCCTATATTAACAAAGCTAGCACAATATAAATGTGTCTCAACACCAAATGATAAACATAAATGAACATTAATAGCTGTCCATAACGTCGAAACAAGTGTAACCTATGTAGCATTTGAATCACAAGACATTCGATAATGGCAATGCAAAGCACTAATACGATAATCTGTAATGGGCTAATTGCATACATTTAGTCAGCATAACAAGATCTCAAATTGCATCGTGCGATATATGGAATCCTCATCTAACCTCAAATTAGCATCGGCATGTGGGACTTCATGCAAAAACAATTTAGCAACATAAATTTAGAAAACTCCTATCTAGGGACCTTATCAAAAATCAGCAGTTGGTCACCTAAAAGGAACACAATGCAATTTTACAATTTCCTTTCATATTTACCAATTACGATCAGCATACAAGGAAGTCTTCGTCTCACAGGTTCCGTTTCTTGATCAGCATGGGGCGGGACAAAGGGGCAAGGGTGAACGGGGCAATTGCCTCACGGCGGCAAGGTAAAACTACTACTTCATGCAAAGGGACAAATCAAAGTTAAAGTCTCTAGGGCAAGAATCATTAAAGTCTCTTTCTCTCGATTAGAGAAAGCATCAAAGTCTCTCAAAATGGCGTCGCAGCAAAGTGGGCCATAATAGCTACGAAGTCTGCAAAATGGCGTAGTGTCCGGGTAATGACCGCTAATAGCTCAATGGCTACCTTCTTCTCGTGCACCTGGTTTTTATAGACAACAGTTCGAATCCAGTAGGGTCTCCATTGGAGGGTTCATAGGTTAGCTTCAAATTGTCCAATCAAAAACGACAGTTCTCAAGCTTTTACTTAAGCATACATTATCCTTGGAGATGGGTACGCAAATCGCAACATTGTCTACCAATTAGCTCCCTTTCAGAGCCTCCATTGTCCGCACCTGCAAGTCGACCTTGAATTAAAGAGAAAATATGCCAGGCTGGCACGAAACTTTAAGATAAGCATGTGAACAGTTTCTGTGGAAAAGTACAGCTTCAAGCAGAAATACACGTTTAATAGCACATTGGAAAAATACGAACATCTAAACCGTGAGACCAGGCCACTAGGCCAAAGCCTCCTCTAGAGTAATGTTAAGCTAACGTAGTTCAAACAAGCAAATCGAAGCACACGTTTATGATTATGTCAGATTAGTGCAATTCTAATATACAACGTTATATATAAAGCACGCGTATAATGTTGGCAAACTACTCTGAGGGCACATTTTGTCCCCGTACAATCTTTATTAGTTCGGTTAATGTCACACATGATTATTTCACACTACGTTTATGCGTTAATAAATCAAAACCTTCATTTTCTGCTTCATCAATCCCTCCTCTGATGACTACTTGTCATCACACAAATTAAGCCCACAAATTTTATTCCATTAAAATTCTGTCAGTTCCCTTTTCCTTTTAGTTCCCCTAGTCTGTGCTTTGTATTCTTCTGCCATTCTTTTCATAATTTTCTCCTCCTTTCTTCTTTTTATTCTTTCCATAATCATTATTATTCCCCTTTTTATTCCCCAAATTCCAAATACACAAATTATCACTATTAAAATTCCCTCTATTATTTTTAGCAATATTCCATTCCAAATTCCCCCAATCCAATGTCCCACTGAAGCAAGTCCTTTTCCAACCTTCTCCCACACTCCTGGTTCTTTCAATTCTTTCAAATCTTCACTTTCTTTTGTTAGATTAGCAAGCATAGTTTTAATTTTCACACTATTGTCAGGTATATAGGTACAACAGTGTCTTGCACCAAGCATTTTGCAAACACCGCCATCCTTTGCTAAAAGAATGTCTAAAGCAAGCCTATTTTGAAGAGTCATAGCTCTTTCCGCTGCAAGTTCAGCATCTATCAGGATTATAGCACCTGAAAACTTTGTCAACATGTTATCCACTATAGTAGACAACTTTCTTATTTTGATGGAATTCAGCACAACTCCCAATGAAGGAATCATGGCTCCAAATATATCGCCTACCACAGCAGCTACGGTCTCTCTTTTCTGGATACGATGGGATCCAGATGTCTTTTGAATCATCGATAGGTCATCCAGTTGATAAACCTTTGGGAACACTATACCCAAATAACATCTTCCCCACCATCCCTTTGGAAGACGATAATAGGCATTATACCCACAAATGTAATATACACCTGGAATGACAGGGTCAAGTCCGTCCATCATGAATGTCCATTTGGCCTTAAAGATAAACGTATGTTTACACTCACTCGCTCCTACAAAAATGTTGTCATAATAAGATTCACCTCGATATATACAAAATTTCCCTACATGCCAAGCATCTAAAGCAATTTTCCCTTGTGTTTTTATTGCAGCAAAATCATAATTATCTACTGAAGTCCTCTTATGTAACTCCTTTTCTAATTTCGCCTTCATTTGAGCCCTTCTATCATCTGTGCGATCTAAAAAGCTTATTTCTACTGCAGACAGTGAGCAGGTAAGGTTTTCCCTATGAGCGTGAGCCGTTTCAAAAGGTAGCATTGGCTCGAAAAATTCCCTCATAATTTTAGCATCCCAATCTTTTGCAGTCTGGCTTAGCTGCGCTATTATAGGAACATAAGCAAAGGTAACATCATAGTTTGAGTAAAAATACTGTATGTTAGTTTGACCATAAAACCTAGACATTACTATACTACATGTAATCCCGTATGTAAGAGGCATGTGGTGATATGTCACCCCTTCCTTCACTGATGTCGGTATCTGGGTACACACATAACAATCTTTCGCATCCATTGTCTCAACATATTCTGTTAGTAAGCGATAGAAAACATTATACGAAAGCTCTTTCCTTTCATGCAAGAGTCTTTCATCCAGTGCTAGCCTTTTCAATGCGGTTAGTTCAGTGATAGTAACAGGAGCAATAGTAGAAGACTCAATAGTCTCATTCTCACCCCTTCCATGTATTCCAAGCACAATTGCCATTATTATTAGTACACATGTAACTACCAAGCCTATACACACATATTTACAATATTTCTTTCTATTGTTTTGCGTCATGATCTGTATAGAATCAGAGAGCTAGAAGCACTTATAATTGAAACTTTTTTTTTTTTTTTTGCAATTTAGTTACAGAGCTGAGCGAGCGCAATGTTCACACCGTCTTCTTCAAGAGGCCAGTCACTTATCGGTTAGCAGCATTGGTCTCAATTCGGCAATAACTCAGTCTTTATCGGTTTAGCAAATGTCTCATCCGGTTTAGCAATGTCTCAGCTGGTTGTTTGTTGCACGTTATATTGTAGCAAGCGATCACCCCTTCAATCAACACTGTCCATGAAACTTTTCTTTTCTATCGGTATCTCTTCCTCTTCTTCGTTCTCGATGCTTAGAGATACAAACTCGTCAGTCCAATCGTCGTTGACTGCATATGCCCATTCTGGACCGGAATACCTTCTGTTCGGTATCCTTTTCCTTTTCAATTTTGCTTCTCTTTTCGATTCTGCCTCGCTGGTACTTTCCTCTTTTGTCAAGTCTTTTTCTTCACTCGAGGTTGGTACCACGACAGACACTTCTTTTCTTTTCTCTTTTACTTTTGGCCTTTCTCCGTCGTTCAAACCTTCTCCGGACCTTTGTTTTACTGGTGATATACTTAGGGCCTGATTCTAACTTTGGAGGACGGTGTTAAACCGTCCCAAAAGTGACGGATATACCACCTATCGTATTACGAGTTCCATAGGATATAATGGACTCGTAATACGGTAGGTGGTATATCCGCCACTTTTGGGACGGTTTAACACCGTCCTCCAAAGTTAGAATCAGGCCCTTAGTCTCCTCTTTGCACCATGTCCATTTGATGGACCTGCGACCTTTTCTGTAGAGGTTTGAACTTTTTCGTTCTGCTCTGCCTTGTCCCCTCCTTCAGGGGAATCGATCACGTTCTCTTTTTCTTTTTCTGTATCGTCTGTTTCTGGGAAAGCCCTCCTCTGATCAGGCTCTCCTACTTTTTCACCTTTTTCGAGCCCTTCGTCACCGTTACTTTCGTCAGGCTCTGTATCACTTTCAGCTGCTTCAGGTTCTTTGTCACCTTCAGCTGCTTCAGGCTTTTTGCTACCCTCAGCTGCTTCAGGCTCTTTGTCACCTGCAGCTTCTTCGTCACTGTCTGAACTCTCTCCTTGGTCTTCCCCAAGTGAGTCGAACTCTTCGTTTTCCAATAATATCTCCTTTTCTCCTGCTGCTGCTTGTTCGCTTTCAGTTCGCTTTTGTTCTGTCTCAGCACTCGGCACTGTTTTATCAGGCACTGGCAATTTCAGCGCTTCGACTTCCTCATCTGTGGGACACAGCACCTTCTTTGTGTGACTGGCGTGAATCCAGTTGGGAACCCCCGCACACTTCACAGCGGTAGTTGTCGTCAGGATCACTTGGAAAGGGCCTTTCCAACGGGGTTCCAGACACGACTTCCTCACGTGCTTCTTTACCACAACCCAGTCACCTGCTTTCAGTGCGTGTCCTGGACCTTGGATCGGTGGCAAGGTGGTTGCTTCCACCTGGTGAGAGAAAGAGCGAACCACGTCAGCCAGACCTTTGCAGTAGTCTAACACCATATCATCTGTAATATTCAAAAGCGCGTTTGCGGGAACTGCAGGAAGTCTCATAGCCCTGCCCATGAGAATTTCGTGCGGAGACAATCCAGTCTTTCTATCAGGAGTGTTTCTCATTGACATTAGCACTAAGGGCAATGCATCAGGCCATTTCAAATTTGTCGATGCACATATTTTCGCCATTCTTGATTTCAGTGTACCATTCATCTGCTCCACCAGTCCTGATGCTTCAGGGCGATAGCTACAATGCAGTTTCTGCTCAATGTTCAGTGCTTCGCAAAGTAACTTTATCACCTCGTTGTTGAAGTGACTTCCCCTATCTGATTCTAAAGAGATCGGGAATCCGAAACGTGGTATCAACTCTCTCAATAATAGCTTTGCAACTGTAAGGCTGTCATTTCTACGTGTGGGGTATGCCTCAATCCAGTGACTAAAAATGCACACAATCACCAACACATATTTCAGACCTCCATGCACAGGCATCTCAATGAAGTCCATCTGCATACGACTAAAAGGACCGCTTGCCCTACCAATATGGCTCGCGTTCACAACTGTTCCCTTTCCTGGGTTCATCTGCTGGCAAGTGACACATCGATGGCAAACTGCTTCTGCAGCTTGACGAAATCTGGGGTTAAACCAATCAGTTTTGAACAATCTTATCATGGCATCTCTCCCTAGGTGAGCTTGCCCATGATAGAACCGCGCAAGCTGTGATAAGAGACTATTTGGCAAAACAAATTTTCCCTCATGTGAAACCCACAACTCGTCTTGTCTCTTTATACATTGTGATTTAATCCAGGAATCTCTTTCATCCTCCCTGACATTATTCTGTAGTGCTTTTAGTTCCTCTATCGTATCTACGACCTTCAAGGCAAATGCTTCAGCTGGTTCGAGTTCTGGCTCACTTATTGAGTTCCATTCATCTCTCAGTAATATACAGTTCAAGGCACAAAATCTTGCGACTTGATCTGCATATGCATTTCCCAGAGAAACATAGTCCTGTCCTTTCGTGTGAGCACTGCACTTTACCACTGCAACTTCAGCTGGCACTTGAATGGCATGTAACAATTCCCTTATTCTTTCCCCGTTCTTCACTGGGGACCCTGAAGAAGTCAGGAAACCTCTCTGTGACCATAGTTGTCCAAAGTCATGCACAATCCCAAACCCATATTGGCTATCAGTGTAAATGGTGACTTTCATCAATGCAGACAGTTGACATGCTCTGGTAAGGGCTACAAGTTCTGCTACTTGTGCAGAATAGACTCCTTGAAGCCATCCCGCTTCCAAGACACCTGTTACAGTGCATACAGCATATCCTGCTTTCAAAATCCCCATCCCGTCTCTTAGACATGAACCATCAACAAAAAGAATTTGGTCATTTTCATCAAGCTTAGTATCTTTAATGTCCGGTCGAGGTTTTGTGCAAAATTCAGTCACCTGAAGGCAGTCATGCTCGACGTCTTCAGCGTTCTCAATTTCAACATTTTCTCCAGGAAGCAAGGTTGCTGGATTCAACGTAGTGCACCTTTTCAGCTGCACATTCGGTGAGCCCAGAATAATCGTTTCATACCTTGTTAGTCTTGCTCCAGTCATGTGTTGCGTTCGGGAGCGGGTCAAAAGTATCTCAACTGAGTGAGGGACCATGACTGTTACTGGGTGTCCCATCACTATACCTTCACTCTGAGTGAGGCTGATACCAACTGCTGCTACGGCGCGCAAACACCCTGGGAGTGCTGCTGCGACCGGATCCAAAGTAGCTGAAAAATACGCTACTGGTCTGTTTACGCCACCATGGGCTTGAGTCAAGACAGACAAAGAACATGCATCACGTTCATGGCAAAACAATGTGAAAGGCTTTGTGTAATCAGGCATACCTAAAGCTGGAGCCCTGCACATGCATTCTTTCAATTCAACAAAGGCATCCATCTCATCTCCTTTCAGCTCAATTTGATCCAAAGCATCCTTCTGGGTCAGTTTCAGTAAAGGCTTCGCTAGAGTCGAGAAGTTGGGAATCCACTGGCGACAGTAGCCCACCATTCCCAAGAATTTCCTCACCTCCTTTCTCGTCTTGGGCGGACTCATCTGAAGTACACTTGTAATTCTTTCCTTCATTATTCTCCGTGACCCTTTCTCTATTTGGTGACCCAAATATTTCACTTTCTTCTGACAGAACTGTAATTTGGAAGGAGACACCTTGTGTCCATTCCTTCCCAAATGGTTCAACAGAGCAATGGTATCGGCTGTGCAGCCACTTTCTGTCTTTGATGCAACCAGTAAGTCGTCAATGTACTGTACTAGGGTTGACTCGAATGGCAACTCTAACTCTTCCAAGTCTTTCTTTAGAACCTGATTGAATATTGACGGTGACTCAGAAAACCCTTGAGGAATTCGACACCAACTGTATACTCTGTCTAGGAATTTGAAACAAAAGAGAAATTGGCTGTCCTCATGAAGAGGCACAGAAAAGAATGCTTGTGACAAATCGATGACAGAGAACCATTCGGCATCGCAAGGGATTTGAAACATTATCACAGCTGGATTCGGTACAACAGGGCAGCATTTGACTATGATGTCATTTATTTTCCTCAAGTCTTGCACAAGTCGGACCTTTCCACTCGGCTTTATTAGTCCCATTATTGGTGAATTACATGGACTGCTTAACACCTCTTTCAGTACTCCTTGTTTTACAAATTCGTCAATAAGTTGAGCAACTTTCATGAGGGTGTCTTGTGCCATGTGGTATTGTGGGGTCTGGGGAAATATTGCATTGGGCTTTACAGTCACTTTCACTGGTTCCACTCCTTTCATCAATCCCACCTCTTTCCCTGTCATGTCCCACACTTCCTTTCCGACTGTCTCCCGTAATTCGGCTGGAATATCTTCCTCAATTATCATCGGGAAAAGGCAAATCAGAGGATACTCTTCATCGACCGTTTCCATCTCATCCCCCTCTACACTATCCTCTTCTTCCCCATCACTGCTCGTCTGTATCGTTATTCCTTCGTTTGAACACATGATCGAACATCCCAGCTTGCACAATAGGTCTCTCCCTAACAGCGCTATTGGGCTTGAATCACATATCACAAACTGATGCACCCCTTGATAGTTACCGATGCTGACTGGTACCGGATCTGTTATTGGGTTCGTCAGGTGCCTGTTTGCTACTCCCACCACTTGAACTGTCCTCCCTGAGAGTGGCAAATTTGGTACTTCACTACTCTTAACAGTTGAACTTGTGGCTCCCGTGTCCACCAAGAATGAAACACGATGACCCATTACTTTTCCCTCTACGTACGGACCCTTTTGATCAACTTCTAAGGATGATGCAAGCACACAATCTCCTTCCTCTTCTGAGCTCTCACTCTCCCATACATTGTTTATTCCACTCTCACTGTGTAATGGGAACTGTTGTACGGTGCCATTTGTACTCATTACCTGACCCGAGACCTGTGGAGGAACCATCACTTGCTGCTGACTCATTGGTGCCAAAGGTATTTGCATTTGCTGATTAGGTACCATGGGTAACTGCTGTTGCATCGGCTGCATTTGCGTCACTTGCATACGAGGCATCTGCATCTGCTGCGGCTGCATAGGTTGTAATCCCTGCAATTGATTTATGGTCTGAAAATTTGGGTTTGGACCTCTCATTTTCGGTCCCCTCATTGTCTGAAATGCATTGACATCATTGTTTTGCTGACCAACACCTGCACCTGCACCTGCACCTTCCTGCACCACCATCGGGCACTCGCGTTTCCAATGACCTACAATTCCGCACACGTGACACGGCATCACCTTCTTCATTGCCTGCACACCCGTTACAACAGTGTTTAAATCCGGACCATTATTCACAAAACCTCCTCTGCCTCTGCCTCTCGCCTGTGGCTGAAACGCCATGTTTCCCTGCAACTGCGGCTGCGGTTGCGGTACCTGCTGTTGGAACCCTTGCATCCCTTGCAAACCTTGCAGACCTGTCTGAGCTGCTTTAAGTTGCATCATCATCACCTTCTCTTTCAGCCTTTTCTGTTTCACCTCAATTTCGTCGCTACAATATTTCGCATAAGTCAAGACCTCATCAATCGGTTTAGATTGCCAGCAAATCAAATGCGACTTTATCATCTGACTTATTTCTGGTCTCAGCCCTTCCACAAATCTGAACACAAAATGAAGCATATCCTTCGCCTCGATTGTTTCCGTGCCACTGTAGTTCTTAAACGCCTTCAACAACCTCTCATAGTAACTATGAATCGATTCTTTAGCCTCTTGGGCAGTTCGATCAATCTTCTGCCAATCCACATTTTTCGCGGCCACCTTCGTCTTCAAATGCTCGATCACCTTATAGTACAAACTCATCACCATAGGTGATGGTGCACCCATCTCCCTGTCTCTCTCTGGTTCACTTGTCGGCCAACCTACAGCTCTTTTGCAATCCTCCCACAAATCTGCCGGAACCACGATCTCAAAGAGAGTGTTCAGGTCTTCCCAGAGACATTTTGCAAGCTTCACAAACCTATCAGTCTGTTGATACCATTCAATCGGCTTCTCTCTCAGTTTGGGAAAATCATCCGTAAATGACTGAATGTCGCTTCTGTGCCATGGTACATGTATTAATTTTCCACCTGCTGTCTCCCTCATTGGTAACATGGTTACTGTCTCGCTGCTTTGTGGTCTTTTCTCATTATGCTCTGTAGCACTGTCCCTCCTCTTTTCCTTTCTCTTTACCCATCTGCTTTCCCACTTGTCTAAGCACCTCCACACTTGGGCACTCTGTAGCAATTCTCTAAGGTGTGCCTTCATACCTGCTGACCTCATGTGTTCAAAATCTGTGGTCCCAAAATCCAACCTATAGCTCCTGCTCAAGTGTTTCGTCTTGCCTATGTCAATCCCGTTTCTGTCCGCTACTTCCTGCAAACTTTTATGTACCTTGTTCACTTCTTTCGTGATCTTTGGACATAGATACCTCAGCTCCTCTTCCGTGTAGGACTCTAACCTATTCACACCCATATTCCCTTCCACCAATTCTTGTGCTTCCATGTTCAGCCTCATCCTATTCAAGTAATCTTCTCCTTTCCCACTGTCTGAACTTTGTGCGGAATTCAAGCTGTTGAACCACTGTGTCAGCTGTTGCGCATTTACCCCCATCAG
The DNA here is from genome assembly GCF_031143425.1 of Pleurodeles waltl. Classification (NCBI taxonomy): domain Eukaryota; kingdom Metazoa; phylum Chordata; class Amphibia; order Caudata; family Salamandridae; genus Pleurodeles; species Pleurodeles waltl. Next base: position 150,658,232 of record NC_090441.1, on the reverse strand, counting down.
TGTAGCATTCACATCGACTGCCATTGATGGTTGCGGCAACTTTTCAGTATTCGATGTTAAAGGTATTATCAGTGGGGGGCTCGACCTCACCAGTGTAGACTGAGCACATATGGGACTAAACTCCATCAAGGATCCAGATCCACTTGGCTGAGTCGCTATCGGAGTTATCCCTGGAGTGTTCTCTATGCACCTCCTCTCTGTCCCATTCTGTAGCATTGATCCCTGACTGTTCATGCCTAAGTTAGGCTGACTGTACAGAGGTACCGGTGGACCTACAGTAATGGGTAGTGATATCGCATCTGGGTTCTGTCCATATCACATGTTCTGAGGCATGTTCATCCCCATACTATGGGTCATCATTGTCGGCATGCCCATCTGACTCCCCGTCATCTGAGCATGAGCGTTTCCTCCCTGCATCTGCTTTTGAGGCATCATAAACTGAGTTGATTCAGCCTGTGTCATTGTTGGATTGTGACCATTCTGTACTCCCCTTACTGTTTGTCCTAGAACCATTCCTCCACTATTGTCACTGCTGTAGTACCCTGGCATCTGCGGTTGATAATTTTCTGCTGGTTTCATTATGGGCACATCTGGATATATTCTCCTAACCTGCGGTATCTGCGGGGTGAACAGCAAACTCGGGTCCTTAGACCCCGATGACGCTCCTGAACTCTGGGTTTCACTGTTCTGTACCGATGCCGGAGGGGCAGAACTGGTACTTGGACCTTGTCCCTTCTCCGCATAAGGTGGTGGACGGTCGTTCAGCAATTGCATTATTAACTCCTCATCCTCTAACTCCTCTTCTCTTCTCAACTTTTCCTCGTCCTCTCTATCCTTGGAACACTTCCTGTCTGTCTTACAGGTAGCTTTCTTCCCTGTCTCCTCTTCTTCCTTAGTGATTGCGGGAAACAGTTTTATCCCCTGCAATACATCTGACCTCCACACCTTCTGTGCATTATCCCACCTAGCATCCGCTAGTGTCTTTTCTACCTTTCTCATCCTGGTCTCGAACTTCTTCTGCTGCTGCTGTCTGGCCATTAGTTCCCAAATCGCTAGAGCCTCAAACTGGGCTGGCCTTGGAGGCACCTTCATGTCATACATCGTGAATCTCAGATTCTCTAGGATCCTTATATTGAATGTCCCATGTATCGGGAACGCTACGCTCCCATGTTTCTCTGTCAGTTTGTGCCATTGCTTTAGCCAAAGACACGGAGCAACCCCTTTTTCCTCCATTACAATGTAAGCTGGTGTGCCCTCGGGCGGCGTCTCCTCTCCTACGCTCGCTTTGATGTAAGACTCCCCCTTCATCGCACTCCTAAATGCTTTAAGGAATTTCATTTTCTTCGTCTTTTATTTCACAAAGTTTATAATCAATAGGTCACTTTTATTCCACAAAATTTGTAATCAATAGGTGACTTTAATTCCCGGAATACTCTTCGCTTGCCTTTCCCCTTCTAATCGAGCCCCACGGACTGCGTCCAATCCGTGCGCGACCCGTCTCTGCAACCAACCTATCCCAGCGCGGCTCCTAGTGACGTCACACTCACACACTGCGGCTGACAAAGCCTCGCGGCTAGTCTTCCTTCACTCAGCTCCTCTCGTAACAACTTCTTGCATGTATCGCGAGCTACCAAAAACTAAAACAGATCTGTCGGTTTACTACAGGAAGGGTAACACAGTCGCTTCAGGACCTTAGGGACCTTTCACTAGCCTCGGCCGCTATTCCGTCTTTCTCAGTCCCCACATTCGCAAGCAAATCTGACCTGCAGACCTACTCTCAACTTGTCAATGATCTGTTCTAGTGCACTTAGAATCTTGTCAAAGCCCGAAGTCGAAGTTTCTTTCACTCCCTAACACACGTACCGACTCGTTGACCACGCCCGATCAACCTACTAAACCGCCCAGACCACAACATGGATCAACATACTCCGGAGTCTCTTGACCTCGCAGGGCCCGTCTCAACAACAACAACCACGTGGACCTTTTTATGCACAAAGCGCCACACGCACATGAAGTTCGACGACTTCCCTACTCTCACACTCGGAGCCGCACCTCCGATATCTCTATGAAGTTCGACAACTTCTCTACTTCTACACTCGGAGTCGCACCTCCGCTATCCTTTAAAAGAAAAAATCCTCGCAACCTTTTCACACACCCTGCGGCAATAAGCTGTGCAAGCGCAAAATCCTAACTTCACTCATACCATCACTAGTACCGCCAACGCTGTCTCCACACCTCCGTTCTCTCCATTCGCAAGCTCCGAGATCCCGGGAAAGTCGCGGTGGACCTAGCCCATCATCATTCTGTCAATCTATTTTATCCAAGAAAATCTAATTCAACTTCTCGAATGAGGCCTCAAAATGCGTAACCGTTAATTCAACACCATGTACTCTAATAGTACAGGGTCCCAAAAGACGTAACCGTCCTCTGCTACCATCGACTGATAGAGCGAACCGTAGTAACAATTTACCTGTGTTCGGACGCTCTTTAGGCCGATGAATCTTTTGACTAAGTGGGAACTCTCTGTACTCTTAATCGATCAGTCGCATCAGATCAATAATCAATAACGTACATAAGCAATACCTTGATCAACATAACACTTAATGATTAATCCAGAATACATTTCGGCGAACCCTGACCTTTCAGTCAGGAATAACCACACCAGTTTATTGCAAAGTTAGTGAATTTATTTCCCTATATTAACAAAGCTAGCACAATATAAATGTGTCTCAACACCAAATGATAAACATAAATGAACATTAATAGCTGTCCATAACGTCGAAACAAGTGTAACCTATGTAGCATTTGAATCACAAGACATTCGATAATGGCAATGCAAAGCACTAATACGATAATCTGTAATGGGCTAATTGCATACATTTAGTCAGCATAACAAGATCTCAAATTGCATCGTGCGATATATGGAATCCTCATCTAACCTCAAATTAGCATCGGCATGTGGGACTTCATGCAAAAACAATTTAGCAACATAAATTTAGAAAACTCCTATCTAGGGACCTTATCAAAAATCAGCAGTTGGTCACCTAAAAGGAACACAATGCAATTTTACAATTTCCTTTCATATTTACCAATTACGATCAGCATACAAGGAAGTCTTCGTCTCACAGGTTCCGTTTCTTGATCAGCATGGGGCGGGACAAAGGGGCAAGGGTGAACGGGGCAATTGCCTCACGGCGGCAAGGTAAAACTACTACTTCATGCAAAGGGACAAATCAAAGTTAAAGTCTCTAGGGCAAGAATCATTAAAGTCTCTTTCTCTCGATTAGAGAAAGCATCAAAGTCTCTCAAAATGGCGTCGCAGCAAAGTGGGCCATAATAGCTACGAAGTCTGCAAAATGGCGTAGTGTCCGGGTAATGACCGCTAATAGCTCAATGGCTACCTTCTTCTCGTGCACCTGGTTTTTATAGACAACAGTTCGAATCCAGTAGGGTCTCCATTGGAGGGTTCATAGGTTAGCTTCAAATTGTCCAATCAAAAACGACAGTTCTCAAGCTTTTACTTAAGCATACATTATCCTTGGAGATGGGTACGCAAATCGCAACATTGTCTACCAATTAGCTCCCTTTCAGAGCCTCCATTGTCCGCACCTGCAAGTCGACCTTGAATTAAAGAGAAAATATGCCAGGCTGGCACGAAACTTTAAGATAAGCATGTGAACAGTTTCTGTGGAAAAGTACAGCTTCAAGCAGAAATACACGTTTAATAGCACATTGGAAAAATACGAACATCTAAACCGTGAGACCAGGCCACTAGGCCAAAGCCTCCTCTAGAGTAATGTTAAGCTAACGTAGTTCAAACAAGCAAATCGAAGCACACGTTTATGATTATGTCAGATTAGTGCAATTCTAATATACAACGTTATATATAAAGCACGCGTATAATGTTGGCAAACTACTCTGAGGGCACATTTTGTCCCCGTACAATCTTTATTAGTTCGGTTAATGTCACACATGATTATTTCACACTACGTTTATGCGTTAATAAATCAAAACCTTCATTTTCTGCTTCATCAGCTGCCTGCACAGAGGAACACCGAGCAGCATTGAAACAGCGCCTCCCTATTTCACTTGAATGTGCTGCCCTCGGGGCAGGGTAGTTCAAGTTTGCATTCATCACAATGTTTAAAGGTTCGCCATGGCACAAACGGGGAAAATGCGCCCTTTTAGTAATACAGGAGTATAAACAGTTAAAAAAGACTCATAAATTACACAGACAAGAGTACGTACTTCTGTGCTGTGAGCACTAAAATCCATATCAAGTTCAATTTTCAATGCAAAACTCTGGATAAGTGCTGCTTATCGCACCGATCACTTTTGAACACGTCAGATGCAACATTAGACCCTCAGTCCCCGTAAAACTCACAATTAAGCCCTCAGTGTGGCTTGTTGAAAACCTAGGACTGACATTCCATAATTGGGTGCATGCACTTAGGCAGTTGTGCAAAGGGGCTTTTTACGCATCTCGCGGTGTTTTGTGTGATACCACCGAGTGCACTATTTACTGGTGCAGCGTTAATCCATAGCGGCTGAAGACTGATAGTGCAGAGAGAGGGGGCATTTAAAGCTTGTCGAGGAGAGTTGAATTGTTTATGCGGTGCGCGAGCCTTGCAGCGCCAGAAGATGAGGGGGCGGGAGCAAGCAGATGGCACGTGGGATCCGCATACTTTAAAACACCACAAATACAACAAGGTCCAACAACAGCTGGGGCGATTTTCGAACTCCGTTGAGCTGAGCAATCAGAGTCTGGAAGGACAGGGACGTGGGCGGGGCCTGCACAAGAATCTGTAGTCACGCACGAGGCGAGAACAGTGGGTTCCCACGCTACACGTGGGGCGCCTCTCGATAGCTGGAGGAGTAATGAGGCGCTACCAGGGGTCTTCTGCAGTGGCGTAACCAAAAACGATGCCTCCGCCCTCCCGACACCCCCTCGCACCCATCTTTCTCTCTGTTCCCATCTGATAAAGGGGATAATAGTGGGCACCCAACTTCTCCTGCTCTTCTAAGCAATGGTCTTAATTATTTTGCGAATTTCAAAGTTTTAAAGGCCTCCTAACTTGGCATATTTTATTTAACTTCAATAGTTTCTAGAAGAGAAAACTGGTGAAATAAAAAAAAATAACAAATGTGACTGGATACTATGGGCATATTTACTAAAAGTGGCGTAGCGCGGCCTCTGCCCCAATATTGGCAGCGTCGCACTGCATCACTTCTAAAACACAGGGATGCGCCATATTTAAAAGAATATGGCAGATCGCTGTGTTTCTCCCTGCGCCGGCAGTAAATTAGCTGCCGAGCGCCAGTGCAACCACCCTTACGCCATGTTGCAAAGATGGCTGCGTTTTGGGGGGATTGTTTTTGTGCAGGAAGACGCACCAATGGATGCTGACCAGGCAAAGCTGAACTTGTGCACAAGCTGTGACTTAGTGCACAATCAGGAAAATAGCTAGGTATCATCCGTGTAGCAATAGGAGTAGGACCCGAGTCCCTAACCAAGAGAGCCTGAGGGGCTACTCAAGGTCCACAGCAGGTACATACGTTAGTAAAAGTAGTTTAAAATTTACATAAGTATGAGTCAATAGGATCCCCCAAAGTGAACCAGGTGAAGCGGTATAGTGCAAGTCAAGGGTAATAGTGAAAAAATCCCAAACTGGCAGCAAACTCCAATGAAATAGTACTCTTGGATGCTGCTAACAACTTAAAGTTAAAGAAAGTTTATTACATTTGTTGCCTCCAATAAACCATCAATATCTATGGTGCGGTCCAAGGTCAATAAATTTGATGTTTCGACCCCATAACATGTAATGCATACAGTGGGGCCTTCATCAGGAATAGCGGAAGGCACCTTATGACATGGAGTTAAAGTAAGCACCCCAACCAACCTGGGAATGGTGCAAGAATGAATTCTGAATCTGCCGTATGTGCTGAAATGGGCAAAAATCCCCAGAGATTCACATCTGCTCTAGAGTCTTAAGGCAATTGGCAAATAATATTGGAAAATGTGTTTTGCCCTCTTCCCCATTACCAAATGTTCATCTGTAGGCTGACTGGGAGAGTGTTGGCACTGGTCCTGGGGGGAGCAGAAAGGCCACCATGGCTGCGTAATCGAGTACAAAGGAAGGAAAGTATCAGTAAGCTTCTGCACATACTTTTGAACAAAATGTATATTATAATAATATTGGAACTGAGAATGAGCTGATGCTTCCTCATTTAATTGAACATCATGCCTACAAAAGGTATATAAGGTGTTGCATATGGGAGGTTAGAAGCAGAGACTGGATGGTGAAGGGGGAACTGAACCATGGAGTTTAGATTTTGAGGCTGAAGGCAATAAAAGGTATGTGTGCAGAGTCGGACTGGGACAAAAAATTGTCTAAGTCACTAAAATAAAAGTGCACCCCATTGGCGAACCAGGTAGCTGAAGAAATGGCCCATATTTGCAAATTAGGCCAGTTGTGATCTTGTAAAGACACTTTGTATGGGTATTTTACAAGGTACGGGAGACTGCACACATTCGTGTTTATTGCAGTCAATATTTGTGGTTAAACCAGGGAAATCAACACTGAACATCGACCCAACAGGCCATAAAACATGGCCACAAACTGCTAAAAGACCAGTCCTCACACTGACCTGTCAGACCAGCCTTCGGGCACTGCCTGATTGTCTTATAGGCCAGTCTGACCTTCTATGTGTGGTGGCACGTCATTACTTGGAATATTAGCATATTAGTTATTGACTACAACTTATTCAACCATGCCTTAGAAGGCTGGTTACACCATATTTAGGTGAAAATTGTAGTGCAGGGAAGTTTGATAATCATGATGGGGATCACCAAAAGTCGAAATGTCAGTGAACAGTTTTCGAATAATGATTTTCGATGACAGAAAGCATTGAAATTGCAGCCATGAACTATGATGGGAGTATATTTGACCTTTGCCACTTATACAGAATTACTGCTGAGCTGTTTATATTAAAATATTTGCAGTTATCGTAATGCACAAAATTCCACATGACGTGCAAACACATAGGGGGTTATTACAACTTTGGAGGAGGTGTTAATCCGTCCCTAAAGTGACGGTAAAGTGACGGATATACCACCAGCCGTATTACGAGTCCATTATATCCGATGGAACTCGTAATACGGCTGGTGGTATATCCGTCACATTTGGGACGGATTAACACCTCCTCCAAAGTTGTAATAACCCCCATAGTGTATAGTAATTATATAGCAGTGTAATGAGACAGCCTTGTCTACCTCTAAGCACTCCTTTTCACTCCTGACACCTGCCAGTTCTACTTTTCTAGGAAAATTCAGTGATACATTTTGGGGTGTAGGGGACCTAGCAGGCAATGAGGTTAAACAACAGAGCAGTGTGTCTTCAACCAAACATATTTAAGAGTGCTCCCAAGGGCCATTGGAATTTGATGTTGGTGTTAAAAATATGTTGTTCATTTACCTGTAGGAACAAATGTCACTCCTGCTGGACTCCATTAATACTTTAACAAGGAGATCATCTGGTTAATAGAATAGAAAAAGGTACCTGAATATTTTCTAAATGTCTATATCTTATGTAGATATGTGCCCAAAGAGCTCAACAGTATGTGTGATTGAAGAATGACGCTCATCTGTACAAGTCCACACTGTTCACAACTGGAGTGTGAAGTGATGGAGTGCCATACTTGCATGGGAGGTGCTTGCCTAATAGAAGTCTAAAGAGCATGGATGTCATTTAGGGGTCACCAGTGGTCTTAGGTGCGACACCTGGCTTGCTCCTTGCGACCCCTTGTTCTGCCTTTGCGACCCCTGGCCTTAGAGGTGGCAAACCCAGTGCCTGGAACATAGGGGCAGCTACTCCTAATGGATGTGGATGGAAGCTTAATGTTGCTGAATTTCTGTCAAATTCTTTATTCCACAAATAGTGAATGATAGAATTCACTGCTAGAGTACAAAGAAGGAATATAATTAGAAGGAATATAAACTATCTGGCAGATAGGGTGAGTGAAACATGCTTTTAAATGTATGTTGTATGCATGCTTGCGGACCAGTGTGCTTAAGGGAGAGAGTTTGTGACTGTATGCATTTGCAAGCATATGTGTGTGAGCCAAAATAGAGGTCAAATGGTGTATGATGTCACTTCCGCAACACCAGGCATTTTGGAGACTAGACACCCATGCTAAAGATGAAAAACTTTAAGTACTACAACAATAGAAGGCCCGAAGACAGGGGCAGGATCATGCCTTAGGATCACTTCCTAAAACCCCCAGACAGTTGTGCTGTCTTGACATTTTAGAGTGGAGGTGCTGGGCTCCAACTGTAATAACTAGAGTCCTTTGCTTATGGTGTCCAGGTGGTATTGCATTTTGGCCTCCTGCACTGCGGTGCTAAAAATCCCACACATTTAACGAAAAAAACTGTGCATTGCAGGGACGCGAGTTATAGTTTCCTTAGAGCATGAGTTATAGTTGCTTGAGGTAGCTCTAACTATAACTGCTGAATTTCTATAGTTTTGCACGCTTGAAATGTGAGCCTAACTACAACGTCCCTCTAACCTGAAAATATATATGTGTGTGTATATAAGTGTATATATGTGTATTTATGTGTCTGTGTATATATATATATATATATATATAATTATGTGTATAAATACATACATATATATATATATACATATATATATATATATATATATGTGTACACATAATTATATATATATATATATATATATATATATATATATATATATATTACCTAGTGGCAGTCATCACTAGGTAGTTATATTTAGGACCTAGTTTCTATATAAAAAGCATTTTTTTTACTTGCCTATATCTTTGGCACAGCTTGACCCGAATCTTCATGAAACTTTTCAAAACAATTTGCCAGTCCCGTCAGCTGCTGCCTGGAAAGTTTTGGGGTAATTTGTCCAGGGGGAGCAGAGAAAAAAGGGGGGGTCCCAAAACATGTTTCCCCCATTCATTTTTCCATTGGGATTTTGATCAGCGATAGTGTGAAAACTATTGGACAGAATTACACCAACTTAGGCAGGAAGGTAGGTCCTGGTCCAGAAAGAGTGTTTTTTTGTTTTGGTGTAATTCCGTTCAGTAGTTTTTGAGAAATTAAGGGGAAAACAAATTTGTATATCTAGGGATGTGAAGGATTCACAACCTCTCCCGATCTCGTGCAGAGACCTCATTGGCTGATAACACTTCAACAACAGAATTAGTGGAAGTGTTGACAGCCAAAAACAAAGCCAAAAAGAAACAAAAGGAGACAGGGTATGAACACCATGACCCCTTTGCTCTGGTGGTGGGGTCCGAAAAGCATTTTTTGTTTGATTTTATGAGTGGAGACGCAGTGGATCTGCGACTCTGCTTGTAAAAAAAAATAACAAAGTGCGGTCTCCAGTGCTTCATTAGTCTAATGCCCCCGGGTGGGCCAAGTCCCTGGGGCTTTGTAAAAAAATGTGGGTGGGGCCTCCTGGCCCCCTCCCGAGCATCCGGGGACTGCCACCTCCCCAGGGCTTTCATGTAATATGCGGGGGGACGTCTGGCCCACTCCCACTGCCCCGGGGACCACCACCTCCCCGGGGCCTTGAGCTAATATTATGCGGGAGGCCTGTGGCTCCTCGGCACCCCAGGAACCACCACGCCCGGGGCAAAATGCATTGTATTTGGAGGGGAGCGTGCATCTCCCCCATTGCCTTGGGGACCACCACCCTGGGACAAATGTTTAAAAAAAAGAAAGGGGGTCCCTATGGGAACCTGAAGCCCCGGGGACCACCACCCCATGGACTTCTATATAGATGGGGACCACCCTCCCCCAGGGCAAACAGAAATCAATTGAGCCCTGGGGACCACCACCCCCGGGGCTATCTTTATGTTGGCCACTGATGGCCCTGGGAACCACCACCCCAGGGCCTGCTATGTCCCAGGGGTATCCACCCCCGGGACATAGCTGTTTGCTATGGCTTGGCTGCAGCCTTAATGCTTCCCCTGCAGTGTCAGGTAGCCCGTAAAGGTTATTTAAAAAACATTTTTTAAACAAAAAAAGATAAATATAAAAGGAGGGACCGCGGGGAGCCCTTAAGGGCTCCCACGTGGTCCCGGATAGCCTGTAAAGGGCATTTAGTTACAATAAAAAAAAAAAAAAAAAAATGAGGAGGGACCCTTATGGGCTCCCTGGTGGTCCCAGATAGCCCATAAAGGGCTAAAAAAATAATAAAAAAAAAACACCATTGCCACACTGAGCTTTAGGAGTTCGAGTCCAGCTGGACTCATTTACATTTTTTAAATAATATTTAAAATAAAATTACATTTTTGATTTTAAATTGGAAACAAATAACTCTTTTTAAGTATATCAGACATCAAAGACTAAAAAACTCTATCTCTCTCCCTATCACTTTCTTTCGCTCTCTCTGTTTCTCTTTCAATCAATTCTCCCACTCAAAAACCCACTCAACACTTATGAACCCACTCACAGACACACTCAGATACTCACGCACCGACTCACAGACCCATTCAGACCCTCATGCACTCACTTATAGCCCCAGTCAGACCCTCATGCACCCACTCACAGTTACACACCCACTCACACACCCACTCAGACCATCACCCACCCACTCACAGACCTACTGACACCCTGATGCACCCACTCACAGACCCACGCATACACTGACACACCCAGTAAAACACTGATGTACGCACTCTCACCCTCAGACAGACATTCTGACAACCACTCTCACTCCCAGATACACCCTCTCACACCTATTCTCACACCCAGAGAAGCTGCGGCCAGCTCCCGCCGTGCACGGCCAAACTGCTGTGCACATCATGGATTTGGGTGGTTAGGGGGTGTTGGCTGCAGGGTCTGGCGGCAGGCCAGGTCTTATGGGCAACCTCCCCTGCGCATGGGTGAAGGCTGTGCACAGTGAAAGGTTGGGTACTTTTAGAGGGTTGGCATCGGCCAGGCCCTGTGTCCAACTGCCACCGCCGTGTGTGGTGGCGGTGGGATTAAGAAATGGCCTCTCATTATTAGGTTGGTGAGCTGAAAAGGCCGCCCTCCAAACTCCTGTGGTCGGGTTACTGCCTGTGCAGTCTCCTTCCCACGGCCTCCATTAGGAGTTTCCCGCTGGGTCAGTGGGCATAAACAGAGTTTAATCCCGCTGGCCCAGCGGCAAACAGCCCACAACATTGACGCTGGCTTATAACTGAGGCGGTGGCAATGTTGCTGTGCGTAGGGCGCACCAGCACCCATCGCCCTGAAAAGCACAACGGGGCTGGCCATGGGGGTCCCTGCACTGCCCATGCCAAGTGCATGAGCCCCCATGGGGCTCCCTGCACCCCGTCTTCTCCAGACTATATATGACTGGTGGAGAGGGGACTTGTAATCCCCAGGCAGTGCTGCTTGGATCAGGACCACCAGCACCCCCAGCCCCTCCAGTGGAGGAGAAGTGGCGGTGCTGGTGGTCCGACCGCCACCTTGGCGGTGTTCTGACTGCCACCGTGGCCCTGGCGGTCTGAAGACCTCCAGGGTCGTAATGAAGGCCATAGTAATTAAAATTACTATACGTTAAAAAAAACATAGAAATTCACTGAAAAAAGCAAAGGTTACAGGGACGTTATAGTTAGGAAATAAAATTTTAAAAAACATAGAAATTCACTTGAAAAACCAAAGGTTACAGGGATGTTATAGTCAGGCTCAGATTTTAACCTTACTAAGCCATATCAATTCACCCGTTATAGTTAGAGTTACCTCAAGTAACTATAACTCGTGCCCTAAAGTAAGTATAACTCACTCCCTCACTATAAAATAATAAATATATATATATATATATATATATATATATATATATATATATATATATATATATATATATATATATATATATATATATATATATATTGTGCATATCTGAAAATCTGGCTCCTGCCTATTCATATTTGTGTGACTTCTCTCGTATTTTATGCTTGGGATCCAGTCACAGGTATTCTCTACTTTCAGTGATGGATAAACGTAAAATGTATGAACGAGGGGAGACCTTTTCAAGCAGATACCCTCGCAGAAGAGGCGATAAAAGGCAAGGCACACGTGTGCAGATGAAAAAGAGCATGCCAACAGCTCCTGAAACCATCGTCCAATTAGTTGCCCTAGTAACTGGCCTTGCCCAGGGGAGCTCTGTGGTGAGGAGCATGTCCTATTTATAGTTTGGATCCAGGTTACAAACGCCTGCTCCTCCCTTAACCTGGGCACGTTTTCCACTTGGGACGGAATCTGCCACAGAAATCTGTTTTTTTCACTTTACTTTCCCTATTCTAGACATTTGACTAAATATTTGAAAACTTTAAAACCATTCTAAGCAGCTGCTTTGTAGCGCAACCAGAAGTAGCCACAAGAGAGTGACAGATTAAAACAAATGAACTTAGACATGTCTTTTTTTAATGGAATATAAATGGGGAGCACACAAACTGCCAAGTGTCATTTTGCCTGGGTCTGTGAAATTCCTTGCTTAAGAGCTGCATAAACGTACTTGAGTTCCAAAGAAACTGCCCCTGCCTGACCCCTTCTTACCTGCCCCTCAGTGTGATGAACAATCAGTAAGTCCACTGAGGATCCAACATGTTTCTTATGTTTTGGTAGTACTTGTGGCCACGAGCCACTCATAAGATGTACTCAGTATTCAAATCAGGAAAAATAAATCTCTAGGAACTCATAAATTGGGTGGTAAATATATACCAAAGGAAAGCGGGTGGAGCTGCAGAAGTGGAGTCAGACAATCAATTTATAGATTTTTTTTTAAAAACTCTGCTGCAAAGAAATTGCCAAGAAGGACAAATGTGACAGTAAATCTGTTATAGGTTATTTAGTTGCTCACAAGGAGGCTGCATTTTAAAATCTCTGACAGGGTTAAGACTGCTGCTCCAGAGATCATTGTGTGCCCAGCAATTTTGAGGGGATTATAATAGTGGTACTATAACTATGATGTCCAATGCAGTTCTAGGAGAGTTATGTGTTTTGTCCAGTCACAGTTTTGACTCATAAAGTACCACAGAGCGTTAATATGCGTGCTGTAAAGCACATTGTGTAATATCCAGATCGCAGATGTGTATTTTATGTGGATAGGTAAGTGGGCTACTGCTTTTGGCACTGAGATCACTTTGGTACTTACAGTTCATAAGCAGCAATCCTTCTAATATAGCACAGTGATCTGTTTTCCTGGCATCATGGAGAAGGCTGCAAACTATAGGTCTTGGGTTTATATCCTTACTGTATTTTGTTCTCAATCTGTTGTTATTCTATCATTGCAAAGAAAGGTTCCTTTGGAAATTAATAAAGTCTTGTTTGTACAGATGACCTTAATCCCTACTTTACGTTTTATATCCTGATCTTGTGATTCTCTAAACCATTCAATCTCAACATATATGGGGTCATTTTGAGTTTGGCGGGCAGAAAAGCCCTCCCACCAAACTCCTGCGGTGAGGTTGCCAGTGCGGCCCCCTTCCCACAGGCCCATTACAAGTTCCCCGCTGAGTCAGTGGGTGGAAACGGTGATTCTGCCCACTGGCCCAGCGGGGAACAGCCTACAACATTGACACTGGCTCATAATGGAGCCGGCGACAATGTTGTGGTGTGTAGGGTGCAACAGCACCCGTCGCACTTTTCACTGTTCCGCTGTCCATGGGGGCCCCTGCACCCTGTCTCCGCCACCTTTTACATGGTGGTGCTATCGCCATGTAAAAGCTGGCGAGAGGGGGGGGTCATAATCCCCAGGGTGGCACTGCATGCAGCGCCGCCCTGGCGGATTAGGACCACCAGCACTGCCAGCCGCTGCTTTGGAGGGAAACAGCCAGTGCCGGCAGTCCAACCCTGGCGCTTTCACCATGGTCATAATGTGGCGGTCTGACCACCGCCAAAGCGGTTGGACAACTGCTTTGGTGGTGGTCAGACCACCACAGTGGCCCATAATGTCTGTAAGTGTGAATGATATGTGATTCCTACACCTTCTAACCCTCATTGTCTAATGTAACATTTCATGTATATTGAGTTACATGTATGACTTATTGTGTCTGTGCATGTGTGTGTGAGATGTAAAGTGCTCTGACACCCTACACTTGGATGAGTAGCAATATAAAATAAATAAATAAAAAATATATTAGTAGGTGCCATTAAAATCATTGTTTGTGTGATTACTCATACACACAGATAAATCTTGCTTTCTTAGAGTTCTTCGCATTTCTTGCATAGTGGGTAGAACAAAGTAAAAAAAAATTGCTTCCATGTCCTAGGTTCTATAAAGAACTTGTGAAGTGATAAGCTTTGTGCCTTTGTTTTCCTCCATTGCATTGGCATTTAGGTGTTAGACTTCAAATAGCTACCAGCCAGGATAATAATTGAACAGGCGTTTCTACCTAACTTGAAGTGAAAATAAGAGCACCCTACTGCTGCCTGCAGTTTGCTGCTCCAAACGCAAAGCAGACAATGTGCAGACACTGCACAATTGAGTCCCTGTATTGGAAAATGACACCAGGGAACATTCAGCATATTTCCCTGGTGTAGGAAAGTACCATCTTGTCTGGCATGTTACCCCCATTTTCACTGTATGTATGTTTGTTTTTGCCCAGGTGTCACTGGGATCCTACCAGGCAGGACCCCAGTGCTCATAATGTATGCCCTGTATGTGTTCCCTGTGTGGTGCGTAACTGTATCACTGAGGCTCTGCTAACCAGAACCTCAGTGTTTATGCTCTCTCTGCTTTCTAAAATTGTCACTACAGGCTAGTGACTAATTTTACCAATTCTCATTGGCACACTGGAACACCCATATAATTCCCTTGTATATAGTACCTAGGTACCCAGGGTATTGGGGTTCCAGGAGATCCCTATGGGCTGCAGCATTTCTTTTGCCACCCATAGGGAGCTCAGACAACTCTTACACAGGATTGCCACTGCTGCCTGAGTGAAATAACATCCACGTTATTTCACAGCCATTTTCACTGCACATAAGTAACTTATAAGTCACCTATATGTCTAACCCTCACTTGGTGAAGGTTAGGTGGCAAGTTACTTAGGGGGTCATTCTGACCCCGCCAGGGCCACCGACCACGGGAGCACCGCCAACAGGCTGGCGGTGCTCCCACGAGCATTCTGACCGCGGCGGTTCAGCCGCGGTCAGAAGCGGAAAGTCGGCGGTCTGCCGCCGACTTTCCGCTGCTCGGGGGAATCCTCCATGGCGGCGGAGCGCGCTCCGCCGCCATGGGGATTCTGACACCCCCTACCGCCATCCTGTTCATGGCGGGAAACCCGCCATGAACAGGATGGCGGTAGGGGGTGCCGCGGGGCCCCTGGGGGCCCCTGCAGTGCCCATGCCAATGGCATGGGCACTGCAGGGGCCCCCGTAAGAGGGCCCCGCAAAGTATTTCAGTGTCTGCTTTGCAGACACTGAAATACGCGACGGGTGCAACTGCACCCGTCGCACCCCTGCAACTACGCCGGCTCAATTCTGAGCCGGCATCCTCGTTGCAGGGGCATTTCCTCTGGGCCGGCGGGCGCTCTTTTGGAGAGCGCCCGCCGGCCCAGAGGAAATGTCTGAATGGCCTCCGCCGTCCGCCAAGGTCAGAATCAGGGCCTTAGTGTGTGGGCACCCTGGCACTAGCCAAGGTGCCCCCACATTGTTCAGGGCAAATTCCCCGAACTTTGTGAGTGCGGGGACACCATTACACACGTGCACTAAACATAGGTCACTACCTATGTGTAGCATCACAATGGTAACTCCGACCATGGCCATGTAACATGTCTAAGATCATGAAATTGTCACCCCAATACCATTCTGGTATTGGGGGGACAATTCCACGATCCCCCGGGTCTCTAGCACAGAACCCAGGTACTGTCAAACTGCCTTTCCGGGGTTTCTACTGCAGCTGCTGCCAACCCCTCAGACAGGTTTCTGCCCTCCTGGGGTCTGGGCAGCCCAGTCCCAGGAAGGCAGAACAAAGGATTTCCTCTGAGAGAGGGTGTTACACCCTCTCCCTTTGGAAATAGGTGTGAAGGGCTGGGGAGGAGTAGCCTCCCCCAGCCTCTGGAAATGCTTTGACGGGCACAGATGGTGCCCATCTCTGCATAAGGCAGTCTACACCGGGAGCGTGGCCGAGGCGTCAAGATGGCGGACGCACTTCTGTAGTGCTCCGGACCCCTCCATCATCCGCCTCTAACTGACACACCATCCAGCCCCATCGGATAACCCTCTTGGCCCTGTGGCCTTTTTGAAACACTGTTGCCGCTCCCCCTGTGGGGGTTGAGGGGCTTTGTGGGCCGATTTTTGCGGGCCGTGAGACCCAGGCTGGGGGGACCCAAAATGGCGGAGGACTGCTGAGGCCGCGTTCCTGGGCCTTCAGGGGAAGAGACGAGCGGCGGTTACCGCTCGCTGCGGATCGGCGGCGAGCCCGGAGCTGGGGCTGGGGGCCCGCATCATCTGGGGCGACCCCCATGGCTTGGGGCGCCAGACCCCTCCCCCCCTCTACAGCTGGATCGGAGGTGAACCGGTGCTCCTCGGGGGACTTCTCCCCCGCATGTATGAGCGCTGTGGACGCGCCACCTGATGCGCCCTAGGACCCGGTCGGGCGTGCAGCCCCTCCGGGGGTAGCCCTCGCAGCCTGGAAGAACACCGTAGAGACCGGAGCCCTCCTTCGTTCCCCCCCCCACTCTCCTGTGGGACATGACATCTAGGGGGGAACCCCGTCGAGAGACAAACGGTGAGTCTCGGGCCGGCCCGGCCAGCAATAATTAAGGCCAAAGCCGCTGAGGACGCCGGCCCGCGCTCGCCCCTACCTGCCGCCCGGATCTGTGCCGAGGCCAGAGAATGTCATCCAGAGACCATTGAACCAGAATCCTTCTTCTCTCCCCCTTCCCGCTTTTGAGGAATGACATCGGTGGGAAAGGCCCGTTGAGGGGCGAATAGAGGGTCCCCCGACCGGCGGTACGCGAGGCCGGAACATTGGGAGGCAGTGACACATAAACTGGGCCCAGGGAGGAAGTTCGGGGCCTGGCCTACTGCTTGGAAATGCTTTGGGCCTAGTGGCTGCTGAAGGGGGACAGCTGAGACCGCCTCCTCCACCTTCTCTTTGGCACGCCCGAGAACCTGGGTCCGACATCCCGGGAATGCTTGGGGCCAGGGCCGGGGCCAGAGACAACGGGTCGGCAAAAGTCGGAGCCCCCTTAGAGAGATAGCCTTAGATCCTGCTAAATTTCACGGAGGAACCCCACAAAAAACCCTGCGTACCCAGATATTGAAACCTCAAACCGGGGCCACACCGGACTCAGCATGGGCAAAGACAGACCTGCGCGACAAACGACGGCCCAGACCCGCATGGACCAGTTCACCATGGGTGCCGCCGGGCCTCGGTCGGAGGGCCGGACCCCGGGTGGAGGCAACGAACATCAGGTGGCATCCGGGGACTTAGCAACAATACTCCAGGCAATCCAGGCTTCCCAAGCAGCCGTCGAATCCAAAATTGGGGAAGTTAGAGTGGACGTGGCCCTGGTCAGACAAGACCTCCGCAATGCCACAGCTCGTATCACAGAGGCCGAATCTAGGATCTCCACGGTAGAGGACGAAGTGGCCGCCCTCAAGGCCCAGGTCTGCACGCTGACCGCTCGTACCTCAGAGTTGCATAGGAGAGCCGAAGACGCTGAGAACAGGTCAAGACGAAACAACCTTCGCCTAGTGGGCCTTCCTGAAAACACAGCAGAAACATCTCTTGTCCAATATCTAGAGGACTGGCTCCACTCCTGGATCCCCACCGACCGTCTCACACCATGGTTCGCTGTTGAACGAGCCCACAGGGCCCTACAAGTTAAACCCCCGCCGGGTGCCTCACCCAGGTCAGTGATACTACGCCTCTTTAACTTCAAAGACAGGGACGTGATTCTACGAGAGGCACGTACAAAAGGAGACCTCACCTGCAACGGTGCTAAGGTCCTTCTGTTCCCGGACTATACGCGAGAAGTTCAACAACAACGCCGCTCATTCACGGAGGTGAAACAAAAATTGAAAGCCATGGATATCCAATATCGACTCCTGTTCCCAGCGCGACTCCGTGTGGTATATCACAACCAAACCCAATTCTTTGACCGTCCGACTACTGCCTGGACTTGGCTGACAGAGGAGATCCCCCTGGGCCTCTCCGGGGGAGGCGTGCGCCCCTCCCGGGATCCGGGGCCGGGCCGGCCCGGGGGACGGCGGCTGGACCGACGTCGCCGCACAAGATCTCGGCGACGTGGGGCACCGACGGGGTCCCCTGCAAAATCACCGCCCGGATCCCACCGGGCAGAACAGCGAGATCTACGTACTGACCACAGCCCTGGGGGCTCCGGAAACAGCCCCGTTTCTGTGGACGAGAGGCGGACCGGGCCTGGGCCCCTGGGGGACTCAGACTTGTCGCACAGCCCGGTGCTGTGAAGCCGCTAGTGCTGAGAGACACTTGGAGGGAGTCTTTAACGGACTAGCGGGGCACAGAAATCAAGACAATCTTATTATTAATATTATCACATTTTTAGAATCAATCCGAAAGTGGAGGGGTCCACCATCACTACAGTTACCGCTACCTCATCAGTTTAGAGTACACACCTCACCAGTTCTAGACGGGAGGTGGTTATATGGGCGACAGATGCTTCTGTGGGGAAGTATGGGGTGGGGAGGGAGTTGGGGGGCCAGGGAGTTCAGGCCGAGTTGTACAGGCCACCGGTGCCGCGTTTAGGTCACCAACACGTTTAATTTTTAGGTCTAGCAGACAGAAGAAAAACCATAAGGACTCAACTGACCATGGGAAAACACACACTCCACAAAACCAGAGACTAGGCGAGGGCTCTCCCATGTTTCGGGGTCCACTGGAGATAGGCCCAAGCGAATATGATGAACACCTTTTAGATACACACCCCCCATGAGCCAAACACAGGTTATCTCATGGAACGTCAACGGGCTCCTAGATAAAATAAAACGCACCACCGTACTCACGTACGTACATAGACACAGGCCAGATGTGCTTCTGTTACAAGAAACTCATCTTCAGGGAGACAAATGTCCCTTCCTGGCTCGTAGGGGTTTTGACAGAATTTATCACGCCGGGTTCACCGGTGGCTCTAGGGGAGTGGCTATTCTTCTTCATAGATCCTTCCCCATGACAAATATTCAAACACGAAGAGATCAACATGGGCGATTCATAGCTATTACAGGGAAAATTGAAGGGAATACGATCAATATGGTCAGCACCTATGTCCTCCCCACTTTGGTTCGGAAAACTTTAGATGATCTCTCCCAACTGCTTCTAAATCTACCACCAGAGCTCACAATGATAGGAGGGGACTTTAACTCCACCCCAGACCCAACAATGGATGTGACAGGCCCAATCTCCACGCATAGACACACAATGGCAACAGGGCTCAGGGGGTGGCTCTCGGCGACGGGGCTCTGTGATGCCTGGCGAGTATGGCACCCAAGACGGCGTCAGTTTACCCACATGTCAGCCGCTCACGGTTCACAATCCAGGATAGACCTGGTCCTTCTTCCAGGCACTGACTGCGCAGCTCTCTCCCACATTGAACTACTGCCGAGGGGAATCTCTGACCACGCTCCACTCCGATTCAGTATAGGTCAGACTCAATCCCAGATTCGTCCAATGTGGCGACTAAATGCATGGTACCTTCAAGACCAAGGTTATGTGGAACAGTTGCGTGAGGAGATAAAAGAATATTTTGAGCTGAACGAAGGGTTGGTGTCATCCACAGGTACTTTGTGGGCGGTGGGTAAGGCGGTGCTAAGAGGAAGGGCCAAACACCTGATACGGATCCAAGAACGTACTCGAACCCAACACATTGAAAAGTTGGAGCTGAGAGTCGTGGCCCTGGAAAGTAAGAATGATGTAAGCCCGACAGATAAAATGACAAGTCAAATAAGCTTGCTCCGAGAGGAAATAAGAGACCAATCCCTAGAATCGGCTAAATACATATGGAGAGCTAGTACTGCAAAAATCTACGGCTGGGGAGACAAGACCGGTAAAATGCTACATTGGCTGGTATCTCACCACCAAGCCTCCAGGATAGACCCCGAAATTCGGGATGGCGAGGGAAACACTGTCGTTCAACACACAGAAATCGCAAATGCATTTGCCACATATTACCAAACTCTTTATCAAGCGTCGGGATGGGTCAATATGAATGTAGCCAGACAGTTACTAGACGAAACTCCCCTCCCGCGGTTGTCAGAGACAGAAGCAAAGGCCTTAGACGAACCTGTCGACACAGAAGAAATCCAAATGGCCATTTCGGCCCTGGGCGCAGGGAAAACACCGGGACCCGACGGACTCCCTGCAGAATACTACAAGGTCTTTAGAGTGGAGTTAATACCACACCTGTTGAACCTCTTCGCGGAGGTGGACAACAGTGGTGTCTTCCCCAGAGAACTAGACACAGCTACCATTGTGGTGCTACCTAAGACTCAACCCCCCTCACTACTCTGTGCCGACTACAGGCCAATTTCACTAATCAATACAGAGATAAAAAAAATTGCAACCATCCTTGCCACCCGTCTTAAAAAGATCCTTCCTCTACTTATAAACCCAGATCAATGCGGCTTTATGGCCACTCGCAGCACTCGGCATTGCATCCGCCGGTTACACATAGCATTAGCCGAACGCGGCCGTTTGACCCGAGACCTTGCTCTTTTACTCATTGACTTTGAAAAAGCCTTCGATTCTGTTGATTGGGGTTTTCTCCGGTTGGTACTCCGACGCGCGGGCCTGGGCCCTAGATTCTGCCGCTTGGTTCAGGCACTATACACCAACCCCACTGCCCGGGTACAGGTTAACGGTTCTCTGTCATCAACATTAGAGATTCACAGGGGCACACAACAGGGTTGTCCTCTATCCCCCCTTTTATTCACCTTAGCCATTGAGCCTCTGGCGCAGATGGTGAGATCCGACCCAATATATAGCGGCTGGAGATGGAAGCACTCCCAGGAAGACAGAATAGCGCTCTATGCAGACGATATCTTGCTATACATGGAGGAACCTAGTGTAACAGGCCAGAGATGCCTCAGACTACTGGAACGCTATGAAGCGGCTTCAGGTCTGAAAATGAACCCTGCTAAATCCATACTAATTCCGTTGGCACACTCACAAGACTGTTTTGACTGTCAGGAACATATACCATTGCGTCGACTAAGCTTTAAATATCTGGGCATCTGGGTATCACTGCTGCCAGAACTGACCTGGGCTAAAAATTTGACCCCCTTACTGTCACGCATAAAAACGGATCTCCAGAAATGGCAAACTCTACCACTAAACATAATGGGCCGAGTAGCTTTATACAAGATGATGATTTTGCCGAGGCTCCTCTACTCCTTTCAAAACTTCCCCCTACCCATCCCCCGCTCATGGTTCAAGGCCCTTGAAAGAGCTACAGGGTTGTTCTTCTGGAGGGGTACCAGACACCGCGTAGGGGCCCACCACTGCTGAAGAGGGATTTACGATGGAGGCCTGGGTGCCTCAGACCCCTACCTTTACTACTTAGCCTCCCAATTAATAGTGATACGCGACTGGTTTAATGGGGGATGGGGAGACCCAGCCTACCCAGTAGAATTGGAAACCCTAGGGTTTCCCCGCCTTCTAGACATCATGTACGGGAATCCCCTGCCCCGAGAGATGGGAGAAGTAACCAAAGTGATTTTCCACACATGGCGCGCTGCCCTGAGATACACCCACTGGAATACCACTGTTACACACCAAACACCACTGTGGAGAGGGAAATGGTTAAGCACAAATGCAGCTTTAGAGGGATTCCAGGAATGGGATCTGGTGGGCATCTCCCTGGTTGGTGACGTGTGGGCAGGGGACTCCATGAAATCTTTTCAAGACTTAAGGAGAGATTTTCAACTAGCCCCAACACAATTCTTCCGATATCTCCAACTCAGGCATGCTTTAAAAACCCACATACCGACGGCAAGTTCTCTACCAGAATCTAACCCACTAGAAGCCAAACTACTCATGGGAAACCTGGGAGGAAAAGGGGTTTCCCAAATCTATAAAATGTTAGTTAACAATGCCCCTGGAGACGTGAACCTCATTAGATCCAGATGGGAAGCATGGGTGGGAGCCCTAGAAGACACAGAATGGAGGGAAGCACTGATGGCACCCAGGTCCTTAGTAGTGTCGGCCAAGCTCCGCACAGTGCAATTCTATTACCTGCACAGTGCGTACTTATCTCCTGCTAGGCTATACCGCGCAGGTCTACGACCCTCGGCCCAATGCCCAAGATGCTTGCTTGAACCTGCAGATATTTTCCACATGGTCTGGTCATGTCAAGTGATTCAGTCCTATTGGGAATCAGTGTTTCGAGTGCTGGAGAAAGTCTTAAATGGTGAAATACAAAGAACTGCCAAATTAGTCCTGCTGGGCGTAATGGAGGGCATGAGAGGAACACGGGCTCACCGAGCACTGGTAGCCACAGCCCTGTTGATAGCTAAAAGGGACATAGCAGCAACATGGATCTCCCCCGAGGGCCCAAAACTCCATAACCACTGACCCTCGGGTAGGTCGCTCCCCTGCTCACGCAGCACCTCCAGTCCCTGACTGCCTTCCTCTCCTGTGAGTGTGCTCCCCCCCTTCTTGCCCGTGTACCCCGAGTGCTTGAGCTTGTGCTGGTGCTGACTGAAATCCCTTTTTTCTCCTTGTATCCCATGCGTGTGCCCCCGAGTGACTGAAATTCCCCTTTTCTCTCCTTGTATCCCGTGCGTGTGCCCCCGAGTGCCGTGCACCGTCCTCCCCTCTCAGCCCCTCCTTTTTTAGTAGTTTTAGTAGGCTCTTGTTCCCCTTTCGCCGTCTTGCCGCTTTTCCCGCCGCTCCTACCGCGCTTTTCCCGCCGTTTTTTGCCGCTCTTTTTTGCCGCTCTTTTTTGCCGCTCTTTTTTGCCGCTTCCAGTTCCCCTGCCCGCCCACCTCCCGCCTCCCAGCTGACCCCGCCTCCCCACCTACCCCTTAAATGGCGGCCGCTGCGAGGCAGAGGTAGCGACCACTGACCCTCGGGTAGGTCGCTCCCCTGCTCACGCAGCGCCTCCAGTCCCTGACTGCCTTCCTCTCCTGTGAGTGTGCTCCCCCCCTTCTTGCCCGTGTACCCCGAGTGCTTGAGCTTGTGCTGGTGCTGACTGAAATCCCTTTTTTCTCCTTGTATCCCATGCGTGTGCCCCCGAGTGACTGAAATTCCCCTTTTCTCTCCTTGTATCCCGTGCGTGTGCCCCCGAGTGCCGTGCACCGTCCTCCCCTCTCAGCCCCTCCTTTTTTAGTAGTTTTAGTAGGCTCTTGTTCCCCTTTCGCCGTCTTGCCGCTTTTCCCGCCGCTCCTACCGCGCTTTTCCCGCCGTTTTTTGCCGCTCTTTTTTGCCGCTCTTTTTTGCCGCTTCCAGTTCCCCTGCCCGCCCACCTCCCGCCTCCCAGCTGACCCCGCCTCCCCACCTACCCCTTAAATGGCGGCCGCTGCGAGGCAGAGGTAGCGACCACTGACCCTCGGGTAGGTCGCTCCCCTGCTCACGCAGCGCCTCCAGTCCCTGACTGCCTTCCTCTCCTGTGAGTGTGCTCCCCCCCTTCTTGCCCGTGTACCCCGAGTGCTTGAGCTTGTGCTGACTGAAATCCCTTTTTTCTCCTTGTATCCCATGCGTGTGCCCCCGAGTGACTGAAATTCCCCTTTTCTCTCCTTGTATCCCGTGCGTGTGCCCCCGAGTGCCGTGCACCGTCCTCCCCTCTCAGCCCCTCCTTTTTTAGTAGTTTTAGTAGGCTCTTGTTCCCCTTTCGCCGTCTTGCCGCTTTTCCCGCCGCTCCTACCGCGCTTTTCCCGCCGTTTTTTGCCGCTCTTTTTTGCCGCTCTTTTTTGCCGCTTCCAGTTCCCCTGCCCGCCCACCTCCCGCCTCCCAGCTGACCCCGCCTCCCCACCTACCCCTTAAATGGCGGCCGCTGCGAGGCAGAGGTAGCGACCACTGACCCTCGGGTAGGTCGCTCCCCTGCTCACGCAGCGCCTCCAGTCCCTGACTGCCTTCCTCTCCTGTGAGTGTGCTCCCCCCCTTCTTGCCCGTGTACCCCGAGTGCTTGAGCTTGTGCTGGTGCTGACTGAAATCCCTTTTTTCTCCTTGTATCCCATGCGTGTGCCCCCGAGTGACTGAAATTCCCCTTTTCTCTCCTTGTATCCCGTGCGTGTGCCCCCGAGTGCCGTGCACCGTCCTCCCCTCTCAGCCCCTCCTTTTTTAGTAGTTTTAGTAGGCTCTTGTTCCCCTTTCGCCGTCTTGCCGCTTTTCCCGCCGCTCCTACCGCGCTTTTCCCGCCGTTTTTTGCCGCTCTTTTTTGCCGCTCTTTTTTGCCGCTCTTTTTTGCCGCTTCCAGTTCCCCTGCCCGCCCACCTCCCGCCTCCCAGCTGACCCCGCCTCCCCACCTACCCCTTAAATGGCGGCCGCTGCGAGGCCGCGCAGCGGACGCGCCGAAGGCGCGCCTAATGCAAGCCCGTCTGCGCCCGTCCGCGCCTGGACCGCGCCTAGTGCCCGAACCCCTGGCCCCCGCGCCCCCCGCTTGACCTATGACTCCGCCACCCTCGCCCACCTCAACCCCGGCCGCGCGCCGGGCTGCTACCGCGCCACCCCCAAACGTACCCACGGACCCTTCACCTGCAGCAACTGCCGCTTCACCTGCCTACGGACCCACACCGCCACCACCAAGAACGACGCCCCCGGAAGCAACCTCGAATGCATCCTGGTCAACACCCGGTCCGTCCACAGGCACGCCATCGAACTATGGAACCTCATCAACTCAACGAACCCAGACATCGCCTTCCTCACCGAGACCTGGATGAACCCCTCCTCGGCACCCGACATCGCCATAGCCATCCCCGACGGCTACAAAATCATCCGGAGAGACCGCTTCAACCGCACCGGAGGAGGCATCGCCATCGCACACAAAAGCTCCATCAGCATCTCGACCCACACCGACAACTCACTTCCCGACGCCGAACACCTCCACTTCGCGATCCACATCGACCCCAAGACAACCCTAAGAGGCACCCTCATGTACAGACCACCAGGACCCCGCACCAAGTTCAGCGAAGACATCGCAGACTTCGTCAACCCCCACGCACTCTCATCCACCGACTACATCCTCCTAGGAGACCTCAACTTTCACCTGGAGAACCACACCGACAACAACACCACCGCCGTTCTAGACAACCTCGCCAACCTGGGACTGAAACAACTGGTCAACACCCCCACCCACTACGCCGGACACACGCTCGACCCCATCTTCTCCTCAAGCAAACACATCACCTTCAGCCACACCACCGAACTCACATGGTCGGACCACAGCTGCGTCCACTTCAGCTTCAAGAAAACCACCGTGCATCACCACACCCGGCAACCACCAAAAAGATACTGGAACCGAATCACCACAGAACAACTCGCAGCAACGCTCTCCCTGAACCAACCCACCAGCACCAGCAACCCCAACGAGGCCGCCAACAACCTCACCAACTGGATCTCCGACTGCGCCAACCTCCTGGCCCCTCTGAAGACCCAAACCAACACCAACAACCACAAGAAAAACTCCTGGTTCACCACCGAACTCAAAAACTCCAAGAAAGAATGCCGCCTCCGCGAGAAGACATGGCGCCTCAACCCGACAGAGGAAAACCTGACAGCTCTCAAGGACACCACCCGCCAACACCACCAACGCCTCCGCACCGCACGAAAAACAGCCTACCAGAACAGACTTGACAACAACGCCCACAACAGCAAGGAACTTTTTGGCATCATCAAAGAGCTCTCCAACCCGGATGCAGAAACCAACCCCATCCCTCCCTCACAGGACCTCTGCGACTCCCTCGCGACCTTCTTCCACCGTAAGATTGCCGACATCTACAACAGCTTCACGACCACCAACATGAACCCGCCCCCGGAAGCCGCAAACGACATCTCCACCATCCTCGCCTGGAACCCTACCACCACCGAGGAAACCACCCGCGTCATGAACTCGATCCACTCGGGATCACCCTCCGACCCCTGTCCTCACCACATTTACAACAAGGCCGACAACATCATCGCACCCCACCTCCGAGACGTCATCAACGCCTCCCTCACCACTGCTACCTTCCCTGAAAGCTGGAAACACGCAGAACTCAACGCCCTCCTGAAGAAACCTACAGCAGACCCCACCGAACTCAAAAACTTCCGGCCTATCTCCCTCCTACCGTTCCCCGCCAAAGTGATTGAGAAAATCGTCAACGCTCAACTCACCGCCGCCCTGGAAACCTCCGACTCCCTCGACTCCACTCAGTTCGGATTCAGGGCCAACCACAGCACCGAAACCGCCCTCATCGCAGCCACGGACGACATCCGAGCCCTGACCGACAAGGGTGAAACCGTGGCCCTCATTCTCCTGGATCTCTCTGCAGCCTTCGACACGGTCTGCCACCGCACCCTGATAGACCGCCTCTGCAGCGCCGGCATCAGAGGCAAGGCCCTGGAATGGGTCATCTCCTTCCTCTCCGGAAGGACCCAGAGAGTCCGCCTCCCCCCCTTCAGATCCGCAGCCACGGAGATCATCTGCGGCGTACCCCAAGGATCCTCCCTCAGCCCCACCCTATTCAACGTCTACATGACCCCCCTGGCAAACATCGCACGCAAACACGGACTCGACATCATATCCTACGCCGACGACACCCAGCTCATCTTATCCCTCACCAACAACCCCACATCAGCAAGGACCAGACTGCACGACGGCATGAAGGAAGTAGCGACCTGGATGACAGACAGCCGACTGAAACTGAACACAGATAAAACGGAGGTCCTCATCCTCGGCCCTACCCCCTCCGCATGGGACGACTCCTGGTGGCCCCCCGCCCTAGGCAGCACTCCCCAACCGACCAACCACGCACGCAACCTCGGCTTCATCCTGGACTCCTCCCTCTCGATGACCAGACAGGTCAACTCGGTGACCTCAGCGTGCTTCAACACCCTCCGCATGCTCCGCAAGATCTTCCGCTGGATCCCCATCGACACCAGGAAGACCGTCACCCACGCCCTCGTCACCAGCCGCCTGGACTACGGGAACACTCTGTACGCCGGCATCACCACCAAGCTGCAGAGGAAACTTCAACGGATCCAGAACGCCGCAGCACGACTCATCCTGGACATACCTCGCCACCACCACATCTCCGGACACCTGAGAAAACTCCACTGGCTCCCGGTCAACAAGAGGATCACCTTCAGACTCCTCACCCACGCACACAAAGCCCTCTACAACCTCGGACCCAAACTCATCAACTCCCGCGTCTCCTTCTACACCCCTCCGTGCACTCTGCGCTCCACCGGTCAGGCCTTGGCAGCCGTTCCCCGCATCCGCAAAACCACCGCCGGAGGAAAATCCTTCTCTTTTCTGGCAGCGAAGACCTGGAACTCCCTGCCCAGTCACCTTCGCGCCATACCCGAACACCTCCCCTTCAGAAGGCAGCTCAAGACCTGGCTCTTCGAGCACTGACCCCCTCCCCCCCAGCGCCTTGAGACCCTTATGGGTGAGTAGCGCGCTCTATAAATGTGATTGATTGATTGATTGATAAATGGAAGAAAGGGGTAGACTGGTGTGCGACCCAAGAAAAGGTGGTCTATGATTCTAGAGGGTGTCCCCGGAAATTTGAAAAAATATGGGGGAGATGGGTAGACCTGCTACTATAATAGAAGATGGGAACCTGGCCAAGACGGCAGTACTGGAAACAAGGCAATGGACAAATCCCACAGTTTTAAACTTTGACTTCCCGTATGGTATCTATCTGTTTGATAATCACTAATGTCCTTAACCTCGTATACAATGTCATATGGAACTGTAATTGCGCTCTGCCTGACCTATCACTGTTTTTGTTCATTGTTGCTGGTTTATTATTTTTCTCAAAACAATAAAACTTGTTTATCAAAAAAAAAAGCCAGTCTACACCGGTTCAGGGATCCCCCAGCCCTGCTCTGGCATGAAACTGGACAAAGGAAAGGGGAGTGACCACTCCCCTGACCTGCACCTCCCAGGGGAGGTGCCCAGAGCTCCTCCAGTGTGTCCCAGACTTCTGCCATCTTGGATTCAGAGGTGTTGGGAAACAATGGACTGCTCTGAGTGGCCAGTGCCAGCAGGTGATGTCAGAGACCCATTCTGATAGGTACTTACCTCTCTTGGTAGCCAAACCTCCTTTCTTGGTAGCCAGACCTCCTTTTCTGGCTATTTAGGGTCTCTCCTCTGGGCCATTCCTCAGATAACAAATGCAAGAGCTCACCAGAGTTCTTCTGCACTTCCCTCTTCGACTTCTGCCAAGGATCAACCGCTGACTGCTCCAGGACGCCTGCAAAACCGCAACAAAGTAGCAAGACGACTACCAGCAACATTGTAGCACCTCATCCTGCCGGCTTTCTCGACTGTTTCCTGGTGGTGCATGCTCTGAGGGCTGTCTGCCTTCACCCTGCACTGGAAGCCAAGAAGAAATCTCCTGTGGGTCGACGGAATCTTCCCCCTGCTAACGCAGGCACCAAACTTCTGCATCACCGGTCCTCTGGGTCCCCTCTCATCCTGACGAGCATGGTCCCTGGAACACAGGAGCTGGGTCCAAGTGTCTCCCACAGTCCAGTGGCCCTTCTGTCCAAAGTTGGTGGAGGTAAGTCCTTGCCTCCCTACGACAGACAGCAAACCTGTGTACTGCGTGATTTGCAGCTGCTCCGGCTTCTGTGCACTTTTCCAAAGATTCCTTTGTGCACAGCCTAGCCTGGGTCCCCAGCACTCCGTCCTGCAGTGCTCAACCCGCTGAGTTGGACTCCGATGTCGTGGGACCCTCCTTTGTGACTCTGAGTTGACCTCTGTCCTCAGATCTTCCAAGTGCCTGCTCTGTACTTCTGCGGGTACTGCCTGCTTTTGTGTGGGCTCTCTGAGTTGCTGAGCGCCCCCCCCTGTCTCCTCCTCCAAGGGGCGACATCCTGGTCTTTCCTGGTCCCCAGCAGTACCCAAAATCTTCAACCGTGACTCTTGCAGCTAGCAAGGCTTGTTTGCATTATTTCTGCCTGGAAACACTTCTGCAACCTCCAGCACACCGTGGGACATCTTCCATCCAAAGGAGAAGTTCCTAGCCCTTTTCGTTGTTGCAGAATCTTTGGCTTCTTCCACCCAGAGGCAGCCCTTTTGCACCTTCATCCGGGGTTTTGTGGGCTCCTGCCCCCCTGGACACTTTCGTGACTCTTGGACTTGGTCCCCTTCCTTTACATGTCCTCAGGTCCAGGAATCCGTCTTCAGTGTTTTGCTGGTGCTTGTGGTTCTTGCAGAATCCCCTATCACGACTATTGTGTCTTTCTGGGTTAGTAGGGTAACTTTACTCCTACTTTTCAGGGTCTTGGGGTGGGGTATCTTGGACACCCTTACTGTTTTCTTACAGTCCCAGTGACCCTCTACAACCTCCCATAGGTCTTGGGTCCATTCGTGATTCGCATTCCACTTTTGGAGTATATGGTTTGTGTTGCCCCTAGACCTATGTCTACCTATTGCATCCTATTGTGATTCTACATTGTTTGCACTACTTTTCTTACTGTTACTTACCTGTTTTGGGTTTGTGTACATTTAATTTGTGTATATTACTTACCTCCTAAATGAGGGTATCCTCTAAGATACTTTTGGCATATTGTCACTAAAATAAAGTGCCTTTATTTTTAGTAACTCTGAGTGTTGTGTTTTCTTATGATATTGTGCTATATGATATAAGTGGTATAGTAGGAGCTTTGCACGTCTCCTAGTTCAGCCTAAGCTGCTTTGCCATAGCTACCTTCTATCAGCCTATGCTGCTAGAAACACCTCTATTCTACCAATAAGGGATAACTGGACCTGGCACAGGGTGTAAGTACCACAAGGTACCCACTATAAGCCAGGCCAGCCTCCTACATTGGTGGTGCAGCGGTGGGATAAGTACTTGCAACTGCTTTACCACTTTGTCATTTGGTGCTTTTCATGAGAAAATCATATACCAAATAGTTCAGTATATGTACATTGAACCAAAACAGTTTACTTTTCTACTCTAAAACTTTTAACTGAGTTTCTGAAAAGTTTTGAAAACTTCTAAAAGTTTTCCAAAAGTTTGAAAAAGTTTTTTCTCTGTTCTTTCTAAAGTTCTAAAACTTTTTCTCTCACTGTCCTTAAACCTTTTCTATCATGTCTTCAGTAGAGCCCACTCCCAAAACTGTTAATGCAACATATGAGAGTTTAAACTATAAAAGTTTGAGGGGTCTCTGCCTGGATAGAGGTTTAAGTATAGGTAAGAATCCAACAAAAGAGTTTCTCTTTAACCTGCTCATAGAGGATGACCAGAACCAGTCTGGCCCATCTCAGGAGAGGGTAGTAAAAGGGGAGGCTTCCCAGTCAGACTCAGAGGAGGTCCCTGAAGATGCTTGGGAGGGTTCTTACAAAGTCCTGCCCCCTAGCAGGCCACCTAGTGACACTGGTAGTGTTAGAGGGTCACACATTAATAGGACATCTTTCACTCCTAGAGGCCAGGTTACTAGGGTCCAGTCAGTTAGGGACAGGTCTCTCTCTGCAAATTCCCAAATCTCCTCTGTGTCCAAACATCCCCAAGCCTCCCACCCTGAGGATCACTTAATGGAAAGGGAACTCAGAAAGCTGAGGTTGGAAGAGACCATACTGAAGCTTAAACAGCAGCAGCTGGCCTTAGACAGGGAATCCCTAGACATAGAGAGGGAAAGACAGAGATTGTGGTTAGTTCCCCATGGTGGCAGCAGCAGTGTTTCAGATAGTAATCCTGTTAGAGAGCAAGATTCCAGAAACCTGCATAAGATAGTCCCCTCTTACAAGGAGGGGGATGACATTAATAAGTGGTTTGCTGCACTTGAGCGGGCCTGTATGGTACAGTTGGTCCCTCAAAGGCAGTGGGCTGCTATTTTGTGGCTATCTTTCACTGGAAAGGGTAGGGATAGGCTCCTTACTGTCAGAGAAAGTGATGCCAATGATTACAAAGTTTTGAAGGATGCACTCTTGGATGGATTTGGCTTAACCACTGAACAATACAGGATTAAGTTCAGAGACACCAGAAAAGAGTCCTCTCAAGACTGGACAGATTTTGTGGACTGTTCAGTGAAGGCCTTGGAAGGTTGGTTGCATGGCAGTAAAGTTTCTGACTATGAAAGCCTGTATAATCTTATTCTGAGAGAGCATATTCTTAACAATTGTGTGTCTGACTTGTTGCACCAATACCTAGTAGACTCTGATCTGACCTCTCCCCAAGAATTGGGAAAGAAGGCAGACAAATGGGTCAGAACAAGGGTGAACAGAAAAGTTCATACAGGGGGTGACAAGGATGGCAAGAAGAAGGATAGTAAGTCTTCTGAGAAGTAATAATTCTGAGTCTTCATCAGGCCCACAAAAATCCTCTGGGGGTGGTGGGTCCAAATCCACTTCTAACCATCAGAAAAAGCCTTGTTGTTATTTGTGTAAAGTCAAAGGCCATTGGGCAAGTGATTCCACTTGTCCAAAGAAAAACACCAAACCTCCTACCACCACAACCCCAACTGCAACCTCTAGTGCCCCTAGTAATAGCAGTGGTGGTGGGAAGTCTACTACTAATAGCCAATCCAAGGGTGTAGCTGGGCTCACTATTGGCAATGTAGTTGGGGTTGGTCTTGTTAGGGAGACCACAGAGGCTGTTTTAGTCTCTGATGGTGGCATTGACTTTGCCACCTTGGTTGCTTTTCCCCTTAATATGGGTAAGTACAAGCAACTACCCCTAATCAACGGTGTTGATGTTGAGGCCTACAGGGACACAGGAGCCAGTGTAACTATGGTGATAGAAAAACTTGTCCACCCTGATCAACGCCTACTTGGTCAGTAGTACCAAGTGACTGGTGCTCATAACAACACTCTTAGCCACCCCATGGCTGTTGTGAATCTCAACTGGGGGGGTTACTGGTCCAAAGAAAGTTGTGGTAGCCACTGAATTACCTGTAGATTGCTTACTGGGCAATGATTTGGAAACATCAGCTTGGGCAGAAGTGGAGTTGGAGGCTCATACAGCAATGCTGGGCATTCCTGGGCATATTTTTGCTTTGACAAGGGCTCAGGCCAAGAAGCAAAAAGGACAGGGAAACTTGGATCCTGGAACAATGGACCAAGTGCTCCCAAAAACTAGGGGTAGAAAGGGTAAATCCCAACCCACTATCCCTCCCTCTACAGATGATTCGCCTTTTGAGGAAGGGGAATCCTCTCCCTGTGCAGAAACTACACCAGAGGAGCTGGCAGCAGACCCTGCTGAGCTTTTGGGTGCAGGGGGCCTGCCAGGGAAGAGCTGAGTGTGGCACAGCAAACCTGTCCCACATTAGAGGGTTTAAGACAGCAAGCTGTCAAACAGCAAAATGGGGATGTTAGTGATAGCCATAGGGTGTACTGGGAAGACAACCTCTTGTACACAGAGTCAAGGGACCCTAAACCTGGAGCTGCCAGGAGATTGGTCATTCCCTTGCAGTACAGAGAGTTTCTTCTCACCCTGGCACATGACATTCCTTTGGCTGGGCATTTGGGCCAAACGAAAACTTGGGAAAGACTTGTCCCCTTGTTTCACTGGCCTCGTATGTCAGAGGACACAAAAGACTTTTGTAAATCTTGTGTGACCTGCCAAGCCAGTGGCAAGACTGCTGGCACTCCAAAGGCCCCCCTAATTCCACTTCCAGTGGTTGGGGTGCCCTTTGAAAGGGTAGGGGTTGACATAGTTGGCCACCTTGACCCTCCAACAGCTTCAGGCAATAGATTTATCTTGGTGGTAGTGGACCATGCCACAAGATATCCTGAAGCCATCCCCTTAAGGACCACTACAGCTCCTGCAGTGGCAAAGGCCCTCCAGGGAATCGTTTCCAGGGTGGGTTTCCCTAAGGAAGTGGTGTCAGACAGAGGTAACAACTTCACGTCTGCATACCTAAAAGCAATGTGGAAGGAGTGTGGTGTAACCTACAAGTTTACCACCCCTTAGTATCCACAAACAAATGGTCTGGTTGAGAGGTTTAATAAAACTCTCAAAGGTATGATAATGGGACTCCCTGAAAAACTCAGAAGGAGATGGGATGTCCTGTTACCTTGCCTCCTTTTTACTTACAGGGAGGTACCCCAAAAAGGAATGGGCTTCAGCCCCTTTGAACTCCTCTTTGGCCACCCTGTAAGAGGTCCACTTGCTCTTGTGAAGGAGGGTTGGGAACAACCTTTAAAAGCTCCCAAACAGGAAATAGTAGACTATGTACTTGGCCTAAGATCCAGAATGGCTGAGTATATGAAATAGGCCAGTAAAGACCTTCAGGCCAGCTGGGAGCTGCAAAAGCAATGGCATGACCAGAAGACTGTCCTGACTCTTTACCACCCAGGACAGAAGGTGTGGGTATTGGAGCCTGTGGCCCCACGAGCACTCCAGGACAAATGGAGTGGACCCCATCTAATTGTTGAAAAGAAGGGTGAGGTTACCTATTTGGTAGACCTATGCACTTCCAGGAGTCCCCTTAGGGTGATTCATGTCAACCACCTGAAACCCTACTATGACAGGGCTGATCTCACCCTCCTCATGGCAACAGATGAGGGACAGGAAGAAGAGAGTGACCCTCTCCCTGATCTCTTCTCCACCACTGAAGTTGATGCCTTAGTGGAGGGAGTAGTCTTAGCAGATTGTCTTACTGCAGAACAGAAAGACATCTGCATCAATCTGTTAAGTCAGTTTTCAGACCTCTTTTCACTTGTACCAGGTACAACATCCTGGTGTGAACATACAATTGACACTGGAGACAGCCTGCCTGTCAAAAGTAAAATGTATAGGCAGCCTGACCATGTCAGGGACTGCATTAAACAAGAGGTGCAGAAAATGTTGGACTTAGGGGTGATTGCACCTTCTGAAAGCCCCTGGGCTAGCCCAGTTGTGCTTGTACCAAAACCTCACACCAAAGATGGAAAGAGGGAGATGAGGTTTTGTGTAGATTACAGAGGGCTCAATCAAGTAACCAAAACTGATGCTTACCCTATACTCAGGGCAGATGAGCTCATAGATACACTGGCTTCTGCCAAGTATCTAAGCGCTTTTGATCTAACTGCAGGGTATTGGCAGATTAGACTATCAGAAGATGCTAAACCCAAGACTGCATTTTCTACCATTGGAGGGCACTACCAATTCAAAGTGATGCCCTTTGGTTTGAAAAATGCACCTGCCACTTTTCAGAGGTTGGTGAACACAGTCCTGCAAGGGTTGGAAGCTTTTAGTGCAGCATATCTAGGTGATATTGATGTCTTTAGCTCAACCTGGGATGATCACCTGGTCCACCTATGGAAAGTTTTGGAGGCCCTGCAAAAGGCATGCCTCACTATCAAGGCCTCAAAGTGCCTGATAGGGCAGGGGAAAGTTGTTTATCTGGGCCACCTGGTTGGTGGAGAACAGATTGCACCACTACAGGGGAAAATCCAAACTATCATGGATTGGGTTCCCCCTAAAACTCAAACCCAGGTGAGAGCCTTTTTAGGCCTCACAGTGTACTATAGGAGATTCATAAAGAATTATGGCTCCATAGCAGCCCCTCTTAATGATCTCACTAGCAAGAAAATGCCTAAGAAGGTATTATGGACAGCCAGCTGTCAGAAAGCTTTTGAGGAGCTCAAACAGGCCATGTGCTCTGCACCTGTCCTAAAAAGCCCTTGTTACTCCAATAAATTAATTGTTCAGACTGATGCATCTGAATTAGGGGTAGGGGCAGTACTATCACAACTGGATTCTGAGGGCCAGGATCAACCAGTTGCTTTTATCAGCAGAAGGTTGGCCCCTAGAGAAAAGCGTTGGTCTGCCATAGAGAGGGAGGCCTTTGCTGTGGTCTGGGCACTGAAAAAGTTGAGACCATACCTGTTTGGTACTCACTTTATTGTTCAGACAGACCACAAACCTCTACTTTGGCTAAAACAAATGAAAGGTGAAATCCCTAACTTGTTGAGGTGGTCCATATCCCTACAAGGAATGGACTATACAGTGGAACATAAACCTGGGAGTACCCACTCCAATGCAGATGGACTCTCCAGATATTTCCACTTAGACAATGAAGACTCATCTGGGCAAGGTTTGCCTTATTGTCCTTCGTTTTGGGGGGGGGTTGTGTAGGAAAGTACCATCTTGCCTGGCATATTACCCCCATTTTCACTGTATGTATGTTTGTTTTTGCCCATGTTTCACTGGGATCCTGCCAGGCAGGACCCCAGTGCTCATAATGTATGCCCTGTATGTGTTCCCTGTGTGGTGCCTACTGTATCACTGAGGCTCTGCTAACCAGAACCTCAGTGTTTATGCTCTCTCTGCTTTCTAAAATTGTCACTACAGGCCAGTGACTAATTTTACCAATTCTCATTGGCACACTGGAACACCCATATAATTCCCTTGTATATGGTCCTAGGTACCAAGGGTATTGGGGTTCCAGAAGATCCCTATGGGCTGCAGCATTTCTTTTGCCACCCATAGGGAGCTCAGACAATTCTTACACAGGACTGCCACTGCAGCGTGAGTGAAATAACGTCCATGTTATTTCACAGCCATTTTCACTGCACTTAAGTAACTTATAAGTCACCTATATGTCTAACCCTCACTTGGTGAAGGTTAGGTGGCAAGTTACTTAGTGTGTGGACACCCTGGCACTAGCCAAGGTGCCCCCACATTGTTCAGGGCAAATTCCCAGAACTTTGTGAGTGCGGGGACACCATTACACGCGTGCACTACACATAGGTCACTACCTATGTGTAGCGTCACAATGGTAACTCCGAACATGGCCATGTAACATGTCTAAGATCATGGAATTTTCCCCCCAATACCATTCTGGTATTGGGGGGAAAATTCCATGATCCCCCAGGTCTCTAGCACAGAACCCGGGTACTGCCAAACTGCCTTTCCGGGGTTTCCACTGCAGCTGCTGCTGCTGCCAACCCCTCAGACAGGTTTCTGCCCTCCTGGGGTCTGGGCTGCCCAGTCCCAGGAAGGCAGAACAAAGGATTTCCTCTGAGAGAGGGTGTTACACCCTCTCCCTTTGTAAATAGGTGTGAAGGGCTGGGGAGGAGTAGCCTCCCCAGCCTCTGGAAATGCTTTGATGGGCACAGATGGTGCCCATCTCTGCATAAGGGCAGTAAAGTATACACTGGTTCAGGGATCCCCCAGCCCTGCCCTGGCGCGAAATTGGACAAAGGAAAGGGGAGTGACCACTCCCCTGACCTGCACCTCCCAGGGGAGGTGCCCAGAGCTCCTCCAGTGTGTCCCAGACCTCTGCCATCTTGGATTCAGAGGTGTTGGGGCACAATGGACTGCTCTGAGTGGCCAGTACCAGTAGGTGACGTCAGAGACCCCTTCTGATAGGTGCTTACCTCTCTTGGTAGCCAAACCTCCTTTCTTGGTAGCCAAACCTCCTTTTCTGGCTATTTAGGGTCTCTCCTCTGGGCTATTCCTCAGATAACGAATGCAAGAGCTCACCAGAGTTCCTCTGCACTTCCCTCTTCGACTTCTGCCAAGGATCGACCGCTGACTGCTCCAGGACGCCTGCAAAACCGCAACAGAGTAGCAAGACGACTTCCAGCAACATTGTAGCGCCTCAGCCTGACGGCTTTCTCGACTGTTTCCTGGTGGTGCATGCTCTGAGGGCTGTCTGCCTTCACCCTGCAGTGGAAGCCAAGAAGAAATCTCCTGTGGGTCGATGGAATCTTCCCCCCGCTAACGCAGGCACCAAATCTTCTGCATCACCGGTCCTCTGGGTCCCCTCTCATCCTGACGAGCATGGTCCCTGGAACACAGGAGCTGGGTCCAAGTGTCTCACACAGTCCAGTGGCCCTCTGTCCAAAGTTGGTGGAGGTAGGTCCTTGCCTCCCCACGACAGACAGCAAACCTGTGTACTGCATGATTTGCAGCTGCTCCGGCTTCTGTGCACTTTTACAAGGATTCCTTTGTGCACAGTTTAGCCTGGGTCCCCAGCACTCCGTCCTGCAGTGCTCAACCCACTGAGTTGGATCTTGTGGGACCCTCCTTTGTGACTCTGAGTCAACCGCTGTCCTCAGATCTTCCAAATGCCTGCTCTGGTACTTCTGCAGGTGCTGCCTGCTTCTGCGGGGGCTCTCTGAGTTGCCGAGCGCCACTTTTGTCTCCTCCTCTAAGGGGCGACATCCTGGTCCCCAGCAGCACCCAAAATCCTCAACCATGACTCTTGCAGCTATCAAGGCTTGTTTGTGGTATTTCTGCCTCGAACCACTTCTGCAACCTCCAGCACGCCGTGGGACATCTTCCTTCCAAAGGAGAAGTTCCTAGCCCTTTTTGTTGTTGCAGAATCTTTAGCTTCTTCCACCGAGAGGCAGCCCTTTTGCACCTTCATCCGGGGTTTTGTGGGCTCCTGCCCCCCCTGGACACTTTCGTGACTCTTGAACTTGGTCCCCTTCCTTTACAGGTCCTCAGGTCCAGGAATCCATCTTCAGTGTTTTGCTGGTGCTTGTGGTTCTTACAGAATCCCCTATCACGATTATTGTGTTTTTCTGGGGTAGTAGGGTAACTTTACTCCTACTTTTCAGGGTCTTGGGTGGGGTATCTTGGACACCCTTACTGTTTTCTTACAGTCCCAGCGACCCTCTACAACCTCCCATAGGTCTGGGGTCCATTTGTGATTCGCATTCCACTTTTGGAGTATATGGTTTGTGTTGCCCCTAGACCTATGTCTACCTATTGCATCCAATTGTGATTCTACATTGTTTGCACTACTTTTCTTACTGTTACGTGCCTGTTTTGGGTTTGTGTACATGTAATTTGTGTATATTACTTACCTCCTAAGTGAGGGTATCCTCTAAGATACTTTTGGCATATTGTCACTAAAATAAAGTACCTTTATTTTTAGTAACTCTGAGAATTGTGTTTTCTTATGATATTGTGCTATATGATATAAGTGGTATAGTAGGAGCTTTGCATGTCTCCTAGTTCAGCCTAAGCTGCTTTGCCATAGCTACCTTCTATCAGCCTAAGCTGCTAGAAACACCTCTATTCTACTAATAAGGGATAACTGGACCTGGCACAGGGTGTAAGTACCACAAGGTACCCACTGTAAGCCAGGCCAGCCTCCTACACCTGGGTCTGCAGAAACCCAGATTTGGCCCAGAAATAGTTGCTGGAACCAGGATCTAGGGCAATCCTCTTACTTTCCAGCACTGGATGTACTAGATTCTTAGTAGAGCCATTGCCTCCCTCAAACCAATCAAAAGAGGCTGACGTTTGGTAGCAGATGACACTATGGGAACAGGCCTTTTTATGTTGGTCTCTGGTGGGGAGGTGGCATATTGACCTTCTGTGGTAAATGGCACCCAGTCTCCATAACTAGGGTCTTTTATGCACAACTACAGGTGATTTGTGCTGAGGGTTTAGCAGAATGCTTCATTTGTGTAGCATGACTGTGAGTCCACAGGTGTGAATGGTGGCCATGATGAATGTTGTGCAAGAGGAGGTCCCCCTACAGGAACTAGATCACTGTAGGTGATTAAGGCAGAGTGTTCACCAGTTCACACCTTCAATTAGTGCAACCAGCTCAGATGTAGTCATATGCACTAATAGATCTGTCAGCCCCAAACATTTTGCCTTACTTCTCTATTTTTCAGTGATCTCATATTTGTTGGCCTTCGGACTCTGTGCACTCTACCCCTGCTAACCAGTGTTAAAGTGTGTGTGTGCTCTCCTTTCCACATGGTACAATTCGCTTACACCCAATCGGCATATTTAATTTACTTGTAAGTCCCTAGTAAAGTAGTACTACATGTACCCAGGGACTCTAAATTAAATGCTATCAGTGGTCCTAGAGCACCTATTGTGCCACCCACTTAAGTAGCCTTTTAAACATGTCCTAGGCCTGCGTGTGCACTTTAAATTGTCATTTCAACCTGGCAAAATATTTTTTTTGCCAGCCTATATCTTCCTTTTTAATACACACATGTAACGCGTAGGGTAGGCCATAAATAGCCCATAGGGCAGGCCACAATGTATTTAAAAATTTGGACATGTACTTTTCACTATTTCATGCTCTGGTAGGGAAAAACATTTAAATTAAGCTTTCACTACTGCCAGGTCTGTCCTTTCCATGGAATAACATTGGGGTACCTTATAAGCTTAATAAGTGATACATTTCAATTAGCATGAGGTAGGAATATCAAGTTTGGTGTCTAAAGAATTGTGATTTAAAACTCTCTCTAATAGTAAAGTCAGATTAAAAGTCACATTTCTGAAAATGCCACTTTTGGCATTTTTTGTCCCAGCCATTTGATACCTGCAGCCTGTATATTGGGTCAAATGACTAGGTGTTGCTGGCAGTTGAGACAAAGTGGGAATAGCTATTGGCAGGATGAGCCATCTTTGACTTGATGAGGGGGAGGAGCTATCACCTACAGCGCTTGCACATCACAAAGGCTCTGCCTGGTTTTAAACTAGTCTTTTGTGATCTTCACTGACAAAGGCCCTCACATTGCAAATTCATGAACGGAAGCCTTAATGGCAACGCAGGTTCTTACATTGTAGCTCTTCAGAACAGACGCGCCACCTCAACCTCGCAACACATCCTTGGTGCCAGACTTTGCATACCAAGCCCTCGTGAATGGATCCTCGACAATGATGTAGGACATCTCAGCTCTGCAGCTCCTCAGAAGTGGCGCATCGCCTCAACTACACAATGGATCCACAACACAAGACCTCACAACGCTCCACAACCAGGATTTAAGGTAATCTTTTTCAACAGACCTTGCTAGGTCCCTGTAGTTGTCCCTGCACTCCCGGTGCAGTGTGACCAAATATCCACTGTTGCCGCTTTCTGCTTTTTAGCACTATTTTCACTGAAATCTTTAAAATTACATATCTCTAGAGTAGAGTAAAATGTACTCTATTTTTCCAAATTGGTGTAGGATTTTCCTTGTGTCACTTTATTACTGTTTGAAGTGCTGCATGAATACTTTACACATTGCCACTAAGTTAAGCCTGACTGCTCTGCTACCACAGTGATGAGGAAAGGGTTAATTTGGGATCTGCTTGTGCCTCACCCTGACGTGGAGTGTGGTTGCTGCCTGAGCAGGTGTTCACCCCCGCACACCCCCCATTCAGTCACCCAATTTCTTACAAGTATGATCAGGGACATCCTTTTAAATAGACGGCCACTGCCAGCATTATTAAGAGGAAGAGAACACAATGCCTGTATGTCCTGCTTGACATGGATGAACAGAGGCACTATATTCAAGCCCTCCGACAGCTCCATGGAATCTGCATTCCAAGATACCTGAAATGGTCTTTTGCCAGTTGCAGGCTTGTCTTCTATAATCAATAGAATGATTTTGTCAGAACCCCTCTCAGAGGGGAAGGGGTTAATGGGTCCAACCGTGGGGGTTGAGGCCTTTTACTCCTGATTTCCTGAGTCCCGACCTACTATGGATTCTGAGCAGCTGGGATAAATACCCCTTCTGCATCTGACTATAAGGGGTATCTAGGGTCCAGCAGTCCAAGGCTAACTTGGGAGAAGTGTGAAAACAAGTCAGTGAACACGAGTGATAACTCAAAGAGTGCACAGCAGTGTCAATGAAATCAAT
Source organism: Pleurodeles waltl (assembly GCF_031143425.1). Taxonomy (NCBI): domain Eukaryota; kingdom Metazoa; phylum Chordata; class Amphibia; order Caudata; family Salamandridae; genus Pleurodeles; species Pleurodeles waltl. Next base: position 150,617,543 of record NC_090441.1, on the reverse strand, counting down.
GTCCAGTCAAATACTTATTTCTATGGTAGAAAGAAGTATTTTATTTCTCTTCGTAATGGGGTGGGAGTTAATCCCCATTCACTGGTGGGTGCATCCAGGGAATGCTCATTAGTAGGCCTTCGCTCAAGAGTCGACTCCGATTCTTCGTAAAAGAGTCAAAAGTGTCTTGGTGCTCTAGTGCCCTCGGCTCCCCCGGGGGTCTGACAGGCGGGTAAATAACCTTACTGGCTCCAGCAGCGAGGAGGCGTGCAATGTCCCAGCGAGCGCCTTGACTGCAAGCACTCACACCGCTACAGTCCTGTAAAGGGAGTCAGCTGCACACGACCCTCTCCTGCACACACGGCCCGCTCCTGCACACACGGCCCGCTCCAGCACTCCAGCAGTGATCAGAGGTGCCTCTCCTGCACAGTAAGTCCTGTGCCCTCACCCGGGGGCAGGGGCGTAAGGACTCCTGTGCTCCTGGCTGGGGTGCCAGTGGTGCAGTCATGTACACACAGTGTCTTCTTCAATTTCACTGGGGCAGTTTCCACTCAATCGTCATTGCTTCATTGGTAACCCGCAGGTCGTGGGTCAGATTTCTCGGGCGACGGCAAGATCCTCACAATTACTGAAGTATGACAGCCCCTCCTGGCATACGGGTAGTCGTAATCCCACCAGCCAAGATGCCAGCACTCATCACACACAAGTCCGTACCATGACGGCCCCTTCTGGCATACGGGGTCACAGTTAGGCTCCTTGCAGTCTTCAGCCCTTCTGATCTAGCAATAAGTTACACAGTGGCCTCCTCTGGCATATGAGGTCTTGTCTCCTCACCCAACAGGGAGAATAGCAGGCTTTTGGCCCCAGTCCTGGTCACAGGCAGAAGTCTTGCACAGCTTCCCCTCCTCACACAGCCTGTCTGGCTTGTTTGAAGATGACAAATTTTGGGGTCTTTACCTCCCTTTCTTATTGTCCATTTCCACACACCAAATATCATTTAGGGTCTGGGTCTTTGAAGCTTCATATTGGGCTTCTGCTTCTTTTGAAGTGTACATTTTTTCTCTTGCTTCTTTCCTCTTGAAATGCTGTTGGTCACAGTAGGAGAGTCTTTGAAGCTGATAGTCCCACAATACAGACCACCGGTGTGACTAGAGTTCACACCTAGATGTCAGCCACGGTGATATGTGCATCAAAACATTAATCCCAGGCTCTCAGTCGCACTCTTTGTGGTTTCCTTATCAGCCCCTTTTTCTTTCTGACAAGTGTCCAGTCTCCTTCCTTGTGATCTATCACTGAATCAGAGAGCATCCTTTTGAAGTATAGAAAGGAGTTTCTCTCTTTCCCTTTCTCCAGTGTGCCCCACCCAGCTCAGAGGAACGCAGCAATATACAAATCTGTTTGGGGGGATTCCTCTACTCCCCAAGTCCTCCCCAGAAAGGCCTGGACTTTCCAAAATGGAACCCAGGGTCCTCTATGTAATGTACCACTGCAGGCATACTTGCAGTCAGTCTACATGCAAAACACACATACTGTCCAGCGCTGTGACCTTCATGTACTGTGCCACACCAAGCGCACATACATTCATTACACACAATCACTCTGTGCAAACTGCAGAGTAGAGTACCCTTTATTTATTGTACCATGGTGTGATATTTACAAACACACACACGGCCATCATTTCACCCTTATGTATTGTACTTCTCTCAAGCACATATACACCCAGTACATGCTTTCATTGCGCACACACGGCACAGCTCTACATCGCTAGGTAGTCCTCTCTGGTATTCTTACACACATTACACACACTCACCACATTCACACTGTACTGCACTGCGTTATTCCTGCACTTTACCCTTCCCAGGCACACACACACACACATCCAGGGCAAAGTCACCACTCCTGCTCTGCGCAGCACTTTAGTTCTAACTGATGTAGGCCAAGGCTGAGCTAAGCACACTGTCGTGGAACTTGCAAAAGGTGAGTGAGCCTGTAGGCTTCACTTCCAGTGACACATGGTAAAAAGGCCCTGTTCACTACTACTGACCACTACACTGAATGCTGCCACCATCATGCTTGTGCTGGTTAACTCCTGGTGAAGGTAACTGCCTTCCACCACTATAAGAGTAGTGATTTGGGTGACCCTCCTGGTCCAAAAAGACCACAATCCGTGAGACAGGCCTAGGTCATGGCACACATGCATGATCCGTTTTTTGTCTATCACAACAAAAATCAGAATTAGGGATCCAGACAAAAGTGCAGTTGGGCACTCAGGGAAGGGGTACATGTCTATTACCATACAGAGGTCCTTTCTATCACAATAGATTTGTTCCAATGCACAGCCAGGCCGGTGGCCTCCCCGTAAATCTGCAGCATCTGTATCGATCTAGGCATGGAGGACTCTGGGCCTGAACATAACTTAAAATATTATCTGCTTATAATGAGAGTCTGTCTTCTTGTAATGTTGCCCTCCTAAGTCCACTAAGTATTGTGCCCCTCTCAATCCATTCTGCAAGCAGTTCAATGGCCAGAGCAAAAAGAAAGGGGCAGGAGGGGAGGCACCCCTTGCCCGTTCTCCTCACTGTACATTTGAAGGGGGGAATAGGGCCCTGTTTGCCATGACCTTCAGCCAAAGGTCTGTGTATAGAATGTGCATATATCTTCTAAAGTGTGAGCCAAAGTTGATTCGCTTTAGCAAGTCAAACATAAAGAGTCAGTGTACAGATTCAAAAACTTTTTCGAAGTCTACTTCAAACAAGGCACCAGAGTTCTTTGAGAGCATTAAGGCAATATGTAGTCACTGGAAGCAATGGCATGTACTGTACCCCAGGATGCATCCATTCTGGTCATGATGTATCAACCTGTATATTATTGCAGCTATTCTATTAGCTAGTATCTTCGTCTTAAGGTTAATCAGGTATATGGGACGATATGAGGCACAGTCACCTGGAGGCTTTCCGGGGTTTTAGGATCACTAAAATTACAGCCCCTCACTGATCATGTGGCATAGGATGAGTGGGGCGTTGCATATTGTTTTATAGATCTCAAATGGGAAATCATTAGGGCCCAGTGTTTTTCCAGAGGGAAGAGCAAGAATTGCTTCCAGAATTTCCTCATCACTCAAAGGTTCTTCCAGTCTCCGCTTGCTGAGCTGCACTGCGTGACAGTCCCATAAATATGTCCCCATGTGTTTGGGGTATTGGATCTACATAAGGCCTAGGTGCCTCTAGTACCTATATGGGAGTAGTTGACCAAAGTGAAATCGCCTCCGACCACAGTTGTTCCCAGTGGCGATTGCAGTAGCAACACTGTCAAACCCTTCATGGTGTTGTCCACCAGAGTGGGTGGTGCACATACATTGCCAAAAGTGCAGCTGATCTCTCCCACAGTGCAGTCGATCACTGAGAACCCACCCATGTTATCATCGTGGGGATTTGTAATTTGCACTGGGACGTGTTTATGCATGAGAAGCCCTGATTTCTTGTTAGCTATCTGTAATGATGTCTATACTATCTCTTGCTGTGAATGATGTGAAATAAGGAAATATATTTAAACCTTAATATTTATATTTATCTACTTACATGTTAATGACTCCTGTGATACAGTGAGCAATAAAAATGTATTCAATTTACCTGCAAAGTAGTGAATTCCAGTGCTGAACCCTCGGAGAAACCCTTTGATTCACTCCGAATGAGGAGGGGGATCCGAACGTCATTGGGGCAGAACACGTCTGATAGTCACCCAGTGCAGCGCCACTTTTCTGGGGTCCCTTAGCGCCCCTCTGCTGCCACCATGTGTGCGCCGTATTTAAAATACGGCACACCATGGCGCAGGGTAGGGGGCAATAGCGACAACATTTTTGATGATATTGATGTACTGTTCAGGGTTACAGCCAAAAGTTTGACGCTAACCCGGAAGAGTGCATAGGGGCCCCTTTTAACACCTGCTCTGAGCAGGCATAAAAAATGCCACAACAAATGATGCAAAGAAATCTTTTAGATTTCATTGCGCCATTTTTTTGTCCCCACCTCCCAACAGGATAACGCCCCTCCTTGCAGACATTCTGCCTGGCGCAAGGGGTTACAAAGTGGGGCAATGCATGCATTGCGCCACTTTTCAAATCAGTCGCACTACCTTTTGGCCTCGTTGGGCCACATTAGCGTAAAACAAATGATGCTAATGTGGCACAAGGAGGCGCTAGGCCCTCTTAAATCTGGGCCATGATATTTTGTAACAAAAATCCAATGGATATTGTTTAACAACGCAATGTATAAATTACAACACCAATCTCTGTATCACTTTTATTGCTTTCAGTGATAATTTTCAAATATAAAAGTTTGCTCCGAGTTTTTTAGAAGCACCATCAATTCGATGAAAACACCTTAAGGCCACTGGAAAGAGTTGCTTTGTGGAGGTTCATTTAGTGGCAAAACCTGATTAAAGAGACATTGACACATATAATATTTAGTCAGGAAATTATAACCAAAATATCATCTGCAAAAGTATTGTGTGGGTCGAACCAGGTGCAGTGCATTAAAACGTAAAGCAGACCTAACAAAGTAAATTGGAAAAAATCAATAAAGGGAACATTAAGAGGAATGTATGTAACTATTCCTGTGAAAGTCACATAAAATATCAGTTTGTAAGGGCTATTATGGAACTTAGGCCCGTATTTATACTTTTTTTGCGCCCCATTTGCGTCGTTTTTTGACGCAAAAACGGCGCAAACTTGCAAAATGCCATTGTATTTTGTAGGTTTGCGCCGTTTTGCGTCAAAAAGCGGCGCAAATGCGGCGCTAAAAAAAGTATAAATACGGGCCTTAGTGTGCGAACACACTGTTTCCTTCTGCAACGAACTAACAGCATCAGTACCATTTTCGCCAAGAGCTGCCTGCCCTTATCCCTCTTCATCTTCGAAACAACCTAAAGACTAAGGGACATATTTACAGGTTTTTGGCACAGGACAGTGGCGCAAGCTCTCTTGCTGTGCAGCCCTGAGTCAAAAGAAGGAATGAGGCGTTTCTATAAGATACAACGCATTCCTGTCCTTTTTCCCTGCACTGGCGCACAATGGGCTTCCATGAGCCAATGCAGACACCCTTGCATCATGGTGCAAGGGTGTCTGCATTGCATGGATGATTGGTTTTGCGCAGGAAGTGATACCTTCCTGCACAAAAACAATCACGAGTGGAGTTTCCTCCTTCTATGTGTGCTGCAGAATGCAGCACACATTAACAAAGGAAAAAGGAGGAGAAATAAAGGTATTTCTGCTCATTGCGGTGTCCTTATGTCCCCTCCCTCCCTTCCCCCCTCTCCCCGCAGGGAGAGGCGTAGGCTTTTGACACATTCCCAGCTTTACGAAATCTCGTAAATCTGGGAATCTGTCAAATGCCATGAGTGTTATGTGGGAGCACCCACCGTAACGCCCATGGCATGCCTCCCTGTCGTGGGGTGAGGCAACGCAGCGACTTGTGCTCCGTTGACTCAGTCCATATTTACAAGACCATGAAAGGCCACGCAGGGAGCCTTTACATGGCCCTGTAAATATGGCCCTGCAGTGTGCGCAGTCGGACTGCCACTAAAAGTGACGTTCCGCCGGCGCAGAGGGACTTGTAAATAAGCCCCTATTTCTTCAGCCAACATCTTGACACAGGTTAACCACCCGTCTACTAGACCTTCCCAAAGAGAATCCTCTCTCAATGTCACTGTACGTCTCTCACCTCCCTCCCTTTTCTGTAACATTATCCCTCGGTTCACTGACATCCACTATACCTCAAACAACCAAAAACTGTCTACCTTTTTGCAACCCCTTTCCCGTACCCCTTTTGTACTTGTAACCCTCCTATATCTTATACCATCCCTCTCCCACCTCCAATTTAAACCTCTCATGAAACTTTCTCTTTTGACTGTAGCTGGGTTTGTGCAATGTACATCCCTTACGGACATACATGCGGACATACATACATACATACATACAATTAATGTTACTAATACCCTCGTTGTGAGCCAGGACGAGTAGAATTTCTGCAGGGAAGTTTCCTCTGCCTGATTCCGAGTGGGCTGGTGCTCCTGCACTGTGAACTTCCCAGATGTTATAACATGGGACCTGAATTTACAGGGTCATAATTCTGCCCACATAAATCTCAGCAGCCGAGGTTTTCTCCCCTATCTTTTTCTCTAGTATCATGTACCCTTCCTCCACTTCTCTCCACACCCCACACAATGAAGAAACTTAAACTTCCAGCTGTATAGAGCAGGTGGTAAATGTATTTGTTGAACCGCAGTGAATTGAGATTTCCAGGTTAATTTATGGCCAGTAAATCTTGGCCCACACAGTACTTCACATTTCATAGATGTAGGAGGCTGGCTCAGGTTATGGTGTACACCAATGGTGTGCCGCCCTATACTGAGTCCAGGAAACCCTTAGTGATAGTGTTTGGGTGTCCAGATAGCAAAAGCTCTCTAGGGGTAGCGAGGCGAGCAGCTGAAGCCCACCAAGGAGGAATGTAAAGCACTTGCAATACCACAGTAGTAAGACAGTAACTCCCACACAAGAAAGAACCACACAGGTGTTGCAAAAATAAAGGATTCTTTATTACAGCACTAACTACTAGAGTAGCATTGGTATATCTCCCTTTCGAGATATCTACACACAATAAATACACCAAATAACAAGCAGAAATAGCATAAAATGTACAGGGCCATATGGGGTGGCCAAACTGTATACTAAATAAGTGGAATGCGAATTAGTGAACCCAACCAAGGTAAGTGTAGTAATTAGCTAGGGGCTAGGGAAGAACAAGAACACCAGAGGTAAGTATGGCAAGTGTCACCAGCGACCGGGTGCAGAGTTGTTACCTACCCAGTCGTCCCATAGACTAACACAGGGAAGTCGCAGTTGGAATTCATGAGTTTCAGGACCCTTCCCAGTGGACCCCGAGGAAACTGAAAGGGTTGGAGAGTTCCCCACCCAAGGGTACCCAGAAGACAGGAGTACCTACACCAGGAGAACCGGATACCTAGGGGTGAAAGGACTTCAGAAACCCTTGCTGGAGTCCATGGAGGCCTTGGTTTTCCAGCTTCTGTTGCAACCCATGGACAAGGTTGGTGGAACTCATGGATGGATTCCAGATGTAGAAGACCTGAAAAGGAAGGGGACGGAGTTCAGCACCCTCGGAGGTGCCCAGGTGGTGCAGGTGGCAATGTCCACCCTCCTCGAGGTGAAATTCCTGCAGGTTGGTGAAGGAAGAAGTCCAACTGTGGGGTCCAGGAGCTGCAGAAGATCATAGGAGTCACCTACAAGCGGTTCCACGTCAGTCGCCGGATTGCAGGAAGGTCAGTGACCAGCGAGGACACCAACAAGCACTGGCAAATGCAAGCAGGAGCTGAGGATGGATTTGCAAGGTTTTGGGGAGCAGCAAGGTCCAGGAGACTCTACACTTCAGGGGGAGTCAGGACTGGCCCTCATCACACAGGGAGGTTAGCAGAAGTCTTTGGGGCCCCCACAAGTGACCCATAGGCGATGGATACAAGGAGTCACAAGGAGGCCTCAGCAGCTCAACAAAACAGAAGTTTCATGTCGCAGGAGTTGCAGGACAGAGGCTGACTTTAGGAGTGCAGACTGCTGGAGGATGGGGCCTTTTGGTGCTTGAAGATCTCTTGGAGGAAGAGCCAACAAGACTTGGCAAGAGCAACAGTTGTGGTGCACAGGGGTTGCAGTCCAGTGGCAGGAGCAGGGGGCCACCATCTCCCAAGTTGGTCAGAAGATAGGCAGGACCCAGAGAAGGCCACAGAACCACCACCTGTGAGCAGTGCTTTCACGTTGTCTGTGGGACAGCAGGATCCACTAGCCAGTCGTCATTACCTTGAGGGGCTTGCAGATTCAGGGGAGCGACTCTGTGAGAGGGTGTCACCTCGGTGCAGGAAATAAACAGGCCGAAGAGCCCCGATCCGTCCCTCCAGTCTGCCAGGGGGACAAACGAGGGAATCATGTCAGTACGCATCAGGGAGCGTACCGACGTCGGAGAAGGTAAAGAGAAGATGGATCAAGAGCAGGACGCCTACTCGAGCAGATCTGAAGGGAGACAGGACCGCAAAGGAAGAAACCAGCGTAACGGAGACGATGAGGAAAATACTCCACAGGCAGGCGTGACGAAGGAGACAAGCCCAAGAAACAGCAGAGTGGAAGGAGAGGAACAGACCGAGGTGGAGAAATGTGTGGGAGCACGAGGAAGACCCTGGAGAAGAAAAGACACCTAAGCTGGGAAAGTGCGAAAACAAGGAAAGGACTACAAACTGGATAGATCCCAGACATTTATGTTCGAAAACACTGTGAAAGTAACAGAATAAATAATTAATCGACTGACTGGACTGAGTCTAATAGAAACCTAGGGCATTGTGTCCTCTGTGTCGAAAACCTATCACAGACTCCTTCACTCCAAGGGAGGTTCTTTCATGTGCAAACTGAGTCCTTGTGACCCAGGAGGATGCACAGGCGTGGATGTTGCAGAATTCTTGCAGGATCCGGAGAAACAATGTAGCAAAAGGAGCCTTCCTACCAGAAGCAGACTTGTTTTGGTTCCAAAGCAGACCAGCAGCGGTTCCAGATGCCAGGAGCAGAAGATGTCTTGCAGAGAGTTTCTTGTAGAGTCTTGCTTGATGAATCTGAGGACCCACCCATGGAGGAGCCCTTAAGTAGCCCTAAAAGGGAGTTGGTCACTCTCTGAAGTGACACACCTATCAGAGGGGGTCAGGGACATCATCTACCTGCCCTAACTATTCAGGTGCTCCCAGGGGCCTATGCACATCTTATTTTCAAGATGGCAGAATAATGTGGCCACCTGGCAGAGTTCTGTGCACCTCCATAGGGGAAGAACAGGGCAGGGGGGTGGTCACTCCCCTGTCATTTGCGTGGGTTTGTGCCAGAGTGGGAACCGTGGTTCCACTACAGCCCAGTGACACCTATTTCAAAGGGGGGGGGGGGGTAGTCACACCTCTCCCTTGCAGGAAATCCTTTGTTCTGCCTTCCTATGCTTAAGATAAGTTCATCAGTAGGAGGGCAAAATAGTGTGTGGGGTTGGCAGCAGCAAGGGTTTGCAGCCAGACCCCGCAAGGCTGCACAGGCAGGACTGGGGGATCCTCTAAGGAACCCCAAGAGTACAGGCAATCATGCAACTAACACTGGCATGCAGAGGTTTGGAGAAGCCATTATATAGTTGGACCACTCGCATCAACCAGTGCCCACCACATACCTTTAGATGGCTTCCCCGCACTTACAAACCCCAGAGAATGGAGTCTGGGGTTTGTAGGGGGTACCCTGCTCATGCAGGAGTACTCTCACACTTAGGGACATTCACCCTGCCCTTGGCCTGAAGGGCCTACCAGAGGGGTGACTTATAGTGCTTAAGTGCAAACAGTGATATAAGGTTAGCCTGATATCGATGGTGAAAGGGTGCATGCACCATTTCATGCAGGCTGCAATGGCAGGCCTGCCAACTCAGTTTGCATGGGCTCCTATGGGTGGCACAATACATGCTGCAACCCGTACGGGACCCCTGGTGCACCTTAGTACCATATACTAAGGACTTACATGGGGACACCAGTATGCCAACTGTGTGTTGTAAAAGTACCATTTTATCAAAGTTAGAGGAGAGAGCACTGGCACTGGCACTGGCACTGGGGTCCTAGTTAGCAAGATCCCAGTGCACTACAGTCCAAAACATACTGACACCAGGCAAAAAGTAGAGGGTACTACAACCAGAATCCAGCTTACTACATTAGAGTTAAACTTGTAATCGCACTTGATAGTTAGGGATCTACCACAAGGCAAGGGTATGCAAATGTACTGTTCCACAAGTACTGTGCAGCTTGGCATCGGGCCCTGTGCCATGCAATTAGTAAATACATGCAGTCAGATGGGGATGGTAAATTAGACCTTGAGAAAAAAACTTTGGAGCTTTTGTAATAATAAGAGTGCAAAAACGTCAATCTCATTAATTAAGTGTGGCTTGATGGCACAGCTGTCTGCACGACCTATTGTTACACATGCATTAGAATATACATAAAGCCAAGAGGAGTATATCTCTCTTACCTCATGCTATTGGCTGCTTGGTTTATCATTCCATCTCCCATAAAGTGCTTCTATCAAAAAGCATGAGGGATTATTTTACATCTGAAAAGTACACTAAATATTCATGTCACATTCAGTTATTTATCTCCAGTATGCATTTTATGTAGCACAGCCCTTGGTCTGGCTTGACAGACATTGCAGTAGTCACAAGAAATGTATGTGAGCCTTACTAGAGAGGGGCTTTGGCTCTCCCCACTTGTTGGGAGCCAGGAGTACATGTTCTGATTGGGCAGAAGGTGTGTGGTTCTACAAAAAGTGCTTGCCCTTCACACAGCTGTGATAATTTTGTTTATTTATCCAGCTGCCTGAGCTTAAACTTGCAGGGGTTCACAGATGACATTGTAAAGCTATTAAAGTGTCTTAGGTAACTAGATCATTTATAGGGTTTTCCTCTGGCAGCAGCACAGGTGGGAGGAGGGCACACGTTAACCTACATGGATGTTTAGGTATGCCATGACAGCACAACTATCACCTGAGCCTTTTAACCTACACCACTATTATTTTACAGTTTTTTGCTTCCACACAAATACATATCCATTCCCTTGATACCTACTTGTAATGCTACACATTACCACACAACATGTTTTTAAAGCCAGACCTAGTGCCACTGCCAATGCTTGTTTGCTTCTTGTTTCCTCAGCTTGGCAAAGCCAGCAGGTCTGGTTTAAATATTTCAAAGGCATTTGTGCAGACAGCATTTGTAGAGTGTTAACATGCATTTGATCATTATATCTACAGAGGTGGGTTTTTCCAAAGCCTGAGTTTATGAGGCAGGAGAGCTTGTGCGACTCATTGCAAATGGCTGTAAATGCAGGGATGGAGCCCAGCGAGGAACAGCAACTTTCATCTTTGCATTTGTGTTCACTGAATGTCAACATATTTTAGGCACAATCGTTATCCCAAACAGGGAAAAAGGGTCCGGAATTAAAATGAATGACATTGGGTGGAGCACGAGGCAGTGACCAGAGTGTCTGCTCCTGCAGTGCTGGCAGATGGCATTCACAATATTGAAAGCTTCCACTTCCCTTTGTGGGTGGCAGTAAAAGATCAATAGCTGACAACCACCGTGTGGTGGTAAGGCATTGATACATTGCACAGAGAATCGCAAGGCAGAGGGGGGAGCCCTCTGTATCCCCTTTTTCTTCCCAATTTGGTATGGGGCACAGAATGCACATTGTGAGTCGGAAGGACATTTGCAACTTGCTATATTCCTAGTCTGCATTTCATACTCCATTTTTGTAATTACAAAACCTATAATTTTGTGAATTGCAGGCTTTACAAATGCAAGTGTTTTGTACTTTGGACCCTTATAGGCATATTTACAAGAAAGTGGAGCATATGGTCCCGATGTGCCACTTTTCTTGCGTCCCCCTACCACCACCTAACGACACCACGGTTTCACCATATTTGTAATACAGTGAACCATGGCAGTTGTTAGGACAATAGAGTCAAAAAATGTTACGCTTTTGTGGCGCTCCGCTACAGTAGCGTCAAAAATGTTTACGCTAGTGCAGCAAAGTACAGGGAGGCCCATAGATTAATATGGGTGTGCCACTTTAATGCTTGCTCTGAGCAGGCGTTAAAAATGACAGAAAAAATGGCGCAGTGAAATGTTGTAAATTTCACTGCATCATTTTTTTGAGCCTCTCTGCGTTGGAACACCCCCTTGCATACATTATGCCTGGCGCAGGCATAATGTGACACTAAGGGTTACAAAGAGGCACAATGCACACACTGTACCACTTTGTAAATATAGCGCAAGGAAATTGCCTCGCTAACGCCACATTAAGTAAAAAAAAAAATTACGTTAGTGTGGCGCAAGGAGGCGCAAGGGGCTTGTAAATATGGCCCATAGTCTTTTTCAGGAGCATGGCTACTTCAGTCAAGTTGGCATGAAGGCATATTTTTGTTAAATGGAAATATGTGTATTGAAAGCAGAAAGTTAAATACTATATTGTCACAGTCTGTGGTCTTCAGTTACATGAATAGAAGGAAAATGCTAATTTATGTTAGTCAGTAGGCTGTGTTTCATTAAAGAGGTTTTTACTCTCATAGAAGCGCATTTGGTGGCGAGGGGGCAGGTGTGCGTTGCTCTTTCCAATGTTTGCTCTTCAGTTTGCGACTGATTGCCTTGATTGTTTAGGTTTTATTTTGTGTACTATGGCACTGTTTTGATTTGAGAACAAGAAACCAAAGAGTAGGAAATCAGATCGAGGAACTGATTTTCTTGGCCTTTCATTGGTTGAATCTGTAAATCACAGGAATTATGTAATTCTCGTGAATTGTGGAGTTTGAAACTACTGATGCATGTACATTAATACTAAGCAAACATGACTGTTGGCAACATCATGCACAATTCCCTCCTCTTGCATAATATATGTTCCTATGTCTGCAAAGGGACACATGTAAACTTATCGCCCTCTTTGTCAGCTATAAGGCACCCATCAGAAAACTGGGATGAACTTTACTTGGTGGCTAATGGTGGCACTATTCTATTTGTGGTCTCTTTATGTTTACATTTGTTAAGTTATTTGAATAAACATTTTGTGCAATTACATTCCTAGCAGCAGTGTTGGGTACTGTTTCCAAAATCTCCCGCGCCTGTGTGACACTTGTAATTCTGGATGCTGCTTTCAAAATGATCCATCAATTACCCCATTACTGCTTTCATAATGTTGTTACTTGAACACCTTCTCAGCACCCACTGGGGAATTCGCTAATTTCTCCAAAGCAGAAACTTCACTCATCATGATTAAATCTGTGTCCAAACCCTCTCGTTTGTGGGAGGAGCAATTTAGCCTAATCTCTGAAAGCCGAGCTGAAGCTGCAATTAAACCTACAGCTTTACCATTAATCTCAGTAACAGTAACGCCTTTGGGAAATCCACATTCATCTGCATTAATCAAATAGGCTTTCACTTACAATTTCCCTTATTTGAAGATATAATTATAAATATAAATATAATTATAAAAATATAATTTGAAGATATAATTATTTCATTTTAAATCATTTTTACATTTAATTTGACACATTTTCTTTTCAGTGTAACACAAAATCTGGTTTCTCGTGTCTCCGGTTTTCTGTTTTTTATTGGCAACGTTTTTAAAAATTTGTTAAACCAACAGGCGTGACTTAGGGCCAGATGTAGCAAAGGGTTTTTCCCTTTCTGTGTCAATGGGAAAACGTGTTCGTACATATGGCCCTTAGTATATTACACAGATACATAAGCAATTACCAGCACACCTCTAGAAACCCATGCACGAGAATAAACAGACATTCAGGAACCATTCTGTGGTGTTTACCTGCATTGCTAGTTTTGCAATAGGTCATTGACAATGTTGTTCTCTATAAGCTCTTTTAAGTTTACAATGTTATATATCAATCATTCATTGGGAGGTTACCAATTTTGCGCATGCTGTTTAGACTGGCGTCAGCAGCTGCAGTCTTCCAAAGATTAATGCACAATCTGTTCAAGGACTAGAAGGGCACAATGTTCTTCCAAGACGGTATCTTGGTGATGAGTTATAGCAAGGAACAATATGGTGAGCAATTAAGGAAAGTCTTAAAAAGAATTTCCCAAGTTTACGTGAGAAGAGTAATTCTGTGTTTAGCATTATTTCTTAGAGCAAATAGGCCCCCTCGCATCCAAAATGGATGTGAGGAGGCATTGTGTGCTATGAACTAGTGTTAAATGCAACACAATGTGAATAGTGAGCAGTTGCTCATCCTGACTAAATGTGCTCTTGAGGTAGGATTTTCCCCCAACTTACTACTGACATTTAGCTCTGTTTTAAGTGCAAAATGCAACCTTGCATCTAAATATAGCAGAATAGGAGTGCCCACTCCCTAAATGTGCTCTTGCAGTATTTATTTCCCACTAAATTACTCTTAATTACCTGTGTAGAAGGAATTGCATAATTATTAGTAAACAAACATCAAGGAATAATGCAGAATTACCAAAATTACTCTGACTATGCTTATGTAATAGCAATTCTGAGCAGGCCTAGTCTTCACTACCTTGCATGAGAATGGATTACCTGAACAAAATTCTCATTTGAATCATAGAGGGCATAAATTCAGTAAAGAAGGCATCAAACCTAAAAAAACACAATTATTGAGTGCAGTCAGGGATGCTCCGGTGACTTAAAATAAGGAGGAATTACAAATTTCCTTAGAACATGTTGAGTTTAATTGTCAGTGGCTGAGGTTAATTTGAGCATTCCATCAATCATCTTGTTGTGTTTTTACTTTTAGAAAGTTTGCATTTTCTTGACCTAACCATTTGGTGCCTGCAGCCTGTCCCTGAGTCACATGACTAGGTATAGCTAGCAGTTGGTCATTGTGTATTTCTCCTAGACAGTAAGACAAAGTATGGGCCACTCTGACTTAACAAGGGGGAGACGTTGTCACCTACCTCGCTTGCACTTCACATAGGCTTTGCCTGAACACTCTCACAAAGGGTTTGTCAAGTGGCATTTTCACAATTGTTACTTAAAGTCTGCGCTTACCATTAAACAGGGGTTTTATTACAATTCTTTAGACACCAAACTCAAACTGACCACCTGATACCTATTGAAAGTTATCACTTATTAAATGTAATAAGGCAACCCAATGGTATCCCTTGGGAAAGGTAGGCCTTGCAATAGCGGAAAATGAATTTAAGAGTTGTTCATCTCCAGAACATGTAAAACCTAAAAGTACATGTCCAATTTTTTAAATACATGACTTCGGGCTCTACAGGGTCTACCCTAAGGGTGACTTAGATGCATTAAAAAAGAAGGATTGGGTCTGGCAAAATGGCAGGTCGAAGAGTAGCATTTAATGTAGAAGTGCCAGGTACATAGGGTTCCACTTTACTAGAGTTTACAAGTAAATTACATGTGCCAATTGGATACAAGCCAATTCTACCATGTTTAGTGGAGAGAGCACATGCATTTTAGCACTGGTTACAGTGATAAAGTTCACAGAGTCTTAAGGCCAACAGAAACAAGACCTACAAAAATATGTGGGATGAAGGGAAAAAGTTTGGGAGAAGACCATCATTACTTCCATGTTTGAAGGGCTAGAAAATGTGCATTCAATTCTGCAATTCATGCATCTGAATCTCCTAAGAGCTTCATTTGTGTGTGTTTAGTTATAAACTCAGTGCGTTCAAACACTCTCCCCAGTGCAACACAACCAAATGAATACCCTACACCGTGGAAGTCATCTCATGACTACACCAATGGTGATTTTTAGATTACCTGGTAAAGTTGGAGAAACTCTTGAATTCTCAGTATTGGGTAATATTCGAACTGAATGTGCTGATTTTGCTTGCAGCCCATTGCACTCATCTGAAATGTAAGGTCTAGATTTTGGAGTGCTTGAATTACTTTCTGCCCCTAAAGTAGATATCTGTTTCCTCATGTGCAGTGGGTCATTCCTTGATGATTGCACTTTGTACCACAGTGAGAACCTTCTCTTCTGGAGTACAATGCCTCTCTGCATTAGAATACACTTATGATTTGCAGGTTATTTGTGTGGCTTGACTGCCTTTATGTAGTATGCAGGTAAATGCATCCTGACTAAAGGCTATTTTGATTACTAAATGTTATTGATCGTCCGAGGTTTTGAAATATTCTGAAGCAGTCGTGCTTTTTGAAAATTCTCTATGTATGTGAAGGTGTTCTTCTTCCCAGTCCTTAGCACTACATGTAGGAGATGTTCATTGATACAATGGTTAGACTCTTGTTGCTAATTGTTGAATGTATGTTTACCAAAATTAAGAAAACACATTCCTGCTTGTGCTTTCAAATGTATATTCAGTGCTTCTAGTATTCACACTTTTCTAGGAACTCAGGTGTGAACTATTTCCTTTCTCCAGATAGCATATATTTCAGATAATTAGATTTAAACATCCAATTTTTGAATTTCTTAGTTTACTTTATAGCCTACTTCTGCAAGTATTATGCCAACCCTGTTTATTTACTGAAAGCTTTCCTTTAGTTCATCATTCATATGGGCATTTTATAGGTCCTTCTGCAAGCATTCCATAATGTATTTTGAAAAAGCCCCTAGGCTAATTTTATACCCTTGTGGGAAGTGTGTAAATCTGTAATGTGTTCCGGATGCAGTCACATACTATGGTTCAGGAGCTATACTTTGTGTGAAAAGTCCATATGTTACATCTTTGATGCTTTTGCATTTATGCGTGTAAGTTGTGGCATTAATCAGAAACGGTGTGCATTTTGCCCTGCGTATGTTTTACAGTCTTAAGTGAGGTTCTGATAGTCCAAAAACGAACTATGGACCTGGGAAAATAGTAATGTTGACAGTAGATGAGCAGTTCCCCTAAAATGTACTGTTTGCCTCCTTTTGCTTCCACTGTCATTGGATATTGCCACTGAGCCTGCAGCTCTTCCCTCAAAGGAATTACATGTGCAACTGCTTCTTTATCAGAACCCATTTGTTTGATGTATGGTACTGTAGTTATTTGTAATACCAACTTACCGCCATACTAGACCTTCAGTGGTTGGAGCACAAGTAAAGAGAAATGTCTTATTATTATAACTTCTACAATTGGAGCATCAATTAAAACTTGCGGAGGTCCTCTCTACGCTTATCTGATACTTTAGGAGTTAACAATTGAGCCGACAATTATTTATCTCGTCTCTTCAGAATCTCATTCAATCTAAATCCGAGTTTTAATAATTAATTCATGTTTGCTCAAATATCCACGGGCCCAACTTACACAGCATGTTACTTATTTGTGCCAAAGCGCACCTTTAAACTGGTGCACCAGCCGCAAACAGGGAAAATTAACCCTAATATAATGAATGAGCTGCCCTTAGGGCTGCTGCGACCGCCCGCTGTGTTGGGGGCAGCTTATTCAAATGAAACAAAGAGCAGCTGTTTAAAAGCTGTACCGTGTTTCACAGTGCAGGTGGCAACCCACCTGTACTTTCAAGAGGGATTAGAGATCCCCTTGCAGGTGGGTGCAGTGGATGAGTGCACCCGTCTTCAGAGGGATGTCTGAGGAGGGCCATGGAACCCCCTTGCACTCCTCAAGAGGGTGCCCTCAGGGGGTCACTGACACTACACCACCTTCTTGTGCCTCCTAAAGGCATGTTTGCCTTTATGCCATTGTCGGTAATACAGACTGGGCGCAGAGTCAAAGTGATTCCCTCATTTGCATGGTGCCACACCCCCGTGCAAATCAGGGAATGCCCTCTTACAGTAGCCGTATATATGCTCCAGTACAATCAGTATTGCAGAAGGGGCTGCACAAGTACCTGTGTTTCCTTCTCTAATACCAAAGTGCCCCAAGTGTGTACAAAGTGGGCGGGTGCACTCTTTCTGTGATAGGGCCCCTAGTGTTTGAGGCTGGAAATAGCCATTAGTCTCCTCCCTGTTTTGGGGGGAGGGATGGAATTTCAGATGCCTATTGTGATTTTTGCCGCAGTGTCTGGAAGAGCTTCTGCCCACCTCAAGGAGGACCCTCGTTTATAAGGTACGCTGCTGATTTGCTGCTGCTACTTTCTTTCTCTGAACTGCTGTATATGTGCTGATCCTTTTCTGTACTTCCTTCACTATGAATAAGCCTGTCCTTTCAGGTCCATGAGAAAGAGGGCACTCTTGTATGAATCAGATCCCTTACTTTCATGATCCTCTCAGATATGAGAATAGTTCTGATTTCTCTCTGGAAAGATAATTTCATTTCTATAACTTAAATTATAGCACCATGCCCTTCTTCCTTTCTACGATAGTATTGAAAGGTTTTTTTCCACCATGGGTATTTAACGTGTCCTCTTGAGATCTCTGGATCTCTGGATAACTTACCTTTTTCTTTAATTTTCACTTCATATTCAGATTTAGGATTTAATTTCTGCCCCGCGGTTTAGCACCTTGAGAGGTAATCTTTAGCCACTTCATTACTTTTGAGCATACCGGTGGTAAATAGCCAAAGGTGCAGCGTCACTTATTATGTTGCCAAGAACAATCTTTGCTGTAGTGTCTAGAGTATCTATCAGTATCAAATCAAAGACTACAGCTCCTTCTGCATTTCATTTAGAACTTCTGGCAATTCTACAATAAATGGAATAATCTTTCTGGGCTACAGGGGTCGCAAATATGCTTCCCCATGACTGAGACTGTTGAAGCTTGGCCACCATTCCCACGGGAAGCGCATGCCCATTATTCTGCATTTGTCCTTAGGCATGGAATGAGGATACATCACTTCAAGAGGATGGTTTTTTTTAGCAATCAAAACCAGAATTTCATTCTGCTTGGTTGAACAAAATCCCATTATTGCATTAATAATCTGCAGATTAATACCAGGTGCTTGAGTGTTTGCTGGTTAACAGACTTGGCAAAGTTATTGGTTCTTGGTGATTTGCATGTGTTACATGTGGTAATAAAGCCATGTGTTCACTATAGGTTAATCATATTTAAATAACCCTGTACAGATCACACTCTGGAGCAGATAATATTGCATATCTAGTGAACAGCCCCGCTGCATCTGTAGCTTCTCTTTCTGTCCATAAATAGAACACATCCATGGCATAAAACTGTTCAGCTCTCACCACAAGTGTAATTTTGCCCTTTATTAGTGAGGAAAACCCTCACTTCTCAAAAGTGCAGTAGTGGTCTAGTACACATTCTAAGGCATGCCCATGGTTTCTCTTTAAACTTCTGCCTCGCGAGCTATTGCTCATAAAGACTCAAATGCTGGACCTATCTATGTTGGTATATTATTTGTAACTAATTAGGTGCATATTTATCATTGAGTTGTGTCATTCTTGCGCCACGCAAGGGGGCACAAGGGTGGCACAACTACTAAGTCAGATTTATCAAGCCATGAAATGTCACCTTGTGTGGCCCTGCATGGCTTGATAGATCTAGAGTAACACAAGGCAGAGCATATTGTTGTGTTGCGTTACTCTGCCCCAGAGAGGCAATCTATGGGTGGAGCATGGGTGTTCCCACCTATCCATCAATGGATGTTTGTGCATTCCAAGATTTACCAACACTGTTAAACCTGGTAATGCCTCAAAATGCTACGCCTCCCCAAGGGAAGCGCAACGAGGAGAAATAGCTTCATTTCACGTCTTTGCTTCCTCTTTCCAATTTGCTGCATCCTGCAGCAAAGTTAGAAAGAGGAAAATGCCTCTGGGGATTGTTTATGTGCAGGAAGGTGCCCCTTTATGTTCAGTCAAAGATGTAGGTGGAATGGGTTAAAAAGGTGAGCTTTCACTTCTCCCCCCCCCCCCAATCGGCCAACTCAGACATGGAGGTCGGACGGCCACTTTTTTCTTGGCGGTAATCCAAATCTGCACAGCAGGACGGGTGGCCGGAGTCCTCTTCTTCCTCTCCCGCTGTTGACGCCGGCAGTATTTCTTGGAGGAGGCAGTAGTTCCAGTGTGGGCTTTCATCAATGGGACCGCCATAGATGGCTGACCGTCACTGTAGCAGACGGGTGTCCAGTCGAAAAGTCATCGGCGGGACGGTTACAACAAACATCTAAGTCAGGCCCTTAGTTTTCATTCTTATAAATGGATGTTATAAATGATGTTCATTAAGCTAGGTGATGAAGTGGCACATATATATCAACTGTTGTTTTTTTTTAAATTATCAGCAAAAAAGTGTTATACAAAAAAACCTTTCCCCAGTAACTCAAATCACGTCCATGGGCTGACTGATGAAAATGATAAAATAAGAATAAAACAGAATATGATCAAGTAAGAGCTATTACAGGATATAAGGACATCTCCATCATTATGTCTTTGTTCAGTAAAAGAGAAAACCAGTCAGAAATATGCTTTATTTCTCGAACCTCTTCTACGACTGATGAAATCTTACTCTCCATCCTCATTTCTTAATATTATCAGTAACCAATTTCTAGAAGTAGATATGTTAAAAGAGCCCTAGTTTTGGGGGTGGGCTCACAAATGGGTACATATCCTAGGCCACAAAGTCAATATGTTGGCTTAACCTTTTGAAGAAAAGAACAACAGACAGGTACTTCCCACCGCTCCCATCGGCTAGCCTCAGAGGCTCGAGGTGGTGTGTTGGTACTATATGGGGTGCCAGAGAATCTTTTGGAGTGTATAGATTATGAGCTGTAAACTGGACCCCATTGAATTAGTAGATAAACACCATTATACTTAATAATAATTAGTCTTTCTTATGTGCCAGTTCAATATATATCATATCTCTTAAGATTATCATCATAATCATTGATAACCCATCAATACGTAGTAACATAAATAAGCTATATACCCCAAGCATTCTTTATCAGACAAACTCAAGTAATTAGTGTGAAATTCCCTATTTTACTTTCTGTAAGATGTAATCCCTGCTGCCTCGTCGCCACGTCCAGTAATTCACACGGCATACCTGCTGCCGACCAGATGGTCTTCAGTGTCTTGTTCTTTTAGAAAGTGTGTCTTCCAGACTCTTAGCTCTGTCTGTACATACTGATTGAGTGAAGTCTATGCACCCTAAAATCCATCATATATCTACTGAGCGGGTAGGGGTGTCTCACTTGAAACCCTGTCTTGTGCAAGTTGCAACATTTAGCTGAGCATGGTGCTTTCATTTAAAGAATTACATTACTGTATGTTGTGTTTGAAACCCGAGCCCTAATAAGGTTGTCTTGCAAGGAAGGTTTACCTCATAACTGCTGTTAACAATGTTTTGCACAGAAGAGGTACATGCCCCTTCAAACCTAGCAGTGCAAAGCAAAAAGCATGTAGTAATTTGCATCACCAACAAATAAGAGAAAAGTGTCACCCTGGGCACCAACTTCACCTTCAATGAACACATTGTCATAAACAAAGATGGGCTGGTAACAGCTCTCTTTCCTAAAGAAAGGCAAACTGTTTCTTCCAGAAAGCGACTTAAGAACTGCTGTTCAAGCCCTTGTATTTCCCTATCTGGATGGTGGGAATGGCTTACTCCATGGCCTCCCAGACTCCACAATGGCACCACGTAGGGGCATCCTACATGCCACAGCATGCCTCATCCAAGGCCTGAAGAAATAGGATCATATCCCCCGCATTCTCACGGAGCTCCATTCTGCACGATTGTCAAAACCAGCTACCTTTAAAGGGCCATCACGACTAGCACCCCCTCTAATCTTGCAAGCAACCTCAACTTATCTAGTGGTTCTCGTAAACCTGCAGCCAGGACACCATCACACCGCAGACTGAAAACAGGGTAACATTCCTTTTCCGGCAATGCACACAGGATCCGGAGCAACATTTCTTTATCCAACACTGCTCCAGTTTTGAAAAGAGTTGAAGACTCACCTCTTCAAACAAAGAACATGCCATCACATTAACCATCCAAACCCCAGCTTCCTCTCCATTACTCACTGACTTTAAACTTACCTTTGACCATGTACAGCACTCCATTGCCTTCCGGCTAGGTTCGTTGCATAGCAACAGCATATACATACCTATATATTGTGCAGACTCTGTCTGAGCACACCAAACACTTGTATCAAACAATCACACTCATTTGAAGGCGTAATAAAACATGACGCTAAATAAATAAACTCCAATGCATGAACCTAAGTCAAGACAGATTATCTTAATATATGTCTGAGCATGAAACAGAGAGTGATATCACCAACAACACATTGTGACTTATGGATCTACCACAGATGGTCACTTCATCTCATACTTGGCTATTTTGTTTTCACAAACCTCTCCAAGAGGCCGATACTGTTAGTTAGTTATCACGCCCCTGTCAGATCTGACTCATTCTGTTCTGGCGTTTAATCCTTGGAATTATTGACACACATATGTTGCCTTCTAGATGTCTTTTAGAGCAGTATGTCTTCTCCTGGAGCTATCACACAACAACTCTAATGAGCACATGGTCTTGGGAATACTTACAAGCCCAGAGAATCAACATCTATTTTTACGTTTTTATAAAGTGCTAAGTGTCTCCAGTGAACACTTGACAAAGTGATTAGAAATATAGGTAGGTGGTGTGAAGAAAAAGGGTAGAGTCCAGTTGGAAGGTGTGTAACCCATGTCCAGGATTATTTGGTCACAACCCCTGATCATTGCCAAGTATTTTGAGCCTGAATAGTTCAGTTTTCAGCACTTTCTTGAACTGTTAATGTTTGGGTTCTGTGCTCAAGGTCAGAATGAGGTCATTCCTGAGCCTTGGATCTTGTATGCTCAGTGATTTCCCTCATTATTTCATCCTCTTCAGTGATCGTTTGGTAGCTGATGGACAGCCATTAAGCGGAGGTCTCTGGAGCGTGGTGAGGTGCACGTTTTTGTAGGTATGTAGGGCCTTTGGCCCAGTACGCTTTATGGACAGTGCACAAGAACTTGAATTCAATACTGGCAATGACTGAGGACAAATTGAGTGCTATAAGTGCTGGTGTGATGTAGCCATACTTTTGTAGGTTTTGCAGTTTACCTGACAGGGTTTGAGGTCTTTGAGGCCTGCCAGTTAGTTTTTAGGAGAGACCAGAATAGATTCTGTTGCACTAATCCAGGCGTGCCAGGTTTACAGCTTGGGTGCTCTAGTTAGCTAAACAACCAGTGTGGAGATGTGGAAGAATTCTACTTTGTAGATAGAGCTGCATGTTTATACCACAACACTGAATTAGGGAACAAAAGAGAGGTCGGATTAAAAAAAAAACCTTGGGTTCCTTGCTTTAGGGGACATGAAAGGGGAGATTCTGAGACCATAAGGAAAGACAAATAATGTGGATGGAATTCTTTGGGACATTTTCCAGATGGAAGGAAATTTGTTTGTCATCAGCAAATGTATAAAAGTTTAATCACTCCGCTGGAAAGAGCCACAAATCAGGCCGCGTGCAAAATAGAAAAGAAAAAAGTATTGTGGCCAGAATATCAACTACCAATACACAGTGCTTAATTTGGAAATAAAAACGTGCCGGTGCCCAAAGCTCTCCTCTTAAACATGCGGCTGCTGCAATGAAATGTGCAAGCACAGAATACTGAGGTAGTGTAATCCTGAATCCATCTCGGGCCTCTTCAAGCCATTTACAGCCACTCCCTGCCCCTTCAGCTCACTCTTGCAGCCTTATGCTTTCTCCCTTTATGACGCTTTTTCGTTTTTCTCTTCCTGCGTGTTTCCCATATGTCTCTTTTGCTTGCAGTAAATGGCTGGCCCAGAAGAATAAGCGCCGGCCCTAAAAAATAAGTGCTGGTGCCCGGCACCGGAAACAACAAGCACAAATTAAGCACTGCCAATATATAGAGTGAAGGTCAGCATATATAGATAGGTAAAGATTTAGGGCCCAAGTTAGTGTTTGGCAGAGGGGTTACCCCATCACAAACGTGACAGATATCCCGTCCGTTGTATTACAATTCCATCATAGCCTATGAACCTGTAATACGGCGGACGGGATAGCCGTCACATTTGTGACGGGGTGACCCCTCCTCCAAACTCTAAGTAAGGCCCTTAGTATTCTCAGCTTCACATCTGTGTTACTTTGGTTATATGTCATCAAGTTACATATACATGCGGTTAAGAATAGTAATTGTAAACTATCTTCTATGTACTTACCTTGACAATATTGCGGGAATCAATATTTTGGAAGGAAAATATTAACGACTTGATATTCTGTTAAATACAGAGCCAAGGCATATGCCTAAATAGGAAGACACAAGGGGGGTGATCCTTGGGGAGCGCTGCAAGAGACTGTTCTGTGGCCAGTGCTGTGAAAGTGACTCTGCAGGCTGTGCAGTTAATGCTTTGTAGCAATAGGATACAGCTTGTGACTGACGCTTCTCAGCCCTTATCCACCGCAGTCAGGACTCAGCCTAAACCAGTGCTTAATTTGTGCTTGTTGCTTCCGGTGCTGAGCACCGGCACTTATTTGTGAGGGCCGGGGCTTATTCTTCTGCCTCAAGCATTTGCTGCGAGCAAAAGACACATATGTGAAAGACGGAAGAAGGAAAAACTAAAAAGCGTCATAAAGGGAGGAAGTAGAAAGTTGCAGCATGAGCTGAAGGGGCAGGGGTGGCCGTAAATGGATTGAAGAGGCCCGAGATGGCTTCAGGATTACGCTGCCTCAGTATTCAGTGCTGGCAGATTTAATTACAGCACCCTCGTGTTTAAGAGAAGGGCTTTGAGCACCGGCACCTCTTCATTTACAAATTAAGCAATAATGGGCCTTGCGTACCTTACCATACAAATGAGACTCCTTATGCTAGTCTCTCAGAAGTGATGACTGGCCTAAACCAAACACATTCTACATCTGACAGCAGCTGTAGATTTCACACTCCCACCCTGTATCAGTCGGAATAAGACTCCAATTTTTCAATGCTCATTTTTGGGCTTCATATGTGAATCAAAATGCCTTTAAGCAAAGTATTAGAAATAGAGTGCGCTGCCTCTCACGTCAGGCTGACATGGATACCCTAGCGAAGCATGAATGGGCTGTTATCAGTTCTTACCTATCGCGGCCCCCTCAACCTTATCTGGCTTGCATGTATTCAAAATACAAAAAAGTAAGGTTCGTGGCCTTCAGGACTGGGGAGTGGCTGCTCTTGAAACACCTTGGCAGGGGGTGTCGGCCCTTGGAATCCACAAAGTGCAGCGGCTGCGGCACGTTTGATGGATCCCGCCAACATATCGTCCGCCCGCCTTCTTAGAGGGGCGGAGAGCACTCTTAAGGCAGGAAGGGAAGACATTAGGCACGTGCACGTGCTGGCAGGCAGTCATCAGTGCTCTCAGTCCTGACAATACCTCCTTGACAGTGCTTGAAATGGAAGAATAGAAGTGCAGGTACTCCCTACCAGAGTACCTGCTTATTTCTGAGAACTGCCGGTATTCTACTATTAAAAGTATTGCATTTTTCTTAAGAAGTGCAGGTACTCTCTATCTTAAAATAAAAAAGTGCCGGTACTCCGTACCGGACAGTACCGGACCATTTAAAGCACTGCTGAACAGTTTGCTGGCCAAGGACGTGGTCCTATCGGCTAATGAGCTGGGCCTGGGGCTTACAACAGCCGTCAGTCCACGCACTTTATTGGACCCCCGCCAGCTTTACAGCTCACCAAGGCAAATTCTTTCAGTGGTCTCCAGTCCAAGGGAGTCCTTGTGCCAATGCTGCCTATTTTATTTTTGTTTCCAGTAGAGTTGTTTATGAAATCCTCGCTTTGTGTGCTGCAGGGACAGCAGTGTGAATGCACCCCAAGCCTTATGTAATTATTGAAGATGCATTGGCCCATTTACGTGTCAGGTCCCGTAGGGAGTAATCAGCCCCCATGCCCATCTTCGTTGATAGAAACCTGTTTCTATTCTTTGGCCTCGGTATTATCTGGTGCAAGTTTGCTGGTTCCTGTGTTTTTTAATGCACTGGCGCCCTCTGGGTATGCTGCTCTAAAGTTGTTTTGGTTGCCATGGTTTTATGTAATTTGCGTAAATTTAGGCGTAAGCCCCCCAGGGAACATTACGCCCTTGCGTCTAACTTCTCTGGACAAGAGGCTGCTGTTATTTCATATATTGCACTCTGACCTTTGCCGTCACCAGCTATCGGTGCAGCTGGCGGTACCAGTGTTATCAGCAAAAGCAAAACTGAGCCACGTGCTTGTTCCAGGCGTGAACTTCAGCACTTTGCGCCTAACATTTGTTGACAAAACTCAGTCGCCGTTGTACATATTGCGCCCTGTATTTTATTTGTATTAGCTGCTGGAGCAGGAGTCTGCGCCGGCAGGACTGACAAATGCAAAATGCTTGAAAAACACGTACCTTGTATGTTAAGGCGGCTCTTCTGGCCATTGGTAGTAATGGTACATTTGTGATGTAACAATGCTTTGGACGCATCGGACTTGGAATGTTACTATTGTTTATGTTATTATTAATAGTAATAGTTTAAAGTAACCAAACAATGAACGTATTATTACTATCAGTAGTACTAGTAGTATTAAAATTATTATTATTATTATTATTGATACTTATTTCTTGATGCTGAGTATTTCTCTATACCATTAAGAGATACTCCCCATCAAGAAAAGAGTAATAATAATAAACAAGCATTTGCAATGCAAAGGGTCTCGCGTTTGCTCGTGTTAGAGCTGATAGCGTTGCAAACTCCTAACCAGACTTTTCACCTATCGGCAAAAGTGTATTTATGTGCGTAACCGAAAAAGTGCAATTAACTGTGTAAAGTGCTCGACTTCTGCCAAGCGAAATCGCGCTAGTAAATTAGAGAAAAAGTAGTCCACGAGCCCGATGGAAAACAGCAAGCCTCGCATGTTTTCTGTACTTGGTCGATGCGCTCGAGGAGGGCTAGCCACCAGAAAAGGCATGACGTATGAATGCCTTCGACTAATGAAAGCAAGCGGATTTTAATAGGCAAGCCCACGAACCAATGAAAAACACTGACGTGACGTCGACAGGGCTCTGAGCCCTTTTCTAATACCTAAAGCATCTCGCTGTGATACGCATGCGCGAGCGCATGCGATGCAGGCTCGACCCTAAAAATAATAATAATAATGTGGATCGGTCCATCGGACATTCTTTATGGCTCTCAGAGGATCAACCCTCCCTCCCTATCTCTGGTAATCTTTTCATCCACCTCTCCTTGCAGTGCACTGGGAATCACAGACTCGGTTGTAGGAACTATTCTGTCTAGTGAACTGTAACCAAACGGTCCTCTTGGTCCCACTGCAGGGCCAGCTGGTTGTAACAGATCAGAGAAATCAAGCAGCTTGATTTACTTTGTGGTAAAGACCTCCCAACTATAAAACTAAGAAGACAAGGGTTAAGGAGGTGTTGGGAAAACTGAAGTGAGGCTCATTAAAGGTATGTGAACAACTGCACCATTGTGGTCTTACCCTCTGCCATACCTTGCCTTTTGGGTCTGTCTTTACAGAGGCACTGGGGAGATAATAGACCTGCAATTGGTAAGAATTATACATTTGTCTGACAAAGTACCTTTAACTTAACACACTTTCTATTATTTCAACTTTTGGTTTGAAATTATTTAAGTTAACAAGCATAGGCAACGCCAATGGGCCTTGCGTACCTTACCATACAAATGAGACTCCTTATGCTAGTCTCTCAGAAGTGATGTTGTATCTTCCACAATTCTGCTGCAGTTCTCTAGTGCACTGGGTGGCACTGAAAGGCAGCAAAGTGATGCTGTTTAAATGTGGCTCTGGTTACAAAGTTACGTTTGGAATAGGAAGAATTACACATCTTCTGAATGTGAAACCAAAACTCTCCTGTGGGCAGGTCAACCAGAGAAAGGGAGGAAAGTAACCAATAATGGAAAAGCAACTGAGATTGACACAAAAGCTATCCCATCCTGAGCAAGGATTGCTCTGTTGAGTATGGTATATAATGCTGCCTTCCAACAGGTAGAAAGCAAAAATGAGGCATTCACGCTGTTAACTGTTATACTAGTAACTTCAATATCAACGCAGCCTTCAACACCATTGTGCCGTGCTACAAATAGTGAAATTAACTTATCCTGAGCAAAATGATATTTTAAGGAGGGGAACAGGATTACTCCCCTCTTCACTGCCAGTGTTGGATGGGTGCCCGTTGTTAACGAGCAAATTAAATATTGTGCCCAAGTTGAAGTAGAATATGCCCTGATGATGAACATCATTTGACCAATTGTTTGATATCTGGCTGACTACCCCGGTTATCCACAGTAGGAAACTCTTGGATCAGGATAGGTTTGTAAGTTGGGCCCTTTCCAGCTGCTTCCTACACATCTGTATCTTGATTTAATTTACAGGATAACACCTTATGTTAAACACTCATCTGAACACTGTGTGCTAATTTGTTCACCCTTTACTGATCATGTGTGATTTAACAATTGTTTTTCTAGAGCATTTTACATGGCGTTTACTCTTATGTGTGTTAAAAAGTTAATCCATTATTGGAACAGAAAAATAATCGATATTTTCTCTAAAAAATGTTTTAATGTATTTTTTGAAAAACCTTGCCTCAATAAAACACTGTTTGCTATCCAGTCTGGAAGAGAGGCTTGTTTGAACTTTGCAGCTCTGTCCCTATCTTTGGTTCTCCCTCAAAGTACTTCCATTCCCAACTTTCCTTTGGCTCCCTAGCGCCTAGAGGACAGCTCAAGGTAAGCTAGGTGACGATACACAGTTTACCTGTTGAGAGTATGGTGCTGGTGGCACGCCTTGCCGAAAAGGGGCTGCTAGCCTGAAGCTTTCCCAGTGACCGCCTACCTGTTCTCCTGCCTGTGTTTGGTCCAGCCCATTGCCTCGGGCAGACCTCCTTCACTTGTGACCCCCTAATGTGGATGTAGTGCCCTTCTGAATTAGAGGGATTCTTCCTGCAAGTGTCCTATGGCGCATGTGAGAGGCAATTGTTCCAATAGCCTTAGGCCAGTCACATGAGATGTTTGTCATAATATTCTATTTATAGAGAACACATTCCTCACCAAGAGATTGCTTCTTCTTATAAATAAACCGCTGCAAACTCGTTAGAATTGGAAAAGAGCTGAGTTTCATTAGGTTTAATTTGACAGGGTACTATCACCCTCAGACCTCCATCTAATCAGGTTGTTGGCCGCCCTCCACCGATGACTCACCTGTTTTTTTATTTGTGTGCTTTGGAGTGTTTGGCTCTAACATCATCCATCACAGAAGCCTCCTCACCAGTTTAGCGCATCCAAACCAGAGGGGCTTGAACCTTAGAGAAGAGGCCAGGGGTTACTGAAGCTGGGAAGGGAGTTTTCTCTTCACATCTCTCTCTCTCTCTCTCTCTCTCTCTCTCTCTCTCTCTCTCTCTCTCTCTCTCTCTCTCTCTCTCTCTCTCTCTCTCTCTCTCTCTCTCTCTCTCTCTCTCTCTCTCTCTCTCTCTCTCTCTCTCTCTCTCTCTCTCATCCGTCTAGTCTTCACTCTGAAGCACAGCAGGTGTGGCAAAAGTACGGAGGTTGTTTTGCCACTGCAACAGTGGGAAAAAAGATTTGCATTTTTTTGTTAGACGAGTACTGCAATAGTTATCAGGCCTTCCTATCTGGTTCCTCCTCAGTGCACACACAAAATTTCAAAAACTCGAAAAAATAGACTCTGCTACTGACCTTAAGAAACCGTGTAAGATACTTTACAGTTTCCCAAGTACCCCAGATGGGTTCGTCTCATGCAACCACAGAAATGCTGATAGTCCATTAAGATTAATGTTGTGTCAAGTTTCCTCATTCTGAAACACTGAGCCACCACAGAGTGATGTTCTTAGTGAGTATTGTGCCAGGCACCCACTGCAATCAGAATGTCTTCTCAGGAGACAGAAAGTCCCATGAATGCTGAACTACAGTCCAATCATGTTGTTCACAGTTTATGCCATGGAACTCTCTTTTGATATAAATCAAGACCAATTACCCAAAATATTCTGCAAAAAGCAGTTCAAGCTAAGCAGAGTTTTGTGGCATACGCCATCTCCTGTTCCCTACTACGTATTTCATGCTTGTGCAACCTTGGCGAGACACCATACACAGGCCCTATCGGCACACTGCACCACCGGAGCATCATGTTTTGACGCTCCAGTGGCACAGTGTGCCAGCCCCTATTTACAAGGCCACGCACAGCCACCTTGCTTGGATTTCCATGGCCTTGTAAATATGGACCCCTTTCACGCGTAACAGTGCCTGAAAGGGCCACCCAATGGGTGTTGCTTGGGGTGTGCCTGGGCTGATGCATTCCCAGACTTACAAGTCTTGGAATGCATAAGATTACTATGCCACCTCAGGGGTGGCATAAGAGTGACACAACAGGGAAAAATATCTTCATTTCTCCCCGTTTTTTTCTCCTTCTATGAAAGCGGAAAATACCTCTTGTGAATGTTTCTGTGCAGGAAAGTGTCTCTTCTTGCACAAAAATAAATATCCTCACAATGCAGGCACCCTTGCGCCATGGTGCAAGAGTGCCTGCATTGCCTGCAGCAACTTGTGCGCCAGCCCCGGGGGAGAGGATGGACATACGCCATATCTTGTAGATATGGTGCATTTCTTCCCTTTCCCAGTGGCACAGGGCGGCGCAGAAAAGCACTTACTGCGCCACCCTGAGCCATGGGCCTTGTAAATGAGGCCCACTGTGTCATAAAAAGGTACAACAATGTCAAAAGAACATTACCCCCATTGCTGTGCATATTTTTGCCCCAGTCCACGCCATTAATTGTTGTTTTATCCGTTGTGTCTAAATGCCAGTCTATTTCGTACCTTGTGCAGCTGTAAACGTATGAATGGGTCCAACTGTCTATGTGCAATAAGACCACGGCTCATCACTTTTTGAATACACATTAAATGTGATGAATATTTCAGAGGCAAATGTGCCCTGTGGTGACTCTCCTAGATTAAATTGTGCATGATGGAGCTGCGTGACTACATGTCAGACACCATGTCAGTGCTTTTCAAGCGCGGCTCCTCCACTAGGGTAGAGGAATGTTGACCCCCGTCAGCAGTAGCAGCTGCAAACCTTTTACTACAAAATGATAATTAACTGTGTTTATTATTGTTTTGTAGTAAAAGAGGCAGGGCCACGGGTTGTGACGAGTACTGAGGGGGAGTGCACAACACTTCCCCTCATTGCTCATGCATGTTTGGCCAGCCGTCTCGGGCCAGCCAAACACACATGCGCACTGTGCTCTCTGCAGCCCGGCACTGTGTTGCCAGGCTAGAGAGAGCAGGCACAGGCTCCCAGTCTGCCTCGGAGCGCCCTGGCTTGGTGCTCCCAGCCAATCCTAATGCTGCTCTGAGCTGCATCAGGATTGGCCGCAGGGCAGGCTGGGAGCTTCTGACTGCAGAAGAGGAGCGGCACGGTGGTGGCAGAAGTGGTGGCGACCATGATGCAGGTAAAGTTTTTTTTTAAATAATTCCCCCCTCACCCTGCGCGAGCCCCAACCCTATTAAGCACCGTGAGTCGCTCCTGGTGCTCTTGTAGGTATAATCATAACTGCAGCAGTTCAAACAGTGCATTTGAAGTGAACACATTCTGCTGCAATGTTATAACATTGTGAGGTCGTACACATGTTAAAATTATTTCATTGTTTTGCGCACGTCACAATCACAATCTAAAAGACAACTGTCAGGATGGGTTTATTTGACCTGCAGCAACAGTGATTACACCATCAATATTTACATGTGTAGCAGAAACACACTCACATTCAGTACCACTGTGCTCAAAATATGCCATGATAGGGCCCCATGTTTCCGGTACTTTCCTTTTACAAATCACTGTACCCATGTTTGTTAGCCCTATAGCCTTTGGCTGAATAGACTCCATTCTGAGTAGCACCAGTACCTACTTGTCTCTGCTGCATCCTAACCGAGACTGTACCTACTTGTCTCTGCTGCATCCTAACCGAGACTGTACCTACTTGTCTCTGCCGCATCCTAACCCAGGCTGTACCTACTTGCCTCTGCTGCATCCTAACCGAGGTTTACCTACTTGTCTCTGCTGCATCCTAACCCTCACCGAGGTTGTACCTACTTATCTCTGCTGCATCCTAACCGAGGCTATACCTACTTGTCTCCGCTGCATCCTAACCGAGGCTGTACCTACTTGTCCCCTCTGCATCCTAACCCAGGCTGTACCTACCTGTCTCTGCTGCATACTAACTGAGGCTGTGCATACCTGTCTATGCAGCATCCTTACCCAGGCTGTACCTACTTGGCACTGCTGTATCCTAACCCAGGCTGTGCCTACTTGTCTCTGCTGCATCCTAACCGAGGCTGTACCTACCTGTCTCTGCTGCATCCTAACTGAGGCTGTGCATAACTGTCTATGCAGCATCCTTACCCAGGCTGTACCTACTTGTCTCTGCCGCATCCTAACCCAGGCTGTACCTACTTGCCTCTGCTGCATCCTAACCGAGGTTTACCTACTTGTCTCTGCTGCATCCTAACCCTCACCGAGGTTGTACCTACTTATCTCTGCTGCATCCTAACCGAGGCTATACCTACTTGTCTCTGCTGCATCCTAACCCAGGCTGTACCTACCTGTCTCTGCTGCATACTAACTGAGGCTGTGCATACCTGTCTATGCAGCATCCTTACCCAGGCTGTACCTACTTGGCACTGCTGTATCCTAACCCAGGCTGTACCTACTTGTCTCTGCTGCATCCTAACCGAGGCTGTACCTACCTGTTTCTGCTTCCCCAAACCTAGGCTGTACCTACTTGTCCTCTCTGCATCCTAACCGAGGCTGTAGCTACCTGTCTTTGCTGCATCCTAACCGAGGCTGAACCTACTGGTCCCACTGCTGCCTAACTCAGGCTGTAACTACTTGTCTCTGCTGCATCCCAACCAAGGCTGTACCTACCTGTCTCTGCTGCATCCCAACCCAGGCTGTACCTACTTGTCCTGTTGCATCCTATCCGAAGCTGACCCTACCTGTCTCTGCTGCATCCTAACCGAGGCGAACCTACTTTTCCCCGCTGCATCCTAACCCAGGCTGTACCTACTGGTTCCCGCTGCATCCTAACCAAGGCTGTACCTACCTGTCTCTGCTGCATCCTAACCGAGGCTGTACCTACTTGTCTCTGCTGCATCCTAACCGAGGCTGTACCTATCTTTCTCTGCTGCATCCTAACCAAGGTTATACCTACCTGTCTCTACTGCATCCTAACTGAGGCTGTACCTATTTGTCACTGCTGCATCCTAACCGAGGCTGTACCTACCTGTCTCTGCTGCATCCGAAATTAGGCTGTAACTACTGGTCCCCAAGGCAGCCTAACTCAGGCTGTACCTACTTGTCTCTGCTGCATCCTAACCGAGGCTGTACCTACTGGTGTCCACTGCAGCCTAACTCAGGCTGCACCTACTTGCCTCTGCTGCATCCTAACCAAGGCTGTACCTACCTGTTTCTGCTGCCCCAAACCTAGGCTGTACCTACTTGTCCCCTCTGCATCCTAACCGAGGCTGTAGCTACCTGTCTTTGCTGCATCCTAACCGAGGCTGAACCTACTGGTCCCACTGCAGCCTAACTCAGGCTGTACCTACTTGTCACTGCTGCATCCCAACCAAGGCTGTACCTACCTGTCTCTGCTGCATCCCAACCGAGGCTGTACCTACCTGTCTCTGCTGCACCCTAACCCAGGATGTACCTACTTGTCACTGCTGCATCCTAACCAAGGCTGTACATACTTGTCCCCGCTGCATCCTAACCAAGGCTGTACCTACCTGTCACTGCTGTATCCCAACCGAGGCTGTATCTACTTGTCACTGACGCGTCCTAACCGAGGCTGAACCTAATTGTCTCTGCTGCGTCCTAACTGAGGCTCTAACTACTGGTCCCCGTTGCAGCCTAACTCAGGCTGTACTTACTTGTCACTGCTGCATCCCAACCAAGGCTGTACCTACCTGTCTCTGCTGCATCCCAACCAAGGCTGTACCTACCTGTCTCTGCTGCATCCTAACCGAGGCTGTACCTACTTGTCCCTGTTGCATCCCAACCAAGGCTGTACCTACCTGTCTCTGCTGCATCCCAACCGAGGCTGTACCTACCTGTCTCTGCTGCATCCTAACCCAGGATGTACCTACTTGTCACTGCTGCATCCTAACCAAGGCTGTACATACTTGTCCCCGCTGCATCCTAACCAAGGCTGTACCTACCTGTCACTGCTGTATCCCAACCGAGGCTGTATCTACTTGTCACTGACGCGTCCTAACCGAGGCTGAACCTAATTGTCTCTGCTGCATCCTAACCGAGGCTGAACCTACTAGTCCCACTGCAGCCTAACTCAGGCTGTACCTACTTGTCACTGCTGCATCCCAACCAAGGCTGTACCTACCTGTCTCTGCTGCATCCCAACCGAGGCTGTACCTACCTGTCTCTGCTGCATCCTAACCGAGGCTGTACCTACTTGTCCCTGTTGCATCCTAACCGAGGCTGTACCAACCTGTCTCTGCTGCATCCTAACCGAGGTTCTACCTACTTGTCACTGCTGCATCCCAACCAAGGCTGTACCTACTGGTCCCCGCTGCATCCTTACCCAGGCTGTACCTACCTGTCTCTGCTGCATCCTAACCGAGGCTGTACCTACTTATCTCTGCTGCATCCTAAACGAGGCTGTACCTACCTGCCTCTGCTGCATCCTAGCCGAGGCTGTACCTACTTGTCTCTGCTGCATCCTAACCGAGTCTTTACCTACCTGTCACTGCTGCATCCTAACCGAGGCTGTACCTACTTGTTCCCGCTGCATCCTAACCGGGGCTGTACCTACCTGTCACTGATGCATCCCAACCGAGGCTGTGCCTACTTGTCACTGCTGCGTCCTAACCAAGGCTGAACCTACTTGTCACTGCTGCGTCCTAACCAAGGCTGAACCTACTTGTCACTGCTGCATCCTAACCGAGGCTGTACCTACGTGTCACTGCTGCATCCTAACCCAGGCTGTACCTACTGGTTCCCGCTGCATCCTAACCAAGGCTGTACCTACCTGTCTCTGCTGCATCCTAACCGAGGCTGTACCTACTTGTCTCTGCTGCATCCTAACCGAGGCTGTACCTATCTTTCTCTGCTGCATCCTAACCAAGGTTATACCTACCTGTCTCTACTGCATCCTAACTGAGGCTGTACCTATTTGTCACTGCTGCATCCTAACCGAGGCTGTACCTACCTGTCTCTGCTGCATCCGAAATGAGGCTGTAACTACTGGTCCCCAAGGCAGCCTAACTCAGGCTGTACCTACTTGTCCCTGCTGCATCCTAACCGAGGCTGTACCTACTGGTGTCCACTGCAGCCTAACTAAGGCTGCACCTACTTGCCTCTGCTGCATCCTAACCGAGGCTGTACCTACCTGTTTCTGCTGCCCCAAACCTAGGCTGTACCTACTTGTCCCCTCTGCATCCTAACCGAGGCTGTAGCTACCTGTCTTTGCTGCATCCTAACCGAGGCTGAACCTACTGGTCCCACTGCAGCCTAACTTAGGCTGTACCTACTTGTCACTGCTGCATCCCAACCAAGGCTGTACCTACCTGTCTCTGCTGCATCCCAACCGAGGCTGTACCTACCTGTCTCTGCTGCACCCTAACCCAGGATGTACCTACTTGTCACTGCTGCATCCTAACCAAGGCTGTACATACTTGTCCCCGCTGCATCCTAACCAAGGCTGTACCTACCTGTCACTGCTGTATCCCAACCGAGGCTGTATCTACTTGTCACTGACGCGTCCTAACCGAGGCTGAACCTAATTGTCTCTGCTGTGTCCTAACTGAGGCTCTAACTACTGGTCCCCGTTGCAGCCTAACTCAGGCTGTACTTACTTGTCACTGCTGCATCCCAACCAAGGCTGTACCTACCTGTCTCTGCTGCATCCCAACCAAGGCTGTACCTACCTGTCTCTGCTGCATCCTAACCGAGGCTGTACCTACTTTTCCCTGTTGCATCCCAACCAAGGCTGTACCTACCTGTCTC
Organism: Pleurodeles waltl; assembly: GCF_031143425.1. Taxonomy (NCBI): domain Eukaryota; kingdom Metazoa; phylum Chordata; class Amphibia; order Caudata; family Salamandridae; genus Pleurodeles; species Pleurodeles waltl. The sequence continues at coordinate 150,582,065 of NC_090441.1, read as the reverse complement.
TGCTGCATCCCAACCGAGGCTGTACCTACCTGTCTCTGCTGCATCCTAACCCAGGATGTACCTACTTGTCACTGCTGCATCCTAACCAAGGCTGTACATACTTGTCCCCGGTGCATCCTAACCAAGGCTGTACCTACCTGTCACTGCTGTATCCCAACAGAGGCTGTATCTACTTGTCACTGACGCGTCCTAACCGAGGCTGAACCTAATTGTCTCTGCCGCATCCTAACCGAGGCTGAACCTACTGGTCCCACTGCAGCCTAACTCAGGCTGTACCTACTTGTCACTGCTGCATCCCAACCAAGGCTGTACCTACCTGTCTCTGCTGCATCCCAACCGAGGCTGTACCTACCTGTCTCTGCTGCATCCTAACCGAGGCTGTACCTACTTGTCCCTGGTGCATCCTAACCGAGGCTGTACCAACCTGTCTCTGCTGCATCCTAACCGAGGTTCTACCTACTTGTCACTGCTGCATCCCAACCAAGGCTGTACCTACTGGTCCCCGCTGCATCCTTACCCAGGCTGTACCTACCTGTCTCTGCTGCATCCTAACCGAGGCTGTACCTACTTATCTCTGCTGCATCCTAAACGAGGCTGTACCTACCTGCCTCTGCTGCATCCTAGCCGAGGCTGTACCTACTTGTCTCTGCTGCATCCTAACCGAGTCTTTACCTACCTGTCACTGCTGCATCCTAACCGAGGCTGTACCTACTTGTTCCCGCTGCATCCTAACCGGGGCTGTACCTACCTGTCACTGATGCATCCCAACCGAGGCTGTGCCTACTTGTCACTGCTGCGTCCTAACCAAGGCTGAACCTACTTGTCACTGCTGCGTCCTAACCGAGGCTGTACCTACGTGTCACTGCTGCATCCTAACCAAGGCTGTACCTACCTGTCTCTGCTGCATCCTAACCGAGGCTGTACCTACTTTTCCCTGTTGCATCCCAACCAAGGCTGTACCTACCTGTCTCTGCTGCATCCCAACCGAGGCTGTACCTACCTGTCTCTGCTGCATCCTAACCCAGGATGTACCTACTTGTCACTGCTGCATCCTAACCAAGGCTGTACATACTTGTCCCCGCTGCATCCTAACCAAGGCTGTACCTACCTGTCACTGCTGTATCCCAACAGAGGCTGTATCTACTTGTCACTGACGCGTCCTAACCGAGGCTGAACCTAATTGTCTCTGCTGCATCCTAACCGAGGCTGAACCTACTGGTCCCACTGCAGCCTAACTCAGGCTGTACCTACTTGTCACTGCTGCATCCCAACCAAGGCTGTACCTACCTGTCTCTGCTGCATCCCAACCGAGGCTGTACCTACCTGTCTCTGCTGCATCCCAACCGAGGCTGTACCTACTTGTCCCTGGTGCATCCTAACCGAGGCTGTACCAACCTGTCTCTGCTGCATCCTAACCGAGGTTGTACCTACTTGTCACTGCTGCATCCCAACCAAGGCTGTACCTACTGGTCCCCGCTGCATCCTTACCCAGGCTGTACCTACCTGTCTCTGCTGCATCCTAACCGAGGCTGTACCTACTTATCTCTGCTGCATCCTAAACGAGGCTGTACCTACCTGCCTCTGCTGCATCCTAGCCGAGGCTGTACCTACTTGTCTCTGCTGCATCCTAACCGAGTCTTTACCTACCTGTCACTGCTGCATCCTAACCGAGGCTGTACCTACTTGTTCCCGCTGCATCCTAACCGGTGCTGTAGCTACCTGTCACTGATGCATCCCAACCGAGGCTGTGCCTACTTGTCACTGCTGCGTCCTAACCAAGGCTGAACCTACTTGTCACTGCTGCGTCCTAACCAAGGCTGAACCTACTTGTCACTGCTGCATCCTAACCAAGGCTGTACCTTCCTGTCACTGCTGCGTCCTAACCAAGGCTGTACCTTCCTGTCTCTGCTGCATCCTAACCGAGGCTGTACCTTCCTGTCTCTGCTGCATCCTAACCGAGGCTGTACCTTCCTGTCTCTGCTGCATCCTAACCGAGGCTGTACCTTCCTGTCACTGATGCATCCCAACCGAGGCTGTGCCTACTTGTCACTGCTGCGTCCTAACCAAGGCTGAACCTACTTGTCACTGCTGCGTCCTAACCAAGGCTGAACCTACTTGTCACTGCTGCATCCTAACCAAGGCTGAACCTACTTGTCACTGCTACATCCTAACCAAGGCTGTACCTACCTGTCACTGATGCATCCTAACCAAGGCTGAACCTACTTGTCACTGCTGCATCCTAACCAAGGCTGAACCTACTTGTCACTGCTGCATCCTAACCAAGGCTGAACCTACTTGTCACTGCTGCATCCTAACCAAGGCTGAACCTACTTGTCACTGATGCATCCTAACCAAGGCTGAACCTACTTGTCTCTGCTGCATCCTAACCGAGTCTTTACCTACGTGTCCCCGCTGCATCCTAACCAAGGCTGTACCTTCCTGTCTCTGCTGCATCCTAACCGAGGCTGTACCTTCCTGTCTCTGCTGCATCCGAAATTAGGCTGTAACTACTGGTCCCCAAGGCAGCCTAACTCAGGCTGTACCTACTTGTCTCTGCTGCATCCCAACCAAGGCTGTACCTACTTGTCACTGCTGCATCCTAACCGAGGCTGTACCTTCCTGTCTCTGCTGCATCCTAACCAAGGCTGGACCTACTTGTCTACTGTGTCGTGTGTGCTGACCCGGCTGCAGTATACACTGCAACGCTACTGCTTTCCTTGAAAATCCGTCCAAAGTGTAATTCGAAAGCGAGTAAAAGTGGCATTTTGTGCCTGCTAGAAGAATGATGTAACCGTTTCCTTTCACATTCTCTTGCCTCACAGAACAGGGGAAAGTAACCGAACGTCTCTAAGGCGAGTTACAAATAGTAGCCTTGGTTTATCCTTCAGCACGTAGCAGAAGCTGCTACCCTTCAGGTGTTTTCAAGGTTAACTGGGGGTGCAGCAGCGCCCCCTTCCTGCTCACCTCTGCTTCCAGCGCCACTGTTCTGGGGTACAAGGTAGAGAGGAAAGAGTCAGTGTCTGGATTTCAGTTTGTTTAATGCCCAGTGAGACCTCGGCTCAGGAGTTGTCCAGATCCGGAGGCGGCGCACATGAGGTGTCACGCGCCCGGGGGCGTCACGCGCCCCCGTGCAGCCCTGCACGTGTCACCAGGAGTGTTGAGATGTTGACTGACACGTGACTGAATATGGAGCCCGGGGCAGCCAGTGCTCGCAGTAGACGTGATGTGTCTGTAAGTCCTAGAAGTACAACTGGTGACGTCCTCGCCTCGGATAAACATCACAGAACGCTGAAGGGATGTCTGCCCGTGGTCCCCTCCCTGTGTCTGGAACTGACAGTTTGCTTTTCTTTACAAAAATGCATTCTCCTTGGCTGAAAGTGGATTCCCTGAAGGGTTGGGGCTCCCTCTGCGCTTCCGGGGCCTGCGTACACCCCTGAATCTATGCAGGAATGACATGAACAATTGCTGGCCTTAAAACCAGGGTTTTAAGCCTAGTATCAGCACTTGACCAGAAAAATGTGTGATCCTGTGCAAATAATTTAATCACCCTGTAATTCCAACTGCAATAACAGGAATTTAAACAAGCATTGTAAAGCCTATAGGTTTCGACAATGCCCAAGCTATTAGCGTTGTCAATGTGAATGTATTTTGCCAGGTTGTATAGCAGCACATCTGCTGTTCAGCATGGCTGAAAGTCACAGAAAAAATCACTATGACGTGGCTATGTGTGTCAAGAGGGGCTAGACATTGAAGTCAACATGGGGGGGTGAAGACCTATAACTGACCCAAAGGTACTGGAGCATTTCACTTGAGCACCAGTTACATTACACAAGGAATGCAAAAGAACAAGTGATGGACGGAATGCTGAACAATGTCAAACGTTCACCCCAGTACAGAGATCTAGGCCTAAATCCATCGTTTTTTTGCCACCCATGCCATTCCAGTTCGGACCCAGCCATAGGCAAATCAGTCTTGACCCTGCTCCACATGGGAATAGTCCAGCCCGAACTGCCAAGCCAGGTCCTTCTTGGACTGGACATAAGCATCACGGGGACCGGTTTCAGGATATCACCCTTCATCATCCAGGCTAGCTTGATTCCAGTGGCATGGGGAGCAAGGGACCCACGCCTGGGCACCTTCCACCAACCCTCCAGACACCTGCGGTCCACCTTCCTCACTCTCGCACACACTCCCCGCATCCGCCAAAGTTACAGTGGACGTCATCACAAAATCCTGAAACGACGTTCCCCTCCACCTTTGATCATCCTCGCTCCCAGAATTCAGAAAGGCATTCAAGACCTATCTTTTCAATGATCCCAGTAAGAACCTAGCGCCTCGATACCCTCTCGGGTGATTAGCCGCCCTCTACAAATCCGGATTGATTGTTGTGAAAACAAGTAGCATCTGTTGCAAATGCAATTGTTTTTTCCACAGAGGGCAGCTGGTGCCTTTCATAGGCAGAAAGATGCTGTATTGTAACTGGAATATTCGGCAGTGGTTCACAGCTAGGGTTGGACGCCTTAGCCAGGCTGCAACAAGTCTGAAATAGTCTTCTTTCAGTGCCAGCCTCTAATACTTTTGTTCCCTAGGTGTACCTATTGTGCTCTCTTCTGTGTTTCCAGGAAGCTAAAAACATAAAACCTTCATCCTAATCCATGAGAAGTATTGAATTTTGCTGGAGTCATAATTCTCTTCTCAATCTTATTAAAAATCGGAACAGAGCCAAAGTGGAGAGTTCTCAATCTCTACCCTTTCAAACACACATATTAGTAAAAACCCATTGAGCTGTACTTTTGCAATTTGGGTCTGCAAAATGGTGGCTCCATGTGCTCAACAATGGTTATCTGCCAGTCAGAAATGGCAGTAGAGTCACTTACCCCTGTACGCCCTTAAGCGGTTTATACATTGAGAACACTGCTGAGAGAAATATTCGCTGGCTGGTACTTGTCTTCAGTGTGACATTCATCCATGGATACTGCGCGGCAGGCGCAGCTCTTCCGCTGTCGCGCTTGTTTCCGTTTGCAGACATACCCAGTCATGTTAATCACTATGTAGCGCACTCAAACTCGCGATGTCAAGAAAAAGGGTAAAAACAACAGAGTGCTAACATAAATCGAGCACGAACAGTGATAAACAGGCCACCTTTTTGAGTTCTGAGTGACAGAAATAAGGCAGATGCTGTATACTTTGCACAGTGCCTAATTTGTAAATAAAAATGTGCCGGTGCCCAAACCTCCCCACTGAAACACGTGGCTGCTGCAATTAAAGGTGCGACCACAGAATACTGAGGAAGCGCACTCCTTAAGCCAACTCGGGCCTCTTTAATCCATTTACAGCCATTCCCTGCCTCTTAAGCTCACTCTTGCAGCTTTCTGCTTTCTCAATTTTGCGATGCTTTTTCGTTTTCCTCTTCCTCAGTTTTTCCCATATGTGATCTTTGCTCACAGTAAATGCTTGAGGCAGAAAAATAAGTGCCGGCCTTCAAAGATAAGTGCCGGTGCCCGCAATGGAAACCACTGGCTCAAATTATGCACTGATTTTTCAGCACCACGAGGGTGTGTTCACACCTTTTTTTCCGCTGTGTGCTTCTTTTAAATCACGGGTACTCACAAACATTTTCTTTGGGGCCAAAAAGTACAGTTTGGGTGGTTCCTGAGGGCCGCATCTATACAGTGGCACCCTCTACCCCCCCAGCACCCTCTCCTGTTTATTTTTTTTTTTATTTTTTTTTTTAAAAAGACGCATTAAAAAAAGTGCATAAGCGCTGTATCAAAAAGTGAAATTTGTACAGCTTCTATTCACTAGTCCACCTGGGAATGGTAAATAAAAAGAAAAAAAATCACCTCATTTTGTAGGTGCATGCATTCAGGTTAGGTGTGTGCCTACAAAACGACAGGCTAAAATTCACCAAAATAAAAGAAGGACTACAATTTTTCCCCAGACAAGGGGCACAGCATGAAAGCCCACATCAACCTAGGAAACAGACCAGGCATTGAGGAAATAAATAAAGTGCATTGTTAAACCCACCATTACACCTTTTGATTAAATTGCTTTCTGAGAACAGCTGCTAACTAGTCCTGCTTTGGAACATATAAAAATGTGCCTCCCTCGGTTTTCAGCTACTAACTAGTCCTGCTTTGGAACATATCAAAATGTGCCTCCCTCTCTGAAAACCGGGACATGAGCCAAATTTGCTGAAATCAGCCCAGACAGCTGCTGAAAAACCGTGACTGTACCGGCAAATCTGGGACGCCTGGTAACCCTAGTTAAAGACCACATTTTGATACAGAATTTTTGTTTCTTTTTAGCTACCTCATAAGCCCCCCTGCACACTCACAGATCCTCCTGCGTCATACTCGTGGCACCTTCACTAGCCCTGGCGCATACTCAAGAATGAAAGCACACGGGAGCTGCGTTCAAACATTACTTAATTCATCAGCATTCACTAACGTACTGTGCACTATATCATATTTGCTGTTAACCACACCTTAACACCTCCCATTCTTTGTATACTTCCTGGTCAGAGTACACCCAGAACCATGAGGGTTCTAGTGTGCAAACCATGAAGATGCTACAATACTCACAACCACAGTTCCCATACTTTTTCATTAACTCTGCAGGCTTCAACAGGGCTGCCTTGCAGAACGTACAAGCTAGACTAGCTGTAAAAACAAAGTCCTTTAGCAAAATAGCCCTAAATATACAGTTAAATTCTATGTCAGGACCGGAGGCTTTGGATTATGCTTCCCCTTCTTTGCTGTTTATTATAACTCAAAATACAGCAGCCAATCAGATTTAAACTTTTCATAAAACTACATTTCCCATAAACTCATTTGATATTATAACAGTAGCACCAATCGAGGCACACATCATCATATATAAACACCACCGTGCCAAAAACTGTCCTCTTTCGTTGCTGCTTCACATAAAGATTAGGCCTTTTATATCTCTTTGAACATTACACAGTTATTGGTATTGACTTTTAACTTATTACGTTTATTTCCCGGTTACGAAATCGGCCGCAACATACTTGGTGCATCAGATGGGTGTGCCGGAAGGTCGGGAGAAAGGCTCTCCACTACTGCCAGTATGACCTTGGTCCAGCATGGAGGGGTGGAGGATAAGCCAAAGGGAAGGACTTTGAATTGAAAGCATTAGTTGTTCCACATAAACTGAAGAAATTTGTGGTCAGGGAGGAAAATCGCAATCAAGAGGTAAGCATCTTTTAAGTCGAGATGAACCATCTAGTCTCCCTCTAAGAAAATATCCCTGAGAAGATGAATACCCTCCATTTTGAAATGTCTATATAGGATCCAACTGTTGAAATCCTTCAGATTGATCACTAAGTGTGAACCACCCCCCTTTTTTGGTCACTACAAAAATGTTGCTGCAGAACCCCAAAGGGTTCACTTGGCAAAGGAAGATCTGTCCTTTGACAGGGGTTTGTCTATCTCTTGTTGATTAAAGGCGTTATCTAGTATGGAAAAATGTATTGCATGAGGAGGAGATGATTGGAAGGGAGTCCCAAAAAATTCCATCATGAACCCCATTATTGTTTCTAGCACCCACAGATATGATGTCAATTGTGACCAGTTGTTCCCGAAATGTCTGGATCTGTTACCTAATAACACTGAGGAAGGTTGAATTTGGCTTATCTTGAGTGTTGGAGCCGGAGGCGTAGGAGCCTTGGGAGTGGGAGCCCCTTTTATGGAATCTAGTACTACCACCTCGAGTCCTGCTGGGTAAAAGGTGTCTCTCTGGTGGGAGACGTATCCTCTACCTGAGGCACTGTATATTGAATGAGAGCTTCTGGGGAGGGGTCAGACGGATGGGCGCCATCGAAACCTGCTGCCACTGGTAAAAAGGTGCTGGTGAATTGCTTTGTTTGGGGACGTCTAGGCTTTATCCAGTGCAGTAAAGGTATGAAGAAATGTACCCAAATCTTTTACAAACTTGTCATAGAATAATAGCCCATTAGCTAGAGAGCCTGGTTCTGTGTTGGCCAGGTCTGCTAATTTTGCGTTTATTCTCAATAGTATGGAGTGTCTCCTTTCAATAGAGATGGCACAATTCGCATTACCCAATAAGCATAGGGTGCGTTGTGCCCTCCCAGCAAGGGTGTCAAGATTGATGGCAGCGCCAGTTTCTTTTGCTGAAAATGCAATATCCAATATTTTGCATAAAGGGCCAGAGCGGTCGAGTACTTTATCCTAACCGGATTTCCAAGACCTGATGATCCCCTTTTTGGGGTCTTTGGCCAATCGCTTGAGAAAGGTAGTGAGGTTCAGAACTAGTTCGGGGGTTAGGGCCACCTTGTTGGATATGCTGGAGGGGGGCATTCAGAGCAAAGACCGAGTTTTGTACGTCTTTGTCAGCGGAAATAGGGAAAACATATCGCCATTATTGCCTCTGGAACTGCATATCTGTGACAGCTGAATATCTCCCTGGGCAACTCAACACAGTAGTTGACTGGAACTCGGGATATCTCAGGGATCCCAGGGAATGGAAACTACAACATTCGGTTTTACAAGCCCTCCAACTTCGTTGGGGTCAGTGTCACATAGACCTATTTGCCTCCTGTCTGTCTCATCAACTGACCCAGCTCTTCTCATGGCGGCCGGACACCATGGCCTTAGCCACAGATGCCTTCCTCCAACAATGGCGGGGTCCTCTTCTTTATGCCTTTCCTCCATTTCCAATGATCCCGAGAGTGGTGGCGCAGGTTCGGCTCCAGATAGCGGAATTGATCCTGGTCTTTCGTTGTGAAGAGCTCAGCTCTGGTTTCCAGTCCTCTTAGAAAATGTCTCGAGATCTTCCAGTCCAGATCCCATCGATTCCCAATCTCTTGACAGATCCGGCAGGTCTTCTACATTCTTTTCTTGTACAAGACAGGCTGCTGCTCATGGCTTGGTGAATTTCAGAGAACAATGGTTTGTTCCAGACCTTTCGGACCTCGCTCTTAAATGTATATCCGCGTCCTGGGCAGATTCAACTCAAGTGCTACACCTCTGCTTGGCGAAAGTGGTTTGGTTGATGCAATTCTCTGAACCAAGTTCCCATGGGGGCCCCCGTTACTTCTGTGATTAACTTCCTAGCCGAGATGGCATCTGGGGGCTTGAGCTATTTCTACGACAACAATTATACATCTGCTATATCTGCAGGTCACGCTTTCATTGATGGGAAACCATTTGGAGAGCATCCTCTGGCAAGTAGGGTAATGAGGGGCATCTGTCTGTCCAGCCTCCCTCTACCCAAATATTCTTACTTGTGGCATGCCAACATTATCCTAAAGTTTCTACAGAGATGATCTGCTAATTCTGAACTGTCCAGATATAATTGTCGACAAAGTTGACTGTACTTCTGTGTTTAGTCTCTTGCAGGCGCGTTTTCAGTGTTCATGCCTTAGATATCTCGGGTAGAGTATAATCTCCCCAGGGAGTTACCTTCTAGATTTCCTGAAGGACGAAGACACTTTCCAGACAAGTGACCGATCCTAGTTTTCCTGAAGACCACAGGTTATGCATTGTTCAGAGTTTAAAGGAGAATGAAGACCGTATGAGGGAACTCTGTCAATCTAATGGGGTCAACTCCTCATAGCTCTTCAGAAGACTTTTCGGTCTGTGTCATCAGCCACATTGGCTCACAGGGTGAAGTGGATTCTGATAGAGGCAGGTCTAGACACCTTTAAGTATGGTGCTCACTCAGTCTGAGGGGCGATGGCATCCAAATCCTTTAGCTTGGGGTCTCAGCTCCAAGACATTATGAAAGCTGAAACGGGTCCCAGATTCTACTTTTAAGACCTTCTATTATAAATCAATTTTAGATGTTGCTTCTATTGTCATACAACAGCTTTAAACACTCATAATCTGAAACCTCCGGTCCAGGCATAGAACAAAAACATTTCTAGTTCACTCGTCAAGAATTTTCAATTTGGAGGTGAGGATTAACCCACCTAGTCATGTTTTATATGATCATTCTTATGTAGTGTTGTTGTTACAATGTATTCATGAAAAACTTTATGAATATCATGTTCTCAGTTCCCACCCACTGTCATGTTCAGATTGTTTTACATTACTTTCACCTATCATATCAGGGTGTTACCTTCCTATACCCTATTATTTTATTTACAGATTCCGATCTGAAGAACAGGTGAATGATGCAAGTTTCCTGCCTTTTACAACTGGACCTACTATCTAGTGCCGAATTACAAATTGTGAGGATATACATGAGGCGATACCAGGTGGCTGAAATTATTATGTCCAGGCAACATCACTGTGCTTAAATCTGTCTTTTCCAAGTCAATCCATAAGAATGAGGAGTAACCACACTGACCTTTTAATTCCCAGTAAACTTCCTCACTGTATTGCATTATCTGTGGGAATTAATTCTTCTATGCACCACCTGCTCTAAGGCCCCTGCGGGACAGAGTGGGAGGAGTGTGGTAGTGCACATGGGAAGCTGTGGCCTGTGGGGGAGGAGCATTACATGCATCCTCATGCAAAGCGCACATGCGTAGGAAAGAGTGGGATGGGGACCAGGGACAGGGCTAGGTTGGCACCCAAAGAAAGCCTTAACCAATGTTGCAGGCTGAATTTTCTGGCTGGTAAAAAGGTCTGGTGTTATGACCCCGGACATCAAGATACAGGAACCCTGGGACAGATATAATTGGGATATGTGACACCCCACCTAAGGATATTGCTTCATCTAATGTGTACTGAAGCCCTTAACAGTCTACAGCCTGCTCAGGGGGCGTAGCTTCATTAATATTATTACGGCTGTGTGAGCATGAGGTTTCTCAACAAGTAGCACTGTGGACCCAATTAAAAAGGGCAGTGGGTGGGCTGGGTTAATGGAGGGTGAGAAGGAATAAGGGCGGGTGTATGGGTAGTGTAGATGCTTTGGTTTATAGTTAATTGCAAAATAAAGTAAATTTTTGATAACAGTAGTATACACACCATGACATAAACCACAACACAAGATGACACAGGACTCAGATTTTCTATTTGTTTTGCAAAGTGTAGTACACTCACTAAAAATGTTTTATCTCTACTTAAGGATATGGTGGCATACGCCTAAACCGATACCAATAGTTTTCACTTGACAACTTAAATCCACCAAATTGATTATTTTACACTGGTGCGCTACTATCCAATTTGTTGTACACCGAGAGTCAGTATTCTGTATTTGATTAGTCTGTTGTCATTCTGCACTCACTAATATATGTCATGGGAGCCTTTTGTGGTTTTCACACAACAGAAGTATTCTCTTTTTGTACCATTACAAAACTGTTAAACAATATAGGTGTATTTTACAAATGGTCTATGGTGCAGCACTCATACATAACAGCACAGAACCTTTCACAGACATGTTGTGTAATAGTTGACTACGGGACCAAAGCATTCTGGTAGATGTAGTCTTTGCAGCTTTCATTTTGATTTTGCAAATTCCATTTACAGGCGATGGATCGCCATTTATTTAAACAGTTACAACACTTGCATTTTCACTGAGGCATCGCAGACACATGATCACATCATGATATTTCACTTACATTAAAAGAGCTTCGGATGGTCTTAAACTTGTCGGGTGGGAAGGAACAACTCAAATGGCAAAATATCCAGCTACCTGTATCAGTGAAGAAATAAGTCTGTGATGTAAACCACTGGCCTTGGGAGTCGCAAACTTCATGATGCCAAGAAATTACCAAGGTGGAAATTTAAATTTACTGTTTGAACATGAACTTTGATTCATGGATGTGCACAGAGCCATAATTTAAACGACAATGAAAGGATGCTCACAGTATATGAGGAAGAACACAGCTGGACCTTATGGCTGAATGTGCTTTTAAACTATAAGCACTTTGTAGTCAGAAACTTTCCGTCACAAGGAAATATAAAATGAGGTGATTAAAAAACACACAGTGTAAGAGTAAACTGACCTCAATGACATTGAGGCGGCAGGGGCAGCTGTCAGATGTTTGCTACATATGGGATACCTGCCTATGCTATGTTTGAGTAACAGGGAAGTTTGATAACAATCAGCACTGGCAAAGAGTGGAAACCTGGGAGATTCTGGTTCCTGCATCTAGTCTTGTGCTGGAAAACCAGCTTCCAGGTGGCACCTGCGTACTCTCCTTTCCTTGTCCCGATGCATCGCACTGACATCAGGACACCTGAAGCATGGTCTGCACATATTTCATGTGAGCCATGTGCAGTAAATGGATGCAGTGTCATGGTGGGTAACACTGGAGAGGTAGCAACAGTTAGCCACAGGTGGATTTGGGGTGTTTTGTGCAGGAAGGTGCCAGGAATTGTGTCTCCACTGTACTATTGATGTGGTGCAGGTGCTCTGACCAACAAGATCTGCTGGATATGGGGTTGTCCTATGGGAGAGAAGCATACGGAAGGAAAAGCAATCCCTATGGTCACAGATGCATAGACACCACACCAGTCATTAGGTCATGTTCATGAAATAAGAATCATGGACTAAATGAACAACCGGACACTAGTTGTCCCATCGACAGTGGTGCATACAAGGGAAGGGACCATAGAGGCAGAGCAAAGGCTCAGTACCTAGAACCTCCAAACTCAACCGTCCCATCTCGGAGCAGTGGCGGCAAGCTTCTAGGATGCTTGTGAGCTACAAAACGTTTTACATACGCAGTGAAGAATTTTAGGTTTACCAGGTCCCCAAAAGGGCTGCAAGAGGTCACCCTGCCAGGAGAACTGACTGGAAACTTCTTCTCTGGCCCTCTCAATCCTCGTAGGATCTGAGGAGCACACTTATCCAAAGAGTACCACAGGCATCTCACTGAACAACACAATCCCACAGGTGGCTGCTTACCCCATCTGTCAACCACACTCAATACCAAGTGCATGAGTAGAGGCAACCCTGAAATGGGCATTAAGCAATACAGCTAGAGTCTCGTAAAAGGCCAGCAGTCAAACTCTGTGTACCTGCTCATAAAATCTTACTCTCATTGTCTTTGGAGATTGTTACTTTTCTTATACATACTAGCCTGAAAAAGTAAGTTGGCTACAATTGCTTTTCCAGAAGACCGACTCTTTTGGAGGCCTCCTACTGTCTTGAGGAAGTTGTGAATACAACTGCTAAGCGGATACAGCAACCTTCTGAGAAGTGCCCAATCCTTTTAAATGCATGCATCACTTTCCAGCTGCTGGGCTGCTTATATCACTGGTATGTCTACTGGTGAGCAGAGACGTAAGTGGAGTAAGGGCCAGATATGGTGCTCTAAATCAGACATTCATGTGATATTTCCTCTAATCTGCTCAGTGTCATGTGATCTCATCTTCCTGGGATGAAACGTTGGTACTGAGGTCAAAGTTATGTTATCACATTTGATGCAAAATTTCACAAGCTCACACAAATTTACACAAATGTTCTCTCTTGAACACACACTCTTGCAAGTGAACCCAAACCATGAATGCAGGATTTATTATGCCTTACCTTCTCCCGTGGCAACGGATAAGGAATTTGGTAAGGAGCCTCTGTTCCCTATATGTAAGAACATGATTGGAAGGAGATAAGAGGAACTGTGGATGGACCCAAAGGTAGGAAGGTAGAAGATGTAGAGTCCAAGCCAAAAACTCTTGGCTATTACGCTATAAATAAGGTGCATTTAGATGGATGCGAAAAGAAGGAGAACAAGGTCAAAACTCAAGACAGGGGCTCAAATATAATCTGAGGCACATGGAAGGAGAACCTCCCCTCACTATCAGCAAGAAGGATTAAATGTTGTATAAGAACTAGACTAACAACTCTGCCCTGTTGCCTGTACATGACACAAGTAGCAGCTAAACATGGGACATCTTCATCCCAATGACATGGTAGCATAATTAGACATACCTCCCCAATGCCTGGGCAGACCAGGCCAGAGGGAACCTGAGTTCGTGGCACTGATAGAAATGTATCTTTGTTATTACATTAATGATAGCCATTTACATTACACAGTATAATCTGACTCTTTTGCCACTTAATGGTGTGTATTACTGTAGGAGGCTGGATTGGCTTGTAGTGAGTACCAAGGGGTACTTGCACCTTGCACCAGGCCCAGTTATCCCTTATTAGTGTATAGGGTGTCTAGCAGCTTAGGCTGATAGATAATGGTAGCTTAGCAGAGCAGCTTAGGCTGAACTAGGAGACGTGTGAAGCTACTACAGTACCACTTAGTGTCATATGCACAATATCATAAGAAAACACAATACACAGTTATACTAAAAATAAAGGTACTTTATTTTTATGACAATATGCCAAAGTATCTTAGAGTGTACCCTCAGTGAGAGGATAGGAAATATACACAAGATATATGTACACAATACCAAAAATATGCAGTATAGTCTTAGAAAACAGTGCAAACAATGTATAGTTACAATAGGATGCAATGGGGACACATAGGGATAGGGGCAACACAAACCATATACTCCAAAAGTGGAATGTGAACCACGAATGGACCCCAAACCTATGTGACCTTGTAGAGGGTCGCTGGGACTATTAGAAAATAGTGAGAGTTAGAAAAATAACCCTCCCCAAGACCCTGAAAAGTGAGTGCAAAGTGCACTAAAGTTCCCCTAAGGACAAAGAAGTCGTGTTAGAGGAATAATGCAGGAAAGACACAAACCAACAATGCAACAACGATGGATTTCCAATCTAGGGTACCTGTGGAACAAGGGGACCAAGTCCAAAAGTCACAAGCAAGTCGGAGATGGGCAGATGCCCAGGAAATGCCAGCTGTGGGTGCAAAGAAGCTTCTACTGGACAGAAGAAGCTGAGGTTTCTGCAGGAACGAAAAGGGCTAGAGACTTCCCCTTTGGTGGACAGATCCCTCTCGCCGTGGAGAGTCGTGCAGAAGTCTTGTCCCGCCGAAAGACCGCCAACAAGCCTTGCTAGCTGCAAATCGTGCAGTAAGCGTTTTTGGATGCTGCTGTGGCCCAGGAGGGACCAGGATGTCGCAAATTACGTCAGGAGAGAGAGGGGACGTCGAGCAAGACAGGGAGCCCTCTCAGCAGCAGGTAGCACCCAGAGAAGTGCCAGAAACAGGCACTACGAGGATGCGTGAAACGGTGCTTGCCGAAGTTGCACAAAGGAGTCCCACGTCGCCGGAGACCAACTTAGAAAGTCGTGCAATGCACGTTAGAGTGCCGTGGACCCAGGCTTGGCTGTGCACAAAGGATTTCCGCCGGAAGTGCACGGAAGCCGGAGTAGTTGCAAAAGACGCGGTTTTCAACAATGCAGTCTGGCGTGGGGAGGCAAGGACTTACCTCCACCAAACTTGGACTGAAGAGTCACTGGACTGTGGCAGTCACTTGGACAGAGTTGCTGGATTCGAGGGACATCGCTCGTTGTGCTGAGAGGAGACCCAAGGGACCGGTAATGCAGCTTTTTGATGCCTGCGGTTGCAGGGGGAAGATTCCGTTGACCCACGGGAGATTTCTTCGGAGCTTCTAGTGCAGAGAGGAGGCAGACTACCCCCACAGCATGCACCACCAGGAAAACAGTCGAGAAGGCGGCAGGATCAGCGTTACAGTGTTGCAGTAGTCGTCTTACCTACTTTGTTGCAGTTTTGCAGGCTTCCAGCGCGGTCAGCAGTCGATTCCTTGGCAGAAGGTGAAGAGAGAGATGCAGAGGAACTCGGATGAGCTCTTGCATTCGTTATCTAAAGTTTCCCCAGAGACAGAGACCCTAAATAGCCAGAAAAGAGGGTTTGGCTACCTAGGAGAGAGGATAGGCTAGCAACACCTGAAGGAGCCTATCAGAAGGAGTCTCTGACGTCACCTGGTGGCACTGGCCACTCAGAGCAGTCCAGTGTGCCAGCAGCACCTCTGTTTCCAAGATGGCAGAGGTCTGGAGCACACTGGAGGAGCTCTGGACACCTCCCAGGGGAGGTGCAGGTCAGGGGAGTGGTCACTCCCCTTTCCTTTGTCCAGTTTCACGCCAGAGCAGGGCTAAGGGGTCCCCTGAACCGGTGTAGACTGGCTTATGCAGAATTGGGCACATCTGTGCCCAAGAAAGCATTTCCAGAGGCTGGGGGAGGCTACTCCTCCCCTGCCTTCACACCATTTTCCAAAGGGAGAGGGTGTAACACCCTCTCTCAGAGGAAGTCCTTTGTTCTGCCCTCCTGGGACAAGCCTGGCTTGACCCCAGGGGGGCAGAAACCTGTCTGAGGGGTTGGCAGCAGCAGCAGCTGCAGTGAAACCCCAGGAAAGGCAGTTTGGCAGTACCAGGGTCTGTGCTACAGACCATTGGGATCATGGGATTGTGCCAACTATGCCAGGATGGCATAGAGGGGGCAATTCCATGTTCATAGACATGTTACATGGCCATATTCGGAGTTACCATTGTGAAGCTACATATAGGTAGTGACCTATACGTAGTGCACGCGTGTAATGGTGTCCCCGCACTCACAAAGTCCGGGGAATTGGCCCTGAACAATGTGGGGGCACCTTGGCTAGTGCCAGGGTGCCCTCACACTAAGTAACTTTGCACCTAACCTTTACCAGGTAAAGGTTAGACATATAGGTGACTTATAAGTTACTTAAGTGCAGTGTAAAATGGCTGTGAAATAACGTGGACGTTATTTCACTCAGGCTGCAGTGGCAGGCCTGTGTAAGAATTGTCAGAGCTCCCTATGGGTGGCAAAAGAAATGCTGCAGCCCATAGGGATCTCCTGGAACCCCAATACCCTGGGTACCTCAGTACCATATACTAGGGAATTATAAGGGTGTTCCAGTAAGCCAATGTAAATTGGTAAAATTGGTCACTAGCCTGTTAGTGACAATTTGAAAGAAATGAGAGAGCATAACCACTGAGGTTCTGGTTAGCAGAGCCTCAGTGAGACAGTTAGGCACCACACATGGAACACATACATATAGGCCACAAACTTATGAGCACTGGGGTCCTGACTAGCAGGGTCCCAGTGACACATAACAAACATACTGAAAACATAGGGTTTTCACTATGAGCACTGGGCCCTGGCTAGCAGGATCCCAGTGAGACAGTGAAAACACCCTGACATACACTCACAAACAGGCCAAAAGTGGGGGTAACAAGGCTAGAAAGAGGCTACTTTCTCACACAACCCCCCCCAAACGAAGGACAATAAGGCTAACCTTGGCCAGTTGAGACTTTATTGTCTAAGTGGTGATAAGTAGAGAGTAGCTCTGCAATAGACTGGTTACTCCCTTTATCATCCACTATATGGTTACTTCCCTGTGGGGATGTAAACCACCCTGTTTGAATTTTTTTAGCTAAGCAACAATGTGAAGATGTATTTTCAGAGTTTCTATCAGTAATTTTTAGTTTAGAGCAGTGGGAATTTTCCACTGAACCTATTTGTAGTGATGGAAATGCCAGACAGGGATGCTGTCTCAGAAAAGCCATAGCTGGGCAAAAACTTTGTCCATATGGCTGGAAGAGAGAACAGGGATGCTGTATCTCTTGAGTTGGAGCAGGGCAGGGATGCTGTCCTCTGAGCTCCACACCAGGGCAGGGATGCTGTCCTAAGTGTTGTGAGGCAGTGCAGGTTTTCTGCACTAAAGTTTCTCTGGGAGGGTTGGGGGGATGCTCCATGTTAACTAAAATGGTGCTCTTTTTCTCACCAATGTTAGTTATCCCACAGAGAGGTACTTCTACCTCAGGGAGTCCAGCTTTGCCAGCTGATGATTCCCTTGGAACAGGTGCCACCCCAGGAGAGGTTTCTCCCACCACAGGAATGCTATCCTGAATGGTAGGGTGGTTAGGGGATACTGTGATACCCTTTTTACCTGTTGATGGAGAGGGATCCTGAGTTTTCAGGCCTTCTCTCCTTTGCTTTTTCATTTCAGTAGAAATGAGAGGGAACAATTCCTCTGGGATGCCCAGCATGGCTGCATGGGCATAAAACTCTACATCAGCCCAACCTGAGGCCTCTAGGTCATTACCTAAGAGACAGTCTACAGGTAAGCTAGGTGATACCACCACCTGCTTAGGGCCAGTAACTCCACCCCAACTAAACTGAATTATAGCTAAGGGAAGAAACTTAGTGGAGTTATGGACATCAATAATCTTATACTGTTGTCCAATGATGTGTTGTTCAGGATGCACTAGGTTTTCAGTCACCAAAGTGATACTGGCACCTGTGTCCCTGTAGGCCAAGGCCTCAACACCATTTATTGAAACTGTCTGCCTGTTCTTATCCATTGTAAGGGGACAAGCAGCCAGTGTGGCAAGGCCAATGCACTAGGTGTGACAGAAACTGTCTTGGGAGTGACTACCCCAGTTTCTACTATGGACCCATAAGTGAACCCAACTACACCCTTAACTTGACTGTTGCCAGCAGTCCCACCACTAGTACCACTACTGCTAGGGGCACTAGAGCTTGATGTATTAGTGGTGGTAGGCTCAGGGGGTTTACCTGGACAGGACTTATCCCCTGGCCTATGGCCTCTGTTTTTACACACAAAGCACCAAGGCTTTTTAAATTGTGTAGGTTGAGAAGAAGAGGAAGAATTTGTTTTATCCCCACCCCCTGAAGAGTGTTTAAGATTTGAAGTGGGATCTTTGGTTTTACCCTTATCCCCATGCTTATCTTGAGACTTTTCACCATCTTTCTTCTTAGTGTTCTCTTTGTCACCCCCTGTATGAACTTTTCTGTTCACCCTTGTTCTGACCCATTTGTCTGCCTTCTTTCCCAATTCTTGGGGAGAGGTCAGATCAGAGTCCACCAAGTACTGGTGCAACAAATCAGACACACAATTATTAAGAATATGCTCTCTCAGGATCAAGTTATAGAGGCTGTCATAATCAGTAACTTTACTGCCATGTAACCACCCCTCCAAGGCCTTCACTGAATGGTCAATGAAATCAACCCAGTCTTGTGAAGACTCCTTTTTGGTCTCTCTGAACTTTATCCTGTATTGTTCAGTGGTTAAGCCATAACCATCCAGGAGTGCATTCTTAAGTACTGTAAAATTATTGGCATCACTTTCTTTCACAGTAAGGAGCCTATCCCTACCTTTTCCACTAAATGATAGCCATAAGATAGCTGCCCACTGCCTTTGAGGGACATCCTGTACAACACAGGCCCTCTCAAGTGCAGCAAACCACTTGTTAATGTCATCCCCCTCCTTATAAGGGGGAACTATCTTGTGCAGATTCCTGGAATCATGCTCTTTTGCAGGATGACTATGGGGAATACTACTGCTGCCACCATGGGTATCTAAACCCAACTTCTGTCTTTCCCTCTCTATTTCTAAAGACTGTCTATCCAAATCCAGCTGTTGCTTTTTAAGCTTCAGTCTGGTTTGTTCC
Source organism: Pleurodeles waltl (assembly GCF_031143425.1). Classification (NCBI taxonomy): domain Eukaryota; kingdom Metazoa; phylum Chordata; class Amphibia; order Caudata; family Salamandridae; genus Pleurodeles; species Pleurodeles waltl. The sequence goes on along the minus strand of NC_090441.1, from coordinate 150,562,763 downwards.
ACCCTCAACTTATTGAGTTCCCTTTCTAACAATCTGTCATCAGGGTTGGTGGGAGGGACATTTCTAGATACAGAGGTATGATTGGAATGAACAGAAGGAGACCTGTCCCTTACAGAGGGCACCCTAACAGCTTGGCTGACAGTGTAATGTGAGAGCACATCCTCTGGATGATGTGACTCCACCTCAGTACCAACTATGCTAGACTGTCTAGTAATGGGCAGGCTAAGAAGTTTCTTTCCTGAACCTTTTCCTGGGGGAGTCCCTGGATCAGATTGGGAACCATTTGCTACTTTTTCAACAGATGGGGCCCCTTTGGCCTTATCTTGTTCTCTAAGCATATTAAGCAACAATTCCAAGGAAGGATTCTTCCCTACACTCAAACCTCTCTCTATGCAGAGACTCCTTGCTCCTTTCCAGCTAAGGTGATCATATGCAATCTTAGACAGGTCAACATTTTGGCCTGTGCCAGACATTTTTAGAGAGAGTTAAAGTGATAGAAAAAGAGAAAAAAGTTTTCAGAACTTTTTGGAAAGACAGAAAAAAACTTTTTAAACTTTTAAGAACTTTTTGAAAGTTTAGAAGTACTTTTCAGCACTTTAGAAAAGAGTGAAAAGAGGAAATGCAAAACTTTTTAGTTATGTGTACACACACTGAACTTGTTTTGTATATTTTTCTCTTATGAAAAGTACAATGACAAGAGTGGTAAGTAGTCTCAAAGCACTTATCCCACCGCTGCACAACCAATGTAGGAGGCTGGACTGGCTTGTAGTGAGTACCAAGGGGTACTTGCACCTTGCACCAGGCCCAGTTATCCCTTATTAGTGTATAGGGTGTCTAGCAGCTTAGGCTGATAGATAATGGTAGCTTAGCAGAGCAGCTTAGGCTGAACTAGGAGACGTGTGAAGCTACTACAGTACCACTTAGTGTCATATGCACAATATCATAAGAAAACACAATACACAGTTATACTAAAAATAAAGGTACTTTATTTTTATGACAATATGCCAAAGTATCTTAGAGTGTACCCTCAGTGAGAGGATATGAAATATACACAAGATATATGTACACAATACCAAAAATATGCAGTATAGTCTTAGAAAACAGTGCAAACAATGTATAGTTACAATAGGATGCAATGGGGACACATAGGGATAGGGGCAACACAAACCATATACTCCAAAAGTGGAATGTGAACCACGAATGGACCCCAAACCTATGTGACCTTGTAGAGGGTCGCTGGGACTATTAGAAAATAGTGAGAGTTAGAAAAATAACCCTCCCCAAGACCCTGAAAAGTGAGTGCAAAGTGCACTAAAGTTCCCCTAAGGACAAAGAAGTCGTGTTAGAGGAATAATGCAGGAAAGACACAAACCAACAATGCAACAACGATGGATTTCCAATCTAGGGTACCTGTGGAACAAGGGGACCAAGTCCAAAAGTCACAAGCAAGTCGGAGATGGGCAGATGCCCAGGAAATGCCAGCTGTGGGTGCAAAGAAGCTTCTACTGGACAGAAGAAGCTGAGGTTTCTGCAGGAACAAAAAGGGCTAGAGACTTCCCCTTTGGTGGACGGATCCCTCTCGCCGTGGAGAGTCGTGCAGAAGTGTTTTCCCGCCGAAAGACCGCCAACAAGCCTTGCTAGCTGCAAATCGTGCGGTAAGCGTTTTTGGATGCTGCTGTGGCCCAGGAGGGACCAGGATGTCGCAAATTACGTCAAGAAGGGAAAGGAGAAGCCTGGCTTGACCCCAGGGGGGCAGAAACCTGTCTGAGGGGTTGGCAGCAGCAGCAGCTGCAGTGAAACCCCAGGAAAGGCAGTTTGGCAGTACCAGGGTCTGTGCTACAGACCACTGGGATCATGGGATTGTGCCATCTATGCCAGGATGGCATAGAGGGGGCAATTCCATGATCATAGACATGTTACATGGCCATATTCGGAGTTACCATTGTGAAGCTACATATAGGTAGTGACCTATATGTAGTGCACGCGTGTAATGGGGTCCCCGCACTCACAAAGTCCGGGGAATTGGCCCTGAACAATGTGGGGGCACCTTGGCTAGTGCCAGGGTGCCCTCACACTAAGTAACTTTGCACCTAACCTTTACCAGGTAAAGGTTAGACATATAGGTGACTTATAAGTTACTTAAGTGCAGTGTAAAATGGCTGTGAAATAACGTGGACGTTATTTCACTCAGGCTGCAGTGGCAGGCCTGTGTAAGAATTGTCAGAGCTCCCTATGGGTGGCAAAAGAAATGCTGCAGCCCATAGGGATCTCCTGGAACCCCAACACCCTGGGTACCTCAGTACCATATACTAGGGAATTATAATGGTGTTCCAGTAAGCCAATGTAAATTGGTAAAATTGGTCACTAGCCTGTTAGTGACAATTTGAAAGAAATGAGAGAGCATAACCACTGAGGTTCTGGTTAGCAGAGCCTCAGTGAGACAGTTAGGCACCACACAGGGAACACATACATATAGGCCACAAACTTATGAGCACTGGGGTGCTGACTAGCAGGGTCCCAGTGACACATAACAAACATACTGAAAACATAGGGTTTTCACTATGAGCACTGGGCCCTGGCTAGCAGGATCCCAGTGAGACAGTGAAAACACCCTGACATACACTCACAAACAGGCCAAAAGTGGGGGTAACAAGGCTAGAAAGAGGCTACTTTCTCACAATTACTGTCTAGCTTAACCAATTTAATGGAACCTCAGAAGAAAGAAAGATTGAGCAGAAACCTGCAAGCATGCTATTCACATCTTGCTTGTTGCATACAGCTGTTTACAGTAGTTGCATACGTCAGGGAGCTATTTCACCAGAATTATCATGTGTGGCTCACAGAGAGCACATGTCGCAGATATGCATAAGGATATCTTTAAGGATATCTACAACAAAAGTATTCGGCCATTGCCAAGTCTTACTTAAAATAAAAATCTGTGACCTATCACTACAAAGAAGGTGCTGGGGCAGGCACATTAACCATCCGTGCTTTTTTTTATGAGAAGCCAGGCATGTGACTACAGATCGCACACCAATATGAACCCACAGCACATCCTGCCAAAGATGGTAATTTACTACAGGACCCTATGGATGGTAGGAAAAAATCAAATAAATTAAATAATATTAGCTTGTATCACTCTAGGAAACACGAGAAGCAGCTAAAAATGACATCAATTAATTTAAAAAAACAACCATGTGCTACAGACTGTTACGATCAGCCATGAGCAGAAAAAATATATTAGGAAAAGAAAAAAATGAACAAATATGATATGGGCTTTTTCTAATATCAATGATTCTAGAAAACTGTTGTGAAAAATAGAATACAATGATGAATAATCAGAAACACCCACTGGCTCATCAAAAGGGTTCAATTTATCGCAGTATAAAGCTTAAATTAAAAACCCAGATTGGATGAGGCCTGGGGAACGTGAGAACTCTTTACTTGGTCCATGAACAATAGGACCATAGGGAATCTCACTTATCACACATGTTATACATGGCTGAATGCAAAATCCCCAATTTGTATTAAATCTGGTTTGAGATGGGGTCTTCTGAAATCGGCCACGAGTCTGTAGCCCACCTCGTGTTCTGCTGCCAAGCATACAAAAAAAAGCTTGACTCACAGTGCAAGCAAATTTTCTAACAGGGTACACAACTGTTCACCTGTAGGCCACCCTCGCAGCTGAAATGAGATGGTTACTCCACTTCCTGCTCAGGCCTCCTAGCCAGGATGGTGGGCTTGAGGGAGGGGTGCAACAGGTAGAAATTCAATATGAATGAAGTTTCACTCTATTGAAAGGTCTACTTCCCGATGTGAATTGCTCTTAAAAGATCATACGTACAGGGTTTATAAGGCAAGAGTGAATACACTGCATAGTTACAATTTATATTTATTTTCCTAAACCCACTTTTGCAGGTTCCCTTCCCCAGTGATTAGTTTCTTTTTTTTTACAAAATCACAGATTGTATGACATTCACAAAGCTTCTCACACAGTTTAAAACAGTGTGCAGATGTGATGTCCCAAAATATTGCACATCCCAATTGTATTTATGGCCCATGGGCAGGACTGGCTTTAGGGTGGTGTGAGCGGTGCAGCTGCACCGGGTGCTGACCTGGATTGGAGGGGCGCTGACCTCAGGGGGGCGCTGTGTTTAGCAATGACTTATGAAACTTGTGATTTAAAAGCACCTGCTGAAAAGTTCCTTGTGCGTCCAGCCTTCAGGAACAATTAAAATGTCAAGATACCTTTTGTGATTAATGTTCCTGCTAGGGAGAGATGGGAGTTTTGTCTAGCCGCAGCTTTGACTCGCCATAAAGTAGTGGAGAGGGTTAATGTACGTGCTGCAAAGAACAGAACTATATTTTATGTGGATAGCTGAGTGGATTAGTAAAGCCAGCCTTTACTGGCGCTTTAATACAAATTAATGTATGTGAAAGGGGGCTATGGAGAGACATTTGCCAGGTGGTAGTAAGTGAATCTGAGGTGGTGGTCATGGGGTGGAGGGTGCCAAAAAAGAATGTCACACAGGACGCCCCCAGCGCTAAAGCCGGCCCTGCCCCGTGGTCTCAGAGCACTGTGCAGTAATAACAACAAACTATCCCCACATTGTGTGTATGCTGTACAGTGCATCACACATGCAATGTGTGAACATCTAGGATCAATAAAAAGATTTCTTCTTATTAGCACCTGCCTCAAGGAGGCATTATTTTTTGCACCACGCCCTGTTTACCATAGTTAGTAAATAGGGCTTTGCATCAAAACACATAGTTGGCTGCAATGGAATACCCATGTACCACTCAGGATGCCCACTGGATGGAAAGTAATAGTGCAAAGTTCTATTTGCATTACTTTAGGGCTACTTTCCAGCGAAAAGAAAGTTATGTGCTGGAAAATAAATACTTTATCAACACTTTATCCATCACTTTTGCACGAGATTGCAGTGGTGGAAAGCGTTGATAAATCTGCCTCTTTGTTTCTGCCCACTACTGAATATAGCAGTGAGTGAGGCCACTTCATCACTGGTTGTCTTACACTGAGAGTGATGGCAAGTTTAGCATGTGAAAAGGAGTGCACCTTTGTGCCATGCCTGGTGTGCTTGAAATGCTTGGCCACTCATTTCTTTCTATATTTGTAAGTTTTTGCCTTGATTGTTTTTGCATATTGCATTGCTTACAAAACTTTGCAAACTTGCCAGGCTAGCAATTGTTTTAATAATGGTTCTGTTCTAAGCTGTTGAAAACAAAATACATTTCCAAGCCAGATCTGTCTCGGGCTCCTGTTTATCTGAAGTATGTTTCTACTTGCAGTTTATAATAATGTTCTCGATAACCTCTTGTTAAATGACGTTGGCTCTAGAGTGGTCCACGCTGCATTACAGGACATTTGTGAGGATGAAGAAGGCGACCAGGGCCTGGTTATCAGGTGGATGCAAGCCTGCCTCATGCAGGAGACAGTTCTGTCCTGAAGCACCCGGAGCATCGACGGGGCTGCTGCATGGAAGGGTGCGGAAGCGAGTTGTCACTCACGTCGTACCTGCCAAACCACCCACAGGAAGACACGGTGCTGACTCAGCTCGCGCACAGGCTATTTTCGATATGTATTTCTATGGGAGGTACAAGGAAACATACATTACAACATACCATATATATTACAAACACATATTATCTATTATCAGGGTGCTTCTCTCGGAAGTGCGCTGCTTAATTACTTCTTTATTGGCGTTTTCTCGAGCCTCAGTCTTCTCGTTACAAAACTGGGATCCAGGCCTCAAAGTTTCCCCAGTTCCTCTTGTACCTCAAATGTTGGCCATTTCGTGAAAAGGACAAAAAGAGTTGGATTATTGATGAACAAAGGAAAATTAAGACACTTCAAGTGACAAGGGAAAGGATTTTAAAATACAAAAACAAGGGAAACAATTCACACCGAACAGACCGGTGCAGAGACTAACAACTAAGGGCCAGATGTAGGAAGCCTTTTGCGCGTCGCAAACTGCGAAAAACGCAGTTTGCGACGCGCAAAAGGCCTAGCGCGATGCACAACCTCAAATTGCGAGTCGATACCGACTCGCAATTTGAGGCTGCGACTCGCAAATAGGAAGGGGTGTTACCTTCCTATTTGCGACCGCATCGCCATGCTGAGTTGCTTTGTGACCGCGAATGCGGTCGCAAACCAACTCGCAGTTACCATCCACTTGAAGTGGATGGTAACTCATTCGCAAAAGGGAAGCGGTCCCCATGGGAACCCTTCCCCTTTGTGAATGCCCAAAAAAACTTTTTCAGAGCAGGCAGTGGTCCTATGGACCACTGCCTACTCTGAAAAAACCGAAACCAAGTGGTTTCGGAAGTTTTTCTTTTTGCAGCTCGTTTTCCTTTAAGGAAAACGGGCTGCAAAAAGAAAAAAAAAAAACTGCTTTATTAACAAAGCAGTCACAGACATGGTGGTCTGCTGTCTCCAGCAGGCCACCATCCCTGTGAGTGCATTGACTCGCTATGGGGTCGCAAACTGCGACCCACCTCATGAATATTCATGAAGTGGGTCTTTGCGACCCCATAGCGAGTCGCAGAAGGTGTCTGAGACACCTTTCTGCATTTCGTTTTGCGAGTTGCAATTTGCAAGTCGCTGTGACTCGCAAATTGCAAGTCGCAAAAATCTACCTACCTACATCTGGCCCCAAGTTACTAAATCTATTTACATTGTACAATCTCTTTTACCTTTATTGTAAAAATCCGAAACGACTGCTGTTGGTAGCAAGCATGCAGGGAGGCCATACATCCTCTAAAACTATAGGAGGATAGCAGCCCGTCTGAGGATGTACCACCCTTGAACCTCTTAGCGACCAAGGCTCTCCTTAGTGGCAGGAGCTGAGCACAATGTAGGGAAGTGAATTACACTGCATAGTCGTTGGTGTGATTTTTGGGAACTGATTCTCACGTTTGATGATGCTCACGTTGGTTGGATGATGTGGGGTGGTCCCTGCACTTTATTCATGTGTATTTATTTAACGGTGTTGTACGGCCCTCATGTATCGGATGGTGTTAGTGTGCATCTGTGGGCACAGTGGCGCTGTAGGAATCTTACAGGTTAACAGTGTCTCTCTGGAGCAATCCTGATTTCATGTGGAGAGCAGATCGGATGGAACAGTGGAATGCACCAATTTATTAGGTGGAAGAGAATTTCAGGATTTTTTTTAACGGACTTTGCAAAAGAAAGGCTCAAAGCCAGAGAGGTCCTAAGTGTAGGAGTTTCCAGGTGTAAGGAGTTATGGCATGTTGATGCAAGCTACAAGCACTATTTGAGTGTGTGTTTGTCACTTCTTAACACACTGTTAGAAAGAACTGGGTCAATGGCCATAGTACTGACAGCTCCCGAAAGCATCAGCTTCACAAAAACATAAATCACCAGAAAAGACACCGACGTGCATCAGAAGGGCTCGGAGCGCGTCCCTGTAACAGCGCAGCAGCTGTGCCAGTCCTCTGAAGTTCCCTCTTTCTGAGTAAACAATTGATTCAGTGTTAGAAAAGGGAACTCTGGCCGGGGGGGGGGGGGGGGGGGGGTCGTCCTGCTTGTCAGAGGCTGGTGGTTTGACACTGACCTGACCTCCGGCTCCACCCAGTGTGAGAGATAAATAAAAAAAAAACTATTTATCCCACCCTAACAGAAAGACAGCCGGAGACCTCATCAGTGATGCTGAGAGGCTCGTGCAGGAAGTGGTGAACAAGGCCCTTCATTCCACCCTTGAGTTGACGGCGCTGAGGCGACGCTTGGCGCGCGGCTGGGCGCGCGGAGGTTGCGCTGCTGCGCGCGCTCGCCTGCACTGGGCAGCCTCTGGGAGCATCTCCGGGAGCTAGCGCCTAGGGGTCCTGCTGGAGACTCCAGGGGAGAAGGAGCCGCCGCAATGTTCCGCCGGAAGCGCAGCGTGTCGTTCGGAGGCTTCGGATGGTGGGTGGTTTCATCTCCCTTGCTTGTTTTCTTCCTGAGTGTACCTCACATTCGTGTGTGGGTGCGGTGAAGGTGGCACAAATTACACGTAATTAGGCACAATTTATAATGTACTCCTGTCATTGTTGGCAGTTTTCTATGCTTGTTTTTCAGCATTGGGTGGCATGGCAGTAACAGTCCGCTTGTACTATATAGCTGCTGTGTTTGTGTTACCGCTCATCCTATATACCTTTTGTTTAATTGGAAGTTTTGCAAAGTGCTTGACCTCACCTGTCAGATACCCCACAGAGTCAGAGCTCAGAGGAGCTAACATGTGTGCACGAGTTAAGACCCAATCATATGTGAGGTGGGAACCCCCACTCGGTATTCTCCGGCGGGTACCCCCGTGTGCCCTGGGGTTCAGGATTAGGCCAGCCTGAGTAGTTCAGGTGTAGTATGTCACCTGAGGCACATGCAGCCCGCTGCCTGGAGGCTCGGGCTTCCGCAGTGAGTGAGGGGTCCCCTCTCCCCGGGGCGCACCTCCACTTTTGTGCCGCTTGAAAGCATGTTGTCAGAGAAACAGTTGTCAAATGCAGTTCGTGCCTGCCATATAGTTGGACAGGGCCGGCTTTAGCACTGGTGGTGCCCATGGGGCATTTTTTGTTGGCACCCACCAGGGACCTGCTTCACCATGGAAACTCTCGCTACCATCCTCCAGGGGCGCCCATCATCACTCCATAGACCCTCTCTCACATGTATATCATTTATTTTATAGCTCTACTCATTCCATATATTGGGAGCTCCCTTACATTGCACACACATTATACAGCGACAATCGCTCATATAAGTGTGTAAATTAATGTATAGGGAATGTTCTGTAAGACAATGTTGAATGATGAATGATGCCATCCATACCGGTAGTTTAAAGAGTTTGTCAGACAGCTATAAGGGCACTTCGTCATCACGCAATTGGTTCGTTAGCTATCTCGTGTAATTAATCTCATTCTTTTATATTCCATCACACAAGGTCCAGTTGTGTATTCCACTGATATTTCGTTTGGATAAATGACCCCATCATGCGTTCAGTTATACAGACGCAGCACGTTGTGCCCATAGCACCAGGTGTAACGCACGCCGATCCGTCATTCTAGGTGGAGGCCCTCTATTCTTAGTATATTTCACTCCAGGGGTGTCCTGGTAGTGTCCTGCAAGGGAATTACTTCTCTAGTGATAATTCATGTTTCGATCCACAGATCCCCTGATGAAGGGCTGCACCACCTGAAATGCATTGGGAAGGCGTGAGGGAGTGACAATTGTGGATCTGTATTTTCATGCCTTTGGAGTACTCAAAAGTGAATACTCATAATTCTGGAGAATTGGACATCTATACATGAAGCAAAAAACTTGAAACTTTATTGAATAAATTCATGGACGTGTTATATCACTAAACAATTATGAAGCATATTTTTGGAAGGCCGATAAGGACCCCTGTGGGTTTTAAGTGAAGTGCGCTTGGGGGCTGGCAGGCCCACCCTCCCCATCCCCCCCAGGAAGACCAGGATTTTGCAGTTGGATCTACAGGTGGGAGAGAGGAAGGCATTTCACCTTTTCATGCAGCACCCTGGTATAAAGAGAGATAATGTGGAAAAATACAGCCCGGGTGCATCATTGGAACGTTTTACACTGTGGATCCATAGTGGTAGGCGATATATTTTAGGAGTGCTTGGTCTGGAGAAGTACAAACTCAGGATTTCAAACTTAACTCAGACGTTGGGTTGGCTTTACTAATGATCATGGATTTCAATCCAAACAAACCCTTTTTTAGCAAACTTAGGATAGCAAAAGACTGGGAGAAAAACATACAGCGCTTTGATGATAGTTCATAGCTCGCTGTGCTATATTAGAAGGTTTGTAACTTATGAACTGCAAGTAATAGTATATCTGCAGCAAAAACAGTAACCCACTGAGCTATCTACATAAAATACAATTCTGTCATCTGCATGCTACATTTGCTTTGTAGCAGGCACATTAACCCTCTGTACTACCTTATGAGGAGTTAATACTGCTATTAGACAAAACTCCATCTCTCTAGCAGGTGCATTAATCACCAGAGTTACCTTGACATGTTCATTATAGCCTGAAAATTGTTGGACACACAAAGAACTGTACAGCATATGCTTATAAACTTGTGAGATATTTCAGAATTCAGCGCCACCTGTGCTTGGAGCCAGGTGCAAAGGCACTGGGCGCACTGTCCTAAAGGCGGCCCTGTAGGTGGATGCCAGTTTTGGTCTTTAGCTTCAGAAGGCTTTACTAACTAAGAACCAATGTTTAATCTGTACAAAAAAACACTAGGTTCAGGAGTCTAAGGATTTTCTTAGAAGCCCGCTGCCACGCAGCTGAATGCCAAGGTTGCCAAGTACCAAGCCTGCCAGTCTTGATTCTAATTCATGCATATTTTGTTCACGGTTTACATTTCCTGTCTCTTTATCTCACCTTTTTTTATGGTCTTTTTCATCCCCTCTGTCTCTCTTTTCCTATCCTTCTTTTGCTTGTCCTTTTTCTGGCATTTCTTTTCCTGCTGTAGATCAAAGTGTGAAGATGAAAAATAAGTTCCTATTCCTAAAAAAAAGAAGTGCCGTTTTCACCACCTGCACCAATTAAGCTTTGCAGTACTCTTGGGCTGTGATCTTTGTCCACTGTGAGCCAGTGGAACACTTTTCCGGATAGTTCCACGTGGTGAACTTTTCATAGTTTTAGAATCCTTCTGATTCTGTGCATACATATGATAAAGTCCCTAACAAAAAAGGTTCTAGAGCGAAATACAGGCCCATGTTTAAGAAAAAGTGGCGCATCAGTTACAATGCGTCACTTTTCTTGGGTCCCCCACCTCTACCGGCACCTAACAACATATTAGGTATAATATGGCGCACCATAGCGGTCGTTAGCACAGTAGTGTCAACATTTTTGACGCTGTTGTGGCGCTTTTCTACACTAGCATAAAAAATGTTGACACTAGTGCAAGGAGTCCCATAGGTTACTATGGGAGCATATTTTTAACACCTGCTCTGTGCAGGCATTAAAAATGACGCAAAAAATGGCAAAGTGAAATCTTTTAAATTTCACTGCACCATTTTTGCAGGCCTCCTAGTGCTGGAATGCCCCCCTTGCATACATTATGCCTGGCATAGGCATAATGTGGGGCACAGGGTTAGATAGTGGTGCAATATATGCTTTGCGCCACTTTCTAAATATGGCACTGCAGAAAAGTTACGTTAGCACCGCCTTAGCGTAAAAAAAATGATGCTAAGGTGGCGCTAGGGGCTCTTAAATATGCCCCATAGTCCCCCAAAGGGTGTGGCAAATTTGTTGCCATTTGCATGCAGCTGAGATACGCCTACTAACATGTAGTGGTGAAAAAGTTGAAATTGACCTTGTATATGCCTTGAAGGTTAAATTAAAAATGTAACCTTTAATTATACCCTTAGCCTGAACGCCAACTTCAATCCTAACCTTAAACTCTAATCCTAATCCCACCCCTAAACATAGTCCTATCCAAAATTTTAACCCTAACCTTAACCCTTACATTGTCCTTTATTCTAATCCAAGCCTCATCCCAAACCTACCTTAAACGTATTCCTAAAATTCACTTTAATCTCATCCATAACTTTAACACAACACCTAACCCTGGTACCATTTCGTACTCTAATCATGACAGCTTCTCTTTTCCTAACCATTATCCCACCCTTTCAAGAGCCCCTTCCTTTATCATAAGCCTTTGCTCTATCCGACACCTTGCACCATTTCTTACCATAATCTTCATTTCCTATTAACAAATGTTATTTAAATTTACGAACACATAGGTAACATATATATTTTATATATATATATATATATATATATTTTTTTTAACCAACTGGTGGTTGGCAGTAGATAGTTAGGAACTAGTTTCCATAGTGAAAGAGTTTTTTGTTTTGCTAACAACTTTGGCGCTGTTTGACAAATTGTCACAAAAATTCAAAACTAGTACGCACCTGAGTTCAGCTGCTGGTTGGAAAGTTTCAGGGCGATTCATGAACCAGGGTCAAGAAAACTGGGGGTCCTAAAGCACATTTTCCCCATGCAATCTCCCATAGGGATTTTAGACACAACTATAACCCGAACCGCTGGACGGAATTACACCAAATTTGACAGGAAGGTAGCTTTTGTCTATTTTTCTAAACTGGCATGGAGTTCTTTTGTGGTGCTTTCTCTGTGCTACTGTGTGTGCCTAATACTTTACACATTGCCTCTGAGATAAGCCTGACTGATTGAGCCAAGATACCAAGAAGGTGAGCAGGGGTTATCTTAGCTTTCTGGCTCCCTTACCCCGGCTATCGTGAGGGTCCCTACTTGGACAGGGTGCAAACCACTGCCAACTAGAGACCCCATTTCTAACACCATTCTTCAAATATCCCCCACCATATAAGTACTAAGGTACTTTGGGGCTCATTCTGAGCCCGGCGGGCGGCGGGAGCCGCCCGCCTGGAGGGAGCCGCCAAATGACCGCACCGCGGTCAGAAGACCGCGGCGGCCATTCAGACATTTCCTCTGGGCCGGTGGGCGCTCTCCAAAAGAGCGCCCGCCGGCCCAGAGGAAATGCCCCTGCAACGAGGACGCCGGCTCAGAATTGGTAGGGGGTGTCTGAATCCCCATGGCGGCGGAGCGCGCTCCGCCGCCATGGAGGATTCCCCCGAGCAGCGGAAAGTCGGCAGGAGACCGCCGACTTTCCGCTTCTGACCGCGGCTGAACCGCCGCGGTCAGAATGCTCGTGGGAGCACCGCCAGCCTGTTGGCGGTGCTCCCGTGGTCGGTGGCCCTGGCGGCCACCGGCCACCAGGGTCAGAATGACCCCCTAAATGTGTAACTTGACAATATAAATTTACATTGAACTAGGAAGCAAATATTAAAAACAGATGGATGAAAAATACAGACTGTTTGGAGGATGTTTCTGTGATTTCCCAGAATCACAAAATGAAACTGTGTTGTCTGTGCGGATGGATATTAATTCAGATAGAAGTTGGAGAGGTGGGTTTTGTGTTTATTGAAGACAGAAGTGTGGCCTGATGCCAAAATATAGTAGTGGTAACAGTGAAGGACTTTTTTTGTGAATGTTCCACATTTTTTTCTCTTCCACTAGGTAGCTTTGATTTCGAGGAGATTCAGTCCACTGACCACAAAACCTCACTGGCGTACTGTCTGCAGCATCTGGGTCTCAAATCCCTTCATCTGGCCATCATCCTTCATTCATTCCTCTTGAGCAGTGGACCTCCAGCTTCTTAATGCTGCGCCCTCACCAGTGAAGGAAAAAAAATCCCCCCCCCCAAGTTTTTCACCATTATTGTATTAAATTGGCGATCTTTAAATATGTCTAGACTTATTTAAACATTGCAGTTAAGTTCAGTCACTGTTTTAAAAGCAATCAAATGCATGATGCCAAATATACTATTCTGGCCAGGCAGACCTTACTAATGTGTTAAAATACCCACAGTGTGATTATTAGAAACAGGGGGTGGGGATTTTGAAGAGTATTTGGAGTCCCTTCCGTTTTGACACATACCCTGTTGCAAATTAATGACAAAACATGTTAGCGATGGCCAATTACAGAGCGGTTTACTGATGCTCATTTTTTTCAGTTGAAAACAAAATCATTCGAGGCCCCCCCTAGGGAATCCCCCAGTTTGACGACCCCTGCTCTAGAGGTTCCCTTGCTACAGCAAAGAGCAGCGGGCAGTCCCGTCTGGAGCCCAGTTTCACAGAAAATTTATCATATTGCTCCTGCCCTACCCTCACACTCACTAACACGTCAGTCAAGAGTCAACCATATATCATTACATTGGGGCCAATTTTAACTTTCTTAAACAGGGAAATAAATAGTTCTATCCCACTGATTCAAACGCCTTCTTGAAGTCAGCCATTCAGAATGCCAGTGAGCCTTCTAAACTGTCTGTAAGGGCCAAAACATTAAAAAGACAGTGGATATTGTGTGACACGTTTCTGCATGAATGGGGATTGATCCGGTCGGACCAATGAGAATATCACGTAGGATAAACCTCTGGCTAAGGTTTTTCCCAATATTTTTATTTTCACATTAAGAAGGGATATCGGGTAATAGGAGGAGCAGTCGAAAGGGCTTACCCTGGTTTGTCAATCATGACTATTTCGGCGACCTGTAAATGGAGCAGGAGTTTCTCAGGGTCAAGTGACTCCAACACTACGATCTAACCGAGTCTGCAAGCTTATACGCACTAAGTTTAAAGAACTCAACGGTGAACCCATTTTGGCCATTTACCAGGCTGTAATTGGCTTAAAGCTGTTGTTATTTCTTCACTATTGATAGCTTCTTCAAGAAGTTCTCTTCCCCAGTCTACAAGAAACCTTACTGAGGGATCAGTGATGGAGCTGGCCAGTGTGTCAGAGGCTTGTGTGATCACTTGGAACATAAAGTATAATAATATAACGTGAACGCCTGTGCTATTTCCTGGCCACCACTAACTACTGAACCATGTCAGTCAATCAATTGTACCATGGGGTCCAGCCTATTGGTGATTCGAAATAGCCAATGTCGTGTCTTGTTCACCTTATTGCCCCTACTAACAGAGTGTGAAGTTCCCAAAATGTGCTTTTGTGTAGTTACACAAAATTTCAGCACAATTATTCGAAGTTATGCATTATTACACGAATGTGCATTTGTTATTAGTTGTGCCATATTTTAATACATATATGTGTATTAACCACTTGCTTGCCTTGGACGGCAAGGAGCCGCCTGTCACAAATGGGGTTTCTGGTTGGCTAGGGTATGCACCTAGGCCAGGCAGAACCCACCCACTCTAGTCAGGGCGAGGGAGTTACACACCCAAGGTAACCCCTGCTCACCCCCCTTGGTAGCTTTGCACGAGCAGTCAGGCGTATTCCAGAGGTCATGTGTAAAGCGTTTGCACAATACACACACAACACACGTGACACAATACATACACCACAAAGAAAACACCACAACAAATTATATAAAAATAAACAGTATTGCATAAAACATCATTAGACCAAACACAACATGTATCAGTAATACCCTTCTACACAAGCAGTTGTGAAAACATTACACAGGTTACTGGTAGTCTGAGAAAATAAGCAGTAGTCTAGTAAACACAAAGGTTACCAGTAATACTCTGCAAAACAAGTAGTAGTCAAGTTGTCATTCTCACCAAATATACACATCAGAATAAACACATTATCAGCATTGCCAAGACATCATCATAAATGCATGTAGAGTGAGACATTCCCTCACCAGTTATAAGCCCACCCTAATGCAGGTAATGCAAACTCTGCAATGCTAGTTAGCACAGTGAGGCAAAATGACCTAACAAATTAGAGCCTTTCCCCCACCAGAGGTAATGCGGAAAATAATTCAGTGGGCCAATGCAACATGTTTAGGAACCAACCACAACACCCTCTACACGAAGGTTGCAAAAACATCATAAATGCAAGCCATTATCCTAAAGGCCCCTTCTCTTATATTATACAAGGGGTGGTAACCCCGGCTCATACGTGGAACACACGAGCTCCCTTGCTCTTACTAGCGGAGGTACGGTAGTCTGGGATGCACGTGTCCCACTCTAGGAGCTCCCATACTCTGAGTGGAGAACATGTGGGACTAATGGTGGTAGGGCCGCCAAAAAGAAGGGTACTACAATGAGGGGTCAGTCCCACCTATGTTGCCAGCGGGGCACCTGTTTCAGTCCCCGGGCTCTGCTCCTGCAAGCCGGGAGACTCTGGTGTTTCCCCACTGAGGAGGGGAAGACAGGAACAGCATGGCAGCCACCGATGAACCTGCGGTGTGGCTATGTCCAGGGGGCAGCACCAGCTGGCTCCGTCTCTAGAGCCAGGGCTCCCTTACCCTGAGCCTCCGGGCTCGAGATTAGCAGCTCCTTCCTTTTGTAGTCCAGGGTGCGGGATTGGGCAGAGCTGATTCTGGAGGAGTCTCTTTGGTTGCTGGGCAACCCTTTGTTTTTGTTCTTGCCGCGTCTCTTGGCCTCAGGCGCGTGCGAGTGTCACAGAAGTTTTCTTCTTCCTCAGTGGGCAGCACAAGGGCAGGGTATAATTACACTCCGTTTTCCTTTTGCTCCAAACACACTCCTGAGTCAAACGCCGTGTTTAATACAAATGCTCACCACACGCTTAAGTGGAATGATGAGGTAGCGCTCCATATGCGCTAATTTCAACAATAAATCGCTCCTCACGTGCCCATTTTGACCAGAGGGCCAAGGAGTAGGATGCAGCACTCACCATACACTGAGGAAAAATTAAAGTAAGGAGCTACTCACACGATGGGCTCCACGGAAGCACTCAGGGGGACACAAAGGCAGGTGGTATTGGACAGGGAGTCCAGCAGCCAACAGGCAGGTAGGGACTATCTCCACAACCAACCCAGCAAAGCCAGTCCAGTTCAAGGCTAGTAGGGCAGCTGGTCAGCAGGGAAACAAGCGGAAAAGCGATCCTTAGGAGTCCTTTGGACCCCCTAGCAGAAGCCAGGCAGCAGGGCAACAAACAGAAGGGCAGTCCAGATGGGTCATTTTTGCAGTCCAGTAGCCTCTCTGGCAGAGGTTCAGTCCCAGTTTCAAAAGTGTCTGAAAATGTGGGGGAAAACCCCCTGTACTTATACTCATTTTGGCCAGGCTCCACAAAAGGGGGAGAAGGTGTTCCAGGCGGCCCTAACTGGTTCTAGGAGTGTCCCCTCTCTCCTCCAGCACAGGATCAAGACATCAGTGGGGGGTAAACAAGCCCTTTGTGTGAGGCCTGGGCACAGACGTACAAATGCAGGTGTGCCCCGCCTCTCCCTCTCTGAGCCCAGGCAGACCATTCAACATGCAGATGCACCTCTGTGACACCTCCACCATCCATGTGTACAGGCTGTCTGAAAAGTATGCACAAAGCCCAGCTGTCACTCTGCCCTAGATGTGGATTGGAGTCAAGCTGCAAAACACCAGAGTCATAAGCACAGAGAAATGCTCGCTTTCTGAAAGTGGCATTTCTATAATGGCAATAAAAAAATCCACCTACACCAGTAAGCAGCATTAGTCCCTACCATTACAAACATACCAAACATGCCTACGCCAACCCTCATAGATCAGACAATACCACTTAGATATATGTTAGGGCATTTCCAATGCAATCCTATGAGAAAGGCATCACTCACAGTAGTGAGAAACTAGATAGGCTGTTTGTCACTACCAGGACAGGCCACACAGCCAGGCACATGTCCTGCCTTTTACCCATACCACAACCTGCTCATAGGGCTAGCTAGGGCCTACCTTAGGGATGACTTATATTTAGTAAAAGGGGAGTTCTGGGCCTGGCAAGTGAATAGCAGGCCTGAGACAGGCTTGAAAGGCTACTTCTGTGGGTGGCGCAAGCTGCGATGCAGACCCATTAGTAGCATTTAATTTACAGGCCCTGGGTATAGAGATACCACTGTACAAGGGACTTACATGTAAATTAAATGTGCCAGTCAGGCGTAAGCCAATCATACCAAGTTTAGAAGGGAGAGTACATACACTTTAGCACTGATCAGCAGCGGTAAAGTGTCCAGAGTCCTAACGTCATCAAAAGGGTTTTAAAAAAAAAATAGAGGGGTAGGAGCTGCCACCACCATGGGCATAGTCATGCCTCCACCCCACCTGAATTAGGCAACAGTCTTTCTGCTCCCCCTGTGGACTAAATGGCAAGCAAGAGGGCAATAGACTCTTTTGGGTGTTGATTTTACATATTAGCCAGGAGAGCTTGGCTAATTCCCAGTATTGTCCCGCTTACAACGGTGAAGAGCTTCACATTTTAGGCTTGGGTAGGCTGCCTCCTGGAAAAATCTACTACACCCTGACACTTCTGAAAACTGGACATTTGGGGGAGTAGAGTATAGTGTGCTTCACATGCACCATACACCATTTTCTTATCCACAATGCCCTGTAAACTTCCAACTTTACCTGAGGCCATGCATTTTCCCTACATTTCTGTGATGGAAAGTTCTGGAATCCACAGGAATTGACAAAATTCCTACCTCCCAGCGTTCCCCCACCTGTGCTGACAAAACTCTGCCCCACGTATGTGGATGGGCCTAGCCCCAGTGACAGGAACAAATCCAACTGAGGTCAATAGGAGTCTTCCCACAAGGGCTCCCATTGTTCTTGGTTTGATTCGACCCTGTAGCAGCACAGTGGAAAACGTGCTGCGGTATTGTGGAGCCAAGTCTAATGCAGATTCACAGGGGACCCCCCAGCGGTGCTGACTTCTGCACTGCAGTGGCTGATTACAACCAAAACCACTGACAGACTGTCGGGATCTGACATCCTGATGGAGACAACGGTCTTTTGGTGGCTGTGGTGGTCTGACCACCACTGTGAGTCTGGCAGTCTTGAGACCTCCAGACTCGTAACAGGGCCCAGAATCTATTTTCCTGATTTTTGTTCATTATTGTAATATTCCTGTAACTGGGAGCTTTGATGACTTCTTTGCAATCTTAACTAATTTTATGAGAAGCACTACTTAATTTTCATTTTCTATTTTGTCCGTATTGCATTTTACATTTTAATAAGTCTTCATCTTTTTTTCCTAAATTTCTGATCTCAAACTCCCTTTTTGGGTCAGCCCTTTCTTATTAAATGTATTTGAATTGCTGTTTTAAATCTTGTCTCTAGGGACACAGTATTCAATCAGACCATTTGTGACCATAAAAAGCACTTGTACATCTGGCTCTTGTACAGTCTGGCCTCTGCATCTACCTCCAGGCTGTGGGTTGTCTCAGGCCCCAGGGTATCTTAAACAGTCTTCAGCAGGTTGGGGATGGAAGACAGACCTCAGTCTGCAGTACCTGCCGCTCCTCTGCTGCTGCACAGATATTTCAGAACCTGGGGCCGAGAGGAGTTGCAGGATTAATGATGACATTCACGAGGAGGGTGAAAGAGCTCTCTCAGACTGCACCCGCCATCTTTTCCAGCCCACCTGTTTTTTTTGTTTTTCAGTAACAAACTCTCATTTTTGTTTGTTTGTTTTTAAAAACTAAAATGCTTGGTGCATGGCTGCCTTTAAGATATCGGCTATTCACCTATTCTGCAGTGCCTTCATAGGAATCTCCATAATGGTAGTACCTCTGAAGGCACTGAGATCTCCGCTGAGCTAGATATGGTAGGCAGTAGTAAACCAGCGTGGCAGGAGCAATGTCGTCTGCCACCCTGCCCGACAATAGTTAAAATCAGGCCCTTAAATTAAGCAATTGGATGCTCTTGAGCTATTTTACATTTCAACCATTTTTGGCCACTATCGTTTTGAAATCAACGCCTGTAAGGTGAACATAGTGCTAAAAGGTGAATTTGCTTTGTGAGTGACTGCAGATGATATAAAATCTGAGGCAATATGACTGATATAAATATGAGCATAGATATATTTTGTCTATTGGAAATGTCTGATAATGGAGCTCTATTTCAGATGAAACCATCCGCCTGTGAAGCCTTTTGATTGTGTTCTGTAAGTTGACGCTTCCCGCTGCACAAACACCTGCATCATCATTTCATTTCTATGAATAGCAAGTATTTGGAGAGCACCAATGACGAGATGCGGGATCAAAGTGATGTCAAATAGTTTCATTCAGCTGTCAATTGTCATTTATCTTCACAAATTAAATATTTCAAAGGTGTTGTCTTCTGCTCCCTGCTGGCAGTAGCTCTGTGGCTGCTCATGTGGAGACGCCTGGCTGCTGTGTGAGTATGCAGCTCTTTGCCGTGACTGAGGAGAATCCCAAAAACCATCAATTGCAGCAACATTTCACCAGCAAGCTGAGCATCTGCTGCTCTGGCTTTTGGAGTCAACAGAAGTGGGCAGGGTGAGGCCTGTGGCTCATGCGGCTCAATCAATACTTAATTTGAGTTGGTGGTTGCCTGGGGGGCCCAACAGCACATCCTTTTTTGGGGGGGGGACCGGTACTCACATTTCCTCATTGAACATTTCCTGAGAGCAAGAGAGGGAAAAACAAACAAGGGGGACATAAGGAGAGAGAAAGAGACAGAAAATCCACCTGCACCACCACACAAAACACCACCATGGACCCAGCACCACACCATGTCCTGAACTTTTGAAGCCCCATCACCAGAGAGGACACCTAAAGACTCATGAACTCCATCCACTTGGAAGCACCCTCGGATCCGTGTCCTCATCACACCTTCAACCATCCTGGCCAGCGCAACCATAGCACTTGAGCTCTGCCGAACTATCAACCGATCCTTCCAGACCGTGACCTTCCCATCAGACTGGAAGCATGCTGAGATCAACCCGCTACTCAAGAAACCCACCCTCGACCAAAGGGAGCTGAAAAACTACAGACCCATCTCTCTGCTCCCTTTCTCAGCCGAAGAAATGGAAAAAGCCATCAACCAGCATCTCATCGAATTCCTCAAGTCACACCAAATCCTAGACCCATCCCAATCCGGATTCAGAAGCAATCACAGCACCCAAACAGCACTTCTAGGAGCCACGACAACATACGCACCATACTGGACCACGGAGGCATGGCCACACCCATCCTTCTTGACCTCGCTGTCGCATTCAACACCGTCTCCCTTTTCACTCTCTGCGCCAGACTCCACGACACTGGCATCCGAGATGAAGCACCGGAATAGATCAGGTCCTTCATCACCGGAAGAACACAGAGGGGGTTATTACAACTTTGGAGGAGGTGTTAATCCGTCCCAAAAGTGACGGTAAAGTGACGGATATACCACCAGCCGTATTACGAGTTCCATAGGATATAATGGACTCGTAATACGGCTGGTGGTATATCCGGCACTTTACCGTCACTTTTGGGACGGATTAACACCTCCTCCAAAGTTGTAATAACCCCCAGAGTATCATACTGTGAGAAAGTAGCCTCTTTCTAGCCTTGTTACCCCCACATTTGGCCTGTTTGTGACTGTATGTCAGGGTGTTTTCACTGTCTCACTGGGATCCTGCTGCCAGGGCCCAGTGCTCATAGTGAAAACCCTATGTTTTCAGTATGTTTGTTATGTGTCACTGGGACCCTGCTAGTCAGGACCCCAGTGCTCATAAGTTTGTGGCCTATATGTATGTGTTCCCTGTGTAGTGCCTAACTGTCTCACTGAGGCTCTGCTAACCAGAACCTCAGTGGTTATGCTCTCTCATTTATTTCAAATTGTCACTAACAGGCTAGTGACCAATTTTACCAATTTACATTGGCTTACTGGAACACCCTTATAATTCCCTAGTATATGGTACTGAGGTACCCAGGGTATTGGGGTTCCAGGAGATCCCTATGGGCTGCAGCATTTCTTTTGCCACCCATAGGGAGCTCTGACAATTCTTACACAGGCCTGCCACTGCAGCCTGAGTGAAATAACGTCCACGTTATTTCACAGCCATTTTACACTGCACTTAAGTAACTTATAAGTCACCTATATGTCTAACCTTTACCTGGTAAAGGTTAGGTGCAAAGTTACTTAGTGTGAGGGCACCCTGGCACTAGCCAAGGTGCCCCCACATTGTTCAGAGCCAATTCCCTGAACTTTGTGAGTGCGGGGACACCATTACACGCGTGCACTACATATAGGTCACTACCTATATGTAGCTTCACAATGGTAACTCCGAATATGGCCATGTAACATGTCTATGATCATTGAATTGCCCCCTCTATGCCATCCTGGCATTGTTGGTACAATTTCATGATCCCAGTGGTCTGTAGCACAGACCCTGGTACTGCCAAACTGCCCTTCCTGGGGTTTCACTGCAGCTGCTGCTGCTGCCAACCCCTCAGACAGGCATCTGCCCTCCTGGGATCCAGCCAGGCCTGGCCCAGGATGGCAGAACAAAGAACTTCTTCTGAGAGAGGGTGTGACACCCTCTCCCTTTGGAAAATGGTGTGAAGGCAGGGGAGGAGTAGCCTCCCCCAGCCTCTGGAAATGCTTTGTTGGGCACAGATGTGCCCAATTCTGCATAAGCCAGTCTACACCGGTTCAGGGGACCCCTTAGCCCTGCTCTGGCGCGAAACTGGACAAAGGAAAGGGGAGTGACCACTCCCCTGACCTGCACCTCCCCTGGGAGGTGTCCAGAGCTCCTCCAGTGTGCTCCAGACCTCTGCCATCTTGGAAACAGAGGTGCTGCTGGCACACTGGACTGCTCTGAGTGGCCAGTGCCACCAGGTGACGTCAGAGACTCCTTGTGATAGGCTCCTTCAGGTGTTACTAGCCTATCCTCTCTCCTAGGTAGCCAAACCCTCTTTTCTGGCTATTTAGGGTCTCTGTCTCTGGGGAAACTTTAGATAACGAATGCAAGAGCTCAGCCGAGTTCCTCTGCATCTCTCTCTTCACCTTCTGATAAGGAATCGACTGCTGACCGCGCTGGAAGCCTGCAAAACTGCAACAAAGTAGCTAAGACGACTACTGCAACTCTGTAACGCTGATCCTGCCGCCTTCTCGACTGTTTTCCTGCTTGTGCATGCTGTGGGGGTAGTCTGCCTCCTCTCTGCACCAGAAGCTCCGAAGAAATCTCCCGTGGGTCGACGGAATCTTCCCCCTGCTACCGCAGGCACCAAAAAGCTGCATTACCGGTCCCTTGGGTCTCCTCTCAGCACGACGAGCGAGGTCCCTCGAATCCAGCGACTCTGTCCAAGTGACCCCCACAGTCCAGTGACTCTTCAGTGCAAGTTTGGTGGAGGTAAGTCCTTGCCTCACCTCGCTGGGCTGCATTGCTGGGAACCGCGACTTTTGCAGCTACTCCGGCCCCTGTGCACTTCCGGCGGAAATCCTTTGTGCACAGCCAAGCCTGGGTCCACGGCACTCTAACCTGCATTGCACGACTTTCTAAGTTGGTCTCCGGCGACGTGGGACTCCTTTGTGCAACTTCGGCGAGCACCGTTTCACGCATCCTCGTAGTGCCTGTTTCTGGCACTTCTCCGGATGCTACCTGCTTCAGAGAGGGCTCCTTTTCTTGCTCGACGTCCCCTCTCTCTGCTGGTCCAATTTGCGACCTCCTGGTCCCTCCTGGGCCTCAGCAGCGTCCAAAAACGCTAACTGCACGATTTGCAGCTAGCAAGGCTTGTTGGCGTTCTTTCGGCGGGAAAACACTTCTGCACGACTCTCCACGGCAAGAGGGATCCGTCCACCAAAGGAGAAGTCTCTAGCCCTTTTCGTTCCTGCAGAAACCTCAGCTTCTTCTGTCCAGTAGAAGCTTCTTTGCACCCGCAGCTGGCATTTCCTGGGCATTTGCCCATCTCCGACTTGCTTGTGACTTTTGGACTTGGTCCTCTTGTTCCACAGGTACCCTAGATTGGAAATCCACAGTTGTTGCATTGTTGGTTTGTGTCTTTCCTGCATTATTCCTCTAACACGACTTCTTTGTCCTTAGGGGAACTTCAGTGCACTTTGCACTCACTTTTCAGGGTCTTGGGGAGGGTTATTTTTCTAACTCTCACTATTTTCTAATAGTCCCAGCGACCCTCTACAAGGTCACATAGGTTTGGGGTCCATTCGTGGTTCGCATTCCACTTTTGGAGTATATGGTTTGTGTTGCCCCTATCCCTATGTTTCCCCATTGCATCCTATTGTAACTATACATTGTTTGCACTGTTTTCTAAGACTATACTGCATATTTTTGCTATTGTGTATATATATCTTGTGTATATTTCCTATCCTCTCACTGAGGGTACACTCTAAGATACTTTGGCATATTGTCATAAAAATAAAGTACCTTTATTTTTAGTATAACTGTGTATTGTGTTTTCTTATGATATTGTGCATATGACACTAAGTGGTACTGTAGTAGCTTCACACGTCTCCTAGTTCAGCCTAAGCTGCTCTGCTAAGCTACCATTATCTATCAGTCTAAGCTGCTAGACACCCTATACACTAATAAGGGATAACTGGGCCTGGTGCAAGGTGCAAGTACCCCTTGGTACTCACTACAAGCCAGTCCAGCCTCCTACACATACTACCGCCATTCACGTCAGAACCCAAAGACACATGCTGCGGAGTGGCCCCAAGGATCATCACTCAGCCCGACACTTTTCAACATCTACATGGTCCGGCTAGCGAAGATCATCAAACAACACAGGCTAAATATAGGCTCCTATGTCGACGATACCCAACTGATCCTCTCCCTGTCCGATGACCCTGTAAAGGCAGAGAGAAATTTCCACAATGGGATGAGAGCAGTCGCCGACTGGATGGAAGCCAGATGCCTCAAATTCAATACGGACAAGACGGAGATCCTCGTAATCGGCTACTCCCCTTCCACCTAGAACGACTGCTGGTGGCCCACTGCACTGGGAAACGCCCCTGCCCCCATGGACCACGCACGCAATCTGGGCATCATCCTGGGATCCTCTCAATCCATGACCCACCAAGTCAACACCGTCTCCTCATCATGCTTTTACACCCTCCGACTCCTTCGAAAGATTTTCAAGTGGATTCCCTCTGACATGAGGAACACAGTCACCCATGCATTCATCACTAGCAAACTGGACTACGGCAACGCAGTCTATGCCGGCATCACTAAGAAACTACAATCAAGACTACAAAGAATCCAGAATGCAGCAGACAGACTCATCCTGGACATCACCTGAAACAGTCACATCTCCTCCCACCTCAGAGACCTACACTTGCTCCCAGTCAACGAGCGCATCACATACAAACTCCTTATCCACACCTACAAGGCACTACCGAACATAGGACCGGTGTGCCTCAACCACCGCCTCGCCTTCTACGAACCCAAGAGACAACTCCGATCTTTCCAGCACACCCTCGCAGCCACTCCCAAGATTTGGAAAAGCACAGCAGGAGGAAGATCCTTCTCCTACCTCACAGCCCGGACATGGAATACACTACCTCTCAAACTCAGGCAGACCACATCACTGAAGCAGTCCAGGAAGGACCTCACCACAAGACCTGGCTCTTCGATTGAGCAGCACACCCGCAAACAGCGCCTTGAGACCCTACAAGTGACTAGCCATGCTTTAGAAATCACTGATTGATTGATTGAAAATCATCACAAACAGAGAAAGCAGGGACCTGCAAGAGTGAGAAAAAGAGGTAGGAAGTGTCTGGCAATGGAATAAAGAGGCATGAGGTGGATTTCAGACTACACAACCTTGGTATTCACAGGATCTTAGTGAAATTCAGGGAGGTGTGAATCTCAAATTCCCAACTAAAAATAGCAGTGGGCCACAGGGTGAATGTATGAGGTGACCAAGGTTCAGGATGGACTTTTCCCATGAGGAGCAGGGTCAGTACTGGTTTGCATTAGGTGAGCATCTGGGCATGATTTAGAGTGGACAGGCACTCTGTTGCATTGGCAACATGTAACCTTTCCCTCAAATTCAATGTCCGCCGAACCAATTTTGATTCGGGTGGACTGCAAGTTTTATGCAGAGTGAGTAAAATTTACTGGCAGTGTAAAACTTCCTTCAATGGCCCAACTTAGTAGGTGTCTTTGGAAGTAAGCCACCGACTCTCTGCCCTATCTAGAGTAGAGGTTCAGATGGCTTTTTTTGTCTTTTTTACTGATCATCACTGCCGGAGTATATCCTAGTGGTGAGGAGCAACAAACAAAAGAGAAAATACCCCAACATCATGGGAGTAAACTGGTGTGGTATGGTCATTAGTTGTTTTTTATTATTTTCAAAAACAAATTCGCACTTTGGGAGTTTGTATTTGAAAAAATAAAAAAGTTTGAACATCAGTGGTCATATATGATGGAGTTGTCCATTAAATGTTTCCTATGCTGACAGGAAACACCACAACAGCAGTTACTGACAATGTTGGGCTGGTGAACATCTCTACATTTGATAGGTGGAGTAAAGCCAGACCTCTGCCACTCTGTCTGCCTTTACTCCAGCAGCTAAATCCTACATCAGGCCCTTTGTCTAGAGTGGCACAATGGGCCAAAAACAGTGGATTGGAATGGTACCCAAAGGGACTGCCAGTGGGTAGACTATTTGCAAGCAATCATCCAATCACCTTTGGGTGTTTGATTGCCCGTAGTAGGTTTGGAAACCTGAGACTAGTATGCCTTTCCAAGTCTACTTCTGCCATTATTTGTAAATTATAAAAAGTAGTACACATGTGTCCATTCAAGGAGTACTTTTATGGGTGCAGATTTACTACTTGTTTGGTAAACCAGTTAATAAGGGGTATAGTTACAAAGACGTGACACAAAGTGCTACAGCACGCAAAGTTGCTGCCCTGCATTGCGTCTCTTGAAATGAGCAGAACTGTGCCATTTCTTCGAAGAAATTGCATAATTTCTTCAAACAAATTGCACAGTTCAGCCCTGCTGAAGTATTAACATATTTTGGGCTTCCTAGTTTTTGTTTTATGCATGAAGGCAGACCTCGCTGCACAAAAGCTGTCCTTGTAAGCTTTCTTCTATTTGTATGTGTACTGCAGACTGCAGAATGCAGCACACGTTTAGAGAGGGAATGAAGAGGAGAAATAAAGATATTTCTCCTCATCACACCTGCCTCAGGCAGTCGCACCATTTTGGTTCAAATCCATGTCTACAACTCTTTGTAAATATGGGTTTACGCCAACACCCATGCACCACCCAGGGAACACCTGCCTGACGCAAGGCAGCACAGTGCCCTTCGCTGCATTACTTATTATTTCAAAGCCAAGAAAATTAACATTTGCCTGGTGTTGTAAATACAAAAGGGGATTTTGCATCTTGTCCGAGGTCATCATAAAAGTGACACAACCTATATGTAAAATCTTTGTAAATCTTGGCCTATGTAAATATGGCTTTGCGTCAAAATCCACGGGTGGATGCATGGGAATATTAATGCACCACCCATGGAGCTGGACGCAAAGTAACAATGTACTTTTTCTCAGAGAGCTACACAAATCGACATTTGCGTGGCTTTGCAAATACTAAAAAATCATTTTACATCGGGCTGCATCAAAAAAGTGACGCAAAATCTTTGTAAATCTGGGCCTAAATATGTTTAACTTCCTGATTGAAAAAATTAACAAGTTAAAACCTCTTAGTCATATCAGGATGACAAGAGAAACCAAAACAGACATAGCAGACTTGTAGACAGTTCAAGCTGTCTTTAGTCCAAAACTAAAAACGATTCTTTGGGGTTCAGTCGTAAATGGAATAAAGCATCGTAGAACATTGTAAAAACATAGAAAATACATTGAAAAAACACAACACATCTATAATAAACCAAAAAAGAGTTTTAAAATAAAGGTTTGTGTTGTCAGAAAAAGCAGAAGTTTCAAATCATAGGTTTTTTAATATGATGTTGGTACCTATCTGGTAAGATAGCTCAGTTGATTAGTACATTAGTTGTAGAGATCTATGAACAACCTGACATCTATGCCCTTAGATAGTTCAGTTTCATAAAAAGTGATAATAATAATAAGTGGGTTGTGTACAAATTGTAATAATTATTACTGATAGTATCTGTAATATAGAGCACACTTTTATGAATTAAACCACTTAGTCAAACAGCTCTATAATTTGACCAGTTTATAGCCATGTTGATAAAATAATTATATTGCAAAAAAGATATTTTGACCATAAGAAACAAAAACAAAAAATGTATGATAATACAAATATATTAATTATATAATATTATTTAATATAAATATTTAATACAGAGACAAAATGTGACTAGAAATTAAATAAACACAGTGGGTACAAGATAATAGAACAGTTTTAAAATACAATTAAAATGAAATGCTGTATCTGAATTTGAACACAGCTTTAAAAAAACTAACTATTACCAAGCTTCTCAAATAAGAGCTGATCTGGATTGTCGAAAATTCAGACTTCAGGAAAAGGGTCCAGACAGTGTCTGCAAGATTGTGGTGGGAAATATCAAATGCTGAATATCCAAGGACCACAATATTGAGGGACAAAATATTGAAAAGTAAGTGCACAGAGGAAGGTTTAGATCCACTCTGTACCTTGAAGATATATGTCACCAATGCACATATATTTAGAGGTAGGTATAGAAAACATATACAAAATGTACCTTTTGATAGTTTGTCTCTCGAAATTCTGGTCACAAAATAGTGACCCTTTTTAGGGTCGAGCCTGCGTTGCATTCGCTCGCGCATGCGTATCGCAGCGAGACGCTTTAGTGTTTAGAAAAGGGCTCGGAGCCCTGTCGACGTCACGTCCGTGTTTTTCATTGGTTCATGGGCTTGCCTATTAAAATCTGCTTGCTTTCATTAGTCTAAGGCATGCATACATCATGCCTTTTCCGGTGGCTAGCCCTCCTCGAGCGCATCGACCAAGTACAGAAAAGATGCGAGGCTCGATGTTTTCTGTCCGGCTCGTGGACTACTTTTTCTCTAATTTACTAGTGCGATTTCGCTTGGCAGAAGTCGAGCACTTTACATAGTTAATTGCACTTTTTCGGGTTACGTGTATAAATGCACTTTTGCCGATAGGTGAAAAGTCGGGTTATGAGTTTACAACGCGATCAGCTCTAACATGAGCAAACGCGAGACCCGTTGCATTGCAAATGCTTGTTTATTATGTTTTTGATATTTCCGTCTGCGAATAGCAGAAAAAAATACATCACAGAATAGAGAGCAAAGGTGATTGCACAGGGGAGAGATCACATAGGCATGATGGCAATTGTTCAAGGGTTGCCCGGCTTCTGTGAAGCACAGATTGTAATGAATCATATCTAACCTGAAACTGGTAAGAAGGTATCTCTGGTGGACATTTAGAAGCTAAGCTGTGGCTCAATATGCAAAGCAGGTTTAAAAACAAAACAAGAAAAACAGTTTTAACAAGAATGGGGGGTCTTACAGAAGGTTTTAGTAGTTCACTCTCCTCCCTTAAGGCATGTCTGCAGCACAGAAATGCATTTTTGACCCACTGCAAATATCGTCTCCCTGTACAAGTACGATTAGGCAACATGTCTGGTCTTCTGAGTTTGTAGCACAAGTGAGTTTTGATATACTTCAGCCATGGTATCCTGTGTGCTCTGGAGAAGTGCAATTTTGGTTGCACCCCTACATGTTTCAGAAGTAACCTAACCATGTGAGTAACATTATATACACTGTGCCTTAACTTTATTAATGTAGAGTGAAGCATCACATTATATTATTGAAGGTGCATTCACTGTAGAAGCTAGTGTTTTCATTTATATGTGTGAGTTCTAATCTTTAGCTCTAACATGACATTTGTAATTCTCAGTCATATTGATACATATATCAAGACACTTAATTTATTGAAAGCACATTGCCCATGTGTTCATGATTTCATTTCTCATGTTTTCTATTTATTTTGATATTATGCTTGCAATTATACTGTATTGTTTGACAAGTTTTTGAAAGCTCATATTAGTTGTGGCCTGCTAAGTTAGCATGAGCAGACCTTTGCTTTAATGTGCAAAATGTATTTTTGTGCTTTGCTTGTTTTTCTTTTGCAGGTGTGCATTTGTTGTTTGTCAGTTAGAGAAAAGGGTATTCTGTATTAGAGATAGCGAGGCCTGAAAGGATTTTTTGGCATGACCTGAATGACCTAATGGACAGTGGAACCATCTATTCTTTCCATTACTGGTGTGAAGATGCACAAGGTTAACCTGGCCATTAGTGCTCTGTGGGATGGGAGAAGCACTCCATGTTGCGAATGCGCTCTGTGAGAAAGAGAAATAATTGGGTTTCTTGTTACGTGTTCAGGAGATATGGATGCTGTCTGAAATTTCCACATTAATTTACTGTTCACATTATGGCAGATACTTTTACACTCCTAGAGGTGCTTGTCCTTAATGTGCATAGCTTTGTGCTAACACTGGATTCTTTATTTTCTGAAGACTTTTACTGAAGCCTTTGCAATGCTGACACCTGCCTTACTGTGTCCTAAAACCCTTAAACTGTGTCCCATTTAGTTTAGATCCTAGCTAGGTGTCCCTACTTTTGTTCCTGCTGAATAGAAGAAATCTGAATTCTTTTAACAAATGCCAATTCTTATTTCTTAGTTTTTGCGTTGCTGTGACTGTGATTTTTATATGCTTCATGTTGAGGAGAGTGAACTTGTTTCGGCACTTTAGTTTGCCCACTCTGATTTTGTACCTGTGTCATCTAATTTTAATATGCTAATATATTGGAGGGATTACCAATTTTAAATAAATTTACTAAAGTTCAATATTGATTCATGGTCCTGTTTGTGCAGCCAAATGGGTTTCATGAAACTGTAAATTGTGAAATTGATGCTAACTTCTATGCCTCCCAATATACTGTAAAGGTCCAGGAGAAGTCTGACCACCGCTTTCATGCGCACTCTTACAGCTCCTTCTAGGACTATGCAGTCAGTAACGATGTCCCCCTTTAAGAATGTTTGTGGTTTACCCATCATAGAAACCCAAAAAATAATCAGGCGAAGTTTGATATTGTCATCCAAAAGGGTTGTCAGAGTTCACTTTGACAGATATAATCAGAACTGCTTTGGGCTAACGCAAGCAGGTGTCTGAAAACCAAACATTTGTAGACTGATAGCGCTGTCATAACCCCAAATTGCTGCCCCATTACAAGCGACTAAAACACATTTGATGTACAGGTTTAATAGGCTTGGAACTCAGATTGGAGACAAAACCAAAACAAGCATTTGCAATGCAACGGGTCTCGCGTTTGCTCATGTTAGAGCTGATAGCATTGTAAACTCCTAACCCAACTTTTCACCTATCGGCAAAAGTGCATTTATAAATGTAACCCGAAAAAGTGCAATTAACTATGTAAAGCGCTCGACTTCTGCCAAGCGAAATCGCGCTAGTAAATTAGAGAAAAAGTAGTCCACGAGCCGGACAGAAAACAGCGAGCCTCGCATGTTTTCTGTACTTGGTCGATGCGCTCGAGGAAGGCTAGCCACCAGAAAAGGCATGACGTATGCATGCCTTCAACTAATGAAAGCAAGCAGATTTTATTAGGCAAGCCCACGAACCAATGAAAAACACTGACGTGACGCCGACAGGGCTCCGAGCCCTTTTCTAAACACTAAAGCGTCTCGCTGCGATACGCATGCGCGAGCGCATGCAACGCAGGCTCGACCCTAAACAGCCCCTATGGATTTAACAATTGAGGCCACCTGCATGTCACTAGATGGTACCAATTCAAGGAGCAGGAAAAGGGGTCAACTACATAGGAAAAAAGGTCAACTGTGTTAATAATCGTCCCCTTAATCTTTGGACACCTTGTCCTGGTCGATTTAGGACGAATCCCAATAGAAAAAGATTTTACAAGATTAGTTGTTAGATAAATATGGTTCATGAAATGAGCAAATGAATCAACCAACTTATTTAAATAATGTGGGGTACGGGCCAGCAAGATCATGTCATCAGCATATAAAAGGACTGGTATAGCACCAGGGACAAGTTTTAGCATATGCTGTCCTCGAGTCACTAGTATGTTGCCCAAATTGTTAATACATAGAATAAAAAGAAATGGAGGAAGTATGCAACCTTGGTCAACCACCTCAGCTAAGCTTAAAGGACTCTGACCGAAGAGTTTAAATGAAGTTGGTTTAGTAAATAACCAAGGTCTAACATTCAAGTAGATTGTTTTAAATTAACTCAAGCAGAAACAGAGCTCAAAGAGGCAGCTGCTTGCTTGGTCACTGTATATTTGTTTAAATGAAGGTGGAAGTTTAAACACTGCTCAATAGTACCCCAGGACTAGAGCCACGCTGGATATGAGGATGTTATTGTGTATGGCCCACTGAGACAGTCAGTCTGTCCATTCGAGCTCTCGCAGCGACTGTTACCACTGAGTCTATTAGGGAGATAGGGCAAGAACAATGTAGGTCACCCTTAGCTCCCATTTTATGAACAGATATTATTATGAATATGAAATTAGACCATGACTCAAGTAAAATAGAAATACAAGCCTTATTGAGGATGTTAGTTATAACCGGAGACCAAAGTTAGTTATAATCGGAGATTAAAGGCCTGACTTAAATTTGTAGAGGTCCATTGAGACACAATCTGGACCTGGATGATTAGCACTGAGACAACTATCAATTGCAACTATTAGATCCCTGTAAAGTAAATACCAGCGAATGAGAGGGTACCGTGAAAGTCAAGGTGTCAATAGCTTGTAATGATAGGTGGGCGGAGTAGATGTTAGAAAAGTGCTGTATCAAAAAGTCAGCCTGAAAAGTTACATAAATGATAGGCTTAAAGTTATTACAATGAAAAGGAGAATTATTCATTTTCTAAAAGGTAGACTTGTCTTTCAAGGCACAGCATTTTTGTAAGTTGTTCCTTGCTTCCTCTACTAAAGTGAATTTTCAAAATGTCAAAGCATTCTTATAGTCAGTTCTACATGCTAAAACTTTAGAAATGTTTTTTCAGAGTTGTCGAAAGAATACGGTGAGCCTAGGTTAAGGATTTATCAAACCATGCCTTGAGCTACTACCTCTTACAAGCCAAAGTGAGGGCTAGTCTAGCTTCTCTACAGATTAGGTCAAAGGCAACCAAGATTATGATTGCTGCATTGGTTTACAATGGTATCCGAAGTAGTGACTCGTTCCCTATCAAGATGTGGTCAATCTTACTATGTCGCTCTCTGCTTATAAAGGAGATTATATTAAGGTAATCGTGGCCAGACACCGTGTGCGTAGGTGAGGTTAAAGGAATGAATTAGATAATTCAATGATTCACCTTGAAGGTTGTGCCTAAAGTGAAAGGTAACTTCAGCCTCGAGGTGTGTGTGTCCTGGGGAGTACGAGCACACGTGGGCAATAGAATCCTCTTCCAAAATAATACTACATACATGATGGGAGGAATCTCTGAAAGGTTCTAATAAACGAAAACAATTTTTAACATTCCTGGTATTTTTGCAGTCAAAATCATAATTGTGAAAATTTAGTATGAAGATATTCTGCAATGTTCTACTGCTGTTGGGTAATACTTGGAGATTTGGCAGGTTGGTTAACAAAGTTTTAACCTTACAGTTTAAGGACATGGCCAGAGATAGATTAAGCCCAGCGTTTGCCATTCCAGACCTTGAGGGAGTAGCAGGAATGGCATGTGTTGAAAAAACTTCTAAACAAAAATTACACCTGGCCCATTTTTCCCTCAAAATAATGTCTGTGGATTGTTTTATCAAAGAGACCAATTTGTGATTATTTATCTTGCTCTGCAATTGTGCAATATTCCAAGAAAGAAGGCTGACTTCATTGCTGGTCTTTTCAGACAAGTCATTGCAGGTTGATATACAATAAGATAAATTTGTGGGTTGTCTGTAAGATCTCTCTACCACAAAAGATGATGGGATGAATGCTTGCAAATAGTCTAACCACTGGCACAGTTTGGGGCAGCACTCCCACCCATTATTGTTTGCCCATTGTGCCACTGTACACACCGGCCTGCCTTATGCAAATCAGTACTAACCTTGTTCCTTATGGGAACATTCTCTTTGGCATTGCCAGACCAGGCCCACCCCAGAAGGAAACACAAGCAACCCCAGGCTGGTTTTGGCCTTCTCAGTGAGATATAGCTTGGATCGTATGGCAAACGGAGCAAGGGAACACGCCTGGGCCTATCTTTGGCCGCTGAGGGAGCTACATCAACGACACAAAAGGCGATGGGAGGACTGCTTGCAAACAGTCTAACCAATGGTAATCACTCAAAGTTGCATGCCAATTGTTTTTCGCCCATTGGGCCACTCTAGACAAAGGGTTACCTTATGCAAATCAGTATGCCCCTCTGGAGAACATTCCATCCCAAACTGCCACACGAGGACCCCTCCAGAAGGAAAGTCAAGCTACTCCAGACCGGTTTCAGCCATGTTAGACCTTGTGAGTGCCATGTCGCTTGGATCCTATGGCACAGTGAGCCAGGAACTCACATCTGGACATATCCTTGGCCATTTTAGTGGGTTGCAGCCTTCACACAAAAGGGGATGGGAGGAATGCTGTCACAAAAAACAGGTGTTGGGAGTAGATCTACCAGGCTAAACCCACATTTTATGTGTTTAGCCTGTCGGAATTATCAGGGATATCGGGGTAGCAAGAGTTGTTTTTGAGGGGGTGTCATGTGTTCCATCCCTTGCAGGTGGCAAAAGTCGCCACATCCATTATTATTTTAGTTGTTGTTGTTGTTAGTGTTATGCAATTAATATGGGAGCTAAACTGCACTAAGGAAGAAAAACATGTCCAGAAGGACTTGCATCGAAGTGGGCAGTGCGTACCCAGTCATCCTATCACACACGCCATCATATCGCAATATTGCACTCCTGGCATTAAAGTAAGGCAATATGTCAGATTGTAAACAACAAATAAACAAATATATGGTGTTTTTACAAAACAAAACTCTGATAGAGGTTTCGAGGACCTAAATAGCCATCAATAATGTCAGGGATCATTGACTGTGATATACAATCAGCGACAGTATAGCAGCGAAACAATTTGTGGTTGCATAGCACACTGCACTGACACCACAAACATTTAGGGTTCATATAGAAAGTGATCCCATAAGAGTGTTGTGATGGGAAACTCGGACAAGCTGGCCATGATTTTTATTGAGAAAATGCAAGATGCTGAATTTACCGACAACCACAAACCCTGGCCCAATCCTGACCCCCGTCCCCACCAACACCCAGACAACCTGCCGAACACTCTAGTCCAGTGGTCTCCAAACTTTTTAATGCCGCCCCCCCGCCAAGTTGGAAAATTAAAATCCTTGGGCCCCCCTCAGAATTTTTCACAATTATTTTATAAGGATGGCAATGTTTAAATATGTCTAGGTTTACATATCAAACCCCTTGCACCTGTTCAGTGCTGCGAGTTCCTTGGACGTAAGGAGAACATTTGATTATAGTTAAACAAGATGACTCATTGTGCAAATTGTCTCTTAATTGTGCGGCAAACCGAGAGGAAGTCTTGGAAACCGGTGGTTCACTTCTCCCTTTCACAAGGGAAGTGATTTGCCGGGCACGTGACAACTTACTGCTCATCACCTACGTCATCATATCATCACCTGCATCTACCGCTCAGTTTCGGGTGGTGCCTCTGCAGGCGTGTGTGTGACATCTGCCCACACCCAGCGGTGAGACCACTGCCTGCCAGGTTTCATCAGCTAGGGCACATGCAACAAAGTGTAGATCCATCTAACAAGCCAATGTGGTCACCATTTAGAAATCGTGCTCATGAGGGTTAATTAGGATTTAGCAAACTAAAGTGTTACAGGCTTCTTGCAGGGCCTGTTTGTGTTTCTCCATGCGTATGCTTTGGCAGGGCGACCGTGAACTAGCTGCAATCAACTGGCGACCTAGGCAAGCCAGGCAATCGATGCACCCATTTTAAAAAAAATGTGTTCATATATTTATTCTTTTTTTGAATTTGGCCCCCACTTTACAGGGCATCCCATGCAACTACCGAGTTTCACTAGATAGTGTCGCTGTCCCTGCCATGTCCTAAAGTAGAAATGAGGCATTTTTAGTGAGTGAGTGTACTGCACTTTGGAAAACAAATAGATAATCTGAGTCCTGTGTCATCTTGTGCTGTGGCTTATGTCTCAATGTGTAAATTTCTGTTACCAAGAATGTACCTTCTTTTTCAATTAACTATAAACCAAAGCCCCTCACTGCCAATACACCTGCCCCTCTCCCTCCTCACCCTCTGTTAACCCAGCCCACCCACTGGCCTTTGTAGTTGGGTCCAGAATGCTGCTTGTTGGGAATTCTCGAGCTCCCACCTCCTTGATATTATTGGTGAAGCTACGCCCCTGACTGTTTCCAAAGTTAGAACTTTGCATTCCAACACGTGTGCTTCAAGAGGCCACTTATCACGTGCTGGCTGAAGATGTTTGGTTCATGTACCAATTTTATGAATCATACTTCTGATGTAAATCAGCAATTTTGCGGCCCTTCAAATAAATAAACATATATGGCAACGTCTTCCTGGGTTCTTTTTAATCTTGTAGGAATTCCACTCAGTTTGGAAATTATTGTTTTACCATTGCAGGAGGTGAAAGGTTACAAACTCTCTTCAAACTTTGTATTATGCATCCATACCCATCTGCTCCCAGAGCTACACCTTTCCTTGGATGGGCTGCATCTTTCTGGGCTTCATTTGTTTATCCTTCTTAAACTGAGCAATTGTACATTGGGTTCGACACACAACATCTTCATCGACATCAATCCTATGAAGAGCTTAAGACCAAGGTAGGCAAGTAGTTAGATGAAACACTGGGCATTGGACAAAGATTTACACAAATACCGTCTTGAAAGTCTTCCAGAAGGTAACTTGAAGGTGTATCTGCTGTAGATTAATGGGGAGAGAATTCCAGAGGAAACAGGCAATGACTGGAAATGTTTTTACCCATGATTCTTTGCTACACACCTTGAGATGAAGCCAAAATAGGTTTTTGAGCTGAATTCTGCATTCTAGCCGAGCGATTGCCAAATGAGGACTTATAGGTCAGCTTGGGAATTTTAGACTTATTTTGTGGTGTTACTGGTAGGTGGTGCATCTCTCACAAGTGGTTAGAGATATGTCTGTTCTAAGGCATGTTGGGAACAGCCCTTGCTGCAAATTTCTGCAGCACCATTAGAATCAATTGTGAGGTTTCTGCATGTAAAGCTTTTCCATAGTCCAGTTTTGTTCCAACCACAACCCTTTGAACGCATGCTCCATTTTCCTGAGATAGTAATAATTGGGATTTACGTAGACGATGAGGTGGTAGTTGGAGGATGGTTAATCTTTCAACAAAAACAACTCCCAGTATATTTGCCTTATCTTTCATTTACATTTTGACGTCCAGCATTCAAAAGAAGTTTTTTTTTTTTTTTCTAAGCATAGGAAGCCAATAAAGATGTCAAAATGTTTCTGTTCAGCTTTCTGGAGGCAAGACCACTCAGAGATGAGCAGATGTAAACTAGTTGATAAGTTTCTAACCATCTAACATGGTAACCCTGAATCTGGTCACAGCTTTGGCATTTGACCATATTATCTTTTAATTCTTGGCAAATTACTTAATTTCTCTGTGGCTAATTTGTAAATGTGTAGTCTTTGTTTAATGCCCGCCCCGTTTGTATTAGGGGATCACAGGTTCATGCTGTTCTTATAAGAGGTGGAGTTTTGATTGAGTTTGTGGTTCGATATTCAGTAATGGCTCTGACAAGCAGTGACAGGATGCTGGCCATAGTGCGCCAAAGCCTAGGACATGTTCGTTATTACTGCACAGACATGAAAGCCACGACCATGGCTACACCAATTCCAGATTTTCCTGGAACAAGAGTTCAGAGGGCTCAAAGTAACTCGCAAAATGCATGAAAAGGTTAGCCTTAAACACTACAGACTTCCTTCGGGTTGCAGTAAGACCTAAGGAGAAGGCACCCTGTGTGCTCTTGTGCAAGCTGGTTTCCATGAACAGGCCATGAATGGCCATTGTGGCCAAAAAATTGCAGGTACCAAACGCTGCAATAATTTAGGATGCCAAGCTCTGCTTTGTTATTCCTTTCACTTCCTGCCAACGAACAAAGCCCCATTCGTGTGGATTTGTGCTATATTTCCCGTTATGGCATAGGAATTTGGCTTTTCAGAAAGTTGGCTCCAATACTGCCTCTGTGGCAGAAAGATTACCTTCATAATTTTGCCAGTACCATGGTAATAAATAATCTGCTTTCAGTTACCTAGCCAAAAACGTGTAATCCAAGAAATGTAAATCTAAAAGCAGAAGAAAATACTATTTGAAAGCCCCATTATCTAAATGATATGGGTGGTCATTATGACCTTGGCGGACCTGCCCCTCCACGCCTGCGGTTGCGGTCAGTCCGCTGACAACATCGCGGTGCAGGACCGCCAGATTATGACAACTGTAGTGAACTGGCTGCATCGTCAGTTCACCACCTGTACCGCCAGGGGGTGGGATCGCTTGGCCGAAGGTTGATCACCTTGGACCCGGTGGTCCACCTAACACCGCCCGCGGTATTTTGAGTATCCTTACTGCCAGGGATTCTGTGAGGGCAGCCCCGCCACAAACTCGCTCAGAAATCCCTGGCACTAAGGATACAGGACTCCCAAACCCCCCCTCCATGTAGGAGCCCTCACCCGCCGCACACAGGCATTCACACAAGACACAGACACTTGCACACAAGCACACACAACACCCCTTCACCCACCTCCATTCACACACACACACACACCAATTCATGCACACAACACTCAACAACCCCCCCTTCCCTGTCGGGCGATCGCCTTGCCTGGTGGGGAACGGGGTCCATGAAGCTTGCTCCGCCGCCATCACCCCACCAACACAACACCACCACACCGTTTACAATGTTGTAATATGGTGGGTGGTATTGTGGTGACGTGGCGGTAGCGACGAAGCAAGTTCCACTGGACCGCCGACCGCCAGTATGGCTGCTGGCGGCTTCCCCGCTAAATAGGGGTGGAGAGCAGCCAGCAACCATAATATGGTGGTCTGAAGACCGCCAACACTGACGGTCATATGGTGGGCGTGACTTCCGCGGTCTACGAAATAGACCGCTGAAGTCATAATGAAGGCCTTGGTGTCTGATCATTTAAAACAACTATTGGCCAAAAAGCATTTAATTATGACATTTTGGCTTTGCCAATGCTTATTTTGTTTAGGAATGGTTTTTGTAAGAACACACGCATTAAATGAAAACAACTATTCTCAAAAAAACACTATGGACCAGATTTACAAGGTCCTAGCACCACTGTAGCCTCACTTTTTGTGATGCTCCGGTGGCACTGTGTACTGCGCTGTATTTGAAAGGTGGCGTTAAGCCACTTTTTGTGGCTTAACGCCACCTTGTAAATACAGCTCCTTGACATGTAGCACTTTGCGTGGAAGGTACGTGCAGTGGGTGTTGCTGTGGGCGTTCCAAAGCAACACCCATTGCATTTTGACACTGCCCCAGATTTACAAGGAATTGTACAACTGTGACAGCACCAAAATCTATTGCCACCCCAGGGATGGCGTTAGCATGGTGCAATGAGGAGAAATGGTTTAATTTCTCCTCGTTTTTTCCTCTTTCTGTGTGTGCTACATTCTGCAGCACACATAGAAAGAGAAATCCCCATTGAAGATTGCTTTTGTGCAGGAAGGTATATAAAAGCACATATTGCTCCTTTAGTCCCTGGTACTGAAGTAAACAATTTTGTGTGTGGATAAGCAAGTTGCGCAAGATCAGATCGCCTTCATTTGCAGTAAGGTTAGCTAGTGGCTGTAGTGGGCGGACCTCATGCCCAATGCTGTATCCCGTGATGGGGGTAAACGAAATGGCAGTGACACGGACTACAGTAGACCAGTGGACTAAGAGAGCTTCCTGAAAGCACCTGCAGGTAAACATGAACAGTAGGTATATTCTTATTAAAACTTAAAATAATGACTAAAGGCCAGACCTAAAAAAATTAACCCGCTTGCAAGAGGATCGCCCATAGTCCTCTTTGCTATGTCATGCTGCAAGCAAGTGGCATGCTTTGGGTACACTCATGCCAGTGGCCACTGTGACTGCTGGAGCTCTATATGCATAAAGCAGGGCTGACGGCACCTGAAACAGGCTGAAACTAAAATCAAAACTAAACCCTATGATATGATCTGTCATAATCCTACCCTCAAAAGTAAATAAGGGTGCATTTATTGAATAAACTCTGCGTAACAACACAGTGCCGGGCAAAGCCTGATATATATTAAAGAAACAACACTTAAGTTATTTTTAGGAATGTCAATCAATAACATTAGGTTTGGAACAGTGTTGAAAACCTATGCACTGTTTGAAGCTTGCATTAAATCTGGAGAAGGTTCAACTGACAGAATGTGGCGGGGCGGGGCGCTCTGTCGCCCCAGTCGCATCAATGTCAGTCTCAATGGACGGCCAGTGTTTTGGTTGTCTGAGGCATGTGAGAGGCTTGCTGCTGTGACAATGATCCCTACTAGAAGGACCCTCCTCCGAAGGTTCATCACTTAGGGCCCTTTCCTCTGGTACCTCCCTCCCACCAGGAAGGGGAGGTGCTAGCAACAAATGCATGGGGGTGGGCAGTGGGAAAGTGGGTGGCTCTTCTGTGGTCTTCTAACAAAACAAAACATGGTGGCTATAGGAACATTTACTATGATGGTGTTGTTTATTCCCTTTTCTCCTTCAGCATGTTGTGCTCCTTCCATGAAGGAAATTGTGGGAACAATTAATGGTGTGAGATCCTCAGGGGCAATGAGCCCGGATGAGGTCCCTATTACTGTAAATAAAAAGGAGCCCTTGTTGTGAGCTGCCTATTTTGCATCTCTTTTTTGCTTACTGTTACCATCATGGGGTCACTCCCCCTTCGTGGTCTGGAAGCATTTTAATTCAGCTATACAAAAAATGCCCTAGACATCCCTCTGGTAATTACTGCCATATGGAATTACTGGGTGCGGTTGGGCAAATATTTGCTAGGAGCATTTAGGAGCACTTCACAGAATGGGGTACAGGAGAAAATCCTCCCTATTGAGCAAGCGGGTTTCAGGAAAAAGCGCTGCACATTGGATAACATATTTTTGCTGCAACTCATAGTGGAAAGTATGTCTTAATTTGTGGGGTTAATGTCTATGTGACGGTCATAGATTTCTCAACAGCCTTTAAGAGGGTAGAGCGGCCAAAACTCTGGAAAAAAATAAAGAAGCTAGGCATTCCTGACATTCTCCTCTCATTTATAATAGCCATGCACTCCTCCACATGATGCCAGCTGCTAGTAGGGAGGGATTAGGGATTATCCTCAATAATTCCAACAAAATAGGCTGAAACAAGGTTGTCTGTTGGCCCCACTGCTTTTTTCACTGTACCTCTCGGACCTCCCTAATTGCTTTGCATCTATTAAGGAAGATGGTCCAAAGATAGGTGGCTGACTCTTTCCTTGTCTGATGTATGCAGACAATATTGTAATTTTGTACCTAACATCCAAGGGTTTCAAAGATAAATTGGAGTCCCTTCAGCAGTATACTGCTCAATATTATCTCAAGATTAATTTCTAAGAGTAAGATACTGATCATAAAAGGACCT
Source organism: Pleurodeles waltl (assembly GCF_031143425.1). Taxonomy (NCBI): domain Eukaryota; kingdom Metazoa; phylum Chordata; class Amphibia; order Caudata; family Salamandridae; genus Pleurodeles; species Pleurodeles waltl. The sequence continues at coordinate 150,521,796 of NC_090441.1, read as the reverse complement.
GTAATTATTTTTGGAGTATAGGTTCAGAGGATTTGGAGATTGTAAAACCCTATCCTTATTTGGGGAAAGATGTCGCTGGCAACACATTGGATTAAGCACATGTTGAATATTGTTCCTCTAAGGCTTGTATCTATGCAATTGGCTTATGTGCTTTTTTCACTGGAATGGGATGAAGACACTTTACCAGCTGCTCTCCATTTTTAAGGTGAAAGTCCCTCCAACTCTACTATACGCTACAGAATCTATTAATTTGACAAAATGGGACTTTCTAGATAAAAAGGAACAGCAAAAACTACATAAATTGTGTAATTAGTATGTTTCAACCCCAGCAATGAAATTGGAATTTGGTTTGACAAGCTACTATGTACAAGGTTTAGCAAGTGTGAGGGGTTTCATGAATTGTTAAGTATTTGGCTCAGACTTGGGCAAATATTATGTTTCTCGAGATTTTTCCTTGGTGCTGAGCTGGTTTGATATCCAGGAAAAGGTCTTGTCCTCCCCCGTCACCTACAGTTCAAAATCCATCTAAAGGGCACTGCTAATACTGTTAGTTATCAGAGAGACCTAATGTATTGTACATTGAAGAAAAGGTTAGAAGTGGTAACTCTGTGTTGCCGACCCAAGGTAGCCCAGAAGTATCCGGCCCGGAACTTTGAATGAATCTGCTCCTATTAAATAAACTAACGGCAAACTGGTCCTCCTCTGTGAAATCCGGGAAAGATCGTAACGCGTAACTTGGGGATCCAAAATCTTAATCATGTTTTGTTTGTTTGTCCTGCACTATTACTTCTGCGCCTTTACCTTTTACGGGCTGTGTTTTTAAAGAACATTAAAAACTTTTGAGGCTGCACAAGAGTTTCTCTTCCAGCCGATAAACGAAGTAATTTGTATAAAATCTTTTTTATTTTTTTAAAAGTTTTATGAATCTTCATTAATCCATATTTAGGATGCTTGCTGTGGTGGGATGAGAACTTTTTTTGCAGCTGGTCATAATGATGTATTTGCACATAAGTGTAATATTTTAGGGTTCTATGAATTTATCCAATCTGTATTCAAGTGGCTGCTATAGAAATAAGATCACGTGTACAAATGCTTCATAATGTTTATGCTTGTTTGTTTATTTCTTTAAACAGTGTAATTTTCTAGTGTGTTATTTATGGTATTGTTATGATTTTATGTGAACCTCTTTTGAGCTCCAAATCATAAATAAAAAATTGAATTGAACTGAAAAAAATGAGTTGATTATTTTGAATATTTCAATTTTTTATTGTACATTTTTGTTATTATCATTGTTGTTATTGTTTCTCTATTTGTTTACAAATTAAGCAACATCCTTTGTACCTTGTTTTTTAATTGGCTGATTCCTCAGAAGGTAAGTTCCTATCTCAGGGACCAGCAGAGGTGCTACAGGCCTTTTACCCATGCATCCACTGACCCTTTCTGAGTGGATTCTGAAATCGTGGTGCGTCCTAGGCGTGGGAAAGTGGCTCAGCAGAATAAATGTGTTCATTCTGTTTACCAGATAAATTTGGGCAGATCAAACTTACTGAAATTTATTAGGGGAAAAATGCCTGGTAAATGTGAGGAACCACATAGTATGCCCCAGTTTCAGAGAAAAAGTCTGAATAACCTTATTTTTTGAATTGGATAAATAGCAAACTTCAGGGTATTGTTATGTGTTAGATGCAATAATTATTACAGCAATAGTGAAGGTGTCTTAGGGCCTAACTCAGCATCTACGGGACGCGTACAGTACAGTAAGAGTAAGATGTGTATGAGACACAAGTTCCATAACCTGGGGTCAGCAGTATTGTAGTACATATACAGCAACACTGACCCTTCATACTCACTCTTTGGCCTGGTGGCAGTGGTATTTTGATAGTATCTGTGCCGTAGAACTGATGTAAAATGGCTGCTGGCAGCAGTCACTGATTTCTGTACTTTACCAGACCAGTGTTCCACAGGACATAGAGAAACAGCTGCGGCCCATCCTTTAGGGCGGAGGGGCCACGCCCCCCCCCAGCTTTTGACCCTCATGAAGGGTCTCTGTCAGGTTGAGCAAAGGTCAGCCTGACAGACACTCTTCATCTTCAGATCAGGCAGCCAGGATTGAGACATGCGCGATTTGCGCAGACTCCTGGCTGCTTGAGCTGATCTCTACTGGGCTGAAGAGGTCACAGCTCCTATGAGTGTGACCTCCTAGTCTCAGCAAAGGTGCCTCGAGGCCCTTCCCATTGGTGACGAGGGGAAGCGTCACCCATTGACTCCGACATGGGCGCTTCAGGTTTATGCCCTGAAGCGCCTAGGGCGAGTGTCAATCAGTGACACGTCGTCACAGAGTGGGGAGGGGTCAGTAGTCTCAATGACCCAATCCCACTCTGTGACGAAGTTGGGACTGCTGCCTTCCCTCATTGGCTTACCTAAGGTCAGCCAGTGAGGAAAGGCACAGTCCCAACCCTCCTGGGACCTCCGAGCTGAAGGTAAGTGTGCATGTGTGTTTGTTTTTTAAATGAATGTTTGGTGCGTGCGTGTATGTTTGAATGTTGATGAGTGTTGTGAATAGATGTGCGTGTGTGAATGAATGAGTGTGAGTGTGCTTAAGGCCGCATCCCCCTCCTTAAATTACCGGCCGCCACTGTAGAGGAATAATTCCCTGACGCAGTGTTTAGTGTTGGGGGCCCTAGGCCCTCATGCTAGCTCAGGAACTACACGGACACATGGTTACTGTACTGGTAAATGGCCCAGGGCACGTGCACCCAGCCCCTTTTATTAGCCAGGTCACCTGACAGGGGGCACCTGTGATGGATGGGTGTGGGGTTTGTGGAAGCAACAGTGTGAGCCCCGCAGTGCATCTCGGTTCAAGGGTGGCCACAATATTGCATGCTGTCAATGGGATTTCTTTTGTGGGGTGTTACTGGCCACATTTGTACACAGTTTAATGCCTACAAGAGCCAGGCCTTGTAAATAGTGCTAGGTAAAATTTTCGTTACACCCACCATAATTGTGTGTACTCCCGCCATTTTGCATTAGTCTTTTTACGAGAAATGTCTAAGATGATGCCATCGTGTCACATTGTGTAATTTTCTGTCTGTTCAGGGAAAAATCTTATGGGACAAGCACGGAAGCAATGTGAACGAATGTGCGATTTAGCGCTGTTTTTTTAGTGCAAAATGTGTCCTCGCATCCAAAATAGACCCAAGGACGCCTTTCAAAATAAATAGTTGTGCTTACTGCTTAATTTGCAGTTATCGTCATTCTATGTAATTTTCCAGAAATTTCACAGAATTGTGCAAAGAAAAAGTACACAAATTTCGCACACCTCTACTTGTAAAGAATTACTTTCATAAAATGAGGAGACGGACTCTCGTGGGATTCAAAGAGGGATTCTTTTTTTCTTAAATGTTAGTTTATTTAACCATAATTGATAATGATAAAAGAAATAACAATTACAACAAAATCTGAAATTTGAAATACATGGCATAGTACAGAGTAGAATAATGCAAAGGTGATTCCCCACAAATTTTTTTTTATCAACTCATAAATACATTGCTTCAAAAGATTGTTTAATTGCGTTGTAGAGAGAAGGAGAGTTCCAGAGATATTTAGTCCATTTGAAGTAAAGACGAACTTGAAGTTGAAGTAAATTTCATTAATCAGCAAGGAATCCAAACAAATGGTCCCAAGTTGGATGCAAAGTCAGATAGAAGTGTACGTTGATGCAACAGCCAACACGTGTTTCGCCCCTTTGGCGCGTAAGCGGGGGTTTTCTCAAGGCTATAGAGAATATATATAGGCAATATAAATCATAAGTCAGAGATATGGTGTCAGGTGTGAAGGCATGCTGCTAATGCAGATTGTGCGTTATATTATGTGCTTCTTCTAAAGAAACCGGTGAATTAAAACAAACCCAATCCATTTTCCCAAGTGTGAGCCAAAGGCTTAAAATGATGAGAACAAATACTTTTGGTGTTTTAAAGAGAACGAAGTTATAATACTTGTGCTAGGCTAAATAATAAGCGGGGCAGGAGGTAAGACCAAAGTGAATGTGTACTGGCACTCACATGCTATTAATGGAGGTTGAAAAGAGACATGCATGAGAAAAATTATATGAGGCATCATATAATATATGTTAGTACACCCCTGTTCATAGCCACTCTCCCACATACATTTCATTTGTTTTAAAGCGCTGGTAAAGGCTGGCTTTACTAATCCACCCAGCTATCCACATAACATACTAATCTGCTCTTTGCAGCAGGCATATTAACCCTCTGCAATACTTAATGAGAAAAAAATGTCACTAGACAAAACTCCATCTCTCTTTCTCTATGGAACATTAATCACAAGAGTTATCTTGTAATTAATTTTATTTGCTGCCTGAAAGCTAGATGCACAAGGAACTCTGCAGCCGGTTCTTTTAAATGCTAAATTAGGGTAAACACAGGGACCCACCTGAGGTCAGTGCCCCCCCTGCTGGTCAGTGCCCAGTTTGGCCGCATCAGTCGCGCTGCGCTAAAGCTGGCCCTGCCTACTACGTTAAGAGAGGGTTGTTTCTAGAACAGTATTTTCCAGGGATCGGGGATGTAGAACCTTTCTTGCACCTACGCCTCTCCGGATTGACATGTTGATTTGGTTATAGTAACCAATGTTTTTTGTGACTGCTAACAGCTGTTTTCTTATCTGCATCTTAGTTCAGTCAAAGCACATTTTATGTTTGTTTTAAATGCATTTATAAGTTTACCTGCTAAATTCTTTAAGAGATAAAATGGTAGCAAAGATCTTGGTTGCCTGACGTGAAATTGCTACTTTTGTGATGGTTGAGCAGGGCTGGTCCAGGAATGGGCTTTAGTTATTTTGATATGATGATATGGACTCCGATGCTTTCATTTTGTCATTGTTAGAAAAAAAAATCCAGTCTCTAAAGAAATCATCTGAGTTAGGCCGTGCATTGCCTGACAGACAGTAACAACGTTCAGGAAAGTACTCCAGTGTTCTGTGGAATTACCACCCTGATGATTACAAGTTTAATCAGATGTTGACTTGCACCCAATCCTATCATCCGCATTTTTATATGCACATTTTCCAGCTGTTAAAAAGGACTTAAAGAATACCTAAAATGAGGGAAAATCATGGACAACAGTCCTTATTCTGGGCTTCCAAATTGCAGTAGCTGGTTAATATGGTGGCAGTACCACCTAGTAGTATCCACCCACTTTCCCAGCTGACTCCTGATGTGGCCCCAAATCGCTTATCTTCCACATATCCAATTTATTGCATGGCAGTGTCTGAATTAAAAGTGTGTTTTTAGGCGGCGTGGCTTGGACAAAGGAGTGCATGGGTGCCTGACTCCATCTCTACTCACAGCACGGCATACGCTGATCCCAACTACTTAGAAGCCTACTCTCGCAAAAGAATTGGCCTCTACGGCCATCGGAAGGGGCCCTGCACTTGCCAAGAATCACTAAAAGATGGTTAGACCGCTCGGGGAGCCTTATTTTATACTTTTTCCAGAGCCGCACAACCACGATTCAAAATGGCAGAACAAATGGCGCTCTGCTCACCTAATTCCCTAACATCTACTTACCAACTCCAATAGCTGATATCCACCGCTGACGCCTGATAAATATGCACCCAGAACTTTGTATTCTGCATTAAAGTTACTTTACTCCTGACTACCAATGAATTTCCTGACCTTAAGATGGCGGCCGGGCGGCACCTCCACTAATAGTGAAACTTGCTAACAAATTGGACCCTACGCACTACAAAATGCAGCCAAAGTGCTAAATGTGACTTCACACTGTAAAAATATATACAAGGATACCATTTCCTGGCACTAACCCCAGCATGGAACCTATTTGCAGGGTTTCCGCATCTGCCAAGCTCTGTTGATTGCTCCTATGGTGAAAGCATATTATGGAGGTCTGCAATAGAAGCTGACATCAGTTTCTGTATCAGTGGAACTCTGGCGTTAGGATTCTCAGAGCCCATCTACCTCATCCTTAAACAATGAAGACATCAGTCTGAAAGTACACGTAGTGGGTGCTTGATTGGAAGAACTACAAGACCCATGTGTCTTACATGGGCTAGACCCCCGCTCATCTGCTATAATAATTGCTGCTGCATAGACTCAGTCATCGCTCTTGACTGTGATAACTATCAAAGAGGCGGCCAATAACGTGATCAGTATTTGCACAAAACACACTACCGGCTACCAGGACTTTAACGTACACCAACTTTGATATTCCACTACCTGTCTGGATCGTGGGATTGCCCCTTCAAACAACAGAGTCCTCAGTTGTGTGCATTTCTGAAAATAGATCACGTTTCATTGTGGCCTCGACCTCACAACCTTAGTTTGGTACACTCCACACGAGAACCCATCCAAACTTTACTAAGTGGAAGTGTTGTGTAGCCATTTTAGTTATAGCTCCATGCACGTTATTTTAGCATTCTAGGCCTGCCACTGTGCACTTTAACCTAGATATATTTTATTCACCTTCATTTTATTATTCTAACAATAGCCACTTTTGTGGTCGTTTTATTTCTCTCTATATAACTGTTTTTTCCTTGGCCAGCACTCCGTTCTCAAACAAGACATTCTTGCTCACTCTGTGCTTCGTTCAAGGCTGTAGTAAGATAGGTTGCCGGTGAACGTGGTACAAGTTTTGTCTCTGACATTCATAGAAAAACACACATCCTTACGTAGGGACATTTTCTCAGAACATCAGCTGTTTTATTATAAAAACACTTCCCTGTCTCTTACACGTTAAAGGGAGATTCCAGCCAGAGAACCACAACTGTATGCTGATTGCTGAACGCTTCACTACAGCTGCTTATGCAGACTTAGGTGGTCATTCTGACCCTGGCGGTCTTTGACCGCCAGGGCGGAGGACCGCAGGAGCACCGCCGACAGGCCGGCGGTGCTCCAATGGGGATTCCGACCGCGGCGGTAAAGCCGCGGTCGGACCGGCACCACTGGCGGGCTCCCGCCAGTGTACCGCCGCCCCATTGAATCCTCCACGGCGGCGCAGCTTGCTGCACCGCCGCGGGGATTCCGACCCCCCCTACCGCCATCCAGATCCCGGCGGTCGGACCGCCGGGATCCGGATGGCGGTAGGGGGGGTCGCGGGGCCCCTGGGGGCCCCTGCAGTGCCCATGCCACTGGCATGGGCATTGCAGGGGCCCCCGTAAGAGGGCCCCTACATGTATTTCACTGTCTGCTGTGCAGACAGTGAAATACGCGACGGGTGCAACTGCACCCGTCGCACAGCTTCCACTCCGCCGGCTCGATTCCGAGCCGGCTTCATCGTGGAAGCCTCTTTCCCGCTGGGCTGGCGGGCGGTCTGAAGGCGACCGCCCGCCAGCCCAGCGGGAAAGTCAGAATGACCGCCGCGGTCTTTCGACCGCGGAACGGTAATCTGACGGCGGGACTTTGGCGGGCGGCCTCCGCCGCCCGCCAAGGTCAGAATGAGGGCCTTAAGGCCTTAGCTGAGGTATGGGGGATTATGTCTTCCCAGGGGAACCTGAAGGGCAGAATTAGAGCTTAACATGCTGTGATCTATTATAGCCTAGGTGGGAATTAGTCTATTGACTCTAGCGACAATATAGTAGCATTATTTCTATGCTTTACTCTCCTTGTCACCATTTTAATCTTGTCATGCTGTATTGTCCTGGTTATTGCAGCACATGCTTTGCTATCTAAGATGCAATCGCTTCATTAAAATCTTATTGAAATATATACTGCCTCTGTTTGTCATTGTGTATGTGAGACCATCCAACTCCTGTATTTGCTTCCTTAAAAAATAGCTCCCTCAGGTCACTGGACTGAAATTTGCTAAGGACTTTGAATTAGAAAGAGCCCTTAGGGTCCTATCCTTCAGGCCCTCCAATAGAAACAGAACAAGACCAATAGTATGTAAGCCACTACGATTCCAACATGCTGAAGCTATCCTATCATATATGTGTAAGATGAACTGGAATGAATGCAAAATCCACATATCACAAGACTACTCCAAAACAATAGTAGAAACCAGAAAGGGCTTCTTGGCTTTACGAGATAGACTAAAAGATATGATGCTCCAGTTTTCTCTCGCAGGTCACGCGAGATTTAAAATCATGTTGAATGGCAAGTTCCACACTTTTGATGACCCCAACGACCTGAAGACTTTTCTGGACAAGATCTATGACCATGAGATGGACTTCTCTAAACCCATCTCCAACAAAAGGATAACATGATCTAATTTTTGATCTAATGGATATTTCTGCTGTCCCAGTTTTTTGATCTTGGACATTCCTTGTAACAATATTTGACCGTAATTTATAGTTATTACACTTAGAAAAATTGCTAGTATTCTATCCTATTCACCTAGGACTCGGAGTTTGTTAACTCCACATTTTGGCGTTAATAATTGCTGATACTTAGTCCTCCTACCATGTTAGAAAGTGGTACTCATGCAATGCTTCTTCCATATCGACTTTGTTGGGGAGTGTGGGGCGGGGCAGGGTCATACAAGGTGATGGAGAAATGGGTTCCTCAGTTTATTCTTCTTCTTTTTTATATCTACATTGTTGGACTTTTGCTTTTGCAGGGTCATCCCCAGACTTTTTTGCCTCCTGCCTCCTATATTTTTCTGACATGTTGCTGTTGGCTTTTCAACTCTGAGCACTTTACCACTGCTAACCAGTGCTAAAGTGCATATGCTCTCCTGTTTAAATTGTATGTAAGTGGTTTATCCATGATTGGCATATTTGATTTACTAGTAAGTCCCTAGTAAGGTGCACTAGAGGTGCCAGGGCCTGTAAATCAAATGCTACTAGTGGGCCTGCAGCACTGGTTGTGCCACCCACATAAGTAGCTCTGTAATCATGTCTCAGACCTGCCACTGCAGTGTCTGTGTGTGTATTTTTACACTGTAAAGTCGACTTGGCAAGTGCACCCACTTGCCAGGCCTAAACCTTCCCTTTCCTTACATGTAAGGCACCCCTAAGGTATGCCCTAGGTAGCCCCAAGGGCAGGGTGCAGTGTATGGATAAGGTAGGACATATAGTAATGTGGTTTATATGTCCTGACAGTGAAATACTGCCAATTTCGTTTTCACTGTTGCAAGGTCTGTCTCTCTCATAGGATAACATGGGGGCTACCTTTAAATATGATTAAAGTGTAGATTCCCCTAGAGAAGAGATGGACAGGTGGAGTTTGGGATCCCTGAACTCACAATTTAAAAATGCATCTTTTGGTAAAGTTGATTTTGAGATTGTGAGTTTGGAAATGCCACTTTTAGAAAGTGAGCATTTTCTTGCTTAAACCATTCTGTGACTCTGCCTTGTTTGTGGATTCCCTGTCTGGGTCAGTTGACAGTTGGGTTGTTTTTCACCTCACACCAGACAGTGACACAAAGGGAGCTGGGGTGTGATCTGCATTTCCTGATTAGCTATCTCTGCTAGGAGGGAGGGGTGGAGTGGTCACTCTCATCTGAAAGGACTGTGCCTGCCTCTGACAATGCTGTCTCCAACCCCCTGGTGTGTGTCTGAGGCCTTGCCTGGGCAAGGCAGGATTTCCCAAGAAGGTGTGAGTCCCCTTTGAAGAAAGGTGACTTCAAAGACTAAAATGGGTATAAGAAGGGCACCCAAACTTACAAACTTTAGAAACACTTCTGGAATCAAGGGGAACCTCTGCCTGGAGAAGAGCTGATCGCTGAGGAACAAGTGCTGCCCTGCCTGTGACTGTGCTTTGTGGAGCTTTCCTGCAGTGCTGCTTCTGCCAGAGTAAGAGGGCAAAGACTGGACTTTGTGTGCCTTCCATCTTGAAGAAGAAATCTCCAAGGGCTTGATGTAGAGCTTGCCTCCTGTTGTTGAAGTCTCAGGGATAGCAAAGACTTCTTCCTGCCAGCACCTGGAGTCTCTGGAGAGACCCCTACTCTGCTCTGTGGTGCCCTTCCAGTTCCTGGGACCCTGAAAGGAGAGGCTGGCAGCCTAAGGACAAAAATACACGCACCGAGCACCGTGCGGAGAAAAGATCGACGCGAATCCGATCGCGGCTGAGAAAACGACGCAACGCCGACTCCGCAGCTGAGAAACGACGCCGCTGGAAACGCGACCGGGGAATCGACGCCCGGAGCAGGAGAAACGACGCGCAGCATCGCTGACGAAGGCTGAGAGATCGCAACCAGCGCCGCGGGACTTCGGACCGTCGCGTGGCTGGCTTTTTCGACGCGCCTCGCCGAGCCGAGCTGTTTTCGACGCATATACCCGTGCAGGGTTATTTTCGACGCACACCGCCCGTGCGGGGTTATTTTTGCCGCAAACCAGGTACATTTTCACGCTAGCAGCGCTAGTGTGGTGTTACAACTACCTAAAGACTCTTTTTATTTTAAACCTTTAAAAAAATCATAACTTGACTTGTGTATGTTGGATTTTTGTCGTTTTGGTCTTGTTTTGTCTAGATAAATATTTCCTATTTTTCTAAACTGGTGTAGTGTCATTTTGTAGTGTTTTCATTAAGTTACTGTGTGTGTTGGTACAAATACTTTACGCCCAGCACTCTGAGGTTAAGCCTACTGCTCTGCCAAGCTACCAAGGGGGTAAGCAGGGGTTAGCTGAGGGTGATTCTCTTTTATCCTAACTAGAGTGAGGGTCCTTGCTTGAACAGGGGGTAACCTGACTGTCAACCAAAGACCCCATTTCTAACATTGGTGACCAGCGGTCGGGATTTGGACTTGTATTTGTACTTGACATACAGTAATTAAGTGTACACTACTGTTTTGATCTCAGACCACTACGTGACCACATACTACTTGTCTTGTGATTCTGCTTTTTGTTCTCTGATGTCCTCCTGGAAGTATTGATAATATTTTTGGACTTTGTTTTTTGGTTGTGAAGCCTTTGCAGAATGGAAGTCAATTTCTGGCACCTATTTATGTATAAAAAGTGGCAGCTTAAAGCATTTTGCATGGAAAGGGGACTGGCTGTGAACAAGAAATCCAGAAGGGAGGATCTTGAGTCAGCCCTGTTTCAGTATGAATTGAAACGTTGTCAGGCAACACCACCAAATGAGTCTGAGGAGGATGACTACTCCGAAGAGGAGGAAACAGAAAGAGATGAGTGGCTCCTAGCTCGAATCCGGAGTCTGGAAGAGCTAGATGCAGAGCTTGAGAGGGCTGAGGAGGAGAGAGCCTTAGTCCTGGAAAAAGAAAGGATTGCAGCTCAAGAGCTGAGCTGTGAAGAGCTGAAGCTGGAGGCCATGAGGGCTGAGTCCAGTTCAGATGGTGGCAGCAAAAATCTTGTATCCAGTACTGCTGAAGAAGTGCACATGCCCAGAGATGTGGTGCCCTACTTGAAGGAGGGAGTTAACACACGCCAGGAGGTTCAGGGGTATGAGGTAGCTCCAGTGATGCACAGGGTCCCTGAGGTGGATTGGGGAACTGGCATGGGGAGTCATATTCCTACTGGTGGGAGGGACACTCTACTGACTCTAGTTGAGAGTGACAGGGAGAGGGGTTCCCCCCAGGTAGAAGTCCTGGTTATGGAGTGTGAAAACATCCCAGAAGAGTGTGGGTTGAGTGTCAGGGACAGTCAGGTACTGTCTCACCAGTCTCAGGAGGGTGATGTGGGGTGCTTTGTCAAAGCAGAGTCACTGGATGGTTGGGTGAAGGGTACTTTGGTTAATTCATGTGAGGGGCTGAGTGATGTAATTGCTGGAGAGCATATGTCTAGTCCTTATTTTCCAGAGCTATGCCAACACCAGGTGGAGTGTGAGTTCTCTGACCCCAGGGAGCTTACAATGGAGGCAGACTTCTGGGTGAGTACCAGAGAGTCTGAAGAGGCATTTGGGGGTGCTCCTGAGAGGAGTGGTCTAGGTAGTTCCCAACCAGGTGAGGTAGGGAAGGATTGTAGTGTCCCAGGTAGGTCCCAGTGTAGTGGGATGGGTGAGGGACCCCATGTCCAGTCTCAGAGGAGAGGGAATGGGGATGGGTTGAGGCCCAAGGTGCCCGAGATCCGGTCCCAGGTCCTGGAGGGTTCCCTGCGGGAACCCCAGGAGGGGAGCCTAGCCTGTACCATAGGGCCATCTGTTGAGGGAGACCCCACAGTGTCAGGAGAACTTGGGGGGGCGGCTGTAGCCAGCGTCCCACCAGTTCTGGTGTCTGGCAGTACCACTCCTAGTGAGGGGTTGCAGAAGTCCAGACAGAGGGTTGAGAGGGGGTTGCGGACCCCAGTGGAGAACCTGGAGGGTCAGGGGTCAGCTCTGAGTGCAGAGCCCCCCAGGAATGACCTTGGTGAGACCATTTCTGGGCTGGGGGGAATCCAGACTCTGTCAGATGGGCAGAGGTCAGGAGACCTGCGCCAGCCAGACTCTTGTATGGCCCTTGGGGAAAGTGTTTCCCTTGTGGGGGGTAGGTGTGCCCCCCAGGAAGTCCTGGGTTGCCAGGCAGTGATCCAGTCTGTGGGTACAGACCCTGGATTGGGAGGCCAGGTTAAGGGTGTCCCCCCTGACCTGGAGGAAGGGGCTACTGCTAACAGTACCCCTACCATGTTGTCTTCTGGGGGGGCCGCTCCTAGTTGGGTGGTTCAGGACCCCAGAAGAGAGGGCAGGGGGAGGGAAGCCTCACCCCTGGCCCTGGTCCAACCTGAAGGTACAGACCCCAGGTTGGAGGATCAGTTGCAGGTTAACATCCCTGCACTGATGGAAGAATTGTGCAGGACTGCTTCTACAAGCACCCTGACAGTTTTTGACTCTGGGGGTGCCGCTTCTGCAGGGAGGGTACAGAGCCCCAGAGGGGAGGACCAGGGTCAGGTTGTCATCCCTGACCTGGTGGAAGAGAGAGTGGTCAAAGGGTGCCAGGCACCTGGGGCTACCACCCCCCACTCTCCACAGTCACAGTGGTTAGAGAGGCCTGAGGTCGGGCTCTCATCCCTGACAGTTGTCTGGGGCCACTGTGGCTTGCTGTCCTGGTGGACAGAGTTGCCCCTGGGGGGGGAAGGACGAGAGTCACACCCCAGGGGTGGAGTGGGCAACACCATTGTGTTGGCCCTGGTGGTACTATCTGCCCATTGCAATACATCTGTGAGCAAAGTAAAGTTAGGTGTTGCACAGATGGTGTCTGTAGATGTGGAGAAGGGTTCCCCATGGGTTAGCTTAGTGGGCCCTGAGAGTATGGACAGAGGGATCCAACTGGAGTCAGGAAGGCGTAGAACTGGAGCATGCCCCTGCTGTTGTGGGCCTGGGTCCCTGTTCTATCGCCCCAATCAGGGAAGTACATCAAGGTATTGATTGTTCTCCCCTGGCTTTAGGCTGGTAGGGGGTCGTGTTGGACTTTTGCTTTTGCAGGGTCATCCCCAGACTTTTTTGCCTCCTGCCTCCTATATTTTTCTGACATGTTGCTGTTGGCTTTTCAACTCTGAGCACTTTACCACTGCTAACCAGTGCTAAAGTGCATATGCTCTCCTGTTTAAATTGTATGTAAGTGGTTTATCCATGATTGGCATATTTGATTTACTAGTAAGTCCCTAGTAAGGTGCACTAGAGGTGCCAGGGCCTGTAAATCAAATGCTACTAGTGGGCCTGCAGCACTGGTTGTGCCACCCACATAAGTAGCTCTGTAATCATGTCTCAGACCTGCCACTGCAGTGTCTGTGTGTGTATTTTTACACTGTAAAGTCGACTTGGCAAGTGCACCCACTTGCCAGGCCTAAACCTTCCCTTTCCTTACATGTAAGGCACCCCTAAGGTATGCCCTAGGTAGCCCCAAGGGCAGGGTGCAGTGTATGGATAAGGTAGGACATATAGTAATGTGGTTTATATGTCCTGACAGTGAAATACTGCCAATTTCGTTTTCACTGTTGCAAGGTCTGTCTCTCTCATAGGATAACATGGGGGCTACCTTTAAATATGATTAAAGTGTAGATTCCCCTAGAGAAGAGATGGACAGGTGGAGTTTGGGATCCCTGAACTCACAATTTAAAAATGCATCTTTTGGTAAAGTTGATTTTGAGATTGTGAGTTTGGATATGCCACTTTTAGAAAGTGAGCATTTTCTTGCTTAAACCATTCTGTGACTCTGCCTTGTTTGTGGATTCCCTGTCTGGGTCAGTTGACAGTTGGGTTGTTTTTCACCTCACACCAGACAGTGACACAAAGGGAGCTGGGGTGTGATCTGCATTTCCTGATTAGCTATCTCTGCTAGGAGGGAGGGGTGGAGTGGTCACTCTCATCTGAAAGGACTGTGCCTGCCTCTGACAATGCTGTCTCCAACCCCCTGGTGTGTGTCTGAGGCCTTGCCTGGGCAAGGCAGGATTTCACAAGAAGGTGTGAGTCCCCTTTGAAGAAAGGTGACTTCAAAGACTAAAATGGGTATAAGAAGGGCACCCAAACTTACAAACTTTAGAAACACTTCTGGAATCAAGGGGAACCTCTGCCTGGAGAAGAGCTGATCGCTGAGGAACAAGTGCTGCCCTGCCTGTGACTGTGCTTTGTGGAGCTTTCCTGCAGTGCTGCTTCTGCCAGAGTAAGAGGGCAAAGACTGGACTTTGTGTGCCTTCCATCTTGAAGAAGAAATCTCCAAGGGCTTGATGTAGAGCTTGCCTCCTGTTGTTGAAGTCTCAGGGATAGCAAAGACTTCTTCCTGCCAGCACCTGGAGTCTCTGGAGAGACCCCTACTCTGCTCTGTGGTGCCCTTCCAGTTCCTGGGACCCTGAAAGGAGAGGCTGGCAGCCTAAGGACAAAAATACACGCACCGAGCACCGTGCGGAGAAAAGATCGACGCGAATCCGATCGCGGCTGAGAAAACGACGCGACGCCGACTCCGCAGCTGAGAAACGACGCCGCTGGAAACGCGACCGGGGAATCGACGCCCGGAGCAGGAGAAACGACGCGCAGCATCGCTGACGAAGGCTGAGAGATCGCAACCAGCGCCGCGGGACTTCGGACCGTCGCGTGGCTGGCTTTTTCGACGCGCCTCGCCGAGCCGAGCTGTTTTCGACGCATATACCCGTGCAGGGTTATTTTCGACGCACACCGCCCGTGCGGGGTTATTTTTGCCGCAAACCAGGTACATTTTCACGCTAGCAGCGCTAGTGTGGTGTTACAACTACCTAAAGACTCTTTTTATTTTAAACCTTTAAAAAAATCATAACTTGACTTGTGTATGTTGGATTTTTGTCGTTTTGGTCTTGTTTTGTCTAGATAAATATTTCCTATTTTTCTAAACTGGTGTAGTGTCATTTTGTAGTGTTTTCATTAAGTTACTGTGTGTGTTGGTACAAATACTTTACGCCCAGCACTCTGAGGTTAAGCCTACTGCTCTGCCAAGCTACCAAGGGGGTAAGCAGGGGTTAGCTGAGGGTGATTCTCTTTTATCCTAACTAGAGTGAGGGTCCTTGCTTGAACAGGGGGTAACCTGACTGTCAACCAAAGACCCCATTTCTAACATACATGATTTAAGTTATGTGCTTTCTCAACCGTTTTTTCTCTATTTTTCTGTTTATTACTGCTGTATTTTTTATTTTTATGTACAAGAGTAGAAAGGTTTACTAAAATTTTCTCTATATTCGCGACTCCATCTCAACTCCAATTAAATACACAACAGAATTCTATACATACCTCCATATCTGCAACCTATATATATAGCATATACTTCTCAATCTGCCTATTTAATATACGGCACTGGTTGCTCGCCCATCTATCAACTAGAGGCAATGTACTCCTACTGAACCAATTATCTCAAGTCAGAAACAATTTGCCCTATGCTAGCATCACTCTTACTGCGGACATGAATAACCCAATACTCACAGACAATCTCAATATTGTCTCCCTGAATGTAAAAGGTCTAAACCATCCTGTAAAACAATACAAAATTATGGACAACCTCTTTAAAGCCAAAGTAGACATTATTCTCCTTCAAGAGACAAGAATTACTGAAAATGAAGCCAATACTCTTAAGAATAATTGGATTCATCAGCTATTCACAAGAAAAAAAGGGTTGTTACACTGGTCTCTAAACACTCTAACATTGAATTCAAATATTGCTCTTCTGATGAGGAAGGAAGATGGATCATTGTCACCCTACGTAAGGAAGATTCACTTATACACGTAGTGAATGTTTATGGCCCAAATAGTGATGGTACTTCATTCTGGAACAACCTATCGAAAAATATTGGACATTTACCCTCTAATTACCTTATTATTGTAGGTGGAGATTTCACTATAGCACTTGGCACGATTCTCGACCGCCAATCCACCTGTAAATATCACCCACCTAAATCCCATAAAATCTTGAAAAAATCTGCCCCAAATATGACCTTAAAGACACATGGAGGTTGCAACACCCTAACACTAGAGATTATGGGGGTCATTTTAACACTGGCGGTCGGAGACCGCCAGGGCTAAAGTGGCGCCTGTACCGCCAACAGGCTGGCGGTACGGGGACCCATATTTTGACCGCCGTTTTAGCCCCGGCGGTGATAATTCGCCAGGGCAGCGCTGCAAGCAACGCTGCCCCGGGGATTATGACTCCCCTACCGCCAGCCTGTTTCTGGCGGTTTGCACCGCCAGGAAGAGGCTGGCGGTAAGGGGAGTCCTGGGGCCCCCTAACAGGGCCCCGTGCAGCTTTTCACTGTCTGCATAGCAGACAGTGAAAAGCATGACGGGTGCTACTGCAACCGTCGCACGGCCGCAACACCGCCGGCTCCATTAGGAGCCGGCTCCTATGTTGCGGGCGCATCCCCGCTGGGCCGGCAGGCGTAAACTAGGTTTGCGCCCGCCGGCCCAGCGGGGATGTTGTAATGGGGACCGCGGGAGTGCGGCCACATTGGCGGCTGCACGGCGACCCCCTATATCTTCTATTCCCCACCACATAATTCCTACACAAGAATAGACTGTATCTTTATCCCTGGGACTCACACACCTTTAATTGACCAAACAAACATATCACCAAGGTTACTTCAGAACATTCTTGTATTAACACACTTATTGCAGGCACCAACCCTAAAGCTCCCACTAAAATATGGCGTTTCAACAATGACATTCTAACTGATCAAGACAACATAAAGAAGATTGAGAACGTTATTTCAAAATATATTATAAACAATTCTTCTCCCAACATACATATACAAACACTCTTAAAGCAACACTGAGAAGTGCCTTAAATCATATGGAATTGAAGATTAATAAAACAAACAATGCTCTATTACTAAAATTTTAATAAGAAATTAAGCAAATTGAATTAAAACACATCAAATCTCTGGATAGGAACTTCCTTCCTTACTTACAAACAAGAAATACGAGTACAATTAGATATGAAGCGAAAGGGCTGGTTTGTGGATCAAGAAATTTAAACGTCTCAAACTTTGTGAAGCCAACGAAGCAGGCAAAATGCTAGCCTCATATCTCAAACATAAACAGAACCAAAAATGAATAAACATGATTAGGGACCATAGAAATATAACCCACACCAACCCTCAAAAAATTCTGGATACTTTTAGACAATTTTACGAAGACCCATACTCTGATAATAAAATGATAACCCCTGATCAATGTTTTGACTACTTAAGCAAGTTACAAATTCCTCACTCAACAGAAGACAATAAAATGTTCTTATCTAAGCCAATTTCCTCACTCGAGATTACTGAAGCAATTAACACACTAAAAGACAACAATGGCTTCAATGCCAAATTCTATAAAACATCGGCCCAGTCACTTCAACCTATCATCAAAGACCTTTTTAATCACTTTGCTACCTATGGAATTATTAGCAGCACTACTGTTGAAGCAAATATTGTCGTGATTCCCAAAGAAGGGAAAGACATGTTACTAGCTAAAAACTATAGGCCTATTTCATTGATAATTCTGGACTGTAAAATATATGCATAAATACTGGCCAAATATCTAAATGCGTTTCTTCCTCAACTATTCAGTAAAACACAAGTAGGATTCCTAAAACAATGTATGTCCAATGACAACACCCGTTTATTATGTCTTGTCCCATAGAAAGCAAAAACCTCCACATCAGCTTCTGTGACAATATTATTAAATGCTGAAAAATAATTCCACAGGGTTTCTTGGACATGTCTAGCGCAATCACTTAGAGCCTTCAACCGTAGAGATGTATCTATGCAAATGGTCATGGCCTTATATAGGAATCAAGTGCCCATATTTCTACAAATGGTCCACTGTCTCAACCATTCAAACTAGAGAAAGGAACTAGACAGGGCTGCCCACTCTCTCCCTTCCTCTTTCTGTTGGCCCTTAAACCTCTACTCTTGGATATTAAAATGCAATTCTAGCATAAAAATAATAGATTTCCACAGGAAAGTAGTAAAACTATTTGCTTATGCAGATGACATCTTAATCCACACAGATGACCCACATTTATCCATACAAGCCCTTATGGAAACAATTGAACAGTACTTAAACATTTCAGTTTATAAACTAAACAGAGTTAAACCTCTTAATTTACTAGGAACAAAGAACCTCTTAGGAGACTCTGGTCCAGGCCGGCAACGCCATTATGCCAAATACATTAGGCATTGAATTTGGTTCTGATCTAATTAACACTCTAAACCATAATGAACAATGAACACTCTGAAAAGTCAAAGAACTTTTAGACAGTTGGTAGCCAAAATTTACCACTTGGTGGGGCCGAATCGAAACTACAATAATGCTTTTTACCCCAATTATTAACTATCTAATCAGTATGCTCCCCATACTACTTTCCGAGGACGTCCATTGGAAGCTAGATAAAATAATCACTAACTTTATATGGCAAGACAAAAAGGCTAGAATAGCTCTGAACAAACTACACATACCTGACAAACTAGGAGGACTTAATCTTCTCAACTTTAAACATCAGACTGCATTCTTGGCCAAACAAGGAACATTCTGTTTCTCCTCCCCTGAAGATGTACTCCCATGTGGCTGGAAGTGGAAAACACCATCTTAGACAATCTAGATTCGGCTAACCTCCTCACCACCACTGACAAACATCTAACCAACTCTAAATACATATTCAAAAATACCAAGGGTTGCCTTATTGACCATCAACAATAAACTGCCTTCTAAAATGAAGGCTCACAATCTAGCCTCCTTATGGCACAACCCGAACAACATATATGATGGTCAGACCTTATATTTCCACTCATGGATCACCAAAGGTACATATTTCCCCAAACAACTCGTCTCATATCTAACCCCCTCAGTGGTTCCCAACCTTTTGACTTCTGTGGACCCCCACTTTGTCATTACTGGAAACCGGGGACCCCTACTGAATCATTACTAGACCCCAGGTTGGGACCCAACCTTTTCGAATTTAAAGATGCAATATCATGTTGATGACAGGGAATTCTACAACTTCCTTAAAATGAAGACACCCATTACTAAATCCAAGTCCCATCACAGAGAACCGTCCTTCTCTTCTCTCATTTCGAATATACTCCTGCATTGCTGCTTTCACCCCCCCCACACTCCTGCGTTGCTGCTTTCACCCCCCACACTCCTGCGTTGCTGCTTTCATCCCTCATTCTCCTGCAATGATGCTTTCGTCCTCCATGCTCCTGCGTTGCTGCTTTCATCCCCCATGCTCCTGGATTGCTGCTTTCGTCCTCCATGCTCCTGCGTTGCTGCGGTCATCCCTCCCACTCCTGCAATGTTGCTTTCATCCTCTAAGCTCCTGTGTTGCTGCTTTCATCCCCCACACTCCTGCATTGCTGCTTTCATCCCCCACGCTCCAGCGTTGCTGCTTTCATCCCCCCACGCTCATGCATTGCTGCTTTCATCCCCCATGCTCCTCTGTTGTTGCTTTCACCCCACGCTCCTGCGTTGCTGCTTTCATCCCCCTCACTCCTGCATTGCTGCTTTCATCCCCCACGCTCCTGCATTGCTGCTTTCATTCCCCATGCTCCTGTGTTGCTGCTTTCATCCCACGCTCCTGCGTTGCTGCTTTCATCCCCCATGCTCCTGTGTTGCTGCTTTCATCCCACGCTCCTGCGTGGCTGCTTTCATCCCCCGTGCTCCTGTGTTGCTGCTTTCATCTCCCACGCTCCTGCATTGCTGCTTTCATTCCCCATGCTCCTGTGTTGCTGCTTTCATCCCACGCTCCTGCGTTGCTGCTTTCATCCCCCACAATCCTGCATTGCTGCTTTCATCCCCCATGCTCATGCATTGCTGCTTTCATCCCCCACAATCCTGCATTGCTGCTTTCATCCCCCATACTCCTGCATTGTTGCTTTGACTCCCCCATGCTCCTGTGTTGCTGCTTTCATCTCCCACACTCCTGTGTTGCTGCTGTCATCCCCCACGCTCCTGTGTTGCTGCTTTCATCTCCCACACTCCTGTGTTGCTGCTTTCCCCCGACTCTTCTGCTTTCACCCACATTGCTTCTTTCACCCCACCATCCCATGTTGATGTTTGCAGGTACCCCCCACTCCCACCAAAATCAGTGAGGGAAAAAAGCATTGGCAAAGCCAGTATGTCTTGCTTGCATGACATATTGGCTTTGTCAATATTTGTACCCATGTTGCACAACAGTGAAGCACGGCTGAAAATGAAGGACAAAAGGTGCTATGAAGTGGCCAAAGTTGACCATGCCATACTGATTTTTCTTTACTTTCAGCATTGCTGTGCTGCTGTACAACGTGGCTAAACAAACTGACATAGCCTCTTGCGTAGGTAAGACCTATAGGCTTTGCCAATGCTTGTCTGTATTGTGGGGGAACACCCTGATTGGCTTTTGCCTGAGTTTGACTACACCTGCCCTCTTAACAATCAGACTTTAATTCAATATGTGTGCATACGAAGGGCAAGCCGCTCCTGTCTCTGGACTTCACAGTAGGTATATGACACACACTCCCCAAAGTGCCCCTCCCTGATCCTGCCCAGTGCTTAATTTGTGCTTGTTGTTTCCGGTGCGGAGCACCAGCACTTATTTTTGAGGGCTGGCACTTATTTTTCTGCCTCAGGCATTTACTGCGAGCAAAAGACACATATGGGAAAGATGAGGAAGAGAAAAACGAAAAAGCGTCACAAAGGGAGAAAGCAGAAAGCTTCAAGGGTGAGCTGATGGGGCAGGGAGTGGCTGTAAATGGATTGAGGAGGCCGGAGATGGCTTCATTATTACGCTGCCTCAGTATTCTGTGCTTGCACATTTAAGTGCAACAGCCGCATGTTTAAGAGGAGGGCTTTGGGCACTGGCACGTTTTTATTTACAAATTAAGCACTGCTCCTGCCCCTGGAGCGACTAATGGTGACCCTCTGCTAAGTCTAGGGTACACCAGCCCACTGTGTACAGTCTGGTACTACACTGCTTTAAAAGGAACCTTCAATCACTTGTAATAACAGTTGATTATCCACTTTTACCACTACTGAGGCCATCTTTTATTTAAACAATGTGTCACAGCAAGGGCCAATGGAATTATTCAGCGTATGGGAACCAAATTATGCGGCAGGTTGATTAATTTAAGCATCAAGAAAAGGCCAGTCATGCAGCTTAATGCGACATATTTTGTGATAGTATTACTTGTTACCTTTTGGAAGTTTCACACATGCGAACGCTGTCTGTTAGTACTAGTTTGACACCCAAATACTGCAATAAGCAACAGGAATATGACAAAGTCAATCTTTGCGATGGGCCTTCCACTGCACAGCATCACGTGTTGCTGTGTTTTTGGTAACTTTTGATTTGTTTGAGTTAGAAACATTTTTTTTGTTAAAATCTACAGATTACGCAGCAGATGATGGATTAGTTGGCAAATGCAGTAAATCTGTACTTTCACATTTCTGTGTGCTACAGTATGTAGCACTCACACTATCAAAGACTGCTTCAGAGCACTTCTAAAAATAGAACATAATCACAAAACTTTCAAGTACTTTATGGAAGGCTGCAGTGGTCCCCAGTGGAGCATTCTCTTTCATTTAATCGACAGGAAACATAACCAGTAACATTCATTTGCATAAAACTGATAGCACTGAGTATATGTGTTGGCAGGGCAATCCATACGAATCATAATGTCTGCTTATTACAAGACGGGCTTTAAAAAACAAACAAAAAACTATCCTTTTACTGCTCCTCATGCATCATCCCTAAGATTAACTGCTGCTTTGCAGACAGTGACAAAGTAGTTGATAGACACGTATGTATATCAACAGGTATGTTGTATAACTTCCATACATTTACACACACATGGAACCTAGTACCTCAGATTTGGATAGAAATTAGGTCCATTCCCATTTGAGAAAATGGTAGATAAAGTTAGTTGCCTCTCTTGCTGTGACCAAGCAGTACCCTGCCACATTGTCTTTGCTTCTCAGCCGGCCCCCACTCTCAGGGCTTGTTCGCCATTGGCCAGGCTCACAGTAGGGCAGCTCTGGTCCCTGACACTGATAAAATGATTAAATGTCTGTTTTGTGAGATGTTCATGTGGCTGGGAATCAGGTAATTCCAGGACTTTTCCAAGGGTAAGTTCATCTCATGGGATGCATGGGGCATCTGCCTTGATGTAGCACATGTGTCCAGGCATGGGCCCCACCAATGCTTAGTTGAACTTGGCCCTCATAAGGCCATATACGTTTCCTCTAGCTGTAACTGTAAAAAGCATTTGCGATGCAATGGGTCTCGCGTTTTCTCAAGTTAGAGCTAATAGCAGTGGCGGCCGGCAGTTTTAGGAGGGAGAAGGGCAGGCAGCACACTCGCACTCATTCTTTCACACACGCACGCACATCCATTAACAAAACGCATCAACATTCAAACATGCACGCACGCACCAAACATTCATTTAAAAAGATCACACACACACACTTACCTTCAGCCTCGGAGGTCCCAGGAGGATTAAGACTGCTGCCTTCCCTCATTGGCTGACCTTAGGTCAGCCAATGAGGGAAGGCAGCAGTCCCAACTTAGTCACAGAGTTGGATGGGGTCAGTGAAACGTCCGACCCCACCCCCACTCTGTGACGAGGTGTCACTGATTGACACTCGCCCTGGGCACTTCAAGGCTTAAACCTGAAGCGCCCAGGTCGAAGTCAAGGGGTGATGCTTCCCTCATCACCTGGGGGAGGGCCTCGAGGCAGCTTTGCTGAGCTGAGGAGGTCACGCCCATAGGATCTGTGACCTCTTCAGCCCAGCAAAGTTCAGCTCGGGCAGCCAGGAGTCTGCGCAAATCGCGCATGTCTGCTCCTGGCTGTCTGACCTGAACATGAAGAGTGTCTGTCAGGCTGACCTTTATTCAGCCTGACAGACACTTTTCATGAGGGGCAAAAGGTGGGGGGGTGTGGCCCCTCTGCCCTAAAGGACGGGCCACGCCTGTCTATTAGCGCTGTGAATTCCTAACTGGACTTTTCTTCCCACTTAAATTGAAAAAGTAAAACAGTTGACATAAGCAAGTCAATTCAAAGCGCCACGGCCGCCATGAGCGTGAGCATGAAGGAGAGACACAAAAGAAAAAAGAAGTTCGCTCACAGTCAAACGTATCGGCAAAAGTGCAATTATCCATGTAACAGGGTCAGTCTGCAAGGGGGTAACAAAACCTCCCCAAGGCGTGACAAACGTAAAGCATTTATCAATGTCAACAAAGGATTTTTGAAAGGCAAGCCAACGAACAAGAGAAAGTGATGGGTGTCAGGTGGGCGTGGTTAAAAGCCCACATAGATACCAATATGTCTGAAAAGCAGCACTAGCGCGCTTCCTAGCTCAACCAAAAAATGCTAAATAACCACATTCAGAGAAATATAAACTGCATCGCAGCAGATTGTGTGAACCTCAAGCCTTGGGGATGTGAGTACCAGCAGAAGAGGTGAACAATCCTAATGGAATATGGAATAGTGGAACAACTCTTCACCTCCCACTAAAGGCTCAGCTAAAAAATCATATAAAGAAGCCCTTTCGTCTTCAAGCTGCAGTCTCATGAACAGACAGCCCATCCTGAAACTCTCAACAATCTGGCAGGCTGGAACAGAGAGCCATTTGCACATTATTTCTTATTTATAGCATCTTCACTCTCCAGATGACTCCATTTCATTGGAGCAATCATCTTTCCTTTTCCACCCTAATGCATTCTCAAATGTGTAGTCTTTTTTCACTTAACTCGATTAAACTAAAATAGCCGAACACTGATGTTAGTGGGAGAAGAGTACAGCCTTGGAAACACTGTGTATTCCATTACATGCACTCATATGACAAGTACACTTCACTCACATGCGGAAGTCAGCATATGTAACCCCACCACACTGCCAGGTCTTCCCTTAGAAGGAGAGAATATGGAAAGTTAATAGCACATGGGATGTGGAGAGATGCTGGTGGGAAAGATGTCTATGTTATTTACTAATACATTTTTATGTAGCGCTGTTAGCTGAGGGCATCAGTGCGCTGTACATAGGTATGGCTGAAGTGCGAAGTCTTCCGGGATGCCTAGAAAAATAGATAGCAATCACATGCATTGTGAGTGATT
Source organism: Pleurodeles waltl (assembly GCF_031143425.1). Taxonomy (NCBI): domain Eukaryota; kingdom Metazoa; phylum Chordata; class Amphibia; order Caudata; family Salamandridae; genus Pleurodeles; species Pleurodeles waltl. Next base: position 150,497,371 of record NC_090441.1, on the reverse strand, counting down.
TACTATGCAATAATGACAAGTGAGAGGAGTGTAAGATATAAAATATAGAAGAGTGAGACATGACACAGGAGGGGATTAGGGGAGAAGGTAGGCATGAAAAAGTTACCTGACTATGTGATCTGAGCGCCACAGTACGAGTTTGCCGGGCGGACCTGCCTCAAGAACGCTGTCCCTGCCACGATCAAAGATCTCAACAGGCTGACAGCGGTCCTGGTTGTAACCAGCCAAGGCAGTGCTGAATACAGCGATGCCCTTCTGATTACAACCTTTTTCTCCGCCATCCTTTTCATGGCGGTTATCCCACCATAAAAAGTCTGGCTGAGAACAAGTGCCGGGAGCCACAGCACCATCAGAATGTGCACTGTGTGCTTTTCAGACAGTGCGCACTCCAAGGGTGCTGGTCGGCTCCTTCTATGCTAAAGGATAGCACTCGGCGCTCGGCACTCTATTTCAAGGTTTCTACCGGTCAGCCAGGTCAGGGCGGTGGAAATCTAGTAATAGGGTGTGGGGGGATGCCACCGGCGGTCCCGCGTTGGGACTGCCAAACTCATAATGAGCCCCTACGTCATTGTAGAAGGGGTCAGAAGTCTAAAATATAAAAGGAAGTTGACACCCAGTGCTTAATTCGTAAAAAAAAACAGTAAGTGCCAGGACCCGCGTCAGGCCACTCTAGCTTGACGCCCACCGGTCCCCCATGTCACACTGCCACTGACAGTACCAACCCAACTACTCACCATCACACTAGTGTGACAATTCACACAAGTGTGATAATTCTGACTACTCCAGGCTCCTAAAGTTATAAGAATGGCTTGGGTGGCAGGTATTAGTTATTTTTAATGTATATTGAATTAATAAACAATTGTTGTGCTCATCTATAAATTACACAAACCGCGCCACCATGTGGCAGACACTCTTGAATGCTAGTGTTAAGTGCCAGTACCGAGCACCAGAAGCCACCGGTTCACGTTGAGCACTTCTGACACTGGAGAGGAAGAGGGAAAGAATAAGAATGTAGTAATTAAATTATGGAAAGGGTCTGTGACGGAGGAAAGAAGAGGTGATTGGTATTGGGCAAAGAGTTGAAGATGCATAGGCAGGGTTAGGCACACACCTGCTCAGTGCCAGCCACACACCTGCTCAGCGCCATGCGCACACCTGCCAAGCACCAGGCACACACCTGCCAAGCGCCAGACACACACCTGCTCAGTGATAGGCACACATCTGCTAAGTGCCAGGTCCACACCTGCTCAGCCCCAGGCACACAACAGCTCAGCGCCAGGCACACACCTGGTAAGCGCTAGGCACACACATGCTCAGCGCCAGGCACACACCTGCTCAGCGATAGGCACACATCTGCTAAGCGCCAGGCACACTACTGCTCAGCACCAGAAACACACCTGCTCAGTGCCAGGCACACACCTGCTCAGAACCAGGCACACAACTGCTCAGTGCCAGGCACACACCTGCCAAGCGCCAGGCACACACCTGCTCAGCGATAGGCGCACATCTGCTAAGCGCCAGGCACACAACTGCTCAGTGCCAGACACACACCTGCTCAGCGCCAGGCACACACCTGCTCAGCGCCAGGCACACAACTGCTCAGTGCCAGGCAAACACCTGCCAAGCGCCAGGCACACACCTGCTAAGCACTGGGCACACACTTGCTTAGCGCCAGGCACACACCTGCTCAGCGATAGGCACACACCTGCTAAGCGGCAGGCACACACCTGCCAAGCTCCAGGCACACACCTGCTCAGTGCCAGGATACCCTCCTGGGTGATAGTGTGCTTTACAAACACACATAACATACAGCGATGGAGAGAAGAAGACACATGTTAGTATAAATGTACTTTAAGCAGTAACCTTTTAAGTGAAATATAATGAAGGCTTCAGACATCCTTAGTTTAACTGATAATATGGTTAATATGGTTGCTGCATCAGGCAATGATTATAATGATCCTTTCTGTATATTAAATGCCTTGATATATTAGGTAATATTTTGTGGGTTTCTTAGATTCTTGGTGCAAACAGATCTTTTGAGGCTAGATAGTGGATATGAAGGATGATTGAGGGGCGGTATATTGTAGATTTTTCAGGGCAGGTTGTATTTTATTCTGGTTTCAAGTGAACGCCAGTGATGATCATTGAATCACAAGGGTGGCATGGTCAGACTTGTTTCTACCATTCTGACTGCAGAGTGTATTACTGCTTTGACTGTGGTTCGATTGGAGTTCACATACTCAAATTATGAAAGAACCATTCATTCAACATATGAATCTCAATCTTGGAAGAGGGAGGGAGGAGTTGGGGTTTGGGCCCCAAAAGAATAGTTCAAAAGAGGCGAGAGAGAGAGACAACCTCATTGACTCTATCTGGAAACAATCTTGTGTATAGTGCACTGTCCTGGTCTGCCCCACAGTCACAATGTGAACTGGATGAGAGAGTGCATGAGATCAGGGCAAGTAACAACTGCCTAATGTAGGCCTATATTGTCATTGAGCGGTTCTGATGACATCATAAATCACAAGGCCGAAGGCAGTGTGGTTTTTAAATGTGACCTGAACCCAATGGTGGTATTAAAGGATCATATTATACTTGTTAATCATTATCCATTTCTTATTGTTACCTGATTTATTTATTCCTGATTGTACTTTTTAGAAAGATTCGGAGAATTCGTACATCGTCCTCAGTATGTCTGTCAATGTTTTGAGAAATATATTATTTTGTTTTGAATAAATAACGTGCTAATATTTAAAATGTGTTTTGGGGTTGCTCAGACATCCGACAATGCATATCCAATTCAGCAATTATTATAAGTCAAAGTTTCAATATAAAGTTTGTAGATTTTGCTGCCATAATTAAAATTTCACCCAGACCTTGGCCTGAGGCTGGTGAAGGCCTAGGGACCCCCTGTAGGGCCGCCCAGAACAGATTATGAAGTGGAATCCCACTTCCTGTTGCTGTTCCATGAACCCCTGGGACTCAAAGCTGTGCGGTTGGGCTCAGAGACTGCTCTAGGAGCAGCCGGCAGGGTACAGGAAGCGAGGGAAGACAGGCCCCTAGTGGGACACTGTGAAGATGCAGAGGTCCAGATGTAATGCAGCTGGAAAGGGGACGGGGACGCCGGGGAAGACGCATCTGAAGGATGCTAGCTTCTGTTCTAATCAAACAATGGATTCAGGCACTGCATTGGGGGCGTTATGGGACAATCTAGGCTGGATAGCAGGGCCAGTCTGAGAGAGCTTTTAGTGGAATATCTGCACACTTGGCTTCCTTTGCAGAGATTTTTCATTGACTACAATATATTTCTGATGTGAAGTGCAGTGACTCAATCAATGTGCTGAGTGAGGAAGCTTGGTGCTCGGTGACAATGGGGGTTGAACTTAAAGGAGAAATTGGGCGTCCCGTAGGAAGGGACCTTCTTGTGTAATGTTACGCAGCAGTGACTCGCTCCCTTGTATCTAAGTGATCTGTAATGATGTATCTACATTTTGCCAGGCAATGTGTGTGGCAACTTTTCAAGTGTTAAATAGTGCTCATCTTTAGGAAATACGAATAAAGATATTTTGAAAAAGTGCATGGTTTCCTATTAGCTAGGTCTGAAATGTACTTTCACCCAAACTTTATAGTTTGCGTTAATAACTAATTGATATTAAATGCAGAATTGTTTTCTCCAGCAGACAACTTGCTCAAAGTATTTTCTACTTATTCAATGGCATTTCTTTTTAATACAACTCTTGAATACCCCTGATCCCAATCATACTGTAGCCTGTTACTGGAGGTGATGTCCCCTTATCTCTCTTCCGTTCAGTGTGCTGCTTTAACTCCCCCATCTCTGATTCTATAATCCATTTTCAGCAAACGCAGAATTCAACTACTTGTTTCCACTGAAGTCTCAAATAAGCACTGGTAAAACAAATTGTGCTGGGTTTAATGTGGCAACACCCACAAAGCCATGCAGAGATGATGGTTCCATGCAATGAGACTTTAAGAACAGACCTGATGACTTTGCCAATGCGTGGCAGCGGTGGTGGAGTACAGGCTGCTGGTGGCAGGTTTGGTGCTGGTATTTGAGTGGATATATTAGTGGTGGTGGTATTGGTATTGTGGTGGTAGTATTGATAGTGATAATTTGCAATTGGGGTGATGTAAATATTGGTTGTTTGGTATTGGCAGTAATAGTAGTAGTGTTGGTGGTGGTGTGGCAATGGTGGTATTGGTGCTAGTAGTATTGGGGCAATGATAGTGAGATTCTGGTGGTGCTGTTGGTGATATGCTTGGTGGTGTCTAATGGTGTTATTAGTTGTGCCATTGGTGGTGATGGAATTTTGGCAGTGGAGATGTCATTTGCAGTAGGAGGTATTGTGGTGGTGGTATTGGTTGTCATGGCACTAGTGGTATTGTTGTTGAGGTATTGGTTGTGGTATTGCAGGCGGGTGCTATTGCCAGTGACACTGATGGCACGGCTGGTGCTATTATTGGTGGTGGCGGTACTGGAGATGTTGGTGAGTGATCAAAACAGCTATCACTAGCTGAGATTTTTGTAGATTGCAGCTACAACCCCACGAATAGATCAGTCCTCGAGCAATGCAGTGTGTTAGTCTCCATTTGTTTTGCTATATTTCGGTCCAAAAGCAGGGCCTTGCCTTGGCATGAGAATGGAAGTGTTTTTCAAAGATTTCCTTGGTCATCTAGGGATAAGCGCTTGACATCAGAGGACAATTAAGGATCACTAAATAGAACACATTTAGGCCCATATTTATAAATTTTTAGCGACGCATTTGCGTCATTTTTTGATGCAAAAGCGGCGCAAACTTGCAAAAATACAATTGTATTTTGTAAGTTTACGTCGTTTTTACGTCAAAAAGCGGCGCAAATCCGAATTTGGGACCTTAACCCAAATAGAACAAGACGTTTCAGGAAACATCTGACAACTGAGACATACTTAATTGCCTTCAGATGAACTCTGTACCTGAACTGCAAACGAAAAATGTAGGACTTGGCTAATCAGCCATCTAGCAGGACTCTAACGTCCCCATGGCCTTGTATCATAATGTTTCACCTACCACCCCTAATTCACGCGCTCTGAAATAACCACCAGGAGGCACATAGCGCTTTATAAAACTCCTAACAAAGAAAGTGCAGGTTCTTGATTCAATGTCACGTGGATAAATAAAGAAAAGCAACATTTCTTACTGATGACACTTATTGAGAGATATATAGGTCAGAAGTTGTGCATTAAAACGGTTCCACTGCTCAAAAGTGTGCAGACATTGCAATCCCCTCCACACCAAAACCAGAGGGCTGCTTCTTGGAAGGAAACTCAGGGATGCAAACAAAAATATGAAATAAAACTCAGGCCATTCCGTGATTAAATGACATTGTTTTAAATATGGTTCTGTATTTTACTGGGAACCATAATTAAGTCAGACACCTTTGTAATTCTATGTTCCTGTGTAAATAAATGACAGGACCCTATTCAAACTTTACTTCCACATTAAATCGTAGATCCTCTTTTTCTCGGCAAAATGATGGGATTTGAAAGAACAATCTACTCTTGCAAATTACCATGTGCCACTTCTATTTTCTCTATTTCCTTGTGGTTTTTCTTAGTTTATTGAGCTTCTACCATCTTGCAATATGAACAGCTGTTGATGTTAAATCGATTGTGTTTGCTGTAAAACAAATAATTTGCAAAACCCCCGGCTGGATAGTAAGGAAACTCTTATTTCACAACCTCTATTTCTAGATAATTTCTCAGATTACGTTTGATGTCAATGTTTTTTTCTCCTTTTATACTGAATTTTTACTCCCAAATATTGCAAACTAATGAGAGATTAACCAGTTCTCAAGTTGTAAAAGAATAGGTGCCAGGCCCAAAGTTTTGCCCAGAAGCTCCAGGCCAGAGTTGTCAAAGGGCAGTGTGCCCAGTGCCCCTAGCCTTCATTTCACCTCATGCTTCTTTAGTCCACCACTGGGCACTCCCTGCCTCCATCTCAGTCTTGCAGATTTGGTGTCCCTGATTTCTCCCTTTGTCATTGTTTTTCCATCTTTCTCTTTCTCCTTCTTTTTCCGTTTGTGTTCTCTCTCTTGCTCAGGGTCAATATGTGATAAGGAAAAGCAAGTTCTGGTCCCAAAAAATAAATTTTGCTGGACCCCTCTTGCAACCACCGGCTCAAATTAAACACTGAGATAATCTCAAAAGCAGTGCTTAGTTTGAGCAGTGGTTTTCCCAGCTCTGCACCGGCACTTAATTGTCAACACCAGCACTTTTGACAGTCTGCCACATGGTGGCGCTGTTTGCCTAATTTAGTAATTAGCACAACAGCACTTTTTTATTAATTCAATATACATTTTAAAAAAGTGACTAAAACTTGCTGCCCACACCATTCTTTTAACTCTGGGGCCTGTAATAACCTGGATTGTCACAATTGTAGGAGTTTGATGGTTAAGTAGTTGTGCTGGTACTGTCATTGGCAGCCCGGGCAGCGGCAATGGGCGTAGCAAGCTGAAGTGGCCTCCTGATGAGGGCTCAGGCCTTTATTTTTGTACAAATAAGCACTGCTCAAAAGTCATTTTCTGAAAGACATCTTAAATACACAAATATATGGGCAGATTCACCGCACACATATGTGGAAGTTCACGTGCCAGTGCATATGACTATACAGAAGACGAAGGAGCGCGGAGGCACACAGAATAACCTTGTCGGAAGCCTTCTTTGTCCTCGCCCCCTCTCTCTCCCTGAGCCACCTGCAGAGGAGCACGGGACACAAAAGATACAAAGCAGAGCTTTCTCTTCCCAAAGGGACTTCATTATGACTCCATTGGTAATTTCACACCCAGAATTACAGATTCGGTGGGTATTGGTAATTGCAGGATCCAAAAGTCCTAAGGGATCATTAGTAGTCATTGGAACTGCTGTGGGCTGAGGAATAACAATGGTAGCTGGTTAAGGTTTATTTCATGCTGTGGCAGTGTTCTGGCTATAGTAATGAAATGTTAGTGTGTGTGTTATAGCCCCATTTACAGGTTCACGTTTGTAGCCTTGTTTTAGCACTGCCAACACTGGAAAGAGTGGAAAAAGCACTTTACATTTTTGCATTTGTTTCCAGTGAGTGTAACATTGGTAACTGGCAAATGTTAGGACTCATCATTACCCTTTTGTTAGCACCTCGCACTTATTATTACCCTTTCGTTAGCACTTATTATTACCGTTTTGTTAGCACTTAGCACCTATTATTACCCTTTTGTTAGCACTTAGTATTAACCTTTTGTTAGCACTTATTATTACCCTTTTGATAGCACTTTTTATTACCCTTTGGTTAGCACTTAGCCTTATTATTACACTTTTGCTAGCACTCATTATTACCCTTTTGTTAGCACTTAGCACTTATTATTACCCTTTTATTAGCACTTAGTATTACCCTTTTGTTAGCACTTAGTATTATCCTTTTGTTAGCACCTAGCGTTATTATTGCCCTTTTGTTAGCACTTATTATTATCCTTTTATTAGCACTTAGCACTAATTATTACCCTTTGTTTAGCACTTAGCCTTATTATTACCCTTTTGTTAGCCCTTATTATTACTGTTTGGTTAGCACTTGGCACCTATTATTACCCTTTTTCTGCACAAACAGCAAAATCAAGTGCAAACCCTGCAGACCGACTAGTTTTGACTCTGGGATGTAAATGAGGCATGTGGTAGTGTTAGAGTCTGCAGCTCTTCTGATACACAGTGCGCCTCCCTGGGGCCGCTTTGAGGCAGACATGTTTCAGCTTGAACCGTGTCTTCCTCAAGGACATAGGACCTTGCATGGCTGGAGAAGCCCGGCCACCCACCTCCTGCTCCGCCATCACTCGCTTCCTCCTTGGTTGTCCTCTGTCAGTGGGCGCCACAGTCTGTGAGTCCACCCAAGGTCCCACTACCTTCAGACAGGCGTGGGTGGGGGATGGGGAGTCAGTCAAGGATTTGTTCCCCAAGCCCGCTGCCTCAAGAGGCCCTGCGCTCTGGCCAAACCTCTCGGCAGGAAGTGCATGCGGGTGCAGCATTTTTCACCGGGCAGGTCACTGTAGTCCTAGCTTGCAGCATGAGACATGCAGCGCCCATGCTGGGTGCTTGCAGCTGATGTGGGCATGCGTAGGCCCTGCGCCCTTGCATGCTCATCCCCCTAGATTCTCCTGCCTTAATACCGGTGCCAGTAAAGCAATAGGACTGACTGTGATGGCGGGTCCTATAATTTCATGCAGCAGCTCCACCTGTGTTCCATCCTGTGACAAGATTCCAGTTTGCAAGATCAGCGCCAGAGAGGCTGGGGCCAAGGAATCCTGTTCTTAATTCAGCCTGGACCGTATGCCAAGTAAGTGATGCCATTGAAACTGAGCTATGAAGCTTTAAATTAAAAAAAACCTATTCTTTATAAAGTGTATAATAATTCAAATGGTTTCACTTTAGAATATTAGATGATGTCACTGCACTGAGTGGCCTTTATTAGAATTGACTATGAACCCATCTGCCCAGATGGTGATTTTCATTGGTGACTAAAGAGGCGCGCCAATTGTCTTTTCTCCTCTATAAGTCTCTCCTGTTGCTATAGAATATCCTGTACATCCTGAACTGAATTGTCTTAAAGTACGCTTAGATGCAATGATGATGAAAAAGGAGGTATATTGAAGAAAAGTAATTACCAAGGGTCACACAGTGTGGTCAAGCTCAAAAGGCGGGACTGAACCGAAGTTTCCTTGTTACACATTGTACAATTTAGCCACTAGATGGCTGTCTCCTTTTTAGGTTGAGCGCACAAGCGCTTTGACCCTTTTGTAAGTATTGTGGGCTTTTAACCACGCCCACCGCATGCCCATCACTTTCACTCGTTCCTGGGCTTGCCTTTCAAAAACCCTTTGTTATCATTGGCAAATGCTTTATGTTTGTCCCTCCTTGGGGTGGTTTAGTTACCACCTTGCAGACTGCCCCTGTTACATGGATAATTGCACGATTGCCGATATGTTTGACTGCGAGCAAATTTCCTTTTCTTTTGGTGTCTGTCCGTCGTGCTCATTCTCATGGCGGCCGTGGCGCTTTGATTTGTCTTGCTTAGATCAACTGTTTTACTCCTCATTTTCAATTTAAGTGGTAAGAACTGTCCAGTTAGGAATTTACAACGCTAATAGCTCTAACTTGAGCAAATGCGAGACCCATTGCATTGCAAATGCTTGTTTTACCCCTCTTCCTTGAGGACAAATTGATTAGTGACCCAAAACTCAAGTCCTGTCTTGGACCTCCTATGTAAGGCTTTTATTATTGTTAGAAATGGGACATCATTATGGTTTGTTAAACTATACACAAGAAAGATTCTTGTTCAGTGTGCATCCTGAAGTGCATTATTTCACGATGCTGTCACGTGATGATCATGGAAAAAAGTCATAGGGAAGAAAAATAAATGGCTTTTAAGCTGGGATTGAAGCCAAGTTCTTTGTGTCAGACACCACAATTAGTTTCTGACTGGACTCAGAGGATCTCCATGGTTTTTGCTAACTTTTGGCCAGCGAGTAGTCTCAAAGGTACCTTCGTGCCTAGTTGAAAGGAAGTACCGCTTCTGCCTCCTACTATCTAATGTGGAGTCTGACAGTGGTAACTTCTGTCTATAATGAAAGGACACACATCTCATCTGTACCCTAGTCCGAGAGGTCCATCCCCTGCAAAATCTGTGCACTCCATCTTCTGTGGCAAGTTGCACAAGTGTTTTGTGGCTGGGAGACCATGTGCAGGGTGACTGGTGCCCGATGGGGGACATTTTCAGTAACTGGACAAATGGTGTTTACCTTTTGATCTGTCTTTGTCCACCCTGTTAACATGACAAACTGCATGCTTCTGTTCACTTTACCTTCATCCGAGAGAACCAATAGATGTGTGGTCGAAATACAAACCCATTCCCAGTCAACCAAAATCTCCCATTCTATGGGGGATGATCACCCAATCTGCCCTGTTTGCACGGTGTTCGTTTCCACCTAGCAAAATGAGACAGTAACAGAGAACGACCGGTTTTGGGGAAAGGTGTACCTCCTGCCAGGCCATTTGAACCCCATCTCTGTCCTACCCTATCAGGAAGTCAGGAAAGATGTTAGAAAGCCATAAAAGATGCACATTTTTTAAAAAAATATGAGTTCTTGCTAAGTGTCCCATAAGGTAAATAGTGGCCACTGAGAAATGAAGCAAAGGTAAAAAGTTATTATAGACAAGTATGTACATCTCAGCATCTGCTCTGGGACTACTGCCCTATCGCATCGTTATAGCAGGAACAACCGTGGTAACTACTAGAAGTCATGATGGCTGCCAAAGAAGCTCAAAACAGTCTCCATTGGATAACACATGCTATAGGGTCACATCTTATGCATGATGTGGTGCAGTACTGTACACGTGTTATTATTCTGTTTTCCACTGAATTTTGGGTCCAGCCTACAGCTTTTGTCATGCGACCTTCTTTCAGATGCACGGCCTTCTTTTCTGTAAAACGAAGGTTGGGTCTATTCCAAAGATACACCTGTGATAGGACATTGAGGGGGTCATTCCTGCCGCCCGCCAAGCGGGAACCGCCACTTGGCCGCTCCGCGGTCTTGCCATTCAGACTTTCCCGCTGGGCCGGCGGGCGCCCGCCAAGGGAGCACCCGCCGGCCCAGCGGGAAAGGCCCTGCAACATTGAAGCTGGCTCCGAATGGAGCCGGCGGTGTTGCAGGGGTGCGACGGGTGCAGTTGCACCCGTCGCGATTTTCACTGTCTGCTATGTAGACAGTGAAAATCATGCTGGGGCCATGTTAGGGGGGCATATATATGCCATGTTACACACACACATATATATATACATATATATATATATATATATATATATATATATATATATATACACACACATACATATATATATATATACACACACACACACACACATATATATACACATGTACAGGGAGTGCAGAATTATTAGCCAAATGAGTATTTTGACCACATCATCCTCTTTATGCATGTTGTCTTACTCCAAGCTGTATAGGCTCGAAAGCCTACTACCAATTAAGCATATTAGGTGATGTGCATCTCTGTAATGAGAAGGGGTGTGGTCTAATGACATCAACACCCTATATCAGGTGTGCATAATTATTAGGCAACTTCCTTTCCTTTGGCAAAATGGGTCAAAAGAAGGACTTGACAGGCTCAGAAAAGTCAAAAATAGTGAGATATCTTGCAGAGGGATGCAGCACTCTTAAAATTGCAAAGCTTCTGAAGCGTGATCATCGAACAATCAAGCGTTTCATTCAAAATAGTCAACAGGGTCGCAAGAAGCGTGTGGAAAAACCAAGGCGCAAAATAACTGCCCATGAACTGAGAAAAGTCAAGCGTGCAGCTGCCACAATGCCACTTGCCACCAGTTTGGCCATATTTCAGAGCTGCAACATCACTGGAGTGCCCAAAAGCACAAGGTGTGCAATACTCAGAGACATGGCCAAGGTAAGAAAGGCTGAAAGACGACCACCACTGAACAAGACACACAAGCTGAAACGTCAAGACTGGGCCAAGAAATATCTCAAGACTGATTTTTCTAAGGTTTTATGGACTGATGAAATGAGAGTGAGTCTTGATGGGCCAGATGGATGGGCCCGTGGCTGGATTGGTAAAGGGCAGAGAGCTCCAGTCCGACTCAGACGCCAGCAAGGTGGAGGTGGAGTACTGGTTTGGGCTGGTATCATCAAAGATGAGCTTGTGGGGCCTTTTCGGGTTGAGGATGGAGTCAAGCTCAACTCCCAGTCCTACTGCCAGTTCCTGGAAGACACCTTCTTCAAGCAGTGGTACAGGAAGAAGTCTGCATCCTTCAAGAAAAACATGATTTTCATGCAGGACAATGCTCCATCACACGCGTCCAAGTACTCCACAGCGTGGCTGGCAAGAAAGGGTATAAAAGAAGGAAATCTAATGACATGGCCTCCTTGTTCACCTGATCTGAACCCCATTGAGAACCTGTGGTCCATCATCAAATGTGAGATTTACAAGGAGGGAAAACAGTACACCTCTCTGAACAGTGTCTGGGAGGCTGTGGTTGCTGCTGCACGCAATGTTGATGGTGAACAGATCAAAACACTGACAGAATCCATGGATGGCAGGCTTTTGAGTGTCCTTGCAAAGTAAGGTGGCTATATTGGTCACTGATTTGTTTTTGTTTTGTTTTTGAATGTCAGAAATGTATATTTGTGAATGTTGAGATGTTATATTGGTTTCACTGGTAATAATAAATAATTGAAATGGGTATATATTTGTTTTTTGTTAAGTTGCCTAATAATTATGCACAGTAATAGTCACCTGCACACACAGATATCCCCCTAACATAGCTAAAACTAAAAACAAACTAAAAACTACTTCCAAAAATATTCAGCTTTGATATTAATGAGTTTTTTGGGTTCATTGAGAACATGGTTGTTGTTCAATAATAAAATTAATCCTCAAAAATACAACTTGCCTAATAATTCTGCACTCCCTGTATATACATATCTATTTGGAATTAAGAAGTTTGGGTGTTTGGTTTCTGATTGCTAGGACTTAGATAACAAGGAAGCCAACATGTTTTAAATGTGATAATTGGAGAAATAAGATATCTAAACACAATTTTGTACATCTTCAGCCCTGATTTTTTTCTATATAACCACAAACATAGCATATTAAACTTCATGTACATTACCACTACCATAGTTATACAGAACCTCATGGTGCCATTTATCTGTTACTAGCAAAAAAGAACTCATTGTTCCGCCATTGCCACTTAAAACATCCCACAGTTTTCCCTGCACTGGTCTTTTTAAAGGAACCTAACTGAACATGAGCTCTTAGCCTCAAGTACTGGAGAACTTCCTGTTGTCTCTCACTCTAGGCAGGATATCTTCATGGAAACTATTCAGTGGTCACAAATAGAATATCTGTAATGTTAAATCCTCCTTGACGTCACTGAAGGACAAGCAAGGGGGGACAACATTTTAGCGTTTCAATGGGGTGGTTTTAAACTAAGCTTTTTACATTAGAAGAGATAAAATGGAGCTTCAATTCTTCCCCTGTGATCCGTCCATCAGAAGAGGCCATACTTTTCGTTATAGACACTTGTCCTATTCATCAACAGTGGTATAAGTGGAAGGGGGATATGTAATATAGTGGTAAGCGGCCTTCCCCTGCACCTAAGGAACACCGCATCACTCTGGGAATTTAGAAAAGGACTCAAGACATGGCTGTTCGAATGAATGAACACAGCACCACGAAGCAGCTAGGAACTCCAGCGCCTTGAGACCCTCACGGGTTATTTGCCACGCTTTATAAATCCTGATTTTTTGACTGACTTTGGAACCTGCTGATCTGGGTTCAAAATTCAGCTTCAGGTTCCACTTCACTTTGTGCGATTCTGGTCGAATTACTTTATTTCCTTGTCCCTAAATTGTACATGTGTGAAATGCAATTGTAAAAACGTGAAATATAAAAGTGCAACTCGAGCATGTAAATCCTCTCTAGATGTAGACAGGCTTACATGATCTAACTAAATCGTCATAAGATACAATGCTGCATTGGCCATGAGCAATATTTCCATTATATATTGTTTCAAACATATTAAGGGTAGTCCAATCTCTAAATATAATGCAGGATTGTCTCACTCCGATTTCACTTTGTCTTACAAGAATTTGGAGTGCTTGGCGATAAATTTGGACTTTTATACCAAATTTCTCAAGGAGGCTTCCTAATATATTGTCTTGCGACTGTGTGACTGTCATGTGGATGTGCTCACTGCATTTCCTCGTGCGCCATCTAGAATGACCATCTCTTCCTCATATGGTATTCAGAGGCCTGCCAGGCCAGGTGTGCATGTCCTCTGGGCCTTAAGGCTCTATAAACTTGATCTACTTTGGCCAACGAACGTCAACATATATGCCACGTTTGAAGGTGTAAAAGTGTCAAGCCTCATTCACTGAACTCAGAGCTGACTGAGTAGCCCAGAGTAAAACTGCACTTTTCAGAACTTGCTAGAGGCACCCAATCAGCAGAGATGGTTTGAAGTCAATAGAGACCAAAAACAGGAAAAATTATTTACAAAACACATAAACAGCAGTATAGTCCAGGAAAAGTGTCATGTGATTTTGTGTTTTCTTTCACAGAAACTGCAAGGATGTACCCATCTTGCTACTATGTATTGCTTCTTGTCTGATTGCAAATTGCGATTACCACCCTTGGAAGTACGTGTTTATTCTAGATGTCAACAATTAGGTGTTCTTATCTAAGTAAGTATTCATGACAACCATTTCATGGCAAATGAATCACAGTGTACTGAAGAAGGCCCCCAAATACCTGTGAGGTCAAAACAGTGGTGTGCCCCTCAAAATCACTCATATTCAATGTTGATCAGTGTTTAGGATACAAAAATTTGCAGTTCGCTGTAAATACAATTTCAGATTTCGAGGTATTTACATGAGGTTCAAAACATACTGATGTTGGTTCACTTGTTTTTGTTCAACACATTGTTATAATTGCACTGCACAAGTTATGCAACAAATTTACATATATTATGTTTAATACACCTCGTTTTAGTAATCTTTGATAGTATAATTTATGAAACTAAGGGCCATATGTACGGACACTTTTTCCCATAGACACAGAATGGGTAAAAACCTTTGCTACATCTGGCCCTAAGTCTCTGTGGGGACCCACATTTTTCTATCACTGAAACTGCAAAGATGTACCCATTTTGCAATTATTTATTGCTTCTTGTCTGATTGCAAATTGTAATTATCAGCCTTGGAACTATGCATTTATTCTGCTTATGAAAAATTAGGTATTTCTATATAATTAGTTAACTAATTTACATACACTGTAATTTGAATGGCTCTATAATTATGTATCATTCCCATCATTCAGAGTTACAATTGATGGTGATTTGTTTGCAAGAAACTGGTAAAACCACACATTTTATTCCCTAGACACAGTTTTGAAGAGATTGTGTGAAATGAAATAACTAACTAGTGGTATAGTACTTTATTGTAGAGAATTTGCACTTTCATGACAACATCTTCATAGCAAATGAATCACGTTGTACTGATGAAGGCCCCTAAATACCTATTAAGTCAAAACAGTGATATGCTCCTCAAAATCACTCCTATTCACTGTGTTCAGGATGCAAAAAGTATTTTAGCTTACTGTAAACAAAATCACATATTGTGTTGTATTTGCAGGTTAAAAAATGCTGATATTGATACCTGCATAGATTTCTGATACATAGTTCTTAAGATTGTGTGAATTCTTAAAGAACGAGGTAATCTATGTAACCAGAGCTGCACGCAGCGGAGGCTCCTCTGCTGTGGCGGAGGAGCGTCAGTCCCCCGCCAGCAGCAACCGCTGCAAATCCTTTAACAACAAAAGGATAATAAACCAGGTTTATTATCCTTTTGTTGTTAATGGGGGGGCATTGGGGATGGCAGGGATGAGGGGAGTGCACTGTGCACTTCCCCAAGTGCGCATGTGTGTTTGGCCGGCTGTCTCGGACCGGCCAAACACACATACGCACTGTGCTCTCCCCACCCCCGCAGCACTGTGTTGCCGGGCTGGAGAGAGCAAGCAAAGACTCAAAGTTTGCCTGGGAGCGCCCTAGCTGTGACGAGGGAAAGAGGAGCGGCGCAGTGGTGGAGCAGGTAAGTTTTTATTATTAAATGTTTTTGTTCCCCCCTCCTGGTCGCCGCCCCACCCCTTCAGAGCTCAGCGTGCCGCAACTGGCTACACGTTTAGGATCTGTAACTTTCCTCATTTTATTGTGATTTGGGTCCTTTGTAATTGCATTCTGTCGTTTTGAATGCATCAAGTGATGTCCATGATTGGACACCATGAAATTATACAGGACACAATATTCATTTTGTAAGCTCCTTCAATAATTACAAATTAAGGACCAAATTTATACTTTTTTTCAGAGTCTGGGCACTGTGACGTCAAATTATTGTCCTTTCTGTTTCAGCCTCTTGAATAAGTTGTTTAATTCAAAGTTTGGGCACTGAGTGGAGTGCATTGCCATGAAATGAGCCTAGAGGAGTCAATGAAAGGAAAATGACATTTGCCAGGGACATCTCAAAGATTTTGGGGGCCCTGGGCCAAACTATTTTGGGGAACTGTTGGGAACAGTTTTTAATTCATGGTCGAATTTCAGGCCTTTCAGGCCCTCTTTGGCCGGGTCACTGACAGCGCACATGCACACTCGCCCACATTCTAAATTTGTTTACATCTAATATCCGGGGATAGTAACGTGTTCTCAATATTGCACCACAGCAGCAGCTCAGTAATATTACTGCAAATACTCTCTGTGACAGTGATAACCTCCCATTTCTCATATGTCAGCTCCCGTTTTTATCTAAAGGAAACTTTTTTTATGGCTGTTGAATGAAAGCCGCATTTAAAACAATGTATTTAAGAACTATTAAATGTCATCAGAGCAGGACGCTCTGATGAAGAAAGCTGGGTCTACAAGGGGCCCTTGCAAAGTCTGGGGCCTGGGCCAGAGCCCGCTTTGCCCATACCTTAAAACGTATCTGACATTGGCGCAAGTGAGCCACTTGTGTGCTGCAAAGCTGTGCCAAAGAAACGGGGGGCGGGGCATTAGCAGAGCCTGTAGGCCTTGCTATTTGTAGGGCACGGTGATTGATAATACCTCAGCCTATCTGGTTCTGTTGCCTCCAGTGGCGTAACGTGGGTTGTCAGCACCCGGGGCAAGGCAAGTAATTTGCGCCCCCTAACCCGTGGATTTTAGCACTCGCGAGTGCGAGCGCGCCCCCCCCCAGATGTTGCGCCCGGTGCGGCCGGCCCCCCCTGCGCCCCCCACGCTACGCCACTGGTTGCCTCGGCTGTATTAGTGAGAAAGTACCATAATGAAAGAATATCTTTAGCTACAACAATATGGAGTCTGGGAGTAGGAACCCTCTGCTTAAGAGATTTCATTAGCAGAGTTACCTGGTACCCTAAAATAAGATTGTTATGGAAAGCAGCCAGAAGTTGAAGTTTAATTGTAAGTTGTGGCTTTTTAAGGCATAGACAATAAACTATTCCGTACAAGATATTTTTGTCAAAGTGACAGAGTTGTTTTATTTCTAAGGAAGACTGCCAGTGTAAATGTATTTTCTTATGTGAACAAAAAAGCCATAAATTCTACAACATTATCAAGACAGCAAAGTAAAACAAATGAACATGCAAAGGCTATAATGAATAGCACTGTGTCTTTCTGACAGGCTAATATATCCAAACAACACACAAGTACGAAACAAAGTCATAAATCAGCATTTAAAACAGTGTTATATTTGTAAAATAACTTCCAGGGCCCACACAAGCTTAACCCCCTGTGGGTTCCTCCAAACTTGACCTGATAGTGACCGAGTGTCACAATTACCATTTTTCAGCCCCCGGGGCTCCCGCGTTCAGCACCACGGACAACCAGGACACCACTGCACCCAGGCCCTATGCGCCAGGTAAAATTGGTCTGACTGTTGCAGCTTGGTCTTGGGACCTGCATCACCTTAACTACAAGTGGGTTCCTCTGAACTCATCCCGCAAGTGGTTGCGTGTCACTACTGATTCTCCCTATTGACTGCAATGTTAAAAGTTTGACAGCTTGAACTGTATTGAATTACTTTACACTTGAAAATCCATAGCTCTGGCTACACGCATCTGAATTACTTTATTTTGGTGTCTAAATTAATGTACAAATCTGCTTTTATTTTTATAAATTGGTATCAAATTTCTTTTGAGTCCTGTCAATTACTTACCGTCCATGTTGGTACTCTGAAATGCTTAATACACGTTTGTTTGGTAAAGCCTGACCTCTCTTTGCCACACTACCACGACTGAGCTAAGCTTTATGATCGTGAATGTAAGGACCATCTTTGGGGGCCATGAGAGTATTACATAGTGAAACCTAACCAGCATCACTGCATAATACTCCACTTTCCTACATCCTCCTAAGGTACAAGAAGTGATTGATTTTTAACCAAGCATTCATAATTATTAAAAGTGATGCACAGTATTAAATACAATTAACTTACTTATACTTTAATTAAAAATAATGTTACATTAATTCATAAATCTAATTAAAAAAATACATTTTATGATTAATTATTAAATGCCATTTTTAGCTGTTTTTAAAGTTAAAATATTTATTCTTATTTTTTACTATTTTACATAATTTACTCTAACATTATTTCCTATGAGGTTTTATTTTAGGTCCCTACCTTCTTTATTTTTTATGGAAGGATGTTGCAGTAATAGTGGTTCGCTATGCATGGTGCTGGACTTACTCCAACTCTGGGTTAGAGTAAAGCCCCTTTTGGCTGTAGTAACTTTAGAAGTGCAGTTTGTGGTTAGTAATGGGTATACGCTTTTGAGGGTGGGTTCATGTCCTTCCCTAACTCCCCCTTCCCCAAGCCTCTCTGTACTCCTCACTAAACACCTCCCATTTTGCTGTAATAAATGCACCTATTTCCAGCCACTGTCCCTACTTTCTCACATATACTATTAAGTTGTAAATGTGCATGTGTAAGAATCTCCCCAAAGAAAAGATAGGAGTTGTAGAGGTAGAGATTTACACTCGTATGTAAGTTTGTGAATAGCATTTTGTATTACTTTAATAGTATTACTGTAGTACTATTAAATGTACTATAGAATGCAGTTTGTAAATAGTCCCCCTAGTGATCTATAGGTATTCTCAGTCAGGGCTCCTGCACAACATTTTCGCTTTGGTTCTCCGTTTACTTTAAAAAAAAAAAACTTTGTTTATTGGTTTTTCTGCATCTGTTAGTAATCACTGGTACATAAGTATACTCTTCCGTACAGGCCATAGTTAAGGATTCATGTTATACATTCCGGTCGCACATGATGACAATTTTATTACTTTATCTGGTTAGTCTTTGTGCTGTCTACCATGTACGCTTCATATCTATTCTTGCATTCGGTTCATGCTCGTGTACTCATTATCCCCATTTACACTGTGACCACCTAATCGTTAAACTATCTGAACGTTAACTACTAAGAAACAAAAGAAACAAAACCATGCGCGGGTGGGATAAATGATGGCATTTGAGGTCGTTTCTTTCCAGTGCATTTAGATCACTCTACCATTAGGGTCCACTGGGTCGTACTCCTGTCCTTTCCTCCTAGTGTAGTTTCCTCCCGTTCTAATAGGAATCCTTCCTTCCTCAATTAGTAGAACACTATCTATCCGGAGGGGTTTGGTGACCAGATGGCTGTCCACTCCCCCCGTCAGTAGTAAGTGTAATAGGGCATGGGTCTCCGGTTCCGCGTTCACTGTAGGCCATAATCGTCGCACCGCTAGGACCAGCATTTGGAATGTCAAGAATTGGCCCGCTGGGATCCCCTCCTCTTCCGCTAGTCCCACAAAGGGTCTCAGCACCCCATCCGTAAAGAGATCCCCTATCATCAACATCCCCGCCCCGGACCAAGCCTTGACCTGGCCCCCACTAAGGGTGCTGCCTGACGCACTCACCGGTATCCCAGTCAGTGGTAGCCCGGGGGAATAGGCCACCTTCACCCCTGTCTGCCTCAGGCACTTCTTCCAGCAGGAAAGTACCGCTGCCAGCAGCACCGACCTCCTGGAGTTTTACCCGCAGCCAGCTGTGTAATGGCTGTCATCACCTCCTTCAGAGAGATAGGTTCTCCCAGACTACCCCTGTCATCTGACCCGAGGCCAACCAAGGGAAGGGACTCCAGCTGCTCCCCCACCACCCACGGTAAATCATCCCCTGGGTGTCTATACAGGGTCGTATAGTAGGATTTGAAAGCATCATTAATCTCAGGCGGCGAGTAAACCTGGACCCCGGCCACCCCTCGCACACTTGTTATTGTGTCATTTCCTCCCGGGGGTCGTACCAACCAAGCAAGTAGTCTGCCCGCTCTGCCCTCTCTGCCCTCCTCGGCCTGTAGGGACAACATATGTTTCCGATAATCATGGCATCTCAATCTATCAAGTGTCTGATAAAATGTCTCTCTGGCCTTGGACAGTCTGCGGTTGGTTTCCGGGTCTTTTCCCTGCTCAACCTCCCTATCATGCAGGTCCTTTTCTAGCTGAGTCAGTTCGCTAACTAGAGCACGTCTGACCCCCACCGACTGTCCCAGGCAATGGCCCTTGGTCACTACCTTGAGTGTCTTCCATTCCATACTGCGGGATCCCGTGAAGCCTTTATTGATCCTAATATGTTCACTGAGGTGTGTCCGTAGCTCCTCTCTGTACACTGGGTCCCCCAGCGCCCGCGGCTGGAGTCTCCACATCGGTAATGGAGCCCTCATCTCTGCTCTTTGCCAGGTGACCAGTAATGGGCTATGGTCCGATATCTTACGGCCCAAATACTCAGAAGAAACTATTTCGTGGGTGATGGAGCCCGAGCACACCACCCGATCTATTCTAGTGTGTAGGTGATGTAATCTCGAGTAAAATGAGTAGTCTCTGGTCTGTGGGTGCTGTAGTCTCCATACATCCTCCACTCCCCAATGCCTCATCCATTCTCTAAGGATCTCCACCATTTTGTGCGCTGCCGCTCCTTGAAATCCCCCACAATTAAGAAGCGGGCTCCAGAGCACCTAGCCATTCACCCTGATAATGTGCGCCAAAAGGAGGTCTGATCCTGATTAGGTGGATAAATACAGCTCAGCACCACTAGTCTGCCTTGCAGTCTACCCTCAACTATTACATATCTACCTTCTATGTCCAAATCTATTGAGAGGGCTTCGAACGGAACTCCAGCCCTGATCCAAATCAGTGCTCCTCTGGCATATGCCGAGTGTGCAGTGACGAAAAGCTGTCCCCTCCCTCTGCGCCTCAGTTTATCCACTTCCTGTGTGGTAAGGTGTGTTTCCTGGAGCATTGCTATGTGCACACCCCTTCTCTTGAGGTAAGACAGGATTTTATGACGCTTAACTAGTGACCCCATCCCCCGAATATTCCAAGTTATCAGCTTGTAGGCCATAGATATGTGGGAACTAAATCTAAAGGGATCATCACTCCCCTGTGGAGTCCACTGTTCCTCACCACTCTGCCATGTCTCAATCATGCCATATACCAGGATTCTAAAATAGCTAATCCCCTGCGCATGTAGTCGAACAAGAACATCAAACCCCAACTCCCTCTTCCCAGGGCAATACCGCAACAGGCAGTCGTCCAGTTTACACTCATTGAGCCAAACAGTAACATTAAGTCATATAGAGTTCTCGCCATTTGATGATATTGGACGAGAATCCGAGTGGTGGGGATCTTCATCGCACATAGGCCTTCAACCAAATCGCGCCCCCAGAGGACAACCCATCATTTTACCCATTGCACTCTCTACAGGTCATCCGCAGATCGCGGGGTCACTTTTGGGCCCCCATCAGAATGGTGAGAGTCTGAGTCTGTGGAGTAAGTTCGATGATCCGAGTCCGCACCACTGGCCTCGGCCACCATCTTCCCCTGTTGTAGTGATGCCACCGCCTTCAGGGCTGATCGCCTAGCCTGGTCCTTCTGTGCCGGCGTTGGTCTGGTTCCCGTGCGTGACCTGTTCCGGCGTCTCCTCTCTCCCCTGTACTTTTGGCTGTGCAATGCAGTGGGTGAGGACCCAGGGTTTCCTTCCATCTTGTATGCCTCTAACCATTCCCAGGCCTCCTCTGGCGACTGGAAGAATGTTTTGTGACCGTCTTGGATTACTCTCATTCTAGCTGGGAGTAGGAGCGCGTATTGGATACCAGCATCTCTCAAG
Source organism: Pleurodeles waltl (assembly GCF_031143425.1). Taxonomy (NCBI): domain Eukaryota; kingdom Metazoa; phylum Chordata; class Amphibia; order Caudata; family Salamandridae; genus Pleurodeles; species Pleurodeles waltl. Next base: position 150,475,585 of record NC_090441.1, on the reverse strand, counting down.
GCCCTCTTCACTACCATGTAGGATGCCCTTTTGGTCTGCACCTCTGCTGTAAAGTCTGGGAGTAAGGTCAGTGATCTGTTTTTGATCCTAAAAGGGCCTGCTTCCCTTGTGCACTGTAACAGGATGTCCCTGTCTCTGTAGTACAGCAATTTAGCTATAACGGTCCATGGGGGATGGCCAGGCACCGCTGGTCTCGCTGGGACCCGGTGAGCCCTCTCTAGAGGGAAAAATGGGGTAAGCAGGTCCAGGGCCACCACCTGTCGCATCCACGTTTCTAGGAATGTCACTGCATCGTTCCCTTTAGCTCCTTCTGGCAGCTCAATGATGCACACATTATTTCGCCGGTTACAGCCTTCTGCATCCTTGGCACGGCGTTCCAGCCTCTGGACATGGTCTGTCAGTTGCTCAAGTGTGGTCTGTATCACCTGCTGCGCTGGTGCCACTCCTGTAAGCTTTGTCTCCACTTCCTGGACCCTGTCCGCTAGTTTCTGGTGGTCTGCACGCAGCAGGCCCAATTCCACCGACACCTGGCCAATTTCTCGCTGAAGATTCTCGCGGAAGAGTTGTTTTGGACTCCTCTATTGCCCCCAGAATCTTGTCTAGTGTCACCTGCAGTGACTGTGGTACCGGTTCGGCCATTTCCAAAGTACTTTGGCCGCCAATGCATTCTTTCCCTTGCAGCCTACTCTTCTTGCGACTTTGGGTCGACATCCAGCCCTGAGCGGCGGGGTGCTCTCCCCCTAGGGGCCAGCAACGGCCGCGGCACTCACGTCTCCACCTTCTTCTCAGCCTGTCCTGTGCGAGTGCGGCCCAGGGTGATGGGTGCCTCCCCAAATATAGCTCGCTTCTAGCCTCTGACCACCTCTTGGCACCCCTTCTCCTCTTCCACAGGGGCTCCTTGCTCTCAGAGTCACTGTGCACATCCCCAGTTATTCTGCCGGGCACGTCCCGCCATTGCAGTCCGTCTGTTGCGCAACAGCTTCAGTTGGCTCGGTGTCTCAGTGAATGAGTCTGGATCATTCATCCAGTTCTGCCCTCCGTTCCTCCGGTCCGTCCGCTGCTGTGCCCAGTCGTGCTGCATGTGCTCTGTGTCCCACAGTCTCTGCCCTGGTACGTTCCCCTCAGGGCGTCGCGCTCCCAGGCCAAAAACCTTCTCCCCGTGGTTTGGCCCCCTCTATGCCTTTCCAGGGGGCCCTCAGCTCTCACCTCTGCCCCGGCGTGTCCAGTGCCTCACCATCGGGGGGTGGGGGGTAAAAGGGCCTGTTTGTCTGGTCGCTTCTCTGGGCTGGGCAAGTTCTTCGCCCTCTGTGGTGTCGCCTCTCGTGTCCCCTCTGGTCTTCCCTTATCTTTTTCCAGGCCACCTCAGCCCTAGGTCCATATCTGGGTGTCTTTTTACCGGAGCCGGCCGGCCCCTATCATTAGCCGCGTCCCGGCCCTCCTCAGGTGCCGCTCCATCCCCGTCTCGGCTGCCGCAGTATGCACCACAAGCCAACCGCGTCCCGCTCCTAGGCCGACTGCCTTCTCCTCGCTGTTTGCCCCCGTGCCTTTCCAGGGGGCCCTCAGCCATCACCTGTGCCCCGGTGTCGGAGGGGGGGAGGGCCTGTTTGGTTAGTCGCTCCTTGGGCTGGGCACGTTCTTCGCCCTCTGTAGTGTCGCCTCTCATGCCCTCTCTGGCCTTCACTTATCTTCCTTCGGGCCACCGCAGCCCCAGACCCGCCTTAGGTCTCCGCCGGAGCCAGTCGGCCCCTATTATCAACCGCGTCCCAGCCCTTCTGGAGCGCCGCTCCACTCCTTTGCAGTCGGCGCGGCCCGCTATGCAAGCCAGCCACCGGCTTCAAGTCCCGGTCCCGGCCGGCTGCCTGCCGCACACGCTCAGCAATCTGCCCTTGGTCCGACTCTCGGAGTGTTAAGTAGCCGCACATGCACTCCCGGGCTTCTCCGACGTCGCCCGCGGCCTTTCCACCATCGCGGGTTCCCTCTGGGGTACTGTAATTATCGGAGAATTAGAAGGCCTCAGCGGAGCGAAGCGTCTACACGTCTGCCATCGCTGCCGGCCAAACAACACCCCCCCAGCCTCTATTTCACCTTTAGTGGGTCATGTGCAGCTTCTACACCCATGTGCAATGGAATTATGCAGCACTGGAACAACACATTATGTGACATGGCTGCCCAAATTATGCATCAAGGTTACTAAGATGAACAATAATGACATTAAAGGGACCAGTTAGTGTGTGAACACGGAGGGAATTTGAGATTAAATTCTGCTTCTGCATCAGTAATTAAGCAATATTATTGAAGAGAAAGGGTACTTCTGGTAGCTACTGACCAGGGTGGAGTCAGAGGGTCTGAGGTGAAGCTGAGGACCCTACAGCACAATGATTAATAACCACCTGGGAGTGTCCTCCCAAATGGATAATATTATTATGTAAATCACATCTTTGAAATTTGATGCAAAGTTCACAAAACTCTTTGTTAAATGATGAATTTTTCAAGGTACTATTTAGGTCAACGGTTGTAAGAATACCTGTTAGATTTTTTAGGTGATAAGGCTCCACCATTTTATCATATTGAAATGTATTTTAGTGGATGTCTATGCCGAAAGGAGCATCTATAAAGGGTAGTAACAGATTTTAATCACAACATAAATCATTTATTGGTGGTACCTTACTAATTTTAGAAATTGTGGTGCGTTCTAAGAGGATCTCACCCTGTGAAAACTACTGATAGTTTGCTTGGATTTCAAGAACTTGTTTGATAGAAAGTCATTTTCCCTCATGATTTTCCCGTGGAATTTATGGTAGCGGTCCAGTAGAGAAAATGAGGCTATAATTTCTATAAAGTCCCAAACATCTTCCCCATTTATGCAACAAAATGTTTTGAGATGCTGTGAGGTTTTGACACTGTCTCAAGCGACGTGACTATAGTCGTATCTGTTGGAGTTCTGCAACTTCCAATAACGCTGGGTTTCCTAGCTGGTTTCTGTCACGGTAGGTGTGTTGTGGCAAAAGAAGGAGACAGTTGTGTGCATCGTTGGTCTGTGCAAGGCCTCAAGACATTTTGGGGGTCATTACAAGCTTGGTGGGTGGCTACCGCCGCCCGCCAAGCTGTAACCGCTGTGCGGCCGCCAATGCGGCCACACTCCCGCGGTCCCCATTACAACATCCCCGCTGGGCCGGCGGGCGCAAACCTAGTTTACGCCCACCGGCCCAGCGGGGATGCGGCTGCAACATAGGAGCCGGCGGTGTTGCGGCCGTGCAATGCAGACAGTGAAAAGCTGCACGGGGCCCTGTTAGGGGGCCCCTGCACTGCCCATGCCAGTGGCTTGGGCAGTGCAGGGGCCCCAGGACTCCCCTTACCGCCAGCCTCTTCCTGGCGGTGCAAACCGCCAGAAACAGACTGGCGGTAGGGGAGTCATAATCCCCAGGGCAGCGCTGTTTGCAGCACTGCCCTGGCGGATTATCACCGCTGGGGCTAAAACGGCGGGAAACCGCCGGCCCCGGCGGTGCGACCGCGGCGTAATATGGGTCTCCGTACCGCCAGCCTGTTGGCGGTACAGACGGGGTCGTAATGACCCCCTTTGTCTTTCCAACAGTGATGCACACTGCTTCCCGAGCATCAGCAAGATGCAACATCTGGGCTTTTACAAAGCACCACTATCATGTGCATACCTTTGAAAATTAATCAGTTGTACAATATATTTTATTTCTTGAAGAGGAACATTTTCACCAGTTCTATTGTGTACCATGGTGACATACATAACTCATTTTGACTTCATTCTCAGATCTTAGGTTTACCTACAAAACTCAAATAAATAGTCATTCTCATATTTGTTACTGCTATATTGTTTTGGATTGTTCTGAGTTTAATTGCTTATGGTTAACACAGAAGCAGTTAATTCTGTTCCCCTTGTCCTGGATTCAGCTGGTGAGCCATCCATTTGATGGGAGGATTGATTTAGGTCTTTCAACATCTACTTGGGTGCTATTGATACTCTACACTGATGTACTGAGAAGAAAACATTTATTTTGTGGGGGATGGAGAATTTTCAAGCTCTTATCTGATTGGCTCAGGAACAAGATGATTTCCAAGAAGCAATTCAAAGTCTGGAGCAGTGGTTTGAAGGACAAAAGAGTATTATTGTTAGGAGGTATAAACATTTCTCCAGAGAACAATGAGCTGATGAAAGTATTGAATCCTAGGTTAGATTTCAGTTTGAGAAGTTTACAGATCTGCTTATTAACGATCCATTGGTTGGACAAAGTTATAAAAAAAGAAATTCAGTAAAAAACTCCTTCTTTCAACGAGCATTGACAAAACCAATAGGTTGCACCTAGTCACATTTTTTTACATGCTGTACATTTGTGCAAGCTGTTGTGCAACATGGCTTAAAGTGTAAAAAAACACTATGAGGCAGCGAGCGTTGACCGCATCATAGCGTTTTTCACCCTTTTAGCCATGTTGCACAGCAGCCTGCTGTGTAATATGCCTAGAAACAGAGCGAGGTGGGAACTGGGGGGGGCAAGCAACACAAGGAAGGCTGGTGAGAAACCTAACTGAGAGCAGAAGGAGGGTGGGGAGCTGGATGACATAACAGAGAGCGGGAGGAAGGTAAGGGGCTGGGTGACATAACAGAGAGTGGAGGTTGATAAGGGGCTGGGTAACATAATGTAGGGTGCAGTGAGGTAGTCCAATAACGGCGAGCAGGAGGAGGGTGGGAGGGGTGAATCAAGGTGGAGAGTGTGAGGAGGGCAGGGGGTGATTTAAAAACAACAGAGCTGCAGAATGGAGACAAACATCTCATGAAGACACACAGAGCTGACTGACTCCCCTTTGGCATTAAGGAGTCTGCTGGGGCCCAGCCAAGGGCACTTTGCCCTCTTTGCTTTCCATGCCATTTTTTAACTTCTGAGGTTTCTACTCAAAGAAGGGCAAGAGCAGGGCTCCTTTAAGCTAACCTGAACTTTGCCAACAATGGCTAAAAGCATTGTATGCCAATAAAAACAACGACATAGAAGCTCCCGCTTTTCAGGCAAGGCCCCAGGTTTGCGCTTACTGTTCTATCAGTACAGAAATGAGCGAGGAGGGACAGGGTGCTAGCTGTGCAGAAAACTGTGTAGATGTGGAGATAGAGAATGATAGAACACAGTACAGAGAGGTGGGGGAAGAGAGCAAGAATGGAGGCCAGAGGAAAGAGTCCTCTACACTGGGAAAAAAGGAAGCGGTAGGAGGAGACCGGCTGGGTGAAACAATGGAGGGCGAGGAGTGAAACAACAGCAAAGAGAGGTAGGCTGATTTTGAAAACTGAGAGCGGGGTAGGTTTAAAACAACGGAGAAGAGAAGGGGGCAGTGAGTGCATTAAAAAACAACAGAGAGTGGGAGGAGGGTCAGGTAGGATTAAAAAGAACGCAGAGCGTGAGGAGGGCAGTGGTGAAGGAGAGGGACTTCAGACACAGTCACTCTTTAAGAGCGATTATGGAAAAGTAAAAAAGAGTACCTACGGGAGCCTGTAGCCGGTGGAAGGGGAAGAAAACTGGCCACAGGAAGCTGTGCTTGATCCATGTTCCACAGCAGGCAAGAAGACTCGAAGCCCGGGGGAAGTTGACCAATGAGAAGCAAGGAAATTATAGGGCCATGGGAGCCAACCAATGGTAAGTAAAGGTAAGTAATGTGCAGGCTCTAAGGGCCATATGTACGAACACTTTTTCCCATAGACACAGAATGGGTAAAAACCTTTGCTACATCTGGCCCTAAGTCTCTTTTAAGAATATCTTTTTTTTACAAGAGATTTTGCAAGTGCTGCGCAGGGGAAACCTAAAAGGTGACTTCAGCAGAGGCAATTAACACAGCCAATGGTATAGAATTGTCTCAAGAAGAAGCAAGACTTCTGCATAAAAACGCATTGGAGTGACACAATTTCTGACCACATCATTGTTGGCTGTTACAAAATACTCAAAATCAGCCCATTACACTTTTCTTTCAAAATTGTACTCTAATAACTGTCATAACTTTGTTCCCAACCTGGTCTACTAGCTATGGTTCTGCTTGCATGAGAACCTGGTTTACATAGGATTGTGTCACTGATGTGCAATGAAAATGAGATATGCTGTCAGATTCTTTTTCTCGGAGAGCCATGTAGTTTGTTAGAGAGGACTGACCTAAAGAAATATGTTTGAGTCGTGAATTGCAGAGTTTCGCGAAAGTAGCATCTGCGTCATCCATTGAGAATTCAGTTTTTTCATGGGTCAAAATGTTGTTTCATGCAAGGCGTTAATGAGTACACAAGTGGATTTAGCTCAAACAGGGCATCTAGGCATGACAAATAACAAAATAAGACTTTGTGAAACTTGCTGGTAGGCAAACGAACAAGGTTTTAGGGCAAAAAGTAATTGAAGGATTCCACCTCGTTAGGGGTTGCCTCGATCATCCCCTTGCAGGATCTCTGCAACAATCCCTCTCAATTCTTCAACAACAAAATCACTGACATCTACAGCACCTTCAACTGGATTGACAGACCTCATCAAACACCTCCCGATCTGACCCCAAGAACCAGTGCTTACCACATGTCATCACCCCAGAAGAAACCCCTGCCACGCTACCATGAAGTCCATCTACTATGGGCCCCATAAGACCCCTGCCCCCACCATCCCTACTCCAGAAGAAACGGCAGCCCATCAGTGCCATGTTCACACCCATTATGAGTGCCTCCACCTCTTCTGAGAGCTTCACAGATGCCTGGAAACACGCAACTCTGATCCCATTGCTGAAGATACCCTCTGGGATCCCTACAAATGCTCACCAACGACAAGCAGATCTCTCTGATATTCACTCCCGAACAAGATCTTAAAGCAAATTGTCAACAAACGTCTCATCGAATACGTCAGCAGCCACCAAATATTTGACCCCACTCAGTCTGGGTTCGGACACAACCACAGAATGGAAACCCCTCATCGCCACCACAGATGACATCCGCATGCCTCTGATAGAGGAAAACAGGGGCCCTCATCCTCCTGGACATCTCTGCAACATTTGACACAGTCATCTACCACATCCTCATCCAGTGCCTACATGACACTGGAATCCAAGACCACACAGTCTGATGGATCTGCTCCTTGCTGACTGGAAGGAACCAGTCAATCCATCTGACATTGTACACCTCGGCCAGCCGCAACCTTATTGAAGGACTTATGCAAGAATCCTCCCTGAGTGTGACACTCTTTAATGTATACATGATCTCTCTAGTCAGTACCATCCACTCTCATGACATCAACGTCCTTTTATATGCCGATGACACGCAACTGACTCTCTCCCTCACGGATAAGACACTCAGAACCTGGATCAAGCTCAATGCATGGATGCCTGAAATTGGCCACTGGATGAGGACCAACTGTTTAAAGCTAAACACCAAGACAGAAATCATGCTCTTCAGGAAGAGCACTTCACCGTGGGACTCCACCTGGTGGCCAACAGAGCTAAGACTGACACACGGCAAGAACCTTGAGACTGTCATCAGCAGACTCAACATAGTGCGCAAGTCAATGTCACTACCACTTCACGCCTCCATACCATGAAGATGTTGAGGAAGATTTTCAAATGGCTGCTAATCAGCACCAGGAAAACACAAGCAAGCTGTACTATGGTAACACCCTCTATGCCGGGATCAACAAAAAACTCACTAGAAGGCTGCAGACCATTCAAAACTCAGAAGACAGAATTACTCTACCTCCTATGCTGCACCAACATCACACCACACCTGAAGGAACTCTACTGGCTTCACATACACAAATGAGCACAATTCAAACTCCTCACCAACACATTCAAGGCAGTACATAACATTGGCTCTGCATACCCTAACAATCGCATCTGCTTCCACAAACCTACCAGACACTCCTCTAATCGAGTCTCCTACTTGCACACATCCCAGGTATACAGAAAACCAGACCTGGCAGTCAAGCCTTCTCATACATTGCTTCTAAAATGTGGAATGACCTGTTACTACACATAAGAGCCTCCTCCTCACTTCTTTAATTCCCAAGAAGCTAAGGCGTGGCTTTCAAGTAGTCCCCCTAGACACTAATTTGGGTTAGGTCCGTGCCAGGATACACTCCCGGGTGACTTTGTGCTCTACAAATCTGCATAACATAAGAACATTTGCGAGTGTGCTACATGTACATTCTCAGATATGAATTTAGGCAAAAAGAACCCCTCCACCCTATGGGCCTGGCTAAACAAAAAAACCTGATAGAAAGGTGGCTATTAGATTTTTGAGAGACATATTTGCACATGAAGGTCTCCTTAAAATGTTAGTTATAGATACTGGAATACAGGTTATTTCTAAGGAGATGAACAGCTTTTGAAGGAGACAGGGCTTTGCCATTGGAGGACCAGTTTGTATCATCCCCAAGGGAATAGGCTAGTTGAAAGCACCAACAGGTTGCCTAATGGGAGTCTCATATTAGCTTTAGCAAGGGGACTGTCAGTTGATAAGGTGAGATGTTGTGGGAGTATCATTCCACTCCACATTCTATTGCTAGAATTGCATCTTTTGAGGAACCACGGTGGAGCGTCGGCAGTTAAACCACCTGACAAGCAAGCAGGAGTGGGTGTGATGTTTGCAAAGGGTTGGCAGTTGATGCTGCTGTGGAAAGAAAAGAAGCTCATGTTAAGTCAAGGTATGATGATTTACATTGTATTAAGGGAAGAGATTTCCAGGTGGAGGACAAAGTTCAGGTCAAGATTACTCGTCATGTCAGGAAAGGTGATGCTAACTCTGGTCCAGACAAGGTGGTGGAAAATGTTTCCAGGGCACATGCTAGTTTGTCTAGAGACAGGTGGCAGTTTAAGGAATGGGCTGACTGGATTAGTCTCAAAGATTCTCAAAGAGTTGTTACTGATGATAGTTGGAAAGTATGATCAGAAATATTGACCAGTGATCTCATAGATGTCAGCCTGAGAACTCACCACCGTTCCATCAGGGGTACCAATCACACCAATTATAGTCCAGGGCACTTCAGAGTGCAGGAGCCATGCCAAAGTGCAGCACGGTTTGTGTTTGTCTGCTTGTTGCTTGGCGAGGGATGCCCTACTGTTGATATTGTTAAGGTGGTGCATTTCATCTCTGTGCTGCCCCCTAAGGTCTTGCAAACGCACACAGGCCTCACCACCTCTACCTCAAGGACATGCACTTGGGTTTCTAGTGCTAGCACACTGCGAAGGAGACCCTCCTGCTCTCCCCATGAGGTCTTTATACAATAGCCCTTCAGATCTATCTTCATGGCATTCCACTCCACGCCCCTAGTCTCGACAGAGCCATTGTTGTCCTCAAAGTAGTGTTGTAAGTGGGCCCCAATAGTGTCCAAGTACACCAGATCTAGCAGAGCCTCTGTCCGAAAATGCCAGGTCGTTATCGGGACCCCCTCCCCCCACCGGAAGGTCACCTTCAATGGACTGTGATCCAAGGTCATTCAGCCTAAATATTCGAAGCTGTGTACTCAGAGCCAAAAATCAGCATTGCAGAAGAAAACAATCAAGCCTAGTGCATACTTCATGGCTAGGAGCATAACAGGAGTATTCTGCCTTACCTGGGTGCCCTAAGCACTAGATATTTTTGAGATGTGTTGTGGACATTGTTAGACCCGACAGCCTTAGGGTGGTCACCCCCAATTTTTTGCCTGCCTCCCTCCACTTTTTGACACTGTTTTTGCTGGTTTTAGGACTCTGTACACTTTACCCCTCCTAACCAGTGCTAAAGTGCCTATTCTCTCTCCCTTAAAACATGGTGACATTGGCTCATACCCAATTGGCATATTTAATTTACTTTTAAGTCCCTAGTAAAGTGCACTGCATGTGCCCAGGGCCTGTAAATTAAATGCTAAGGCCTTAGAGGGAGATTCCAGCCAGATGACCACGATTGTATGCTGATTGCTGAACGCTTCGCTACAGCTGCTTCTGTAGGCGTCAGGCCTCTTGCTCAGGTATGAGGGATGATGTCTTCCCAAGGGAACCTGAAGGGCAGAACTAGAGCTTAACATGCTCTGCTCTAATATAGCGTAGGTAGGAATTATTTTAATGGCTCTAGTGACAACATGGTACCATTATCTTTATGCTTTACTGTCCTTGTCACAATTTTAATCATTCATGCTTTATCGTCCTGGTTATTGCAGTACATGCTTTGTTATCTAAGATGTAGTCGCTTCATTAAAACCTTATTTAAACATCTACTCCTCTGATCGTCCTTGTATATGTGAGACTAATGTATCTGAGTAAAATGGATGCGACCTGAGTGACCACGATTTCCCTGAGGAGTCAATTGAGTCATCTGCTCAGATGTCTAATCATCCCTGTTCTTGGGTAGAGATGAGGCATTGCTAGTTAACCGGAGAAAAAACCCGGGTTAGGCCGAGTGGGTGAGACTCAGTCTCCCACACTGCAGGTGATTCTGCCATTCAAATCCAGTAGTCTCATTAGAATAATGAGAGCCTACGCGCCTGCAGCACTGATAGTGCCACCCACACGATTAGCCCCTTAACCATGTCTGAGGCCTCCCATTGCAAGGCCTGTGTGTGCAGTTTCACTGACACTTTGACTTGGCATTTAAAAGTACTTGTCAAGCAAAAACTCCCCTTTTTCTACACATAAGTCCCCCCTAGGGTAGGCCCTGGATAACCCAGAGGGCAGGGTGTTATGTAGGTAAAAGGCACAACATATACCTTTGTGTTTTATGTGTCCTGATAGTGGAAAACTCCTTAATTTGGTTTCCACTGCTATGAGGCCTGCTCCTTTCATAGGCTAACATTAGGGCTACCCTCATGTACTGTTTGAGTGGTAGGTTCTGATCAGAAAGGGGTAGACAGGTCATATTTAGTATGGCCAGAATTGTAATACAAAATCCTGCTGACTAGTGAGGTTGGATTTTATATTACTATTTTAGAAATGCCACTTTTAGAAAGTGAGCATTTCTTTGCGCTTAAAATCCTTCTGTGCCTTACAGCCTGTCTCCAATCTACGTCTGGGCTGGGCCGGTTAACAGCTCCCTGGTTCATTTCACACAGACAACCACAAACACAGGTTGCTCAGTCACACCTGCACACATCTGCATACTGAAGGGGTATTCCTGGGCTGGAAGGGTGGAGGGCCTACCACTTTCATTTCAAAGGACAGTGGCCTGCAATCACACAATGGACTGCCAAACCCCCTACTGGGACCCTGGCAGACAAGGTTGCACTGAAAGGGGACCTTATGCACTTCAAAACCACCCTTTGAAGTCTCCCCCACTTCAAAGGCACTTTTCGGTATAAAAACTGGGTCCCTGGCCCTACCAACTTAGACACTTCCTGGGACAGATACTCTGAACCAAACCCTGCAACCTTCCAAGAGGAACTGCCTGGCTGCCTAAAGGACTCACCTGGACTGCTTTGTTGCGGAGGACTGCTGTCTTGCTGTTGCCCTGCTGCCTTGCTGGCTTCTATCTCTGCTGAGAAGTGCTCCCTAAGGGCTTGGATTGAGCATGCCTTCTGTTTCCTGAAGCCTCAGGGCCAAAAAGACTTCACCTCTGCAAAGGAACTCCCCGAGTGGAGACCGACGCAGCTCCAGCGTTGCGACCGGAACTTTGATGCACAGCCCACTGGATTGACGCATCGCCGAACTGGAATATGCAGCATGACTTCCTGTGGGAGGAATCAATGCAGAGCCTGCTGTGCGACAGAAACTCTGCTGCATTACCCACCGGATCGACAGAGCACCTGTGACTTCGCCCTGCCCACCCAGGATTTCTACGTATCGTCCCTGGGCCTCAAAAGACACTGAATCGCAAAGAGGATTCAAACCTGCGTGCCAGAATTCAACACAAGTCCTTGCTGCGTGGAAAATAATCGACACATCGTCTGTGTGTGCCTAGAAATCCGGCACACACCTTTTGTTTTCCTCGCATACCCTCCTCTGCGGTCTCCATACTTGTAATTTTGAAGCACACCAGGTGCTTTGTTCTTGCAAGAGACATTGCTTTTTAAAGACTTAAGACTCTTCTTATCATTACAAAAATGATATTTCAACTCATACTTATCAAATCTTGATTGTTTTGAGCTTAATCCACTCAGATAAATATCTTATATTTTTCTAAACTTGTGTGGTGTATTTTTGTGGTGTTTTTACTGGGTTATTGCATGATTTATTGCACAAATACTTTACACATTGCCTTCTAAATTTAGCCTGACTTCTCAGTGCCAAGCTACCAGAGGGTGGGCACAGGATAATTTGGATTGTGTGTGACTTACCTTGACTAGGATTGTGGTCCCTACTTGGACAAGGGCGTATACCTCTGCCAACTAGAGACCCCAATTCTAACAGACATCCACTGTTGGAAGTGTTTGGTTGCCTGTAGTCCCTGTGTCCTAGGCAACTGGGGCATCGATCTGTCCAAGGCGGTACAGTGAGAGCAATTAAAGTCCCCATCCCATATGTTGGGGGTCAGTGAGCAATGCCGGGCACAACATGCACAAGAACCCCCCTGGAGTGTGTTAGGTGCATAGAATGAAACAATAGAGAGTGGACGCGTATTTAACATCCCTTCTGACAGGACATAGCATCCCTCCGCGTCCAATACTGTTCTAAGCTGCACAAACGGAACACCGCGGGGCGATCCAGATCAGGGCCCCCCTGGTAAAATCAGAGTACGCTGCCCCAAAGAGGTGCCCACTCCAGTGCCTTGCTACTTTCACCAACTCAGGGGCAGTGAGATGTGCTTCCTGGAGGCAGGCTATATGTATGTGTCGGTGCACAGAGGTCACCATCCCTCTGATGTTCCATGTCAGTGTGTTGTATGTGACCACCATGATAAACATATGGCGCCCCTCTCCTGGGGCCTGTGGACAGGTGCACACCCCATGGTAGACTAAAGCCCCACCTCCGCATCGCTCAGCCCAGTCCTGGTATTAAACAAAAAACAAAACAGTAATCATAACACCCACTCCCTTGGCTTGGATGCCAATGCGCATCATGCCACAATGTCCCAAACAGTACATAAGGTGGCCTAGGGGACCACTGTTGAGGTGAGTCAGTCCTTATGGAAGTCTCTGGGGATTAGGCCGAGTAGCGATTGAGTTTGTGACAGGCTGAAGCAACCCAGGCCCATCTAGGGAGCAAATCAAGCCCCACACCAATCACATAGCTGAGCATGTCCACCATCTGCCCATGCGGCACCCCTCAACCTCAAAGTCCCCCGCCCCCTTGCGTACACCCCCACCTACATCACTCACCGATTCAAGGCATAATTACTGGTCTGTCACCAACATAATTGTGGAGTCCCCATCTCTGGACCCCATTCCTGGTGCTCCCAAGACCTGGTCAGTGTCAGTCACCAGCACCTGGAAACGATTGGCACTGTACAAGGAGACTTCTGCCACCATGTGGACTCTCTCCAGTGCCACCGTCTCATCAGAGGGGTGTGAACAGGATCTCTGTGCTTTGCGCTGTTGTTTAGGGTGACCATCCGACCTGTCCCGCAGGTCTCCAACCTCTTCAGTGACTTGTTCCTGGGCACCCTTGGTTCGAAGCCACATTCAGGCTTCTTCTTCTGAGGAGAAAAAATGTGTTGTATCCGAGTCAATCACCTGGAGCCTTGCTGGAAAGAGCAGGGTGTATCAATCCCAAAGACTGAATTGGCACCTTTACTGCTCCAAAGGTGTTGCGTCGTCTCTAATCTTCTGCAGTATAATCAGGATAAGCTGTGATGGTGCTCCCTTTGTATGACCAGGGGCCCTTTGCTCGAAACAATTGCAGGATCAGCTCCCTATCTCATGGTTGAGCAATCGTACAACAGGTCACGGCGGGGTGCCTGGGGCAGGTGGGCAGCTTGGTATACGGTGTGCAGGTTCTACAGAAAAGAACTTCGAAGTACAGTTGAGAGGCACCGTCTGTAGCAGCCAATCCTCAAGGAAGAGCTCTAGGTTGGGGCCCTCTACTCTCTGGGAAAAGCCCAGGAAGCGAACTTTATTGCATCTCAAGCGTCCTTCAGCATCTTCCTCCCTAGCCTTGAGGTCACGCACCTCAGCCTGTACCACCTTCAGTTGCTCCTGTACAGTTGCCAAGGGGGGCCGCATGGACGTCAGAGAGGATTCTGCTTCATTCACTCACCGCTAATTTAGTGCGATCTGCCTTCAGGAGTCCTGTTTCTATTTCAATGGTCCCAAGCTGGGTCTCTATAGCATATTTTGAGTCTTGTATTGCCTGTAGTACCTTATCAAACGTCCCAACTTGGCCATGATGAATTTCTGAGGGGGTGGGGGTTCGGAAGTCTTTGGTCTGACTATGCCCTCCCAGTCACTGCCTCACAGCCAAGACAGTGGGTACTAAAACTGTACTCCTGTTTCCCGACACTAATCCATCACTAATACTTGTTGGGTTCCGGAGTAGCGTGCTACTCGCCAAAAAGCGCTTTGACGCCTCATCAGGGGTAGTAAGCTCTATGTAAATACTATTACATTACAATACAATACTATCGCCCCCAGACTTGTCAATGAAGGCCCACCAGAGGTAGGGCTGGAGGAACAGCAGGGGCCCGTCAATCTCACCTCACCTTCCAGCACTGCGTAGAGCATGGGCGCTAGCTCCCATCCGCTGTAGCGCAGGCCGGATGTCTCGGAGCCAGATACAGCACCAGTTGGGCTGGGAATAATCAGGTCAGGGGCAGCGGAGCCAGGCCCCCCTCAGGGAGCTACAGTACCCCGATAGTCCACGGCATGTGCCAGGTCCCAGGTAGTTCCTCTCTGTCTCTGGCGAGAGTGCTGCGACCACACATCAGCTACCAGTCCTGAGCGCTCACCCCTCTGCACCTCAGGGACTCACCTCACAAGAGCAGCACTCAGGAGGGACGAGGAGTTGTCCAATGTGTCACCGTTCAAATCCTAGGACCACAAGTGTCCAGGGCCCCGTAGATCTCAGCAGGCCTCAGCGTCACAAGGGGCAGTAGGGTCTCGCCTGCAGGCCGGAGGGGGAGAGGAGGCACTTCAAATTACCGCAAAAGCTTCCGCAGGCTGGGTGGGGGGAAGGCACCCCGGGTCCCCGTGATCCTTGGGAGCAGACACACACACACACACACAGTGAGTTCAAAAAATGTGAAGGGGGTGATGCAGCAGTTTAGAGTCCCTTCATACACAGACATGCACAGCAGTGCAAAGAGTCTTTATTTGCAGAACATGCACAGCACAGGGACCAGCAGAGCAAGCTTCATGTGTGGTGCAGGCAGGAGCAGCGCACAAGTTGTGCATACACAAAACATGACCAGAGCTGACTTTCATGAGGCACCATGCACAGAGTGGGCTGCCGCACTGCAAACTTCCCTTAAAAACCGAGCATGTACAGTGGGTAAACAAGCTTCATGTACAACACTGGCACAAGCAGAGCATAGTCAGCTGTATTCTATGTGCATGTCAGTTACATCTTCACTAAGTATCTGATGTTAATATCTCCTTTATAATAGTTTTCAACTTAAAGTATGTACGAATACTTGAGAAGACTAATGAGTTCATATAGGATGTCATTCATGACGTATTCAGTAGTCACTGGCAATTTTATTAAAAGATCACATTTGAAATATTCTGTGACATCGTGTAAAAAGGAGAACTTTTTGTTTTGGGTTTGCTTTAATGTATCAAAGTTGATCGGTCAAAGGAGTCAAATATTCCAAATAATTCAAACCACCCAAGCAATAATCAATCCAAGCACAATATCACAATGAAATAAAGACAGCTAATCACCACTGCACATGTTTAAAGAAATAGGGGTGGAAAAATGAAAGATGAAGAAAAATAAACCCCAAACACTACTTTGAAAGATAAATGTTTTTCTGCATGAAAGCTTCCACAAAAATGTATGTGGGCATATGTCTTGCAAGTATAGTTTGGCAAAGATGACTACATTTAGGACTTCACAACAAAGCTGGCAAACTATACAATAGTTTGTTGGCTGAATTCGAGTTTTCCAAACCCACAGACATGTCTTGGTGCTGCTGGATCTTATGTGAAATTGATGGTCATTTGTTTGCACTGAGGGGAGCTTCAGTGGTCGAATGGGGGGTGCAGCGAAGAGGAAAGTGCATTGAATGAAATGCCAATGCTTTCTCCTTATTTTTTGCAGGATTGACAAAGCTATGCTCGCCAGCCTGAAGGTCAAGTAAGTCAGAACCTCGTCATTTAAAACCTCTATTTGTTGCAATTTGTGTCCTTGGTTAGATTTGAGGCTTGTGGAGCGGGGCTGCAAGCTTAAGCTTCAAATCGATATTTCTCAGAAGTGGCTGTGTTTAAGCACTTGATGGGGCAACAGCACGATGTGTGGTAACACCAACCACTTAGGTCACGTCAGCCTCTGCCAATAGGAAATAAGGATACACACGAGTTGTGAAGCCTCAATTCCCGGACCAATCCTCTAGCTTACAATGAGGTGTCACTCACAGCAGAGATGAGATTCCACAGTGACATCCACCACCAGCCGTCATACTGCCAGAGTGACGCGGTCTCTTTTCCATTCCTGCTAGGGTCTTTCTTCCCCATTTAATGTTTCCTCTTCTTCTCACTCTCTATACCCCATGGTTTCTCTAGCAGTTTCTTTATACCCAATGCTTTGTTTGATGTTCTCTAAAACATCGCCATTGGGCGCGTAATTGTCTTGCTTAAGTACGGCTTTTCTTACTCATCCACACACCGTTCACCGTCCAATGCTCTCTCTTCCTCTTGTGAAACCGCTCCTCGCTCCATTGCTGTCTCTCCACTCACCATCCGTTCTCTGCTCCCTTCTCCGTTCCAACCTTCTATATATTGAATAAGGGTGGGTGAAAAATTCTGCTCCGCTGGTGGAACACCGCCAACCACCGCATGGCAGTGTTTTTTCTCACCCATGGCTCGCCAATGATAAGTTGGCAAGAGTGAATGAGAATTTAACCCCCCCCAGCGCGATATCAGGCGCTAGAGCAATTCCTAATGAGATTTGTCAATGTTGGCGGTTTCGGCAGGTTGCAACCATTCGCGTTGAGAAAGCTGCCACTCGCGTAGAAAATCTTCTCGAGTGGCTGGAAGACGCAATGCCCTCTGGTGCACTGCGTGGTGCCATTTGAGCTGATTTTATGGCACACAAGAATCTCCCAGTGCTAAAAATCAGCACGAGCAGTGCGACGTGCCCGATTCTGCCTGCTCGCTGAACTCTGCTGAATCTTGCTGAGTTTTTCTGTAACTCCAGAGAGTTCCGCAGAGTGAAACTCCACGAGTTCTGCTCCTAACTTTTTCTTCACTATCTGCCCAGTCTTCTTCCTTCTGACGTCATATTCCATTGTCCATCTTTAGTCCCTACTTCTGTACCATCTTGTGTATGCAGTGGTCTCTTCTGCACTTGTGTAATCTGTCCTCCCTAATGGTTCTGGCTGTCTGTTCACCCTCCCTTTATACCCCAAGCTCTCTCTCCGTATTTCTCTCTCTGTCCCTCTTTTAACATATCCTCTCTCTCTCCATTTCTCTAGTTTACACTCTTTCTTTAGACACCTCCCATCTGTTGTTAGGTATATACCACCACGCCATCTCCTCCATGGCTGAGAGCATCTTGTCCTTAGACTCCATGAGGGTCCACCTTTACTCATATCAGGCTGGGTCAGTAGATGCACATTTGCTGTGCCTGTTCTTGAATTACAACTCAGATTTCCAAAATTGGCTTTAAAGGAGTGTTAATATACTGAGCACAAATGTGGAATGTTATAAATATAAAAAGCGTAATGTTAGTATTTCTTGAGACCCTTCGGCTTCTGCCTAGCCTTCAACCTTCAAGCCTAGAGTCATGCCCTGGTACCCTACTCCATCTTTGTCTTGCCTTTCCTCTATCTCTCCTTTTGCTATTTGACCTTTTAACCATTCCTTCGCCTCTTCCCCTCCTATGTTAGCTCATTCCATTTCACTAGTGTTTATCCTTTAATCGATGGATTCCATGCACATCCGACCATCTCCACGCCACAAGCCCACAAATGCCCAAGGATCCATTCCCACGACGGAGCATGGGATGAACTTGTGCAAGAAGTCCCTGCCATTACACCCATCTTGAAGAGATCAGGATGACAAGTGGTCCCCAGTGATCACCAGAGGCCGCAGGCCTTTAAAGTGCAGCCTCATAGCCTGCAGCGAGGGTGCAATGCCCGGCTCCACAATGCAGGTGCTGTGGTACACAGCAGGATGGGCAGTGGTGCCTATGGTGACTGGTGCCAGACGAGGCTCTTGGGCGTCCAGGACGACCAGAGTGGTTGCTTATATGCCACTGCTCTTGGGCAGAGATGAGGCACTGCTAGTTAACCGGAGAAAAAATCCGGGTTAGGCCGACAGGTGTCACCTGTAGTGGGTGAGACTCAGTCTCCCACACCGCAGGTGATTCTGCCATTCAAATCCAGTAGTCTCATTAGAATAATGAGAGCCTACGAGCCTGCAGCACTGATAGTGCCACCCACATGATTAGCCCCTTAACCATGTCTCTGGCCTGCCATTGCAAGGCCTGTGTGTGCAGTTTCACTGACACTTTGACTTGGCGTTTAAAAGAACTTGTCAAGCAGAAACGCCCCTTTTTCTACACATAAGTCCCCCCTAAGGTAGGCCCCGGATAACCCAGAGGGCAGGGTGTTATGTAGGTAAAAGGCACGACATATACCTTTGTGTTTTATGTGTCCTGATAGTGGAAAACACCTAAATGTGTTTTCCACTGCTATGAGGCCTGCTCCTTTCATAGGCTAACATTAGGGCTACCCTCATATACTGTTTGAGTGGTAGGTTCTGATCAGAAAGGGGTAGACAGGTCATATTTAGTATGGTCAGAATTGTAATACAAAATCCTGCTGACTAGTGAGGTTGGATTTTATATTACTATTTTAGAAATGCCACTTTTAGAAAGTGAGCATTTCTCTGCACTTAAAATCCTTCTGTAAGGCATGGGAGCGCCCACTAAAATAATCTAACTCAGGAAGGATCTCTTGATTCTATTTATTTTTTCATCCCTCTTCCCCTTATTCCCTCATTTCTTCTTTCCTCTACCTTTCTCTTGTTCTCTTCCATGTTCCCTTGTTCTTGTCCTTTTGTCACTTTCTTATTTTCTTTGGATCTACTTTTCTCTTCTTCTCTACTTCCGCATTACATCCTCTTTTCTTCTCCCCGTCCGCCTCTCATCCCTTCGTTCCTCCGTCGTTTTCCACCCTCCCTCCCTCCTACCCTTTCCCACGTTCCCCCCACCTGCCCTCCACGCCCACCTCTCATCCCCTCAGGGTCCTCCTTTCCTTCTGCCACCTTCTCCCCTCATCACCTAGGCATTCCACATCTTCCATCCTCTCCACCCTGTGGGTCCCCTTCCTCTCTTCTGCCTTCACCCTCTATCAACACTTGGATACATCCTTCATGCCTACCGCCCTCTCCTTCCGTCCCACTCGCTGACCCCTTCCCTTCTTCCTTCCTCGTTGGGACCTCCTCCCCTCACCCCCCCCCCCCCCCCTCCATCACGAACCATGAGGACCACAACAACAACAGAGGCGTTCACAGCCGCCCACGGATAAAACAACCCCCTATAAATTACAGAATGTTCTTTCTTTCTGAAAGCAGAGGGAATTGGGGACTGTGGTCTGTCAAAAATATTTATGTGCGAGGTGTAAAGGGACTGGCGCCTCAGTTTTAATGCAAATATTCATACAAATTCTCCATGTCCAAGTACAATCTGTGTGTGGGGAGGGTCCATGGGAGCTGTGGTTTTAATATGTTTTGTTGAGTACAGCAGTGTTTTATGAAGAAAAGACACTGTGTAAAAAGGCAAGGAGTTGTACAGAGTTGCCTTTTCATGAAGTAGCTTTGACTAATTTTCCGAAACTTTGGATTGACTTTTGCTTGAGCAGTTTATGGAGAACTTTGTTTGGACACTTTTGTTAATACGGCCCCAATCTTTATCAAATGAATTGTGGTGTTGGTATTGATTCAATATGTGGGATGCTTTCAATAGTTGCTTTTGGAGCATTTTAGGAATATTGACTGTTTTTTTACTGTATGTAGATTATTTAGTTTAAATCTAAGTAAATTACTGTTGCAGAGTTACTCTCACCAGAGTTGCCTAAGAGATTCAATGCATTAAATTGAAATATTTCTATACATATATTATTCAAAATCTAACAATCTGTGTCCCGATATTTTGGATTCGTGATAGTTTGTTCTTGGAAATGTCAGCAAAATATTAGTATTCACATTTTTCATCTGATTTGTTTGTTGTGAGTGGATCTCCCGCCATGGCCCCCGGTTTAGCAGCAAGCCTCTGTGCAGCAGTGCTCCCCTCCCCTGCGTCTGCAGAATGGTTGCTGCCTTGTGGATGACCCCTCTGGAATGTATGGATCGGCCCACTGCCATGGCTGAGATGCCCGGCTCCACGTGCCTTGTGTGTTCTTGGGCACTTCGCTTGTGCAAGGTCACTGTGTCTCTCTGGGCCAGCCATCGCTTGTCTGGGCTCGGCTTCCTTCATGCCTGCTAAAAGTTACTAGGAAGAGAACCCAGGAAGTGTTTGCTGCTGTTCTGATTATAATAACATGAATTCTGTTGCTTGGAAGGTAAACTTGTGACATACCTCTTCACCTAAGACATTGCATTAGTAGCGGTAATTTAAGGTGCTAGGTCCTTTTGCAAAGTTTGTGTGGGTCAACACTGGAACAGTAGTTTGTAACTGTTTTCTCTTCCATGAAAATGGTGAATTTTTCAACAATTTGTGTAACATACATCCTTGTGTAATGCTAAAGTAAGTGAGTCTCCTGAATATATACATATATATATATGTTCTACTTCAATGTGTTACTTATTTGTTTTATTGAGTCAAACCATTTTGATCAGAATTCTATAGGTAGTTATATAGGAGTCCATGAAGACGTTGGCCGAGACTTGGGTAGATAAAGACATGACTGATGCAGAATGAAGCAAAGGTAGTGTGAGGCATAGACACAATGCCATATGGTCATCCTGTTTATGTTATGATTCTTCGGATATTGGGCATCAAGGGCGCGGAGCTGGGGGTGGAGGGGCAACCGCAAGCAGCGTGGAGGAAGGTGGCCTTTATGGTAGATGTGAAGACAGGAAATATATTACAAGCATTGGCAAAGCCAATAGGTCTCGCCTATACAAGATCTATTGGCTTTGGCAATGGGTCTTGCCATGTTGTACACCAGTGTGGCTGCTGTTCAGCATGGCTAAAAGTTAGTTGTGTGGAGTGTCAGAATGGAGTGGGGGAGTACGGTGTCGTAGAGTGGAATTGTTGGAATGTTGTAAAGTGGAGAAGGAATGCAGTGTCATAGAGTTGAGGGGAGTAGATTCCAGTGGTTCAGTGGCAGAGTGTGTTGTGGAGTGGGATGGAGTGGGTTGAGGTTGTGGGGTGGATTGGACTGAAGTAGAGTGGGGTGGAATGGATTGGGGTGCATTATTGATGTGAGGTGGATTGGATTGGAGTGGGGTGGATTAAAATGGGATGAGGCGATTGGGATTGGTATGAATTGGAGTGATATAGCTGGGGTTGAGTGGATTGGGTGGAGTGAGTTGGATTGGAGAGGGGTCAGGGGTGGATTAGATTGCACTGGAGTGGGGTGGATTGGTTTGGAGTGGGTGGATTGGATTCACTGGATTGGAGTGGGTGGATTGGACTGGGGTGGGGCGAATAGGATTGGAGTGGTTGGATGGATTGGGATGGATTGGAGTGGATTGGAATGAGGTGGGGTGGATTGGAGTGGGTGGATGGATTGGGATAGAGTGAATGGATTGCAGTAAGGTTTGGTGGATTTTAGTGGGGTAGACTGGAGTGGAGTGGGTTGGGCTGGCTGGAGTGGAGTGGGTGGACTGAATTGGGATGGGGTGGGTAGATTAGGGTAGAGTGAGGTGGATTGGAGCGCAGTGGGGTTGATTGGAGTGGGGTGGATTGAATTGAAATGGGATAGGGTGGACTAGATTGGGGAAGGGTGGACTGGATAGTGGTGGGTTGGACTGGGGTGGGATAGATTGGCATAGGGTGGACTGGAGTGGACTGGACTGGATTGGGGCAGACTGGATTGGGGTGGATCGGAGTGGGGTGGATAAGATTGGTGTGGTATGGAATGGATTGGAGTTAGGTGGATTGGATTGAATGGGGTGGCCTGGATTGAGTGGGGTGGATTAGGGTGAGATGGATTGGATTGAGTGTGATGGATTGGGGTGGATCAGATAGGGGTGGGGTGGACTGAATTGCGGTGGGGTTGATTGGGGTGGGGTGGACTGGAGTGGATTGTGGTGGATTGGACTGGAGTGGGGTAGATTGGAGTGGGTTGGATTAGATTGGATTGGAGTAGAGGAGATTGGATTGGATTGGTGTGGGGTGGATTGGGTTAAAGGGGGTAGATTAAGGTGGTTTGGAGTAGGGTGGATTGGATTTGAGTAGGGTGTGTTTGATTGGAGTGGGATGGACTGGAGTGGGTGGGCTAGACTGGAATGGGTTTGACTGAAGAAGGGTGGGATGGAGTGGAGCAAGGTGGGTTGGGTTGAAGTGGGGTGGAATGGACTGGGGTGTGGTGGATTGGACCGGAGTGGTGTGGGGTGGATTGGACTAGAGTAGGGTGGATTGGATTGAAGAGGATTGGGGTGGATTGGATTGTAGTGGGGTGGATTGGTGTGAGGTGTATTGGATTGGAGTGGGGTAGATTGGACTGGGCTGTGTGGGGTGGACTGGATTGGTGTGGGGTGGACTGTATTGTAGTGGATTGGAGTGGGGATAATTGAGTTTGAGTGGGTGGATTGGAGGGGGGTAAATTGGGTTTGATTGGGGTGGATTGGAATAAGGTGAGATGGATTGATTAGAGTGGGGAGCTTGTTTTGAACTGGAGTGGTTTGTTTGGGATTAGAGTGGGGCAGGGTGGAGTGGGGAAGGTTGTGTTGAATTAAAGTGGGACATATTGGAGTTGGCCAGATTGAAATGGATTAGAGTGGGGCAAGCTGTTTTGGATTGAAGTAGGGCAGATTGTTTTGGATTGGAATGGGGTAGATTGTTTTAGATTGGACTGGGGCCAATTGTTTTGGATTAGAGTGAGGCAGATTGGAGTGGGACAGATTGCTTTGAATTGGAATAGGCAGGCTGGAGTGGGGCAGATTGTTTTGGATTCGAGTGGGGCAGATGGTATGAGGGTGGATTGGAGTGGGGTGAATTGGGTTTTGTGGGGTAGATTGGATGGGAGTGGGGTGGATTAGATTGGGGTGAATTGGAGTGGAGTGGGGTGGATTGGATTGGAGTGTGTGTACTGTTAGGCATTGGAATGTGGCAGATTTGGAGGGGGCAGATTGGAGTGGGACAGATTGTTTTGGAGGGGAGTGATGCAGACTGGAGTGGGGTGGAATGGAGTGGGACAGATTGTTTTGGAGTGGGGCAGATTGGAGTAGGGTGGATGCAAGTGGGACAGATTGTTTTGAATTGGAGTGGGAAAGTTTGGAGTGGGGCAGATTGTTTTGGACTGATGCAGGGCAGTTTCTTTTGGATTGCAGTTGGGCAGATTGGAGTGAGGCAGATTGTTTTGGATTGAAGTGTAGCAGATTGCAGTGGGGCAGACTGTTTTGGATTGGGGCAGACTGGAGTAGGTCAGATTGTTTTAGATTGGAGTGGGGCAGATTTGTTTGTGTTGGAGTGGGGCAGATTGGAGTGGGGTCAGTGGCAGAGGGGACATATTGTTTTGGATTTGAGTGGGGAAGATTGTTTTGGAGTGGTGCAGATTGTTTTGGATTAAAGTAGGGTGAATTGGAGTGGGGCAGATTGGAGTGGAATTGTAGTGGGGCAGATTAGATTGGAGTGGGATTGTAGTGGTGTGGGTTGGACTGGATTGGGGTAAGTGGGGAGGATTGGTGTGATAAAACGGGTGGATTGGACTGGTTTGGATTGGGGTGTACTGCACAAGTATGTGTAAAGCATCATTTGATAAATTACACATAATAAAGAAACAACATTGCACTGCAATATTTTGAACAAGATAATCTTTTGAGAAGGGCGCCCATGAGCAAAAACAAAAGAAAACATGAGCGGAAAATGAGAAAAGATGACTTGGAAAAATAAAAAAAAGTTAGCTTTAAAAAAAACTTTGCAATTTTGTTTGTTCTACTGGGCATGTTTTGCCAGCCACAAGCCTTCTGTTTGCAGGACTCTAGAAGTTAAAAAGATCAAAATAGTACCTCAGTTAGGTCAGGAGCAGCAGACGAGCACTGATTAAGTTGAATCAATCAGTGCTTGGTCCCTGCACCACAGAGAGGAACGGAAATGATGCCAGGCCGAAAGTGGACAAATTACGAGGCTGTAAAGAAGAATGCCATGCAAGCCAGCATATGGTGAGCGACAGGCGGGCTCCAAGCCCTTTACTGTACACAACAGAGTCTCGCAAGCGAGACGCATGTGCTAGCACATGCACTTGCAGCCCTTAAAAAACTAGTGTGAATGTGGGTAAACTAAGCATGTCCTTGTGCCTCAGATTGTAATTGTGTTACTTATTATTATAGTTTTCCAATAAGATATGTGGTATTTCTTCTGCTTCATCACATCCTGGTTTCTGCAGACTCAGTTAGACTCCAGAGAGCCTACTGCTTTCTATGTGCTACAATAAACATGTTTCCAATAAAGTTATCTGCTGCTTCTGTCTTCAATCTCTATAAAACAACCATGAAAATGCAGCCCCCATTACCCATCCGGGTTCATTGGTTACTTGTGGTTTGGTTGCGGGAACCAGGGCCTCTGTGGTGGGAATACCTCACCATTAACTACACAAAGTGGTCGTGATAGATTCACTTACTGCTAATGGGATTCTCAGAGAGGCGCCGGTGCCTGCAGAGGGCTCTCCGGTTTCCTGGGGAACTCTGGTTTCCATGGCGACAAGTGATGCACAGGAAGTGCGGACAAAGGTGGGCTATTCACACAGAACGTAAGCCAATTACTGCAGCCTGGGGCACGAGCCATGAACCAACAGCTCGCGCGCAGAGAGCAGCCTTATTTACATGCGGTCGTGGACTTATTGCTAATGTGAGTTATTTTCCAGCGCTCGTTTGTTGGCTTTGCTCAGGTGCTGGTGCCCATCTGCCTCCTCACTCTTCTCATTTCCTCTCCTCTTCTCCATCGGAGGTTATCTGAGGTGCGCAGCAAAGTGTGACGACAGGAAGAGTCCCGCTGGCCCCGGGCTCGGATATTCACAATGAATATGTATGCCGTGGATTTACATACGATGCGCTGGACATCATTTGCATAGTTGCTATTGCGAAGACCCGCCTGCGTTTTATCCAGTGCTTAATTTATAAATAAAAAGGTGCCAGTGCCCAAAGCCCTCCTCTTAAACACGCGGCTGTTGCAATTAAATGTGCGACACGGAAGGCTGAGGCAGCGTAATGCTGAAACAATCTTGGACGCTGTACTTCATTTACAGCCACTCCCTGCCCCTTCAGCTCACTCTTGCAGCTTTCTGCCTTCTCTCTTTGTGATGTCTTTTCGTTTTTCTCTTCCTCCGTCTTTCCCATATGTGTCTTTCGCTTGCAGTAAGCGCTTGAGGTAAAAAAGTTAGTGCCGGCTCTCGAAAATAAGTGCCGGTGCCCCGCACGGAAACCTCCTGCACAAATTAAGCATTCATTAGATGGGTCGTCGAGCAGAGTCCAGCTCTAAGCGGCTGACAGGCTGCCGCTTGGTCTGAGACGGAAAGCTGACCGCTTCCGGTCCCCAGGGTAGGTGGGTTGTGTTGCCCAGGTCCAGAACAGAGGAGGTGGCGTGGAGGCTGAGACTAGCTACAGTTTGGTAGAATAATTATCTCGAAAATGATGGAGCGCCCAGCCACAGCTGCTACTGAGTTTAATAACACCTTCAAAATAATAACCCAGAGTAAACTGTGCACCAACCAACAAGCAACCACTGAACACCCAAGTTGCATTCATATATCAGTGTTTGTGGTCTGTCAATTTAACGATCGTGATATCTGATCTGTTCCTAATCTGATGTTCACAGACTGAGGACTGAGATTCGCTCACATAGAAAGCAAATGTCAGTGTTATTCTTTGGGCGAACATAAGTAACCACTTTGACTTTGATGGTTACACTCACAACTCTGTCCCTGCATTTTTTTGGATCTCTTCCACGCATAAATACTTTCTTTTTGCTGATACTCAACACCAATTTGTTGGTGAAGTTAGAGGTTACCACTTCCTCCAGTGTGGGTGCGATGTGTTACTACTGTATCACCAGCGTACTGGAGCGCTTGCGCGTGCAGCACACCTACCTTTGGCTGGAAGGAATTGGATTTTGTACCATTCACCATAAGGACTGGGTGGCACATGACAGATGAGATGCAGAACCCCGAGTGGAGTGTTTGATCAAAGGCAGGCTCCCCTCCATACCATTAGAGGCTGACCTATAATCGGCAAACATCTGTTTGATGATGTGGAAGGAATGATACACAAAGAGTGAGCTTAGTGTATTATACGTGGGGCAGATTTACTAAGACTTTGCACCCGCGCATTCTTTAGTAAACATGGCTCTATATTGCTTTCTTCCCCTTGTGCAACACAGTAGAGTAAGTTTGCTTGTTGCGCATCATTGCAGTAAAAATGAATACACCTGCCCTACATGTAGTGCAACGTTCTCTATGTGTTCACATACATACATGCTCTGGTGAAAGGAGTTCGTATTGGATTAAGATGTCTGACAAGTTGTCACAGTCGAATAAGCTATGAGGATTGAGTCTCACTGGCTAACCTTCCATGTTCATTAAAGCTGGTCTAGGGAGCAGGGCAGGCTTCAATGTTCCAGCTAATATGAGTCTGGAAGACCTGAGCTTTTCACCTGCAAATCATTAATTTCAGGTGTGTTGGTGTAATTAGGTCAGTAGAAGTAAAACAAGACCACAACACCCAGAATGCATTAGACTAACATGGAAAAGCCCAGGACTGGAAACAGATGTGTGGCCTGAAGTGGTTACCCTAATGCAGTGGCTAATGAAGCCTTTGCCATGTGGAGGAATGAAGGACAAATAGGCTGGGGTTCTCTCTATAAATCAAGCAATGGCGACATAAAAATTGAGATAATGGTTTCTCGGTAAAGGGGTAGTAGCAATTGTGTTTTTTTGGTTGTGAAACTAACAAATATCAAAAAGAACGTTTTTGGTGTGGAGCAGTGTGGAATGTCGTGGAGTGTCAGAGTGTTCTAGAGTGGCATAGAGTAGAGTTGAGGGTTTGTGGAGTGTCGTGGAGTGGTGTAGAGTGTTGTGGAGTGTTCTGGAAGGGTAGAGGGTCATAGAGTTGAAGGGCATAGAGTGAAGCAGAGTGGTGTAGAGTTGGGTGGCATAAAGTGTCATAAAGTGGAGGAGAGTGTTGTAGAGTGGATTGGCATAGAGTGCTTGTTAGAAATGGGGTCTCTAGTTGGCAGAGGTATACACCCTGGTCCAAATAGGGACCACAATCCTAGTCAGGGTAAGTCACACACAATCCAAATTATCCTGTGCCCACCCTCTGGTAGATTGGCACTGAGCAGACAGGTTTAACTTAGAAGACAATGTGTAAAGTATTTCTGCAATAAATCATACAGTATCACAGTAAAAACACCACAAAAATACACCACAGAGGTTTAGAAAAATATAGGATATTTATCTGTTTACATGAAGGTCAAAATGATAAAGATTCAATAAGCACAATTTGAAACATCACTTTTGCAAGATTAAAAAGAGTTTTACATTTTAGAATTCACAGTTGTCTCTTGTTAGCCCAAAGTACCTGGTTTGCGTCAAAATTATCACTCATGGAGACCGCATAGGAGGAGATGTGTGGAAAAATAGGGTGTGCGTCGGATTTTCCGGTGCGGCACAGATGATGCGTTGTTTCTTTCAACGCTGCAAGGGGCTTTGCGTCGATTTTCGGCATGCAGGCTTGGCTCCTTACTGCGATGCGGGAGTCTTTAAATGCCCTGGGACGACACAGGGAAATTCAGTGGCATAGGGCAGCGGCAGTGCCTCCTTTAGGGCAGAGGAGCATCACCCACCGTGCTGCCAACATCATGCAGTGACGTGTCATGGCATAGAGTGGAGTGGCCTCTTTGACAGGAGTGGAGTGTCATGTCATAGAGTGGAGGGGCGTGTCGTAGTGTGAAGTGTCATAGAGCGTCGTAAAGGGGCATGAAGTGGAGTGGCATTCCGTAGAGTGAGTGGCGTGGAGTGAAGTGGTGTGTTGTACAGTGGAGGGGAAGGAAGTGGTGTGTTGCGGAGGGGAGTGGCGTGTCAGAGTAGAGTGGTGTGTCGTAAAGTGGATTTTAATGTCATAGATTGGTGTAGGCTGGAGGGATGTAGCATGGCATGGATTGAGTAGAGTGTTGTAGAGTGGAGTAATGTGGAGTATGTATCGTGTGGTAGTGCACCGCCATTGGTATAGAGTGCATTTTGAGTAAAATGGTGTAGAGTGCAGTGACATAGAGCGCAGTGGTTAGAGTAGAGTGGTGTAGAGTAGAGTGGTGCAGAATAGAGTAGAGTGGCATAGAGTGGAGTAGTGCACCATAGATTTCAGTGGCATAAGGTGGCATAAAGTGGAAGGGCACAGAATGGAGTAGAGTGGTGTAGATTGCGTTGGTGTAGAGTGGAGTGGCATACATTAGATTGTTTGAGAGTAGAGTGGTGTAAGGAAGAGTGGAGTGATGCAGGGCAGAGTGCAGTGGCATAGAGTGTAGTGCACTGAGCACAGTGCAGTGGTGCAGAGTTTATGAGAGTGGCATAGACTGAATTGGCTTATTGGCATAGAGTGGAGTGGTACAGAGTAGAGTACATTGATGTAGAGTGGAGTGGCATAAAAATTGCAGTGTAGAGTGATGTAGAATGAAGTGGTGTAGAGTAGAGTTGAATAGGCCTAGACTCGACTGGTGTAGAGTACAGTAGAGTGGTTTAGACTGCATTGGCATAGAGTAAGGTGGTGCAGAGTTGAGTGAAGATGCGTAGAGCGCAGTGGCATAGAGTGGAGTGGTGCGGAGTAGAGTGCAGTGAGGTGGAGTGGTTCAGAGTAGAGTGGAGTGGCGTAAAGTGGAGTGTGCTTGGTGTGGTAGTGCACTATCATTACATACAACACATTTTCAATTGAAATGACCATTACATTTGCACAGACAAACAGTTTTACTGATAAAACTATACAGCACACAAACAATTATGTGGGGAGATGTCATCACCTAGTGTACTGATTTGTTTAAATCATATTAAAATATTTGTTTCCATCATACTTCAGAACTACCAAAAATTTTGCTTTGTGTGTGCTTTCTTCATTTGGATTTATTCTGAAAGAGCTGCACAGTTCATTTACAGACATTTAAATTGTGTTGTGTGCGAGAAAAAAACATAACATTGTACAGCCTTCCTTCAGCACACCTCCAGAACCCAGCATGAGTGTCACATAAATCCCTCACTTTGAAGTCAGAGAAAGAAAAGTAAATACCAAGCTGTCTTGGAAAACAAAGCCTGACATTGAAGCCTGACAAGCTCTGTCTCTGAATGCACAGCAAATGTGACAAGATAAGAACAAGATTTAAAGGCCTGTTTACAGAAAGGAGCACAGATGTAAGAATACAAGGGGTCTTGATAAACAGGCCATGCTCCACAGGGATGAACTCAAGCTAGACAGCATTATACAAATAAAGCCAGCAATTAAAGGCAAGCAAATGTGAGTTATGACCCACAAAGCCAATGGTAAGCAATGGACAGAACTCATTCCCAGGGAAGATAGTCGAATGTCCCTAAGATGTCTTTAGCAAACCAGAGAACTGTGCCGTCTGGTAGGGTCCAGGCTAATATGGGTGTTTTTTCATTTCCATAGGTCTGGATCCTGGAGGGGACTTAGAGCTCCTAAGAAGGGAGTTTGACCTACCAGTTTGAATAGAGGCCTCTGGGAAGGTTTACAGACAAGTGGGATAGGAACTGATGAAAATAGGGCGGAGTAGTTATGGACATTTTGCAGGGATTTGGTCTATGAAGTCTCCTATCAATGGCTAGTGCACTGAGAAAATATGCACCCCACCAACGACCCTCAGAACATTGTTGAAAAAAGAAGAAATATCAGAAAAAAAGAAGAATCCTGTCCGACCTGCTTCAAATGATGCTTGAAGAGTCTCCTGCTCTCCACTTGAATGCAGAAACTGGTACTTCTCTCCACTGATCCGCCGGCTGGCCTCCTAAAACGCCTCTGAGACACTTCATTCTGATGAAGTGCTCCATCCTGTGTGAGAGGCCTAGCTGCCCTCATTCACTACAGTCTCCTACTTTGCCCCACTGAATAAATCTTAGAACCTCAAAAAAGACAATGCCCGAATATAGGACTTATGACTGGAGTGAAACTGGAATTCATCTCAGCAATGGAACACCATCAACAGCTATAAAATCCAGCCTTGTCTTGTCCTTTACTTTTTTTGCACTAAAACTGAAGCCTTCAGTAGGAGCTCAAAAACAGTGCATCTACGTCTGAGGGATCCTTGTCCCACTGGAAGCAACTGAGAACCAAAAAAGTATCACATTCCCACAATGATCTTTTTGACTTATGAGAGCTGTAAGACTTACCTAACCCCTGATCCATAGAGGCTGACCTGAAATTGCATCTCTATCCTTGTCTAATAGGAACATTGACTTAGTTAGCACTTTGCTGTTTCTTGGTGTTTTCTGCTCTAAAACTAAAAAGCCTATCTCTGTTGTTTCCTTATTCTGTATTGCCAGTATTAGTATTATTTGCAACCATCTTTCTCCCGATTTTTCTAAATTGGTTTGGGAATTTCATTGTATTGTGTTCTTTTTTTAAATGTAGTATTTTTATTGATCAAATTAATACAAGAGATCAAACATCCCGATCCATTAGCCAACTATAACATGAATAAATAGAATTAACATCAGTATTAACCATCAGCAAAATATGTTGTAATATGTTAGGTAAATTTATGCATAACAAATTATAACTATTCGAAAATATTGAAGAAGGAGTGAAAGGAGAAGAAAGGAAAGAAGAGCATATAATAATGATTTATAGAACAAACCCAAACTTTCTAATACATTGTTCGGAAAATAGGAAAAAAATATTACATTAGAAAAAGAAGACACAACAACTTGGCCTTTTAGCTAAGTAATAGAATAACATAACAATAGTTTGATAGCCAATGCTTTTGCAAAGATTTGTTTATCAGAGCTATGGGATGGTAATTTTTAAACTGGGATCCATCTCTGTCTTTCTTAGGGATGACACACATCATAGCTTCAGTAAAAGTGCCAGGCGATTTATTAACTGAGATAAAATGATTAAGTAGTTTAAATAGTTTAGTGAAGATTAAGTTTGAAGAATGAAAGTAAAATTTAACAGTGAATCCATCTGGTTCCGGTGCCTTACCAGGTGGTAGGCATTTGACTGTTGTAAATAGCTCTTCCAATGGAGCATCTAACGAGGACAAATCAATCTGAGAAGCTTGGTGACAGAAATAGATGTTAAGAGAATCTTTGTAAGGTGCAGATTCAGGGGTATAGAGATTTTGATAACGGTCTGCAAAAACTTGAGCAATGTCTGAATCTTGTAAAAAAAGGTAGCACCTGATTGATTGATAATTGATTTGATAGAGGTTTTTTCTTTTCTGCTCTTAAGGTAATCCGTTAAAAGAATGCCAGATTTGTTCCTATCTCCGTAGTATTGTGCATTAATTTTTAAGAGAGTTCCACATGCTTTCTCTGTTGTAATCATATTAAATTTAATTTTAGCTGCTACTAGCGCTTCTAAATCTGATTTATTATTTTTTGAGGTATGATATTTATGTTCCAGTGTTTTAATGTTAATTACGATAGAAGCAGATTGTTTGTCCATATTATTTTATTTATTGGAGACGTAAGTAATGATAAAATGTATAGAAGCAGCCTTGAAAGCATCCCAGACAAATTGAACGGAAGTCTCACCTGTATCATTCTTATCAAAATACTCAATAATACATTCTTTAAATGAGGAGAGAAAATTATTGTCAGAAAGCAAGTGATTATTAAATGTCATCTAGAATTGAGGGCTGCTGTCCGAGGAGTATCCAGATCAGTAGAAACCGGAGCATGGTTGGAAATCAAGATGGATCCAATTTCTGAATGTAAAATGGATTGAGTTAGGTATTTACTAAGGAAGATGGCAATGTAAACGAGATAGGTGTGAGAGAACTCGTTGGTGTTTGACAGGATTTTTCTGCCGTTAACATTCCAAGTTATAATTCTCAATTGTATATCAGAGGAAGTCATCAATGCAAACCATAGAGATTTAATGACTTCTTTGAATCAAACATAGGAATTTTTGGAAATGCAGTTTGCAAGAAATATTGGAGCGAAAGACAAACATTTTGAAAAGGAGGAAAGAGGGATAAAAAGCCCTTGAAAAATGTAATGGGCAAAAATGGATTACAGTGGGAAGAATCCTTAGTTGCAGTGTTACCATTAGGTTGACAGAGATACACCCCAAAGGATACAGAGAGTGTGGAGTAACAAAAAGGATGGGGCCAGACTCGACCCCGGCGAGCAGATACAGAAATACTAGCGAACAATAAAAACAGGCGCATATAATATATTATAAGTAGAACAGAGATGCTTTAAATCCAGCAATAAAAGCAGCACAGAAATTAAAAAATGACAGCATGAAACAGATAATAAATTAATATAAGAACATGAGGATCGTAATGTCACGTAGGTTCTTATTATCCTAATGAGACTACTGGATTTGGGTGGCAGAATCACCTGCACTGCAGAGGACTGAGTCTGATCCTGCACCATGTGACACCTGTTGGCCTAATCCGGGATTTGTTCCAGCTAACTAGCAGTGCCTCATCCCCACCCAAGAGCAGGATGATTGGGCAACCGGGCGCATGACATAAATGACTCCTCAGGGGAATCGTGGTCACTCAGATCTCATCCGTTTCTCTCAGTTACGTTAGTCTCACACATGCAAGGGCAATCAGAGGCAGAGTATGGTTCAATAAGGTTTTCTTGAAGTAACTGCATCTTAGATAATAAAGCATGTATTACAATAACTAGGACGACGAAGCACAATAGGATTGAAATTGTGACAAGGAGAGCAAAACACAAAAATAACGCTACCATGTTGTCACTAACATTTTTAAGGATAGTTCCTACCTAAGCTATGTTAGAGCACAGCATGTTAAGCTCTCATTCTGTCCTTTAGGTTTTCCCTGGGAAGACATCATCCCTCATACCTGAGCAAGAGGCCTGTAGTCTACATAAGCAGCTGCAGCGAAGCACTCAGCAATCATCATAAGGTCGTGGTCATCTGGCTGGAATCTCCCTCTAACGTACATGGGTCAAAGTAGTGTTTTTATAATAAAACATCTGATGTTCCAAGAAAGGATCCTCACGTAAGAGTGTGTATGTTTCTGTGAACACTTGGGAGAAAGCGTACCACTTTTGCCGGCAACCTATCTTACTGCAGCCTTGAGAAAAGCACAGAGTGAAAGAAATGTCTTGTTTAAGAACGCAGTGCTGATCTAGGTGAAGAACAGCTAGATAGAAAAAATAAAACAAGACCGCAAATATGGCTAATGTTAAAATAATGTAACCAAGGTAAAATAAAACATATTTAGGTTAAAGTGCACAGCGGCAGGCCTAGTTTGCTAAAATAACATGTATACATCTATAGCTAAAATGGCTACACAACAGTAACATATTAGTGAACTTACCAGGAACAACAAGGGTAAGAGTGTGCATAAATTGGCATATGACAACAGCTGATGACTGAACATGGAAAACACTTAAATGCACACTCTGGGATTGATTGACCCTGGGAAGAAGACAAGAAATGAGAGGTTAGAACATAGTATTTGTGCTACTAAAATAATATATGATGCAAGAGAGGAGAAAATATTATAAGATGTAAATAAACAGAGAACTACAATAAATCTAAAAGTGGCAGTTATGTTTTAGATGTAGCTTCAATTTCCATATCCTCAAGGCAATGCTGTCGAAGGAAGTCTCTTAATTTAGCTGGATCCTCAAAAGTGTAAGATGTTTCTTTATAAGTAATTTTGAAAAAGGAAGGATGAGCTAAACCACATCGTATGTTCAAAGATTCAAGTTGTGGGCAAAATTCAAGAGAGCGCTTCTGTCTGGCAGCTGTTGCATTAGAAACACCTTGAGAGAGGGAAACTTTGTGACCAGAGCATTGCAAGGATTTAGCATGCTTGGCAGCTGAGAGGATGCGCATTAAATCAGTATGCTGTAAGAAAAGGATTATGATGCCTCTTGGCCTGGAACTAGTCTCACTAACAGATGGTTCTGAACCCAGACGATGTGCACTTTGGATGTTGAGCAGGCTTTGCACTTGAACAATGGAAGGCAATAGCAATTGAAAAAATGAGATCATGTTTGATCCTTTTGAGTTCTCCGGTATCCCATATAAATGCAAGTTATTCCTCCTGTTTCTATTTTCCAAGTCCTCAATGGTCAGTTTGTGTAAATCAATCTCTTTTGTTAGTGAGGCTACATCTGGAGTTGAATGTTCAATCTGGATAATCCTTTGCTCCATTGCAGTTATTCGTTGGTCACGAGAGATGATTTGCTTACTCAGTTTCCTTGAAGTAGAAGGTGGTAGTCATCTATTCTGTTGTGCTATTCTCCACATGAAGTTCAGTCAGGCTGTCAAGATGGCGGCTGACGAATTAGTGCGTTGCACTTACATGCCAGAAACTGGAGTATTGTTGCCTCCAGAGACAAAACAAACACATGAAACAAAGGCCACCACCTTCTGATTTCGAAATCTATACTCCAGAAGTGACAGCATGAGACAAATGCACTGCATTTAACCTGTATTGCAGCAGCTGATCCGGAGGCTCAAAGTCCAGCGGCCATTTTGAACAATGCTTTCAAAGCACTTCACCATTGTATTGTGTTCTTAACTAATGTTGTTTTTAATAATTGAATCCATCACACATTTCTTTTAGAAAACTCAAACTGCCAGAAGTTGTGAAGAGTTTGTCAGTGAACTTGGTAGTGACCCAAAAAAATTGTGTTTTATTTATTTTGTAGGGTCACCCCTCCCGAATTATTAAGCCACTTTCTCACGGGGTGTAAAATAATTTATTCAGTTGCCCCATCACTGCAAGAATTACAAGCTGAGGGGAAAAATTCCCAAAATTACACCATTTTTATGTGTGTTAAGATTTAGGGGAACCAATTCTATTTTCCCCTGTAAACTACTGGGGAATCCAAGTAAGATTTTTTTAAAGAGAGTTTTGTGTCAGACCTAGCTTTACTTTAAACCACAGATTGGTAAATAGTGACTGTCACATAGACTGTGCTTTCATTTTCTTTGATTTCCTACAAGTCATTGTAGGTACATATGATTCCAAGTGTA
Source organism: Pleurodeles waltl (assembly GCF_031143425.1). Classification (NCBI taxonomy): domain Eukaryota; kingdom Metazoa; phylum Chordata; class Amphibia; order Caudata; family Salamandridae; genus Pleurodeles; species Pleurodeles waltl. The sequence continues at coordinate 150,440,195 of NC_090441.1, read as the reverse complement.
CACTTTCTCAAGCAGGAGGGTTAAGTAAATATATCTACTTTGCCGTTATTGCTTCTTAAAAATATTTTGTTTGCTAGATTGATATTTCATTTCTGCAGGTTGGAGTTGGCCACGTTTAGTGTATTGAAGCTGTTCTTTGAGGAGCAACAAGTTATTCCCAAATAAGCCCCCCTCCTCCTCCTTTGTCAGCGTCCAGTAGCACCAGGTCTCAGACATCCAGTCTTTGGGCAGGCACCATTTAAGGGTTTTTCTATTTAAGGTTTAGGACCTGTAAAACACCTCTTTTAGGGCCTTTCTCAACTCTGTGGGTATTATAGTCTCTACAGGAGCAGTGGAAGGCTTCCCTGTTAGTACCAAACCCTAAGGCAACAATAATGCTGCTACATGCGAGAGGACATATAGATGTCCATCTTTCATATCTTTCATAAAGTGTGTTGCATGCACAAAGCAGAATCAAATTCATAGAGGCGGCAGGGTGCATGTTCATGATGGATCAGAAGAGCCATATTTGCGACCCCGGTTGCATCACATTTGCACCACACAATGTGGTGCATGCGCGACACAACTCAAAACTGAGATTTATGAAGCCACACAAGGCCAGCTTGCTTGGCCCTGAGTGACTGCATAAATCGTGAGTAAAGCAACGCAGCGCAAATCACTGCATTGCCTTACTTTGGGCAAGGGAGATGTTCCATGGGTGTTGCTTGGGTGTTCCCATGCAACATCCATGGATTTTGACACATTCCCAGATTTATCGGAAGTGCTAGACCTGGGAGTGTGCCAAAAACCTACGCTTCCCTAGGTGAGGCGTAACAAGGAGAAGTATCTTTATTTCCCCTCATTTTCTCCTCTTTCATGTGTGCTGCATTCTGCACAGGGAATTTTCTTTTTGCAGGAAGGTGCCCTTTCCTGCACATAAATAATCCTACATGAAACAGAGGCACCCTTGCACCATGGTGCCAGTGTGCTTGCGTTGGCGCTAGTCAGCCAATTGTGCACCAGCGCTGGGGAAAGGACAGGAAAGCGCAGTATTAGGATAAATACAGTGCATTCTTGCCCTTTCCCTGTGATGCAGGGTAACACAACAAGGCGACTTGCTGTGTTGCACCACTTGGCCATAAATATGGCTCCAAGTGTCATGAAGAGATGCGCTGGCGCTATGCAGACCTGAGTGCCTGTTGTGTCTAAAACGCATACGTTTGGCTTGGAATGTCTACCAGTTACTGCATTTTTTTAGACGGCTCAGAAACAGAGAAATATTTCTGTTTCTCAGCAAACTTAGGGAAATTTCAAGTTAAGTCTATATGATTTAGACTCCGTGAGCGCATAAAAAGGGGAGTTCCGCCGGCCACTGAGCCAGTGGAACTATTCATGAAATGGCCCTTGAGCTCAGCTCAACACTCATATTTACTACTCCAGGAAATCCTTCATAAGTTATCTACTGCCCCATGCCTGGGGGGTGGTGTACAAAGGTAGATATAGAAAATGCAATTCTGGGGGTAGTTGTGGGTATGGAGATATTGTCAAGAGCTAAGAGGGTGGCATGCATTCTGTGGCCATCCCAGAGCACAGGAGTGGAGGTCAGGAAGGAGGGAGCTGATGGTAAACAGTGAGAGTGTGTGCTGGCCTGGCACCGTGAGGACTCATTTTAGGTAATGATATAAAAAGTGCTATGTGGTACTAAGCACAATGCAGTGGGCACAGTGCATCTTGAACTGCATTTAGTGCAATTGTGCGACCACCATGCTTTAAATAATTTGATTTGGAATGTTTCTTTTGTACTCCAGATGCCATTGAATCACCTGACCCTCAGGCTATACAATTGACATGGTTTGGTTATCTCCTGAGCAGCCATTTTGTAGACTCCATTGTAAAAGTATTTTTTCGGTCCACCAGCACATGGGTGGATGTAATGCTTGCAACGAGGAAAGATGAACATGAGGTCCTCAATATTCCAAAGAGCGCAACCCACATTCAAGGCCTTAATACATTTGTCTTGGCTCCCTCCTGTATCTGCCTAGTATGTTATTTACTGTTTAATAGGAAATGACTCATCTGAGGGAGTTCCACTCACAAAGGAATATAGTATTATACAACAGTGACCCTATTCCTTGCACTACATTGAGCAGGTGGCTCGGCCCAGCTGAGGTTCAAACATCTTACTTGAAGGATGCTCATTCTTTCAACCTGTCATTAGTGGGCATAAATTGCTTAATTCAGTGCAGCATAATATGAGGAATTAACTAAGAATTCTATGACATTAACTATAAGTATTCAAGAAGAAGAGTTCTGTGTTTAATGCTACTTCTTAGTGAAAAAAATGTTCCCTCGCATGTTGATCCGGACATGAGCAGGCATTTTGCACAAAGAAATAGCGAGCGTGAGTGGCTGCTCACACCCGCTAAATGTGCTCTCGCTGTAGGACCCCCCCAAATTACTCTTAATTACGCAAGTAAAAATAATTGTGTTATTATCTGTAATTCCGTGTCAAAGAGTAACACAGAATTAATGAAATTACTCCAATTACTCCAGCGTAAATGAAATAGTACCCAGGCCTAGTCTTCACCTGCTGCACCACCAGCATGACTGACCTCCAACCGTGCTTGTCAAACATTGATTCAGCAAGGAGCGACAGCATTTACAGGGAGCCTACTCCGTTCTGTAACTGTTTGGAAAGATTGCATGCTTCATCATGGGGGTGCTTAAATCTCAGTCCTTCTGACCTTAATTACTAGCCACTTTGGCTTCAGTTTTCTGGCTGAACATGGTAGCCCTAACATGAACCATCTACATTATTTAGCAGATTGAAATTCTCATGTGGCGTCTGTTAGAAATGGGGTCTTTGGTTGGCAGTCAGGTTACCCCCTGTCCAAGCAAGGACCCTCACTCTATTCAGGGTAAAGGAGAATCACCCTCAGTTAACCCCGTTGGCACCCTTGGTAACTAGGCATGAGCAGGCAGGCTTAACTTCAGAAGCAAATGTGTAAAGTATTTTTACCACTCACACAGGAACTCAGTGAAAACACTACAAAATGGCACAACACAGGATTAGAAAAATAGGGAATATTTATCTAAACAAAACAAGACCAAAACGACAGAAATCCAACATACACAAGTCAAGTTATGAATTTAAAAAGCAAAAGAATCTTAAATCCTTTAGAAAACATTGAGAACGTGGTTAGCGCTCAAAAGTACCAGGGTAGCATCAAAATAGAGACGCACTGGCAAGTGTGCGTCGAAAAAGGCCAGCAATGCGTCGATTTCTCACTCTCAAACAAGACTGCGTCGTTCCTCCTCCGGTCGGGTCAGCGTGCGTCGTTTCTTCTCTCCCGCAAGAGAGCGATGCGTCGATACAGGCAGGCACCCCGGGTCCGGGCAGGCTTTGTGTTGTATTTCCTTGTCCAGCGATGTTGCGTTGAAAACGTTATCAGCCTCCGTTAGCGGGTGTTGTGCGTCGTTTCTCCAGCCACGTTGCGTCGATCTTCCAGCCGTGATGCAGGTGGAGTGTTGATTTCAGCCGCGAAGCCGGCGGCGCGTCGTTTATCAGCAGCGTCATGGAAGGTGCATCGAACATTTCCCCCCCGGCGGTCCGTGCATGGATGTTCAGTCTTTGTCTGCCAGCTTCACCTTTCAAGGGCCCAGGAACTGGATAGGGCACCACTTGGCAGGGCAGGAGTCTCAGCAGAGAGTCCAGGTGCTGGAAGGGTAAGTCTTGGATGGCCCTGAGACTTCAACAACAGGAGGCAACCTCAGTTCAAGCCCTTGGAGATTCTTCACAAGCAGGAATGCACAACAAAGTCCAGTCTTTGTCCCCTTTCACAGGCAGAAGCAGCAACTGCAGGATAGCTCCACAAAGCACAGTCACAGGCAGGGCAGCACTTCTCCTCAGCTCTTCTCCTTGGCAGAGGTTCCTCTTGATTGTAGAAGTGATCTAATTTTCAGGGATGTTGGGTGCTCTTATTATACCCCTTTCTGCCTTTGAAGTAGTACTACTTCAAAGGAAAGTCTCTCTTGTTTGTGAAATCCTGCCTTGCCCAGGCCAGGCCCCAGACACACACCAGGGGGTTGGAGACTGCATTGTGTGAGGGCAGGCACAGCCCTTTCAGGTGTGAGTGACCACTCCTTCCCTCCCTCCTAGCACAGATGGCTCATCAGGATATGTAGGCTACACCCCAGCTCCCTTTGTGTCACTGTCTAGCGAGAGGTGCAAACAGCCCAACTGTTAAACTGACCAAGACAGGGAATCCACCAACAGGCAGAGTCACAGAATGGTTTAAGCAAGAACATGCCTACTTTCTAAGTGGCATTTTCAAACACACAACCTCAAAACCAACTTCACTAAAAGATGTATTTTTAAATTGTGAGTTCAGAGACCCCAAACTCCATATGTCCATCTACTCCCAAAGGGAACCTGCACTTTAATAATAGTTATAGTTAAAGGCAGCCCCCATGTTAACCTATGAGAGAGATAGGCCTTGCAACAGTGAAAAACAAATTTGGCAGTATTTCACTGTCAGGACAAATGAAGCACATTAGTATATGTCCCACCTTAAACATGCACTGCACCCTGCCCATGGAGCTACCTAGGGCCTACCTTAGGGGTGTCTTACATGTAAGAAAAGGGAAGGTTTAGGCCTGGCAAGTGGGTACACTTGCCCAGTCGAATTGGCAGTTTAAAACTGCACACACAGACACTGCAGTGGCAGGCCTGAGCCATGTTTACAGAGCTACTAATGTGGGTAGCACAATCAGTGCTGCAGGCCCACTAGTAGAATGTGATTTACAGGCCCTGGGCACCTCTAGTGCACTATACTAGGGACTTACCAGTAAATCAAATATGCCAATCATGGAAAGCCAATTACACATACATTTTACATAGGAGCACTTGCACTTTAGCACTGGATAGCAGTGATAAAGTGCCCAGAGTAACAAAAAGAGCAAAAGCAGAGTCCAGCACACATCAACAACCTGGGAAACAGGCAAAAAGTTAGGGTAGACCAGCATCCTTATCTTTTCAAGTGTCCTTGGATGGCCCTTATTACAAATTCTGAAATGATCCCAGCTGTTGCTAAACGAGCCATGAGTGGTGAGTCACTGCCTGTGTGATGATAAAATGTAGTTATGTGTGTGGCTATGCCTAGAGAAGCAAGTAGCTGGAGGCAGTGGATATCTTTGCTTTTTTCAGTGCACAAGGCGGAGGTACGTGCGGGCACACGGCATCCACCCACTATTTTCACAAGGTGGACGCTGCCCACCCTGCCAAGTAGTTGTGCCACACTGTACTATGCTGAATTCGTCCCGGTGTAATATTTAAAAACCGCAACGCATTCAGCATCTCTTGCACATTGTATGCTTTCCTTCTAAGCAGCAACTTGAAGGCGATACTGAGGGGGCTATTTCTATTTTAAAGTTGAACTGGATCAAAAAAAAAGGCTGAAGTTAAGTGGACATCAAGCCTCCTTTTGTTCTCGCTGGAGCTTTCTGGAGCCTCACACCTACTTGCAAATGCGATGGAGAGAAAACACGGGCACATGGCTTGTTGTCACTTCACATGTACTTAAAAGAGGCATGATTTTGACTTTGGCCAGACCCTAGAGCAGAGGTCTTCAAACTGGGGGGGAGGCCCGCCTTGAGGGGCCCCAAGTGAACCCAGGGGGGGGGGGGCACCAGACTCTAGCCAAAAGGAGCATTATACAGATAACAGGCCTTTGTTTTAAACAGAAGCATGTTATTGCATTTTTAAAAAGGTAACCATACTTAACTGCAATGTTTAAGTAGGTCTAGACATGTTTAAACATTGCCATCTTTATAAAATAATTGTGAAAAATTCTGAGGGGGGTCCCAATGATTTTTCTTTTTCAACTGGGGGGGCGCGGCATTAAAAAGTTTGGAGACCACTGTCCTAGAGATAAGAGATATGTAAGAATTACAGATATTCGGGTCTATTCCTCTATTTACACAAATAGCAATTTAAATATCACTTTGTATTTCTTTTATAGTCCCCCATTCAGGGTTTCAGAGCACTTTACAACACATGTACTCATTAAACATTGACAATAAATCATATAAGTGTAAATCTATGTACAGGATGTGTTACAAAGAATGGCGAGGGTTACAAGGTGTAGGAGTCATGTTTCCTTCATAGCTCTCCGTGTTATATTAGAAGGATTACAATTTATGAACTGCAAGTAACAATAGGATCTCTATGTTAAAAGCAGTAGCCCACTTACCTATCTACCTAAAATAAAAATGTCATGATGCGCTTTGCAGGAGACACGTTAACCCTCCATGTTACTTTGATTCAAAACTGGGACTAGACATACAAAGCTCTCTGTAGCAGGTACCTGAACCTCATAAGATTTTTTTAAATGCATTATTTGCAACTAATGAAGCAGAACAGATTTATTGGCAAGTTTATCTTGCGTCAATTTCTTTGTGGCATAGATTTTAAAAACTAAGGGGATCATTACAACCCTGGCGGACGGTGTTAAGGCTGGCGGTCTTTTTTTGAGTATTATGACCATGGCGGTTACCGCCATGGTCATCCGCCGCTTCACCGTTCCGCTCGCCAGGGCGGAGACTACCGCTGGGCTGGAGACCTGGGTCTCCAGCCCGGCGGCCATCACAATACCGCCGCCGGTATTTCGACCCGGCTTACCGCCGTGGATTTCCAGCGGTAGGAACCGCCATGAAATCCATGGCGGTAAGCCCTATCAGTGCCAGGGAATTCCTTCCCTGGCACTGATAGGGGTCTCCCCCACCCCCCATCCCGACTCCCTCCCCTACACCCCCCACCACCCCTGCCACCCCCCAAAGGTGGCAGGGCCCCCCTCCCCACCCCGACCCCCAACATCACATCACTCACACACACACAACACGCACGCAGGCAGCACCAACACACATACACGCACACACACCAACATACATGTCTACATCCACACACTCAGTCAGACACGCACACCCATATACAGACATACACGCACACATCCATACAGACATACATACAGACATACACACACTCATTCCCAACACACGCAACACACCCGCAAGCATACACGCACTCACACCCCCCTCTACATACACAGACGCACACCCCCATGCACCCACACAACACACAACACCCCTCCACCCCCCTCCCCTAACGGACGATCGACTTACCTGGTCCGTCAATCCTCCTGGAGGGGACGGGAGCCATGGGGGCTGCTCCGCCGACACCACACTGCCAACAGTACACCGCCGCGCCGAATCACAGGACGTGATTCGCTGGGCGGTGTTCTGTTGGCGTGGCGGTGGAGATGGAGCAACCTCCACTTCCCCGCTGCCCGCCAGTATGGCTGTTGGCGGCTCTTCGTCGTAAAAAGGACGGAGAGCAGCCAACAGTCATAATACGCCGAGCGGCAAACCGCCACTACTGGCAGTCTTCCGCACGGCGGTCCCTCGGCGGTCTTGTTAAAAGACCGCCGAGGTTGTAATGACCACCTAAATGTTGAAATTGAGGCCCAGATTTTGCATCAGGGTTGTGTCACTTTTTTAGCACAACCATAACGCACAATCTCATTTTTTAAATCTGGTAATTTGCTCAAATGTACTTCTTATAGACCTGCTAAACATATGTGTGAGGTCTTAAGATCGGATGTCACTTCTTGTGATGTCACTTCCTGTGAGGTTATGGTTGTAATGCCACTTCCTGTGATGTCTCTTCCTGTGCTGTCACTTGCGATGTCACGCACCATGATGTCACATGATGTGATATCACGCGCCATGAAGGCAATTTTTTTACCTTTCAACTTACTTAGTCTCCCCACTTCTTTTTTTAGGACTTGTGCCCTGGCTTTTTTTTATTTTTTATAAATCTCTTTATTTCGTTTTGTATAAAGACAAACATCACGCACCGGCAAGCTTCGAGGACGTGGGGCAGTGGATATCTTACCTTTGTTTCAGACACACAGACATCTTTTAGTGTCAAGAGCGGGAAATGCTGTCTCCAGCCTTGTGAGTCTGGATAATCGTCCTCTAATTAGGAAAGAGCTGAAATCCAATTGCAAACCCCAGTTGAAGCCCCAGGAGACGGCGGGAGCAGTGCTGTAATCAAATACGACAAGCCCCCTCCTCCAGGAGGGCCCCTGAGTCAACTATTGCTCACAGATCTTCATTGACCTGGGTCTGAAAAGGGGCCCCTTGAAGCGGGGGGCCCTACCCTGCCCTGCAGGGGGCTATGCTACGCCCCTCGGCGGCCTGAGCAGGTCAAAACGTGTCTTCCATGTGTGTTTTTATGAAATGAATCAGTAAGAATCATGCAGTTTTAACAGTGAAATTCCGGCTGTGGCCAGGTTGCGTCATGCAAGACAACCCTTGTGTGCTGCACGTTTCAAACAATGAACGCACCACGAAAGTTACAGAATTGAACAACGAGACGCAAGTTATGCCATATGAGGTAGTTGGATGGTTTGAATTGGTACCAGGGATCGCCTTCCGCACTCTGCGTCTACATGTATTGATCTAAGGGTATACATATTACAAATCTTGCTGAATAAATTGCTCAAATGTATGGAATTGTATGCCATGAACATAATGTGCTGGTCACTGTGCAAGCACGTGTCAAAGTGCTTGCGGAAGTAATTGCTTTAATGTAAGATACTGTTTGCCTCGTATACAATGACATTCTTAAAAAAATACATAAAAAAGGAATTAGTTTGGTGATGGTTGGCATCTTTGAAGTTGTGTAATTAATTTATTTTTGAGAAATCCGTAGCCTAATAGGAAGTTGTACACCTATTTTTTTCGACTTTCCTTACTCTGTCACTACTGCCCAGGTCGAGTGGGGTGAAACAGGCCGACCCTCTGTGCTTTCACTCGTGCTTGTAGTGCAGGGATGCTCACGAGTACCAGTACTGCCACACTGACAGCGGTGCAGTGCTGCTCACTAGTGCTGATGCTGTTCCACTGATAATATTATATTATTGTCTACTAGGGCCAGTCCGCTCTCATTTACAGTAGTGCAAGAACTGACTCACGAGTACCAGTACTGCCACACTGACAGCGGTGCAGTGCTGCTCACTAGTGCTGATGCTGTTCCACTGACATCATTATATTATTGTCTACCAGGGCCAGTCCGCTCTCATTTACAGTAGTGCAAGAACTGACTCACGAGTACCAGTACTGCCACACTGACAGCGGTGCAGTGCTGCTCACTAGTGCTGATGCTGTTCCACTGACATCATTATATTATTGTCTACCAGGGCCAGTCCGCTCTCATTTACAGTAGTGCAAGAACTGACTCACGAGTACCAGTACTGCCACACTGACAACAGGGCAGTGCTGCTCACTAGTGCTGATGCTGTTCCACTGACATCATTATATTATTGTCTACTAGGGCCAGTCCGCTCTCATTTACAGTAGTGCAAGAACTGACTCACGAGTACCAGTACTGCCACACTGACAGCGGTGCAGTGCTGCTCACTAGTGCTGATGCTGTTCCACTGATAATATTATATTATTGTCTACCAGGGCCAGTCCGCTCTCATTTACAGTAGTGCAAGAACTGACTCACGAGTACCAGTACTGCCACACTGACAGCGGTGCAGTGCTGCTCACTAGTGCTGATGCTGTTCCACTGACATCATTATATTATTGTCTACCAGGGCCAGTCCGCTCTCATTTACAGTAGTGCAAGAACTGACTCACGAGTACCAGTACTGCCACACTGACAACAGGGCAGTGCTGCTCACTAGTGCTGATGCTGTTCCACTGACATCATTATATTATTGTCTACCAGGGCCAGTCCGCTCTCATTTACAGTAGTGCAAGAACTGACTCACGAGTACCAGTACTGCCACACTGACAACAGGGCAGTGCTGCTCACTAGTGCTGATGCTGTTCCACTGACATCATTATATTATTGTCTACTAGGGCCAGTCCGCTCTCATTTACAGTAGTGCAAGAACTGACTCACGAGTACCAGTACTGCCACACTGACAGCGGTGCAGTGCTGCTCACTAGTGCTGATGCTGTTCCACTGACATCATTATATTATTGTCTACTAGGGCCAGTCCGCTCTCATTTACAGCAGTGCAAGAACTAACTCACGAGTACCAGTACTGCCACACTGACAGCAGTGCTGCTCGCTAGTGTAGATGCTGTTTTACTGACAACATAATATTGTTGTCTACTAGGGCCAGTCCCCTCACACTGACAGTAGTGCAAGAACTGACTCACGAGTACCAGTACTGCCACACTGACAACAGGGCAGTGCTGCTCACTAGTGCAGATACTGTTCCACTGACAATATTATATTATTGTCTACTAGGGCCAGTCCGCTCTCATTTACAGCAGTGCAAGAACTGACTCGCGAGTACCAGTACTGCCACACTGACAGCAGGGCAGTGCTGCTCACTAGTGCAGATACTGTTCCACTGATAATATTATATTATTGTCTACCAGGGCCAGTCCGCTCTCATTTACAGTAGTGCAAGAACTGACTCACGAGTACCAGTACTGCCACACTGACAGCGGTGCAGTGCTGCTCACTAGTGCTGATGCTGTTCCACTGACATCATTATATTATTGTCTACCAGGGCCAGTCCGCTCTCATTTACAGTAGTGCAAGAACTGACTCACGAGTACCAGTACTGCCACACTGACAGCGGTGCAGTGCTGCTCACTAGTGCTGATGCTGTTCCACTGACATCATTATATTATTGTCTACCAGGGCCAGTCCGCTCTCATTTACAGTAGTGCAAGAACTGACTCACGAGTACCAGTACTGCCACACTGACAACAGGGCAGTGCTGCTCACTAGTGCTGATGCTGTTCCACTGACATCATTATATTATTGTCTACTAGGGCCAGTCCGCTCTCATTTACAGTAGTGCAAGAACTGACTCACGAGTACCAGTACTGCCACACTGACAGCGGTGCAGTGCTGCTCACTAGTGCTGATGCTGTTCCACTGACATCATTATATTATTGTCTACTAGGGCCAGTCCGCTCTCATTTACAGTAGTGCAAGAACTGACTCACGAGTACCAGTACTGCCACACTGACAGCGGTGCAGTGCTGCTCACTAGTGCTGATGCTGTTCCACTGACATCATTATATTATTGTCTACCAGGGCCAGTCCGCTCTCATTTACAGTAGTGCAAGAACTGACTCACGAGTACCAGTACTGCCACACTGACAGCGGTGCAGTGCTGCTCACTAGTGCTGATGCTGTTCCACTGACATCATTATATTATTGTCTACCAGGGCCAGTCCGCTCTCATTTACAGTAGTGCAAGAACTGACTCACGAGTACCAGTACTGCCACACTGACAACAGGGCAGTGCTGCTCACTAGTGCTGATGCTGTTCCACTGACATCATTATATTATTGTCTACTAGGGCCAGTCCGCTCTCATTTACAGTAGTGCAAGAACTGACTCACGAGTACCAGTACTGCCACACTGACAGCGGTGCAGTGCTGCTCACTAGTGCTGATGCTGTTCCACTGACATCATTATATTATTGTCTACCAGGGCCAGTCCGCTCTCATTTACAGTAGTGCAAGAACTGACTCACGAGTACCAGTACTGCCACACTGACAACAGGGCAGTGCTGCTCACTAGTGCTGATGCTGTTCCACTGACATCATTATATTATTGTCTACCAGGGCCAGTCCGCTCTCATTTACAGTAGTGCAAGAACTGACTCACGAGTACCAGTACTGCCACACTGACAACAGGGCAGTGCTGCTCACTAGTGCTGATGCTGTTCCACTGACATCATTATATTATTGTCTACTAGGGCCAGTCCGCTCTCATTTACAGTAGTGCAAGAACTGACTCACGAGTACCAGTACTGCCACACTGACAGCGGTGCAGTGCTGCTCACTAGTGCTGATGCTGTTCCACTGACATCATTATATTATTGTCTACTAGGGCCAGTCCGCTCTCATTTACAGCAGTGCAAGAACTAACTCACGAGTACCAGTACTGCCACACTGACAGCAGTGCTGCTCGCTAGTGTAGATGCTGTTTTACTGACAACATAATATTGTTGTCTACTAGGGCCAGTCCCCTCACACTGACAGTAGTGCAAGAACTGACTCACGAGTACCAGTACTGCCACACTGACAACAGGGCAGTGCTGCTCACTAGTGCAGATACTGTTCCACTGACAATATTATATTATTGTCTACTAGGGCCAGTCCGCTCTCATTTACAGCAGTGCAAGAACTGACTCGCGAGTACCAGTACTGCCACACTGACAGCAGGGCAGTGCTGCTCACTAGTGCAGATACTGTTCCACTGATAATATTATATTATTGTCTACCAGGGCCAGTCCGCTCTCATTTACAGTAGTGCAAGAACTGACTCACGAGTACCAGTACTGCCACACTGACAGCGGTGCAGTGCTGCTCACTAGTGCTGATGCTGTTCCACTGACATCATTATATTATTGTCTACCAGGGCCAGTCCGCTCTCATTTACAGTAGTGCAAGAACTGACTCACGAGTACCAGTACTGCCACACTGACAGCGGTGCAGTGCTGCTCACTAGTGCTGATGCTGTTCCACTGACATCATTATATTATTGTCTACCAGGGCCAGTCCGCTCTCATTTACAGTAGTGCAAGAACTGACTCACGAGTACCAGTACTGCCACACTGACAACAGGGCAGTGCTGCTCACTAGTGCTGATGCTGTTCCACTGACATCATTATATTATTGTCTACTAGGGCCAGTCCGCTCTCATTTACAGTAGTGCAAGAACTGACTCACGAGTACCAGTACTGCCACACTGACAGCGGTGCAGTGCTGCTCACTAGTGCTGATGCTGTTCCACTGACATCATTATATTATTGTCTACCAGGGCCAGTCCGCTCTCATTTACAGTAGTGCAAGAACTGACTCACGAGTACCAGTACTGCCACACTGACAACAGGGCAGTGCTGCTCACTAGTGCTGATGCTGTTCCACTGACATCATTATATTATTGTCTACTAGGGCCAGTCCGCTCTCATTTACAGTAGTGCAAGAACTGACTCACGAGTACCAGTACTGCCACACTGACAGCAGTGCAGTGCTGCTCACTAGTGCAGATACTGTTCCACTGACAATATTATATTATTGTCTACTAGGGCCAGTCCGCTCTCATTTACAGTAGTGCAAGAACTGACTCACGAGTACCAGTACTGCCACACTGACAGCGGTGCAGTGCTGCTCACTAGTGCTGATGCTGTTCCACTGACATCATTATATTATTGTCTACTAGGGCCAGTCCGCTCTCATTTACAGCAGTGCAAGAACTAACTCACGAGTACCAGTACTGCCACACTGACAGCAGTGCTGCTCGCTAGTGTAGATGCTGTTTTACTGACAACATAATATTGTTGTCTACTAGGGCCAGTCCCCTCACACTGACAGTAGTGCAAGAACTGACTCACGAGTACCAGTACTGCCACACTGACAACAGGGCAGTGCTGCTCACTAGTGCAGATACTGTTCCACTGACAATATTATATTATTGTCTAATAGGGCCAGTCCGCTCTCATTTACAGCAGTGCAAGAACTGACTCGCGAGTACCAGTACTGCCACACTGACAGCAGGGCAGTGCTGCTCACTAGTGCAGATACTGTTCCACTGATAATATTATATTATTGTCTACTAGGGCCAGTCCTCTCACATTGACAGTAGTGCAATACTGCTCAGCAGTGCAAGCACTGACTCGCGAGTACCAGTACTGCCACACTGACAACAGGGCAGTGCTGCTCACTAGTGCAGATACTGTTCCACTGACAACATTATATTATTGTCTACTAGGGCCAGTCCGCTCTCATTTACAGCAGTGCAAGAACTGACTCGCGAGTACCAGTACTGCCACACTGACAGCAGGGCAGTGCTGCTCACTAGTGCAGATACTGTTCCACTGATAATATTATATTATTGTCTACTAGGGCCAGTCCTCTCACATTGACAGTAGTGCAATACTGCTCAGCAGTGCAAGCACTGACTCGCGAGTACCAGTACTGCCACACTGACAACAGGGCAGTGCTGCTCACTAGTGCAGATACTGTTCCACTGACAACATTATATTATTGTCTACTAGGGCCAGTCCTCTCACATTGACAGTAGTGCAATACTGCTCAGCAGTGCAAGCACTGACTCGCGAGTACCAGTACTGACACACTGACAGCAGGGCAGTGCTACTCACTAGCATAGATGCTGTTCCATTGACAACATTATATTATTGTCTACTAGGGCCAGTCCTCTCACATTGACTGCAGTGCAGTGCTGTTCAGCAGTGCAAGCACTCACTCACGAGTACCCTTACTGCCACACTGACAGCAGTGCAGTGCTCCTCACTAGTGCAGATGCTGTTCCACTGACAACATTATATTATTGTCTAATAGGGCCAGTCCGCTATCATTTACAGCAGTGCAATGCTGCTTAGCAGTGCAAGCACTGACTCGCGTGTACCAGTACTGCCACACTGACAGCAGGGCAGTGCTGCTCACTAGTGCAGATGCTGTTCCACTGACAACATTATATTATTGTCTAATAGGGCCAGTCCCCTCACATTGACAGCAGTGCAATGCTGCTTAGCAGTGCAAGCACTCACTCACGAGTAACAGTACTGCCACACTGACAGGAGTGCAGTGCTCCTCACTAGTGCAGATGCTGTTCTACTGACAACATAATATTATTGTCTACTAGGACCAGTCCTCTCACATTGAAAGCAGTGCAAGAACTGACTCACGAGTACCAGTACTGCCACACTGACAGCAGTTCAGTGCTCCTCACTAGTGCAGAAACTGTTCCACTGTCAACATTATATTATTGTCTACTAGGGCCAGTCCTCTCACATTGACAGCAGTGCAATGCTGCTTAGCAGTGCAAGCACTCACTCACGAGTAACAGTACTGCCACACTGACAGCGGTGCAGTGCTGCTCACTAGTGCTGATGTTGTTCCACTGACATCATTATATTATTGTCTACTACGGCCAGTCCGCTCTCATTGACAGCTGTGCAAGAACTGACTCGCGAGTACCAGTACTGCCACACTGACAGGAGTGCAGTGCTCCTCATTAGTGCAGATACTGTTCCACTGAAAACATTATATTATTGTCTACTAGGGCCAGTCCTCTCACATTGACAACAGTGCAATGCTGCTTAGCAGTGCAAGCACTCACTCACGAGTACCAGTACTGCACACACTGACAGCAGGGCAGTGCTGCTCACTAGTGCAGATGCTGTTCCACTGACAATATTATATTATAGTCTACTAGGGCCAGTCCTCTCACATTGACAGCAGTGCAAGAACTGACTCACGAGTACCAGTACTACCACACTGACAGCAGGGCAGTGCTGCTCACTAGTGCAGATACTGTTCCACTGACAATATTATATTATTGACTACTAGGGCCAGTCCTCTCACATTGAAAGCAGTGCAAGAACTGACTCACGAGTACCAGTACTGCCACACTGACAGCGGTGCAGTGCTGCTCACTAGTGCAGATACTGTTCCACTGACAATATTATATTATTGACTACTAGGGCCAGTCCTCTCACATTGACAGCAGTGCAATGCTGCTCAGCAGTGCAAGCACTGACTCACAAGTACCAGTACTGCCACACTGAGAACAGTGCAGTGATGGTCACTAACTAGTGCAGATGCTGTTCTACTGACAACATTATATTATTGTCTACTAGGGCCAGTCCCCTCACATTGACGGCAGTGCAGTGCTGTTCAGCAGTGCAAGCACAGCCTTACGAGTACCAGTACTATTATTCCACTGACAGCAGGGCAACAGTGCCTACTAGGGACAGCTGTATCCCAGTGACAACATTGCAGCTTTGCTGACAAGGGCTAGAGGTATCCCATTGACAGCCTTGCACTGCTGCTTCCTGCCCTACTGCGTGCACTGTCTTTGTTGCACCATTTCAGTGCTCCTGCATAAACTGTCCCTTTATTCTAGACCTGCCCATTGGTCCCCAATTACAGTAGGGCAGTAAAACTTGCTAGTTTAATTCCAGTAACTATGACAGCTCTGCAGTACCATTCAGTGCTGTCAGTACTCACTCTTTTGATGACAGCATTCTAGTACTGGTCAGTGGTTCAAGTACTGTCTCAGTCACTATGTTGGGTGCTGCTTGCTAGTGTCAATGGTACCCAAATGTTACAATTCTAGTAGTGCTCACTAGTGCAGAAACTGCCTTATTGTCAATATGTTAGTGCTGCTTAGCAACGCAGAAACTGTCTATGGCAGTACTGCAGTTCTGCGAATAGTGCCAGGACCATCTTTTTGACAGCAGTGGAAGACGGACGTTCTGGTTATATGTCACTTACATTTTTCTTCAATGGTGCTGCAACTCTCCTTGTGAAGCTTTACAGTAATGATCAGTACTTCCAAGTATGGTATATTGACTGTATTGTAATACAGAGATGTATTGGAGTAAATCTATGCAAAGAAAAGCAGTTGTTGTTTGTCCTCTGACTGGGACTTCCTTCACTGCACCAAACTTAAACTAGGTCTTATTTCTTCACTTGAATTGGTAAGCCTCAAGTACACAATGGCCAATATCATAAGCTCGTCTTTCAGTCCCATCATCCACCCCTTCCAGTCTGCAAAGCATCTCAGTTAACACCCTGAGATGTTCTTACAAATCCTTGAAATGTATCAAGATACCATCCATGAAGAATAGCACAGGTTTCATATCTTCAGACAACCTTTGTATGATCTGCTTAAGAACAGTGGCTGTGGAGGCCTAATCAAATGGCATTGTGCAAACAGCACTGTCTAGAGTATTTACAAATGAGATGAAAGGCTTTGCATCTGGATGAAGGCCTGACTGACTGTAGATTTAAGGCAGATCTACAATGTTAAACATACCATCACCTAAAGAAGACAGCATTTCCATGATGTTTGACAGCGGATGCTTGTCCACTAGATATTCCTGGTCAAGTCACCTAACTCTGTACACATTCTCAGGCCTTCCCCTGGCTTGATGACTGAAACCAGATGGGCTAACCATTGCAAGTTTCCATGCATTTAATTATCACACTTTACTTACACCTCCAACTCCTTTGTGAGTGGGGCACTCAAATTATGGAAACTAGCATCTTCACCGAAAAATTATTAGGGAGTGTAGCCAATGCATCATCTCCCAAGCTGGTTTAGCCACTAAAATTGATTTAGGCATATTATAGTTCAACCAACCCAATTAAAGGAATAATTGAATATCTCTGTGAGGATTATTATTAATCCACAAAGAAAGCCTTGAGTACGAACCTATTCAAGTATGCAGTAGACTGATATTGCCCTCCTCAGCTCCTGATTGAAACCACACTATCTCAAAAGAGGACTGGGCCACAAACCAATGAATGCATACGCAATGCACTGAAGTGGCTTAACCGGAATGTCAAGCCATGCCCCTTCCTTACTACTTGAACAGTGACCAAGTATTCTGCACACTAAAGGTCTGATTTAGAGTTTGACGGACGGACAGATATTCCGTCCGCCATATTACAAGTGCATTATATCTAGTGGCACTTGTAATATGGTGTGCGGGATACCCTGTTTGTGATGGAGTAACCCATCCGCCAAACTCTAAACCAGACCCTAAAACTCTTAGCTATAACCATTTTGCCAACAGATTACACATCAACAGGGTACAAAAGAAATACAATAAACTAAAGATCTGATCTTCTATTAGAAGGAGCCAACAACCTGAAATTAAGAATAATTCTCCCAAGCAGAGGCCACAAACCTTCGACCTGAGGATCTGAATTTCCAGGTGCAGACACTGGACTTCTCCATCGAAGCCCTTCAACTTCGAACATAAAGTTCTAAAATTCGAAACACAGTCGCTGGACTTCACTCACAAAGTCCTCAAATGTTCAACATAAGTTCTAAACATCAAAACATAGGCACTGGAATTCACCCTCAAAGCTCACAAACTTCCATCTTGAAGTTCGGTTAGCCCACATGTAGGTGCTGTACTTTGCCTTAGAACTTCTAGTGTGACCTTCTGAACTTCCTAAATCAGGTACTGGATTTCGCCCTCAGAGCCATCGAACCTCCATGAAGTTCCAAGCTGTGAGGATGTGGGTGTATTATGTGGAATGGCTGGGAAGTCTCACTTTGGAGTACACTCACAAATACCATCTTGGGTCCAGTCAGGTACGTTCACTTAACCTTAAGCTCAACTCTGGGTAGCTGTGGCTTCAAACAGTAAGGCTTAGCAAAAGGACAATGTGTAAAGCATTTAACAGCACTAAACAACAGAAAAAGATAGTAACACAACACAAAAGAAACAAGACACTGATTCATAAAGATAGAGAATGTAATCATTAAAATCCACCAGAGGGTTGCGGAGATACAAATTTTAGAAATAATAAGTAAGTACATAAAGGGGTTTGTTAAATCGCTCAAAAGCCCAAGGGCATCTTGGCACTAGTATCCCTGAAAGAACAGTAGGAAATGGTGACAGGTTAGTTACACAACTTGGGGGAAGAGTCATGTCTTCAACCCCTTCCTAAATGCGCTCAGATTGGGTTGAGATCCTAAAGACCATGGCAGAGAGTTCCATAAACTGGAAGCACAAAAAGAAAAACTTCTGCCTCCCCACCTCCCTTTTCTAATTTTAGGGGTAGCAATTAGATTGGCCAAACTGGACCTAAGAGTATGTCCGGGTATGTAACACTTGAAGGTCTTTTGAAAGTATTCAGGACCAGTCTGATGGAGGGCTTTCTAAACCACACAGAGGGCCTTAAATTTGATCCTTTCCTGAACTGGGAGCCAATGAAGACTTTGTAGCGACTGTGAAACTGGCCCAAATTTTTGAATCTTCAAACGCAGCCTAATGGCCATGTTGTGGGCAGTCTGTAGTTTTCACAGTAGCTGCTGTTAAGAGCCTAAAAGTAGGACATTGCAGTAATCCATTTTCAAGGTGATCAGTGCTTTAATCACAGTCTTCTGAAGATCTGGAGGAATGAAAGGAAAGATCTTTCTTAGGGTTCTGAGACAGTAATAACAAACTGATGTGGTTTGTCTCACTTGTTCTAAGAAGGATAGATTCCTGTTGAAAGTGACCCCCAGATGTTTCACCTTATTTACTGGGGTGGGGAGGGGGCCTAAACTTGATGGCCACCATGTAGTATCCCAGAGGGAAGTATTGTTGCCAAACAGCAATACCTCAGTTTTGTCTGAGTTTAATTTAAGACGATTTCTCCCCATCCAGCATACAACCTGTGCCGTACAGTTCCTGACGTTTTTGTCCATTTCTTCCTTATTGGCAGATATTGAGACCACAATTTGTGTGTCATCCGCATAAGAGATGACAACGAAGCCAAAACGTAATTGTCTAAAGGAGTGACATAGACATTAAACAGAGTCGGGCTAAGGGAGGAGCACTATGGGACCCCAAAGGGGAGCGTGAAAGAGACAGAGATATAATCCCAGACAGAGATATAACAAATATCTTTTATGTCAACCGCAAACAAGCATAGGCCAACAAAAAGTTTGGAAACTTTTGAAAAGATTTTAAAATTTAGTTTGACAACTCCTCCCCAAACTGGCCGACAAAGTCCATCATGGCAATGATCCAGGGAGCCAGAATGGATACTTTGGACAGCCAAAGGGTTTTTAGAGTGAGAACTAAACTTTGCAGGATGACTGCCATAGACAACAATGGAGTGGTGCTTATGCTGAGGGATGCAGGCTCAAAGATGCTCAAGGATGCTCCTGATGGTGTGCGATTGACGGCGGGCGGAGGGGGGTGTGTGGTTGAGTCCTTGATCCACAGGTGAGTGAGGACGACTCTGTCCCTAGATCCCGGGGTCCCACAAAGTCCTCTTTCCAGGGTTTTTAGGGCTGTCGATGCAGACCTTCCGCTTTTGCAACACAGCGGTCCCAGGCCAAATCTTTGGTAGAGGCTGGTGTCCTTCTTGGGTGACCAATCCGGTCACACCAAACACCCACAGGCCCAGCAGATGTGGGTGCACCTTTTGGCTATCCCCAAATTGTGCTTTGGGGTGCTCGGCATCCGGTAGCAGCAAAACTTCTGTGGTGGCTACCAGAGTTTTATCTTGGGCTCTTCCAGCTTTGATGTCCCTTGGAGTCTCTGCTTTGGACTGGGACCGGGAATTAGCTTTTCCCTGAGCCAGGCTTGCAGAACAAGGTCCAAACTTCACTAGCACAAAGCGCAGCAGTTGCAGTTGTTCTGGCATTGCAGACTCTGAGATCTTTCAACAGGTTCAAAGTGGTCTTCTTCCCGTCCTTCTTCCAAGTCCAGCAAGTACTGAGGATCAATGTGACAGGGATGTCATATTTATCCCACGAAAGTGCCCTGAGGGGACCACATGGTCACTAGCTAATGGGCTACTGGGTCCCCTCCTTCCTACTGATGAAGTTTCTGTGATGTGTTCCATCTAGCTATTCCAGAATGCAACATTCTTGCCCCTTTAAGGTGGCACAAATCTTCTATGGATGTAAGGAGCAAGATGTGGCTAACTGAGGGCAACACTCTCCGCTAAAATTGGTTTTGGGGGTGAGTTTCTCCTCTCTGCCCTGTCTTCAAGATGTCTACAGGAACAAAAGGCATCCTGCTTAGGTTGGGCCAGGGAGGCCTTCAAAGGCAGCTTCCCCTTTTAAGCACGCCTCTGGGCTAACCCCTAAGTGGCATCCTGGCAGAGGAAGTGACACCTCGCTGCTGCAACACTGCCTTTGTTCCTGAGCCTGGGAGTCATTCACATATCTTCCCATGTGGACAGAAAGATCTGTGTGTGTGTATTCCTTTGTGAGGCTACTTTACGAGCAGAGCACAGAGTGGCAACTTTCTAAAAGTCGCCCACCTTTCATAGTGACATTAATTTGAACCTGGGCATCAGGTTGCAATTAATTTGATAACTTAAATGACCCTGTTTGGAAGTCCCAGTCAGTTAGCCAGGTTGGGATTCCTCCTGTTAACTATCTATTAGTCAATGGGGCTACCAACTTTATCCACAGCAAAACAACAAGTTGGGAGTGTTTCTCCTAAAACATATCATAAAATATACGTCTTATTTAACAAAATAATCCTCCCTGCCATAGGACTCTATATGAAATGAAATGTAAAGGGGTTTATAAAGCGCTCTTAACCTGTAGGTATCAAGGCGCTGCACATGGGGAATTCCAAAATCCTATCCAGGATCCCATAGAAATACATAGAAGGAGAAAAAGATAGCCCTAGGATACAAAAAAGAAAAAGAGAAAAAAGAATGGAAGGAACAGTTAATCTGACACATTCGAAGAGTACAAGCATAGGATGTGAAGAGCCGGGTTTTTAAATGTTTCCGAAAGGTGATGAAAGAGCCAGTTTCAGCATTGTGTTTGGGCAAGGTGTTCCATAATTTAGCAGCTGCCACAGAGAAGGAGTGAGCTCCCCATCTTGCCTTTTGAAATTTAGGAACAACAACTTTTTTGTCAGAGGCTGAGCTCAGATGCCTGAACGACGTGTACCAATGAGAAGAGGACCTGATGGCCAATGCTCCTTTACCATGAAGCGCAAGATGCACCGTACTAAGGGCCAGATGTAGCAAGCAGTTTTGCCCATTCTGTGTCTATGGGAAGATGTGTTTGTACATATGGCCCTGAGTACCTTGAAGCTGAAGCGCGTCCTGTTTGGCAGCCGGTGAAGATTCAGAAGACCTTCCTTCACAGAAAGATGCTTTGGAATGTTGAGAATGAGCCACGTAGCCCCATTTTGCACTGTCTGGAGTTTGCTAAAAGAATAAGTGCTGACATTCAGATACATGACATTGCAGTAGTCTAGTCTTGAGGCAATCAGCACGATAGCCACTGCTTTCCGAAGTTCCTCAGGCATAAAAGGAAAGATCTTCTTGAGAACACGGTTATTAAGAAAGCAGCTGCTGCTGGTACAATGTACCTTAGATTAAGACTCTGAGAGGTGTCCAGTACTACGAAAAGATGTTTAACCCCACCAGGGAGGGGAGGAGCCGGCATGACACCAGCCACCAGAGCTCTGACCATACGGAGTGCTGGGCTCCAAAGACCATCACATCGGTCTTGTCAGTATTCAGTTAAGGAAGTGCTCCTTCACCCAGCGGCTCCCCCCATCTCGCAGAGTTTAAAACTCTCAGCTGTTTCAGAAAAATGATCGGTAAAAGATGCAATGATTTGAGTATCATCGGAGTATGACAAAACCTGGAAATCAAAAGATTTCACCAGGGCTGACAATGGCATGACATACAAGTTGAAAAGAGTGGGGGTAAGTTTGGAGGCCTGTGGTACCCACAAGGGAGACTAAAAGCCTTAGTTCTGAACTGACCGCAGCTAACAATCGGATGTCTCTCGACCAAAATGGAGTGAAGTAATTCCGAGTGCCTTATCTCTCACCCCTACTTGCTGCAGCCGCCTACCCATATGCGATGGAGAGATAATGTCAAACGTTTCCGACAAGTCCAGTAGGATTATGTTGGCAGTCTACCCCGGCCCACCTGCCTCCTCATCGCATCAGTGTCAGCAATGAGAGTTGACTCTGCACTGTGGCTACTTCTGAAGCCATTTTGAGAAGAATCCAGGAGGTCATGGTCAGGAATAAACTTGACTAACACGTTATTCAGGTGTTTCTCAAGTATTTTCGCAGAAGTGGGAAGAAGAGAGATTGGGTGGTAATTCTTCAGTCTATCAGGATCTACGTTTGGCTTTTTAGGGAATGGGATAAAAATAGCTTCCTTCCATTCCTTGGGGAAGATGCCACATCTCAAAACGTGATTAAAACTTTTTGTCAAGAACTCAACCACTGGATCAGGAGCCAACTGCAGGACATTCGGGCCATGGTTCTGGGGTAGAAGCTGATTTAATCCCCAGAAGATTTCTTTGACCTGAAGCACTGACATAGATGGAAACGACAACAGCTGAGGAGCACCACCAAAACTATCTTGGCTGAAACCATCCTTCACATGGGTCACTGCCGAGTTAAATTCAGCATAAATGCTGACAATCTTAGCCCTAAAAACATAGCTAGACTGTCACAGAAAGCTTGTGAAACATTGATCTCTTGCTTACTGAGGGGGGAGAGGGCTAGATACATTCTTAACCACTTTAAAAAAGCTTCCTAGTAGAGTTTGTTTGGTAGAATGATTTCAGATGTATAACCGGTGGATTTAGCTTTGAAAATCATGGCCTTTTATGTGGCAAGAATGGCCTTATGTTTGACCTGCTCCTTAAAATCTAATTTTGTGTGCCACTTTCTTGCCTGCCTACGGCCAAGCTGCCTAAGTTCTCTTAATTCCTTTGAGAACCATGGGACAGCCTCTTTTCTCTTTTGGGGACCTCTCAGCCTTATAGGAGCTGTCTTATCTAAAGCTGCCTTGAGCCACTTAGGCCCATATTTATACTTTTTTTGCGCCGCATTTGCGCCGCTTTTTGACGCAAAAACGGCGCAAACTTACAAAATATAATTGTATTTTGCAAGTTTGCGCCGTTTTTGCGTCAAAAAATGACGCAAATGCAGCGCTAAAAAAGTATAAATATGGGCCTTAGAGACTGTTTCGTATTGGCCTTCCTTAGGGGAAACTTACATATAATGTTAAGGAATAGGGTGGCTTTGCCATTTGTTTAAATGGTAAAGTCGAACTGGCAGTGAAAACACTGTCCTTCCAGTCTGCAGTGGCAGGCTAGGAGCCATTTTGTACCTTGTCACACAAAGGATGGCACAAACAGCACTGCAGCCCTGAGTGGACACTCTGGGGGTCATTACGAGTGTGGCGGTCTATAGTGTGGCTGTGGCGGTCGGACCACCAGGTCCGCCAGGATCTTGGATCCCGGTGGTCTGGAGGTGGCGGAGATCCTAATCCACCAGGGCAGCACTGCCCTGGGGATTACAACCTTGTTCTCTGCCAGCGTTTTCAAGGCTGGCGGAGAACAGGCACAGGGGGCCACAAGGGGGCATGTGCACAGGGGTCCCCTTGCCCAGCACCCTCGCAGTGTTCACTGTCTGCATGTTGAATTGGATACACCGAATTTGCAAAGCCTGACTTACTTATAAGTCCCTAGTAAAGAAATTTGTATGGGGTTAACACACTGGCACTGAGATCTGGTTAGCAGACCTCAGTGCATTCTCAGAGCCGCTAATAGTCCAGACGGGGGCAAAAAGTATGTGGGGGGGGAACCTGCAAAAAGCCTGTTTTCTTACACAAACTAAAATAAAAGACCACAAGCTCATCAATTTCCCAAGATGAATCTCTGAAAGAAGTTCACAAAACAGTACAACGTGTCATAAGAAGGGGTTCTGTGACATAGTTGATGGTGCAAGTTTTGTTGTAAGTTGCACCGCACTCCGCCACACGCCTAGAGAAATTCTGGTTAATTCTGTTAAACAATAAGTGCAGCACATGGGTAAGAAACATTGGGGGGCCGCCCCTCCTACAATGAGTAGTGTGTTGCATACAAATTCTAAAAGGACCCGGAGCGATCCTGTGCATGAAGCTATTTTAATGAGACTCTGGAGACAGGCCGTGCTGTGGTGGAATTAGCTGTCTGCCACAGGCATTAGATGCAGGTGGCTGGTGGTGTCCTAGTTATGCGCTGTTACACACTCCCTTTAGGGGAAGTTAGTGGCACTGTTGAGAACCTTGGAAAATGGAAACCTGAGTTGTAATCCCAGCTTTTCCACTTCAATGTGTGACCCTAGGTAATTCATTTTATATCGCTCTGCGTCAAGTTCAAAAACTTAGGAACAGATAATGGTTCAATTAAAAAAGGTGAAGTTTGTATCCAAAATAAAATGTGCTGGATTCAATGCCGGACAAAATACTTGTATATTATTTTGTGAAGTTGTACAGTATTCCCTTTTTTTTAGAAACCCATACAGTACACTTTTGAATTGGTTGAATTATTCTGCAGCTTAGCATAAATGAAACATCACATCTTCCAGCTTTCTTTGTCAAAGTAACAGTATTCTCCTGAAGAAAACCAAGCATTGGCAAAGCCAACTGGTCTGGATTGAATGTGTTAGTGTATTAGGCATACTCAAAACAGGAAATGGAAGTTCGTCTCTATCGAAGCCCCACTTGTCTCCCATAATGCTCTGTTCTTTCTATGCTAAATCAAGGACGGATTAGAAAAGAATCTTTACAATAGTTGCTCTTTACTTTCCATGTCATTGGAATAAAGGAAATCTAAAGGGCCTGATTTAGATTTTGGTTGGCGGGTTACTCTGTCACAACGGTGATGGATATCCTGTCCATTGAAATATAAATCACATTTATATTTATTTCAGTGGATTTATATTTTGGTGGATGGGATTTATATTTCAGTGGACGGGATATCGCCACCATTGTGACGAACTAAGTTGTTCCCCGAAATCTAAATCAGGCCCAATAACTCTCTTGCAACTCAACCTTCATTTGACATAGAAATAAAATGAGGACTGTGTTAAAGGATAGGGATCTGCACATAATAAACAGGTAATGAAACAAAGAAACCAATATTCAACCCCAGGGACACTAACACAGAGCTGCATGGAGGGACAGGAGAAAATGAAGGGGTGGCAGATGGGGGAGTGAAGAGCACACTGAGGAGAGAGGGAGATC
The DNA here is from genome assembly GCF_031143425.1 of Pleurodeles waltl. Classification (NCBI taxonomy): domain Eukaryota; kingdom Metazoa; phylum Chordata; class Amphibia; order Caudata; family Salamandridae; genus Pleurodeles; species Pleurodeles waltl. The sequence goes on along the minus strand of NC_090441.1, from coordinate 150,414,620 downwards.
CAGGGAGGTAGGAACTAGAGGGACTGGCAGGTGTGGGAACGAGAAGCAAACAGGAAAATTGGGAGGTGGAGGAGGCGGCCAGCAGGAGCACACAATGAGGCTTACAGTTGTAAAATAGGCCATCATGTGGAGCAATGGAAGCATTGCATTAGAGGCCAAGCGAAACATCTTTACAGGCAATAGAATCAGATGAAAAAACAATACTTCAGTGGGCTGAAAACTGACTGCCAATGCCTCAAGTCAATTGCTGACAAAAGCTGGACAAAAAAAGTCAATAGATCAAGAGGTATCTAGAAGTCACTTGAATGTCAGCAAAACATCAGTTTGACCTCAGCACTGTCAGCCTAGACCTAAAAATGAAGGCCTTGGCTTCTTTTGCCTAAACAAATCCTAAATGGTGCAAACTGTACACACTATTTTTATTTTAATAATATTTTTGTAGATAAATTTGAAAATATTGCTGTGATTTGTATGCATTGAAGCAATGTTCAAATAATAATAATAATGTAATCATTTTAAAATAGTGCTGAAAAACATTTCTCCAACTTTTGAGTGCTTAATAACACACATTCATCTTAACATATTATGTTATGCAAGATTTCACATTAAAAAAGGATGAAGTGTTGATTCGGGAGGTAAACAAAATGGAGGACCTGATTTAAAAATTGCAGATGAGTTACTCCGTCACAACAGTGACTGATATCCTGTCCACCAAAATCTGAACCCCATAGGATATAATGGGATTTATTTTTCAACGGACGTCACCGGTGGGGTGGAGTTTATTGTCCGCCAATATCTAAGTCAGGCACTTAGACTTTTTGAAACAAACAAAAAAAGCTCACAGATTTTGCACCCCATTTGATACGTATGTAAAGACTTATTTTGCTTCAAACATACACCCATAATTTGCAAATGAAAAGTACAGGAAATGTATTCTACCAACTTTTTATTAGGTAAACAGCAGTTTGCTGTGTGTTGTGCTCTAGTGCAAATACCATTTCCTCCATTCAGTATCACTCAGGCATCGAAAAATGGTGTGAATTAATTTGCTCAGGATTGGATTTTTTTTTTGCACCCGTCTCTAGCAGAAGTGACACTGCTAAATGAAACAATTTCAAATGCTGCAAATTGTAAACTGGAGTCATAGATATACTGCCTTTGCTCTAAAATGATTCAATTCTTCACAACTTCAAACCAGTTTGAATTACTCCTAATTAGGAAACTTCAAGTTATGAGAATAATTTCACATTTGAACATTGTTGATTGACTTGCATCTCTGATCACATTGCCAAATCACCATGGCCCGCAATGCAAGTGGCCTCAGAACCCCCCACTGTTATTCCCATTCACTGGGTTTACCATTGCTGTGGGTCCAGATAATGTTGTAGGAATTGGGCAAGTAATTAGGATTTGACTTTTTGTGACGTAACAAGCCGAAATTGGATTTATCGTGCCAAATTCAGCATGTTTTCCCTGGTATTCCTACAGAGACTTTACCTGTTTTTAGCAAGTGAAACCTCCAATAGAAACCACTTATCAGGGGTATTCCTGATAAAGCCATTATTGTGATAGGCCCGGTAGCACGTGTCACTGGATCTATGAGAATTCACAGGCCACTCCTGGCAGGAACCTAGGTGGGAAAAGGTAACGTCACTGAGAAGTTTTTGTTTCTTTAGGAAGCAACGAGTTACAAATTATAAAGTTGCAAAACACATATAGACAAACTAGCATCTTGTAAAAGTGGGTGGAAATGTCGATGGACTCTGACTGCTAATTTAAAATTGAGAATATTTACTTGAGATTACACAAATGAAAGAAATTATTCTAAAATGTGAAGGTGACGCGTCTTGTGGTATACCATTACATTAAGGCACCACCGGGTCAGAACTATTGCTAAAAGAGGTCACCTGGGCAAATCTGTTAGTGAAAATACCCTTCCAGGTTTGATAATAAACATGCCTTTTTTTTTGCTTATGCGTTGTTTACCTGTAGCTGACATTTTACAAACATACTCTACAATAGCAACAACCCTAAAAAATAGGGTACATTGATTTCACGCTGTTTTTGCCAGTCATGCAATAAAAAAATGGAATAAAGGCCCTCTTTATGAGGAGGTCAGTAACACTGACTGAGATGCACCAAATCTGTATTACAAATCAAGCACAACATTTGCACTGATTTCGAACATTTTCCCCTAAACAAATTGTCCAAAGATATAATTGTCAAACATTGTGTGGAATAAATATCCATACAGAAAAAAGTATGGCATTATTGTGTTATCCTCGTTCTCACTTGCAGAACTCGTCATGGGCCGGGGAGGGGCTGGGGGGCTGGTTACTTACTGGTACTTCACCGTGTTATATTACTGCATCCGAATGCCGGGCGACCCTGGGTGCATTTACCTCAAAGATAGTACCATCTGCCACAATCAAAAAGCGAAGATGTATTTTGATTTTCACCTCTTCTTAATGTGCAAACAGGGCAAAAATGGCGGGAATTCAGCATTTACAAGTTTGCCTCAATGCACATATAATTTGCTCAATTCCTTGTTACACAAACAGCAAGAACTGTGCAGATGTATTCCTCTGTTCTCTTTGGACCAGTGCAGTTCCTGTAATGCAGCCCCTGGAGTATTCATGGACAGAGGAGAGAAGAGGGTGACGTTTGACACTGCCACGTGTCTGTGGGTAAATTAAGCACCATTGACGGGTGAACTATGTCGCACTAACCGAGCAGTGCAAAAAAAAAAAAAAAATGTGCTGTTACGGATTAGTGCAACACTGCAGTATGTGTATCTTTCGGCGCGAATGTTGGTGCAGTGGACGCTCGGTGCAATGTTGCACTGCATCACTGCACACTTTAGGAAATCACCCAGAAATGGACACAGGCCCTGGGGCCACCGCCTTACACTGCTGACCCTCGATGTCATTAATATACACTGCCTCGCAGGTGGCTCCGAGCTTCAAAGAGCTTCATTTTTCCATATTTCAGTTTTCCTCAGTTGCCATGGCAACCGCGAAGATGCCCGTCGCGGGGTTTGTGATGTGCGAAAATGAGCAGCGTGGACGCCTCAGACGGGCGACGCCTCGGAGACGCAGCTCGCCTTTTTAGTTTGAATTTCTGCGAACGTTTTTGCCCGAGAAAGACAGCAGCGCGGAGACGTCCTTAGCGCCCGGCCCTGTGGTCCCAGGATCCTGACCCGCGCCAGCCACCGTAGACCCTAACCTTGTACGCAGAATGCGCCGGAGGCCGCGGTGAGTGATTGACATGCCAACTTTTACTCACTTGTAAGCCGCGGAAAATATAAACGAGAAGAGAGCTGAAGTGCAGGATGGAAGAAAATAAATGTGTGCAGGCTGGGATGACATATCTCTGCACCAGTGTTGGGGAAATGTGCGCACCTTTCTATATCACAAAGATTGAACCGGTGCAATTGGACGCTCAAACTTGCATTATAGTTAGGGCTCCCGGTTTTATGGCATTTTTTAAAAACATTTCTGTTGGTATTTATCCATAGCTATTGTTTGGCCATCTCATCGGTATTTATCCATCTTTATTTTGCATTCTGTGACTAAATGAAGGTGTAAAATGCTATCTTTCCACAATCTATTAAACCAGTGGTTCCCAACCTTTTGACTTCTGTGGACCCCCATTTTATCAATACTGCAGCCCGGGGACCCCCACTGAATCATTATTGGAATCCGGGGACCCCCACTGAGTCATTACTGATAGTTGGAACCTAATATTATTAAATTTTCTAAGCAGTCGCAGACCCCCTGAGGAGGCTTCGCGGACCCCCAGGGGTCCCCGGCCCACAGGTTGGGAACCACTGTATTAAACGAATAAACGTGCGCTTATACTTTGAAGCCTGTTGTGTTTTAGCAAATTAAGCAGCCAAATTTAGCACAGCAATCCACCCCCAGGTAAATATTAGCATTATACAACAAATATATGTTGCAATGTAAGGAAATCTCATCTCAACTCTCCATGCATCTACCTGGCCAGCGGGTGGCTTGGAACTGATGAAAACAGTATGGAAAGTCACTCAAAAGAAGACAAACATATTCTGTAATTTTCTATTTTAAAAAATAAATACAGACAGGAAACACTTTGTTTTCTGCCTCTTTTTATCTGTGAAAATCAGTAAAAATTGAAAACAGGGAGCCTCAATTATAGTTTTTATCAGTCAAAGAAGGTTGAGCGTTAATATGTTGCACTGTAGTTCGTGCAGGCTGCACAACGAGATGCTGGCAGTACATGCAAGTTATGCAGCAGGTTATAGGCACTTCCTGCTGGTTACATGTTAAGTTTCATGGTACAGTTGTGGCTATTCTATGATGTTTTCAAAAAGTTTGCAGTCCATGCACGGAGGCTTTTGTGTTTGTCGTCTTTGAAGATTGTGCACTGAGGATTTGGAAGTCACTGCAGTCTATGTGTAAAGGTTTTTGATTGTCTCTGCAGGTTATGCACTGAGGATTTGGAAGTCACTGTAGTCTATGCGTAAAGGTTTTGGATTGTCTCTGCAGGTTATGCACTGCAGATTTGGAAGTCACTGCAGTCTATGCGCAAAGGTTTTTGATTGTCTCTGCAGGTTATGCACTGAGGATTTGGAAGTCACTGCAGTCTATGCGTAAAGGTTTTTGATTGTCTCTGCAGGTTACGCACTGCAGATTTGGATGTCACTCCAATCTATGTGCAAAGGTTTTTGATTGTCTCGGCAGGTTATGCACTGCAGATTTGGACGTCACTGCAGTCTATGCGCATACTTTCTTGATTGTCTGAGGATTTGGAAGAAATTGCAGTCTATGCACAGAGCTTCTTGTCTTGAGAGTCTCGACAGGTTGCGCATTGTGGGTTTGGACGTCACTGCAGTCTTCCTGCAGAGATTCTTGATCATTTGTGCAGGTTATAGATTATGGGTTTGGAAGTCACTGCTGTCTATTCACGCAGGTTCTCGATCATTTGCCGGTTATTCACTGAGGATTTGAACATCACTGCAGTTCATAAGCAGAGGTTCATGATTGTTTCTGCAGGTTATGCATTGTGGGATTGGAAGTCACTGCAGATTACGTGCAGAGGTTCTTTATCATCTCTGCAGGTTTTACACTGAGGTTTGTTGAAGTCCCTGAAGATTAGGGTTTTTTGTAGTCCCTACAGATTATGCATTGAGGTTCATGGTAGCCCCAGCAGGTGGCAGAGTCTTGCTGCAAACGGGCCAGTTTGCAGTCGCAAAGAGACCAAAACTTCTGGATTTCATCTTTGTTCTTAGGAGGAGCTCAACTGATGCAAACCTATAGTCCAGGACCTAGGAAGGCACCACTTAAGGATCAGGAACTCACTCCAGCAGAGGCCTGCATGGTTCAGACAGGTCAGTTTACAGGTCCTGGCAGGGCCAGTGCAGCAGGTCAGCTGGGCAGTTGCAGGGAGGCCTCTCGAGCTTGTTGTGTCCCTGTAGCTCAGACAGGAGATCAGCAAACTGAGCCTTGGAGTCGCTGAGGTTACACTGGGATGAAGGGAGCAGGAAGAGTCTCCCTTCTCAGAGAGCAAGGCAGTCCTCAAGCAGCAGGGCAGTCCTCTGGTGACAGGGCAGTCCCTTTTTTGTAATGTCCACAGGTCCAAGAGTGTACTGATGAGTGGCTCAGGAGGTCCTTGCATGCTGGAGGCAAGCTCTTTGAAGTACAAGTGGGAGAAGCCAAAGCTTGGCCCCCAGCCATCCATCCAGCCAGTCACTGGGAGGAATCCACAAACGCCAACAGCAGAGCCATTCATGGTCATGTGACCCAGGACATTGGCAGAAGGCACAAATGGATAGAACAAGAAAATGCCAAAGTCCTAACAGTGGCATTTTCAGAATTGTGACTTAAAATCCGACTATATCGTTAAATACGATTTTAGATTGCAATTCATTTGAGTCCAAACTGTCAATTTCTATCTGCTCCCAATCCAAAGTTAGCACTTTTTAAATGTAAGCCAATGGGAGAGATAGGCCTTAATGTATTGGACAACTAATTTAGAAGTTTTCACTACCAGGGCACGTAAATCTTAAACCCACATCTGCAACTTTTTAAATACTGTGAACCCTGGCCTATGGACATTTTAGGGCCTACCTTAGGGGTGACTTAAAGGCATAATTAGGAGGATGTGGGGCTGGCAAAAGGTTTATCTTGGCGGTTTAAAACTGCACTACAGCTTAATGGCAGGCCTGAGACATGTTGTAAAGGGCTACTTTAGGGGTGGCACAAGGAGTGCTGCAGGCCCACTAGTAGCATTTAATTTACAGGCCCTGGGTACCTGTTGTACCATATACTAGGGAATAATAGATTTATTACACAAGCGCCCCAGGTGTAAGAAGTTATACCACGTTTTAGGGAAAGAGCACAAGCGCTTCAGGATGGGTTAGCAGTGGTAAAGTGTACAGAGTTCTAAAGCCATAAAAGCACATTCAGCAAAACCTGTATGAGTGAAGGCAGAAAGTTTTGTGGAAGACCACGAGAAGGGTGTCATGTCTGATACTGGTCATGTCTCCAGACTGCAGTATGACCATTGATAGTCTTTGCAGATTCTGATTTACATTGATAGTAGTACATGCAGGTTATACACATTGGGTTTTCTCGCCCTGTTGTTATAAAGTTACGTCATAGGGAAAAACAATACACATGGTCTAATTTTGGGATGAATAGCCTCTAAAGTAACATTCTGGGCAGCTCTGACATAAGAGATTTCTGTGAACTGAGTTTTTTGTGGCCCCAAGTTAGTCAAATTGGTTCTGGATAGTCCAGGAATGTTAAGCATTTTGTTCATTGCAATCCCAACAAATGTCATTATTGGGCATAGTGGCATAGAAGTTTTTTGAGGAGTCTGATGAACAAATGTCCTCTAGGGAATGAGAAAAGATGTTTCTATTTTTTTAAATATATATCTGGGTCTATCGATTGGCATTTCTTTGTCTGCTACCTCATCATTAACAAGCACTGGCAAAGCTCATTGGTCCAGAGTCAGCTTCCAGCCTTTTGGTTTTGTCAATGCTTATTTTGCCTTGGTTTGAGGAGTTTGTTTTTGTAAAACAAAAATGTTTGCTGAGCAACTGCATGGCTCATGGTGGCTGATTAACAAGCGTACTATGCCATAGCAAGCTTACAGTGCCACAGCAGGTCCTCTGAAGGAATAGACATCTCCACCACGCAGTTAGAGACCTGTGAATATGATAAACAGTAGCCATCTAGGGTTTCAAAGGTTATTACCTCTGCCCCTTGGTGGACAGTGGGGCCCCCCTTGGCAAATTCTCAATGAATCCTTTCTCTTTCACCTTGGATGGCAAATTTGGTTCTGAATGACATCATAGGCAACTCAAACTTCACTCTTGTCTATTTGATGTCACTCAGTCCCTCGGTCAAAAAAATCCCTGTAATTCACTGCCACCAACCTGTAATTCTTAATATAATACATGGGATTCTGCAACCCCTATATAAATGCCAGTCTCTAATTTCTTTACAATCAGCGACTTGTGATGCACCCAGTCTCGGATCATAAAGAAGAGATTTCAGAACTCAACTGCAGTGGCTTATTGCAGTGGAGGTCTGGTGTCACAGTGCCTGCTGCCAGAACCAGCAGTCAGGGAAAAGGCCGGTCAGCTCACTCAATTAGAGCAGCAGTTTAAAGAACAAAAGGAAACATGGCTTTTCTTTCTCTTTTGTTCTGTTTTTCTAGCTATAAGTTGAAAGAAGGTATTTATGGCAACATGTTTACTCATTGCACTCCTTAGGTAATTATAAAAAGCCGGAATCCTTCTGCGTGTTTCTGCACATTCTGAGATATTGCATATATATATATGTGTATAATGTTTAAAATATTTGTATGTGTGTTTATTATAAATATATATGTATATATTTATGTCACGTTTTACACTTTAACTTTGTAGGTGGGACCATCAGTTTTATCTGAAGTTCTATATGTGCCCCACTAAAATTCACATCTAGATACGCCATACTTTGGATTAACTTACTGGTGGATCCTATATGATGTACTTTCTTAGTAGTTGTGCAGCATATGGCTTAAAGTGATTGACAGTTCCTGCGGTGCACGTAGACTCTCCAAGGAAGCCAGTTAGCACCTGCAGGATTTACAACATGTTCTTTCTACTCCTTGCAGGTGATGCACATTATAATGTGCACTCCATCTCTATGTGTCTTTAACTTTATATTTCTTGGTATCTCCTGCATGTTATGAATTAGGTGAGAGTGACTGTTTGCAGGATTTGAACTTTGGGGCAGATTCATCAAAAAGTCGTGCAGTGTAGCACAGCAAGACACCCTGCCGCACTTCGCTGCATGAAAGGGAGACGGCAGGAATGCTCCTTATTTAACATTACAGGGCACAATACTGTCTTCTCCCTGCGCTGGCGCACTACGGCCCGCATTTATACTTTTTTAGCGCTGCATTTGCGTCATTTTTTTACGCAAAATCAGCGCAAACGTACAAAATACAATTGTATTTTGTACCTTTGCACCGATTTTGCGTCAAGAAATGATGCAAATGCGACGCTAACAAAGTATAAATACAGGCCTATGGCTCTGTGTTGCGGGTAGAATTTTTTTTGTGCAGGAAGGGACATGTTCCTGCACGAAGATAGTCCTTTGAGACTTTTTCCTCTTTCTATGTGTGCTGCAGAATGTAGCACAAGTAGAAAGAGAAAAAAAACTGGGAGGATTAAAGTTATTTCTCCTCGTTACCCCTCCCCTAGGAAGGTGTGTCATTTTAACGCATTCCCAGGTCTACCACTCATGATAAATCTGGGAACGCTCCAAAATCCATGGGTGGATGCATGGGAACACCCACGGAACGCCTCCCTGGGGCAGAGCTTTACGCTGCTTTACGTTACTCTAGATTTATCAAGCCGCGCAGAGCCACGCAGGATGGCCTTGCGTGGTTTGGTAAATCTCACTTGGGTTTGGCGTCGCCGTGTGTCTCCTCGCGTGGCGCAAGGGAGACCCAGAACCCATGATGAATATGCTCCTTTGTATTTTTCTGTCCCCCTGATTTATGCATTGCACTTAGTTCTGCTAGATATGCTAACTGATGTTTTGGTTCCTGGATGCAGTTCCTCTTAACGCTTATTCGACGTTTTAAAGTCGACATTGGCAAGAAACCTTGGAAAACGTGAACCAGGAAGCCACAGAAGTCCATGGATTGCGGTGTGTTTAAGTTATTTCTTCCACATTTGGAGTCCGGGACGTCTTTGGTAGGGTGGCAGATGTCCGTGTTTCCCTCTCGATTCCCGGGGACCTTACCACAAATGTGCAAATCTTATTGGTCGAGCTGCCTTCCACTGTGCCGTCAGAATTGCAAAACATACTTAAGGGGAATCCGCCTGGCACCTCTCCCGGGTGTTGTGATTAGATTTATATAGCGCTTACTGCCTCCGACGAGGCGCTGTATGTTAAAAGGCGTCCCCGGAGCTTGTGCCAACAGACCCTGGAGCTGTGCATTGCCAATTCCTCTCTCCGGGGTCTGCAGAATGTCCAGCATCTCAGACGCCTGAACTCTTCACGAGAGTCGCTGCACCATGCTTTAGGCAGTCGCTGGCGGCGTCTACACAGATTTCTCAGCGCTCTGCACCTGTTGAACGAAGTTTCCGTGGCTAAGATTTTATCTCAAAGACTTTGCTGCCATCTACCGCTCGATCGCTGCCAATGCGTTCAATTTCGGTAAACAAAAGCCCTTTCTTCTGCCAGGAACATATTCAGACAGTTCGGGATAGGAGGGAAGCCACGCCCAAGACTCGAATTTGCTGTAAGTTTTGTATAGCAAAGTCAGGGATTGTGAAAATTCCAAGCGTCATTTTAAGAGCAAGTACAGCAAATAAGCCATTGACATTCAGCACGACAGTGGTAATGGTGTGGTATGTACCCAGTGGCAGTGCTTAATTTGAGCCGGTGGTTTCTGGTGCTCCCTACCGGCACTCAGTTGCCAACACCAGGACTTGACAGCTGCCACATGGTGGTGCTGTGTTTCTGTATTTTAAAGATGAGCAGATTAACAGTTGTTTACTACTTCAATATACATTTTAAACAACTAATACCTGCCACCCAAGTCATTCTTAAAGCTTTGGGGGCCTCAAACAGTATGAATTGTCACACTTGTATCAGTGTGATGTTTGGGAGTTGTGTAGGTACTGACATTTGCAGTGCTGACAGAGACTATGTGGTGCAAGCTGCGGTGGCCTTCTGAAGAGGGCCCTGGCCCTTGTTTTTTTTTTTTACAAATTAAGTCCTGCCTAGTAATGCATTCTGGAGCACACGGTCACAAATATATTACTTAAGCCTGGTGGGGTAGCACACTGACATCTACAGACAGCACATTTTCCATTGAAATGGCCACTAAGTTTGCACAGACATATTTTAACTGCTAACTCGGTACAATGCACAAATGATAATGTGTGGAAAATGTCTTTTAAGAAATACTTAGAAGACAGAACCTGACATTTGATCTTTATGACAAGATATCCTTTAAGGCATCTTTATTGCTCATTCACCTACTGAACTCCAGCATGGTTATTTTGGGGGTGCTGCAGCACCCCCCAAATCCCTGCTCCCTGTGCCTACGTCACTGTTTTTAGGTCTTGTCTCTAGACGGCGTGCATATGCTGTCTCGAACAGAGACATGCTGTATCTACTTTGTGCGCTTACAGCCTGCCTATAGGCTTCTAATTTGCTGGCACCACCGTCACTCCATTTTTCATTCTCCCCATTTGTCAAGGGCATTCGTGCGTCATGCCTCTTCCAGTGTTTAGCCCTCCATGAGTGCACCACCCAGCTACTTGTAAACATACTCAGTGGCCATTTTCTTCCATTGTTGGGGATTAGTTTTTATTTTTTTTAATGGTTGACCATGCATGCATATGGCAGTACTTTCCGTGGACGTAGGACTTGCTGTGCGATGTCTTTATGGGAAATTGCTTTTGAGCATGACTGTTCCTGTGCTTGTACAATGTGCAAGTATGTGTACTCAGTCTGGTGCATGTACTCAACACTGTGCATCCGTGTACACAGCCCTGTACACTGGAAAGGAAGTCAGCAGCATCACCACGTTCGGAAATTATCCACTGACCCTTTCAATTCTTTATCAGCGACTTCTCATCTCAGAAGAGTTGTGAAGGTGAGAAAGTTTGGGTTCCACTCCCACTCTCAACTGGTTCATGTGTGACCTCATGGCGACACGCTATCTTTCGCTATGTATCCTAGAGCCAACCTACATAGCTTTCAGTGCAGGAAGTAATTTTAGCTGCCATTCTGGGTTAGGCCGGGTTGTTTTTGACATTTCGAAACTGCACTACAAGTCAAAGTAGCAAACTCATTCTGTGAAATACATAGATAAGTATTGGAATAAGCAAACGCATTTCTTGTAGTGAGCAAAAAAATATTTTCTTTAAAAAAACATGTACATGTGATCATAAGGCATTGGGCTCTCTAATGTGTTAATCATTTTTAGTATTTAATGTACTGATACAATATCGTGTTTATACCTGTGTTGTGCATTCATACTCTCTCCTAAACAGAGATGATATTTTCATTTTATCACAGAGACTGATTGCTGGGACATCTCATGAAGACTGTCCAGTCCTGTTTTTATTTCACAGACTATGCTGTGCCCTTCATCGTCGAGAAGTGACGCAGCTCAAAAGCCCCGCCCTCTCACAGGGCACCACCAAGCCCTTCCGGTGTAGGTGAGAGGAGCATTGGTAGCACCCTGGTTGTCCTCGGAGGTGAATAGAGTCCACCTCATGGGTGTTTCTGGGAGGGGTGTGTGTTTATTTCTGCGATTGAGTAACGTTCTCCCCATGCTGTGGGGAAGTGGATGCCATTTTCCGAAACTGCTGCTCTACCTATTTAAGTCCACTTCAAGGCACTCTTTTCGTATGGCTCTCTGCAAGGTACAGCCAGCCTTGTCTGGGATCCCCTCTCTATGGCCATTTCATCTGATTGGCTCATCCTTATTTGTGTTCCTGAGAGTAAATCTTTTATTTGGGGCTTCAAATTGCTTCTTTTATGAGTTGCTGAAAATGCATATTCTCCTTGTTTGGGTTTCTAGAATAATTATTCTCTTTATTTTCCTCAGGGGGTCCCCTGACTATGTGGGCCTACCACATCCTTTTCCTATAGAAGTCACTTAAATGTCCACTTTTTGACCCTGCTTCACCAAAGCCACCTGGCTTCAGTCCTGGGCGCTGAACTGATAGTAGTCAATGTTTAAACATATTTATTGGAATATAAAGGCGCTTTTCATAAATGAAGTGACACCAATACGCAGCGCTTTATGCAGGGAACAATTTTTACAGAGCAACCAAACTTCAGAAGTGTCAATAATAAAGTGCTTCTTGCATACCCCTAATTAGGCACTCCCATTGCTGAGACCGATTGGCTGTGCCAATCCTTCTAATTTCTTGGATCTGATACTTGCATTTGACTCTAATTCTTAAATCTACAACAATCACCCTTGGACTTCCAGCTGAAAGGGCACATACGGATGCACATTGCTTCAGGGAGTTGACCCAGATGCTCAGCAAAGTCATCCTTGGATTTGAGGACATTATTGTACAGAAGTTCTTGACATGGGATTCTTTCCAGGGTCACAGGCATACAGCCTTATATCTCCAACATAAAGACGTGTAAACACTGCCATCGACTAACCAAAATTTTAGGGGTTATTAAAGTGACTTCGCATGCTCCCCCACCCCCCTCCCCAGGAAGTGACATCACATGACTTTTCATAGTAAGAGCTCACTTTTTCTCACAGAAGCAGATGGTCCCTAATTCACCTTGATGTGCCACAAAATGTCTGCCAGACAGGTCCTTGCAGGAGTAGGAGGTTGGGGCACAGATGTTTGTATATATCTGCTTCAGCAAAGAGTAAAGACTCTGAAAACAGCTCCTGTGATGGTTGAGGTTGTGATGGTTGAGGTTGTGATGGGTGAGGTTGTGATGGGTGAGGTTGCCAAGTAGCACATGCCCATCAGCTTCCTAACTGCCAGACGCCTTGGTTCAGGAATTTACGTAGGTGCCTTTTGGGAGGTAATCTTGCAGAACATTGATGCACAGCTATTCCTAGCAGGGACCCAAGACTACCCCAGTTTGTCCTATTCCTGACCTCATTGCTGAATAGGACAGGAGGATTCACTCATCCTTGTCCTCTCACGTCACCTGTCTTCAATGCAGTTTCCCTTGGTTCTGGGGCAACCGTTGATCCCAAGGCGGTAGCAATGTTAGATATATCAGATACAAGTGTTCACCAGGGGAGGTTCTACCTTTGTACTCTTGCATCTTGAAGAGGGGAGGGCTAGGTTCATCATATAAGATTTACTTATGGAAATAGTTCTTATTAGAAAAGTCAAACACAGAGTGGCACAGCAATCGCACAAGATAAAATGACCATCATGTAAATGCTGTGACAACAAAGCATGTGCCTTTATTTACCAGTAGATAAAGTAAGGCAGTGAAGATTTCCTAAACCAAAGCACACCAGATGGTTTCCAGCACTTAGAAAACCTGATCAAGATTGCTAGAAGTAATGCTGGAAGCAAACAGTTCAGTATTTTAGCCCAGTCTGCGAGGCCGCTTGTTGGTATAATGCCTCATTCATTGGTTATTTATGCATGTTTGCCTTCATTGGCATCTATTGCCCAAGCAACAAACACAACATGGAGCATGTCTAGTGGTCTTCAGATATGCCAACTGGGTGAAAAACATAGGACCAATCATGAATAGGCAAATGAGACAGAAAAGCACAGCTGCATTTACAGTGCAAGTATTACATCCCTGCAGACACAGCATCAGTGCTTCACAGGCTCTCACCTCTCATATTCCTGTTCCAGTATGTCTTTTGAAGGGGACTGACATCTGATACTAGTTTCTCTCATTAGCAGCATTTGCTGTAGCCATTTTGAATATTGCTCAAAAATGGAACTAAAAAGCCCAACAATCACAGTTCTTGTTATTCATTTACCTTGCACCATAAAGTCTCAATGGATTCACCTGGGTTTCTAGATTTCAGAAATACCCATGGTTTGTATGGTTCCTTGTTTGCTGACTGACTCACAGTACAGTGTGGCAATTGAAAACAAATTGAGATTTATCTCCGGTCTGTCGAATCACATGTCAAAAACTATGCCCAAAAGAACCCAAATTTCCTCTTGTTTCGCTTGGAAATGGTAATCCGTTAGGCCCCAGGGAGGCAGACAGACTGCTGGAGCTTGAGGGGTGGGTGATGCAGAATGATGTCAGGATGGGCCAGTCTTCATCCCAGTTTTTTGCAGTGTCAAAAATCATCAAGCGGTATTTCTGCCCCCTTCTATTTTTACCATATTTCCTGGTGTCTAATAGTCGTTCTGAAAGACCTTTAAGGCTGCTATGGGATGACCACAAAGCCAGTCGCCAGGGCAGGGCACACCCAGCCCTTTCGTTTTTATTCATATTTTTTTGGCATATAGTGGACTTTCTTCTCCACTGAGGAGGTGATTGGTGGTTGACCCCCACAGTTGCCCCCTCCAACCAGTGTGGCAGAACAACTGTTCCTTTTTAATTTGGAGGAACACTTGCCCATGCTTGGGGGCAGTCTTGCAGTGATCCCCAAGTGGGGATCCATTAGGGAGGGGTACCACTGGAAGAGGGCCATTGCCACCTTTCCAGCAGAGCTTCTCCTGGTTGGATCAGTGCGCGTGGTAGGCACATCAAAGTGAAAGCAGTTGGTGCCAACTGTTTCACTTGCAATAAGTGTGAAGTCAACGTGCTGTGTGTCACCTTGATCAAAATAAAATCTTAGGATGAAGGGAAAGCTATCCCCTTGTGATCCAGCATTATGTTTTAAAAATAAAGGGGCAGATTTATGGAAAGTGGCGCTGCACCTAGTGCAGCGACACTTTTCTTGTGCCCCCTAGCACCCCCTAACGCCACCATGTGCGTGCGGTATTTAAGATATAGCTCACCATAGCGGTAGTTAGGGAAGTAGCATCAACATTTTTGACGCTAGTTTGGCGCATAAAAAATGTTGATGCTAATCCTGCAAAGCACTCAAAGGCCCATTAAAAACATTTCCCTTAGATTTCTTTGCAGCATTTTTTCAGGCCCCCCCAACAGGGGAACGCCACCTTCCATACATTATGACTGGTGCAGGAATAATGTGGCGCAGTGGTTTACAAAGTGGCGCAGTGCATGCATTGTGCCACTTTGTAAATCTAGTGCAGCAATTTTGGCCTTGTTGGGCAAAATTAGCGTAAAAAAAAATGATGTGAATGTGGTGCAAGGAGGCACTAGGGGCTCTTAAATATGCCCATAAATCCTCTTGGTACAATCACTCAGTGCACCACCACTTTTCTTGCGTCCCTTAGCTCCCCCTAACACCACCATGTGTGCACCGTATCTAAGAAACGGTGCACACGGTGGTAGTTAGGGGACTAGCGTAAGTATTTTTGATGCCAGTTCGGAGCTTTGCAGGATTACCATACTATTTTTTTACACTAATCCTGCAAAGCCTGTTGAGGCCCATTGAAAACCATGGTGTGCCTCCTTTTAATATGTGTTCTGAGCAGGCTTTAAAAGCGCTGAAAAACGTACGCAAAAAAATCTTTTAGATTTCTTTGTGCCATTTTTTTGGCCCCCCTAATGGGGGAACACCCCCTATGAATACATTATGTCTGGTGCAGGCATAATGTAGCGCAAAGGATTATAAAGGGGCACAGTGCATGTATTGTGCTACTTTGTAAATTTGGCGGGTTGACGTGTTTCACATGATAATTTTGGCTGCTGAGTGACCATGGGAATCATTGAAGAAACACCAACTCCTACTTGTTATTACCCACAATCTTGTAATCCCTGTTACTTTCCTAACCCCCCAATTTCCAGAACGCCTGCTAATGATAATTCCAGGGTGCGTAAATAACAGGGATAATTCCAGGCCACTCGAAATGATGGCCTACACATGTTGTGCAATTTCAATCATTTTGCATCTTTCCTTCCATTATTATAGGAGTCTGAAAGAGCTAGGGACACCTCAGAGCAGTATGCTGGATTAATTTAAACACCTTTATTTCTCCCTTATGTTCCTGTTGATACTGGGGAACACATTGAGGGTGTGTGTCAGCAAATATCATAGCTTCTCTGTACTGATTCACCATACCACCAAATATTGGGGCATATTTACAAGCACCATGCGTCTCCTTGTGCCACATTAGTGTCATTTGTTTATGCTAATGTGGCATTGAGGAGGCATTTTGATTGCGCCATATTTACAAAGTGGCACAATGCATGCATTCCACCACTTTGTAACCCCTTGTGCTACATTATGCTTGCACCAGGCATAATGTATGCAGGGTGGGTGTTCCCCCGTTAGGAGGTCCAGAAAAATGGCGTAGTGAAATGTACAAAATTTTACTGCACCATTTTTAGCGTAATTTGTAACATTTGCCTTAGGCAGGCATTAACGTGACACTCCCATTGTATTCAGTGGGCCTCCCTTGACTTTGGTGGATAATTGTTATCATTTTTGGCGCTGATCCACCAAAGTGCCACAACAGTGTCAACATTTTTTACTCAATTGGCCTAATGTGTGCCATGGTGCGTCGTATTCTACATATGGCGCACACATGGTTTCATTACGAAGGCGCAATGGGGCGCATCATCTATGATGCGCCACTTTCTTGTAAATATGCCCCTTTGTTTCCTTTACATCTGCACTTACACACTATATAATCATACATCCTTTTGGAAACTAAACATTCTTACCAACACTAGAAAATCCTATATTAAAGCAGACTTTCACATCTACAAAAAGTTATGCCTCGTAACAGGACTTATAGATCCTACCTAACACAACAATCTGTCTAAAAAGGAAACAACACAGCAGCGTTGTGTGATTCCAAACGGGGTCCTCACATCCTCACAAACACAGCAGTGATTAGTACATCCCAACAGAAATATATCAGGAATAGTTTCCTCCTCGCCAGCACACCAACGGTTCAAGCATTTCAACAAGATGGTCAAATCTTCATACACTATAATTCATAGACCCAGAAAATGATCTTCACATCTCCACCAACACTTCATAAACCCCAACATGATCTGCACCAATTACCCACACATCACCCTTCAAAGACGACCCCTGATAGTTCAGAAAGTGGCTGGCTTCACATTTTCTGCCCTCATCTGCCCTGTACCATGGACCTCAGCTTGGGGTAGCAAACGCTTCCCCTGATGCTCTTCGGTCCTCCTAGCTTTGCTCTTGATACCCAAGATCTCAAGGAAATGTGAAAGTTGAGACAGGGTGAAAAAACAATGGGTTAAAATGTCAATGTGAGTAATTACCAGTGACTGAGATTAGGTCATGCATTCCATTCAATTCTGTTTTGTTTTTTCTCATTGAGGCATCCTAAGAGTGCTGGGTATGACCAGATGCGAGTCCTGTGTCTCACTGTAACAATAGACTCAAGATGAACCTCACTAATGGTGCCAGAAAATCCAAAACATATTTGGGGTTGCTTGGAAAACTGATTTGCATATGGTTGGTCCCTGTCTGTAGCAGCACTGTGAACAGTAAAACAAAAGAATGAAATATGGCCTAGCACAATTACCAGTGGATGATATTATTTGAGCATTGCACCCATCAATTTTTTTGTTTTTGCACAATTAGGCACAGCAAGCGCAGCAGGTAATGGGACGCACATCGGGGAGAATGAGCAGATCACTTGTATGAGCAAATTTCCCTTTATTAGGACAGGTATGCAGCTGAACTTCATGATTAAATACATACAATGTAAATCAAAACCCATCTCACTAATACATTAAATCAAACTAACCCTTCCCACCCTTAAACCTCCTCCCAACATAAACAAACCACCAACCCGCCATTCAAGCATTCAACACCACCCCCTTTCATTTCATTCACAATCCTGACACCCCTAACCTAAGCATTGGTCCACTGTACTTCATCTGTCACTGTCCCCCCAGAAAGGCCCCAACCCTTCTGACCTAGAACCTGAGCCCCATGTTTGCTTGCCACTTGTCCTAATGTCAGTGACAAAGAGAAACTCATTCCCCAGATACCTAAATAAAGGGGGTGAGGAGGAAAGAAACGCCACCTACACCACCCGAGAGGGCCACAGAGCTTCTGGCAATGTTGTGCTGCCCCTAACTATCACCTAAACCCCGCCCCTCGATCTAAAATGACAAATTGCCCCGCCCCCCAGGGCTTAATCACTCCACCTGCCCTAAGCATCCCGGGGGTAGACTCCCTCCGGGCTTCCATCACCCGGGAGTTCCCAGTCTATATTGTCCTGCATCAAAGTATCTTGGATTGCCAGTGAGAAGCAGACTAATCCCGGGCTTTAACTGGTCTCGGTCCCTACACGTCTCAGACCCACTAGTAATTAAAAACAGACATTGACACCTATCAGGCCCCATATTCATGTCCTTAACTTTACTCGGACAAACACTGCTTTCTGAACAGTGAATGTAAAAAATGTTAAGAAAATCCATGTTAGCGATTAGATATGGTGTATATTTCACATGTTTTATACTTAGGGCCCGATTTAGAGTTTGCCGAGTGGGTTATAAACATGACGGATATCTCGTCCACCATTATACGATCTCCATAAGCTATAATGGAATAGTAATACAGCGGATGGTATATCCGTCACATATGTGATGGAGTAACCCATTCCACCAAACCGTAAATCAGGCCCTTCATCTTGCATTTCGGAGACTTAGCTATTTCCAGGATGTTGTGTTTTTGTATTTTGTTCGTGTAACACTAGCCTTGTATAATGCATACTTTCAACCGAGTCGCCTCGAGATGTTAATAACTGGTCATCACTGATAGCTCTGGAATTGAGGGTAAAGGCAGTGCAAGTCTCTCACAGTGCTTGTCAGTGGGTTAAGAAGGTGTTTAGAACACATGGTCATGCATCCTTGGCCTCCCTGCAGAGCGCACAGAGCAGTGGTCATGTATTCCACAGGCCTCGGTAATGTTTAATCCCCAATCTCACAATCTCAGAATTTGAATATTTTCAATATTACTTACAACAAAATCATTGTGGTTACTCATTTATCTTAAACAGATAAAAACCATTGATAAAGCCAATAGTTCTGGCTGGTTTTATGTGAATGTCATCAGTTGTGTTATGTATATGGATGCAATAACAGAAAGCACAGAGAGGAACCAAAATACCGGTCAGGTGGCATATTATGGAAATCATAGAGATTTAGTTTATGTTTAAGCCACACCCTTATTTACATAGGTCATGCCCTTTTAGAGACCCCTCCCACTTTGTTCCTTACCACTTAAAGCTCCAGTTTAATACTTCCTGCATGGGAGTGTTGAGGGGATGCAAGAATTGCAACGAGGGGGAAGAGAGTCAGTGTTTTCCTAGTTATTTTTTCAGCAGTAGCTCCTGTGCACACTCTGCACTCTTCACCGTCAGGCCGAAATGGCTCATTAGGGTGATTGCATCTGTGTCCAGGAATAGAAATCTGGCTCACGGCTTTGAAGTGGGCGCCCATGGAGATGGGCACTTTTCCAATAGCTTTGTGCTGGAACACAGCCTGCCCTCGGCCACAAGGAACCCAGGTGCTTCAATTTGTATTCCTTCTACACCACTCTACAACGCTTTATGTGCCCCAAGCGTGTGGAGCGACTTGCTTTACTAGGGCTGGGCTCAGGTAATGAAACCTAAACAACCTCACGAATAAAAGTGTCTCTGTGAACACTATGATGCACTTCCGTGGTCATAGGTCACTGGATGGAGTCCTATTGAGTCCATGTTGCAGATGCTAAGGAAGGTCTTGATTGCATCCAAGGTTTCATAGACTCTTAGGGGATGCCTTCTAAGAACCTGTCTCTCCCACACCCCAATGGAACTCTATCCAGGCCCCTTGGTGAGTTGCTCTAGCCACATCTCCCCATGTGAAGTGCTTGCAGATGGCCGGTAGATTTTTCTAAGGATTATAAAGACATGAGTAAGGCCATTTACCCTTCCACCCAATTGCCGGTGGCAGATGATGTTTGGAAAAGGTGGTGGGGCATAAGTACATACATGCAATTTCACTCTTCAATCAAACATACCAAGTGAGCCCAGCTGTCTCAGATGAGACTTACTTAACTTGCACCATAAAGTCTCCCTGGATTTGCCTGGGTTTCTAGATTTTAGAAATGCTCAGGGTTTGCCTGATTCCTAGGTTGCCGACTGACTGTGTGAGAAAGTAGCCTCTTTCTAGCCTTGTTACCCCCACTTTCGGCCTGTTTGTGAGTGTATATCAGGGTGTTTTCACTGTCTCACTGGGATCCTGCTAGCCAGGGCCCAGTGCTCATAGTGAAAACCCCATGTTTTCAGTATGTTTGTTATGTGTCACTGGGACCCTGCTAGTCAGGACCCCAGTGCTCATAAGTTTGTGGCCTATATGTATGTGTTCCCTGTGTGGTGCCTAACTGTCTCACCGAGGCTCTGCTAACCAGAACCTCAGTGGTTATGCTCTCTCATTTATTTCAAATTGTCACTGACAGGCTAGTGACCAATTTTACCAATTTACATTGGCTTACTGGAACACCCTTATAATTCCCTAGTATATGGTACTGAGGTACCCAGGGTATTGGGGTTCCAGGAGATCCCTATGGGCTGCAGCATTTCTTTTGCCACCCATAGGGAGCTCTGGCAATTCTTACACAGGCCTGCCACTGCAGCCTGAGTGAAATAACGTCCACGTTATTTCACAGCCATTTTACACTGCACTTAAGTAACTTATAAGTCACCTATATGTCTAACCTTTACCTGGTAAAGGTTAGGTGCAAAGTTACTTAGTGTGAGGGCACCCTGGCACTAGCCAAGGTGCCCCCACATTGTTCAGAGCCAATTCCCTGAACTTTGTGAGTGCGGGGACACCATTACACGCGTGCACTACATATAGGTCACTACCTATATGTAGCTTCACAATGGTAACTCCGAATATGGCCATGTAACATGTCTATGATCATGGAATTGCCCCCTCTATGCCATCCTGGCATAGTTGGCACAATCCCATGATCCCAGTGGTCTGTAGCACAGACCCTGGTACTGCCAAACTGCCCTTCCTGGGTGAAGGGCAGTTTGGCAGTACCAGGGTTTCACTGCAGCTGCTGCTGCTGCCAACCCCTCAGACCGGCATCTGCCCTCCTGGGGTCCAGCCAGGCCTGGCCCAGGATGGCAGAACAAAGAACTTCCTCTGAGAGAGGGTGTGACACCCTCTCCCTTTGGAAAATGGTGTGAAGGCAGGGGAGGAATAGCCTCCCCCAGCCTCTGGAAATGCTTTCTTGGGCACAGATGTGCCCAATTCTGCATAAGCGAGTCTACACCGGTTCAGGGGACCCCTTAGCCCTGCTCTGGCGCGAAACTGGACAAAGGAAAGGGGAGTGACCACTCCCCTGACCTGCACCTCCCCTGGGAGGTGTCCAGAGCTCCTCCAGTGTGCTCCAGACCTCTGCCATCTTGGAAACAGAGGTGCTGCTGGCACACTGGACTGCTCTGAGTGGCCAGTGCCACCAGGTGACGTCAGAGACTCCTTGTGATAGGCTCCTTCAGGTGTTGCTAGCCTATCCTCTCTCCTAGGTAGCCAAACCCTCTTTTCTGGCTATTTAGGGTCTCTGTCTCTGGGGAAACTTTAGATAACGAATGCAAGAGCTCAGCCGAGTTCCTCTGCATCTCTCTCTTCACCTTCTGATAAGGAATCGACTGCTGACCGCGCTGGAAGCCTGCAAACCTGCAACAAAGTAGCTAAGACGACTACTGCAACTCTGTAACGCTGATCCTGCCGCCTTCTCGACTGTTTTCCTGTCTGTGCATGCTGTGGGGGTAGTCTGCCTCCTCTCTGCACCAGAAGCTCCAAAGAAATCTCCCGTGGGTCGACGGAATCTTCCCCCTGCAACCGCAGGCACCAAAAAGCTGCATTTCCGGTCCCTTGGGTCTCCTCTCAGCACGACGAGCGAGGTCCCTCGAATCCAGCAACTCTGTCCAAGTGACCCCCACAGTCCAGTGACTCTTCAGTCCAAGTTTGGTGGAGGTAAGTCCTTGCCTCACCTCGCTGGGCTGCATTGCTGGGAACCGCGACTTTTGCAGCTACTCCGGCCTCCGTGCACTTCCGGCGGAAATCCTTTGTGCACAGTCCAGCCTGGGTCCACGGCACTCTAACCTGCATTGCACGACCTCCTAAGTTGTTCTCCGGCGACGTGGGACTTCTTTGTGCGACTTCGGGTGAGCACCGTTTCACGCATCCTCGTAGTGCCTGTTTCTGGCACTTCTCCGGGTGCTACCTGCTGCTGAGAGGGCTCCTTGTCTTGCTCAACGTCCCCTCTCTCTCCTGGTCCAATTTGCGACCTCCTGGTCCCTCCAGGGCCAGAGCAGCGTCCAAAAACGCTAACCGCACGATTTGCAGCTAGCAAGGTTTGTTGGCGTTCTTTCGGCGGGAAAACACTTCTGCACAACTCTCCACGGCGAGTGGGATCCGTCCACCAAAGGGGAAGTCTCTAGCCCTTTTCGTTCCTGCAGAAACCTCAGCTTCTTCTGTCCAGTAGAAGCTTCTTTGCATCCACAGCTGGCATTCCTTGGGCATATGCCCATCTCCGACTTGCTTGTGACTTTTGGACTTGGTCCCCTTGTTCCACAGGTACCCTAGATTGGAAATCCACAGTTGTTGCATTGTTGGTTTGTGTCTTTCCTGCATTATTCCTCTAACACGACTTCCTTGTCCTTAGGGGAACTTTAGTGCACTTTGCACTCACTTTTCAGGGTCTTGGGGAGGGTTATTTTTCTAACTCTCACTATTTTCTAATAGTCCCAGCGACCCTCTACAAGGTCACATAGGTTTGGGGTCCATTCGTGGTTCACATTCCACTTTTGGAGTATATGGTTTGTGTTGCCCCTATCCCTATGTTTCCCCATTGCATCCTATTGTAACTATACATTGTTTGCACTGTTTTCTAAGACTATACTGCATATTTTTGCTATTGTGTATATATATCTTGTGTATATTTCCTATCCTCTCACTGAGGGTACACTCTGAGATACTTTGGCATATTGTCATAAAAATAAAGTACCTTTATTTTTAGTATAACTGTGTATTGTGTTTTCTTATGATATTGTGCATATGACACTAGGTGGTACTGTAGTAGCTTCACACGTCTCCTAGTTCAGCCTAAGCTGCTCTGCTAAGCTACCATTATCTATCAGCCTAAGCTGCTAGACACCCTATACACTAATAAGGGATAACTGGGCCTGGTGCAAGGTGCAGGTACCCCTTGGTACTCACTACAAGCCAGTCCAGCCTCCTACACCGACTGACTGGCTGTCTTTGCCCCATTGGTCCTAGGTTGGAATAGCAGCAGGTGCACTTTGCCGTTTATCCTCCCCAGCTCAATAGAATTCGACCTACTACATCTACTGATCTTTCAGGCCTAACTAGAGACCGAGGGCCTCATTTACAATGTTTTGATGCAGGGAAGTGCCGCAAGCCTTCTTGCTGTGCTGCCCTGCGTCTAAACAAAGGGGCAGGAATGCATCATATCTACAAGATATGGCACATTCCTGTCCTTGTCCCCTGTGCTGGCGCACAAATTGCTGCCATGCACCAACACAGACATGATTGTGCAAGGGTGCCAGCGTTGCCGGGATGATTGTTTTTGTGCAGGAAGGGACACATGGAAAGAGTTAAAAACAGGGAGGAATAAAAATATTTTTCCCGTTGCGTCACCCTTATGCCATCCCTGGCTTGGCGTAGGCTGTTGACGCATTCCCAGGTTTTCAAAACCTTGTAAATCTAGGGATGCGTCAAAATCCATGGATGTAGTGTGGGAACATCCATGCAACACCCATGGAAACGCCTCCCTGATGCAAAGTAAGGTAATGCAGTGACTTGCGCTGCATTGCCTTACACCATCTCTCCAAGGCCATGGAAAGCCACGCATAGTGGCTTTGCGTGGCCTTGTAGATATGGGTCAGCAGCCTGCACCGCCGGTGCGTCACAAAAAGTGACGCACCGGTGGCGTAGGCCACTTGTAAATAAGGCCCTGAGTGTCCATAATCCCATCAATTTTTCATCATTACCAGCCTCTGACCACCCAACCCAATCACTTTCACTGAACCACTTTTTTCACCTACACTCTCTCACTCACAACATTCGACAGTTCTCTCTACTTCCTCCAAATTCCTTCCTTTACTTACAGACTTGCAGTAACACATCCACGTTAAGCTCCCCACTGCCTCTTACCCACCTCAAATACCCAGTCACTCACATTTACCCACCCATTTAGGAAACGTTTACTAACAACCTATTGGACTGTGTCAGGGAGCTTGGCACTGGCAGATGGGCCCGCTTGAAAGGAGCAGTGTTTGCCTCTGCCAACTCAAATGCCTAAACTTCACTGTGAAACCTGCTTAAGAAGGGAAACTGTGAGATGCAGTTAGGGAGGTCTGGGAGTCCACTTGCTCTTTTCTAAACACGAATACACCCCTGGAAAAGGGTCTAGGATCCTGCTGTGCTCTGTTGAAATCACAGACAAAATGCACTACTTCTCAAGTGGATGTTCACCTGTGCACAAACAAAAAGCCATCACTCACAGTGAAGTTAGCCTGTTCCTGGAGTGGGCAGATGCATTGCCCTGTGCCGTGTGGTCAGGTGGGTGGAGGCATGAAGAGGGCTGCCTGACAGCCCATGTATAGGTGTATGTATACACGCACACATGTGCGCCCACACACACACACACACACACACACTCTCTCTCGCCAAAACACTGCACGATTTGTAAGTGTTCGCATTAACAGGATAAACGTTTTAAACAGAAATGAAATCTATCCTCAGCACAAGTCGATTAGAAATTAGGAGAACACAATAAAACAGTGGCATTTGCTGGGAAAGCAGTCAAGAGCAGCGGGTGAATTAAACGGATTGAAAAGACGAATTAACTCCTCTGAGTTCGATTAGATTGATCTGGGCTCTTTTGCACTATTGATGACAACGGGTGGAAGGGAAGAAGCTGGTAAAATGCTCTCTGATTAACATGAGGTGTTACAAACTGATGAGAGAAGGAGTGGGGGAATCCTGAAAGTGAGGAATATATGAACCAAAGAAGAGTTGCATAAATAAGTTGCAATATTAATGAGGACAGAGATTATTTAAATGGTTGGAAAGTGTCTCCCTCCAGAAATACCCTGATGGCGGTGGGGCGCCTTGTGGACTCAGGATACTTGTGATACCTAGACCCAGATTTATGGGCTTTTAAACAGAGCATGCAGCAAGTCACCTTGTGGCAAAGAGAAATGGCGGGAATGTACTGTATCTATGCAATACTGCGCATTCCCATCCTCTCCCAGTGCACTGCCTAGGGCTGGGGCAGCCACCCGTGCATCATGGTACAAGGGCATTTGTGTTGTAGAGGCAGGATTGTTTTTGTGCAGGAAGGGCAGTGCTTAATTTGTGCTTGTTGTTTCCGGTGCGGAGCACCAGCACTTGTTTTTGATGGCAGCGCTTATTTTTCTACCTCAAGATTTTACTGTGAGCAAAAGACATATATGGGAAAGATGGAGGAAGAGAAAAACGTAACAGCGTCACAATTGTAGAAAGCAGAAAGCTGCAAAAGTGAGCTGAAGGGGCAGGGAGTGGCTTTAAATGGATTGAAGAGGCCCGAGATGGCTTCAGGATTAAGTTGCCTCAGTATTCCGTTTTAGCACATTTAATTGCAGCAGCCGCATGTTTAAGAGGAGGGCTTTGAGCACCGGTACGTTTTTATTTACAAATTAAGCACTGAGGAAGAGGCACCTTCCTGCACAAAAACAATCCCAGGAGGCTTTTTCCTTTTGCTATGTGTGCCAAGGGCTCATTTAAACCTGCTTCCACATATACCTCAGATGTTTTGGGATAATCTTGACACTTTTCCCCAGGTGGTTGTCACAAGCCTGAGAAAACTGTGCTTACAACCCAATAGGCTATGTACTAAAGTAATTGCGTGCAAGTAATAGGGTGATCTAGGGCCAGATGTACCAAAGGGTTTTACCCATTCTGTGTCTATGGGAAAATGTGTTTGTACATATGGCCCCTAGTGCCTATGCAAAGATACAGATGTGATAATAAGGCAGGCAGATGAAGGTGCGAATGTCCTGTCCCAGCGCCATGTACGAGGACGAGGCTAAGAGGCAAGTGAGGAAAATGACCTTTTATGACAGAGCACTCATGGGCCATTTCAGTGAGATGAACAGGATATTCTTTGATAAATTAAAGGATTGGTTAGATGGAGACCTCAGAGATACTGATGAGTATGGATTTTTCAAAAAATGAAACAGGACTATGCCAACACTGAGCTTTTTCATAAAGTGTGTAAAAGTCTGGAGCAGCCCCGCGACAGCCCATCGTCCCAGCCAAAAAGAGCTTACTTGACAGTATTTCAACCTATATAGATCATTTATTTTCTTAACTCATGTACAATCTCTCAAGTCATATATTAAGGACACAAAAGATTTTCTTGAAAAATAGCTAATATACATTGGTAGGTTGACTATTTGTTTATTGCGTTGGATGTAACATCCTTATATACGTCAGTCAGACACACTGATGACCTAAGAGCGAGTGAATATATTGTGATGCCCAGGGATATACAATATTACCATCATACTAGAATGATACTGGCATGATGAAATGGTGTCTTACAGAAAACATATTTTAATTTGATAAGAAAGCTTTCAACGACTACCGGTGAGGGCTATGGGCACCTGCTTCTCCCCCAGCTACAGCACTTTAGTCCATGGTAATATCCTCATAGTGGCACTTAAAAACACCATATCCTATGGGGGTATCTCTGAGCTAGGAGGAATTGTAGCATCAAAGAGTTATATGACAAAGAAATGAGGATCATTAGAGCAAGGTTCTCAGCCGAGCGTTATCCCAAGAAAATATGAATGAAGGCAGAGGACAGAGAGAAGCCCACACTAAGGGGAGTCCCTTGTTTGGAATCCAGAAACAGGTAAAGACGATAACACGGTTCATAACAACATGCAGCGTGGACAGTAAGGAGGTACAACACAAACATTGGCAGCGCCTTAAGTTAGATTCTATCTTAGGGCCATCATTAGGGGAGACACCTGAAAATACTTTTTGAAGAGCAAATTCTCTCAGGGATAAACTTAATTCCGGTCATCACAATACAAACACAGAATCTAAGATTGTTTGAAACAATCTAATGGGATCAGAAATGCCCTAAATGTAATGAATCCTTTGTCAACTAAACGCCGCAAGAGCTACAAAGCTTTAAACATAAAAATGAACTTTAGGGATATACGTGCCTATGTCAGAAGTAACACGTTGGCGGTACCATTTTCCAGCCTACAAGAGAATCCTGGAGCACCTCTGTAC
Organism: Pleurodeles waltl; assembly: GCF_031143425.1. NCBI lineage: Eukaryota > Metazoa > Chordata > Amphibia > Caudata > Salamandridae > Pleurodeles > Pleurodeles waltl. The sequence continues at coordinate 150,387,210 of NC_090441.1, read as the reverse complement.
TATAAAGAACTAAAGAATGTAGATACTACTTATCCGGTAGCGAGGCACTTTGGAGACGCTCATGAGATTAAAGATCAGATGCTGAGATTCTTAGTGATTGATCATGTTCCAAAAAAGATACTTGTTGGTGATAGAACAGCTGAATGATAAAACTTGAATCAAAGTATACTGGCCAATAGAATAAAATAAATTGAGGATTGAGATTTATATGGATTAAGACCATGTATTTCACAAATATACGTCGGAACAACGCATGCTGAAAACACGCATGCCTGAACAACGCGGTCGGAACAACAATGCATTGTTACCACTAATGCCTTTCCCACGAATGCCTTAACAATGATTTTTCATTGTAAAGGCATTCCTGGTAAAGGCATGCGTGGATTGGCATGCATGGTTCCAGCATGCGACTCCCCTGACCCCCGCCCCTAAAACCACCCCAACCCTCACCCCTGAAATTACCGCTACCCCTCACCCCGCCCCTAAAACCTAAAACCACCCCAATTCCCCACCCTGCCCTAAAATTACCGTGACCCCTGCCCCTAAATCCGCCCCTAAGCCCCCACCCCGCCCCTAAAACCTAAAACCACCCCAACACCCCCACCTCACCCCTAAAATTACCACGACCCCAAACCCCGCCACTAAACCCTAAAACTACCCTCCAACCCAACCCCTAAAACCACTCCACCCCATCTCTAAAACCTAAAACCACCCTAACCCCCACCCGCCCCTAAAATTACAGCAACCCACCACCCCGCCCCTAAAATTTAAAACCACCCCAATCCTCCACCCCCGCCCCAAAAATTACTGCGACCCCCCCCACCCCGCCCCTAAAATTACCTCTACCCCCACCCCACCCTGCCACTAAAACCTAAACTACCACGACCCCCCCACAACCACCCCTAAAACCTAAAACTACTGTCACTTACGGCTGCACCCATCTCATCTCAAACCTCCTTAGGCAGTAATCTTTGTTGGGATGCTGGCACACCTGTCTCTGGGGCTTGTGGCATGCAGAGAAACCCATCCTCTACCCAAGGAGACCATCAGTCTTCGCAGAGATGTTTGTGCTTTTTGTCACAACAAAGTCACTGGGAGCCAGATGTATGAAACATTTTTCAGGTCACACAGGCCATTTGCGATTGACAAATGCTTATTCTAAAATACAAAATGCGATTCAGTAATTTTTTACCGAATTGCAGTTTGCATTTGTAAATCGGTATTTGGAAGGGGCGTGCTTTGGGCGTCCCTTCCAAATACTGAATCTGTATGGTACGTATTACTGTTTTGGGACCAAATTCCAGTAACAAAACAGTAATACTTTACCACTATTGTGGTAACCCATTCTTCAATGGGAAGGGGTCTTCAGGGTCCCCTACCTCTTTGTGAGTGTTGATAGAAATATTTGTAAGAGCAATGTCCCATGGACAATTTCCTACTCTTAAAAAATTTAACTTAATTTTTTTTTTCTTTTTAAACACATCCCGTTTTTCTTTAAGCAAAACGGGCTGCATTTTAAAAAACAAAAAGATTGTTTTATTAAAAAGCAATCACAGACATGGTGGTCTGCTCACCTCAGCTGGCCACCATTCCTGTGATGGCTGCGATTCCTCATGGGTCGCAAATTGCGACCTTCCTCATTAATATTTAGTATGCACAAAAGCATTTTATACATTAATAATACCGATTTCCTAATTGAGATTCAGAATTAATCCCAATTAAGAGTTCCTAAAGGTAGTACATCTGCCCGTTAGAGGGTACCACCTTTTCATCCAGTGAAGCCAGTGTATAGGTGATTGTTAATGTCACCCAAAGTTTGCAGCATATGTATTATGCATAACAAGGATGTAATCACAGTTTACAAGTATTATTTAGACAATTAGTACAACATTAGAGGGCGTGGCTTGCACTATCATTAATATAGGGAGTCAATCTCATGACTCTTTGGGAAGATGTGGGGAACCAGATTGTGGTCTCTGATTTGCTGAAATAATCCAATTTTTCAGCTTTGACATGGTTGCATTCCTCCCATGAAAGTAATAACATAACTACTGATGCCGTCTTATATCCCTAGATATAATTCTAATAATTGTTGCGAAAAATCAGAAACACCAGCAGCATTTCAATCATAAGCTTGTGTTGAGTCATATTTAACATAAAGGTACTGAGCATTCTTTTTGGTGATGAAGCACATGGGGGGGAACCTAGTTCACCCTTTTCTTTGTATGTATGTATGTTTTGGTACTTGTAGAGTACCCACCAACGGGCAGATTTACAAGAAAGTGGCACATCGGTCCTGATGCAGCACTTTTCTTGCGTCCCCCTACGGCCACCTAATGACACCATGGTTGCGCTGTATTTATAACACGGCACATCATGGAGGTCGTTAGCACAATGCGTCAACATTTTTGACACTATTGTGGCACTTTGTTGCACTAGCATCAAACATTTTGATGCTAGTACAGCAAGGCACAGGGAGGCCCATAGGTTACTATGGGTGCGCCTTAGGCAGGCGTTAAAAATGATGGAAAAAATAGCACAATGAAATCTTGTGAATTTCACTGCTCCATTTTTTCGGGCCTCCGTGCGTCGGAACACCTGTCTCGCATACATTATGCCTGATGCAGGCATAATGTGGCACAAGGGGTTGTAAAGTGGTGCAATGCAAGCATTGCACCACTTTGTAAATCTGGCAAGGGGGAAAGGCCTCCTTAGCCTTAGCATAAAAAAACGATGCTAGGATAACGCAAGGGGCTTGTAAATATTCCCACTAGTTCAAGAACAAAAGGTGAGGGATAGGCCATCCACTGAGAATATGAATCTCATAGGCTATAATGAGATCTATATTTCAGCGGACAGGCTATCCGTCACTGTTGTGACAGAGTAACCCGCCCACTGAAATCTAAATCAGGCCCTTTGTTTTCAGCATTTTTCTGACATCGATTGGGATGCTGTTCCAGTTCCTGAGAGCATTAACCGATAGTGCTTCCCTTCTGTTTTTTTGTTTGCCTTCTTGCAATGTTTTGTCTCCGTGTCTGGGTATTCTGCCCAAGACGTGGCTAGTCATTTTTGCCCAGGAAGCTGTGGCTTTGTTGTTGAGGCCTTTTTAAGTAATAAGTTGGTTTTGAAAATGATTCAGGCTAATAGAGGGAGCCAGTATAGATCTTGTAACAGGGGGTGAGGTGGTTGAATTCTTTATGCCCTTGATAAGCTGTGCTGCTGCATGCAGCATACATTTCAAGAGTCCTAGGGTGGTATCAGTAAGACCTCTGAGCAGGGCATAGCCATCATCCAGGTGGGATACATCAAAAGAAAAGCAACTTAACAACATGAGAATAAATGTCACCTGGGTCTGCAGACTCCAATGTACATCCTGCGGCAGACAGGAATTCTCTGTGCCCCACATCAAACGTATCTCCCCATATCTGAATATCGAGGAAAAAACATATGAACAACCACAATATCATGAAGCTAAGTACATATAGGTAATGTAGATTTACTATTGTTAACTTCACATCTACATACATTGAAGACATATATCATCAATGTACATATATATGGTTTATGTATAGTAAAGCTATACTTACCCACGTATACTTTCCTTAGTGATATGCCGTAATATTTTCACAGGTTATGAAAACTTCGATTTTCTGGTTGAAAGCCATGGGAGGCTGGGTAATTACTCTCCGATGCCCCAAGTGTAGACGTAAAGATAGTACTCGTAAATGCCCTTTGTGAATTCCCAAAGTCCTAAACTTAGACTCGTGCTCTAAGTTTAGACCAAAAGTATAAGTTTACTTTTGTGAATCGGGCCTTTTTTGTTATCTTTTTCAGGGAGAGTAGAAGTAACTCTCAGGCAGCCCTTGGCAGGAAACCCCACAGAGTCTTCAAGGCCCTGGGTCGGGACACCCCTCCATGGGTAGTCGTACACTGAAGGGCTTAAGGTTCTGCCCCTGCTCCAGACCCTTGTCCCCCATGTTCTCTCACATAGTGAGATGTATGTCAGCGTTGGCGATTCCTTGCAGCACCATGCCACCATTTAAAAAAAATAATATTTTTTGCCATTTTATTTCAATCACACTTTGATATACACTCTGGAGCAATGCAGAGGCATTGAAACATACACAGCATGATGGGATGTGTCACAGTGTCTTCCGCCGGTTCTTCTACTAAATCTGAATAGGATTTGAAAAACAAGATGCGTTGGTGGAGGTAGATGTACATTGGGGATGTAGGATCACAGTGTATGCAAATAAACACAGGATGAGCCAATAGATGTAAAGCATAACATGTTAATGCAACGTAACAACATTACACATCTACAACAAAAGACTGTCTTGTCAGTTGGGTGTGGCGAAAGTGTCACAGCTGTGTTTAAATCTGATGAATAGGGGGTGGAGGTGTCCTGGGGAGCGAGATAGAGACTCTAAAGATGGAGGAGGTACTGCTGAACATAGAATCACACATTCCGGGGGGGGCTCATTTCTAATCAGAATTACGAGTCGTGACAGTGGTATATGTCGGGAGCGGGTAAAGCATGTGTAGCTCTGTCTGCTTTGTGACATCAAGGGGGTCATTCTGACCCTGGCGGTCGGTGACCGCCATGGCGGAGGTCGGCGGTAGCACCGCCAACAGGCTGGCGGTGCACCGCTGGGCATTCTGACCGCGGCGGTTCAGCCGCGGCCAGAAACGGAAAGTCGGCGGTCTCCCGCCGACTTTCCGCTGCCCTTGAGAATCCTCCATGGCGGCGGAGCGCGCTCCGCCGCCATGGGGATTCTGACACCCCCTACCGCCATCCAGTTCCTGGCGGTTCTCCCGCCGGGAACAGGATGGCGGTAGGGGGTGCCGCGGGGCCCCTGGGGGCCCCTGCAGTGCCCACGCCAATGGCATGGGCACTGCAGGGGCCCCCGTAAGAGGGCCCCAAAAAGAATTTCAGTGTCTGCCTAGCAGACACTGAAATTCGCGACGGGTGCAACTGCACCCGTCGCACCTTCCCACTCCGCCGGCTCAATTCTGAGCCGGCGTCCTCGTGGGAAGGGTGTTTCCCGCTGGGCTGGCGGGCGGACTTTCGGCGGTCGCCCGCCAGCCCAGTGGGAAAGCCAGAATGACCGCCGCGGTCTTTTGACCGCGGAGCGGTCTTTCGGCGGGAACCGCTTGGCGGGCGGCGACCGCCGTCCGCCGCGGTCAGAATCACCCCCCAAGTGTCTTCAGGAGGGTGTAGTTACTTGAGCAATTGAAGGACGTACATGTCCCATGCCGTAGTAGTGAAATCACTACCTCGACTGACGATCCCGAGTCATGTCCTCAGCTTCAGCTAAAGCCCATTTTGGGTCACTCGTAGCCAGCAGTCTATTGTAGGGGGATGAGGTGCCTTCCATTGCATGATGATTAAGTGTTTGTAAAGAAGAGTCGAGAAATCGACAAATTTCAAGTAGTGTTTATTATGTTTTGTGCGCGGTAATATTCCGTGGAGGCATATGAGTGGGGTCGGAGGGATCTGGACCTCTATAATCGCGGATATCAGTTCCATAACCTGGGTCCAGGCATGTAGCAGTGGGGGACATTCCCAGACCATATGTATGAAAGTTGTGTGTTCAAGATTACATCTGGGCCACGTCTCAGGGAACATTTTGCCTAGACGATGAGGTATAAGATAAGTTTGGTGCACGTAATTGAATTGTGAATATTTCAAACGTGCGTTTCATGAACCTCGTTTGACCTGCTCAAGGGCCATGGCCCATTGTATAAAAGTGAGTTCCGTGGCCAGGGATTCATCCTATCGTAACTTACTCTCAGGCGGAGGGCTGCCCTTGCTATATTGTAGTGCTGTATAAAGGTTCGATATGGCTCTGCGACTCAGGACATGGGTAAGAATACATTGTAGTCCTAGGTGTATCGGAGGTTTGGATGTCCCCGGGGGGCCAAATATCTGCAATCCTTGCCCTAATGGCAGAGTAGGTAAGAAAGAGGCCTATCCCGACGTCTTATTTTTCCTGCAGGTCCTGAAAGGGCATTAGAGTGCCCTCTCGATATAAATCACCTAGGTGGGTTAACTCAGCATCTCTCCATGGGGCGGTATTGTGGGTTTCCATTAGCCTGCTCATGGCCGGCAGATCCCACACGGGTAGTTGAGGTGCATACGGAAGCGGTGTACGCTGGATATGGATGTATTAAGTCCATGTAAACTTGGCTATGTGCAAAAGCAGCCCTGGTTTACTCCCGGCTTGTCTGGGGAGATGTATATTACCCAGGTCAACCCGATCAGATTCCCTTCTCCCATCCCAGCACCCGTTAACCAGTGCGAGGGCCACTGGAGCTGCGCAGCAGCGAAATACAATTCCAGATCGGGAATTCCTAGACCTCCCTCTGAGCAAGGGCGTTGTAGGATCGGCAAAGAAACTCTCTTGCGTGACGGTCCCCACACCAGGCCCGATTCCAAGCTATGTAGGGTGTGAAAGAAGGATTTGGGCGGAAGCACTGGCAGGGCAGCAAAAAGATAGAATAATCGTGGAAAGACCTGCATTTTGATTATCAACACTTTGACCATGTGTGATAGGGGCTGTTGCATCCAGAATTGCATGGATTGACATATGGAGGTCAGTACTCTCCCGTGATTGCCATCCAGTAGGTCCCTGGGTGTGTGGTAAACATTTACCCCAAGGTAATGGAAGGTATCAAAGGCCCAGGGAAGTCGGCCTCCATCTAGTAGGTCACGATGTTCTTGTACAACCTTCCATAACGGAAATATACAACATTTGCCCCAGTTTATCCTAAGGCCTGCTAAATCTCCAAAAGGTGCAAGGAGAGCATATAGAGGTGGTAGTGTATAAGCGTGGTTCCGTACGTATATGAGGATATCATCAGCTTATAATGAGACGATGTGCCAAACTGGGCCCACTTTAATGCCCCACTCCGGACCCCTAGAGCGTAACATAGCAACCAATGGTTCCATGGTTAAATCAAATAACACCAGTGATAAGGAGCAGCCCTGGTGAGTGCCACGCTCTACGGTAAAGGAGCGGGAGATACAGTGGCCAGTGGGAACTCGTGTTCTCAGGGCAGTGTACAGGAGTTTGACCCATCTCAGAAAACTAGGGCCCATTTCGAAGGTTTGCAGGACTTGTAGTAGATAGGACCAGCTAAGAGTGTCAAACACCCTCTCGAAATCTAAGGAGACCGCCACTGGAAGGTCCATCTCCGTGGCTAGGGCATCTATATTATGGCATAGACATCTGATATTCGAGTGTATGGCCCTACCAGGAACAAAGCCATTTTAGTCAGAGTGGACAAGAGTACCTAATATCGGAAGCAGTCTGTTAGTGAGGATTTTACTTAAGATCTTGTGGCCATTGTTAAGCATTGACAACGGCCTATTGGAGCCTACCTAGTAAGGGATCCCTGCCAGGCTTCGGCAACACAATGACTAGGGCCTCTTGGAGTGAATCAGGAGTATGCCGTGTCGATGTGCCTCACAGTAGACCTCAAGAAGGAGAGGAGCAAAAGCGGCCCTGAAAGTCACGTAGTACTCGACAGGGAACCCGTCTGTGCCCGGTGTTTTGCCTCTTGCCATCTGCTGAATTGCTAGTGCAATTTCCTCTATCTGGAGGGGTTGCTCCAGTTCTTGTTGCTGTAATGGAGACATAGGGGCTGATTCCGACCCTGGCGGTCCTTCACCGCCAGGGCCGGGGACAGCGGGAGCACCGCCAACAGGCTGGCGGTGCTCCCTTGGGCATTCTGACCGCGGCGGTACAGCCGCGGTCAGAAACGGAAAACCGGCGGTGTACCGCCGGTTTTCCGCTGCCCATGGGAATCCTCCATGGCGGCGCAGCTTGCTGCGCCGCCATGGGGATTCCGACCCCCATACTGCCATCCTGTTCCTGGCGGTTTTGGCCGGCAGGAACAGGATGGCGGTATGGGGTGTCGTGGGGCCCCTGGGGGCCCCTGCAGTGCCCATGCCAATGGCATGGGCACTGCAGGGGCCCCCATAACAGGGCCCCACTGGGAATTTCAGTGTCTGCATAGCAGACACTGAAATTCGCGACGGGTGCAACTGCACCCGTCGCACCCTTTCCACTCCGCCGGCTCCATTCGGAGCCGGCATCCTCGTGGAAAGGGGTTTCCTGCTGGGCGGGCGGGCGGCCTTCTGGCGGTCGCCCGCCCAGCGGGAAACACAGAATAACCGCGGCGGTCTTCTGACCGCGCAGCGGTATTCTGGCGGCTCCCGCCGGCACCGCGGTTACCGCGGCCGGCGGGAGTCAGAATGACCCCCATAGTGGGAAGCAACCCTGTTTGCAAGTAATCATGTATTTGAGTGGGAGGAGGTTCCCCGGGGGAGGAGTACAACTGTTTGTAGTATTTGGGAAATACCTCATTAATGTCCGTCTGGGTATTCTTGGCAACCCCTGTATAATCCCATATGGCTCCTATCAGGGTCTTGGGAACCTCTGTTCACAGTAACCATGACAATGTGTGCCCAGGTTTGTCACCATCAGCGTGTTGGCGGGCTACGTAGGATCTATAGTCTAAATCTTCCAACCGTTTAAGCTCTTCCCAGTATCGGCGGCGCAAGGTCACCAATTTCAGACGTGCTGTTGGAAGTGTGATCGCTTCTAGCTCTTGTGAGTGAAGAAGCTTTACTAATTCTAGTACACTGCGAGGGAGAGTAGACTGGGCACCCCATGTTGTGGAGATACAAAGCCCTCGCATGACTAATCTTCGTAGCCTCCCACTCCTCTAGAGGTCCCCGTTCTTGTATTCTCCGTGAAGTAAGTGGAGATGTGTGTGGCTAATGTAGTTCAATAGAATGTATCTGGTAGGACCTCAGTGTATAGATGCCAGGAATGGATAACTGGTCGTGGTTTCCCCTACTGAAATGTGACTTTAACTGGCTTATAGTCAGAGAAAGTTCTACTCAGATATTCAGAGTTACGTGTTAGTGGCCAGCATTCAGAATCACAGAAGAGATAGTCTAGGCGCGTGTGTATCTGATGACCCGGTGCATAGTAGGAGTACTCCCTTTCTCCCGGGTGACCCAGTCTCCAATCATTGTGTAAATCCAAGGCCTTGGCCCATTGTTGAAAGTATTTTGTTTGATGAATACCGGCTGTGCCCGGCATGGGAGGTAATGATCGATCCCAATCCGAATTTTGTATACAGTTTAAATTGGCTCTCCACACCACCGGGGCCTGTGGTTGTAGCAGCATAGTGGGTGACAAAGGGGGTCATTTTGACCTCGGCGGTCTTTTTTCAAGACCGCCGAGGGACCGCCGTGCGGAAGACCGCCAGTGGTGGCGGTTTGCTGCTCGGCCTATTATGACCGTTGGCAGCTCTACATCCTTTTACGGACGGAGAGCCGCCAACAGCCATACTGGCGGGCGGCGGGGAAGTGGAGGTTGCTCCACCTCCACCGCCACGCCAACAGAACACCGCCCAGCGAATCACGTCCTGCGGTGATAGTGCTTACCGCCATGGATTTCATGGTGGTTTCAAACCGCATGAAATCCATGGCGGTCAGCCGGGTCCAAATACCGCCGGCGGTATAGTGACGGCCTCCAGCCCGAACGGAGAACCAGCGGATGATCATGGCGGTAACCGCCATGGTCATGATACACACGGTTAAGACCGCCAGCCTGTTGGCGGTCTTACCGCCGCTTCTCCGCCGCTTCTCCGCCGTCCGCCAGGGTCGTAATGACCCCCAGAGTGTCTAAGAAAGTAGCCTGAGCAGTGTTGGGGGCGTATAAGGATACTAAGTAGAAAGGGCGTCCATCTAAGGTGCCCTCCACCACTACATATCGGCCCTCGGTGTCTGTCAATACCCCACATTTCACAAATGGGACCTCAGGGGCGACCCAGATGAAGACACCTTGGGTGTAGGCTGAATATCCCATGCCATAGATCTGTCCATTCCATCTCTTACTGGCCAGCTCACCTTTTAGTGAGATGGGTCTCTTGAAGACAGGTGAAGTGGATATGTTGACGTTAAATGTATGCATAGATGTTATGTCTCTGAGCCGGTGTGGCTGTACCTCGAATATTCCACATGAGTGGGTTAAAAGTGGTAGCCATGGGAACCGTATGTAAATGTATGGGTGTTTACATTTATCAACTTCCCCGTCTTGACACCCCCCATGCCCTCAAACATGCATTGAACCATCCAGACAGTAATTTATGAAACCATTAAACAAACATCTCAAACAACTCCAGTTCCTTAGGCCTGAGTGCTTAACAGCACCATGTAACTGCCTGCTAAATGAAATAACTGATATGTAGCAATTGCTTGTATAACATACAAGTCCCTGCAGAACAGTTCGGTGAGGGGTATGCCAAGTAAGGAGTAGGAGTGAACACAGTGTGAGCCCATGAAGGATGGCAGGGTTCAGCATCTTGGCTCTCGGCCCCATGTATTTTCTCTCAGATGCTAAGTTAGGTTCATCTAGTTATGCACCCTCTTGGTGCACATTGGTTCGTTGGTTAGGAGGGAGATTGTCTCACAGGACGTCCATGGAGCATAGAGTGTCCGGCAGCCCCAGGTGGGGCCGAGCACCAGACGAGAGCGAGCCGCCAGTATCTGAACCAAAATCCGATGCCTGCTTCGAACTGTATAGGGGTATGTGTTTGCGGAGAGAGGCCTCTGTGACCGCTTGCGCTTGTTCTTTAGTCGGTTTTGCCCTGAGCAACCTCCTTTTACGACTCTATGATTTGGGCGGTAGCCAGTCCGTGGTCTCTGGGGCCTCTGTCGACACACCCACCAAGTTCTTGGCATCGGGCCAAGCCCACGCGTCCTCCGGGGAATGGGAAACATGGCTCAAGTCGCCGTCAATCACACAGAGCTTCGCCGAAAACAGCAGGGCATATTTCAAGTTCACCTTGCGGAGTCACTGTTTGACCTTAATGTAAGAGTTCAGTTGTCGCTGTAATGCCATGGCAAAGTCGCGATAAGCCGTGATCGCACTGTTTTCAAATATCAGTATCCAGGGAGTTTGGTCCAGAACCTTTGTAGGAGTAGGTCTTGGTCATAGTAATTAAGCAACCAGGCTATTATCGGACATGGTGGGGCGCCAGTTACTGGGGGCCTACCCGGTGTGCGATGCGCTGGCTCGACTTTGGTGTCTTGCTTTCCAGTACCCTCTCCGTGAGCCACGCGTCAAGAAATAGCTCTGCGCTAGGACCTTCATCGCATTCGGGAAATCCTAGGAAGCGAATATTGTTGTGCCTTGACACCACTCCGCATCTTCTGCTCTGCGTTGCAGTGTAGCGACTTCTGCTTCAATCTGTTTCAGTCAATTTTGTAGATCTTGCCCTGTCGGGCGCACAGTAGCGAGATTGGATTCTGCTTCCTCTCCGCGGTCTACCAGGCTGCGATGATCAGCACGGAGTAGATTGACCTCTAGAGATACTCTATTGATCTGAGTCTCAGGGGAGGTTTTTATATCTAAGATAGCCTGTAGGACCTTGTTGAATTTCACAGAGTGTGCTTGGAGCATCACCTCAAGCTTTCGGAGGCTATCCAGGGTGTTGTCTAGAGGATTGGAGGGCGTCGGCATGTCGCTTCCGCTTGCGCCTGCAGATGGTGGTTTGAGGGATTTAGATTTCCCCATACGATAGGTGTGTGCCAGGTAATGTGAGGAGACTGGCGGGCGGTCAGGGTGACAGGTCAATAGGTCTGCTGGAGAGTCAAAGAGCACCCAGATCGGTCTTGGAGCGAGATTCTTTGCGCAAAGGAGTTTGCTTCCCACAAGTTCTGTAGAGCACCAACAACAATGACAGGTCCTGAGGCGGCTGGTTATGCAGTATGTGTTTCTACAATCACGCAGGGCGTTGTTGCTGACAGTCAATTCACAGGCCTTCCTCTCCTCACTCCTAGGAGGTCACCGCAATGGACACCCCTCACCGAGGGGCAATAGGACTGTGCAGATTACCAGTTTGTGAGGAGGGGGCAGAACTGCACTGGCCTGGCATATACACAGTGCAGTGGCAGGAGACTCCTAATGTTTTATGTGTCTCAGTTAGGGGTCAGGTTGTATGCCTAGCATCACCGCCATTACAGAGGGTCTCCTCCTTATTGGTGAGCAGAATAATCTCCTGGAGGGGAGTGGGTTCATTAATGTCAATAAGGCACTCAGAGAGCAGCGCTCCTCCCTCAATTTCAGCAGGCTCCTGCTATAAGCGTCAGGTTGCGTTGGTGCTGTAAAAGAGGAGCTCCCTCATCTGCAGCCGGTCGTGATATTAGGGACGTGAAGTGAATGTTGATATCAGGGGCATGTGAGTGTTGATGTCAGGGTCTGGAGTAAGTGGTGATATCAGGGGCCTGCAGTAAGTGATGATATCAGGGGCCTGCAGTAAGTGGTGATATAAAGGGCCTGCAGTGAGTGTTGATAACTAGAACCTGCAGTGAGTGTTGATATCTGGGACCTGCAGCAAGTGGTGTTATCAGGGACCTGCCGTGAGTGTTGATATCTGGGACCTGCAGCAAGTGGTGTTATCAGGGACCTGCAGTGAGTGTGGATATCGGGGGCTGGCAGCCGGTGTTGATATCAGGGACCTGCAGTGAATGTTGATATCAGGGGCCTTTAGTGAGTGGTGATATTAGGGAACTGCAGTGAGTGTAGATATCAAGGACCTGCAGTGAGTGTTAATACCAAGGACCCACAGTGAATGTTGATATCAGGGGCATGTGAGTGTTGATATCAGAGGCCTGCAGGAAGTGGTGACATCAGGGGCCTGCAGTAAGTGATGATATCAGGGGCCTGCAGTAAGTGGTGATATAAAGGGCCTGCAGTGAGTGTTGATAACTAGAACCTGCAGTGAGTGTTGATATCTGGGACCTGCAGCAAGTGGTGTTATCAGGGACCTGCCGTGAGTGTTGATATCTGGGACCTGCAGCAAGTGGTGTTATCAGGGACCTGCAGTGAGTGTGGATATCGGGGGCTGGCAGCCGGTGTTGATATCAGGGACCTGCAGTGAATGTTGATATCAGGGGCCTTTAGTGAGTGGTGATATTAGGGAACTGCAGTGAGTGTAGATATCAAGGACCTGCAGTGAGTGTTAATACCAAGGACCCACAGTGAATGTTGATATCAGGGGCATGTGAGTGTTGATATCAGAGGCCTGCAGGAAGTGGTGACATCAGGGGCCTGCAGTAAGTGATGATATCAGGGGCCTGCAGTAAGTGGTGATATAAAGGGCCTGCAGTGAGTGTTGATAACTAGGACCTGCAGTGAGTGTTGATATCAGTGACCTGCAACCACTGGATATAATAGGGACCTGCAGTGAGTGTTAATATCTGGGGCCTTCAGTGAGTGGTGATATCAGGGAACTGCAGTGAGTGCTGATATCAAGTACCCGCAGTGAATGTTGATATCAGGGGCCAGCAGCTGGTGTTGATATTAGGGGCATATTGTGGGTGTTGATATCAGGGGCCTTCAGTGAGTTTTGATATCAGGGGCCTGCAGTCAGTATTGATCTCAGGGACCTGCAGCTGGCGGTTATATCAGAGACCCGCAGTAAGTGTTGATATTGGGGGCCTGCAGTGAGTGTTGATATCAGGGGCCTGCATCCGGTGGTTGTATCAGGGACCTCCAGCCGGTGGTAATATCAGGGGCCTGCAGGGAGTGTTGATATCAAGGGCCTGCAGTGAGTGTTGATATCAGGGTCCAGCAGCCGATGGTGATATCAGGAGCCTGTAGTGAGTGTTGATATCAGGGGTCAGCAGTGAGTGGTGATATCAGGGGCCTGTGGGGAGTGATGATATGAGGAGACTGCAGCAAGTGTTGCTATCAGGGGCCTGCAGGGAGTGTTGATATCTGGGACCTGCAGTGACTGTTGATATCTTGGACCTGCACAGCGCGTGGTGATATCAGGGGCCTGCAGTGAGTGGTGATATCCAAGGAATGCAGTGAGTGGTGATATCAGGGGCCATCAGGGAGTGTTGATATCAGGAGCCTGCTTCCATTGCTGATATCACGGTCCTGCAGGCAGTGTTGATATCTGGGACGTGCGGTGAATGTTGAAATCAGGGACCTGCAGTGAGTAGCGATATCAGGGGCCAGCAGGTAGTGGTGATATCAGGGGCCTGCAGTGAGTGGTGATACCAGGGACCTACAGGGAGTGGTGATATCAGAGGCCTGCAGGTAGTGTTGATATCAGGGACCTGCAGCTAGAGGTGATATCAGGGACCTGCAGTGGTTGGTGTTATCAGGGGACTGCAGTGAGTGGTGTTATCAGGAACTTGCAGTTACTTGTGTTTCCAGGGACCTTCAGTGACTGTTGATATCAGGGACCTGCAGCAAGTGGTGATATCAGGGACCTGCAGCTAGAGGTGATATCAGGGACCTTCAGTGGTTGGTGTTATCAGGGGACTGCAGTGAGTGGTGATATCAGGAACTTGCAGTTACTTGTGTTTCCAGGGACCTTCAGTGACTGTTGATATCAGGGACCTGCAGCAAGTGGTGATATCAGGGACCTGCAGTGAGTGTTGATATCAAGGGCCTGCAGTGAGTGTTGATATCAGGGGCGTGCAGTTACTCATGTTTCCAGGGACCTACAGTGAGTGATAATATCAGGGACCAGAAGTGAGCGTTAACATCAGGGACCTGTAGGGATGTGTTGATATCAGGGATCTGCAGTGAGTTTTGATATAAGGGACTTGTAGCGAGTGTTGATATTAGGGGCCTGCAGTGAGTGTTGATATCATGGACCTGCACTGAGTGTTGATATCAGGGGTCTGCAGTGAGTGGTATTATCAAGGGCCTGCAGCAGGTTTTGATATCAGGGGCCTGCATCCGGTGGTTATATCAAGGGCCTGCATTGAGTGTTGATATCGGGTGCCTGCAGCCGGTGGTGATATCAGGGGCCTGCAAAAAGTGTTGATATCAGGAGCCTGCGTCTGATGGTGATATCAGGGACCTGTAGTGAGTGTTGATTTCAGGATCCTGCATCCAGTGTGAATATCAGGGGCCAGCAGGGAGTGTTGATATTAGGAGTATGCTTCCAGTGGTGACATCAGGGGCCTGCAGTGAGAGTTGATATCAGGGCCTTGCGCAGCGAATGGTGATATCAGGGGCCTGCAGTGAGTGGTGCTATCAGGGGCCTACAGGTAGTGGTGGTATCAGGGGCCGGCAGTAAGTGTTGATAGCGGGGTCCAATAGGGAGTGTTGATATCAGGAGCCTGCTTCCTGTAGTGGTATCAGGGACCTGCAGGGAGTGTTGATATCTGGGACCTGCAGTGAGTGTTGATATCAGGGATCTGCGCAGCGAGTGGTGATATCTTGGACCTGCACAGCGAGTAGAAGAAATAGACAGGTGGTTTCGCATAAGGTTCGCACTTCCTGTGTGTAAGCACAGTAAGTTAAGAACACCAATATCAAATTTTCACAGAAATTGCTGCAGATGGTGCCAAGCTGGAAGGCAACCAACCACCTAGGATGCAGTTGTGTTGGTTGAGGGAACAATCCAACACATGAAAGTCAAATATTAGTATGCAAGGCACTCAACAGTAGTCATGAAGGTCCATTCCTTATGGTGTTGAGGCCAGTGGCGGCCCGTCCTTTAGGGCGGAGGGGCCACGCCCCACCACCTTTTGCCCCTCATGAAGAGTGTCTGTCAGGCTGAACAAAGGTCAGCCTGACAGACACTCTCCATGTTCAGCTCAGGCAGCCAGGAGCAGACATGTGCGATTTGCACACATTCCTGGCTGCCTGAGCTGAACTTTGCTGGGCTGAGGAGGTCACAGCTCCTATGGGCGTGACCTCCCCGGCTCAGCAACGGTGGCTCAAGGCCCTCCCCTGGGTGACGAGGAAAGCGTCACCAATTGACACTCTCCCTGGACGCTTCAGGTTTAAGCCCTGAAGTGCCCAGGGCAAGTGTCAATCAGTGACACTACGTCACAGAGTAGGGTGGGGTCAGCAGTTTCACTGACCCCATCCCACTCTGTGACGAGGCTGGGACTGCTGCCTTCCCTCATTGGCTGACCTCAAGGCAGCAGTCCCAACCCTCCTGGGACCTGGAGTCTGAAGGTAAGTGTGTGTGTGTGTGTGTGTGTGTATATGTGTGATGTTTTAAATTGAATGTTTGGTGCGCGTGTGCATGTTTGAGTGTTATTAATGGATGTGCGTGTGTGTGTGAAAGAATGAGTGTGTGAGATCTTTTAAAATGAATGTTTGCTGCGTGCGTGCATGTTTGAATGGTATGAGTGTTGTTAATGGATGTGCGTGCGTGCGTGTGTGTGTGTGAAAGAATGAGTGTGTGTGTGCGTGTGTGTGTGTGTATCCCCCCGTCCCCCTCCCTCCTAAAGCTGCCAGCCGCCACTGGTTGATGCAATCATGGTTCAGACTGCGCGTGAGTATATGTCAACAGGTTTTATTCATCCGATGCAAATCCAGAGATACAACCGCCAACACGTGTTTCGTCAACAAGACTTCCTCAAGGCAAGTTTGGTACCCACCACAAGGTAAAGTGGAAAAGAAGAAAAACGTATAAGTATGCATTCCGTAAACAACATACCACAGGTCTAGATCTATTAGGAAATCCAAGGAATGTTAAGAGATATATAAGTTGGTGAGTCAGCCTGAATCTTAGGTTGTCATCACAAACCATAAGAGATGTATACACCCACTTGGTGTCCACGTCCTTGATAAGCCTAAAATATAAGTAAAATGAGTAAAGAATAAATCATCCACCAGTAACGGTGTCACTGCATACTGTTGATATGGACAAGTATCCATAACCCCCCAAAAATGCAAAAGTGCGAGTAGTACAGTATGTTACAAAGTTTTAAAGCAGTCCTAGAGCCGGACGGCATGATATACAATATAAACGTCCACCAGGGACATGTTAGACGTGTCAATTTTAATTGC
Source organism: Pleurodeles waltl (assembly GCF_031143425.1). Classification (NCBI taxonomy): domain Eukaryota; kingdom Metazoa; phylum Chordata; class Amphibia; order Caudata; family Salamandridae; genus Pleurodeles; species Pleurodeles waltl. The sequence goes on along the minus strand of NC_090441.1, from coordinate 150,370,357 downwards.
AAGAAGTTGGGGAGGAGGCACTAGAGAACGCATCGCGTATGTTAAGGCGTAAAACGCCACATGAAGAAGACGCAAAGGGAAGTAAGCTAAGAGCTCATGCACAAGGGGCCACGCATGTCTAGTTATTTAAAAATAAGTGCAAGTAATTGGCAACTAAACAATAGAGACTGCTTCGCGCTTAGTCAGGCGTGGGATGCCGCTTTATCAAGTCATCTCGTAAGAGTCTCAGACAGGTCCAAGGGAGCAATAAAATGTGTATCTCCTTACCGTGTAGCCTTCGTAGCGCATGTGAAGTATGGTGGAGTGTTCTGGCAAGAAGCATGCCGTCGTACGGAACTTATATGCATGAAAAGCAGGGCAGTAGAAAGAGGACTACACACCCCAAACAAAGTAAAAGAACCCGTGAACCAAGGCGCCATATTGGAATTGTGAAACCCGACATATACGATTGCAAAGAAGTAGTGAATAAATGTAGGAACATGAGAAAGAAAAGTGACAGCATGCACAAAACAGACAAGATGACAAGTCATGCAGGCAGAGAACATGAGACTCGATCATTTCAAATACATGTTATACAGATCATTTGTATGCAAAAAGGGACATCCCATCTAACAGGGAAGCGTTCATTAAACCCCACGGGCAAGAATATCAGCTACAAAGAACCTGATCATACTTGTGCTGTACATTTAAATACATACGATCAAGAAGAGACGTGTAAAGAATGCCAAAAAAGTTATTGTTAGAAAGCAAAACTTCCTTTTCAATAAAACAAATATTGTATTGATCCTAAAGCTTAGTTAAGTAAGCAAGGAGCTAGTATGACAACAGAGTACATATGATACCATAGCTAATGTAAAGGCAGCATAACATCAGGAAACAGTATATCAACTTTACAGAAATACATGTAGATCCTTCCCAATATTAAATCCCTCCACCACCGCTCTAAGTTTCATGACCCATCTGCTTTCCAAACGTCTTAGCATTAGGGTCTTGTCTCCACCCTGTGGACTAGTGTCCAATGTGTTGATGCCATGAACAGTAATGCCCAGTACCTCTCTCTGCCCATGTACAGAATTGTAATGGGTAGCAAAAGGATAATCTATGTTGTTGTGTCTGATCGCCCTGATATGCTCTTGGATTCTTTCCTTGAATGGCCTAATGGTGCTACCCGCATAAATGCATTTACAAACACATATTATACAGTACACAACCTATCTGGTATTGCAGTTCATAAACTTGAAAATCTTATAAGATGTTTTCGTGTTATATTGAAAAGTAATTGTTTTGTCTTTCACATAGCAACAAATATTGCAGTGTCCACATTTGTGGAAACCTCTAGGTGGTTGAGGTAACCATGTTTCATTCATTGTGGGTTGCATAAAGCTATGGCATAGCCTTTTGCGTAATGTATGCCCTCTGCTATGTATGATGCTAGGTTTATCCGTGATCCCTTTTTTGATAGTATTGTCAACCAATAAGTAGGACCAATTCTTTTGGAGAATTTTGTAAATCTGAGGGCTGAGAACACTATAGGGGATGATAAGAGACAAGTTCTTGCATTCTTTATGTTTGTATGTAGTGGGGGCAGTGAGAAGGGTTAGTCGATTTACTTTGGTAATTTTCCTATTAGTCTCTCTGAGGAGGTTTTTAGAGTAGCCCGCATGGTGAGGGGCTGTTCCATTCCTAGTAGCTCAAATTCAAATGTTTTATCTTGACTACAGTTACGTCTGATTCTGGTAGCTTCCCCATATGGGATAGCTCTGATCTGTGATGGAGGATGAGAGCTGGAAGCATGCAGTATTGAACTTCACGCTGTGGGTTTCCTGTATAGCTTGGAACATATGTTGTCATGGTCAATGTACAAGGTAACATCGAGAAAGTCCACTTTGGTATCACTGTGAAAGCTAGAGAATTTGATGTTAAAAACATTGGTGTTAAGATGCTGAGTAAAAACTCCTAAGGAGTTGGCATCACCAGACCGTAATATTATGACATCGTCTATATATCTGCCCCAGAATAGAATATGTTGAGTTAATTCCGGGGGGCAGTTTTACCATAAATGCTCCTTTTCGAAGAAGCCCATATATAAATTTGCAAAAGATGGAGAAAATGTAGCCCCCATGGCTACCCCTTGTGTTTGGTGGTAGCACAAACTATTGTGAATAAAAACATTGTTGTCTAGAACAGTTTGTGTAAGATCAACATATTGGAATGCTCAAAAAAGTGGCATCTCGTTTATCGAGAAAATGTCGTATGGCAGTCATGCCCATCGCCCTCAGGATACAAGTATACAATGAGGCCACATCAAGGGTGACCAAAAGGTGGCCTTCGGTCCATTCAAAATCACTAACCTTACACAGTAAATCCTTAGTATCCCTGATAAAGGATGGTAGGTTACATACAAAAGGTTGTAAGAAAATATCAGTATATTCAGATAATTTCTCCGTGGGTGATCCTATCCCTGAAATGATTGGTCTGCCTGGTGGAAAAGGATCATTCTTATGCACTTTTGGGAGGATGTTAATACATGGAGATGTAGGTGTGGGATTGTAGATGTACCGATATTGAATGTCTGTTATGAGGCATCTATCCCTCCAATGGGAGATTTTCTCTTGTATTGTATTGTTAACCTTTTTCATCGGGTTCTGAGACAGTTTGCAATAGGCTGCGGTATCAGACAACTGTCTATCAATCTCGTTGATATAATCCTCTTTGTTCATCAGGACTATATTACCTCCCTTGTCTGCCTCTTTAATGACAATATCATGTGTCCTGGTTCGTGTGCGTATAGCTTCATATTCTTGCCTCGTGGTGTTGCCTGTAATGTTCCTGCGTTTTGTGAGATACAGATCCTCCAGTCTATATAAATCTGTGGTGACACGTTTGTGGAAGATGTCTATAGCACTATCAGATGGTAAGGATGGAGTAAATTTAGAAGTTGTCCTGAGACCGCTGTCTACACTCACACAGGCGTCAACATCTAGGTCAGCTAGAATCTCTAACATGGATGGAGTAGAGGTGAGGTCAGTGTTGTGTTCTAAAGATAAGAGTGTCTGTATATATATTTTGCATCTTTAATGGTCAAATCACCAGGTACATACAGATTCGGTATTGGAGAAACTGTTACGTTCTTTTCTTGGAAGAATTTGTACAATTTGCATTTACGAGCAAATTTGTAGATGTTAATATGTAGTTGAGAGAAATCAGGCAGAGAAGAAGGGACAAAACTCAAACCCTTGCTCAGAATCTTTATTTGTTGTTCATTAAGTATCACGTTGGACAGATTTATGATAGTAATCTTATCCTGGGGTGACGCCTGGTTATGTAAGCTCTGAATTAGTTCCACTAATTGCGAGAAGCTGCCCCTGTGATCACCCCCTCCCTTTTCTTTTCTATTTCCTTTGTTCTTCCTTTTCCCTCTCCTGATTCTCTTGTGTGTGTCTCCTGTTCCACGCGGGGTGGTTTCTGGCCCTTGCGTTACCTTTCTAGTTCCAATAAAAAAGGTGACTGAGTTGCAACTTAAGAATATTGCCTGCTCGATCTGCTATTCTCATCACCTGCTAGGCTCAAGAGCTCACTGTCACTAGTAGAGACAGTGGATATCGGGTCAGTGTCTGGTACCTGGCTGGTATTCATATGTTTGGCAACGTTTATATTGTCATATTTGCGTGCGAATGTGAAAACTCTGCCATTTTTATGGTCAATTGAACCTCTTTTCAGTTTTCGGACTTTTTTTTATCTTTAATGAGCTGTTTGTGTTTTTGCAAAACACCCCTGCGAATTGCATAATTTTTCTCTATTGCCTCTGGCAAATTAATATCTTTGATCTCTTGTTCCAAAATTTGAATGTCATGTAGGAGTTTGTTTCTTTTGTTTGTGGCATCTCTAATCAGAATGTCCATCATTCTGTATGAAGATGTGATCAAATGTTGTTCCCACTCCTTAAGGAGTTCAGGACTAAGATCCTCAAAGGAGGGGAAGAGGACCACACGTGGACTGCTCAGCGCGTGGTGATATCAGGGGCCTGCAGTGAGTGGTGATATCAGGAATGAAGTGAGTGGTGATATCAGAGGAATAAAGTGAGTGGTGATATCAGAGGAATAAAGTGAGTGGTGATATCAGAGGAATGAAGTGAGTGGTGATATCAGGGGGCCAGCAGGGGATGTTGATATCAGGAGCCTGCTTCCATTGGCTATATCACGATCCTGCAGGCAGTGCTGATATCTGGGACGTGCAGTGAGTGTTGATATCAGGGACCTGCACAGCGAGTGGTGATATCCGGGGCCTGCAGTGAGTGGTGATATCAGGGGCCAGCAGGGGATGTTGATATCAGGAGCCTGTATCTATTGGTGATATCAGTGCTGATATCTGGGACGTGTCTTGAGTGTTGATATCAGGGACCTGCACAGCGAGTGGTGTTATCAGGGACCTGCAGTGAGTAGCGATATCAGGGGCCAGCAGGTAGTGGTGATATCAGGGGCCTGCAGTGAGTGGTGATACCAGGGACCTACGGGGAATGGTGCTATCAGAGCCCTGCAGGTAGTGTTGATATCCAGGACCTGCAGCTTGAGGTGATATCAGGGACCTGCAGTGGTTAGTGTTATCAGGGGACTGCAGTGAGTGGTGATATCATGAACCTGCAGTTACTTGTGTTTCCAGGGACCTACAGTGACTGTTGATATCAGGGACCTGCAGCAAGTGGTGATATCAGGGGCCTGCAGTGAGTGGTGATATCAAGGGCCTGCAGTGAATGTTGATATCAGGAACGTGCAGTTACTCGTGTTTCCAGGGACCTACAGTGACTGTTGATATCAGGGACCTGCAGCGAGTGTTGATATCAGGGACCTGCAGTGAGTGTTGATATCAAGGGCCTGCAGTGAGCTTTAATATCAGGGATCTGCAGTGAGTGTTGATATCAAAGGCCTGCAGTGAATGTTGATATCAGGAACGTGCAGTTACTTGTGTTTCCAGGGACCTACAGTGAGTTGAGACATCAGGGTCCTTGTGGTGAGTGTTGTGAGCTGAATTAAGTAGTGAGAGCAGGAGGCCTGCAGCAAGAGCCGAGATCGTGACCTGGAGTGAGTGATGTGATTGGTGGTCCATAGTGACTAGTGAGATTAGGGGCATTCAGTGAGTGTTGAATTCAAGCGCCCTGCAGTGGTTGGCGTGATCAGGGGTCCACCGTGGCTGGTGAGGTCAGAGGCTTGCAGTGAGTGCTAGTGTCAGCTGGACCTGAGTGGTAATTCAGGAGCCTTGTAACCTGTATATTTTAGACAGGAGAAACAGTGCACACCTATTGCAGACTGGCACTTTCCTTATGATAAATATTTTCAAACAAACACTCCAATATGTTCTTTGCGATTGCTACTCCATTTTTTATTTTTCATCCTTTTGCAAAGTTTGTACCAGTATCAATTCATACCACACATTTATTTTCAAATTGCAAAAACTTATAGTGGCAGAATTAAGAAAAGTGGCGCTGCATCCAATGTAGCGCCATTTTTCTTGCGCTCATTAGCGTCCCCCTAACGCCACCACGTGTGCGCCGTATTTAAGATACGGTGCACCATGGTGGTAGTTAGGGAACTAGCGTCAACATTTTTGATGCTAGTTTTGTGCTTTGCAGGATTAGCGTCAAAGCTGCAAAAGCACATTGAGGCCCATTATAAATAATGGTGTGCCTCCTTTTAACGCCTGCTCTGTGCAGGTGTTAAAAATGAAGCAAAAAATGGCTCAAAGAAATCTTTTAGATTTCTTTGCTCCATTTTTCGCCCCCCCTAATGGGGAAACGCCCCTCTTGCATACATTATGCCTGGCGCAGGAAAAATGTGGCGCAAGGGGTTACAAAGTGGCGCAATGCATGCGTTGCGCTACTTTGTAAATCTGGCGCAGCGATTTTGGCTTTGTTGGGCCATATCAGTGTGAAACAAAATTACGCTAATATGGGCCTTAGTTCAGTAGTTCGTAAATTCATACGGTACTTGCTCTCCATATGTTAAATTCCTATACTCGATGCATTTCACACCACTTGCTCTTCATCAAGCGTAAATCTAAGTAAGCGAAAGCAACCCCAGCAGAAAAACACAGATTTTTTTTCCTCACAGTTCTGTGTCATGCAGGGATAAGTAACAATGTTTCTATTCTTTGCAGGTCTTAAAAACACAATTGGGACATTTTTGACATGGAGAACGGCTGCCATGCTAATGTGTATCACTGCAGGTGGTCATTGCTAACGTTTATGTAAACATAATTACAAAGCAACAGTAATGTATGCATATATATATATATATTTTTTTTAAATGTGTTTTTCTTGTTGTTTCAACAGTAAAGAAAAAACTTAAAAGTTACAGTTGTACTCCAGGTTGTAGGATTATACAATTTCTTTTTTTTTCCTGCTCCAATACAGATTCCTCTTTATCCATGCACACTTAGCGATCTAGATACTATTATGCATTTGAGTGAAGAGTTTGGAAATATAGTGTTCACTGGGAGTACAATAAAAGCATAACATGAAAAATAATAAACAAAAGGTTGAGAGTAAAGAGAGAGAAGACAAAGATAAGGTTGGGATCGGGGCGAGCGCGCGGGGGAGGGGGAAGAGGCAGGCGGGCGATGGAAGGAGGACGTGGCCAACCACATCTGGTCAACAGAGCCCTCGATGGATCTGGAGCTGTACGATATATGCTCGTGTTCCGGCAACAAACCGGGGTGAGCATGGGGGCCCAGCTTTTGTCTATGCCCGGGAAGGGGAGACGGCAGGACAGTCGCCCAGGCGGAGGGAAGCCACGACAGTGGATCCGACCAGGGTGATCAGTGTGCCCATGTGCATTCCCTCCTTTAATTAGCTCGTTGCCGGTCAGCATCTGTTGCTTATTGTGTACTGTGTCTCGTAATGTATGCATATATAGCATCAAATTTGTCTCACTATGAACTGGCAAACAAATGTATTATTCAGCTTTTGTAGGCAACATAACTGCATTAGAAATGATTTCACACAGAATGGAAAATGACATGTGGACTGGAAACACCTTTTGTCATTTCCTGAATAACAGGCCCTTTTCCTCAGCAGCTGGAGAGCTGTGGATGCAGGGTTACGTGAGAACACAGCAGGGCAATGCTGTGGGGATGTGTCCCCTGCTGCTGCCCTGGCCTTAGTAGCTCTGTTCTTCTGTGACAGGACTGGTTGACTTCTATGGAAGGTAGCTGGTGTCTGACAGCAGGGTCCTTCTTAAAGATATGGAGGCATATTTCCAAGCTCCTAGCGCCACCTTGTGCCACCAAGCAGAATTTTTTTTACGCTAAGGTGACTTTTACCTGCGCCATATTTACAAAGTGGCACAATGCCCGCATTGCACCACTTTGTAACCCCTTGCACCTACATGCGTCAGGTATAATGTATGCAAGGGGGGGCGTTCCGACGCAAGGAGACCCACAAAAATGATGCAGTGAAATTTACAACATTGCACTGCACCATTCTTTCCTGCTCAGAGCAGGCGTTAAAAGGACACACCCATTTTAAACAATGGGCCTCCCTGTGCTTTGCTGCACTAGCGTCAAAATGTTTGACGCTATTGTCCTAATGACTGTCATGGTGCGCCACATTGTAAATACGGTACATCCATAGTGTCGCTAGGTGGGGCAGGGGGACACAAGAAAAGTGGCACATCGGGACCCATGCACTACTTTCTTGTAAACATGCCCCATGGTGTACTGTCTCACTGTGTGTCCTGGCACACCTTTATGTGTGTTGTATAACTGTAAACCCACACTTGTAGTGAGAATGGAGGATTATTGAACAATGGACTGACTGTTTCAAGCCGCTGGCCACCCTTTCACATTTTAAAGGGAGGCAGAGATTCCCCTGTAGGTGGGTGTGGTGAGTGACTGGATCTGCCATATCACCCTCACAAGGGGTGCCCGTGGGGGTACACTGACTGCGCTCTTCCTTTATGTGGTGCACAGTCAATGATCCTCTCATGTCCTCTTTGCCATCTAACCCCGGTTGGTTATATGGCGCGGGAGCAAAGGCAAAGACTATGTATACTATGGCCCCAGCTGCATAAAGTAATGAGTGACTTTTAGATGCAATTCTTTAATGATTCCCAGGGTCCTCACCTTGTCTGCACCCCCAGAGATAAGCAGGCCTTGTTGAGGCATAAGGGGACCATGATGGGACCTTTGTGGTAGTATACAACATCAGCATAGCAGTAGTATGAATGCTATGCTGATGTTCTGCTATGGCCAAGGACGTTGTAAATTAGGAGGTTAGTCTCAAGGTGGCAGTGGTTGGGCATAGATTTGGGATTTAAGTCGTAATTCCTTCTTTTACCTTTATTTTTATTCATTATGCAGATCAGTGGTGGCCTCTCATTAGACACAGAGGAGAACCACACTATTGGAAACCAAAACCCAAGAAGAACTAGAAACCAAATAAACAGATGAATCCTGTTCTCAAACCCGCTCACTAGTCCAGCAATGTCAATGATGGTTTAGCCATTACTATCTCCTCCTTTGTTGCCTGAGCCACTAAAGGTACTGAAGTTGGTAACTTTAACATTTGGGAAGTTTGCCCACTCCATCCTAGAGGTTCTGCGTTCATTTTATCCAAGAAGACCACTCGTCTGCCCAGGTTGACAGCCATACCAAGGATCTGGTTGACTCCTCTTCTCAGGATTTCATTAACATTCTAAATTGCATTTGGTGTCCTTAGAGGAATCAAGCCGCAATTCCCTTCATCCTCAGCTCTTAAACTTCTTTTAACTTTACAGCGGCCTAGCAAGTTTGCCAGCTGCCATGGTTCACATGATCTCCTGCTCATCTGGCTACAAAGTTTGCTAAACTTTTCTCTTGTCTATTCGCTTGCCACGATGATCTTGCCTCTTAAAAGTTTGGCTTGAACTATCCTACATTTTTTGCACCTTGGTTCTCGGAGGAACTTGCTGTCTTAAAACCTTCTGAGCTCTACAAGCCCTGCAGCTATCATTTTAATTGCAGCTCGTTTTTTCACAAATTGCACTTTTGTGAAATGATTTTTCATGTGGGCCTGGGTAAAAGTTTCAATTACATAGCATAATTGCATGGCATAATTACCATAGCATAATTGTGGGAATTGTGCACACGCTTGTAACACAAAATTCTTGAAATTACACCATTACAATAATTTGAGTAGAGTTCGCAGAACAAAAATTTACCGCAACTGCACGGAAACAACTAAAAGAGAGTGGGTGTTCGTGGTGCATCCTCGTGTAATTTTGTGTAATTTTGCTGTCATTTCTCATAGTTATGCAAAAGCAAATTATGCAAATTTCGCACACCACTAATTTTATGGTCTGTAGTTCATACTATCAAAAGCTAATCTGCCAAGCATGGCCAGTTTTTAATCCAGCCAAAATAGCCGCAATCCCCAGAGAAACAAAACATTCATACCTTTCTTTCCTTATGTTTGTAAGGACTTGTCATGCTTTTAGTATGAAAGAATTGAAACTAGTGGGACATCCTTTTCACCATCTTCTGTGCTACCATTGTTCCATTGGTCTGAAGCTTGCCCTCTTCTTGAGTCCATTATACTTCTCATGGAACTGAATATAATCTCTAGATTATATATGATTAAATCGTGTTCCCTGCTAGTCCCTGTGTTCTTTCACCACCAGAAATATTATCCCCACCGTGGCTCCTCTCTTTGGTCGTTTCCTCGCTCTATCGCTCTCACTTGGCACTGTCTCCCTTTCACTTAAGGAAGCTACTGTTGACTTCCGGTACAGAAAAACCTACAGCTGACCCCAAAACGCAGAGCATTTTTCACCCCATAATTACTACCAATCAAAGCCAAGATAATTGAAAATGCTGTCATAAGGGCCTGATTTAGAGTTTGTCAGCCGTATTATAATCCCATTATAGCCCATGGAGATCGTAATACAGTGGACGGGATATCCACCACGTTTGTGACGGAGAAACCTATCTGCCAAACTCTAAATCAGGCCCTAACTCTTTAACTTTCAAGAGACCATTGGTTTACTTGACGTGATCAATATGGCTTTCAGTGCAGCCATCGATAACATAGCTGGTGTTTTTCAGTTCCATCAGCTGCCTTTGACACCATCAACTACTTGTGGTTCCACTGGATGGAAATAAGGTTCCTTACCCTGGACTGGCTCTGAACCTATATTATCTCAGGAACTACACAGCTGCCTTACTCCTCTTACCGTGCTCTGCAAAGTGGGGTCCTCCAAGATTCAACACTCAGCCTTCTTTTTTTTAAATATATTTGATTCCTCTAGCCTCATAAGGGCTTGAAGATTCACATCCTATGTTTATACAAATAATGACTAGGGTTGAGATGACCTCTGGCCTTCACATCTGCAACTTCCATGACTGTATGACCAAGGTAGATCTTGGATATTCAACAACCACCTCAAGTTAAACTGCGACAAAAAAAGATGTGTTGGTTCTAGTCACTTCTTCCACCGTAGGGTCCAACATCTGGCGGGCATCTTCCAGAGGGTTTCACCCTTCTCTGCCAGCAAACGTTAGAAGCATGAGTTGTTTTTGATAATGAATTACCACTCTCTCCCTCATGTCAACAAAGTGACCTTCAACTAATATATTGTGTAAAAGACCTTATGGCATATCACTCCCATTCTCAATTTGGAGACCAAGGGCCTCATTACGAGTGTGGTGGTCCTAGGACCGCCACACTCACCTTGACGTTCCAACCACCACACTTCAGGCGGTCTGACTGCCCAATTACAACTGTGGCAGGCGGACCAGGAAAGGGACCTCTGTCCCTGCTAGGAACATGATTCCAGACGGCAGTCAGAGTTGTACTCAGCCAAGGCAGCGCTGAATTCAGCGCCACCTAGCAGTTTACAATTCCCCTCACCGCCAGCCTTTCCATGGCAGTCTGATGGGCATGGAAAGACTGGTGGTGAGGGTGAGCTGGAGCCACGGGGGGGTCCCTGCACTGCCCATGCACGTGGCATGGGCAGTGCAGGCCCCCCTTCCCAGCACCATCAAAATGTGCACTGCCTGCTTTGCAGACAGTGAGCATTCCTAGGGTGCTAGTTGGCCCCCTCTGTGCGACAAGATAGCACTCATCTGTTCCTGCTGGTCTGACTGGCAGCAGCACTCTATTGCAATGTTCCTGCCGGTCAGACCAGTGGGAGAATTGTAATAGGGCAGGGGCGGTGCCACCGCCATAGCAGTGGTTTCATCCCCGCAAGTTTGGCGGTCCTCCGGTCAGACCGCCGCTTTTCTGACAGTCTGACTGCCAGATTAGGATCCTGGTAGTTGGACGGGTTGGAGACTGCTGCCTCCACCGGGATCCCGACAGGTTGGTGGCGGTGAAAGTCTTGGTCAGCCACAGCAGAGCCAAGTTCAGCACCGCCGTGCTGATCATGTCTTCACTTTCCGCCAGCCTTTTCATGGCGGGATCCCCGCCAATGAAAGGCTGGTGGAAAGCCAGTGCTGGTGACTACAGAGGGACCCTGCACTGCTTACGACAGGGCCCCTCTGCCAGCACCCTCGGACTGTCTGCTATTGCAGAGAGTGAGCATTCTGAGGGTGCTTGTGTGCGACGGTATTGGCCTCAGCGAGGTTAATGACACCGCTGTGTTTCCATCTGGCTAACCAGCAGAAACATCGTAATACAACATTTCCGCCAGGCAGCCCGGTGGAAACATCGTAATATGACCGGGGTGAGGCCGCCGGCTTGACGGCAGCCTTACTCCCACTGTACTGGCCGTCTCGGCGGCAATTCCACTGAGATCGTAATGAGGCCTTAATATTTTGCAATCTTGTTTCACTTGGTATTTATTTAATATGTTTAGTATGATTTCAGTTTTTGCAGGTTGTTGGGCTTGCAAGGAAGCAAGAAGGGAAGTGTTTTTACTATTTTTTGTGTTTTTACTTGATAAATAATGTTTAATTTATTTTAAAAAATACAATTTTTGGATTCTTTGAGTGAAAGTAGTTGTTTATAAAAATCAGTAAAATTTGTTGTGTATTTGTAAGTTGAGACTTTGGAAAAAATATTTTTATTATGTTTTTCTCTAACATTTTCCAAACTGTTGCTTAGGTTAGAGTGGGAAGAATACATTTGACTCCTGTAAAGTCCAAAGCTTTTCCTATTACTGCTTAGGTTGGAGTGAGAATGGGAAGTCTGACCCTTCCTCCTCCAAATGTCAATTCTTCCCTTATTGATGGATAGATTGGGGTGGGAATAGTAAATCTGAGCCCTTTAAAATACAACATTTTCATCAATGTTGCTTGGATTGGAGTGGAAATAGTAAATCTACCCCTTCATGCCCAAATTTCAACCCTTTCCTTACTGTTGCTTAGTTTGGAGTTGGAAAAGTAAATCTGAACACACCCAAATGGAGTGGGAATAGTACATTTTATTCCTCCAGATGTAAACATTGTTGGATATTTTTTATGCTGATGTTGGAATTGTAATTTTGTTCTATTTATATTTGTGTTTTAATTTTTACTTTAATGCAGTTTGTCTGTTTGATATTTATTTTACATGTTTATGTTTATTCGTTTGGATGAAGAACTGTTAGTATTTTCCTTTTTTGTTGAAGATGTACATATTTTCATTGATGTTCTCATTTTTTGTGTTATTATAGTCTTATAGCCAATATAGCTGGCTATAGCGGCCATTAACGGCCTACTCCAGTGTTAAAGGCCTGAGCCAAAGGCTAGGGCCTTTGACTAGGGAGCGGGCCTATACTGCTGAAACTATATAAGGCAATTAGAACATTCCACCTCATGAGGGCAGAATGTTCTAATTAAAAAACACAAAGGCCCCGATTAAGAGTCTGGTGATCACTAGATCTCCAGACTCGCGGTGGCGGTCAGACCGCCGCCAATGCGGCAGTCCGAGCACCATATTAAGACTACGGTAGTCGTGTGGCGGTGGGACCACCAGCACAGCCAGGACCAGAGATCCCAGAGGTCTGGCGGTTGCAGTGGTCCTAATCCGATAGGACAGCGCTGCAAGCAGCGCTGCCCTGGGGATTACGACCTCATTCTCCGCCAGCGATTTCATAGCGGTAGCACCGCCATGAAAAGGCTGGCAGAGAATGGGGGGGCCCCTGCACTACCCATGAACTTAGCATGGGTAGTGCAGGGGTCCCCCTGACCCAGCTAGCTCCCTTGCAATGATCACTGTCTGCTTTGCTGGTACTGCTGCTGGTGCACGCTGCAGAGACCATGCTTTTGGGTGTTTCCCGCTAGACCAGGTTTCCGCCCGCTGACCTAACGGGAAACTCTTAATGGGCCCGGAGGGGAGGTAGCTACAATGGCGGCAACCTCCCCATCGGAAGTTCGACGGACGTCTAAACCATCCGCCGAACTCGTAATGAGGCCCAAAGAGCTGTCAGAGCCTGAGGGGGTTGAAATCACCCCAGGGCTCCGAAGCCTTTGTTTCACAGCTCATGATGTGAATGTTCTACAGCTAACAATGCACGCAGGGCCACGGCTGTTAGCTGTTGAACATTCAAAGCAAGAGCTGTGAAAGGGGCTGAAGTTAGTCCCTGGTTGTCCTATGGCTCGGCTAAACAGTTTTTTCTTGTTGAGCCGGGCCAGGGAGATCCAGGAGCTGAGCAGCATTCTCCTCCCTCTTTCCAAGGCTCAAGTGATTATGTGACCTTTGGGAGGAGGAAGTGGGGAGGCTCTGATGTGCCCTGCACCACAGCCTCTGCCTTTCACCTTCCCTTGCCCACTCCATACATTTGGAGAGACAGGGGAAAGAGAAGGGCAGAAAATTTTAGCTATGTTTTTTTTTTTTTTTTTAGATATTTTTGTAATTTTGTTTTACTCAATTATTTTTATTGTAATTGTATACTTTTATATTTTGTAACTTGTTTTGTGTAATATTAATTCTTGTAATGTATTTGTTAGATTTAATTCTATTATATAATGTTAATATGCATTCAATTATTTTATAATATATGCATATTCATGTTCTTTAATTGTAAATATTGTGTAATATTTAAAAAACCAAACTCCATGTATTTACATTTATTTATAAGTATATATTTGTCTTTCTTTTAAGTATTATATGTTTTATTTTTAGTATATTTATTTTTATATTTGTATTTTATTTACACATATTTTAATGTTAAAAGGATATATATGTACTATTTTTAAGTTATTTTTTAAAGGTATAATTGTAAATATTTTTAAATATGTATATCGACCTATGTAACGTTGCTATTTAGGACTCCAATATTTTGCAAATTATATTTTGGTACTTTTGTGAGTGAAGCTGATATTTAGGACCACAATATTTTTGTATCACAATAATTTTGACATCAATATTATGTTATTGAAGCTTCTGAATAATAAGGGCTGCCAGTGAACAACAGGGTTATCTTTACATTTCTTTACATTCAGAGTGGTGCATCACATTGGTCCCCTGTAACGTGATGCTCAATTTAAGGTCTACACTACGCCTGTGCCTAGTCTTTATTAGTATAATAGTTTTCAGAGTCATTCCATTACCTGCATGTGCGTATTCACAATTTCATTGTGTGCTTGATGCTTGTTTGGAGTATTTTGGCGTACACATGTGCCACACAGCAGAGTTGCAATACTTGTCGCACTTGAATACGTTTTTCATTGGTTTTTGAATTTTGAGGATCAATCGCACCCCTTTTTGTTGCAAACAGATGATTAAAAATAAAAAGCAAAAAAACTTTATAAATAAAAATGTGGCAGATTACAGATTTTTGAACAGGAAATATAATTATGTGAAATACATAAATTCTTCTTATTATTCTAAAGTTGGGCTAAGATTATGGATATGATTGCAGTGCAGATCTAGGTTTGGCTAGGGTTAGGTTCAGGGTTAGGTGTATGGATAGGTTAGGTTTCCGGCTAGGGTGGGAGTTAAGAGCTAGGTTTAGGACTAGTGTTATGTCTATGTTAGAGCTCAGACCTAAATTTAGGCTAGGGTAAGGTTGCCCTTATATTTTTAGTCTATGTTATGTATGTTATCATCATATTATGTACATTTATATGGTATATGGTATACAGTTCAATCAATCAATCAGCCAATCCGATGAGCATGTTTTGCATGTTGATGCGTTCTCACTTCAAGCACGGGGGGCAGGCTGCTAAAAAACAGTGAATTGTGATTTATTCATATGAAGAGCAGTCTTCAGTTTCCGGATGGGTCTTTCACCCCTTGGAGGCGCAAAGCGGGGTCCGGGTAGTGTAAAGTGCATGTAGCGAAGGAGGACTAGAGCCAAGAGCCCCACTTCATGTGTGCTTCTGAAAACCAGCAGTGTGTCGCGAAAATATTTGTCAGATTGTTGCTTTTTTGATGATAACTGTCAATGACAAGGGGTGTAGCTTCCTTTGTGCAGCAGGAGTAGTGGCACCTGGGCAGAGAGGCCCGAAGGGCCACCTGAACCCTAATGATTACTGTATTTTATCATTCAGACAGCAGCCAGAGGAACCATCCCGTTCTTGCACTGTGACTCATGGCACACCGGCCACATTACTGTCTGTAACCAAAAAGCCATCTTGGTGAACGTGAGTGAACTAAAGGTAACAGTGAACATTATTATCTATCATTTTGTGGACAACATACACCCTTTGCCCTCCAAAGTCCACAAGACATCTTAGCTCCCTCGTGTCTAGTACTTCTTATGTACCAAACACTAAATTAATATTTAAAAAAACAATGATGGCTACTTTTCCCTGGGGGATATTTTTAGTGATAGCTTGACAGACAATACTGAACATCTCTTTGTTTTCACTTCTCAGAGGAAATGCCCTCCAGTTCCACTGCAAAGTTAAGCTTTCACGCAGAGGTCAGTGGCGCCTCGTGGCAGGGAGAAGGGGTGGGGCGGGGGAGAAATCAAATAAAAGAATAAATATAAAAGAATAACTTACCTTAATGCTGTGCCGCGCTGCTCCATTTCTCCGCCGTCGACTGCAGGAACAGGTTCCCAGCCTGCCATGCGGCCAATCCTGATGCTGCTCAGAGCAACGCCAGGATTGGCTGGGAGCACCCAGCCAGGGCACTCCCAGGCAGACTGGGAGCCTATGCCTGCTCTCTCCAGCCCAGCAACACAGTGCCGGGATGGAGAGAGCCCACTGTGCATGTGTGTTTGGCTGGCCCGAGTCGGCTGGCCAAACACACATGTGCTCTGAGGGAAGTCCCCAGTGCACTTCCCTCAGTGCGTGTCACAGTCTGTGGCCCCGCCCCTTTTAATACAAAACGATATTAAACACAGTTTATTATTGTTTTGTATTAAAGGGTTTGCAGCTGCTGCTGCTGGCTGGGGTAGACGCTCCTCTGTCCTAGCAGGGGAGACGCCCCTGTATTTTACACAAGTGTGAGAAAATCATATGTCATTTTAAGTGAACTCTGTTCAATTATTTTAAGCCAGGTGATGGCAGGAAAACTGTTGGTGCAAGCCTTTATACGTTGTTTTTGTTTGCCTTGCTAACATATAGGCTCTCATTACGAGTTTGGCAGGCGGCGGAGACTGCCCGACAAACTTGTACTGCCATTAGGCCGTCTGTTCGGCCAGAACACCGCTGGCCCAATTAGGAGCTCACTGCAGGGCCGGTGGGCGGGAACAGCTCTGAGATGAACAGGGCCTTAACATTGACGCCAATGTGGCGATGCGGCGGATGCAGCAGCATCCGTCGTGTTTTCCACTGGAAAGCGCAACAGGGCTGTCTATTGGGGCCCCTGCACTGCCTATGCCAAGCAAAGGCTGGCGGAAAGGGGACATTTAATCCCAGGGCAGCGCTGCAAGCCACCCTGACAGATTACAATTGCCAAGACCGCTAGGCTGTCGACTGGCGGCAATCTGGCGGTGCCAGCGGTCCGACCGTGGCGCTTTTTGCCATGGTTGTGATGTCGCGGTTGGACCGCCACTTTGGTGACCGCCTGAGTCATAATGAGGCACATAGTACGTTTCATAAGATTTGTGGGATATGCCAGTGTGTCCTTGTAAGTGAAGTCATTAAAGGGAGGGTAGGTACCTGGCGTCCTGGATTTGCTAGAGCAGGCCTGTTTTCTTGCGAAAAATGTCTGCAAGTTTCAGCACATGTCCTGGTTTTCAAGGGGGTAAACATTACAAAAGGAGGAACGTTTTCGTGTATTTTGTTGCCGAATTAACTATTAGCCCTTATCAGAAAGCAATTTAGTTAGCACAGATAATACTGAGGCCCATATTTATGCTTTTTAGCACCGCATTTGCGTCATTTTTTGACGCAAAAGCGGAGCAAACTTACAAAATATAATTGTATTTTGTAAGTTTGTGCTACTTTTGCATCAAAAAATGACGCAAATGCGGTGCTAAAAAGCATAAATATGGGCCTGAGTGTTAAAGTTGCATTTAATTCCCTATAGTACCGATTACCGTTCCTTCCTTTGTTGGTCTGCTCTGTCAAGTCTTTATATCCCTGTTAGTCAATGCTAAATGATAGTCCTATTTCTATTTTTGTAGACTGTCCCGGTTTTTGTTTTACAAAATCTGGGCACCCTGAAAAAAGAGAAAGACGGAAGCACTGTGACATAGTGGAAAAGCAACAACCTGCAAGCATGAGATGAAAGGGGAAAAGGGTCTGGTAGTTTAAGAATGAAGTGGAATCAGCCTTAGTACGCGGCAGCCTTGGTATTCGGCGACTCAGTGGCGCCTGCAAGGGGCTTCTGTGGCAAATCCAACAGGAGAAACCTATAAACTCGGCTGACTCCTGGGTATAGTATCATGCCACAATATCTCATAAGGTAACATCAAAGAGTGATTTATTATAAGTAACTTAATCACGACAACAAAAGACGATATGGCACCAGAATTTTAAAAAACACATATTTGATAATATCTAAGAAAACGGTTAGAAGCGGGCTTCTGAGCGCCAGTTTAGCCCAGCTCCTATTTTATATACAAGGTAAGCACTGCCTGGTTTACTGCCTTAGCTTCCTTCGCCTTTCGCCAGTTTTCAGTCTTTCGTTTTTCATCCATATTTTAATCTTTGCGCTAAATTCACCTTGGGCATTGTTTTGCAAAAAGAGGAACTTCATTTAATGTCAGCACGGGGTACGAGGAATGTTTGTTTGTTTTTTGTCACAGGCTATTAAGGAACACGTTACATTGAAACGTGTGTACGGCAACGTTGCTCCTTGACCACAAGGTGGCGCAGAAAGATCATTTGCTTTGTAGCTTGTGTTTGATTGGGAGATTTTATTTTGTGGACCTCAGGGTGGCAGTAAGAGACCACTTTCTGTGGCTGTATTAGCTTCGAAAGCCAACTTCAACCTGTGCACGGGTTGGAAGACTCATGACAAATTAAATTAAAGAGAGTGCTTGATGTAACATGACTCAACCGCGGACTAATGTTATTACTATTCCAGACGTCATCCACCAGGCGCTTCAGCGAGCACAAGACTCTGCTCTTCATGAAACCCCTCGGAGGCATATTCTTTCTTGGTCCCTTTTCTCGCTGCAAACCTGCCCTGCGACCTGCACGCGTCCGCTCCCATTTCCCAGCTCTTCACCTGCTGTATTGTATCCCTCTCTACTTGTACACAACTCTTTATTTAGTTACTGTGTAAAAGAAAAAAGTATGTATATATATATATAACTTAGTTGCGGTCACCACTAGTTAATTATAGTTAGGACCTAGTCATTTGAGGAATTTTCACAACATTTTTAAAGAAAATATGACGCTTACTTCAGTGTCTGCCTGGAAAGTTTCGGGTGATCCGTCATCAGGGGTCGATAAGAACAGTGGGTTCCAAATGCATTTTTCCATAGGGATTTTGAATAGGAATAGCGCCCGAACCACTGGATGAAATTTCACCAAATTTGGCAGAAAGGTAACTCTTGGGCCAGATAGCAACCTTTTTGTTATTTGGTGTATATCCATTCAGTAATTTTTGAGAAATTAAGAAAATGCTAATTTGGGATCAAGGAGGCTGTCGTGCTGAGATCTGACTGACTGTCAACACTTCAACAAATTCTAGGAAAAAAACAATGCTAGCTCCTGCAAGACGTGGGGAGCCAGCGGTCCTGTGTCTCTCTCTCTCCCTCTCTCTCTCTCTCTCTCTCTCTCTCTATATATATATATATATATATATATATATATATATATATATATATATATATATTATCTCCTCTCTCTCTCTCTCTCTTTTCTATCCCATAATGGGATGGACAAGAGAGAGCTTGTCATTGCATTGGTCTCTCCGTATAATGACTTCAAAGACTAAAACTAGCAGGCCGGCTATAGTGTTAGTGGCGCTTTGGGTGACAATCATTTTTTGCGCTCCTCCTCGGAATCCCTCACTACCACTGGTCAAAAATGCCCCTCATCCCTCCTTAGCACTAGTAAAGGATGGCTTTACTAATAAAAATGTCTATCTATCCAAATAAACTCTTTCTAGCAACATTAGGAATAGATAATAAAAGACTAGGGGAAAAAAAAACATAACGTCCTAACCTATTTTATACAGTTTGTATGCAGTTCTTTGATGACAGTTGGTAACAGTCACTTTTCTATTTTAGGGTTGTATCTTAAGAACTGAGTTAACAGAAGGATCTCTGTGTCAAAAGCAGTAATCCATTCAGCTATCCACATAATATACAGATCTGTGATCTGCATGATGAGTGTTCTTTGTAGCAGGCATATTAACCCTCTGTGCTACTTTACGGCGAGTCAAAACTGCCACTAGACAAAACTCTGATCTCGCAGTCTCTCTAGCAGGAACATTAATTACATGAGTTGTCTTGACATTCTATTGCTGCCTGAAAGGTGGATGCACAAGGAACTCTGCAGCTGGTGCTTTCAAATAGTTATCACTAAACAAGAACCGCCCCCTAAGGTCAGCACCCCTAGCACCCCCCCCCCCGGGTCAGCACAGATTGCACCGCCCTAAAGCGGGCCCTGAAGATTAGCAAAATATTTGGTACAAATATTATAGTTACGTTTGGATGAGAGCAGAAAAGTCTCGCTTCTGGGATAATGGCCAAAGTCTTGTGCCGTCACTCAGTAGGCTGAAGGTTCAAATCCTAGTATCGCTTGGCAGTGTGTTTGTTTATTTACTAGTGTTTTGACTGTTAAAGCTTCCTAGTGCTGGAACATTCATGTTTCTTGCCAATGACATGCAGGGGTTCACTGTCATAGGTATGTCTGGAAGCATTACATTAAGGCGTCACCTATGGCCTAAAGGTTAAGGCCACAGACTCTTGCACTGAAAGTTGAGGGTTCTGCTCCAGGCGTGTTCGTCGTAATTTTCCTTCTTTAATTTCTTTTAAACTTCAAAGGTTTAAGGTTCATACTGAAAGGTGATCTCACTCTTTTTAACTCACAAAAAGATTTTTCTTTTCAATTTGTCCAGAAATATTTGATTCTACGTTTATCATTCATCAAAGTCTAAAAAACTCTCTAACTCTATCTCTCTCCCTCTCTCTCAGTTTCTCTATTACAATATCTTTCTCCCATTCACACACCAACCCTTACGCAGCCACTCACAGACCCATTCAGACACTCACACATGCACTCACAACCCCACTCAGACCCTTGTGCACCCACTCACAGCTCTACTCAAACCCTTGCCACCCACTCATAGACCTACTCAGACACTCATGCACCTTCTCACAGACCCACTCAGTCTCTAACACACCCAGTCATAGACCCACTGAAACCCTCACACACCCACTTACAGACCCACACAGACACTGACACATGCACCCACAGACCCACTAAGACACTGATGCACCCACTCTCACACCCAGACAGACACTCTCACTGCCACTCTCACACTCGGGTATACCTTCCCTCACCTATTCTCACACCCAGAGAGACAGGCCTTGTCCAATTTCGGCATTTGGTTGGGTGGTTATAGGGGGTTGGCTGCAGAGCCTGACTTCAGGCCAGGCCTTGTAGCCAACCTTTGACAATGTGCAGTGGTGGTTGGATTAATATATAGTAATAAAAATTACTTTATGTTAAAAAAAAAATAGAAATTCACATGTTATAGTTAGAGTTATCTCAAATAACTATAACTCGTGCCCTAAGGTAACAATAACTCTTGCCCTTGCCATGCACTGCTAATTAACCCACAAATTATGACATCTTTGATAACATCATTGATAATATCAATGTAATATTTGCAATAAAACTTTTGACGAAAAAAACTGTGCATGACGGGCATGAGTTATAGTTACCTTCGGGCACGAGTTATAGTTACTTGAGATATCTCTAACTATAACAGGTGAATTTCTATGTTTTTTTACGCTTAAAATGTGAGCCTTACTATAACGTCCCTGTAACCATTGTTTTTTTCGGTGAATTTCTATGTTTATTTTCATTCTATTTCCTAACTATAACGTCCCTGTAACCTTTGTTTTTTTAGTGAATATATATATATATATATATATATATATATATATATATATATATATACACACATATATATGTACATACACTAAAGACATGAGTGGTGGCAGGGTGACAGAAAAGGTTTATGACAGAGTACAGTAGTGTACAGTAGAAATGGAAATAAGGTTATTTACGCAGGCAGAGAGTTAACAATATCCCAGTAAAGGTCAGAAACATTCAAGGCCATATTTATCAGTTTTGAGCCACCCTTGCACCACGCAAGGTAATGCAAGGGTGACGCAAAACCTAGATGAGATTTACCAAGCCATGCAAGCCCACCATTTGTGGCTCTGCAGTGCTTGGTAAAGCTGGAGTAAGATATGGCAGTGCAAGTCGCCACCTTACGTTACTCTGCCCCACTTAGGCATTCCATGGGTGGAGTATGGGGATTCCCACACATCCACCCATGGAGTTTGGTGTATACCCAGATTTACCATGAGCGACAGACCTGGGAATCATCAAAACATTACGTGTTCCCAGGTGAGTTGTAACAAGGAGAAATAGCTTTATTTCACCTCGTTTTTCCTATTTCTACGTGTGCTGCATTCTGCAGGTAGAAAGAGGAAAACCCCCCAGAGGATTGTTTTGGTGCAGAAAGGGGCCACTTGTTGCACAAAAGCAATCCTGCCTGGAATGCAGGGACCCTTGCAGCATGGTGAGGAGAGAGCAGGAATGCACCATATCTTGATAGGAATAATGCATTCCCTGCCCTGTCACTTGACGCAGCGCAGAAAGGTGTCTTGATGTGTTGCGTTGGGTGAAAAACATGCTAAATATAGCAGTGAGCATTACGAGAGATAGTGGACATTGTCCAGATTCAGATGTATGGAACTCACAGTAAGGGGCCAATATAGAGTATAGTGGATGAAGTATTGTCTGTTAAGATGGTGGATGACATTACCTGGCATCCTAAGTATAGTCCACCTAGCAGATGTAAAGTTGTCTGCTGGCTCAGTGGACAACTCTCTACAATGTAGGGAAACACTCACCACGGTTCCTTTCAATGTACAAAAAGTGTGGTGTACATCAACCTTATGTTTTGATGGATGTACACCAAACATTTAAACTTGTTGCTTTTTTTAAAAACAAACTCATAAAATGGGGCTTTGTTTCTGAAAAGCACAAAACAAATGACCATCACACGTTGGGAGTTTACTTCCAGGTTGTAGGGCTCATTATAGTTTGTTTCCTGCCACTCTGGCTGTGATGGAGAGGAAAAAGAAGGCAATACACTGTGTACCCTAAATATGGCAGATGGAGAAATGCTCTTCCTCCAACAGGCCTTCGCTCCACCGGGCCATCGGAGGAAGTATTTATTCTGTGGAGCCAATTGGGGCTCGGTTGACTGAACACTGAAAGTCTACCTGTCTCTAAGTGAGGTGGGCAGACCGAGGGTTTGAGAGGTATACTGTTCTTCAAACTCTAAATTGGGCCCCAAGTGTCTAACAAATGCTGTTTGAGGTGCCCGAGACTTGTGTGGTCTGTTGATATGTCCCAGAATAGCATTGTGTTTTTTGGGGGCATTTCCAGGGAAGGATTTTAATTGTTGAACTCTCACTTCTTCCAGAACTGCACACAAACAATCCCTCGGCATGCAGTTGGCCAAACATTACAATGACCTCCAACATGCTTGAGCCCAAGAAATGCAATGTGGGATGAAGCTATCTGCACTCAGAGGCTCACGCTGCTTTACAACAGCCTAAAGCTGCAGTCTGAGCCACTCTTGTTGGTGTTGGATCATAGTCAGACCTTTTTGAAGCACCAGGATTTTGCAGCTTGTGTTGAGGAGATTCTCCTTTTGGATCACTTAGAGGCCCTGTTACTGCTATTTGCATTGCATAGTTCAATCAGTTCTCCTAAGGCACTGGAATTTGCAACAACTGCCCCAAGATTGCAATAATGAAACACTTAGCGGCGGTTACACGTGCCGAGAGGTCATGCCCCGCAGGAGGATTTCATGTATGAGGAACATTTTTGAAGCCAGATAGCATTTACATTAGCACGGTAAAGTGTAGTTTTGCACCTACATTCTCAGTGAGAGACCTCCACATAAATCACAATTCCATCAATCAACCAGTGCAAATGTCGGGGTTTTAGTCAAAGTTGATCTTAGGGGCTTGAAAAATGCAATGTTATGGAATCTGACCCTGGGCTTTTTCTTGCCGTCCGTTGTTCACCAAAAAAGGCGGCCTTGAGGAGTGGAGGGACGCGTTGCCTACCTTGGAGTCCTAGTTGTTTTATATTGAGGATGTTGTCATTTTCTTTCTTGATGTTATGTAAGATGGTTGCAGGACGTGTCTTGCAGTTGCTAGGTCATAGTGGTGTGGTGGCTCTCTGGCAATCAATTTATTATTACGGCATGGCTGTTTATTCTTTGTCATATAACAGTGTTTTGTATCAGTTGTGATGTGGATATTGTTGTTGATCTTGAGCATGCACTGTGGTGCATAAATGAGCCCTTGAGGAGATGCGTGATCAATGTTGTCTCAATACACAAGTACATACAATGGAGCCTTTTCTTTAATAACTCATGTCATAGGGAAAACAACATTTGGAGACCCTGCAGGGATGTCATCCTAATTAGTGCACATACGTGTCAATACCCCATCCCTAAAATTAGAGTAGGGCATAATATAATCAACAATACAGTCTACGCATAAACTTTCCACACTGTGGTAGGGGTACTAAGTTCTCACATGGAAAAATGCAAATGGAAGTAAACTAAAGCACCAATAAGACCGGTCACTGGATGTTTACCTACTAATGCTTGGCACTTCATCTAGGGGCCACATGTACAAAAATCAGGTTTTGCGACTCACAATTTTCGAGTCGCAAAACCTGATGTCCAACAGTGCCAATGACAATGTTTGTGATTCCCAATGGGGTCACAAATGACCTACCTCATGAATATTCATGAGGTGGGTCACAATTTGCGACCCCATTGGGAATGGCCGCCCTCACAGGGATGGTGGTCTGCTGGAGACAGCAGACCACCATGTCGGTGACTGCTTTTAAATAAAGCAGGTTTTTTTTTCCTTAAAGGAAAACGAGCTTCATTTCAAAATCAAAAATGAAAAGTTTTCTTTTCATTTTTTCAGAGTAGGCAGCGGTCTGTGGGACCACTGCCTGCTCTGAAAAAATATTTTTGCTACCATTCACAAAGGGAAAGGGTTCCCATCGGGACCCCTTCCCGTTTGCGAATGGGTTAGCACCAGTTTGAAACTGGTGCTAACTGCAATTGTTTTGCGACCGCATTCGCGGTCACAAAACAATCATACATACCATCTACATTTGGTATTAGGAAGAGACGCCCTTGTCACGCCCTCTTCCTAATACCAAATCGCAAAACCCAAACTGCGATTTTGTTACAAGTTACCGGATGCCAGTTTGGGCTTTGTACATCCCAAATAGCATTTTTCAAGCTGCAAACAGGCCGATTTGCTGTTTGCGACTTGAAAACTGCTTTGTACATCTGGCCCCTAGTTTTGGTTCCTGGCCTCACACATTCCATGTGTGATTTCAAGGACTACATGTACAATACCCTCTGCTGATACTTCTTTTTCATCCACATCTTTGAGCATAGACCGCAAGGGTGTCGTGATTACAGACCTGACTATCTTATTTGAAACAGTGCAATCCTGTAGGTTTCTGTATCCCGAATCTGCAGACTTTTGTGTAATGGTTTATCTTCCACCCACCAAGTACTTCTTTCTGTGTGAAGGTGCCTTCTGAGTGACTGTGGATATTTAGAGAGAAGGGCGTGATGTGAGCATGTTAGGGAGTGACATCCCTGTCTCCTTGAGGATGAAGCATTTCAGGTTCACGGAGGCGTAACCCCGGATGATCAGTGCATCGCTCTGTCCTGCTTCATCATGCAGGATGCATGTACTTGTCCGGTTTTGTAGCTGTTCATGGAGACTTTTCTGGGCCTTGCCTTGCCTGATGGAGGAATCATTATAGTTGGGGTTACCCGTCGGTGAGAAGTGTGTGTGCAGCACAGATATCAGTCTGGTCTTCGCCAGTGTATTGTTAAGGGTATTTATTAGCACATTCTCATAAGCTGATTGATCATCCTAATTTGATACATTCTGAGCACAGCACATACAATTACTGATTAAATGGTTTTTTTAAAATTCTAAAGAGATGGAGGCAAGTTTCAGAGTGTAAATATAAAGACATAGAATTTGGAAGCTCAGTTGTGGCAATGGAATGGAATGCACTGTTGCCCTGAGACAATGATCTGGATTTAGAGACCCCTAAAAAGGATTGGTGAGCAGAGCACCGACTTCAAGTAGTCTGTACCAAGAAACCTTGAATGCCAGAAAAGTAGGGTTATTCTAGTGAACAGCTTTAGTTACTGCAGTCATAGATCTAAAAATTACTCCTTTGCATTGGTAGCCAATGATGTGACTAGTTTAATATCTTCATATGTTTAGCAACATGCAATCAAATGTGTTGCTACAGTTCGAATGTCTTGATCTTGAAGTAAAATGGAAAGGCGATATGGCGTGTACCCTAGCTGGCAAGAAGGAGTGGATCCACTTGAGCACATGATCAGAAAATCCAATCTCTTCAAGGATATGTTAAGTATGGTGTGGTTGATGGTATTGAATGAAGTTGAAACTACTTCTAGATCAGTTTAACAGTTTACATAGCACTCTACATAGTTTGTCTAATATTGAAATCATCACAATTACAGTGCTGTGGTCACTGTGAGTGAAGTTCAATCAACTTAAGAGAAATGGAAGAGTTGGGGGAGGAGGAATTTAGATTGTTGGCCTTGACTATCTCTTCTGTCAGTCTGGCCCAGACAGGGAATACACACGCAGGCAGAGTCACAGAGTGGTTTAAACAAGAAAATGCCCACTTTCTATAAGTGGCAGTTTCAAACAGACAATTTAAAAAACAACTTTACCAAAAGGTGTATTTTTGAATTGAGTTCAGGGACCCCAAACTCCAGAACACTATCTGCTCTCAAAGGTAAACTAAACTTAAAAGGTATTTAAAGACAGCCCCCATGTTAACCTATGAGAGAGGTAGGCCTTGCAACAGTGAACACCAAACTTGGCAGTATTTTACTGTTAGGACATGTAAAACACATCAGTACATGTCCCACCTTTAACATACACTGCACCCTGCCCATGGGGCTACCTAGGACCTTCCTAAGGGGTACCTTACATGTATAAAAAGGGAAGGTTTGGGCCTGGCAAGTGGGTACACTTGCCAGGTCGAATTGGCAGTTTAAAACTGCACATACAGACACTGCTGTGGGAAGTCTGAGCCATGTTTACAGGGCTTCTCATGCAGGTGGCACCACCGGTGCTGCAGACCCACTAGTAGCATTTGATTTACAGGCCCTGGGCACCCCTAGTGCACTTTACTAGGAACTTACTAGTAAATCAAATATGCCAATCATGGAAAAACCAATTACACATACACTTTACACATGGAACACTTGCACTATAGCACTGGTCAGAAGTGGTAAGTGCCCAGAGCAACAAAAACAGCAAAACAGAGTCCAGCACACAGTGAAAACATAGGAAGCAGAGGCAAAAAAATGACAGGGGGGACCACGCCAAGGATGCCAGGTCTAACAGTAACCAATCCCTGAGAAAAGGGATAGTACCTCCAGCCTGGAAAAAGGCTATGGTATCCCTGTTACTGAAAAAACACAAAAGCAGATATAAATGAGCTTAGTAACTATCATCCAATTTCACAGCTCCCTTACCCAATAAAATATTTGAAAAGTACATTAGTAAAAAACTAGCTAGCTACCTTGTAAATAACAATATCATGGATGCTAAACAAATGGGCTTTAGGCCAGCACACGGAACAGAGTCAGCCCTTAATATGGCTCTGGGTAGACTAGGGATGATAGTAGACAATGGTCAAGCTGCAGTGCTGATTTTACTCTATGCAAAAGAACAGATGATGGATGGAATGCGGAACCAATCAAAACATTCACCCCCAGTCACAGATCTGGGTTTAATCCATCAGTTTTTTTGCTTGCCATGCCATTCCAGTTTGGACCCAGCCATATGCAAATCAGCCTTGACCCATGTCCCCATGGAAACAGTGCAGCCTGAACTTCCAGGCTAGGTCCTCCCTGAACCAGAAACAAGCATCCTGGGACCGGTTTCGGAGTCACACCCCTCTTCAGCCAGCCTAGCTTGAATTTGGTGTCATAGCGGGCACGCGACCCACGCCTGGGCATGTGGAAAAGAACAATGGATTAATCCAAGATCTGTGACTGGGGATGGGTTTTTGAAAAGTTTCAGCACTCCATCCATAATCTTTTTGTTTTGCTAAAGTGCTTTTACTCTATCTGTCAGCTGCATTTGACACTGAACCATCAAACACTGATCTTGAGATTGAAGGTCACAGCAGTAGGAGGTACTCTTCTGGGATGGATTGAATCCCATCTGTCTGATAGGTCCCAAGCTATCTCCCTCCCACCCTCAAAATTTAGGAAATTGAATCATGTGGTGCCTCAAGGCTCAGCACTGAGCCCTATTCTTTATAATGTATAGCTGCAGCCACGGTTGACTCTTATCGGATCTCATAGATTGTCGTTTGTGAATTATGCACATGATACACAGCTAATTCTAGCTTTGGATAAGAATGTCTATATCCCAGTAGTTAGACTGCATAGCTGTTTAAAGGAGGTGGCAAGCGATTGGTGTTGAATAAATCCAGGTATGATTCCTTAAAGTCTGCCTTGAAAGAATTACATTAGTTGCCAGTTAAAGAAAGAATAATGTACAAATCCATGGTTATAGTTTACAAAGCCTTGAACTCATAAGGCCTACTGGCACCACAAAAATATTTTAGTCACTAAAGGCCTCAAAGGCACCAGCATTCATCTGCAGCCAACTTAGTCAGTCTCCCGGAATTCAGGAGAATGAGGACAGAGGAGATAATTCCAGGTTAGGGCAGCCCAACTATGGAATGAACTCCTAGCTCACCTCAGGACCACCATGTATCTTGCTAGCCTTTAGGAAGGACTTGAAGATCTGGCCTTTACCAAAATAATTACCAGGTGGTGGTGCCTTCACAATGACTAATTGGGAGAGCAGAATGCAAGGAGATGCAGTGTTGAAGGAGGTTGTTCTCCTTGTAATAAAGGGTGCACATCGAGAAAGTGGGGTAGCTCCCCTAGTTAGACCATTCATCAAAGTCCTTGATGAATTAACAATATGTGTTGACAAGTTGATTATGTGTAGCAGTACATTTGTGCCTCCTGAAATCATTTGGGGAAGCGTTATATAAGCAGTTTATGAAGGGTACCTTGGTCAGACCCCTTAAAAGGAGAATAAAACAAAAATGTTGTGGCCAGAGATCGGTGACCAAAAAAGTAAATGGTTTGAGTGATTCAGTAAATGCAAGGCAGGCAAAAAAAACTTAAAATATATACACAGTCTGAAATGGTTAACATGCATGATATTAGTAAGACATGGAATAGTGTGTGCTTGGACTTCATAGGACCATTAGCTGGGGTGAGGAGTCACTTAGGTCTGCTCTAGTTTTAGTAGATGTTCACTCAATATGATTGGTTGTCAAATTCATGAAGGAGATAAATACAATATATATAATCAGTGTTGGAAGAAGTTATTAGGGAAGACAGTGTTCCCTTTTTGATGATCACTGACAGTGGCACAGAACTTACTTCACAGGACGTGAAGATGGTCTTATACATGTGTGGTATCGAACATATTCACACGGTCCTGCATAACCCCAGTCTAACGGCATGGCAGAGCGAGCCAAAAGGTTAGTCAAAGGTGGCATTTAAATAACATTACTGAATGGTAAAAATGTTGTGGGTCGGTTGATTGTCACATCTCACAATGGAAAACTGTGTAATAAAAGTACCAATTCGTTCCAGCGTGGTTGCAGCAACGTGAGTTCGGTGAAAATATTAAAGTGAATGAAAGGATTGATTGGGGGGGGTGTTGAGGTCGAAGAACTGGTTAGCAAACCTGGATGTGTTGATGTGGAATTAGCCAAATTATGTGTCCTTTCAGAAGAAAAGAGGTCCATGATTGGTACGTTGTTCTGGGCAAAAAATGACAAATGCAGAGTGGCAGTTTATCAGAAGAAGGATTCAAGTGAAAAGAGTGTGGGAAGTAATGAATGTCGAGGTTTCACGCTGATAGGGGACAAGCATTTGAGCGCTCATACAGTTTAACAAAGCAGCATTGTTGACAAGCAGTTACCACTATGGCATACAACTCGTTCAAAGTTATCGGATGAATGATAGTCCTGTTAGCCTTCTAAGCATCTGAGCCTTATTAGGGGAATCTGTTGTTATGCGCAGGCCCTTAAATTAACACAAGGGCTGCATCAACCTCTGGTTGGCCAACTCATCACCCTAAAATGTTGTGAATGTGAGCTACTGACACCAAAGTATAAGTTAATACAGACTTTATTTTTGGATGCCGGTTCGAACGTGATCCTCTGTTGCCAGCAAGCAATGTACTGTCTTGGCTGGTACACCAGGCTCATAGGCAGACAATAGAACACAGTCGATGAACAATTTCTATTCATGCCTTGAAGGCATAACAAAAAGCCTTCATGCAAAACATACAAGTATATCTAAAATTAAGTAAAACGAGACTAAATGCCAGGCACTGGACCAGATTGGTTCTAGGTGCAGAATTACTAAGTGCTAGAGAGACTATATTAACGTTTTACATTGATTCATGGACCCTAATCCTAAAATCACCCTTGAGTCTTGCGTGAAGACATACCCTTTAGGTTATAGATTAATCTAGAGAAGCACAGATGTACACATCGTTGATGGAAGATACGATGAGCAGACTTTTTTCAGACTCAGGCTGGTCCAGAGGCGCCATGGAGCTATTACCAGTAGCAGTGATTGTATGCTCGGCGCCTGGGCGATGGTTTTCAGCTTGGTTTATACAGAGATACAGTGAAAAGCAATGCAGCACGTTGTAAATACTCATGTTTAAAAATAGTTCATTATGAGTCGTGAATGATGGCACACGTTTCTCTCATTATTCCAGGGACTGCTATTCTTTCATGTTTTCGCTCTGGGGGTGACATCAGTCTCTTGTTCTGCGGCCTTTGAACAATGATAATTAGACGATGAAAACGTGTGGCTTTACGACCTAAAGATGTACATTAATTACTCCTAAGTGGTTGTCATCCCTTGTCCTGTTATTCAGGCAGAGGGCAGAAGAGATTGCATGTTTCATATTTTTTTTGGGGGGGGAAAGGTTCTTCATATTTTTTTTGGGGGGGAAAGGTTCACAGTTGGTTGACAACGGTTACTTGTAGCTAACTTATTCATATCTGCTGGTCGCCTGAAGGAGTTTACCAAATAATATTTTATATTTCACTGAAAGGCATGTAGATATATATATTCGCTACTGGCGGTCACCAGTAGGTAGTTATAGTTGGGACCATGTTTCCATAAGAAAAGCGTTTTTTGACTTGCCCTTATCTTTGGCGCAGTTTGACGGATCTTCACAAAGTTTTCCCAAAAATAAAGTTTGTCAGTGATTCTTGTTGCACATGAAATGTTTTGGGGTGATCCCTCAAGCGAGGGCCGGGGAAAAGGGAGGGTAAAAAAAAGTGCATTTCTCATGTTAATTCCCACATGAGTTTTGAACACGACTAAAGCCCGAACCGCTGGACGGAAATACACCAAATATGTCAGAAAGCTAGATTTTGTTCCATAGATTGTGCTT
The DNA here is from genome assembly GCF_031143425.1 of Pleurodeles waltl. Classification (NCBI taxonomy): domain Eukaryota; kingdom Metazoa; phylum Chordata; class Amphibia; order Caudata; family Salamandridae; genus Pleurodeles; species Pleurodeles waltl. The sequence goes on along the minus strand of NC_090441.1, from coordinate 150,339,242 downwards.
TTTGTTATTTGGTGTAAATGCATTCAGTAGCTTTTAAGATATTAAAGGGAAAATAAATTTGTGTATACAGGGCCGTGAATCAGTTGCAATGTTTTTGTGATTATCGCAGCAAATTTGCAAATACGTGTGCCAACAGGAATACTGTGATTGGCTAGTTGTAACCTGCCCAGAAAGTTCCAGCCACCATTTTAGGTTATCGGGCACAGTCCCAGGGGCTGCAAAATAAAATAAAAAGTGGTATAAGTGGTCATGGTGGAGGTACCCTGACCCCAGGAGTGTGATATGGGGGTCTTTGTGGGTCAAATTATGACTTTAAATTTTTTTTTTTTTCACCACATGAAATATTTCGAATACCTTGCAATGCCCAGCATGGCCCCCATTTAACGTCACAACGAATTCGTAAATATCGGCAAAAATGTTTTTAAAAAAACATTCACAGACTCATTCATACACTAAACCCTTTCCTCAAAGAAACACTGAGACACACATGCACCCACTCACAGACCCACTCAGAGAGTCATACATCCACTTTTAGACTCACTCAGACCCTCACACACCCACTCACAGACACACCCAGACATTGATGCACCCACTCACAGACTCACTCAGACACTCATGCACCCACTATCAGACCCTCACGAACCCACCCACTCACAGACCCACTCAGACCCTTATGCACCCACTCACAGACCCACTCAGAGAGTCATACATCCACTTTTAGACTCACTCAGACCCTCACACACCCACTCACAGACACACCCAGACATTGATGCACCCACTCACAGACTCACTCAGACACTCATGCACCCACTATCAGACCCTCACGAACCCACCCACTCACAGACCCACTCAGACCCTTATGCACCCACTCACAGACCCATTCAGACCCTCATGCACCCACTCACAGGCCCACTTAGACACACACCCTCTCACAGACCTACTCACACTGATGCACCAACTCACAGACCCACTCAGACACTGACTCACCCACTCACAGACCCACTCAGACATCACACATCCACTCACAGACCCACTCAGATCCTCACACACCAACTCTCACACCCAGACAGACACTCTCATACCCAGAGACACCCTCCCACACCTATTCTCACACCCATACATACAGACCGTGCAACCAACTCCCGCTGCACACGGCCCAAGACTGTACACGGTGTGGGGTTGGGTGGTTATAGGCGGTTGGCCGCAGGACGACAACCCCCGCCTTGCAGCGCCAAAGGCCATGCACGGCGGTTGTTGGATTAACGCATAATAATTACAATTACTTTACGTTAAAAAATATAGAAATTCACTGAAGAAAACAAAGGTTACAGGGATGTTATAGTTGGGTTCTGAATTTACTCGTACCAAACCTTAGAAATTCAGCAGTTATAGTTATAGTTATCTCAAGTAACTATAACTTGCGGCTTAAGGTAACTATAACTCGCTCCCTTTTCATGCACTCCTAATAATCCCAGATATTACAGCACTCATGACAACTTCTATAACGTTATTAAAAATATAAATGAACCATTAGCAGTCAAATTAATGAAGAAAATACCGAGCATGGAAGGTGCGCGAGTTATAGCTACCTTAGGGCGTGAGTTATAGCTACCTTAGGGCGTGAGTTATAGCTACCTTAGGGCGTGAGTTATAGCTACCTTAGGGCGTGAGTTATAGCTACCTTAGGGAGTGAGTTATAGCTACCTTAGGGAGTGAGTTATAGCTACCTTAGTGTGCGTGTTATAGTTACTTGAAATAACTCTAACTATAACTGCTGAATTTCTATGGTTTTGTCTGAGTAAATTCAGAGCCTAATTAACTCGGGCTTCTTGTCTTTTGCTGTATTGGTGGGGAGGAGGCGATCAGTTTCCCTACAGAAGTGGGTAGGCCCTCGTGTGGATTTTGATTACTTCAGTTTGTGTGTGCGTGATGGAACTCTCTGGCACACTTTATACTATACTCTTCTGAGGATGATAGGCCCTCACATGACATTCTGTGTTTTGCTCTACAAGGGAGAACAGGCCTTCTTGGGGGCCCTGCTCCCAGCGACTGAGGGCTGGGCCCAACAGGTACTTCTTTTTCGTTTTGGACAGTCGAAAAAGGCATTAGTAAAGGCTATTATCCAAAATAGGGATGCCCCACATTAGCTACCGGAGTGTTACTGACATAGTGAGTGAATGTGCAATTATGACTGTGTGCACGTGTATGAGTAAATGAGTGTGTGAGATTGTGGGTGTGCATGAGTGTGTGTGCATGTGCAATTTGCCAAAAGGGCAGTATTGCTTCCAGACAATTGGCCATGGCTAGAGGATGGTGGTCAGACATTGTGCCTGACCCCTAAGCAAAGCAGGGAGATGGTAAGGGGCTGTATGTAGGGGCTCTAGGGAGAATAGGGGGCCAGGGCATTTCTGTACATGGGTAGACGAGGGTGGGGGAAGAAGGTTGAGGTAGCCAGTTGTTTTATGTTTTAAACCTCAGTTAGGACACCAATGTGCAAATTAGTCTTTACTATCAGCTCGCATCAAGTCTGTGGCTTGCTTCCTTCAGCCGGTAGGTGCTTTCTCTACCACGCAACTCTGAAATCCTTCCGTTTATTGTCCGTGTCCGTATTGTGTTCCTTTTATTGTCCGTCAGCATTGTCCTTGCCTAGCTCATTGGAAGACCTGGGATTCTCTGCCAGATTTTAACTCTGTGATTGGTTATTTTCCTTAGGTTGGGTTCACCTGTAATCCTAGCTCCAATACTTGAACCATGAAATGATAAAAGAAGAGGAGCCATGTCTGCAGTTCTTGGATAGATGGCTGACCACAGTCCAAGCACTTTGGCTTCTCTCAGTAGCCCTGGTGTTTGCCACTTTCCTGGGTTTCCAAATAGTGGTCATCCATCTTTGACCATCCTCACTCCCTCTGATTCTCTTAGTGACCTGGTGGAACAGAAATACAGCACTACTTACTCCAAGAAGGTAGAGACTAGTGACCCATGGTAGCGCGGGCTGCGAGGACAGTCATCTCCCTCAGTCCCCTCATTCCCTGAAAGAGACTGTTCCCCAGTTTCCTGTGTTTCACTTTCCAAATCACTCACATTCACATGCTGCTTTGCCAGTGGCACTCATAAAGAGCTCTCAGGCCACTGCCTATTTGGTAGAATATCCACAGGCCAACTGCACGCACAGAGACCACCAGCACCAAACACATCCCTCTCGCCATCGACTCTTCGCTTCTGTTATTGTTGCTCTTCACGCTACACCCTTGGGTAGTTGGTGGCTCCCAGCCCTCTCACAGTTGTTGAGCAGACATTGTTGAAAGGCAGTTAGATAGCTGCACCAGGGCTAGCTCGTACAGCCTGGTCACACTGTAATATAACTTTACAGCACGTGGTCGAGGGCAATACTGGTTATTAAAGGCCCTGAACTACAGTTATATGCCTGTACTGCAGGTGAGGGCTTATGACAAGGGAACGGCCTTTTATAATTGATATACGCCAAGGAAGAAGGGCTACCAGGCTATTAGAACATTCCACCACTGAGGGTAGAATGATCTACATTAAAAAGTGAGAAAAAGAAAGACAGTCATTGGAAGATTGGAGCACAAGGCCCACAACAGATATTATTGGCCCTGAACCATTCCATACAATAGAGATCTCTACATTCCAATGATGTAATAGATCACCCACAATGCCTTCTGTCTCCCTCTCTTCCTCCTCTGTTGATCCACCCTTTATATAACCTATCTTTTCTCGATTTTGTTATTTTAACAGCTCATTGCATTTTAACATTGTATAAACTTAATAAAAGTCAAAGTTGTGCTTTAGTCATTTGATTATGTTTGAGTTCTGTAGCCACAAACAATAGTATACATAAAAAGATTTTCATGATTTAGCTTTTTACAGAGACATTATACTAAGCAGTTACAGTCTGGCCGGGATTATTCTACAATGCAGAAGTTAGGGATATTTAAATTTGAGCACATTTTGTAATTTGATCTGCTTTTATGTTTGGGAATTTCAATTGCTCCCCAGCCACAGTAATGCTAGACTTCAGAGCATAACGAACTATTAGAACGCGTAGTCACAATGAAATATTTCTATAAAGCTACATCAACGTCAATTTTTATTTCTCAACGGAGTTCAGAATGTTGGTGTACGGACTTTCACGAGCCCATTCACTCTTTCCCTCTTTTACTGCACGAGAGCCATCTTTCCATGGCAGGCTTCATTTCCAATTCCACGACTCTTATCAGCATGACTTAAAGGGGCCACCCAGTTAAAAGTAGAAAAAAACTTCTTCTGTTACCCAAGGTTACATCATCAGCAACAACCGCCAGTAATAAACGTTCTGGAATGTCCCTTTACTTGGTGACGTCAGGATGAGGAATAAAACCTATTGTGACATCATTCACTAGCTAGGCCCTTTAAGAGCAACAGTAGCGCATCACGGTATGATGTAGTACAAATTATCGCTGCTGGTAAATGTAGGAAACGCTCACATGAATGAATGAGTGGTTCGTGATGCAGTAGATTAAAAATACATGAAAGTTTATTCCTCGTAGGGACCCACGACCTGCTTCCCACCAGCGGCGGTTGCCGCAAATCTAAAGGGGAGGGGTGGGCAGGGGCTGGATGGAGGGGAGAGAAACTGCCCACCCCCCCCCCAAAAAGAACGTACCTGTCCCAATGCTGCCTGCTGCCTTGTGCTCCTCTTCGGATGGTGACCCCCAGCAGTTACTGGGACACCAGCACAGGCTCCCATGCAATCCTGGCACTGCTCTCATGCTATGCCTAGCATGAGAGTAGCACCAGGATTGGTCTAATCTGCCGCTCAGACACTGTATGGGAATCTCTGCAGTTTCTCCAACCAGGCTGTGTACAGCTAAGTGCACCTGTCTGTTTGACTGGCCTAAGACAGCTGGCCAAACACATACGCACTTAGTGCACTCCACTCCTTCTCCTCCCTTCCCCCTCCTGTTGCCCAGCCCGCCCCTCCCTGCACATGCTGCTGGCTGAGTGAACTATCGTTACATTTTTTAGTTGCTGGCTTAGCTAGGGGGGGCCACACTCCTTTGCCACTGCGAAGGAGCCGCTCTGCTCACCCACTGCAGCACATCTGTCCAGCCAATGCTCACATTCTACACCTGGTTACCCCTTTAACATTCTATCCCTAAACCATTACATCACTTACATTCTGTCTGTAACCGTTACATCCCTAGGCCCATACTGTAGTGCGTCTACAATGTTTTTGGTAGCTTTTTTTTTAAGGGGCAAACTCGGCTCTTTGGGTATTGGAGCGCTTTACCTGCGCACCTGTTACATGACAGAAGGACTCATTCGTTGTTTCGGCACTGGGGGATAAAGCAATGTGCCCAGAATCACAGGACCTTGAGCGAACGCCAAGACTCAAACCCGGTTCCTCAGTTACAAAGTCGGCAACTCTGGCTGTTATGCCAATGAGGAAACTGAAGGACATACAATGGAAAAGCACAACAGAGAATGTTTAGCCAGCGTAAACAAGCCGGAAGGCAAAGAAGGTATGTGATTTAAAATATTTATTTGTATACTAAATGCACAGCAATAAATACTGAAGTGATTAATTTTTGGAAAAAAATGCATTATAAATTTGTAGTACCACTTGACAAATGCATTAGAGGTGCGGTTTCGGAATAAGAAATTTGCAGATTCGTTTTTCTCTGTTTATCATGCAGTTAATGCAATGAATATTAAAATGACTCTAACATTCCCCCACCTTTTATTCGGAGTATGAAAATATATGTAGAAAATATGAAACTGAAAAAAGTTAAATATATGTGCATCACAGATTACTGGAGTGAAATGGAAGACTAAACACTATTTTGAATGAAAATACTGCTGTTTTTAAGAATTACATTCTTTGGTGCTGCTCAAAAGCTCTATAGAAGGGGAAACCGCCCAAACAACGTATATTCTTGGGGTAGCTTCTGTGCAAACCCTTGAGTAACCATCTAGAAGCAAACCACTGTCTCTTATTGTATCCTTGCCTCTCCCTGCGGTAGCAGGTACCAAGCTCACGGCTTCCTCTGAGGGAGTACCGGTACCGGGTTACAGGGATCTACAATGCAGTTAAAAGAATGAAGAAAGAGAGATTTGACACAAACCTCTTAAAAAGTAAAGTATCATTAAACAATTGCCTCAAGAAATCCTGAGACAAACAGTTAATCAAAAGTGTAGAAAATTAGATGTGAATATCGCCAACAAATGTCAAAGGAGTAGCCTTTAGCATGGGCTGCTATGAAAATGTGTTGGCACAGGCATTAATAGCCTTAATAGTGAAGAAAAGACTGTCCAAGAAACTTTCCACCAGGTGCTGGGGGTGGTGGGTGAGGCCCAGTGAAGCTACCTCCAGACTTAGTCAAAGTTAATGGTAGAAGGTGTCCCATGATGGCCACTGTCGATGAAAGTCATCAAGAGGTTTTGGTGCTTTAATGCAGAGCTTCGTTCTCAGGTGCCAGAGTCTGCAGGCAGTTAGTTTCCCTTGCCTCTGACACTGTTTGTGGAGGAGCTTTGGCGAGGGGAATTTAGTGAGAGTTTTACTGATCTCAGGTTTGGATGATGAAGTTGCTAAGACCTCATCTTCACTGGATCATTGATAGCATTTTTCCCTTTTCTTCCAATGAAAGTTAGAATTTCTTGAGGAATGATCTCAATATCTGCAATGGGTATTATGCGGATTTTGGGCCAGATTCACAAGGCCCTAGCACCTCTTAGCGCAACACTAGCATCATTTTTTTACACTAATGTGGCATTAAGGAGGCCGTTCTCCTTCGCCATATTTACAAAGTGGTGCAATGCTTGGTTACAACCCCTTGGCCACATTATGCCTGTACCAGGCATAATGTATGCAAGGGTGCCGTTATCCCGCAGGGAGGCCTGTAAAAATCACGCAGTGAAATTAACAACATTTCACGGTGTCATTTTTAGCATCATTTTCAACACCCGCTCAGAGCAGGTGTTAACATGACGCACCCATTACTTTTAATGGGCCTCCCTTTACTTTGTAGGATTAGCGCAACAATGTCTGGCATTAATCCTGCAAACTACCACAAGAAGAATAATAAATTATTATGCTATTGTCCTAACGTGCGCCATGGTGAGCCGTATTGTAAATACGGCACACACATGGTGTTGTTAGTGGGGGCACAAGAAAAGTGGTGCATCAAAGCTGATGTGCCACTTTCTTGTAAATCTGGCCCTTTGTTTCCCACAAATCAGATGAGACATAAATCTCACTCCTCCGTACAGCAAGCCACAGGAATGATGGCACAGAGGCTCTGAAACTTTCAGATGCACCGGCTGCCAGCTCCTGGCTTTTCCTTTGAAACTCACAGTTACCACCTCACACAAGCAGCCAAGAATGTGGGTCTCCCACAGATGACACATGGGGAAAGGCACAAGAGAAAGTGCTCTTCTGCTACTAGAAGTATATTGACGAGTTGGCCTCTCCAATCTAGGTTGTAAACTCAGTCCAAGAGGGGAACTGGCGTCAGGCTTCTTGCTTCAGGAACCTGGAAAGAGTTTGAACAGTTGCATAGTCATATATTCTCAGCTAGGCCCCACAGAGAGGATTATGATTAATAAGCATACAATGCACCAGTCCAGACCAGATACACCATCCCTAAACAAACTTACTCTAAATTTTACTGCTCAGTTACTTCACCATACACAGTGACAGCTAACTTCACACTACTAAAAACCTCAAAGCTTACTTCAACAACATTTCAATTGAGCTTTTCTTGGTAGCAAGGGTTTATCTGATGTTTTTTTAAACCATGCGATGAGTCAGAGTTGGGAGAAAGGCATTGGTGAGAAATGCTGAAAGTTCACTTTGTGCTCAAGAACCGCCTGAAACAGATGACTGATTACTACAATTTAAGGCAGATCCTAGTCCCCTAGGCTTCTCTCAAGGATGCTTTTAGGAGACCAGATTTAATGCTTAATTAAAATGCATCCACAAAGCAGACCAGCAGGTGGTCTGATCTTATATGTATCAGCAGCACATCTAACTGCCTTAATCAATCCAATCTGGGTGGTGGATGTTGAACTATGAAGGTTCACCCACAATTCCACGTACTCACACAAGAATAGAATGTGGCTTTCCCCCTTTTTATAAGTAGGGGAATGGCACAAACTGGAGTCTCTGGTAAGTATCCCAGTAAGGTGACTGGCATGTCTGACATCCAATGGACATAGGCCACTGTATATCAAGTACTATCCCATCCCATCTGAAAGAACGTTGTCCATTCTGAAACTACAAATGACTTCCTGAAAGAATTCTGTCCAACTTCTACCTGAGAAAAATCCACTCCTGTTGTTCCGTTAAATATAGTCTGGCACAATCCAATCTCCATGTACAACCATTTAATTATATATAAAAACGAATGTTTATTTGTTTAATTTTAACATACTGATATTTAACATTCTTTGCTGGCCTTGTTCTCTGAACAGTCGTGCAAGTTTTGTTTAATTTGTCCTATTTTCAGCTCCACAAAACTAGTTATACTTTGTCTTATCTTTCAACCTCCATAGTAACTCCTTTTACACTTTCTTTTAAAATATAATTTAGTGTTTCTACTCTTTGAAAGTTACACAGATCAAGGTGTTCACCTCTTCCCTAATTTGAAGTATAATGTGTGCTTTTTAATGCTCTGTATCTTTAAAGTCATTCACGAACTGCAAATATGTTTTGGTGGTAATGAACACTTTCTAATGATGAGATGAACCTCAATTTACTGTGGTAGTCCAAAGTGACATTAAAAGGTTCCAGTTTTTGACTCCCATTTGGTATCAGTAATTCCTTGTGTTGCATACAGGGGCGGCTTCTCCATATGGGCCAAAAGGGCGTAAAGTTACCCCTCCTCCCCTACCCACACACACACACCCAATCACGTCTCACTCCCATCTCATTGCTTGGAATATTACAATTTTTGCATGTTATGAAACAATCCCCTTTGTTTACATGTAAAAGATGCAATATCACCTTGAACCAGGTGAGGGCTCTCCAGGTCTGAATCTTTCAGGCGTGGGCTGGTTCAGCCCATCTTTTTACAAATGCAATATATCTGACATGCCCCGCTAATGTCAGGCAGCGCAGCATGTCAGACAATGGCGACTTGGGGCCTGTAAGTCTTGCGCCCTTATGCCCTATCAGAAGCCATGATGAAGCAAAAAGGACAGCCTTCTATCCTATCTGAGCTTGTGATTGGGCAGAAGGAAGTGAGCCTCGCCCTGGCACCTTGTTTGCTTGATCTGAAAGTTGGGAATCGACGTGCAGAGGAAACTGCACTGAAGACAATCCCAGGTAAGTTTGCACTTTGGGTGTTTTGCGTGAGAGAATCCTTGTGTTGTTTTTTTTGGCTGTCTGCAAGAGTGCACCAGTGTGTGTATGTGAGCATGTGTGAGTGTTTGTATTTGTCCCACCACTTTATAAATTCACCAGTTGCCACTGGTTGCATATACTCAATTGTTAAGGCTGGGCTAAGTTTTTTCTTCCAAGAATTTAATTTCATCATTCTCTGGCCCTTTTCAGCATCTTTGAGACAGTAATATGCACCTTTCTTCCAAGATGCTCTTTTGTAATATGGAAAAATATGTTCTCTGGCAGAGCATGGTCAATTTAGCATTAAAGGCCAGATTCATAGGTTGGTGGATGAGGTACTCCATCACAAGCGTGAGAGATATTCCGTCCAATTTATTACAAGTGCTGTAGGAATTAACGCACTTGTAACATGGCAAATGGGATATCTGTTAGAATTGTGAAGGAGTAAACGTCCTCCAAACTCTAAATTGGGATCTGAAATATCTCTTTAATGAAGGGTTTGTCCTCGAGGAATGATTATTCTGATTCTTCAATTCATTGTCCCATCCTTACTTGAGGAAGATTGATGTTCTTAGAACATCATCAAGACAATGAGCATAGTTGTTAAAAGGAACCTGGGAGTGCACAAGTGGCCATAGGGAACCTCGTGATCATGATGCTAATCAGAGGGAAGCAGAGATTGCCTAGGTCACACAGTTGGGTATCTGAGGTTTGGTTTAGTAATAAGAAGAGTGAGTGCTTTGAATGGTTTTTGTAATAGGAACAGTGAGAGTTCCCCAGACTTTCATGATGAAGAAGCTGATACATTTCAATGGGTTATGGTGATGAACCCACAGAGACTTACCCCTTTTGTTTGACATTTGGGATAGAATTAGATGAAACTTTGTCCTGGACTTTCATGATGAGGTGTTCACGATTTCCCCTTGACTTTGATGATGAGCTGGAGACGGCATTGTCGTTGATTCTGAGATTCGTGTAGATAAGTATCTCCACTGACTTTAGTGAAGGGTTTGATGAGAATTTCTCTTGGCTCTATCAGTGAGCTAAAGGAGGCCTTTCTCCCAGGCTCTGATGATGACTTTCCCCTAAGCTGTGGTGTTTCCTCGGGCTAGAGGAGTTTTTTCCCAGGCTCTGGGAATAGGTTACATGAGACTTCACTCAAGCTCTGGTGAAGAGTGAAATGACACTTTGCTCAGGCTGTAGAGATGAGCTGGATGAGGCTTTTCCTAAGATTTGTTGATGAGTCAAGTGATCCTTTCCCCAGTGCTGGAAATGTCCCATTCTGCAGGGTCATCCCCAGACTTTTTGACTTCATCCTCCTCTTTTTCTGACCCTGTTTGTGTTGGCTTTAGGATTTTGTGCACTTTTTCACTGCTGACCAATGCTAAGGTGCATGTTCTTTGTGTCTAAAACATGGTAACATTAGCGCCTCACGATTTGCATGTTTAATTTACTAGTAAGTCCCTATTAAAGTGCACTATGTGTGCTCAGGGCCTGTAAGTCAAATGCTATTTTGGGCCTGCAGCAGTGGTTGTGCCATTCACAACGGCAGCCTTTCAAACATGTCTCATGCCTGCCATTGCAGAGCCTGTGTGTGCAGTTCAATCTGCCATTTCCGCCTGGCAAGTGTTCCCACTTGCCAGGCTCAAACCTTCTTTTTTATTACATGTAAGACACCACTAAGGTAGGCCCTGGTTATCCCCAAGGGCAGGGTGCAGTGTATTTAAAATGTTGGACATGTACTTTTGAGTTTCACATGTCCAGGTAGTGAATAACTCTTACATTCATTTATTACTATTGCAAGGACTATCTCCCCCATAGACTAGTATGGGTAATGCCTTAAAACATATTTTAAGTGTAATTTCCAATTGGGAAAAGATAGAAAACTTGAGTTTGGTGTCTCTGGACTTACAATTTTAAAACACGTCTTTTGGTAAAGGTGGTTTTTAAATTGCAGGACTGAAAATACCACTTTTAGAAAGTTGGCATCTTCCTACTTTAACCATCCTGTGCCTTAGCCTGCCTCCAATCCACATCTGGTCTGTGTAAGGTTGGGTGACAGCTACCTTTGTGCATTTCAGCCAGACAGCCATAAATAGAGGACACTCAACTACCCCTGCATTCCATCTGCATACTGATGGGTCTTCCTTGGCAGGAAGGGTGGAGGGGCTGTCACTTGAAAGGGTAGTGCCTTACCCCACACAGAGGACTGATAACCTCCTACAGACCTCCTTGCAGACAGGACTTGGCTGAAAGGGAACAGGGGCACTTCAAAACCACTCTTTGATGTCTCCCCCACTTCGAAGGCACATTTGGGTATAAGTACTGGGCCTCTGAAACCATATACTAGGAACACTACTGGACTGAGGACATTCTTCCAGGAAAAAGGGTTGCAGGGATGTCAGGAGGGACTACCACTTTGGTGTTTGCTCTGCTGTGTTGGCCTGATGCCTGCTACTTCTTGCCTGGGAGTGAGAGGGCTGGGTGTTATTTTCTACATCCTGCAATCTGAAGTTTCTCCAAGGGCCTGACTGAGCTTGCCTCCTGTTTCTGAAGTCTCAGGGATATCAAAGACTGCCTCTGCATCTTGCTACCAGCACTTGGTCTCCTCTGCTGTCAGTCCTTCTCTACCAAGTGGTGCCAAATCCAGTCCTGGCCCCTGGAGATGAGTGTGGTGCTGCAACACAAGAAATGATGTGACAACACAGGCACATCACATGGAACCAATGCATCCCAACTGCAGAAACGTCACTTTGCCTGCCTGAACCGAAGCCGCGACACCGCTCACCAACTGTGCAACGCAATTACCTCATCTTACAGCGCAGCCCTGGCTTGGCCGATGCAGTACTGACTCATCAGAACCAGTACACATCACTTCTGGACATCGAAGCCTCAACAATGTTGACGATCAGGAAACAACACATCACCTGCAAGCGCGACGCATTCCCTCCTCTGGATCAAAGCATTGCCACAGAGAATTGACGCAACAAAGGTACTGTCAGCGGGTCTGCGTGACTCCTGTATCCGGCCCGCACTCCATTGCCGTCGGACAGCACTTTTGGATTTGCCCCGGTCTAGCATGACTAGATAGTTCCAGTTGGGGCTATTGTCTTCTAAGCACTGCACTTTGATCTAAACTTTAATATTTTATAACTTGACTTGTGTATGTTGGATTTTTGTTGTCTCAGATAAATATTGGTTATTTTTCTAAACTGGTGTGGAGCCATGTTGTGGGGTTTTCACTGTGTTACTGTTGTGTGCGCACAAATACATTACACATTGCCTCTTTAGTTTAGCAGGGCTGCTCTGTGCCAAGCTACCAGAGGGTGAGCACAGGTAAACTTTTAGTGTGTATCTTACTTGCCCTGACTAGTATCGTTGTCCCTACTTAGACAGAGTGCAAACCTCTGCCTACTAGAGACCCGATTTCTAACATTGGTGGCAACAGTGGGATATGACTTGTATTTGTGCATTTCATACAGTGATCGGTGTACACTACTTCCATTTCTCCGACCATTACATACCCATATATGTTATTTTTCTCTTTGGCAACTTTTTTGAGTTTTTGCAACAACCATGTCTCAATCTGGAGAGCCAACAGCTGCAACTGCGGAAGTGGAATTTGGGCAGGAGAAATAACCTACACTGTGTCCCGGCTCACAGGTTTCTGTAGGGATTTCAAGTGGTCTTTTGTGCTTTTAAAGACCTTACTAAAAAGGAAGAGCAGCAAAAGGCACTCAGGGTCTGGTTGCACCCAGGGAAGCAGCTGTGCGATCAGAGGAGGACAGTTTTGTGAATGGCGAGGAGGAGGAACTACATCTAGAGTTGTTGGACTGCCGAGAACTGCCTGTGGGGCAAGGGGCTAGCATCAGTGGAGAGAGGCTCCCCTCTAAAGTATACAGAGGTGTTTCCTCCGGGAAGCCAGGAGGTGCAAGTTGAATCTGGCAAAGCTCAAACTGGAGAATGGTCGGGTGAAAGCTATGGAGGAAAAGAGACTGGCCATTGAGGAGAAGAAAATTATTTTGGCCCATGAGCTGAGCATGAAGGAGCTGGACCTGAAAGCCTAGAAGGCTGAGAACAGTGCAGATGGTGGCAGCATATCGTCAGTATCCTCTGAGAAGTGAGTACACTTACCCAAGAGTCTGGTAGCTGATTACAAGGTGGGGAAGACATAAACCGCTGGTTTGAGGCCTATGAGATTGCTTTGCTAATGCACAGGATCCCTGAGGATGATTGGTGGGCCAGTTTGTGGAAGCAGTTTCCAACTGAGGGGAGGGACACCTTACTCACACTGAAAGGGAGGGATAAGACAAGCTATTCTGCCATGAAGGGTGCTGTTACTAGGAAATATGGGTTGACCCCAGAGATGTACAGGCACAAGTTTAGGGAGAGTGTTCTTTCTCAGACTTGGGTAGATTGTATTGATTCTTTCTGCAAGGCACTGGATAGTTGGGTGAAGGGCAGTAATGTGACAGACCATCAGGGGCTGTACAATTTGATTGCACAAGAGCACATGTTTAGTCTTTGTTTTACAGACCTGCACCAGCACCTGGTTGATAGTAAGCTCTCTGACCGCAGGGAGCTTGCATCCAGGCTCTGGTGCTTACTTAAATGAGCCATTCGCATAGATTCTGGTGATGGGACTATTCTCTGTTCACTTATGCTGCGATAGATTAACCTTTCCCATAGCTCTGCTCATGATTTAGGTAAGCCTTTCCCCTGCAACTGGCGATGAGTTAAATGAGTAATTCGCCTAGGTTCGGGGGATGAGTAAAGATCGGACCTATACACTTATGTTGAGTTAAATGAGCCTTTCCCCAGGCTCTGCTGATGAGTTAGATGAGCCTTTCCCCTTCCTTCGGAGATGAGCTAATAGTGACCTCTCGTGAGCTCTGGTGATGGGTTTCCTGAGCCTTTACCCAGACTCTGTGGATGAGTTAGATGACACATTCCTCTGGAATTTTGCGGTTTGAAAGCTGAGACTTTCCCGCGAGCTGACACGAGATGTCTTTTGCATGAATCTTGGTTATGAGTTTGTTGAAACATTGACCTTGGCTTTTAGGATGACTTTGCAGAGACTTTCCATGGACTTTGGTGCTCAGTTATTGGTATTACTTAACAGTCCCTGGCTTCCTCTCTTGTGAGCCAATCTTTCAGTAATGTTCACTTCTTCCCCTTACTCTAGCCCCTCAACGGTAAACAGTGTGAAGCCTGTAAGGTCATTGGTAGGTTGAGAGTGTGGGGTGCCATCACTGCCACCCCTGTCAGTTTGTTAATTGGCATTCATAAGCCAATCATGGAAATCTGAGCATGTCTCCCATCTCTTGAGATCTCTTTACTGCCCCCCAGCGGGCTGGAGGGTGATGGTAAACACACTTTCCATTGTAGAACCAGCCTCAATCCTTTCTGAATTGCAAAACATGATGCTTTCCACCACCTTGGACTATTTGACCCACCACATCAACATCCTGTCCTGGTCCTACATTTTTGGTGGACACTTCAAGGAAGAAGAGCCTAATCTCTTGTGCTCTCTGGAGTGACATCTCTCTGGTCTCAGGTTCTCCAAGGATTTGAAAGGTTTCCCACTTAAGAGAGTTATTTTGTTCAGTTTCTGAAAGCACTTCTGCATGGTACCCTGAAACTCAATGGTGTGGGTCTGCTGCTTGTAAATATCCAATGCAGAGGAGTGACAAAGGGCCCTGCTGCCCCTGCGGTGCGAGGGGGGCTCCCGAGCTCCAGGGCCCCCCCCAGCACAGTACACTGTGCATGGGCAGCAGGCCCCTGACTGGGTCCCGGAGTTAGGGGGCCCCTCCGGGTACTTTGCAGGGGACCCCCCTCAAGTTTCGTTACACCACTGATCCAATACAGTAGAATACAGCTGCCCATGTGTCAATGGGTTACTTTGTTAGTACGCAGCAGTGGGTGGGCGGAGCTTCACTTTGACAACAGTGACCTTCTGGATACGTGAGCTCTGCATCCGGAAGGGAGAGGAAAATCATAAGGAAAGGAGTGTTTTTCAATTTTTAACTCGGCTGCACCCGCCGATTTTCAACCCCTTTGAAGAAGCAAACATAATTCTAGCACAGCTGTGGTCAGAAATCACAGCTCTGCAGTGGGCTGGTGTCAACCTCAATGCGCTTTCACTTTAAATCCCACAGTTGTGCAATTGTGGGTGCACATCTCCTGTCCAAAAAGCCTAATGCATGTTTGACAGTCTGAAAGTAGGTGGTTGTCTTCAGTGGGTGCTTGAAGATTTCGGGTGACTATGGATTCTATTATTTTAACGTAGGGTGGTCATTCATATGTAATTTCCTGGTTTATTTGTGTCATTCGAGTTTTTACAGGGGTGGGCTTATAATAGCAGATGTTAGTGGGACTGGATATGCCCCTGTCCTTAATGAGATGCTCATCACCTGTTAGATGTTGTGGGCCAGCCATTGGTGCCCTCTTTGATTACAGATGGGGAAGCAGGTCCGATCTTGCACCTGTAGTACTATATTTGGTGAAAAGAGAGATGATGCTTGTGGGTGATCTAATCTTTGGTCTTTGGGTGACAGTGTCAGTTTCTTGGCTTTCCTTGGTAGGGAATCTTCTTCCCAACTCTGCCCCCATCTGTGCTGCACCTCCTGTCTCATCCTCGTCTCTTCTCGGCTCTGCATCTCTCTCCGCTCCTCCACTCCGCTTCTCACCTCTCCTCCCTGTCTCCCACCTCTCCTGTGCTCTACCACTCACCTATCTTTGGTTCTGCGCCTCTTGCCCCTCCTGTTCCCTCCGCTCTGTCTCACCAATGCTCGCTCCTTCGCTGTTTCACCAAAGTTCTGTGCATGCCACTTCCGGGATCTGTCACTGACGTTTCCTGGTTTAATGTAACTTCCTCCTGTGAAAGTTCCACAGTGGAACTAACACAGGACGTCGCTGGGGAACGAGACCTTGGCGTGTCATCTTAGGTTTGCTGTCATTTGCTAACAACACTCTCTCTCAATCAAACCTAGAACAATAATAAATATAGATTGTCTTTATATAATGCTTTATACCACAGTTTTGTACAAATGAGTGTTACTGGTCCCCAATTTCCTTGCATTGAATTTGCTGGCTTAGGAAGGGTGTCTGCCCCAAGTCACACCATGTGTCAGCATGGAGCTCAGATGTTTTTAGTAAATATATTTTTGTCACTGGCATCATGTTCACAAGTATCCTCATTGTGTAGCTGTCGTTGTCATCTGTCACTAGACACCTCATTGCCATCATGTGTCCAAGGTATACCTACCTATCACATTGTCATGAAATGCTCCCCAGCCCCTACGTGCCAGCTAATACCATGCTGTGCCACACGTGCCTTAGATAAGACAGCAATGCTATAATATGCCCCAGGTGACCCCATACTTTCCTAAACACTATGATGTGCCCCAAATACACAAAATATCTCCGGGTTCTCAGACATGCTCCTCGAAACGCACGTGGCTCCCCATGAGCAGGTCAGTTGCCATGATGTCAGTCTGCACGCCTCATAAGCGTCCCTCCTATTCTGGCCAACCTGTGATAATCAGTGCCTGCATATGGCATTGAACCCCTGTTGCACATGCATACACACTCACAAATGTACACACACACATGCATGCACACACATAACATCTGAGCATTCCCAATCCATAACCCACCACTCCTTGGCATGCAGGTTGGCGGCAATGTTCTGCCTCTCCGGTGGCCTGGTGCTTGGAGGGAGATGGCACTGAGCCTTCACAGAGGCTCAGGAGGCAGAGAGCCCCACTTCCGAGTTCTGGGCCTGCCTGGGTGCTCCAGGAGGGTTGGTGCTCTGTGCTTCATGGAGAGAACAATAGAGCTCAAGCGGCCGCAGGGACCAGACCAGTGGTGGACACAGAGAGGCAAGGTGCACCACCGCAGGAGGGACAGCCAACATGTGAATGAATCACAGCTTCAACGCTGTCTCAGACAAGTTTCTCCTCTTCTCATTGGCTGAAACCGAAAAGCAGGCTCCCTCAATGGGAGGGAGGAGGCGGGAACCTGAGGAGGCCTTTGCTCGAGCCATGGACAAGTCGATTCATCACCCTGAGTGAACCAATTGTCCCACTTTTACATGCACATCGCATGTGGATGACCGGCAAGTAACCAGGGCTGAATTTGTGCTTGTTGTTTCCGGTGCTGAGCACCGGCACTCATTTTTGCGGGCCGCGCTTATTTTTCTGCTTCAAGCATGTCCTGCGAGCAAAAGACACGTGGGAAAAACGGAGGAAGAGAAAAACGAAAAAGCGTCACAATGGGAGACAGCAGAAGGCTGCAAGAGTGAGCTGGGGGGGACAGGGAGTGGCTGTAAATGGATTGAAGAGGCCCGAGATGACTTCAGGATTATTCTGCCTCAGTATTCCGTGTTCGCACATTTAAGTGCAGCAGCCACGTGTTTAAGAAGAGGGCTTTGGGCACCGGCACGTTTTTATTTACAACTTAAGCACTGCCAGTAACTAAGCTTTTGTCAACGCAGTCCAGGCCTTCACTTTAACTGTGATGGACAGCAGAAGGCGGCCATATTTCTTGGCTCGTTCTTATGCTCTGAGGGCTCCCCTACCACTGCGCGTGGGGGTACAAGGTACTAAAGTAAGGTTTGCCCCATTCTGAGCAGATTAACACAGAAAGGGTTGTTTTTACCTGGTTTTACCGGTGAAAATCTGTGCGGGGCACAAGTGCAGTAATAAAGCACAAATTGTAATCTGATTTCGGCGCTGGCTTCAATTTGCAGCCAGACTAGGATTACCGCTGCTCTAAAAATGAGTGATGAAATCCATGCGACAACATGCCTAGGACCAATGGACTGTGATGTGTGACTGGATTGGTGCGAATTGAATGCATTAACGGGACTTAAGTTTGTCCTATTTCCTATTCCGCAAGAAAAGACAACACTGAAAACAGAAGTAACTTTTTTGCACCAACGTAAATGCTGCGCAGTATGGTCGGTGGTCCAGTGCTTGTTTCTGCATCTCACAAATCCCGCTCCATCCCGCACTTTTCTTTGATTCTTTGGGCATTTTAAAAGGCCTTTCTTGGAAGAGAGCTGTGCCGTGCGGGCTCGCAAACACCTGTCAGTACAGTTCCGTCCTACTGAGCTCAAAGGCTATTTCGTCCGACGTCCCGCCGAGCTTCAAATGACCTTTAGCACCTGTCGTGGCCGCCTCCACCTGGCCGCCCCCGGCTGCCCCCTTCCTTTCAAGATCTCCCTTTCATCCGCCGTCCCTCAGATAGACACCCCCCAGCGCCGAGCATCCTCGCATCATGGCGCCTCGGTGACATTTCGAGACACGGTGTTTTCTGGCCTGGGCTAATTAGAGTTTCCTGAAGGCCTACACTAGCCCTCGGAGGGGGAGGGAGCTGGTCACGCTGGGCTGGGGCGCATAGAAGCGCGGCGGTGAGGACTTCCCAAGGGCTCTGCGTTAGGGGCCGCTTTGGAGACGTTGTGCAGCGTCTATTCTACAGTGATTGTTGCATCCTTTTATGTCACTGTCTAGAGAAGGGCAACACAGCCAGGCCTGACCACAGAGCGCCTTGCGTGCTCCTGGTTAACATTCCACATGAAACACTGGGGCAGACTTACAAGCCTTAGCGCCTCTTTGGGCCACATAATGTGGCTTTAGGAAGGCATTTTTGCTGCACCCGATTTAAAAAGTGGCGCAGATTTACAAGAAACTGGCGCATCATCACTGGTGCGTCAGTTTTCTCGCATCTCCCCTGCCCCACCTAACGACACCATGCATGCGCCACATTTACAATTCGGTGCTCCCTGGAGCACGTTAGGACAATAGCGTCAAAATGTTTGACACTATTGTAGCACTTTGCTGCACTAGCCATTTTTTTGGGCCTTGCTGCTGGAATGCCCCCTTTGCATACATTGGCCCTCATTATGAACCTGGCAGTCCATGGACCGCCAGACTCACGGTGGCGGGCGGACCGCCGCGGTACTGGCGGTTCACCAGCCCTATTATGACTGTGGCGAAAACTCCAAGGTGGAAACGCTGCCACTGGCAGGCTCCCGCCACCAGGCAGCCTGGCCGTGGTGGCGTTTCAGGACTGTCAGGGCAGCGCTGCTCCCATTCCACCAGGCTTTTCCTGGTGGTTTACACCGCCAGGGAAAGGCTAGCGGAATCGGTGACTCGCCATCGTGCATTACACTGCCTGAATTACGGGCAGTGAAATGCGCGACGGGTGCTGCTGCAACTGCCGCACTGCCACATTGGCGCCGGCTCCATTTGGAGCCGGCATCAGTGTAAAGCCCTGTTTCCCGTGGGGCCGGCGGGTGGAAACACAGTTTCCACCCACCGGCCCAGTGTGAACATCATTATAGGGCCGGCGGGGGCTTCAGCACGCTGGCGGTCTTCCGTCGACTGTCAGTGCGGTTGACGGCGGGTTATCCTGCTGTCATCATAATGAGGGCCATTATGCCTGGTGCAGGCATAATGTGGCACAAGGGGGTGCAAAGTGACACAATGCGTGCATTGCACCACTTTGTAAATCTTCTGTGGCTAAAATGCCTTCCTAATGGCACATTAATGTAAAAAAAATTATTCTAATGTGGCACATGGAGGCGCTAGAGGCTTGTAAATATACCCCTTTATTTTATTGTAATTGCATTTCTAGCACTTACTACCTCTAACAAGGCATTTAGGTGCTTTACGCTGGACAGAACGCTGCTCCGGAGCCCAAGGATAGTGGTTACTGGTTACTATTGGCTGTT
Source organism: Pleurodeles waltl (assembly GCF_031143425.1). Lineage (NCBI taxonomy): Eukaryota > Metazoa > Chordata > Amphibia > Caudata > Salamandridae > Pleurodeles > Pleurodeles waltl. Next base: position 150,319,161 of record NC_090441.1, on the reverse strand, counting down.
GGGAATAGCCTTGAGTGCAGTTTTATGCATTTACACCTGTTTCTATGCGGTGTGAGGATGCATAACTGTAGACAGAAATATTATTTGCCTGTTAGCTATAGTGCTATAGGGCGGTATCAAGAGCTTAAGGCTTACCAAATGTTGAAGCAGATATCTTCTCATGTGCACCCTTAAAATGTGCCTCATAATATTAATTACAAATGCAAATAGTCCGTGCTTTATTTGTAAAATTATAAGTGCCGTTACCCAAATCGCTGATCAGACACCCGCGGCTGGCGCTATAACATGTCAGAGCACACATAGCAAGAGTGCGCAGTCCAGAATCCACCTTAGGCCTCTTTAATTCACTGCCAGGCACTCCCTGCCCTGTCTTCTCACTCTTACATGTGTCTGCTTTTCCCTTGCTGACGGATTTTCAGTGTTTCTTTTCCTCTGTATTTTCGTTTTGTTGTATTTCCTTCTGTTAACCTCGGGGAAATGTCCCATATGGAGAAATAAGTGGCGGTTCCCAAAAATAAGTGCTGGTGCCCCCCACCAGCCCAAATTAGGCACTGCAAATAGTATACTTTGCTGTAAGGTCTTAGGTTCATAGATGGTGTTGATTTTAGGGAAATCCTGGTCATAAACTCAGATTCCTCAATCCCCCCCCTCCCAGTGTTTAATCCTAGCCACAACCTTTAATCTCCCTATAAATCTGTGCTAAGGTGCTCTCAACAACCAAAGTTTTAATTGTTGGGAAAGACAGTGCAAGAGAGCAACTAAGAACAGGTATACAAATCGTGGGCAGTACAGAATTCAGAAACTTGCATTTTAGCATGTTTCCTGTTTAATGGACACAGTTTTACCTGCAACAAGACAAGCTGTCATTAAGCCTCTCTCCGTAGCATTTTATAGACTTAAACATGGACTAAGATGAGGGCAGTGCCTTATTTTGGTGACATCCTGTCCTCGCAGGTAGGCCCATTACATGGTGTACCGACATCTTCTCCTTTCCTGAGTGCTGACTGCATGTGAAAGTTTTATCCTGACATTTAGTTTGGTCCCACTGTCATGCTAAACTAGCATGTGTGCAGAGGCCTAGACCTGTCCCTTTCAATGGCCTGTCCTGTGAACTGGAAGGGAGGGTGCACCACGCTTGCAAGGAAGGTGGATTCACGAATGTAGCTATTGTGCAGCGTGCATCTGTCTGATGGAGAGGAGAGACAGACTATATACAACTGATAATACGTATTGGTTCATACGTTTTAAAGAAAAGGGTACAAATTGTGCAGAAAAGAAGACAAAAGCTATAATTCTTCAAAAATGTGCAAAGCTGTACATCACATACTAACGCCTATGACTGTTGCATAGATTTGCACGTTTTTCTGTGTCCACAGATTCTATTCCTAGAAATCTGCACTACTCACAGGTTTCCATGTCAACTCCTTGCCTATTCTGTCGATAATCCCTGGGACATAGTTGGTGCATAAGCACATTCTTCTTTTTTTTCATTTTTCTCTCATGGACAGAGGACTTTTCCGAACTACCTTGAAAGAAGAGGTGAAGTTTTTTCTTCGACCATCCTGGTGAGGTACTTACTCCTGCTCTTTGCAGTGTTAAAAGTATCAAAGGTTTGGGAATACCTACTATCAGTGCTTAATTTGAGCCAGTGGTTTCCAGTGCAGAGCACCAGCACTTATTTTTGAGGGCTGGCACTTATGTTTCCGCCTCAAGCATTTACTGAGAGCAAAAGCCACATATGACAGAGGAAGAGAAAAACGAAAAAGCGCCACAAAGGGAGAAAGTAGAAAGCTGCAAGAGTGAGCTGAAGGGACAGGGAGTGGCTGTAAATGGATTAAAGGCCTGGGATGGCTTCAGGATTACGCTCCCTCCGCATTCCGTGGTCACGCATTCACAGAAGCAGCGTGTTTCAGAGGAGGGCTTTTGGCATCAGCATGTTTTTATTTACAAATTAAGCACTGCCTACTATGTGTTGACTAACTTTTTCAGGTTCAGGTTCCATTCCCCAGAATACCCACTACCCTGTGCCCAGTCGTAGAATGGGAACAGCTACTATCTGCTGTAGTTTTCATCAGTAGGCACAAATGACTGCTAATACTTGTTCTCTGACTGATGATTAGGGCTTTTCTATCTGTGGAACAATTTTTGTGCATACTTGTTCAAGGTATAGTACCAGAATATCATGGTCAGAATATCGTCTGGCATGATTATCATGCAAAATATTGTCTTCAAAAATATTTCCTCATTGCATTTAATAATAGAAAATCTATACCCAATGGGACGATATTTTTGTAAACAATATATTGGACGCGATATTTATGTAGGCATGGAAAATGTCATCATACAACCTTGCCCACAACATCTGTGAATTGGGACCACAACAAAACGTTCTTCAAAATGCATCTCTACATGTCTGCCTCTACTCCCCCCAATCCTCTCAACCCCCCTTTACCAAAATCATCTCACAAAACAATGCTTTAATGTTAACGTGATCGCTTGGTTACTCCTGGCCCTAATGCAGTGGTCTCCAAACTTTTTAATGCTGCGCCCCCCCCGTTGAAAAATAAAAATCATTGGGCCCCCCTCAGAATTTTTCACAATTATTTTATAAACATGGCAATGTTTAAATATGTCTAAACCTATTTAAACATTGCAGTTAAGTACTGTTACCTTTTTAAAACTGCAATAACATGCTTCTGCTTAAAACAAAGGCCTGTTATCTGCATAATATTTATTTTGGCCAGAGTCTGGGGCCCCCCCTGGGATCACTTCAGGCCCCTCTAGGGGGGCCCGCCCCCCAGTTTGAAGACCTCTGCCCTAATGTTTGGTGAATTAGATGGACCCTTACAGAGAGATGGGCACTATTTGTGGAGCTTTCACCCAAATTCTCCTTGCAAAAGTGACATAAGGGTGCAAGGCAGCTGTCAGACTTTATAAATGAGCCTTTTCATTCGTAGATGAAGAGTTTGTTTTACACTGCAGCACAGAGGCAGGGGTGCTGGTCTTAGTGTACTGGTGGTGGAGGTGAGTAAAAGGAGGGAAGAGTCAAGAGACCCAAGAGTGGAATGGCTTTTTAAGAGCTGGATTCACCCTGATTTTCTGAGCCGGAAGTTGTGATGGTTGCACTGTCCCAGCAATCTAGATCCAACAGGAGTGATTCTCATCTCTTCACTTGCCTGCACCCACTGACAACCACACAAAGGACACTAGGCCAGTGAGTGGTAGACCTGGGCAAACAGGACAGAGACACTGGTGGTCCTCAGTCTTGCTAGGCCCACTGCTGAGCTGAACCTGCATTGCAGAAGCATTGATACCTAAAGCAACAAATAAACCCTTTTAGTATTTTACAATTTAATTTCCAATTCATTAGTGCTATTATGACACATGACGAACCTAAAGACAATCTCGGTATTTCTGACTCTTTGTAAGAGAGTTGAAAGTCTGGACCTTTCTGACCTGAACTGCAAACAAAACCTCTGTAAGACATACAAGGACATACCTGATCTTCAATTCTCATTTCTATTTTGACAACTAACTGCAGAAGCCTTAAAAGAACCTGTGCTCTGAATGATTCGTACTGAAACAAGTTCATCATCTGTAATGTAATACGTACACTTTGGTGTTTGACAACAAGCAATCACTTCCCATCCACTGTCAATATCCTAATACCATATGTGAATCAAAAGAAAATATACAAGAGTATGAGGATCCTGCTGGTTGTATAGAAAATGCAAGAGTTCACAATCTTTTGAAGGATGACTCTGACAAATATGTATAATTAAATCCTAATCCATGATCTCATAGGCTATCCAGAATACTTCTCAGGTTATATAAAGCAAGTCTTTGATAACTCCTGGTGTAGTGGTTTGAGTTCCAAAACTTTTGCAACACGCTTCCAGTTCCAACAACTAAGTATCTTGATTGCCTGGCACACAATGCTTTGAAGATGAGGTACTTGTATTCTAAGAATCATAAATGGCTGCAGCCAAGTTGCCCTTGCATTTGTAGTCTGTGTGTTTCACGCCTCGCACCAAGTGGTGCCCACACTCTGCACGTGCAGCTGAAGCCTAACATTGTGAATTCCTACTTCTGTGGAGCTCAGTCACTGTTCGCGGCGAGCAGAAGGGGTGGGGCTGCTCGCCGGGGAGGGCAGTAATTAATATTAAATTAAAATAATTTAAAAAAAGACACTTACCTTGACGCCACGTGCCGCTCCACTCCTTCGTCTACTTGCTGCAGGCACAGGCTCCCAGCCTGCCCCCCGGCCAATCCTGATGCTGCTCAAAGCAGTGTCAGGATTGGCTGGGAGTGCCCAGCCAGGGCACTCCCAGCCAGACTGAGAGCCAGTGCATGGTCTCTCCAGCCCCGCAACTGTGTTGCTGGGGTGGAGAGAGCCTACTGCGTATGTGTATTTGGCGAGCCCGAGACGGCCGGCCAAACACATATGCACTCTGAGGGGGAGTGCTGAGCACTCCCCCTCACTTCTCGTGGCCCCACCCTTTTGCCAAAAACCGATAATAAACACATTTTACTATCGTTTTTTGGTAAAAAGTTTGCAGCTGGTGGGGGGGGGCGATGCTCCTCTGCTCTAATGGAGGAGCCACTAATGGCGGAGCTCATCTTCTCACCTGTCCTTTGTATGCAGGTGAGCGTAGCCCGCAGATCATGACTAAAGTTTGATGACATGTTTGAGGGATGAAAAAGTAACATGTTTCATAGGAAATAGGACCAAGTGAAAAATACTCTACGTTTTTGCTTTATAAGGCTTTGTGGCTCAACTGAGACATGGCAATTTGGTTTGAGAAATATTTGGTTTGAGCACATATCTGACAGGAGAGTGTTTTTTATTTGCACTTTGGCTGGTTATTGTGTTGAATTTAGGTCTTTCTTACTGACTTATTTGTAGCACCATCAAGAATAGTTTAGTTTGTCATTAGTCCGACTGTTCTATCCTTCATGTGGTTTAATATTTTCAAGTGCCTCATTAAGTTATGATTGCAGTTTTGTGACAGTTCTTGGGTCAGAGGGCAACAGGCAAGTATTTAGCTCAGAAATATTTTTGTTGTGACCTGGAGCATTAGGTCCGATTATTAGACTTAGTGAATTTCACCTTAATATCGAACACTTTACTTTGGATGGGATAAAAAGTATTCAGGCATCCTTCTGTTTTTGCTCATGAAGAATTTCTTGAGCTTGTTCGTTCCGTTACAGGTCTTATGATGGCGAATTTTATTTCGAGACTCATTAGTTTTCTTCATTAAAGATTTTTGTGAACATTGGTGTCTGGTTTTGTAGTCTTTCTTTCTGTCCTCTCCTATAGCCCAGACCACAGTGGTTGTCAGCCACATAGATGTAGAAACCCAACCTAGACTCTTACAATGAAGTCCTTACAGAAAGGGCCTTATATACACAGCTATGCATTTCAATGGAAGGTGACTAAAATCAGATGATATTAAAATTAAGCAGTATAGGAAGAGCAGAATAAGATCACACACAGAGTAAAGTAAAGTCTACTCTATCACAGGAATAAAGTAGCAAAACCCCAGTTTAGGGATGAGACATTCACTTGCTGGTAAAACCTTTTTCCCTTTTATTTGTAGAACAACGTGTTTTATCCATTAATTGTGCAGAGTTGTATACAATGTTTACACATTACATTGATGACTTCAGAGCACTTTCATATACAGCACTTTTAAAAGGATGCCCTATTTCAAAATGCTGCCATAATGCATGTTACTGTTGGAAAACCTCTACCGTCCACTTTTGAGGAAATGAGGAAATCCATCTTTTTGCTAAAATGTTCACAAGATTTGTCTTTATTTTTAACTGATTTTGACTGATGTGCAGTTGCCCTAACTGCATGTTCCCTAAAACATGAAAAGCATTGCCACTATTTAATTGGCGTAATTTGCACACATCAGCTGTAAAGTGCAAACAAACTGTGTGCACGCCAAATATAAGTCTGTAGGCAGGCTTATTGCCTCTCACATTTGCTACAAAACATGCATCATGGGCCAAGGAACAGCTATGTCACACTCCAGCTTGGGCATGGCTTTAAAGTTAAACCTGAGCTGGAATGCAGAATGTAACATTATGTAAGTTAGCTGTCACTCTGCCTGCAAACAACTTTTGCTCAAAGCAGCGTTATGATTGGCTGGAGCGCCCTGGCTGGGTGCTCCAACGCAGACTGGAAGCCTGGGCTTGCTCTCTTCAACCCGACAACACAGTGCCAGGTTGGAGGGAGCCCTTGTGCGCATGTGTGTTTGGCCGGCCCGAGACGTCTGGCCAAACATAGGTTCGCAGAGGGGAGTGCTCTGTACTTTCCCCTCAGTGCTCATCACCCCCATGGCCCCTCCCCTTTAAAAATAAAATGATAATAAACATCATTTTATTATTGTTTTATTTTTAAAGGTTTGCAGCTCCTGCTGCTGGCAGGGGGCAACGCTTGTCCGCCATAGCGGAGGAGCCTCCCCTGGTTGGGAGTGTGGAACATATAAGAAACAGTAGGAGATGTATCCACTAGTCAGAAAACCACCAAGACCAGTGGTAACTGGACTTTTAACTGTGGGACCGAGTTTAAGGGGGAAAAGCCTTTCTCTCATTTGTCTTGTGATCCAGCGTGCAGAAAGCCTTCCTAGTAAGTTTGTGGACTTTTGATGTATCAGGGAAGATTGTGCTGAACCAGTTGTGTCTATCGGTGCATTTTCTTTTTAAAAGGACAATGTTTCTCCAAAAACTATCCTGTTTGAAAACCGTTCTTCGGTGCCAGAAACAAATCCACTGTTGTCTACTGGTAGCCACTTTTTAGAAACACATTCGCCTCATTGGTGTTTAGAATAAATTACTCCTAAACCCTGCCTCAGATGTATTCAGTTTTTGACATTTCATCTAGATTAGTTTAAGACTTGTCTATATCCTATCGCCAATGTTGTTGTTACTGTTGCTGTTCGTGTGCCACAATAAATGTTCCCTGAGAGAGGTGTGATGCTTGTGCTCAGCTACCAAGGGGCACCTCGGGGTTCCTCACTTAAATCTACTTAAGCCTCGGAGCTAAATTGTTGTGACTATTGTGGTTGCTCAGTCGCAGCTCACACAAGGACTGCAGCTCCCGCTCTCTCCCGCTAGTTTAACAATCTGGCTTCCTACGCCTGTGTAATTATGGAAATTGTAAGTTGCATGAAAACAAACCTCTGAAAGTATGCTTTTACGCAGTGGTGTAATTTAGTTGTAGGTTTGGTTTGTAATCGCTACCTTTAAGGTGATTTTGCAGATGCGCTGGGCTGCTTCGCCAACCCTTTGATTCACTTATTCAAAGTGCTAATTAAGCCTGCATTTTGCTTGTTTTAATAGCTAAGTGCAGGACAGGTGCTACATTAAAGCTGTTCTATGCAGCTGCCTTAATGCATCAGCACAAATAGGTATATAGGGATGCCAGGTTGCCAAAAAAGCCTTAAAAAATAGCATTGTTGCTAGGGGAAAGAAAACACCCAAACAGCAAATTATAAGTTGCCTGAAGTTCCACAAATCTGTGTACTGCCTTGATATTTGGTCTTGTTCCTATCAATTTGATGATTTTGAATATATTTTATTCATTTTTACATCATGTCACTTCCTGTGATTTCTTAGGGCGCAAAAAAACACATATTTGCGATTTACAATAATAATACACCACTTTGTTTCAAGGCAGCACACAACATTACCTTCATTTGAGAAATTGGGTACACAGTCCTTGTCAGGGTGGCCCACAAAAGTCTCTAAATTAACCTGTGCTTAACTCTCTGGTAACTTGGCAGAAAACAAGTCAGGCTTAACTTAGAGACAACGTGTTAAGTATTTATACAGCTCTCAAACAGTAATAAAGTGAAGACACAGCACAAGAAAAATTCCACATCAATTTAAAAACATAGAATACAATTTAATAAGTTGACACCAAAACGATAAAAATTGAATCAGTAGAACCGGAGATATGCAATGTCAAATATTTAAGTACGTGTAGCCCAAAGCACAAAGCACTACTCATGGTCATCTGGTTGTGCTAGACTGGGGGAAAGACACAAGTTCAGGCTGACCGTGAAGGAGCGCAGGTTGGATACAACAACTAGGTGAGTACCGCTGAAAATGTACCTTCTCAGAGTATGGTGTGAAGGGTCCAGTTTGCTGTGGAGGAGGCCGCCAGGAGCAGGGAGAGTGTCGCTGACGGTTGTTGCGGTACAGCAAGGATCCTGTAGGGCTTTGCAGACGGCCTTTGCGATTGCGGACACCGCAGACTTTTGATGTTGCAGCTCGGAGTGCAGATCTTGCATTTTCATTCATCACTGGTGGCCACTGTAGAGTGAAGAGTCAGTTTCTCCGGAGTGTTGCATCGGCGGTTGGCCTGGGTGGGAGCATCTCAGCGGGAACGGCTCCGTTTGCAGTCGTGAAAAGCCCAAAACTTCAGGCTTTCTCCTTTTCTTCTAGAAGGAGCTCACCTGATACTGCACCAAGGGTCCAGGACATGGGAGGCACCACACAGGGGTCAGGACCTCACTTCAGCAGAGGCCAGCAGGGCTCAGACAGATCCAGTTGCAAGTCCAGTGCAGCAGGACAGCTGGACAATTGTAAGGAGGCCTCTGGAGCTTGTAATGTCCCTGTAGATCTGAACAGGAGGTCATTCAGCTGGCCCTGGGAGACACCTATAGTAGTCTGGGATAAAGAGAGCAGGTTCATTCTTTCTTCTCAGGCAGCAGGACAGGCCTCAAGCAGCGGGTAGTCCCCTGGCAGCAGGGTAGTCCTTCTTTTGTAGTGTCCACAGGCCCAAGAGCGTAGTGAAGAGATGGTCTGAGGATCCAATATTTACCCCTTGGGCCAACTTTAAAGTAGGAAAATCTTCTAGACTACCCCCACATCTGGTTCTGAAATTTCCTTCCTTCCCCTTCTCTGGCACCAGGATGTCTGGAGCCACAAAAGACTAGTATGAAGTTTTTTGTGATCGCACCTTGATGTTTTAAGGCCACAGAATATTCACGTTTAGAACGCTGCAGCTGTGGTTGCGTTAGGAGCATTCTACAAGTGATAGTTGGTGTGCTCCTGAGGTGACTACACTGTGGTGGCTCGTTGTGCTGACCGGATTCATTTAAGCAACAATTCAAGAATTTTCCTTTGTTGTCTTGATCTTCTATTTACAACATATGTTGGCGATGAGCATTTTTTGCGTGTGTATGTGCTGGAGCAGCTACGTTGAAATGGAAGTGTGGTAGATGACATTGCCACCCCATCCATTAGGTCAGGATGGCCCATCCTGCCAAAACTCAGTCCCTCTTTGTGTTACCGTCTGGGAGAAATACATAAGGAACAACTGCCAATACAGCTAGTCATTTGACACGGGATACAGGCTGCAGGCACCAAATGGTTAGGCCAAAACAATCGTCAACGTTCTAAAAATTGCATTTTCAGAAATGTGACTCAAAATCTGACTCTACCATTAAAGACGGTTTTAAATTAAATTAAATACCAAACATAACATTTCTACCTGTTCCCAAACAGATCTCATCACTTATTGAATAAAATAAGGTAACCCAATGTTATCCAATGGGAGTGGTAGGCCTTGCTGTAGTGAAAAATTAATTAAATTATTTTACTACCAGGACATGTAAAACGTAAAAGTACATGTCCAGCATTTTAAATACACCGCACCCTGCCCTCAGGGCTGTTTGGGCCTACCTTAGGAGTGACCGTTGAGTATAATAAAGGAAAGTTTAGGTCTGACAAAGGGGTTGTTTGTGCCAAGTGAAATAGATCATGTAAAACCGCAAGCAGGCCGCTATGACAGGCTTGAGACATGTTTAAAAAGGCTATTTGAGTGTGTGGCACAATAAGTGCTGCAGCCCCACTACTAGCATTTCATGTACAGGTCCGGAGTACATGCAGTACTGCTTTATTAGGGACTTATAAGTAAATTAAATCTGTCAATAGAGTCCAAGCCAATTTTACCATATTTAAAGGAGAGAGTGTAGCAACTTTAGCACTGGTTAACAGCGCTAAAGTGCACACAGACCTAAAATGAACTAAGCAAAACAGGAGGAGTGTAGGCAAAAGGTTTAGGGGAAAACCATACCAAGTATGTCAAGTCTAATACTTTATATTTATTAACAAATGGAATGTTCATGAGACAACAAAGTACACAATGGAGACACACAGTGAGTGCAGATCAAGAGATATGTGACTGAAGAAAGACTGGGCTTGCACCACTGAATTACCCAATGGCATGTTCTACGAATTGCCCCATGGCCGCGGCAGAAACTTTTAAAAGTATTCCTCTTTACAATCTGCAAGCAGTGCGGGTTAGCTAAGTAATAGCAGGTGTAATCTTTAGGGGTCATAACCTGGTTGAACCCCATTGCCATAATTCAGATAGTTTGAACTATATTTGAGAAGGCTCAGATTTACTGAGTTGCCTTAGTCTAGCTGGGGTGATATGATAGCTTGGATACATTCATGGCATCTGATTGAATGATTTTGGTCAGGCTTTGTTTTTAGGAAATACACAGATGTAAGCTTGCTCACCTGAGGGTAACTCTTGATCTAAATGTATTCTCTGGATGCAGAATGCAGTCAGTGGGGCGAGAAGCCAGGGAAGCAGGATATTTGTCAAAACATTGTTGAGCAACCAAACATTACACATATTAAACTTTAATCTTCTTTATTAACAATTCATCTTCAGCTACTGTGAGTATGCCAGGTAATAACATTGGCACTGCATTGTTCATTAGGAGGGGGGTACTTCACCATACAAGTAGAAGTCAAGCTGAGTATCGATCACATAACGATAAAGTAAAAAGCCAGATGAACAAGTGCATCATGCTAGAGGGATAAGGAAAATAAAAAATGCGGACCGCAAATTGAGGACCTTTGTGGAACTCCACCAAGAAGGGCCCTTGTGGGATAACAAAATGAGGCGTGATGACCATCAGAGAGTGGTCTTCAAGAAAGGATTTGAACCAGACAATAGCATTTCTTCTCACCCGCACCTCAACTAGACAGAGCTACATTGTGGGGTGAGAGACAGTGTGGAAGGCAGCAGAGAGGTCTTTGTGCAATAATGGGTCGAAAGCCTGGTTTTGCCAGTTCCAATCAATTGGTGGGTTCAATGAACTGGGATAATTCTGTATCGACTGAGCAGCCCACAACATGAGCTGTAAACAGGAGCAGCAAACTGGCATGATACTTAGCATGAACAGCCAAGGATCAGCGCCGGGTTCTCTCAGAAGCGGTATCACTCTCACCTGTGCCCAGAGTGTGGGACACCAACATAGTGGCCAAGTTTCCAATCACATTTCCCTTGCAAAGTACAAGCATATTCTTTTTATGGTGGCAGGCATGTAGAGGAAGAAAAGTTCACTTAAACACAACTGGAATTATTCTACTCTCATTGTTGCCAAAGGCAGTCAAACACAAGGCATAGGGGGTCATTACAACCTCGGCGGTCTGCTTTGCAGACCGCCGAGGTTGCGGGAGCCAGAACACCGCCAGTGCTGGCGGTATGGCTGGCTCCGTATTTTGACTTTTCCGCTGGGCCAGCGGAAAAGTCACATCAACATTGCCGCCGACTCGTAATTGAGCCGGCGGCAATGCTGATGTGCAGCGGGTGCAGTAGCACCCGTCGCGCATTTCACTGCCCAAAATTCGGGCAGTGAAATGCGCGACGGGGCTCTGCCTGGGGGCCCCTGCACTGCCCATGCAAAGTGCATGGGCAGGGCAGGGGGCCCCTGAGTCCCCTTACCGCCAGCCTCTTCCTGGCGGTGCAAACCGCCAGAAACAGGCTGGTGGTAACAGGCTAGCTGTAGGGAAGTCATAATCCCCAGGCCAGCGCTGCTTGCAGCGCTGCCCTGGCGGATTATCACCGCCAGGGCTAAAATGGCGGAATACCGCCGGCCCCGGCGGTGCGACCGCGGCGGTACCGCCGCGGTCCAAATATGGGTTTTCGTACCACCAGCCTGTTGGCGGTACGAACGCCACTTTAACCCTGGCGGTCACCGCCCGCCAGGGTTGTAATGACCCCCATAATGTCTTAATTGTGGTAACACAAATTATTCCAGCAGGGGACTTACAGATGATGGCTGCTAGAAAGGGCTAGTTTATTTGACAAGCCAAACTATACCCTATTCCAAAAAGGTTGCATTTGAATCTAGTGTTTGTGATTCCACTTTGTGATGTACATTATTAAAATAATCTATGTTCTTTATTAAGTGGCCATATTGATGTGGACTCTTTATTTATACAAGAGTTTTTCCATCTCATTGTATCACAAGCACGCCAAATATTTTTTGCAATGCTCCCATAGAGAAAAAACAAACACATTGACAGCTTTAACAGACCTCCCACAGTATTAGAGTCTCAAATGCCAGCAATTTGTAACAGTGCCCTGTCACAAATAGTCACCCACGCCTATAATTTGTAGCAGCTCCCCAATGGAGCAGACTCACGTGCACTTACAACCTTCTACTGAGCGTCTACAGGGAAGCATCACACAAACATTTTAGGAATTATGCTGTAGGTGTGTACAAGTCAGCAATGTGAAACATCTCAAGATAAGATGGGATAGGATTTGCTTGAGGCTTCATTTTACCTATTTCACTAAATACATTCCCTGGTTGAGACTTGCTGCCTACTGCCATACTAAACATTACAATGTTTACCATATTATAGAAGCAACGCAACATTGTAGTCAATTCTCCAACGGGAATAGTCTTGCGCGCACGGAAAGGTGTGCCGCTTTCACTGATTTGAGGGAGCATCTCGCTGGAACCCCGAGACTCATATTCTGACCCTTATTTTCAGATGGTTTCTTAGGCTTCGATGAAGTTACTCCCTCATGTTTGATAAGTCAGGAGGATTTAACCATCAGCCACTCCACTGGGATGGAGACGGTAATGACCACCAATGGCTGCTTTTCTAATGATCCGACTTGCTATATACTCCCATGCTAAACATTACAATGTTAGTCATATTGTTACAGCAACGTAACATTTTTGTCAATGCTCCAGCGGGGATCGTCTCACACACATGGAAAGTTGTGCCACTTTCACTCATTTGAGGGAGCATCTCGATGGAACCCCCAGACTCATATTCTGACTCAAATTGTTTCTCAGGCTTCGATGAAGTTACTCTCTCGTGTTTGAAAGGTCACGAGGATCTAACCATCAACCACTCCACTTGGGATGGAGAGGGTAATGACCACCAATGGCTGCTTCTCTAATCATCTATTCATTTTAAAATCAAAGATAGCATCCCAAAAGCGGTGGGGTCATTACCATACTCTTCCTGGTTATATCACCACAAGTGGTGGAGAAGGACCAATGTCCTTGGTCAACGAAGGGTTGAAAACACACTCCACGTCAGTGACGCCTGCCACTCTCTGAACTACCTCTCTATAGAAGGTGCGCGACGAGTAGGGATGTTCATGAAGGCCGCACCACATTCTACCAAACGTCACCTGGACATACCAAACAATGCTATCCTACGTTCTGTAAGCTGATTGTTTGAGATGCCCACAGCACCCTGCGTATGGTGCATCATGGGGTTTGCTGTGGCCTCAGAGAAAACCTCCAGGTTTATACGGGGTCCCCACCATCACTATTTTTAGGGTCGAGCCTGCGTCGCATGCTCTTGCACATGCGTTTTGCTAAACGAGACAATTTAGTAATTAAAAAGGGCTCGGAGCCCTGTCCACGTCACATCAGTGTCTGTCATTGGTTCGTGGGCTTGCCTGTTAGAATCTGCTTGATTTCATTAGTGGAAGGCATGCATACGTCATGCCTTTTCTGGTGGATAGCTCTTCTCGAGCGCATCGACCAAGTACAGAAAACATGCGAGGCTCACTGTTTTCCGTCCGGCTTGTGGACTACTTTATCTCTATTTTCCCAGCGCAATCTCTCTTGGCAGAAGTCGAGCAATTTACATAGTATCGACCCTGTTACGCAGTTAATTGCACTTTTTCCAGTTAGTACATAAATGCACTTTTGCCGATAGGTTTCATTACCAGTTAAAAGTCGGGTTAGGAGTTTACAATGCTATCAGCTCTAACACGAGCAAACGCGAGACCCGTTGCATTGCAAATGCTTGTTTTCCCTGCTGTGGCTCCCACCAGGGAAACAGGAACAGCACCAGGGGAGAGAAGGCTCCCACCCCGACTTCAAACTCTAAATTTGTCGGGTTGGCAGATGCTGGAATGGCGGAAGCGATGCCCCCACCACCCCAGCAGTACCATACATGGCCCTTTATGTACATTACATGAACCCCCATGTACATGTTTTTGCAGGTCTTTGAGACAACCCATGCGGTCACCGTATTAGTGGACACTGTGGATGTCACTAGTGCCAATACAAGGCTTTATCATTAAAACCCCCTAACAGTATTTAGTGCAGCACAATTAAACTAATTTAAATAATCTCTAAACGCATTGCAGTATTACAAGGCTCATCGCCTGCTTAACAAGCAGCATCAGTACTTAACACAAGTAGAGAGCTACTTACAAGAGAGAGGCCAGCTGGGGCATCTCAGTTCTGCAGCACTTGGTATTGAGAACATAAATCATGCTGTTTCAGGAACGAGCCTGAACTGTCAGAAAACAGAAGGTTAGAAATTCTGCACTGAGTCAGTGTCACACTTTCCAGACTGGAAACGCTGCCATGTTTGGTAGAGTTTTCAAATAATTTGGATGAGGGCCCTGAAAGCGGAAGGAGTTGTCATGGCAATTGGAGTTGGCATGTTTGAATACAGGATCCAATATGGCTTGTTGTCAGTTTTTAGTGTAATTGAACATGTTGTGTGAGAAAGACGCCTCGAAGCAGAAAGTTCCCAGGCCTGGCTTTCTCCTTACCTTAGCCTGGTCCATTCATATCAACCTTGTCAGGCACCACAACTGCCCAGAAAGAGGGGGCTGTGTCAAACCTGTGCTTCTCTCACTTGTAGGTTATTTAAAATGTAAAGTGCTTCACATAATAGAGCCCACAGGTGTAGATAAGGTAGAACTGTAACGCAATTATAACTTAGTAATCTATGATACAGACAATTACTGCTTTTACTAGGCCAAGGACAGATGCACCTGGCCTATAGTGACACACCTGTATGGTCACTCCTATAGTTCACCCTACAGCTGTGGCTTACTGAACATCTGGCAGCGCTACGATGCAGGCGCGACCTACTCAGACCAGGAAAGGGAAATGGGTGTGGAAAGGGGCAACTAAGGGCCAGGGGCCATATGTACAAAGCTCTTTTGCATTTCTTAACGGTCCGAATCGGTATTTTGGGCCGTTAAGAAATGCAAAACGGTCTTTTCTGATGTACAAAGGCCTTTAAGAAATTGCAAAAAGGGATTACTTATTTGCGATTCCTATTCTGATGTACAAAGCGTTTCCTAAATGCAGTTTGGGCATTTAGGAAATGCAATTACCATTGTCTTGAAGTTGATGGTAACCATATGCAATTTATAAAAAGCACACCAAAATGTTTTTTTTTTACTTGCTTTTAATTTGCAGTGAAACACACACATGCCCCTTGGGCATATGTGTGCTCTACATGTGCACCACTATTTTTGGGGTGCACCAAGGGAGGACTTTTGCCCATCGGCATCCTTGGTTTTGCATTTCCCAAATAACAATTTTGTAATAGGAAATCGGTATTTGGAAAATGAAAAACCGGCCCATTGACACAAATACAATGGGATTCCTTATTTACGGTATCCTAATAGCAATTCCTACTGTAGAAATCACTATTAGGAAATCAGTATCTCTGCACATAGCATTTTACATTTCCTAAATACCGATTTCTATGAAGTCGTTATTTAGGGAATGGAAAATTGCATTTTAGTACATCTGGCCCAAAATGCCTAATTAGAAGAGGGCAGTGATGGAGAATCTGCACAAGAATTGAAGCTCCTCCATCTCAGCTCTTGGTGTTCACTTTAGAGCTCTGGACAGGGCTGATCTCCTGCCATTGGAACCTGCTCCATCTTCACTATCCGTTCCACCAAGATGTGACCCTGACGCCTCAAAAGTTGGTGCGTGTAAGGCTGCCTGAGCTACAGTTGCAGCTCTGCCGCCAGGTTTTCCATGAAAGAAAGCCATAGAAATGTGGTGGATTTTCAAAAAAGTTTTTTTTTGTCCCTACAGTGCTGGTAAACTTGCAATCTAACTTGAGGAATCCAAGATTTGCGGTCTCTGGAAATGTGAAATTCTGAAATTTGGGATACATTTGTGCAGTTGCATTATGTTCAGAGATGGGGGTGTAGGCGGGAAGGTACAACTTTTCCCACTTGAACCGTAAAGTGCATGTTTTCTGCGGCAAGGCTGAAGATCATATTTTCAATGCATAGCACACATTAGAGCTTTTCTTCAGTACTTTTGACTGGAAAGTGCTATAAAAATCAAATATGCAAAGGTCGTTGGAGCAGTCAGATTTTATTACTTTTACTACTAAACCATTTCACAAATATTAAATATAGTCTATTTATTGTATCCTAGCCTCAGTGCTTAACAGAAGGAGACTCACATTCCTGACAGACCTCATGCCTCTTACATCTCTTTCTGAACCTTTGAATGGGAACGCCAGCAAAAAAAAGGCCAGGATGGATGGGAGACTAGACCTCCAAGTGTTCCAGATCACATCTTCCTGTGAATAGCCCTACCAGCACTCTAATCCTGCAAGCTAGAGAACA
This sequence comes from Pleurodeles waltl, assembly GCF_031143425.1. Classification (NCBI taxonomy): domain Eukaryota; kingdom Metazoa; phylum Chordata; class Amphibia; order Caudata; family Salamandridae; genus Pleurodeles; species Pleurodeles waltl. Next base: position 150,302,468 of record NC_090441.1, on the reverse strand, counting down.
GAAACAGATCCCTGAAGCCAAACCCCAAAGAATGCATACAGCATACTAGGGGTCTTAGAACTACAGATTTCTTTTGTTGCTTGGTAAATGTGATTGGACTGGCTTGGAGAGGTATTTGGAGAATTGGAGTGCTCAGCAAAAGAAAACAAGGGAGCAGTCATTTTTGGTTTCTGAGGTGGAAAGTACCACTGGACAGATATTACCTGAAAACACATCACTACAACAATAACTAGGCTAGACTGTTATGAAGCAAGGGAGGGAAAATCTTGGAAATCTTAGCCTTGTTTCTTCACAGTTCATCACTAATAGCTGCCTGGGTTTATCCTTTAAAATGTACGTCTCCCAAAAGCAGAAATATAACAGGCTGGAATTGTCAGGCATCCATCTCAAGTGGCAAGCATGGACTGTGTCTTAGGAACCAGACCAGTAGATTCCAGATATTTGCCTTCACTACCCTATTTTTAGCTGGCCCCCTTTTTGTTGGCATTAGGACTCTGCACACTTTACTCCATTTGCTCCTGCTAGTTGGTAATAAAGTGCTTGTGCCATCCTTCCAAAAATGGTAGACACCCAATTGGCACATTTAATTTACTTATATGTTCCTAGTAAATGGTACTATAGGTACCCAGGGACTGTAAACTAAATGCTGCTAGTGGCCTGCACCGCTCCTTGTGCCATACTCTAATGTAGCTCTGTAGAACAGGCCTCAGACCTGCCACTGAAATCTACAGTGCAGGTTAAAACTGCCATATTGATCTAGCAAAATAAACCTTTTGCTAGGCCCAAACCTTCCTTTTTGAATGCTTCTGACTCCCTTCTAATATAGAACCCAAAGGCACATGGGGCAGAGTGCCTGGTATTGCAGAGGTAAGACATGTGTACTTACGTATGGCTTGTCCTGGCAATGAAAAGCTCCCAAAGTAGTTTTTGACCATAGCAAGGATAACTCTCCCATAGACTTGCACTCGGTTACCTTATTACACTTAATAAGTGATAACATCAGTTTGGGAGCCGATAGAGAAAAACTTCTCCCACTCATTTGAATTGTATGAATGAAGCTTTATTCGGTATAAAAAAATTCATCCATTACAACACATAATCAACAAAACATTATAAGAATACCAATAAAAACCATGTATAATAAAAGCACCCATCATAAAAACATGTACGTATAAATATATATATATATATATATAAAAAAGTAAAATAAAAAACAAAAGATAAAAACCTCATTCATAAAAACTGAAGAAAAATAAATGAGATCATGCCACAGTGTAATCTTATCTCATGGAATATTGCGGGCTATGACGCTAAGCTATCGGATCAAGCATGGGTTGCGTGTGTGGCTAACTATGATGTTATCATGCTTCAGGAAACTTGGTCGGCGGGACTGGCTGTGTGGGATGGGTATGACAGATATGCAATTCCAGCCGTACAGTCTCTTGGTGGTCGCTCGAAAGGTGGCCTGGTCACTCTAATTCGCCTCTCTAAGATAGTGGGTGCTTTCCAAATTAACTGTAACCATCAAGGTATATTGCTGGTATGGGTACTCTTCTCCAATCATTTTAATGTATTATTGGTCAACTTTTATAATGCTGTGTGGGGTATGGGGTGCCAAATTGGGGCCCTGTTCTCCATTCTTAAGATTATGCAATATAGAATGGAGAAGGTGGGATTGGAATTTCGTGCCATCATCTCCGGGGACTTTAATGCCAAGTTGGGCCGGTCCTGTACTGTGGTTAATCCCTTCATCCGTGACTGTGAGGTATATTCAGTGCAGGGTCCGCAGGACTCCAGAGGCAGAGATCTACTAAAGGAACTCGGGGAGATGGGCCTCTTGAATTTCTATGATATTGAAGCAGTAGGCACTCACCAACTTCCAACCTTTGTTGGAAGAGGGTCTGGATCCACCATCGACTATATTTTTGTGTCTCCTCCTATGAGAGACTTGGTGATTGGGGGTAAAGTGTTAGGCGAATGCTTTAGCGATCATAATCCCCTTATATTGTCCTTTAAACTCCCTGGGGCGTTTCGCTTACTAGGACGAGGCAGGCCTGTAACGGTGGTGACAAAGGACCAGGGTAGGCGGCTTGGGTGGAAGCAAGTAGACCACCAAAAAGTTGTGGGAATGGTGGTGGGGGATAACCTACATCTATTTATGGAAATACTCCTGACAGAAGCGCCAAATCCCATGACTGTTATAGATGCGATAACAGTAGTATATGCAGCAGTCAGAGACTGTCTCTTTGTAGTAGGCAACCACCCTAATAAACGTAAATGTGTCTGGTACGACAAAGCCTGCTATGATGCAAGGGCAAATTTTTAAAGATGGCTACCAAGACCCACCCTAGAGATTGGGTTCTCGTAAAAGAAGCGAGAATAAGGTATAAAAGGACCCTAAGGGATAGTAAGCTAAAATATAAAGATAAAGCCTGGGAAGAGTTAGAGCGTGCTACAGCTTTGAAAGACCCCGGCCTGTTTTGGAAGGTGGTGAATAGAGGTTCCTTTGAAACAGAAACCTCCGAGGGCCTTGGATGTAATACAGCCCCGGAGGCCTGGGTAACTCATTTCTGTAATATATTTCAGGGTACCCCCCTAAGTAATACACAGGAGAGTGTGTATGATGTGGCTCCTAACCTAGCAATCAGATTCTCACTACAGGAGGTTATTGATGCGATACAGAGTTGTGCGCATAATAAAGCTCCGGGCCCGGACTCGATCCCGATGGATCTGTATAAAGCTAACCCTCAGTTATGGGCACCCATTCTCCTAAATGTTCTCAATGCAGCCGTAACTGTGGGCATCCCTGCCTCTTGGAGATTGGCATGCATAGTCCCAGTGTTTAAAAAGGGTGATCGTAATGATCCTAAGTCTTATCGCCCTATTTCACTGTTGGATTCCTCTGTGAAGATTCTGGGACGGATTATCCTAGGGCGTCTGGAGGCCTGGATGATAGGAAATGATATTTTAAGTCGGGAACAGTATGGCTTCAGGGAAGGCCTCGGTACGCAAGAACAGTGTCTCAATTTACTGATGATAATCAACAAATACATGCAGGCCAGGAAAGGTACCCTTTATCTTGCTTTTATGGACCTCAGCTGTGCTTTTGATAAATTGAACCGGTTCTTATTATGGGAGAGGCTAATTCAGTTAGGGTTGGACCCTATTATTGTAGAGCTTCTCCGATATCTCCATGCAGGGACAGTAGCAAATGTGAGGGTGGGCCCAAATGGGGAATGTTCGGAGGCATTCAAGCTTTCAAGGGGTGTGCGCCAGGGGTGTGTCTTGGCCCCTACCTTGTTCCTTCTATATACCAATGGACTGACAGATTTTCTGATGGAACACTGCAGGGATGTCCCGAAGGTGAAGGGTATTGATATCCCTGTGCTGACATACGCGGATGACGCGGTCCTTATGGCCCGCACGATGAATGGTCTCCGAGAATTAGTTAGAGCTTATGTCGTCTTTATGTCAGCTTTGGGACTGGAGGTCAAATTTAAGAAGTCGCACTTTATGGTTTGTGGTAAACCTATGAGTAGGGTAGGGGAGCTAAGGGTGGAGGATCAAGTTATTAGCAGAGTCCACGAGTTCCCATACTTAGGGGTCATTTTTGATGAGAAAGGATCTTGGAAACCCTGTATTGCATGAAGGATTGTGCTTTTTCATGCAACTGTTGGTGCAACCTTTGACTTTGCGGCTAGGGTAGGTAGCAAACCGATCAAACCCCTGATTGAAATCTATAGGCGGAAATGCCCACCTGTCCTTCTGTATGGTTCAGCAGTTTGGGGGTTTAGGGATACCCGAGCCCTTATGGTGGAAGAAAATCGTTTCTGTAGAAGGCTTCTGGGTGTTGGTCAAAATATTCCTGGATTTTGCCTCCACCTGGAACTGGACCTTGAGTATGTACAGGACACTACCCAGCTGGCTCCCCTTTTGTTATGGATTTCAGTTTGGAGTAACGAACATGCCTCCCTTAATGGGGATATCCTAAGGGATTGTTTGGCCTGCGACCATGTAAAACATATTCCCTGGCTGTCGCACATAAGGAAGATAGCACATGACCTGGGGCGGCCTGAATTGTTTGATTATCCCGAAGACCTGACTAGCTACGATAAGAAATGGGTTAAGGATAACTTTCAGAGAATCCAGGAGACCAAGAGGGAGGGGGAGGCTCTAAGGAAAAAATCGATCAGGGAATTTACTATGCTAAAGATGTGGGTGGGTCCTGAGCAATATCTTTTAGAAATCAAGGATGTGAGGGAAAGGTCTCTCATAACTCGATTTCGCTTGGGGATCATTAGAAGTAATTTGTGCTTCCCCCTAGGTCAGTATGGGGAGAAATGTATTAGACCCTGCCCCTGTGATGGGGTGTCCCATCAGACTTTGATCCATTTTACACTATTCTGTGTCTTTTATGCACCATTTAGAACCCGATTCCTACTACCGCTCCTTAGGCCCAAGGGTTTTGTGCAACACCGTCCTGCTTTCATGTGGCTGCAAATGGCCTCAGATGTACTGGTATGGAAGGGCCTGGGATCATTCCTGAAGGGAGCTACCACTTGGCGCAAAAAAATAGAATGTTTAGAATGATCTCATTTATTTTTCTTCAGTTTTTATGAATGAGGTTTTTATCTTTTGTTTTTTATTTTACTTTTTTATATATATATATATATATTTATATGTACATGTTTTTATGATGGGTGCTTTTATTATACATGGTTTTTATTGGTATTCTTATAATGTTTTGTTGATTATGTGTTGTAATGGATGAATTTTTTTATACCGAATAAAGCTTCATTGATTTGAATTGTAATTTAAAATCCTTTTGAATGGTAAAGGTGGATTTTAATTGACTATTATGCCTAAACAAGATGTGCATAAATGTGCCTTTCTGTCAGTGTCCAGGGTCACATGACTGTTAATGGCTGTCCTATGGTATGCTGTGTATTCCTTCCAAACAGGGGCAAAAAGGGATTGGGTGTGTGGAATGGTGTTCCTCTCCTCGGTAGGCCTGTGGAGGTTTTACTCAGCTCTTCACTGTCACCTGCAGGTTACACCTTGGCCTGCATGCCCTTTGTTACCCTACACAGATTGGAGCCAAAACTAAGGGAAAGTGAAAACCTGACCAGAACCAGTTAAGAGTTGGACATAAGGGGTAACTTCCACACAGAGGCTGCCACTTGTTTTGAAAGTGGCACCCTCAGAACCTCTTGTAAGATCATTCCTGGACAGGTAAAGATTCAGAACAAGGACTCCCCGGCCATCTGAAGATGGAAGACTGGACCCACTTGCATATAACCAAGGACCACAAGGGTAACCACAAGGGTCAGTTGGCTGACCTCCAGTATGAGCTACAGCTGCACCACAATCTTCCAGAAGCCTTTCCTGCAACTGCTCAGTTGACCAACACCACCTGGACTTGCCTGGACCCTGCTGCTGGAGTGAATTCTGAGCCCCCAGAACTTCTCAGGTCATGGATCCTTGGCTGGTGTCAGAGTGTACTCCTCAACAAGCAAACTGCAAGAACTGGACTTTATGTGAATATCCAGAAGTTTTGGGCTCTTCACAACTGTAAACAACTGCCTGCATCTCCCTCCAAAGCTCTAAGAGCGACAAGCTGTTCACATCAGCAATGACTGCCAGCCGACCACAGTCTCCTCATGGCTCCCGCCATCGAGAAGCTCCAGCTGAGGCTCCTATGCGGTACTGGAGTGAGTAAGTAAACTCTCCACTGGGATGAACCTGGTCCTTGTATCTGAAAATGCACGGTTTTATCATCAATTATGTTATTTCAGAGGTCATCAGGGATGATAGCAGTAATATCATAGAGCATGTCATAAGTAATATATTATGTGAAGTCATAAGCCATGCACGATGCCTGTATGATTTACAGTTACTTAATTTAACTATAAATTATTAATTTCTGTGTTTTTGTTTACATGTTACATTTTATCTGACATCTAGACCTTGTGATTCGAGCCAGAATAGCATCTATAAGTCTTGTTGTGTAGAAAACGGTCAGATAGATATTTGGGCCCAGAGTTGTAGAAAGCTTGGACAGCCAACGGAAGACCTTTAAAGCGAATCCTTTATTTTACCAACGGCCAATGAATGAAGCAATTCAAGGTGGTGTGATAAGGATGAATGCTTGTTAGTCAGCAGAATTAGACGGGCTGCTGAATTCACGAGTTTCTGAACCAAACCAAAGTAAATGGAATTAGCATAGTCCTTGTCTTCATCAGAGCATTAACCACTGTTTTGCGAGTCTCTAACAGGAAAAGATCTAGAATGTTCTCATGGGAACAAAGTAAGATGAAAAGATAGATTGTTGTCAAACTTTACACATACATTACTGACTATAGTAGACCATGCGGCCAACAGTTTTCAAAGTAGTTATCATCAGATGACATGAAGAGAAGAATGTGTTTTGTTGGAGTTGCAGTAAAGGTTATGCCTTCTCGTCCAGTTTATGGGGGTCATTCCGACCCCGGCGGAACCGCCAAAAGACCGTACCACGGTCAAATGACCGCGGCGGTCATTCTGACTTTCCCGCTGGGCCGGCGGGCGACCGCCAGAAGGCCGCCCGCCGGCCCAGCGGGAAAGCCCCAGCAACGATGAAGCCAGCTCCGAATGGAGCCGGTGGAGTTGCTGGTGTGCGATGGGTGCAGTGGCGTGGCAGACACTGAAAATCATTATGGGGCCCTGTGAGGGGGCCCCTGCACTGCCCATGCCAGTGGCATGGGCAGTGCAGGGGCCCCCAGGGGCCCCACGACACCCGTTCCCGCCATCCTTACCGCCAGGACCAGGATGGCGGGAAGGGGGTCGGAATCCCCATGGCGGTGCTGCAAGCAGCGCCGCCATGGCGGATTCCTTGGGCCAGGGGTAAATCGGCGGGAAACCGCTGGTTGCCCTTTTCTGACCGCGGCTTTACCGCCGCGGTCAGAATGGCCCAGGAAGCACCGCCAGCCTGTTGGCGGTGCTTCCGCGGTCCCCGGCCCTGGCGGTCATGGACCGCCAGGGTCGGAATGAACCCCTATGTCTCTATAAAGTAAGCTTTGAATGAATTTTGAGTGATATCCAGCGTATTGTCTATAGAGAACATCCGCTGTGTGTTGTCTGCATACAAGACAACCCCAAAACCAAGACTTAATAAGGACAGGCAGATGTGACCCCTGGCTTGCCCCTGGTGACCACCGGCACTGCTTTTGCGACCCCTGGCCTCAGAGGTGACAAATTCAGTGCCAGGTGCACAGTGGCAGCTCGTCCTTAAGTACCTCAGTTGGGGCTCCACTCTGTTTTCTGTCAAATTTCCACTGCACTAATAGTGAATAATAATATATTATTCACTATTAGTGTAATAAAAATGGAGTACAACTAGCTGGAATATGTCCTTCCAGCTAAGGTAAGTAAAAAATGCTTTTCAGTGTATGTTGTGTGCGTGCTTGCGGATGAGAATGTATGTAACTGTGAATCTGTGAGTATGTTCAGGTATGAATGTGTGAGTGAAAGTGGAGGTCAAAGGGCATGTGATGTCACTTCCGCTACCCCTAGCGTTTCAGTGAACTGACGTCCATGGACGGAAGGATAAATTTTGCTCTAAGATATAGTACTAAATGCAAAGAGAATATGAATAGCAACGCAAGCAGCTGCGAGGACATTAGTCCAATTTACTCCTGGCATTTACCACTAGTTTCTTGGTGCGAAACGTCCAAAATGGCCATGAGGATTTAGCGTTAAGAACATAGCACTAAGGACCAGATGTATCAAAGGGGTTTATCCATTTTGTGTCTATGGGAAAATGTGTTCATACACATGGCCCTAAATGCAGTAGAACACAAACAGCAGTACTCTTGCTGTAAGATATTTTTCCACAAAATGACTACGATTATTCCCAGGCCTAGATCAATCCACTTTAGAAACAGGGGTGGTCAGAACTGCCTCCGTCAATGCGTTCTGACTCGTGACTACAACATCAGCCTGATTTTTAAAAATTTTACCTTAAAAAAAATCAGACAGCCTTTTGCAGCATTCAGAAGGCAGAATTTCCAAATTGCAAAATTTGGATGGAATTCACATAGTGCATTCTTGGGCAGAGTATTTGTTTGAGCACAAAAAATTGGACTGCGCAGATTTAATAAATATATGGTAGTTCTTCAGAGAGGATCCATGCTTATGCTTGTTCTCGAAGGCATGGAAGAGATCCACGCTCCTTCTCAGACCTTCATGGACCTGTAGGAGGATGGAGAGACAATGGATGACGACCCCAAAGTGACACTTCTTATTCTTCTTACCTTGTGTCTCTGGAGCTGGGGGGTTGGAGAAGGGATGGTTGTGGAGACACTGGACCAGTACGGGTTGTTTCTCTCCTCTTCTGGGTCACTGGATGCATGGGGGCAGATGGTGGATCATGACAATCCTTAGGCCACTCCCCTTGATCTCTTGACACTGGGGTGAAGTCAGGAAAAGCAATATTCACGTAATTTGCTTTGCAGAATACGCAAAATTACACATAATTGTCACTTCACGCAACAAAAACGTGCAAAAATACCAAAGATACCACGAAAAACAGCTGCTCAGGTTCTGTTGTTCGCATTGGTCCTTTGCATTTCTGGCAATTTATTTCTGCGAATGGCGAATTTCTTGTGCAATTTTACCGTATACAGCGCATAACTACATAATGTGGCATAGTCTAGCATAATTTTGGGAAATTCTCCTAATAAGTGCAACGTGAAATTGCGTTAATTAAGGTGGCAAAATGCGAATTTTGTACAGTCCTGGGTTCTAATTGTAGGTTGTGTATTTCACCGTCAAAATCGTTTGATTAATGCAAAATCGCTTCATCTGTTCATGAACATGTGCATGAGTGCAGTATACATTCGTCTCGATTGATATCTTGGGTTAACATTTGTAATTATTTCTTATTAATAAAAACGTGTGAATGAGTTGCTCAAGAGGGTCACTGGCTAGAGAAGTGTGGATCAAGCTTGTATGAAATGAAAGACCAATTTATGAAAGGATAGTTTGGTCTCAGTCTTTAACTGATACCACAAGGAAAGGAATGAATAGAAATGAATAAAACAACAGTTTCTTCCGCCCAGAAAGCAAAGTCCACCAGTTAATGTGGCAACATCGAAAGTGTAATAACAGATGTAGCCTGGGCTTGACGTGAACTCCCACAACTCCCAACCAGTCTGACCCACAAACTTTAACCTTGTTCTTTGAGGAAAACTATGGCTCACTCTTTGGAGAATGGCATGAGCAGCGTAGCCTATCTCATTGAAAATCAGTGTACTGTATGTGCAACAAGTAGCCAAACAACAAAGGGAGAACATAAAATGTACAAATAAGAGACAACATTTAATAACAAAAATGTCGAAAATTGAAGAAAAATCTGGTATAACGATCGAAAGTTATTTAAAAAAAAACACCCAGTAGGAAACCTTTGGAAAGTGGTGGTCATTAGTACTCATTGAGGAATGCAAGAAATGTAAAAATAAAATACCACAATGTCCAGATGTGTGGCACAGACACACCCACAAGTGATGTCGGACAGGTAGAAGTTGCAGGTTTGTCTTGTACTGACATAGAAATGTGTTTGGTATTTGGAGAACATCAGTGAAGCAAAACTGGAATTCTGTTACCAGATGGGGCATCACATGGTCAGATATGCTGAGTAAACATCCCTACTAGAATGCTAAACTTCCCTCCAAAAAGCACATAGCTGGGCAAAAAAATAAAGTTAGTAGGCAGATGCTAGACAAATTTCAGTGAGACTTGGCAGCTTGTTCTAGTTTCCCACAAGAACATTTTTTATCCAAGTTCTACGTTTTCCACCTGTTCTAGTAGCACTGCTAGCTTGAAGAAAGTCCTTACATCTACAGAATTAGATCCCCAGAGTCATGTCCACTTTTCCCAATTTTAGTAGAGTTTCCACAGCTCTGCTGTCAGGTCCAAGAAAAGCCTACTTCCAACTTTACTGGAATTCACTAAGGCGACAGCAGCATCCTCTGATCTCAGGACCAGTTTCAGAAAGAATGTTCTACAGGGGCAGGCAGACTTCACTGGCTGGATCTTTCACCCTCTGCTGCAGTGGGCTAGCAGGAGGTTGCCACCACCAGCCGTGGAGCAAAACACTGTGATGCAAAAGTTTAAAACAGCTGTAGACACTAATGTTTTACACACTTGAGTAGGTGTGATTCTCACTTCTGTTTTCATGGCCGATTCAATATCAAATGTCACAGGCTGCTTTTCAGTGGGGCATGGGCATACAGGGTGCTGAATAGATGCACATCCTGTGTCCCCATATAAAACAGTTACACTGACCTTGAAGCAAGTAGATGTGATGAAAATGGAAATGTCCTAGATGTGAAGCTTAAAATGTGAGGCTCATCACAGCAAGCGAAGAGGTTATTTTTGAGAAGTCCACCCAATGTTACAGCAGTGGGGGGCAAGGGGGTGCATTGCAGACTTCTCTCACCAACAGAAGATGCAGGGTGTGGACAGCAGCAGTACAAGCTTCACTTGAAGATCACAGGCCCGCGTGGTCTGCAGCACTGCCACACGCGCATCGAGTAGTTACAGCACATGTGAAGAAGGGCAGGCTTCCCTTGCACACCAACATGAGATGCAGGACAGGCAATCCACTTACAGGAAACAAGCTCTGAGTGGGCAGCAGTCCAAAACATCCCTCACACACAGAAGAGGCAAAGGATGTTCAACCACAGGGCATGCCACAATGGAGTCAACAGGGACAAGCTTCCCTCACACACAGAGCAGGCAAAAGATGTGCAACACAACAGGGCATGCCACAATGGAGTCAACAGGGACAAGCTTCCCTCACACACAGAGCAGGCAAAAGATGTGCAACACAACATGGCATGCCACAATGGATTAAAAACAGGCAAGCTTCCCTCACACACAGAGCAGGCAAAAGATGTGCAACACAACAGGGCATGCCACAATGGAGTCAACAGGGACAAGCTTCCCTCACACACAGAGCAGGCAAAAGATGTGCAACACAACATGGCATGCCACAATGGATTAAAAACAGGCAAGCTTCCCTCACACACAGAGCAGGCAAAAGATGTGCAACACAACAGGGCATGCCACAATGGATTCATAACAGGCAAGCTTACCTCACACACAGAGCAGGCAAAAGATGTGCAACACAACAGGGCATGCCACAATGGATTCAAAACAGGCAAGCTTCCCTCACACACAGAGCAGGCAAAAGATGTGCAACACAACATGGCATGCCACAATGGATTCAAAACAGGCAAGCATCCCTCACACATAGAGCAGGCAGAAGATGTGCAACAACTGGGCATACAACAATGGATTCAGAACAGGCAAGCTTCTGTCACACGTACAGAGCAAGCAAAAGATGTACAACAACCGGGCATGCCACAATGGATTCAGCACAGGCAAGCGTCTCTCACACACACAGAGGAGGCAGAAGATGTTTAACAACTGGGTATGTCACACTGGATTGAGCACAGTCAAGCTTCTCTCACATACACAGAGCAGGCAGAAGATGTTTAACAACTCGGTATCTCACACTGGATTCAGCACAGTCAAGCTTCTCTCACATACACAGAGCAGGCAGAAGATGTGCAACAACAGGGCATGCGACAATGGATTCAGCACAGGCAAGCATCTCTCACACACTGATAGTACCTGAAGCACAAACTACATCAGTGCAAGCCTCATTCATACACATTCAAAATTTACAGCCTGAGCAGCAGCAGGGCAAGGATCCCTCAGATACAGAACAGATGCAGCATGCAGTCGCGGCTCACGGTGTTAAAGGGGGTGGGCGGCGCACGTGGGGGGGGGGGGATGGGGGCGGAGCAGCAAATATTAATAAAATAAAAAGATAAAATAAACTTACCTGAAAACCGTGCCGGGTCCACCTCTGCTGGCTGCAGGCAATCCTGACGCTGCTCAGCATCAGGATTGGCTGGGAGCGCCCAGCCAGGGATTTCCCAGGCAGACTGGGAGCCTGTGCAACACAGCTGCTGGGCTGGAGAAAGCCCTGTGCGCATGTGTGTTTGGCCGGCCCAAGTCGGCTGGCCAAACACATGCATTCTGAGGGGGAGTGAGTGCTGAGCAGTCCCCCTCACACTCGTCACCCCGTGGCCCCTCCCCTTTACGAAGAAACAATTAAATTATCCTTTCCTTATAAAGGATTTGCAGCTGCCGCTGCTGGCAGGGGGGCAACGCTCCTCCGTCCTCACGGAGGAGCCGCCCCTGGCAGCTTGGCAGTGAACAATGGTACTGAAATGAAGCAAACAGCAATAAATGTAATTGTCACTGTCCAAGACATTGCTTTTAAACCACTAGGAAACCAGAACGTTTCACTCTCTCTCTTTCTCTCTCTGTGTTGTTAACAGCAAACATGTTATGACATGAAACATTTTGTTTTAATTAATTACATCCTTCACGTGATCTCATCACTACATGTACTCAGCTCCCCGTGGTATCATTTTATTCTTGCAAGAAGCAGCATTTTTAACCACTACACGCATGGCGTGTAGCAGCAATGCCTGTTATTGGGTGGCTTTCCTGACTATCTCATTTCATATCCTTCTATTTGATGCCACTCATTCCTGTTCTTGTGTTTGTTCCTCGGCTGGAACATATTTATTTCACAGATGTGCTGAATGGACGAATTGTATCCTTCCACTGCCTACAATCATGGAACTACTTTTTTCTTTTTGTTTGAGCACCCTATGAGAGTGCATGTGATACTCTCTCCCCCTTGTGTGCTTGCTTAGTTTTACATATTTGCCTCATTCTTGCTGTGTGTGTTGCTTCCCTCTCTCTTTCTACCACCCCTCCTCGCTTTACTATTGTTTTTTTCTTTTTATGTTTAACACTCCGTGGGAGCACCTCTTTCATTGCTCATTCCATCTCATATCTATGCTTGTCCATTTCCCCACCTAACTCTGGTGCCCACTTTATTTTTAATTTCCCTTTATTTAAAAATACTCTATCTTCTCAGAGCCTGTCAACTGCACACTCCTCTCAGACAACTTGCTTCTATTTTTTTTAAAGTTCTAAGCAGTGTTTCTGTTATTTAATTTACTGCTTGAAAATGGTTTTCAACCATTTTCCATCAATAAATTAAACTTAAAAAGGCCAAAATATATCAGACCACATGCGCATGCATTGATGTGTCGTGATATAAGAATGCTCTCTGGAGGACATCTTGGAATGCCTTTAGTTTGAGATAAACTGTTCCAAGATGGCCACTTGTGCATCATGACAGAATCACATGTGTTTTCATATTATTTTATTGGTTTCCTAAAGCATGAGTGCTAAAGAACAAGCACCACCAGAACAAAGATTACCCTTTGTTTACATGTTATTTGAGTTTTATAGGGTTAGGTAGCATCACACTAACACACTCCATCTCTGTAACTCCATCGCAGTGAGCTTTTACTAACACACTGAGGGTATACTGTACACCTCCAGCAGAAGTACCAGCTCACACGAATGGTCGAGAATGTTATGAATGCCTCGGAAACACTACACTGGCCCACACCGTGCCAAGCTGCAGGTCCTGTATTCTCCTTTGGGAGTTCCTGAGTAAGTAAGGTCGCAAAGAGAGATGGCAAATGAGGAGTAGGTGAAAGGAAAGGAGAAAAAAAAGAGAGAAAGAAATAGAAAAGGTACTCTCTTGCACACTGCACCCCCTTGTGGACAGCCAAGAATCGTGGAATTGGCCTTTCTGTCCCCAGGAGGCCTCTGAGACCTGCTTTCTGCCAGTTGCAGAATAAAGGAGATGTGGAAGAAAATGAGGCGGAAAGTGGAAACAAAGGGAAAGTGAGCAAGGCAGAAACCTCTTTCATAAAAGCACAATAGGATGCTGCTACTAGCCTACCTCACTTCCATGATTCATGGTGTGTACTGCCTGCCTGTGCTTTTATCAGCATCAGCTCCCTTTTCTGTTCCACTGCACTGGATGTCAGGCAGCTGTGCCTTCTGCAGCCAGTGCCTTAAATAATTAATATCTGAGGGCCAGATGTACCACCTTTTGTTTTGCGACTCGTAATTTGATATCCGTTTGGGAATCGCAAATTGCGAGTCGCAAAACAAAATGTACAACAGTGTTAAGTACAGTGTTTGCGATGTCTAATGAGGTCGCAAATGACCTACCTCATCAATAGTCAAGAGGTATGTGGCAATTTGGGACCCCATTGGGAATGGCCACACTCACAGGGATGGTGGCCCGCTGGGGACAGCAGACCACCACATCTGTGACTGCTTTTTAAATAAAGCATTTTTTTTTTTAAATGCAGCCCGTTTTCCTAATAGGAATGGGATGCATTCCAAACAAAAAAAAATGGAAAGTTTTCTTTTCTTTTTTTCAGATTAGGCAGTGGTCCGTGGGACCACTACCTGCTCTGAAAAAATATTTTTGCTTCCATTCACAAAGGGAATCCCTTCCCGTTTGTGAATGGGTTAGTACCAATTTGAAACTGGTGTTAACTGCAATTGTTTTCCAAATGTACACAGTCACAAAACAATCATACATTCTACTGCAATTCGCAGTTCGGAAGGGACACCCTTAGAATGCCCCTTTCTAATTGTGACTCGCAAACCCTTTTTGCGATTTGGTAAATAGATTACCAAATCGCAAAGCTGGGTTTGGAAATTGGGAAATGCTTTTTTCTTGTCGCACACAGCCCAATTCTGCGAACCAGGACGTTTGTGACAAGAAAAAAGCTTTGTACATCTGGCCCTGAAACTCTAAATATGGGAATGAGCTTCTCACACTGAGCAACTCTCATTTCAGAATTCAGTGTCTTGGATAAAGGTGACTTTATTGTAATGACCCTCTTGACATCTTTGGTGGTTCAAAGCATTTGGTAACCTTTGAAAAAAGGCCTCCTGGCACCACATTTGTCTCATATTCATGAAATGGCAAGGGTTTCCACCTGGCTACATGTTGGTTGAACACCGTGAAACCCTGAATCCAGTCCTGGATTTTGTCAAGATAATGCATTCTTGGGGTTCTATTCTTAGTGTGGCTACAGTTCTGTCATTACCTGATATTACATGATAACCGTAACTTATAACAGTAGAGTCTAGGACTGGAAACACTGAATTCTGCCAATATGGAGCAAAGGTTACAATACGACTCCTGTCACCAGGGCATCTAGCCTTGGGACTTCTTGTTGGGTCTTGCTACAGACAGCTTTAGCTAATCTATTGTTTCCAGTAAATACCGTATATTGAGAGTGGGCTTTGGGTCAGCCCCTTGCTCATCATTGAATGACTTTTTTCTCTACCTCAGTTGCCGGCTCTTGATTCAGTGACTTTCTACCCTCTTCTTGTATTAATTTCACCCAGGAGCTTTTGGGTTTTCTAGTGTTCTGATTGGATATGTTGCATCCTCCTTTTACGGCATATTGTAGTCTACTTTTTAGGTTGAGCACAAGCGCTCTGGCCTGTTGTAATCTATCTGATGGCTTTTAACCACCCCCACCGCACGCCCGTCACCATTACTCGTTCATGGGATTGTCTTTTAAAAATCCTTTGTTATCATTGATAAATACTTTACGTTTGTCCCTCCTTGGGGCAGTTTTCTTACCGCTTTCGCCATTAACCATGTTACCTGGATATTTGTACGTTTGCCGATATGTTCGACTGTGAGCGAACTACTTTTTCCTTTTGTGTCTCTCCTTCATGCTCATGGTGGCCGTGGTGCCTTGAATTGGCTTGCTTATGTCAATTGTTTTACTTTTCATTTTCAACTTATGTGGCAAGAAAAGTCCAGTTAGGAATTTACAACGCTAATAGCTCTAATTTGAGCAAACACAAGACCCATTACATTGCAAATGCTTGTTTTATTTGTTATTGAGCACTCCATGGGAATGCATGGTTTCCCTTTCTTTGTCACACTTTTTCCTGTTATGTCCCACCCATCTGTATGTTCCTTTTATTTATTACTCCTGCTCTGCCCATTCTGCTGCTGTGTCACTTGTTTTTTAGTGCTTTAATTTTTTTATGAGAGCTGAGCACCTGCAAAAATCTGCTGGTCTGGTTTCTAACTTTATTGCACTTCCTGTGCCCTTTTTAAATTTTTCTTAACAGTTTAATTCAGCATGCTAAGACGGTCATCTTCCATGTTAAAATGGTAAATTGAAAATGACAGCCATGCATCATGATGCATTCGCACACATGTTTCACAACGAGCTTGTATTTTCAACATGTACGTGTGCATGTGACACAACACACTCACATGCATGCGTCATGATGCATATGTCGTCATCTTGGAATGGGCTTCCTGTAATAGACATTGCAGGCCATGCATGCATATGTAATTTGACACATACAGTTACATGCTGGTGCCATGAAAGCAGTAACAAAGCCATTAGCTCGGTGTTTTAAAACCAAGGTCAATTTGCCCTGCCAATGATTGTTATAATCTGTTTTCGAATGTTATAATGTAGTCCAATAGGATTAATTAAAATTGGAAAGTACGCCAGTTTACAAATGAAGTAATGTGGTAACTGAAGGCCTGACAACGGAAACAAAGTATTATTGTGTCATAGATTCACGTGGTAATTATCATGGAGTGAACCGTGGGCCCTAAAATGAGTGATGTACGCACATGAGATATTTCCCACCCATTTCCTATTCAAGTTCAAAATTAAACGTTTTAATTCTATTTCCTAACTATAACGTCCCTGTAACCTTTGTTTTTTTCAGTGAATTTGTATACATATATGTGTGTGTGTGTGTGTCTATATATATGCATACACATGTGTGAATATATATATATATATATATATATGCAAAAAACAAAGGAGAACTCTGGGTAGTTCCCAAGTTTAGGTGGAGAGCAGCTCTAGTAAGGAGCACCCTGCAACACCAGCGACACTCTAGATTTGCTCACCTCAAATGTCTGCTTATCTAGCAAAGTCTTTAAGCATAGGATTAGCACAGTGCTATCCTCGCCGATCTAGATAGTGACAAAGTCTTTTGCCATTTGTACAGCAAAATCTTTAAGCATAGGATTGACATAGTGTCATCCTCGCCGAGCTGTAAAATGATAAAAGCCATTTACCACTCCAGGCACTTGTGTCTGGACAAAGCTATACTCCTTTGAAGAGCTCTAATGAGAGCGAAACACGTGTCAGGGGTTGCTTTTACCCATTCCAGGTTGGCTTGGACGGTATTTTACCAGTCCAAAGCTGTAATACTGTGCCTGGAGTGGTAAATGGCTTTTGTCATTTTACAGCTCGGCAAGGTTGACACTATGTCAATCCTATGCTTAAAGATTTTGCTGTACAAATGGCAAAAGACTTTGTCACTATCTAGCTCGGCGAGGATAGCACTGTGCTAATCCTATGCTTAAAGACTTTGCTAGATAAGCAGACATTTGAGGTGAGCAAATCTAGAGTGTCGCTGGTGTTGCAGGGTGCTCCTTACTAGAGCAGCTCTCCACCTAAAATTGGGAACTTCCCAGAGTTCTCCTTTGTTTTTTGCATAATTTATGCGTCACTCTATCCCTGAAAGGGTTTTGGTTTGATATATATATATATATATATATATATAGTTACAGAAAACAAAATGCACTTTCCCGTATGCTGCCACAACTGGAGAAAGCCAGCAGTTAAATACTGAGAAAATAGTTACACAATCTGTTTTTAGTGTTTCAAAAGTTCTCTTGGAATTCTTTAGGAATACTTTTAATTTTCTGCAAGTTGAGTAATCCCATTGGAGGAGATTTCTAACTTTATTTCCCTTTTCTTTTGTAAACTGGGACATTAAATACCACAGGAGATAAGTATCTCTTAATTAGTGTGAACGCAAAGTTTTCAGTGCATGAATGAATTATGTAGTTATATAGAAGAAATCACTATAAAATAAATGCAGTTTCATCATCATGGCTGACCTCTCTCCAGCCACTTCCCCAGCTACTGAGAAGTACTAAACTCTCCCCCCCCACCTCGTCCCACCCTTGGTAGCTCCTGTTTTCCTGTTATGTAACACAGTTCTGAGCTGTGGCCCGAGGGCAAGATGGCGCTCACGAAAGAGATTGGAGCAGAAAATCGAAAACAATGAACGGAGTCCTCCTGCACCAGGCGGCTCGCTGACGCTAAGAGGCTGCATGTTACCAGGATGTTATTTACTGTTTCAAAGAGATGCCTGGAGCACTGTTAGCTGGTCTGAATAGGTTTCGCCATCTGTGAACAACACAGCAATTTCCAATGGAGCATCAAATCTCCAATGCCTCGCGGAATCACAGCTCAATGAATGTTGAAGGCAATACCAGTAGATATGATGGAGGTGAGCGCTGTGAGCAAGCCAGGGACTGGCAGGCGAGGGAGCACAGATTGTACTAGCAGTAAAGGACATCTATGCCCATCTAGTCTGCCCATATCCTCCCCACTCTTGGCACAAACACCCTATCAGGTCTGTCCAACATTGGTCCATGAGGACTTGGACTATATGAGATTTTCCCCATCAGCCAGTGATGGAGTCAGCTTTATCAACATTAGAGTTAGGCAGGCATCTGAGCCATTGATGCACAGGACTCTAGCCTGCGCATCAATGACTCAGATGCCCTAAGTGAAAAAAAAAATGTTTTCTAGCTTGATAGTGTAGTTGCAAAACTGAGTCGATTTATAAAGGGACAGAGTTCAGATGTCAGGCAGGGTTGAAGAGAAGCCCTATTCCAGAGTGCAGGGACCTCTTCTGAAAATGCTTTCCCACCAGATTTGTAATTCTTGAAATGTAGAACAGGAAGAGGACCTTCATTGGAGGACTTGGTGGGACAAAAAAGTCATTGGTTGCCTGGTCTTTCTTAAAACAAAATAAGGAACCTGGCCATAGACCAGTGTTTCTACAATAAAGGGTACGGTACAGGGACCCAAGCATGATCTGGGGCCAATGAAGCCTCTGAAGAAACGTATTGCTGTGGGCGAGTTTACTTTGTCCCATCACCAACAGTGTTCTGGCGTTCGCCAAAGTCTGCAAAATGTGCTGCTTTTGTCTAAGCCAAGATAGAGGACTTTGCTATGATGCAACCTAGAAGCAATTACGGATAGCCTGCCTTCCTGACTAAGGTAAGGCGCAAAGCTGTCTGAACTATTGAAAAAGGCAGAGTCTATCACCCAGATCTGTTTACAAGGTGAAGTCGCACTCAGTGCTGGCAATTAGACTGCTAATGTGTTTGACTGTTTTGAGTGGTGCATTCATGGTTTGCAGCTATTTATTTATTTTTATATAGTGCCTACTTCATAACTCTACCAGTGAGTATTCAAATCAAAGAATAGAATAGAAAGTTGTCAGGATTTCCTGGGACCCAAAGTCTGGGTGGAGTACCTGATTTCAGATAGCAGCGGACAGACCCACGGATGTCCTTGCCATCTGTGCAAAGTTTGGTGAGTACTGGATGTGAGGATGAGTCCTAGGAAATGGAGACCAACAAACTGCGGCATGAGAGTAAATGTGTAATCCATGTTGGGTGTTCACTTTATGGCTGCCAAGCCAGTAGGTGATAAAGGCCACCTCCATCTTCAATTGTAGGCTGTGGCATGTACTAAACATTCAGATAGATTACCAAGCCAGAGGTTAAAATTAAGGGATCAACAGTTTACTGGAACACTTGGTGGAGCATTCCAAGACACAGACGGTTAATTCCTCACAAAAGCACACCCAACACCATCATGTCTCTCCTTTTTGTTGTATGTACCATGGAGAAGAAGAAAACGTTACCTGGAATAACCCTAATTTCAGATGATGAGACCTCCGCAAGTTTCTTCTTGGGAGGGATGAGGTACTTCTGTCACAAGAAAGAAGATAAGATATCAGGGAGAGAAGCACCTTGGTTCAGAATGACTGGGAATTACTGTTTCAGAAAGTGATTGCAAGAATAAATGTTTACCTCACTATAAGGGACTTGTTTACGTGGCCCACTTTCTAGATGGAGATGGTTCCATTCCTCCTGAGGATACACCTGCATTCTCTCCATGTAGCGTAAGAGGGTTCTTTTCTTCTCTTTGTCAGGGCCAGATAATAAATACTACAGTATGGTGATCAGCCAATGGGGTGGGAGTCTTGTTCTGCACTATCAATAGGTTTTGTGGACCAGGGTAACATCAGGTGCAGGAACAGATAATATGGCATGATGTGCTGCCTGGCACAAGTAGACATGGATACAGGGAAGCAGCTTGAATGCACATCCACATTCACTTGCCGTTCTGCGAAGCACCACAACTTAGGACATCAACTTACACTTGGACATGGACAGTGAGCCAGCATGATCCACCCGGGGTGAGGGTTTAGGATGGTACCACAGATGGAAAAAACAAGAACACCTGTGATTCAGCTTTGCATCTCCTGAAATACTTTTTCAAAAAGCTACATTCATTAAAATCATATCTCTTACACCTGTCTATGGGAATAAATGCATACCAGTGCGGAATTACAGGCTCCAAATAAAACGGATACCCTTTACTACAAGGCAGTCTGACACTTTTACAAAATGGACGGCTTCTACTCCTTGCTATGGGGTGACTGCTGCTATTTCTCCCTTCTAACTGTGGAGATTGTTAATGGCTCTTCTTTTACATCAGCTGGGAAGCTCAATTTCAATTGTAGCCGCCCCGAAGAGCGAGGCAGAGAAAGACTCTTCCGTATGGGCTTTTATTTAATGAAAATGTAGGGACTAATTTCACCACCTGAGACTGAAGAAAGATGACATCTTGATCGGTAGGGGATGTGGTCATTGTGACATAATTGTCCCTTCATCAGACATTGGGCTGCCAGAAAATCTATATAAGGATTCTTTAGGAGAAGAGTGAACAGGTGTGGCCACACTTGGTGACCTTTGACTATGAGATGGACCTCACATCACCTGAGTTCTGCACCTTGCATCTTCAAGTCCTAAGTCAAAAGGGGCGAGATTTTCAGGTGATCTGGAGGAATGACATGCATTAACAACAGGAAATGGTATAACATAATCTTGCTGTCATATAATCCGTTGGGCCAGCACACTGAATAATAGTCTGAGACAGAAAATCAGGACAAAGGGGAGGAGTGCATTCCCAATAAACCTTTAGGATGCAACAGTACAGGACCTCTGGTGTACAGACACACTGGTATATGTCATGCGCTACCTGGAGGTAGACAGGCATCAAAAACTCTTTCTGGCAGACCATAGGCTGGATCTTCTGATGTGCCTTCCTTTTGAATTGCCTGCTGTACTCAAGCACTCAGGTTATTGTTCAATTAACAGCATTTGGACAAACATATATTATTAGAACATTGGAACGTTGGCAGCTCCATTGAAAACAATGGAGTGCTCCTGGCTTTTACTGGCCGGTAAAAGCCTGCAGCGCCAACATTCCAATGTTCGCGTTGTTCACAGCAACAGCTGTGAACAAAGCCTCACGGAGCCCGAGGGGATTTTAATCCCCTCAGGCTCTGTGAGGAATTTGGTTTATTTAATAGAACATTCTACCCTGAGTGGCAGAATGTTCTAAAAGCCTTAGAACCCGCCGTAGCGGGCTCTACCGGCTATTAAAGGCCCTCTCCCTTGTTAAAGGCCCTCGCCGAACGCGGGAGCGGGCCTTTAATAGCCGATAGAGCCTGCTACTGCGGGTTCTAAGCCTATAATCAAGATACACTGTTACAGTTCACATTGGATACAGACGAACAGGAGAGAATTTCAGAGGGGTTATGATGCTGTGAAATATGGCAGTGACAACCCTTGAAAAGTAATGGGTTGTGGGCAGATGGAAGGTAGGGGCGAAATGAAATAGGACATGCAGGTGTTAGAGAGCAAGTTAATTAATAACATTTTGAAGAATTAAAGTACTAATTAAAGGAGTTAAACGTGTATTAAAGTCCGTTTTGGAATAAATGTGTGTTTAAAATGTGCAACGTGAAAAGTGGCAAAGATGATGAACACCATAAAAAATATGTTTAAATGATGAATAACGATGATTAATGTAGAAATGTTTTATAATTTATTAATCCAGATCAATATGAACACTAATGTAAATGAATTAAATGACTATTTTAGTTTGAAAAGGAAATTACATGTTTTATTAAATGAGGGCCTACACGAAGAGGCCTAAGGCTAACTCTACGTTTAAAAGTCGTTGCAATGTTTTTCTGTCTCAGCAGTTTCCAGAAGCTCACTGTTCATTGTTAAACACTTGCTGACCTCACATAATATTTCAGAAGTTTATTGAATAGATTTTCAATATCCTGTGTAGCTGGCATTTTGTGGAAAAGTTATGCTCTTCTGTTGTAACTTTTGTTTAGTATTGTCCTTCCTGAGATGAGATAATGTGTGCCCAGAACAATGATTCTCAGTGCTCATGTGTAACCTGCAACAATTGTATTCTGCTGAGCAAACTGGTGACTGCTGAGTAAGGAGAAGATGGTCTAATCGTGAATGGAGAAAATGAAGAAAAGATACTTCTGAGAATGTGGAATAATTGCAATTGGCTTGGCTCTGACCTAAACCACCCCATAGACTGACCAATGGTATTCTAGTTAGTTGCTTTATAGGGTTTTAGTATAGCAATGTTTAAATGATGTAACTCAGTCTTTTGAGATCTTTCTAACTTTCACTGATTACAGTTCTACTTTTTATGCTGTTGGTTAATGGTTCAGTTACAATAAGCATATAATAACTGAACTGTTTCCCTTGTCCTGTCTGAGTAAAGGCTGAAGATGCTCTATTGATGAAGATATCGCTGCTCGTTGATCCAATCCAATAAGGAGGGGTTTGAAATGTGCATTTGACTTTTGCAGGTTTTTGTGTTTTCACTCTGTTAGAAATCCAACCGCTATTTTGGATAGCACCCTAGCTAGATGTTTTCTAAATTAATTCTTTTGTCTGCTTTTTCTTTTTGCACGTATGTCCCAACATGCGTGTCTAATTAGAGGATAATTAAGAATGTCATGTTCCTAATTCGACTGTTTGAAATAAATTGCGTTTGATTCATCTGTGCTAACTAAATGTATTCAGTCTCAATATATCATATTCTCTTGCTGTTATTCTGTATGGTTATTCTCGAATGCCTGATGATACAATTACTCGGTCGAATTAGATTCTTTGTTCAATTTGGTCAGCCAGTGTTGTTTTTGCACATTTATCATTTGGTGCTTTGCATGATTTACGTGACTTTGACGTTGTTAATCTAGGGAAATAAATGTTTGAACTTTGTTAAGCTGGTGTGGTTATTCATGGCCACATGGGTCATGTTGTGTGAACAATTAATGTCTCCATATTCAAAAGTTGTTTGTATAAAATTGTTTTTGGTTGTTGTCCAATGTATTTTAGGACGTTATCACACTCCTATCTGAGTCAAAAGATTCATGTCGATCTCTAAGGGTAATTGATGATTACCCTATATGTGTCACCTTATAAAATACATAAATAAAAATATATAAGGCTGGACACGCTCACACAGGGGGCTGAGCTTTGTTAACTTTTTGATTGAGCTGGCTTAGCAGTCTTCTAACTTACGGCCCATTTGACCTATAGATGAATCGATTCCGTGACAGCCAACAGGCTGCTAAAGTGAAATCTAAGCATGAGCCCATAATACTTGAAAGGGGACAATGGCTACGCTTACAATAATCACTTGTTCAGTTAGATGCTAAAGAGAAAGGAAGTTTGTGAACATTAACGTTTGAGGCATTTCCTGCCATGTTATAGTTTCAGTTTATTTTTACTTTACCAAACCATATGGTTCAGCCAAAAATAACAAAGTTGGACCCCCCCCAAGCCCAGTTTTCTTTCTCAACCAGGCCAAGATTTTGTTCCTGAGCACCTCCCTTGTTCCACTTGAATTGAATGGTTTTACATCAGTCAGTGCCTTGGGTTCATAATGCCCGGTCTCTTGGTATCAGGCTTTTATTGATGTGTCTCAGGATCCAGTCATTACCTGGTTTTAGAACGGACAAAACATTGTAGCTCTTGTTAAGAGCTGCGAACGTTTGTGTGAATCGCTGACTTTATTTGGAGCAGGAGACCTAGAAGAACAATTGGATCTTGAAATTTGTGTGCTCATCTGAGTGATGTTGTTGGGGAGAGTGACGTGGGCACCAAGACATGGGACCCTGTTTGTAACCACTCCTGATCTTGTGTTGCTCATCTTAGATTGTGTTAGTATAGTCTAAGTTGTGCCATTCAGGTAAAATTGACTTTCTCAAGTCTAAACCTATTTGTGAACAAAATGTTATTTTTGATGGTACATCTGTAAGGCGAAGGTACAGTACTGATCTTAGACTATAATAGGCAGAAAGTAGCTACATATAAGTCACCACTGTGTGAATATTGTAGCACGCCTACATGGATTGTTTCTACTTATTCAACAGTTGTCCAGTTTGCAAATCAGTGGCTGCGTATGGCAAATCCAAAAGTGACTTGGCATGAACTCATCAATCATTCACGTTTTTTATAGATAAAACAGTACAGCAGGTATAGGTAATCCATTTTGTTCTCCCAGTGCCTGAGAGCTTTGTAAACTTTATTTTAACATCATTTACTGGCAGCCTTATTAACTGGACAAAGCAGCCACGTGTATGGTGGTAAGCATGTGGTAAGCGGACATGATCTGGATATTTACCACATTGGTTTCCCTGTGCAGCTGAAGCAGTGTGCAAACCTGTGTGAACAAAGTGCCAATGCACCATTTGTGTAAATCCACCAACTGCAAGATCCCAAACTTTAGCAAGAAATGGAATTTGAGAGACTGTTTATATTTAGGAGGCTCATGTCTGTGAAGCTGTTTCTGACTTGACCTCTATCCACGTGCAGGTTGCTACCCTGAACAAAGCTAAGAGGCAGACTGACCTGTGTGGAAACGTGGATGTAGCATCTCCAAAGTCCATTACCTCTGGAATGCCAATAAGTCTAGGAAGGTCAGGTACATGTAAAAATACATTTGAGGTGACTAAAAATGGTGCACCGCAAAAATTACTTAATCACTCAAACAGAAATTAGGACTTTGTTTACAAACAACAAAACAGAGACGCTCTGGATTTTAGGCAGATTAGCAAGTACCATGCTCCCAACCTTTTATTTAGGAGGAAATTGATCCAATCAGCAATAGGAGCTTTGTCTGAAAACTTCAACTAAATATTGTAGGTCGATCTAGGTTGCTAGAAGAATATGAATCTGCTACTTTTCTCTAAAAAGAAGAATATGAGATGGCTGTTGATGGTTTGTGAGGTCTATTTTGTGAGTCTTCTTAGTTAAGACGTTTCAAGTGCCCACTGTTAACACACCATCACTAGTCTTGATCAAAACCTTCTTTAATGTATATATTGTGGCCAATCTCTGTTGAACTGCAGAAGGCAGGCATGGCAAGGATTGTTCAAAGGAGGTAATGACTAGAGTGTACACAACTGAACTGATTATTTTAATTGAAGAATGTGGTGTGGAGAGGGATTTTTGAGGCACATTTTGCCACATGATCGATCTGCGAGATCAATGTAAATCCTCTTCTGTACCCAAGAGTATAGTTAATCTAAAGCCTAGATCTATTTGTGAATACATTATTTCTTATGATTATATATACTTTAAACCTATTCCTACTAGGAAATGCCTTATGCTTCCTACAGGTATTTCTGGAACCTGCAGTCAGAAATAGCTCACAGATATGATTATAAGTGCCAGGTTTATATTAAGTTGAAGGGATACTAGCAGTCACAGTAGATAACTTCAGCCTCCTATTTTACAAATGCCAAAAAGAGAAGGGATTTGAATATCTATATTTCAAAATGGTCAGTACAGTTTATGCTTTAAATGATGTTATTGACTGCCCAACAAACCCTAATGGATTACCCAGGATGAGGTTTTAGTAATGTTGAAGGGCATTAAATCTGTTCCATCACATACAATGTTGAGAGGATACAGAAATGTGAAAGCTCTGTTTGCCCAGGTTGTACTGTTGTTGTAATGTGGTTGCTTCTTTTTACCACAGGATAGAAATTGATGATTCAGAATCATCTCTGTTTTTTCCTTGGGTAAATATTGTGGACCAGTCCTATTTATGAATCAGACACACAAAGATCATGCTAAGATTTTAGGTGAGGTTAAGTTTTGACTCCTCGTGGTCTTTCTTTTGTGGTCGGTATAAAAGCTGTACAATAAACTATCAATGTTATGAAAAATGTCTAGTTATGCAAGCTGTGAATACTAAATCTACTATATGTGTTTTATCAATTTAATCTTCTTCCCTTGGGAAACCCAGATCATAATCTGGTAGCTTATATTTACAAATTAAAGTTTAATAATTAATTAGCCCAGGATGGCACTGGAGAGGAGGTTTTTCTGTTTCATAAGTCTAGCTTTTCAATCACTCTACTACTGGTAGCTAAAAGGGGGTCTAAAGAAAGTTTTTTCAGAGCTTCATCTTCTAGAGGATTGCAGGATTGAGGGGGATTTCCTGAATAATTATGAATCATCTAATCTTTAATGGGGTTCTTATAGGTAAATCACATCAGTAATGTGAGTTTACAACTTAGGTGCTTGTGCAACGATCATTGTCCAAGTGTTAGTTGTTGAAAATGTGGTGATTTCCTATGAAATGCATCTTACCCCATGGAGGGGTCCAACGGTGACGTGGCTTGGTCCCTGGTTACATGGCCAAAGGAAGACTGGGGGCAGTTGTTACTGTTACTAGTACAATGCAGCTGCAAGTGAAACCTGAATATCTTGTACTCTGGTTCCAGTCTAACTCATGCAAAATGTATAACTATATTTGTAAAACAGTAATATTGTTGGGACTCAGAATTACTTTTTATGTAAAATAACTGCTGTATTTCCAGTGCTGAATTTGAACGAAGAGAACATATTAATGCAATTGCAGCGCTTCACTGACTCATTGTTTGGGATGGAAAATGATTCATTTATTAGCACTTCACAATGTTTGCATCCATGTGCCTAGCTAGAGATACTCGTTAGATGTTCGGTTTGGTAAATATGGGAATGTAAAATCAAAAACATTTCTTTCTTTCTACGTACATGATGTTAAATGCCTTTTATTTCAGGAATTTAAATATGAAAAATGAAAGTCTAGTGACCTACCCACATTGGTGGTTGAACAAATCTTTTGCCATGCCACCCAGCAGTTTGTGTTACCACTTAATACAGCACCTGGAAGCTTTCAGTAAACTCTAGCAATGCACACGTTTACTAAAGCCTGGATTTAAGAGGGCCTAGTGCCACTTTAGCTCTGCCTTAGCGTATTTTTTTTTACACTAAGGTGGCCTTTTTCCCATGCCTGCATGCATTGCGCCACTTTATACCCCTTTTTGCTACATTATGCCTGTGCCAGCAGGATGACAACAGGTGACAATCACAGAAGGACAACTAAATTGTGTTTTTATTTTATTAAGGAATGTTGATAACACTAATACCTTAATGGCACTGATGCTGAAGGATGAACACTTGAGCCATATTTGGCAAGAGGTGGACAAGTCCTGAGCACCTCCAATAGAGAATTAACCACATGAAGCATGGTATCATCTACAGGCACAGAATGAATAGGTAGGGCCTGTTACATCTTCCGCCTCCTCTTGGCGCTTTTAAAATAGGTGCAGATGCTGCCCAGGTCACTGGTACTGTCAGAATCAGAAAGGTGAAATGCTGCTGAGTTGCACATATTCAAATCCTTTCAATCACAGAATCTAGAAGTGACTTTAGATTTATTTAATCTGCTGACCTGTTCTGATCCTGACTTTAGGGGGTAAGGACAGTGCTTTAAGTGAAAGCCCTGCAGGCGATAGCAGGTCCCCACAATACAGGTGCAGTGTTTAGTGTTTAATTTAAGTCTGCAGTGGGAGGGCAGCACTCTGCAGTGCAGTGCATTTATTTTTTCTGTAGCCCAGTAGACGTGGCACGCCTGCACATGGCAGGAGAGTGTTTCTTAAAGGTAACTTGGTACTGCTGGCCCGGGCAGGGCGGGGCAGTATTTTGCAAAGCACTCTGGGGTGGTGCAGTGAAGATCCTTCTTACTTCAAAAAGCTTGGGTTCAGGGTTCCTTCCCAGGCAGTGCAGATTTTCTTTTTAAAATAAAAAAAACCTCTTGCTTGGCTAGTGCTGTTACTATAGTAGAAAGGCCTCATCCTACCTGCGTCTATGTCAATCCTACACCTGGTGCAATTTCTTGTAGCGCTACAAGACCTTACTTGTGGCAGAAAATCGTAATTTACAATTTCCAAATAAAGTAATATGACTTTCTTATTTATTACATCGAACATTCAAACTTTGAAAGCTATTCTATATTTTATATAGGTACACATAATGCATGCAACTCAGTTTATTTTTTACAATTAATAATAATAAAACAATATCCTCATTATTTTGCTCACGGAGTACGAGCCACCAGGGTATACCATTGAATGAACCAAATGCAATTAATCCCTTCGTTTAATCTTCTTTTTAAATTTGTGTTATGCTGTAAGGTCCATAGAACCTCTTGTCTGTCTTAAGACCGAGCCGTGCCCAACTCTAACTTTACATTTATTATTTTGGGGCTCAACTAAACACCGACCATTCACCCGACATACCAGTGGTGGCCACCGCAAACCTGAAGGGGAAGGGTGGGGGTGAAGCGGGGGAAATAATAATAGTGATTAAAATAAACCTTACCATGTCGAAGACACCACCGCCTCTGCGTTGCTCCTCTTCCCTCTGGTGCCCCAGAAGCCCCTGTAACATCAGCACAGGCTCCCCCATTCAATCCTGGTGCAGCTCTCATGCTATATGTAGCATGAGAGCAGCCCCAGGATTAGTCTGAGCGGCGTGGGAGTTTGTACAGTTTCTCCAACCCTAAGACAGCCGGCCAAACACACATGCGCACTTTAGTGCACAGATTACATTTCTCATCTGCTCCCCCCCTTACCTGGCCCTGCAAAATAAAACAATAGTGAAATATTGTTTTATTGTATCAGCTGATGGCCTAGCCAGGGGGGCTATGCTCCCTCACCATTCCAAAGGAGCCGCCCCTGCACATACACAATCCATCACTCAGCCAGTCCTGCATTTAGACCAGGATCAGGGCATAGGGACCCTCCAACTGCAATGTCCAGCATACTCCATTCAAAGAGCCCACTTGGAGCAGAACAGCCATTCCCTTCGAGTTTGAGAAGAATACACCATTTGATGCCTCTCTACCATTAATAACCATGTCAATAGCTCAGCAAGTGTGAGAGGAACATGATCTGCTCAGGGTCGCAAACGCAATACCATGGCTTCCAGATAAATAAACTAGATTAACTTTAGCTCGTGCAGCACAGCGTGCAGTAATGACGAACAGTGCACAGCACAGAAAGGGTTACTGGTCACTGATGAGTATTAATGACCGCTTCATGCACTTCTTTCCATTATTCTCGTGGCCTAGAACTGCACTAACATGTATGCGCTCAGTTACCTGAGTTATGCTGACCTCAGGGACAGTTTTCTGTTTAAGTTTGGTAGAACCTCTTCTGTTTTACAAGCATTCCATAATAATGATGCACACTCTCATAAAGCAGAAATTTATTGGATTCTGAATGATGCTTTCTGCAGCCTGATGACCAAATGTCACTCAAAAATTATTCAGGTAGTTTGCTAACTCTTTTTGTACATATTGGATTCAAGAACTTATAACGGTCATTTTTAAACCGAATAAATTCTTCAAAAGACATTGTTTATACTTTTTGTATTCTTCAGAATAGTGCAATAAGTAATAAATCGAAAACAGATAGTGCCCCTTTTACCTAAGTGTTTCAACAATACTGACCAGCTGTATAAAAGGGGAGGCATTATTAGCTGAACAGCACAGTGAGACATTAAGATTTCGGTGAAATACATGAAAAACAGAAGGGTCGGACCAAACTTAAACAAAAAACTGTCCCTGATGTCAGCAGAACTCAAGCAACTCAGTACATATAATTCTATGCTTCCTGTATATATATATAGAGATATATATATATATGTATATATATATATATATCTCTATATATATAATATATACACACATATATATTTCCCAGGTTTAGATCGAGAGCAGCTCCAATACAGAGCACCCCACCCACAACCACCAGCGACACCCCAAATTTGCTCAGCATGGTTGGCTGTACTAATCCAATGCTTAAAAACTTTGCTACAAAAATAGACCTTTGAAATGGTAAAATGTCGAGTGTCGCTGGTGTTATGGGGTGCTCTACATATGTGTTCAACAATTTCAAGAGCTTCCGGAATGAAAGGGGGTCATTAGCAAACGTTTCTCAAGGAATTGAGAAATAAAAGCTTACCTCTCGCTATACATCTCTTTCTCTACCTTTCCCGTTCTACCTCTCTGTGGGCCAGATGTATCATGATTTCCAATAATGAACACCAAATTGCCAATTTTTGGGGAATCGCAATTAAGTAATTGCTATAGGAATGTATGAAACTCCAGGAGTTTCATATAGTGATTCGCAAGGGCTCGCAAATGGACCTACCTCATCAATATTCATGAGGTAGGTCGCAATTTGCGACCCATTGTGAATGGCTACAATCACAGGGATGGTGGCCTGCTGGGCTCAGCAGACCACCATGTCTGTGATTGCTTTTAAATAAAGCAATCTTTTTTTTTTTTTTTAATGCAGCCCGTTTTCCCTAGAGGAAAACAGGCTGCGTTTAAAAAAGAAAAATGAAAAGTTTTATTTTCATTTTGTAAGAGTCCATGGGACCACTGCCTGCTCTTAAATTTTTTTTTTTGCATGCATTCGCAAAGGGGAAGGGGTCCCCTGGGGACCCCTTCTCCTTTGCGAATGGGTTGCTACCTACTTTCAATAGGCGGTAAAATGTGAATGTTTTGTTGCCGCTTTTGGGTAACAAAACATTCATACATACCTCTGCGATTCGGTATTAGGAAGGGACGCCCTTGACACACCCCTTCCTAATACCTTATCGGTGTGTAGTCGCAATTCCAATTTGCAATTCGATAACAAGTTACTGAATCGCAAATTGGACTTGATACATACCAAAATGCATTTTTGCGATCGCAAACGGCCCAAATCGCAAAAATGTTTGATATATCTGGCCCTGTATCTTTCTTGCTACTTTACATTTTCACCTGTCTCTTTACCTCATCTTTATCACTAGCTTTCTCCTCCCTCTTATTCACCTCTCTCCATTTACCATTCTCTTCACCTCTCTGTCCATCTTCCATCTTCTGCCTTTGCCATTAATCTTACTAAGTGAGGTCGTAGGTCACGGTATAGCCATAGAAGTGCACGCGCAGGCGAGGAGGAACAAAGCGGGCAAGGGAATTAAGGGGAAATGTTCAATTTTCTCCCAAAGGATTGGAGTAAATCCTGGGTGAGGTACTTTAATTTTCCCTAAAGGGAGTTCTAAAGGGAGATTCTTGTGCGATTACAGATATCTGCCAATTAAAATACAGTTTCAAGAACAATGTGCATTGTCTCTTTGTTATCCACTAGTCCTGTAACCTTCTACGGAGCCGCCTTCACCATTCCATTCATACAATGGGAGTAGCACTGAATTGCACGTGAAACCTTGTTGCAAGACAAAACACATCTAGAAACAAACACAGAAGGAAATGGGGTCATCACTTATTTTTCTTGTTTGTTTTCGTGTGCCCCTGTTTCTGAAAGGTTAAAATATAACCCAATATGGTTTGATGTCATGAGGGCTTCAATTAGCTGGCAACGGTAATAGGAAATGAAAGGTAGTGTCAAAGAGGGGGACCCATAATATGTCTTGTCCGTGACCCCAAATATCCTTGAAATGGCATTGCTGACATGGGAACCGTGATGGACATCCACATCCTCCCGAAGTCTTTTCTCATAATAACAGAAACAATCTATTTGTGCTCATGTGGACATGAGGCAGGGCAACCTTATCATTCACTGTTATAACAAGGTGCTCCCCCTTTCATAAGTTTTTGGGGCCTAAAATATAATTTAAAACGAATAAACTACAAAATAGAAAAAATAAGGGCAGTCAGCAGTAAATAATTTGCACCATGTTAGAAATGGGGGGTGTGTAGTTGGCAGTAGCCTGTATCCCGTCCACGTAGAGACCCTTCCTTCTAGTCAGCTACACAACTAGGATAACCCCTGCTCACCCCCCTGGATAGCCTGGCACGAGCAGTCAGGCTTTTCTCAGCGGCAATGTGTAAAGCAGTTGTACATAACACTGAAAAAACTACAAATAGACACCTCACCAGTTTAGAAAATATACAATCTTTATCTAAACTAACCAACACCAGAAGAATAGTCCAACATACAGAACTTAAAATATGACTATTTAGAGGATTAAACAATTCTGTCCATAGAACTCTGCGGATGCGGGGATGTTACACACAGTACCTTTGGGTGCCTTTCAATCCAAGGCAGAAACAGCCACAAAGGAAGAAAGCGTTGAAAAACACAGGGAAGCGTTGGTTCCTGAGGCCATGAGGAGGCGATGCGTCAGTTCTGCTGTTCACAGGATTAGTGTTGCGTCGAATCCGGACTGTAAGGGGAAGTGAGGTGTTGACTTCTGAGGCCGTTCCTTTCAAGTTTCGAAACTTGAGCACACATGTGTGATGCGTGGAAAACTGGACACTCTGAAGGTCGATATGGTGACGGCAAACAGGCGCTGCATTGATTTCCTTAGCCACAGTCCAACGCTGTGTTGTCTATCAGCCTCACAGCAGAGCCTGCGTCAGAGTCAGTGTGGGCGTCTCAGGCATTAGTGACACTGGGCGCAGGACTCGGGTGGCGGCAGTTCTTGGTGTCGCGTACAGGCGCTGGGTCGATTTCTGTGGCCACGCAGCGGTGAAGCATGGAAATTTCTCCTGCACTGCAGTTTTGCATCAGAAACACAGGCACTGGAGGAGCCATGCATCGATTTTGTAGATCTTTGCAGCAGGGACAACCACCCAGGGCCCATAACTGGAATGGGCACCACTTTGCAGGTCAGAGCTTTCAGCAGTGGAGTTCGGGGGAGCTACAGGCAAAGTATTTTCTGGCCCAAGACTTTCAACAGGAGGCAAGCACGCACAACCCCTTGGAGAACCTTCACAAGCAGGGTACACAGTAAAGTCCAGTCCTTGTCTTCTCCAAAGCAGAAGCAGCAACTGCAGGCCAACCCAAAAAAGCAGTACACAGCAAAGGGGCAGTATTCCTCCTTACACTTCTTCAACTCTTCTCCTTGGCAGAGTCTCCTCTTGAAATAGAAGTGTTCTAAAAGTCTGGGGTTTTAGGCCCAATACTTATATCCCTTTTGACCTTTGAAGTAGGCATATTTGAAAGGAAAGTCTTTGTTGCTCACACGATCCTGGCCTGCTCCACAAACACTCCAAAGGAGTGGAGACAGCATTATGAGAGGACAGTCACATCCCTAACCAGGTGTCAGTGACAGCTCCTCCCACCACTCTAGCTCAGGAAGACCCATCAGCCGGTTGATGTGCCAACTGGATATGCAGGGCACACCTCAGCTCCCTTTCTGTAACTGTCTAGAGTGTATGCACGACTAGCCCCTGTCAGTCTAAACCAGACGTTGATTCCACAGGCAGGCAGAGACACAGAATGGCAAAGCAAGAAAATGCCCACCTTCTAAAATTGCCATTTTCAAACCCACAATTTAACAACCACCTTAACTAAAAGATTAATCTTTGAATTCTGTGTTCCAGGAACCCATACTCTAAATCTCTGTCCCTTCCCAATTGAAAGCTACACTTGTAAGGTGTTACAAGGTAGCTCCTATAGGAGAGATAGGTCTTGCAATAGTGAGATACGAATTTAGCAGTATTTCACAATTAGGGCATATAAACCACACCAATGCATGTTCATCCTTTCACACACACTGCACCCTGCCTATGGGACTACCTTGCCCTACTTTAGGAGTGCCTTACATGTACTAAAAGGGAAGGTTCGGGCCTGGCAAGTGGCTACACTTGCCAGGTTGGCATGGCAGTTTCAAACTGCACTCACAGACACTGCAGTGGCAGGTCTGAGCAAGGTTTGCAGGGCAACTCAGGTGGGTGGCACAGTGCTGCAGGCCCACTAGTAGCATTTGATTTACCAGCCTTGGGCACCGACAGTGCACTTTACTAGGGGCTTACCAGTGGATCAGATATGCCAATCATGGCTAACCAGTCATAATCTCAATTTAAACAGGGAGCACTTGCACTTTAGCACTGATCAGCAGTGGTAGACAGCCCGGACTACAAAAACCAGCAAAAGCAAAATCAAACACACAGTCAAAGATACAGGAGGCAGAGGCAAAAAGACAGGCGAAACCATGTCAAGGATGCCAAGTCTAACACTCCATCACACCTCGATTTCCTTTGATGACGAGCATCTCATAAGTAGTAGAGAGGTAGGGGTGAGTGGAAGGAGTGATTACATGTAATGTTTCTTTTGAACTGTCTCTTTAAAAACTGGTTAAATATTATGAGCAGGAGGATGCAGCATGGCTTAAAGAGGGCCAACATGAAGCTTACCCTAGCTGAAGCCGATATACATCAATAACTACAGGAACAGTTCATGTTTTTCATGGAAAATCATTGGTGCTAATAGACTTCAAAGTCTCTTTGAGAATGACTCATTATAGAAGCGTAAGTAATCCATAGTTGGTGCAAATTAGGATATTGGCACGCTAGTTGCACATTGATCTTTTTGCAGGTGGCAAAAACAGCCTTCAATTAACCTTGTGTAATATTTTGCCTGTTGACTGAATCACAGCGCTGTTGCGTTTCAACCTTACCACCAAGAAGTAGAGGGTTTGCCTAGAAGCAATGTCGAGGTACCATGGAAACAAGAAGGTCCATGTAAAAACATACATTAATCGAGCCATGGGGACTTGTGACCGTTGGCACATTTACCTACTGTGATCTCAAACTAAACAAACTGCTTTGTAATGTAAGGCCGATTTGTAGAGCACCTCCAGGCACTGAGTAGGTGGGCAAGTGGTGGGCCTGAGTACTGGCAGTCTCATTGGGCCCACACGAAGACTAATTGAAAAGCCAGCTCTTCAGCTTCTTGCTGAATTCAGAAAGTGAAGAGGAGGCACTGATGTGTTGGGGAGGTCATTCCCAGATTTGGCGGCTTGGTGGGAGAAATACAAACCTCCTGCACTGCTTCTGTAGATGTGGGGTGTGTGCGAGTGAGAGTGATGCTGAGCGAAGTTGTCTGGTGGGCTGATGGAAGTGAAGCCGGTGATAGATGTATGTGCATCCCATTTTGTGGAGTGACTTGTATGGGTGTGTGAGAAGTTTGAACTGGCGGCGCTTTTTAGATGAGAAGCCATTGAGGCTCTTTGAGGAGGGGTGTGGTCTGGAAACAGTGGGGAAGGTCAGTGGCGAGTCTAGTGGCGGTGTTTTGGATGTTTTGTAGTCTGTAAAGAAGATGAGTTGGGATGCCAGCGTAGAGTACATTGCTGTTGTTCAATCTGCTTGTGATTAAGGCCTGTGTGATAGTTCATCTGATTTCCAGTGGGGGCCACTTGAAGATTTTATGTAACATGCAGAGGATGTGGAAGAATCAAGAGGTGACAGCATTGACCTGGGATTTCATAGTGAGGCTGGTGTCCAAGATGCGGCTCAGGTTCCTAGTGTGGTTGGTTGGGGTGGGTCCGAGTTCAGCAGGCTACGAGGTGGAGTCTCAAGGTGAGCTCTTATTCCCGAAGATCGGCACTTCAGATTTGTCAGTATTGAGCTTGAAGCAAATTTCGTCATCAAATTGGCCATGCTTTTATTGCATTGTTTGAAGTTTGTCTTTGTGGTGAAGGAGTTGTCTGAGAGGGGAAAAAAATGATATGGGTGTCTTCTGCATTGTAGATGATGTTGATTCAGTGGGATCTGATGATGTTAGCCAGAGGAGTCATGTAGATGAACAGACCAACATGTTTATATCATGATGTTAGTAAATTTGCTGAGGATTGGATGTGGAAGAGTTCTTCTTGGAAGGAAACACTCATGTTCTGTATGTTGGAGGAGACACAGGTAGAGTTGGCATGCCAGCAGAAAGACAAAGGATAATCAAAGAGGTACAAGTATCTCAAGAAAAAGACTACAAAGATGAAAAGGAAGTGTAGCGGAGGAACCCACAAGACATGTTTTAAGAAGATAACAATGGGTATGTCTCCCTAACTAGTGGATTTGTTACTAGGTGTGGGTAAAGCATTTTTACCACCAAGTTTTGTAAAGCTCCCGATTTTCATAATATACGTTTATACAATTTCCGTGCTTAAGGTTATCTTTTCCTGTACAAACGTTTTGTTCATTATCAGTTAATGTTCACTGCATTGCCTAATGGATTTCAACCCTAATAAGATGTAAAATGTATGCACAATGGTTCTCTGCAAATTTGCCCTTTGCAGAGTGCACAACGACAAACACAGGAAACAAGTTTCTACTCATGAATACCTTTGCAACATAAATTCTATCAAATGTCGAAATATTCATAGAAATGTCAGGAAAGCATAAAACTTTGTGGAGTTCCAAAGTTTTTCACACTGATGATATTTATCTCACATTCCGGATGTATGAACTGCCCTATAGGTGACATGTCTCATGTTAGGATGAAGGCACATTGAAACCTGAGGCTGTATGACAGAACCATGAATGCAATTACCACGCATGCCTTTACCACGCCATCATTACATCACATGTGTCATTCACACACGTGCATTTACAAGGAAAATTTAGTTGTAAAGGCATGGTTGGTAGCAGCATATGTGTGGTAAAAATGTAATTGATAAGTATAATATATATATATATATATATGGCCTTGCCACTCAAAAATACCTGCCCACCCTAAAATCTAAAAACTCCCTTATGACCCAAAAACCTATACCCACCCTAAACCATAAAAACCCCTTACCACCTAATAAGCCATACCCACCCTAAACCATAAAAACCTTACCACCCTAATACCCATATTATCTTAAATTATAAAAATGCCCTTACCACCCAAAAACCCGTAACCACCCTAAGCCCTAAAAAAATGCCCTAGCCACCCAAAAACCCATACCCACCCATAAACCTAAAAATGCCCTTACCACCCAAAAACCCATACCCCTAATCCCTAAAAACCCCTTACCACCCAAAAGCTATACCCACCCTAAATCCTAAAAAACCTTCACCACCCAAAAACCCATACCCACCCTAAAGCCTAAAAATGCCCTTGCCATCCAAAAACCCATACCCACCCTAAAGCCTAAAAATGCCCTTACCACCCCAAAACCCATACCCATCCTAAACACTAAAAACATCTTACACCCAAAAACCCATACCCACCCGAAGGTCTAAAATGCTCTTACCACCCAAAAACCCATACCCACATTAAACCCTAAAAATGCCCTTGCCACCCAAAAACCCATACCCACACTAAACCCTGAAAATGCCCTTACCAACCAAAAACCCAAATCCACTCCAAAACCTGCAAATGCCCTTACCACACAAAAACCTATACCTATCCTAACCCCTAAAAATCCCTTACCACCCAAAAATCCATATGCCCTTACCCACCCTACACCCTAATAAAAATGACCTTTTCCCTACTATATATATATATATATACTTAATACGTACCTGTACTTACCTGTAAAAACTTTACCACACATATTACTTTACCGTTCTTGCCTTTACAAAAAAAAGAAAAAAAAATAACACTTACCTTTAAACCCTTTACCACGCATTTGCCGTTACCATTCATGCCTTTGGACTGAAATTCCTTGTAAAGGACGTTGTGGTAAAAGCATATTTGTGGTAAAGGATTTGTGGTAAAGACATGCATGGTAATGGTTTCATGTGTGGTTATGACTGCGTTATAATGTTTGTTTCCCAAACCTGATTATGATTTTGGTGGAGGGAATGGGAGATGACTTTGTTTTCCATCACAAGTGTACAGAACAATGGAATGCTTGAATGAATCTCAGCCACTGGTAATCACTCGGGCCACATTCCAGTCCAGTGTTATGTTGCACATCAGGCCACCTCAGTTTGGACCCAGCTGTATAAAACGGTGTTTCTCTGGTGACTTTTGAGGCCTGTTCTCAGGCGTGTGATCACTGCTCTATAAACATTTGGCCGCTTTCCTTGGTCTTTTCCAGACTCCTTTGAATTCCTGGCTCTACAGGCCTAGGTGACCTTACGTGCTGTGAAATTAAAAGCTACTTGCAGACAGGATAACTGGGGGGCTGCCCTGTGTCAGTTCCTGAAAGAGGTTTGGGCTAAATGATTCCCCAAAGAGCTGCGCCTGAGTGTAGAACAGCGTCTTTGAGCGCCGCTGGCAGCCGAGAGCTTCGCGCTCGCAGTATCAAGGTAGACTTGTCGAGCTCCGCGTGTTTAATTGCCTGCCCGGAGAGACCATGCGGGCATCTGACAGCAGCTTTGTCCTTCCCAAGGTCGATGTTTTCAGAGAGGCTGTTCCTTGCTCCTTCCTTCTCGCGCGTGCGTGCATGCGTGTGAATTATTTGGGCCACCTGGTTTGGTAGCCAGTGACTGGACCACCGCTGGACTGTCAGTCACCCCTCCTGAATAGGGACCTCGAAAGCTTGTCCTTGATTGTCCGCTTTCTTGTCTGCACGTGTTCCCTGATGCAAGCATCTTCAAATGTGGTCGGCATCCTCTGAAATGCAAACCAAAGTTACCGCACACAAATGCTAGTTGTGTTAATTTTTTATGTTGCTGTATTTCATGGAGATACACAGCAAGAAACTGCCATCTGCAACACGTTAATTAAGGCATTCAGAATCTGGGTGTCATTCATTGTATGTTTGTTGTATGTCATCCATTTAATAAAGTGCAGCAAATTCAGTTGCGGTTAGCGGCAAGCAGAAGGGGGGGGGGTTGCGCAGGATGGGGAAATTAATATTAAATGAAACATTTAAAAAAAAAAAACACTTGGACGCTGCGCCCTACTCCGCTCCTCAGTCTCCTCGCTGCAGGCACAGGATCCTAGCCTACCCTGCAGCCAATCCTGACACTGCTCAAAGCAGCGTCAGGATTGGATGCAAGCGCCCTGCCAGTGCGCTCCCAGGCAGACTGGGAAGCGTCTGTCCAGCCAGTCAACTGTGTTGCTGGGCTAGAGAGAGCTTACTGCGCATGTCTGTTTGGCCGGCCTGAGACAGCCGGCGAAACACACATGCGCTCTGATGGGGAGTGCTGAGCACTCCCCCTCACTGCTCGTCACCCCCGTAGCCCTGCCCTTTTACCAAAAAACTATAATAAGCACAGTATATTATCGTTTTTTGGTGAAAGGTTTGCAGCTGCCGCTGCTGTCGGAGAGGGGGGGAGAGATGGGGGTGACGTTCCAGCGTCCTAACGGAGGAGCCGCCCCTGAGCAAATCACACCCGAAGGTGTATCTTGGTGCTTGACTTCCACATGAATCACATCAAATTTTAAAACAGCAAAGTTTTTAACAGTTGTTTGAATCTGAGCAGCAGTGAAGATGGCCTGGGAGATGATTCAAAGCCGTCGGGGCAGTATAGGAGAATGTTCTGCCCTCATATCTTAAAAGGCATGGATACAGGGAATGGACAGAAGTACCTTCCTTCTAGATCATAAAGTGCCAGAGGGAACTAACAGCATAATTTGTCTTTATGATATAGAGGGGATTTCCCCACAAAACTTTGCGGTGCCAGACAGCAGATCCTGAAGACAACGCGCTTCCTGACCGGAAGCCAGTGGAGGGATTGCAGAAGGGGGTAGAATGAGGGCCTGCAGGAAGATTGCATACTAGCCGAGCAGCCGTATTTTGCACCATCAGTAATTGTGGTCATAAGGGTGTCCTTTGCTGTCATGAGCAGAGCATTGCTGTAGTCTAGGCGGCTATTATCAGAGCCTGATCTGACGTTTTCCTAGCCGAGGAAGGAAGCCAGGGGAACACTGTCATCAGGAGCCGCATGGTGGGAAAACATGTCCCTCTTAAAGCAGCTACATGGCTTTTCATTGACAGGTTGCAGTCAATTTTAAAACCTAGAGTTTTTGCCGATTGACATGGGCAAGGGGCAGACATTAGGGTTCAGATAGACTTTCAAGCAGCTCAGAACGAGAGGTGTGGTTTTAGGTCGTATTTGGTACACAGACTTAGGGCCATATTTATACAATTGTATTTTGTAAGTTTGCGCCGCTTTTGCGTCAATAAGCGGCGCAAATGCAGTGCTAAAAAAGTAAAAATATGGGTCTTAGAGTGGGGTTTGGTGGACACAGATGGAGTCTCTTGTGCTTCATATACACCCTTAGATTGAGGGGGTCATTCCAAGTCTGACGGTCTTCAGACCACCAGACTCGGGGTGGTTATTGGACTGCCGTATTAATGGTGGTCCGATCCGCCACATTCTGACCGCGGCTGAACCGCTGCGGTCAAACCGGCGACACAGCCAGTCTGTAGTCAGCTTCCAGCCTGGCGGTCCCGGCAGTTATAATCTGCCAGGGCAGCGCTGCAAGCCTCCCGCCAGCCTTTCCATGGCGGTTTACACCATCGTGGAAAAGCTGGCAGAATGGGGGTGCCCGGGGCCCCCATGCACAGCCCCATCTCGCATTTCACTGCCCGAATTACGGGCAGTGAAATGCGCGACGGGTGCTGTTGCACCTGCTGCACGCCACATTGGCGGCGGCTCGATTCCGAGTTGGCGTCAATGTTAAGTCCCTCTTCACCACAGGACCGGTGGGAGGAAACACTGTTTTTTTGCCGCCGGCCCTGCGGTGAACTTGGAATAGGGCCCGGTGTCCTGGCGGCACCTGCCAAACTCAGAATGACCCCCTGAGTCTAGTGTGTATCATAGGAGTTGTGTTTGGTAGCAACAAATGGAGTCTCTTGTGCTTCACGTACTGTTTCAGATAGAGTCTGGGGTAAATCGTAAGAGCTGAGTTTGGTGGCCACAGATGGAGCCTCTTGTGCGTCCCGTACACACTCAGATGGAGTCTGGTGTAAATCGTAAAAGTTGCGCTTGGTGGCTCCAGATGGAGTCTCACATGGTATGGTTTTAGGTGGAGTCTGTCATATCTCATAGTAGTAAAGTTTTGTGGTTGTACATCCTAAGAGTTAAGCAGATGTAGTTACAGATCAGAGCCTAATTTGAACCAGAGGTTGCCGTGGGGGTCCTTGGCATTTATTTTTGGGGACTGGCACTTATGTTTCCTCATTAGACATTTCCTGAGATCAAGACAAGGAAAAACACACTAACTGGAAAGTAGAAAGAGTAGAACAACAGAAACACTGCCGCCACAGGAGAAAGCAGGAACTTACAAGAGTTGAGGTAGAGAGGCATGGTGTGTCTGGCAGTAGATTAAGGAGGCCTGGGTGGATTTAAGACTAGCACTCTTAGTGTTTGGTGCACCAACATTTAATAGCACCCCCCACAGGCGCCTGAGCAGCACTTTGGGCTCCGGTGCTTTTTATGTTACAAATCAAGCACTGTTTCAGATCTATCATAAGGGTCAGGTGTTGTATTCTCAGATTTAGTTACACTTATATCATCAGTAAGGCAATGTATCCTTGCATCTAGTTACACTTACATCATAAGGCTAAGGTGCTGTGTCTTGTTATCTAGTTGCACATACATCATAAGGGCTGGCTGTTGTATCTTCAGGACAACATGATCAGACATGATAACGTTTAGATGTTGTGTCATCGGATGTTGTTACACATACATCTTCATAATGATAAAACCTTTTATCTTCCTATATAGTTTCACATACTTCATAAGGGTAAGGTGTTGGATAGCCAGATCTAGTTACGCAAACATGATAAGAGTTAGGCTTTGTATTTTCAGATGTTGTTACACATACTTCATAAGCGTGATGAGTTATATCTTCTAACATAGTTGCATAAACATCATAAGGGTTAGGCATTGAATCCTCGGCTGTAGTTACACATACATCAGAAGGATTGGCCACTGCATCCTCAGATCTAGTTGCACATACATGATAAGGTTCAGGTGTTGTGTCTTCATATGAAGTTATACATGTATCATGATGGTTAGGTGTTACATCCCCATATATAGTTGCACATACATCATGATGGTTGGGTGTGGTAGCCTTAGATAGAGTTGTGTGTACATTATGAGACTTGAGATGTTGTATTCTCCAATGTTGAACTTTAGAAATAATAGAACAAGCTTCACAGTCATCATTCGAGTTTGATGTTTTAGCCTTAAAGGGAGTTTCATGTCTGTAGAATCATGGATCCGAGAGCCTGTTTGCATGTGCACGTTTTCAGCATCTAATGCTGCAGAAGGAGGCAGTCAGAAATTGCTGATGAAGCAACATTTCCCATTTTTGTTTGCACACCAAAGGTACATCCCAGAATATCCACCCATTAATTGTCAATGCCATCTGTCTCAGTAACCATTAGCACTGCTGTTCCTCGGGCTCTCTGTTCTTGGTTGTCCTGATCTCAATAGTACACAATATGCCATTAGCACATTCTGTCATGTTTGTGTTGACGAAGTAAAATGGGCCCGCTGACCATGGATTAACAAATAAACTTTAAGGCAAAAAGAAACACACTATACTGATAGCCTACTGCAAAATTAACAAATGGTTTTGTGCATGTAGCATTTGCAGAGCAACAGGCTAGGCAACATTGATTAAAAATAATCATTCACAGTTTGGATATGCAAATGTAAAATCTGTTGTGCACTTGAAAACAATGTAGATGTGGAAAACCTAGTGCTTGTTGTAAGTTCAAACCCCTTCACCAAAACCTTGTGAACACTTGTGAACTGCTATTGTAGCAGGTATAAACATTGGGGAACATAGTGGTAGAATGTCACTTTATGTAACTTTATGGGCCAAATAGGAATTGTAAGCTAAGGGTTCATTATGATGGTGATTGTCCATTGTTATAGACCTTGATGTATGTGGTACCTGGTGCTCAGTCCTTAGGGGGGACGGTCTACATCCAGTATTGCCTTAAAATTACGATTAGTGACTAGAACCATTTTACAGAAAGGTTAGTACTGGGTCTGCTTTCAAACAGTCAATGCGTTTCGATCTGTACGTTCTTTGTGCAAGGGTCTTCCTCAGGACTGGGTTCTTACTGGATCCGACTAAATGACTGGGCATAGTGAGATTTGACAATGCACATTAATTAGGAGAGTCTACAAAATGGGGAGTCAAATGTTTTCATACCTACAGAGTCTGTGTAGTGCTTGTAAAATCAGTTTTGGGGAAGGAATTATAGAGCAATTGTATCAATGGTAGTGTGTGAATTGGCACAGTAGAACACATCTAAAGTTGTCAGGAAAACATCTTACAAAGAAGCAGTTAGTAAAGGGAGCTATGATTGGGTATGAGTGAGAAATATAACCAGCTGCTGGATACTTGTCCCTGTGTTGGTTGTCCGTGCTTTGAATAGTGAGTCTCTCCCGGGCAGGAAATGCTAGAAGTGGATCAGAGGTTCATCCTGCCCATACCTATATCCCCTAGACACTGCTAGGAGCCTTTTGCTGCGATTAACGCAGAGGTACAACTGGAGAGCGGGCCTCAAGCATTGGTCTCAGCTTTTTATGTATCATGCACAAAATAAAGTAACCATGGTCATCACGCTGAGAGACATTTATTTTCCTATTCCTCCTCACGCCCAAAAGAACGCGAGATAGCAGATGATAGGAGACATAAGCAAGCACCCCAGTGACCAGGAAGCCTGCTGTGGTGACTTCCCTAACAGAAATATGTCTATATGATGGGACCACCAGCCTCACTCCATCCACTCAGAAAATGCCTTCCCCCCAAGAAAAGGAGTGACTCAAAGAGACTGTATCAAATCTTAGGCATTACTGTTAAAAGACCTCATCCATGACATGTGGTGCATGGCTAAGCATGAAAGCATACCGTGAGCATCTCTAAGATGCTTCAGTACTGATTTATGTTGTAATATCTTTTATTTGAAAAACTTAGAGATTACAAATGTGTGAGGAATCGCATCCTTTTTTTGTGCCCCCCATTTTTTTTTCCTGCATGAGTTTGCTGGCTTTAGAATTCTATTGACCTTTCCACTGCTAAACAATATTAAAACACCTGTGTTTCCCCCCTTAATGATCCTATTTGGCTGCAGTGTGACCTTTACACCACCCGTACATGTCATGTAAAGCGACAAGGCTGCCAGGCGCACCACTGAGCTCTAGCAGGACTTCCTTTTAATTGCACTGCAATAACCCATAGGAAGGAACATTGTAATTGTCATGTAGAAAGTACTATTTGTACACATTCATATATCACCCCCAAACTAGGCCTTGTAAACCCACAGTGCTGGGTGCTAATATATATAAAATATATGTCACACAAAATTTTGGGTTTAGTGTACCCTCTGAGAGAAATTAAATCCAAAACCTAGTTTCACTCTGTAGGCTATGATAGGCTTCTCCATGAACAAGCTTAGGTGTAATATAATATGCAACCTACATCTTTACCTAGGGAAATGCTTTCATGATAACTTTAGTGGAAAAGTAACTTTCTTTCTTTTGGCTGCCTGAGTCAGAACTGGTTTAAAAATACTTCTACCTCTCATCTCACTTCCTGAGCTGGAATACACATTGTTGGCTGAGAGAGTTAATAACATTAACCAGAAGACAATATTCTCCCTCTGGCCCCAGGAAGGTCAGGTTAGCGTTAACTACTGGCCACTTAGCAGAGTTGCTCTCTGGGAGTGGACAATACCATGATTTATTATTAGACCTATCAATGATAGAGGCGGGTGGCTGTACAGGGATTGTTCTGTGGAATATAGAGTACAAGAATAGCGCGGCACATTAAAATCAT
Source organism: Pleurodeles waltl (assembly GCF_031143425.1). NCBI lineage: Eukaryota > Metazoa > Chordata > Amphibia > Caudata > Salamandridae > Pleurodeles > Pleurodeles waltl. The sequence goes on along the minus strand of NC_090441.1, from coordinate 150,257,732 downwards.
GAACAAATTACAGAGTAACAAAATATTGAACATATTGAATGGTAAGTGCATGTAGGGAAGTATAGATTTACTATTCTTAGCTCTACATTGGTGTAGCTTAAAGATATCCATATTATCAAAATTCATATATGTGGATTTAGGTTTATAAAATCTGTACATACATCAGTATTATGGTCCTTGATATTCTGTCTGCAATCTTAGGCCCATATTTATACCTTTTTTGCACCGCATTTGTGCCATTTTTTGATGCAAAAGCTGTGCAAATTTACAAAATACAATTATATTTTGTACGTTTGCGCCACTTCTGCATCAAAAAGTGAATCAAATGTGGCACAAAAAATATATAAATATGGGCCTTAGTGTCCCGCAATATTCTCTAGTCAGTATACAGGATCTTCACCCAGGATAGTTTAGAATGCTGTGGGTTGAAATTTACTGGTGTCCGAGGGCATATAATGCAGTACGGCATTATTGGAATGGGCTTGTGATGGTTTGAAGGGCAGGCGTTAGAGAACCTGTGCAGTGTATATTGTGCCTGCTATGCTGTTGAATAAAAGTGCTATCTTAAGAAGCTTTGAAATTTGAATTTTCTGGTGCTTCGGACAAGCTCTGACAAACAGGAACACACGGCAGGCCAAATGACAGCCTCAATACATTTTTTCAGCTGGTGATTCCATCCTATTCATTCTAAATAGCCAGGCTCGGATCATAGTTAGTGGGGTGTAGAATCGGTTTGAACCCTATCAAGTGCAGGAGAGATCATCTAAATAGGGAAGCAGTTATAGAGCAGAAGGGTTCTGCCATTTTGAAAAAGAGGCTCATGGTTAATTTTTCCATAAGATAAAGAGAAAGTGTTGTGAAAAGACATAGGGCAAAAAAGTAACCAGGATTGGGTAGGGAAAATTGTCCAATCACTGGATCACTGGCTAATGCACAGGATAAGACGAACATTTCACCACCTCCTCAGAACATTCATGAATCTGGAAAAACTGCACTTGAAGAAGAAGGCACTGCTAGGGGAAAGAAGACCTCGGACTCCTGCTGGAAGAAGAGGTCTTACTTAGTGACTCCTGACACCTGCTGGCACACAGGGACTGTACTTACGCTGTTAGAGGCAAGTGTTTGACCTCCAGTGTGCCTGATTTAGGGACATAAAAAACAGAGCTCTTTACTCCAAGAGGGGCAGCTGACCACAGAGGACAGGACCCTGCAGGACACCTGGTGCCTTGAAGCCTCTCCTGAGGAGCAAAGGACTTAAGAACTGACCAGAAGGAGGAACTTTTGTAGCAGTTGGATAACAATGGGACTTAGTCATTTATTTGTCCTACCTTCGAATGTCTGGTACAAAGGCTGTGGACTGCCCAGGGAGGTCTCACCAAAGGAGGGCAAGAAAATGACTTTGTCCTTCTCAGATCTTTTTTTCTGCAATAGATATACACTCAGTGGGACCTTGCAGTAAAAGTAACTGGCTTTGTGGATCACGGCCTGCCTACTACGTCCAGCATAGCTCTGCTGGAGTATTATGAGAACCAAAAAAGTAGCTATGTTTGAAGGCAAAACCTTGGACTAGGGCGAGGTGGCAATTCTATCTGATCGGCTACAAAAGCCAACTTTGTTCTGCTCAAAGCTTTTGGTGCCAAAACTAATAGATTCAGTGGGAGCTCGACAACAGCATATCTGACTTTGAGGGGGTCTTGCTGGCTTTAGCCTTAGATTGTGCCCTGATAAAGGATTTTGATTTCCATTTCTTAGACTCAGTACAAAGGTAAAATCGGGGCATGACCTGATTCTTGTTTCTGACCTTCTCTCCATCAAGTTCAGCCTGAAATCATGCCTAAGTCCCAGCAATTTGGATGTGTTATTTTTCAGGGCCACTTTACCTTTTATAGGCGATTTTTTGTCTTAAAACATTAAAAATAGAACTCTCTGGTTCTCCTTATCCAATTACAGGGATCTTGGTATCCGTCTATCATTCCATAGTCCCTATTTTTTAAATTGATTTGGGAATTTTATTAGGTGTTGTTCTTCATGTCACAATAGTTGGTTCTGCTTGAACTTAACACACACGTTTCTGGGTCTTTCCAGCTATTAGCGCTCTGGCAACCGGGGACTGAGCAGAAGTTCTCTAGGAATTGTGTTTTGACCTAACCAGTGTTTATTAAGTTGGTAGAGGGTCACCACTCTCAAAGTAACAGCCCAGTTCCTGGTGTTCAGCATGTACACCTTCATCTAGGCAGACCTCAGGATGACATGCTGAAAAAATGGAGCAGATGGTTTATGGACTCTTGGCTAGCTGAGACACCCAGAGCTTGTGATGAACAGACATGGAGAAGTGTGTCTACATTTTTGTAGTCTTCTGGGGAACCAGGTTGTAGAAATGTGAGATCAATATTCAGAAATGATCGTGGCCTCTGTGCGCTGTATTGTTGGAAGAGCACACAACTTACAAAGGCACCAGATAAATGAAGGGTATTTAAAGCAAACCTCTGCCTGTAATGAGTTGACTTAAGAGACTTAAGACAAGCAGCTTTAACAGTATGATGGAATATGAAGGAAAACTCCTTTGACCAGGATGCACATACATATTAATAAAAATAAAATGAATAAAACCAACGCCCTGTGTTGTCCACTGAACACATTGGGCATTGGAATGTGATCAATGCAATTGGGACATGATTAATGCAATCTTTGACTTTAAAACCAGTGCCATATTGTGGCCAGTAGCCTTACATAGCTTTCTCTGCTTCTGGATTAGAATCCCAATAGGACAACTGGTCTATTGTGCCCGATGCCTACCATTGAGAACATTCTAGTGCCACCAGAATTGCAATGTACCTCCATGCCAGCAAAGCCCCCTTCTGAAGTGTGCCTCAGTGCGACCTTTACCTCATTGGAACAAGTCCCTTACTAGAACCTAACTTGAGTAATGCCATATTAGGAAGAGTTCAGTCAAATTGCTGTGACCACCTCACTCCAGGTCATTAAGTCTCCAGTCCTGAAATTGCTTTAATCTACAAATCATTGACTTCAGATCTGTTGGTGTCACTAGTTCAGTGGAAGCGAAACAATACTACAACTCCCAGAACACATCTGGCTATCACACAAAAGTCTAGGACTTGTGATGGCCTCAAGGGGAGTGGTGACACTAGACCAAGTGCACCATGCAGCCAATATTGCAATGTTGCTGTTTTCCTTTTTTAATAGGGGGCGGTAGTGTGTGTTCTTGAGTGAATACACAGAATGCAAGCTGTACAGAAGGGGGAGGATTGAGTATTGCTTTTGCAATGTGGTGTAAATAATGGAGAACTGTGGGGTAGTGTTTAGAACACACAAATGTTTGTCAATAAAGGGAATTCATCCATCAACAGAACCCAACTTTATTGATGGAATGCTACTGCTGTCTCTCTGTTGTCAGAATCTGCATCCACCACTCTGTTGTGAAGCCTTTGCAGAGGTCCCCTTGCTTCTCCTTCCATCGCCATTATGTTCTCACTGGTTAAATGTGTTGATTTATTTTTGGAGGGAACAGGCATGCATTCCTCTTCGCTGCTAAGCCCATTTTTCTGTAGTGGCGTTTGTTCCCTGAATTACTTTTTCATTTAACATTGATTTCTTGTCTTGGAAATGTTGTGGTTTTCTTTATTTATAAGTGTGTTTCTGCTGCTAAAACAAGCCTTTGCACGTGCTGTGTTTTAACATTGCTTCAAGCCTGTGTAGTGAAATCTTTCTAGGCTGAGGTTTGCAGTGTGCTGTGTTGTGATTGGTTAGGCTGACCCACCTGAGCATGTCACGTGACACAGATGCAGTTTTTCTTCACATTCCCCCGGGAGTCCTTTGGTTCTTTAACAAAATTAACAAATGAATAAAAAAAAAGATTTTCTGCGTGTAGCATTTACAGAGCAACAAGATGGATAAGGGGAACATTGATTAAAAAAATAATTCACAGTTGGATATACAAATGTAAAATCTGATGCACATTTTAAAACAATAACCATGGATACAGGGTTATTTACTGTGACAACTTCCTTGCTTGGCTCTCTGAAGGTCTGCCGGGGCCTTCAGTCTTTGTACCTGTCCCTCCAGTGACAAACCGCTTCCCCCCCAGTCAGGACCCAAAGAAAGGTGGGTGTTTGCTCGTGGGATAAGGTGACCTTGTAAGGAAATTAACCACACTGTGAATACTTAATAGTAATATATGGCACACTACTAGACGTCTGTTAATGATTCTACTTACTTAAAAATACTTCCACTGTTTTTTCATATATTCTCAGAACTCTCAGGCTACCTGGGCCCAGTGCATTTCTGTGGGATGTTCTGTCATATTTCATATCCCTGGCTGTCTGTAATCAGTGCATTGTACCCTGGATGGCTGTAATCAGTGCCTTCCTGTAGGTTGTTCCTCTGTGACTTATAGTGCGGTTTGCTCCTCTGTTGTTCTTAATGGACTCTATAGAGCATTTACCCAGGCTCCCCACAAGCAGTTGACCCTGTGAGTTGCTCCTATGTCACTCCTGGACAGACCCTATAGAGATGTTTACTCTAGCTGACTGCAACTTGCTCTTTCCTGTGAGCTTTTGCTATTTCTGTCTTTGATTTACTCCATAGAGCATTAGCCTGGCTGTCTGCAACCTATGGGTTGCTCCTCTCCTGCTCAAAACGTCCCAAAAATTGCAGTGTATTCCCTTTCCAAAATCTGTGCATATATCTCTCACTTTACTCCATTCCACTCCAGGCCTAGGATTCGCGACACGGCTGCAGCAACATGAGTAGAGCAATGTGATCCTCAATATGCAGGTTACTAAAAGTTTCCCCTGCATGCGCCACTCATAACCCACATGCGTCCAGCCAGACACAACAATCAATTAGAGCAAAGTACATGCTTTCTGTCCTTTAATCTTTTTGACCTCATGTCAGCACAGAGCACACTCAACAAGGTATGCTGTGTTGATTTGTATAGCACACTAATCTAGGCACTTGGGCAGGTGTGTAGGTGTGTAGGTGTGTGGGTGTGTAGGTGTGTGGGTGTGTAGGTGTGTGGTCTCAAGCTGCTTATATGAAAAGCCAGATCTTCAGCTTTTTGCAGAATTAAAAAAGTGATCAGGAGGCTCTGATGTGTTGAGGGAAGTCATTCATGTCTTGGGTGTGATGTAGGAGAATGAGCGACCTCCAGTTTTGCTTCTGCGGATGTATGAGTGTGAGAGTGAGGCAGAGCAGAGGTGTCTGGTGGTTTGGTGAAAGTGTACACAGCTGTTCATGTATTGTGATCCTGTGTTGTGTAGGACTTTGTATGTGGGAGCTTTCAATTGGCTGAGCTTGTGAAAGGGGAGTCAGTGAGCTTCCTGAGGTGTGATGTGATGTGAGTGCGGCATGAGAGGTCAAGTATGAGTTTTGCAGCCGCACACTGCATGGTCTGGAGTCTGTGTAGGAGTTGTTTGGAAATTCTGGAGTAGACAGTGTTGCTGCAGTCCAGCCATCTGGTGATAAGTGCTTGCCTGACAGTATAATATAACACACAGTACAAAAATACCAAGCATTTACAATGCAACGGGTCTCGCGTTTGCTCATGTTAGAGCTGATCGCGTTGTAAACTCCTAACCCGACTTTTCACCTATCGGGCAAAAGTGCATTTATGTACATAACCCGAAAAAGTGAAATCAAGTATGTAAAGCGCTCGACTTCTGCCAAGCGAGATCGGGCTCGTAAATTATAGAAAAACAAGTCCACGAGCCCGATGGAAAACAGCGAGCCTTGCATGTTTTCTGTACTTGGTCGCTGCGCTCGAGGAGGGCTAGCCACCAGAAAAGGCATGACGTATGTGTGCCTTCGACTAATGAAAGCAAGCAGATTTTATTAGGGAAGCCCACGAACCAATAAAAAACACTGACGTGAAGTTGACAGGGCTCCGAGCCCTTTTCTAAATACAAAAGAGTCTCTCTGCAGTTGCAGTTTGAGAGCAGCTACAAAATGGTTTAAGGACTCATTTTACTAATAAATTAAAATCCAAATTATTGGTTGTCGTAATATATATTGCTATTTTGAAAATTGCACTTTTAGAAAGTTGTCATTTTCATCAATAAGAAAAAAATGTACCTTTCTATAAGTGTTCAGTGTCACCTGACTGCGGATGGCTCTCCTGTGTTGATATGTGAATTGCTCCCCGACAGTGGATAAAGGGCTTGGGTGTGGGGAGGTGTTTTTCCTCCTTAAACAGGATGGCTTGTGGGCTGTGGCCAGCTCCTTCCTGAACTTCAAAGGATGTCTGTACTGTCACTGGCAGATGTAACTCACACCTAGACCTGCCTCCCTTCTGTCTTGCTAGTCAGCTTGCCTCCAAACTAAGTTGGAGGGGTAACTGCCTCAGAACATAGTCTAAAGTGACCAAAAGGGAGAGTTTGTCCATTAACATTGCCACACTGCTGACTGGGCACAGGGAGCTCTGACCAGGAGAAGAAAGGTTCTGACAAGTTAGATTTAGGTAAAGAGGGGTTCTGTTTGATAGTTTACAGTAAAACACACTGTGCTGACAAAAACGGTTGGGTCTCTCCTGAGAACGTTCACCCCATTGTCTAGGGAGTGGCCAGGAGTTTCTCCACCACCTAAAGACAGGCTCTGGGCATAAATGTGGCATCCCCAGTACCCTACATAGAACACTTCTGGACCTGTAAAGAAGGAATGCGTTGCTGTCAGAAGAACCTGAAGGAAGACTGTACCTGCTTGCATTGAGCCCAGTACCATAAAAGTGACATCAAGGGCCAGTTGGCTGATTTCCTGTTTGAGTTACAGAAATACAACAATCTTATGGAAGCCCTTACCAGTACCAAACGGATCTGTCCTGGACCCAGCTGCTGGCATCTGTTGGAGTGAGACCGTACACCCAAGCAGTAACCTCCAGAACCTGTCCCTTTGGCTGGAGTTAGAGTTTTCTCTTCCTGTCCCCAGACTGCAAGATGTGGGAGTTAGCAACCTTTTTGTTAGTGTTTCGACTGGAGAACCGAAGGAGACTGAGTTCGCCGTTAAAGCCAACGCTGTCAATGTCTAATCACTGGGTGGCATTAGCTTGCTGGTTTGCCCCATTGTAGGAGGTCTGACTTCCAGAAAAGTTTCTAAGTCTGAACTTACAGTGCTTCATGTAGATCAATGCGGAGCTGCAACACGTTTATGTTGAGGTCTTCCTGGGCACAGACTTTCAAATGATGCTCGCTTGGAGCTTTCCTGTCTTGGTCAGGACTAGGACCCTGCACTTAAGTAACTAGCCATTGGTGAGCCCCGCTTCAGGTCCAGCTAACAGCTTGCCCCACCGACTACTCGTTGACAATCACTTTTCATTTTCTTCACTAAAGTGTCTGAGTCATAAAGCAAACTTTCCATGGGGATGAACATGATCCTTGTACCCAGCCCATGCTTCATTGCGGTCGGCTGTTCCTTTTGACTTTGACCCGGTCTAATGCAACTAGATAACCACTGTTGTTGCTGTGTGCTATTTTAAGTTGAAGCTTTAAACATTCATATCAGTTCCACGTATTGGATTTTTTTCTATACCCCAAGCTTACTGGGTGAAAAGGTGCTGGTGGCATGCAGCACCACAAGCTTGGAGAATAAATAATTGGGCACATACACAGGAGGAGGCAGGTTACACAGATAGCACTAAGAGACAGTATGCATGAATTCACAGACCAGATCTATTGGCTTTGAAAGTGAATGTTTAGTAAAAGATGCCCATATTGCAACTCCTGTGCTATCATGCATTTCTTTAGTGCTGGTGTTTTGTATCTGCTGTGCTGATGCCAACATGTCAAAAGGAAGATTCTCAGCAGATAGAGTATGACTCAATTGACACTGAGCACTTTTGGCCATCCATACCTGTTCATTAGCTCTAATGATAACTAACCATCCCATCTCTCATAAAGGAACACCATTTATCCCGATTAGCCTAATTGTTTCTACATCAGTATCACATGTCTCATTCTTCAAACCTCAAACCCCCACGTGTCCTCTACGTGCACAGCATCCATCATCTCTCGCTTATATACCACCATCCCAGCCCCTTTAGTCCATCATGTCTCCACCATGTTCCCATGTCTCTCATGTGGCTGGGTTGCCTCCCATGGCCCTCATTCCTTCACTTAGCTTCCCTATGTCTCTACTTCAGACTTCTTTATCTCTTCATTAGCTCCCATGTGCGTCTTTCCACTGCCCCAAAATCTCCCTATCAGTCCAAATGTCTCCCCATCAGTGTCTATACCCCATCCACTGCCTCCCACCTCCACAGAGCCCATATCTCCTTTCATCTTCAGGTGCCTGGTGTGATGGTCCAGGATAGTTCTTGTGCTTCCACAGCAGCAATAGCCCTCATGACTGATCAGGTCCAAAATATCTCCATACAGGCAGTGAAGCTGCAGCACCGCCAAGGACATCATTAATAACAGAAGGAGAAATAATGAGGGTGGGCAAAGATCGCCAAGGCCAGATGCATAGGAAATTATAAAACCCATTGTACATCTTTTGTTGAACTTTGTAAATTAAAAGATCTAGAATGCATAATGTGTATAAATAGCATATTGATAACAGACACAAACAAGGGGTTACTGAAACTAGCCCAAGTTGAAGGCACCCTTATTTTACCAGTTTGTGTATCTTAGACCTCACCTGTACTTCAGTGGCAGGGTTCACAATGCCCATCAGTGTCAACTTCCAAGGGACATGCACATCTTAGAGTCTTCAGGACCAGAAGTCTTAGGTGGTCATTACAACCCTGGCGGTCGGTGCTAAAGCGGCGGTAAAACCGCCAACAGGCCGGCAGGAAAAAAAATGGAATCACGACCGTGGCGGAAACCGCCAACAAAGACAGCCACTTTAACACTCCGACCGCCACGGCGGTACAAACAAACAGCGCGGCGGTCACCGCCAACAGACAGGCAGGAGTCAAAGTACCGCCCACAGTATCACAACAGTCCAATCCGCCACCTTTTCCGGGGCGGATTCACCGCTGATAAAAACACGGCGGAAACAGGACGTGGGCCTATGACATGGACGGGGTGGGGGAGTTGAGGGAAAGAGGTTAAGTTTGGAGAGGAAAAATTTTGGGGGAGCACTGGGACGGGTAGGTGTAGTGAGTATGGTTGTGGAGGAAGAGGTTGTGGTTGTAGGAGGTGTAAGTGGGGTGGCTTTGGGTGCAGGTGCCTGGGCTGTAGGCTGTCGTGAGGTGGATGGCTGTTGGGTGGGTGGCTGCCTGCGTTTGTGTATCTTGGGAGGGGGCGGCACAGACACACTGGGAGAGGACACAGGGGACGTGTAAATGGCAGTGGGGGTGGTGAGTGCACGTGTGCGGGGTGTTCTGGTGTGTGTGCTGCTGAGGGATGTAGTGGCTGAAGATGCTGTGCATGCAGGTGTGAGTGGAGACAAGACTGGCAGGGAGGAGGGAGACGTGGAGGAGGGGGACACAGTGGATGTTGGTATGTCTGTATGTGGATGTTGCTTGTATGACTGCCTGTGGGATGTGTGGTGCTTATGTCTGCGTGAGCTGCCACCACAAGGGAGCTCCCATCAGAGGACGAGTCCGATCCACTAATGTCCGCTCATGTCCCCGCCGTGGAGCTCCCCTCGCCCTCTGTCCCACTGGCGAATTCAGAGTCGGTAGTGTGGCCCTCCATGGCCATGTGGGATGCAGCTCCCTCGTGCTCCGGTGCCACTGCTCCTCCGCCTGATGATGCTAATGCACACATGAACAGGAATACCACAAAAAGGGGGGGGGGTGGGAAACAGAAGAAAGACATGTTGAGTGCATGCATTCCCGCTACCGTTGGCGGACAGCACAGACACAGAAGCCCCCTGCACTACGCCGTGCACTTGGGGTCCACTTTGCAATCCCTGGGACATGGCCTACAAGGCTATGGACGACATCTGCACACATAGGTGACACAGGGCCATGAATAGCTGTACTTGCACCCTACAGAGGTGGGGAGCGGGGGCACAGGGCTGTGCTTTATGGAGGGGCCTAGCCTACGGAACTCGCCCTGGCGTAGGGATACCCACAGCCCTCCTCCCCCACCCAGACACCTCCACAGCACGCAAAGTTAGCAGAATGTGAGTGTACTCACCCCCTTGTGTCTGCTGTGATGCCCTCACGCGCCCATCCAACTCGGGGTAGGCCACCGCCAGGATCCGGAACATCAGGGGGGTCAAGGTCCGACTGGCACCCCTCCCACGTTGGGAGGCCATCCCCAGCTGAGCCTCCGCCGTCTTCCTGCTCCAGCGGCGAATGTCCTCCCATCTCTTCCGGCAGTGGGTGCCCCGTCTGTGGTAGACCCCCAGGGTCCGGACGTCCTTGGCGATGGCACGCCATATATCTGTCTTCTGGTGGGCGCTGACCTATATGAAATGTACAGGGGGAGAAGAAAAGTAATTACCTTCTGCACCATCAATGTGAGTGGCCCCCCATCCCTACCCTTGCCATGTGGCACATGCACTCACCGTCGTTTCAAGCATGCCTCAATCTCTCCCCCCACCCCCCATCTTTCATCCACCCCACTCAACACAGGCATAGCCCATACAGCATGCTCCCAGTGTATTTAACTGTTTGTCTGGAGGACCGTAGAGTAGCGCGTACTGGGGGAGGACCCCATCCACAAGCTTCTCCAACTCTTCCGATGTGAAGGCAGGGGCCCTTTCCCCAGTCGCATGAGCCATTGTCCCTTCCAGACCGAAGTCACAGCAGCACTTGCAGTGTAGGTCCTCTCCTGTCGAAGATCAGGTATCGAGTGAATTAACAGAGAGAAAATGGCGGTCACGTCCGTGGCGGTGCGTACCGCGACCGCCGGCGCACATCGTCATTGGCTCCTGAGACCCATAGGGTCCAATGTTAACCAATGCAGCATTGCGCCGCGGTCTTTGACCGCCTACCGCCACGGTGTGCAACGCCAGCGCAGTTACCTCACATCCCATTGTCACACTTTACAGGTCAGGCAGCAGCCATTTCAGGGGCCCACATGCCTTACTTTTTGTACTGCGTCACACATACCTAGGCCTTGCATCCACACTCATACAAGCCATTCGATGGGTTAAGATCCGTGTTTTTTTTAAGCTGGGGTTACGTACCTCTGGGATGTTTGACTCTGTGCTCACTGTTGTCCTTCATAGGCACCGTCCGCTGGGACATGTGAGGAGATGGCGGCATCCTCCGGTGTACAGACCGCTGGTGGACCTGTCAACAATGGAGGAGAGACATCTCATCCTGACATACAGGCTTGACCGTGCCACTATTCTGGAACTGTGTGCCCAGCTGGAGCCAGACCTGATGTCACCTATGTCACCTATGTCACAGGAATCCCCCCTCAAGTGCAGGTGCTGTCAGTACTCCATTTCCTAGCAAGTGGGTCATTTCAAACAACAGTGGCCATAGCATCAGGGATGTCCCAGCCTATGTTTTCCAACGCGTTGTCCAGAGTGTTGTCTGCCCTGCTGAAACACATGCGGAGCTACATCCTTTTCCCTGAGGTGGAGGATTTGGCTACAGTGAAAGGTGACTTCTATGCCCTTGGACATATCCCCAACATCATAGGTGCCATTGATGGGACCCATGTGGCTTTGGTCCCCCCCCACAGGAGTGAACAGGTGTACAGAAACCAGAAGAATTATCATTCCATGAATGTCCAGATGGTATGTTTGGCAGACCAGTACATCTGCCATGTGAATGCCATGTTCCCTGGCTCAGTGCATGACGCCTACATCCTGCGGAATAGCAGCATCCCTTATGTGATGGGTCAGCTCCAGAGGCACCGTGTGTGGCTAATTGGTGACTCTGGTTACCCCAACCTGTCATGGCTACTGACCCCAGTGAGGAATCCCAGGACTAGGGCAGAGGAACGCTACAATGAGGCCCATGGGTGAACTAGGAGGGTGATTGAGCGGACCTTCGGCCTCCTGAAGGCCAGGTTCAGGTGCCTCCATATGACAGGTGGATCCCTATTCTACTCACCAAAGAAGGTGTGCCAGATCATCGTGGCCTGCTGTATGCTTCACAACCTGGCTTTGCGTCGCCAGGTGCCTTTTCTGCAGGAGGATGGTCCAGATGGTGGTGTTGTAGCAGCTGTGGAGCCTGTGGAGAGTGAAGAGGAGGAAGACGAAGAAGACGACATAGACAACAGGAACACGGTGATACTGCAATATTTCCAATGAACAGAGGTAAAAATACAAACCGGCCTACTACATGTACTTAAACACTACTACCTCTGTACTGTCTGTCCTTTTCACCCAGTGTATGGTAACTGAGTTGTCACTTTCCCTTACGATTTCAGAGATCTGGGTCCCACAGTGTGACATCTGCTTTGTTTCCCCATGGACTACAGCTGTGTGACATTGGTATGTTGGCATCACAATGTAAATAAGCATTTTGGCACTGTAATTACAGATAAATATATTCACATTCACAGACAGACTCCTGATTGTTTTGTGCAATAACAGTGTTTATTAAGGTGCAAATTATTGGAGGGGGGTTGTAAATTGGTGAGGGGTGATGGTGGAGGAATGTCCATGGCAGAGTCCAGTCTATTAGTCTCACAGGTGCATTGTCCAAATGGGTCTGGGAAGTGGAGCTGGGGCAGTTTAAGGATGGACAGGGTGACAAAGTGGGACAGGGGATGACTATCAGAGTGGTATTTTTTCTTGGCGGGGTCTTGGCATCTTACTCTGTCCTCTTCCTGGATCTCTGGGACCGCTTGCGGGGTGGTTCTCCTTCTGCAGGGGGTGGGGTGCTGGTGGCCTGTTGGTCCTGTGGCGGTGCCTCCTGTCCACTAGCGCCGGCGGAGGTGGTGTGCAGTTCTTGGTCCATGCGAGTGTCAGGGGCCCTTTGTGGTGCCACAGTGTCCCTCAAAGTGGTCACTACCAGATTCAGCACCCCTACGATGGTGCCCAGGGCGGAGCTGATGGTTCTGAGTTCCTCCCTGAAGCCCAAATACTGTTCCTCCTGCATGCGCTGGGTCTCCTGAAACTTGGCCAGTACCGTAGCCATCGTCTCCTGGGAGTGGTGGTATGCTCCCATGATGGAGGAGAGGGCCTCGTGGAGAGTGGGTTCCCTGGGCCTGTCCCCACCCTGTCGCACAGCAGCCCTCCCAGTTCCCCTATTTCCCTGGGCCTCTGTCCCCTGGACCGTGTGCCCACTGCCACTGCCCCCAGGTCCCTGTTGTTGTTGGGGTGGTGGGTTAACCTGGGTGCCCTGTAGTGGTGAACACACTGCTGCTTGACGTGTCCTGGAGACAGAGGTGTGGGCCCGCTGGGTGGGTGTATGCTGGTGTTTCCAGAGGGGGGTAGGTCTTCAGTGGCCTGTGGCTGTGTGAGGGGAACCGACTGTCCCGAGGTCCCCGATGGGCCGGGCTGGTCATCTAGATCCAGGTCGACAGAGCTGCAGTCATCACTGTGGGCCTCTTCTGGGGGGGGGGTGGACATTTGTGGACCCTCCTGTGCGGTGACGTTGCGTAGGGGTCCTGCAGGGGTATGAAAGCATAATTATTGCATCTGTATGTGGAATAGTGTGCAATGGGTGGGTGCCCGTGTCCCCCAGTGCTTGCATTCCTGTGTGGGGGCTTTTGTGTCGGTGGTTTGGGGGGGTATGGGTATGTGCAGTGGGCATGCTTTGGTGATGGGTGTCCATGCTTTGTGGTCGCATGCAGGGCTTGGTGTTGGGATGGTGGGACATTTGCAAGGAGTAGGAGTGATGGGGGTGAGGCTGAGGGTGGGGGTATGTGTTGGCATGCAGGTGGGGTGGGGGGGTATGAAGTAGTGAAGATGTCACTTACCAGAGTCCATTCCTCCAGATACTCCGCCGAGGCCCTCAGGATACAGGATCGCAAAGACCTGCTCCTCCCATGTTGTAAATTCTTGGGGAGGAGATGGGGTCCACCGCCATTCTTCTGCACTGCAATCTGGTGTCTGGATACCACGGAACGCACCTTCCCCCGTAGGTCGTTCCACATCTTCCTGATGTCATCCCGATTTCTTGGGTGCTGTCCCACTGCGTTGACCCTGTCGACTATTCTGCTCCATAGCTCCATCTTCCTTGCAATGGACGTCTGCTGCACCTGTGCTCCGAATAGCTGTGGCTCTACCCGGATGATTTCCTCCACCATGACCCTGAGTTCCTCCTCCGAAAACCTGGGGTGTCTTTGCGGTGCCATGGGGTGGTGTTGGTGATGTGTGGGGTGGAATGTGGGGTGATAAGTGTGGTGATGTGTATTGGTGTGTTGTGTGAAGTGCGTGGTATTTGTGTGGGTGATGGTAATATGTGCGTCTGGGTGCTCGATTCTTCTATATGGTCTCTCTCTCTGTGCGTCGTCACGATTTTTTTGTGGTGGGGGTTTGTGGGTGATGTGGGTGTGTGTTTTATATTGTATTGGGTGTGTGGGAGTGGTGTTTGTATGTGTATCAGGTGTGTGTATTTGGATTTGTCCAATGTGGCTGTGTTTTGTAGGAGTGTGTGTATTTTGAGCGCGGCGGTGTGTACCGCCATTGGGATACCGCGGTTGAAAGACCGCCGCGTGGAGTTGTGTGTTGTGATAGTGTGGGTGTATTTCTGTTGGCGTGACGGTGTCGGTTTGGTTATCGCCAGTTTATCGCTGGCCTTTGGTGTGGCGGACTTCTGTGGGTGTCTGTATTTTGGCGGTTTCCGAGTTGTGGGTCATAATGACTGTGCCGGTTTACCGCGGCCGCAGCGGTGTGTTGGCGGTCTTCTGCACGGCGGTAAGCGGCTTTTACCGCCAATGTTGTAATGACCCCCTTAGTGTCCACAGTCTTCAACCCATCAATCCATAGCTCAAGAATTAAGGAGATGTTTTCTGTGATCTTAAAAATAAATTCTTTTTATGTTGACATTAGTTCTGGCCTTTAAGTTTGGGAAATGGAATCATATATCTTAGCCTCAAATCTAGCTCTCAGACGAATTGTAAAAATATTCCACCGTGGAAGTACGGAACACATTAATTTTTAAGCTGATTTTGATGAATATTGAAAGTCACCTGGAGTTAAGTTGTCCTACATTCACCTGTTGAAGGGCATCCTGTACAGCAAGGTTTCATTGTGATCCATGCCATAAACTGGTCCCAGACATGCCATGACAAAAGAAGACCTTATTTCTGAGCCTACAAGAGGACAAGCGTGTGGAAGGTAGCAGAACACGAGGTGCACTACTGAACAAATGGAATTACCAGCACAGATGGTGAATTTGGAGAACTTCTGCCGAAAAGCCATACATTTGGTGTTGCAGAAAGACGACAGGCCTCCATCTGAAATACCCTATGCCCCGGCACTCTGGAAGCGGCCTCATGTTCTCTGAGAGGCATTCACACATTTTGTTGGACCTGGCCCTTTTACAGGGTCATTCCCCAGACTTTTTGCTTTTTGCCTCCTTATTTTTCTGACCTTTGTTGGCTGAGGTTTTGACTCTGAGCACTTTTTCACTGATAACCAGTGCTAAAGTGCATGTGCTCTCCCTTACAAAATTGGTATGATTGGATTATACCTAATTGGCGTATTTAATTTACCTATAAGTCCCTTGTAAAGTGATATCCCTATACCCAGGGCCTGTAAATTAAATGCTACTAGTGGGCCTGCAGCACTGCTTGCGCCACCCACTGAAGTAGCCTGCCAAACCTATCTAAGGCCTGCTAGCGCAGAGCCTGTGTGCGCAGTTTCCTGCCACAGGGACCTGGCATCTAAATTTATTTGCCAGGCCCAGAACTCCCCTTTTACTACATGTAAGTCACCCCTAAGGTACGCATTAGCTAGCCCTTTGGGCAGGGTGCCATATATGTAGAAGGCAGGACATGTGCCATGTTGCGTGGCCTGTCCTGGTAGTGACAAACAGCCTAATTTGGTGTCTCACTGCTGTGAGTGCTGCCTCCTCATAGGATTGCATTGGAAATGCCCTGCCTTATGTGTAAGGGGTATTGTCTGATTTATGAGGGGTAGCGTAGGCATGTTTGGTATGGTTGTGATAGTGGTGAGAAATGCTGCTTACTGGTGTGTGTGTATTTTTTATTACTATCACAGAAATGCCACTTCTAGAAATTGCGCATTTATCTGTGCTTATGACTTTGGTGTTTTGCAGCTTGCCTCCAATCCACGTCTGGGCAGACTGACAGTTGGGGCTTTGTGCATACTTCTCAGACAGCCTGGACACAGGGAGGGTGGAGGTGTCACAGAGGTGCATCTACATATTGTAAAGCCTTCCTGGGCTGAGAGAAGGGAGAGGCGGGGCACACCTGCATTTGTAAAGACTGTGCCCTGGCCTCACACAATAGGGTCGTCAACCCCCCACTGATGTTTGGAGCCTGTGCTGAAAGGAGAGAGGGGGCACTCCCAGAAATAGTTGTAACTGGCTGGAACCTCCTCTCCCTGCCATTGTAAAACACACTGTAAACCCAGTATAAGTACAGGGGAATTTTCCCCACAATTTGAACATTCTTGGGACCTGAAACTGGACACAGAACGCTGATGAATGGACTCACCAGGAAACCACCTTGGACTGCTGCTGCTGTGCTGACCTCTGACCTGCCTGGTCACTAGAAGGAACTGCCACCATCTGCACCCCTTGTGCAGGCCTGTAGCTGGGCCCACATGCCCTGTGCTTTTTCTTGTTTTACCTGTTCCCAGGGGCAGGGTGCTGTGGCCCCTGACCCCTGCAAAAGATCCCTGCAGAGTCTGACAAAGCGCTTAGAAAGAGCGCTCTCGTAAATTGCAGTAGAAGATCACTGCCGCAGCCCGGGCTGCAGATTTTGCTCTAGCGCTCTGAAAATCGCTTTATTTGGGATCCCTGAATCACCGCCGCAACCCGGGCTTTGAATTTCCCTTTAGCGCAGGGGCCGCACTGTTTCTGGTGTCCCCGGGGCACGAAAAGAAGTACACAGAGCAAGCATGCTCCTCTCGGCGCCCCCGGGGCACGTCCCGCTCCTGGGTGCACCCCCGGGGCACCAGCCGCCTCCCATTACCTCAGAAGCACCCCGGCGGCCCGGGAACAGCTTCCTGCACTCGCGCACCACATCAGGCGTGGGCGAGTGCCTCCTCGGGCCCCCCGAGGGGTCCGAGCTTCAAAGAGCATCCCAGCAGGACTCGGGGAAGGCGCGGTCTCTGCACTCGGAGCGGGACGCTCCGGTTTCTTCTCCTTTCTCTGGCCTTCTTAGGCAGACACGCCGTGGACAAGGGCTGCTGCCTACTCCCAAGCAGGACACGGTGAGAAAAGGGAATCCCCTTTTCTCCGGTCACTGCGCTAGGGGCGCGATCGCCCCCCCACTACTCGCATCTTTGGCGCTTTGGGTCCCCCCCTTCAGAGAGGGCCATTAGAGGCCAGGGGGGCCCCGAAGGATCACGAGGCCCCCGGAGGGGCCCGTTCACCACGAGGAGAGGATGCTGACCTCCCCTCTCCCCCAAAAGCACTGCGTGGCCCCCGTTTTGCGCACTGGAGCACCGGGGGCCCACTAAGCTCATCTTCTAGGCACTAGGAGTGCCTCTACTACGGAAAACAGGTACTTTTTAGGGAATCTGGGCTCTAGGAGCCTAGTGCAGACTTTTGGATGTTTTAGATTTCCTACCTGTTTCCTGCCCCTACTTATATGTGCCAATGTTCCTTTTTATGGGCATGTCTAGCTGATATGTATTTATATGACTTGTGAGATATTCTCTGGTGTTACTTTTATGGGTATTTAGGAATTGTTCATGACAAGTGCATATAACTCTTATTGTAATTCCTGACTACTGCTTATGTTGCAGAATCCTGAGTACTTACGTGTTCTAATGTGACAACTGCATATTCTTGCAGAGTATTAGTAACTTGTGTAACATTCTGACAACTGCTAAGGTAGCAGGGTATTACGTGTAATGTTGGTCTAATTATGTTTTGTGCAATACAGATTATTTTTACATAGCTCAGTGTTCTGTTTACTTTGTGGTGTACAGTTTGCATCACAGATGTTGTGTGTGTTGTGCAAAAGCTTTACACATTGCCTCTGGGATAGGCCTGACTGCTCGTGCCAAGCTACCAAGGGGGTGAGCAGGGGTTATCTTGGACGTGTAACTCCCTTGCCCTGACTAGAGTGGGTAGGTTCTGCCTGGCTGAGGTGCATACCCTAGCCAACCAGAAACCCCATTTCTAACACATTTGTACTGGGGACTTTGGAAGGAAGCAGCCACTTTCCAATTGCTGGGTCTGCAGTTACCTGAAGCAGACCCAAGGGGTGCGCGCAAAGCCACGAAACCTGTTGCACTGAAATTCTAAACCCATGACAAACAGTCAAAAGCTGAGCTGGACATGGTGGAGACTCTCACCCCCAGGTCAGTAGTCCGGAGCCCCGACCCAGCACACTGTTGAAAAGCTACAAGAGACCCCTCTCTGCGAGGGAGAAGCCATATGGGTGCACTTCCAAGGGATGGGAGTATGCACCACCCTAGGGTGGTGCGGGCACTGAGGCACCCCCGCTCTTTCCACACATCTGTGAGGCCCGCATATTCAGAGTGGTGTTGCTTCGCTTTCTGTGATGTTTTTGAAACACAAATGCTGTTTAATGGGTCAATTTACTTCATCATACCTCTCTGACTCACTAATTTTTGAGAGCGCTTAGTAGATTCACTTGATGCTGAGTTAATATTTCCACACATCCTTTCACAATTAAACAACATTCAAAAGTCATGCAGCAATGAGAGAACTGTGGACGTTGTGCTACAAGGAGCTGATCAGCCACGGGTTTGTATTATCTGTGCAGTTTCATTTCTTGTTATCGCCTCTGAATTATAAATGTGTTTACATTTCTTATTAGCATCTTGTTTCCGCACTTGATTGGACAGCATATACTTCTTAATTACATTTCCTTTTACACAATTAGACATGAGTAACATGGTTAAGGCAAACAAACATGCATACAGAATTATGGGCCAGATGTATGAAAAAAGCCTTTTGCGAATCGGAAATAGCGATTTTTAAGAAATTGCTATTTCTGAGTCGCAAAATGCTATGTATCATATTTGCGATTCGGTAATAGCGATTTCTTAAAAATCGCAAATGCTATTACCAAATCGCAAATTGCGATACAGCCCCCATTCGCACCTATGGGCCGCATTTCCCAAATTGTGAATTCCTAACTGGAATTCACAATTTGGGAAATACAAACTCCAGGGTGCTGGGGGCCTAAGGCCCCCTCTGCTGCACCCCAAAACAACTTTGGAAGACATGTAAGGTGCACACATGCCAAAAGGGCATGTGTGCGTTACATGTCAATTTTAAAAATGCATTTTAAAAATTTGCACATGGTTTCCACCAAGGTCAACTTGGTGGTGATAGCGATTCCTTAATGCCCAATTCGCATTAAGGAATTGCTTCATACATGTGTTTAAGGAATCGCAAATAAGGATTCCTTATTTGCGATGCTACATTTAGAGAATCGCAAATTGCGATTCTCTAAATGGAGTCGCAATTTTAAGGAATCGCTATTTTAGCGATTCCTTTAAATTGCGTTCAGAATGCCTTTCATACATTCTGGAAGGCCTTTTTGCATTCACAAACGGGCATTCACACCGTTTGCAAATGCAAAAAGGCTTCATACAACTGGCCCTATGTGTGTATATATGATGGAAATGAGCATGTTTTTTATGTTTGCATTTCACTGGGCGCTTAACACCCTTGGGTTTCTTGGCGCTGTACGCAGTTCACGATAACCTTATTGCTTTTATTGGGTAAGAGGATGGTCTCTTTAATATCTTCAAGTTTAGCTGATCAGTAGTGGTTTACAGGCCAATTTTTGTTTAATAGATTTCTATTGGTTATTACATTTACAAATATTTTAGATGGAATTATATTTGTATATCTGAAGAAATATTAAAACATTGCAAAAAATGGAACAGCAGAATGATATATATAAAAACAGAAGAAAGGAAACGATAGAAAAAGAAGAAAAAAAGAAGATGAATATGTAAGTAAAAGTAAACTGCAAGTGAAGGTAGGAATGGGAGACAGAAACTAGACAAAGATACATTAAGAATGAATGGAGTGCAAAGAAACAACAGTCAGAGTGGCAGTCCCTCCTACAGCATCCAGCTCTTCTTCCTGGCAGAATTTCCTCAGTCCAGAAGGATTCTAAATATGTGGTGTCAGAGGTCCTCCCACCACTCTAGCTCAGGAAGACCCATCAGCCTGGTGATGGGTCATCAGGATATGCAGAGAACACTTACGCTCCCTTTGTATGACTGTCTATAGTGAATACACAAACAGCCCAACTGGCATCTTGACCCAGACCTGTATTCAGCACACAGGCAGAGGCACAGAATGGCTAAGCAAGAAAATGCCCACTTTCTATAAAAGCCATTTTCTAACTCACAATTCAAAGACCAACCTCACCAAAAGATGTATTTTTAAATTGTGAGTTCAGAGACCCCAAACTTCTAATCTCTATCTGCTCTCAATGGGAAGTTACACTTAAAAGCAATTTCAAGGCAATCTCCTTGGTACCCTATGTGAGAGATAGGCCTTGCAATAGTGAAAACCAAATGTAGCAGTATTTCACTACCAGGACATGTAAAACACACCAGTGCATGTCCTACCTTTTAAATACACTGCACCTGGCCCATGGGGTGCCTTGGGCCTACCCTAGGGGTCACTTACCTGTAGAAAAAGGGAAGGTTTGGGCCTGGGAAGTGGGTGCACTTGCCAGGTCGAAATGGCAGTTTACAACTGCACACACAGACACTGCAGTGGCAGGGCTGAGACATGTTTACAAGGCTACTCATGCTGGTGGCACAATCAGTGCCGCAGGCCCACTAGTAGCATTTGATTTACAGGCCCTGAACACACATAGTGCACTTTACTAGGGACTTACTAGTAAATAAGATATGCCAATCATGGATAAACCAATCACAAATACAATTTAGACAGGGAGCACTTGCACTTCAGCACTGGTCAGCAGTGGTAAAGTATACAGAGTCCTAAAGCCAGCAAAAACAAAATTCAGCACAGGATCAAAAATGGGAGGTCAGAAGCAAAAGATAGGGGAAACCATGCAAAGAGCTTACAGGTCTAACAGGCTACAAGAGGATAGGTGCACCGAACGTAGCAGAACACAAGGTGCACTTCTGAACAAATGACATTGCCAGCACAGATGGTGAATTTGGGAGCTTTGGCCAAAAAGTCTCACTTTCGGTGTTACAAAAAGACCACAGGCCTCCATCTGAAATTCTCTATGCCCTGGCACTCTGGAAGTGACTTCCTATTCTCTGAGAGGAGTTTGCGCATTTGAATTGGTGACTTTTGGAAGGCCACAGCACAAAAGTTTGGCGCTAACCTTAAACAGTACACAGGGGCCCATTGAAAGAAATGGTGTGCCCCTTTAAAAATGCCAAAATAAATGGTGCAAAGAAATCTTATAGATTTCTTTGCACCATTTTTCCGGGCCCCCTAATGGGAGAACGCCACCCTTGCATACATTATGCCTGGTGCAGGCATAATGTGGCGCAAGGTGTTACAAGTGAAATAATGCATGCATTACGCCACTTTGTAAATCTGGTGTGGCGATGTTGGCCTTGTTGGGCCAAATTAGCATTAAAAAAATGATGCTAATGTGGCGGAAGGAGGCACTAGGCCTAAGTATTTTGTTGCTTCACTTTCTGTGATGTTTTTGAAACACAGATGCTGTGTAATGACCTAATTTAATTCAGTATACCTCTCTGACTCATTAATTATTTGAGAGCACTTAGAAAATTCACTTGATCCCGAGTTAATATTTCCACATATCCTTTCCTAATTAAATTACTTAAAAAAGTTATGCAGTATTCAGAAAAATCATCTAAGTTGTGCTCCAAAAGCTGTTCAGCCATCCGTTTTTATTATCTGTTCTGTTTAATTTCTTGTTATCTGCTTTGAATTATAAAAGTTATATAATTTCATATTATCATCTTGTTTGCGCATTTGATTGGACAGCATAAACTTCTTAATTACATTTCCTTTCACGCAATTAGACATGAATAACATGGTTAAAGCAAACAAACAGGCATTCAGAATTATGTGTAAATATATGATGAAAATGAGTATGTTTTTCACGATTGCATTTCACAGAGCGCTTAACACCCTTGGGCCTCTTGGCGCTGTGCGCAGTTCATGTTGACCTCATTGCTATTGTTGGGTAAGAAGAGGGTCTCTTTAATATATTCATGTATAGCACATCAGCAGTGGTTTACAGGCCAGTTGTGGACTAGTCCAAGGGCACAAGCAGATAATGAATGCCGGGTCCTACCTACCTGACAGAATTGGGATATTGTAGCAAAGTGTCCTACAGATGATTGCAGTGAGCGCCCTGAGGCAAACGACTGATCTCATCTCATTAGCGAAGACCAACATCATGGAATGCAGTATCTACTGCACATTGACCCATTGAAAGGTTCAAAATTGGTGTGATCAGTGTGGGCCATGCTGTACCAACAAGGGCTATGATTTAGGTATGGTAGAATATTTTTAACCTTGTCATGATGTAACCCAGGAAGACCAGAGGACCTCTTGACCGTCACGTTTCTGAAGTCCAAGGTAGGGTGAAAACTCCATCTGCAGAAATTATCTACCAATAGGCAGTGGGTGTTTTTTAAGGGATGTCTTTTCCCTAAACTGCAATGGAATACATGTAACACACAAACGATGATAGTGCAGACCCATCAAAGTGGTCTTCATTTAGATGAGCAGGAAGGAAATAAATAGAGGGAGGAGATGTGGCCTTGTGGCTATAGCTGCTGACTGAAACTGTGGAAATAATTTCAAATCCCAGCCTCGGCTCAACATCCTGTAATTCTGGCCTAAATAACTTAATCTACCCATACCTAACAAAAAAGTTGTGACATGATCTGGTTCTCTTGTAAAGCGATCCAGTGCCTTCCGGCCAAGTTCAAGCTTTATTTATTTTTTGTTTAATAGATTGTTATTCGTAATTACATTTACAAATATTTTAGATGGAATTATATTTGTATATCTGAAGAAATATTAAAACATTGCAAAAACTGGAACAGCAGAAGGTTATATATAAAAAAATAGAAGAGCGTAAAAGATAGAGAAAGAAGGAAAAAAGGAGATGAAAATGTAAGTAAAAGTAAAATGCAAGTAAAATTACGAAGGGAAGTCAGAAACTAGACAAAGATAGATGAAGAATAAGTTCAGTGCAAAGAGAGAAAATGAATAAAGATTGATCAGGCTTACCAAGAACGGGAACAAGAGATTCTAAATGGGAAGCTAACATTTTGGCACTAAGCTTACAGTCAGTACACCAAAACATCATCAGCATATACAGATAGTTTAACAGAGAGTTTAACCTCTTATGAACCGTATTTGAAACCTAATATGTTGGTATTACAAATAATAATTTCTAAAATGGGTTCTAAGCATAAAACGGATAATAAACTTTGTCTTGTCTTGTAACTCTCTGTAGGGAAAAACAACGGTATAAACACCTATTTGCAAATACACTAGCTCAATGGTTTGGAGGTGAAGTAGCTATGTTCTCGTAATTTAATTTTTTGTTATAAAAGGGTAAATTGATTATTTATAACTGTTTTTTCTTAGCTGAAAAAGCAATTGGAAATGCTTGAAAAGAAGCTTCAAAAACATCCTAATTATTAGCCATAGAATTATCAGAGGGAACCCAGAATGTAAACACTTTATTGGATTTACCAGTTTTAAACTTAAATTTGAATTTCGATCTGTAATGGGGGTCTAACAACTGATTAAAGTCGCCTGCCTTAATTACACTGGAATTGGATATATTTGCAAGTTTGATTTTAATAGAAGGCCAAAATTCAGGGTGAGACTAAGCTCATAGATATTAAACAGATTAAGGGCCTGATTGGATTCTTGGAGGATGAGTTACTCTGTCGCACCAGTGATGGATATCCCATCTGCCGAAATATCAATTCAATAGGAGATAATGGGATTTATATTTCGGCGGATGGGATATCCTTCACCTTTGTGATGGAGTAACTTGTCCACCAAGAGCTCAATTGGGCACTAAGATGTTTGTTTTCTATGATAACATTGAGCAATACTCATCTGCCAAAACTGTAGATACAACATGCAGATTTAAAGATTTGTGACGAAGAATGGTGCCCACCCTCATGTTCATGAGCTGGAGGAAACAAAACATGAGCCACCTATTGTCTCTTCAAATTAACAGATTCAGAGGCAGTAGAATGTATCTCTGGCAAAAATGCAATTTGGAAGTTAACCTTATGTGGTGATGTGGTTAGAACCTGGACGTGCCACTTGGAATCGTGTGACATCGTATAGTGTGATGTCACAGGATTCCAGGAGTGAGACGGGGAGAAGCGACGGTTGGTTGCGGTGCCTGTGCCCCTTTTCTACGGTTATTGATCGTATTTGTTTTATTGGAATAAAGATACTCATCATAAAACGTATTCACAACGACTCATTTCAAGTGGCGACGAGTGGAAGGAACCAAGATGTTCAGGAACAGAAGTGAACTCTGAATTTTCGAAGCAATTGTGGAACCAAGAGAAGTTTTGAAAATACAGATCGGGTGTTTCTTACGGCAAGAACGGCAAGTACAGTAACTGCTGTGGAGGTGTGGGGGGCACAGAGTTTTCACGTCTAGAAGGCAGTTACGAATTAGTTTGTTAGCTGCTGCGCGAGACAATCTGAACCGGTTTAAGGCGCTCGTGCAGCAAACAGTGAAACAGACTTTCGCGCGCATGATACACACACGCGCAAATTGTGTATTCAGGAGCTCGCGCGGCAAACATTTTAACAGCAAGGTACACGCGCATTAATCGGGTATTTCATCGATTAAGGATCAAAGTTAAAGTTATTCAAGCAAGCAGAAACTGTGATTCTCACCTTCGGCTTTCAATTGTTCTTCAGGTTCCGGTGTTACTGTTTGTTTGGGCATTTCCTGTTAGTAACTTATCAGCAAAATAGAAAAAGAACTCAAGTTTTTTTGACACTTTTCTTGTCGGCCATTTTACATTGGGAAGAATATATGTAAAAACAAAAGAAGGGAAAGAAGATCCATTTTTTTTTTACACATTGGTTTTTGAAATACATTTTTGGAAGTATTTTTGTTTAGACATTTGCAACTTATTGGACAATGCAGAATATTCAACCACCTGCTCCTTTCTTGCAAGATGCCGGTGATCCTCCTCTGGAATGGAAACTGTGGTTGCGATCTTTTAAAGCTTTACTAGGAGCTATCGACGGTCATAGATACAGACCTGAAAGGGAAAAAAGTTTAATGTATTATTATTTAGGAGTTGAAGGACAAAATGCTTTTGATCATCTACCTGCGTACCAAATGGGCGAAGAAGAAGAGTTAGATGAATTTGACATGGCAGTTGCACAGTTGGACAAACATTTTGTTAAAACCAAGAATATTGTAGTGCATAGATATAAATATTTTACCAGATCGCAAAATTCAAGTGAAAGTATTGATACTTTTATTACTGCATTAAAAGTATTAGCTGCAAAATGTGAATTTGAGAATTTCACATCTCAGTTGACTAGGGATCAATTGGTAGCAAGATGTTTTTTCTAAGAAAATTCAGGAAAAATTACTTACGTGTAAAGATCCTTCTCTGGATAAAGCTATTGATATTGCGAAAAGTATTGAGTGTTCTCTGGAAGATGCAAAACAGTTGGAATCTTCCTTAGCAAATACAACAATATCAGGTGCAGTAACAAATATTCAGAGTGTTGACAATAAGAAGTTTTATTGTTTGGAGAAAAAACAAGATGGCTTTACGACACCTATAACTTTTTCTACAGTTAAGTCTGGCCAGAAAACCTTCTGTTATAGATGTGGGGCTTCTTCTCATGTGTCTTCTTTCAAAAATTGTCCTGCAGTTGGTCAACAATGTAGGAATTGCAACAAAACTGGTCATTTTTCTCGAGTTTGTAGAGGTCCTCAGAAGAACAATGTCCGCTGTGTTCTTAATGATGATATTCAAATGGAACAACAAGACAAGAATGAGTTTGTATTGATGGTCAAAGAGTTTGGGCATACAAGTAACAAGTTGATTGTGGATCCTGACATTCTTGTATCAATAGAAGGGGCGGCTATTAAGTTGTTAGTAGACACGGGAGCCCGCATTACTATTGTGTCAAAAGATAAATATGATGAATTTTGGAGAGCAAAACCACTATGTAGTCCTGATGTTTCCACAATTGCTTTTGAAGGGAGTAGAATTGATCTACTGGGTTATTTTTGTGCGTACCTAACCATTTATAATGAAACTATTCATGGGAAAGTCTATGTGGCTAAAAAGGGAATCAATGTCTTAGGATTGATTCACCAGGTTGAGTTTAATATAGTTATCAAACCAGGACAAGAAATACCTGTGTATATTGAAAAGAACAGATCAAGCCATGTGAACACTATTGCAGAGGGGACAAGCATATGGCAACAGAAATTCCAAAGATTATTTCAAAACAAATTAGGAAAGATAACTAACTTTACACACACCATTAAACTTAAACAAAATGCAGTTCCTGTCAAACATAGATTAAGGAATGTACCTTTCAGTATAAGGACAGAATTGTCAAACCTGTTACAAGATTTGTGTGAACAAGGTGTAATAGAGAAAGTTGAGAGCACTGTGTGGTTATCTCCAATTGTTTTAACTAAGAAGAGTTCAGGGGACTTAAGAATGTGTGTGGACTTGAGAAGCTTGAATAAGGAAATTTGGGTAGACAATTTTCCTTTACCAAGGATTGAAGATTTGATCACAAAAGTTGGGGTGTCTAGCTGGTTTACAAAATTGGACTTAAAATCAGCTTACCATCAGGTAGAGCTTGATGCTAGCTCCAGACATTTGACGGCCTTTGTCACACCTGATAGCACATTTCAGTTCTGTAGGCTGCCTTTTAGTTTAGCTTCGGCAGCGGCGGTTTTTCAGAGACTTATGTCCAGCATGTTCAGTGATAATCCAAATGTAGTTGTCTTTCAGGACGATATTTTGGTTTTTTCGGATACCGAATTAGCACATGATAACGTTTTAGAAAATGTTTTAAGCACATTAGAAGTTAGAGGGGTAACCTTAAGGGAAGAGAAGTGTGTGTTCAAGTCAAGGGAGGTTGAGTACCTGGGTCATATCTTATCTGTGCAAGGTATTAAACCAAAGCTGGGTTTAGTAAGAAGTATTTTAGAGGCACCTCCTCCTAAAACTAAAGAACAATTGTTGTCATTTTTAGGGGTATGTGAATTTTATGCGAAATTTCTGAAACATTTTGCCAATACCACTGAGTGTTTTAGAGCTCTGCTTAGGAAAAATTCGATTTTTGCTTGGTCAGATGAGTGCAACAAAGCTTTTGAAAAAGTTAAACAAGACATCATTAAAGCACCAGTGTTGCGACCTTTTACTGAAGGTTTGCAAACTGTGGTTACGGTGGATGCTTGTGAATATGGTTTAGGTGCTGTTTTAACACAAATATCAAGTGATGGTTTTGAAAGGACTATAGGGTTTGCATCGAGAACCCTACGCTTAGTGGAGCACAAATACTCAATGATAGAGAAAGAACTGTTGGCATGTGTATGGAGTGTTGAGAAATTTAAACCATATTTGTGGGGCAGCCATTTTTTCTTAAAAACAGATCATAGGCCTTTGGTAGACATATTATCAGGGAGAAAGATTAAACGTTCTACAGCTAGAATTGCTAGGTTATCTGCCAAACTATTAGAATTCAATTTCTCTGTTGAGTATATACCTGGTGGGAAAAACAGTAGGGCCGATTTTCTGTCTTGATTACCGATCAAAGAGGATGATGAAGAAGAGTGGGAAACAGAGATTGAAGAATGTTTTGTAGCTTACATTTCTGAAGGTTGTAAATCTTTAGATGAGGAAAGTTGGATTGAGTCAGTGAAGAAGGATGACTTATTAAGTGAAGTGTTGTGTTTGGTGAAGTCTGGATGGCCCAAAGAGAAAAATCTTTCACCGGATCTTAAACCATTTTGGAAGGTGTCAGATGAATTATCCATTGAGGGTGACAAATTGATGAGGAGTGATAAACTTATTCCTCCTGAAAGTATGAGAAGGGATTTAATTGTTAGCGCTCATTCTGGTCATTTAGGTGCGGCCATCACGAAGAGGAAGTTGAGGTCAGATTTTTGGTGGCCCAGAATGGATAAAGAGATAGAGGAGTATGTAAGGAGTTGTACTAAGTGCTCCATGAGTGACAAGGTTTTGATCACTGGGAGAGACACAGATTCTTTTGTGCCATCTCCAGCTAGAGCTTGGCAAAAGCTAGGTCTAGATTTCTTGGGTCCGTACCATGTATTACCACCTGATATAAGGTATTTTATAGTCATAATTGACCATCTTTCAAGATGGGTTGAGGTAGAATTTGTCAGGGCTCCTACCACCCAAAGTGTTATCAATCGCTTAAAGAACATTTTTATTCGTGAAGGTTTTCCTGAACAAATCTTGACTGATAATGGTGTTCAGTTTGTTTCATCAGAAATGGTACAATTTCTAAATAAATGTGGTATTAGACACATTAGAACACCTTTATATCATCCTCAAAGCAATGGAATCGTCGAGAGGTTTAACCGAGTTTTAGTGGATTGTGTTCAAGCTGCATGTAGAAGCAATGTGTCAGTTAATCAGAGTGTTAAAGATCTAATTTGGTCTTATCGCACAACACCACATGTAGCCACTGGGAAAAGTCCTTTTGAACTCATGAGGGGCAGAGTTGCTACTACTGAATTATGCCCGTTCTGGATGGTCAAATTGTTTCATGAAGGGTCGGATGTAAAAAAAATCTGGCAAATAGCAGAGACCAATTCGAATACTAGAGGACAAAGGAAATTGTGTGGGTCACAAGACAAAAATGATGGACTGCATTTTGGAGATTGGGTGCGGGTAAAGAATCCTTTGTTGATTAGGAAAGGTATTTCAAGATTCAGGGATTCTCTGCAAATTCAAGAATTGCGTAGGAATGCAGTGAAATTGTCAGATGGTACGTGGTGGAGTACTACTAAAATAGGTTTGGACCCTACCATGAAAATGCAGGGCACAAAAAAACAATTAATGATCAATGTTCCGGCAGAAACTAGAGAGGATTTTGGAGGAAAAGTGTGAGAGTTGGATATAAACCTGCAAAATTTCGAGATTATGTCATGACGTAAAAAAAAAAAATGTGTATGATCTATACAGCTTATCTGTACATGACATGTTTCTTATGAATTTCTTTGTAAGGCGGCATATCTTAAATGTTGTTTTTTTATGTTGTTTTTATTTATAGAGTTTTATGCTTAATGTTTAACCTATGTATTTATTTTGGATATAACTTTCAAAGGGGGGAAGAAGAGTGGTGATGTGGTTAGAACCTGGACGTGTCACTTGGAATCGTGTGACATCGTATAGTGTGATGTCACACGATTCCAGGAGTGAGACGGGGAGAAGCGACGGTTGGTTGCGGTGCCTGTGCCCCTTTTCTACGGTTATTGATCGTATTTGTTTTATTGGAATAAAGATACTCATCATAAAACGTATTCACGACGACTCATTTCACCTTAGATAAATGCCAAAGGGCCTGATTTATATTTTGGATGGCAGATTACCCCATCAGACCGGTGATGGATATCCTGTAAATAATGGGATTTATATTTCAGTGGACGGCATATCCAGCACCTTGTGATGGAGTAGCTCGTCTGCTGAAATATACATCAGGCCCAAAGTACCTAAGTCATTTCATCGGGTTTCTAAGACTATGACCAATTCTATGAGAAAAAATTAAACATAAAGAACACATGAGGGAACAAATACAGGAACAAGGATGAAAATCAGCAAAAATGGGAAAAAGACACAATGACCCCTGCAGTCATATAACAAATTTTTAGGACAATAAGAACACATTTCAAATCATAGAAGAACAAAGCACTTGACGGAAAAGAAAAAGTAGAGTCAAGAAAAAGTAAAGGGGTA
Source organism: Pleurodeles waltl (assembly GCF_031143425.1). Lineage (NCBI taxonomy): Eukaryota > Metazoa > Chordata > Amphibia > Caudata > Salamandridae > Pleurodeles > Pleurodeles waltl. The sequence goes on along the minus strand of NC_090441.1, from coordinate 150,227,795 downwards.
AATATGTTATAATAAGGAAAGAACGGCAAATCAAAGAAAATAATCCAGATCTGAGAGAACAAGCAATACAAAGATGAATGAGATATGCCGTCAGAGTCACAAGAAAAACTGCAGAGCAAAGGGAATAATAAAGAGATCATTAAAAAAAAACATTTATCAGTAAGGTACAAGCAATGATATTAAGACTTCAAGTTCCTGTGCAGCAATATTCTGAAGGAAATCTTCTAGTTTGGTTGGATCATCAAAAGATTTGGGGGCTCATAATGAGTGTAGCGGTCTATAGATTGCCATCTCTTAGTGATGCCCTCATGTTTTTTTGTGCATAGCACATGTTCAAGTGTATCATCTGGGGCGTCAAAGCCAGTAGTTCTTTGCATTTGGCATTGGTTGTATTCAAAATAGCTTGAGAAATGAACAGGTTATGTCCTAACTGAAGAAGTATTTTATTTCTTTAACTGCTTTCAGAGCACCTATAAATGACGATTTAGTAGGTCTGGACAGGGGGGGCTCCTTTGCTTTGAGCAAAAAAATAAAATGATAATAACAGATTGTTATTATCATTTTAATACAAGGACAAGGAGGAGGACAGAGGAGAAGTATGCTTCTCCGACCTCAACAGGTAAGTGTTTTCTTAAAAAATGCTTAAAATGTTTTTTGTCCATCCTTGTCCCGCCACCCCCATTCAGTGGCAGCCGTCACTGGGTCTGGAAGAAATTTCTTTAAGAAGTCAAGAGGATTAGGACTTTCAACCTTCACAGGTAACACATATGTATATTAGTTCAATGACTTCTATTTTCCAAGTCTTCTGTGTGGAGTTCTAATTTCGAAATCTCTTGCTCAAGTAGAGGAATCTGCACATACATCCCGAATGAGAGTGGCATTTTGCTCCATTTCAATGATCCTGCTTTCCATAACACCCCACCTGTCTCAATCTGCTGAAGTTTCTCATTAGTAGCATTCAAGAAGGGTTGGCGAGGCCTCACTCTGACTAATATGATATCCGGAACTGGGTTTCTAGATGAAGCAATAGGTGACAGAGGATCATGTTTGGGTCACTTCGATTCTACGCCAGAAGAGGATCCCAATGAGTGAGTCAGTAGCAATTTTAGAGTTGAGATACTTCCTATGAATCAGCTGTTGTAAAGGTTTTGTTCTTCCCATAAAGCAAAAGGAAGTACACACAGAGGAGTAGATCCAAAGATATCATAGGAGAATGCAGATTGAGGGATCTGTTATGCATAAAGCATCGAAATAGTATACAAACTTGAAACAGTAGAAAGTTTAAATGTTTGCGGAGAGTGTAGCATCATGTTGTACAGGCAAGTAAGCTAAGCGATGATGCAGGAGGCAGGCATGATCTATTAAAGTAGTATGACAAGAAGAAACAAGAAAAAGTACCTTAATTCAACGGAAAAGATGTGTCTGTCTCGAAATAATGTCCAAGGTGAGCAAGCAGCGGAATACCTCAGAGGTCCTCTGAGAAAAAAAAGAGTGTGCCATACAAAATGGCAGCCACTCGCACCTGAGCAATTGGAATGAATGCATAAGAGCAGAAAAAACTCAATAATGAGAAGAAAACCTCAACCACTAGGTGCAGGATCATTAAAGCACCAATCTGTAAGACTGTAGAAAAGAGTCTCCACGCTGAAACAGAGCTCACGGCTCTGCCGCCATCTTGTCAGCATGAAAGCCACACATTCCAACCCCAAGTTCAAGCTTTATCAAACTGCAAAAATTGCATTTTGATCTGTCTGATAGAAACATTTGACCCAATTTAAGATTGGTGACACCCAGTTGCATTTTCTGCAGTGGATCTAGGGCAGTGATGTTATGCATGGGTATGCATGTGTGTATATGGTATGTGCGAAAATAGCCAAAAGGCAGCGGAGCACTGTACATGGTAAAGACAAGCATAAAGCCAATGAGTAAGAGGAGGTGGAGCAGGGTTGACAATAATTAATGCATTGCGATGAAGTGATTTTTAAAAAGGGGAGTCTTCAACTCTTTCCTAAATTAGAGCAGCATTTGGGTGGTCCTGATGGATACAGAGAAGTTGTTCCAGATCCTGGGTGTATAGACGGTAAAGGCCTATGGCTTGGGGTTTTTTCACTTCTTAGGCTGCAGTCTGATGATGTTGTGGTCGCGGGTATGCCAAGATCCACCAGACATGGTGAGCTTGTCTGCAAGATAGGCAGGGTTAGTAGTTGTGAAAGGTTTGCAAATGATGCAGCTGATTTTGAAGAAGGTAAATAGGAGCAAATACAGTTCCAGCAGGATGGGGGGTGATGTTATCATAGTTTATCAACACTAGATGAGACATGCTTCAGTATGTGGGATGTACCTGATGGGTGCCAGTGAGGTGTCTGGGAGGCCATAGAGTAGGGCATTACCACCATCTAAATGCAAAAGTATGAGGGCTTGAACAGAAGTTCTGAAGTCAAGTTGTGGAAGAAATGGTTTGACTTTCCTTAGACAGGAGAGCTGGTGCCCCACCATCTTTGTCTTTTTTGTCACTGTGTTCCTTTCTTAAGGGTGAGGTTGGTATCCAGGGTGAATCCAAGTCACTTGGCATTGGGTGAAAGTTCACATTCGAATCTATCAAGTTTCATGTATTTGAGAAAGGTTTATAGTGTCTAATACTTATTGTTCTTGGCAAATAACAGGAATTGTGTATTGGTTTAGTTGAGCTTCAGGTAGGCTTGGGATTTTCTGGATTTTCAAGTCTGGATGATGTGCAAGCAGTGTTTGAGGCACTGGATGTTGGAGGTAGAGGAAACTTTTAAGTAGAGTTGTATATCATTGTTCTTATGGTAAATCTTGATGCTGCTACCTGCTACTATCTGTGAGTAGAGCACCAAGTGGGTCCATGCAGAGGTTGAAGATGACAGGAGACAATATGGAGCCCTGGGGGACTCCAGAGGTGATAGGGCTCTTTTGTGACTTGAAATGCCCATGTAAACACATTGGTATAGGTTGGAAAGGCAAGAGGATAGCCAGAGAACAACATTGCTGTTGAATCCCATTTGAGATTCCATGGTGCGTACAAAGATGGAATGGTCAACTGTTTCGAAGGCAGCGGAGATATTCAGCAATATCAGGACGTAGGGGTACTCTTCGTCTGTGGTCAAGAGGGTATCGTCTATAATGCATAAGATATCAGCGTACTGGGAGGTGAGAAAGCATCTACAGAGAGAGGTTTTTTCAGTTACTCTGGAAATACTCCATTGTCACACGAGATGTTACTTACCTTCTACCTGATAGAGGTGTCTCAACATTGCAACACTTGTTTGTGTAAAACTGGATGTAATGGATCTTTGGTGGAACCTGATGGTTTACACCAGGCATGCCCAGGCTAAGTCCAGCTGTGCCATAGCCATCCATGCCAGAATTTTAGGATGGGCTCATAGGATAAACTTTCATGTCATCAATCTTAATGGAATTATTTTTCATAGTCAATGGCCTCCTACTGCCTGGCTGATATCTGCTTCACATGCTCTTTACAAAGTGGCCTATGGGGCTGCAACTGTAACCTTGTGGGTGAGACCAAGTCAAATGGCTTTGCCAGCAGTGTTAAAGGCTTCACATGAGCTTGAGGAAGCCCCTATTTTGCACAGACTGTTATACCCTTGTACGCCATGTCTAATCTGAGGCCCGCTACGCTACTAACATTGCGTGGCTTCAGAAATCTAATTTTTCATTTGCATCGCTCTTGAACCACGTTGCATGGTGCAAGAGCAGCGCAAAGGGGCTCATAAATATGCCCCTTATTCTGTAGTTTTTCATAGAAGGAAAACTCAACAACCAAAACCCTTAAAGTAGGCTACTGCCAGTAAGTAGTCATAGTTAGGACCATGTTTCCATAGAAGAAGCTTTTTTTTTTACTTGCCTATATCTTTGGCACCATTTGATAAATCTTCTTGAAATTTTCCCCAAAAAGTGGGCCAGTGATTTTTGTTGTGCACAGAAAGTTTCGGGTTGATCTATCAAGCCAGGGACGAGAAAAAGGGGACTGAAAAAACAGTGTGTTTCCCATGTTAATTCCCATAGGACTTGTCAACATGTCGACAGCCAGAACCACTGGACGTAATTACACTGCATTTGTCAGAAAGCTAGTTGTGGGTACGCAGATTGTGTTTTTGTTATTTGGTGTAAATCCATTCAGTAGTTTAGGAGATATTTAAGAGCAAATACATTTGTATATCTCTGGCTGCAAATACTTTTCGAAATTCGTGAATTTTCACGAACACACGTGTGAAAAAAAGTGTTGCAATTGGCTGACCGCAACCTGACTAGAAAGTTGTGACCGCCATTTTATTTCACGGGACATGGTCCCCAGGGGTGAAAATTCCTATAGAAAGTGGCATAAGGGGTCAGGGCTTGCGATATTTGCGAAAATTAGCGAATTTTCACAAATTTCTTTTAATTATTTGCAAAATAATCACGATTATGTAAAAATCTGAAAGAAAAACCACAGACTCATTCATACCCTAATTCAAATGAATACAAGAACTTTGAGGCTCAGGTGCCCACTCACACAACCACTCAGACACTCATGCACCCACTCAGACCCACTCATGGACTCACACATCCACTTTCAGACCCACTTACACACCTACTCACACATCCACTGATAGAGACAGACCCTGTGGCTAAAGTGCGCTGCACACGGCAAAAGGCCATGCGTGACATGGGGTTGGGTGGTTATAAGGGCTTAGCTGCCAGGCCTGCTTGCAAGGCCAGGCTTTGCGACCAAAGCATTGCGCTGCGGCGGTACGGTTAACATAAAGTAATTAAAATTACTCTATGTGAAAAAAACATAGAAATGCACGGAAAAAAACAAAGGTTACAGGGACGTTATAGTTAGGTTCTGAATTTACTTGTACAAAACCATAGATATTCAGCAGTTATATTTAGCGTTTTTTCAGGTAACTATAACTCGCGCCCTAAGGTAACTATAACTTGCACCTTCGCCATGCACAGCTAATTACTCCACATATTATGTCATTGATGAGATCCTGTATGGCATCTTTGATATCACTGCAACATTTGCAATAACATTATTGATAAGAAAACTGTGTATGGCAAAGGCGCAAGCTATAGTTACCTTATGGTGCGAGTGGTAGTTACTTGAAAGAACTGTTGAATTTTTTTGGTTTTGTACGAGTAAATTCAGACCCTAACTATAATGTCCCTGTAACCTTTGTTTTTTTCAGTGAATATATATATATATATATATATATATATATATATATATATATATATATATATATATATTCTTCTATACCCAACTCCACTGATACAGCTTGACTATATGGATATATATATATATAAGTATATATATATATATATATATATATATCTATATATATATATTCACTCGTTTGTCGTGGTTGCTCCGCGCCTATGTGTCGGTGGTGCTCGACAGCTGATGCGCGCCACCATGTCTATATAGTAACACTCTCCCCCTTCTTCAAAAAGGGTCAGCACTCCAAGGCCAATGTTGAATATTGTTTAATTTACAATTTCCACAGGAACGCGTTTCAGCATCTCCGCCTTCATCTGCCTGTTGGCCATGTTTACTTACACTATATACCATCACATGATCGCATCAGCACAGCACAAAGTTCGAAATTGAAAACATTTCTATTTCAATTAAAATTGGCGACATATGATTAAATATCTAATTTTAAATATGTGATGTATATTAGTTACAATTTTGTCAATGTTAAAAAATCCTCGTTCGTAACTACATCTAAAAAGATCACAATAACGATAATAGCTACACAATGCAACCGACAACTAATCTGTGCAAATATGCTCATTGTTCTTGCATCAAATATCCAAATACTCAGTTTTCAGGACAGATATAAATATACCCATCGTCTGATAGATTACTATTTTTCACTTAATTACAAAAAGTTGCTGCACATGCTGGACCATTTAAAGTTAGAATTATAAAATACCATAATTTCTTATATGTACTACTTTATACCGTCACATGATCGCATTAGCAAAAAGTTCGCAATCAAACAACATTTCTATTCCAATTGCAATTAGCGACATTTGATTAAATATATAATTTTAAATATGTGATGTATAGGGTTTACAATTTTATCAGTTCTAAAAAATCCTTGCTCGTAACTACCTCCAAAAGGATCATAATGACAATAATAGCTACACAATTCGAACGTCAACTAATCTGTGCAAATATGCTCATTGTTAATTCATCAGATATCCAAATACATAATTTTCAGGACAGATATAAATATTCCCCTCGTCTGATAAATTACTGTTGTTCACTTAATTGCAATAAGTTATTGCACATACTGGCCCATTTAAAGTTAGAATATATAAATATAAATATATATGTATATACTCTTTAGCATGTTATTATAAATCATTTTTAACTTTTGAGATGTATGTAATTCCTTACTTCTGTTCAGTCCATTTGGTTCCTTAGTGTTGAGCGCTATTGTATATCTCGATTCTAGGATCCTGAACTTTTTCCTGATCCTCTTTGAAGAAGGGGGAGAGTGTTATATATATATATAACTGTGGAACATCCCATTACTCCCACAATCTACTTTCTCCCCAAAATTCACAAAAATTCTACAAATCCACCAGGAAGACCAATAGTTTCAGCAAATGTGTCTATATTAGAACCCATATCCAATTACATTGATTTTTTTCTAGTGTCGGCTGCACGTAATTTAAACTCATTCTTGAAGGACACAGGGGACCTTTTGAGACATTTGGAAGGGATACCCTGGCAGGAAACCTACAAACTGATAACGATGGATGTGATTTCTTTGTATACTAACATTGAACATCCAATAGGAATTCAGGCATGTAGACATTTCTTAAGTCAAAGAAATATTCACTTTGCTCAACATAATGTAATGCTTTTAGAAATGCTCAATCTTTGCCTCACCAGCATTTTTTTTCAGTTTGATCAACAACTATTCCTACAAACAAAAGGGACAGCCATGGGTTTCTCCTTCTCTCCAAATTTTGAAAACCTAACAATGGGTTGGTTTGAACAGAGAATTGCTTGGGCGGAAGAAAATGAAGAATTCCAACAGAAAGTGATAAATTGGTTTAGATTAATTGATGATCTTTTTCTAATTTGGGATGGTACAGAAATGGAGTTCAATGAATATTTCGATATATCCTGAATAACACTTCGGCAAAATTGCAATTTACATATGAAATCAGCACCATGAGAGTGACCTTTCTGGACACAGAAATGTACATAAAAGAAGGTGCAATACATTCTACATTACATAGAAAGATCACAGCAACCAATTCTGTGTTACATGCCAACAGCTTTCATCCACCTAATACAAAATGGAGCATACCATATGGTGAATTCTTACGTATCAAGAGAATCAGTTCAGAATCTGGAGAATTTGAAAAACATCTAAAAGCCTCAGAAGAAAGGTTTATCGCCAGACAATATGCAAGCAAATGTATTAACAAGGCAAAACAGCAAGCTGGAGAGGTCTCAAGAGTGGAATTAGTCCAGAGAACAAATCTTCGGCATAAAACAGAATCAGATGAGCAAATACGATTCATCACAACATATTCAAGTTGTGCCTCTCAAATACGCAAACTCCTTGCAAAACATTGGCCTCTCCTCTAATTGGACTCTACAATAAGAGAAATTATGGGAGATTATCCTAAAGTGACCATCAGGAGAGCACCAAATCTATGCGATAAAATAACAAAAAGTCATTTCAGTTCCCAGAAAAAGGGGAACTGGCTTCAAAAACCAGGTTTCTGGAAATGTGGGAACTGTAAAGCATGCAGGATTGCTAAAAACACAAAAGAATATACTACAGGCAATGGAGGCAAAAAATTAATCAAACAACTTATCACCTGCAAGAGCCGATTCACGGTATATGTCATTGAATGCCCCTGTGGCTTGAAATATTTGGGGAGCACCATTTATGAGACCAAGAAAAGAATATTGGAACACATTTGTGCAACCATTAATACAGATAGAAGCTATGCCACGGCTAAACACATGGAACAAGCACATGATAGTCAATGGGAAACTATGACATTCTACGCAATTGACCAAGTCCCCATTAATGAATGAGGAGGGGACAGAGACAGGAGACTACGACAGCTAGAGTCAAGATACATTCTACAGATTCACACCTTGACCCCTTTGGGAATGAATCTGGGCGAAGAATTATTTGTACACTTGTGAATGGTTGAACAATATTTTGCCAATAACAAAGACTCCATATGTTTTTATACATGTTTTTTATACATGTTTTATATATGGTGTATATAGGATCTCTATAACCATAAAGCATGTTTGATATTGTGAAAGTCACCCCATAAATGTGCTGGACACCTTTTAGTCTATTAGTATTGTGATAAATAACATAAGGCTCCATTGATAATCAGCGCATGAATAAATTGGGTAAAAGACAAATACATAAACATAGCTTATTGGTGGCAACTACTATATCCACAATGCAATAGGATGTACAGGGCTCGCTGATTGTTACATTTTGATTTACTTTTGCATGCTTTATAAGGTCTGGAGAGCAATAATGCTCGTTTAACTTTTATAAATGCGTATATGTAAATCAAGTTTGCAAATAGGAGTTGTGAGCATATCAAAATTGTGGATTAAAAAAACGGAAGCAAGGGGTCACAACCGGAAATGCCTGTGAACAAGGTCTTGGTGACCGAAACGCGTTGGGCGGCATTGCGTTGAATATAACCAAAATTAAGCCCAGAAATAAAGGAGCATTGAAAACGTCAACTTTGGAGTGCGGTCGTTCCTTCTATTTTGCCAAGGAATTTATTTTTCATATATATATATATATATATATATATAGTCTAGCTGTATCATTGGAGTTAGGTATAGAAGAATCTGTTCATAGTAAATAATTGCCTTTTGATACTTTGTGTCTCAATATTCTGTCTATGACATTAGTATCCTATGATATTCTGTAGTTGATTTTCAGGATCCATGCCCTGGAACTGACCTGAACTTCAACCTTGCCCATTGCCTTGCTTGACTTAAACTAGGCAGTCCTAGATAGGGTGTGCTGTAGAGCCCAATGGATTTACATCTCAAAGAGAGATAGATTATTTCCTGGAATCGTAGCTCCCTTTAACATTTAAACTAAACACAAGGGCTCTATAAAATACTTACAAAACAAATGTGTTACACTCTAGTGTTCAGGCTTTTAGTATAGTCAGTCACCATGGAGCTTGAGCTAATTGATAGTATTAAACAACCCTCCACTCTAAACCTCCCCATAAGTGTATTGCGGTGCCTGTCATTTGGATTGCTGACATACAGCACTCTCCTGGAGAGCTGTGAACTGTGATTTTAGGCCCGGCATCACCAACCGACCACTACTTCATAAGTCCTTCACACATTACTGTGAGATATGGGTTCCAATCCATTCTATCCCTGTTTATTTTTTGCCTTTTGGGCTACCTGGTTTATGAACTGCTGCATGAGCAATCTGTTTACCTTGATGTAACTCACTCTAAGCTGTGTTATAATGAGTTTGGAGTGCTAACCACCAATGTCCACCTTTTAAGATGAGATCCATTGCTGAGCAGCAAGGGTAAGAGGTTCTGGACTGGATGCAAGTGAACATGTGCTGAGCTTGTAAGACTACTGTCTAACTTAGCCTTGAAGCCTGTTGTGGAAGGGATCATTCATGGATTGGTGATGACCTAGGCAGGCCTTAGAATGTGAGTGAACATTAATAGTGTGAGTATGTGCTGATGACTGAAAAGTGTATGTGCTTTCCTGCATAATACACCACGGACTAAACCTGCACCAACCAAAAGTTTCACCATAGTTAGACCTAGAGTCCGACTGATGCACTAATATGTGGTAGTGAATGCAGATTTGATATCACTTTCCATGTATCCGCACTCAAGATTGATCATTTTGCTAGCCAACTGGAAGAGGAAAGGCCTTCTCACTCAAAAGGGTGATTAGCCAGTAGTTAGGCCTGCCCTTATGAGTGAAGAGGGTGGGAGTGGAAAGTGCATATGCTAATTACTATTAACATTGCACTTGGCCTGGGAAGGCTCAACCAACAAAGGAGGGTGGACGGACCTCTAGAGTCTGTCACAGGAGGAGCTGCTCTTTGACATTTTGTAAGGAAGGGATCAGGTAGCTGTGTCTGTTAGGGGCATGGCGTAGGCTTTCAGAGATGGTCTTTCAGCTGGCCACTTGTTGATGCCATCTTGGAAATTCCAAAATTGCTGTGTGGGAGGGTTGGGCATAGGTGGAGTAATGATGTGTTACATTACGATTGGGTAAATGTGACTACCTTTTGGTATTTTCCACCCCCTCTTGCAAACCCCAGCACAAGGTAGATGCATTTGAAAAGAGTCTGGACCTGGGGGAAGTGATGCGGAGGACTGCCCAGCCGAAAAAGAGAAGCTACTTGACACCTTCTGCGAGGATGGACTCAAGTTCTTCTGACTTCAGTTGGCACCTGGGACTAGGATTTGTTTCTCTATGGCCAGGTGTGCAGGCACCCCAACACCCTGTGGGGGACAGTACAGCTGTGGACATGCTGGGGGGCTTCCTAGAGGGCTCTCCTCGACCTTCTGCAGACTGACCCTGCAAGAGCGTGACCTCTAGAAGGAGAGTGACACTGATGGTTGCTGAACCAGGTACTCTGCATGTAGCCAAAGGAAGACTTAGGCCCATATTTATACTTTTTTTAGCGCCGCATTTGCGTCATTTTTGGACGCAAAAGCGTCGCAAACTTACAAAATACAATTGTATTTTGCAAGTTTGCGCCGCTTTTGCATCAAAAAGCGGCGCAAATGCGGCACTAAAAAAGTATAAATATGGGTCTTAGTGGGCACAGGCAGGAAGTGCACTCTGCCTTGTGGCCTTGGGGGTGCTGCTGAGAAAGACTAGGGGCTCAGGATATGTTCCAGGCACCCAGACATCAGACAGGTCCAGTGCAAGAAGGGAGCACCCCTTCTTGGAAGAAAACAAACACTTAGAGAAGCTGTAATATTGTGCCTCGATTGGTGAAAGGCTTTTGTCATTTTACAGCTCGGCCTGGATGTCACTGTGCTAATCCTGTGCTTAAGGAATTTGCTAGAAAAACAGATATTTGAGGTGAGCAAATTAAAAGTGTTGCGTGTCGGTGGAGCTGTAGGGTGCTCTATACAAGAGGTGCTCTCCACCTAAATAGAAAAGAGAACTCTGGGTAGTTCCCAAGTTTAGGTGGAGGTCAGCTCCAATAAGGAGTACCCTGCAATACCAGCGACACTCTAGATTTGCTCACCTCATATATATATATATATATATATATATATACATTCACTGAAAAAAAGAAAGGTTACAGGGACGTTATAATTAGGAAATAGAATTTAAAAAAACATAAAAATTCACTTAAATAACCAAAGCTTACAGGAACATCATTACAGTTAGGCTCACATTTTAAAACTGAAACACCATAGGCATTAAACTGTTATGGTTAGAGTTATCTCAAGTAACTATAACTCATGCCCTAAGGTAACTATAACTCGCGCCCCCACCATGCACAGTTTTTTCATCAAAGATTTTACTGCAAATATTACATTGATTTTATCAATGATGTTATCAAAGATGTCATGAGTGCCGTAATTTGTGGGGTAATTAGCAATTCATGGTGAGTTATAGTTACCTTAGGGCATGAGTTGTAGTGTATTAATAAAGCACATGGCTACCCGAAGGTTTCCCAGCACTAATGCAGGACCAAAAAAAAACAAGAAAGAGGCTAAGCCGGAAACAATAAGGTCTTCAGTTTTTTACGAAAAGAAGGTTGAGTTGTCCTGGCAGAGTTCCAGAGGGAGGGAGTTCCATAGATTAGCTGCTTTAAAAGCGAAGGATCTACCTCCCCATCTTGCTTTCTTGACACAAAAGATGTTAATTAAAGAGGCAGATGAAGATCTAAGTGACCTCTAAGGAGTATAAGGTGTTATGATTTGCCTAAAAAAGATCGGACCCTTATTGTGAAGGGCCCGGTGCACAAAGCACATGGCTTTAAAGTTGACTCGTTGTTCAATGGGGAGCCAGTGAAGAGAAGCCAAAGCTGCCTTATCAGAATGATGTCTGGGAATGTCCATAAGCTAGTGGGCAGCTGCGTTTTTTACCACCTGCATTCTCTTTAGGACATAGGATGGGGAGCTCAGAAATAGAACATTCCCATAGTCTAATGGTGACAATATAAGGGCCTGGATGATAAGTCTTTCAGCCAGAGAGAGAAGAAGCTTAAAGATTTTCCTACTCTTAGTAGACTGAAGCAAGTAGCTGCAAGTCCGACGAACAGCATGATAGGGTAGCCTGTTCTGAGTTATAGTTACCTTAGGGCACGAGTTAGAGTTATTTGAAATAACTCTAACTATAACATCCAGTCCCTGCTGCCAGCCCATCTAACCACCCAACCCCACCCTGCGCACAGCCATTGGCCATGTACAGCGGGAGTGGGGCTCACTGACCCAAGCCAATTTCGGCCTGGTAACCCCATTCCCAGGGCCCACTACAATTTCATGGGACGGCCCTCCTCCCCGGTCAATGTAGGCCCTGTGGACCCCTTTCCCAATGGGCCCAGCCGTCTAAAATATACTTTTTTGGAATGGGCTGTGTGGCTCCCCTTCCCGGGCTGATCTCAGGGATATGGACCCCATCTTTCAGGGCCCGGGCCTTCTAATTTTATTTTTTTAAAGAAGTGGGGGCCACACAGCCCACGTCCCCTGCCAATTTCGGCCTTGGGGACCCATTCCCCTGGGCCCGGCCTTCATATATATTTTTTGGGAGGGGAGGCTGCGTGGCCCACCTGCCAGGCAAATTTTGGCCCCGGGGACCCATCCCTCAGGGCCCGGCCTAAACATTTTATGTTTGGGGAGGAAGGAGGGCCCTCACCAGGCCGATCTCAGCACTGGGAACCCCATCTCCTGGGGCCTGGCTATGTCATCTGGGTGCTCCCCAGGGCACCCCGTCACTACCGTTGGGGACTATGGGAGGAACATGAAAGCCCTGTGGTCCCAGCTGGCTCCCTGCCTCCTTGGGGGGGCAGCATTGCTATCAGGGAGGGAGAGCTCCTAAAGATGCAGCTCCCTCTCTGTGAGACAAATCGTTTCCTATGTTTCCCTGCCTGTATCTTTGCAGTCAGAGAAACAGAGGAAACCTCTGCTTCCAGCAAGTGAAAGCTGTTTGACAGCTGCCACTTGCTGGACTCACAGTGTTTGCTCTGACTGGGCTGGAGCTGTCAAAGCTCCCGCCAAGTCAGAGCAAACAGCGATGTCCCGGGGTTGGGCTCCTGAAGCATAGCAGGGGCCAGCCCTGGGGGTGGCAGTCCCCAGGGCCATCATTAGCTCCATGAGGAGCCCCCCTCCAGCCTATTTAGCCCAGGGGAGGTGGTGGTCCCAAGGGCAGAGGGTCTGCAATGGAACCCCTATCCTATTTAAATTTAGCCCAGGGAGGTGACTGTCTCTGCTTCTGCAGTGGGGCCGGGTGCCCCACCACATTGCATTGGAGATTAGCCCTGGGAAGTGGTGGTCCCCAGAGCTGCGGGAGAACCGCGTGGCCCCTGCATTGCTTTGGAGATTAACCCCAGGGAGGTAGCGGTCCCTGGCCTGCAGGGGTGGTTGGGCGGCCTCCCACTGCATTTCATCAGATTGTGCCCAAGGGAGGGGCGGTCCCTGGGGCTGCGGGGGTCCAGTCGGCCCTCCCACATTTAATTAGATGATAGCCACAGAGAGGTGGCTGTCCCTGGGGCTAATAGAAGCCCAAGGAATGCGGCCCGGTCCGCCCCGTCCTTTTAAAAGCCCCTAATGCCCATGGGGCCTGGCCAACCCGGTCGCCAATTAAAATAAAAGGGCCGGAAACCTTTTTTTTTATATAGGATGAGCAAATGTTTCCGATGTTTTAAAATCAATACTTTTTATGCCCTGGGGGTGGTCCCTCTGCACCAGAGCTAAGGGGTCAGTATGACTCTACCCTGGCCCCTTTTCTTATATTTTCACTTTTTTTTGTGGGCTTCGATGGCTGCCAACACTTCCTGCTTGAAGTGTTGGCAGCCAGTCCGATATCAGCACGGAACAGTTTGATCCGTGGAGGATCCTCATCCCTATATATATATAGTTTTTAAGCTCTAATTTCTCAAAAACTCCTGAAGGGATTAACACCAAATCACAAAAGGGTGCCTTCTGGACCAGGAGCTATCCTTCTGCTGAATTTGGTGCAATTTCATTCAGCGGTTCGGGCTGTCGTGTTCAAAAATTTGAAAAATCCCATTAAAGTAAAATGGGAAAAAAGTGTTTTGGGACCCCTTTTTTTGCTGCCCCCACTTGACGGATCACCCCAAAGCCTTCAACACAGCAGTTGAACTGATCAAAGTATAAGTTTTGAAATTTTCATGAAGATTCACCTAGCGGCACCAAAGTTATTTGCAAAACAAAAATCGTTCTGCCTATGGAAAAAATGGCCCTAACTATAACTACATACTAGTGACCGCCAGTAGGTGATATATATATATATATATATATATATATATATATATATACTGAAAAAAAACAAAGGTTACAGGGATGTTATAGTTAGGTTCTACATTTACTCATACAAAACCATAGACATTCAACAGTTATAGTTAGAGTTCTTTTAAGTAACTATTACTCGCACCCTACGGTAACTATAACTCATGCCCTTGCCATGCAGTTTTCTTATCAATAATTGTATTGCAAATGTTGCACCAATACTACCAAAGATGCCATAGAAGATGTCATCAATAATATAATATGTGGAGTAATTAGCTGTGCATGGTGAAGGCGTGAGTCATAGTTACCTTAGGGCGTGAGCTATAGTTACCTTACGGTGCGAGTTCTAGTTAATTGAAAGAACTCTAACTATAACTGCTGAATTTCTATGGTATTGTACGAGTAAATTCTATAACATCCCTGTATCCTTTCTTTTTGTTCAGTGAATTTCTATGGTTTTTTAACGTAAAGTAATTTTAATTACTATACGTTATTCGACCCCTCACTGTGCACTGCCAAAGGCCGTAGACAGCCGGGTTAGTCGCAGGGCCTGGCCTGCAGCCAGGCCTTGCAGCCAAGCCTTTATAACCACCCATCCCCACGCATGGCCTTTGGCCCTGTGAAGGGCAGGTTGGCCACAGGGTCTGTCTCTCTCAGTGGATCTGTGAGTGGGGGCGTGAGTGTCTGAGCATATATATATATATATATGTATGTCCAGTTGAAGGTGTTTGCCAAAACGTGTAGACATTTGGTCAGGACAGCGTGATTGCGAATTTGTTCTGAATATTTAATCAAGGATTTTTTTACAATAAATAGCTGACGACCGATTTCCATTTGAGATTTTTGGGGATTTTTCTATCTATTTCCCAGCCTAGTGCGATCCCTGGGACATTGTGCAGCCGTCCGGTTACTTTCCCTTTTCAATGGGTTTGAACTATATTATTATTATTATATATATATATATATATATATATATATATATATATATATTATATAATATATATATATATATATCAAACTTAAAAGGTCTTGCCTAACCTCACATCCAAAAAGGAGAAAAAGTTGAAGTAAACGTTTGTACATGAACATATAGTTACACTAAAAACAGTTATTAACTTATTCATGCAAAGTTATAAAAAAAATGGGCATAATAATCTCTAGCTAAAATAGTTGTCTGCTATTTAATTCATCACAAGGAACAGACCCTAATAAGTGTCATTTGGGCTTCTAACCACAGAATTTATAACAATTACAGAAAAGCTCATTTCGTTCCAACATCAATGAACACATGAACAAAAGTAAAATCCTTTTCTTGTGCAAGGTCATATACGAGGGAGAGAAAAATAGAATGTTCTGCTCTTATAATCGACAAATTGTCACACAATAAACACACGGCGAGGGTATCCAGTCTCAGCTTTGTCAACAGAGCGCAGTCTTACAAACAGATATTTTCATTTGGACAAGGCTCAAGATTCTATGCTGGTTTGGCAAACTCCTAGATGAATACATAAAATGTGATCTTTTGAGCCTTACCAACAATGCTTAGATTAGAATGCCTCTTCGCTTAGAGCACAGCATATTTCTACTCTTTCTTCTTCTGGACAAAGTGTACTGCTGAATATATGTCGGTATTACAAGAGTGCATATACAATACCACCTCTGGATGAATAAACAGCTGTCTGCACTTCAAAAGCAGTAGTCATTGCCATACACGAAGTTTGTCAGTGTTTGGTTTGTAAAGAAATGAGTGAAGGAGGCAAGGTTTCTTCTCAAGAGCTCGTTGCCAGCACTGTTGAATGCTGGGCTATTGAACACTAAGGCAGCCTAGTCTTTTATCAGTTTCACTGATTTCTTGATCATCCAGGTGTCAGGATGGCTAAATAAATAGGGCAAAGAAAGATGTGTTTGTTATTGTGACTACAATTCAATACCTGTAGCCGTGTCAAAACCTGTCAGTAAGTGGATGAGGCTGAAAGTAGATGTTAAAAACAGGACAATGCCCCAGTTTGAGTTGTCAAAGCCAATAGTTGTAACTTATGCATGCTTTATGAATCTTAGGTGTGTACACACAAACACACGCAAGCACGAATCAGGAGGGAGTACTAATTGGAGGAGAGGGAAGTCAGGCGCTGAGAGGTGAGAGCTTCTTTCCCTGAGAACCAGTTCCCAGAGGCTTTTTTATCTGTATATGTTTCTTTGCCATGATGGAGAGCAGTAATTTCCTGTCCAAGAGCCATACTAAGGGCGTTATTTAGATATTGACGGACGTGTTACTCCATCACAAGGGAAATGTAAATCCCACAGGACATAATGGGATTTAGATTTCGGTGAATGGGATATGCGTCACCGTTGTGACGGAGTAACTCCTCTGCCAATATCTAAATCAGGGCCTATGTCAGTGAACTTGGTTCCTGTTTTTTCGTAAACTGAAGGGATGTTCTTTTTGTACTAAATGTATATGAATACTCTCTGAATATTCAAATTTTATCGCCATTTTAGAAGTTGTGGGGCCAATTCACAAAGGCATATGAGCATGGAAAAGAGTGCTAGTTGATACCTCTTTCACACCCTATAAAATGCATTTGTGAACAGGCCCCATGCTCCTAGAAAGGGGGTCCAGGACCTCCAAGTCAGTTTCGGGACCACTGAAATTAACAGGGCTGATAGCTTACTAGAGAGGATTACTCCTGAGAGGGGGAGAAAACTCGTCTTCCTCTAAGATTAGGGCATTCCTTTGGATTCCAACATCTAGAATCCCCCCTTCCTAGGCATTCTCTTGTTCAGTGTTGTGAAGATACCACACCGATGATACCACACAGTATGTAAGGAAAGTGGTATTTTTGAAGTTGTGAACAGCTCCCAGGCAATGCATAGGTAATCACTAATGGAGCCAAGTGACCAGGATTATAACACAAATGTTACAATCATAACACAGAACTCATAGACATAGAAAACATCTTGTCCACTAACATACTAACAAGCAGTGCTTTCAAAAATTCCAAACTCTTGATTCTTTGGGTTTGTCCTACCATAAGAGGGCTGCCTGTCAGAATATTGTACACAAACGTACTGTGTCTAAATATTGTGTCCTAGATATAATTTCCAAAATATTGTACAGTTCGATGAAGATTGTACGTTATTCACTCCATTGGGGCAATATGTTCTGACAACAGGTAATGACAGTATTGGACTGAGTTCCACTTCCTGAACTCAACAGATAACCAATGTAATGTCTGCCGGGATACCGAGGACACATGCAGGTGCACTGAGAACTTATTGGAGTTGATCACATCTTTTTCCCGCTGGAAGTTTGAGACTTTTAAATGTTACTGACTTTGTTTATGAGAGGGGATTTATAGGTGCTCACAGTTATTTCCTCTAGGGTACAATAACTTCGAACACCCAGCTAGTGGGCCTCATATCTCACTTGGAGATGTCAACAAACATCAAACCTTCATGGCCACGAGTTGCAAACCTTGAATGGCCAGGAGACACACACTTTAAGGCCCCCTCCGTAGCTGCCTTTCTAACAAGCCAGGCTCCACCCTCACAGCTTGTAGGGCCTTTTCAGTGCCGCTTCAGAGGAAGTCTCAGGACATCATGCACCATATGCCTCTCTGTGCAGCTCCCGCAAAGATCCAAATTGAATGAATTAAGAAGCAATGACATCTGATTTATCGTCCAGTCTGGCACACCTGCTCTCTGCCGCTTGTAACAAGAGTTATGCATTAATAATGCTGCTTCTCTCGGTGCGTTAATACAAAATGAAGTGGTGTTTCCACTTGACATCTTTTCAACAACACTTTCCATTTGCAGGCCTGCAGGGGGCCATTTTAGCGGTACCAGAGCTGGACCCATGGGAGGCGCTGCTGCTCAGGACTCCAAATTAGCACATCATATAACAGAAGCATTATTGCCATCTTCTCAGGGTATTATTAGTGGTTAACATTCTGTGTGGAGGGCATTAACTGCTGTTAATTGAATCCCTGCATGTAGGGGCCTGAGCCAAAGACAATGCACACTCATCCATGGGCACGTTTTGGCAGATCCCACCATGCAAGGCATGTACAGTTTTTGATTTCATTTCAAATAAGCTTTATTTCAGTAACTAGTACCATAAAAGCAAAAAACAGAGAAAAAACACCACATTTCATATACATAAAAATAAGTTAAAGCAAGAATAAAATCGATACAATAATAAATACCACTGGACCCACGACTTAAAACATAAGGTTTGTGCACAGAGTACTCTAGAATCATACACATAAAAATATTAAAAGTTATAAATCAGTGCAAAAATGCAATGGTTTATTCTGAGATCAACGCCAGATACAGTACTAGAAGAAGAAGCAGCAGGCGATTTCCCAGATGATTTAGTCAATGACAAGATTTCACAGTTTTCGGACACAGATCCAACATAGTCAATGCACAGCTTCTTTGGCCCAAAACCAATGGAAGCGGTGAGTTCTTTCCACACGGATACAGTTGTCATGTAGCCACCAGCTGCAACGTCACCCTTCTTAAGCTTAAACAGAAGGTCATGATTTCATGGCAGCAGCTACAATGGCTAAAACAATATCCCCCTCCCAAACTCCCCTCCATACGATACACTCCAGCACAGTAGTATTATGGGTACACACACTAACAGTTCAATTCACGAAAGTGTGCTGAACCACATCCATCATCGGAAGAGCAACCTGCAATCACATAAAGCTTTACATTCGAGGCAGTTTCACATAAAAGAAGATAAAATCTTTGCTCTATTGGTCCACATAACTCCAAGAAACTTTGCTACAGTGGTAACCAAAACATGATCGGTGTCTGATTTAAGAATTCGTGGAGCTGTAGCAGTCCAGAAGCCTGCAGGGAGGTGCAAGTCACTTCCTGTGAGGGATTACATAAGCAGGACAGACAAATAATACATCGGGGCAAATTTTCAATAGGGGCGTTACAAGCTGGACAGACAGTTGTTCCGTCAGATAACCAACTGCAAGTGAATGATCTTAATGGTAGGGTTCCTACACAAAACTGAAAGTACAGCTTCCTGTCCTTAGGAGTCGAGATTATGTCCCAAAATCCCTCATAGCTGTGCATATATTTCAGATCAGCAAAAGCATGAGGCAGCTTGGAATAAATTGCTACATGCAACTCCTCAGTTTCTACCATCCTCCAATACTTGTGTTTAAAGTCAAGCTTTGAGGGAAAGGCAGCCGTAGCAGGGCAATCCAAAAAACTCGCACCAGCCAAGTGAATACAATGATGCCTTAACATATCTAAGCCAAGGGACACTAAGAGAGCGATCACCTTCAACTACAGCCTGGAGGGCTTCATTATAAAGCGATCACCTTCAACTACAGCCTGGAGGGCTTCAATATATGAGGCAGGCTCTAGAGTAGTCCAGAGTCATCTCCAGTACAAGAGAGGATGCAAACGCACTTTGGGGTCTATTCCCTTGATACTCAGATCCTTAAAAAGAGGAAACAACAGGGTACTCAATGGTAGAGAAACAAGTTTCCTTAAAAAGGTATTTTCAACTATAGATATTTCTTGAGCTTTAGCATAGCCCCATAGCTTTGCACCATATAGAGTGGAACTAACAGCCTTTGTCTCAATGATCTGAAGTGCCGGGTGGATCGGTTTAGTATTTGAGGCACTAAAGTCCCTGACTTACTGTTTTTGCTTTAACACCACCATGGTGATGTGGGATTTCCAAGACAGGTTCTCAGATATTGTTAAAACCAAGGTAACCAAAAGATTTCACCTTTTCAAGTAGTGTGCCTCCAAGTAATACCTTCCCTTTAAATGATCTATGGGGGTTAAACGTCATCAGTTTAGTTTTGGAGGTATTGATCTCCATTCCCCGAGAGAGACAGAACTCTTCAAATTGATTTAGGAGTTTCTGTAGACCAATCAGGATCTTGAAGATTAAGAGAGTGTCATCTGCAAACAACAATACAGGAACTTTACAGGCACCTATATATTGTGAGTCTGCCTCCACCATAGCTAAGAAGGGCGCAATATCATTGATATACAATGAAAATAAGTTGGAGCAAGGACGCATCCCTGTCGTACTCCCCTTTGCACTGGGATTTTGTCAGTAAGCTTCCCCAATCCCCCCACCTGATGCGTGCAAAGGTGTCCTCATGGAGGCATACTAGTTAGGAAAGATGTGAGGAGGTACTGCCAAGTCTCACAACTTATTGCGGGGTACTAAATCAAATGCAGATTTTAAATCCACGAGGGCAACATAAAGATTTCCTTTGCCAATTAAGACTGTTTTCCAATATAGAAGCAGGAATTTAAAAATGTGATCAATAGTGGAAATTTGTATGCAAAACCCAGCTTGCAGTGGGCTGAGAATGTCATGTTCAGATATCTAATCCTTGATCTTCCCCATGAGGCAGTGGCAGAACTTTTTTTGCATACAGTCTAATAAGCTGATAGGCCAATAGTTATCTTTCACCATTTTTATGGATGAGTACCCTTCCACGAATCAGGGATTGGTGCCCCCACCCCTATTGCATTAGATCAAATAAGGATATATCTGGACCAGGCATCTATGTCAGTCAAAAACAAGTCTGCCGGAACGCCGTCCTGACGAGATGCCCTACCCCGCTTGAGTGTGCCTAATGAAAGCAGAAAAAGTGAACAAATGTAAAGTTGGAGAGTTGGTTGGTTGATCAATAATAGCAGGAACAGCTCCGTTCTGCTCAGGCCCACACTAGAACAATCGCTAGAGTATAATTGAAAGGTTAACCCACTCTGATGGAGCAATGTTAGACTCCACATGCAACACATCATTGCCAGGGCCTCACACGGCCAAGGACCAAAATCTTACACAATCCTTATCAGATGCAACTTCATTCAGTGCAGCCCGCCCACCATTTTTCATCCTGCATGCATTTGGATATACTGATAGCAACCTTGTAAGACTTTCTGGCTATTTGGTTAGAGGCTATATCCTTCATTTTGATAGCTTTGATCAGTTGTTTGTTTAAGGCCTGACAGTCCTTATTATATCAAGGATGTTTCCCTTTGAATCTTTTGCCACTAAAGTTACCACCTACCATGAGATGGGCCGCAATACTCTAAAAAAGAAAGAAAAAAAGATTATGACATACAATCAATTGCAGATTATTAGTTGTGGATCCCGCCTCTAGTTGTGCCAACCAAGACCTCAAAACAGTGTTGACAGAACTTAAAATATCAGGCCGGGCTACTAATTGATGCCACTTCAAATGTCTTTTGTCATTGGTCATG
The DNA here is from genome assembly GCF_031143425.1 of Pleurodeles waltl. Taxonomy (NCBI): domain Eukaryota; kingdom Metazoa; phylum Chordata; class Amphibia; order Caudata; family Salamandridae; genus Pleurodeles; species Pleurodeles waltl. The sequence goes on along the minus strand of NC_090441.1, from coordinate 150,206,003 downwards.
CTAATGTCCGTTAGCGGTATAGTGAGAATGCTAGGCACAGACAATTAATTACATAGGGAGAGCGTTTGGACAGAGATTGGATAATGGTCACTCTCTATCCTCTCAATAACTATCATGTCAACGACCAGAGGCCACAATCTCAAATCAACTAAGCAATAATCAATTCTGCTTGTAGGGTTAGTTTTGTTATAAGTTTGACAGCCCTTAGCATCTGATTTAGTTCTGCCAGTAAGTGCTCTAAGCCCAAATTCCATAGTCAAGGCTTTAGACTGCACAGCTACTTGCGATCACCTATTGATCGGAGGGATGTCTAAGGATGCAACACACCACATCCGATCTTCCTCATACGTGGAGCCGAGATCATCCCAGTCTAAAGGCTCAAAAATTATATTAAAGTCGCCTGCTACAATGATTTTAAAATACCAGGGGCACTGCCTAAGAATCTTTTCCAGCACGAGGAGCGTACTGGAAGACAAGCCCCCCCCCCAACCCTCTTGCATAGATATTAAGTATAATTACTCTGGACTTCAACCCAGATGATAACTGAATACCTAATATGTCAAGAGAGTCAATGGGTAACTGTAATATGCAACAGTTTAATGTTGTTCTAACCCATGTGGTTAGACCACCAGAGGGTCTACCCCTCTTGCTAGGAAATGCTGGAATATGAAAATTCAGAAACCCAGACTGAAAAAATTGATCCACTTCCCATGTGTCCGGGAAAAGGCAGATATCATAATCCTCAATAAATTAATCAAACGCTGGCAAGGAGGCAGTAGAACTTAAACCTGCCACATTCCAGGAGACAAGACGTACCCCATCATTATGAGATGCCGGGTGCAACATAGATGTGATCATGGCAACATTAGCTGGGCAACTAGTTAACTGGTTTTGAGATGTCTGGCAAGAGCTGTCAAGGGTTGCGAAACTAATAGACTCAGGGGCAGGAGCAGGGAGAACACTAGTGCCAGGACCGACTACATTAAGTAAGGTGGGAACCAATGGTGATTAAACTGAAATGATCTCAGATGGAACAATGAGTCAGTCATTGTCATTTAAACCTGATGAGGGAGAGGTCGAGCATTATAGTGAGGAAGAGTGAGGGAGAAGTTGAGCATTTTAGTGCGTAGAGAACCTGGGGTATTTGAACTGGATACAGGAGTTCCTTGGTGGACATTTTCTGGCATCTAAGGCCAGCAGATCATCACCCTTGTCACTGAACGTCAGCTCGATCATATCATAAGGTGTAGCAGGATCTATTCTCCTAACTCTCCTAGTTATGTCCTAGTGGATCACAGAATGGCAACCTCTCACATAACGTATCCAATGAATTGCATTGTTTTAAATGGCTTCTCTGCTCTCTCTAGATGCAGAAGGTTGTAGCAAGTGTACATTGACCATCAAGATGGTATTTGTAGATTTGGGCCCATCAAAAACAGAGTCTCCCACACAATTAGAAGTACTATTATCTACAGGCCCGGGGGATTGATAGTAGACTCTTGGCTCCTTGACCATGCATGTAACACTACAATTGGAAGCCTGGCAAAGATTCCCTAGCCTCCCACCTGTTGGCCATTTGCCGACACAAGGAGCCAACCTAGCATTAGCAGAGCCGGGCAAGGGGATAAGACTCTTGTTACCAACTGGCAAAGGGAAGTCAGGCAACATAGATAACGGACCAGGAGAGGTAGATGCAAGGCCAAGGGCAGCAACCAAGAGTCATCACGGCCGATGGAGTCATCTGCCTAACCATAGAGATTAAGGTGGATACCATAGATTTGAGCTCAGCCACTTCAGCCTTTAGATCTTGTATATGAGAGAGATGTTGGGACTCAGCCATGTTGGGGGCGACAGTTGTGACTATGGTCTCACTTGCCGTAATGTTGGTAACAGGATCATCATGCTGAGATGTCTCTTAGAGGACTGAAACGATTACTGTGGAGCAGGACATTGCTGTCATCAGATGATGATTTGTTTGCCCGTGTTGGTGTAATGTGAGTGGCATGACCTGCTCCCCCATCCCTTTGTGCGCACACCCCTGCAGGTCTGGTACTTTAAACATATCAGGGATTTTCCTGCGTTTAACCCCCAAATTTATGGAAGGACACACACCCTGAGCATTTTCAGGGACCTTGTCTGAGGGGGGAGGTCAGTATTTCTTCGCATTCAAATAGAAGATTATCAATCTTTGTCAGCACACAGTTATCTGCGGCATGCCTCTGATTTTCATGTTTTGTTTGTGTTTTTTGTTCTGCACTGTCCCGTCCACGCCCTCTGCCGACTTTCTTTAACCCATATGCAATATCACTTGTAATGAATAATAAACAGATAGGCCCAAGCTGGGCCTGCTAGATCAGCAACCCCCTGCCAAAATACAACAGCTGCAGCCTATGAGACCAGTTTAATTATGCAAAACAAAAAAAACGGGAATGTTGGAGGGGTGGCCCAGCCCAGCCTCCGACGGGTGTGGATGGGCCTGCCCATTGCCCTGGTGCGTCACGCGTAGCGGTGATCTTGGTAGCACTGTATAGCGTTCATCATCAGCACAAGTGTGAGCAGCTGGGCAGGTAAAATGGCCGCCTCCAGGGGCCAGGAGCACTCTAGGATGAGTAGTCCCCCAGGCAAAGTTCAGCACGTTTGTGATTTAATAAAATGGGTTATTAGTTGCCAAGGATGTGAATCTTTCACAAGTAAAATGTCTGTAACCTTCCATCTGCTGAGAACCAACTTCGGGTAGCACTTGATTCCTCAAGGTAGCAGGGCAGAGCTGCCCAAGCCCCACTCAGGGGAGATGGTGTGGGCTAAAATTCAGTCCACAGATATGCAAAAAACACTCTCAAAGAGTCACTGTTCAACCCCTGCTTTTACTTGTAAAAAGGAGAAGTATTTTATTACACACACACTACTCGATACTATGCATTCGTTTACAAATATATACATAATGGCAAATGAACTACGTATGATGACAACCACCTAGTGCAATGCAGTTTGAGAGGAGTAGTCCTTCTGTCGTGCTCCGTGGAGTATTGATTGTGTAATCACCTGAAGTTCATATCTGCCTGTGAATGGGTGGTTTGGTTGTCCCACACTATATAGACCTCCAGCAATATCCCAACCGTTATTATATTACATCATGGCCGACTTTAGGGCGGTGAGACCAGTGCAGCTGCACCTGCCGCTGACTGTGTTTAAAATAAGTAATGGGTTTAAAAGCACTTGAACTTTCTTGCGTCCATCAGTTTCAGGCAACAATAAAAATGTCAAGATGACTCTAGTGATTAATGTTACTGCTGCTGAGAGATCGGGATTTTAGTGGCAGTTTTGATTCATCATGAAGAAGCGCAGATGTGCCTGCTGCAAAGAACGTGTACCATGCAACTCACAAAACTGTGAGTGAACTATGAGTAGCGCTTTAAAAAATGAATGGATGTCAGAGAGGGACATGGAGAGGCGAGGGGCGCTGTTGGAGAGTGGTAGTTAGGGAATTTGTTGAGAAGGAGGTCATGGGGAGGGGGGCGGTAAAAAAGACTGTTGCCCCGGGCGCCAGCAGTGCTAAGGCCGGCCCTGCATTACATCATCACGATACATGTAGAATTATCCTTCTTATCTCCACGTCTACTAAGCTAGGCGTGTCATGGGATGTACTGGTTAGTTCAATGTCATTGATGCGATGTTGCCTTGTTGGATGGCCCATGCACTAGAGCAGCGGTGATACACCATCCTGCCGGAAGAAAAGCACCAGGACTGTGTGAATTTCAAGATGGACCCAAACCACATTCATTTCTGGCTAGGCAGCCTATTGTGCAGACACCTGGAGCCCCATTCAGAGTCTCTTCAGGGGCGTAGCTTCCACTGATGCAGAAGGTACAGTGTCACCGGGGCCCAGAGGTTTGAGGGGAGTAGGGACCACTGAACCCCCATTATTACAGTATTTCACACTTGAAACAGCGGGCAGGGGGCCAATTCCTTATTTGCACTAGGGCCCTTGGCGGACTGACTACTCCACTGCGTCCCAGTGGTGGTGGTGTGGGGGTGCGAATGACTATGAAGATCTGAAACACAGTGCCATGGTCGATTCAACTCATACAGACCCTTCTAGCTCAGTCTGTACCAGCCTGGGTGCCCCATCGAGTGAACTCAGTATGACTCTTCTTCAGAGGATCCGATGCTGTCCCTCAGACATCAAGGCTTTGTGACTGCACAATGCTGGCTCACGTTGTGAACACATAAAAACACATTATTCATGTGGTGTAGCGTGTGTTGTGGAACAAGTGATTTTACCCAGGAGATTGTCAGGTATTTAAGAGCTGACAGAAGACCGGGGGTTCGACGCATTAACTTGTAAAGCAAACACAGGCAGCTCCTGAAGCGGATGCCTGGCTTGGCCAGCTGGTCAGACATTTCCGTGGCCCAAAGTGTAATTGTCCCACAGCCTGAGATTTGTGGTTTACACACAGCTTACGAACTCCCACTGTTTGATCAGGTGTTCAGTGTGGAACAAGCTCATATTAAAACGTGTGCCATCCTTGAAACCAGCAAGGAATAAACACAGGTACCTAATATATGTATTTGTGATGGGTAATTTTTAAATAAGGATGTGTTTGCTTTGTGGAGCTGCAGATCCGTTCACAATGTACATATGTTTGATATATAAGTGTATCTGCTCAGAGATGCCAAGTGGCTCCATGGAACAGTCATTAATTCTGCTTTTTATGAAAACGTTCATACACCAGGAAAGCAGCATTTGGGTGCTCAAAGTATAGGATGTTTAGCGTTACTTAACCCATGGTACTCCTTTTAACGCTATTGAAGCAAAAAAGGCTGAGCAGCCCCTCTCACAACCTCTGCCTCGCTGTGGTTGCACCAGTGTCATCTGCCAGGCTACTCGAAGGCATGGGAAGTTGTATGTTTCTTTCTTGGCACACATGGGCATGGTACGCTGAAGCTGTCAGTCACCCGCCTTCTCTTGCACAGGCCTGGGAACTGATGGTGAAAGTCAGTAGTTCCCAACCTTTTTACTTCTGTGGACACCCACTTTATCATTACTGCAACCCAGGGACCCCCACTGGATCATTATTGGATCCGGGGACCCCCCACTGAGTCATTACTGAAAGCTGGGGAACGAATCTGTTAATATTATTTAATTTTCTAAGCAGTCGCGGACCCACTGAGGAGGCTTCGGGGACCCCCATGTGTCCCTGGACCACAGGTTGGGATCCACTAGTGTAAGTCATCTGCTGACTTTCACACACATATTGCAACTAAAACTGCCAATCATCTGCTACCGTTCACGCAGAAATGTCCACTGAATTTACAAATCATTTGACCTCTGTCACACAAGCAGAATGTAACTTGTTAATTAGTTGCTATCCTTCACACAGGCATAGTGGCTAAATGTGTCAGTCATCGTATTCCTTTGCACAGGCATGATTGCTGGAAGAGTCAACTGTTTGCTATACAGCACATAGGCTGGTGGATATAGGTATCAGTCACCTGATATGCTTCACCCAGACTGGTGGAAAGAAGTGTCAATCATCTGATATCCTTCACGCATGCTGACTGGTGGTGAATTGTGTCATTCTTATGCTGTCTTTCACACAGCCTGGTGGACAGAGGTGTCAGTCATCTGATATCCTTTAGATAGGGGTGTTTCCTCACTCTGCGCGGAGTGCAGGGTTCTGAAAAACTCTGAAAAGTTTTTTCTCTCACTTGCGCTCACCAACGTTAAGTTGGTGAGCACGATCAAGAGAAATTGCTATGTTGGCGAGCATGAGCAAGATTTCTGAATGCGAGCGGTCACAGTAGGCTGCAACCACTTGCGATGAGAAAGCTGCCGCATGCATTGAGGAAGCTACCGCTCGGGTAGAAAATCTACTTGAGCAGCAAAAAAGAAGTTAGCGCCCCTTGGGGCTTTGCGTGATGCCGTTCGAACTGATTTTGCAGTGGGGGAGAAACTCCTGTGCTGAAAATCAGTGTGAACAGCGCGCCTTACCCAAACTCTGCCGCTTGTGGAACTCCGTGTAGCACGGCAGAGTTTTTTATGCACTTCGCGGGGTTCCGCATAGCAGAACTCCACCCAGGCGTACCTTTAGACCAGCTGATGGATGAGCCTGCCCTTCATCCTCTGGCTCTTACACTGCCTAGGTGCACCTAGGGTGTGTATTGTCTATCTTTAGTTTCACTCACTCAGCAGGTAAAGTTCTCATGATCTGTCTTCCTTTCACAAGTAGAGTATGCCAAATGCTTCTGACATCATCTCTTTCTTGAGCACACATAGTTGACAGACATTTTCTTTTCCCACATCCTGCTCAGGTAATGGTCTGTAGTGCAGTGATACCCCTAGTCAGTTACTCTGTTAAACTAAAGTAACTAAAGCAAGATGTGTAATTTAAAATGTGTTCGCTTTCAAAGGATGAATTTTCTAAAATATAGAACTGGGCTTTGGCATTTAGCTTATGTTATCGCTGGTGCTAGCAGTTTAAACTTTGCAGGCAAAAAAACACATTTGTGTTGGGGTTCTCCTGTAAAAGTGATAAACATAGTGAATTATTCAGATGGCCTGCCTGGACCAGAAAGCACCATTGGCCTGTGCTGTTTACAACTCTCGCGTGACTTGTTCGTGGAGCACGTGGAGTGGTAGAGAGAGAGATAAGGAGAGGGGCGGGGCTAGTGTGGCGGGGGGGGAGTGGGGTGGCTCAAGAGAGAGAGCAAGGTTGGTTGGGCCATGCCTGCCATGTCTGCTTTTAATTGCCAGCTGCCCTGCCATGCCTGCAGCTGATCCGCGCCCTCATCACGTTTCCTTCCTAAAGGCCGTGTGAATTAGATTTCTGTCCAGCTGCAGCCCGGATCCTGGGACTGGAGCTTCCATTAGTGATAAGAAGCCAGTGAAGGGCCGGCTCATTGAAGAGCTATCCATCACCAGGGCAGGATGGAGCAAGTGGCAGCGGCGCATTAGTGAGCGAGCTCCAGGACAGGCCCCTGACTGATGCATTTCTGATAGGGCTCCTGTCTGTGCCAGACGCAAGGGCACCCAATGCTGCCCGCTGTTTACCAGGGTTTCCAGAAGCATATGGTCAGACTTCCTTTGCCAAGTACATGCCAGCCTTGCTGGGCAACCTCTTGCATTGCTTGTGTTTGTTGCTACAGCTGGGGCATGTACTTGTCTTGTTCTTACCTGTGCACAGCTTGATCTGTTTCCAGCCTCGGGCTATGGCCTTCATTTGTCTTCTATGTTGTGCCGTCCCCTAGGCTTTTTAAGGGACAGTGTGTCACTAGTGTTTGTGCAGAAACTTCCCACTGTTGGTGTCCTGCAGGACACAATGAACTTCATGAGGAGTGACCTGGTATTTGACCAGGAGAGTAGCTCCAGGGGGTTGTTTGTGGTCTTACACTCCCTACCCCCAAATTAATGTATTTTGTGAAAAATAGTTGGGTAAAGGTGCTTTCAGTCTGGTATGGTAAGGTGTCCGTCGGAATACACCAGGAATGTTTACATGACTGAAAACCCCTCAACGGGCAAGAAGAATTTCAAAGACGGGATGGAAGCAGTCGCCGCCTGGATAAAGGAGAGCTACCTTATGCTGAACTCCACCAAGACTGTGATCCTCATCCTGGGATCACCCTCCTCAGCCTGGGATGATTCCTGGTGGCCCTCAACATTTGGCAGCCCCCTACCCCCACAGACCACACACAAAACCTCGGCGTCACCCTCGACTCAGCGCTCTCCATGACTAGATAGGTCAATTCCGTCACATCCACCTGCTTCCACACCCTCCAACTCCTAAGGAAGATCTTCACATGCATACCAAGCAACTGTGGCAAACCATGACACACACCCTGATCACAAGCAGACTCGACTACGGCAATGCCCTCTATGCCAGAATCACCAAGAAGAACCTGAGGAAGCTGCAACAAATCCAGGACGCTGCCGCCAGACTTGTCCTGAACATCCTCCGCTGAGAAAACATCAAAAGACACCTGAGAGACCGCCACTGGCTCTCAGTTGAGAAGAGGATCAATTTCAAACTCTTCGTACACGCCTACGGAGCCCTCCTCAATCTCGGATCCAGCTACTTCAACCACATTATCACCTAGTAATCCCCTGTCAGACATCTCCGCTCCTCCCAGCAGCCACTCACTACCGTTCCCCGCATAAAGAAGTCATCGGTTGGAGGAAGATCGTTCACCTACCTTGCGGCACAATGTTGGAACACCTTGCCTGTCCACCTCAGACAGTCACCATCGCTACCTCAATTCAGGAAGAACCTAGCTCTTCAACTGAACCCTGAGGACACACCCCTCAGCGCCTTGAGAATCTATGGGTGAGTAGCGATCTCTATAAATGATCGATTGATGGACATACACACAGACAAAAACACATATACACTGTCACCCTCTTTTTTACAAAATATTGTTTTCTCTCAGATTCTACCCCTGCCAATCACATTTATTTCCCTTTCCACTGTCCTTTTGCCCCTCTTATTTGCTTGTCGTATTATGCAGTTTAACATTATGCACCAGCCTGATTGTTAGAGAATCTGAGGCTCACACCCCTCAATCTTACAGACCAAGCTACACCCCTGTATTTGCTTGCTAGTAACACATGTCATAAACAGCGATACGACAATGAGTGGTGCCGTATTGCTGAGCCATTATGACTTACGCACCTCCGACTGAGGGATTATACTTTTTCCCTTCCAGATTTGTAGAGATTCGGTGTGATGCAGTTTTTCCTCTCACAAACTCTGTCAGAATTTAACATGTGAAAATCACGCAAGGAAACCTTCCATGCTGTAGTAATTATTACAGATCTTGAAATCATGATTGAGGTGCACCCACATTGGAACATGCTCAGTAGAGGCTTCTCTCTGGGGGAGTACTCCCTCTTGGTGTCTGGGGATCCAGATCTGGAACCCTCCAATGGAGACACAGGTAGAGCCTTTTTCAGTACAAGTAGGGCGCAGATGCATTGGGTTTCCTTAGTTCCCTGGTGACCCCCAAGCCTGCCCCCTGGTAGGAACCAAGAGGACTGTTGTACCACATGGTTCATAGCTTATAGATTGGGGCAAGATTTGTCTTCTTTTTAGGGTCGAGCCTGCGTCGCATGCGCTGGCGCATGCGTATCACTAGCGAGACGCTTTAGGAATTAGAAAATGGTTCGGAGCCCCATCCACTTCACGTCAGTGTCTTTCATTGGTTCGTGGGCTTGCCTGTTAGAATCTGCTTGCTTTCTTTAGTGGAAGGCACGCATAGGTCATGCCTTTTCCGGTGGTTAGCCCTCCTCGAGCGCAGCGACCAAGTACAGAAAACATGAGAGGCTCGCTGTTTCCTGTCAGGTTTGTGGACTACTTTTTCTCTATTTTGGTAGCGCGATCTTGCTTGGCAAAAGTCGAGCGCTTTGCATAATATCGACTCTGTTACACAGTTAATTGCACTTTTGCCAGTTACATACATAATTGCACTTTTGCCGATAGGTTGAACTGTAGCAGCACGATCGCGCATTTTTTTTTTTCAATGTGGCAAGAAAAATCCGGTTGGGAGTTTACAACTGGTAATAGCTGTAACTCGGACAAATGCAAGACCCTAGTGCATTGCAAATGCTTGTTTTATTTACCTACTTATTTATTTAGTTATGTTTTTATTTAGTTATTATTTATTTTATTTTTTCAGTGTTGTAGTTTATATAGTTCGAAGGTGACCTGGAGTCATTAGAACAGTTTACAATCGAGGGACAGAGTTATTATACAGATATGCTGTTCCAAAATTATTAAGGTGAATTTTAATGGTTGTACAATACACTGGGGAAACCTATAGAGAGCAGGGAACAGGAATGAGTACCTGAAAAGTTATCATAGGCAGGATTATCTCAAAATTGAGGACCTAATACTCTAAGTACGATATGACAATCGATAGGAAGGAGGAGTCACCCATGGAAGAGGACCTAGGAACAAGGGTATTAAAGTGAGCAGTCCAAGGAAAAGGAGGTCTGGATCCTGAGAGTGCTGGAGATTCGGACAGTGCTTAATCTGAGCTGGTGGTTGTCGGAGCCACCAACACTTATTTTTGGGGACCTGCACTTATCTTTCCGGACTTGAGGAAAAGCACACAGATTGGGAAGATAGAAGAAGAGAAAGATGGGAAACCTCTCACCAAAGGAGAAAGCAAGGTCCTGCAAGGATGAGATAAAGCAACAGGAAGTGACTGGTAGTGTATTAAAGAGGCATGAGGTGGATATAAGACTACCCAGCCTTGGTCTTCGTCACACTGACGTTTAATTACACCAGCCTCGGCTTCTGAGCAGAGGTCCAGGCACGACACTCTTTCTTTTAGGCACTGGATACTGCTGATATGGGATGTAGAATGGGAACAGAGAAACTCCAAAAAGATGAAGACAAGGAGACAGTACAAAGTACCATTGAAAGAAGTCAGAAGAGAAAGGCAGAGATATCACATGCAGCGAAATGGAACCTGATTTGAAATATCTTTGAAAAGGAGTGTTAGCACGTCAGACCTTGGTTTCTTATCAATAATTTATAAGGGGACGCGTAAGAGGTTCGATGGACCTTTTGACTGCACTTAGAGTGGTTCCCACCACGAACCTCAATTTCAACAAAGATTCATCAATAACATCAATAAACCACATCAAATCAATTGGAGTCAGTAATCTTTACACACCATGACCCACATGTCCACGAATAACCACACCTTTATATAAAAGTTAGAATGTTTATTTCCCTATATTAACAATGCTAATGTCACGTAAATTAATCTCAAAACCAAATGATAAACATATAAGAACAACACTGGTTGACCAAGGGCCAGATGTATCAAGGTTTTTTGAATTCGCAAACGGTGCAAATGCCCGTTTGCGAATGCAAAAAGCCAGTTCAGAATGTATGAAAGACATTCTGAAAGCAATTTTAAGGAATCGCTAAAATAGCAATTACTTAAAATTGCGACCCTGTTTAGAGAGTCGCAAATTGCGACTCTCTAAATAAGAAATCGCAAATAAGGATTCCTTATTTACGATTTCTTAGCACATGTATGAAGCCATTCCTAAATGCGATTTGGGCATTTAGGAATCGCTATTTATCACCAGGTTGAACCTGGTGGTAACCATGTGCAAAATTTTAAAATGCATTTTAAATGCATTTTTAAAATGTACATGTAAAGCACACATGCCCTTTTGGCATGTGTGCACCTTAAATGTCCCCAAAAATAATTTTGGGGTGCAGCAGAGGGGACCTTAGGCCCCCAGCACCCTGGGGTTTTGCATTTCCAAAATTGCGATTTCTGGTTAAGAAATCGCAATTTTGGAAATGCAAAAAATTCGCAGATATGGGCCAACAGGCCCATAGCTGCAAATGGGGCCGGTATCGCAATTTGCGATTCGGTAATAGCATTTGCGATTTTTAAGAAATCGCTATACCGATTCGCAAATGTGATACATGCCTTTTTGCGAGTCGAAAATAGCGATTTCTTAAAAATCGATATTTCCAAATCGCAAAAGGCCTCCATGATACATCTGGCCCCAAATCTTCTAAAGAATCTTGATTTAGCAAAGGCATTGATTACTAAACATTCAACAGTCACAGTACAAATTAAGAGCACGAATAACTGCGCAACAGAGATTTCATACATTTAGATTCAGCAAAGAGACGACATTAATGATTATTAATAATTAGCAAACATTCTCTGTGGGTCTCCCTGTTTAACCTTCTGATTAGAATAGCATGTTTTGGCTTCATGCAAAAATAGCTTTAGTCAAAGTTAATTTGGAAAACATCTAAATATGGCTCTATCAAAACAGCAGTTGGTACCGAGAAACAAACAACACAATATAGAACAAATACATTAGCATTTTGTTATACCTCTCCTCAATATGGTCAGCAAGCTGCGAATCTCTTCGTCAGTCGGACTTCAGCTCAATCAGCATCAGCAACTGGACAGTGAAAGGGGAATTCTTCAGAACTGGAGATTCTAAGATCTCTGAACCATTAGCATCAAAGTTAAGCAATAAAGTTAAAGACAGAAACTACCATCAGGAACTTGTTCAGCTCCTCAGACAGAATAAGAACAACTCTCATTTTAAAGTCAAAGTGGGAAGGTCAGTAATGACAGTAGCAGGAATGCATTAATACCGTCTTGTCTCAGTGCAGTCGGGTTAAGTTAGAATAGCCTAAAAGGTTTCTCACTTTTCCATTGCCCAAAGAATCGTACATTTACCATTAGTCCAATGAAGATAGAACTTCAAATCTAAGATGTAACTAAACTATTGTCCACATGTCGATGATTGGCTCCTCTTCTCCTGTTCCCATCCTCAGGGTGGTCAGGTAACAATTTTTGTATCCATCCGTACTCCAGACAGTGCATCCATTGTCAGCTCCTGTGAGCATCGCTGTCTCATGCTTCAAATTATACACTGTTTCTATTACTAGGACAAGATTTTCTAGCAAGCATTTCTCATGAGAAAGTTAGAGACATCTGCTAACGTTTGGTCAACTGAGCGCAAACAATACACGTAATAATTTCTTCATGCGTACATTTCTCATGGTATTATTAAACAGTACATCTTAACATAAGGCTGTGCAAGTAGGCCCAGACCTCGCTAACTTAAGGTTTACAATTTAATAAAGCAAGATACGTAACATGCAGTCATGAGTATAACACATTACTACATTTGTCTTAATAAGTAGACTTCAATTAATATTAATATGCATTTTAATAATGACACTTTATGATTACTGATGGTCACGCAAGTGGGTAAATTTTACAAGTTGCACATTATTTTCTATGTGAGGCAAATTCTATACAAACTCTTAACTCAAAATACATTATTATTCATTTGTAATAAACTCAGCGCTCACAGAAGCAGGAGTTTTGCGTTCGTGAATTTTGCAGGGAAAATGGTGGTATTGGAGCGGGTGACGTACAAGTTCTTGTTGTATCGTTGAAAAAGACCGAGCCATGGTGCACTTGTTTTTGTATGCCGCATGTTGTAGCAGAAGAGATTCCACACTCTGTATAGACATTTCACGTTTGGTGTCTAGAAACTACCAGCTCTTTCGTCAGGTGAAGAAGAGTGTCTGCGTACACATCATTTTGATGTATACATGCCATCTTGTAAAGCCATGGTAATGTCTGTAAAATGGGTGTGATGTGGTTGAACTTCTTCCTTCCAGTGGAAAAGTGAGCTGCCACTTGGAGAACTGCCCTCAGTGGTAAGAGGTGCGCTATTGGTTGGCCAGTTAAGCAACGGCACTTCTTGTTAAAAGAAGGGCATGCACAGTAGTCTTGAGATGATCTTCTAGGATTCAATTTGTCAATGGAGATTTATGTCTTTATGTCAACATTTATTCAGACAGGCTACTCCATCAAAAATTTGGCGGATGTGGTGCCCACTATTTTATAAGTGCATTATTGTCATTCTCACTCTAAATACAGTGGATGGGACAGCCATCATGTTTTGACAGATTGCTCCAAAGCTCTAACAAGGTTCAGAGACTTTGCATTGCTAATTCAACGTAGAACTTTAATCAAGGATTCTTCAAAAGTCAATCAGGATTTGCTCAGTTCTGTTAGGATACAAAGGAGGGACTAGGAGAAACTTGCTTGTTAGTGTAATGAGGTTTTAGTGGTGGACTATCCCCCACTCTTGAACGATCTCAAGGAGTCCCTCCAGGGCATCTAGAAGCAGTAGCCAGTAACTACTGCCCATAACATGAGTTTCTGAGGACATTCTGAACACTTGAACACAGCTTTTATTTTCCTAAACATAAAAAGTGGAAAATATAGGGAAGTCAACATCATGGTGAAGTTGGTCCAAGCCTAGATTTATTTATATGTAATTTCCTAGTACTGACCACTGGCACCTTGTGAGCCAACTGCCCTCAATCCAATCACCACCCGTTGATCCAGCTGCACCATCAGGACAGTAGGTGAGGCTGCGAAACCCCACACTTGTTCCCCCCTAAAAAGAACAAGGAACAGTCCCCAGAAGAGGATGAAACAGACAACTGAGAATAAGAGAATAAAAGGAAATCAGAACGTATAATTAAAAAAAGTGAAGAATGTAACCAATGCATTATGCCTAGTTGCTAGAAGCACACAATACCACGCAAGAGGTAACAAACTCATTGGTTCAGCAAATAAAAACAAGCAGTCAATAAAACAATTCTAACTATAGCAAGTGGTAACATAAGTGGTTAGCTGCCAAAAGGTAACAGGAAAAACTGACCTTTTCATTTCATTGCATAACATTTATAACAAGATTGAATGTGCCTTTCTGGAGAAATGACTGTGCATGAAATCTTTTCCACTACTAGGTATTAAGGCAATTTTGTCCTTGTTCCAAACTTTACAATTGCTGCTATGTACCATATTTGGAAAAACACGCTCAATATGTACAGGAGGTGAAACTTTAGGTATTTCGTTGGCCACCAAACCAGGCCCCAGATTTAAGAAAAGTGGAGTTTTGTGTCATGAAGCAACACTTTTCTTGCAGCCAATTGCGCCCCCCCCCCCCAAGGCCACCATGTGTGCGCCATATTTAACATACAGCGTGCCATGGCGCATGGTAGGGACAACAGCGTCATCATTTTTACGCTATTGTTGTGCTTTACAGGATTAGCGCCAAAAATCTTGGTACATAGAAGCCTGTTAAAAATAATGGTGTGCCTCCTTTTAACGCCTGCTCTGAGCAGGCGTTAAAAATGCTGCTAAGAATGGCGCAGTGAAATCTCATAGATTCCACTGCGCCATTTTTGCGGGTCCCCTAATGGGAGAACGTCCCCTCTTGCAAACATTATGCCTGGCACAGGCATTAAATGGTGCAAGCATTGACCCACTTTGTAAATATGGTGCTGCGATTTTGCCACGCTATCCCCACATTAGCATAAAAAAATGACACTGTGGTGATAGTTGACGCTTAAATATTTGAGCAGGTTTTTTATCCTGACCTAACGTCCAACAGACACATCTGGTGTACCAGTTCTTACATTTGGCTTCACATATGTACCTTGAACTGTTTTCTAACATCTATTACACTGGACAAACAAGACATATCTACTTCTTTACGTCCACCCATTCCCTGTTCTTTTTTACCAACCCCTTAATAGCATGACAGGTGATACACCAGTGGAAATATTGGATGTTGTTCTGTAGGCCCATAACATGGGTTCCACAAAAGGTTTCCAGTCTAATTTACTGGCCAACACCAGCTGTAACTTAAAGTTGTATCGGGAAATCCTTCCCTTTTAAATATTCTCTGCATAAAATAAAAGACTGATTTGGTACTAATGCTGTTCAAAAAGCTAACTTCCAGCCACTTAGACCTATAGTCCATTAATACTCTGGCATATTTAGAATTAGCCCCCAAGCCACTTATGGGACCACTGACTTCCAAGGCAACCTTCGATCAAGGAACCATGGGACCGAATACAATGGGAGTTGGGACAATACCCTGGGGTTTATCACCTAATATACAAGGTCCAAAATTCTTAACAACATTTTCTATGGCTTGTCAACACCAGGCAACCAGAACTACATTCACAATCTCTGTTTCATGAGACAAACACTAATATGACCTTTATGAGCCAGTTCTAAAATATTACTTTTCGATAATGTCAGCACAACCAATTGACCTGTTGTATGTAAAAAACTATCCTCACACATTAACACAGATGGAACTTGGGTATAGGGTGCGGCATCTGGAAGTAAATCCTTGACACCAGGCTAACCTAAAGTTAGACATAACATAAAACTCTTCAACATTACATTGCCATCCAAACTATCCTCTACTCTCTGTCAGATAAATCCCCATGCAATTCATAATTTTGTGGATTGTTTGGCACACACTCTTGCTGCTCTCCCATTTCCACTTGTGCACTTCATCCAGCACCAGCCTAGATAGAAAATCAGCAATAACCTTTTTTTCCATGCACATAATCAACAATGTAGTTATACTCCTGCATGCGGTACTGCCATTTGGAGTGACTCTTCCAGTGCCCTTGGTACTGAAAAGATTATTCAAAGGTTTGTGATCATTGCGGAGAACAAAAGGTGCTCCCCCCACTTAATTTTGCAGAAATATTGTGTGCCGAATCACAAAGCCAAAGCTTCCTTCTGAATTGTTAAATATGTATGTTTGACACGGAACAAGAAGCAAATGCAATTACTTCCTCATTACCATTACTTCTTTTTATGCACAAACACTACACCTAAACCAAAATTACTGACATCCGTTATGATTATAGTACTGTCTTTAGTGTTGAATGGTCTTAACGGTTTGGAGGCAATGAGGTCCTACTTTACTTTATCAAATGTGCTCTGACAAAGTTCACTCCACTCATATGATGCACCTTTCTTTAACAAATTCCTCAACAGGTTGGTCATATCAAAAAAGTGAGGAACAAACTTTGAACAAAATTCAGCCAATCCTAAAAGAATCTGAGCTGGTCTTTGCTCACTGGGGCACGTACATCATTAATAGCTTTTATAAGTTTCTACTTCGGCTCAATACCTTTAATAGAAATATGATGAGCTAAATATTCTACCCCGAGACTGCAAATTTGCAATTATCTTTGCTAAGGGATAATCCTCTGTACTGCAAACTTTTTTAATACTCTCAAAAGTCTGGAATCATGTTGTTCCTCCGACCATATATTAATTTATTTTCTTGAAAATATAAAACACCATCACAGCTTTTGAATATCTGCTCCACTAATCAGTGGAACACCAAGAGTCAAAAGAAGTGAGATGTCTCGAGTCTTCAAACAGCACCACCTGAAGATGTGCAGCAGACATAGCTAAAGTGGTGAAGATTGGAGTCCCTCAATGGTGTAGAGCATTTCAGAGATGTTATATAATGGTTCTCTGTCCACCCAAATGTTCTGATTGAGGTTGCACAAATCTACACAAAGCTGAACTGAACCGTCACCTTTGCATGCCTGGACATTTGGGGCAAACCACTCCGGTTTGTCAGTCGGTTCAGTTAAATCCATCTTGGTGAATTTAACTCTGGTTCAAGTTCAAACAAACTTTATTCGGTCTAATTAATAGACCATACATTACAGTACCATGATATCAAAAGTAGTAAAAAAAAACGCATAGTTGAAGTTAAATCAGATAAAAACAATGTAATGCTTGACATCTCCTGGGTTCAATATGCTAAGTGATCAAGAAATACAAATTAAACTTTAAAAACCACCTGTGCAGAAATGCACTATAATCTAATGCCAGAGCAAAAAAGATGGAGAACAAAAACCTCTCTAAAAAAGGGTCAGCTATGTGCATGTGCACCTGCTATGACAAGGGTCAGAAAGAACACCTCAGCGTTTCACCACCGATCAAGGCAAAACCTGGCGTAACAACAGCTATCGTGGTCAGGAACCGTCCTAAACATTATCGCAAGAAAATAATTGACTATTACAAATGTTTCATTATGTTCTTGTCATTAAACACTAGTGAGTTTAACTAATTCTTAAGCCACCCCTCGAGAACAAAGGCACTTGGTGCACTGTGTGCATGACTGGTGTAGCCCCTTTCCTTAAAAATGATTGTGTTTTGAAATCCATTAGGCTTCCCCAGGTTATCAGAGAATCTTGAAGGAAATGTTTCCACCCACTGGCCTATGGGTACCACGTTCATACATATCATTTTCGATATATAAGACAAAAAGGGTGATTTGGATCTAAAATTATACCCAGATCCCCTTGATTATTCCACCCCAATATATTGGAGCCTTCTTCAGCCATATAAATGATACTCTCTGCCATCAAATTCAAGAACTGTATTAAACTTCATCCTCAACCTCAATGCTCTTGCCACCATAAGCAAACATTTATATGCTAGAAGGCCTTAAAACCTGTGGGCTGAGGTACTTGAATACATTTGGGCCAATCAATATAAAAGGTGAACCAGAATCAGTACAGTCACATTATTTATAATAAATTGCAATACAAGCGTTTCCTTTTAAATTATTTCAGCGTGGAATCACAAGCATCACTTTGCATACCCGCCTCTCTGCTTGTTTGATCTTCAGCATCAGCAATGGTTAATAAAAGAAAATCATTATTAGACTCATAAACATTTGATTCACATTCATACAGTTGAGCTACTGTGAGTTTGCATGTGCTGTGGCACATTACAGCAAAATATCCCTTGAAATTACATTTAAAACAGGGTTGGGATAAAGCTGGACATGACTGCATCTGAAGCAATTAGGATTACTAGTGTCTATTCTAACATCTTGTGGAGGCTCTGGTTTATTTCTTTTAGTTTTCTTAGGATCCCTCGTTCATCTTTGCATTCCTCCTTAGTCTAGACCGCGCTTACTTCCTTGTAGGAAGACACACCCAAAGAAGTTGATGGTTCTTTGAAATGAACATTGGAATTGTCCTTAGGACTGGTAATTTTTATTGCAGATTTAAGATCGGGTCTTTCTTCTACTGTAGTTATTAGTTGTCTCGATCAGCTGATCTTGTATGATCCCGTCTCGTTCACAATAGATACAAGTTTCCTCGAGGCAGATACAAAATCGTCAACTGATTCTCCTTGATGACTCATTTGTAAACCATCGTGCCTCTCTGGGACTACATTCTTATGAGGTGTATATCTTTTTTTCCAAAGTTTTTTATGACAGAGGCATATTCATCAGTTATTTGCTTGATGTGCTTGAAATTTTGTTTTTAATATAGATCCGTCTTTAGGACCCAAATTGTGAATAAGTAAGGCTTTTTTCCTTTTATTTGTAAAAGTATCCCCCATGAATGGCCTCCAGGGATGCTTTGAATGCCTCTTTCCAACTAAGCCAATCCAAATAAGGTCTGCTGGGATCTGTTACTTGTTATTTGTGGTATCTGTGTAAAGAAGTAGGATTTGAAAGCATTCCAAGATCGCACCTGTACATCAAGCAGGCACTGAAGAAAGGGGAGGGTACTTTTTTAACCACACAAATTCTGAGCTCTAGAAAGGAGGGAAAACTCTGTGGGAGGAGCATCTCTTCTGCAGTCCTCCTGCAACAATTCTATGTCAGGACCGGAGTCTTCGGATTATGCTTCTCTCTCTTTACTGCACAAAACACAGCAGCCAATGAAAACGTTCAAAACAAAAGACTACTAATCCCAAGATCACTGTAGTCCATAACACTGTCCAGTCACAGATAACCTACATATATATATATATATATAAGTGCATCCAACAACACAGGTCATTCCTCTTTCTTTGCTGCTTGCAGCCTGAGTTAAGTGCATTTTATTATCTTTTACCGAAAGTACTGGTGATTGATTTATTGGTTTATTGATTTTATCGGCAACATGGAGCGGAAGCGGGCCCTGAACCCGGTCATCACAGGGCCTCTTCCAGTTGTCTTGCGTGCGACCCATTTCACCACCTGGGGTCGGGTCGCGTGGGAGACGCCATAGCCTGATCACGGGATTTCTGACCTGCAGAAAAGTGGAATCAGAGCACTTCTCCTACTTCGATGCCTATACCGATTAAAAGTTGAAGCACAGCGTGCTTAGCGCATTCGTTGAGACCAGTAGACCTGAGGACGTGGTCCTCTTTCTATTTCAATGACTGTGTATGCGCTCGGATGAATCACTCTGATATTGAGTGTTTCAGTGAGCGCATCGCGTGTGTAGTGAGCTGATTAGACTGAGCTCACTTCTGGGCCTGGGAACGCCTTACAGGGCACAAAATCGATATAAGGCTTTGCCTCAGGGATTGCAGGTGCTCCCTCCACTGAATAGTGTTGCCTCATACAAGCACCCTGTGCTCCTTTTAACCTGCTGGGCAACCCTCCCCCCTTTTATCTCTCCAGTCCTCCTAATCAAAATTATGGCGTACTCGCTGAGGAGGAGGAATATTATCAGGGCTTCCCTGAGGGGACAGAGGACCATCATATGGAATAGCGATTGGTAGAGGCCTTGGCTTTCATGTCCAGGACTCTGTGAATCAGGCCTTAATCAAGGTCTTAAAGCCCTTTACAGCCCTTTTGAGGAGGTATGGCCAAAGAGAACTTAGGGGACGGACCCCTAATTTGAATTTGTCTGGCGAGGAATTGACACCTGACTTGGGCCTTGCCCAGAAAGCCTCTGTGGGTCCATCGTCATCAGAGATTCTTGCGCAAATGGTGGCCTCAGTACTAAAAGACCATGAGTATGAACCTTTCTCTTCGTTAGGTTCAGCAGGCCCGACTTCAGGGCCATCCCCGATAGCATTAGATGCCTCTCAATCGGCATCCTCTCACTCTTCTGACTCAGACCAAACAATGAATGAACCTAAAACATCGGGTAAGCGCAAGCGGAAATCCAAAAATGTCGAGGGAGATTCCCAGGCGCTCCGTAACTTATCTTTTGACCCAGAGGCTATTATACATCCAAGATCCACAGAGTGGATAACTTGCAATGAAGTTACGTACTATGTACAGGACAGGATCCGCAAAGGATTCGACCGTGATGTCCATAGTACATTGCACTCTGAATGTCCACGACCCACACTTCTGGAAAAGTGGCGGAAATGCCTGAGCTAGATCCAAATGTAGCAACCTTTATGAAGAAATTCTCTAAGGACCCAAAGAAAGGCCTTGATCGAGCCTGGAGGTGCTGTCAAGATAAACTACTTGACATTTCCGGCCCCATCACCAAAATCTTAGAATTAGCAGTTCAGGCAAAAGAGGCTAATGCGCCATTGGCTGTGAATGCTATTCCAGAATGGGCTCAACGAGCCATGTGCTTGTTAGGCAATGCTAACTGTACAATGTCTACCAAATGAAGACTTCCTTTCTCATGAGGATAGATCCAAAATTAGCAGAACTAGCACCTAACAAGGCAGGTTCATGGCAAATGGCATGTTATTTGGTGACAAATTGGTGAAGGATCTGGGGAAATACGTGGCCACCTTTTCCGGATGAAGCCCAGACTTCTATAAAAAAGATGTTCAGTGGTGGCTTTTTTGCTATGGCCCGATGTTTCAGGGGTCAAGCATCAGGCAGCGGATTCTTCCAGGCCTAAGGAGGTTTCTCACAGAGAGGACGAGGGAACACACATGCCACATCTGGGTTCAGCCCTTCCAGATTCAGAGGAGGTTGTGGCCGCGGCTCCCGAGGCAGCTACAGAGGAGGTTCCTCCACATCTGATAATGTTTCCACAGGTGAGGATTATTCCATTTACAGAGGTAACGTTGGGGGGGGGGGTGAATAAGAGAGTTCATACAGGCTTGGGAGAGCATTTCCCAAGATCCCTGGATCTTGCAAACTGTTGTGGTGTTCAGAATGGAATTTTATGCTTCCCCCATCAATCCACACTTCCTCAAACCCTCACTTTTTCCCAAATAGAGAGCAACTTCATAGATATAGAGATCTCTGCCTTGCTTCATAAGAAGGCTATAGTCAAAACAGTTCCTCATCCCTCAGGTTTTGTCAGTTCCATTTTACTGGTCCAAAAGAAAGGCAGAGGCTCTCGTCTGGTACTCAATCTAAAGGAATTCAATTCCTGGATTGTTTACTGACACTTCAAGATGGAAGGTATTCATCTTTTGAGGATCTTTTGCAGTAGAATGATTATTTTGTATGACTAGACTTAAAAGACGTTTATCTTTCAATTCCCTTTTTCGCTCCACATAGAAGATATCTTCAATTCCTCTGGAAAAACCAATGGTACGTTTTCAAGGTCCTTTCCGTGGGACTTTCTTCTGCCCCTTGGTGTTTCACAAAACTGTTAAGACCAGTGGTCCAATGTCTCAGGGAAAGAGGTGTTCGCCTCATCATATATTTGGATGGTATCCTGATCATGGCTCAGTCACAAGAAACTGTACTGTTGCATTTGTACTGGATGATGCAACTTCTTCAGGATCTCGGTTTCCTTATCAATGCAGAGAAATCAAGCCTTATGCCCTCTCAGAGCATAGAATTTTTAGGATTCCGGGTAGATTCTATCAGGGGACATCTTTTGTTGCCCCTTGCTAAGAGAATTTCCATCAAGAAGGAGTTGAGGAGAACCCTTGTCTCTCAGACTATATAATTGGAGGCCCAGCTCGCCTTGTAGGTCTCCTGGCCTCTTCCATTCAGGTGATTTTTTTGGGACCCCTCAACTACAGGGCCCTGCAACATTTGAAGATTTAACATATTCGCAAGGGTCTGTCATACTCGGAACAGATTTTTTTGTCAGAGGAGGCAAGAGCAGTGATCGCCTGGTGGTTAGAGCACATGGATGCCTGGAACAGCAGAGCAATATTTGCAGCCATTCCGGAAGTAGTCATAGTGTCAGATGTCAACCTTTGGGGCTGGGGAGCTTGTTGCCGAGCGATAAAAACGGAGGGTCATTGGTCCTCTCAGGAGAAAAATCTCCACATCGTCTGGATCTTCTGGCGGGAGCTTTTGCCGTCCGATCTCTTTCTCCTCGCAAAGTGAGTTGTTGTATCCTGCTCCGCGTGGACAACATATCAGCAGTACGATATATCAATCATCTAGAGGGCACCAGATCTTAACTTCTATTGTTGATAGCCAAAGAATTCTGAGAATTTTGTCTTCAGAACCAGATTTCTGTAGTAGTGGACATTCTGGAAAAATCCAACATGGCGGACTGGAGCTCTCGCTTTCTGAGAGACAGCAGCGATTGGAAACTGCATCCTCAGATTTTTTTCAAAACTCAGTCGGAGGTGGGGTCCATGTTCTGTCGATCTGTTTGCTTCTCAACTGAATGCTTAAATTTCCTGGTTCTTCAGTTGGAGACCTGATCCTCTAGCTGTGGGAACGGATGCGTTCCTCCAGTCTTGGGAGACTGGACTCTTGTATGCTTTTCCTCCATTCTCCATAATTCACAGAGTACTCTCTCAGGTGAGGAGACAGTTAGCAGAGATGGTTTTGATAACCCCCCTTTCGAAAGCGCAGGCGTGCTTTCCAGTGGCAATGGTGCTATCTTGCTTGTCCTCTGTGCATCTCACACCAGCCACATCTGCTGTCGACCCTGCAGGATGTCCTCATCCTTTGATACTCACAGTGAAGTTGTCGTGGAGACTTTTAGGAGATGTTGGCAAGTGCAAGGTGTTTCGGACAATGCATTGTTCTTCTTGTCCCCATCCTGGGCTCCTTCCACTCATAAGAGATGCAAGTCATCCTGGAAAAGATGGACTAGTTGGTGTAGTGAACAGTGTATTAATGCCATGGGAACGGGCATTAATATGATCATTCATTTTCTTTCAGAATTAGCTTCCCAGGGTATGGCTTACAGAACCATTAATAACTCTAGATTTCTGCGATTTCTTCAGGTCATCCTCACGTGGAAGGTAGACCAGTAGGTGAGCATCCATTAGTATGTAAACTTTTGCGGGAAGTCGGACTAACAATTCTCCTCAACCTAAGTATACTGTTTTGTGGGATGTTGACATAGTCTTACATTTATGGAGGGCATGGCCCTACAACGAGGATCTCTCGCATAAGCAGTTGTTGGCAAAGCTAACTGTTTTTCTTTGCCTAATATACTGTACGTAGTCTCAGATGTGAAAGCTCTTGATTTAGCAGGTAGAGTATTTACTCCTTTGGGGGTGTCTTTTGACGATTTCCAAAAGAACAAAAACTGCTTCTAAATGTATTTCTTATCCTACATTTCCACATCATCAAAAGTTTGTGTTGTCAAATGTTTTAAAGCGTATGAAGAATCTACTCATGAAGTACGTAAGGATTTACAGGGACAATTACTTATTTCCTTACAGAAGCCTTTAAGACTAGTGTCTTCAGCCTACTTAGCCAGATGGGACAGATGGTTGCTTAATGAAGCTGGTATTGATATTTCAATTTTTGTAGCACATTCAGCTAGAGGTGCTATGGCATCCAAGGCATTTTATTCAGGATCTAGATTAGAGGACATTATGAAGGCAGCAGACTGGTCTTCAGATTCCTCATTCAAGGTGTTTTATCATAAACTTATTGTTGATATTGCTTCGGTGGTGTAGATCAGCTTTGAACTAGCATAATCCGAAGCCTCCGGTCCTGACATAGAATAAAAAAGTTTGTAGCTTTTGCGTCAAGAATGTTCAATTCTATTAAGGACACAGGGCGAAGATTATCCCACTGATAAGTTAACATGTTGTGTGATTTGTATAGAATGAATGTTATATTTGATTAAATGTTATATTACCCACCCTTTCATCCTTATTGGGGATAGTATTACTGGTACAATTTTGTTTATCCTAGGTGCGGATAAAAGTGTTTGATGTCCGAGTGGTGGCGATCTGCCTAGACATCTGGGACCCTGTTGGTTAGTGACGCAGAGAGGGATTTGTTTGAAGGCAGTCGCTCTTTGGATAGCCAGGTTATTCAACCCGTCGCAAAGAAAGAGGAAGAACTGTGTTTTTGGATGCATATATATATATATATATATATATATATATATTTAGGTCACCTATGATTGGACAGTTTTATGGACTACAGTGATCTTGGGATTTGTAGTCTTTTGTTTTGAACGTTTTCATTGGCTGCTGTGTTATGTGCAGTAAAGAGAGAGAGTCATAATCCTCATCTCTGTGTCCCTAATAGAATTGAAAATTCTTGACGCGAAAGCTAAAAAATGTTTTACTCAAAGCCACGCCAGGCCAAGCCAGCCAGTAAGGCCCGGTGCAGAGACACACTTCCGGTTCAGCTGGAGAAGTGAATGGGAGGAAGTCAGTGACCGGGATTGCCACTGTTAAGAAGACGACACAGTGATGAAGTTAATCCAAGCTTGGATACATTTTTAAGTAACTTCCTTCTACCAACCACCAGCACCTCATCAGCCAAATGTACGCATTTCAATCACCGACCGAAGGACAGTCGGTAAGGAGCGCATGGAGGTGCAAGAGGCAACCAGACCGCTTGGAAAAACTGATTAGAAATCGGAGTAATTTTTGTCATTATGAAAATCTTTGCAAAGTCAAAGAAGTGCAAAGCTGTTGAGATCACAAACCTGCATAGGTGAAATTTCAATTTCACAAACCCCTATAGCTTTACTAATAAACGTATTCAAGTATCATATAATCATATGTGAAGCGTGTCAGACATGAAGTGGGTACTTGACCAACAGTATGAGTCTTTCCCCAGAGTTAATATTGGAATTCTCAAAGGAAATTTAATGGGAATGTTTCAAATCTACAGACCTGTATATTATTATATGGAATTTGCCACACAGACCACACTCTGCTCAATCTGCTCCTACGCGTAAATGGTAATTAGATGTGTTTTCTACAACCATTGCTTGTTTAGCCCCAGTTGTGCCAATGAATAACCAATGTATCGAATTACCACTTCCATCATAAATTTGTATTCATTCTCTTAAAACAGTGTTTTATGAGATACCGCTCAGGGTGTCCTGTTAAGTATAAGAATTTTGCTCAGCAGTTTATTGCAATTGTGGATTATAGCTCCTTGGTTACTAGCTCAAACAGATGTGTATTGTAAAAGTGAACAAAATAAGAATTGTGAATTGAAAGGAGACCACCTTGACCATGTTTGCCTATTGACACCTCATTTGCAGTTTCTTGTTCTTCCCCTAGTTTTCAATGGGTAGCTGTAGTTGACTGTGTATTATGTATGCGTAGTTCTTTTATAGTCCCATCAAATCTTCAGTGCTGCTTTGCAGAGTAGATCTGACCTATCACAGTACATTTACTGAGCCACGCAGAGAGGGGTATGTGCCATTTTGGCTCAGCATGGCGTGTGCCAAGCACCATGAGGTTCTGTAACAGAACACTACCAGGCAACCACACAAGGTGTTCACCTAGAGATGCAAGTTAATGCCATGCTCAGGGTGCAGTTTTAAGTAGATTTCCAAAATGAGCCACAAGGATGTACAGTGAAATGCAAGGAAACAGTCATTAATGACAAGTGTGCCTGTCCATAATCAGGGGCAACCTCCCAATATTTCAGGATCAGTACCAAGACGAATTAGCACAGGTACAGTAGGATCAGTATCAAGATAAATTAGCAATGGAAATCTAATTGAATGATGTAGCGATATTTCAAGATAACCCGATGCACAATGCAGCAACTACCCTGGTCTTGTGACAGGCTACCTTAGTTGTATGCACTCTTCATCAATATGCACCAGTGATCCCCTGTTCTCCAGAATTTTTAATACAAGCCCACATGCAGGCTTACCTGTCTGTTGGCAAACCTGTTCTCTCAAATATAGAAGTAGATTAGACTTTAGGTCAGCCCCTTCTTCATGATTGGGTGGCTTTGTTGTCTATCTCTGGTGCCTGCTTTTGATTTAGCGGCTTTCTTCTCTATTCTTGTGTTTGATCGAACCAGGAGCATTCTGGTCTCCCACTGTTCTGGTCGCTTGAGTTGTATTCTTCCACTGCTCACTTGCTTTTTTTAGGGTCGAGCCTGCATTGCATGCGCTCGCGCAGGCGTATCGCAGTGAGACACTTAAGTGTTTAGAAAAGAGCTCGGAGCCCTGTCAACGTCACGTCAGTGTTTTTTATTGGTTCGTGGGCTTGCCTAATAAAATCTGCTTGCTTTCATTAGTCGAAGGCACGCATACGTCATGTCTTTTCCGGTGGCTAGCCCTCCTCGAGCGGAGCGACCAAGTACAGAAAACATACGAGGCTCGCTGTTTTCCATCGGGCTTGTGGACTTCTTTTTCTCTAATTTACGAGTGCGATCTCGCTTGGCAGAAGTTGAGCGCTTTACATAGTTAATTTCACTTTTTCGGGTTATGTACATAAATGCACTTTTGCCCGATAGGTGAAAAGTCGGGTTAGGAGTTTACAATGCGATCAGCTCTAACATGAGCAAACGCGAGACCCGTTGCATTGCAAATGCTTGTCTTATTTAGCATTCAGCACTGTACAAGAGTGCATCTGTTTTCGTGCTCTCGCCCCGGCGTGCTCCTGTGCCGCTCTCTTTGCAAATCTCTCCTATTTATGCTTTCTGTGCCACTCAACAGCCGATTCCCATTTTCAATATTTTGTTCTTTTTTTCAGTGAGGGCCCTGCAGCTACAAATTGCTACCAGGCCACTCACTTCCATTTTACGCTCTCGCGTTCACTTCGCTTTTTACTTCTAATTTGCCATTCTAGCATGGGCGACCACCATGTTTCATTGGTAAATTAAATATGGCTGAATATGTGTCACAATGTGTGTGGCCAATGCTGTCGCACAGAGAGTGCCCCAGCACCCTCGGAATGCACACTGTCTGCCGTGGCAGACACTGCGCATTCTGAGGGCGTTGGGCAGGGTGGGGCCTGCACTGTCCATGAGATGGTCATGGGCAGTGCAGGGGTCCCCCTGTGGCTCCCAGCACTGACTTTACGTCAGCCTTTTAGTGGCAGGGTCCCAGCCATGAAAAGCCTAGTAGAAAGTGAAGTTGAGATCAGCACAGCTGTGCTGCTTTAAGCACTGCCTTGGCTGAGCACGACTTTGACTGTCACCTACCCGTCTGGAATTTTGTTCCTGGTGATGGCCGGCGATCCTCTGGCAGTCCATCTTCCAGGGTCGTAATTTGGCAGTCGGACCGCCAGGAGCACGACGGTCTGATCACCAGTCTGACTGCCACTGCGAGTCTGGCGATATAAAGGCCGCTAGATTCAAAATGGGGGCCTTAGGTATTTCAGGATGTGTGGATCACAGTTACGTATGTGGTGATACGCATGTAAACATCTGCCTGAATCGAACCCTAATTGTGGAGTCTTTTAAAGTGAATTAAGCAAACACTGCAAGACAAGTTTAAATGTCTTCATTTCCTCATTCGCCTTTCACTCACACAAATAAATAAAATCAATCCCACAGGCTTCCCGTGGACACATGGATCATCCCTTTAAATTGCAATCACAAAACTCATTAACCTGTTTCTTCCTCTTTAGATCTTGCTCTGTATTCCAGCTGCCACTCAGCTTGCTAACAGGTGCATGCACTCAACAGGCAAAGCGCCCCTAATCCAGGGTTTTAATACTTTATTGAAAGTGAGCGCAGGCTCTTGTGAAGTGTAAACACTTTAGACAAACGAGCAACCGGTGGCTCGGGTCTTCGATGGTCTTTTCAGAGGAGTCCCAAAGGATGTCTTTCAGGTCAAGCCCACATCCCGGCAAAAACTGGATTCACTGGGGTTGTTAAAGCTTCTCCTGCGTATAAGTGTGAGAATGAGTGATAACATGTCTCAGATAGCTGAGGGACTATTTATAACATGTTACAGGAAGTCGGGGATGAAAGATTTTAAGTTTTTGCAGAGTCTCAATCTGTGCATTGCTCTTTTAGCGTTTAATTCTGCTGCCTTGTCAAGGTTTTTGTCAGGAATTACTCCGCGTGGTTTGGTGTTCTCCGTGATTTTGGGGGTGTATGTTAGTGCGTTTAAGTGTGTGATCCTGTGTTTTACTGGTGTTAGGGTGCCTTGTAGGGAAATAAGAGGGAACTCCATTTTATGAGTAATAGCTGCAGAAGAAAAACAATATTTGTCTGTGATTGTATCTTAAATGTTGAAAACATGGGTGATTGTATATCATTCTGAAATGGACCCCTAGTGAACATGATATTACAGCGAGGGTCCACGACTTTCAAGTTGGGTCCTTCATGGGTAACGACAATCAAACTAGCACCTTTTTTTATTAAAAGTGTCTGAGGTGGAGAAACTTCAGTTGTATTTCAAACAATCTGTCATTGTTAATACTCAAAAACGTGTAGGCTTATGTAATCGCCTGTCCTCTATGGTACACAGCCATACCCCAGGGCAAGAATTATGTAATCAGTAAGTGTACTTACCAGGTGTGTTGCTTTTTTTCCTATTCTGAGTTTCTCACTTGTAAATGAGGCATAACATGCAGAATAGGCATTTAGCACATCGAATGATGCTGGTGCAGCCTTTTTTCTGACCCGTTTACAACTATGGCTGTGTGAGAAGTGAGTTCATTTGTGAGTAGCATCGTTTTTTCTACTCACTGGCTCTGACTGAGATCAGCAGCTGTCAATCATGTTTACTAATCCAAACCTGGCTTCTTCTAAGACAATTAACAATCACTGACTATCAGTTCACAACAATCTTTAAAAACTAACAACTGATATCCAACAGACTTGTTCGGAGATCACACACCAGTGACTTTGTGGGTAACTAGTCTGATCTGTCTGGCTGGCAGAGAGAGGGTATCATATGAGGACAGTAGGGTGTGGAAAGGAGCACGAGGAAACAGGAGGGGGAGTACCTGTTTGGGGACCTTTGTGAAAGTGAGTGAAATAGTTCTGACAAAGAATTAAAACTCATGGTACCTGGGGCAAGTGCATTAACCTACAAAGCTACCGGCCTTCTGGGCACATGCAGATCGCTTTGGCTGGTTACACATAGATGTTGGGCATTCCAGTCTTTCAGAGGCCTTGTTGTTAGAAAAGCTACCACTTTCATGACACTTTGGAGTCCCTGAATGGCAGGTGGTGGTTCTTAGCTCAGACTGCTGCTCCGCAGATTTCTGTGAAGTCCTTTTGAGTCCATGAGTTGGGTTCACGTTGGTCTTCCTTTTCTGCTCTAACGCCCACTGATCCTTCCCAGCCCCACAGACACACACACGCCCTTATTTGAAACAACAAACATGCCTTTGTTAATGCCTCGGTGTGGTGTGGACGCCAGTGACTCCTGGTTAAGTGTGAATAAGTAATGATCTTGTGCATCACACAGTGAGGCAGTCAGTGAATCACTCAGCAAACCAAGGACCCTCCTTCAGTCTTGGGTGTGGGGTCACTGGTGAGCTGACTCAGCAGGAGTTCAAGCACCTGCATGGGTATTTGACAGCGTGGAATTAGATAATGCGGTGGTGTCCAAATCATAACCAGGACACCGGATTCTATGTCAGGACCGGAGGCGAGGATTATGCTTCTCTTTCCTCACTGTTTATTCCACAGCAGCCAATCAAATAAAGATTTTAACAAAGACTACATATCCCATAAACATTGCAAACAGTGATCAACCATAGAGCTCCTGCCCTATAGAACCTCTTTACGATCTCTCAACTTCCTCTTTCTTTGCACAACTTAATATCAGTCTCATAACAAGAGAAATCCAAGCCCTGCAATGACAGGAACCAATCCAAGAACATCCACAGCTCCAACGGGGGCCCAACCTGACATCAATGAGTGTAGCAGTAGATCCCCACTTCTGAATAGCTGACCTCTCTCAAGGAACCAGAGCCATCCACTGTAGGAAGTCGAAACCAGATACAAAGTACCCAGAGCACTAGAGCCTATTGAATACAAGAAATTCTTACGGGAGGGTAGTTTCAGATAATGCGAGAAAACAACTGTAGATTGAAATTAGTAGAACATACTAAATGAATCTTCACCTGGGTGGGATAATCCTCGCCTTCTTGCCTTAATATAATCTAAAATTCTTGAAGCGATAGCTAGGACATTTTGTATTCTATGTCAGGACTGGGGGCTTCAGATTATGCTAGTTTAAAGTTGATTAAACACCCCTGATGCCACGTCAACAATAGGTTTATGATAAAAACACTTTAAAAGTGAGGAAAGAGAAGCCTAATCCTCGCCTCCGTGTCCTTAATAGAATTTAAAATTCTTGACGCAATAGCTAGAAAAGCAGTAATAGCACAAAATGCTAAAAGCAGCCCGCTCCCTTCGTCTCCTTGGGGAAACTGCCTTCTCTATGCGTCCAGAGCCACGCAGGCCTTAACCACGCAAGCGTTACCACACTTGCCTGAACCACGCATGTGCCTGAACCACGCATATGCATGGTTAAGGGACCATGCGTTTGCATGGTTCAGGCACACAGTTGGAATAGCTAGGAGAGGAATGCGACGGATGGGTAAATGGGGCTGGGGCAGGTGGGGGGTGTTTAGGACAGGGCTGGGTAGGTTTTAGAGTTCAGGGCGGGGGGTCGGGTGGTTTTTAGGACAGGGACGGGTAGGCTTTAGGTTTCAGGGTGGGGGTGGGGGAATAGAGGTAGTTTTTAGGACAGGGCAGGATAACTTTTAGGGTTTAGGGTCAGGTCGGGGTAGCTTTTAGGACAAGGCATAGTAGTTTTTAGGGTTCAGAGTAGGGGCAGGTGGGTCGGGGTAGTTTGTAGGACAGGGCAGGGTTGCTTTTAGGGTTTAGGGCAGGGGGATCGAGGTAGGGGAATGTGACGGCTGGGCAAGTGAGCCTGGCGTGGGTGTGGGGTTCAGGACAGGGCAGGGTAGGTTTTAGGGTTCAGGGCGGGGGCATCAGGGTAGTTTTTAGAATAGGGCGGAGTAGGTTTTGGAGTTAAGGGTGGGCTGGGGTGTCAGGGTAGTTTGTAGGACAGGGCAGGGTAGCTTTTAAGGTTTAGGGTGAGGTTGAAGTAGTTTTTAGGACAGGGCAGGGTAGCTTTTGGGGTTTAGGGTAGAGTGGGGAGACGGGGTAGTTTTTGGGATAGGGCGGGGTAGTTTTTGGGACAGGGCTGGGTAGGTTTTAGGGATCAGGGTGGGGGGTCGGGGTAGTTTTTAGGACAAGGTGGAGTCGTTTTTAGGGTTCAGGGTGGGGGGCCGATTGGATATCCATTTGGCCGATTGGATACCCATCACCGCTGTGATGGAGTAACTCATCTGCCACTATCTTAATCAAGCCCTAAATGTCTAAGAAGTGAACATAGGGTAGGGAGTACTCACAAATACAATTGAAACCAGTCATTAATCCTACAAAGATTTATCAAAAACACAAGTGTAATGCCAATACATGTGTCCTCAAGTGCTCAAGCCCACACCTGCTAGTTACTCATAGCAACCCCTGTCCCACCTGTTGCCCTCCTTTCCCTGTCTTTACAAGTTGGCTACTTCCCTAAAACCGTGTTTCCAGTCCTGGCCTTCCTTTGCCAACCTACTGCCTTCTGAAAGTGCATGTCTGGTGTTACTATCAATAAAACCAACTAGACTATGTCACCAGATGATGAACAGTAAGAAGATAACGGTTGGTGTCCTGGGAAGATGGACTGGTTCCTTAGAAGTAAACATTGGTAACCAAACATCTACAAGACACAAACAACATAACAAAATCTTGAAAAGACTATATGAGTGAAATGATATGGAAATGTAATCTCTTTATTACATTTATGTAAAAAAACAATTTGAGCAGTTCAGCAGTGCTGAAGATTATCTAAAAGATAGCTAAACTATTTCATTGTTATATTTGAAGGACAGCAAGCTATCTTAATCAAAACCACTAAATAATATTAGCTAGTCACTTTAACTAATTGTTCCTTACTATTGGTATCAATATGATTTGACATGTTATGCAATTATGCAATAGGTGCCTTTGAAACAGGTCCCTCTCTTGATTTTGTTAGAGACATCAGTGAGTCCTAAAACAGACAACTAAAATATGGGGTTAAGGATAGTTATTAAATAAATCAATGAAGCATACATTACGTGCACGGATAAACTTAAGTCATGTATCTGAACTACACCAATTCTCAGAAAATGTAAAGGTAATTTCTTAGATAATGCCATCTCAGGTTCACCAATCCAGGGGATATACATAAAATAGGTGTCTCATTGTCTAAAGTGTATAGTTGGTATATTTGGAAATGTCACCAGATCTAGCCCAGAAAGTAGCATTATCCACTATATTTAAGTCACATAACACTTGGATCCTTCATTAGAAGTAGCATCCTTGAGCTTAGATGCAAGTTGCACACTAGTTGTATACCTGAGGGTACTCATTTGCTACTCACAAGTGAATATTTTCTTTGTCACTTCATCATACAGAATCATTTACTAGTTTAAGTGAACCAGTGAAGTAATGTAGAATGATTTGGGTGCCACCTGAGGGTGGTGCCAAATTACAGGAATAGTAAGAATCAATATTTTTTCATTAGGGGACTGTGAGCACAGAAGACAAAATGATTACAGACAATTGTAGAACATTGTACAATGAAATCCCGTCCAACAAAAATATTGTGTTCTAAATATCATTTACGAAAATATATCTCATTTGGTATAGATTTTCTGTTCTTAACTGCAATGAGTTAGATACATTGACAATCTGTTCTTTATTTGGAATGGTGATGTGGGTAAAGGCTAAATATTCAAGCAAAAGGAGTAATGATTAAATTTGCTATTTACACAGATTACATACAACATCTGCAATATTGAAAATAATTTTGTAGCATTAATATCAGCACCAGTGGAGGGAAGGTGTCCACTGCCCTATTTAGAAAGGAGATTGTTGTAACAGTATTCTGCATGCCAGTAGCTATCATCCCACAAATTTGAAAAATGTAATTCCTTAAGGTGAGGTACTAAGGGCTAAACACATCGGCAATATGGAAAACAAAGATTCAGTTACAGAGGTTATTTGAAGAGAGTGTTAGATACTGCCACCAAGAAGGTGGTGTGCAAGACAATGGAGAAACTATTGTTCCCTAAACAAGAAGGTGGTATTATTAATAAAAACACAGAAATTCACTGAAAAAAGTGGGCTATATTTCTGGCTCAAACATGCACAACTAGTGCATTTCAATTACCACAAGTAATTCTGCAACTGTATTATTTTTAGGGATTGACAGGGTACAAATTTACCCGTAGGAGGAGATCGAGAACAAATATTTTTAAAGATGGAATCCAGATACATTATTGACTTTAATACCGTATATCCAGTGGGCTTAAATATGGATGAGGAACTGGCAGCCCAAATGTGCTAAGTATCTCTGAGATTACGCAGCTAGAAGATGCGTCATGGAGTATTCCTTCTTTTTCTTCTTCAAAGAAGCAGTCTAAATTAAGTAGTAGGGGTTCGCAGATTATTGATTTTATGGTAACACATGGACTTCGCCCAGGAAATGGACGTTTTCCTTCGGACTCTCCTGCAAAACCCACATTTTTTAGAAGGTTTTATAATAGTACATTAGATTATGTGGTTATCGATATGAGGATATGGCACACTATACAAGATATTTGTGTAGGAAACCAGTATAATAGTGATCATGCACCAATTTTAGTTACATACGACGGGCTTATTTCTAAAAGAATAGATATGCAAACTAATAATGAAATTATTCCCCCCTTAATAGCTTCTTCAAACAAGCGTGCCCTGAAGCGTGCCCTGAAATGGGATTGTTTCAAAAATTCAAAGAAATTGTGGGGGAAGATGCTAAATTTAGTATTAACACATCAATTAGTGGAGGATTCCTGTTTATATTCCCCCAATGAGGTCATGGCTTTGCATATTGATCTTTTTTCTATTTTGAAGGACCTCTTTTATAGAACTGTCAGGGGAAATAGGTATTCAGCAACTAGACCCCATAATGTGTAGTTTGGTAAAGCATGCAGGGAGTCCAAGTGCAGCTTGATAAAGGCAATCAAATCTAACGATAGACAACTATTAATTAGTGCTAGGCGTGAGTATGCTCTTTAACAAGGACCTGTCAAAATAGTTGGGAAGTAGAGACATGGCAGGATTTGTTGACAGCAGTTAAGGAGAAGCATCTAAAAAGCTTTTGGTCCTTGGTGGCTTCTAATGGGCGAAATGAAAATTCTAGACCAGATTGTCATATTTCACCAGAAGATTGGGTGGCCCATTTACGAAGCTGTATGATGTTGAAATCAGTAGCAGTACAGTAGCTGGATTAGACTCCTCCTCCTTCAACAGCCTGCTCCCGTTTACACTGAATGAAACTAGGATGGCTATTATGGCCCAAAAGCCAGGAAAAGCCCCTGGGCTAGACGGTATGCCTGCTGATTTATATAGGTCTGATTTAAGTACGTGGGGCCTCTTTTTTAATAATGTATCAAATGCTGTCTTGGCCAGTGGAACCTATCCCCGCTCTTGGAAGGGTGCAATTATTGTACCTATCTATAAAAAGGGGAACAGGGCAGTCCCGGCGAACTATAGACCAATTAGCCTTCTGGATAATCTTCAAAAAATATTTTGTTAACAGGTTTTGATAAGGGTTAAAGAATGGCTAGAGGAAACCCAAGTGCTTAGTGATCTTCAAGCAGGCTTTAGATAGAAAATCAGTACAACCGACCAGATATTTAGGTTTCTTACTATTAAATGGAAGACTGTAGATCTGGACGCAGGGAAACTTTTCGTGGCCTTTGTAGACCTTAAATCTGCGTTTGACTTGATCTTGCGTTGCAAATTGTGGGATGTACTAGACAGAGCTGGCTTTCCAAGCCCCTTACTAAACTTAATTAAAGGTTTATACACCAAGAGTTTTGCAAAAATTAGATGGGGAGGAAAATTGGGAGGTAACAGGATATTCCGATTAAAAGGGGGTTGAGGCAGGGATGCGTGTTGGCCCCTACATTGTTTTTGTTGTTTATTAATGCATGTATCCCTTACTTAATGGCCTACGATAAAGATGCACCAAGATTAGGTGGGATAAAGACTCCGTGCTTACTATTTGCGGATGATACCTTGTTATTATCTCAAACTGCCCCCGGCCTTGCCAATTTACTTGAGAAGTTTATGTCCTTCTGTAAGGACTATGATCTTGAAGTTAACACTTCAAAAACCAAATACATGATTTTTGGTGATAAAAAACATAAAATAAGGAGGACGATTTTATTGGCTGGAGAAGTATTAGAGAGAGTCACCAATTTTGATTATCTGGGAGTAACACTAGAGGACACACATAAATGGCAGGCCCATTTGCCAAAAGCACACATGAGACTGGAACAGAACTCGGGGGACCATCTTGAGATTTGCTAATAGATCTTCTAGATTTGCAATCTCCCCCGCAATAGAAATATATAAAATACAAGCTAGAGGGGGTTCTCTGTATGGTTCAGAACTATGGGGACATGGCAATTTGAGGAACTTAGAGTTTGCCGAAAACTCATTTATAAAGGTTTTACTAAAAATTCCCACTAATTCCCCCACGTTGCCTATTCGGAAGAACTTAAATTTAGACTCCATCGCCCATATAGCTGCCTTAAGACCAATATTGTATAGGATCAGGATCTGGTCCACGGATATTTATGGCCCATACAGAATATGGTTGAACGCCCTGCTGAGTACACATACAACAAGAAAAATTCCTTGGTGAAATCATGTCGAAAATATTTTGACCAATTTAGGGCTGTCCCAGTTTTGGATAGACCCTAACGGTCTTCCAAAAAATGCGGTACAAGTGGTTAAGGATGCATACTGGTCTAATTTAAAAACAAGAAAGCTAGCCGAGGTGTCTTCGTCCAGCTTGACAGATGGGTTCACGACAATCAAATGCCATTATGAATTTGAAAAATATATGGAGTTGATTTTTTCCCCCCCGATCACGTGCTCTTTATATTAGGTTTAGATTGGGATCATTACCATTATGCACTTTTACTTGCAGATGGTCCAAACAGAGTAACCAACAAGACTTCTGCCCAATGGGCTGTGGGCTATCTCAATGTATTGCCCATGTGTTTTTTTATTGCCCTGCATATGCTAAACAGCGGACCAAATGGATCATACCCCTTTGTAGATCCATGGGTATTAACAATCGGCACTTAGCTTTAAGTATCTGCAAAACAAATACCTATGGTGTTGTGGTGTGTGCTTTGGCTAGATTCCTAAAGGCAATTTGGCACGTAAGAGCTAAAAATGTATGGGGCAGCTTACAATGTACTACACCAAAACAAGTTTAAGAGAAAATTGGACATGCTGTGCTTATAGGGAATATTTGATTTTAAAATCGTTATTTTGTGCCTTTTATTTTTTGTCTATTAAGTCTAATGGGTGAAGGCCCTAATATTGTTCTTTTTATATTGGTGGACTCTTATCATTCCTGATTTTGTTTTAGAATCTGCATTTTATATTTGTAATTGCTCTTCTTGAATATTTTTTAGCTAAAGTGTTTTATATTATGGCTCTTTTATATATAAATGTGTATTGTAGAATGTATTTTTATGGTACTTTTATTACCGAAATAAAGCTTAATGAATGAATGTTTATCCATTATGTATGCTACAGACACACACACACTGTTTCTCTCTTTACACTTGACTTTTGTAGGTGGCCACACTAGTGTTAGTTGCTGCAGCCCATTCCCGCCCTCCTTCAAACTCTAAAGAGTTCACTTTAGGAAACACCACTGAACCCAAGGGGTTCCCTCATAAGGGTGAGTGGCTCCTCCTGCTCTTTTTTTGGCCCATGCACTGTGGGACTTGCACGTTTGCTTTCTACATCATTAGTTCAAGGCAAAGGCCCCTTGAGATCTTCACTCAGGGCTCGATTCACAAAGCGCCTCCTCAGTTGTGGTGGATGATCCACAGTCGTGGCGGGATCTCTGCACTCGCAACTGTATCTCTGCAGTTTCTTATAGCAGAGATTCCTCAGTGAGTGCGGAGAGCCCGCCACGAGTGCAGGGCCTCCACCAGAACTCTGGTTTATCTTTGTGAATCGGGCCCTCAGTCAATAGCTTGCTCACTTTTTGGATACAGTTTTAACATTTTGGAAGATTCTGCAACCTGTGGAAGAAAAAGTAGCATGTGCGCACACAATAGTTTCAGAGGTCCTTCTGCTAATAGCGCACTCTGTTCTAGTGGTCAACCCCTTGGTTAATGAAAAGTTTTTTATGTGGTGCTAGAGGTCACAACTGAATTGACAATTAGTCGCACAAAGAGATACAGACCTTGCCATAAATTCCTAGCCATTCTTATAGTGATATAGATCTTTTATGGTCTGAGGAATGCAAGTATAGGACTGCTTGCCTTTTCACAATGTACTACTATGTGTACAACGGACCAGTTAAATGTGAAGGTCAGGTGGTTACCATAACAGCACAGCTAATCTCACAGATTGCTGAGCAGGCCATTCCTCTGCTGGTTCAGATCTGGTCAAATTGTGCTTGTTACTACTGGGGATACCACCCTAGACAAGTTACTCTTATTATAATTAGCATGCAACTATTGTCACTTCGGTGTGCAGAGCACTTTAGGCCTGCAATCGAATGCACCCGGAATTGCTTGTGATCCTGTTGACAGGGTAGATGGGGTAGCAGATTGAGCTGAATTTTTAGGGAGAGACCTGGATTGATTTACATATGGTTAGTGGTTGTCTTTAATGGCAGAGATGTCTTCGGAATCTAATGGACCCAGAGTAGTTACCAGTGATTTAGTGGGCTCACTGGGCAGGCTAGCCTCTGCCTGGAGTGAGTACAAAAGTAGATAGCCAAGAGATCTGTCTTGGCAGACATGTTCCATGCAGTGCTCGACAAAAAAATAAATGTTGTTGATCATTGTGAAAACTTGTATCCTTCCTCATTTTTGCCCTGTGGTGATGTCCTGTCTCCCATACTGTGCTATTCAGAGATGGTATTGAAGTTGATTCCAATTCTGTGTTCATCATTGATGACAACAGAAACTCTCATTGTGACTTTTTTTGTTCTCTCATCAATACATCACCATTTTAGGAGGCTATTCAATATGTTTGTGCACTCGCTCTTGAAGGGCAACCACTGTGGTGGTATACTACCATTATAAAAGCCCTCAGATGCACCGCAACCTTGTGCAGTACCACATGAGTACCTGCACAACCCTTAGAAAATCTCAGCCTTGGTGTGTGCCTTGTTCATGTTTCTGTAAAATCCACTTATTGACTGTCCAGTAAGATCAGGATTTGTAACCTGCCAAAATACGTTCTGCGTGCAAACTAAGGAAATGGGTGGACTACGTGCCAAACACATAAAAACACCAGTGTACTGCCTGGGCCGCAAACCATGGTGGACGTAGGCGTGGGCTGCCAAGTTTCAGATTATTTATGTGTGACATTACTATGGTTTAAGTGTGTTTATGTGTGACATTCCATGCTTTATATGTGACACTGTGTGAAACCTAATTGCATTAAAACCATGCAAAATAATCCCTGTAAAAATAAATATCAGAAATGACCTCACTTGTTCCTATATGAAGGCTTAGGAGTATGTCATTATTTACTAAACTTAGGGGCGGATTTAAGAGCTCCTAGCGCCTCCTTGTGCCACCTTAGTGTCATTTTTTACGCGAATGTGGCCCAACGAGGCCAAAATCCCTGTGCCAAATTTATAAAGTGGCGCAATGCATGCAATACGCCACTTTGCAATCCTTTGCGCTACATTATGCTTGTGCCAGGCATAATGTATGCAAAGGGAGCGTTCCCCCGTTAGGGGAGCTGAAAAAATAGCACAATGAAATCTAAGAGGTTTCTTTGTGTTATTTTTTTCGGCACTTTTAACGCCTCCTAAGAGCAGGCGTTAAAAGGAAGCACTCCATTGTTTTACAATGGGCTTTGCAGGATCAGCATCCAAATTTTTGACGCTAATCCTGCAATGCACCGAGCTAGTGTAAAAAATACTGACGATAGTTCCCTAACTACAGCCATGGTGCGCCGTATCTTAAATATGGCACCCACATGGTGGTGTTAGGGGGGCACTAAGGGGCGCAAGAAAAGTGGCACTGCACAGTATTGTCAACATTTTTGTTGCTATTGTGGCACTTTGCTGCACTAGCGTTAAACATTTTGACG
The DNA here is from genome assembly GCF_031143425.1 of Pleurodeles waltl. Lineage (NCBI taxonomy): Eukaryota > Metazoa > Chordata > Amphibia > Caudata > Salamandridae > Pleurodeles > Pleurodeles waltl. Next base: position 150,166,591 of record NC_090441.1, on the reverse strand, counting down.
GTGCAGCAAAGCATGGGGGCCCATAGGTTGCTATAGGTGCACATCTAATGCCTGCGCTGAACAGTCATTAAAAATGACGGAAAAAATTGTGTGGTGAAATGTTGTAAATTTCACTGCGCCATTTTTTGGGGCATCCCTGCGTTGGAAACCCCCACCTTACATACATTATGCCTGACGCAGGCATAGTGTGGCGCAAGGGTTTACAAAGTGGCACAATGCTGTAAATCTGGCGCGTGGAAAAGGCCACCTTAGCATTTTAAAAAATGACACTACGGCTTGTAAATATGCCCCCATACACTCAGCCTAACCTATAATACCATGTTAAAGAACATAACACTGTTATAGAAACACCAAGCTAGACAGGAATGCCATAACGAAAACATTTGTTACATTTAGAACCACATAAGTTTCATTTCCTTACTTAGTGGTTTGCAGGTATTGTAACCTCGAAACCAAGCGGCTTGTTGAGTCTGAAAATATGAAGACTTACTTTTCATTCCTTGTTTAAGTACCACATGATCTATTTTTTTCATTAACACAACCCTTTCCTTCCCTCTTGAAGAACTATCCCAGACGTTCAAGATCACTGGCTCCTCTCCCAGCACCTGCGCGCCATGTACCTTGAGAAAGTGCCAGCCACGGAGGCTGGGCAGCTGCGGCAAAGACAAACCAGTTTTTAGAGCCCTGTCCTCCGACCCTGGCCAAGCTCCACCTCTGAGATGCCATCCTTAGCGTGGGTGTGCTGCATGCCCCTGTGGCTCAGGAAGCAGCGTTAAACTCAGTCAGAGGGTTATATGACCGAACCATGTATGCCATTACCACGCATGCTTTTACAACGTGTCCTTTACACATATATGCCTTTACCACACAAACATTTACTACACTTATGCCTTTACAACAAGAATTTAAGTATTCTGCAGGTAAGTACACCATATATATATGTGTGTATATATATATATATATATATTACCTTATCAACCATATACACTGCCCACCATAAACCCAAAAAATACCCTTGCCACCCAAATACCCCTACCCATCCTGAACCCTAAAAATGTCCTTGCCACCCAAATACTCCTATCTACCCAAAACCCTAAGAATACCCTTGCCAGCCTAATAGCCCCACTGGCCTAAACCCTAAAAATACCCTTGCCACCCAAGTACCCCAGCCACCCTAAAAATACTCTTGCCTCCCAAATACTCCCACCTACCCTAAACCCTAAAAATACCCTTGCCATCCATGTACCCCTACCCACCCTAAACCCTAAAAAAACTACCCTTGCCACCCAAATAGCCCCACTCGCCTAAACCCTAAAAATACCCTTGCCTCCCAAGTACCCCTAGCCACCCTAAAAATACTCTTGCCTCCCAAATACTCCCACCTACCGAAACCCTAAAAATACCCTTGCCACCCATGTACCCCTACCCACCTTAAACCCTAAAAAATACCCTTGCCACTCAAATTACCTCACCAACCCTAAACCTTAAAAATACCCTTGCTATCCAAATACCCCCTCACACCCTAAACCTTTTCCTGTGCAGAGAACGTTTTTTATTTCAAAGGGTTTGCTCAGTGCCAACATGCTGACTCACAAATTCAATAATGTTCCTGTCATGATACCAGAGCTGCCATCGCTCCGGAGCTGGTTGCCCCAACCCTTACTGAGCACTCTGATGCCACACAGCTGTAAATGCAGCTCTGACAGTCACTGTCTCTTATCTGCTTCAACCTCAGGGTGTAGGTGATCAAGCAGGTGCTAAAAATGCATGACTAATGAATTTTAATGCAGTGTTGCGGGCACCCACATTGAAATGCATTACTCCTGGTGCGTGGTACTGTCGCGTAGGTTCTCATTATGCTAATGAGTCTACTGGATTTTGTGTTACTAAAGTTGCCCTACGCGGGAAGGGTATGTCCAGACGTGGGTCCCTTGCTCACTGTGCCACTGGATTCAAGCTAGCCTGGCTGATGAAGGATGAAGGATGATACCCTGAAACCGGTCCCAGGAGGCTTGTTTCTGGTCCAGGGAGGACCTGGCTTGGCAGTTCGGGATGGCCTGTTTCCATGAGGAACAGGGTCAAGACTGATTTGCACATGGCAGGGTCCAAACAGGGGTGGCATGGTGGGCAAACGAGCGATGGATTAAACCCAGATCTGTGACTGGGGTTGAGTGTTTGCATTGTTCAGCACTCCGTCCATCATCCTTTTGTGTTACTGGATTTTGGAGACAGGATCACATGGATTGTGGCTACTAAGTAGAATTCCACACCACATGACGCCTGTCGGCCTAATCCAGGTTCTCCAGCTAACTAGCAGCTTCTCATCTCTGGCCGAGATGATTGTGGCAACCGGGCGCATGACAAGAAGACTCCTCAGGGGAATCGTGGTTGATCAGATCCCATCCCTTTCTCTCAGTTACCAATAAGTCACATGCAGGCAAAGACAATAGAGGCAGAATATAGTTCATTAAGGATTTATTGAAGTAACTGCATCTTAGATAGAAAGGCATGTATTGCAATAACTAGGATGATATAACACAATAAAAACAAGCAAGTGACTAACAGAGTAAAACACAAGAATATCCTTACCATACTGTCACTAGGAGTGATGTATGTATTTCTCCTACCTGCACTATGTCTGAGCACAGTAATAAGCCTATTCTGCCCTATGGGTTTCCCCACTGGGGGGTACATCAACTGGAAGAAGAAGCCTGTAGTCTAGAGAGACACCGTTCCCATGTAGATCAGGGGTTCAGCCGTCCAAGCAGGTAGCTGCAGCAAAGCAATCAGCATGCAGTCATGGTCATCTGGTTGGAATCTCCCTCTAAAGTGTCTGGGACAAAGTGGTGTTTTTATAATAAAACAGCTGACATTCTAAGAAATAGTCCCCACATATGAGTGTGTGTTTTCTGTGAATGTTGGAGACACAGCATACCACATTTGTCGGCAACCCTATCTGACTGTAGCCTTGGAGAAAGCACAAAGTGAAATAAATGTCCTACTAAGAACGTAATGCTTTCCTAGGCTAAAGTACAACGAGATAAAGAAAATAAAACAGCACTGCAAATGTTGCTATTGCTAGAAAAATAAAGCAATGCTGAATAAAATGTAACAGGATTAAAGTGCACAACAGCAGGCCCAGTTAGCTTAAAACAACGTTACTAAAACTTGGCTAAAATGGCTATACAACAGTAGTTGGCAGGGCTGTGTCACTGCTCGGAGCAATTCAGATTGACTTAAAGATAGGGCCATATTCAGATTAGTTGAAATATTGGTCAATCAGATTCCTGATTTTTCAAAAAGTTGATTCATCATTTCAGCCAATCAGAAAAGACATTTGACTTATTCATAATGACTGCTGGTAGCCAGTCGGAAGTTCCATAACGTGAACTTTGCTTGCTTCAAGTGGCTCGACAGCTGGCTGGTAACTTTGCAGTATTCCTTGGACCACTGCAAAATTACTGCTCACAGTTCACCTTTCTTCAGCCCTTTGTAGTCTGATGCTGAGCCTGCTAAAAGTGGCAAATTACAGCATGTGCCTCATCTGCGAACAAAAAAGTACATTTTGCCCAGATGTGTTCGTGGTTTCTGCAGCATGGCTATGTCATTAACAGAAATCATCAGATTCAGACTAGAACAGTGGTTCCCAACCTGTGGTCTGGGGATCCCTGGGGGTTCATAAAGCCTCCTCAGGGTGTCTGCGACGGCTTAGAAAATGAAATAATATCAACAGATTACATCCCCAGCTTTCAGTAATGACTCAGTGGGGGTTCCCTGGATTCCAATAATGATTCAATGGGGGTCCCTGGATTCTACTAATGATAAAGTGGGGGTCCACAGAAGTCAAAAGGTTGGGAACCACTGGTCTAGGAGCACCCTCTACCACTCTGCTTATAGACTGATCGTCTTCCAAAAATAAATGTATTTACCGGAAATTGTATTACTTCAGAGTGACATTTATGTTCATGAATAGTAACCATGTATTTTCCTGCTTTCATTTCTCTTAACGTTTTGTGATAACAAAACTGCTGGTAAACAGTGTGTTAATGTCTGCAGGCATTTTTCCAAAAATATATATCATACTGTGCTGGCAATTTCCCCCAGAGTTGCCAACTCATCTCTGTTCCCTTAGTGATGAGGTATAATGAAATAATATTGTTTTCTTTCAAAATCTGTCAGCAATTTCATCCTCCTCGGAATAGCTTATGTCCCAAGATGCAGCGCGCCACTGTTTCTCGTAATGGCTTTAACCTCAATAGGAGAGTGTGTTTTTTCCATCTTTCATTCATATGTTTCCTCATGCGGCAAAGGTGAATCAAAGAACCAATGACTCGAGAAGCAACAAAACAGGTCATTTCTGAACCATTCACCTACATTCCTGCCTGCAATAGGGAAACATCAGATCACTTCATTGCATCAGGTTTGCTTTTGGACTAGGGCCTGATTTAGATGTTGGCGGATGAGTTACTCCGGGGGTCGGATATCAGGCCTGCCAAAATCTAAATTGCATAGAATATCACGAGATTTAGATTTCAGGGGTTGGGATATCACCACCGTTGTGTCCCATCTGCCAATATATAAATCAGGCCCTAAATCTAGTTCTTCAAGCCTGTTTATCCCACAGAGGGCCTTATTACAAGTGTGGAAGATTTAATTGCAGTGATACCAGAATTTGTGGACCTGATAATTCCTCCCCTATAGACACTTGGAATTGAGAAACGCAAAGTTTCATGCGCTCTGGGTGAAAAGCCACATGAAATGAGGGTCATAATGTAAATTTTTACCAGATTATTTGTAGTAGCGGTGTTCAGGAGCCGGGTGGGCACTGGGGACGCGTTTTAACAATTCTACATAGAGGTATATTCAGTGTTAATGGAAATGATGTGACAATGGTGGGACAAATGATCTGAGCCATAGTATCTATGGTATGTTGCAAGAACTCACAGATAATACTGTGGAGATAATATATTACTATTTTGTCTTTGAGTGAAAGTTCCACCATTTTACCACCTGAAACTGAAAGGTCACCAGGTAACTTTTGCACGGGGTCTGACACTGCTCTGCTCCGTGTGTGGTGCTTTTTAGTAACATTTCACTGTTTGAGCTAGAAATATGACTTAGTTGAAATCTGAAAGTATGCAGCAGATGGTCAGTTGTGTGGCAAGTGATGTAAATCGAGCTCGACAAGTATGCAAAGAATCAAGTATGGCATATTCAGCAGCTGGGCATGGGGGGTAAGAAACCTGTGAGATAAAGGTAAGTGGAGGCCGAGAGCCAGGGGCATGCTGGCAGTCCAATGTGGCAGCATTTGCCATACCTGTACAAATCACTACCTGCCTGGGCGTTGCATTTGTTGGTATTTGGTTATACAACCATCCAGCTGTGGTTTTTTGCATGCAGAATCTGCAGAAGCACATTTTAAGTTGATTAATATGTTGTTGTGTGCCTTGCCTAAAAAGTACAGGGGGCGGAGTGGTGTAGGGCCTAACTTTATTTGGGAATATGTCTGAATCTGGCATCATGATTCTTCACACCTTCCTCTTCGGTCTCACCTACGTGCACATTGTGTACTGTGATCAGTATCTGTGGTCCTGCTGCCACTGTAGTCCACAGGAGTGGATATGACACAAACCAATGTCCCAGTGGTTTCTGGAATTCCATGTGCTTCTGCTGTATATCCTGTGGTGGTGGGTGTTGTTGCAGGTGTTTGGGTGTCTCTGCTCTGGTAGCTCCCGCTATTGCTGATGTCTTCCTCCTTGTGATGCCTGCATTACTCTGTAGTGTGCTTAGCTCTTCCCTTTGTGGTTGTTAGAAATTGGGTCTCTAGTTGGCAGAGGTATAGATCCAAGTAGGGATCACAATCCTACTCAGGGCAAGTCAATGACACAATATAAATGAGCCTGTGCTTACCTTCTGGTAGCTTGGCACAGAGCAGGCAGGCCTAACTTAGAAGGCAATGTGTAAATTTCTTGTGCAGCACACACACAATAACCACAGGGGGATACACCACAGAAAGGGACTCCACACGGATGTCGAAAAATGAAGCTTGATTATCTGGTTAATTTTAAGATTAGCATGATACAGGTCCAACTCTTAAATAGCAAACAATATTTGCTTTGCAGACTCAAAATAAATCAAGATTAATGAGCAAATGCAGAGCCTAAAGGGATGGTGCCGGGGACTCCTCTGCACAGGTATGCAATGTTTTGATGGACTCCGGTACTGTCCTGGTTGCAGTCCTCTTGGGGATCTGGGTGAGGCTAAGCTGGGCAAAGCTGCTCAAGTTGACTGAAAGTAGCAAGGGGCAAAGGAAAGCAGGGCCACTCCGGATGGTTCACAGGTACAAGCAGAAAAGTTTGTCAAAAGCCGCTCGGTATTGACTGAAAGTAGCAAGCGGCAAAGGAAAGCAGGGCTGCTCCAGACAGTTCACAGCTACAAGCAACAAAGTTTGGCAAAAGCTGCTTAGGTTGATAGAAAGTAGCGAGTGGTAAAAGGAAGCAAGGCCTCTCTGGGCAGTTCACAGTTGTGAGCGGCAATGTTTGGCAAGTCTGCTCAGGTTGCTGGAAAGTAGCGGGCAACAGAGGGAAGCAGGACCACTCCGGGCAGTTCACAGATGGGAGTGACAAAGTTTGGCAAAGCCGCTTGGGTTGCTGGAAGGTAGCGGACGGCAAAGGGAAGCAGGGCAGCAGTTCCTGGGAGCAGTCAATCCTGGCAGAGTGGCAATCCTGGCACAAAGCAGTCTTTACTCCAGCAGTGTTTTCTTGAGTCCAGAAGTGTACTGATTTTAGTAGGTCAGGGACCCAATGCTTAAACTAAAAAGTGCCTTTGATGTGGGGCATGACTACAAAGAGGTCTTGTGAAGTGCTCAGGTCCCCCTTTCAGGTCAGCCCCGACTCCAGACTATCAGTGGGAGGTGATCAGCCTCTTTGTGAGGACTTTAGTCCCTACCCTTTAAGGTGTAAGTGTGAGCCATTCCCAATCTCCATCCCAGGAAGACCCATCAGTATGCAGATGCATGCAGATGCAGTTGAGTATCCTGTGTTGTGGGTGTCTGAAGGGAATGCACAAGTGTAGCTGTCACCCAGCCTAAGCCAGACGTATATTGGAGATAGGCTCTGGGCACACAGGGCCGTGAGTGCAGGGGAATGGCCACTTTCTAAAAGTGGCACTTCTAAAATAGTAATACATCCGACTTTACCAGTAAAGAGGATTTATTATTGCCATTCCAATGGTACTAAACAAGATGCAGATACTCCTCTGAGATAGAGATTTACAGCTTAAAGGTATTATAAGGAATTCCCAATGCTGGCCTATGAGAGGGACAGGTCTTACAGTAATCAAAAACTACTTTGCGAGTTTTTCAGTACCAGGACATGAAAACTTTAAAATATATGTCCTGCCTTTTGCTTAAATGACACCCTGCCTTATGAGCTACTTAGGGCCTATCTTAGGGGTGACGTACATGTAAGAAAAGGGGAGTTCTCAGCTTGGCAAGAAGTTTTAGATGCCAACTCGGGGTGGCAGTGAGACTGCACATACAGGCTCTGCAGTGGTTGCAGGGCTAATTAAGTGGGTGGCACAATCAGTGCTGCAGGCCTACTAGTAGCATTCACTTTACAGGCCCTGAGTATATGGTATACCACTTTACAAGGGACTTACATGTAAAGTAAGCAACAAAACAGGAGGTTAAGGCAAAATGTCTGGGGTAAGACCCCCCTAAGGATGCCAGGTCTAACAGTGGTGGTAGCTACATAGAGGTCAGTTTTGGTGTTGTGTACTCATATTTCCTGTGCACGCCTTTAAGAACTGATTTCACTTAGCTATAAGTGTAGGATTAGTGCTTAGCTCAGGTAATTGACTTTTTCGCTCTTTGATATCTAGAACATGGTGTGTTGTCCTATCATGGTCCAGGCTGGCAATTATTGTGGGTGGTATAATGGTTGCACGTGGGAGGCTCCCCAGTTGAACTGCTCCCTAGAGGGATATGTATTGGCACCTTTATGCAGCGTATTATGGGAACATGTTGGTGGCATTTCATGGTGTCGCTTCTTTGGAGACACTTCAGGTTGTGCAATTATATAAATTATTTGCTTTCATTCTTTTGAAGACTCCTCATTCCTCTCTGTATTTCATGTGAGTTTCTTCTCCTTTCCCTTGTGCACCTCAATGTCTACCCTATTTTCAAAATGTTCTAAATTTATAAATGGAACGTTTTCTTTCGATGATTATGTCTGTCAGTGTGTGTTTTGCCTTTTTCTAACAATCCCCATGATCCAAGATCATGCTTGTAGGATCATGCCTCTTGGACATAAGCATCATTGGTGGTTTTATTGATTTCCAGGCAGGATTTGGGACATCTTTATCACTGCATACAAAAGATAATAATATCCTTTTGACTTCAAAAGCTAGAGGGAAGCGACACGGGGAAGGAAGAAAATTGGATCCAAATGAAGGGAGGTGGGATGGGTTTCAATTGGGTTATCTGATGAGATGGGGCGATGTGTGCAAATAATCCATTTTATGTTGGTGGGCCTTCGGGTATAATGTCATCTTTTTCCCCAAGTTAGGGGCATTGATTCGTAAAGCCTCTTCCTTCACTCTTCATCTACATCTTCTCTCTGTGATCTACTGGTTGGAACACATTTTTTTCTTGCATCTTGAAGGGGAGAGGAGACCAGAGACGACATTGTCATGATGACAGATATTTCAAGGGCTTCGGTTCTGAATATTGTTCTTAATTGTTATTGTTTTTGCTAATTAGCATTTATATGGTGCACAGTGCCCCATTGTTGTCCTTGCAACTCATGTTGGTAGTCCCAGAAATGATTTTCCACATTTTTCCACCACAGGCTGGAGGCTGATTGAGTATTGTGGGGGTCTGCAGGCAGTAGGCAGAGTGTGTCACTTTTGGTGAGTTGCTTCAAGTGGATTATATATCTTCTCAGGTGGCACAGGTGCCCATTGCCCGGAACAATGGATAGGTGTAGTAAGTAGCTACCCCTTGTAAGTGTTATTGATACTTTAGTGGTCAGTATTTGGCTGTGTTGGGTGTAAGTTCAGATTTATGTTTTAATGTGTGCCACTGTACGGTGATGCCTGGCATCTCTTGTTTGCCATTGATTTTTGTCAGCATGTTGATAACCATCTAAGTTGCATATCTGTGCTGTGTTGAGTGTATGTTCAGAGTGCTGACTTAATGTGTATTAATGTGTTTTGTTGATTTTTTGTAATGCCCTTTAGCTTGGGAAGAAGTATAAGCTGTGGTACAGGTTTTCCTCGCTTCCCTCACTGTAAGAGCATATTGGTTGCTCTTGATGACCCCAGACATCCGTCCATGGATGTCATTTAGGAGTCACCAGGGGTCTCAGCTGCGACCCTCAGCTTGCCGCTTGCGGCTCCTGGCACTGCCTTTGCGACCCCTGGCCTTAGAGATGGCAAAATCAGTGCCAGGGACACAGGGGCAGTTCATCCTTATGGACGTTGCTTGAGGCTCCACTTTCTTGTTTCAATCATTTTTTTTTTTTAATTACGCTAATAGTGAATAATACTATATTATACTATATTATTACACTAATAGTGAATAATACTATATTATACTATATTGTTATACTATATTATTACACTAATAGTAAATAATAGTACCCTATACTATATCATTACACTAATAGTGAATAATACCATATTTTTCACTATTAGGGTAGTAAACAATGGAGTACAGTTAGCTAGAATATGACCCTTCTTGGTAGCTGAGGCAAGTAAAAACTACTTTTAAGTGTATGTTGTGTACTTGCTGCTGGTGAGAGTATGTTTATGTAAAAGAGAGTGTGTGTACAAGTGAATATCTGTTTGTGTGAGCATGTGTGTGGGTGAAAGTGTGTGATGTCACTTCCGCTACCCCTGGCATTTTGGTGAATTGACGTCTATGCTTCCGTCCCTTCCCTGGTTTTGATGAATCTGGCAATCATACTTAATGTTAGTGATGTTGGACTGAGGATGCCTGTGCTTCACGAATATGTTGGCCCAAAGTACTGAGGGCTTTTGAGCTCATTCATCTTCTGGGACATGAATTCCTTTGGATCTTGTCATGTTCTCTGTTAAACTGTTTTCTTCACCAGTCGGAAGCTCGTTAGGAAGCGTTGTAATGGTAATCTCAGTCGAGTTGTAATGGTAATCTCAGTCGAGTTGTAATGGTAATCTCAGTCGTGTTGTTGCTTTTCTGAAGTAGAGCATGTTCGAATCAGTGCAGCAGGGCTCTTGGTGCCATGTCTGTCAATTTACCAAGATGCTGCCAGAAAGAGCAGAAGTGACATCACACACCCTCTGACCCCCTGCTGACATCACAGCATTGACCCATTGCCACACATTTAGGGGAATATTTACAAGAAAGTGGTGCGTCGGTCCCGATGCACCACTTTTTTACGTCGTGCCTGCACCACCTAACAACACCATGGTTGTGCCGTATTTACAGTACAGCGCACCATGGTGGTCGTTAGGACAGTAGCGTCAAAATGTGCTATTGTGCCGCTTTGCTGCACCAGCATCAAAAATGTTGATGCTAGTGCACCAAAGCACACGGCGGCCCATTGATTCATGTGCATAATGTGGCGCAAGGGTTTGCAAAGTAGCGCAATGCAAGCATTGTGCCACTTTGTAAATACGGCGTGGGAGAAAGTCCTCCTTAAATCCACCTTAACGTAAAAAAAGAAATTAGTTGTAAATATGCCCCTTAGTGCGTCAACAGCCTCTTGTTTGTAACTGGTGTGCTAGAGATGGGAGAAAGAGTCACATCTGTGACAAGAACTTGTATGGGCAATGCCAAGGTACCAAAGAGCAAGTCAGGTATAACAGACGCTACCCTTGGTTACCCCAGGTTCCATTCTTGGGACTCGGGGTAACAGTTATCCATGGGCTGGTGCTTGGCTGAGCTGCTGTGCAGCACAATGCAAGGCATGCCTCCTGCAGCTTTTTTCCGCTTTGAAGTTGTCACGGTTGGTCCGAGCCCTAATTCCACCCATGATGTCATGCTTGTGCAAGCTAAGAGTTTTCATTTCAATCGCAGGGGCAAAGGAGGTCGTTTAGGCCAAAGTGGGCGGTCCACAGATCACCTCGGAGACCGGAAGTCCCACCCCTGCAGGCCTGGAGGAGAATGGCCTGCCCTATTTAAAGTGACCATCCACATTGGCAGAGCACTTTCACTGAAAGTTCTTTGGGTGACTAGTCAAGAACACTTTTAGAAAACCCGTAAGGATGGGCGGGCCACCATGTCATATGACCCCGCTCAGCACTTTTTGTGTTTCAGAAACAAACCTCCAAAGCATGTATTTCATTATGAAATTTGAAAAATGGGCTAACGGAAGTTTTCTTCCTGCACATCAGGGTCAATGCTGCCTTTTCCTGAAGGGGTCGGTCTCACCTTGCATTGCACACTTGGCATGGCATGGTGAATAGGGCCCGCCTTTCAGCGCCATGACCACGGCACAGCTGTGGCAGGTGGGCCACAGGGAACAGGTTACTGATGGTGGAGTTAGCTGAGGATCTGCTGTCATAAATAATGCAGGTCTCTCACCTCTAAATCAGGCGTGGGAACCAGGGGTTCAGGGAATGGGAAATTCGCCGATATACGGCAAAGTCTATATCACTGCTTCAGAGCCAAGCGTAGTCCTGGGGATATAAAATATATAAACAGCGCCTTGAGAACTCTCACGGGTGAGTAGCCGCGCTTTACAAATATTGATTGATTGATTGATTGATATAATGGATCATAGAACAACGCAGGCGTTAATGAAGTCGTACCAAGACTCGGAGTGTAGGTGTTTTTGATGCTCACAGCCTGACACCTATGCCATTTTCCAGCAGGTAATAATCTCGCTGCTCGTGCCCACACCAGAAAGACTGTGGTTCTTTCTGCAGGTTCCTTTGCTGTGAGGCAGAGCGCAAAGCTGTGATGAAATGTTCTCACACTGCATACATGAACTACTCTGGTGTGAATCTCACAGCCCACTCAATGGTGCTTGTGCTCTTCCTAAAGAGAAAGTACGACCAATATGTACAAAGTAGCACAGGCCCACCTAGTGCAGGGCCGGCCCCTCTATAAGAGCGGAGGAGCGTCACCCCCCTACACAAATGCCCCCACTCCCAAAAAATAAAATGGTAATAAACTTTGTTTATTACCATTTTTTTCAGCAACCTGTCGTGAACAAAGTGTCAGGACGGGGTGGGGCAAATGCTGCCGAGTGGTAGGAGGGAGCTCTGCACTTGTTTAAAGTGCGCATGCCACTTTAACCAGCTGTCTTGTGACGACCAGTCTGACAAGCGCACTTTAAACATCTCTAACAGACAGCAGCGTTAGAGAAAGTCCAGGCCTCCAGTGCTCTTGTGAGCTCTGATAGAGACTGCTACCACCAATCCTGACGCTACTTTCATGCTGCTTACCAGCACGACAGCAGGACCAGAATTGGCTAATGCAGTATCCTGGGTCTCGTTGCGCATTGGAGCCAGGAGATGACAATAAGAGGAGAGACGATCGTCCTCAGGTAAGTGCCTTTTTTAATTTTATTAATATTCTACTCCCATTGTAAATAGGAGCTAGCTCCCACTGATCTAGTGTGTGCTGCTCTCTGTGTCCGTGAAGCACAGACCCCTTGCACATGGACCTCTGTTTATCTGATTCAATGTGGCTGATACCTCTCCCCTCCCCCAAGTCTCTTTTAGTCCTCTTTCTATTTTCAGTGTTTGCACTCTGCTCGGAGACTCGTCCATAAACGTTTTTGTAGCGTGTACTTTGGGGCTCTGGGTAGTTTTTCGCTGAAAATGATTCACTTCTGTGATGTGGAAAGCTTGCCTAATACTCCATAGCACATGTGATAAGTGAATACAAAATAACGGTAACAGAGAACTACAAGCACCAGCACGTTAACATCAGTGCTTAATTTGTGCTTGCTGTTTCCGGTGCTGAGCACCAGCACTTACTTTTGAGGGCCGGGGCTTATTCTTCTGCCTCAAGCATTTACTGCAAGCAAAAGACACATATGGGAAAGATGGAGGAAGAGGAAAACGAAAAGGCTCACAAAGGGGGAGAGCAAAAAGCTGCAAGAGTAGGCTGAAGGAGCAGGGAGTGCCTTTAAATGGATTGAAGAGGCCCAAGATGGCTTCAGGATTAGGCCGCCTCAGTATTCTGTGCTCCCACATTATATCGTAGCAGCCACGTGTTTAAGAGGAGGGCTTTGGGCACCGGCACGTTTTTATTTACAAATTAAGCACTGGTTAACATACATGCCAGAAAGGAGGTAGAATAAGTCAGGTTCTTAAATTGCTAATTAGCATAACGATGACATTGCTGTATATCTCCAGTCCCTTTTTACATGGTGATGGCGTCAGTGTAAATTAATCCATGACACAGAAGAAAACACTCTCTGATGCCGAGAGTAGTTGCTGACAACAGCTGTTCTGGCCACACACCAGTTCCAACAAGCATTGCCAAAGTCAGTAGCTCCTGCAAGCGGGTGCAATGGTTACACTTCTTGATACTTGTTACGTTATTGCAAGTATGAGCCACAACAAGAAAACACGACACCACATAAGCGTGGAGACCATAAGCATATAAGCAAACTGTAAGTTTAAAAATAATAATATAAATTCATACCAGTATGGTTACTTCCCATCAGGTAGGTGCACGCAGACCAGGCTCAGAAACCATTTGTTATTTCAAAGCACATCCCAGGAGCGAATGATTTTTACTGGCTCAAATAAAATGTGCTACTGGCTGTGAATTACTGTAACCTGAAGTCACGGTTAAACACACAGGGGGTCATTCTAATCTTGGCGGGCGGCGGGAGCCTCCCGCCAAGCGGGAACCGCCAGAAGACCGTACCGCGGTCAAAAGACTGCGGCGGTCATTCTGAGTTTCCCGTTGGGCTGGTGGGCGACCGCCAGAAGGCCACCCGCCCGCCCAGCGGGAAACCCCCTTCCACGAGGATGCCGGCTCCGAATGGAGCCGGCGGAGTGGAAAGGGTGCGACGAGTGCAGTTGCACCCGTCGCGATTTTCAGTGTCTGCTATGCAGACACTGAAAATCTTTGTGGGGCCCTGTTAGGGGGCCCCTGCAGTGGCCATGCCATTGGCATGGGCACTGCAGGGGCCCCCAGGGGCCCCACGACACCCGTTCCCGCCAGCCAGGTTCTGGTGGTCAAAACCGCCAGAACCAGCCTGGTGGGAAGGGGGTCGGAATCCCCATGCCATGGAGGATTCTTCAGGCCAGGGGAAAACCGGCGGGAAACCGCCGGTTTCCCTTTTCTGACCGCGGCTTTACCGCCGCGGTCAGAATTGGCCTGGATGCACCGCCAGCCTGTTGGCGGTGCATCCGCGGTCCCCGGCCCTGGCGGTTGGAATGACCCCCACAGTGTTAAAAGAAATGTAAAAGACATTTTAAAAACGTACATAGATTTGAAGGAAAAAGCACCAAACTTTGTCTTTGAGATCTACCTGTGGCACTGACGTCACTGGGCTCAATTCTAGATGAGACATCTTGGAATAAAAGGCAGACACCCCTTAAGGTGGGTTCCCCCCGATGGTCAAAGATGGCAACAGACCCGATCAGACAGGAGACACATGATTTCTGAAGCTAAAAATGGCTCTATTTTAGCTGCCTCCTGCCTCTGCTTCAATATGCCAATAGGGATAGTGCATTTCCCTGATTTTTTAAATGTTGGCCTGAATGGATATTGGCTGCTTGTTTCAGTTCACGCGGTCTGATCTCAGCATAGCCTCTCACCCAAACACAGACCCAGTTCCTGTCATAGCAAGTGCCTGTCTCAAAGCTTAGGGGCAGAGCTGTTTAATGACAGTCATGTGGACCTTATTTCAAATAGTTAATGTGATTTTTAAACCAGAAGCAGAACAGTGAGCGTTCACTCAAAAGCTGTCCCTCCTTTCCTCGCCCCTCTCTTCACTGCCTCCCTCTTTACTGCCCCTCTTTTCACTGCCCATCTCTTCGCTGCCCAGCTTTCCTCTGCTTCCCAGACACCTTCTGCTTTTAATCCCTGGCTGCATTCAATTAGCACTGTTTTTATTAACCTCGCTGTAGGAGGTGCAGTAAACTGCAGGCCTTCATTGGCTTCCTTAAAAGCTGTGGTATCAGGCACTGAAATGAGTAGGCAATAGAAGGCTCCAAAAGTGGAAGGCACCATCTAAATTGGTATGGGTGCAAGTATGTGCTATGTGCTGTTGGCTAAAAAGCTGGGGTTGGCTCCCGTGTCAGTCAAGTAGAATGCAGAAAATTACACCCGGTGCCACTGATTAAGAGAGGGCCCTTTCCTAAGCTGCTCTAGTATGGTGAATTATCTGTCCTTGTGCTGCTAAGGAGTAAAATCCACAAGCACCGGATTCTAGCGCCGTACATGGGTGGAGGTGAGCACCCACCTCTGCTTCTGTCACACATGTGCACACTGTCATGCAGACACATTCATGTGGATATGGACAACACAAATGCAGTCAGCCATGTACACACAGACACCACACATAAAAACATATGTGGGCTTACCACATATATGCCATTGTGTGTGTGTGTCACTGCCTGTTTGTATGTGTGCATTTATGAGCATATAGTTTCCTGCATTTGTCTTCTCTGTGCGCCAAACGTAGATTGCCCCTCCAGCTGAGAATGGGGAAAGCTACCCAACCTCATGGGAATTTTCATCACTAAGCTGGAAGAATCTGGACAGACCACCATCATTGGCGTGTTTTGTATTGGGGGTGTTCCACCGTAAAGTCCATTCCCTGTAGAGAGATAGCCCACCTGAACAGTTTTGGGCTCTGATCCCTCATCTGCATCAACAATCTGAGGGGGGCTGTGGTCGTCTGAACCCAGACGTGATTCCCAAACAAGTAAGGTCTTAGCTTCTTCAGTGCCTAGACCACAGCAAAAGCTTCTCTCTCAATTGCGCTTCACTTCTGTTCCCTGGGGAGTAACGTCCTGTTAATGAAGACTACAGGCTGGTCTAGGCCCTCTTTGTATAGTTGTGCTAGAACTACTCCCACACCAGGCTCGGAAGCATCTGTCTGCACAACAAATTCCTTGGAGAAGTTGGGTGCCTTCAGTCCAGATCACTTTTTTGGGCTGCTTCTTGAAAGTCAGCTCTGTCAAGGGGGCATCAATGGTGCCATAGCCCTTGACAAATCTCCTGTAATAACCGGTGAGACCTAAAAAGGCTCTCACCTCTGCCTTGGTCTTGGTGGGGTTCCCAAGCTGGAAAGGTGTCAATCTTGGGTTGTAGGGGTGCCACTTGGCCACTCCCCACCTGGTGGCCCAACTATACCACCGAACCCTGCCCTATCTGGCACTTACTGGCTTAATAGTGAGGCTTGCCTTCTGCACGGCCTTCAACACTTCTCAGAGGTGATGCAAGTGATCCTCTCAGCTGGAGCTGAATACTGCAATTTCATCCAGGTAGCCTGGTTGACCAACCTCTGAAAGGGGGCAAGGGTGTTTTTCAACCCATAGGGCATGACCCAGAACTGGTAGTGCCCCTCTGGCTCTGAAAATGCTGACCTCTCTTTGGCCTTATGAGTCAAGGCAATCTGCCAGTACCCAGAAGTTAAGTCAAACATATTGAGGAACATGGCAGTTCCCGGCCACTCTATGAGCTCATCAGCTCTGAGAATGGGGTGCGCGTCAGTCTTAGTGACGTCGTTGTGTCCACGGCAGGCCACAGTGATCCTGAGTTCAGTGGGCACCTGGGGCAGCAGCCTCTGTGACCAAGACTACTGAGCTGGCCCAAGGACTGCTGGAGAACTCTAGCACCCCTAATGCTAGCATCTTGGAGACCTCTTCCTTGATGCTGTCTTTGACCTTGTCAGTCACCCAGTAGATTTTATGTTTCACATTTGGACTGTCCACATTGTGGGTGCACAAATTGGTGACTCCTGGGGTCAAGCAAAACAGAGAGGCAAACTGCCCCAGCAACTGGTGACAGTCCATTGGCTGTTCCAGAGTCAGTGTTGGGGAGAGGTTCACACCCTTCACAAACCCATCCTTCTCTTTGACAGACAGAAGGTCAGGAAGAGTTTCACTCTCCTTCTCCATTCCATCATCTGTGGCCAAGAGCATGGTTAGTTCAGACCTCTCTAAATGTGGTTTGAGGTGGTTCACATGTAGGACCCTCAAAGGGTTCTTTGGAGTCTGCAAGTTCACCAAGCACTCTTGTGCTCCACCACCTCAAAAGGCCCCGTCCACTTGTCCTGTAGTGCACAAGGCTCCACTTGGGCCATGAAACACACTTTCTGGCCAGGCTGGAACTCAACTACAGTGGCATTCTGGTCATACCATTGCTTTATATTCTCCTGGCTTGTTTCCATGTTTGCCTGAGCAAGATTCTTGAAGCGCACATTCTGGTTTCTGAAGGCCAGCGCCTAGCTAAATAATTCCTGGGTGGTCTACTGGGAGCTTTCACCCAGCCTTCTTTCACCAGGCTAGGAGGCCCTCTCACAGGGTACCCGTACAACAGCTCAAAGAGGCTAAAACCAAGTCCCTTTTGCGTACCTTCTTGTAGGCAAAGAGAAGACATGGCAAGAGGACATCCCACTTACACCTCATGAAGTCTGACAGACCCATAATTATGCCTTTCAGGGTACGGTTGAACATTTTTAACCAACGCATTTCCTTGGGGGTGGTAAGGACTGGTGAACTTGTAGGTCACTCCACACTCCTTCCACAGAGACTTCTTATATGTGGATATGAAGTTGGTACCCTGTTGGATATCATCTCCTTGGGGAACCCCATGTGGGAAAAGATTCCCATCAATGTCCAGCCCACCACAGGTGCCGTCATTGACCTCAGAGGGATAGCCTCTGGGTACAGGGTGGCATGGACCAATAAGACCAAGATGTACCTGTTGCCCATGGCTGTCTTGGGGTCCAAAGGCCCGACAATGTTGATCCCCACCTGCTTAAAAGTGGTACTCACGGTGGGGAATGGTTTGAGAGGAGCCTTGCATCTCCCCCCACTCTTGCCACTTACCTGGCAAGTCTGGCCAGACCTACAATATACATCAGAGTGTCTTCACATTTGGGGCCAGTAAAAGCGGGTGACAATTCTCTCAAATATTGTTTCCTGCCCAAATGTCCTGCCAAAGGCACATCAAGAGCCAGACCCAGTAGGAAGATTATGAAGTGCTCAGGTACTACCAGCACAAGGGCTTCCCCAGGCTCAGCAATCTTAGTTTCACTATACAGGAGATCATTCTCCCAGTAGATCCAAGGTGATCCAGACTCCTTGCCAGCTGCCTGGTCTGCAGCCTGCCACCGCAGACCCTCAAGAGAAGGGCAGCTCTTCTGCACCTAGCAGAACTCCACCCTGGTGGGACCCTCTTCTTGCTGCCAATGCGTCAGCTCAGGCACATTCCCCAGTCCACTGTTCCCCTGTAGACTCCGGGCGTCCCCCTCAGGTTCAGCCTCCTCCTGGACAGTCAGAACTTCTGGGGTAGGTTTCCTGTGCCCCCCTAGGCTTCCCTGCAGAGATCCAAGGCTTCTTCTCACCTGGGCCGGGAATCCTTATCCTGGGAACTAGGTTGAGGCCCTTTAGAGAACTCCCCCTGTTTTCTCTTGCCTACCCACTTCTTCTGATGGGGACCCTGCCCACCCTTGACAGGGTCTCCCCCATACCTCTTGTGGACCCTGGTATGCTCCCAGTGGACTGTATTCTGGGCAAGCTTCCTGGTGTCAGTCAACTTGCTGTCAATCAGGTATGGGTGCAGCTCTGGAAAACAAAGACTATACAAGTGCAATCAAATTATACAGCCCCTCATAATCTGTTACCTTGCTGCCCTTCTCCCGTCCATCCAGTGCTCTGCAAAAAACATCAACACATTCTAACCAAGTTTGGGAATCCAATGTCTTGTAGGATCTAAACTTTTCCTTGAACTGCTTTGGGGTGAGACCATACCTGGTGAGTAGGGCGTCCTTCATGGTAGAGTAGTTGAGCCCCTGGGGATCCCTTAAGGCTGTAAAGGTATCCCTACCCTCTACCTCAACATTCTTCCATAGGTCTGCCCCCAGTGTACCTCAGGGACCCCATTCATGTGGAGAGCTGGCTCATACCCCTTGAACCACAAGTGTATGTCATCCTCCCTCTTATAAACCTTCACTAAATCTTTGGGAATGTGCACCCTCCTCTAAGACTGCACTGGAAGCATGCTGCCACCACTTGTGCTAGGTTCAGCCTGCTTGGCCTTGAGGTCCGGCTCCCTCACACTCAACTCATGAGCCAAAAGCAAATTATTTTCCTTCAGGGCAAGGGCCTTTCTTGTTGCTCCATTTCCAATTTTTTGTTTTCTGCCTCCAACCTGAGCTTCTCAGGCTCTAAATTATGCCTTCTCTCAGCTTGTCTGTCCCTCAGTTCCTCTGGGGTCTTGCCCTTGGAAGAAACAGTGCTGTCTGCCCTGGAGGATGCTCTTCCCCTAGGCAGGCCCTGGTTATCCACCATGTCACCATGTATACTTTGCTCCTCTTCAGCCACAACAACATTCTCCTCCTCTGTGGGCCCATTAGCCTCCTTTGCTGCCAACCAGGTCCTCA
The DNA here is from genome assembly GCF_031143425.1 of Pleurodeles waltl. Lineage (NCBI taxonomy): Eukaryota > Metazoa > Chordata > Amphibia > Caudata > Salamandridae > Pleurodeles > Pleurodeles waltl. The sequence goes on along the minus strand of NC_090441.1, from coordinate 150,147,023 downwards.
GCACCTTTTGCAGCCCCTCCTTTTTTATTGAGGCCATTAACAGGACAATTGAATTTCTTGAAGAACTTCTTGAGCTGAGGCACCGTATAGGCTTCCAACCGATCCCGCTCAAACACTACTTCGGCAACAACTGCTGATAGCTACATAGATTGAAATGTGGTTGTAGATGCAATTCAAAAATGTGCAAAGCTTCAGGAAGGCAGATACAAAACCCAAAGGGAAAAACAGTATGTGGTCACGTAATGGTCTGCACTATGGGATTAGTATAGACCAATCACTGTATGTCAAGTACAAATCCAAGTACTATCCCACCACTGCCACCAATGTTAGAAATGGGGACCCTAGATGGCGGTCAGTTTGCACCCTCTGCAAGTAGGAACCCACACTCTAGTAAGGGTAAGGGAGTCAGACTCCTAAGATAACCCCTGCTCACCCCCTTGGTAACCTGGCACAAGCTGTCAGGCTTATCTCTGAGGCAATGTGTAAAATATTTGTATACACATACACATACACACACACACACACACACACACACACAGTAACACAGTGACAACACCACAAAAGTACTCAACACCAGTTTAGAAAAATAGCCAATATTTATATAAGTAAAACAAGACCAAAACAACAAAATTCCAACATACACAAATAAAGATATCACTTTTAAAAGATAAAAAAGAATCTTAATTCATAGAAATCAATGGTTGCATTGTTTTAGCACAAAGTACCTGGTATGCATCAAAACGAAATCAGCAGGAGAGGTGATGCATCAGAAAAGCAAATGATGCGTTGATGCCTTACTCACAAGTGAGGAGGTGCGTCAATTCTTTCCCCACAGGAGAATGTTGATTTCCAGCCACGCAGCCTCGGTTCCTTGCGGCAGAGGCAGATGAAGCCTTTGATGTCCCTGAGACTTCACAATAGGAGACAAGCCCATTCCAAGCCCTTGAAGAAACTTCACAAGCAGGATACACAGCAAAGTCTAGTCTTTGTCCTCTCCAAAGCAGAAGCAGCAACTGCAGACCAACACAACAAAGCACACACAGCAAAGGAGCAGTACTCCTCACAGCTCTTCAGCTCTTCTCCTAGACCGAATCTCCACTTGATCCAGAAGTGTTCTAAAATTCTGGTGTATTGTGTCCAATACTTATATTCATTTCTGCCTTTGAAGTAGGAACACTTCAAGGGAAAGTCTTTGTGGTGCATAAGACCCCACCTTTCCTGCCCTGGTCCCAGACAAACTCTAGGGGGTTGGAGACTGCATTGTGTAAGGACAGACACATCCTTATTCTGGTGCAAGTGTCAGCTCCTCCCACCACTCTAGTCCAGGAAAACCCAGGATATAGAGGACACACCTCAGCTCCCTTTGTGTGACCGTCTACAGTGAATTCACAAACAGCCCAGCTGTCTGTCTGACCCAGACGTGTATTCAGCAGCCAAGCAGAGGTACAGAATGGTTTAGCAAGAAAATGCCCACCCTCTAAAAATTGTGTTTTCAAACTTACAATCTAAAAACCAACCTTACAAAATAATGTATTTTTAAATTGTGAGTTCAGAGACCCCAAATTCCACATCTCCGTCTGCTCCCAATGGGAAACTGCACTTAAAAAGATATTTCAAGGCAATCCCTATTTTATCCTATGGGAGAGATATGCCTTGCAATAGTGAAAAACGAATTTAGCAGTATTTCACTATCAGCACATTTTAAACACACCAGTATATGTCCTTCCTTTCAAATACACTGCACACTGCCCATGTGGCTGCCTTGGCCCTACCTTAAGGGAGGACTTACATGTAGTAAAAGGAAGGTTTGGGCTTGACAAGTGTGTACACTTGCCAGGTCGAACTGGCAGTACAAAACTGTACACACAGACACTGCATTGGAGGGCCTGAGACATGTTTACAGGGCTGCTCATGTGGGTGGCACAATGAGTGCTGCAGGCCCACTGTGCAAAGGTAGCCTCTTTCTAGCATTGTTACTCCCACTTCTGGCCTGTTTGTGAGTGTATGTCAGTGTGTTTTTACTGTCCCACTGGGATCCTGCAAGCCAGGGCCCCAGTGCTCATAGTGAAAACCCTATTTGTCAGTGTGTTTTGCCTGTCTCACTGGGATCCTGCTAGCCAGGAACCCAGTGACCATAGTTTGTGGCCTATGTGTGTGTTGTCTGTAGTGCTTACTGTGTCACTGAGGTTCTGCTAATCAGAACCTCAGTGCTTATGCTCTCTCTTTGACTTTAAATTTGTCACTATAGGCTAGTGACTACATTTATCAATTTCAATTGGCATACTGGAACACCCTTATATTTCCCTAGTATATGGTACGTAGGTACCCAGGGTATTGGGGTTCCAGGAGATCCATATGGGCTGCAGCATTTCTTTTGACACCCATAGGGAGCTCAGACAAACCTTTACACAGGACTGCCACTGCAGCCTGAGTGAAATAACGCACACGTTATTTCACTGCCATTTTCACTGCACTTAAGTAACTTATAAGTCACCTATATGTCTAACCTTCACTTGCTGAAGGTTAGGTGCAAAGTTACTAAGTGTGAGGGCACCCTTGCACTAGCACAGGTGCCCCCACATAGTTCAGGGCCATTTCCCAGGACTTTGTGAGTTCAGGGACACCATTACACATGTGCACTACATATAGGTCAATATCTATATGTAGCTTCACAATGGTAACTCCGAATGCGGCCATGTAACATGTCTAAGATCATGGAATTGCCCCCCCATGCCACATCTGGTATTGGGGAGCCAATTCCATGCATCCCCGGGGCTCTGCTATGGACCCCGGGTACTGCCAAACCAGCTCTCTGGGGTTTTCTCTGCAGCTACCGCTGCTGCCACCCCACAGACACGGTTCTGCCCGCCTAGGGTCTGGGCAGCCCAGTCCCAGGAAGGCAGAACAAAGCATTTCCTCTGAAAACAGGATGTTACACCCTCTCTCTTTGGAAATAGGTGTTAAAGGCTGGGGAGGGGTAGCCTCTCCCAGTCTCTGGAAATGCTTTGAAGGGCACAGATGGTGCCCTCCTTGCATAAGCCAGTCTACACCGGTTTAGGGAACCCCCAGTCCCTTCTCTGGCGTGGAACTGGACAAAGGAAAGGGGATTGACAAACTCCCCTGTCCATCACCACCCCAGGGGTGGTGCCCAGAGCTCCTCCAGTGTGCCTCAGACCTCTGCCATCTTGTTTCTAGAGGTGTGAGGGCACTCTGGAGGCCTCTGAGTGGCCAGTGACAGCAGGTGACGTCTGAGACCCCTCCTGATTGGTGCTTACCTGACTTGGTGGCCAATCCTCCTCTGAGGGCTATTTAGGGTATCTCCGGTGGGCTTTTCCTCAGATAGCGACTTGCAAGAATCCAGCAGGACTCCTCTGCACTTCTCTCTTCGACTTCTGCCAAGGATCGACTGTTGACTGCTCCAGGACGCCTGCAAAACTGGCAGAAGACTACCAGCGACATTGTAGCGCCTAATCCTGCCGGCTTTCTCAACTGTTTCCTGGTGGTGCATGCTCTGGGGGCTGCCTGCCTTCCCCCTGCACTGGAGGCCACGAAGAAATCTCCTGTGGGTCGACGGAATCTTCCCCCTGCTCTAGCAGACACCAAACTTCAGCTTCACCGGTACTCTGGGACCCCTCTCATCCTGACGAGCGTGGCTCCTGGAACACAGGTGGTGGACCCAAGTGACCCAGACTGTCCAGTGGTCCAACTGTCCAAATTTGGAGGAGGTAAGTCCTTGCCTCCCCTCTCCAGACAGTAATCCTGTGTACTGCGTGTTCTGCAGCTACAAGGGCTTCTGTGCACATTTCCAAGAAATCCTGCATGCACAGTCGAGCCTAGGTCCCCAGTAGTCTGTCCTGCGATGCTCAGCTCCCTGAGTTGATCTCCAGTGTCTTGAGACCTCCTTTTGCAGTGTTAAGACGACCTCTGTGTTCAGTCTTCTTGAACCCGTGTTCAAGGACTTTTGTGGGTGCTTCCTGCTTGTGCACGGGCTCTCTACGTACCTGAGGGCCCCCTCTGTCTCCTCTCCCAAGTGGCGACATCCTGGTCCTTCCTGGGCCCCAGACAGCACCATTTTTCTTCAACCACGACTCTTGCAGCTAGTAAGGCTTGTTTGCGGTATTTGGCCAAGGAAGCAACTCTACATCCTCCAGCACACCGTGGGACATCTTCTGCACAAAGAAGAAGTTCCTAGCACCTTTCGTTATTGCAGAATCTTCAGCTTCTTCCATCTGGAGCAGCCATTTTGCAACTTCCTGCCCACCCCGGACACTTTTGCGACTCTTGGACTTGGTCCCCTTCCTTTGCAGGTCCTCAGGTCCAGGAATCCATCTACAGTGCTTTGCAGTCTGTTGTGGTCTTTGCAAAATCCCTTATCACAACTTTAGTGTGTTTCTGGGGAAATAGTAGTACTTTACTCCTACTTTCCAGGGCCTTGGGGTGGGGTATCTTGGATACCCTTAGTGTTTCTTACACTCCTATCGACTCTCTACACATTACACTAGCCTAGGGGTCCATTCGTGGTTCGCCTTCCACTTTCTTAGTATATGGTTTGTGTTGCCCCTAGGCCTATTTCATCCTATTGTACAGTATTCTACAGTGTTTGCACTACTTTCTGACTGTTTTACTTACCTGATTTGGTCTGTTGTGTATATTTTGTGTATTTTACTTACCTCCTAAGTGAGTATATCCTCTGAGATATTTTTGGCACATTGTCACTACAATAAAGTACCTTTATTTTTTAGTAACCCTGAGTATTGTCTTTCTTATGATACAGTACCTATATGATATAAGTGGTATTGCATGAGCTTTGCATGTCTCCTAGTTCAGCCTTGGCTGCTCTGCTGTAGCTACCTCTACCAGCCTAAGCTGCTAGAACACTACTACTCTACTAACAAGGGATAACTGGACCTGGCACAAGGTGTAAGTACCATTGGTACACACTATAAGCCAGGCCAGCCTCCTACACCCACTAGTAGCATTTGGTTTACAGGCCCTCAACACACATAGTGGACTTTACTAGGGACTTACTAGTAAATCAAAAATGCTAATCGTGGATAACCAATCATAATCATAAATTATACAGGGAGCATTTGCACTTTACCACTAATCAGCAGTGGTAAAGTGTCCAGAGTACCAAAACCAGCAAAAACAAGATCTATCACAGTCAAAAATGCAGGAAGCAGAGGCAAAAAGACAGGGGGGACCACTTAATGCATGTTAGGGGGCTGATACAATTTTCATCATATTAAAACCCAATTGGGTCCCCAGAATATGATTCACCCATTGTCAGGCATCTCCTCCAACACGTATGCTTCCGAACCACTGTCTGCACAGATCTTTTATCCTTTACTTTACTGTTGGTGATTACATATCTTCTATTAATTGTAAGAAATGTTGGTAACATTTGATTTTTCGTATTTTTTAGATGATGTATATATAGAACATTTATTTTTCTATACTTCTTATATTATTATTTGTGTCACTTGGATTAACAATAGGCAAGCCTACTGGCTTTATTGGGGGTCAGAATACCAACATACATAAAGCAGACCTATTGTCAAAAAGTCACCACAATATTTTACCAACAACCATAATCCAATGTATTCCTTACTAATACACATATGGGAATGCTGAATAATAATAACTGTCAACAAATATTTGGAATAAAGTACTTTTGAGTGTTTGGGTCTTTCTTTCACGCGTTTCAGGCCACATAATGCAGTCATGGAACCAAACACAAGGGTTCCCTTCACTCCCGCTGAAGAACATACAGCTCCATCTCAAAGTGCTGTAAAAAAACATACAGTAAGCTCTCCTGGGCTTATGCATTCACTGACCCAGGAGACTTACTGTAACTGGCACATTTTCAGTATATTTTTACTATGAATGACCCCTAGTTAGGCAAAGTAGCTTAGTGGCAGAATTTTGGGAATTTTGCATTAGAAGCCTAATGAGACATTCTGTAAATTACATGAGTTACACAGGCGTAACTTACATTTCACCCAGACTTGTAAATTAGGTGAAACAGTGTAATCACTGGAGAACTTCATGTTTGGAAATTACTGTTTTAGGGAATAGTGTATGAATTTAAGAAATTGGAGAGATGTTTTTCGTCAAGTGAACCTCGATTTTTAAAAAAGTGGCATAATATGCATAATGTAATAAAGTCCAAAGATACTAGGTAAATCTGGCATATGAATAACAGTGGATATGGCTTGAGGTCACCCATGCTTGATTGTAGTAAAAAAGGATATTGAACACATATTTTTGATGGGCCCAATCGGATTAAAATAACGCCTCCTATGGCGACTGACAAAGAATTTCTGAACTTTATTTCAGAAGAGAATATAATTGTGGTCTTGAAAATAATGAATTTATCACACACCACTGGCATAATATAATGAGGACTGTAGTGTTAGCCGTGCATCCAATATTATGTCCTTCCTTTAAAGATGTGTTAAGTTGTGGTCATATTCCCCAGTCCAGGAGGGGAGTGGTTATAAAACCTATAAAAAAGGGTTGTGTACCTCTCCTTATTGTTATAGGTTCATATAAAAAGATGTGCTGTAAATAAAAGCTTTATGATGGAAGATTGCCTGGTGATTACACAGCAGTACAAGGGTTATTATGCTGCTTTGTGGACTTGAAGGCAGCATCTTAACAAGAGCACTCTGTGGATCAGCCTCAGACAACGTAAAATCCTAAATTGATTGCTGTTCATCATCCAAATCCTACACCAGGAACATTGGGCTCATTGAAGACATTCAATTTAGAAAGATTGTCAAAGAAAATCATTTTAAAACTTTAGCACCAGTTATGTTTATCTCTGGTTGTGGTAGACTTACCCTCTACTGTAAGTGTGACCAATTTGTAATCAAGTAAATTGGGAGGTGATAAAATTGGTTATCTTTAATAGTCTGATTACTTGACGTTGTTGGATGTAGTGCCATTTTGGCCGACAGGGAAAGACTGATGTGCTGTATAGCTACAAAAGGAAAATTAAATTAATCATTAATATCAAGAAAACAGTCTTCCCTTTGGCAACAAATAACCTATTCATTTTCTGGATGGCAGTAGGGCCACAGAGAGGGGTTGACAGCAACTCCAATGGTTTTCTAAATTAATAAGTTAGGATCTGCATTTTCATAATACTAGAATAAAAAAATTGCCTGTCGTATCCATGTTAAAGAAATTCAATCAGCAGAAGACGGGACACAGCCTATTACCCTGTTTGAAAGCTTTAGAGGTTAACATTTTACCAATCAGGTTGTATGGACGTGAAGTTATGATTTAATGTAGGACTACTATGTGTATGTAGAAATAATCAGAATTTTGAAGTCTTCTATGTTTCATGTGGTGAGAGCGTGATTGACCATATGCAATTGGGGATTTTTGGTGTTAAAGCACCTGATAAAAAAAAATTGTTGTGTTAAATGTTTGGAGGGTTATAATTTACCAAACTGTATCTATTCACATATTATTAGGTAGCAAAAGAAAATGAGCTCAGGGTATAGGAATGCAACATAATTGAGTGATTTGGTTAGTATGCCTTCTGATTATTCCCTATCCTGAAGAAAGAAATTGATTTTAAGTGTTAACATAGAGAGATATTAGTTTAGTTTAGCTTAGTTTAGTTTAAAGGATTTATATAGCGCATGGCTACCCGAAGGCATCCCAGCGCTGATGAAGGATCACTAGGCAATATGAACAGGACTTTATGGAGAACAGTACAGTTTTCAGTTTTCTACGGAAGGAAAGTTCAGACATATCATGGCGAAGCTCTAGTGGGAGGGAGTTCCAGATATTAAGTGCTCTACAGGCAAAGGATCTGCCTCCCTATCAGGGTTTCTTAGCACGTAAAGACTTGATTAGAGAAGCTGATGAAGATCTGAGTGTTCTCTGAGGGGTTTAAGGTGTAATCATTCGTCTGAGAAAAAACGGACCCTTATTTCGAAGGGCTTGGTGCACAAAACACATAGCTTTAAAGATGATGCGCTGTTCAACAGAAAGCCAATGAAGAGAAGCCAAAGCTGGGGTGTCCGTAAGTATGACGAGCAGCAGCATTCTGCACCACTTGAAGTCTCTTTAGGACATAAGAGGGGGAGCTCAGGAGCAACACATACCCATAGTCAAGACGTGATAGTATCAGGGTCTGGATAAGGAGTCTTTTGGCTGAGAATGGAAGAAGCTTAAAGATTTCCCTGAGAATTCTTGGAAGAGCAAAGCAGATACCAGCAAGTTTCTTGGAATGACATTCCATTGTAAGGTGTGAGTCTCACCAGAAACCCAGACTCTTTATAGTTTCTTTTGGCGGGGAAAGTTCTTTAAACCAATCCGCAACTAGAGGAGGAGACTTAAGTAAGGAAGGATTCCCAACCATCATAACTTCTGTTTTCCCATCATTGAGCTTGAGTTTACTATCTGCGATCCATCTGACAACATCTAAAAGACAAGAAGATAAAGTGGCCTGTTCTAGGTTAGCCTTAGTAGAAAAGGAGAAGACCAGCTAAGTATCATCCGCATAGGATACCAAGGACAGTCCATATGGTTCAATGATTCTTGCCAAAGGGGACATGTAGATGTTAAAAAGAGTAGGGCTCAAAGAGGAGCCATGCAGCACCCCACAACTGAGGGGCAAATGGTTGGAGAAAAAAGATCGGTCTAGAACTTGAAAGGTCCTATCCTTCAAGAAGGCGGAGAGCCACTCTAAAGAGATCCCTACAAATCCCATCTGAGATATTTTGGGGGTCATTCTGACCTTGGCGGTCCATGACCGCCATGGCGGAGGGCGGCGGAAGCACCGCCAACAGGCTGGCGGTGCTTCCTTGTCGATTCTGACCGCGGCGGTAAAGCCGCGGTCAGAAAAGGGGAGCCGGCGGTTTCCCACCGGTTTCCCGCTGGCCCAGGGAATCCGCCATGGCGGCTCTGCTTGCAGCACCGCCATGGGGATTCCTTCCCGCCAGCCTGTTTCTGGCGGTGTCCACCGCCAGAACCAGGATGGCGGGAACAGGTGCCGTGGGGCCCCTGGGGGCCCCTGCACTGCCCATGCCACTGGCATGGGCAGTGCAGGGGCCCCCTAACAGGGCCCCACAAAGATTTTCACTGTCTGCTGTGCAGACAGTGAAAATCGCGACGGGTGCCACTGCACCCGTCGCACCCCTTCAACTCCGCCGGCTCCATTCCGAACCGGCTTCATTGTTGAAGGGGCTGTCCCGCTGGGCCGGCCGGCGGTCTTCTGGCGGTCGCCCGCCGGGCCAGCGGGAAAGCCGGAATGGCCGCCGCGGTCTTTTGACCGCAGAGCGGTCTTTCGGCGGGAACCGCTTGGCGGGCGGCGACCGCCGACCGCCGCGGTCAGAATGACCGCCTATATTCCTCGAGAAAGCCTGTGACTTGTTTACTGACATGTTTTCAATAATTTTCGATTCTATCGGAAGAAGAGCATTTCCTCTGTAATTACTCAGTAAAGTCAGGTTGAGTCTAGGCTTTTTTAGTAGACTTTGTGGAAGCTGACCAGATGTAAGAGAGCTAATAAGAACCTTGGTTAGGGCAGGCACTGTGACGTCCGAGCCTAAGACTAATATAGACATTGGAGCAGGATCAAGGGGACAGCGTGATTTTATAGTACCTAAATGGTTAACTACTAGCTCCTCTGTCAGGGGCTGGAACACTGAGAAGGTGACTCTCGGAGGGTCTTGGAGTATCATTCTGGCCTCTTGAGAAGACTTGGGCAGAAAAGTTTGTTGGATATCAAGAATTTTCTCTTGAAAGAAACCTGCTAGATTGTTACTATGCTCCAAAGAGGCTTGAGTTTAAATGCATGGAGAGGGGTCTTGGGTCAGTTCTTTCAAACTTGAAAAGATCTCTCTAGGGGAATTCGAAGATTGTTCTATTCTAGAGGCATCGAACGTTCCCTGTACAGCTTTAGTTCCACATGATAGGATCTAATCGCTCTTCTATGTTCGCGTATGGAGTCGTCATCATAGGTTTTCCTCCATTTCCTTTCTAGCTGCTTGCATTCCTTTTTTAACTGCCATATCTTAATTATTATTTGATTGAATGTGACTGTTTTATGTGAATCATCTGTGGCTCGTATTAAATATTTTTATGGAAACAGTGGTATTGGTGTCTTCTGTTGTTATCTCCATTAATTCCTTTGTGCTCAGATGTGTATTTTCATCTTTATATAGTGATTAGCTCTTAATCCTGCCTGGAAAGCAATTGATTTTATGAAATTGCTAAAATGATGACAGATGTTGTTTGTGATTTGAAAAATAAATATTTCTAAAGTTGTAGTTCTGTTCTTCTTTGTATTTCTCTATATCTATTTTTTTTTAAGTATTTATTAAGCATAAGGTGAGAGCACAAGATAACTCGCTTCATCACAGGATCTGTTACTGTTCATGGAAGGATGCATGTCACCCGCTCAGGATGGAATGCTTAATCAGATGGTCCGCTTCTCTCCTTGAAAGGATGTATCTCGCTCACCCACGACAGCATGTTACATCTTAGGGTACGCTCCTCACCATAAACAAATGAATGGGTCCATGGTGAGCTCCACAAGAGCTCTTTTGCTGTTCTTGAATGTTTGTTTTGGGCCTAAACACAAACTCATTCATCCATGTGTTCATTATGCCATAGGCCCGTCAATTATATTGTGTCATGAGAGGTTAAACTGCTTTTGATTCGTACCTTCCTTCCCTAACCCTTAAAGCAGGAGTGTTTGATATGGTCTTTTGTATCTCACAAGAGTCAGTGTGTTTGTATCTCAAGTTCTTCCTCAAAGTTCAAGTGCATTCATCAGTACTGCTCTACCCCCATAATAAGGTGGTATGTGCTGTGTGAGAAACATAAACAACATACTTTTTGCTAGGATAAATGTGAAGTAGAGGAACATCTCCCAGATAAATAAAGTAATGTCTGCAATTTGAATGAAATGACAGTGACACAAGTTATTAATACAGCATCGACTCATCAGATGTTAGTCTGATGGCAACCAAATGCCACAGTTTATCAAGTCTTTGGTTTTCATTCACGCAGTTTACTCACAAGCTGTTACAACCAAGACAGGAGGCGGTGTACTGCTCCATCACTGCCCTTACTTGGTGGGTGAAATAGAGCCTGCGCTGTGTAAAGAGTACCGAAATGGCTGTTCAGAGCGAAAATAATATGTATGAATGAAAACAAAGCCTTATTATCTGATCCAGGTATTTTCATTCACAGTTTTAAGAAACTGAGGTCCCAGATATCATTCTCTAGAAGGAGATCTGCTTGACTCAATTTTCAATTGCTTTCTGATGTTATAGGCCTTCTCTGCTCTAGACAACCAATGCCTTAAACACTGCCAAGTGACACAGCACTCACCTAAAGCTCACCATTGCCAAGACAAAATTCCTATTATATGCTAACAGCATCAAGCAGCAACTTGGCCAAACCTCACTCAATGACGTAAACCTTGACGACTTACACCCAATACCAAGCCCTTGAATTCACCCTCAAAAACATATTGCCAATAAAACAAAGATGGCCTGGTACCAGCTCTCTCTGGCAAAGACATTCAAACTTTTCCTCCCATGAATGTTTTAAGAACAGTTGTACTAATAGACTCACCATGCTAGCCCAGAATATCTTCAAAGACAGCTGTGTAATTTGCAAATTTGTCAAGACTAGTACCCTTGCTTATCTGGCTGAGACGGTCACCATCTCTTCTGGCTCTCGGCATACCCATGGCCAGTACACCATTAACTGGAAGCAAAGTTGTTTACAAAAGAAAAAATGAATAAAAAGCTCCTCTCCATTTATGCACCTAAGACCTTGGAACAACATCTTAGATCATTCAGGACTGTCCCAACCCTGCTTGAAGTTAGGAAAGACTTGAAGACATACCTCTTTAAAGAACACTACATCACAATAGAGTAACAGGCCGCTTCTGCACCCAGGACCCAGCAACCACTTCCTTTGACCTTATACAACCATATCCTACCGTTGCGTTATGTTCATGCTAGACAATACACACATAGAGAAGTGAGGGTGAGAAATGTTAGCAACAAAGATTTGTTCACTACAATAAATAGCAGGATTTTCAGTGTAATGATGTTCAGTTTGTAAACTCTCCCAAAGTAATTCCTGAATCCTATATTACAATTTAGTCCTGCGATCTAGTGCTGTAGCTGGGCCATGTCCTGCCAGGACGTGGAAGTGACGATGCACAAAAATCAACAAATACATCAGGGCCGGATGGAGCACTCTATTTCCACCACTTAACAGCTGAATTCAACAAAAAACCCTACAAACCTGCATTCCAAATGCTAGTTCTGCAACACTGGTGACAAGTGGTTATTCTTCCTCACTCTTGGGGCCTCACAAGGCCGTAGCGGCACACTGCACCACTGTAGCTTCATTTGTTTTACACTCAGTGTGCCAGGCCATATTTACAAGGCCACGTCAAGCCACCTTGTGTGTGTTTTTAGGGCCTTGTAAATATGGACCCCTTTCACATATAACACTGTACGAAAGGGGCTTTCCATGGGTGTTGTTTGGGGTGTTCCCTTGCAACACCATGGATCCCGAAGAAATCTGACACATTCCTAGTTTTACACGTCTGGGAATGCGTCAGATTCCTATGCCTCAGGGGTGACATAAGAGTGCTGTAATGGGTAGAAATATAATTTTTTCTCTCCATTTTTTCCTCTTTCTATGCGTGCTGCATTTTGCAAGAGTTTTTGTGCAGGAAGGTGTGCCTTCCTGCACAAAAACAATCATCCCCAGAACGCAGGCATCCTTGCACCAAAGTGCAAGGATGTCTGCGTTAGTGCTAGGCAGCAATTGGTGTGCCAGTGCACGGGGAAAGGACAGAAATGTGCAGTTTTTTGTATATACCGGGCATTTCTGCCCTTTCCCGGTAGAGCAGGGTAGAGCCACGCTTCTCATAAACGAGGCCCTTAGTGTTCCAGTTCCTAAAGCATTATTTCATTTCAACAGAATAATTAATATATTACCACTTTCTTGTAAACTTTCCTTGTCATGTGTTTTTATTGCTTTTGGCTCTGAATACAAGTGCTATATTAAATGTTAAATAATACATTGTCCTGATTGTGATTTAATTTTGTGCAGTGGGATCTCAATTATGAATTTGTCAAACGCAGGTTGCGATTTCACATTTATAAATTACATAGGCCATGCCTGAGATAAAAGATTTCCAAGCCACGCCCATTTTAGGGTCACACCATCATAGTCATTCCACTCAAAGCACTGCTACGATCAGATGTAGTATTATCGATAAGTTGATGTGTTTTCTGTTGCTAAAATATGTATTTCACTTTCCTCATTTTGTTTAAGGGACCCAAAGGTCACAACTTAGCATCACGCCCTGTGACCCTAGCAGTTCTGGCCTGTAAAAGCCAGCATGTGAGAAGTGTTTCCCTCAGGAAAACATGTGTGGTTTGCAAAATTATAATTTTGCAGTCATAACTCCAAATAAAAAAAATGATGTTGGACAGTTTTCCAGGGACACTATTGTGCTAAAACAAAATTAACTAAACATTTTGTCTTAAAAAATATACTTTTAGTGGTGAGAGTACTATGAACTTGAGGGAGCTGGGTGAAGGAGCTGTGGTGGGAAATGTGATATAGTGGAACATGCTTGCTCCTAATGTGGTGGATATGAAGCAAACTGTACTAATGCTTGCAAAAGAAAGTAAAAATCGGTTCGTCAAAAATATACTTTTAAGAGATTTTTTAGCTGCTTTAAAAAAAAGCATCAGCATAGTCAACATGTCTTGACTTCTTGTTTTGCCAATGCTTTTTAGCAATGCTGTTCAAAGTATTAAAAAGGTGTGTGGTACAGTAAGAAGAATAGGAAGCAACAGAAGAGCCGAGGAAACCACACGGAGAGTGGGGGGTGGTTAGGGGGAGTGAGTTTGTGAGGAACAGGAGGACAGGAGGATGATCCTTTTCCTACCTCGCAGCCACCGCCTGGAACGCCCTTCCTCTCCACATCAGACAAACCACTTCCCTCCTAAGCTTCACGAAGGAACTGAAGACATGGCTTTTCTAATAACCACCTCACCGGTATACACTACTCCTCCCGCTGCGTGAGGCCCTAACGGGTGAGTAGTTGCGCTTTACAAGCACTGATTGATTGATTGATTGACCTTGCTAAAGAGCAAGGAAACCCATGCACTCCCATACAGTATTTAAAGAAAAAGTAGTTTTCTGAATGAAAGTAGTGGAAGGATACTAGTCATCCAATTAAAAGATTGATAAAGTAGCTATGCTGTAGGGGAGGGGTCAAACACAAGAAGAGGAAGTCAAGGCATTAACAAGAGACTGACAAGAAGGCCACCCAGTAATAAGCAATGGGCGGATCCAAAGCGCACTCTCAACTATTTTTATTGTACACAATAGGTCTTTCAAGAGCAGACAGCTGAAGCTGTCTTCAGGTGAGACCTAAAAATGCAAATCTCATCAGGTTGAAGAATTTGTTCAGTTTAAAAAAATACTTTAAAAAGCACATCTAATTGTTCATGAGGAAAACAACTTTAGCTGATTTGAAGTAGTACAGGCTTGACTGGGGATGTATTCATTCAGATGCCTTTGGAGGCTGATTCTAGTGCACTGACAGGCAGGCTTCGCATCAGTTACCGCCGCAGGGGTGTGCGCCGGTCTGTTCCTGTTCCATTGGCAATTGAAGTTTGCTTCTGATTAGCATATGTTCCAGATTAAATGGCTGCTTGTAAACAGTTACAGGTGGCTTTGTGTTTATGTCCTTTCATTTTTCACCTCTGGGAAAGTCATTTGTAGTAAGTGATTACCAAGGGTACGTATTGTGTTGCTATAGTTTCTGTGCATTTTAAAAGGCTCTCCATATTTTATCGCCAGTGCACCCAGATATTCTTAGTGCTTAGTTTACACACTGTCCTTGCTGCTGAGATGCAGCATCAAGTGTAATGAACTGTTAGTTCCTCAATACCAATCTGTACATATGTGATGATTGTGGGATACTTTACTGAACATTACAGATTTATCTCTGCGGTTCTGCTGAAGTTCGGGTTTGTTTTGAGACAAACTGAATTTATTATAAAGATGATATAACCGAATTATGCTATTAAGAAATCTGAAACTGCAAAGTTTTGTGTTGCTGACAAACTGTGAGCTGTGTGGTGATTGCGAAGTGTGTTACTTTTGAATACGTTTTCCTGCAATAAAAAAATGCATATAAAATTTTACATAAAAAAAGACTTCAAATTACCTCAAACACTCTAGCAAAAGAAGCCTCTCTCAAATACACTCTTTGGTCTTTTTGTTCCGAGAACCCAATGACCCTTAAGTACAAAAAAATGTAAAAGTGCCCGCAAAGATTTGCACCTCCTGAACATACTGAAACATACTTTTATGGATTTTGTTTTTTGCACAACCATTCGAAGAGGTACACACGGAAAGCTACACCTGGCACAGGTTTCCATGCATATTGCCAGGAAAGTCATGTGACAATTTTCAAGGCTCCTACTCCTCTTGTGAGAAATTCTACAATTCCGCACAGGGCTGATGGAGCCTCCTGTGTAAATGTACTTTTTAGGGTTGAGCCTGCGTCACATGCGCTCGCGCATGCGTATCGCTAGCGAGACGCTTTAGGTATTAGAAAAGGGCTCGGAGCCCCGTCAACGTCACGTCAGTGTCTTTCATTGGCAAGTTGGCTTGCCTGATAGAATCCGCTTCTTTTGATTAGTGGAAGGCACGCATACGTCATGCCTTTTCCGGTGGTTAGCCCTCCTCGAGCGCAGCGACGAAGTACCGAAAACATGCGAGGCTCGCTGGGTTTGTGGACTACTTTTTCTCTGTTTTCGCAGCGTGATCTCGCTGGGCAGAAGTCGAGCTCTTCGCATACTATCGACCTTGTTACACAGTTAATTGCACTTTTGCCGGTTACTTTCATAATTGCACTTTTGCCGATAGGTATTATTACGTGTGAACTGTAGCAGCGCGATCGCGCTGTTTTTTTCTTTTTATACAAGAAAAATCCGGTTGGGAGTTTACAACTGTGAACAGCTGTAACTCCGACAAATGCGAGACCCTAGTGCATTGCAAATGCTTGTTTCTATTTGGGGAAATGTATTTCCTGTGAAGATTATCCCTTCCCCTACTCCCCTTCACTTCCCATTCTAGAGGGAAAGCTACGCAATCCCTTGTCTGTAATAAATCTCAGATCATTACCTGGGTGTGAAAGGGTCGGATTGGAAATTGGGAATTTAATGAACATTCATGTTTGTGGGTCTTTCCAAACTTCCAAGTCAAGTTTCCATGTTTTGGAATGCCACAGCCTCCACCTCCTGCAACATCCTGGATGTATGCAGTGACGGTATATAAGCTCGGACATCTTAAGGATTTTGGGTGCCCTGGGCCAAAAGTATTTTGTGGGCCCCTGTTTGGAACAGCATTGAATTTATGATCTAATTTTAGGTCTTTCATGCCCTCTTTGGCCAGTCACTGACATTTTGGTGAAGGATTAAGACCCGTCCCCCATTCCGATGAAGGATAATCTCCATTCCCCCAGTCCAGTAGAGTATAAACTTGCCTCCCACTTTCCAGTGGAGACTCCACTCCCACACTCCAATGGAGGATAAACACCTGATCCCTTTGTGCTGGAATAATTCCACTGACATTAAAAACTCCTCTCCCTCATACCAGTGGAAGAAGATAAACATGGTTCTTCCATTCCAGTGGAGGATAAGCTCAACTCACTCCATTTTGATGTAAATTTCTCACTACATTCCACTGGAAAATAAATGACAACAATTTGGATGAACAGCAAGCTCTGCGCTGGAAGGTTTGTAAAATAAAGTATTTTAAATGAATACAGTCCAGGGGCCGCAATGAGCATGTGTGCCCGCTTTGTACACTCTGGGCCACTTTGGTATTACAGAAGGTGCCACGGACGCTTGTGCAGCCCCTTCTGTAACACAGGTAGCGCTGGCAAACATGTAGCACCAACGCTATCTTTGGCGGGCGTTCCCTGATTTGCATGTGGGTGTGGCCCCATGCAAATGAGGGAATCACTTTGCCTTAGCACTAATGTCGTATTATGGATGTGGGCGCAGAGGCAAACCTGATGTGCACTACAAAAAGGTGGCACACTTTCAGCGTGCCTACTGAAGGCAGCCCTCTAGAGGGGAAAAAGTGGGCCCCATGAACCCCACTGACATCCCCATGCAGGAATGGGATCTCTCGCTCCTCTTCAAAATGCAAGTGGGATGCTCCCTGCACAGTGAAACATGGAGCAGCTTTGAAGCTGCTGTTCCATATTCCACTTGAATGTGCAGCCCCCAGGGCAGTATGACTTTGCGGCTGCCCCAGAAGGCAGCACATTCATCATAATAGGGTGCACTTTCACTGTTCACGCCAGGCGCACATGTTTTAAGGTGAGCAGTGGTGCAAACAGGGAAAGTGCACCTTTGCTTTAACTTGCCCTGTTGTCATCAAGCTCACCTGATCAAAGTGTATTATCGTGTATTATAAACTCTTTACGTCCTGTTCTTTAAATATGGACATGGCTCACATCTCCATGGACATTTCAAACTAATAGTCTCGTTTTAGCCTAATCTCTTCTTTTGACAAGTGATCATTGCTCTGGTAATTGCATATAATTTAAGGTATTTTAAGAGACGAGGCTGTCACTGGATGAGGGACCCTGGCTACTAATCAAGCACTTGTTCAATGCTGCCAGTCTGACCCGCGTCGCCCTAGAGGTGCCAGGAGTGTGCAGTGGCTTCCTGTACAAGCACAAGTTTGATACACATTTATCTGAGGAGTCGTAGGCACAAGGTTCTCTCACCTTGTTTTCCTCTCACACGGCTACACCTTGATGGAACTAATAGTGAAGTGTTCTCTTTGGCTCCCAGCCTGTGGCCTGGAGACCTGTGGTGGTCCACGAAGCCTCCTCAGGGGGTCCGCGACTGCTTAGGAAATTAAATAATATTAACAGTTTACGTCCCCAGCTTTTAGTAATGGCTCAGTGGGGAGTCCTCGGATTCCAATAATGAATCAGTGGGGGTCCCTGGGTTCAGGAAATGATAAACTGGGGATCCGGAAGTCAAAAGGTTGGGAACCGCTGCTTTAGAGCCTTATTTTGTTAGAAGAGGTCGAGTTTGTCAGTTGGTCCATTACTTACGAGCTGGAGTCTGTAATTTGTGGTGTAAACCTGGGTTTGTATTACAGAGCTAGTCGTGAGCAAGTGAATCTGAGGCTTACAAGACAATTATCTTCCTCAGTGTTACTGCCCAGTTAGTTTGTGTGTTTGTACTTAGTTTTAGCCCCACTAACATTAGTACTTTTGGGGTAATATCAAAAGTGAGGCAACTAGACGTATGCTACACACCAGGGGTGTGGCTTTTATACTCTGACAGCTTGTTCTGCAAAGCCATTAGCTGCACTGTCCAAAAATCATGACTATTAAATGCCTCACCAATCTTGATACTGCCTTTGTATGGACACCTGTCTACCACCTCCCGCAAAATCCCATAATGTGTTCTCCTCTGAAGTCCTTAATCATGCTCATTGTGGACATACTTTAGCACAGTAAATGCCTCTGCTTGACGACCTGGCCGTCTGAGGAAATGACCCCTCCAATTCCCTTGGACGTGAGTTTGACTTCAGTCAATTAATCAATAGACCAATTGTTACCAAAGAAGTAAGCCTTACATTTTTGTTGTTCATGATCTTAATTGTCCAAATCTCTTTTTCTGAATGCATTGTGAGGGCAGACCATATTTTCATCAACTTCCACTTGCACAATGAATAATGTTCAGTTTGATTACTCTGGCACAGTCCTCTCGCTGGCCAGAACTCTGCTCCTGATCCAACCAAACAACACTTCTCCAACTATGTCCCAAAATCAAACCTGCCACTAGCACAACATCTAAACAGGCATAATAAAGCATAAGGACCATTTCGTTTGACCATTTGGTTTCAACCTAAGAAACATAAGTCAGCCAAGGTCATAACCAATCAATAACAGACTCAAAACCTCAGTCTGCTAACCCAACATGAAGGAAGATGGGAAACATTTTGTCAGAAATCTCAACTGGCCTTGGACTGAAAGATGTGTAGGATCCATTACGTAGGATACAAAGAAAAAATATATAGAGAGAGCTAAAAACATCCTACTTCCAAACTGACAATTAAGATGCTAGAAGTACTTCGAATTAACTCTTTCTGATGTATAGATCCCAGGTAGCTCCCTTTATTCCATTATCCTCTGACTCCATCACACCAGCTGTGATGAATTAATTACCCTATTAAGGATACATATCTCTTATAGGGGTCTTCCTTTTTATAACATGTCTCCCAGAGACCTACTTTGCCCATTAGTGCGCGTATAGCTCCTGCACTAACTGAAGCAGATAAGCAAATATCCCACCCTTCCAAAAGTAGGCCACGTCTCCATCATAACTTTGTATCTCCAACGTTCTCAACCATTTCTGTCTTGAAATATCGACTGCAGACCTATCATGCTACCAAACTGTTGTAGCTAAAATACCAAAAACTAAAATATTGAGAAGGTAAGGGCATATAGATAAATAGAGATTTACTATTCTTAACTTCACATCTACTACCGTGACAGTATTGATCTAGCAGGGCATGGGATTTGCATGTTACAAAGCCTTCCTGCACTTTGTGAGTCCCAGATGTACGAGTGGATGGATATTTGTCTCAATTTGAGGCTTAATATCAACAGTTCAAGAACATAAATAACAGTGAAGTACATTCACCCTGTAAGAATGACGGAGAGTAGTAACTTTGCAAACCATAAAGGTTTAGTATACAGATTGGCTCTTTGAGCACTGACCCCCCCCCCCCCAGCGCCTTGAGACCCTTAATGGGTGAGTAGCGCGCTTTATAAATGCGAATGATTGATAGATTGGCAAATTTACTAACACAAATCAGTCAGATTAGTCACAAATCAACAATCAGCTGGTAACAACATGTTTCAGATTAATCCAAAGCAAGTCAGAACAGCAAGTTCAAAGGCAAGTTATCCAAGGGTTATTGTAGGCAAATAATGAAAAATTCAGATTCCCCGAGGGGAAACTCCCTATTGCTAAGCTAAAGTTTCAATTGACGTCAGGAATGTTTAAGCAATAGGTTTCGCCGTGAAGTATCTAAGGCAGAACCAAATAAAGGTTGAACTAAGCAAAGGAGAATAGATGCGCTTGAGAGTTTAAATCTGTCAGCAGCTATGAAGTAAGCGTAGGGTGTCAAGAGAGGCAGAGGGCATCTGAATTCAAGGGTGGAAAGGAGCAATCTGGCTGTTTCTATCTCAACTAAGTGAAATGAAAACAGAAGATTCAGCGATTTATAATATATTGCACAATTCTCAAGAGGCAGGAGCTAATCAAAATATAACACTTGATGATAAGCTGTTCACATTATTCTTCTCGGGCATCACACAAAGGGTACTCAAAGCTGCGTGGTCTTTAGACATTAACAGCCAATGGCGTATTTTTGAAGTGAGCAAGAATTGCTAGACTGAGTTTACATCAACTATGACTAACTTAATGTGAAAACTCCAACTATGGTGAACTATTGATGCAAGAACCAATGAATATGGGCAATTTAAACATACAATTGTAACAATCATACATAAATATGAGTGCAATGATTATCAATGATGCGCACTCAGGGGCATATTTATACTCCGTTTGCGCCGGAATTGCGTCGTTTTGTTTGACGCAATTTCGACGCAAAACTAACTCCATATTTATACTTTGGCGTTAGACGCGTCTAGCGCCAAAGTCCATGGATTTAGCGTCATTTTTTAGCGTGGACACCTACTTTGCGTTAATTATATGCAAGGTAGGCGTTTCCGTCTAAAAAATCGACTCCGAGGCATGTGCGTCGGATTTATACTCCCGGGCAAAAATCACGCCCGTGAGTGGGCGGGTCAAAAAAAATGACGTACGGCCGCTTTTGCGCCGTTTTTTGGCGCCTGCAAAAGGCAGGCGTTAAGGGACCTGTGGGCTCTGAAGGAGCCCAGAGGTGCCCTCCCATGCCCCCAGGGACACCCCCTGTCACCCTTGACCACCCCAGGAGGACACCCAAGGCTGGAGGGACCCATCCCAGGGACATTTAGGTAAGTTCAGGTAAGTGTTTTTATTTTTATTTTTTTGTGGCATAGGGGGGCCTGATTTGTGCCCCCCTACATGCCACTATGCCCAATGACCATGCCCAGGGGACAGAAGTCCCCTGGGCATGGGCATTGGGCAAGGGGGCATGACTCCTGTCTTTGCTAAGACAGGAGTCATTTCTATGGGGGTTGGGAGTGAAAAAAAATGGCGCAAATCGGGTTGAGGCGAAAAAATTGCCTCAACCTGACTTGCCCCATTTCTTGACGCCCAAGCCCCATATCCCCTTACGCCGGCGCTGCCTGGTGTACGTTGTTTTTTTTAACGCACACCAGACGGCGCCGCCGGCTAACGCCGGCTAACGTCATACAATAAATACGGCGCCCGCATGGTGCTTCAGAATTGCGTTAGCCGGCGCTAATTTTTTTGACGCAAAACTGGTTTGGCGCAGTTTTGCTTCAAAAAGTATAAATATGGGCCTCAATATTCTGGAGTTGATATCAGGATGGGAAACTCTCATCCTGGGACCTCCATCCTTTAACCCCCTCGAATACCAACTAAGTTCCTATTAAAAGCAGAGTCCCCCAGCAGCTTCAGCAGTCGATCATCTCTAGGAGTATGCAAAGTTCTCTGTGTATCATTTGAATATGTCTGTAGAGCCTTTGCGACTTTGAGTAGTTTGCTATGCTTTTTGCTTTGGTATCTTTGGTCAAACGCATACATTTTTTGGAAATGTTGTCATATAGGGCCAGATGTACAACCATTTCATTTTGTGAGTCTCTAATTCAGATTTTTTGTGACTCGCAATTATAGACTTGCAACATGAAATGTATTAATGTAGCTCAGACACATTTCGCGATTCCCAATGGGGTTGCAAAAGACCTACCTTATCAATATTCATGAGGTAGGTCGCAATTTTTGGGAATGGGGACAGCAGACCACCATGTCTCTGACTGCTTATTAAATAAAGCAGCTTTTTTTTAAATGCAGTCCGTTTTCCTTAACGGAAAACGAGAAGCATTTCAAACAAAAAAATGAAAAGTGGGACCACTGCCTGTTCTGTAAAAATATTGTTGCGTCCCCATTCCCGTTTGCCAATGGGTTAACACCAACTTGAGGCTGGTGGTAACTGTGATTGTTTTGCGACCGCATTCATGGTCGCATAACAATCTTACACACCACTGCACCTTGCTACTTGGAAGGGACGTCTTCCAAATAGCGACTCGCAAACCCATTTTGCTATTCGGGAAATAGATTATTGAATTGTAAAATAGCATTCGTACATGCCAAAATGCTATTCGGGCCATTTGCGAGATGCGAATTGGGCCATTTGCGACATGAAAAAAAGCTTTGTACATTTGGCCCTCAGTACTTTACTTCATGCTAAAAATGATTCTGCAGAAACTACACAAGGCAGGAATGAGTTGGTGTTCCTCTCCTTCACAATGCCTTTGTATGCAGAACAGTGCTGAAAAACGTAAACATGCAGAGAAAAATTCTTCATCTATTATTTCACATGGAAGGATTCACTTGGAAGTATTCAAGTTGCATGAATTGCCCTGCGTGGGTCATGTTTGGCTTAGCCGTAGTTTGTTAGCACAAACTTAATTTTGAGGTGTGAAATTTTGTTTTGCAAAGCACATGGCAAGGTAGGAATACCTAGAACCAGAAAAAATTTTGCTAGTGAAAAAAAAGTGTTTGCACGCTACTAGTCCTCACCCAAATAGCAACAACAGAGCTAGTGATTCCATCCCACTGCGAGGCCATCGCAGCCCACTGGTGCATCGTCGTTGTATTGGAAATCAAGAGCTCACACACACTCTCCACCCACCTTTCTCTGTGTCTTTCCATCTGGCTCTTACACCCTACAGCTTTACTAAACATAAAAGAAAGACTACTGTCCAGTAAGGGTACAAGGAAGGGATAGATGCACCTTAGTGATTCTCAAACCTGACGCGGCCTTCAACATCATTGCATGTGTGCTGCTGGTGTATCGTTTGTGGGTGGAATCTGGGAGTGAGTAAAGTCCTACCCTGGTTTGGGTCTTTCCTGAAAAGCCGCATTAAACAATTGACTCTCTCTTTGTTACTGATAAGATCATTGACATCACTGCTGTGATCTCCAAGGAGAGGTTTTCATAAAACTAAAAAAAAGCTCCAAAAATGCATAAAAACCTAAATAAACAGATACCCGACTGTGCGTTCCTGCTCCTTGTCTTTCTTCATCTGCTTTGTGAACTGATGGTTGAAGTTACACACGTGAGGCAAAGAGTGCTCCACGCCTGCACCACCAGGATGATCATACAGAGCCTGCTTGGGTAGCGTCAGGAGTGGGGTACACTCACCCTTCACACCTATATTCACACTCGGGCGTTGTGAGAAGAAGCCATGGAAGATGCAAGCAAGGAAGCAGAGAACCCTCTGAAACCAATCATCTACTTACCTCTAATCCCACCTCATTGAATTCTCCACAAATGGAGGTGCTGAACAAATGGCACCGTTAAAGAGAAGGATGGACCGTCACCAGCACCAAGAGATAAAATCATCCGCCACCTTAGCCAGGGTGTTAGACAGTGTCTCAAGTATCTAAACAACAACCCTGGGAGGCCCTCAGACATACAAGTCTATCCTGTTTAGTTGAAAGGGTGGGCCTGGGTGTTTGGAGGCTCCAATATATTAGGACACCTAAAATTAGAGAACGGGACGTCACCATGATTGTTTCGTAACAGGTTTTGGGAGGAGCCACTTTCCCAATCTCTTTGGATTCATTGGTGCCGCGAGGCGTCCACACAGAACATCTCTTCTTGTAGTTTCTCCTACAGCAGTATTTGGAGCAAGCAGATGTGGACGTTCCAGCGAAAGGACTAAGCTTTGAATGGCCCAAAATAGTATATGGAAATAGGTGCAGTATGGCTGTATCTATCCACCTATTTAACCTCATTTTTCTCCAGAACCGCTGTCACAGATGAGAATCAATGACCATTTCAGCTTTTTACTGATTGT
Organism: Pleurodeles waltl; assembly: GCF_031143425.1. Lineage (NCBI taxonomy): Eukaryota > Metazoa > Chordata > Amphibia > Caudata > Salamandridae > Pleurodeles > Pleurodeles waltl. The sequence continues at coordinate 150,122,905 of NC_090441.1, read as the reverse complement.
TTTTTTACCATCTTTGCTGGTGCTGTGTAAGTTCAGATGCATGCACAGGGGCGGCTCCTTCGCAATGGCAAAGGAGCATCACCCCGCTGGCTAAGAGCCAGCAGCTGAGAAAGAAAATATTTTGTTTTATTTTTCAGCTGCTGGCTCAGGTGACCCAGCGTGTGAAAGGAGGGGAGGGGCGGGACTGGGCTATGGGGCGGGGAAAGGGAGGAGGAGAGGGTGCACCTAAGTGCGCATGTGTGTTTGGCCGGCCGTCTTAGGCCGGCCGAACACAAATCCGCCTGCAGGTTTCTCCAACCTGGCTGTGTTGCACAGCTGGGCTGGAGAAACTGCACAGGCTCTAATGCAGGGTCTGAGCGGCAGACCAAGCTGCTCAGACCAATCGTGGTGCTGCTCTCATGCTCGGTCTAGCATGAAAGCAGCGCCAGGATTGCGTGGGTGGCCTGTGCTGGTGTCCCAAAGAACCATCAGAAGAGGAGCACGAGGCGGCTGGTGGTGGCGTCGGAAAGGAAAGTTGTTTTTATAACTGTTTTTTTTTTTGTTATTTCAACCCCCACCCCCTGAGATTGGTGGCGGCCGCCAAATACATTTTGCGAGGTAATAACTGGTGTGATTTTTGTGGGGAGGAAAAAACACTAAAATCTGGGTTTTGTGGCTAGAAAGAGGGAAATGTGGTATTCTTGTGTTATCCCTCTCTTCCAAAGTGTGGCAATCGCAATAGGGAACTAATACCGCACTTTGCAGTAACAGTATATTCCGGGTCTGGAACTACCTCTTAAGGATGCTCCCGTGGATTCATTGCCATGTCGTCCACCATCCTTTTATTCCTAATATACAATCTTTCCATTTATTCTTCCATTTATTTTTAACACCCACCTGTTTCACCTTTGCCTTTACTTCTAATTCTATGATATTCTTCACACTCTTTGCATTGTTTATTTCTTCCCAGTATGTAGGTTGCGTCCTTATGGTGTACTTTTGCTGGTGTTGCGCTATCGTTTTCTGTGTGATGTCTTGAGGTTCATCAGGATGCTGTGCATGGACGTCAATTCGCCAAAATGTCAGGGGTAGCGTTAGTGACATCACGCGCCCTTTGACCTCCACTTTCAATCACACACATACTTACACATACATACAAATTCACACTTAAACACACACTCTCTCACGTAAACACACTCTCACCCACAAGCTTACCCCAGCTGCCATGGAAGGGCATATCCCAGCTAATTGTACCCCATTATATTATTACACTAATAGTGAATAATATTTTATCATCTTTTATTGTTCGCTATTAGTGTAATAAAACTTTACAGAAAACAAAGAGAGTGGAGCCCCAACTGACGCCCATAAGGACGAGCTGCCACTGTGTTCCTGGCACTGAATTTGCCACCTCTGAGGCCAGGGGTCGCTAAGGCAGTGCCAGGGGTCGCAAAGGGCAAGACAAGGGTCGCAGTTGCGATCCCTGGCGACCCCTGACCGATGTCCATGATGCTGTGTGCATCCGTTAGTGGCGAATTCGCTTTTGGGGAAGCACACACAATGTTGGCAAAATTGCACCTAGTTATGCAAAAATGGGTCAAAATGGTACGTAAATATGCTTAATGCAAATCGACATTTCATGGTAAATGTTCGCACGAAATGCATCCTCCCATCAATTCTGATGCAAGAACACATTTCCTTAAAAGAAGTGCAGAAAAGCACAGCATCCGGGTCACACTTTTACCACAAATGGAGCAGATCTGTGAGAAGTGGTGTAATGGCGCAATTTGGGGAATTTCACGTAACAAGCCTAATTTCTGATTCTAAGCATATTACGTCAAAATAATTTAAATTACCCCCACTCCTAATAATATCATGCTCCTGGTAAGGGAGCTTGGGGGGAATTAACTTCCTTTCCTGATTACTTGACTTCTGTTTTCATGGTAATAAACAGTGCTTAATTTGTGCTTGTTGCTCCCGGTGCTGAGCACTGGCACTTATTTTTGAGGGCCGGCGCTTAGTCTTCTGCTTCAAGCATTTGCTCCGAGCAAAAGACACGTTTGTGAAAAACGGAGGAAGAGAAAAACAAAAAAGTGTCACAATGAGAGAAAGCAGAAAGCTGCAGGTGTGAGCTGAAGGGGCAGGGAGTGGCTGTAAATGGATTGAAGAGGCCCGAGATGACTTTGGGATTACGCTGCCTCAGTATTCCGTGTTCACACATATAATTGCAGCAGCCGCGTGTTTAAGCGGAGGGCTTTGGGGACCGGCACCTTTTTATTTACAAATTAAGCACTGGTAATAAATATTCCAACATATGAACCTGCCACTCTCTGGTGGGTACCTGCGTGCACCCATCCTTGACTGTAACATTCACTCATCCCAAATGTGCTGCCATAATGTAAAACTTGGCTATACACGGCCACCTCGCCTTGTTTCACCTTATATGGTGTCTCATTTGATTTGAGAAAAAACAAACGGATGAGTTCCAGTTATGTCACTATAGAAATGTCTTTCAGTGTTTGGCATTGCAAGCATTTTTGATTATTTAGAAGTGTGCTAAATATTCAAATGTTTAAAGCAGTAATTTATAATCAGGGCCACTGGAATTATGCGGCAGAAGAGGGGAAAATTATGCGCCAGGGTTCAATAAATTATGTGGCAAGAAAAGGCAAATTATGCAGCCTGTTGTGGCACATTAAGGAATAGTATTACTTCATTATTTTATCAATTTTAAACTTAGTAACACGCTCTGGGCAATGATTGCAACTTAGTGCCAGTTTAACATCAAAGTATAGCAATAGGGAGAGGAAAGATGGCCACTCCAGCATTGCAAAGGGCCTTCCACTGCGCGGCAACACGTTGTTGCACTTATAGTAACTTTTAAACCCCTTGAGCTTGAAAAGTTGTTGTTAAATTTTACAGATTATGCTGCAGATGATGGATTATATGCTAAATGTGGCAAATCTATAATTATGTTAAAATCGCCGTGGCCGCACAATGGCATCATTCCAGTGGCCCTGCTTATAATGCTTTGGCCCTCATTTGATTCTGGGTGCAGTTTGTGCATCTGGTACTTACCCTTGGCTTTGGATGTGGCAGGGCCGGCTTTAGTACTGGTGATGCCGTGTGCGACAACCTTTTGTGCCGCCCCATGACCTCCGTCTCCACAGATTCCCTCATTACCTCCCTCCATCAGTGCCCCCCATCTTTCCATAGCCTCTTGCATGCATTTTTGTGATTTTTAGTACTGCTCATACCAGTGTAGGGTGTAAGAGCACTGTACATAATGCACACATTATATAGAGACAATGAATCATAGGTGTGTAAATCAGTCTATAGGAAATGTTACATTAGACAATGAGGATAACAAGGTGTAGGAATCACATGTCGCTGATTCTAGTAGTCAGTATATTTCAAGAGTGCTTGGTCTGGGGAAGCAGAAATCCAGAATTTAAAAACGTACCCCAGTGGTTGGGGTTGGATTTACTAATAAGAATGAATTTTTACCCAAACAAACCTTTTTAGCAACATTAGGATAATGAAAGACTGGGGGAAACAACATAATTTTCTAACCCAGTGGTTCCCAACCTGGGGTGCGGGGACCCCTGGGGGTCCGCAAAGCCTCCTCAGGGGGTTCACAAATTCTTATAAAATTAAATCATTTTAACAGATTAGGTCCCCAGCTTTATGCAATGACTCAGTAGTGGGTCCCCGGATACCAATAGTGATTCACTAGGGGTCCCCGGGTTCCAGCAATGATAAAGTGGGGGTCCACCGAAGTCAAAAGGTTGGGAACCACTGTTCTAACCTATGCCATGCAGTTTGCATGCAGCTCTTTACAGTTCATAGGTCACTGGGTTATATTAGAATTGTGAAATATGAACTGCAACAAAGGGATCTCTGTGACAAAACCAGTATCCCACTGAGGTATCCACATCAAAACACGTATGTGATCTGCACAGTACACTTCTTTGCAGCAGGCACATTAACCCTCTGTGCTACTTCAAGATGAGTCAAAAATACCACTGAACAGAACTCCTATCCCTCTCCAGGAGGAACAATAATCGCCACAGTTCTCGTGACATTTTTATTGTTGCCTAAAACTGCTGGGTACACAAGGAACTCTGCAGCAGATGTTTTTAAGCCTGTAAATTATTCATATTATTTCCAAGCACAGCGCCCCTGCCGAAGTCAGCGCCAGGTGCAGCGCCAGGTGCGGTCACATCACCCTAAAACTGGTCCTGGGGTGTGGTTATACATGTATGTAGTTTACGAGTCATTAAAACAGGGAATAACATTGTGTTTTCCCATGGTCCGAGGAGCAAAAACTCAAAATGTGTGCCATTTCCCCACAAAATATGGTAAAAATCATGCGGGCAAAAATTCTACAGATTATCAATTTTCTCTCAAATTGCAATCGAATTAGAGCTCAGATTGAAATGCTGGCCTTTAATTATTTTTGTGCTGAAAATCTAAAAAAATGCAACTGTGCTCTTCGAGAAAAATACACAATTGAAATGTCTTTTTGAAAAGCACAAGTTATTAGTAACAAGGTAAATCATAAAATATAGACGTGTTAGAACTGGCTTTGTGAGCGCATATTTATGTTAAAATGTCCCCAAGTGGGGGATGGTTTAGGAGATGGGGGAACTATAAAAGCTCAGCTAAATCTTGTGGCCTCAATTCTCAAAAGTATTTTCACGTCAAGATTGAAATTTACTGTGCAAATAATTTTTTACAAGTGTAAATCAAGTTTTCTATTCACAAAAAGAGGCAAAACGATCAAATTTTATGCGGAGAAAATTCTACGCGCGAATGTTTTGGAAATGAAGTGCGCACCCATAAACCATCCTGTATGTGCACATTCACGAAAAACGTTTTCCTGCCAAAGAAAACAATAAAACCTGTTTAAAGTACACACCCCTCACTGGACACTCTTACTGGTGAATGGACACACAGGGATACAGGGGTATGGAACACACTGGCACAGAGCTATGGAGACATAACTGGCAGAGTGGCACACTGGCACTGAGACATAGGCACAGGTGTCACAGGAACTGCGTGGCTGCCAAGGGTCTCTAGTGCATGCCTGATGTGCTGCTCCAGTCCAGTTTTTTTTCTTTGAATTCTGGGACTTGTAGTCCTTTTTTATAATGAAATAAACATGGATACAAGTCCCAGAGTTCAAAGAAAAAACTTGGACTGGCACATCACATCGCGCATGGACCTGGGAAACTTGGCAGGGCTGAGACTGGCTACATTGCTGTTAGGACACTCTGGAACAAGGACAGAGCAACGACAGTACAGAAATAGAATAGGACAGAGATGCACTGACCCAACGACAGGAAACACTGATGTTGGGGCATTCAGACACTGATGCTGCAAATGTAACACACTAACATTGGGACAGAGCATTCGGAGTGGGTAAACATGGGCCCAGTGCGGCAAGAAATGTACCGTGTCTAGGGGGGGAATAGGCTGGGCCTGGGAAACGCTTGCATTGCTAAGGGAGACACTTTGAAAATGGAAGAAGTACAGTCACTGAGGTAGAAAGAAACTCACTGAGGTAGAGAACTCACTGACAAAGGAATAGGTGATGCCCTGACGTGGGGTCTAGGCTTAACACTTCCTTATGGGCCAGGGAGACACTGACATTTAAATGGGACAAAGATAGACATTAGGGTAGAGAGACACTCACTGAGGTAGAGAACTCACTGACAAAGGAATAGTTGATGCACTGATGTGAGGCCTGGTCAAACACTTCCTTATGGGCCAGGGATACACAAACATTCAAATGGGACAAAGATAGACATTAGGGTAGAAAGACACTCACTGAGGTAGAGAACTCACTAACAAAGGAATAGATGATGCACTGACATGGGGTCAGGGCATACACTTCCTTATGTGTCAGGGAGACACTGACATTCAAATGGAGATACTTCACACCTGGGACAGGGAGAGACACTAGGGTAGAGAGACACTCACTGAGGTAGAGAACTCACTGACAAAGGAATAGTTGATGCACTGACGTGGGGTCTAGGGATACAGTTCCTTATGAATCAGGGAGACACTGACATTCAAATGGAGATACTTCACACCTGGGACAAGGAGAGACACTAGGGTAGACAGACACTCACTGAGGTAGGGAACTCAGATGATGCACTGACGTGGGGTATGGGGATACACTTCCTTATGAGTCAGGGAGACACTGATATTCAAATGGCACAAAGATAGACACTAGGGCAGAAAGACACTCACTGAGATAGATAACTCACTGACAAAGGAATAGATGATGCACTGACATAGGGTCTGGGCATACACTTCCTAATGAGTCAGGGAGACCCTGATATTCAAATGGAGATACTTCACACCTGGGACAGGGAGAGACACTAGGGTAGAGAGACACTCACTGAGGTAGAGAACTCACTGACAAATGAATAGATGATGCACTGACGTGGGGTCTGGGCATACACTTCCTAATGAGTCAGGGAGATCCTGATATTCAAATGGTGATACTTCACACCTGGGACAGGGAGAGACACTAGGGTAGAGAGACACTCACTGAGGTAGAGAACTCACTGACAAATGAATAGATGATGCACTGACGTGGGGTCTGGGCAAACACTTCTTTATGGGCCAGGGATACACTGACATTCAAATGGGACAAAGAGAGACACTAGGGTAGAGAGACACTCACTGAGGTATAGAGCTCACTGACAAAGGAATAGATGATGCACTGACGTGGGAGCTGGGCTTAACACTTCCTTATGGGCCAGGGAGACACTGACATTCAAATCGGTCAAAGATAGACATTAGGGCAGAAAGACACTCACTGAGGTATAGAGCTCACTGACAAAGGAATAGTTGATGCACTGACGTGGGAGCTGGAGATACACTTCCTAATGGGCCAGGGAGACACTGACATTCAAATGGGCCAAAGATAGACACTGGGCAGAAAGACACTCACTGAGGTAGAGAGCTCACTGACAAAGGAATAGCTGGTGCACTGACGTGGGGTCTGGGCAAACACGTCCTAATGGGCCAGGGAGACACTGACATTCAAATGGGCCAAAGATAGACACTGGGCAGAAAGACACTCACTGAGGTAGAGAGCTCACTGACAAAGAAATAGTTGATGCACTGACGTGGGAGCTGGAGATACACTTCCTAATGGGCCAGGGAGACACTGACATTCAAATGGGCCAAAGATAGACACTGGGCAGAAAGATACTCACTGAGGTAGAGAGCTCACTGACAAAGGAATAGATGATGCACTGACGTGGGGTCTGGGCAAACACGTCCTAATGGGCCAGGGAGACACTGACATTCAAATCGGTCAAAGATAGACATTAGGGCAGAAAGACACTCACTGAGGTATAGAGCTCACTGACAAAGGAATAGTTGATGCACTGACGTGGGAGCTGGAGATACACTTCCTAATGGGCCAGGGAGACACTGACATTCAAATGGGCCAAAGATAGACACTGGGCAGAAAGACACTCACTGAGGTAGAGAGCTCACTGACAAATGAATAGAGGATGCACTGACGTGGGGTCTGCGGATACACGTCCTTATGAGTCAGGGAGATATGTGCCCTGGAAAAGAGAAACACTTACTGGGGTGTTATAAAAGTACATACACTGGAGGAGGCAGGGACTCTGGGCCAAGGAGGCATGGTTGTGCCCACTGGGCACACACACACACTGACATACACGGAGGGTGAAAGACAAGATCCACCGAAGAAACTAGTTCTGGTGACTGTCAAAAAACACCCTCCACCCCCAACTTTTCGTCAACAAAACCCAACATCCTGCTGACATCGGCTCACGAAGTAGCCTGATACCAAAAACATGTAGCAAGTGAAAAAGGCACCTCTGGTTCAAAGTCCATGTAGAGCATCACCCCGGAAACTGCTTCCGTGCAATTATGTGCAGCGAAACCTTTTCAGAACATAAGACGAAGAAGCGGAATAGAGGTGACTCATAGTCCGGCCTTTAATTTATTTACAGGAGAAAGAAGCTACTCTTGATTAAACTAAAAGGCAATTTCAGAAAGGAACACATTCTTCTTCCCTAATTCTCATATCTCAGTTTTCAATGTCAATTTTGAGTCCATCATATGCCAGACAGATGCACAATGTCCTTTTCATGTTTCCCTAATCTGAGGAGGGTACATAGGGCTGACCTTTGCATCAATTAAACAAAGAGGAATTCATTATTACCACTTCCAGTGCTTTGCCTGCTGCAAGAACTTGCTAAAGTTGCCTTAGTTACAGCATCTCAAGGTGTTCCATCGTGTGGGAGACAGAACAGGAGGTGACTGGAGGATTAAGGTGGGATCGTCGCATCTGAGATGGAGGCAGGGCGACCAGTTTCAATAGCCCATGGGCTTTGTTTGCAGCATCTGCAAGCGGCGCAGTTCTGAACCAGCTACTTTGCCTGGCCCAAGTTTCTAAACCTCACTGCTTGTTACTTTATGCACTTGACAATGTTTGGCTCATGGATCTGGGGTGCAGACTGAGTGGAAGCAGTACTAGAGCATGGAGGCCATGGGTCCTGGTGCAAGCAGGGCAGATGGTCCCTTTGACTGCTGTTGGGGTAATAAAATACAGCATTTTTGGGGTTCAGTGGGCCCATCAGGGCTCTGGCACCTGTTGCCACTGTGCCTGCTGCACCAGTTGTAGCTACACCCCTGAGTGGAAGCCATCAGCCCCAAAAACACGTGTGAGAGGCACCACCCGATGAAGAAAGCTCACTTTCAGGGTTGGAGGAACACATAGCTTCAAAGCATCTTGTGTTTTTTGGTGCATCTCCAGATTCAAGACAACACTGAAAGTTTCTCTTCAAACCTCCCAGTAGTGCAAGCTACCTAGATTATTCTGTCACCGTTGATTGACCAAGACGTCCTGCTGGTCAGACCCAGAAGAACAGTGGGAGCCTTTCACTTCCAGGCCACAAGGAATGAAACTGAACCTACCAAAGAGTTAACATTGCTCTTCAGTCTAACCCACTGGGATGTCAGAACAGCAGGCAGCATCTCTAGCTGTCTAAGTGACTGTCCCCTTCTCTTAATAACCCCTCCCAGAGCACTCTGATGCTTCCGCATGATGGTAACTAGGTCCCTACTTTTTCTCAGACCAATGTGTTCTTGTCATCAAGATAATGTACCCTCCAGTAGATTTATCTGAATTTCCACTTTTCCTGTTTGTAAATTCAACTAGTCAATCTTTCTCATCAACCTTTCCACCTGCAGGTGAAGACTGATTCACAGTGGACCTCTGTTGCGTGAACCGTCGTGCCTATCTCGTGAGTCTGTGTGAACCACGAGAGACCATTTGCGTTGCACGCATAGTGCCATGAAGTACCCGGAATCTGGGCAAGCATTTAGACACAATAGCTCTGCACTCAGTAACAGCCTTATTAGCTCAGTTATAAATCTAACAGAGTTGCATGGAGTCACTCAACTACAAGAGCCACAATTAGAGTGTTTTGGAAGTCAAAAGCCCACCTATGCCCATAGCACACCCACTCATAGCATAAAGGGACCCGATGTTTTGTGGAAGTTGTTTTCAAGCCCCTACAGACTCTCATGACATTTCTTGTGACTCCAAGATTGCAGAATGTAACTTCCTCTGGCCCTTTGCTGTCATCCCTTACCAGATCTCACGCAGTGTGGCGGAAGAACGGAGAACGTCCACATGTTCTTCTCAGTTTGCACAAACGACCCATCTCCTGCCTGGCAAGTAGGTACTGGTTTTGTAGGGCCAGGTTCATCTGCATACGATGACCTCTATTCATCAGTAACATAATAGCCACGGCATTGTATTACTGTTATTACACAATTATCAAATTGGTCAGTACTTCAAAATGTTGCATATGCCCCTGAGAATCCATTCTTATTTGAACAATTAGTAAGAGAGTTTATCTCATACCCTGGCCGTGGGGCACCCTGTGTATTTTTGTATTTAGGCAACATAATGTGAAGAAAGATTGAGGATGGAAAGAGATAAATATGTACTTATAACACGCTGCCCATTACCTCCCAGGCTCTTAGAGGCACTGAGATTATCTAAATGGAATATTACTCCGAAGAGTCTTCGGAATATATGAGGCAGACTAATTACAAGGCGTAATGTAATGACGGCAGGAAACAGCGTCGTAGTAATGCGGTAAGCTTTATTCACGGAGCTCTCCTCTAACGCGGTGTCTTCTTCCCCGGTCAGCAAGCAACTGCCGGGCGGAAGAATCACCGCTAACATTCTAGGCTCGCGGCAACGATCGCACATCGTAGCCGCGAGCCACATCATAACACATCCCCCATCATTGACACCCACAAAAGGAACCACAAATAACAACTGGAAAAACTATAACAAAATAATAGATAACAAGTTAAAAACAAAGAAAAATCTATACACAAAGTAATTACCCTAGCAATAGGCTTTAGGTAACATAGTCATTCAAGAACCCTGGAGGTCTCCTACATCTAGTAGTCCTGGGAAACCCCACAGTTCTAGGCGACACCACACTTGGAACACAAGTAGAAGCTCCCATGGAATCTGAGCAGGTAACAGGAGCGTCAATAATCACTTCACTCCTGCCAACCGCAGCATCGCCATTTCCACCATCAAACTGTTTCCTCTCGCCACCACTAGAACCGTTCAGCTCTTCATCTTTCATCAACATATAACCACTACAATCATCACCCCTCCTTGCACATCCACCCTCCAACGCAGAGGAAAATTTTGCGACACGCCTGAAATTCCAACGTTGACCATTATCAAGCAAAACATGCCACCTGTGAACCTGAAGAACTCTAAACGGACCTAAGAACTTGCTAAACCCCTGTCTCACTCTACCAGATTTGATTTTTACCCAATCACCTGGTTTAATTCTCTCATTGTCATCCCCTGTCTCATTGGCTGAGTCTCCATTGAATGCGCCACCACCACCCAACAATCTCTCCATCCATGCAGGTCTGAGTTTACTGACAGGTTTCCTACCCCTCATATCAACAAACGGTACTCTGCACGACGTTGTATTTTCTGTAGTTCGATATCCCCACACCAATTCTGAGATCACCGAACCAGCATCCAAACCATTTACCACAGCCAATTGCAGACCACTCTTAATCATGCGATTAGCTCGTTCCACAATACCATTAGCACGAGGATTGTATAACGCTGTACGGGCATGCCTTATGCCACACGAGTTTAAAAACCCTTTCATCTCCACAGACGTTAATTGTGTGCCATTATCAGTAATCAACACTGACGGAAAACCCTCCTCAGAGAAAATTTCTCTCAGTACACTTATGGTAGCAGATGTCGTAACCTCTCCCATAAACTTGACAATAAGTCATTTGGAGTACACATCCACCATAACCAAGGCAAAATTCCTTCCTCTGCCAATGCCAGACAAAGGTCCAATAAAGTCCAAAAAACACTATGCCAAGGTTTGCCAGGATCAGTTATATTTCCACTAACTGACTGCTCTCCCACTCTCAACCGTTTCTCACTCTGAATGCACTCAGAACATCTTTCTACCCATCTCACCACATCATCGTCCATACCAGGCCACCAAAATTCCATTTTCAACCTTCTCTTGGTAATCGTTTGACCAAGATGACCCTCATGTGCAATATCAAACAAGCGCTTGCGCACCCCCATAGGCGGAACAACTCTTTCACCCCGCAGGATCATTCTTCCATCAACTTCAGAAAGCTCATCCACAACCTTATTGAAAGGCCGTACAGATACCGGGAGAGTACTGTCTCTCCTCCCGCCTTTCCTTATTAAATCTACGACCCGCAACAAGACATCATCTGCTTTCATAGCCAAATCCCAGTCAATTTCCTTCACTGCTCCTTTACACCAATGCATAACCTCATCCACTGACGCAACGACTCCCTCTTGTTCATGCTCCAATACATTGTCACCATCCACTGTCTGCCACTCAAGAGCCAGACGAGAAAGACAGTCCGCTTGCACATTCTTCCAACCTGGAATGTACTCAATCTCGTAATTAAATTCTTGCAAACGGGACGCCAACCTAGCCAATCTCGCTGACCCTTTACCAGTCCCACCTGGTGACAATATCTTCAGCAATGGTTTATGATCAGAACGCAATGTGATGGTACTACCCTATATGTATGTGCGAAAATGTTCCACACCCCACACCGCAGCCAGAGTTTCACGCTCAATGACAGCGTAATGTCTCTCAGCAGAAGACAAAGTCCGAGAAGCAAAGGCAACCGTCTTCTCCACCGACCCATGCATTTGAGATAAGACGGCCCCAATGCCCACAGCACTCGCATCCACCGTGATTATTGTTCTTCTCTTTGTGTCAAAAGGCACTAGAATGCCAGCGTTGCATACATCATCCTTAATCAACTGAAAACATTGGTATTGCTCTCCTCCCCAGACAAAACTAGCCCCTTTGCGCAAAAGTACTTTTAAGCATTCTGTCTTGCTAGCAAAGTTCTTTACAAATTTGGAATAGTACTCAATCAATCCCAAAAAAGATCGTAATTGATCCTTGTCTTTGGGTGCTGGAGCTGACCTAATTGCCTCCAACAGATCTTTTTTTGGTTTTACACCTTCTTGCGACAGTGAGTGTCCAAGATACTCCCCCTCTGTCATCAAGAATTGACACTTCTCACAGCGCAAAGTCAAACCAGATTGCAATAATCTGTCCAATAACATCTTCAAAGTTATATTATGGTTCTCAATAGTTTCACCAAACACTAGAATGTCATCTTGGAAAAACAAGATATTGTCCAACCCCTTGAAAATTTGGTTCATCATCCTCTGGAACACACTGGCGGCAGACGCCAGACCGAACGGCATTCGTGTGAACTGAAATGTGCCCTCCATGGTGATGAAAGCAGTGAGGCCCTTCGAATCAGGATGAAGTCTAATCTGATGGTATGCGTGCTTCAAGTCCAGTTTTGAAAAGTACTTAGCACCCTTCATCAGTAGGACCAATTCATTAATGTTTGGCAAGGGAAAATTGTCTGTAACAATCATCTGATTTAACCCTCTCAAATCCACACAGAACCTCAACTTCCCATCTCTCTTCTTAGAAATTACTACAGGTGACAACCATGCTGAGGCCTCCACTGGTTCAATCACCCCACTATCTAACATTTCATTCAAGAGTTCCTTTACCCCCTCTCTCACCGAGATTGGAACCTTTCTAACCTTGTGCTGCACAGGAACAGCACCGGGCTTCAACCTAATCTCGTGAACATAATCTCTCAACTCTCCCATCTCCTCTCTGAATATCCCTTTAGCCCCATTCAGTATACTAGCAAGGGAAACATCTTCGATTGCAGCTACCTGACTAGGGGCACACGGATTGATGACTATGCGAAGATCGTACTGGTGTTGCCAACCTAAAATAGGCGGACCTGATTCTGCCACATACACTTTGCCTAAGATCTTTCTCCCCTTGAACCCTATTTCAGTGAGCATATAACCTACGATGTCTATCTGTTCACCCTGATACCCACCAGGATTAATGTCCTTTGGCAATAGTCTTGTTGAAGGCCACAATTTGAAAAATAAATCCTTAGGGACTATTGTATATAAAGAGCCAGAATCCACCATTAGCTCCACAGACACATTCTTAACCATAAATTCTGCCTTAGGTCTCTGCATCCTTTCTGCTCTCACCCCTGCTACATCCAACCCAGAAACACACAACACCCTTCCGAATTTATCACCAACGGTCACTTCGCCTGAGACATCACCAACCATGGCCACCTTTCCCTTTGAATACTCTTTTTCCCTACATACCCTCGCAAAATGCCCCTTGCGCCCGCACCTTCGGCACTCTTTCCCTAGGGCAAAGCAATTCTTGGACTCAGAGGTATGGTACCTGCTCCCACACTTGTTGCACCTCCCATTTTTAGATCCACTAGGTCTTTCCCAGGATGATTTACTCGTCACAGCCACATCACCCTGAACAGAAGATACCTCTTCAGAAGCCTTAACTTCTCTCCTCTCCATTTGTTTCATACAAAACTCTGACTCCTCAACCACCTTCGCAATTTCTATAGCATCCTTCAGCTTGGGATCCTTCGCTGACCACAATCTTTCCTGCATTTTCTTACTCCTACACTGCACTATGAGCTGGTCCCGAATCAACTCCTCTGTCATCGCCCCAAATCTGCATTTGATTGAAAGCTCTCTTAAACGAGTGACAAACTCGTCCACAGATTCACCATCCCTTTGAGGTTGTGTGTAAAACTTAAATCTTTGCATGACTACATTCTCAGTCTTGGCAAACCTTATTTCTAGTCTCCGCCTTGCTTCTAAAAATACATCATCTATGGGTTGACCAGACTGATCAACAGCTTTAGGCAAGTACTTGAAGACATGCTGACCTTCATTGCCTAGGGAACTAAGTAAGATAGCTTTTTTCCTACTTGACGAGAATCCTAACCCGTCTAAGGCTTCAAGGTAATTATCAAATATGTCTATCCACTCCTCCCAAAGTATTGGCGGATTTCCAGATTGCACCAAAAATAAAGGTGGAGAGTGCACAGCAGCGGTTGACATTTCCATTGTGTGAACCTGTGCTCAGTCTCTGTAAAACACAAATTTGACGGTATGTTCCAAAGAAACTCAAAAAAAAAACACCCAAATCAATGTTCCAGGTATTTTTCAGAATAACACAATGTAGCAAACAGCAGGTTACAGGTGTGCCTATCACCGTAGAAGATACTTGTCCATGCAGTTCGTCGTGGCCAAAATCTATTTTGATTGAAGTTTTCCCAACACTCTAAGATGGCCGCCACCAGTTTTCTATGACGTCAACGCGACGTTGCCATGACAACAAATCAACAGCGCTGACATTACCGAGGCCGATGCAGTCGTGTCGCCAAATCCCAGCCGGACTGCAACTTATAAATACTCTCGTTGATTAAACTATCGCTGGGAAGGCATAAAACGCCACTCGTTATACCGCGTCTTTGATCCCACAACAAAAGCGGATCACAATGCAACGTTCGCGGCATCCGCGTTAAGAGGAAAGCAATCTGCTTGCTGACACCTTCGTCGCCAAAAGTGTAATGACGGCAGGAAACAGCGTCGTAGTAATGCGGTAAGCTTTATTCACGGAGCTCTCCTCTAACGTGGTGTCTTCTTCCCCGGTCAGCAAGCAACTGCCGGGCGGAAGAATCACCGCTAACATTCTAGGCTCGCGGCAACGATCGCACATCGTAGCCGCGAGCCACATCATAACACGTAACCCAAATGTACTATTTCTAATAACCACTATGACGTCAGAATTTGCGCTAGACCCATTACTTTCCTGAGGTATAGGTGCTTGGGTTATGGGTTGTTGAAGATCAGTTGCTAAATAGTCAATATCTCTGTACATCAATGTTTCCTTCAATGAAGATGTAGTGAATCTCTGTAGCTAAGTGGCCCTGGATGTTATGCTTCTCGAAGGGATATATTAATCATTCTCCTATAAAGTGGTTAATGCATGCACTAGATATGGCTCCACTGACAAGCTGGATGCTTCTGTCTTCATAGCTTTCCTCATCACCTCCTCCTCCTACAGAATATGAGGAGTGGTGAGAAGATGGGCGAAAAGGGGCAGTAGCGACAGAACAGTGCCGGATATTATGTCCTCCCATATTTTGTAATTCTTGACTCAAACAGTATCATGTAGTCCTTATAGCACATTGGAGAAGCACAGGGAGTAGAGTTTGTGTATTTTGCCTCGGCAGTATTTTCCAAAATGCTGAAAATATCTTATGTTACTGGTGTCTCATGAAGGTTTCTCTATATTACTCCGTGATAATCCCTCTTGTGTTTCTTCCAGTGGTTTTGACATCAAACAGTGTCTTTGCCACTTTGGTTTCAGTTGTGGTTTTAAACTGTCTAGTTCTTTGTTGAATTATTTATTGAACTGTTTAGTCACTGTCTGTTGATTTCTTGGTTTGAACAGCACAAGGTTACTTTAGTTTGCAATTTTATAGTAGAAAGTTTTGCGCGTGCCATGTTGGTCTGCGCAGACCAATAGGATTATCGTGTCTATTCCCTAGATCTCTTAACATCTTGTGTGCCAAGGTTTTTGAGGTACTGACTTTTATATCCTGCTTGTTCGTCCTGCTGCTGGACGTGACAAAAAAATTAAGGGTCATATTTACAAGAAAGTGGCACATCTGATACGCCACTTTTCTTGCGTCGCCCTGCGCCCCCCTAATGTCACCATGGCAGCACTGTATTTACTTTACAGTGCACCATAGTGCACGTTAGCACAATAGCGTCATAATTTATGATACTATTATGCTGCGCGTACTAGCACCAAAAATTATTCTGCTAGTTCAGCAAAGCACAGGGAGGTCGATAGGTTATTATGGGAGCGTCACTTTAACACCTTAACTGCGCAGGCATTAAAAATGACCAAAAAATGGCGCAGTGAAATCTTGTAAATTTCACTGCACCATTTTTTTGGGCTTCCCTGCGTGGGAACGCCTCCCTTGCATATGTTATACCTGGAGCAGGCATAACGTGACACAAAGGGTTACAAAGTGGTGCAATGCATGCATTGCAACACTTTGTAAATATGACCCACACTGGTGCCCTCCTTAACGCCTCCTTAGCATAAAAAAAACAACACTAGGGGGGCACAAAGAGGTGCAAGGGGCTTGCAAATATGCCCCTAAGTGTGCAAGACTGAAGACACTTAGAGAATTCTCAGAGCTCATCTGTAGCAGCACCATTGGCTTGGCGGTTTCAAGGCTGCAAATTAATGCAATGGCTCTCATAATGAGTGGCCCTCTTAATTTCGATGCGACTAGGAACAATACTTCAGTTTTGTACTTTCACATAAAGGTTACAGCAGCTGACAACAGCCAAAATCTTTGGGTAGAGGTCAGGGGGAAACTGCTAAATTGCTGGAGGAATCCTGCATGGAATTACCAAGTCCTCTGGTAAATCATCATTTCATAGTGAACCCTCAGGGTCCAACCCTTAACGAGCTGGGGTTTCTCGCTCCCAGACTTACTATTAGCCGTGTTAATCGGGGGAAGATCCAACTGATTTTGCAGCTACTTGCAACAAGCTAAGGTGGAAAATGTATACTGGATTTTTCTCTTGAATCCTTTAAAGCTTTGCTGTGCAGAATGGGTTTGCTAAGGAAACCAGCACTGTTTTTTGTGAAGTATATTTCATGCAGAACTATTTTAATTGTTTTTAAAATAGATATACATGAAGCAACATATATTGTTAAAAAAGTAATTCATTTTTCACAGAATTTGCAAAGCAACATGCTTGCGCCCTTTGTCATGTGGCCAAGCTTTCCGTACACAATAGCTGAAGATTGCAAAAACAGTGCACAACTTTGCACATCTCTGATCTAAATTAACAGTAAAGTTAATATCCCACATACCCCCAATATTTCTCAATATATACTTGCAGTCGTTACTTTATATCGCCAACCCTTGAACTGATCAGTGTTCTTGCTAAAGTGTGGATCTAGACGTAGCCTATCAGGGGACATTCTATTCATCTGATTCTAGCGCTTACCAAAGGTATTGAATATCGCACTATCTCACTTGCAAATAATATTGTTTCTTTCTACAGTTTTGCCTCCTCAGATTGCAATCAATCTCAAAAAGTCCTTCTCTGTGTTCCCATGAAATTTGACCATGACTTAATTTGTTGCCTCTCCTTTTCTTTCAAGTTACCCTCTCTCCACTGTCCATGCTCTGGATGCCTCTTTCTGAGCACAGCCTAGTCTTAGCCATGTGCACATTTGTTTTAATCCCTGCTATGGTGTTTTTATAAATTGCCCACACCTTATTTAGAAGATCACAGTCGCTCCTCTGAAGGTCAGACCCCTGCAGCTTACCAATATCTAATCCCCTGTAACTCATCTAGTAAACATTTGCATGAATTCACATTCCCCCTTCCTCACTAAAGGTCACGTCTAATTCATAGTAGTTTAATCTACCACATAGAAACTGGAGTAGATGTACTGAATGGGTTCCTTAACATCACAAATGTAATCTCAGTAACTAGCAATAATTACTGAAACACTACTAACCTTTGGAACTGGAGCAACGTGCTGCCCGGCTTAACGTGCCCCAGTGTCTCGTCGGAGCTAGTAAGTATGATGTAAATGCAACACAAAATAAAATATGACCCTCCTGGCCCACACTAATACTAATACCATAACATGCAGAGGCTGGGCAGTCGACTGTAGGCTGCATAAAAATCCCCCTATACTGCTTGACACTCTTACATTTACATAAGACAGAACTGCTGTGGGTCTTGTCCATCACCTGGTAGTGTATCGTCTGCATCAGTAAACCACCCATCACCCACACGTGTGAAATAACTGAAGAGGTCTGCCACATGGCACTGGCCAACTGAGCACTTTTATTTAGTTCACCACTGCAGGTCCCAACAAGCTACACACTATGACCACGTCTTCACATCTCACACTCACAATCACATATGGGATGACATTAACAAAGTCCAGCCCAGCAGATCTTTCTACAGTTTCTTCTGTGCCTGCTCAAGACCATGACATTTAAACAAAATATCTCAGAGTGAACCACCCAGTGCAGTGACCAGTTACCTGGAATATGACTCTAATAAATTCTGTAAAGGGACCTGCAGAGCTGTTCAAATCTTCCAGCTCTCAGAAAGCCATAAACTGTGCGTCTTTGTAGCACACTACTTCATCCATCACACTGCTAACCACTGCATCCCATAACACAATAACCGCACTTTAGTAGACTTTACTCGCAACCGGGTAACACTTCCCATATAGGACCAAACCAAAGGATCTTAGGATCAAAGATAACACTCCTCCAAGTACACCCCTTTACAGTGTAGCTGCCTGCCATGTACACGTGCTGCAGTGCCCAACGAACGGATAGTAAGCGCTATATAAATGTTGCAATACAATTTAGTACATTACATACATTCATTGGGTGGTACTGCTGTCACCTCTCATTGTGTTTTTCCCTCTTCTGTGCCTGAAATCTACTACCGTGCAGCAGTTTCTGAAGCCATCTCTTTCTTCCCTGTCCATTAATGGTTACCGGTATCTCCTATGTGCATGTTTGGTGTAGCACTTCTCTTTCGATCAATCACATCTCTTTGCCTTGATCATCCATCATCTTATCTACCATCCCAGCGCCCATTATTGACCGGCAAAGTGCATCGGCTCATGGTGAGATTGATACAACGTGGGGCACCTGAACAACTCAGTGCAATGCTGTTGCAATAGTGACAATGTTCTCAAACCTCCCCCAAACCCCCACCCCCGATTTATTTGTGCTCTTGCATTGTAATTTTCTTGCAGGTAAAAATGTGACTGCTTTAAGAAGACCCCATTTTGTTAATGGACTGTTCAAGCAGCGCCACACAATTGCTGCTGCATTGACACACCATCAGCTATGCCATGAAGTAGGGACTAGCCAACGGCACGGTTAGTTTGTGAGTTTATATCAGGTCTGTATTTTACAGACAAACTATGACATAAAAGGCTGCGCAATTCAGGGTTCGACGTACAGGAGCTTGACATCTCGTACCGGTGATATTTATCCAGAAAAACAGAGGTGTAGCTATCAATGTTGCAGCAGGTACAGTGACACCGGAGCCCAGGGATGTGCAGGCCAAATTGTGGAAGTATTATTAAATACAGAAGGGGGAAAGGGAGAATCATTTTCCTTGCTGGCATTGCAGCCCAGAGCACCAAGGCTACACCAGTGCACACAGAGAAGCCAAGTGCAAGACGAATACTAGTTTGCACAGTTAAGTGGAACCACATTTGTTTGATACAAGGCACTCAAGGCTATTATGTGTAAGAGATGTTTCCATGGAAGTACCCGCTGCACTGTATGAACTAGTAGCGCCTCTTTGGCACTCCTTGGGGCTTATTTACAAGACCCGTGGCACAGGGCAGCACAGCAAGTGTCTTGCTGTGCCTCCCTATGCCACCAGGAAAGGGAAGAAGTGCGAGGTAGCTACAATTTACACACATTTCTGTCCTCTCCCCCTGCGCTGGCGCACAAATTGCTGCCTAGCACCAATGCAGGCACCCTGCGTTGTGGGATGATTGTTTTTGTGCAGGAAGGGTCACCTTCCTGCACAAAAAACAATCACGAGAGGTAATTTCCTCTTTCTATGTGCGGAAGCGCACATAGAAAGCAGAAAAAACGGGGAGAAATAAAGATATTTCTCCCAGTTGCATCACTTCTACTTCAGCTCTGAGGTGGCGTAGGAATCTGACGCATTCCCAGAATTGTAAATCTGGGAATGCGTCAGATTCCTTAGCGTTCCATGGGTGTTGCGTGAGAACTCCCACAGCAACACCCATTTGCATGAAAGGGTCCAATGTTTACAAGGCTATGAAAAGCCATGCAAGGTGTCTTTGCGTGGCCTTGCAAATATGGGATGGCACACTGCGCCAACTGAGCTTTAAAAAAATGACGCTCTGGTGGTGCAGTGTGTCTCTAGGGGCTTGTCATTGAGGCCCCTTGTGTGGTGAGAGGCTGGAAACATTTTTAGCTCACTGTGACTTTACAGTGAGGGATCGACAATATGTAAATTATTGTAAGCGCTGCCCCAAGAGGAACAGTCCATCACACACTGCCAGGCTACATTCCCAGTCTGAGCCTAAAAACAAACACCCCCTTGACTCAGTGGCGTGACCAATGTGTCATGGGCCCTTACGTAAGGGAGAACATGGGCCTCCTGGCCACTGTTTGAGCTGTGAAGGTTAATAATAATCAGGATTCGGTGGGCCTCGGTGCCACTGCACCTACTGCACCAATGGAGGCCACGCTCCTGCCCTGGCTTACTGCGCCTTGTCAGTGAGGAGTAGTTTGGGTTGTGTGGCGCAGGGGCCTCGGGACCCGCGCCATGGCACCCCCGTGCCACTTAGGGAGGCTCACGTAAACAGCCTACGAGTGGTAGCTGGAATGTTGGAATTACTTCATCCCCCCGGTGATTACTGCGGGCCCAAGCATGCAGTGAGGGTCGGGGGCATTTCATCGGGCCTTGCCGCTGCTTCTCGTGGGCCGTAAAAGGCGCCCGGGGAGCGCGCGGCACCTCCTTCCCGTTTCCACGTTATTGACAATCCCCCGGCGCCGCGGGGTGATTTATTACAAAAGGTGTAAAAGGAAAGCGTTTGTTTGAGCGCGGAGTGTGTGTTCTGCCCATAATGCAGCGTGTTTTATCTCTCGGTCTTTTCTGGGCAGCAAAGGGGCACTTAAAGGGAAGTGCATCGATTCAGCTGAGTGAACTTCAGTCTTGGGCTTGATAGAGCGCTTTATGGGCGCTGCATTAATGAAGGATGAAGACCGGGCTTTATCCGCGGTACCAGCCGGTGACAGGTGTCACCGCGGATGTCACGTTACTCGGGTGAGTGAGCGCGGAAGAAATAACGATTTCCCCCATCATGAGCTGCCACCTGCTCTAGACAGGGTGAGGGGTGACATGTACCCCGTGTAGTGTTAGAGGCCTTTTTATCTCGGGACATCGAAACTTATGCCACAATCTGACTAAGATGACATATCCCACAATTCTCTGAAAAAATGAGCATTACCCTGGGAAAATAGCGTGTGCCCCATAACTACCACCAGCTGCTGATACTTCTGTGGAAGCGGCACGGCAACCGCTGCAGACCTAGTCGCCTTGCCCTCTGTCTCCCCTCCAGGGATATTTTTTTATTGCGTTTTCAAAGTAATACGGCACAAAATAAGAGACAACAGCCGACGCATCCGGCAAAATGGCCAAAGGACAAGGTAAAAAGTCACATCAAGCGTGAGAATCTGATGAGCAGGCACATCGTGCCTAGTAGTGATAACACCAACAATACCTTGCCAATGCAACAAAGTGTAGACGAGCAAGAGGCAAAGAGCCCAAACCTACATGTCCCATCAGCATCAGGAAACAAAGGGAGGAGAAAGAATAGCCAGAGAAGAGAGAAAGAAAAGCAAGAAGATAGAATGAAGTCCTTTCATCTAACACAACCAATCCGAGCAAGCCGAGCTTATTCTTATAATAGTAAAGAGGAGGAGGGGGGGCACCAAAACAGGCTTCGCTAAACGCCAGTTGCCTCCACATCTGCTTCCCACGTTCTAGGAAGGTCCGCAGAGGGGACCACACATCTCTCGGCCGAGAGCCAGGCGGCATCAGCTCCCAGTAAGCTGCTAATTGCTCCTGGCAGTACACAGCATCTTGCGGCCAATCCTGGCAACGAGAGGCCTGCTTTCTACCCCAGCACATCGCCACTCTACGCTTCGCCAGCACCAAAAGCAACCCCACCAAACTCCTGTTGTCAGGGGGGATCTCCCTAACATAGCCTAAAAGAGCAAATGTAGAAGATCTCGGTAATTTGAGCTCAACCATGTCTTCCAGTGTACTCAGCACGTCCGTCTAGAATCCCACCAATGCCCCACAGCCCCACGCCAAGTGCAGGAAATCTGCTCCCCTCGCCGTGCACCTATCGCAGCAGTCCTCAGACCGACCGCCCATCCTCTTGAGGCTGCGCAGCGTGTAATACAAGCGGTGCAGAAATTTAAAATGCAATAAGCGCCACCTGTAATTGGGGGAGAATTGCACACAGCAATATTGTAGGAAAGTACCATCTTGCCTGGCATGTTACCCCCATATTTCACTGTATATATGTTGTTTTAGTTGTATGTGTCACTGGGACCCTGCCAGCCAGGGCCCCAGTGCTCCTAAGTGTGCCCTGTATGTGTTACCTGTGTTATGACTAACTGTCTCACTGAGGCTCTGCTAATCAGAACCTCAGTGGTTATGCTCTCTCATTTCTTTCCAAATTGTCACTATCAGGCTAGTGACCAATTTCACCAATTTACATTGGCATACTGGAACACCCTTATAATTCCCTAGTATATGGTTCTGAGGTACCCAGGGTATTGGGGTTCCAGGAGATCCCTATGGGCTGCAGCATTTCTTTTGCCACCCATTTACCACTGCACTTAAGTTACTTATAAGTCACCTATATGTCTAACCTTTACCTGGTAAAGGTTGGGTGCTAAGTTACTTAGTGTGTGGGCACCCTGGCACTAGCCAAGGTGCCCCCACATTGTTCAGGGCCAATTCCCCGGACTTTGTGAGTGCGGGGACACCATTACACGCGTGCACTACATATAGGTCACTACCTATGTGTAGCTTCACAATGGTAACTCCGAATATGGCCATGTAACATGTCTAAGATCATGGAATTGCCCCACCAATGCCATCCTGGTATTGGGGAGACAATCCCATGATTCCCTGGGTCTCTAGCACAGACCGGGTACTGCCAAACTACCTTTCCCGGGGTTTCACTGCAGCTGCTGCTGCTGCCAACCCCTCAGACAGGTTTCTGCCCTCCTGGGGTCCAGCCAGGCTTGGCCCAGGAAGGCAGAACAAAGAACTTCCTCAGAGAGAGGGTGTTACACCCTCTCCCTTTGGAATAAGGTGTCAGGGCTGGGGAGGAGTATCCTCCCCCATCCTCTGGAAATGCTTTGATGGGCACAGATGGTGCCCATCTCTGCATAAGCCAGTCTACACCGGTTCAGGGATCCCACAGCCCTGCTCTGGCGTGAAACTGGACAAAGGAAAGGGGAGTGACCACTCCCCTGACCTGCACCTCCCCTGGGAGGTGCCCAGAGCTCCTCCAGTGTGCTCCAGACCTCTGCCATCTTGGAAACAGAGGTGCTGCTGGCACACTGGACTGCTCTGAGTGGCCAGGGCCAGCAGGTGACGTCAGAGACTCTTTCTGATAGGCTCCTTCAGGTGTTGCTAGCCTATCCTCTCTCCTAAGTAGCCAAACCTCCTTTTCTGGCTATTTAGGGTCTCTGCTTTGGTGAATTCTTTAGATAACGAATGCAAGAGCTCATCAGAGTTCCTCTGCATCTCTCTCTTCACCTTCTGCCAAGGAATCGACTGCTGACCGCGCTGGAAGCCTGCAAAACTGCAACAAAGTAGCAACGATGACTACTGCAACACTGTTACGCTGATCCAGCCGCCTTCTCGACTGTTTTCCTGGTGGTGTATGCTGTGGGGGTAGTCTGCCTCCTCTCTGCACTAGAAGCTCTGAAGAAATATCCCGTGGGTCGACGGAATCTTCCCCCTGGTACCGCAGGCACCAAAGAACTGCATCACCGGTCCTTTGGGTCTCCTCTCAGCACGACGAGCAAGGTCCCTTGAACTCAGCAACTCTGTCCAAGTGACTCCCACAGTCCAGTGACTCTTCAGTCCAAGTTTGGTGGAGGTAAGTCCTTGCCTCCCCACGCCAGACTGCATTGCTGGGAACCGCGTGTTTTGCAGCTACTCCGGCTCCTGTGCACTCACCGAGGATTTCCTTCGTGCACAGCCAAGCCTGGGTCCCCGGCACTCTAACCTGCATTGCACAACCTCCTGAGTTGTCCTCCGGTGACGTGGGACTCTCTTGTGCAACTTCGGGTGAGCACCGATTCACTCCACTTTGTAGTGCCTGTTCCGGCACTTCTGCGGGTGCTGCTTGCTTCTGAGTGGGCTCCTTCTCTTGCTGGCCGCCCCCTCTGTCTCCTCACGCAGTTGGCGACATCCTGGTCCCTCCTGGGCCACAGCAGCATCCGAAAACCCTAACCGTGACCCTTGCAGCTAGCAAGGCTTGTTTGCTGTCTTTCTGCAGGAAAACACTTCTGCACGACTCTTCACGACGTGGGACATCCATCCTCCAAAGGGGAAGTTTCTGGCCCTTGTCGTTCGTGCAGAATCCTCAGCTTCTACCATCCGGTGGCAACTTCTTTGCATCCAAACCTGGCATTTCCTGGGCATCTACCCACTCCCGACTTGATCATGACTTTTGGACTTGGTCCCCTTGTTCCACACGTACTCTCGTCTGGAAATCCATTGTTGTTGCATTGCTGGTGTTGGTCTTTCCTGCAGAATTCCCCTATCACGACTTCTGTGCTCTTTGGGGAACTTAGGTGCACTTGGCACCCACTTTTCAGGGTCTTGGGGTGGGCTATTTTTCTAACCCTAATCAAATCAAATCAAATCATTAACATTTATAAAGCGCGCTACTCACCCGTGCGGGTCTCAAGGCGCTAGGGGGAAGGGGGTTACTGCTGCTCGAAGAGCCAGGTCTTGAGGAGTCTCCGGAATGCGGAGTGGTCCTGGGTGGTCCTGAGGCTGGTGGGGAGGGTGTTCCAGGTCTTGGCTGCCAGGTAGGAGAAAGACCTCCCACCCGCCATGGAGCGGCGGATGCGAGGAACGGCAGCGAGCGCGAGGCCGGTGGAACGGAGGAGACGGGTGGGGGCGTAGAAGCTGAGGCGTCGGTTGAGGTATTCAGGTCCCTTGTCGTGGAGGGCTTTGTGTGCGTGGGTGAGAAGTCGGAAGGTGATCCTTTTGCTGACTGGGAGCCAATGTAGGTGTCTCAGGTGGGCGGAGATGTGGCTGTTGCGGGGTACGTCGAGGATGAGGCGGGCGGAGGCGTTTTGGATACGTTGCAGACGTTTTTGGAGTTTTGCGGTGGTCCCAGCATAAAGGGTGTTGCCGTAGTCCAGGCGGCTAGTGACTAGGGCGTGGGTCACGGTTTTTCTGGTGTCGGTGGGGATCCAGCGGAAGATCTTGCGGAGCATGCAGAGGGTGAGGAAGCAGGAGGAGGACACGGCGTTGACTTGTTTGGTCATGGTGAGAAGAGGGTCCAAGATGAAGCCGAGGTTGCGGGCGTGGTCTGAGGGGGTCGGTGCGGTGCCAAGGGCCGTGGGCCTCACTGTTTTCTTACAGTCCCAGCGACCCTCTACGAGGTCACATAGGTTTGGGGTCCATTCGTGGTTCGCATTCCACTTCTAGAGTATATGGTTTGTGTTGCCCCTATCCCTATGTGCCCCCATTGCATTCTATTGTGACTATACATTGTTTGCACTGTTTTCTAAGACTATTACTGCATATTTTGGTATTGTGTACATATATCTTGTGTATATTTGCTATCCTCATACTGAGGGTACTCACTGAGATACATTGGCATATTGTCATAAAAATAAAGTACCTTTATTTTTAGTATATCTGTGTATTGTGTTTTCTTGTGATATTGTGCATATGACACTAATGGTACTGTAGTAGCTTCACTCGTCTCCTAGTTCAGCCTAAGCTGCTCTGCTAAGCTACCTTTTCTATCAGCCTAAGCTGCTAGACACCCCTATACACTAATAAGGGATACCTGGGCCTGGTGCAAGGTGTAAGTACCCCTTGGTACTCACTACAAGCCAGTCCAGCCTCCTACAAATATCTCCAGACATCATCTGTCAGGGTCTCCCCCACATCCAGTTCCCACTGCGCTTTTGCCCTAGATGATGCCACGGGTGCTGATGCCTGCATACACACATACAAGCTGGCAATAAGTCCGCGGGGAGATGAAGTCCGCGGGGAGATGAGGTCTTATACAATAGCTCCAATACATGACTCGCCAAAGGCGCCGCAGGGAAAGTAGGGTACCTTGGATCGCAGGGATGCCCTGATCTGAAGATAAGTGAGCCGGTACTGCATGGTATCACCCGGCGTGTGTAGCGCAACTTCAGAAGAAATAAATTAGTTCTCAGGATACCAGGAGCCCAGCGTAGTCAGCTGCAACTCCGAACGACGACCACCCACTGGCCGCCTCCTAGTGCATGCGGGTGCACCACATCTCTCACCGAAGCCGAAGGCGCGAATGGCACCCACCAGGCCTGCACCGTGCACGCCACCATATCCACGCCCGTATCTCAGAGTGAGGCTTATCATATAACACTCCAGACAATTGGGCAGGCCAGATCGAGTCCTGCTCCGGAGCCAAGTGCAGTAAATATTTTATAGGGTGCGTCCAGAAATGCGCATAATGGGCCTTTGCATAATTATAGTAGAGTTCCAAATCTGGAGCAGCCAATCCACCCAGCTAGAACGGCAGCACAAAAGTATCCCACGATATCCTGGGCTGCTTACCAGCCCAAACCAAGGAGATAAGTAAAGACCTAAGCCTCCTCCGGAAGCTGTAAGTGAGAACAAGAGGGATGTTGGTAAATAGATAGAGAAATTTGGGCAGGACCACAATCTTCGCAATGGCTATCTGGACAGTCAGCGAAAACGGTAAAGAGCGCAATGCCCCTACCCTTTCTTCCAGCCATCCAATGGCCCTACTGTAATTGGCTGACCATAATTCATCTAATTGTCTGCTCACCCAAATGCCCAGATATCGGGTCGGACCGTCCGCCCAAGTCAGAGGATATCGCGAACCATACTGCACCATTACAGCTGAGAAAGGCAAAACCACAGACTTAGACCAGTTGATAGTAATCCCAGAAATCCCACCGAAATGTGTGATCTCATCTAGAAGTATATCAAGGTGGGCCAGAGTGTCCTGTACAAACAGAGCGACATCATCAGTGTACATAGCAACCAAGATTGGGCATTGTCTAAATGCCAGACCACTATGATTATGGTGCTGTCTCAACTGCATGGCTAGCGGCTCCATTGCCACCGCAAAGAGCAGAGGCGAGAGGGGGCAGCCCTGTCGGGTACCCCTAGAGACCAGGAAAGGATCTGACGTCATCCCGTTAATTCGCAGCCACATCACCGGAGCTGAGTAGAATAGACAAATTAATTGAATAAATCTGGGGCTCAAACCGACCCGCGCCAATAGGCCAAACAAATATGGCCATTCCGGGGAGTCAAACGCCTTAGTGGCATCCAAAAAAACAGCTGCAACTCGGTCCTTGGGGGACACCATCTGCGCTATTGCAAAGAAGGTGCGAAGATTATACAAAGTTGAGCGACCCGGCACAAAACCAGATTGATCCTGCAGTACCAAAGACGGGAGAAGAGGCTGCAGACGCGTAGCCGTAAGCTTCGCTACGATCTTGTTATCCAGATTTATAAGCGACAGTGGCCTATATGAATCACAAGAGCGCAGGTCCTTACCCGACTTCAGTATAATGACTATGAGGGCCTCTCACAGTGATGGCAGCAGAGTGCCACACTCAAGCGCCTCAGCGTACACACCTAACAAATGTGGGGCCTACAAATCGTCATATTCCTTATAAAAGGCTACCGTGAGCATGTCAAGGGCGGGAGCCCTATCTCCTGGAAGACTGCAAATGACCTGCACTATGTTCTCAACAGAGGACGGCGAGTCCAAGTATTGCCGGTGTGAGTTCTCCAGCCACAGCAGGCTTATATTCTCAAAGTAAGCTGTATATGATTCCGTACCCGGGCATTCCGAGGCAGAATAAAGGGAAGCATGGAACTCAGTCAACACCTGCCTGGCCTCATCCGCGCCCGCCCGACGGCCGCCAGCGGAGTCCAAAAGCTCCACAATGTAATTACCAGCCCACGGTCGACACAGCATTTCTGCCAGCGTTCTACCAGTCCGCTCGCCCTCACCATACCGACGCGCTTTAAGCCTCTTTACCCAAAAAGCTAAGCTCACGGAGCGCCGCCTCCTCATACTCCGACAGCCTCTCCCAGAACTACGCCAAGAGAGCATTCAAGATATTGGCTTATTGTTGTTTCTCCAGCGCTGTCAACTGGGCTTCCAAGTCTGCCAACTCCCGGCGTATTGCCCTGAGCATGCCATGCTGTTTAGCTAAGCAAATCCCCCGGATCACCACCTTAAATGCCTCCCACAAGGCACCTGCTGACGAAACTGAGCCTTATTAATCACAAAGTACTTCTTTATAGCCGTGTGCACCTCCTCTCTAAAGACTGAGGGGGTCATTAGACCGCTGCAGGTATTCTGGGTTTTACACTGGGCTGGCGGGCGACCGCCAAAAGGCCGCCCGCCAGCCCAGTGTAAAACGACCTTCCCACGAGGACGCCGGCTCCGAACGGAGCCGGCGGAGTGGGAAGGTGCGACGGGTGCAGTGGCACCCGTCGCGAATTTCACTGTCTGCAATGCAGACAGTGAAATTCTTTGTGGGGCCCTCTTACGGGGGCCCCTGCAGTGCCCATGCCATTGGCATGGGCACTGCAGGGGCCCCCAGGGGCCCCACGACAACCCATACCGCCATCCTGTTCCTGGCGGGCGAACCGCCAGGAACAGGATGTCGGTATGGGCTGTCAGAATCCCCCATGGGATTCAAATGGGCAGCGGAAAACCGGCGGGAGACCGCCGGTTTTCCACTTCTGACCGCGGTCAAACCGCCGCGGTCAGAATGCCCAGCGGGGCACCGCCAGCCTGTTGGCGGTGCCCCCGTCATTTTAGCCCTGGCGGTCTTGGACCGCCAGGGTTAGAATGACCCCCTGAATCTTTTGATGCATTATGTCGCAGGCGCCACAAAAAATCTCTCTGCACGCCCCCGGAAATCCCCAGCCTTAGCAAAATCGGAGAATGATCCAACAAGGTTCGAGGCATGTGCTCGATAGCTTCCGTTCAGAGCTCCACGTCCCTGATACCAAGCCATATGTCAATTCGCGACCAGCTGTTATGGATTGTATTAATACATGTTCCTTCCCTATCAGTGCCATGTTTTGTCCTCCATAGATCAACCACAGCACCCTCCATCATGAGTGCCCCCGCAGCCGCCACATGTTGAGGTCACGCCCGGCTCTCACGATCCGCCACCGCATCCAAAACCACATTGAAGTCACCACCCCATGATATCGACCCCAGCCCCAAGGAGCAAATCAAGCGCCACACCTCCTCAAAAAACTGCGGGTCATCTACATTGGGGCCGTATACGGATACCAGGCGAAACGGTTTGTCATGCAGCGTACCACGCAGAAGGACATAACAGCCTTTCGGGTCTATAACCACTTTCTCAGTATGCCACTGCAGACCTCTTCGAAGCAAAATGGCAACCCCTTGCACATAGCTCGAATACACAGCCACATGGCACTCCCCAATCCAGCCAGCTTTTAGCCTGTGTTTTGTGGCATCTGTCAGATGAATCTCATGAAGCACACAAACATCCACTGCATGTCGTTGGATATATGCAGAGATCAATCGCATCTTACACCTGTCGTTCAGCCCCCGAACATTCCAGGTCATACATTTCACATGCACCACCCCTTTAGGAGCCATTATAGCAAACGCTTTGCTGCACCATAGCCATTTCACACGTAGTCACAATGCAAAACGGCGCCGAGGACGAAGAGATACAGAGATACAAAGGTAAAGAGAAAGCAGATAATGCAATAAATAACAAGACAACGTTCACCCCCCCACCCATGCTGACCCCCCAATTGGGCCAGCCCAGCAAACCCACCCACACCCAGACACATGTCCCACAACATAGCACCAAACAACTTGATTGGACTCATCCAGAGGGGCGTCGGCATGGCCATCTGTTAACCACCCTGATTGGGATGGGTTGGAAGGAGCTCTCACAGCACCAGTTACATTACAGGACAGGCTGCACTGAGAGTTAAACCACAATTGAAACTCAACAAGCCCCAAAATCACAGTTCAGGACCACAGGCGTCCCCCAACAGTGAAATAATTTCAAACATTATCACTAAGAGTATCGCCGCCACCGCCATCAGCCTGCGGACAGTCCGGAGCTGCCTTTTTAGGGACAGATTTGGCATACTTGATGGCCAGCTTCGGGTCAGTGAAAAAGTGCAGCTTGCCCTTGTGCTGCACTCGCAATTTGGCCGGATAAATTAGGGAATATGTGGCATTCGTCTGACTCAAACTGCGTTTAGCAGGTAGGAACGCTCTGCGAGCCGCCTGCACCCCAGGGGTGTAATCCGGGAATACTCAGTTCATTGTTGTTATAAATCACGGGACGGCGCTCCCTGGCTAACCTAAGGATTGTGTCTCTATCTCTATAGTTCAATAAATGCACAATGATTGGGTGAGCCGGTGTCCCAGGCGGGGGTCTCGGCCCAAGCGACCTGTCGGCCCTCTCCACCACCAGTACCTGGGAAAGCTCGTCAGGGAACAGCACAAATAACATAGTCTCCAGATAGTCCTCCATGCGCCCCATGGCTGTCGATTCCGGGAGACCCAAAATGTGAATATTATTGCGGCGGGAGCGGGCCTCAAGGTCCTCAGTCTTGTTCCAGATTACCTCCAACACACGTTCCATTTGCAGTGACTTCTCCCCGTCCCCATATTGACCATCCTCCAGATCAGAGGTACGAGACTCCACCTGCTCGAGGCGAGTATTATGTCCATCTACCCGTTCTTTTAAACGATCCATTTGTTCGGTCAAGTGATCTAACTTGACGTCAATACTGGCCAAACTGTGCTTAATATCCAAAAACATAGCCTTCACTGAGGTCGATGGAGAGTCCTCCTCCTACAGCTGATCATCCGCAGACCAGCTGGCCTGACTACATTTCTTTTTCCCCTCAAATGTAAGCTTGGGTTGCTTCTGATCCGCCTTCCCCATCTTCTCAAGAGATCGCCCCAAAAAAAGGGAGAGGGGAGGAAAGAGCACGACAACCAAAAAATGTTCTTAAAGTGCCCTCAGGCTCCCTAATCACCACCTCGCCGCGGCCAGCAGTGCGGATCTGGGGGGAAGAGGGAGGCGCTCAGCTCTCCCACGCACCCACAGGCGCGTATCTGCAGACAATGCTACCCCTGTCCGCAAGTCCCCAAAAGTCAGCCAAGGCCACCAGCCAAAAGTCAGTGACAGAAAAAAGGAGGGGGGGCAGTCATCCGTCACCCACCTCACCTCCCAGAGTAGCCACCACATAAGCATTGACTGCCAGGAACTGTATTAATTCTGCGGCCCCCGGTCCGATCAGCCACTCCAATTTCAGGAAGACCAGGGGAGGCACACAGCGCAATGGGCCCCGGTCCTCCGCCCACTGCGGTGCAAGCAGAGCACACCACCCCAGGGCCCACACACCAGCCACCAGTGCCTGGCTCACTCACCTGCGGGGCCCCCGCAGCCCGACCGTCACTGCTGATCAGGCCCTGCAGGCCTCCAAGACTGGGAGGTCTTGCCTGATCCAAGGCAGCCAGCCACGGGGATTCCAAACGTCCCCCACGGGGGCGGCGGCCCCACCCCACACACCTGCAGCGGGCACCCCCCATCATGCACCAGGGCATGCCCGACTGCGACCAGCACCACCCGCGCGGGGGGCGGGCACCGCCTCTAGGCCCCGAACACAGGCCCTCAATCTGCCAGCCGACATTCTCGTGGGGCCCACGGCCTGATCTCTGCCGCCGATCCGGCCCCTCGGGTATCCAACGCTGGAGGCCCGGAGCGGCGACGGGTCAGACAGCCGCCGAGCCCACGGCTTCCGTTTACAGGGGGGGAGGGCAGCCCCGACCATCATCTTGCCCGCAGGCTCTCCTACCACCAGCAGGATGAGCACCGCTGCGGCCCGCGTGAAACATGCATGTGGCCAGAGATCCCCCTCACAGGCCCAGCGCAGCTTCCACCGCTGGGCCGGCTTGTTTTCTGTGCTCCGCTACTCCCCAGGGCCTCCTAGTGAGAGGCAAGGGCAAAAGGCCATCTCGGGTAGCCGATCCGCCAGGATTGCAGACGGATTCAGGCTCCCGCCCTGCAGAGCCTCACGGCGTGGCGGCTATCTTGCAGGACGGCTAAGCCACGCCCCTCCCCCACGGAATATTTGATGTAGCACAGTGATCAGAGCGACCTCCTGTGATTCTGTGAAATCACAATCTCCCCATACCCATGGACAGTGCCTTGAGCCACTCACGGGTGATAAGCCACGCTGTGTAAATCTACATTAGATCGTCACTGATGGGGCGGCACTACCAACACCCCCCACGCTCCCCTGATAACAAAGGCCACACTGATGCCAGAATGCTGCCAAGAGGGACCTTTCCACCACCTTAGAAACATCCAGCTCAAACTACATTTGTCCGCTGAAACCTTTATCCTTTTCCATATAAAGTAATGTTTTGAAAAGAGCAAACGTAATTTCGCACAATCCTAGAAAGAAATGTGAAACGAGAACCCCTATTAGCCAAATAAAACTACCCATCAAAACAAATAGGCCCTTATGTTATAACGTTTCCACGGGTGCTCGCGGGGTATTAAAATAGTCTGCAAATTGGCACTGCATTTTTGCTTCACGCTGCATGTCAAGAGCACCCGGATACGACTTTACTGAATTAGGGCCCATAGGGCCAGATGTATGTAGGTTTGGGTTTTTGATTTCCTAACAGCGAATCTTAGTGATTCGCTATTAGGAAATTGCAAACTGGGTCGTATAAGAGTGGGCCAGATGTATGTCCATTTCATTGTGCGAGTTTCTAATTGCGACTTTTTGCGAGTCGCAAATAGAGACTCACAAGATGAAATGGAAAACGGGATGCATTTGAAACAAAAAAATTAAAAGTTTTCTTTTAATCTTTTCAGAGTAGGCAGTGGTCCGTGGGACCACTACCTGCTCTTAAAAAACATTACCTCCCATCCCTCCCTCGCCTTCCTTTCCACCAATGAGGCACCCTGCCTCCCCCTAGACCCCTCCCTTCCTGTTCAACCCCCCCCCTCCACCCCCACCACCTCCTGTTCTTTTTGTCTAGCCCCGCTAAACTTACCTTTTTCCTTCTCCTCCACGGTGGGGCCTGGGGGGGCATCGGCTTGACTCTCGACGAGCACGGAGCTCCTCGTTGAGGGTTTCCCAGCGGTCGCTTCTTCTGGGGGCACGCGGTGCTGCCTTGGAGACGCATCCTTGGAGTCGGCTGACGGAGTCGGTCGGCTCTATGGTGGCTGGGGCTGTACTTCCGGATCTTCGTCTCGCGTTTGCTGGGCTGATGTGCCGGTTGTGGTTTTTGCGTTTTGGACGGTAGGACGGGCGTTTCTGCCCGCGTTTTTTGTAGTTTTGTGTTAATTGTTGCCCTTTTTTCATTTGCTGCTGTTGTATTGGGGGAGGGGCTTTCTCCATTATTTGAATGGGTGCTGTGGCCTCTTGGGTGCATTTATTGTTGGGATAATGTCGAGGTAGGTTCCTTCAAAGCGGTGCAGGATTGTTTCCTCTTCTTCTTCTTCGGGGTAGGATGTTGCGGTTCCCCTCTCCACTCCTGGGGGACACCAGGCTACGTGGGGTTCCTCCGCCTCTCATGTCCAGAGAGGAGGTTCAGGACATGATTGAGGTGGCTGTGTCTCGTGCTCTGCAGGCTGGAGCATCCAGGCCTGGACGCTCTATGGCAGCCCGTCCTTCAGGGGCTGCGGAGGGGTCCTCTTCATCAGATGATGACGCTCCTTCTACTTCTTCTGGTGGGAAATATGTCTCCAGGGAAGAGATGAGGGAGGTTCTGACACATCTTCGGGACAATTTTGGTTTTCCTGTTTTTTAACCTACGGGGACTGATTCACACTTGTTCCCTCAATATCAAACGCCTTCAAGGTTTGCCATGCCTTTTCAGGGCCCTGTTAAGGATATGGTGCTCCGGGAGTGGCAGGATGTGGACAAGTCTCAGGTTCTGCGTTTCCTTCAGAAGCTGTACTTACTGGAAGGGGAAGATGTGTTGCCACCTTCCGTTAAGCTGGATTTCATTTTGGCAACTCTAATTGGCAAGACGGCGGTCAATCCAAAGGATTGTGTTCCTGCTGATGCCACTGACAGAAAGGTGAATTCAGGTCTGAAGAGGGTGTTTGCGGCGGAGAATTTGGCCCTCAGAGCGGGTATTTTTTCTGCTTATTCTGCCCAATCCTTGGTGCAGGACTTTGACAAACTGGCGGTAGCTGTTCAGGAGGGTTCGGAGTGTTTGGAACTGCTGGCAGTTATGGAACAACAGGCCAGGTTGCTGGCGGACATGTCATCTGATGTCCGCACTTCGGCTCTGGCTTCGGGAGCTTTGATTGGGGCTCGTAGGTCCCTTTGGTTAAGGATGTGGAAGGCGGATCCTGGGGAGAAGTCTGCTCTCCTGAGACTGCCTTTTGATGGGCGCAATTTATTTGGGGATCAGTTGCCTTCCATGCTTTCGAAAGCTTTTAAGGAGAGGAAACACGCCTTACCTTACAAAGGTGGTTCTTCTTCTGGCAAGGGTTGGCGGAAGCATTCTTGGTCTTCTCCCAAAGTTGATTCCAAGTCTTTTTCTTTCAGGAAGCGTCGTTTTCAGCCCCGTTTTTCTCCTAAAAAGTCTGCTCCTTTGGGGCAGGGAGGATTCAAGAAGGGTTCCTGACAATCAATGTGGTCCTGGCAGAGGGCCGGTTGGGGGGCGGCTGAGGCACTTTCTTCCCGTTTGGCAGGAGGATGTCGACGATCACAGGGTGCTGGACATTGTAAACAATGGCTACGCCATAGACTTCGACGTAGTACCTCCAGATACCGGGGTTCATCCTACTCCACTGCCTGCGGACGGGGCCCAGAGGCAGGTGCTGTTGGAAGGGGTCCGGGACTTACTTCTCAAGAGGGCCATATCCCATGTTCCTGTGGGGGAGAGAGGTCTGGGCACTTATTCCATCTTGTTCCTGGTTCCAAAGGTGTCAGGGGGCTTTCGTCCTGTCCTCAATCTCAAGAGTGTGAATTCCTGGATCAAGACTGTACATTTCCGTATGCTTTCCATTCAGTCGATTTTTCCTCTGGTTGGTCCAGGGGATTTCCTGGGGTCTCTGGATCTGCAGGATGCTTACCTGCATGCTCCAGTGGTTCTGTCTTCTCAGAGGTTGCTACGCTTTGCGGTGGGCCAGGACCATTTTCAGTTTTGTGTTCTGCCATTTGGCCTCAAGTCCTCTCCACGGATTTTCACCAAGGTGCTGGCCCCTCTGGTGGCTCTTCTACATTCCGAAGGGGTATTTGTCCATCCTTATTTGGACGATATTCTGATTCAAGCGCCCACTCAGGTTCTGTTAAGGAGGCATGTGGCCCAGGTTCTGTTGGTCCTGCAAAACCACGTTTTTTTGGTCAACTGGGGGAAGTCAGATTTGGTCCCTTCCCAGGATCTGGTTTTTCTCGGGGCCCGATTTCTGACTCTTCAGGGCTTGGTGACTGTGTAGGAGAAGCGGTTGGTGTGCATCCAGTCACAGGTGTTGTTGATCTTGTCGCAGCCGGCTCCCAGAGCCCTTCAGTGGTTACGTCTGCAGGGTCATTTGGCGTCTGTGGTTTTTCTGGTACCGTGGGCGCGGTTTCATCTTCTTTGCCTGATTAACTGGTTTCTCGTTCGTTGGTCTCCGGGGTCGAGTTCTCTCCGGACAAGGATTCCTGTGTCGGGATTTGTTTGCAGGGAGTTGGTTGGTGGCTGGTGCCGGCTCATCTTCGTGTGGGGGTGTCTTTATCTCCTCCTCTCCCGGTGGTGGTGACAACCGATGCCAGCCTCTCCGGTTGGGGGGCTTGGATGGGGTCGGCTCAGGTCCAGGGGTTTTGGTCGCCTCTGGAGGCCAGACGCTCCTCGAATTGGCAGGAGTTGAAGGCGGTGCTTCTTGCTCTGATTCTTTTTCAGGAATCCCTGAAGGGTTTGGACGTTCTTATTCAGACAGACAACTTGGTGACCAAAGCTTACGTGAACAGGCAGGGAGGGACCAGGTCTCGGTCGCTGTTCCGCATTGCGAGGGACATTTTTGTTTGGGCGCAAAGGTGGGTTCTATCCCTGCGAGCCACCTACATTCAGTGGGTGGTCAATGTTTGGGCGGATCTTCTGAGCCGGGTCATTCCTTCGTCTCAGCTTTTCTCCCTCCGGTTGTCTCTGTTTCGTCGCCTGGTTCACCTGTGTGGTCTTCCGGTGTTGGATGTGTTTGCCTCCCCAGAGAATGCGAAAGTAAGGCGCTTTTGCTCCTGGTTTCGTTGTCCTTAGGCTTGGGTGGTAGACGGGATGTTGTTTCCTTGGCCTCAGGATCTTTTGTAAGCATTTCCGCCCTTCCAATTGCTCTGTGCATTTCTGGTGAGGGTACGTCTTCTGAAGGCCAGGGTTCTCTTGATCGCGCCCCATTGGCCACAGGCAAATTGGTTTCCGTTGCTTCGGTTGATGGCTTCCGGTCACATGTGCACTCTCCCTCTCTGTCCCTCGCCTCTGGAGTTTCCCTGCCTCCCGATGGGGTCGTTGAGGCGGTTGCACTTGACGGCTTGGAAGTTGAACGGAGGGGATTGATGTGCGTAGGGATTCCGGTCGCTTTGAGTTCTACTTTACTGGCTTCGCGGCGTCGTTCCACTTTACTGTCTTATGGTCGGCAGTGGAAGGTTTTTTCTTCCTGGTGTTCGCGGCATAGGTTGGATCCTACGGCTGCTTCTCTGTTTGAAGTGATGCAGTTTTTACAGGATGGGGCCCAGTTGGGTTTGTCTGTGGCTTCCCTACGGGTGCAGTGGGCTGCGATTCAGGCTTTTAGGGGCCCGTGGCGTAATCTGTCTGATGAGGGTCATTTGATGCCTTCGTTTTTCCAGGGCCTTTTTAACTTGTTTCCTTGTCTGGTGCGGGCCTTTCCTTCCTGGGATCTTTCTTTGGTGTTGGATGCTTTGACTGTTCCTCCCTTTGAACCTCTGGATTCATGTGACTTGCGTCATCTTTCTTTGAAGACTTTTTTTCTGGTGGCCATTACTTCAGCCCGTCGTTTGGGGGAGTTGGGGGCCTTGGCCTGCTCTTTTCCTTTTTGTAAGGTTTTTCCTGATCGGGTGGTGCTTATTCCGGTTCCTGCGTTTGTTCCCAAAGTTAATTTGTCTTTCCATGCTCGCCAGGAGGTTATCCTTCCTGCTTTTTGTCCCGATCCTTCCTCGGATGAAGAGGTTTGGTTGCATTCGTTGGATGTACGTTGGGCTTTGTTGGAGTATCTAAGGGTGGTTGCTCCTTTCCGGAAAGGTGATTCTCTGTTTGTTAATTTCGGTCTGGCTCGGAAGTGGGAGAAGCCGTCCACTGCTTCCTTGAGTCATTGGGTTCGCTCTCTGATTTTGATGGCTTATTCTTTGAAAGGGGTTGTTCCGCCCCAGGGGATACAGGGCCATTCTACCAGGGTTATGGCTGCTATGGTGGCGGAGCTGCAGGGCGCTTCTGTGGTGGAAATTTGCAGGGCCGCTACTTGGGCCTCACCTTCTACCTTTGTTCGTCATTGCAGACTGGCAGACTTGGGCAGTTTGGAGTCAGTATTGGGTCACCGTGTCTTGTCCACTATGATGTAATAGGAGGGTGATTGTCCGGTGTCCTTTTTTGGTTGTGATTAAACTTGTTGCAACTCAGTGTCCGTCTCCTGTTTTTCTCTTGCTATGTCTGATTGGTAGAAAGGAAGGCAAGGGAGGGACGGGAGATAATGCGTCCATTACTTACGATAATGGCATTACTCCTAGTCCTACTCCCTCGCCTTCCTTTCCGTTCCCTCCCGCCCTCCCGGTTCGGACCGCCTGAGTTGCTGTTTGGGCTTGTTTCTGTACAGGAGGTGGTGGCGGTGGGGGGGGTTTAAGGGGAAGGGAGGGGTCTAGGGAGAGGCAGAGAGCCTCATTGGTGGAAAGGAAGGTGAGGGAGTAGGACTAGGAGTAATGCCATTATCGTAATGGACGCATTTTCGGTTCCATTACCTGGTAACTGCAATTGTTTTGCGACCGCATCCCGGTGACTCGCTATGAGGAAGGGACGCCCTTGGCACGCCCCTATTAGCGACACTCAAACCTATGTTGCGAGTTGGTAATAGGCTACCGACTCGCAACATAGGACTGTTACTCATTCTAGTTGTGCTAATCCCCACATAGTGTAATACACTTGCTTCGCATGATAAAGTCCGGTGAAATTGGTTAATAGTGGCACTCGTTGCTTATAGCGCATAGAAACAACAGAAGTGAGTCATGAAACGCTAGAGAAAAAACAACTATCATGTTTAGGTAGGGTTTTTGATGTTAAATTAAAAACGCCAATCTCCTTTCGTGATTCTGGAGGAGGGCGGGAGCAGAGAGCGCAGTTGGCACGCTTCAGTCGCTAGAATATCCAAAAGCAGATTGCAGAAGTGTTTGGGGTCTCGCGAGCGCACCTCGGGTTATCTTTGCAGCAGACGGAGGGACATCGGGAAGTCGGCAGAGAGG
The DNA here is from genome assembly GCF_031143425.1 of Pleurodeles waltl. Classification (NCBI taxonomy): domain Eukaryota; kingdom Metazoa; phylum Chordata; class Amphibia; order Caudata; family Salamandridae; genus Pleurodeles; species Pleurodeles waltl. The sequence continues at coordinate 150,084,057 of NC_090441.1, read as the reverse complement.
TCCCAGCCCGGTACCCGCGCAGTCTGCCGTGTTATGATATGGGACGAGTCAGGTCATAAATATCGCTGTGGCGAGCCGACCGAGACCGTAGACTTTGCATTTCCCGGCCTGGGTATTTTTAGATTCCCTCCAGCGCTCCCCAGGAAGGCCTGGAATGAAAGCGGCCTCCGGTGATGAAAGGCACATTGAAAAGATGAGGAAATGTAGGCCGCCTGCCTCGCCTCTGACCTCCAAGTCTTCTCTGCTCAGTGTCTCGCCGACGTCGCAGGCTTTCTTCGTGCTCAGGCAAATTAAGAAAGTCACAGGTGTGTGTAATCCTTTTGTGCCAACAATTAGACGCGGGACTCAAGGGCATCTCAAGTACACAGAGAACGCAGGCGAAGAGCAAAGCTCTGTGGTTCAAAAAACCCTGACTTTCACTGCCGGAAATCCCATTCTGTCAGGACGCCTGATTGGCCAGGGAGCTCATTTTGGCATCCTTAGTGGCAAAAGTCTTCATTCCTTGAACACCTCTACTCTTGGGAGGTCCATCCTGCCAGGAAGCCATCATCTAAGCAGGTATGTCCCTTAGTCACAGAAAGCTCAAACTGTAAAAAAGAAATCCTCTCAGGAAGAACTTGCTGCCAGCAAGCACTTAAGCACCATACTGCCAGAAAGCACATGCCTTTATCCCATAACGACAAACAGAGTGAAAGTGCCTAGTGTCCGAAAGAAAGTCCACCTAGATGTCCTTAAGGTTTCTTTTATTTCATCGTTAAGTACATTTTTTTTTATTCATGATAGTTATGGATTTATAATCAATTAAATCCACTTGCTTCCAGTTATTGTTCCATGTTTTTATTTTTAAAATTAAATTCAATACATTCATAATAAACATACCCAATAGTGCATTCCAGATCCCCAGGGCAAAACAGTACAATTCGAAGTCCCAACTGGATTTCGGCCCACACGTGGCCCTTGGTCCGGGGGTGGACAAAAGAACCAAAAACAGCAAAACATAGTGTTTGTAAGATGATCTATATAACCAATAAGAGTGCATTGAAATGTAAATATATTTCTTGATATGCATCTGAAATCATGCAATGTCTATTCTCTAGAATTCAAACTTGAATAAAATAGAACTTATTTCCTGAAGTTGAACTCTGAACATAAGACACATATAACTAGGGGCCACATGTACGAAGCATTTTGCGCGTCGCAAACGGCGAATTGGGCCGTTTGCGACGTGTAAAATGGAATTTGGGATGTACAGACCCATTTTTGCGATTCAGTAATCTATTTACCGAATCGCAAAAAGGGTTTGCGAGTCGCAATTAGGAAGGGGTGTTCCCTTCCTAATTGCGAGTCACAGTCCTATGTATGATTGTTTTGTGACCGCGAATGCAGTCGCAAAACAATCGCAGTTAGCACCAGTTTCAAACTGGTGCTAACCCATTCGCAAATGGGAATGGGTCCCCAAGGGACCCCTTCCCCTTTGAGAATGGCAGCGGAAACATTTTTTCAGAGCTTTGTTTTTGAAATGCATCTTGTTTTCCTTTAAGGAAAACGGGCTGCATTTAAAAAAATGCTTTATTTAAAAGCAGTCACAGACATGGTGGTCTGCTGTCTCCACCAGGCCACCATCCCTGTGAGGGCGGCCATTCCCAATGGGGTCGTAAATAGCGACCTACCTCATGAATATTCATGAGGTAGGTCATTTTCGACCCCCTTGCGAATCGCAAACAGTGTCATTGACACTGTTGTGCATCTGGTTTTGTGAGTTGCAATTTGCGAGTCGCAAAACCGGTATTTTGTACACGTAGCCCTAGGTGTGTAAAACAGCCAGCATACAGCTTTTTATTGATCTCAATCTAAAAATCATAAAGTCATATCCCCCGCATGAAAAAGAAACTGCATACTTGAGCAAAAAGACGTCTCTTACTGAAAATATGCAATAAATGAGTTGTAAACATGACATTCATTAAATCTGTTTCAAAACAAATCCTTTGTCCAGCTAACGATTAAATGACACTACGGAATTTCATACGTATGCCTCAATCTACCACAGGGTATCTATAAACATCGGCGCGTTTCATCGTTAGTACGCGGTGATCGCCAATAGTCATGCACCCGTACGCTCTAGAAATCTTAAGGTCATATCTCTGCCATGAAATAAAAACTACGCACTTAGCAAAGGGAAGCGCCGTTAAACATCCTTTATGCCGAATTTTTTATAACGAAGTCCTGGTTAACGAAAGCGGAACAACGCTTTCTTTAAACACGACTTCGTTATTTTGTGCCTTAACCACGCATGTCCTGAACAACGAACATGCATGGTTAAGGTACAAACAAGGGAGTCGGGTGAGGAGGACGACGCAGATGACAAGTTGACGACTCAGGTAAGTGGGGGGTTTTAGGTTTTGGGGTGGTGTTGGGGGGGTGGGGCGTTTTTGGTTTTGGGGAGGGGTGGGGGGTTTTAGGTTTTGGGGTGGGGTTGGGGGGGTGGGGCGTTTTTGGTTTTGGGGGGGTGGGGGGTTTTAGGTTTTAGGGTGGGGTTGGGGGGGTGGGGCGTTTTTGGTTTTGGGGAGTGGGTGGGGGGGTCTGGGGGTTTTAGGTTTTGGGGTGGAGTTGGGGGGGTGGGGCGTTTTTGGTTTTGGGGAGTGGGTGGGGGGTCAGGGGGTTTTAGGTTTTAGGGTGGGGTTGGGGGGGTGGGGCGTTTTTGGTTTTGGGGAGTGGGTGGGGGGTCAGAGGGTTTTAGGTTTTGGGGTGGGGTTGGGGGTGGGGTGAGGGATGTAGGGTGAATGGTACCTATTGCTAATGATTTTATCAGGAATGCCTTTACAACGAAATATCGTTGTTAAGGCATTCGTGGTAAAATCATTAGTAGTAAAGACGAGGTCGGTGTTCCGACCTCGTTGTTAAGGTTAGTAGTAGTTTAAGATTCGGTGTTCCGTCATATAACCGGAAGCGCCTAACTGAAAATTTACAGTGGGTGTGGTGTAATCGTAACTTTTGTTATGTCCATTTCAAACCAAAACCATTTGTCTTGAAAATCATGCATGAACCCCATTCTACCACAGTGTATATATAAATGGTGGAAAGTTGCATCATTAATACGTGGTCAGTTTCAATAGTCATGCACCCATTCAAAATATGTTGAAAGCATGAACTGAATCAGAGGATTAATAGGTAATGACTTGTGGATGGTTGTGGTAATCTAGATTGCACTAAAGAAACCTGACCACCATGTTAAAATGTCAAAACCAAACTGACACCATTTGCTGCAGCCATGTTGAAATTCCACAATGTAGGGCATATAAATCGACTTTACATTGCCCAGGTGATATGTGTTAAGATGTTAAATCGATAAAGTGAATGGATTCTCTATTGCACATACAAAACGCATGTTTCGAATGTGTGAAACTGACAGAGCCAAGGGTAATCAAATAAGAATAATAAAAAGAATCTAAGGCCCATATTTATACTTTTTTAGCGCCGCATTTGTGCCGATTTTTGACGCAAAAGCGGCGCAACCTTACAAAATACAATTGTATTTGGTAAGTTTGCGCCGTTTTTGCGTCACAAAAATGACGCAAATGCGGCGCTAGAAAAGTATAAATATGGGCCTAAAAATCTATTCAACCTATTCAGAACATTCCTTAAATCGGAATATTGGAACATCATGATATCAAGTTTCATGTTAACATAATAAACACCCTAAGGTGCATATTTATACTCTGTTTGTGCCAGATTAGTGTCATTTTTTTTTACGCTAGCCTACCCTTTGCACCATTCCATAAATATAGTGCCCGGCTGGTGCACAGAAATGGTGCAAGCCGGTGCTAAACTTTTTGGTGAAAAACTGTGTTAGTGCAGATTTGCAACAAAAAGTATAAATCAGGGCCTAATTTCGTAGAGTTTTGAAACAAGTGTAGTAATGATGTTTCATGCTGTGTCATTAGAAACATCAAAAATCAACTAAGCCTCACTATGAGTGATCATCAAGGAACAAAACTGAAAATAGCGTGCAACCTTGTTAGAATCAAAAACTGAAATAACAAGCAGTTGAATTATTGATCTAACCAGATGACAAGCTTATAGCCACTATTGTGTTTGCTGGTCAATATCACAGCTCAAACAGTACCATCAATTGTGTTATTTGAAAACAGTGCTCAATGGTTTATCAACATAACAGAATAATACAATTACAGATCATAAATTATTAAACTGAGCTCCACGCATGCAATTATAAAAACATGCATATTCCAACCGATCATTCAGTCCCTTTGGATTTTTTATAATTCAATTTTTTGCCCAAAAAGTTCATTCTTGGATAACTCTTTTCTGTTACCCATGTCATCCCATAGTTTAACCACTTCCAGTACTGTACATCGTAGCTGACTGATGTGTCCTTGGGCATTAAAATTACCACCATATAATATTTATAATCCTTGGTTCTTATGTTGCTCTTGTGTTGAGTCAGTCTAATTTTGAGTTTATGCTCAGTTTTGTCCACATATACTAAACTAAAGGGATACTTGAAACAACATTGGTAGAACCTCAAGTTGCAGTGGTCCTCAATTTTATTTTATTTCCTGTCAATGGATTTGTAATTTCTGTGCCTTTTATGATGTCAGTACAATTGCCACAGTTCAAACAAGGTTTGGTGCCCGTGTGTTCTTTTATTACAAAGCTCTCCATGTCATGATTCTTGGTGGAATTCACTAACTCTTTTAGATTTTTTGAGTGCTCATATGCGAACACAGATGGAGCTTTGGATATCCCATTGAAGTCTGGTTCTGTCTTTAACATCGACCATCGTGAAGAATTATCTTTCTTAGTGTTATGCTTTTAGTGGGGTATGTCTACAGAAACACAATACTGTTGTGGTTTTGGACATAAGATTTTCCTTTCAGCAATTTCAACCTGTCTTTGGTGCGTGTGCGTTTCACTACATTTTGTATTACACTTTTGGGGTAATCTCTTTCCTGATTTTTTTTGCACATGCACACTTTACCATATGCGTTCTTTTCGGAATCAGATGTCATCCTTTTGATTTGTAGTAACTGTGAATAAGTGAACTGCTTTTTCAATGCAAGTTGATGACAATTTTCATAGTGTAAAAAGCTATTGCTGTCTGTGGGTTTACCACAGATATTCATAATGTTACTGTTTTCCCCTAAGGCTACGTCTACATTCAGAAACAAGATTTTTGTGTTACTGATCTCATGTTTGAATCCAATACGAATCCCCAAGGAGCTGAAATCTGAAATGACTTCGTTTATTTTGTATCTGATTCCCCATCATACTAAGAAAGTATCATCAATGTATCTCCAGTAGGTTACCAGATGTTTTAACGTCATGTTGGATAAGATGTTGTTCTCCTCGAACCTATTCATGAATAGATTCACATAACACGGAGCTGCACCATTGCCCATTGATGTTACTGTGTTTGTGTTACATTGATGTTACACAAAAAATAACTGTGGTACAGCGTAACGTGCATTAATTCCAAAAGTAAGATTTCCAGGTCCATTTCCATAGGACCTTTTGTTAATGCATTTTCAATGACTGTCAATCCTAAATCATGAGGTATGGAGGAACAAAGTGATTTCATATCGATGATACAAAGTAGTATGTGTTCTCCATTCTCTAATTGCAGTGCCTATTTCAGATAACACCAAGGGCCAGATGTAGGAAACACTTTGCGAGTCGCAAACGGCAAAATCTGCCATTTGCGACTCGCAAATGCGTGTTTCCTATGCAGAAATGCATTTTGCGAGTCGTTACCGACTCGCAAAATGCATTTCCGAATCGCAAATAGGAAGGGGTGTTCCCTTCCTATTTGCGAGTCGCAGTGGTATGCAACTCCATTTGCGACCGCGTACGCGGTCGCAAATGGAGTCGCAGTTACCATCCACTTCAAGTGGATGGTAACCCACTCGCAAATTGGAAGGGGTCCCCATGGGACCCCTTCCAGTTTGAGACTGGACCCCAAAACATTTTTTCAGGGGACCACTCCCTGCCCTGAAAAAACCGAAACAAAAGGTTTTGGATTTTTTTGAAATGCAGCTCATTTTCCCTTTGGGAAAACGGGCTACATTTAAAAAAAAAAAAAAATGCTTTATTGAAAAGGCAGGTCGCTAACATGGAGGCCTGCTGACGTCAGCAGGCCTCCATGTTAGCGAGTGCCTATACTCGCAATGGGGCCGCAATTTGCGACCCACCTCATGAATATTCATGAGGTGGGTCATTGCGACCCCATTGCGAGTTGCAGACGGTGTCTGAGACACCGTACTGCATAGCAATTTGCGACTTGCAAATTGCGAGTCGCAGGGACTCGCAATTTGCAAGTCGCAAATTGCTCTCTTCCTACATCTGGCCCCAATATTTTAAGTAGGATGGGGGTTAAAATATGACAGACACATAGATATCTCATGTCCTTTTACAGCCATCATAGGCTAAAGGTGGTCATTTACAATTGCAGCCTGAAATGCCCAGACACAGCTATTTAATGCTCCCTCATTCATCATCATTGCTGTGCTGTCCACCATCATGCTAGACTGCCGTAATACTGTCATTCTATGCCATAGACTGAATATGTATTTGCTAGATAAAATGGCTGCTTTCCTTGCCCTCATCTCTCTCTTTAATCTCTCTCTTTCTCTCTTTTCACATCTCTCTCTCCCTCTTCACATTTCCGTCCTGCATGTTTCTCTGCAGTGCTCTCCCTCCACATCTCTCTTCTCCTGTTCTGTCATCATCCTCTCCCTCCCTTCATCCCTGAGATCACCTCTGTCACTGGTCCTCCATTCCTCTTCACTGACATTTCCTCTCCTCTGCTCTCCTCTTTCTCCATGTTGTAATCTTTCTACTCTCCCTTTACCATATCATTTGTCTTGTTTCACCTCTCTGCCCCTCTGTTTCTCAACTCATTCCCACCAGCTGCTGACTCTTTGTCATCTACTTATCTCTTTTCGCCCGTCTCTCCCACTTAGCCATCTTTTTCTCCCCTGACTTTCTCTTTATCAACTCTGATATGTCACTTATATTCTCTTAACTACATTTCTCTCATATCTCTTTTTTCTTCCTCTTGCGGGTTTTCCTCCTCCCCACCTCACCCTTTGCTGTCTCGTCTCTCTCTGTACCTCCCCTTCTTCTCTCACCTGTCCTTCATCCTCACTTTCTCAGCTATCTGCTTCTGTTCATAGCCTGTCTCCCACTCGTCTACCCCGTCTGTTTCTCTTTCAGCCGTCTCTTACCTGCCTGTCTCTTTTTTGCCTCGCTCAACTGTCTCGTCTCTCTCTTATCTGTCTATAATCTCTCTTTTTCCCACCTGTATATCCACCCCAGATCTCTCAGTTGCCTCTTTCAAGTCTGTCTCTTTTTCATTGTCTCCTTCTCTCTCGCTCATTCTGAGATGTCTTTCACAACCTCTTTCCTTGTCACCTCACTCTCACCGGCCTCCATCACCTCTCACCTGTCTTACCCTCTCAATGTTTTCCCCTTTCTGTTTTTTCCTATCTCTTTCTCATTTGTGTCTGTGCCTCTAAAACCTCTATCACCTGTGTCCCCTCTGTCATAATACCTCTGGTCCTCGCTCTCTCATCTTCTAAATGTCCCTTTCCCTTCAGGTAGCCACGGACAGTCAGAGACATGGAGATGCCTTTTTAATAAATGTATTACTTTTTGTTTTTAGTTTTTTTCAGTGACTTCTTGCAGAGGCTGCAAAGTAATCCCAGGGCACTTCAGAAGGCAGCTACCAGGTCACAAATGGTGTAAGATGGCAGCATTTTGTTTTAGGGCATGTGCTCTTACCTTATTTTGCAAAACAAAGAAATATCTGTTCCTTGCAGGCTCCAGAAAGTAAACAAAGCTCAAAGCACTATTTAATTTCTGTTCCTTGGGCTGCCTTAGCTGCCTTCCATGACACAAAGCTTAAAGCCCTATTTAATTTCTTAAATCAATCAATCAATCAGCAATTTGTATAGCACTCCTTATCACCAATGGGGTGTCAAGGCGCTGTCGTGGAGGTGCTAATCAGTCGAAGAGCCAGGTCTTGAGCTCCTTCTTGAACTGATTCAGCGAGGGGCCTGCCTGAGGTGGATTGGTAGCGTGTTCCAGGTCTGCCCTGCCTCAGCTACCTACGATGACATGTAGAAACAGGGGTCTGAAGGAGCAAGCCGGAGGTAGTATGTGTGACCCCTAAATGATTGATGAACAAATCAAGGTTCCTAACTAGTCACATGATAACATTAATCAGTGTGCCTACTGTGATAAGTATCAGGAATCATGACATTGAATGAGGTAGTGGGAGGCATGACATATAAATAAGATGATGTATTCGTCTTAGCTATCCCTAGAATCAGTAACATCAAAAACAGAATGAGGAGATACAATATATTCTAGCATAAAGAGGGCAGAAAGTGGAACTGTGAGCAGTGCAGGGAAAAGATAAGGTGAACCAATAGAAAATACCTTAAAACACCCCAAAATGTTGTACAAAAACTGTAATTTGTGAGCAATTAGAGAAGGATGGTCCGTTCTATCTTTGTGCGTCTCTTGTAGGGTGACCAGATGTCCCACATAAGACCAGTCAGTCCTGGTTTTTCAAAGACTGTCTCGGTGCCCAGACACATTTTGCTAGAACAAATGCATGATTTTTGAGAGAAGGTTGAGTAAGCGTGCACATTTATCACACTGTTGTGCAGGCTCACGTTTACACCAACACTTTCGTCACACCAGAGACGGAGTTTACTTGATCAAAGTGTCTCCTACTATGCTGCCTGGCCTCATTCACGCAGCACAGTAGGATTTAATGAAGGATGAATCAGCATCTGCAAAGCCCATGGTACAAGGCCTGGGTCACTAGCCTGCTCTGAATCAAAGCATGGGGGAGGGAGTGTTTCATGTTCATACGAAAGAGTTTGTGTATATAGATATGTACATACCATATGCAGTCTTGTCATCAATAACGGCACTTCAGGTGTGGCAGTCATGTTATCAATGATGTCATAGATCATATCATGAGTGATCTAATATGTGGAGTAACTAGCAGTGTGTGGCGAGGGCGCAAGTATTAGTTACTTTAGGGTACGAGTTATAGTTACAAGAGATTCAGTGTTTTTTTTAGCTTACAATGCTACGTTGTCACGGAAATTTTCACCTATTTATGTAAAGTAAGATATAATTACAATGCCTAACAGTAACATCACTTTTATCTTTTTTTTCAGTGACTTTCTAAGGTTTTTCTAATGTAAAGTAACCTTTTTTTTACCATATGTAAGACCAACCCCACACTGCACACGGCCCCTCATGGACAGTGAACCCCACACCAAAGGCCATGTGAAGAGCAGGGTTGGCTGCAGCCTTCTGTCATGCTTAGCATTTGATTGATCTAGCAGATCCTATCTGCACTCAGGCAGACTTACTGAGTTTGTCAGAGTCACAAGACCAAAATATTAAAATTGGGCCTATTGGCTTTATCAATAGATGAACACATAATTATATATATATATATATATATATATATATATATATATATATATATATATATATATATATATATATATATATATATTTATATAGATATATATATATAAAGCAGATTTATAATATTTCTAAAAAGAATCACTAATATTTGTATTCAAATGTATAGTTCAGTATATCACAGAATGCAATGTTTAATAGTAATTATTATAAAAATGTTTAATAAAGTTTTAATGAAAAAAATTAAATCAACATGTCTGTGAGTCTTCCTTTTTTCATAGTTTTTATTATTGCATTTTGTGGGCTGAAAAATGTTAAAAGAAAGAGTCAGAGACATCTTGTTTTTTAAAATATAAAAACAACATGTCTGAGTCTTTTTTCTAACATTTTCCTGCCCACAAAATGCAAACATAAAACAACCTAGGTCCACCTAGGAGTGTTTTTCACCAATATACAAAGTTCCCCTAAGGTAATGGATTCAATGACCTAGAAGACTTAGGGGCATATTTATACTCTGTTTGCGCCGGAATTGCGTTGGTTTTTTTTACGCAATTCCGACGCAAAACTAACTCCATATTTATACTTTGGCGTTAGACGCGTCTAGCGACAAAGTCCATGGAGTTTGCGTCATTTTTTAGCGTGGCACCTACTTTGCGTTAATGATATGCAAGGTAGGCGTTCCCGTCTAAAAAATTGACTCCGAGGCATGTGCGCCGTATTTACACTCCCGGGCAAAATTCACGCCCGGGAGTGGGCGGGTCAAAAAAAATGACGTACGGCCACTTTTGCGCCGTTTTTTAGCGCCTGGACAAGGCAGGCGTTAAGGGACCTGTGGGCTCGGAAGGAGCCCCGAGGTGCCCTCCCATGCCCCCAGGGACACCCCCTGTCACCCTTGCCCACCCCAGGAGGACACCCAAGGCTGGAGGGACCCATTCCAGGGACATTAAGGTAAGTTCCGGTAAGTTTTTTTTTTTTTTATTGTTGTCGCATAGGGGGGCCTGATTTGTGCCCCCCTACATGCCACTATGCCCAATGACCATGCCCAGGGGACAGAAGTCCCCTGGGCATGGCCATTGGGCAAGGGGGCATGACTCCTGTCTTTGCTAAGACAGGAGTCATTTCTATGGGGGTTGGGAGTCAAAAAAAATGGCGCAAATCGGGTTGAGGCGAAAAATTTGCCTCAGCCTGACTTGCCCCATTTTTTGGCGCCCAAGCTCCATATCCCCCTACGCCGGCGCTGCCTGGTGTACGTCGTTTTTTTCCACGCACACCAGGCAGCGCCGGCGGCTAACGCCGGCTAACGTCATTGATTAAATACGGCACCCGCATGGCGCTTCAGAATGGCGTTAGCCGGCGCTAATTTTTTTTACGCAAAACTGCGTTAGCGCAGTTTTGCGTCAAAAAGTATAAATATGGCCCTAACTGTTTTTTTTTGTTTAATAATGTTTGGGTCTGTAGCCACTCTGTAGTTAAAGTTAGGATTCCCAGAGATAGGAATTCCTCTGATTTTTGCTTGCTAATTTGCTAATATCTTTGCCACCGTTTGAGGAATCTCCACAAAACTTTGCAGACCTATTCCTTTTACTACAGTGACAAATGATGCAAAATATTTGTAGTGATTCATAAGGGGGTGCAAAGAAAAAAGGGGGTCCCAAAACACATTTTTCTACCAATGCATTTTCCATAGACTTTTAAATCAGATGTAGGGCCATTACGACTAGACGGATTTCTGTACAATTTGGCAGTAATATGGTTTATAGTGCAGAAAGGATCCTTTTTGGTAGTAGATGTATTTTAGTTACGTATTTTTAAAGTTATAGGTCACAAAATCATAGGCCCATGGTATACCTCTGTAATTATGAAGTATACCATGGTACATACCGATGACAAGATAGTTTATGTCTGGGGGATGACTGCGTTTACAAAAGTAAAAGACGGCCATGTTGTTTTTACCACACTTCAGATATGTTCTGTGTTTTCAGTCTATTTTTAGTCTAGTACTATTTTAGAAATGGCTAGAAAGGGCTGAGTTAGTTTGTATAAGTGTGCAAAGATAGGTAATAGTTTTATTATTTTATATATTTTTTTAAATGATTGTTGTACTCTACAACACGCTATTCTATTCCACTTTATGCCGCTCCATTCTATGTCCCCTCACTTCATGCCTCTCCATTCTGTGCCAAAAACCTGTACTCCACAACAGTCTATGCTACAACACTGCAATCTATGCTACTGTACTCTCTGGCACTCTATGACACTCTACAACACTCTTTCTCCTCCTCTCTACCAAACTGCACTCCACTCTATGGCACTCCACTGCACCACACTCTATTCTAGTATATACCACTTTACAGTAATCTACTACACTCTGTGCCCCTCTATGACACTGTACTCTATTCTAAGATACCCTACGCAACTCCCTCAGCACCATTCCACCCAAATGTACTCCATTCTACTCTCTGACACATTACTCTACTCTACTTCACTTTACTGCACTCTGCCACTCCACTCAACAGCACTCTATGTCACTCTATGCTACGCCACTCCACTCAACTCCACTGAACTCTACTCAAAATTACAACACTTTACCCCACTCCACACCACTCTACGAGATTCTACTTCACTCTATGCAACTCCACTCTACAACACTCTATTGCACTGTATGCCACTGTATGACACTACTCCAATCAGTGCCCCTACACTCCACTCGACAACACTTTACTCCACTCTGTGGCTCTGTACAACACTCTATGCCACTCTACTCCAAACTATGATACTCCAACTACCTCTACATCACCTCTCCCCACTTTACTCCACTCTACTCTATGACACGCTACTCTATTAATAACAAAAAGAGGGGACAGGGAGAGTTAAAGGTCCAGTGTATAATCTCCCACAGTAACTATGAACAAAATAAATACACTGTTCCTAGGTGGTAAAAGGGAAACCCTAAGGTTTAGGAGCAAGAGCCCTCACACATCCAATTGGATGTCATGCTTCATCATTGGGGTGCTCCCCGTCAGACCGGCGCTGCAATGTCTGACGGGCTCCCCGTAAGGGGGCTCTTTGCCGGAGATCTTTTTTATGCAACCGCCGTGACGGACAGTACGCTTCATTGTAAGTGACTGCGACGTTTGGCTTGGTTTATTAGATTTTTGATAAACTACCTTATAATGTTTTGATTTTTGTGTCACAGGAGAAGTATCCATATATGATGTATGGTCCTGAAGAAGCTTCAGTGGATCTTTGAGACCGTGAGACGTGAAACATGTAGACCTATATATAAGTGGCCTAGAGATAATTTCTTGCCCCCACTATATCTAGAAAGTGTTTGAGCATTACCTCATTTGACCACTTTCATTACGTTTTTTTTAACCTTGGTCTTATCCCCTCTCTACCCATTAAATGTGAATCTTTCCTTTGGAGTACAGAACCAATTTCAAACTCTCTCCTGCTTTTGAAATACGACCTGCCTGTAGTCCGTCACGGCAGTTCCATAAAAAAGATCTCCGGCAAAGAGCCCCCTTACGGGGAGCCCGTCAGACATTGCAGCGCCGGTCTGATGAGGAGATCCCCAATGATGAAGCATGACATCCAATTGGATGTGTGAGGGCTCTTGCTCCTAAACCTTAGGGTTTCCCTTTTTTCACCTAGGAATAGTGTATTTATTTTGTTCAATGCTACTCTATTACTCTACTCTACGCCATGCTACTCTACACCACTCCATGCCACTCAAATCTGTGACACTGTATGGCACTCCACTCTACCACACTCAACTCCTCTTTATGCCTCTCCACTCTATGCCACTCGACTATAGTGTATGGCACTCTACAACATGCCACTCCACTCCTCTCTATGACACACCACTACACTGTGTGGCATGGCACTCCACTCTACGACACTCTCATCTACTGTACTGTAACACACAATTTGACAAAAGTCTACTCCACCCTACTCTGCTGTATTGCACTCCACTCTACAACACTCTCCTCCACTCTATACCACTGTACGATACTCGACTCAGTGATGCTCTGTTAGACAATACTTCACTCAACAACACCCCATCGTACAACACTCCACTGTATGACACTCCACTCAACATCACTCTGTGACATTCTTCTGTACTCTACAACACATCACTTCATGTACGCCACTCCACTCTACAAGACTCTACTCCACTTTATGGCACTCTACTCCAGGCTACAACACTCCACTCGACTGTATGACACTCCACTGTACTCTGCGACACAGCACTTCACTGTACTCCACTCCACTCTAGAAGGATCTACTTTATTCTATGCCCCTGTACTGATGCCACTCTACAACTCTCTTCCATACTACACTGTACGGCACACTGTATGATTCACCACTCTACGACATTACACTATACAACATTCTGCTCCATTCTACTGTACAACACTCCACTCAACAACACTCCACTCTATCACACTGTACTGCATTGTACTCCACTCTATGCAACTCCACAGCATGTTACTCCATTCTATGTTACTCTATGAGACTGTTCTCAACTCCATGAGACTCCAGTCAACACTCCAATGTACGGCACTCCACTGTACAATATTCCACTCTGTGCCACTCGACTGTACTGTACGACACGTTACTCCACTCTTCTCCACTGTATGAGCCTCCACTCTACACCAATCTTCTCCATTGTACTCCACTCCACATCACTCTATGACACTCCACTGTACAGCATTCCACTCTACTCTAGGCCAATCTATTTTACTCCACTCTATGCCCCTCCACGGCACTCTACAACACTGTACTCCACTGTACAACACTCTATGCAACTCCCGCTATACCACTAAACTCTACTTTAATCTACTCTGCAACACAATACTCTCCTCCAGTCTACTCCACTCTACACCACTCCATTCTATGCCACTCTCCTGTAACACAGTGTACAACTTACCACTCTATTACACTACTCCACTCTACTCCATGAGATGCCACTCCACTTTACAACACACTACTCCACTCTATGCCCCTCCACTCTACGCCAGTCTACTCCACTCTATAACACTCTACGAGATGCAACTTCACTCCACTGTACTACACAGCACTACTCCACTATATGTCCCTCCACTCTACACCACTTGTATCCATTCTACAACACTCTATGACACTCTACTATACAGCACTCCACTCTACTATACTCCACTGTATGTCCCCCCACTCTACGACACTCTATGCTACTCTAACAACTCCTGCTACACCACTATACACTACTTTAATCCACCGTATTCTAGGACACACTACTCTGCTCTACTGTACTCCACTCTGCACCACTCCATTATATGCCACTGTACTGTAACACAGTGTACAACTTGCCACTCTATATTATGTTACTCCACGAGACAGTACTCCACTTTACAAGACACTACTCTACTCTATGCTCCTCCACTATACGCCAGTTGCTCTACAACACTGTACGAGATGCTACTCCACTCCACTGTATTACACAGTACTCCACTGTATGATACGCCACCTCACTTTATGACACACCACTGCACTCTACGGCACTCCACTTTATGACACTTCACTCCACTTTACAACATGGCAAAACACTGTGGGCCTCATTACAACCCTGGCGGTCACTGACCGCCAGGGTTAAAGTGGCGTTCATACCGCCAACAGGCTGGTGGTACGAAATGCCATATTATGACCGCGGCGGTACCGCCGGTTTACCGCCATGGATGTCCCAGAGGTCAGAATCAGCCAGGGCAGCACTGCTTGCAGCGCTGCCCTGTAGATTTTTACTCCCCTTACTGCCATGGAAAGTCTGGCGGTAAGGGGACTCGTGGGGCCACTGCCCATGCCAAGTGCATGGGTCCCCAGGCACAGCCCGTCACGATTTTCACTGTCTGCCCGGCAGACAGTGAGAAGCGTGACGGGTGCTGCTGCACCTGCTGCACCACCTCATTGCCGCCGGCTCCATTAGGAGCTGGCTGCAATCTTACGGCAGACATCCCCACTGGGCCGGCGGGCAGAAACTCTGTTTCCGCCTGCCGGCCTAGCGGGGAAGTCCAAACGCTGCCAGTGGGTTTCCGGCCACATGGGCGGCCGACTGGCGGTTCAGCCTTGGCGGTCGGCCTCGTCCAACCGCCAAGGTTGAAATGAGGGCCTGTATGCCATTCCACTCTACACCGATCCATCCTAAAACACTCTCTGACATGCCACTCCATGATATGCCACTCGACTGAACTCTACGCTACACCACTCCACTTGCCACTCTACCATGCACAGTGTTCCCACAAATTATGTCATTTGAGATGTCATAAGTGTTATCATAAATGCTATGATTTCACAAGGTATAACTGATGCAGTACAAAATCACATAAGCAGTGCATCATAAAGGCGCGAGTTATAGTTAATGTAGTGTGGCTAGTGAGCTGACAACACTGTGTACAGATGTACGGGAGGGATAATAATTGAAGGTGGTGCGTAAATTATAAATTTAAGGTATAAGTATTACTTTAGAATTTCTAATGTTTGTGTTTTTTAAGTTTGTTTTTTATATAAAAAAATAAATAAGTTATATTAATTTGAAGGTGGAGCATAAATTATAAGTTGAAAGTATAACTATAACTTTAACATTTCTAAATTTTGTGTCATTTATGTCATTTAAGTTTGATTAGTATAGAAAGAATAAATACATTTTCCTAAATATAACTAAGCTTTAACCTTTGTTTTTTTATCTATATATTTGTATATACACACACACACGTCAGCCAGTATATATATAATATATATATATGTATATATATACACACATATATATTTACATATATATTTAAATATATACGTATATATGTACTGACTACACCAAACTTTAAAGTGATGCTATTGTTTAAGTACACCAGTTATAGCTTAGTCAACTATCTTTAGCACCCCATCATGCACTGTTTGAGACCTCATACATAACATCACTCATGACATGTTATGTGACACCATTGTTGACATCACTGATTTAAATAGCAACATTGATGACATTACTAATGAGGTCATTCAGTAGTTCTCACAGTTTGCTCCAGGCGTTCAAAAGGCAGCAGTAATGCAACAACCTAAACTGATGGTTGGAACTTCAGCCAGCCAATGCACCCAACCTTCGACAAGCACCCTAGCCTTGCTGCGCAGCTGCCTTGACACTGCACAGCAGAGCACCCTGCATGTAGCTAACACTACTGCATGCTGCCTTTAGCTTGGCCAAGCCCCATCCCAGAATGTTCGCCCAACCGCTGCTGTGTGTGCCATTTGGACGTACATACACAATCCACGTTCTCTTCTCCTTTTTTTGTATGTTCAGGTTTGTGGTCCTGCAGTAGTACTGGCCACACACTATCCACCCAACCGCCCCGCAGTTATCGTACGATTCCCAGGGGAAGTTTGCACAGTACTGCAGTGTCACGGGTTCGATGCTTGCTCAGCAGATCCTGCAGGAGTACTGCAGCACATCATGGTTGGGCTTCACTGGGTCCAGCGGGAGTACTGTGGTACTTCTAGCCAAAAAAAGAAAATATATATATATATTTAGGGGGGCGGTCCCTGTGGGTACCCCCGACAACTTCCTGCAGTCAAGGTAGACCCTACCCTGCCACCGTGAGCGCACCATGAGAAAGCGCATGCTACAGAATGCTGTATACTGTAAAACCCATGTTGTTAGAACACAAATACTGCCACAAGTCCCAAAGCTCAGAACGCACCCTACGCTCATAACCATTCATACCACGAGAAAGAGGTTCCTGTGTGGCTGCCAGAAAGCCCATGCTGTCAAACTCCCCTTTTAGATGCTTTCAGCACCATCAGTCATAAGGCCCTACTTGAAATACTTTCACCATAATTGGGATTGAAGATTCTCCTTCTATCTCACATTTACACCCCAATTTGTGAAAAGCAGAGTCTTTGAGAGATTCCTCTCTTTACTGACCTAATGTGGTGAACTGCTAGGCTCAGTCCCTTTCTGCTTCCTCTTCAACCTCTACTTCGAACACTAGATTAAAGGCTACAACATATAATAAAATGCAGTGCACAAATATGCAGGCTATACACTACTCTACCTTTAAAGCTCCAATGCTGTAGACATACTAAATCTAAAATTCCTCCTGAAAAATCTTGTAATCTGAAATGGCTTCATTAAACCTTACCAATCATGAATTTCCTCCTTCACTCAAAAGACTATTTACTTCTTCTCCAGGAATGGCTTGCAGCTCTAACAGAACTTTAATATTGCTTAAATGTTCCTTCTATTATCCAAATCACTGTTACGTAATTGAACAAAAAGCAAATATAAAACATTATATTACTCAAATCATCAAAACATCCTCCTTCCAACTCCTTCAAAGAGGTTGAAACTATCCATTGCTGCTGTAGATTTGCCAAAAGTGGTTTGATCAATGGTTCCTTCCCATCTAGATAGCGGTAACACTGCGCTCTCCGATCTGACCAAGCCAACCACGCACCTCCCAAGACTACACTTCATATCACTGTTCACTTGTCACACCTCCCAAGACTACACTTCATATCACTGTTCGCATGTCACTGGTACGAAGAAGTCACTGCTATCACACTGATTCCAATGGATCTCCACTGGCTACTCTTGGAAGCCCAAATTACTTCTTGGCCTATTCATCTTCTTGAAAGATGAACTACACCTCACTGGAGGTCAAAGAACACTAGGTGTACATCTCACCCAAGAAATTGTAGCAAGCACTGAGATTCTGGAACCAATATCGGGGCAATCTAACATTCAGCCCTAACCTGCTATCCTTCTGAAAGACTTAAAGACACATCTATTCGGAAAGGACCACAATATTTGAGCTGTGTAACTGTCTTCTAGAAACTGGAGAATAAAAGCCAACTTGTGTTCTTTCCAGAAGA
This sequence comes from Pleurodeles waltl, assembly GCF_031143425.1. Taxonomy (NCBI): domain Eukaryota; kingdom Metazoa; phylum Chordata; class Amphibia; order Caudata; family Salamandridae; genus Pleurodeles; species Pleurodeles waltl. Next base: position 150,065,691 of record NC_090441.1, on the reverse strand, counting down.
GAGTAAGGACACACCTGTGCCTAACATAGATTAATGTGAACCTGACTTCTGTCCTTCTCTCACCCTTCATTCAGCTTTCCCATGTTGTGAGTTGTTCTCCACACCAGACAAATACACTAAGTAAATGAAGAAGGTACATAAATACTGCCATGAAACATTGATAATTCAAACACCTTTAGTGTCAGAAACCTCTTACAAGCATAAAAGCCCAGCTCTAGTAAACACTTCACTCTGTAGAGGTAATTATGCAATATCTGAAAAGGTAAATAAGCATCATTATACAAACCAGGAGGCAGCAGTCAATCAATCAATCAAACCGGTGACACAGTCCCTCATCACCAGCCGACTAGACTACGGCAACGCACTCTATGCAGGCACCACCGCTGAACTCAGATAATCCCAGCCTCCGCGAAGGCCGGCCACCTAAAGGCCAAAAGAGGAAAATCACACCATGAACCCTCTGCCTCAGTTCAATGTCTCCTGCTCCCTTAAAAAACTGAATATGTAATGTTGGCTCCAGATACCTGGGTCCTCCTAGAAACCTCCAATATCCATTGCACCTCTCTTTACACTTTCTCAGCCAGCAGCCTACAGATGTCGCCAAATTAAAAGCTATAGTCAGGGTATGTCTCAGCATTGATTGTTCACGCGCCAACTATTTGACACATGCAATTGGCCATATTACCAGACCGCCCTTTATTAGATAGTCTTCACTGTGATTGGTTTAGCACAATATCACCCACCCCACCACCAGACAGCAGTGTATACCCTGCCTAGAAAAACAGCTGTTCTTTCAGCATAATTGTCAGTTATATATGTGACCCGTGAGCATTATTAGATTGTTTCCTACTTAGGGAATTGATTGCACAGCTAGCATCAGATGCCTGCTGCATTTCTTCCGGTTTTCCTAATTTTATCTTCAGTTAGAGTCAATGATGAAAAACGGCAACATTAGCCAATCAGATCGCCATGTGCACATGCGTTGGGCGTGCTCGTGGACAGACTGAAGAACTTGGGACAGGTTACATAATTCTCACATTGGTCCATTGCGGTTTTGCAGCAAGTGACTAATGCAAAACGGCAATTGCAATAATAATTAAAATGTGATACTTTACAGAACTTTTATCAAGTTAACAAAGACCTTAAGCAGATGTGGCCAATAGTCGCTTTAGGCCCATTATCCTGTAATTCCAGGAGGGTCCTCCTTCGAGGCGCTATCTGGGCACTACACTATAGAACTTTCCTACTGTAACTACTTTCTGCTTGGCCCTCCCAGCTTCATATGTGCTCCCTAGTTAAATCCCGTTGGCAAAAACCCAAACACTTGTCACCATGAAAACCTGCCTGTACACATTTAATAGTACATGTTAGCAGGACATCTCGCAAACACCTAACACAAGAATGTGCCATATAGTCCACTGTCACACTACCACCAAACTACACCAAGTACTTTTATTAAACAATGCACATCAGTGTACTGCACATAGAGCAACACAGCTCAAAGGCAACCATATTCAGCAATACCAGGCCTACATCTTTTCTAATAAGTGGGTAAAGGGCCCGACCCCCGCCTATGAGATACACGTGCAATTGACCAAATACCCCTGGTGGACTTCTCTGAATCCAACATCCTAGATCTGAAGCTCAGTGAACATGACACAGCCACCCAACTAGAGCCTGAAGAGGACACACCAGCCAGAACAAACTATGGCAGGATGCCTCAGACTCCGGCATTTGATGGAAACTCAAGAAGTGTGTTCAAAGGCCACACCTGACCACCAAAGGTCCTACAAGACCACACACAATGGCAGATTGAGTACTACAATGATGGCAATAGCACTACAAAGCATAACTCTAATGAAAGGGATGCTTCACTTGGAACCATAGAAACACTGCTGCCCATGGCCCTATTTGGTTTTAGTTTGGGCACCGAGTCTCGTCTACCAGCCTAGGCCTACAACCGGTGCTTTAAATGGGCTGATACTGGCAGGTACTGAGTACCTGCACTTCTTCATTTTGAGAGGGGAAGGACCTGCACTTCTCAGCAGAGGTGCAATACTTTTAACTGGAGAGTACGGGCACATCTCAGAAGCGAGAAGGTGCTTCGGTATAGGGTACCTGCACTTCAATTTTTCCATTTCATGTGCTGCCTGCAAAGTTGATTTTAGGTAACGTGTTCCGTGCAATTTTCAAATCAATAAATTGAAAAACACTGAATAATCTCCTTGCTGATCAACCAAGCTGGACCACAGTGTTGATGTTGCTTAAAATGTTCTGCTCATCAAATTACATTTACTAAACAATCACTACTTCTGTTTCATTAATCATTGCAAGATGCCCAATGATCTGTTTAGGAGGCCACTCCTTGACTGAAGTTGGGCTGTACCTGGAACTCATTCAGCAACTGTTTTGCACCATCATCATCCAGTCATTTAACCAGACTAGATACCCCAAGGTATGTGCATGCAAATATAAAACAAAAATAAGCTTCCATTGACTACCTGCGCCTAAACAAGAAGGTGTCTCTTCCCAGACACTTTGACCCAAAATTGTAGCTAGTCCCACGCTGTCTGGGTCTCAGTAGACCGTACCAGTGCCTGACTAGAGTGCAGCCTCTAGAATCCGCTGTCTAAATGGAAAACAATTACAACTATTGTAATCGCTTTTAACAATCCACATCTTGCATGTTCCTGCAAGCGCCCACACTCACCACCATCTTTCGGCAGAGACAGATTAGAACACAACATTAGTACAGAAGGAGCCTCAACGAGTTACCAAGCTGAACTGGAGCAGCACAAAGGAAGGCGACACATTATTGATAAAGAGGGTATCTCCGGATGGAGTAACAAAGGGCAAGAAAGAAGCAAATTTAGGCAACGTTAAGTACAAGAGTGTACTGGTGCGAGGCATGCCAGAAGTAAACAAGCATTCGCAAAGCCAATAGGTTTCACCACTACGAAATCTATTTGTTTTGTCAATGGTGTTTTAGGCATGTTACACAACAGCACGAGCTGCTGTGCAGCATATCTTAAACTTTTTTTTAAAGCGCTATGACGCACCCAGCATTGATAGCGTCATAGAACTTTTTTTAAACTTTAAGACATGCTGCACAAAAGCTTGCGCTGCTGTGTAACATGTCTAAAAAACATTAACAAAACTAACATGTTAAAGCCGTCCCCCTCATTTTAAATGAACTGCACAGAGATCCTGTCAGTTCCCCACTCACAGAGAGGACATCTCTCTAGTTTCAAAGCAGCCTGGACAGCCTTGTTTGATGCCGCTCCTTCTTTCATTGTTGTAGCGGAGGGGCCTTGTTGTGTTATTGTAGGTCTATTAATAGGCGGTTGGACTGACCGGGCTTTGGCACAGACTACGTGAGTACATGAGAGGTATCTAGTCAGTCTTTTGACGGTTGAGTCCTTTCTGAGGATTTCTGGGGCTGAACTCAGCAACTTGCAGATGCTCGGTGTGCATGAGGGGGTAATTTAAACAAAAAGGAAGCATCCAGCTGCCATGAGTGAAAAGAGACTGGCCGCCGGAAGCAGTACTTGGGCCAGTCTCCACAGCATGACCTTGGAAGAAAGGAGGAGGCGTTGACCAGCAAGGAGCCACATGGGAGCCAGACAATGGTAGGTAGAGTATTTAGAGCCATGCGGGAGCAAGCCAATGGTGAGTAATTTGAAGTAGGGACAACCTGGGAGCCAGCCAATGGTAAGCCAAGGTAAGTAATGGGTGGGCTCTAAGCTCTATTTAAGACTTTTTTTCAATACAAAAGATTTTGCAAGCATAGTGCAAGTGCTGTGCAGGCGAAACCTAAATAAGGAAGCCGTTGGACAGACTGCAGCTGATTAATGCTAAACTTGCATAGCGTCCTGGTTCATGGAATTTCACATCTAAGGTTGTTGTAGTAAGTCTCCAGTTAACAATCAGTGATTGCTCGTCATAGGCGTAGATGACAGAAGACCTTCCCAGCCAGGGCTGAAGACACATAAACAGGATATTGGGGTCAACATCATCTTTTCAGAAGCAGCACATGTCAACAATGAGACACATCTTAAATGCAAGAGAGTCGTAACCTTGCTGGGTCAGGACATTTTTAATGCCCACGGTTCCGACTGGAATTGGGATCCAGTCACACCCTGTGTCTTATGCACACGCTGCCTGCCAGGGATGAAGGATGGAACTTAAAGGTTGTGAGAGTTGAGGCAACAAGATATTTGATGCAAAGAATTGTCTGAGTACAAGATCACCCTCTTATGGCAGTGGGTACCAGTTTTGTTAATGCCATCTGAAAAGGTGGCAGAGGTTTCCATTTTATTATTTGTGGAAGATGTAAGGAATCTGTAGCATATTTTTATGCTAATGTATAAGGGCACAATTTTCTAAGCTATAGGTCATGCCAAGATTTCTTCCAGGCTACTGCCAGTTCCCTTTGTCCAGTTATCTCCATTTAACGTGCAGATGTCTTGTTATAGCTACTTAAACCAAATATGTGGAGTGTACCTGGTTATGAAAGTACCACGTTAGATAAACATGCATTGGCAAAGCCAATAGGTCTGACTTGGCAAGTATGCAGTATTGTGTGTCATTATTTTGCAAGCACATGAAGTATTCAAACAATTTGGTAAACATTTAAAAAAACATAAATTAAAAGAGTGATCCAGCAGCCCCCGCACAAAAATGTTGGTATTTAAGTGCATTACTTTTCAGGCGGCTGTGCACATTTGATCAGAAAAACATGCTATCGCTCAAAATGCAAGACAGTTAATGCAGGAAGTGGGATGACCCACTGCGACACGCTGAATGCTGTGAGGGCAGAAGGAAAATGTGAATGACACTACTGCAAACCAATGGATGAAGAGGGTGACTGAAAGGCCCTGTAAGCATGTCCAGCTAAATTGTCACCACATCCGATCAGTCAAAAAGTACAGGTTGCAAGATCACATTTTTATTGTGCTTTTTCAGGATTTATAAAGAGCAGCAAATCAGCCGTGAGGGTCTCAAGGCACTGGAGTTGCTAGTGTGCAACTAGTTTAAGAAAGGAATTAGTACTCCCACCCTAAGTACCTAGTATATATGTTGTTTGCATTTAATATCCTTGAGGAGAGAACAATTTGAAACCTTTAAAGCTAGGAAAGCATTGTATAACTGTATGCCTGCCTGGAGACTGGAACTTGATCTTAGAGGCACAGGAGTGCAGCTCAATTACTTTGGGCTAACAAGCTATGTTTGACCACTTGCTCTGGAGGTTTGGAAAGGGCGTGCAGAGGGCCATCTCAGAGGAGAGGCAATGCACAATGAGTGTGGAGTTATTTAACTGAGTGATTGCTTGGAAATTAATATGTGCAATGGAGAACATGATTCGATTTGGTTTTAACAACGTTCAAATTGTGTTTGTGATGAGAATTGAGAGCTGGTCCTCCCGTCGGAAGCCTGGCTCACCTGGGAAATGTGCTATGAAGAGCACAGCTTATTGGCTTGGAGAACCTTCAGTTGTATCTCTCATCCGTCCCTCAACCTTTCATAGGCGACAGCTTCTGGGAAGACGACAATGTAAGAGGCAGAAAGGAGTTTACCTGATTCCACTGTGAGGGGAAGCATGAATTAAAGTGAAACCAAGAAGTTACAATCATCAGTACTGTCTCCCCACCTGTCTGGCTTGCAAGCTCACCACCTCGGGTGGCTCGGAGCGTGGGCACCAACAGATTGTAGAGAAAGTGCAACAAAAAAAAACTAGATAAAAGGCCTTTTCCATTTATGCACTCAGGATCTGGAACAACATCCCCGTATCCATCAGGACCATCCCAAACCTGCTCCAATTTAAGAAAAAGTTGAAGACACAACTCTTCAAAGAACACCACAGCAGAACGTAGTAAAAGCCAATTTCCTCTTTCAGAAGCCATCTACACCTCCAATCTCTTGGTGGCTGTTTTGTTGGATTTGCTTATTACACACTTATAAATACATGAAATAAACAAGAAGAAGACACGGAACCGTGAAAAAAGTGCAAACCAGGAGTGAAATGGCGAAATAACTACTCAGCAGAAATGGAATGATGATAAAGTATAAATAAATAAATATAAGTATAAATATATGATGAAGGACTGCCTAAGTAGGAGAGAATCGATGCATTAAATGCTAAGCAGGGTGAAATGATGAAATAGCAGTTAAACATGAGTGAAATTATTAAATGAGTGCTATGCATGGATGACATTATGCAGTGACTGCTAGGAGGAGTGGCGCTTCTTGTGAGAAAGTAGCCTCTTTCTAGCCTTGTTACCCCCACTTTTGGCCTGTTTGTGAGTGTATGTCAGGGTGTTTTCACTGTCTCACTGGGATCCTGCCAGCCAGGGCCCAGTGCTCATAGTGAAAACCCTATGTTTTCAGTATGGTTGTTATGTGTCACTGGGACCCTGCTAGTCAGGACCCCAGTGCTCATAAGTTTGTGGCCTATATGTATGTGTTCCCTGTGTAGTGCCTAACTGTCTCACTGAGGCTCTGCTAACCAGAACCTCAGTGGTTATGCTCTCTCATTTCTTTCCAAATTGTCACTAACAGGCTAGTGACCAATTTTACCAATTTACATTGGCTTACTGGAACACCCTTATAATTCCCTAGTATATGGTACTAAGGTACCCAGGGTATTGGGGTTCCAGGAGATCCCTATGGGCTGCAGCATTTCTTTTGCCACCCATAGGGAGCTCTGACAATTCTTACACAGGCCTGCCACTGCAGCCTGAGTGAAATAACGTCCACGTTATTTCACAGCCATTTTACACTGCACTTAAGTAACTTATAAGTCACCTATATGTCTAACCTTTAGGTAAAGGTTAGGTGCAAAGTTACTTAGTGTGAGGGCACCCTGGCACTAGCCAAGGTGCCCCCACATTGTTCAGAGCCAATTCCCTGAACTTTGTGAGTGCGGGGACACCATTACACGCATGCACTACATATAGGTCACTACCTATATGTAGCTTCACAATGGTAACTCCGAATATGGCCATGTAACATGTCTATGATCATGGAATTACCCCCTCTATGCCATCCTGGCATAGTTGGCACAATTCCATGATCCCAGTGGTCTGTAGCACAGATCCTGGTACTGCCAAACTGCCCTTCCTGGGGTTTCACTGCAGCTGCTGCTGCTGCCAACCCCTCAGACAGGCATCTGCCCTCCTGGGGTCCAGGCAGGCCTGGCCCAGGATGGCAGAACAAAGAACTTCCTCTGAGAGAGGGTGTGACACCCTCTCCCTTTGGAAAATGGTGTGAAGGCAGGGGAGGAGTAGCCTCCCCCAGCCTCTGGAAATGCTTTGTTGGGCACAGATGTGCCCAATTCTGCATAAGCCAGTCTACACCGGTTCAGGGGACCCCTTAGCCCTGCTCTGGCGCGAAACTGGACAAAGGAAAGGGGAGTGACCACTCCCCTGACCTGCACCTCCCCTGGGAGGTGTCCAGAGCTCCTCCAGTGTGCTCCAGACCTCTGCCATCTTGGAAACAGAGGTGCTGCTGGCACACTGGACTGCTCTGAGTGGCCAGTGCCACCAGGTGACGTCAGAGACTCCTTGTGATAGGCTCCTTCAGGTGTTGCTAGCCTATCCTCTCTCCTAGGTAGCCAAACCCTCTTTTCTGGCTATTTAGGGTCTCTGTCTCTGGGGAAACTTTAGATAACGACTGCAAGAGCTCAGCCGAGTTCCTCTGCATCTCTCTCTTCACCTTCTGATAAGGAATCGACTGCTGACCGCGCTGGAAGCCTGCAAAACTGCAACAAAGTAGCTAAGACGACTACTGCAACTCTGTAACGCTGATCCTGCCGCCTTCTCGACTGTTTTCCTGCTGGTGCATGCTGTGGGGGTAGTCTGCCTCCTCTCTGCACTAGAAGCTCCGAAGAAATCTCCCGTGGGTCGACGGAATCTTCCCCCTGCAACCGCAGGCACCAAAAAGCTGCATTACCGGTCCCTTGGGTCTCCTCTCAGCACGACGAGCGAGGTCCCTCGAATCCAGCAACTCTGTCCAAGTGACTCCCACAGTCCAGTGACTCTTCAGTCCAAGTTTGGTGGAGGTAAGTCCTTGCCTCACCTCGCTAGACTGCATTGCTGGGAACCGCGACTTTTGCAGCTACTCCGGCCCCTGTGCACTTCCGGCAGAAATCCTTTGTGCACAACCAAGCCTGGGTCCACGGCACTCTAACCTGCATTGCACGACTTTCTAAGTTGGTCTCCGGCGACGTGGGACTCCTTTGTGCGACTTCGGGTGAGCACTGTTTCACGCATCCTCGTAGTGCCTGTTTCTGGCACTTCTCCGGGTGCTACCTGCTGCTAAGAGGGCTCCTTGTCTTGCTCGACGTCCCCTCTACCTCCTGGTCCAATTTGCGACCTCCTGGTCCCTCCTGAGCCACAGCAGCGTCCAAAAACGCTAACCGCACGATTTGCAGCTAGCAAGGCTTGTTGGCGTTCTTTTGGCGGGAAAACACTTCTGCACGACTCTACAAGGCGAGAGGGATCCGTCCTCCAAAGGGGAAGTCTCTAGCCCTTTGCGTTCCTGCAGAAACCGCAGCTTCTTCTGTCCAGTAGAAGCTTCTTTGCACCCGCAGCTGGCATTTCCTGGGCATCTGCCCATCTCCGACTTGCTTGTGACTTTTGGACTTGGTCCCCTTGTTCCACAGGTACCCCAGATTGGAAATCCAGCGTTGTTGCATTGTTGGTTTGTGTCTTTCCTGCCTTATTCCCCTATCATGACTTATTTGTCCTTTGGGGAACTTTAGTGCACTCTGCACTCACTTTTTAGGGTCTTGGGGTGGGCTATTTTTCTAACCCTCACTATTTTCTAATAGTCCCAGCGACCCTCTACAAGGTCACATAGGTTTGGGGTCCATTCGTGGTTCGCATTCCACTTCTGGAGTATATGGTTTGTGTTGCCCCTATCCCTATGTGTCTCCATTGCATCCTATTGTAACTATACATTGTTTGCACTGTTTTCTAAGACTATACTTCATATTTTTGCTATTGTGTATATATATCTTGTGTATATTTCCTATCCTCTCACTGAGGGTACACTCTGAGATACTTTGGCATATTGTCATAAAAATAAAGTACCTTTATTTTTAGTATAACTGTGTATTGTGTTTTCTTATGATATTGTGCATATGACACTAAGTGGTACTGTAGTAGCTTCACACGTCTCCTAGTTCAGCCTAAGCTGCTCTGCTAAGCTACCATTATCTATCAGCCTAAGCTGCTAGACACCCTATACACTAATAAGGGATAACTGGGCCTGGTGCAAGGTGCAAGTACCCCTAGGTACTCACTACAAGCCAGTCCAGCCTCCTACACTTCTCTACAGGAGTGAAATGATTAAATAAGCGCTAAGTAGGGGTGAAAAGATTAAATAAGTGTTATAAGTGTTAAGCAGGGAGGAAAATATGAAATACGTGATTAGCAGGAGTAAAATTGTGAAATAACTGCTCAGCAACTGTGTAATGATGAAATGGATACTAAGCAAGAGGGAAATGAAGAATTAACGCCCATGAGTTAGGAGTTAATCGATGGTTTTAGTGCCAAGCAGGGTGAAACGATGAAGTAACAGTTAAACATGAGTGAAATTAGTGCAAGGCAGGGACGAAATAGCTGCTAAGCACGAGTGAAATGATGAAATAACGGCTGAGCACGAGTGAATGATGAAATAACGGCTGAGCACGAGTGCATTGATGAAATAACTGCGAAGCTGGGTGAAACCATGAAGTAACAGTCAACCAGGAGCGAAATAGTGAAACAAGTGCTAAGCAGGAGTGAAATTATGAAGTAACTGCGAGCAGGAGTAGCGAAATCACTGCTCAGCTGGAGTGAAATGGTGTAATAAGGCGCAGGAGTGAAGTGAAGCAGGTGTCAAGCGATTTAGGACACGTGGAGCAATCGGGGTCGAAAACTGAGGTAAAATGAGTCCTGAGTGACTGATATCCAAGCGTCCTCTCGCGCCAGGCACGAGTCTCGGACAGGATGCAATCAGCCCGGGTCGCTCTTTAGCAGAAGACGTTCTCTGATTGGATTAAGCCTGCTCGCCGGATGTATGGATTTTCTCTGTTTCCTGGCATCGCAGATTTTGCCAATTATGACTGACTGGCATCCAGTGTTGGAGGGTGGTGGGTAGTACTGCATACCTCGTTACTGCTAAGCAGCTCGCACCTCCCGGGGTGCAGAAAGTAAGCCTCGATCGCATTTTCGTAGTAAAAGTTGGCTGCGGACCGCATTCTTGTACGGAGGCCAGGGACGGCTGTAATCTTTACATTTGTCTACATGTCCAGTCACTAGCATTTGATTTTTTTATTTATTATTTTATACATATGTCCTTCTTGGGTCGAGCGTATTTCATTTGTTAGTTTCAGTGTCATTTAAAAATCCTTGCTTGCTAGTGGTCAGTCATGCCTCTTTGTCTCTCCTTCTGTGTGGGAGCCAGGACCATAATTATGCTTTCTCCTGTTTATCCTCCTGTTTATCTGGTCTGTAGGGGACTTTCTTTTTTGCTTGGTTTCCTGCTCCTGCCCAGGGAAGCTTCCTTTTTCATTTGCAGAGCATTCTTCCTCTGAGCTTAGCTGTAAACAAGGGTATAAATCAGGCTGTTATCTTGGTCACATTTGGTCTTTATGGGCTCTCTGTATCCTCTCTCAGCTGCCTGGCTCCTGCCCTTCCTTGGCTTGGATTTCCTTTACCAAGTGTGCCTCCCTGTGTGCTGAGAGCTTGATATTGCTTATAGCCTAGGCACCCAGCTGTGCCAGGGCTCCTCAATCCTTAAAGACAGTGCCCACTTCTGCTCCATACTGGGATCCCACTCGCAGCTCTATCAGTGCACTTCAGTTCACACACTCCAAGATGTGCCAGTGCCCGGAACCCCACACACGCTCTCTGCCTGAGCACGTCAGTTTGTGCAGTCAGTACACTCTTGCTGCTCCAGTACTGGGACCTCGAGCGCATCTCCTTCAGTGCACCGCAGTTCACACACTCCAGGCCCTCAGCCGTGCCAGTGCCAGGAACCCCACACACGCTGTCTGCCAGAGCACCTCAGTTCTCACAGTCAGTACACTCTGCTGCTCCAGTACTGGGTCCGCGGGCGCTGCTCCACCAGTGCACCACAGTTCACACACTCCAAGCCCTCAGCTGCGCCACTGCCAGGAGCCCCACACATGCCATCTGCCAGAGCACCTCAGTTCTTGCAGTCAGTAAACTCTGCTGTTCCAGTACTAGGACCTTGGGCACAGCTCCATCAGTGCACCTCAGTTCCACCCCGGGGAGCTCACTTCCTTTCCTATACTGGGGCCCCGTTCACATACAGTTCCATTACAGCAGCTCAATTCTAATATTCAGTCCCATTGTTAAGCCAGTACTGGACCCAAAAGAGCAAAAAACAGCTCAGCCAGTACACCTTAAGTCTAACGTCCAACGCCACTGTTGATGTGAACCACCACAGCTCTGCCAGAATCCATCAAATCTAACAATCAGTGCACATTTCTTCTCAGTAGTAAGGTTCACACGCACGTCCTTCAGGAATCCTCGCTTCTGTGGTTCAGAAGCAATGCCACTCCCATACTGGGCCCCACACGCAGCTCCACTAGGGCACCTCCAGGCAACACTTGGCAACACTGGCACACCAATTATAGGTTCCACACATAGCTTCATTAACATATCTCACTTCTGACCTTGTGTGCCCATTACAATTCCAGTACTGCAGCCCACATACAACTCTGTCAGTGCACCTCAACCCTAACCTGCAGCACCCCATTATTCCAATACCAGGAATTACACAGCGCTCCATTTCTGATTCATCACCCGCTGCCTTTCTGTTATTCCAGCACTAGACTGGGTCACAGCTCTGTCTATACCCCCAATCCTGATCTGAAGAACATCAATATTGCTCTATTGGGGTTCATATACAACTCTACTTATGCACTTGCCCCTGCTGTTCCACACTCTAACTTATGTTTGAGGACGTGGGGGAGCCAATTAAATATATTCTTAGCTGCCATCTTTATTTGGAAGGGTCTGTTTCACCTATCTCACTCCGTTCTTTCCTTTAATCTGTTTACTCTCAATGTTTTCTTTCTCCCCCACTTTTTGCTTTCCAGCTCTTAAAATCCACATGTTAACAGTTTCACTCTTTCTTTCAACTGTTTATTTCTACTCCTCTCCCTTTTTTTTATTTCCCTTTTCCCTTGCTACCTCCTCTTTCATACTTGTAAAAACTTGGTTATTTCTTTCCTTGTTTTGTTCCCCTCTTTTTTCTTCATCAGGCATTCATTCCTTCACTATTTTTCTCTTCCCTTCATTCTTTCTTTGTCTTTTTTATTTGCTCTTTCCTTTGACTCGGTATGCGTCCTTTCACTTTGTTTTTTTTTTGTTTTCACTTTGATCTTTCTTCCTTCCTTTTTTCTGGCGTTTTTCTTATCTTTATCTGTCAATTCATGTTTTACTCTAAATCCCTCCTTTTCCCATCTGTATATTGAAGCCACAAATTACTTGTCAGGACCCGAAGTGTCAAAGTGGTTTTCCCATTCTGTGTCTGTGGAAAATGTGTCAGTACATACATGCCCTGGTTCTTTCTCTGCTTGTTTCTCTCACCATCTCTCCTATTTTTCTCTCTTATGTTCCTTTTTCACACTTCTTTAATTATTTTTTCCTGTTTATCTTTCTTTCGTTAGCTTCATTCCCTTTTTTCTTTTGCCTCACACATTTGCTCTATTTCTTCTTTTAGCTGTGTTTTAATTTTCTCGTTCTTTCTTTCCCTTCATTCTTTTATTTCTTTGCGACCCCTTCTCTTTCTTCCATTTGTCTGTTGTATTCCTTTCGCTTCTCTTTTTCTGCCCCATCCGCTTTCTCACCTGAGGCCTAGTTATCAATGGAGCAGCAGGTGCAGTGGCACTGGGGCCCAGAGACCTACGGACCTCACTCACCTCTAATTACTGCTGTATTTTCTTACCAAAATTCCAGGCAACCATTTTGCTTTCTTACACAGGGCCATGACACTTACTACGCCACTTGTCCTCTCCATCTTTACTCCCGACTCCCTCTTTCCTTTCACCCTCCAATCCGTCCGAAAATACATTTTTGTTACAGTGTTTTGAGCATTACACTCTAATGCCAAAAGTTTACTTGTGTTAAAGGTTTATATGATAATTGTATATGTTTTAATACTCTCTCCTTATTACAATTATGACCATGAGTCAGGTCAACTGAACATTCTTATAATACTATTATTGTTTGAGCACTCTTGATATGTTTGGGTGACCCTTCTAGTTTATTTCTCCTCTGTGGCTGTCTGGTGTCTTTTTTGGGGATTTGTGTTAGCCAGCCAGCAACTCTGATGGTGGGGCGTTTGAAGTGGTATTCTATTGTAATTAGCATGGCAGGTTTAAATTAGGATGCTAAATGGCAACATTTTCATTTTGTCTGCAGATGGAGGAAGAAGGTAAATGGAAGTGCTTTAGTTATATGCAGGGCCACTGAAATTATATGGCAAGAAAAGGCGAAATTATGAGGTCGGGTTGAGCAATTTATGTGGCAAGAAAAGTCCCATTATCAATTTACAATGCCAGTAGCTCTACCTCAAGCAAATGCAAGACCTAATGCATTGCAAATGCTTGTTTTGACTGGGTTATAGCAAAGGCACTTAACTTTTAAATGTCTTTGTTGGGTTCTGTTTCCATCTCTAAGCTTTTGCTTTGCTCTCTTGTTGCAGCTGTTTTCTTTAATTTATATATCGAGGACAGGCTCACTGTGTCCTTAGCACCTCATCGGTCAATTCTGTAGGAAATAGCAGAAGATTTATTTTATCTCTTACACTGTGTGCTCCAGAGCCATTTCAAGGACTTGCACTAACGATGAGAACAGCACAAGAATTTCTGAAGATTTTCACATTTCATCAGTGCCCAGAGACGTTTTAAGGCAAGGGCAAAGTGGGAAATTGCCCAGGGCCCTCACCCTCCAAGGGCCTCCCTGGTAAACTTTCTCTTTATGTAGCTTTCCTAGTAGCCTCTCTCCTTTGCCCAGTGGCATCTTGAGGATTTTTAAGTGCCTTGGAAGGAGGTATGTCAACTGTTTTTAAAGTTTTACATCATGTAAGCTTCAATTGACAAAATAAGCAGTACAATTATGAACATGGGCCTCAAAATATGTTTTGCCCAGGCCCCAGAAATCATTAAAATGTCACTGTCGGTGCCCCTGCAAAACACGCGCATAGTGCCAAAAGGACAGCTCTCTCCGCATCCTTGGGGGCCAGGGCAGGGGTCTGTCTTAATGCAGTGCTTAATTTGGACCTGTGGTTTCCGGTGCTGTGCACCAACACTTATTTTTGAGGGCTGGCACTTATTTTTCTGACTCAAGCATTTACTGCGAGCGAAAGACACATATGGAAAAGACAGAGAAAAAGAAAAACGAAAACGCTTCACAAAGGGAGAAGGCAGAAAGCTGCAAGAGTGAGCTGAAGGAGCAGGGAGTGGCTGTGAATGGATTAAAGAGGCCCGAGGTGGCGTTAGGGTTACCTCGCCTCAGGTTTCTGTGTTGGCACATTTAATTGCAGAAGCCACATGTTTCAGAGGAGAGCTTTGGGCACCGGCACATTTTTATTTACAAATTAGGCACTGCCTTAATGGGATCCGCACATTTGCTCATATTCATAAAAGGTTTGCAGAATATTAACGGATTTGGTATCAATATGCGACCATATTGGTACAAGGCTTTTCCGCCATCAGATGCCTTACAGGAAGTTTCATACCTACGCCATACACTCTATAGTATAGACTATTATGGAGCTTTACCACCAGCTGCACAGCAGTGTTTCTAGTTGCCTGTGAAGCATACACATCTCGTACTGCTGTGCGAGTATTGAATTTCACAGGTTTATGAAGGTTGGGGGGAGTGTGGGGTGGGGAAACGGGTGAGCTCCCACACCTTGCAATGGTCTCTTTGTTGTCCTCTCTCTTTGGGGAGGCCAGGACAAATGTGTTATTCAAAATACAGTCAACATGTATGTATGCGTGTTAATATCTATATGATATTTCTATAGGGTGAAATAAAAAAAAGGCAGCAGATTGCTGTACATTTTTAAAACAATGCATGTCAGTGCCCACAGCTCTGTCCAGAAGCAGGTAGCCATTGCTACTAATTGTCCATGTGCCAAATACAGAAGATGCATAGTCTTGAATTCACTTTATGCCTCCTATATTCACTACCAGACACTCCCTGCCCCTTTATCCCCCTCTTGTTGGTCCCTGCTTTCTCCTTTTGTGACAGTTTTTTCATATTCCTCTGCCTCCTTCTTTCCCCTTTGTGTGTTTTTCCTCACTTGCTCTCTGTAAATGTCTGATGAGGAAAAATAAGTGCCGGTCCCCAAAAATGAGTGGTGCAAGCAACCACTGACTCAAATTAAGAACTGGTGTCCAAGGTGAGCCCAAGTGATTTGCATTCTGTGAGAGCTGGAGTTCAAGACGAGATGGGTTCATGGCATTGATGTTGAGGTTTGTACTGTATCTTGAAGGTGTTACTTGCAAATAATAGGAATAATAGGGATAAGGAATAGGAAACTGGGATGAAGCTGTTTAACAAAGACTCTTTTTGCCCAGGGGTCAGAGAGCACAGGAGCGCCAAGGATGGGCCTGGCTCAGGTTAATGACTACCCGCAGGCACTCTTCTGCTGCTTCACTACAAACACCGAGATCTGGGAGCCCTGGATACAGACCACAGGAAGACCAGGAACACCAGACAACAAGGAGGTCTGTGAGCAGGACTGAGATCTGACAGAAGGAAGACGAAGGATGGGTCCTGACTCTTCTGCAGCCAGCACCAGTTACAACAAGGCGGTCTGTGAGTCCTGGGGACAGAGTGCAGGAGGGTCAAGAGTGGTCCTGGCTCTGGATAATGACTGCTCGCTGGAGCTATTCTACTGCCTGGCCACAGACAAGGAGGTCGGTGAGCACTGGGGTGAGATTGCAATAAGACCAGCAAGACCAAGAATGGGTCTAACCCTTCTGCTGCTTCCTCCACGGACAACAAGTAGGTCTGGAAGCCCCTAGGTCACACCGCAGGAAGGTCAGGAACACAAGGATGGGTCCTGACTCTTCTGCCTACACAACAGACGGCAGGGAGGTCTGTGAACTCCAGGGTCAGAGTACAGAGGACTCAGGATGGGTCCTGACTCTTCGTCTGCCTTTCAAGGCCTGGTAAACCAATTGTACCAGGAAGACGTTGACACAGTCTTCTCAAAAACAGTCAGTATAACTTCTCTGCTGACAAGGACAAACTTAGACCCAAACATGCGCTTTACAGGTCCCCAGTGATGACCTCCCTCTGGTGGAAAAGGGCAGTGGGAAAACTTAAGTCTATCACTTCTGACCCTGCTTTGACTCCCACTACCCCAATTTGGACCCAGCCATATGCAAATCAGTCTTGACCCTGCTGTCCATTTTTGCCTCCTTGACCCATCGACAGCAGTTTGCGCACCGGCTTCAACACTCACTGCAAGAGCATGATCAGCCCCATCGCCTCTAGCATCAGTTGTTTAATAATGTATTTGCAGTTTTATATATCGTGAACCAAACCCACTCGAGTAGCAAAGCACTTTTCATCTCATTCGGCCAGGAATGTACTGGTGTGGTGGACTATGGTGGAGAGACTGTGGTGGATTTGTGTTTTTTGGTTCAGCTTGAGATACTGCCTTGTCATCCATTTTCAGATGTCTTCTAGTTTCTAAGCAAGATTTCCTCAGGTTAAGAGGCAAATACATGCAAATACATCTGGGAGTCATCTGCATCCAGATGAAACAAAACGTAGGGTTGTGTAAGGAGGCTTCCTAGAGGTTCTGTATAGAGATTCAAAATGGGCTTAGATGCAACCATGAGGAATTCCATGAGGAAAGAACAGAGGGCTTGGGTGGAAGTCTGAAAGTTTGTCCATCTGTGTGTGGATGGGCAAAAAAGAATTGAACGAATTCAGAAATGAGCCCATATCTGTTCATCTTAGATTCTCAGCAGGGAGGCATGGTTTATGGTATCTAATGCTATGGGTATCAGCTTGATACATAGACGTTGCAAGGCTGACAATTGGTCCTTTGTTTATCCTTTTGCATTGAATGGAGAGTCTATATATTAGTGGAATACCACCAGCCAGTTTTTCTTCATGAAAAAGGTGAATAATAGAGTATATCGGCAAAAAAGGAGCCAAAACCGATTGGGAGGCCTCTCTCAGTAAGAGTTCTGTTAAGAATATTATGCCTAGGTTGTCGTTAATAATCAATTTCTTACATGTTTCTTCCTGTTCAAAATAATTCTGGTCTAATCTTCCAAAATTTGGGAAGAGGTCAATTTGGTCTCTTCGCAGATAATGATGGTGATCCACAGTCATTGACTGCCATTGTCTAGATCTGTCAAGTTCCCTTCTTGATTGTCCTAGTGAAGGGCGACTCCTCACAGCAGCCAAGGCTCCACACTGCTGTTACTGTTACTGCATTAATGGTGTAAAGTGTCTCCTTTGGAGGGTCCCAGATAGGAGGAATAATTTGCAAAGAGCAAGAGACTTCCTTGGTGATCTTGTTGCATTTGACTGAAGGTGAAGGTTTAAGCAGAAGAGATTTGAAGGCATCGGATTCTCCCAAACCCCAGGGAAGGGACAAAAAGCGAAGCAATGTCTTAGCAGAAGAAAACCCAAATGGAATTATGACCACAAGGAGCAAAAATGAGGTACAAAAATAGAAGCAAGTTGATGATAAATGCAATAAAATAGAAGAGTGAACTTGCTGCAATGCGTCTATTACTCAGTTACGTCGCATTTTTATATACTTAAAAAGATACTGACATCACAAGAAAAAACTCATCTCGTCTTGCAAAGGGAACCTCAGCCAGCAATATCAGCACAAACCTCCATCTTGGAAAGGGCTCTTCACACGGAAGTGCCCTTCCCAATACATGGCGTCAGCACGGCACATGAGGAAGAAACCTCAGCATGCCATAGTTTTCTTTATACTGGACTCCGCAGTCCAACCACGCAAGTCATGGGGCAACCCTCTGGGTGACCGCAACTACTAAAATACCAGCCTGGATTAGGCTGTGAGGATGCCCATCCAAAAGCGAAGTCCAGGGGCTCGCTACTGACAATAAGTGCAATATTCTTCCTAATACTCACCACCTTAAGTTATCTTTGCATGTGGATGCAGTGATTTGCATAGGATTGGTCCAGTTCTGTCACAGCACAGATAAGTTATAAAACAATGGAATGGAATACTACCCAGAAGAATTCCCAGAGGTCAACGAGCATTGACTCCAGCATACCTGTCTATCACATGGTGGCTATCTGCCTGTGACAGTTGCTGGCCAAGTCCTGGCTCTCAGCCAGCAGCAGGTACACGTGTGGTACTGCACAGCTCACTAGTGGCTGCATTCGGACTTCACACCTTGGAAACAGGTCTTATTTGGAAACCTACTGTGCTTAATGAGTTGGGGCATTGCTGGCTATCATTGAAGGCTATTTATAGAGCCCTATAAACGTTCTGAGATAGTTTCAATGCTCTTCATAGATAAATCATCCTCTGGATGCTAAGGACTTCTATTAATATCTGTCTTCTGTTGAATGGGTGCATCAGCTCACGGCTTTCATTAGAGCTCAGCCCTTCTCCGCAGTCTCTCAGGGACCTCCTGTCACAGGCACCACTGAAAGGCAAGAACTGATGCAGCAGGGCCTTAGAGAGGGTTCCAGACGCCCTGATCACCCATTGTTAACATTTTGGGCTATTTTCATTAATAAATGGCCTGCACTGCAGAGACCTTTCTTGCTAATCCCACAGTCCTTTCTACTGTAAATGCTGCAATTGTATACTCATTTGAGGAGGGGAATAAATGCTGAAAACACATTAATCTGTGGGTTCTTCCAAATGTAATTGTCACAAATGTGTTAGAAGTCTATTTTTAGCTTCTATTTGGAATAAAGCACCACACAGTGAGGCATCAAGCCTTTGCCTTTCCCAATTACAGTGAAAACTTCACTCATTTATTGTTAGGAAAAGGGCAGTGTATGGGCAGAAGGCATTTCTTGAGCAGTGCCCTAGCAGCTGCCAAAAAGTGTTTGTTGAAAAGAGGCCTTGGGAAAAGAGATGTATCCTCCTGATTTTTGATTACCTCCTGATGTCTTGCCTAGGGTACATGTGTAGGGACTAAGGCCTAGATTTACTGTTCATCATGCTTCAGACTGTTTGTGAAAAACCTCTGCCCTGCAAGTGGGGAGTACAGGATTTACAAAGGATTGGGAGTCAATGACACGCCCCAGTGACAAAGGCCTATTTTCCGGACTCCCAGGCTTGCACTATGGCCCAAAGGTAAGCCAGTGGTGTCTATCATTGCATTTGTAATTGAGGTATGTCTTCCAGTACACACTGAGATGTGGGGGCACGCACAGAAGTGTAAGCCTTGGGATCTGGGGTAAATCAGACACATCATGTGTAAGTATATTATGTGATCTACAGCTTCCCTCTCCCATTTGCTCCTGACTATCTTGGAGTAAGGATTTGACAGACAGCCAGGTCAGGCTATTCTAGTTTTTTGCGTCTGCACCACAGTCAAGTGTTTCTCTATTCTTCCCCTGACACACCCCCTTTGGATAACTGAATTGGTGATTTGACTTTGTTTTCCAAAGCAGTTTTGCTGTATGTGGTGCCAACGTTTGGTGCTCAATACCTTTACAATAGAAAAGTTAATCGATGCTGCTATTTGCACCAGTGCGAGGACCTGGGCAATCCTTGCGTACATCTAGGCTTACATTTTGGGGTGCTTATTGGATGCTTGTCAGTGGCATAACGAAACTTGGGGGGGGGGCCTGCAAAGTACATGGAGGGGACTCCTGTGACCCAGTCAGGAACTCTTAGGCTAGGGGCCCACGACCCGGGCACAGTGTGCTGTGCTGAGGTGGCCCCCTGGACCTCAGGGGCCCCCACACACCACAGGGGCTGCTGGGGCTAATGTTTGCCACTAATGTTCACTGAACTATGAGACCCTCCAACCTCCCTGGCGGGGGACTAGCTCAGCTGATAGAGTATCTGGATTAGGCACAGGAACATCAAATCACCAAAGTTCTTTGTATAGTAGAGGTAACATAGCACACACTTTGACCAATGCAGTGCTTAATTTGTAAATAAAAAGGTGCCGGTGCCCAAAGCCCTCCTCTATTAAACACACAGCAGCTGCAATTAAATGTGGGAACACAGAATACTGTGGCGGCGTAATCCTGAAGCCACCTTGGGCCTCTTCAATCCATATAAAGCCTCTTGTTGCCCTTCGGCTCACTCTTGCAGCTTTCTCCCTTTGGGACGTTTATTCGTTTTTCCCTTCCTCCGTCTTTCCCATATGTGTCTTTGGCTCACAGGAAATGCTTTAGGCAGAAGAATAAGCCCCGGCCCTCAAAAATAAGGGCCTTTGCTCAGCACCAGTAACAACAAGCAAAAATTAAGCACTTGACCACTGATGACATCATGGGGGTGACATCTTGTTTCACCCTCAGGTCCTCAATGTCTTCTTGTTTGCTGCTGGGTCTAGGGAAGGTTAAGGAATGGCAACAAAAGCTAGGGGTCAGAAAGTCCTGGTCTCTTTCTGTTCCTCATTCCTTCGTGGTCCCTGAAGCGTGGTGTAGTTAAGGCAATGCTAAGGGCTGCATAGAGCGAGGCAGGCGCAGCATCGAACAGCCCTAATCAGCACCATGGTCTGCCCAAACCTTTCCAATGAAGCTGCAGCGTTGGATTAAAATACTGAAGTTGGGAAATTCTGTTTTTGACTCGTTGAAATCAAGACGAGGTCATCATCACAACGGCAGGTGGGTGTACCTTATAAGGAATCACCACTAAGGGGCAGATTTGAGAACATTGGTGCTGCACCCATTGCAGCGCCACTTTTCTTGCGCCCTTTAGCGCCCCCCATACCGCCACCATGTGTGTGCCATATTTAAAATTTGGTGCACCCTGGTGCAGGGTTGGGGGCAATTGATGTACTGTTCAAGGTTAGCCACAAAATGTTGCCACTAACCCTAAACAGTACATAGTGGCCCATTATAAATAATGGTGTGCTCTCTTTTGACGCCTGCTCTGAGTAGGCGTTAAAAATGCTGCAAGAAATGGTGCAAAGAAATCTAAAAGATATCTTTGTTCCATTTTATAGGCCCCCCTTTACAGAGGAATGCCCCCTTGCATGCATTATGCCTGGAGCAAGCATAATGTGGCGCAAGGGGGTTACAAAGTGGCGCAATGCAATCTGGCGTGGTGATTTGGCCTCGTTGGGCCACATTAGCATTAAAAAACATGCCGCTAATGTGGTGCAGGGAGGTGCTAGGCCCTCTTAATTTGGGCCTAAGTTTTCAATACGTCTGGATTTTCTCACCCTTCTAGAGTATTTCCTGGGCCAGGTACAGCGAAATATTAGGGCATATGTTGACACCTATTACA
The DNA here is from genome assembly GCF_031143425.1 of Pleurodeles waltl. NCBI lineage: Eukaryota > Metazoa > Chordata > Amphibia > Caudata > Salamandridae > Pleurodeles > Pleurodeles waltl. The sequence continues at coordinate 150,044,235 of NC_090441.1, read as the reverse complement.
TAAGGGTGTGCGAAAGGTGTGTAATCTATTCTCACATAGTAACAGGAAAGTACAGGAACATTATATAAAATTACCCGTAACTATGCAAAATGCAATTCTGTCATTTAGTGCTGTATTTTAGCAGAAAATGTGTCCTGACATCATTTTTCAACACGAGGATGCACGTCACGCAAAGAGAATTGGAAATAAAACAAAAGCACTGTGAGCAACAGCCACTCCCGTTCTGTTGGTCCTGTGCGTTCCCTGTACATTTTTACTGCCAATGGCAAGTTCACAGTAAATGTTTCCTGTGAGTGGCTCCTAATTACGCGAAATGGCATAAGCACAATTTCAGGAATTTCACATAACAAGTATAGAGCAGTATAAAGGGCGTGGAGTAGGAGCAGCTGCTACTTCTGTTCTCCGTACATCCATCCTGTGCCCCCCCGCCTCCTTGTGGGACTTGGGTAGCAATTTATATTTTCTCCTGCTGTCAGAATGCTGGATATACTAGAAACAGCCCTTGTACATAAGTACCAACAAGCACACATTGGGCTTTTCATCCTTTATATACATTTGAGGTACAAATTGTCATGCACTTACAGCGAAATACAAAATAATCTCTCAGTAGTTGGTAAAAAAAATCATTTTAAGTGGCAGAACGTATGCGTTACTATCTTGTGATATATTACACTATCGGGAAGATTTAGGAGCCCCTAGTGCCTCCTTGCACCACATTAGCATCATTTTTTTACGCTAAAGTGGCCGAAAGAGGCAAAAATCACCACGCCAAATTTGCAAAATGGTGCAACGCATGCATTGCGCCACTTTGTAACTCTTTGCGCTACATTATGCCTGCACCAGGTATAATGTATGCAAAGGGGGCGATCCCCCTGTAGCGGGGGCTGAAAAAATGGCGCAAAGAAATCTAAGAGATTTGTTTGCCTCATGTTTTTCGGCACTTATAAGGAGGCACACCATTGTGTACAATGGGCCTCAATGGGCTTTGCAGGTTTAGCGTCATCATTTTTTACGCTAATCCTTCAACGCACCAAAACAATTATGATGCTAGTTCCGTACCGTCATGGTGCGTCATATCTCAGATATAGCGCACACATGGTGGCGTTAGGGGGTGCTAAGGGGTGCAAGAAAAGTAGTGCTGCACTGAGTGCAACGCCATTTTTCTTAAATCAAACCATAAATTCCTTATGTTGGTGAGCATAGACTTCCAAAGTGCTGCGACCAGAAGCAGAACTGTGCCAGAGGCAGAAGATGCCTAATATGGGGGGGTTAGGAAGCGATCCGGGTGACACCTCGGCACAGAGCAAAACAGTATGCAAACAGAAGAGGAGACACACTGACAGAGGGACAGAAGACCAGAGCCAGAATTACCTCACAAAGGGGGACTCTGACACCATGCAGCAGTGTCACTCATTGAGTGTGAGTCTAACCCCTAAAACACAGTGTCACTCACTAGAGTACAGTTTAATGCACTGTGCCTTGGTATCTACTAGGAGTCACCATTGTCTAAATAAAAAATAACTCATGTCTGCTGGCACAAAAGAACGGTTGCACGCTGCAGGAAGGGCCTAGAAGAGCCACTGTGGTGAGCATGGAGTAGTGGGAACAGATGGGGCGAGGCAGGGGAATAGGAGGTATAAAAAAAGAATCAGCCCGCCTAGGCAACAAAAAAAATATTGGCCAATGTCAAGAACCAGATTAATACTGTGGGGTCTGTGCATCTCCCCAATATAATAACCTAGCACAGTCTCAAGTAAATATTATTTCTTTGAGAAAACCTTGGTTTAACCAAGGAGGTGGCATGAAACGGCAGTTCTTTCAATGTGGCTAATGCGAGTAAAGGATTCTAGCAGTAGTGAACCATCTCTTGAGTCAAAAAACACACAACAAAATCCCCAAACCAAATGAGCAAAATTAACAATTATTGTATGTTTCAAATAAGAACAAAGTAACAAAAACTGGATCACTCAGTCTAAGTTATCGATTGTTTAATGAAATGTCGCAAAATACACATGAGCTTAGTTTAGGTCATTGTAATCCTCTGTGCATTACCCACTAGAGGCCACCTTTCCATAAAGTGACAGAGTACAATTCCCATCTACCCTTCCAACTGCTGCCCTCATACAGACTGTCTGAGCAGTTCCGGGTCAGTAACTTCATGTTCATGCGTCCTGGCACACTCCACGGCTTCTGATCTTCACAGAATTCTTTTGGGGAGAGGCCAGGCTCGGAATCCCATACAGGTCATACTCTTTGGTCCCTCTGCTGACCGCCAGAAGACTGGTCTCCACTTTTCCAAGCATCGGGTAAGTTCCTTTAGAGGTGAGGTCTAGAGCTCGAGTGCACAGAGATTGGGAGTCAAGTTCGGACCATTTCCAGTAATACTCCTCACAGCTCTGACCAGTCCCAACTGGGCATTCCAGCAACGGGTTTATTTGCCCCTTGTGATGCCCAGAGCCCTTAGGATTTAAAAAGCCTGTGCCTTCCATGCTCATGTGTAGTAAACGTGAGAGTGGTTCAACCCACTCACTTTCTACTAGTTCTTTCTTAGCAACTGAGCCCCTCGGGTGACAGAAGGTCAGCTCTCTGACCTCTGGAGTATCACGCTCAATCCATGGTTGTCATGGCGAGCGGGCTACCCCCTCCCACAGCAGTCACCAACCCAGTTCCCTCTCCTGCTGCTCTCTTCCAGGTGTGAATGTTTTAGGCTTGGACCATCCAGCAGCCGGGCATCTGGGGGTGACACCTTTACCATTTTCATATGGGTGACCTTTAACCTATTACAGCCCTTGACCCCTCCTTGATCTTCTCAACATGATAGTGGTGCGATATCTACAATTTAGATACAGGGTACCCTCCCTTAGACATATCTTCTAGGAGTCAGTGTATAACCTAAATATAAGTATAGCGTTCTTCTGCCTTTTGACTTGCTTTGTACTACAGAAGTACCACATACATACAGAACTGGAAAACACATGCAGTCTCATTGAGTGCTTAACCAAAAAAAAAAAAGTTCCCGAAATGTGAGTAGCAGAGGAATACAAGTCAACCACTACAAGGGATGCTATAGGGGATATGCACCAGGGAAGATGTTGGGGGGGGGGGGGGGGTGGGGGGGGCGGTTGGCGGGGGAGTTCCAAAAACAAGTTTGACAAGATTTGACTAGGAAAGCCATGGAGTAAAAAGCAGGAAAATGAGAGTGACATTAAAGCAAAGCAATGGTGAGTAACAAGTAACTTGTCTGTAAGATCACAACAGGTCTTTCACAACCAGACAGCTTGTGCTGTTTAGTAAGTAAGACATAAAAGTGGTAACCATTCTCCACCAACGTAGTGAAGCCGTTTGGGCCGTCATACATTGGAGGCATGGTGACCTCAAAGCCAATAGCTAAATGATGCAGTTCATTTTTGGCTGTGATTCTGCCTTTTAGATCTGGCTTGATAGCACAGCTGTCTGCATGACAAATTGTTAGCAATTGCATAAAGATAGAGCGCTCTTTGACTCTGTGGTGTATCATTTCAAATTAATATTTAAGGAGTGCCTGCATTGCAGGGGATGAGGTACTATTTTGAATCTTAACACATTGCATACCTTATCTCATTGAAGCACTGTATAAAGAAAGGTAGCATTTGTTTTTTACTGCATCAGCTTTTTAAGTGTATTTTGGCTTTGCCAATTCTTCATACATTTAGCGAGTGTTCGCCTTTGGGGCTGTGTTTAGTCTGGATTGATGTCTATGGTGGATGACGTCATTGGCAGTAGCTCCAGAAGATTTGCATTGGATGGATACTGGTCCAGGAATGGTCACACAGAGTGCTTATTTGCACTGTCTCAGAATGCACATTTACACACTCTTTGTACAAGAGTACATTTTGACAAACTTTTGCACCAACCTATTAGTGCCACAATGCAATGTTTGCCAAGGTCAGTGCATATGTTGTTTGTGCTAATGAGGGATGAAAATTGTGTTGCACTTATTTAATATTTCATAATGCTTCCTTAGTATTTATTATCACATTAACATTTAACATCTGAGAACACTTTACAACTGGAAATCCTTTCTTGAAGAGAATTGGAAGTCATGAAACTGATGGAGATGGAATATATGATGAATGCATATGCCATTTATAATATGCACCATTGTCCAAAACAAGAGGTACCCAGGCCTCCAGGCCCCTTATCCTTGAATGGGAACAGAGACATAGAGGAAACAAGGACTTCTCACTACAGAATTAAGTCAAATAAGTAAGTTTCAATTGATTTCAGAATCTCAGAAAATTCTGTTGTGATCTCAGTGATATAGGCATGGCAGTCCAAGTATTAGAGGTACTAACTGAGTGAGATCTTCCTCCTGTTCTACATCTTTGGATCTTGGGATGCATAGTAGATGTTGGGATGCCTCTCTAAAAATCCATGATATGCATGGCGGACAAAAAAGGAGGACACGTAGTTGTTTTTTCTTTGTGGCATAAAGTGCTTTAGAAAGGCTTCCCTTCGTGACTGGAGGCTAGTGAAGCTGGCGAAGGTGATTTGAAATCAGTGATTTACTGTTCACACCAAGGACCAGCCTTGCTGCCACACTCTGATCTACTTGGACTTTGAGTTAGGTATTTTGGAAGACCAACCAATAAAGTGTTACAGTAATTCAGCTGAGAGAGTTTCAAAGCTCGGGCCAAAGTAACTCTCGAAAATGTTGGGATAAGTGTGAGAATGTTTTGAATGACATCGAGTGAGCGCATACACGTGGAGGTGAGCATGAGTACATGTGGTTTAAAAGTCAGATCAGATTCAAATATAATTTCAAAATTTGTGGTCTGTTGTACAGTGGCGTAACGAACCTTGAGGCCCCCCCCCGCATCGTACATGGAGTGGCCCCCTTCGGACTCACACTGGAGCTCTCAGGTCAGGGTACTCTGTTGTGGGGTCCTTTGTTACGCCACTGTTGTACTGGAATTAAGGTGGAACCAAGCTGACAACCACCATAGAGACCATAAGGACGGTTTTTCCCAAGACGTCTACTTTGGTTTTGTTCCCATATAGGGAGAGGGAGTTACTTCTCATCCTGTCAGTGGCTTCTGCCAAACAGGAGGTGAACTGTTGATATTTTCCTAGGCAGCCATTCTTTAGTATGGACCTTCTTTTGTTCCATGAAATAAGCAACTGCAGAAGTACACTCTGCAAATCAATATGGTTGGGTGTGTTTACCATACTTTTTTACACATGACTGATGTAATTGCTGATATGGCATGCCCATCAAACTTTGCAGGTTCTTGTACACCACAAATTTCTGCAGTTGGTGAAGCGTGTGCAGGGAAAATTCAAAGACTACATATGGTGGCCAAACACGAGGAACCCCCTGGTACAAATCGAGAAGTCCAGGGCTGGCTTTCGCGATGGTGGGGCCCAGTGCATCAGCCTTTTTTTGACACCTTCCCATGAAATCCTTCTCCACGAATTCCCTCACTACCACCCACCAACAGTACACCTCACCTCTCTCTGACATAGATTTAATTTTATATAGCGCCGCTCATAGTTCACTCACACTCAGTTCTGAGATCTGCATGGTACATGTTCTTTGCAGCAGGCACACTAACCCTCTGAACTACTTTATGATGACACACCAGTAGGAACATTAATCACCAGAGTTACCTTGACAGTTTTATTGTTGCCTGAAAACTTGTGGATGCACAAGGAACTTTATGTGCTTTTAAACCAATAAATATTATAAAACACGGCACCCCCCACCAAAGTCAGCACCAGGTACGGCTTTCGCAGTGCCCTAAAAGCGGCCCAGGATACCTCTTTTTACACCTCGCAGCGAGGTAATGAGCGCCAAAGTGTGGTATGGGAAACACTAATGTTTCCAGCACAGGATTTGCTCTGTCTGAAAATTCATAGGGCCAGATTGTAATTGTAATTGTAATCGTATTTATATAGCGCTTACTACCCCTGACGAGGCGTTGAAGCGCTTTTCGATGAGTAGCACGCTACTCCGGAACCCAACAAGAATTAGTGATGGATTAGTATCGTTAAATAATGAGTACAGTTTTAGTATTATTATGAGTTAATTTGAGCCGAGGATATGAGAGTTTGTTAGTTAGACTGGAGTAATGGAGGGGTGGAGGAGGAAATAAATCCAGAGGTGTTAATTGGGAGTATATCCTTCATTTACTCAACCCAAAGGCTAGGGATGAGTAAAGGGGGGTGGAGGGGGAAGAGTATGTGGAAGGGTTAGGGAGAGCATAGTAGCAGGGTGAGATGAATGCAGGAGAATTTAGTAGGGTTGTGTGGGAGGTCACAGAGGTAGAGTGAGGTTTGGTGAGTTAGATGTGGAGGGAAGAGCTTAGGCAGAGTTATTTAGGAGATGAAAGTGGTAGAAGGGATTTGGGATGAGTCAGAGTTAGAATGGAGGATAGTTTGATAGAGACATGACATAAGAGTGATGAGTAGATAAGTGTGATAAGATGAGAGCAGGAATTCGTAGATATCTAGTATAACAACCCAAAAAAAAAAAAAACAGGAGCCATGCAATGATCCACGACCATGCCAAGCACAGAAACAACATATACACATACACATACATATATATATACATATATATATATATACACACACACACACATATGCACATACAATACATAATTAGAATCATGGGTAAAAAATACTTAGTCAGACAGGTTTAAAGAGTGTGTGTGTATTTTATTGTTATGACATGGCAGCAATACATATTTTCCAAAGAAACTATAAATAAATAGAAATATACAAATGTAGATGTAGATGCAGATCTAAATGTATACAGATGTATAAATATTTGGAACAGAGATTACCTAATTGCTATTTTCTGTGAATCGCTATGTGAGTGTATGAAACTCCAGGAGTTTCATTTAGCATTTCCCAATGGCTCGCAAATCAACCTACCTCATTAATATTCATGAGGTAGGTCGCAATTTGTTGCATGATTGTTGCATGATTTTACAAAGGGAAAAGGGTCCCTTGTGGACCCCTTTCCATTTGCGAATGGGTTACCATGTACTTGAAGTAGGTGGTAAAATGCAAATGTTTTGCGTCTGCATTTCGGTCACAAAGCATTCCTACATACCGCTGCGATTCAATATCAAGAAGGGACGCACCTTCCTAATACTGAATGGATATGTAGTCGCAATTCCAAATTGCGATACGGTAACATGTTACCGAGTCGCAAATTGGAATTCATACATACCAAAATTCGTTTTTGTGGTTTGCGACCGCAAAAATGCATGATATATCTGGCCCATAGGGAGATGCGATGATATTAAGCAAAGGTTGGATATCAAATAAACAGGTGTCTAGGCCCACAACTGAGTAATACTTGCATTTTAGTGAAAACACACCTCGTGTGGTGTGATGGTGGTATTTGTAGATACATATCAATAAAGCACAAGACAAAGCACACGTTCCTCAGCATCTTGGCCATTTGCATGTTCACAATTGCCCGACGTACCACCCTCGCGTGCCAGGCAGTTTCTGCATTTCCTCCACGAAGGCCACACTTCGACACTGATTTCAAACTCTCCAGGCTTTTATTTAATACTTTGAGTAAAGATATGCTTGGCTTTGACTTCCAATCTGAAAAATGACTTCTTGTAATCGGTCTGCTGAGGAAAGCAAATCTTATCAGCAGGGCGTGTCACCCTGGGCGCTTGGAGACAAATGTTCATTGAGGTAAAAGTGTACCAATGGATTCCAAAGTCCTTCCTGATGTAAAATGGCCGCCCAGGACCAAAGGCCGTCCCTTCACCAGCGACGTCACGAAAAACACCAACACTGTAAGGCCTTAACACGAAAAATATTTTATTGTGCTGTGTGTGAAGTTTTGTTTTCGAACGTTTGGCAACATTTTATGGAACGCTCTTCAACTGCGCAAAGTTTCCAAGTTTTACACTTTCTCTACTTCGTGAAAATGCTGTATTTCACCACCATAAGAGCAGCGAGGGCGGCCGCTTTCCTTGTTTACATATATCTCTTGGAAACCACGCAATGACACTAATTGGATGTCGCCTTATTGTTTTCAACAATGTAACTTTATCAATAGTGACCCAGCACCTGTCGTGGTGCGAGGGGGTGCCGAAACACAGCCGTCGTTGGTGTGCGGGGTTCTTTCAGTGACCCAGAGTGAAAAAAGTGGAATATGTGTTGGAGGTGAGAGAGAGGGCGGCGTGAAAGAGAAAACGCAGGGTACACGGGAGACCCTGAGGTGTGCCATGCAAGCGGGAGTAAGGAAGTGTAAGAGGAGTGTGTAAGGTAAAAAGCTATGACAAGGATACGTGTGAGTGTGTGACTGGAGCACTTTCTCAAGAGAGGCGGGTGTAAGAATGCACGTGCGTAAAAACGAGCCATCATTTGTGTGGAGTGGGCCGGGCCTAGTTCCACTGCACCAATGAGGCTGTGGGTAGATGAATGATGCACAGGGGACGAGGTGTGATGAAGAGATGAGAGCCTGTGAGACAGAAGAGAGGGCAGGGACAAATCCTGGGCAAGTCTGAACCTGGTGGATACCTCTTCCATCTACAGGTCATCCTCTTATGTCAGCAGTGAAACCATTGAAGTGCACCTGTCACTGGAAGGTTGGTGCAGAATATTGTGCCTTTACCTAGGGTGGCAAGAATCCTGGTGGAGGGAGAGAGATAGAAAGAGTATGTGGGAGGGAGTAAAGAAAATAGACAAGAGAGTGGTGAGAGAGAGGGAAAAAGGCATACTTGTGATAGGGTATGTGTAAGGGGGGGTTGTGATAGAAGAAGGTGCAAGTGAAGAGCGTGAGGGAGGCAAGAATAGGAGAAGAGGGTCCATGGAGAAAAGAGGGTAAAACAGGAGGAAGGCGAGAAAAGATTGAAAGAAGAGAGACATGAAAATCAAAGAAGAGAACATGAGGTCCAGAGAAGGAAGAAAAAAAGAGAGATTAAGAGAAAAAGGGGAGGAAGAATAGTATGAGTAGAGGACTGAGAGAGAGATAGGAGGGACTACCTATGTAAAGAGTTAAAGAATATCGAGATGAACTGGGCAGTAGTGGGGGGCCATCAAGGCTGCATGGGGCATGTTTTTGTTTATACCTCCTAAAGCATTTTGGGCCTCCTGTAGGTCCAATTCTATTTGCGAGACTCTAATTGCAACTTTTCGCGAGTCGCAATTACAGACTCTCAAATAGAAATGTACAAATGTGTCTCAGACACAAATAGCAATTCCCAATGGTGTCGCAAATGACCCACCTCATTAATATTCATGACGTAGGTCGCAATTTGTGACCCAGTTGTGGATGGCCCCACTCACAGGGATGGTGGCCTGCTGGGGGCAGCAGATCACCATGTCTGTGACTTCATTCAAATAAAGCAGTTTTTTTTCCCATTTTTTCAGAGTAGGTAGTGGTCTGTGGGACCACTATCTTTTCTGAAAAAATATTTATGCTTCTATTCACAAAGGGGAAGGGATCCTTGGGGACCCCTTTCTGTTTGCATTGGTTGGTGGTGTTTTTCAAACATATTCACGGTTGCAAAATGATCATATATGCCATTGCGTCTCGCTATTTGGTAGGGAGGCCCTCGACACACCCCTTCCAAATATCAAATCACAGACCTATTTTGCGATTCGGTAAATAGATTACCAAATCGCAAAATAACATTGGTACATACTATGATGCTATTTTCACGTTGCAAATGGCCAGATTCTGCGAATCGGGCCATTTGTGAAATGAAAGTAGCTGCGTACATCTGGTCCTTTTTTCTTTAAACAACCCTACAGGGCACCAGCATTACTCCACCTCCACTTTCATGCAACAAGCAGGCTAGGTCTCTGTTTAGGCATAGCAACAACCTCAGCTTGTGAGATCTAAGGTTTATAAACACGTGCACACCAGTGTAAGTCAGTGCGGCTGTAGTGTCTCGAGCAGTGGTTCCCAACCTGTGGTCCGGGGAGCCCTGAGGGCCCGCGAAGCCTTCTCAGGGGGTCAGTGACTGCTTAGAATATTAAAAGATTAATACAGTGTATATAAAGTGGCTAAATGTACAATTAAAATGTTTATAACATACTGTTAATGTCAAGGAATTTGCAATTGGAGTGTAAAAATTTAATTAGTATCCTCAGATTGATTTGTGGGAGCAGTACAGGTGCATCAAACAAAATATAGTATGGGTGATGTGTGGCTTGAACTGAATTTAGAAAAGCTCCAACCTTCCTATTAAAATTATTTATTTTATTTTATTTGTTTGCAAATTAAATAAAATGTGCTATCATTTCTCTGTGTGTTTGATGGAATGCTTGTTTCTGTATTTTTTGTATTGTTTTGCAGTTCAAATCATCAACAATGTTTAGACCTGTATCCATGGCTTCCAGTAATGACTCATAGGGGGGTCCCCAGATTCCAATGATGATTTAGTGGGGATCCCTGGGGTCCAGCAATGATAAAGTTGGGTTCCTCAAAAGTCAAAAGGTTGGGAACCATTGGTCTAGAGAATTGGCTGCAGCGTATTGGAACAAGGAGTTAAAGCAACAGTAGCAGGACTCCGAGGCACGGTAAAAGGACCTTCAGGATATGACCGAAGCATCATTGACAGCACCGTGAGTGAAAGCAGAAGACATGAAAGAAGGACAACAAGTGTGACGACACAGAATGTTACCTGACTTTAGTGCTAACAGAACTTAAATATTAACTTGTTCATCGGCCTGCACTCCTCTCAGTGAGCTAAGCACCTGTGCCAAAGATCTGCCTGCAAACTACATGTCACTGATGTGTTACCTGTAATGTAAGCTTGCACTACCCTGCTGTGTGGATCTGGGCTGCAGAGATTGGATGCTTGTAATATTTAGCTTCTCCTGTGCTCTGACTATTCTGCTTGCACTGCGGCTGGCTAATTTGTACCTGTCCTGTGAGGCATAGAAGGTTGCATTGATGTGGCATACCAGATCTGTGGGGGAAACATGCACTTCTGGTGTCTGCACCTCTTTTATGGGGATGCTCATTCCTACTGCTGTTACCCCCTCTGTACCTGCCATATGAAGGAGAGAAACTTGTACTGTTGACGCCTGAGTTGAACTTATTTCGTGAGAAAGGAAAGGTTTCATTGTTGCAACCTGGTACAACTCTCCTGTGTGACAGAGCCCTGCACTACCCCTCCAGGAGCTGCCCTGTACCTCTTCTTTCTGGTATAGATGGGCTGCACTTTTAATGTCCATGCCATACCTTTATTGTGTGTTAGTAAAACATGCACATTTTTTCACCATAAAAAATAAATAAAAACATTTGGCATTGCCAGTGCTTGTTTAAATGTATTCTGCAAATCAAAAAGTGAACCCTCAGAAAAAAGGAAGCAGTATTTACTTTTGGTTTTGTACATGTTAGATACGTTTTTGTAACTGAACTCTTTGTAAAATTTGAAAGCATAGCTGCACAGGTTCTTTTCAAGTGGAGCTCTGACTGCGAGTTTCCTTTTTTTCCAAGCACACAGACCCCTCCCCCCTTTATGCAAATACTGTCCATGCCCTGTGGCAGACCCCATGTGCACAAAGAACAAAAAGCGGAACCAGTGTCTTACCTGGCTGAATGCTGGGTCCAGTCCCCGTTGCCTGCGGCCTGGCTCTCCACCTCCCTCTGCCTCCTGCTCCCGGGTTGCTGAGGAAAGTGAAAGGAGGGAGGCCTGGATCTGGAGCAGCCCGCAGCTTGCAGCAGCTCCACGCCACCGACCAATGTCGGGCCAAGTGCGCATTGCAGCCCAGGTATGGGCCACACAGTGCAAGCGCAGACTGTCTGTGCTTGCTCTGTGTGGCCCATATCTGGGTTGCAGTGCACACGTGGTGAGCTCCGCTACTGAGGCTAGTGGAGTTTTTAGCCAAGCAGAGTGCCAAAAACTCAGTTAACTCCACCAGCGGAGCGCAGCTCACTGCCCACCCCTAGTTTTGGTGTCCATGTTCACAACGTTACAGACAAAACTACAAGCTGCAGAATGCACCAAGATAAAAACTGAAAAGCCGAGATGTGCTGATGGTAGCACAAGTCATTGCACCACTTGGCAGCCTCATTAAAAGAACATTAAGATTACATTTTTAATTTTAACCTTTTTTCTTGGCAAAATCAAGGGTTAAATTGTACAGTGAGAGTAAGGGCAGAGATGACCTTTGAGGTGCAGATGTGACTGTTGATGGGCAGAAATTAACACTGCTCTAAAACAGTGGTCGAAGTGGGCGGGATCTGAGAGGCACAACGTGCCCATATGTTTTTAATTTATGTAAAACAGTTCCCCTACTTTTTAGGAAAAGACAACCGTCCTGGGATGGTTAATTCCAGCAATTGAAATGTTTCAGTAGAAGATTAAGGCAGGCAGTCTCCATTGCAGTGAAACCGTGGGAGGGGCAGACAGCTAAACAAACCTTCTTGCCAGGGTGCCTGCCTGCCTGAAAGAAATGTAAATGAGGGCAATTAGTCAATCTGCAAATGTAAAAGGGGTTTTGAAGTCAGTATTGGGTTTGAAGTCAGCGCCTTGTGACCCTCACGGTGAGTAGTGCGCTTTACAAATTCCTGATTGATTGTTTAATTGGTGGAATCACTCGCAGCTTCTTGCTGTCACAGATTTATTCTTTTTTTTAGCGATATTGGAAGAGAGTTTCCAGCTGAGCTGTAAAGTATGTGCATTTAAAGAACAGTAAAAAACTAATTGCACTACGTAAGTCTGGTTTTTATTAAAATGTATATTTTAGAAGTCCTTTTTTATCTTAAAACGTTTTGCTCATTTTATAGCAGCCTATCTTCTACTATGTGTGATGCAAGTTTAAAATAATGACTTACATATTTATAGAGCTTTATGTCACAGAAGCACTAAACATACACAAGTCACTATTCTCCACTGCTCCAGACAGGGTTAATTTCTGTGGCTCTCTGCTTATAGACACAGACCTCTGCAGTCATTAACTGGTAGAGGTTTCATAATGTACAATAATGCATTTTCCACTGATTAATTTAATTGCATTTGTTTTTAAATTAGCCCCTTGGGTGCCGTGGACATAACGGAAATGCCCTCGGCAGCACCGCTTTAGGCAAGGTTCGCTCCCCTAGGGGCAAATACATTTTACACCATTTCTGCCCAGCCTATTTTAATTAGGTCGACCTGCCCCCCTTGGGGGCAGAAACCACTATGCACCAGTGATTTAAAAAAAAAAATGTTTTGCAGATGGGGAGCGACCCCTTAGGCAAGGGTCTCTCCCCTTGGGGGAAATTTTATTTTAGGCGTTTTCTGCCCACCTTGGGGGCAAATGATCTATTTTTCTCAGGCCAGTCTGTCCCCAAGAGGGGGGGAGGGGGGGAGGGGGGCTGAAACCACTAGGTACCAGGGATTTCTTTAATTTTTTTATTTTTTACTGATAGGGAGCGACCTCCTTAGGCAAGGGTCACTCCTCAGGGGGCAAATTTATTTTAGGCCATTTCTGCCTCCCTTGGGGAGAAACCAAGGGGGGCAGAAACCCTTTAGGCACCAGGGATGGGTGTGTGTATATTTTGTTTGAGGGGACAGCCCCTTGGGCAAGGGTTGCTCCCATGGGGGCACATTACTGTTTGCCATTTCTGCCCTTTTGTTTGGGGGACAGCCCCTTGAGCAAGGGTTGCTCCCCATGGGGGCACATTACTGTTGGCCATTTCTGGGCAGATTGCCCTATTTTGGTAAGGCCATCTGCCCCCAAGGGGGGCAGAAAGCCCACCAGAGACCAGGGAAGATTTTTTTTTTAAATAAAGAGGGGTTGGGGTACGGCCATACCCCCACCCCAAATAAATAGGGACAAAGTTGTTCTGCCCACCGGTGGGCAGATGGGGCAGGTACCCCCGATCCACTCCCTGGAGGAGGGGGGGGGCAGAAAGCCTATTAGATGCCAAGGAATTAAAAAAAAAATAGTGGGGGGGTGGCTATCAACCAGTATGGGCATGGTTATGCCCCCACCCCAACTGAAGAGGGTAACAGTCTTTCAGTTCTCTCCAGCACACTAAAACATATTATCCCAACGGCAAGCATTTGATTATTTGGGGTTTTGGTTTTAGATTTGGACCATGAGAGCGTGTCTAACTCTCAAAATCGCCCCACTTGGAATGGCGAGGTGTTTTTTTTAAACTGCCCTTTTGGACCCGCTTTGGTTCCCCTCAATTTCAACATGTTTTTGGCTCTTCATGTCACAGGCACTTGGCCTACCTACACAAGTGAGGTATCATTTTTATCAGGAGACCGAGGGGAACGTTGGGTGGTAGGAAACTTGTACCAGTACAGTGATCCCACACAGAAATGTGGGGAAAATGTGATCTTTTAGCTAAATTTGAGGTTTGCTGAGGATTCAGGGTAAGAAAACACTGGGGGATCCACGCAAGTCACACCTCCCTGGACTCCCTCGGATGTCTAGTTTTCAGAAATGTCTGGGTTTGGTAGGTTTCCCTAGTTGGCTGCTGAGCCCAGGCTCAAAATTGGAGGTGCACCCCACCAAAAACAGGTAGTTTTTTATTTGATCATTTTGATGTGTCCACGTAGTGTTTTGGGGCTTTTCCTGTCTCGGACACTAGCCCTACCCACACAAGTGAGGTACCACTTTAATTGGGAGACATTGGAGAATGCTGGGTAGAAGGACGTTTGTGGCTCCCCTCCGATTCCAGAACTTTGCAGCACCGAAATGTGAGGAAAAAGTTTTTCTTTTTGCCAAATTCTGAGGTTTGCTAAGGATTCTGGGTAACAGAACCTGGTGAGAGCGCCACAAGTTACCCCAGCCTGGGTTCCCCTAGGTGTCTAATTTCTAGTTTTCAGAAATGTCCAGGTTTGCTAGGTTTTCCTAGGCACCGGATGAGCTAGAGTACAAAATCCACAGCTAGGCACTTTGCAAAAAGCAGATCAGCTTTCTTTGGGAAAATGTGATGTGACCATCTAGTGTTTTGGGCATTTCCTGTCATGGGCAGTAGGCCTACCCACACAAGTGAGGTACCATTTTTATCGGGAGACTTGGGGGAATGCTGGGTGGAATGAAATTTGTGGCTCCTCTCAGATTCCAGAACTTTCTATCACCGAAATGTGAGGAAAAAGTGTTTTTTAGCCAAATTATGAGGTTTGCATAGGATTCTGGGTAACAGAATCTGGTGAGGGTGCCACCAGTCACCCCATCTTGGGTTCCCCTAGGTGTCTAGTTTTAAAAAATGCACAATTTGGTACGTTTTCCTAGGTGCTGGCTGAGCAAGAGACCAAAATCCACAGCTAGGCACTTTCCAAAAAATACGTCAGATTTCAATGTAAAAATGTGATATGTCCATGTTGCGTTTTCTGTCACGGGCATTAGGCCTACCACACAAGTGAGGTACCATTTTTATCGGGAGACATGGAACACAGAATAGCAGTGTTATTGCCCGTTGTCTTTCTCTACATTTTTTCCTTCCAAATGTAAGACAGTGTGTAAAAAAGACGTCTATTTGAGAAATGCCCTGTAATTCACATGCTAGTATAGGTACCCCGGAATTCAGAGATGTGCAAATAACCACCTCATCTCAACACCTTGGGTGTCACAATGACCCTGGCAGTCTTCTGACCGCCAGGGCAAAGGTGGTGGTTTTACCGCCAACAGGCTGGCGGTGAAGGCCGGCACATTATGAGTGTGGTGGGTTGGTCTCTGCCAACCCGCCACATCCCCACTTGTACCGCAAGGGCGGTCAGACCCACTGGGCCGGAGATGAGCAACTCCGACCTGGTTGTCCACAGAAGATCGCCGGCGGTATCAAGAGCCGCCTTTACACGAACAATGAAAACCCATTGCAAGGTGCAGTTCCTTTATTGGCTCTGGGTACCTAGGGTTCTTAATGAACCTACAAGCCCTATATAACCTGCAACCAGAAGAGTCCAACAGACGTAATGGTTTATTGCTTTAAAAAATCTGCCATAGCTGGAAAAGGTTATAGTAAAAAACGTGGACAGAAATTGCTCTTTTTTCACCTCAATTTCAATATTTCTTCATTTTAGCTGTTACTTTCTGTAGGAAAACCTCGAAGGATCTACACAAATGACCCCTTGCTGAATTCAGAATGTTGTCTACCTTTTAGAAATGGCTAACTGTCCCTGATCCAGCATTGGTTTCACACCCATTTCTAGCACTAACTACAAGGAGGCTGAAAGCACAAAATAATTAGTAAACATGGGGTATGTCCCAGTAAAATGCCAAAATTGTGTTGAAAAATGTGGTTTTCTGATTTAAGTCTGCCTGTTCCTGAAAGCTGGGAAGATGGTGATTTTAGCACCCACCAGTTGCGCGCAGCATCACAGTTCCCGTACAGTTTTTTTTAGTTCACTCCGACTACTGTTCTAAAAGAGTCATGAAAAAAAAAATCTCTATAGGTGGGACTTCGAAACAGCACCACCCACTTTCCCACACTCCTGTGATTACTTCAGTCACTAGCCGCTTAACTTGTCTGAAGAGACGAAAAAAGAAAAAAAAAACACACACACAGTGTGTTGGCACCAATTCGCCAAGCTTCTCGTACTGCATCTGCACAAGTTTGAGGCACTGTAAACTAGTGCAACACAAGGTCACGGTGCTGCCCGTGAGGGCCACTGGTGGTAGGATTGGGGCAGACTACCTACAGGGTAACCTTTGGTCTGGTGTTAACTTCCAGGGCAGACGATGCTAAAGACTATTTGTATCAATTACTCCCTGTTCTATCACACCTTACAGGTGTAAAAAGAAGCCTGCTGCCCACGCAGGGTGCTACAGCACCCCCAAATACATTTATTTTGTGATAAATAATTGGGTACCTGTGCTTCCAGTCGGGTATGGTACAATGTCTGTTGGATTTCACCAGGAAAAGTTACATATGCCAGACAAACATGCACAGACATTCTCTCTCTGTTTGGAAAGAATTAAAAGTTGTTGGTTAGTTCACAAAATAATGGACCTTCTCTGACTTAGTACCCCTCCTCTCTGTTTCTGCTGCCCCATTACCCCTCTTGTGCACTCAGCTTGTGGTATAATGCATTTTAACATTATGTGCCAGCGTGGTTGTTGAGAAATCTGAAGCCCCCCCCCCCCAGTTTTACTGACCAGGTTATGCCCCGGTGCCCAGGGTGAGTGATATTTGCATTGGGGTGTTTTTGCCCTCAGTGGTAACAATAGGAACCCTTTAGACAAGTGCAGCGCGCTTCTGATGCTGTGTGCTGTTGGCATGAACCCACCTGGATGTGAGGGCTGCTCAATGGACCTACCCGGTATCTTATATTCCCTCATCATCGTGACGACAAATGCTTGCGACGGGATTGGCTGGCGCGTGGAGCACGTGGGCAGAACTGCTGAAATGTACACTTGCCTTCTGCCAAGACAACGTGACCGTTCCTTATAAAGAAGAACTTCCCTCTCAACCTTTTTATCTCACTTTTACTATCTAATAACTCTGAGGTCACCGGGGCAGAGAGATGATTCTGTCTGAATGTCAGGAGATGTCTTGGGAGAAACTAAAATGTCAGACTGACTGAACCTTCGCTCAGCTCGTCACTCTGACGCCGACAGTGCATCCTTTCCCTGAGCTGAAGTAGATTGAATGATGTACCCTGGCTGAGCCCAGTGCCATGCCTCCTGTGTCATCTAGTGCCCTGCAGGTGCCCACCCACTGCCCATCACCGGTGGAGGACCACACCTCGGCCCATATTTATACTTTTTGACGCTAAACTGCGCTAACGCAGTTTAGCGTCAAAAAAATTTGCGCCGTCTAACGCCATTCTGAAGCGCCATGCGGGCGCCGTATTTATGGAATGGCGTTAGACGGCGCAATCAGACCGGCGCTGCCTGGTGTGCGTGGCAAAAAACCACGTAGACCAGGCAGCTCCGGCGTTGGGAAAAAATGACGTTAGGGCGTCTTAAAATGGCGCAAGTCAGGTTGACGCTAAAAAATCGTCGTAACCCGACTTGCGCCATTTTTTTTCGATGCCCATCCCCCATCAACATGACTCCTATCATTGTAAAGATAGGAGTCATGCCCCCTTGCCCAATGGCCATGCCCAGGGGACTTCTGTCCCCTGGGCATGGTCATTGGGCATAGTGGCATGTAGGGGGGCACAAATCAGGCCCCCCTATGCAAAAAAAAATTATAAAAAAAAATAAAATAAATACTTACCTGAACTTACCTGAATGTCCCTGGGGTGGGTCCCTCCGTCCTTGGGTGTCCTCCTGGGGTGGGCAAGGGTGGCAGGGGGGGTCCCTGGGGGCAGGGGAGGGCACTCTGGGCTCATTTTGAGCCCACTTGTCCCTTAACGCCATGCCTGACCCAGGCGTTAAAAAGCGGCGCAAATGCGCCGTTTTTGGCCACGCCCACTCCCGGGCGTCATTTTTGCCCGGGAGTATAAATACCACGTAAAGGCCTGGGAGTCATTTTTTAAGACGGGAACGCCTCCCTTGCATATCATTAACGCAAGGAAGGGGTTCACGCTAAAAAATGACGCCCACTCCGGGCACTTTGGCGCCCGAAGCGTCTAATGCCATAGTATAAATATGGCGTTAGTTTGCGTTAGTTTAGCGTCGAATTTGCGTCGAAAAAAACGACGCAAATTCGGCGCAACCAGAGTATAAATACGGCCCCTCATCTCTACACCAAAGAGTGGTGCCCAGGAGGGAACAGTTGACTAGCACTCTAGTCCCAAAGTGTCTGTACTCAAGGCACTGCAGGTAAGCAAGAAGGCAGGCTGGGCCCTGGGGGGGTGGCAGCGGCACCTACCCGGAAGAGGTAAACCTGGGATGCAAAAGGGCAACAAATGCAGGTGTACAGGTGGAGTGAAAGGCGATGAGGTGAATGGGGTGGTTAGGATGTTGTCATGAGAGAGAGAGAGAGAGAGAGAGAGAGTGTCTCTCTTTCTCTCTAGGATGTTGTCATCAGAGAGAGAGACTCTCTCTCTCTCTATCTCTCTTTCTCTCTCTCTCTTGCTCTCTCTCTCTTTGTTCAACGTGCCCAGGCGTTACTTCATATTATTTTATATCTGCCTTTAAGTCACCAAATGGGTGACTGGTGAGGGGAGATGTGAAACTGTCACCTACACTCAATTCAGGAAGTTGTGTTTCAAGAATCACCACTTTAGCCAAAGTTTTTAAAAAATAAGAAAGAAAAAAACTCTCTGAAAGATTTTTTGCATTATTAAAAGAAAGTAGCAAAACCTTCTGTTAGTAGGAAAATATTCTCACAAAAATAGTTTTTGCAGCAATTTTCCTAGAGGTCGAGGCCTGGGTCACCCTGTTTAAACCCCGCCACCTCAATCATATAATACAGACATAAGGAGGGCCGGGCTGGGAAGCCAAATCAGCTGTGGCAAAAATGTTCAAACTATCCCTCCCCCTTCCTCCTCTATCATCTCTCTCTCTTTGTCCTTCTCTCATCTCTTTTTTTTTTTCTTTCTTTCATCTCTCTCTTTCCTCTGACTCGCCTAAAGCACCCGCTGTGCCTTCTGCACTTAACCTGGGGAGCTGGAGACAGTAGAAGATGCGCCGGCGGCGGTCCTCTGCCTTCAAGACCCCTCTTCCAAAGGCTGCAGCCCCCTGGGGAAATGCCCAGTGAAATGAATGGCCAGTCCGGTGCTGCCTGTCAGCTCTTGCGTCAGGCTGGGTACAGGCTTTGGTGCTCATTCTGAGTTTGGTGGGCGGCGGAGGCGGCCCGCCAAACTCAACCCACCACCTGACCGCTGGTGCCGTCAGGACACCACCGGCCGTTTTCCGACTTCACCGCAGGGCAAAAGCTCCCGTCGCGCATTTCACTGCCCGTAATTCAGGCAGTGAAATGCGCAACGGACTGTGCAGGGGCCCTGGTACCCCCATTCCACCAGCTTTTCCACGGAGGAATAGAACTCGTACTCTGGTGGGCAGCGCTGCCCTGGCGGATTACAACTGCTGGGACCTCCAGGCTGGAGGCCGTCTCCGGCGTGGCGGTGTCAGCGGTATTACCGTGGCATTTCGGCCGCAGTCGGAATGTGGCGGATCGGATCGCCACTACCACGGCGGTCCAATGGCCACCCCCAGTCTGGCGGTCTCAAAACCACCAGACTTTGAATGAGCACCCTTGTGTCATAACAGAAGCTCCACCCTCCTGCGAACAGTCTCAAACACTTTCTCATCCATCCAGAGATGTGGCTTAAAGGACTGGACTCATTTGTGCTGGAGAGACCTTTCACGCGTTTACTCAACGGAGGAGCAACTTCTGTGTTTCGATAGTTTTACCCCCATTGTGCACCCCTGCAAGCTAGAGGTGGGTGAGCCAACAAATTAAGAGGGAGAGCTGAGCTAGAGCCGGCCAAGTGTTTGGTCTATCTTTAAGAGCCCATGCAGAGCCCAAGCCTAAAAATTACCTGGCATGGAAATCTTGTAACAAGCATCATGTTTCATTTTAATAAGGTGCCTTCAGATTTCAAAACAGTGCAATTCTTCAACACAAGGAAGCAATATATCTCTGCATTGAGAAGTATTCACTGAAAGCTTAAGCAAGAACTGAGAACAATTCCTGCCCTCCGCCATGATGACAATGCTGTTAGTGAACTGAGAAGGTTAGTTGTCATGGGCACTCTGCATGTGGGCTGTGTTCGTGTTCTACACACAGCTAGCAATATGATTGTCTATTAAATTAAACATGAGAGGTCCTTGTACAGCCCACCTACGTGAACAAACGTATTGGAGGGTGTTCTCATATGTGAGCATGAACAAAAAGGATGCTCAGTGAAATAAAGCATTTGCCTAGAATCAAACAGTTTGGCCGGGCAAGGAAGCCAGGATTGATCCCAGATCGTCCACTTCAGCACAGTACTGTGCAATTCAATCATTCAATGTTTTTATCTTTCTGAAATCAAAGCTAAGGCTTTGTTGTTGGAAGATGAGACTAGAGCGTGGGTGACAGGCAGATTCCACTCTTTATTACTGGCAGTTTCACTCAAGGCCAACCTTGCCCAAGGACATATGAGGCAGCAAATTGTATTCATCCTTTGTTTTCAGCACAGGAAGATTTGCTGGGATTCACAGGATGTGGAGCCGAGGATTGATTTGTAGGCGGTTCCACATGTTACATGATCAGCAGCTGTACCCTGAGGCCACATCACCTCCTGTGAAAGGTGGGATCGTTTTGGGCTCGAGGATCCAAGAGGCGATGGAGCCGGGCCAGCAATTTAACTCAAGTCTGGCTCGAACTTTCAATGGCTCGCTCAACTTTATCCCTTTCTGCCCTCTGACCTTTTTGTGAGGCTATATGGAAACAAATCATTGGGAAAAACAGCAAAAATCCTTTAAATGTTGGGGGATCTATGGGAGGGGAGCCTTTGTTATTAACTATTTCGGAAACTGCACTGATCTAAAACGAGGTACCCCTTAAATGGAAAATTATGCATTTTTTTTAATAAGCTCGGCATGACAGCTATTTTTTTCTTCAAACAGCTTATCACTGTAGACAAAGATAACTGAAGTAAATTGCTGAGTTTTAAGATTGCGAGTGTCCTGCTGAACCCGCCAGAAGGAGGGAACGGTGCAGGTACAGGATGTGTCTTTATCAGTCAGGGCACGTAAAGGAACCTGCAAGAAGAGGTCCAATGACAAAGCAAGCACAGATGGGCCTTAGACAGGCATGTCCCAAGTGGCCAGCAGCCAAGAGCAGGCGCGCCACTGCATGCCTACCTTTTACCAATTAATGACGGAAATTCATCGTAAGATCAAACTAGGCCACATGTACAGCAGCCAGACAGGCCCACGTGCACTGCCTCACCTGGGAACCTCCGCGTCGTGTGGACTACAAATCAGATTCTGTGCCGCCTCACCTGGATGGACCACGTGACGAGGACACAAATCAAACTCCTTTTGAGGATCCTGCAAATGGAATGATGAATCAGGGGACTTGGCGCTGTAACAGACTTCTCTGACTTATCTGGTACACTTAGGTGAGAGACAGGAGATGTTCAAGATGGGGGTCAGGGAATTGTTCTGCCAGAGCTTGTCTGTGGAGAACTTGTTCTCTAATACTTCCACTGTCCATGGTTCAGCATGGATTCTTATAACTACCTCTCCTTACCCTTGCTGTGTGATGCAAAGCCAAGATTTTGGTTCTCAACCCCTGTCTAGCTTTTTCTTTGTTGCTATCACTAACCAACTGGTGTGTCATTGCATTATGAATGATATCCTTGGCGCTTTCTTCTAGTGCCGCTCACCACACCTGAAGCCAGCAACGCTTCTCATGGAGCTCTTCTTTGGAGGAAGTGCGTCCCCAGGTACCATCTGGGACTTGCTCAGTACTTGGCCTGTGAAATCCATGCCACATAGTTGCAAGCCTTTCTCCTGGCCTGGAGGTCAGGTTTTGGACCTGCTGAAGTTACTGAGGCCCCTCTAATACACAGTCAATCTACTGTGTTAGATGTTCCGGGCTGTAGTTCACCCACGGCCTCCAAGAGTTTCTCCCCTTCTTCTCTGAGCAATGCATTTGCCAAAGTGTGTATTTGTCACTCCTTGTTAATAGGGTCCCAAGTAACGTGCCGTCACTCAGGACTTACTTCTATCCCCATCCCTGTCCAACATCTATGTGCACCGCTTCCTTAGTTAGGATGTTATCCTTGTGCATCATTTCATGGCCATGCACATGACAAGCAGGCTGCATTTCTGCTGTCACAATTGCCACAGGACACCTTGACATTCAGTTAGATTAGATTAGTAATCGTTCAAATGTGGAGTCATTGTAATTGCTTTAAATGGTTCTAAAATACACCCCCCCCCCAATCAGCTTGGCACAATCAGCTGTAGCTCTCATCAGGTGGATATTGGGAATCTCACCGTCGAGCCACACACTAAAGTCAGTTCTATTCCTCCTTATAGATTAGAAACCATATCGATGAGGTGCTTTCCGCACCCCCTTGCTAAAGCCAGCTGTGGTGCAGAATAACCCCCTTGCTGGATTAAAAACAGAGGCTTATTTTTGTCAGACCCATTGTATGGTTAAATATAAATTACTATCCATTTGTTAGTTTACTGCGTATCCTGCAGGATTGGCTTGCCTCAAAAACACCTTTTCGATTTAAGTGTGGAACCAGAATATCGAATATGGAATGTGGGGCTTCCTGAATATTGTAACCAAATATTGAGGATAAAAACATCACCATTGATCCTTTTGTCATTGAAAATAGTATTTGCCTCCAGGGCAGCTACCAAAATTGGAAACAGCTCATAACACTTTGGGGATTGCATTGACTCACAGTCTCTGCAAGGAGGAGGTCTAAGCCTCTCGGTGGACTCTAGCTTGTTCTTGGAACACTTCCAGAATGCCTTAGATCTAGGCTTAACTCTAGAGGCCTGTTTTCTTTTGGAAGAATCTACTGGTAAACTCCAAGGTTTCTAGGAGCTTGGTCAGCTGGACACTCTTGCATTCCATTCAATTCAACAATGAACCTCTCTTGTGCATGCAGTGTGAGGTGTGGAAGCTAGACTTACCTTCATGAGGTCAGTATTACCTCACTTTGCTGGTTTTTCGTCTGAGACTCCCTCTTGTAGGACGTCTATGCTCATAGATCTGTAGCACCAAGGGATGCTTGGTGATGATAGGGGAAGTGTGGAAAGAAAGGGCTTACAGTAAATCTCTTTTCTTCTATGATCGTAGTTGAGTTGTGTTGGACAAGGTATCAACTGCAAGATATGACACTCAAACAGGATAAGGGTGCCTGTGATTGACGTCTGTTTTCATAAGATGGTTGTCTTTAGTGGATAAGGTCATGCTGGAAATCCTTGCAGCTGTTGACTAGTCCTATGCTAAATGTTCCTAACCTGACTATTTGCCCACCCGATACTCGCGGAGTTTCCCGTTTTTCCCTGGCGGACACTAGGAACATTGGCAATATTTCTGCATGATTGCTGGTTGGAGCTGTAAAAGTCTTTGCCATTTTCTTGAGAGTTAGCTTCAAAAGCAGTTATCTTGCCACTTTGAAACTGGGTAGATGTTGATGGTGATAGATTTTCTTACAAAAAGTTGAGGGAGGAGAACAAATCCTGATTTTCAGAAAAAACTGAAATCCGGGGAAGTTCACAACCTAATTTAAAGGAGGCTCACAACATAAAAACTTCATTCATCGCTACTATTCACGTTGATCACTTCAATACCCAGGAGGTAGGCTCATGCCTTGTTTGTGGGATGTGTCTGTAGGGAATCATTTGGACTGTATGGTTTAGTAGGAATGAAATAAACATGTTATTTATATAGTACTTCATGCTACAGTTTCTGGTGTCAATGTTACATTTTATGGCACTTAATTCATCAACCTCAGTAGGATGAGAGGCTGAGTTGTTCCTACCAAGTTCAAACACATAAGCTTGAGCTGCAGCTCACACCTAGATGTAAGCAGTCAACACTCAAAGCTAAACTATCTTACTGGCACTCAACTGATATTGAGGGTGGATGTTTTTCTCCAATTTTTTACTTGCCATGGCAATAGGCAGCATTGGTGTGTAGTATTCAAAGTTCAATCAGATTTCATTGTTTAAGGAAGCACTTTGTACAAAGCACTGTATTTCTTTTGAACTCTACATTTTGCCCAGCTTTATCTTTCTACTGAAAAGTGATGGGTGGTTTGCTTGAATTAATCTAAGCCACTGGTAATTACTTGGGCTGCTTCCCTGTTCATCACTTTTTTCCCAGCGTACAACACCAGACAAGAACCAGCCATATGCAAATCTGCCTTGGTCCTGCTCCAATAGGAATAGTCCAGACCAAAGTGGAATATGTGCAACTCAAGGCCAGTTAGGTCTTGTCACTGAGGTACAGCTGAGTCCTGTGGCACTGTGAACATGGGACCCACGTCTGTGCATTTCCATCCCATTTAGTTTTATCTTTTGTTATTTTAACTCAAGATCTGCTGCTTCACCTTCAGATCCTTGTTTATTTGATACTGTAAGGCTAGAGGAAGGATTCAGGCCCTCATTAGGAGTTTGGAGGGTGGAAAAGACCGCCCACCAAACTCCAGCAGGACAGAGACCGCCAGTGCGGCCGCCATCCTGCTGGACCTATTATGTGTTTCCCGCTGGGCCAGCAGGCAGAAACATAGTCTCCACCCGTTGGCCCAGCAGGAAATGCACAACAACACTGACGCTGGCTCATAATAGAGCCTGTGGCAATGCTGTTGTGTATCTGGTGCACCAGCACCTGTCCAGGGGGGGCCCCGCACTGCCCATGCCAAGTGCATAGGCAGTGCAGGGGCCCCCCTGGCACCCCTTGCACCCGTGTCCGCCAGCATTTACATGGCGGTGAAACCACCATGTTAACGCAGGCTGAGAGAGGGGTTGTAATCCCCAGAGCAGCTTTGCTTGCAGCGCTGCCCTGGCGGATTGGGACCACTGGCCCTCTGGTCGCTGAAATGTGGTGATGCAGTCTGTCCGACCGTGGCGCTTTAGCCACGGTCATAATGTCGCAGTTGGACCGCCACTTTGGCAGTGGTCCATCCACGACCGTGACCCTGGCGGTCTGGTGACCGCCAGTGTCATAATGAGGCCCTCGGACTTCTGGGATTGCAAGAAGCCAGAAGTTAGAGTGCCAGACAGCCTAAACTTTCATAGAGCATGTCTATTCAATAGGTTATTTTCAGTAGCATCACTGTAGCTCTGGAAGTCCTGGACTGTGCTGACTTGTGTGATTCCATCTCAGGTGCTCTTCAGAAAGGCATTTAAAGTCTACCTCTAAATCCAGGTTTTTCCCAGATTATCATTTGACGATGCAGCCTTCTTTTCTGTTTTTTACTGTCAGTTTACTCAGTTGTATTTATAATGTTTGTTTGCCCTCATTTGTGAGTATATTAATGTTGGTTTTGCAACTTTTTACTGTACCATTCTATCCCCTGGAATGAGGGCTGTCCTTTGAAATGCAATAAAATTCCATCTCTGATTATAAACTGCAGTTTGCCAATAGACTATATACTAATTTCACTTTTCAACTCACTATTAGGAAGCTAAACCTCCATCCCCTCACTCTATAAAGCAGAAATAATTCTACCCCAGGGTGTGAACAGAACATTGTTTCATTACGATTTAAAAAATGACTGATGATCCATCTCTTCCTTAAAATTCACGATGTAGAAGAAACCTCCACTTTGATGCCTGACTATTGCCCTCCACCTGTACAGCGGTTAATCTGTAAATGAAACAATGCCTATGCCTGAAGCTCCTACTCAGAAGTCCAAAGCCGGTGAAATTAAATGTTGGCCTCTTTAATTTGCAACCAAACACTCCCTGCGACTTTATCCGACCTTTGTATGTACATGCTTTCTCCCTTTGTGAGACTTTTTTTGTCTTCCATCCTGTTTCCGATTTGTGTTTTTCCCCTCTGTTGCTCTTAGGGAATATCTAATTTGGAAAACTAAGTGCCGGATTCGCAAAATAAGTGCTGGTAGCCCCCACCGGCAATTAAGCACTGCACCTGTCCCTTCCCACACATCACAAGATGAGCCCTTTGGCTCCAGGGCTAGTCTTCCAATGAAACGTGTGTGATTCGTACCATGAATATTCCCTTTAGGGCATTTAGAGTTTGACAATGCAAACTTTTAGCTAAGAATATACTTTGGGCCAATCCTTTCAGTCATTGGATTTCTTTGACCAACCTCTTTCAGCCGTTGGCTTGAGACTTTATCAGTCATGTCTTGGCTTAGATAAGAGAAGTATTCATCTCTCACCTAATGTTATTTGCTGTTCGTATTTACCATCCCGCCTACACTCCAGTCCTTGTAGAAACTTTTGTCCTCTCCGTCTGCTCGTGGTGGCTTTCTCTTCTATGGCTTCCTCTATAATGCTTATGCTGCAGGCGTTATCACATTAAACCCAGACCGATTGGCTTTGCCAGTGCTTGTTGAACACTGATTTGATCCAAAATGTGTATGATCATGTATGTAGGTAAGCAAGGTTGATGTTTAAACCAGGGGTGTCCAGTGAATGTGTATGAGTTCCTAACTCTATGGCAGAATGTCTGGATAACCACTGCCTCTGTAAATGCTAACAACTTTATACTCAAGCCCATATTTATGTTTTTTTCTGCAAAACTGCGCTAACGTAGTGTTGCGGCAAAAAGTTTAGCGCCAGCTTGCGTCATTTAACAATGCCAGCCAGACACGTATTTATTGAATGGTGCAAGCCGGTGCTAAACTTGAGCTAGTGTCTTAGAAGAAGACGCTAGCCGGGTGGGGACGGCGGTAGGGAAGGGGGGGATTGTGCGTCAGAAAATGACGCTAGGCTGGTTAGAGGCAAAAAAAAATGCCTCTAACCAGACTAGTGCCATTTCCTGACGCTCAACCACCAAAAACATGATTCCTGTCTTAGGAAAGACAGGAGTCATGCCCACCACCCAAATGGCCAGCACAGGGGACAAGTGTCCCCAGGGCATGGCCTCCTTTGCATCCTGTGCCATTGCACCCTGTCACAAGTTAGGGCCCCCGATGGCAAAAAAATAAATAAATAATAATAATTAAAAAATAGTTACCCAGACTTACCTGGGATGGGGTCCCCCATCCTCTGGTGTCCCTCTAGTAAGGGTGGGGGTGTTCCTGGGGCTTGGGTAGGGCACCTGTGGACCCATTCCATGGTATTTAACCATGGAAATGGGTCCACAGGTCCCCTAACCCCTGATCTGACACACACGTTAAATAATTATGCAAAGCAAGCTTTGCACCATTATTTAGCCCCTCCTCCCACCTGTGCATCATTTTAGCACACGGGATAAATATGGGGCTATGGGGCTAGCAACATTTTTTAGAAGGGAACACCTTGCATCTAATTGATGCAAGGTATGTTCACACATCTAAAAATGGTGCAAACTCCTATATTTTGACGTAATACAAATATGGAGTCTCAGCAATTGAACTATAAATATGGACCTCAGTGTCTCAGCATTTTTCATATGTGGCTATCCTACAAAGATGACATAGCCCTGACCCTCCCAGGCATGCTTTGCACACCCCTGGTCTAACCAGGAATCATTTTCTTACAGTTTGCAAGTGGATGTAGAAGAAAAACGAAATGGTGTAACATTCAAACTTTTGACACAGTCTGTCAGCTCTTCTGGCAGGGCCAGCTTTAGGGAGGTGCGATAGGTGCAGCCGCACCTGGCGCTGACTTTGGTGGTAATATTCAAACCGTAGAATTTTAGACATTGAAATAAATAATTGATCACATATAACGCACATCCCAATTTGGGAAACGCGCAATACAACTTCTAATGAATATTTGTTTGTGACAAAATTGTCAAGTGCTGTTGTGCTACCGCATTATTTCTATAGCCGACAGAGTCTCAGCAAATGTACAGTTTTGTCAATCGTCGTTCTTTCATTTGCGTGTTCACATGTTACAAACACTCCTGGCTGCGTCGTGGCCTGCTCAGGTCTGCTCGTGACGACCTCCCTGTAGGTGAGAGATTGTGGCTAGCGGGCAGAGCTTCCGGGGGAGCCAGGCTCAGTTTGGGCGTGATTCTGGCCTAGTCACTTCATCTCCCCGTGCCTACGGGAAATGATTGTGTGACATTGTAATGTAAGCGGTGCTTACGTAAAGCGCTCGAATGCCTTCGGATCGAGTGTGCGCTATATAAAACTGCAAAAACAGAGGTTGACCAATCACCGGCCTCGCATTCATTTCTTCGTCCCTGTGACTGGAGGTTAATTCGTGCGTAACCTTCTCTCCAACTACTGTGCGGATTAATTTTCCTTTATCTGTGCCGTGTATTTGCAATGCTCTGTGCTTATTAAAAATACAGAACGATTTTCGAGGAAGCAAACACCTGCAAACAATTGACATTTTAGGTATTTAGGTACATATAATGACACCGAATGTGGAAATGGATTCCGCAATGATCTGACTGGCCTTTCAGTGTTATTGCTAAATGTCAACTACAGCAAGTAGTTACAGATGCACTGAAAGGACCCGCTGTAAACCTCTCATGGATTGCGAAGTTGCAGCTTCGGCACACTGCTAGTGTTTGTGTGGCCAAGGGCCATATGTACTAAAGCTTTTTCCCATAGACACAGACTGGGTAAAATCCTTTGGTACATCTGGCCCCAAATGTGCAGGAAGACATCTCTGCTATCACACTGTCTTTTTGCAGGGTATTGCACTATCCAGGTGTGATAGTGTGAGGGTTTGATCAACAGCAGCTTTGACCTCTGTTTCTGGAAGAGAGTGTTTCACTTTCTTTAGAAGATAGCGCTTGTCTTTGACAATGCGTTACTTGAGGGTGAGTTTAGCGTTGGTGAAATCAAGTGATGTGGCATTTGGTAAAAAATGGGGTTCAAAGTCATCATGGTTCATGTATTTGAGTCCGGTTTGTACTGTTTATTGTTCCAGTGAAATAGAAATTCTGTCTTGGTTGGGTTGAGATTCAGATAGGCGCTTGACATCCAGATCCGGATGATGTGCAGTCAGTGCTTAATTTGAGCCAGTGGTTTCCGGTGCAGAGAACCAGCACTTATTTTTGATGTCCGGCACTTAGTTTTCTGCATCAGGCATTTACTGCGGCAAAAGATACATATGGTAAAGATGGAATAAGACAAAGACGGAAAAGCGTCACAAAGGGAGAAAGCAGAAAGCTGCAAGAGTGAGCAGAAGGGTCAGGGAGTGGCTGTAAATGGATTCAAGAGGCCCTAGATGGTTTTAGGATTACGCTGCCTCTGTTTTCTGCGCTCACACTTTTAATTGCAATTGCCGTGTGTTTCAGAGGAGAGCTTTGGGCACTGACACGTTTCTACTTACAAATTAAGCACTGTACTTGGTAGTGACTGAGGCATTGGATGTCTGAGGCAGATGAGACTTTCGAATAGAGTTGTGTATCAGCAGCATATTGGTGAATCTTGATGCTGTTATCTATGAATAGAGCACTAAGCAGCTCCAGGTTGGAGATGATAGGAGACAGTATGGAGCCCTGGGGGACTCTGCAGGCTTCAGCTTGCACTTCCATGTTTTAATAAGGATGTGGATGTCTACATAGCGTTCCAAAAAGTGCTGAAAATGTTTACAGATGTGTGGCGTCAAATTTGATATGGTGAGAGGGAAATTCAAGCATTAGGTTGTCTGTGGAGAAAACTTTCACCTATCTGAATGTTTGTTCTTCTCTTTTGTGTTGACTTTGATTTGCTGGTAGGACACTGAGCAAGGAGATATGGGTGGGAAAGTGGTCAGTACAACTCAGGAGTATGAGTGGTTTGCTTTGGTTTAATGATTATATTGAAAAGACAAGGCCGAAGATGTAGCCTTTGGAGTATGCTGGTTGTGTGACATGCAGTGTGACATTGAGTGTATCATGTGGTTGAAAAGGGTGTCTCTCTTTTTATTATTGTTTTGAGCTTGTGCTGCCTGTGATGTTGAAGTAACCTAAGAGGGTGGTATGGGCATGGTGGATGCATGAAGTGCTGAGGACACCTGACAATGTATCAATGATGTCCTTGTTCTGTTCTATAAATGAGATGGAAGGTGGTAATCTGAGATGCAGGGAGTGGGAAATGGCATGTCAGCAGCACCATGAAGTTGGATGTTACTTGTTGGCCTAATTTGCAGGACCAGGAAGACTTATGGGTGACAGCAAGGCCTCCTTCATTACTGTGTGAGTGGTCGACATGATGGATGCTGTAGCCTATTGGAAGAAGGACATCTAGGATGTGTGATGATGTGGGCGTGAACTATATGTATGTGATGAAGAAGACGTTAAACTTGTGAATGGTGATGAGGTCAGCAATATCTGGTGCATGGTGTATTGTAGCACGAGCGTTAATGAGCATGAGTTGGAGTGTGTGTTCAGTAGTTTGAGAGTGTGTAGTTGTTAGAGGGATGTATACGAGTTGTGGGAATTCTATGTGAGTGTTTGGGTCCTCTAGGTCTGGATGTGATTGTGAGGACTGACAGTATGTAGAGGGGGGAGAGCAACTGAAAGCTCAAGCCAGAAGTCTAGCTCTGTCTCAGCTCAAGGACCTCTTGGAACCCCAAAATGAGCCGAGCTTTCACAGAAGGCACCGGCTACTCAGAATGAAGAACCAGATGCCAAGCATGGCCTCTGCTCAGCATCCTGTAAATCACAGCACATCTGTGCCAAAAAAAGGTGTAACATGGTGTATGTCTGTTGATAACATTCTTATGTCCTTACACAAGTTTTGCGCCATGTAAAACTGCCAAAAAGTAAATGTGAATTCTGCCTGCCATACATGCTTTAATCTCATCCTCTAAGAATTAAGGTAAAAGCATTAACCTTTGATGTCAGGGGGAGATCCCCATCTAGTGGCTACATTTCACGGTGTTAAACTCAAAAATCTGGGATCAATCCCAGCTTCTGTACATGACCAAATTGTGTGATCCTAGGCAATCACTTTATTTCACAGAGCGTCCTTCTTTTTCATTATCACATCTGAAGGCAGCTTGGAATACCTGAGTTCTGGATGTGCACAAGACAAAAACATCTCTTGTCTTTGATTTAATAGCTTATAATGTTCCTACACCTATAAGAAGAATCTAGGAGCCAGATGCACGTAGCATTTTGCATGGTGCAAACTGCCAAAATCACAGTTTGCGCCATGCAAAATGCACATCGCGATGCTCATTCACATTTTGCGAGTCGGTACCGACTCGCAAAATGTGAATGCGACTCGCAAATAGGAAGGGGTGTCCCCTTCCTATTTGCAACTCGCACCGCGATGCTAAATTGCTTTGTACCGGCGAACGTAGTCGCAAAGCAATTCGCAGTTACCACCAGTGTCCCCTTCCCCTTTGTGAATGTTGCCAAAAATGTTTTTCAGAGCAGGCTGTGGTCCAAATGGTTTTGTTATTTTTTTTGTATTGCAATTCATTTTCCTTTAAGGAAAACGGGCTGCAATACAAAAAAAAAAAATGCTTTATTGAAAAAGCAGTCACAGACATGGAGGTCTGCTGTCTCCAGCAGGCCACCATCCCTGTGAGTGCAGGGAATCGCTATGGGGTCGCAAAATGCGACCCACCTCATTAATATTAATAAAGTGTGTCTTTGCGACCCCATAGCGATTCGCAGACGGTGTCTGAGACACCGTTCTGCATCCGAATTTGCGATTCGGAAATTGCGAGTCGCACCAACTCGCAATTTCCGAATCGCAAATTCGGAAATGGCTACATCTGGCCCCATGTCACAAAGAGGGCAAACATGACAACTGCTTTGCTACTTAGTTCACTAATAGTGTTGTCATCTAGGCGGGGACAAGAATGTTTCTCAGTGCATGTTTTAATAATTTCACTTTTAATAAATACTTCTTTATGCAGAGATGTAATCTGATGCATTACAGTGAAATGCTGTATAGCTTAAAGAAATGCACTTTTTTGAATTTTGAAGACACCTTGTCATTTTGACACAACGTTTGTTGTCTGATTTACATGCCAAGTATTTTCAGGGCTCGGCTCATGCATGGGATCTTAGAGCTAAAGCCAACCTTTGGCTCGGCTCTCCCTGTTAATTTGTTGGCTTGCCCACCTTTAGCAGTATGGGATGCTGGGTGAGGGACATGCTTAAAGTGCCACGCATCACAAGTTAGAATAACACATTTGGCGGATGTGAGAAGGTGGATTAATAATTGGGGTGGATGGTAGCCCACCACAAGTAATAATGGCCTAATTCTTGTTAGGGACAGTAAATGTGTCAGTAATTTAAATCTGAGTTCAAACATCAGTAGCTATGGCACAGAGCAGGCAGGCTTACCTTAGGAAAATGTGTAAAGCATTTAGAGGTACCAAGACAGAAGTGCAAACATACAAAATAATAAAAACCCTACTGCAATCTATAAAAACAGAGAATATATTAATGTACAATTTGACTCCAAAAGGACACATTTTCAATAAAATGAGTTAGCTTTTAGCACCAAGCAGGCCCAGCTGCCAGCTACTTCTGCTTGTGAAAGTAGAGATCTCCTTTAAAGATAATTAAGTTCCTGGGGACAGCCCAGATGGCCATGTTGTCAGAGGGAAAGGCATCTTCCCATGTCTAAGCTCTTTGTCCATTGTCTAGGAGCAATACACATTTCATTACAGAGGAACCATTAACGTTCATGTGAGACTGCACATGGGCCCAAAAAAGACACATTTGGCTTAGGCAGGAAAATACCAACTTTCTAAAGGTCTAGTTTTGAAATAGTAATATAAAATCAGACTTGACAATTAAGTTGGATTTTAAATTACTATTAAAATTAGTCCTTAAATCATTTTTTTCCTACTACCATACAGAAGTGAAGCATTATGAAGATGTAACCAAGTGTTTTTCTATGTGAAAGACAGCCTTACCACAGTGTAGAACAACGTTGGAGAATTTTCATTGCTGGGGCATGTATAACATTAGTACCCATGCCCAAGTTTTTAATGCCATGCACCAAGCCACATGTGCATATAAAGCCTATGTTAGGGGTAACCTATAAGGTAAAAAGGAATGTTTAGGCCTGGTGAAAAGCTTATTATGCCAGATCGAATTGACAGTTTTACAAATGCCCACCCAGCATGCAACGGCAGGCCTGAGAACATGCTTCATATTGTCACTTTAGTGATGGCACAATATGTGCTGCAGTCCACTAGTTGTATTTAAAGGACAGGCTCTGGGTATATTTTAATACTAGGGTTGTATAGGCAGTTAAAAACGCCAGTCAAGAATGTAGCCAATTCTGACATGTCTTACGGGTCAGAGCTCATGCACTGAAGCCTGGTTAGCAGTGCCCTGTGCGTAGAGTGAAAAACTAGCAGCATCAGTCTAGAAACAATGGGAGAGGCCATATGAAAGAAGACCTTTTCTTCAGTGGACTTCTCTACACCACAAGAACCAGAGATGTCACATAATGAGAGCCGGCAGTGCCTCCAATCTTAAGGTGCCTCTGGCTGTGCATGCCTGCAAATTGACCAAACTGGCCCTCTAGAGAGTTAAATATGCTTCTGTTCATCCTAGTGTCAGAAGTCGTCTCCCCTGGTTACCATACACATCGGCTTCGCACTATGATTGGCCAGAAAGCATGTGTCCGACATGCCTCCTCAATATTCCCTCTGCCGCCTTTGGGTAAACATGTGTCTGTACCCAGGTGAACACTCCGCAGCTTGTCAGTGGGATCTGCCCACCAGACCGACACTAACATATCGGGTCTTGGGGGACCGTTCATGGGGAGACCCATTGGCAGAGAGCTGGCAAATTCTCTCCCTTGCCAATCTATTCTTTAGGCTCTTGCTTGGATCCACGACTATGGCTCCTGAGAGTGCAACTAATTCCCAGACCAGGCTGCCGCAGTATCAATGAAGAGTCAATGAGAGAACCCTTGCCCATCCGAACGCCCTTGTGTTGAGGCAAAGACACACTATGGCCAGCCAGAACTTTAGTGCTTGTTTTTCCTGGTACAAAGACTGCTCTCTACAGTCTCTGCTTGTAGACGGAGTGAGTCTGAGCCCGCCAGTACAGCAAGGACAGTGAAGAACCCTGATGCCTTCCTCACCACCGATGATCTTCCTGGCCTGTCATCACAAGTGTGTCCTCTAATGCATAATCCTCATGCTCCTCAAGGTCACAGCTGTGACAGTGCGTGGCAGAGATTCTAAGATGCTGCACTTGCCATACTCAAGGATGCTACAACTCTTCTTTAGAATGGCTGTTGCCTCAATCTGAATATGCCAAGCGAAGGAGGCGAGCCTAAATAGAAAAAAGCTTGACCAAAATGTGGATTATTTTAAATAACAAAGTTGCCAAAATTATAGATCCACGTTATAATAATAACATCTTTAAATCACAGTTATGATGTTTGAGAAATTCATGTCACTTTTCAATGGCGGCGAACAAACTTGAGATATTGATTTTGAAAGTCATACTAATGGAAATGAGTTTGTATAATATAAGCAACAAAACAGACAATATAAAGTGTTTACTGTGCTGGCTGATGAGGTGTGTAAAAAAAGAGTTTGGATTACTAGAGGTTGTCATGTGAGCAAACTACAATTTGTACCTGTGTAGAAAAGTCTTTTTATGAAGGTTTCCAAAACATGTCACAGAGGGTCACACCAGAGTCTCTGGTAGTAACTGCAAAACTAGTGACAAACCAACACTTTCCCCTTACCCACATTGAAAGCAGGTGCTTTACTTTAATAAAATAGATGTTGGGTGTTTTTATCCATATCTTCGACCTGATTGCCTTTTGTTGGAATTTATGCCCAAGAACTAGAATTAACCTGTTTCTAAGATCATCACAAATTACCGTCATTGGGCGGCTGGTGTATTGAGGCTACTGGCCTGCAACACATTTTCAGCAGCTCTGGCTTTGTGGCCAACAGCCCATATAAAAAGCAAATACAAACACCATAATGCAATTGATATTATGTTCAAAAGGTAGTAATGGCTGAAGGTATCACGCTTCACAATTGGAAATTAAATGTTCTTGCTTGGCCTCTTCTTTTAAAGATGGTTTTAATGGGAAAGTAGTGATGCACTTCCTGTGCCTATGGAAGATGAGAAATCCAGTGATGTCACTTTCTATGCTGATGACTGATGGGAAACACAGTGATATAACTTCCTACACAAATGGATGATGGGAATGCTTGCAAGGTCACTTCTTGTGACAATGGATAATTGGAAATCCAGTGATATCACTTCCTGTGCAGATGGGTGATGGGAAATACAATGATGTCAAATCCGGTAAAGATGAATGATGGAGAAATCCAGTGACTTCCTGTGATGATAGATAATAGGAAATAAAGTCCTCTTGTTTGGCTTCGTTTTTTAATGGTGGTTTTATCTGTAAATCCTGGATGCCACCTTCTGTGCAGATGGATGATGGGACATCCACTGTTGTCACTTCCGGTGGAGATGGATGATGGGAAATTGAGACATAGATGTTTCCACCTGGTTCAGAGTGGTGAATAATTAAAGTCAACCATGGAGCATTAATAGTATATAGGCGAGTGTGACACACAGGACTGCAACATGCCTGTGCAGAAGCATTTGGAAACGTTTTCAGTATTAATAACCAGTCTGTAAAGGTGTGTAAAAGCTCGAGCTTGCTAAATGTTTTGTATTTGTGCATCTTCAGTGATTGAACTAGATTGTGGCTTGCAATAGAGAATTACCAATCTTTACATCTGATTTATATCAGTATTATTATAGACAGTAGGCCAATAAGATACATCATTATACACACGATTTATAAAGTTCATGAACATTTATGGGAATATTTAGTGTAAAGGAAAGACGTGTTAGAGAGTTGGGGCACTGTGTATCCCCGCAGAAGGGTCTACTTGTCTTAGAAGCAACCTCCGAGGTCTATGCCTCAAATATCTCAAAGTGGTTTTAACCATGCTTGTTTTCTGGGCTGCAGTTTATGTTCAGCACATGGTTCTAATTTTACAATCCACCTAGCTAAAACCTGTTTGTCTGCCTAGGTAAAGTCAGTCACTAATCTGTCATCACCAGCTTGACTCCACTCAGAATATCTGGCCTGAGACGTCCCAATCCCATTGCCAATTTGCTATGTCCCTGTTCTTCCAGTGTTGGAAGTAGAGTAAAATGCCAGGGAAGTTTCTCACTGTTCTTGTTGTCTGGGATCTTTGATTTTGTAAGCGAGTTCACTTTGTGATTGGGCCCTGAGTTCCCATCAGTGCCAGCAGTTTCCCTTAGCAATTGAACATTTGGTTTTTTGGCATAAAAGCCTCTGCTTCTCATGGTTATGGTCCTAAGGAAAGTGTCCAGGATATTCCATAGACACTACTGGTGAGCCTCGACTGCCCTCTTGACTGGAGCTGCTGTGCTTCTACCCAGAGGAAGGCATAGAGATTGCTTCAAGAGATGCCTTCAAGGACCCCCTTGTCTGTCACTAGTACTTCTAAATGCTCAAATATTGAAGCCATTCTTCAGCAACTTATTGTTCCAGGTTTTTAGGGTTATTCATTTTGGTGTCTTTTAACTCTTAATTAGTACCCTTGTTTTTCTGGGGTGACACTCTATCGAGTAGTAACATCTAGACCCAAGAATGCCCACCAAGATGAAAACGTAGACTGCAACTGGTTAACTGTGCAATATAAGTCTTAATGTCATGAACACACTTAGAGACCAAAAGTGACAAGTGTCCTGTTTCCGGGTAACCATTCACACCCGTTCACTCTGGAAAACATCTGAATTGTTATATGGTTCCCTGAAGTCTGTCTGATATCAACCTTTCCTGTAGCAACCAACACGGCAGGACAGAGGTTCTTCATAAAGACTTTCTTGTTTTATGCCATATTAGCAGCTGAGCTCCAGCTTATATGAACCTTAAAGTGACAGCAAACTAGGATAAAGGGAAACACATCAGTGCCCTGAGAGTTACATTGGAAAGCCGTTTGACATCTTTCTTTCATTAACTAAATAATTGAGTTTAAAACCCAGAAAATCTGAAAACTTAGCAAGAGGATGCATAGCTTTGCCATCTCTCCACAAAGCATTACAAACCCCTAGGCGTCTAGAATAAAATGGAATATAGGGCTATAAGGCAGTGGAATAACTTGGAATATTGTAGAGCCCCATGTGCACCAAGCTTCTTCTAGTTTCTTCTGAAGTATCTAATTTTAATGTCTATACATTTCGCTACTGGAAATAGACATTGACATTATAAGATATATCACTGACTCAAAATTAAATTTATTGTTTGGGGATATTGTGTCATACTGTATCAGCATTCCAAACCTAGGTTTTAAAGACTTCTGAAGAAGGACTTATTTAATCTAATATGTGTAAAATAGCACCGAACAGAGCGCTACAAATGCTGCGTACCAGCCCGCATCAGAATACCCTTATGATGTAACCTTAGACCCAGACCATAAGAAGAAGAATAAGCCTAGAGTGTTAACTACATCATTCAGTAAGTGGATCCAAAATTTCACAGGTAAATGTTGAGATCACCATGAAGGACATGCTTTAGGCAGTTAAGGTACTGAGGTAGTGACCAGAAGACAATTTATTCAGATCTCCCTGCCCCAGGAGGAGCTAGTTCTCTTTGGCGGCTATGGTTGAGGCCGCTGTGTTAGTATTATCTTAACCCAGCGGGTTGGACTAGCCAATGATGAAGCATGCCACTATTAAGCTGATGAGGCTTTTCCATCCATAAAGGGGAGACCTTCTAGAACAGGGTATAAATGCACAGTATTAAGCAGGTATCAGAAGGGATATGAGTGGATAAAGTATGTCCAAAAACTCTTACGGTGTAACTGGATGCAATAGAAAACATTTGCAACTAGTCAACTAGAATTTCTACAGTCTCAAGACCACAATGGGTGCAACCAACACCTCTGGGATCTTGACTATAAAAGAGAGGAGAAACCATGCACTTTCTATTGAATAAAATCTGAAGTATTTGAGGAAGACACAGGAAGAAGGTGTAAGGAGGCCGGAAAACAAGCATCTTCGCAGCTTCAGTACAAATATTCATTTTGCATTGTTTTTAAGTTGTGCGATGTGTATTTTGGTCTGTTGATTATTGTATTAAAGATAGTGTTTTATCTATCATTGTGGGTGAAGAATATAAAAACTGTGGCTGTGCTTATTTGTGCACATTTTTAATGATTCTAAATGTGTCAGTTTTATGGATTATCTGTTGCTCTGCGTGTGGCAATGATGGCGATCACTGCATCCCACATGTCCTACTCAGGGCCAGCTGTAGGGAGGTGAGACAGGTGCGGCCACACTGGCACTGAGATGGAGGCGGGCACTGACCTCAGGTGGGGCGCTGTGTTGAGCAATGACTTACAATCTTAAAGCACCTGCTGCAGAATTCTTTGTCCTGCCAGCTGTCAGGCAGCAATAAAAATGTTATGATAACTCTTGTGATTAATGTTCCTGCTGCAGAGAGAGATGGAGTTTTGTCTAGTGGGGGTGTTGACTAGCGGAGGGGATTATTAAAGTCAGCCTTTACCAGCGCTTTAAAACAAATGAAATGTATGTGAGGGTGAGGGTGAGGGGGTGGCCATGGCGAGATGAGGGGCACTTTTGCTGGGTGGTAGTGAGGAAATTCGATGAAGAGATCGGGGGGAGGGGATTGTTGCACTGGGCACTACCAGTGCTAAAGCCGCCTGGTCCTACTTTTGCTCACTCCTAAGACACCAATTTTTATTTTTTATCTCACTTTCTAGACATAAACACAGGTGGAAAGAAACATGTTTTGACTTTTTGAGTGCCTCTGTTGTATGCCAGTCATAACATCCTGCCCAATAGCTGTCTTGACAGACTACCTAGGGAATTAACAAAAACAGGTGAGATTCGCTATTGAGGCTTAAATAACTGCAGATGGGCACGTGTTTATACTGTTGTGCTAATGTTTTCAGGGCAGTGTATTTTTGGCAGATCTTTTCCAAGTTAGATGTATGGGCGGCTTCTCCATATGAGCGAAGGAGGTTCACCCCGCCAAATAAAATGCCCCTAAAACCTCCAGAGATGAAAAATAAAATGGTAATAAAGTTAATTATTACCATTTTTTTTTTCATCCACCCATCCTGAAATGAGTGTCAGGATGGGTTGGGGCCTGCTGAGAGGCAGTAGCAGGGAGGAGGGTGGGTGGGGCTGCCTGGGTACTTCATTTCAAAGTGTGCATGTCCTTTGGTCGACCGTATTGCGACGGCCAGCCAGGCATGCGCACTTTGAAAACTCTCTAACCCAGCTGTCTTGGCCTCCAGTGCCCCTGGGAGCACCGAGAGAGGCCGCTCCCTCCAATCCTGGCATTTCTCTCATGCTGATTAACAGCATGAGAGTAGCGCCAGGATTGGTTAAGGGAGTTGGCTGGTGCCCACACTCAACACCGGATCTGCAGAGGAGGAGGACATGCAGTGAGGAGGATGCTTTGTGCTTATAAAGCAAGTGTACTTTAATTATTTTGCACATGGCGCGCAGCACAATAGTGCATGCTACTACCCACCACCCATTTGCCTGCCCACCACTCTCCTGAGATGCTAGCCGCCACTGGTTTTATGGTGAACTTGACTTCCACAGTTGAGGCCATCAAAGCCAACTAGGTCACCACAAAGACTATCACATTTAAAACAGATGGAGAAGGATAAAATTAGATAATAAAGGGGGGGGGGTGAAACCTTGAATGCTTCAGAGTGCTCTTCAGTAGCAGCACAGAGAGATCTGTATAAGAAAAGGAAAGAGAAGAATTAACTAATCTGCCCAAATTGTTTTCTGGAGTATAACACAAAAGAATCAAAAGATATGTAACTGACCTAATTGTAAAAATGGCCTAAGGTGAACTTCAAAAGACTATGTTGCACACGCTTACTTGTGTCACATGCAAGGAAAACTATGCACATCCAGAAAATATACCCATGGAACACATGAAATGGACAATTATGTGTTCTCTTAAAGAACAGGTCAAACCAGTGTCAGGACAATGTCTACCAAGAGAAAATCACATTCTTAGAGCCTAATTACACCACTACTAACCCCAACTAACAATTACTAAATCAAGTGGACATTCTGAAAAGTCGGAATTAACTTCCGCAGATGTTGAAGACTTTCTCAGCACAAATTAGAAATCCATCACTCAGCAAGCAAAAGAAACAGGACATTTTCAGAATATGGCAGAAGCTGCATGGATCCAGACTGACTAGCAAGGATCCAGTGGCTCAATTTCCTTTTTAACTACTACGACTGATTTTTCTCGACTGATGCAAACAAATTGACGCAGGGCCTCCAGATGATCCAGAACTCAGCAGCCCATGTAGTGACCGCGAGCACCAGATTTCAACACATATCACCAGCTAGAAAGCAATTACACTGGATAGAAGGTACTCTTCAAGGCCATGTTGATTAGTCATTGCATTCTCCATGTCACTGTCCCTGGGCTTCTTAGCACAAAATTCAAATTCTATGTCCTTTCCAGCCTCTTGAGATCCAGAGGCCAGTGAGTGGAAATTGGCTAATCTAAGACCCAAACTGAAAAAAAATTGTTGATAGAACACCTTGCTGCCAGTGCTTTAAACAAAGCCCCATATTTATACTTCATTTGCACCCCATTTGCGTAATTTTTTTACGCAAAAGTAGCGCAAACTTACAAAATACAATTATGTAAGTTTGCGCCGCTTTTGCGTAAAAAAATTATGCAAATGCGGCACAAAAAAAGTATAAATATGCCCCAAAGTGCCTTGCGGCATTCGAGAAATAACCAAACTCCTCCCTTTTTGCCAAACGTTAAAAACTCATCTATTCTAGCTATTTTTGCTGCCCCCGCCCCCATGCCATGTCTCCTTATCCACTGTTTCTTTCACTCTTTTTTCTTCCTCTGTTTTCTTATTTTTCCTAATTTTGATTCTTTATTTTATTCATTTTAGCTCCATGAGGACGCTGGCTTTTGTGCACCTAATAATTTTACATACTTGCGCGCCCTCAATCTTGGGATGCCATTAGGGTGAATGGGGGTTATGTGTGTGTGAAGTCACTACCCTACCCTGTCATTACACTACCCTGGTGAATCCTTATGGAGCTTGTGCTGATAGATTCAATAGGTGGAACAACAGTATGGAAGGAGGTAAGAGTACATAGTTTGGGATGCAGGCTGTAGACTGCAGACAGTCAGCGAACAGCCATTGTGAGTGGTACTCCCAACACCATGTATCATTTTTGCTGGTGACATGAAACCTATTCTCCATCGATAAGCTCATCTAAAAGCTTCTTGTTCACATGAGCACCCTGAGATGGACTGAAGTCGCTCGAGAGTCTGGGACTCAGAATTCACATGATTTTTGACATGCTAGCTTGTGATTGTTTGTCTAGGAATGTGTTTGGTTGGAGCATGGAAAGATGCTCATGTTGCAGGTATTCTGGCCACTTGTTTCAAACTACCACATGCAGAGTGCAAAGGATTCTTTATTAGTTTTAGGACTCACGATGGAGCCAGTGGAAGTAGGGTTTGATGTCATTTGTTTTTTAGGTTTCGCCTACACAGCACTTGTGCTGTGCTAGGGAAATCTATTGTATTTATAAAAAATTCTTAAAAGGGGCTTAACCCCCGCCCAACACCTACCTATACTTACCATTGGCTGGCTCCCACATGGGTCTCACATCCCTCTCGTTTCCTTTTACTTACCATTGGCTGCTCCCATGTGGCTTCTACATCACTCTTATTTCCTTACATATTGGTCAGCACCTCTTCTTCACCTCCATCTTCTTCCTGGGCTTCAAATCTTTGTGCCGTCCTGCAATAGAGCCTCGGCCAAGTACTGCTTCCAGTGGCTCGTGTCCTTACACTGCAGGATCCTGCAGTGCAGGCACTCTTTTTTTACTTTTCAACATGCACTCTTTGCTGACCACAAGCTTTGAGCATTGTTGACAGTGAGATTCCATGGCAATTGGTGTCAGAGGTCTCAGTCGCTGGCATTGGTTTTAAGGTGAGTGCAGTCAGGATGAAGAGAATCATTTTCTCGGTGCAGTAAACTTTGGGGAGCAGTGCCTAATACCTGACTCCGATGGGTGCAGGATGGCAAGTAATGTATTTCCTTGACATGCCTTTCATGAGTGTGGTGGCCTCTCCACTGTGGCCAGGTGTTTGCTATGGGCGGAGATTAAGACAAGTCTATTAATCTCTCCTTGCTGTAGTGGCCTCTTGTTTTTACACCTCATTCGTTGCTTGCCATAGTAGTCACAATTTCGGTTTGGTGGTGCTACCTGTGCCGTCCTGTTTAGAGCAGCTTCAGTGCTCTAGGCATGCATGACATGCGTGAACCGCATGCATGGTTCCAGCATGCGACTCCACCCACCCCAACCCCCCTCCCCTAACACAATCATACCCCAAACCCCCACCCCTAAAAACAATTCTACCACTTCTCCAAAACCCACCCCTACCCCGACCCCCAACCCCAAAAACTAAAAATGCCCCGCCCACCCGACCCCAGCCACTAAAACAGCCCCAGCCCATTTACCTGATCACGTCCTCCCAAGAAGCATACTCCCTTCTTCGGTGCCTTAACCACGCATGTGTGTTGTTCTGCTTTCCTTGTCTATGACTTCGTTGTTCGGGAGTCGTGGTTGGGGGTGTTTCCCTGAGCAGATTGCATGGCAGGGTAGTACAGCGCAAATACATCAAAGACAAGCTTCGGATGCACAGACCGACAGCTTTTTCACTCCTTAAGTATGTTTGAAGTTTACCTCAAAGGCTTCCCCCCATCTCACCCTTATGAGCAGTAAGTGTACTAGTTAGGCGTGACTTGCATGTCCCTGCAGTTCTCTCCATCTCCGCCTAAAGTAAAACAAGCATTTGCAATGCAACGGTTCTCGCGTTTGCTCATGTTCGAGCTGATAGCGTTGTAAACTCCTATCCTGACTTTTCACCTATCGGCAAAAGTGCATTTATGTACGTAAGCCGAAAAAGTGCATTTAACTATGTAAAGCGCTCGACTTCTGCCAAGCGAAATCGCGCTAGTAAATTAGAGAAAAAGTAGTCCAAGAGCCGGACAGAAAACAGCGAGCCTCGCATGATTTCTGTACTTGGTCGATGCGCTCGAGGCGGGCTAGCCACCGGAAAAGGCATGACGTATGCATGCCTTCGACTAATGAAAGCA
This sequence comes from Pleurodeles waltl, assembly GCF_031143425.1. Classification (NCBI taxonomy): domain Eukaryota; kingdom Metazoa; phylum Chordata; class Amphibia; order Caudata; family Salamandridae; genus Pleurodeles; species Pleurodeles waltl. The sequence continues at coordinate 150,000,714 of NC_090441.1, read as the reverse complement.
AGCAGATTTTAATAGGCAAGCCCACTAAAACACTGACGTGACGTCGACAGGGCTCCAAGCCCTTTTCTAAACCCTAAAGCGTCTCGCTGCGATACGCATGCGCGAGCGCATGCAACACAGGCTCGACCCTAAAAAAGAAGCACTATGACGCAGCCAACAATGACTGCGTCATAGCGATTTGTATAAGCCATACTCAAAACTACGCATGTTATCACTTCTGCTGGCTTTTTATTTTGCGACACAGAAATGTTGATGGGCTGCTAAGAACTGTGAGAGAGCAGATGTGCTCCACAGCGGCCATCTTAAAATGTATTAGCTTCTATTTAAAAGGTTCACATTTGGGGGGGGGGGGAATTTCCAGTTAATTTGCTAATGTGTTAACAAGTTTTAAAACAAACAATGCCATAGCTCTGTGATGGGACATGACACATTTTGGGCCATTAGAGTATAAAGCCCTCAGCAGGTGGGAGGACACTGTTGTTCTGTGGATAACACCCTAAGAGCAGGAAACCATCTTTTAAGAGAAGCCTTCACACAACTGGAAACAACACTTTTCAGAAAGTCTTCTACCAAGAACACTGGTTGCGGGAACACCCTAGTTTTATTACTGCGTGACCACACAGCAGTTGTGCTCATCGAGCGGATAGTCAAGCCGAGGCACCACACCAGGAATGACTGTCTTACTCTTCTTCCAGGGCTCCTATAAATTCCACCGGACATCCCAACATCATGCTGCAGAATGGGAATAGCCTTCTCCAGACCTTGGGAAAATGTCAGCTTTCTCCTAAACTTTATGATCATAATGACCTCCACCATAAATTATCTAAGACACCCAGGCCCAGATTTAACAAAAGTGGAGCTTCATGTCATGAAATGCTACTTTTCTAGTGACCCGTTGCGCCCCCTAACGCCAGCATGTCATGATTTAACATACGGTGCACCATGGAACAGGTTAGGGAAAATAGTGTCATCATTTTTTACGCTGTTGTCGTACTTTGCAGGATTAGCGCCAAAAAAACATAGTGGCTCATTAAAAATAATGGTGTGCCTCTTTTTAACGCCTGCTCTGTGCAGGCGTTAAAAATGCTGTTAAAATGGTGCAGTGGAATCTCAGAGATTCCACTACACCATTGTTGTGGCGCCCCTAACGGTGGAACACCCCCTTGCATACATTATGCCTGCGCAGGCATAATGTGGGGCAAGGGTTTACAAAGAAGTGCAATGCAAGCATTGGACCACTTTGTAAATATGGCATGGCGTTTTTGCCACACTGTCACCTAGGTGGCGATAGTTGGTGCTAGGTTCCTCTTAAATTTGGGCCTCAGTGGACTAACCATACTTTTAATTGCAGATAGATTAGTTAAGGAGTAACAAACAACTAAATCAAATTTACTCGGGATTGTTAAGGTATTCAGAGTAATTAGAAAGCTGCTAGTAGTAATGAGTTCTCTAAACCTGAGAAAGGATTAAGGCCCATATTTATACTTTTTTAGCGCCGCATTTGCTTCGCTTTTTGACGCAAAAGCGGTGCTAATTTACAAAATACAATTGTATTTTGTAAGTTTGCAGGGCTTTTGCGTAAACAAATGACGCCATCGTGGCGCTAAAAAGGTATAATTATAGGCCTAAGTGTTATAAGCTCCTGCTGAACGCTTAGAAATAATGAAAGCTTGACATCGAAAGGCATAGCTTATCCTTCTGTTTACTGAATTTTAATGGTGCTTGTCCAAGTGTCTGATGCTAAAGGAGGAAATGGGCTAGTTCGCATACAAAGTGAAAAGAGGTATTTTTTCCATAAGTGTATTAAGCTTCTTTCAGTGGGCAATATCTCAGTAACAGACACACATAATATCTATGCAAATGAAATAGCTTGTATTTGTCTTATGCAAAGGAAACAAATCAATTGGCAGAGGTCAAAGTCTTCTTGAGTTTGCTGTCTTAGGAGGCAAGGACCATGGGCTACTAGCCAAGGCTGACTAACCAAACAGACTCAAAAATCCCCCTGCCTAAACTGTAAGGAACTAGATGGCCTTGGAGATCCATCACCCCAAGACAGTGCCAAATGATGCAGGTGGCAGAATGAGGTGGGTGGCCTCTGTGCAGTTGTTTGTAGTGCATACCACAAAATTAGATAAAGAGGCTTGAAATTTAGGACCGAAGGGCGTAATCTCAGACATCATCTACTGCTGGTGCTTCGGTATGTGACTGTTTACAAAATGGCAAACCACTGTTGGTTTTTGTTATTCTTGAGCCTAGGGTAAAGGTGCATGTGTTTAACTGTAACCCTCTAGGTTGATAGATGCTATGACAATCCAGTGATGCCCAGATCTTAACTGAAGTCTATCCTTGCATTAACACTCAAGGAGTTAATCAGACCATCCCACCATGATCACTTTTCATGCTCTTCTCACCAATTCTCCATACTGGGTAGCTTAACTTCTAGTGCTTAGCAGTGGCTCTATAATATGAGAGAAGGATGAGGAGAGAGACAGAGAGAGAAAACAATGCACTGTTTATCATTGTATTCACTGAAGCACAATGTAGTCTTAGTTTTGGTCACAACAGTGTTGAATAAATGCCAAAACATACACAAGTCCCTTCTCCCAAACAATTTTGCTAATGAGGTGTGAGTGATGAGAGAGTTGCGGATTTGGGTCATATTGAGGTGAGACCATTTGACGTTGCCGCCATCCATGGATGCGTACCTGAAATTCCATTCCTGATAAAACTGGTGGTCTCTGTGATGTCCTAAGGGTGGGTTTGTGAGTTTTGAGCATGAGAGGATACCAATTCTCTGGTTCTCCTCTAGGTAGTTGTATTTGTTGGGAATGGGGAGATAATCCTTGTTGGCCCATAATAGGTGCCAGGTAGGCTGTTGTCCGGGTACATTTGTGTCAGGTGGACAGGAGTGAATTGGTACGAGTCAAATAGGTTTTGAGGCAGTGATTAGTGTCTACTATGGGCGATCCTGTGAAAAGAAGCAGCTGGAGTCATGATCTTGTGCACTCACCTTTACACGCAATAAGTATGTGCTCCTCTTCAATGGTACTGAGATAATGCATAGGAACCATATGAAAGACAGGAAGACCAACAACTAGTGCCATCTTTTATTTTTACATTTAAATCAAATAAATGAGGCAAACATCCCTGAAAGGAGGTTAAGAGAGCCGCCGACTGCTGCTCTCGGCAGGCGTAAGAGGACAAAACGAATGAGCACTGAGAAAATGAATACAAGGGGTATTGATTTAACACAATGTCTGTTTACCTGATGAAGGGAATCAGCAGATAAGTGTGTATACCAAAGTGACTCTCCATTTACAAGCCCCGGGGAGCGAAAGATATTGAACAATCAATACAAAGCCACTGCAGCTTGGAGAGGATCTCAGACAGCGCCCGTTCATCAGCACAGGGAACACAATAATGGATATATGGAGCTGGGCAAACACTGGGGCTCTGGCTTAGGGCTGCTGTTCTTTCATCAAACCTAGCAAGATCAGCTGTAAATTTTCAAGATGAAAAACTCATGGTGGAGTCCCAGCTCCACGTCCATGACAATGGTTGCCCGTGGCCCTGGATTTGACTTATTCTGTTGAGTTTTATCGGTAGCGCCATGTAGGGAGGAGGATGTGGAAGGAAACATCTACCATTGTAGCACGTAGCGCCTGGTTGAGAGCATGCTTATGTTTAACACAGATCCTCCACTTTGCTATCCAAATCCAAGTTATGGTGGTCCCCTGCTGTAAAATGGTCCAAAGGGCAGATTCAATTTTTAACAGACTTTAAAGTATTAGGTTGAAAGATTGTAGTGGAAGCCTCCCTTGGGCAATGCTGTCTCCAGCAACAGAAAGGAAATTGATCCTTTTTGTGGAGGTGGTAAAGGGCTGGGGGAGGATCCCAACTACAACCACCCTCTTTCTCACCCTCTCTCCCATGTAACCAACAGAAGAAACCAATCAGAAGGCCAGGATGTTTGGCATTATGAGACTCCACACATTCAGAGTGCCATGCCCTTGGCATTCAGGCTTTTTTATGTTTGTCCATTTGAGAAATGCAACAAAAGTTTGAGGAAACAAGTTAAAAAATAAAAAATATCTCTGCATTGTTCATTATATTTTTAAACTGTAATGAAATATTTATGAGTTGTTAGCACCAATACATATTCCTGAAAGAAACCTATAGTTTGTGTAGGAGACTAAAGACGTACATGCATTTAATCAACCTAGCACTGTTGAAAAAAAAAAAACGCCAGCACAAAAGTGCGCAAACACCCAACCTGTGAAAGGGTTAATGGGTAAGTTTTCAAACCAGCAAGGCTCTTCCTCAGTATTGCAGACAAAATGCCTACTATCCCAATATTGTTTGGTCGAAATGAAACTTTTGTATATTTAGCAGGATATAAAAGTAACTATGCAATGGGCATGGAATATACATTTCATTAAGTTGAGGTTCTTAGCTGGTGTTTAGGTAGTCCAGCATAGACTATGTTGCAATAGTCAAGGTGGGTGTTCATGATGGTTCTTCTCACAAGATCTCTTTGGTGCACTGGTATGAGTCGTAGCAATCTTGTAGGAAGTTGGCTCTGTATGCACTATTTCAAAGTAAGGAATAGTATGCACAGAGTCCAAGGGTTCCCCTTAGAGGTAAGATAGTGGCAAAAAGAGATAATACTAATGCTCTATTTTGTGGTAGTGTGGTCGAGCAGTAGGCTTATCAAAGGAGTAGTGTTAAGCATTTGTTGTACATACACACAGGCAATAAATGAGGAACACACACTCAGAGACAATTCCAGGCCAATAGGTTTTTGTATAGAAAAATATATTTTCTTAGTTTATTTTAAGAACCACAGGTTCAAATTCTACATGTAATATCTCATTTGAAAGGTATTGCAGGTAAGTACTTTAGGAACTTTGAATAATCACAATAGCATATATACCTTTTACATAAAACACATATAGCTATTTCAAAAGTGGACACACTGCAATTTTCAACAGTTCCTGGGGGAGGTAAGTATTTGTTAGTTTTTGTAGGTAAGTAAACCACCTACGGGGTTCAAGTTTGGGTCCAAGGTAGCCCACCGTTGGGGGTTCAGAGCAACCCCAAAGTTACCACACCAGCAGCTCAGGGCCGGTCAGGTGCAGAGTTCAAAGTGGTGCCCAAAACACATAGGCTTCAATGGAGAAGGGGGTGCCCCGGCTCCAGACTGCCAGCAGGTAAGTACCCGCGTCCTCGGAGGGCAGACCAGGGGGGTTATGTAGGGCACCGGGGGGGACACAAGTCCACACAGAAAGTACACCCTCAGCAGCGTGGGGGTGGCCGGGTGCAGTGTGCAAACAAGCGTCGGGTTTGTAATAGGAATCAATGGGAGACCAAGGGGTCTCTTCAGCGGTGCAGGCAGCAAAGGGGGGGGGCTCCTCGGGGTAGCCACCACATGGGCAAGGGAGAGGGCCTCCTGGGGGTCACTCCTGCACTGGAGTTCCTATCCTTCAGGTCCTGGGGGCTGCGGGTGCAGGGTCTTTTCCAGGCGTCGGGATCTTAGAGTCAGGCAGTCGCGGTCAGGGGGAACCTCGGGATTCCCTCTGCAGGCGTCGCTGTGGGGGCTCAGGGGGGACAACTTTGGTTACTCACAGTCTTGGAGTCGCCTGGGGGTCCTCCCTGTAGCGTTGTTTCTTCACCAGTCGAGTCGGGGTCGCCGGGTGCAGTGTTGCAAGTCTCACGCTTCTGGCGGGAATTGCAGGGATCTTTAAAGTTGCTCCTCTGGAAACAAAGTTGCAGTCTTTGTTGAACAGGGCCGCTGTTCTCTGGAGTTTCTTGGTCCTTTTAGAGCAGGGCAGTCCTCTGAGGATTCAGAGGTCGCTGGTCCTGGGGAAAGCATCGCTGGAGCAGTTTTCTTCCGAAGGGGGGAGACAGGCCGGTAGAGATGGGGCCAAGGCAGTTGGGGTTTCCGTCTTCTCTGCAGGGTTTTTCAGCTCAGCAGTCCTCTTCTTCTTTAGGTTGCAGGAATCTAAGTTCCTAGGTTCAGGGGAGCCCTTAAATACTAAATTTAAGGGCGTGTTTAGGTCTGGGGGGTTAGTAGCCAATGGCTACTAGCCCTGAGGGTGGATACACCGTCTTTGTGCCTCCTCCCTAAGGGAGGGGGTCACATTCCTATCCCTATTGGGGGAATCCTCCATCTGCAAGATGGAGGATTTCTAAAAGTTAGAGTCACTTCAGCTCAGGACACCTTAGGGGCTGTCCTGACTGGCCAGTGACTCCTCCTTGTTATTCTCATTATTTCCTCCGGCCTTGCCCTCAAAAGTTGGGCCGTGGCCGGAGGGGGCGGGCAACTCCACTAGCTGGAGTGCCCTGTGGTGCTGGAACAAAGGGGGTGAGCCTTTGAGGCTCACCGCCAGGTTTTACAGCCCCTGCCTGGGGGAGGTGATAGCATCTCCACCCAGTGCAGGCTTTGTTACTAGCCACAGAGTGACAAAGGCACTCTCCCCATGTGGCCAGCAACATGTCTCGAGTGTGGCAGGCTGCTAAAACCAGTCAGCCTACACGGGTAGTTGGTTAAGGTTTCAGGGGGCACCTCTAAGGTGTCCTCTGGGATGTATTTTACAATAAAATGTACACTGGCATCAGTGTGCATTTATTGTGCTGAGAAGTTTGATACCAAACTTCCCAGTTTTCAGTGTAGCCATTATGGTGCTGTGGAGTCCATGTTTGACAGACTCCCAGACCATATACTCTTATGGCTACCCTGCACTTACAATGTCTAAGGTTTTGCTTAGACACTGTAGGGGCACAATGCTCATGCACTGGTGCCCTCACCTATGGTATAGTGCACCCTGCCTTAGGGCTGTAAGGCCTGCTAGAGGGGTGACTTATCTATACTGCATAGGCAGTGTGAGGTTGGCATGGCACCCTGAGGGGAGTGCCATGTCGACTTACTCGTTTTGTCCTCACCAGCACACACAAGCTGGCAAACAGTGTGTCTGTGCTGAGTGAGGGGTCCCCAGGGTGGCATAAGATATGCTGCAGCCCTTAGAGACCTTCCCTGGCATCAGGGCCCTTGGTACCAGGGGTACCAGTTACAAGGGACTTACCTGGATGCCAGGGTGTGCCAATTGTGAAAACAAAAGTACAGGTTAGGGAAAAAACACTGGTGCTGGGGCCTGGTTAGCAGGCCTCAGCACACTTTCAATTCAAAACATAGCATCAGCAAAGGCAAAAAGTCAGGGGGTAACCATGCCAAGGAGGCATTTCCTTACAAATCTTTACAACACTTTTAGGTGAAACTTGAAAGGCTAGACTACTACATTAATTTGGAAGCCCAAAGTAGGTTATGTGTCAAATATTAAATCCAAAATCTTTACTAAAGGACAGTGTGGCAAACATGAAATGACCAAAGCTGTCTTTCCAAAATCAGGAGAACACTGTTTTTCTCTATTTGGCTTGAGGTCATTGGACTACCTCCAGGCGTGACCCGCTGACAAGCAATGTTTTGTCCAAAATCCATTTTCATTGATGGAATCAGTCAGGAAAGGCGGAATTTGGATGTTGTTGACATATGTGAGGAACTGTAAGACTTACTATGTCTTACTAACATAAAGTCAGTACAAATTAAGCCAGAAAAGAGTCAATGAAGACCTTTGTTGTACTCTAGAAGTGAGAGGAGTAAAATAGTGGGCGGAAGAATGGCTAGTTTCTGTCAAAAGGATTGGATGAAGGATCCAGCTAGGTCCCTGAGGCCCAGATCCTCCACTGATAAGTGAATCTGGACAGGAGGACGCTGTTGAGTCAGCAAAGTTTGTACTAACGTCACCTTATCGATTTTCTCTATCATGGGTTATGTTATGTTAAAGAATTTATAGAGCACATAGTTGCCCCAACATTGGGGCAAAAGAAGATGATTCTGGTTGTTTCTGATAGAAAGAGGAAGTGCACTCTAGAGAGAAGGGGTGAGGGCTCCGAAGGGCCAGCCCCCTGCTCTAGCTCTCGGGGAACTGTGGCCAGGTTAAGGTTGGCAGAGCACAGGGAATGCGCAGGGCAATGCAATAAGCAAAGATGGCTCAGGATTGGAGCCACTGGGAGTTGAGAATCTTATGGGCAATGCAGAGTGTTTTAAAATGAAGACGCTTCTCCACAGGGAGCTAGTGTAACCTGCGCAGAACACCAGTGGCAGAGCATGACTTAGGGAGAAGAGCAACCTAGCAGCAGCATTTTGGGCAAGGTGGTGTTTCTTCGTCACAGATTTATCGACACCCAGGTATGGAATATTGCAGCAGTCCAATCAGGTCAAGATAACCGTCTGAATGATTGTTTGACGTGTGCAGGATCAAAAAAGCCCAGGATTGGCTTAAGGCTTCTCAGGAGACCTAAGCAGGTGCCAACAACCGATTTGGCGTGGACCTCAAAGGCCAGAGTGTTATCCATCCAAACACCTAGATGTAGATTCAGGGTTTGGGGGAGGTCCAAGGGAACAAAGCCATCAGTGGTCGTCCGAGAACAGAGTTTGTTGCCTTGAAGAAGAATCTTGGTCTTGTTAGCATTGAGGTGTAGACAGATGTTTGTCATCCATTCTGCCACCGCAAGCAAACCTTTTTGAAAATTGGCTCTGTCTTGCAATGGGTTTTCCGACAGTGAAAGTACAAGCTGAGTGTCATCTACATATGATATCAGTGTAAGCCCTACAGATTTTGCAACCTGGGCTAAAGCCTGGATGTATATGGTGAACAATGTGGGGCTTCATGACGAACACTGAGGAATGCCGTACTGTAGCGCATGGGGTTGGAAGCTATACGGGGAGAGATGACCTGAAAGGAGTGCTCAGAAAGAAAAGAGGCAAACCAAGGGATTGCAATACCTCCTATGCCAATATTCCGCAAGCGTGTGAGCAAGATTTGTTGAGACACCGTATCAAACATGGCACTCAGGTTGAGCAGGATCAAGGCTGCGGATCTGCCTTCGTCCAAAGCACTGCAGAGGTTCTCGGAGACAGCAAGGAGTCCGTATTCTGTGCTGTGCGCAGGTGGGAAGCCATTTTGAGAGATGTCCAGGATGCAGGTATCATCTAGAAAGCTGGTTAGGATGCCATTGGCGTAACCTCTCCATAATCTTTGCAAGAAAGGGTAGGAGGGAAATGAGATAGAAGTTTTCAGGCTTGGAGGCGTCTGAAGACGTTTCTTACTGAAGTGGGATTACTTTAGCGTGTTTCCATGCGCCAGTCACAGAGGCGGTGAACAGAGAAAGATTGACCAGTCCTAAGCAGGGAGAAGGAAGCTGGTCCTGAAGTTTAATTCCTTGCAATGCTTTTTGCCGCGATAAGGGACTCATTAAACCAAGAGGAAGTGAGCCTTTTCTTCACAGATACCGGCCTAACTGGAATAAAAGCATTTAAGGAGGAGGTAAGCCAACGATCCGGAGTGCAATTTGCATTCTTAACATTGCGAGGCAGCCGAGGGCGACTAGCGTTAATGAAGTGGTCAAATTTGAGAAGAATGAGCTTCTGCCACGGGCGCTTAAGAAAGTGTTCTGAGGGCAGTATATTCTCCCTGCAGGGTAGGTGAATAATCAAGGGGATCAAAAAATGGTCGTTCTACAGCATAGGTAGGGGTGCTGCAACTTGTAGGGTGCTCAGATTAGAAAACACCTGGTCAAGTAAGTAACCAGCGGAATCTATCACACCTCCCACAATTTGAGTTAGCTGCATAGCAGCGAGGTCATCAATAACATTGGCAATGTTGCTATCCTGGGAGGACTCCAGATGGACACTGTGGTCCCCAAGGATGTTGAAATTTGCCAATTTGATGACCCGAGATGTAATAAAATGTATTAATACCTCCTTGAAAACTTTGACGAGATCAGGGAGACCATAGATTCACAGGCCAGAAAAGGTCGAATTTTTGGTCAAGGCAATTGTAAAAAAAGGCACTTTGACAATCAGTAATTATGCATTGCGACAGCCCACAGGTGCACTTTATGTTATGTTACGTTACGTTATGTTGATTTGTATAGCACACTAATCACCCGAGAGGGTATCCAGGTGCTTGGACGAGGTGTGTTGGTGTGTGGTACAAAGGTGCTTAAATGAAGAGCCGGGTCTTGTGCTTGTTGAGGAACTCAAGGCGTGAGGAGTAGGCTCTGATGTTTTGAGGCAGATCGCTCATGTCTTGGGTACGATGTTGGAGAAGGAGAGACCTCCAGTTTTGCTTTTGCAGATGCAGGGAGTGTGTGTGAGTGAGAGTGAGACAGAGGTGTGGTTATATCTTCAAAAATACATTGCCAGTGAAGAACAGAGATTAGCTGAAGTGCTTATTGTGAATTTAGTGGGAGGGCGTTAAGTGCCAAATAAAATAGGGAAGACTTCTTGATCATGTAGCAGCTTAATGTAGCCTTCTGGTACAGAGGTTTTATTCCTATCCTGGACATTTATCTTGGTCTCATATCTGGATCGTTCACATCTTTTGACTTAACGATTGTCAACCTTGGTTCTAGCCTTAGATTTTCTTGATTTCAGTTGCCTGTGTTTTGTCATAGAGTATTCAACCAGAAGTTGAAAAACTTTAAGGTGTTTGCCAGTTATGACTCGGGAGAGATCTAAGGGATATGTATGTTAGGCTCTGATGTTCTTTGCCCAGGGTCCTTCAGTGTGCAGTCTATGTTTAGTAAGGCAAAAGTAAAAAGTGTATAGAAAATAAAAATAAAGATGAAAATAAAGAAAAACAAAAATAATTCGAAAATAAATCTTAAGGGACATATGGTGAAAAGAGAGAATGCAGGAAAAAAATAATTAGAGCTGTTAAAGGATTTCATATGAGGGAAGCAAAAAATAATAAAAAAGAGAAACAGAAGAAAAAATACATTACGCTCTGCATTTTTTTATATCTGGTTCATGAACATCTTTACATATTTGTCCTCCTTGGATCTAGTCTTAAATTCTGTGATATTCAGCTATGTGCAAGTTAAAAAATTTGTGAAATCCCTTTCAGGATAACACCTGCAGGATGTGTAGGTGGTGGAAGAAAGATGCATGAGGTGAAGTTACAACTAGGCAGTCTTGGTACCTGGGATAGAAAAATCCTAGGCCCATGCACGTACTTTTTTTTTAACGACTAAACCACTGTTGTCAGTGGCGTAACAAAGGCCCGCAAGCTCCACGGGTCCCCCTCAGCACAGTACCCGGGCCTGAGAGCTCCTGATTAAGTGCAGAGGGGGGCCATCCTTGAACTTGGCAGGGGGGGCACTTCAGGTTTCTTTAGGCCACTGACTGTTGTGCCCAGTGCTTAATTTGTAAATAAAAACATGCCGGTGCCCAAAGCACTCCTCTTAAACACACAGCTGCTGCAGTTAAATGTACGAACACAGGATACTGAGGCAGCGTAATACTTAAGCCATCTCGGGCCTCTTTTATCCATTTACAGCCACTCTCTGCCCCTTCAGCTCACTCTTCCAGCTTTCTGCTTTCTCCCTTTGTTACGCTTTTTCGTTTTCCCCTTCCTCCGTCTTTCCCATATGTGTCTTTTTCTCGCAGCAAATGCTTTAGGCAGAAGAATAAGCCCCAGCCCTGAAAAATAAGTACCGGTGCTCAGCACCGGAAACAACAAGCACAAATTAAGCACTGGTTGTGCACCAACCCTACAGGCTTTGCACACACACCAGCCTTTGGGAAAAGTCTCTGAGTTCTTGTAGGCTGGGCGCCGCTGCAGCCAGTGCTGGCGCACAAAGCACTCATGTCAGAGGCCAGCTGCCCCATCCTTGCCTCAGCCTCCTGCCTCCAGCCGCCCTCTGATTCTTTGCATTGTTCTGAATAGCGTGACTTGTCACAATGGCTCTGCACAATGTCGGCTGAATGTATCCTGAGACGACAGACACTTCTAGTAATGAGAGCTCTTGCCCTGTAGCTGAGTTGCCACCTCACTCCAAGCTGCGTTAACAATTCAATGGGAGCCTGTCAGGAGAAATCCAAAACCAGGGCTGTTAAAGGAAGAAAACAATATTTAGTGTCAGAAACTGACTGGCAGGAATGTGGGAGCGGCAAGAGATTTAACAAGCAGTGGCTGAGCCACCACAATTCCAAAGTCAATTCTTCCCTTCTCAAGATTCAAGGGTTATTTGTGGCGATGGATACAGTCGTTCACAACTCCTGCAGGCTGAGGGGCCACGCCCCTCTACCTTTTTCCTGACGTGAAGAGTATCTGTCCTGCTGAACAAAAGTCAGCCTGATAGATACTCTTCTGGGTTAGGTCAGGCAGCCAGGAGCTGGGCATGTGCTAAGTGCGCAGACTCCTGGCTGCCTGAGCTGAAGTTGCTGGGCTGAAGAAGTCACAGCTCCTGTGGGTGTGACCTCTTCAGCCTGCCAAAGGTGCCTTGAGGCCCTCCCCCTCAAGACAAGGGGGAGTGTCACTGATTCGGACCTAGGTGCTCCAGTTTTAAGCCCTCAAGTGCCCAGGGCTGAGTGTCAGTCAGTAACACCTCGTCACAGAGTGGGGTGGGGTCAGCAGTCTCACTGGCCCCATCCCTCTCTATGACGAGTCGAGACTGCTGCCTTCCCTCATTGGCTGACCTTAGTTCAGTCAGTGAGGGAAGGCAGCAGTCCCAACCCTCTTGGGACTTAAAAGGCTTCCTAGTCAGAGCTGCAGAGATACATTTTATTGTTTTTAAAGATTTGGTGCGTGCATGAAAGTATGTGTATTTGTTAGTGAGTGTTTTAAATGTATGTGTGAGTGCATATGTGAATGAATGGTTGTGAGTGAGGTGTATGTGTTTGAGTGTAATGTACCCCCTCACCTGCCCCCTCCCTCTTGAAATTACCGTCCGCCACTGTCCAGCTATACAGTCTTAAGGAGAGAATGGGCTGATTGTCACAGACCTTAGTTTACTCTTGTCTGAACAAAGAGCTGATCCACACAAATAAAATTAAACAGGACCTGTCGCTCAAGGGTACCTCAGGGATCCATACTACACCCAACTCTTTTTAACCTGTACATAGAACCTCAGACCACAGTCCCAAGACACCCAAAACACACCATCTTTAATGCACAGAGCCACTTTTCTTGCACCCCTTAGCGGCCCCCTAACGCCACAGTGTGTGCGCCTTATCTAAGATACGGTGCACCATGACGGTAGTTAGGGAACTAGCATCACAATTTTTGACGCTAGTTCAGAGCTTTGCAGGATTAGCGTAAAAAATCTTGACGCTAATCCTGCAAAGCCCATTGTAAACAATGGTATCCCTCCTTTTAACGCCTGTTCTGAGCAGGCGTTAAAAGTGTAGAAAAAAATGACACAAAGAAATCGCTTAGATTTCTTTGTGCCATTTTTTTGGTCCCCATAGCGGGTAACGCCCCCTTCGCATATGCCTGGTGTAGGCAAAATGTAGCGCAAGGGGTTACAAAGTGCCGCAATGCATGCATTGCACCACTTTCTAAATTTGACCAGTGATTTTGGCATCATTGGGCAACATTAGCGTTAAAAAAATGACGCTAATGTGGCGCAAGGAGGCACTGGGGGCTCTTAATTCTGCCCCTAAATGTACTAAACTGTAAACACAAAATCATCGAACACACTAAATGTTTCTGGATTACCTAGAGTCTGAGCTTTCAAGTGCTTATAAATGCTTCAGCAAACCGCGTCCAACACCAACTCAGACTTCTAGGAAATATCAAACTGCTCATTCCTTGATTACATTTTTTAAATATGGTGCAATACTCAGGGGGTCATTCTGACCCTGGCGGTAAAAACCGCCAGGGCCAACGACCGCGGGAGCACCGCCAACAGGCTGGCGGTGCTCCCATGGGCATTCTGACCGCGGCGGTACAGCCGCGGTCAGAAACGGAAAACCGGCGGTGCACCGCCGGTTTCCCGCTGCCCTGGGGAATCCTCCATGGCGGTGCAGCTTGCTGCGCTGCCATGGGGATTCCGAGCCCCATACCGCCATCCTGTTCCTGGCGGTTTTGGCCGCCAGGAAGAGGATGGCGGTATGGGGTGTCGTGGGGCCCCTGGGGGCCCCTGCAGTGCCCATGCATGGGCACTGCAGGGGCCCCCGTAACAGGGCCCCACAAAGATTTTCAGTGTCTGCCATGCAGACACTGAAAATCGCGACGGGTGCAACTGCACCCGTCGCACCCCTTCCACTCCGCCGGCTCCATTCGGAGCCGGCATCCTCATGGAAGGGTGTTTCCCGCTGGGCTGGCGGGCGTCCTTCTGGCGGTCGCCCGCCAGCCCAGCGGGAAACTCAGAATAACTGCGGCGGTCTTTTGACCGCGCAGCGGTATTCTGCCGGCGGGACTTTGGCGGGCGGCCTCCGCCGCCCGCCAAGGTCAGAATGAGGGCCTCAGTCATATGTTGCTTTGAACAAGGTAATGTGCTACTTACCAGAATCCCTAAAGCACACCTACCTCCAATGAAGGCAAGCCCTCAATGCTGCAGCACTGAGACCGGTCTCAGGAGTGAGATGCTTGGATCACATTACTCCAGTGCTCATCAGTCTCAGTTGGTCCAGATGGAAGCTGGAGGCATTTTAAGGTGGTCTGCCTTACACAAAAAGCCTTGGACTTTGGCACCCCGATACGCCTGGCTCTAACACTTGCCCTATGTGGATGCAGCCACTAAATTACTAGAGCCAGATCTTTACTACAAGAACCTTCCAGGTCCAAGAAGCAAAAAAAAAGAGCTTCCAATCACTCTTTGGAAGTGCACACAGAATATGTAAGTCCATGCTTTCGAGAAGAATTAAACATTTCTACGAATTTAGCGTTACCTGTGTTAATAACCCAATCTATTCTCTGTTGCTTCGTAAATAGAATCTATTCTTGTTCCCAGAGTTGGGCTCTATTTTATACTGTAATGGCGCTTCAGTGTAACAGAGCAGTTGCTGAATCTTCACCCGTTGGGTGAGAGTCATCCATGGTGCTCCACTGACTTTCTTCAATGGCAAGGTTGTTCCCTTCCTCGTTGTCAGCAGCATCACAGCGCCCCTGGTCCTGGGAGTGAACCTGGCATGGCCGATGGTTGCCCAAGAGCTGCCAGTCTTTCTATTGCGCTCCTTTCCTGGGTTGATCACTGACCTAATAAAATGTAAAAGAAAAGAGCTCATAAATAAATAAATAAATAAATACATAAATACCTAATGCCATTCATTAGATCGTGACAGAAGTGTCCCTTCGTTAAGGGATGAGCTGAAATGTGATGGCCACCTCGGTAAGAGCTGTGGCTTCCTTCACTTTTACACATCACTCTGGGTTACAGATTTGAGACTTTCCAAACCTAATCGTGCATCTTTGATACCTGTCCATGTATAGAGGAAGAGGGTTGTAGAAAATGGATGCTGCCGAAAGATGAAAACACACCTTTTCTGATCCTCGGCTACTACCAGGATGATCCATTCTGAACTGACCCCTAACCACATCTTCCGAATAAGATCGTAGTGCCTAGAGGGCACATGCTCTCGCTAGCGTCTAGAAACAATTACATTTTACAGTGCCTTCAGTGCAAATCAAATACACATGTGAACTTATGTCCCACTGACAATTAATACAGGCATTGCACAAGCCCGTAGGTATATTTTTCATGTGATAAAGCACGCATGCGCAGGCAAGGACAGATGCTTTGGCAATGAGCATGGCTCACAGCTGAGTCTTGTCAAAAATATTCAAAAGCCTACTGCATTAAAGAAGAATTACAAAGGAATTGATTTCTATATACAATCTATAGCTGAGATAAAGAATTGCATGTATGATGTTTGAAGGTAAGTTTCAAATATAAAATAGACCCTTGTGAATTGCAATGCAAGCACCCCATAGGAGGAGAAATGATACAAAAAAAACAGCAGATAGGATGAGGTTGAAAGTAATACTTCTAAATGCTCACACTATTCACATTCTAAAGAGTTGATAACAGTAAGTCACACAGACAGCTGCACGGTCAAGCCAGGCCTATAATACGATATGGCTGCAATCTCACATTGCCAAAGTCGGTAGACAAATTTGTAAAAGTTCACTGAGACTCATTACATCTGGCCTTCACGGACTGTTTGTTAGCCTCTCCTCGAGTCAATTGGTCCAAGCTGTGAGGGATGCTAGAAACACGGGGCTGAACTCTGATTGACTTATTCTCTCGCATTCACCAAACTTTGTTTGTAGAAAAGGGTTATGTTTCGACCAAGGGATGAACGGACTTCACTCCCTTTAAGGTGTGAGACAGGACTGCAACCTGGCTCCATCCCTCTTTACCAGTGCTTAATTTGTAAATAAAAACGTGCTGGTGCCCAAAGCCCTCCATTTAAACACACGGCTGCTGCATTTAAACGTGGGAACACGTAATACTGAAGCCATCTCGGGCCTCTTCAATCCATTTACAACCACTCCCTGTCCCTTCAGTTCACTCTTGCAGCTTTCTGCTTTCTGCCTTTGTGAAGCTTATTTGTTTTTCCCTTCATCCGTCTTTTCCATATGTGTCTTTTGCTCGCGGCAGCAAAGGCTTGAGGCAGAAGAATAAGCGCCGGCCCTCAAAAATAAGTGCCTGGCGCCCAGCACCGGAAACAACAAGCACAAATTAAGCACTGCTCTTTACCCTTCATGTGAAGAACATAGAGGCAGTTTTAAGGGAAGGAGCACAGGACACCCTCCTCTCGAATTAGTAAAAAACAGATCGTATTATTGCTGCACGCACCGCCCTTTTATTCCTGGCAGCAAACGGAATGCAACACTTATTTAGGAGCTATGTCTCCACAATGCATATTTTGGATCTTAGTAAAAATGTAGTTATTCCACGGGGTAGTACTGTTAGCCCAATAACTATGAGAACTGAAACGAAGTGCATTAATCAAACACCGTTAAAATGTAAAATGTAAAATATACCTCCTACTTGGGTATCTTCTTTGATACATATTTGAATTTGGACTTCATGTTAAATTGCACATTCTTTAAGGCACTACTTTCTTTTGCATCAAAGTTTGGGTATAAACCATGGACACTGATGACTGTTTACATTACTAAAGGTTTTTTGGGGGTACGTGGATGTGATTACTTTGCAAAGTTAAGAACATTGGGGTATATTTATTGAATATTCACTCAACGCAACGCAGCAAGCCACCTTGCTGTGCTGCTGAGAAGGAAGGGGGCCTGCTCTGTATTTAACAGTAGATGGTGCATTCCTAGACTCTGCCTGTGCTGGAGCACAAACTGCTGCCTAGCATCAATGCAGGCACCCTTGCAGAATTCAGCCCACTTTGAGGAAACAACGAGCAGAAGTAAAGATATTCCTCCTCTTTGCCCCTCTGTTGGGGAGGCGTACAATTCTGACGCATTCCCAGGTCTGCTGGTGCTGGTAAATCTGGCAATGTGTCAGAATGCACAAGTGGATGCGTGGGCACACCCACACTCCACCCATGGTACGTCTGCTCGCTGCAGAGTAATCCAAACCCTTGCCATGCATTGCTTTAGATTTATCAAGCCATGCAGGGCCATGCAAGGTGGCATTGCATGGCTCAGTACATCTCATTTTAGGTTTTGTGTAACCCTGCATCCCATTGTGTGGTGTAAAGGCGACGCAAAACCTTTAATAAATTTGGCCCATTGTCTTTTGCGAAGTATGATGGCCCAGTCTACTGCCTCTCATTTGACCTTACACCAATGGAAAATAATGTTACTTTGGATAACTGTAGGAATTAACCTAGTCACCATGTTTCCTTGCATTACTAGATCAAACAGGCTTTGACCTTAGCCAATCCATGGCACAGAGTCTGTGTACCTTCTTTGCATCCTTGGATCTGGTTTGGCTGGAAATCCAGGAAGCAGCGGTGACATTTTCAGAATCTTTGGAGTGGGACTACATGTATGTGGTGCTAAGAAGAATGGGGACAGGGGATGGCGTGTTGAGGGGCATCTCTCTATTTGATAAGAACCACATTGTCAGGGTCATGGTAAATGGCACTGCAGCTGATCCCTTCCCTATAACAAGTGGCACCTGACAGGGATGTCTGCTTTCTCCACTGCTATGGGCATTGCCCGCTGAACCGCTGGCCTGCATCATTCGCGAATCCCACTCACACGGGGGGTACCTTTTGCTGGATAATGCATCACACTTTCCTTTCTGCTGCTGATTATATATTTCTACTTCTGTGACCCTACGAAAAGTCTGTCCCCTACGTTGTAGGAAGTTCTGGCCCTTGGTTCCATGTCAGGCTTTAGCATGAACATGAACATGAATCCATCATCTTCTCACTAACAAACGGCACCAAGTGATTTAGGTTGTAGTTTCCCCACCTGTGGAAGGAGAAACCTGTTCAGTATCTGGGTATCAGGGTGCAGTGTAGGGCACAGGTGGTGTTCAGCTACAGCACTGCACAGCATAGCAGGCCTAGTCCAAAATGGATCATAGTAACCCTGTTTTTGACCAGGCGCATTGAACTTATGAAAATGGTAGACCTTCCTAGATTCCCTTACCTCATCACGAGCATCCTTATAATCCAGCCACGTGCTTTTTTTAACAAACTTGCTTGGGCGGGCAGCAACCTTGTGTGATTGGGGTCTGCTGGCCCTACCCTACACTGCTGGAGGCTTCTCCACTCTTTACTTGGAGGTATATTATTATGCTGTACAGGCACAGTTTGCACATTATTGGTTTCTTGGGGCCCTGGGCTTGCTGCACCTCATAGCAGAGCGGGAGGCCGGATCCTGTACCCAGTGAGAATGGCTCTGCATCTCCCAAGCCAGAAAGCCTCACTCACAGTGGAGTCGTTGGCTGCCTGGTTGGTGCATGGCACAAACTAGCGGGAAGATGTGGAGTTCTGCTCCTGTACTCCCCTCTTGTGCCTGTTTCAGGCAACCCCTCTGTTCCTCCTACCTTGGAGGCGGCAAGGCTGGACTCGGGAACTAAAAGCAACCCTGGCAAAAATGCTTAAACAAGGCCCTCTCCCCCAGCATCCTCATGAAATCTTTTTCTTTCCATCATCCACTTCCCCTATCTCTCCTCTCCTCGTCTTTTCTATTTTTCTCTTCTTCCTCTCTTTTTTAAACCATTCCTTTAAACTTTTTAACAATTATTCTCATACATGGACAGACTCTTATTGGAAATGACAGTGTAATTACTTTGATTCTTGCCACAGTAGTTTAAGCAGGTTAGTTGTGTGTTCTAAGATCTCATCTTACGTTGCAATAGCCCATCAACTCAGATCATATAATCATTAGCATTTCCTTATCATTAATTCATGCTCCAATATCAGCAGTTAATGGATAAAACATTTCCCACCTCCACTTGGCAGCCCAAGAGGTTACATCACTGAGACACTTGATTACTATGTCAGTGTCCTAGTTGCATCTCATTCTTATAGTACGCGGGTTCATCCCCCTCCCCCAGTGTCAGCTACAGCGACCGGTCTGTTCGGTAAGCATCAGATACCAGGATGAGGGGGCTACCTCCATTACATGGCCATTGTCTACGCTCACGCCCACTTAGTATATCTCTGTGTCGCTTTCCCCCTCGCCAGGACCGGCTGATATCATCAGTATCAGATATTCAGTGTCATCTAGTAAGTTGGGAGTGTCTAATGGAGGCTATTATGTTGTTTCATGGCCACTCAAATCACCTCCTCCCAATTACCCGATATGGATCTCTTACGCGTTATTCCTGGCGAAGAACACTACTACAAATTTCAGCCCAAAACCTGCTTTGTTACCCCAGGTAGTCAGTGCGACAGGCATGGGGTCTCCTATCTCATGGTTATAGCCTGCTTTGCTAGTAATAGGAGTAAGTGAATTTTGTACCCACTAGGGCGTTTTTGGGGTTAGGGTACATCTGGTTGCTTTCTAGCTACCTTCCTCTTCTCGCCCTCTCTTTCTCTCTCTCCTGACCCCCCTCCCCCCTGCAGCCTGCTACAATTAACCTAGGGAGACTGGGGCAAGTGTCAGAGGTACCAAGAGCGGCCCTGAGCTTCAAAGCTGGCCTACACGGGCTCCAGCCCACCAGGGAAAGGCCTGATGGAATAAAAGGCCGTCCAGCCCTGGAGTTGGGAATACAACAACAGCCGTTCAGGCTGGGAATAAAGTGTTTAGGGCATCTATTTTAGCAAGCATCCCAAAAAAACCAATGGCTCAGGTTTGTGGTGATGTATCAGCGCGGAGGGCTTTGGGTATCCTGCTCTGCTACAGATTGTGTAGTCCCTTCTGCTGACTGCTACTTCCCTTCCTGGGAGAGCCAACATCCATGGAGGCGGCGATGCAAATAATGCGCATGCCAGACCCGAGACACCCAGTCAGGGCCAGCTTTCGCGCTGGTGGTGCCCGATGGGACAATCTTTGTTGGTGCCCCCAATGACCTCCTTCTCTACTAATTCCATCATTACCTCCCTCCTTCTTTTATAGCGCTCTTCATACCAGTTTCAGGTGTCAGAGCACTTTATGTCATACACACACGCAAGGTGTAGGAGTTACATGTCATCCACACTAGTAGGCAGAGTATTTGGTCTTGAGAAGCACAACCTAAGAATTTAATACGTACCACTTAGGTTGCTTCTAGCCAAGTGAACCCTTTTTAGCAACATTAGGATAATGAAAGATGGGGAAAAGAATTAACATTCTAACCTATACCGCAGGGGTGGCTCGCACCTACTGAGAATGGTGGGGTGGGCAAATGGGTGGGGGTTTGTGCATGCTACATGAAAGGAGAGGGGACATGAAATAAATATAATAAAAAATAACTCACCTTACTTTCAAGTTGCTGACGGACACGTCCTCTTCACTCCGGTTTCCTTCTTCACTCTGGTTTCCTTTTTTGCTCCTGGCTCCATCACAGGCCTCATCCAGCTGCCTTAACCAATTCTGGCACTGCTCTCATGCTGTTAACCAGCATGAGAGAAGCTCCAGGATGGGAGGGAGAGGCCTCTCTTGGTGCTCTCAAGGGAGCTGGAGTCCTCTGAGACAGCTGGGTTGAGAGGTTTAAAGTGTGCATGTCTGGCTGGCAGTCGCAAGACGGCTGGCCAAAGAGACATCACATTTTGAACCAGTGCACAGGCGGTCCACCACTCCTCCCTGCTACTGGTACTCAGCTAGCTCTGCTCCATCCTGACACTCGGTTTGGTATGGGTGATGAATAATAAAATGGTAATAAATTAACCTTATTATGATTTTATTTTTCATCGCCAGGCAGCGTCTGGGGGCATTTTCCCCAGTGGGGTGATGTCCTCTGCTCTAATGGAGGAGCTGCCCATGCTATACCATGCGGTTTGCCTGCAACTCTTTGATGGCAGTTCACAGATCATTGTGATATATCTGGATTGTAATTTGTGCACTACAAATAACAAAAGGATCTCTGTGACAAAACTAGAAACCCACTGACCTATCCATAATAAATTAAATTCTCTGATGCATGGTGCATGTTATTTGCAGCAGGCATGTTAACCCTCTGGGCTTTTTCATTAGCTTATTTTGTGATGTTGTATGCACCTTAAGTGGCCACGGTATGCCCAGATGTGAGTCCCTTGTTTGCTGTGCCACTGGATTCAAGCTAGCCTGGCTGATGAGGGGTGCTACCCACAAAACCGGTCCTAGGATCCTTGTTTCCAGTTCAGGGAGGACCTGGCTTGGCAGTGTGGGCTGGACTGTTCCCATGGGGAGCAGGGTAAAGACTGGTTTGCATATGGCTGAGTCCAAACTGGGGTGACGTGGCGAACAAAAAAACAATGGATTAAACCCAGATTTGTGACTGGGGATGAGTTTTTGAAAAGTTTCAACACTCTGTCCATCATTTTATTTTGTGATGTTATTACTTTATTATCTGCCAAAAATGCCACTAGAAAAAATATATCTCTTCAGCAGGAATGTTGATCACCAGACATATCTTGCCATTTTTATTGTTGCCTGAAAACTGCTGACACATGTAACTCTGCAGCACCTACTGTTTCAAACCATGTTATTTCTAAACGTAGCCCCCAACCCAACCTCAGTGCCAGGTGCAGCTGAACTGGTTGCACCACACTAAAGCCGGCCCTGCAACCAGTACCCTGTATGAATACCACAGCGATATCTCTCTGAGGCATCAAGTGGATGTGGGAAAGGGAGTTGGGCCTTCACTACAAACAGATTTATTGCATTCCCATGAGCAGTAAAAACAGAGTCATTCAATTGAAGCATTTCTATTACTAACCAGCTAGGTTAGAGTCAATAGGATTGGTGGCGGATGCTTTGTTCACAAGGTGGTAGTACATGGAGGCCAACTTCATGGACCTGGTGTGGTGGCTCTGAAGGAGAGCAGCCCTCCAGAGGGAACTCTGATGAGCTGCACTTGAACCCGCAACATATGTTGCTCCCTCTCGGATGTGTTGTCGGTCATTGAAAGAAGTCACAGTCTTCTGTAGGTGTTATAAGCTGGTGCTACTCTTGGCTAGGAGGTAGGTGGTCATGACTTGAGGTAGAATCCCACCCCAGCAACTGCGGCTTGAATTAAAGCTCTGGTTTATCCGCTTTGATTTAGTAGACACATATGATTCTCTAAACCTCTCCCGACTCCATCTTAATTCAACATGGGCTCTCCTGACTCACTACCTGCAGTTTTGGGAAGGGAACACAGAGCTCAGATTCACTTTAAGAGGGAGGTATCTTTTCTTCACATCTCTGGGCAGGGTATGGGTGGAATGGCCACTATAAAAAATTGTGTCTGTTCTGTCTCAGAGGCAGTGCTGCTAATGAAGTGCACTCTTGGTACTGTTACGGTATACGATTGTGTGATGCAATTAGTTCTCAACCTTTTCACTTCTGTGGACCTCAACTAAATCATTACTGGAACCTGGGGACCCCACAGAGCTATTACTGGAAGGCGGGTGCTGCAGCATAAGCAGTTTCTATGATTTAAACCTCAAGACAGTACACAAAAATATAGAAACAAGTATAAATCAAACATACATGAATGATTAAATATTTTATTTAAATCACCAAATTAATGTTATCTATAATTTATAGAAATGCTAATATTTAATTTTATGAAAAGTTTCAGACCCCTTGACTAGGGGCACATGGTCCCCCAGGGGTGCATGAACCACAAGTGAAGAACCACTGGTGTGATGTATGACACCATAATTAGGGTGAGATTCTCTGAAAAAGAGGCTCCGGTGTCTGAACCCTCCCCCAGCACCGCCCTCACTGTTGTTTGTAGTATTAGTCAGAGCGTTGGAATTGAAAAGTTCTCTGCATGATAAGAGACATGTACCCCTGCCCTGAGTGCCCAACTGTACTGTTTTATGGATCCCTAATGCTGATTTGTTGTCATAGGCAAACACGGATCATGCATGAGCCCATGACATAGGCCTGTTTCACGGATTGCAATCTTGTTTGACTGGGAGGGACGCACATAGTGCTACCCTTATCGTGGTGCAAGGCTACCACGTTCACCCGGAGTTCAGCAGCACAAGTGTGGAGGGGGCAGCATTCCTTGTAGTGATCAGTAGTAGTGAAGAGAACCTTTCTGCCCTGTGTCACTGGAGCGAGGCCTACGGTCTTACTTATCTTCTTAAAAGGTCCGCGCTGTGTGCTCAACTCACCCTTGGTCTACATCAGGTTAGATATGGAGTGCAGCGCAGGAGCAGTGACTCTGCGTTAGATGTATGTGTGCCTGGGAAGGGTACAGTACAAGGATGGAACAGTACTGTGCAGTACTGGGTGTATGTATGCCAAGAGGAATACATTACATCAGTGGTTCCCAACCTTTTGACTTCTGTGGACCCCCATTTTTTCAATACTGGAGCCCGGGGACCCCCACTGAATCATTATTGGAACCCAGGGACCCCCACTGAGTCATTACTTGTAGCTGGGACCTAATATTATTACATTTTTTAAGCAGTCGCGGACCCCCTGAGGAGGCTTCGCGGACCCCCTGAGGAGGCTTCGCGGACCCCCAGGAGTCCCCGGCCCACAGGTTGGGAACCACTGCATTACATGATAGATGTAATGCTGTTCAGGGCAGATGTGGATGAAACATGTGCTGACAATGTGTGTTCTTGTGTGGAGTACAATATGAATATGCAGTGTGCACATAGTGAGTGTGTGTACTGGCAGTGTGCGTAAAGTGCACCCCTGGGTTAAATGTAGAAAAGTGTCAGTATTAAACAGTGCACGCAGACAGAGTGTGTGTGCTGAATGCATGTGTGCATGTGAGGTACAATGGTTAGAGGTTTTAGTGCTGAACAGGCAGTGTGCTATGAATGTATACTGGGTCAGTGTGCCTGCAGTGGTGCATTGTATGGAGGGCACTGAGGTCTGGAGGGCACTGAGAGGAATCCTCCATGACAGATTTGTGCATTGCTGAATTCCTGTGAGCTGAGTGGGGACACACTGGAGGGAAAGGGAAGAGATTCCCTTTACATTTCAAAAGGCTGCTCTTGAATTCAGTGGCAGGTCACATGAAAGGGGCCTGGACACATCTCAGGAGGAGGGATGGAGCAGATAAGAGGATCATAAAGAGTAGGGCTGGGAGCTGGGATTAACCCTCTGATGCACATATCACAGTGGCTGACATCCGTGTATGAACTCTGTCACTCCCATGGATTGTGTTGTGAACACTTTCAGGAAGGAAAATGAGAAGTGCCCACTTCAGAAGTAGCAGAACCCCAACATAAAACCTCAAGGGTCCAGACTTTAGATCACATTTGGTGTATAGAAAAGGACTATTAGAATGGGAGATTGGGTCCCCAAAACTTTGTCATCTTCTACACAGCCAGGTGGGCTGTGTGAGATGGGGAATCTCTGTAAGACTTCCTCCTGTGTCAGGACTGGGGGGCAAGGCCTGCTAGTTTTCCTGCTGTGTGAGGAGACATCACCCAGGGGAACCAGGGCTACCTGCCTTGGGGCCTGCAGCAGCAGCACCTGCCTGCTTGCCAAAACCAGTGTGTCCTGTGAGGAAGACAAGAGCGTTGGAGGGAGCAAGCTCTTGTGGGTAGTCCTAATGTAAAGACTCCCTGTGCAAGGTGGGAAGATTCTGCTGAGCGCTGATTGGGCCATCACCTGTGTGCAAGATTGTTTTTGGTGCCCCCAACATGCCAGGCGAGGGCCGCCATAGACTGTACCCTGTGTTGAATGCCATGCAGGTCTTGCTACGCCTGTACTTCGTGGCTGCTGTGACCCGTATGCAAGATGGGGCTACCAGTAAAGTTACTGCTTCAAGGAGGGCCAAAACTTGTGAATGTCTGGGCTGGGGGTGTATGTGCTGGGAGAGCTTACACCCGAATAATCTGTACTGTGACAAGCCTGAATGCCAGCAGGGGCTGCGTATACCAGCATTGCTAACTATTGGGCCTCTGCCTAAGGTAAAGACTAACGCTATGACCTTGGGGTTTTACCAACACTTTGAGGGAACTGCCCCCGACTCACCACTAAGTCGTGCCAGACACAGTGTGGACTGTGCTGCACCCTCACTGGCTCCAGTGAGGAGCTAGTGAGAGAATCCCTTCAGTCCTTAACCCCCGCACCCCAGTTCAGCAAAGTCAACTTACTGTGTCTTCACAAGCATGGAGCTGCCCCGACGTCTCGGAGACCTCCAGCAGTGCTGCTCAGGAGAGAGAGTATGTGTCGCCAGGTGCTGCTGCGTGGGCGGTGAGCAGCCCAACCTCCCCAAACTGAGCAGGACTGGTGAGTTTGTGTTTGAAGATGCCCGGTACACCGGTAAACACTTCTGTGATGCAAGAGCGGGTAAGATGTGAACTGGGGCAGTGCTGCAGCACCATAGACACTTTTGACTAAGGGCATGATTTAGATCTTGGCGGACGAGTTACTCTGTCACAACGGTGATGGATATCCCATCTGCCGAAATATAAATCCCATAGTATATAATGCAATTTATTTTTCGGCAGACAGGATATCCATCACCATTATGATGGAAGTAACCCGTCTGCCAAGATCCAAATCAGGCCCTAAATTCTTAAAGGGTCAAAAGGGAGAACTCTTGAGTGTGGCCTAATAGTTTGCATTCCCTGACACGGCCACTAGTAAATGAGGAATAACCCTGAACATGTAATGCCAAGGATGGTGGGGCAGGGATTCGTCTGACCACCAAAAGAGCCTCTACCTCAAGGGGGATTGTGTTGTTGCATTTGAAACTCGCATGTCTTTGCCTGTGTAGAGTTAGGAATAAAATAATACTTTTTCTTATAAAAGCCAATATTTAGCTGGACATTGATTTATTGTTCGTACTGTTTGCACTTTGAGTAATGTTTACTGACTTGTAGCTACATCTCTTCTATCCCCACCCCTGAGGGAGCCTTGATTGCTGTACCTCAGCTACCACCAGGGGTACTTGGTCCATTTGAGCAGGATCCATATTACGTCGGTCCCGGGGACATTAGGAGTAAAAGGCCTCAACCACTAAGTTTGGGCCTAGTAGCTTCTGTGTGCCCCATGGTCTCTGAAAGGGGTTCTGACACACAGGTACTAGGTACAGCGGGATTAACCTTTACTCCGGACAAATAATTAATCAAGAAACAGAGTGGACTTATTCTACATTTTGTTTCAAAATTGAAGCTATTGCCTGCATTTGTGCATAGAGGCATACATTTAATTTGACTGCTATAGTCCTATATTGTTCTTATCTAAAGATAGAATATCCCATTCTTATTCTGTAGGTAATGGGGCGCTGTTTTGATCAAATGTGGTGCTCTGATATTAGAACAATTTCAATATGTAATATTTCTAACTATTTATCCCGGTGATAAGAAGGATTGTTTGTGATTATTTGTTACTAGTGCATGGAGGCAGCACATATTTGCTTGGGGGCCCATAAATGCAGTAAGGGCATTTTGAAAGCAAGGTGGGAACAGGTGGAAAGCAGCCCTTGCCACAGCCACAACCCTTCATTTACCACTTCTATGGGACAGTGGGCACAACAGCCTGAAAACAGGCATAGTGCCACATAATTGCCATTCCCTCATGGGCTTGACAATGGTCTGTTGATGAAGGGGCAGCAGCATCAGAATATCACATGCTGGTCAGAACCCATATACCGCATAGTGCCGTACACACTTCAGGGAGCCGCATAAGCTACCCTTATGCATCTGAGCCTCATGGTTGGCAGCCATCACTGTCACCAGGGGAGGCTCCTCCGTTAGGGCGGAGGAGCGTTGCCACCCGCCAGGAGCGGCAGCTTCAAAACCTTTACAAGAAAACGATAATAAACTGTGTTTATGCACAGCACTCCCCCTCATTGCGCATGTATGTTTGGCCGGGCGTCTCACATGCTCAGTGTGCTCTCTCCAACCCGACATTGTGTTGCGGGGCTGGAGAGAGCAGGCACAGGCTCCCAGTCTGCCTGGGAGAGCCCTGGCTGGCGCTCCCAGTCAATCCTGACGCTGCTTTGAGCAGCGTCAGGATTGGCCGCAGGGCAGGCTGGGAGCCTGTGCCTGTCTGCAAGCAGTGGAGACGGAGGAGCGGAACAGCGCAGTGGCGTGCAGGTAAGTGTTTTATTTTTTATATTATGTTAATATTTATTCCCTCCAACCCCCTCACCCTCCCTGCGCTCCGCCCCCCCTCCGCGAGCCGCGACTGACTGTCACATTTAAAATATCCAATTTGTACTGGCCATCGAGTATTTGAAAGCGTTAGCTATACTTTCCCCTCAATAGGGATGTGTGAGCTTTATAACTCTATCATAGAACCCACTTTTGGCCTCCCTGTGGCTTATGCCTTTGCAGGCGAAATTTCAGATGAATGGCATAATTTCTGGTGTTTTGCATTTCTCAATAAAATATAGCAAAAAACGCCAAATTTGTGTTTTGCATCATTTTGCATAATTTCACCTAATTTTTCCAAATTCTCTCGTAATTTCACCGAATGAAATTACATGTATTGTGCACACGTTGACATTTTATGATTTGCTGTGTTTCCACAGTGTCAAACGTTTTCCTCTCAAGATGGCAATATTTCCTTTCACTTGTTGATGTTGAAAATGCCTGTTGTCAAGATCGAAATCTAAAGCCATTTTCCTTTCGACTTTAAAACTGGATGTATATTGGAGATGTTTTTT
Organism: Pleurodeles waltl; assembly: GCF_031143425.1. Lineage (NCBI taxonomy): Eukaryota > Metazoa > Chordata > Amphibia > Caudata > Salamandridae > Pleurodeles > Pleurodeles waltl. The sequence goes on along the minus strand of NC_090441.1, from coordinate 149,972,736 downwards.
CCTCAATTTAAGAAGGGTATGAAATTCACCACTTTTACACGAACACGCACATTCTGAAATTTCTGAGAACTATGGGTGTTAATCCTGGTATTACAAGAATTACAGGAAGGTCACAAGAAAAAAAAAAAACTTTCCACACGCCTGCTCCTGAGCTGAGGTGCAAAACTTGAGCAGATCAAAGCAAAATGTGACTTTTTTTCTGAAGAGGAGGATGGATTTTTTTCTGCAGTTGGGAGAAAATCTTCAAATGCTACTGATCCAATATGGGCTACAGCAATGTTTTTGAGAGAAGCTCATATTCTGTCGGAGATTCCTTTGATAGATTACCCCGTGTCCTGGGGCCAGTTCTTGTCTTATAATTAGCGTGAGGAGCAAGGCTTAGCTACAGTGGTTTTATACTTCAAATGCGAAAAATAAAGCAGCACGCAAGGGAGCTCAGAACCAGGAGGGGTTCCATGCTGGGGGAGTGTCTGCAATCATGTTTTTAAGTCTCCATAGTAACCAGTAATTCCAAGCTTTGGGAACACCCAAGAGGGAGATTTGGGGTCAGAAAGTATGTTAAATGTGCGGTAAATGGATTAACAAAACTTTGGTCCTTCTCTCCAATTTAAAGTAAAGTGTTTTCCGAAATGTGCGCTGCTGCCACGTTACATTATGTGGAAATCATGTTATTTACCACCGTAACTTGACGTAGGACTCTCATCATGCAGACGAGACTGCTGGTTTCAGGTGGCAGCACCACCGTGGATGGGGGACTGAGTCTTATCCCACGCCATCTGATAGCTGTTGGCCTAACCCTCTTGGCTGGCTAGCAGCACCTTACCAAAACCCAGGAGTAATGGTGATTTGTGGCAGCCTGACGCATGACACTCTGTGACTTCTCAGGGAAGTCGTGGTGGAACAGATCTTACCCCTTTCCCTCAGTTACCCAAGCCTCATACATGCAATGACAAACAGAAGCACAATTTGGTTCAATACCTTTTATTATAACAACTGTGTTCTATTTAGAAAGGCATGAATTGCAATTATTAGGACAATAAAACACAACACTATTATTGCCGTGACCAGAAAAGTGAAACAGATAAAAGTCCTAACAGTCTGTCACAATAGCGAATCTAGAATCCCTACTGGCGCTAATAAAAATCTACATGAGAGCAATACCAGTGTTAACCCTAATCTGCCCGTCTAGTCTATGCAAGGAAATCCAACCCCCATACCTGTGCAATAGGTAAAAAGGAGGTCTGTCGGTTTGCTGGCAGTCCTCCCAAGTGGATAGAGAGAAGACACCGGGTTCAGCAGAGCTGCGATGACAGGGTGCAGCATAAGATGGCTGGCTGACTGGAATGTCCCCCCTACCTTAGTTTGGGCAGCATGTTGTTTTATAATAAAACATGTTGTTGCCCAGGCATGATAATACGTCTTTTCTGTATAAGGTAGACATTGTACTCTTTGGACCGGCAATACCTGGTAAATAATCCCCTATAGCCTTGGGCCGAGCACAAGATAAAGGGGGTTATTCCAACTTTGGAGGAGGTGTTAATCCGTCCCAAAAGTGACGGAAAAGTGACGGATTTACCACCAGCCGTATTACGAGTCCATTATATCCTATGGAACTCGTAATACGGCTGGTGGTATACACCACATTGACATTTGCTCTACCCCATTTAAGGTGCCATTACTGTTACTGTTTTTCTTGGTGTGTGTCCACCAAGTGAGGCAGGCAGACCTGGGCTGTGAAAATAAACAGTTGCTCCCATGTTGAGGAAGGATTCTCCCCATATGCCATGGCCATCAAATTTTTTTTGCCTGCTTTGGAAATTTGTTTCAGTAAAACAAAGCAAAAAATAATGGAAAGCAACCAAAAAAAAAAGAACATGGCATATGCTGGAATTCATGTTTGAATTGAGTGCATGAGCCACACTGGTGGGTGCACTGAATGCACAAAGACCTTGCCAGACAGACAGAGTAAGTAGGGCAGATGGTCCACCTACAGAGGAGCAGAGCCCAGAGGCTCCGCTGATCCCGCGGGCTGGCTGGTCACTGCTCTTACTGTAAAAAAGGAATTGTTCTAAAGCACTGCATGGGTGCGAGCAAGATGCTCAGCCTAGGGGCATGCAAACTTGTGATGTCAGCTGACCCTCAACTTTGCATGTTTTAAAAACCTCATGAGCTTTTTGAAGTGCAATATTTGTGGAGTTTAAAAATGTTGAGGGAAACTGTAGTGGCCCTATTCTACAGCCAGAAATAATTTTCACAGTTACTTAGGGCCAAAAGGGGCAACCCGGGCACTACGGCCAGTTAGCAGCCGTCCCCTGTAGCCTGCTCAGAACCCCTCATCCCAACACAATCTACTTAACTATGGCCGACTGGGAAGTGTAATGATAATTTTCTGCCACAGAATGTCTTCCCTTATGTTGCAGGACATCCTGTGGTAGGGAAACCCCACAGCTGCTCAGCTAAACTTTGGTTTGGGAAACATTGCCCACCTTTGCGGATGACAAAGGTCCTCAGCTTTAAACTATATATGCCACCTTTTGCAATACCCAAGCTCTAGCTCATTTCTCAGAACCTTCCTTAGAAATTCTAACAGTCTTTTTCACTCCTTTTGTTGTACATATCTTGGTTTTCACTTGCCGTTTGCTGATCATAGTTCTATGATGTACATCACCACTCAACTGCATTACTGCTGTCTGGATCTGTGACTAGTTACTACGTGAATTTATTCCAAATCAAAATGTTCTTTTCTGGAACAATAAATAGGAAACAGAGTGAATATTTATTGGATTGGAGCACGCTGTGCATCAAGTGCTATATGAGGAACCTTGATCTGAGGGCAGGTACCTTGAAGTACTATGAGGTACTTCTGATCTACCACGATTCAAAGATGGCGCAAGTAGAGCCAGGACCAAAAATAATCAGTTGCCTCTAGCATAACCCTGGGAGTCCACACGCTGATCACACTTATGAGTTGTAGGTTTTTTATAAATCGATTCCTGTGGCTGCTTGCTAGCCGCAGGCATATGCGAGCCATATCAAGCAGGCCATTCAGCTTTTTCTCCAGCAGGCTATTCATCTTTGGCAATTGGCAGTGATAACCATGGCTGAAGCAAGTACAGTTTTGGAACCTATTGCCTTGAAATATTTGGTAATTCTGCAACACTCTTGAGACCTTATTACCAACAGTAGCACAATTACGTCCACTTATGTAGTTAAGAGTAATTTGGGGTACAAAATCCTACAGCAAGAGCACATTTAGAGTGTCAGTGGATCCTCGCTATTCGTGTTCTTTTGCATGCAATGGTTTTCACGGTGCAAAATGCATCCTCGTGTCCATTTTGGATGCAAGGGACTATTTTGTGCTACAAAATAGCACTAAATGCCAGGAGCATGTTGTGGGGAAATCCTACTCCATGCACAAGCGCACTCGACTGCTCCTGCTTGCTATTAATGATCTCTTGCATTTAGCACTATTTCTTAGCACAAAATGCACCAAAAAGGACACAAGGGGGCATTTGTGTGCTAAGAAAATAGTATTAAATGCCAAATTACTCTTCTCTCATAATTCTGTGCAATTTTTAGGTAATTCTGTGTGATTACACTACATGGAATTACACGAGCTACTCCCACTCCCACTCCTACTGGACACTAACCTCCTTTCAGACGGTCACCCGGTGATGAGCTGATATCACACGGAGACAGCGGATGTGAGTTGGAAACCTCTGCAGAGAGAATTTTCAACTCACATTGTGTGTAAGGCTGAGCAGATCCAGTAGCGGCCAGTATTATTTAAAAATAGTGGGGCAGGTTGAGGCTCAGTGCTGAAAAGACTCACCAATGCTGCCTGAGTACCGGGTAACAGGCAAGAACAGGAAGGAGGTTCACGACTTCCTATCCTGCCAGCATCCAATCCTGGAGCTGCTCTTATGCTGTTTTCAGCATGAGCACTGCTCCAGGATTGGTTAGAGCAGACTAACCCAGCACTCATTTTGAGGTTGGGGGCCTGTGCCAGCAGTCCCCTGGCTGTTTCACAGCCCTGGGCTTGCTGGGTCTACAGTGCGCATGTCAGATTGGCCAGCTGTAGACCGCCAGCCTATCCGACATGCGCACTGGCAGCAGTCATCATGCTGCTATCGCAGCCCCCTCCCATCCCACATACTCACTGTAACAGCGTGGGCCGGCACTGCAGCACACACAATCATAAAATGGTACCAGCCTTTTAATTATTCTTTGTGTCTACCTGCGACGCTGTCTGCAGGCGGGGCGACGCTCCACCGCCCAACAAAGGAACCACAGCAGATCTGATGTCCATCAGGTTTTGCAACCTCCCCAGGTAATCAGCAACTGCCTTTGAAGCCTCAATTTATTATTTGTTAAAGGGGTTTGGCGTAGCTCACTACATGCACCACCATAAAGCCCCACCCCTTCTCATAGGCTACGCCCCCTTAGAAGCAAGTTTATGGCTAGGTAGGTGATGGTTTGAGGGCCCAGGGCCCCGTATCCCTCCTTTCACACAGTGAGATTTATTTACAGGTTGGAAGGTCTGCATCCTCATGGCAGTTGTAATGCATTTCATGCTTCTAATCAGCCTCTTATATGAAATAAAAAAATGGCTACCACGAATGTATGGCTTTCCCTAGATGGTGATGACTTTGCAAAGATTCTGAAAATTAGAGAGGGGATACGCTTGGCTGGTATCATTTCTTTGAGGAATGCCCCTAGCTCAGTCTCTCACTAAGAAGAAGTTCAACACCCTATTATTTAAAGAGTACAATTGATGAATGTGGTAAAGAACATTTAAGGACAAAGAGGTCACATGTAGAATTCATGATGGATCTGATTCTAGGCAGTTCGTACAAAAACTTACAAGATGTTTCTGATGAAGTAATTTAATTTCCTTGGCATTGGAAACTGCTACGATATACCTCAACAGCAGTATTGTATAGGCAAGTTATATTATATGCAGAGCAAAACAGTTGGTTATATACTGATAAGGAGTTTAAAGCTATATCTGACTGACGTACGTAGACAGTTATGAAACATGCATAATTTGCTAATTGATATCGTTTGATGAATTTGATGATTGATTACTTGTTTGTTACTTACAATATTCTTTTGTAATTTTTAAAATTATTTGTTGGCAATTCTTCCTTTAAACTGTTGCTAATTTGTTTCATTGTTTATTGTAACAAAGATTAATTATGTATAAAATTGAAACGCATTTGCAACAGCTTGAGTGCTTCCTGACTCCACCATGGCTTCAGATGCAAAAGGTTTAATTCGGGACAGTCATGAAAGTACAAATATAAAACATTGTGGCTTCATCGCCTAATACATTCTGTAGCACAGCCTGGTAAACTAAGCCATTGAATCTTCATCTCAGTGCATTCCAGCCTCAAGTTTAGACCGCAATGGCACATCTATCGGTAGAATAATACTTTAGAAAAATGCATCAATAAATAAATAAATAACAGCTCCATTAAACTGCACACACTTGTTTCTGCTGGGGGCCTGTGATGTTTTCTATACCTTAAGCCTCCTGTAGATCACGGATACTGATCCAGGGCCCTGCCAAATGCTACTCATCCCATTTCAAGGAATAGGAATGAGGCAGGTCAGCCCCTAATTTTGGGAGATGCGACAATCATTTGTACTCTCCAATCTGCCACTGATTTCCATTAAGGAATAACATATTATTCTATCTCAGCACAAATGATACAGGCAGGAGAAATTAAATGTACTTTATGTCAACGCTCTACTGCTAGAAGATGTTTAAGTGTGGAAACAATGCAAACATCCTGCCCAGATTCCTGAAAGGGATTTTTTAGGATTTCCAAAGTTGCAGCCCGATATATATATACACAGCACTGGTCATAAAATACTGGTCACAATTTGCAACGATTGTGGTATTTTGTGAACCTATCTATGTACTAATATGTAATTTTGCAAAATACCGACTCGTAGTGCGTCCAAAATTGACCTACCTCATGAATATTAAAGAGGTAGGTCGCAAACTGCGACAATTCACGGTCATCACAAGGATGGTACCTTGCTGGAATCAACAAACTACCATTTCAGTGAGTGCTTTTTAATAAATCAAACTTCATTTTTAAATGCAGCCCATTTTCCTTAAAGGAAACTGAAATGTGTTTAAAAAGAAGCGTGTCTTTTTTTGTTTGTTTAGGAGGAGGCAGTGCTCGAGTCGACCATTGCTTCCTCTTAAACAAGCATTTTTTGTACATTCACCGAGGAGTAGCCCTCTTTTACTAACGGGTTACCACCCCAACCTGGGGAGTCACGGAATCTAGGTTGCAAAACATTGATACATATAAACTTTTCCAAATCGCTACATCGTCTGATATCCTCCTTAAACGCGTCTGTACAAATTACCACACAGGGAGGATCTAGTTACAGGATTCCCGCTGGGGGCTTTAGAAATACTAGTTGGAGCACAGGTCCTTGAGGGAAACATCCAAGATGGCGCTGAACAAGGGAGATGCACAGAACCGACATGTTTGTGTTTCCCAGAAGCTTGGTTAAAGAGTTTTCCTGCAGTAATTTTATTGTTTCCATGAAGATAGCAAAAACCAGGATAGCACACAGTAAGAAACAAAGCCATGCTGCAGTTGGCTGCAGGTGGCTGGGTGTTCTCTTAAGTAGCCATTACCATATTACTCCTTAATCTTAAATGTACCCTTTCATGCGGAGGGACAAGGCAGCTCGCTCTGTTGCATTGCGTGAAATATTGATAAATATGGGCCTCAATCTCCATGTCCCTAAAGGCAAAAAATGAATCTGTGTAACGTAGTCTAGTGCGCATGTAAAGCACTTAAGTTCATGAAAAATAAAACTGCAAAACAAAATGTTGACATGAAGCTGTACATGGAAGTTTCCAGGTATAGCCCTCTGGAGGCCCAGCACCAAAAATTGCTGGAGAGAGTCACGGAGTTGGATAGTTTGCACTCGCACCTTCCAAACGCTGCTTCCTTCGTTGGAGATGATTTTACTTCAGAGATGCATGCAAAAATGGTTACTGCAGAGGTAGATGAATACTGGTAGATAGTGTACCTTCCATCAAGGACTATGTACAATTACTCAGTGGAGAAATTACACCCTTCAAAAAAATCACGTCACTCAGTATTGCACCTAGAAACCTGCACCTGGCACTGAAGGCGTGGGGCGAGCTCCTACTGGGTGTCATTTCATTGATATTTTGTTGTGCAGTAGAGAATGGGAGAGCAGTGGTGATCTGGAGGACACAGCTGTTTTAGTGCAGAGACGTAAAAGAGTTTGTGTGACAGAAAATCTGGAGCACTGGAAGGAAAGTTTATTGGGTTCCACCATACCATGTTCTGGAGGTCTTTAACATGTTGATGTCCATGTCAGTTGGAGATCAACTACTGGGTATTCAGAATGCTACCTTTCGGTGATGCAGTTGGTCCATTGTGAAGGTGCTTAAAAGCCCATTGCCAATAGTTTGCCCACTTTTACTGCTGAGAGCCGGGTCTAGAAATGTTTAACAGAAGCTTGGCTGCAAAGTTTCATCAGGCTCCTAAAATGGACATTGTTGACACTCGGTCTTATTTTAAGAAGAATACTTTCAGAAAACTGGCTCTATGGACAAAACCAGAAATGCCACCTTCCCAAAGAACCTCGATGTTTTAGACCCTCATGTAAAATAATTTGACTCTAAGGTCCCTCAAGCCTCATTACAGATGCAAGCCTGACATGACGTACAGATACTATGGGTGAACACCAGTGGTTACCATTCTGCGGTGGGCATTTCAGAATGGCAGATCAAAGACTTCTGCGGCAATTGACTTAGCCTTGATTATTGTGGTAAATTCCAATAAGAGGGTGGATATTTCCAGTTGGCTTCCGTGTATAAAATTGATGATTGGATGACGCACTACTAAGTGGTTGGTTACTGGTGGTTTAAGAGGGCATTGTTGCAGAGCATGGTGGGTACTCTGCTACTTAAGTGCTGTACTTTTTCATCAGAATGATTTGCTTGCATCTATATCATCAAAGTCATTAGGATGGTGGGAGCCAGAAAGAATGGGAACACCAGCAGGGTCATTTGGTCACAGCTAAGTGAAGGAGGGAAGGATGCTTGATCCCTTAGCACAAGATAGATCAGACAGTGTAGGGTGAGTGGGTAGTTTTGCAGGGCACCACTGAATTTGTTTTCGTGTACACTCAGGATTACAGTGTGACAGAGGGGTGGCACCGGTCCCTTGACGAGTATGTGACTACAGGGAGGTGCTCCCACCGAAATCCAGTTTTGGAGGTAAATAATGAGAACTCAGTAATCCTGAGTGTGTGTACTAAAAGGGGACAATTGAACCCAAACTCATTGGTTGATTAAAAATTGGTGTACAACAGGTAGGGTATTTAATGTTGAGGGGATCGATGGTCCTCATGAAGGCCGAGTGACCCGTATGGGCGATTGAAACGGCCGAAACATGTTGACCCTAGAACAGATATTTGGGGTGAAGGGGTGATTATATCCCTGTATCACCACCATTTTTCTAATCCTTTTAACCCTATCCAATGAATCTCAGAATAAAGATTAACTATGGATTCACTTGATATAGTTTTAACGATCGTGTGTGGTGTTCTGTATGTCTGATCCCCGTTTTGTCGTTTCATATTTTTTGTTCCCCCTCCCTTTTGCTCCATTCCTTATCTTGGCTAGCGAGGGAATGTGTCAGCATAGCCCTATGATGAAGCATGCCACGATTACTGGGCGAGGGCAGTTTTTATAACAAATTTGCTGTGTCTCTAGCCGGTGGGGCCCACCTATTTGGGTCTCCACTTTGAATTCTTGTCCTTTGTGTGTTGCTGCTTTACAGGTCTCAATCACCAGATATCTTTCGCTGTCCGTAGGCAAACTCCTGTTGTGGACCGTACCATAAACTTACAGTGGGCCTAAAGCCCGCCCATTACTCACCATTGATTGGCTTTATTGCCACATTAATGTGCTTGCTTCTTATTCAATGGCTCTCCTTCTTCTTCTTGACTTTAATCTCCCTCCACTCCCCGGCTCCAGACAATAGCCTTTTTACCATCTATTTAATTGGCTGACTTGTATCCTCCCACAGCTCACATTTAGGAACTACTTGTTTTCTTTTCCATTCTCTGAGGGTGGATGTGTTCTCTTTCTGTCTACCTCATGCGATGCTTCTCCCCCTCAACTACACACCACCAAAGCTCTCTGTTGCTCTCCATTCCTTCCAGCTTGTCTGTAAAAGGACAGCAACAAGGACATGTCTGAAGGGCAGACTTTTAAGGTTGTTTTGCTTTATCGCCTGCATTCCACACGTTTCACAAAAGCTCAGGCCTTGGCACAGAAAGGCTTTTATGGCACTGGCTAAAGGGGCGACTTCTGCCCTCAGCTGGCATTCGAGGCAGAAGTTGTGAATTACATAACAGTAAAGGAGATGCCTCTTCTCCTGGAGGTCCATAAATGTGCCCCCTGGGCTACTGCAGAGGACGAGAACGGCTGAAGGATGCTCAGTTCTGAGTCCGGTGGAAACCATATCAGGCCTTGGTAATCCTCTTCCTTTAAAGTTTTTTATTCTTTTGAAATTATGTTCAGTGATTCTTGAGTGAAAAGTATTTGAAAATATAACATGCCATTTTTGAATGTTGAAAATATGAAATTCAGTGTGTGTTTGCTGTTCCTCCAGCATTTTGAAATATTTTTCTTTCAGTTTCTGTAAATGATTTTAATAGCCAGGTGGTCTCTTTATAAAGGTGAGGTGTATTGATTTTGTCAATACTTGCTCCTGTTACTTCATTGCTACGGGTTGTTCTGGTCCTTGTTATTGGTTTGCTGTGGGATGCTATTCCCGTTGTTGCTTCCTTTCGATGAGTTGTTTTAACTTTTGATAGTTGTTTGATGGATCGACTTTTCTAGGTATTTTCTTTGCTGTGGAGAGGTTTTTGTCATGTGCTTCTCTGCAGTTGAAAGCTATTTATCCTGTGGTTCTTTTCTCTTGGGGATGTCGCTTCATGGTTCTACTTTGGCATGGGTGTTTGTGTCTTGGTGTTTTTTACTGAGGGGTTTGCTCTTCTTAGGTCATTGCTATTGGATGTGATTTGCCTTTGCATATGCTTGGTGATGACTGCCATTTGTGCCGCTACTATGTTCTGGTTTCTTGGTGGTTGTCTAAGGCTAGCTTTTGGTGATTGTTTAATATGAGGTACTCTTTTTTCCTGGTGCTGGTTTGCTGGGTTTTTTTTTTCAGTGCTTACTTGCTGTAAAAATTCAGCGAATCCTTCAATACCTGCACCGAGTGTTTCACAACATGAGGTGGTGGGGCAGGGAGGACCCTCTCACGAGCAATCACTCTTCAGCCCCCACTAGAGTGGCTGACCTGCCACACTCTCACCTGAGCCTCCTGCCTCTCACCTCCCACTCTTTTCTCCTGGGGGTTTATAATAGCAGGTTGGAAGGACACAGACAGGATGTTGGTCGCTTTTGTGTCTTTGTGTGGACTCCCCAACCTCGGCTTTGACAGCGCTTGACTTGCTCAGTCTGCACTACATTCGTATTCCAGTGCCGCACACCTAACGCCATTCCATTGATGGCAAAGACGAATTTCTAAGTATGTGATGACTTTAAAGTAGACATAGACAACATACTACTATCCACTGTGAATGTACCACATTTCATGGAAGCAAAAATAGTCATTATGGCTTCTGAGCAGTGCAGAACTCATTGCTGGTTTGATTCTCCTACTTTGTGGACTATATGTACGAACACTTTTTCCCATAGACACAGAATGGGTAAAAACCTTTGCTACATCTGGCCCTAAGTCTCTCCACTAAACTCTGCAGTTTATGTTGCAAATTTTAATATCTGTCACTTTTGTTTAAAATTAATGGCATTTCTTTCTAAAAAAAAACACATCTGATGACCTTTGTCTACCGACATGCACACTTACAACAAGCCCTGGCTGATTTCAGATGCTCTTTATTCCCTGTAAGCTGTCTGCGGCTCTTGCGCGATGCCCAGCCAGAGATGAAGCCTTCTTCTTTTCCTTGTGACCTTCTGTGTTTTTTCAGTTGTGCTTTTTCTCTTCCTGACGCTGCAGCTGATGGCCTAGTGAGAACAAAATGTGTCTGATTTATGATTTCATTTTGTTGGCAAACCTGCACCAGAGTCTTTTATTTTCAGAAGTAATTCTGCCATCTGTGTCCTTTCCATTATGTTCTCATGTTCCCAGCTCTTTCTTATTCTTCCTAGTTCATCTTTGCCACGTGCTGGAGAGCAATACATTCCTCTCACCCCATCCCCTAAACAATGTGTACGTTGCTGCAGGTGATTTTCAGCAAGTGTAAACTCCATGTAATATGACCTGTGCAAGTTGCTTAATGTTTTAATAAACCCAATTATATTTTTATATGACTATCTTAAAAAAAGTTTCACAAGGAGGATCAGCTCTTGATAAGATTCATTATCAAATATCAACCAAAATTTACAAATTTTAAACAAAATATAATCAAAAAATTTCTCATAAGGGATATGTAGTTTACAATGTATAAACAACAAAAGCGATCCTGACAATCATGGATGCTCCTTTGAAAGTCATCAAATATTCTAAAAACTTATTTACATTACCAGAATAGATGCACCAAAATTATCCATCTGGCAATGTAAACATCACAAGTCTCTGCAGAAAAACATGAATTACTTGAATAATTTTGTCACTTGCCTCTAAAAAGCAGTAGTGCCACAAATGTATCATCAAATTTCCCTGAAAACGGTCTACTTTTCTACATATTCACAATTTTATATTTCCCTAAATTCCCTAAGGCACAAAGCATGGCCTCCAAAAGAACAAGGCACCTGAGTCATGGCCTACATCAGAACAAGGCACCTGAGTCATGGCCTACATCACAACAAGGCACATGAGGCATGGACTACATCAGAACAAAGCACATGAGGCATCGACTACATCAGAACAGGGCACATGAAGCATGGCCTCCATCAGAAAAAGGCATGAGACATGACCTACATCAAACCAAGGCACATAAGGCATGGCCTACATCAGAAAGGTGGCACTTGAGGCATGGCCTCCATCAGAACCAGGCACATGATGCATGGACTACATCAGAACAAGGCACAAAATGCATGGCCTCCATCAGAACGAGGCACATGAGGCAAGGCCTACATCAAAAGAAGACAAGAGGCAAGGACTACATCAGAACTAAGCGTGAGGCATGGCCTACATCAGAACAAGGCATAAAGCACATGAGGCATGGCCTCCATCAGAACAAGGCAGGAGGCATGTCCTCCATCAGAACAAGGCACGAGGCATGGCCTACATCAGAACAAGGCACATGAGGCATGGACTACATAAGAACAAGGAACATGAGGCATGGCCTCCGTCAGAACAAGGCACAAGGCATGGCCTCCATCAGAACAAGCCATGAGGCATGGTCTCCATCAGCACAAGGCACATGAGGCATGGCCTACCTCAGAAGGCGGCACTTGAGGCATGGCCTCCATCAGAACAAGGCACATGAGGCGTGGCCTCTGTCAGAACAAGGCAAGAGGCATGGCCTCCATCAGAACAAGGCATGAGGCGTGGCCTCCATTAGAACAAGGCACATGAGGCATAACCTACCTCAGAAGGCGGCACTTGAGGCATGGCCTCCATCAGAACAAGGCACATGAGACATGAACTACATCAGAATGAGGCACATGAGGCAAGGCCTACATCAAAAGAAGACACAAGGCAAGGCCTACATAAGAACAAGGCACAAAGCACATGAGGCATGACCTTCATCAGAACAAGGCACAAGGCATGGCCTCCATCAGAACAAGCCATGAGGCCTGGCCTCCATCAGAACAAGGCACATGAGGCATGGCATCCATAAAAACAAGGCACATGAGGCATGGCCTCCATCAGAACTGGGCACAAGCGGCATGGCCTCCATCAGAACAAGGCACGAGGCATGGCCTCCATCAGAACAAGGCACGAGGCACATGAGGCATGGCCTCCACCAGAACAAGGCACATGAGGCATCGCCTACATCATCAATGAGCTCATTGCTGATGTAATATCTGATGTCATCACACTGCTTGTATCAAATGTGATGTCATGTATAAAGTCATGAAAACAGCAAGATATTGTGGTTACAAAAGTAATTTCCATAGGTTCTAGGTTTTATTGGTACATAGCCTCAAATTAGTTTCAACCAGAAATGTAATATTTTCATAACTTAGGCGAGTCTTGAACCCTAATGTCTTAACTAAAGCTTGTCCGCCTGACTTTGGTTTTGCAAGGCTGTACTTTGGTGGTTCCTGTATGCCATAAGCTAAGTTAAAGTTGCGCACAGATTATGACCATTTCTTGCATACAGCGCTCAAGATGACAGTGGAAGCCGACACTAAGAAAGGAAACCGGTTTAAAGAAACGTCTGAGAGGTACTTAAGGTTCTGGTAAAGTCTCAAGTGACATAAAACCCGTATACCGTCATCCTGATGATTTTCAAACATAAGGAAAGTCGTCCTTAAGATATAAAGCTGAAGAAAATATGTTAGGGAAATGTCAAAATAACGAAATGCCTTTTCCACGAAAATAGTATGTTTCATGCAGAAGGCATATGTCATCACGAAAAGAGTAAGAGGGGAGGGTATGTAGGAGAGCGGAAACACAGATGGAATGGGGAAAGTAATGCTTCCTTTTTCTTATGATAATGGCATTACTCCTAGTCCTACTCCCTCGCCTTCCTTTTAAACCAATGAGGCCTCCCGCCTCCCCCTAGACCCTCCCTTCCCCTTTTAAATCCCCCCCCACCCTTATCTCCTCCTGTACAAAAACCAAGCCCAAGCAGCAACTCGGACAGTCCGTACCGGGAGGGCGGGAGGGAACGGAAAAGGAAGGCGAGGGAGTAGGACTAGGAGTAATGCCATTATCGTAAGAAAATGGAAGCATTACCTCCCGTCCCTCCCTCGCCTTCCTTTTAAACCAATGAGACATAGCAAGAAAAACACAGGAGACGGACACAGAGTTGCAAGAACATCTATTCATATCCTGCACCAAGGACACCAAAACACCCTACCCCTATTATCTCATAGAGGATAAGACTCAGTGCCCGAAAACCGACTCCAAATTACCCAAGTCCGAAAGCCTATAATGACGCACAAACGTCAAAGGTGAAGCCCAAGTGGCGGCCCTGCAAATTTCCACCACGGAAGTCCCCTGAAGTTCGGCCACCGTAGCCGCCATACCTCTGGTAGACCGACCCTGAATCCCTTGAGGAGGAACCACCCCTTTCAAGGAATAGGTCAACAAGACAAAGATCTCACCCACCGACTCAAGGAAGCCGTGGAAGGTTTCTCACCTTTACGTGCCGGACCGAAATTAACAAAAAGTGAATCCCCCTTACGAAAAAGAGCCACCACCCGCAGGTACTCCAATAAAGCCCTGCGTACATCCAACAAATGCAAACGGACCTCCTCCCTAGAGGAGGGCTTTGGACAAAACGAAGGAAGAATAACCTCCTGACGGGAATGAAACGAAGAATAGATCTTTGGAATAAAGGAAGGCACTGGTACCAGAACTACCCTATCGGGAAAAACCTTACAAAAAGGAAATGAACAGGCCAAGGCCCCCAATTCCCCCAACCGACGAGCCGAAGTAATGGCTACCAAAAAGAACGTCTTCAAGGACAGATGGCGCAAATCACAGTCCCCCAATGGTTCAAACGGGGCCTCCGTCAAAACATCCAAAACCAAAGAAAGATCCCATGAAGGAAAAGAGCAAACCGGGCGAGGAAAAAAATTAACCAGACCTTGAAAAAACTAGGCATCAGGTGCCCTTCATCCGTAAGATTACGCCATGGACCTCTGAATGCCTGAATCGCCGCCCACTGTACCCTCAGAGACGCTACCGACAAACCCAATTGCGCACCGTCCTGCAGGAACTGCATCACTTCAAAGATAGTCGCGCAGGTAGTGTAGGAAAGTACCATCTTGCCTGGCATGTTACCCCCATTTTTCACTGTATATATGTTGTTTTAGTTGTATGTGTCACTGGGACCCTGGTAACCCAGGGCCCCAGTGCTCATAAGTGTGCCTGAATGTGTTACCTGTGTAGTGACTAACTGTCTCATTGAGGCTCTGCTAATCAGAACCTCAGTGGTTATGCTCTCTCATTTCTTTCCAAATTGTCACTAACAGGCTAGTGACCATTTTTTCCAATTTACATTGGCTTACTGGAACACCCTTATAATTCCCTAGTATATGGTACTGAGGTACCCAGGGTATTGGGGTTCCAGGAGATCCCTATGGGCTGCAGCATTTCTTTTGCCACCCATAGGGAGCTCTGACAATTCTTACACAGGCCTGCCACTGCAGCCTGAGTGAAATAACGTCCACGTTATTTCACAGCCATTTTACACTGCACTTAAGTAACTTATAAGTCACCTATATGTCTAACCTTTACCTGGTAAAGGTTAGGTGCAAAGTTACTTAGTGTGAGGGCACCCTGGCACTAGCCAAGGTGCCCCCACATTGTTCAGAGCCAATTCCCTGAACTTTGTGAGTGCGGGGACACCATTACACGCGTGCACTACATATAGGTCACTACCTATATGTAGCTTCACAATGGTAACTCCGAATATGGCCATGTAACATGTCTATGATCATGGAATTGCCCCCTCTATGCCATCCTGGCATAGTTGGCACAATCCCATGATCCCAGTGGTCTGTAGCACAGACCCTGGTACTGCCAAACTGCCCTTCCTGGGGTTTCACTGCAGCTGCTGCTGCTGCCAACCCCTCAGACAGGCATCTGCCCTCCTGGGGTCCAGCCAGGCCTGGCCCAGGATGGCAGAACAAAGGACTTCCTCTGAGAGAGGGTGTTACACCCTCTCCCTTTGGAAAATGGTGTGAAGGCAGGGGAGGAGTAGCCTCCCCCAGCCTCTGGAAATGCTTTCTTGGGCACAGATGTGCCCAATTCTGCATAAGCCAGTCTACACCGGTTCAGGGACCCCTTAGCCCCTGCTCTGGCGCGAAACTGGACAAAGGAAAGGGGAGTGACCACTCCCCTGACCTGCACCTCCCCTGGGAGGTGTCCAGAGCTCCTCCAGTGTGCTCCAGACCTCTGCCATCTTGGAAACAGAGGTGCTGCTGGCACACTGGACTGCTCTGAGTGGCCAGTGCCACCAGGTGACGTCAGAGACTCCTGCTGATAGGCTCCTTCAGGTGTTAGTAGCCTATCCTCTCTCCTAGGTAGCCAAACCCTCTTTTCTGGCTATTTAGGGTCTCTGTCTCTGGGGAAACTTTAGATAACGAATGCAAGAGCTCATCCGAGTTCCTCTGCATCTCTCTCTTCACCTTCTGCCAAGGAATCGACTGCTGACCGCGCTGGAAGCCTGCAAACCTGCAACATAGTAGCAAAGACGACTACTGCAACTCTGTAACGCTGATCCTGCCGCCTTCTCGACTGTTTTCCTGCTTGTGCATGCTGTGGGGGTAGTCTGCCTCCTCTCTGCACCAGAAGCTCCGAAGAAATCTCCTGTGGGTCGACGGAATCTTCCCCCTGCAACCGCAGGCACCAGAAAGCTGCATTACCGGTCCCTTGGGTCTCCTCTCAGCACGACGAGCGAGGTCCCTCGAATCCAGCGACTCTGTCCAAGTGACCCCCACAGTCCAGTGACTCTTCAGTCCAAGTTTGGTGGAGGTAAGTCCTTGCCTCACCTCGCTGGGCTGCATTGCTGGGAACCGCGACTTTTGCAGCTACTCCGGCCCCTGTGCACTTCCGGCGGAAATCCTTTGTGCACAGCCAAGCCTGGGTCCACGGCACTCTAACCTGCATTGCACGACTTTCTAAGTTGGTCTCCGGCGACGTGGGACTCCTTTGTGTAACTTCGGGTGAGCACCGTTTCATGCATCCTCGTAGTGCCTGTTTCTGGCACTTCTCCGGGTGCTACCTGCTGCTGAGAGGGCTCCTTGTCTTGCTCGACGTCCCCTCTCTCTCCTGGTCCAATTTGCGACCTCCTGGTCCCTCCAGGGCTACAGCAGCGTCCAAAAACGCTAACCGCACTATTTGCAGCTAGCAAGGCTTGTTGGTGTTCTTTTGGCGGGAAAACACTTCTGCACGACTCTCCACGGCGAGCGGGATCCGTGCACCAAAGGGGAAATGTCTAGCCCTTTTCGTTCCTGCAGAAACCTCAGCTTCTTCTGTCCAGTCGAAGCTTCTTTGCACCCGCAGCTGGCATTTCCTGGGCATTTGCCCATCTCCGACTTGCTTGTGACTTTTGGACTTGGTCCCCTTGTTCCACAGGTACCCTAGATTGGAAATCCACAGTTGTTGCATTGTTGGTTTGTGTCTTTCCTGCATTATTCCTCTAACACGACTTCTTTGTCCCTAGGGGAACTTTAGTGCACTTTGCACTCACTTTTCAGGGTCTTGGGGAGGGTTATTTTTCTAACTCTCACTATTTTCTAATAGTCCCAGCGACCCTCTACAAGGTCACATAGGTTTGGGATCCATTCGTGGTTCGCATTCCACTTTTGGAGTATATGGTTTGTGTTGCCCCTATCCCTATGTTTCCCCATTGCATCCTATTGTAACTATACATTGTTTGCACTGTTTTCTAAGACTATACTGCATATTTTTGCTATTGTGTATATATATCTTGTGTATATTTGCTATCCTCTCACTGAGGGTACACTCTAAGATACTTTGGCATATTGTCATAAAAATAAAGTACCTTTATTTTTAGTATAACTGTGTATTGTGTTTTCTTATGATATTGTGCATATGACACTAAGTGGTACTGTAGTAGCTTCACACGTCTCCTAGTTCAGCCTAAGCTGCTCTGCTAAGCTACCATTATCTATCAGCCTAAGCTGCTAGACACCCTATACACTAATAAGGGATAACTGGGCCTGGTGCAAGGTGCAAGTACCCCTTGGTACTCACTACAAGCCAGTCCAGCCTCCTACATTGGTGGTGCAGCGGTGGGATAAGTGCTTTGAGACTACTTACCACTCTTGTCATTGTACTTTTCATGAGAGAAAAATATACAAAACAAGGTCAGTGTATATACACATAGCCAAAAAGTTTTGCATTTCCTCTTTTCACTCTTTTCTAAGTGCTGAAAAGTACTTCTAAACTTTCAAAAAGTTCTAAAAAGTTTTTAAAGTTTTTTTTTCTCTGTCTTTCTAAAAGCTCTGACAAACTTTTTATCTTTTACTATCACTTTAACTCTCTCTAAAAATGTCTGGCACAGGCCAAAATGTTGATCTGTCCAAACTTGCATATGACCACCTTAGCTGGAAAGGAGCAAGGAGTCTCTGTGTAGAGAGAGGTTTGAGTGTAGGGAAGAATCCTTCCTTGGAACTGTTACTTAACATGCTTAGAGAACAGGATAAGGCTAGAAGTGCCCCATCTGTTGAAAAAGTAGCTAATGGTTCTCAATCTGATCCAGGGACTCCCCCAGGAAAAGATTCAGGAAAGAAACTTCCTAGCCTGCCCATTACTAGACAGTCTAGCATAGTTGGTAATGATGATGAGCCACACCATATAAATAGTGTTGTCTCACATCATAGCAAAAGCATTTATTCTCACCATACTGGTAGTGATGTTTCTGTTAGCCAAGCTGTTAGGGTGGCTTCTGTAAGGGACAGGTCTCCTTCTGTCCATTCTCACCATACTTCTGTTTCAAGGCATGTCCCTCCCACCCACCCTAATGACAGATTGTTAGAAAGGGAGCTCAATAGATTGAGAGTGGAACAAACCAGACTGAAGCTCAAGAAGCAACAGCTGGATTTGGATAGACAGACTTTAGAAGTAGAGAAGGAAAGACAGAAACTGGGTTTAGAAACCCATGGTGGCAGCAGCAGTATTCCCCATAGTCATCCTGCAAAAGAGCATGATTCCAGGAATCTGCACAAGATAGTTCCCCCTTATAAGGAGGGGGATGACATTATCAAGTGGTTTGCTGCACTTGAGAGGGCCTGTGTTGTACAGGATGTCCCTCAAAGGCAGTGGGCTGCTATCCTATGGCTATCATTTAGTGGAAAAGGTAGGGATAGGCTCCTTACTGTGAAAGAAAATGATGCTAATAATTTCCAAGTTCTTAAGAATGCACTCCTGGATGGTTATGGCTTAACCACTGAACAATACAGGATAAAGTTCAGAGAGACCAAAAAGGAGTCTTCACAAGACTGGGTTGATTTCATTGACCATTCAGTGAAGGCCTTGGAGGGGTGGTTACATGGCAGTAAAGTTACTGATTATGACAGCCTGTATAACTTGATCCTGAGAGAGCATATTCTTAATAATTGTGTGTCTGATTTGTTGCACCAGTACTTGGTGGACTCTGATCTGACCTCTCCCCAAGAATTGGGAAAGAAGGCAGACAAATGGGTCAGAACAAGGGTGAACAGAAAAGTTCATACAAGGGGTGACAAAGATGGCAACAAAAAGAAGGATGGTAAGTCTTCTGACAAGGGTGGGGACAAATCTAAAAATGAGTCTTCATCAGGCCCACAAAAACACTCTGGTGGGGGTGGTGGGCCCAAATCCTCTTTTAATCAGAACAAGGAAAAGAAACCATGGTGCTATTTATGTAAAATAAAAGGCCATTGGACAACAGATCCCAGTTGTCCAAAGAAAGGCACCAAGCCTCCTACCACTACAACCCCTACTGCTACACCTAGTGTCCCTACTAATAGCAGTGGTGGTGGGAGCAAACCTACTAATAGCCAATCCAATGGAGTAGCTGGGCTCACTATTGGTAACTTAGTTGGGGTTGGCCTTGTTAGGGAGGCCACAGAGGCTGTGTTAGTCTCTGAGGGGGCTATTGATTTAGCCACCTTAGTTGCTTGTCCCCTTAATATTGATAAGTACAAGCAGCTACCCCTAATAAATGGTGTTGAGGTTCAGGCCTACAGGGACACTGGTGCCAGTGTGACTATGGTCATAGAGAAACTGGTCCACCCTGAACAACACCTACTTGGTCACCAGTACCAAGTAACCGATGCTCACAACAACACACTTAGCCACCCCATGGCTGTTGTAAATCTCAACTGGGGGGGGGTTACTGGTCCAAAGAAAGTTGTGGTAGCTTCAGATTTACCTGTAGACTGTCTATTAGGGAATGATTTGGAGACATCAGCTTGGTCAGATGTGGAGTTGGAGGCCCATGCAGCAATGCTGGGCATCCCATGGCATATTTTTGCTTTGACAAGGGCTCAGGCCAAAAAGCAAAAAGGACAGGGAAGCTTGGATCCTGGAACAATGGACCAAGTGCTCCCTAAAGCTAGGGCTGGTAGAAGCAAACCACTCCCTACTATCCCTCCCTCTACAGTGGATTCTACTTCTGAGGAAGAAGAATTCCCTCCCTGTGCAGAACCTACACCAGAGGAGCTGGAAGCAGACACTGCTGAGCCTTTGGGTGAAGGGGGGCCTGCCAGAGAGGAGCTGAGTGTGGCACAGCAAACCTGTCCCACATTAGAGGGTCTCAGACAGCAAGCTGTCAAACAGGCTAATGGGGATGTCAGTGACTCTCACAGAGTTTACTGGGAGGACAACCTCTTGTACACTGAGCATAGGGATCCTAAACCTGGAGCTGCCAGGAGATTAGTGATTCCTCAGGAGTACAGAAAGTTCCTCCTAACCCTGGCACATGACATTCCCCTAGCTGGGCACCTGGGTCAAATGAAAACTTGGGACAGACTGGTTCCATTATTTCATTGGCCTAGGATGTCTGAGGACACAAAGGAATTTTGTAAGTCCTGTGAAACCTGTCAAGCCAGTGGCAAGACAGGTGGCACCCCAAAGGCACCCCTTATTCCACTGCCTGTGGTTGGGGTTCCCTTTGAAAGGGTAGGGGTTGACATAGTTGGCCCCCTTGACCCTCCTACTGCTTCAGGCAATAGATTTATCTTGGTGGTAGTGGACCATGCCACAAGATATCCTGAAGCTATTCCTTTAAGGACCACTACAGCACCTGCAGTGGCAAAGGCCCTCCTGGGAATATTTTCCAGGGTGGGCTTCCCAAAGGAAGTGGTATCAGACAGGGGAAGCAATTTCATGTCTGCATACTTAAAGGCCATGTGGAAGGAGTGTGGTGTAACGTACAAGTTCACAACACCCTATCATCCACAAACAAATGGACTGGTGGAGAGATTTAATAAAACTCTCAAAGGCATGATTATGGGTCTCCCTGAAAAACTCCGCAGGAGATGGGATATCCTTCTACCATGCCTCCTTTTTGCCTACAGGGAGATACCCCAGAAAGGAGTGGGCTTCAGCCCCTTTGAACTTGTTTTTGGACACCCTGTTAGGGGTCCACTCACACTTGTAAAGGAGGGTTGGGAACAACCTTTAAAAGCTCCTAAGCAGGATATTGTGGATTATGTACTTGGCCTCAGATCAAGGATGGCTGAGTACATGAAAAAGGCCAGTAAAAACCTTCAGGCCAGCCAAGAGCTCCAGAAGCAATGGCATGATCAAAAGGCTGTTTTGGTTCAGTACCAACCAGGGCAGAAAGTGTGGGTCTTGGAGCCTGTGGCCCCAAGAGCACTCCAAGATAAATGGAGTGGACCCCACACAATTGTTGAAAAGAAGGGAGAAGTCACCTATTTAGTTGACTTAGGCACTGCAAGGAGTCCCCTTAGGGTACTCCATGTAAACCGCCTGAAACCCTACTATGACAGGGCTGATCTCACCCTGCTCATGGCAACTGATGAGGGACAGGAAGAAGACAGTGATCCTCTACCTGATCTCTTCTCTTCCACAGAACAAGATGCTCTTGTGGAAGGTGTAGTTTTGGCTGATTGTCTTACTGCTGAGCAGAAAGACAATTGCATAAATCTCCTAGATCAATTCTCTGAACTCTTCTCTACTGTGCCAGGTACCACTTCTTGGTGTGAGCACACTATAGATACTGGAGACAGCTTGCCTGTCAAAAGTAAGATCTATAGGCAGCCTGACCATGTCAGGGACTGCATAAAGCAAGAGGTCCAGAAAATGTTAGAACTAGGAGTGGTTGAGCACTCTGACAGTCCATGGGCTTCTCCTGTGGTACTGGTACCAAAACCCCATTCCAAAGATGGAAAGAAGGAAATGCGGTTTTGTGTAGACTATAGAGGTCTCAACTTGGTAACCAAAACTGATGCTCACCCTATACCCAGGGCAGATGAGCTCATAGATACACTGGCATCTGCCAAGTATCTAAGCACTTTTGACTTGACTGCAGGGTATTGGCAGATCAAATTGTCAGAAGATGCTAAACCTAAGACTGCATTTTCAACCATTGGAGGACATTACCAGTTTACTGTAATGCCTTTTGGTTTGAAAAATGCACCTGCCACTTTTCAGAGGTTGGTGAACACAGTCCTGCAAGGGCTGGAAGCTTTCAGTGCAGCATATTTGGACGATATAGCTGTCTTTAGCTCCAGCTGGGATGATCACCTGGTCCACCTATGGAAAGTTTTGGAGGCCCTGCAAAAGGCAGGCCTCACTATCAAGGCTTCAAAGTGCCAGATAGGGCAGGGTAAGGTGGTTTATCTGGGACACCTTGTTGGTGGGGAACAGATTGCACCGCTTCAGGGGAAAATCCAAACAATCATTGATTGGGTTCCCCCTACCACTCAGACTCAGGTGAGAGCCTTCCTAGGCCTCACTGGGTATTACAGGAGGTTCATTAAGAACTATGGCTCCATTGCAGCCCCTCTTAATGACCTCACATCCAAGAAAATGCCTAAAAAGGTATTATGGACAGCAAACTGTCAGAAAGCTTTTGAGGAGCTGAAGCAGGCCATGTGCTCTGCACCTGTCCTGAAAAGCCCTTGTTACTCTAAAAAATTCTATGTCCAAACTGATGCATCTGAATTAGGAGTAGGGGCAGTCCTATCACAACTTAATTCTGAGGGCCAGGATCAACCTGTTGCTTTTATTAGTAGGAGGTTGACCCCTAGAGAAAAGCGTTGGTCTGCCATTGAGAGGGAGGCCTTTGCTGTGGTCTGGGCTCTGAAGAAGTTGAGACCATACCTGTTTGGCACTCACTTCATTGTTCAGACAGACCACAAACCTCTACTTTGGCTAAAACAAATGAAAGGTGAAAATCCTAAATTGTTGAGGTGGTCCATATCCCTACAGGGAATGGACTATACAGTGGAACATAGACCTGGGAGTAGCCACTCCAATGCAGATGGACTCTCCAGATATTTCCACTTAGACAATGAAGACTCATCAGGTCATGGCTAGTCTTATTGTCCTTCGTTTGGGGGGGGGTTGTGTAGGAAAGTACCATCTTGCCTGGCATGTTACCCCCATTTTTCACTGTATATATGTTGTTTTAGTTGTATGTGTCACTGGGACCCTGGTAACCCAGGGCCCCAGTGCTCATAAGTGTGCCTGAATGTGTTACCTGTGCAGTGACTAACTGTCTCACTGAGGCTCTGCTAATCAGAACCTCAGTGGTTATGCTCTCTCATTTCTTTCCAAATTGTCACTAACAGGCTAGTGACCATTTTTTCCAATTTACATTGGCTTACTGGAACACCCTTATAATTCCCTAGTATATGGTACTGAGGTACCCAGGGTATTGGGGTTCCAGGAGATCCCTATGGGCTGCAGCATTTCTTTTGCCACCCATAGGGAGCTCTGACAATTCTTACACAGGCCTGCCACTGCAGCCTGAGTGAAATAACGTCCACGTTATTTCACAGCCATTTTACACTGCACTTAAGTAACTTATAAGTCACCTATATGTCTAACCTTTACCTGGTAAAGGTTAGGTGCAAAGTTACTTAGTGTGAGGGCACCCTGGCACTAGCCAAGGTGCCCCCACATTGTTCAGAGCCAATTCCCTGAACTTTGTGAGTGCGGGGACACCATTACACGCGTGCACTACATATAGGTCACTACCTATATGTAGCTTCACAATGGTAACTCCGAATATGGCCATGTAACATGTCTATGATCATGGAATTGCCCCCTCTATGCCATCCTGGCATAGTTGGCACAATCCCATGATCCCAGTGGTCTGTAGCACAGACCCTGGTACTGCCAAACTGCCCTTCCTGGGGTTTCACTGCAGCTGCTGCTGCTGCCAACCCCTCAGACAGGCATCTGCCCTCCTGGGGTCCAGCCAGGCCTGGCCCAGGATGGCAGAACAAAGGACTTCCTCTGAGAGAGGGTGTTACACCCTCTCCCTTTGGAAAATGGTGTGAAGGCAGGGGAGGAGTAGCCTCCCCCAGCCTCTGGAAATGCTTTCTTGGGCACAGATGTGCCCAATTCTGCATAAGCCAGTCTACACCGGTTCAGGGACCCCTTAGCCCCTGCTCTGGCGCGAAACTGGACAAAGGAAAGGGGAGTGACCACTCCCCTGACCTGCACCTCCCCTGGGAGGTGTCCAGAGCTCCTCCAGTGTGCTCCAGACCTCTGCCATCTTGGAAACAGAGGTGCTGCTGGCACACTGGACTGCTCTGAGTGGCCAGTGCCACCAGGTGACGTCAGAGACTCCTGCTGATAGGCTCCTTCAGGTGTTAGTAGCCTATCCTCTCTCCTAGGTAGCCAAACCCTCTTTTCTGGCTATTTAGGGTCTCTGTCTCTGGGGAAACTTTAGATAACGAATGCAAGAGCTCATCCGAGTTCCTCTGCATCTCTCTCTTCACCTTCTGCCAAGGAATCGACTGCTGACCGCGCTGGAAGCCTGCAAACCTGCAACATAGTAGCAAAGACGACTACTGCAACTCTGTAACGCTGATCCTGCCGCCTTCTCGACTGTTTTCCTGCTTGTGCATGCTGTGGGGGTAGTCTGCCTCCTCTCTGCACCAGAAGCTCCAAAGAAATCTCCCGTGGGTCGACGGAATCTTCCCCCTGCAACCGCAGGCACCAGAAAGCTGCATTACCGGTCCCTTGGGTCTCCTCTCAGCACGACGAGCGAGGTCCCTCGAATCCAGCGACTCTGTCCAAGTGACCCCCACAGTCCAGTGACTCTTCAGTCCATGTTTGGTGGAGGTAAGTCCTTGCCTCACCTCGCTGGGCTGCATTGCTGGGAACCGCGACTTTTGCAGCTACTCCGGCCCCTGTACACTTCCGGCGGAAATCCTTTGTGCACAGCCAAACCTGGGTCCACGGCACTCTAACCTGCATTGCACGACTTTCTAAGTTGGTCTCCGGCAACGTGGGACTCCTTTGTGTAACTTCGGGTGAGCACCGTTTCACGCATCCTCGTAGTGCCTGTTTCTGGCACTTCTCCGGGTGCTACCTGCTGCTGAGAGGGCTCCTTGTCTTGCTCGACGTCCCCTCTCTTTCCTGGTCCAATTTGCGACCTCCTGGTCCCTCCAGGGCCACAGCAGCGTCCAAAAACGCTTACCGCACGATTTGCAGCTAGCAAGGCTTGTTGGCATTCTTTCGGCGGGAAAACACTTCTGCACAACTCTCCACGGCGAGAGGGATCCGTCCACCAAAGGGGAAGTCTCTAGCCCTTTTCGTTCCTGCAGAAACCTCAGCTTCTTCTGTCCAGTAGAAGCTTCTTTGCACCCGCAGCTGGCATTTCCTGGGCATTTGCCCATCTCCGACTTGCTTGTGACTTTTGGACTTGGTCCCCTTGTTCCACAGGTACCCTAGATTGGAAATCCACAGTTGTTGCATTGTTGGTTTGTGTCTTTCCTGCAGTATTCCTCTAACACGACTTCTTTGTCCCTAGGGGAACTTTAGTGCACTTTGCACTCACTTTTCAGGGTCTTGGGGAGGGTTATTTTTCTAACTCTCACTATTTTCTAATAGTCCCAGCGACCCTCTACAAGGTCACATAGGTTTGGGATCCATTCGTGGTTCGCATTCCACTTTTGGAGTATATGGTTTGTGTTGCCCCTATCCCTATGTTTCCCCATTGCATCCTATTGTAACTATACATTGTTTGCACTGTTTTCTAAGACTATACTGCATATTTTTGCTATTGTGTATATATATCTTGTGTATATTTGCTATCCTCTCACTGAGGGTACACTCTAAGATACTTTGGCATATTGTCATAAAAATAAAGTACCTTTATTTTTAGTATAACTGTGTATTGTGTTTTCTTATGATATTGTGCATATGACACTAAGTGGTACTGTAGTAGCTTCACACGTCTCCTAGTTCAGCCTAAGCTGCTCTGCTAAGCTACCATTATCTATCAGCCTAAGCTGCTAGACACCCTATACACTAATAAGGGATAACTGGGCCTGGTGCAAGGTGCAAGTACCCCTTGGTACTCACTACAAGCCAGTCCAGCCTCCTACAGGTAGGAGCCAACTCATGACTCAAACACCAAGAAGAAAAAAACCCGCCAGGGTCTACCATAGGAAAGTAAAGTGGAACGTCGCCTGGAAGCCAGTAATGTAGAACTCAAAGCAACCGGCACCCCCAGACCCATCAAGCCTCGTCGTACAACTGCCAGGCCGTCAAGTGCAACCTCCTCAACAACACCACTGGGAGGCAGGGAAACTCCAGGGGAGACGGACAAAGAGGAAGAGGCCACATCCTCCCGTCTGCCATCAGCCTTAACAACGGGAACCAATTCGCCCGCGGCCAAAGTGGCGCAATCAGGATAACCCTGGATCCCAGATCCCTCACCCTCAACAGAAACGCCCTGAGAAGTCGAAACGGAGGGAATGCATACAAAAGAACCCTCGGCCAAGGACATGACATCCCGTCCACCTCCCAGGCCTGGGGACACCGAAACCGGGAGCAGAAGCGATCCAACTTCGCATTCTCTGCGGACGCAAACACATCCAGCACTGGAAGCCCCCAAAGCCGAACCAGATGCAGAAACAGAGACTTCCGGAGGGAGAAAAGTTGAGAGGAAGGAATCACCCTGCTCAGTAGATCCGCCCGAACATTGACCACCCCCCAAATGTACGTAGCCCTGAGAGAAGGAACCCACTCCTGAGCCCACACAAAAATCTCCCTGGCTAGACAGAACAGAGCCCATGACCTGGTCCCTCCTTGACGGTTGACATAAGCTTTGGCCACCAAGTTGTCCGTCCGAATAAGAACCGCCTCCCCCCTCAGGGACCCCTGGAAATGGACCAGAGCCAGAAAGACCGCTTTCAATTCGTGCCAATTCGACGACCGACTCGCCTCCCGAGGTCACCAAAACCCCTGAACCTGAGCCGATCCCATCCACGCCCCCCAACCGGAGAGGCTGGCATCCGTAGTCACCACCACGGGTCTCAGAGGTGACAAAGAAACCCCTACCCGAAGATGATCCGCATCCAACCACCATTGCGTGGTTTTGCAGGCCCCCCAGAACTCGGGCCACCTGTTTCTGCAACAGGACCCGTGACTGAGCATGAATGAAGATGTCATCCAGATATGGATGAATAAACACCCCCTCCGAATGTAGCAAAGCCACCAGGGGGGCCAGCACCTTCGTAAAAAATTCGAGGAGAAGATTTGAGACCGAAAGGAAGAACGCAAAACTGGTAGTGTTCCTGATCCACAGCAAACCTCAGGAACCTCTGAGAAGACCTCGCCACAGGCACGTGCAGGTAAGCATCCTGCAGATCCAGCGACACTAGAAAGTCTCCTTGCCTGACCAATGGAAATATAGTCTGAATAGACAGCATGCGGAAATGCACCGTCCTGATCCAAGCATTCACATCCTTCAGATTGAGCACTGGGCGAAACCCCCCTGAAACTTTCTGCACAAGAAACAAGACCGAATAAGTGCCCTGACCTTGTTCCTCCAGCGGAACGCGGGAATTGGCCCCTTTGACTAGCAAGTCCCGAACTACGTCCAAAAACGCTCTTCTCCGTGACCCCCCTGAAGGCAGAGGGGAGGGACGTACCCCTGAATCTGGAGGTACTACCCCAAAATCGATGACATAACCATTGGCCACAATGTCTAGTACCCAACGATCGTTGACACTCTCCTCCCAAGCTGAAAGAAAGTGACACAGCCTTCCCCCAACCGGTCCTATGCCAGGCCCACAGTGATTGTCAGGACCCCTTCTTGAACCCACCCCGGTTCGTAGGAGCTGACTTCTTAGGAGAAAAACGTGGTTGAAAACGCCGTTTTCTAAATGAAAAGAATTTGGAATCCCTATTCGGAGAAGATCGGGAATGCTTCTTCCACCCCTTACTGGAAGTAGAAACCCCTTTATAAGGCAAGGCATGCTTCCTTTCTTTAAATGCCTTGGAAAGCATGGATGGCAACTGCTCCCCAAACAGGCTACGACCTTCAAACAGCAGTCTCAGCAAGGCCGCCTTTTCCCCTGGTTCAGCTTTCCATGAACGCAACCAGAGGGACCTACGAGCCCCAATCAAAGCACCCGAGGCCAGAGCCGAAGTACGGACCACATCCGATGACACATCCGCCAACAATCTGGCCTGCTGTTCCAAACCAGCCAGGAGCTCTGAACATTCTGCCCCTTCCTGAACAGCCACTGCCAGCTTATCAAAGTCATGCACCAACGACTGGGCCGCATAAGCCGAATATATACCAGCCCATAGTGCCAGATTCTCAGCGGCAAACGCCCTTTTAAGACCTGAATCCACTTTACGGACCGTGGAATCCGTCGGCACACAATCCTCCGGATTCACTGCCGTTATGCCAATCAGGGTAGCCAGAATAGAATCCAGGCGGACCGAAGGAGGTAACACCTCCTCCCCCTCAAGCAAATATAGTTTCTGCAGGAAGCGTGGAACCTGAGCTTTATCCACATCCTTCCATTCTCGAAATACCATATCCTTCACAGGTCCCTGAAAAGGCATGGCAAACTTGGCAGGCGTCTGATATAGTGGAAATAAGTGAGAATCTGAGTTTGAAGGTTGAAACACTGGGAAACCCAAATTGTCCCGAACATGTGCCATCACCTCCCACATTTCTTCTCTGGATACATATTTACCCCCAGATGACGTAGAAGGGGCCTCATCACCCTCACTATCTGATGAGGACTTCCGTGCAGCAGCCGATGTATGAGAATTTTTAGACTGCCCCGTCCTGGCCACCCATGCTTGAAGAGCCCTGGTAACAGCCACCTCAATCATCACCTGCACTTCATCTCTAGACATGAGGGGAGTACCCCTATCCGGTAATTGTGAGCCCCCAGGAGTGGAACTCCAACAGCACCCTCCGAGGAGGAGGAAGAGGAGACAATCCTCCGTCTTTTTGCCGGAACCTTAGGCATGTCACTATCCAAAAATACACTGATCAACCCCAAAAATGCATTCTCCCTATATAGAGATCGTCCTAGGAATCCACCAATCCTTTAAAAGGTCAAACATAACTGCCCCCATCCTAAAACAGCGGGCAGAACGCCCGTCCTACCTGAACCGTCCAAAAATCGCCGTTCCGCAGCTCCCCGCTGCTCTGCAGCACGGAAACCCGGAAATCGACACCCCAACCACAGAGGGCCGGCTGACCCCGTCAGCCGGCCCTCAGTCCGCGTTTTCCCGAGCAGCCCGGCTGCTCGTCACAGGACGCGACCAGCGGTAGCACTCCCCGCGGAGCTCCGCGTCCCGAGGAGTGCCTCCATCGTAGACCTCCAGGCCCCGCCGTGCAGGTAAGGGAAAAAGAAAACGTCTAGCGTGGGCTAGACAAAAGAAACAGGAGGAGATAAGGGTGGGGGGGGGGTTGAAAAGGGGAAGGGAGGGTCTAGGGGGAGGCGGGAGGCCTCATTGGTTTAAAAGGAAGGCGAGGGAGGGACGGGAGGTAATAAAAGTTAAATAAAAAGGAGTAAAGTGGGAGGGTAGGAGACGTATGAGTATTAAAGAACAGAAGGTGAAGGGGTTGAAAGGGTGCACCCCCTAAAAAAATAAGAGTCTACGGCTAAACAATAAAAAATGAAGAAACATGTCTTCAAAAATGTTTTTTTTTCCAGCTTTGTGAAACTGGAGAAAACAAGTTCGATAAGAAAAAAATGTCAGAACCACTTGTTTTGAGATGTGTATTTCATCAGAGGTGCACAAAGCCAAAAAAGTGACGCCAGGATACTAACTTGGTACTGTGAAGTGGGAGCTTGGCGGCCCCCACAACATACACAAATCCTCCGCTGGAAAACCAATGACCAGGCTCTGTGTACATTCTGATCACACAAAAATAACTTCACCTGACAACTCTCCCGCCCCAAGGAGCTACGAAGTATTTATAGAATTTGTAGTGGCCAAGGCCAGCACACGTGTGTGCTCTGAGTGCCAGGTGCTACTGTTATCTGAACTCAGTGACGCTGCCGGTGAAAGGCATCTGTCCCAGGTGCTTCACTCAAACACTACGCAAAATGTCTTCGTGGTCTTACACTTGTTTCATAAAAGTTCGCATTCCCAAACACTAGGCCTCAAAAAACTGATGTGATTTGGCACAGTTGTGGCATTCGCAGCAGAGAGGCCTCGGACCGAATGGGCGCGGGAGGTGCCGTGCCCTCACGAATGCTGAACCGGGGCGCATGGCCGGAGGCAGACACCAGGCATCGCTCCTCACGTCACTAACCAATGGCAGGCAAGAATCCAGCTCCTCTGGAGGTCAATCAAGTACCCTTCACGCGCACACACCCGGATTCTGAGCCCTCAATAGCACACACATCCCAACTATGATTACGGAGGGTGATGCGGGCTGCCTCGAAATAGAACCCCCTGGTTACGGGGCCCAAACCTCACAACATTGGCTCAGTTGCAGCCTGAGCTTTATTACCGACCTCACATCACATTTAAAATAGCCCAGGCCAGGCGAATGGTGGGGGGTGGGGTGCGAAATAATCTAGCATGATGTCAGGGGCAGAAAATAGAATCTGTGGGATTTTTTTCCTCTAATCTGGGAGAGGGTGTGGCGAAACTGCCAGATCTGCCGACTATGGAGCTGGGGAACCAGACTGGAGTCTCAGCGCCGGTTCAACATCCTGTGATTCTGAGCAAATCCTGGGGTTCTGGTTCCAATGACCCTTTCTTTGGCCCCTGGGATTTCCAAAACCGCAGATTCTGGTTCTGATGCGAATATTTTGGCTTCGGGTTTCAGTCTGCTGTGTATGATCACACACGGCGACGTTCTCTTCAGAGCATCTGTCGGGCCACAGCATGTCTGGTATAAGAACTACAACGCATCTAGCGTGAGATTAAGTGACCTGTGAGTGCGGGACGATGCTTTTCTACTCCAAAAGACGATTTTTTTGCGGTTTAATATAGCGTTTACGCGACCACAAGGAATTAGAGCGCTTTACATGAGCACCAGGAACATTACCTCATAGGAGGTCTTGTACTTGCACAATAACCTGCAACCAAATATTAAACCAATACCTGAGCAGTAGTCAACCCTTCAACCCAAAACATAGTCTTCAGTCAACCTTGCAACTAGTGTGACCACCTGGCATCGAGGCAAATTCTGGACAGGACTGTACAAAATGGGTCACAACAGACTAAAATTTAGGACAAAGGGTCAAAATTCAGAAAAAAAATTCAACAACTAATGTCAGTTTTACAGACATATCCAAGAGTGGCCAAAGAAACAGCAACATTTTGATTATGTTTCTAAACATTTTAAAACCAACGGCAACGGTTTGGGAAACATTGAGGTAATTAACCTAATGCTAGTTTAAACAAGTTGAACAAAAACATCTGGCTCACCTCAAACTCCAATGGGCTTTCAACCTAAAAAAATGAATGAGGCAGAGCAGATGGTGTGGGTGACAGTCTTGCACCCAATGTCAGGATGTGAGGTACCCACAACTTGTCTGTAGTCTCAGAGCACTACAGTGTATGTCTGGGACTCTACCTTTATCTCAGAACTGGGAACCCCGACTACCAATCAAAGATAATAAAAGAGGAGGATGAAATCTGGATCAGATGGAAGATCCATAGCAACTGATTCAAAGGGTTGTTGCTAAGAACTGGATAAATAAGGAAGAGAATAACAAGGTGGGATAATTCCTAAAATCAGACAAGATGAGTCCACCAAGAGTATCAGAAGGTATTGCGTACCTGAGGAGTTGTCTCTGCAGACAGGAGAAAAACAGAAAAGGCACTGTCAAGTGGTTGAACAAGCAGCACCAACCACCCTGGCAAACTGTTCTGGTACAATGGTCTGCTGTTCGTGCTTGTGAAGGGTGAGCAGTGGCTAGACCCCTTGCATGGGTGTGCAAGGCAATTGCCTACCCTGCACATGTTTTAAAATGATTTAGCAATTGAGCAAAAGCCAAACCAGTGATCTGGCTTATCCCCAAGTGTCAAAGTACTCATAGAATCTTCAGAATATTTGGAATATAAATTGCAGAAACAAAATGTAAGAACATGAGAAAGATAAAATGTAATTAGTGTTCCTTTAACATACAGCACTGTTTTCCCCCTTACATACAATTAGACCTCAGACTGAACAGGGAACCAGTTACCTTTCGATACCTAGGGATTAATATCTATCATTTCCCCACTGATTTTCTGGATGGAAATCTCTGCAGAGCGACGCGGTCCTTCTGAGCCCAGTTTGCTTTTTGGTCTTCTCTTCTGCTTTCTGTAGTGGGACATGTAGCACTAGTGAAGATGGGGTGCTACCCAGATTATTGTATTATTTTGCAAATGTTCCCCTGCTCATCGATCATTCCTTCTTCAGCCACGCCACACATCAGAATTGGTTGCTGAGGTGCTGTCAGGTAGCACCTTCAACTCTAAAGCTGCCCATGACTGCTGGTGGTTTAGGTCTACCGGACTTTAAAATGCTATTATTTAGCTGTACAGGTCCAACGGGTGGCTCACTGG
Organism: Pleurodeles waltl; assembly: GCF_031143425.1. Lineage (NCBI taxonomy): Eukaryota > Metazoa > Chordata > Amphibia > Caudata > Salamandridae > Pleurodeles > Pleurodeles waltl. The sequence continues at coordinate 149,940,028 of NC_090441.1, read as the reverse complement.
CTGTCTGCCCACCCCCTGCATGAGATGGGATATGTCCGTAAAGAATTTGAGGAGGGCTTATTGCACCACTCATTGTTTCCTACTGACCATTCTATGGAACACCATCCAGGATTATCCTGCACAGCTTTCTCGTGGCTTGCTAAAACCTGTAATATACAGATTATGCCTCGTGAAAACATTTTTTATACCGCACACTCCACCTTGGAACACCCTTACAGTACCTCTCTAATAGAAAATAGCTTTGCCATCAGAAAGCTTCAAGTGACCCTTAGATTAAAGTCAATGCAGGTTTTCAAGCCCCTTTACCTTTGCAGATTTACCAGTTGTGCACATTTGCATTTCTTTAGGGAAGGAGACACCCTGGCAAGAAGGCCTTTTCTTATCTGTCCGCCCCTCCCTCCATCAGAGCACAGGAGACTCCTTGCATTTCAGTCCAGCTGGGAAACTGATCTGCCCTAAATACATTTTGTCCTCTAGATGAAAGGCTAAAATTACGGACAAATGCCGTCCGTTAAGCCTTTCATCACCGACAACGGACGGCAGGGCGAAATTGCAACCCACATTCTGAACTGTGCCTTAGAAATCCCAGCATCATGAGCTAAAGTGTGACATGAACTTGTAGCCTCAGCTGCCGCAAAGCATGTACTCTCATTCTTAACTGCAGCAAGCCATGTGCTCTTATCCTGAGCTGCATGCACTCTCATCCCAAGCTGCAGCAATTCATGTACTCTCATTCTCAGTTGGAGAAAGCCATGTACTTGTATACTGAGCTGCAGCAAACCCTTCTTTCCCCCGTCCTGGGCTCCAGCAAACCATGTACTCTCATCCTGAATTGCAGCAAGCCATGTATTCTTATCCTGAGCTGCAGCAAGCCATGTACTGTTATCTTGGGCTGCAGCAAGTCATGTACTCTCATTCTGAGCTGCAGCAAGCCATGTACTGTTATCCTGAGCTGCAGCAAGCCATGTACTCTGAAGCCATGCACTCCCATCCTCAGCTGCAACAAGCCATGTACTGTCGTCCTCAGCAGCAAAAAGTCATGTACCCACATCCGGTACTGCATCAAGCCACTCGCCCTCATTTAAGCCCAACATGGACTGTTTATTTGAGCTGCAGCAAACCATACATGCTCATCTTGAAGAAGCTTCAGAAAGGCATAAACGTATCATGTGCTGCAAAACACCATGCATCTCCTATCCTGGGCCACTTCCAGCCATGCATCTCCTATCTTGAGCTGCAGCTAGCCATGCATCCCATACCCTAAACTGCAGCTAGCTGTCCGTCCCATATCCTGAACCAGCTAGGTCAGTACTTCTAATCCTGCCCAGCAGTCAATCATGCACTTGCAGTTCTGATCTGCAGCCAGTCATCTTGCACTGTAAATAGCCATACACCCCATACAGAGCAGCAACCAGCTGTGCATTCCCTATTCAGAGCTGCATCCAGCCTTGTACTCCCAATCCTGAACTGCATCCAGCCATGCACCCTTCATCTGGAGCTGCAGCCAGACATACACTCTGAGTCCAGAGCAGCAGCCAGCCATACACCTCAAGTCCTGGGCTGTAGCCAGCCACGCACTATCCGTACTGAGCTGCAGCCAGCCTAGCACTCCCAATTCTGAGCTGCGGCCTGCCATTGACTCCCAGACCTAGGCTGCAGTCAGTCATTGTTCACTGTAGACAGCCATGCATCCTCATACAGAGCTGCAACCAACCATGCTGCCCTTCCTGAGCTGCAGCCAGCCACACATACCCTATTCTAAGCTGCAGCTGGCCGTGCACTCTCAGTCCTGAGCTGTGGGCTAGCCATGCACCCTTAGGTACTGAGCTGCAGCCAACCATGCACCCCCAGTCCTGAGGTGAAGCCTGTCATGCACCCTCAGTCCTGAGCCACAGATAACCTTGCACTCCCAATCCTGACTTGCAGCCAGCCATGCACCCCCTATCCTGAGCTGCAACCAGCCATTCATCCTCAGTCCTGAGCTGCATCCAGCCATTCACTTCCAGTCATGAGCTTCAGCCAGCCATGCACCCCCAATCCTGAACCGCAGCCAGTCATGCTTCCTCAGTCCTGGCACTATCAATCCTGAGCTGCAGCCAGTCATGCACCTCTAGCCCTGAGCTGCAGCCAGCCATGCACACCTAGTCCTGAACTGGAACCAAGCATCCTCAGCCCTGAGCTGAAGCCAATCATGCATCCTCAGTCCTGAGCTGCAGCCAGTCATCTGCCCCCCTCCCCTGAGCTGGAACCATGCATCCGCGGTCCTGAGCTGCAGCCAGCCTTGCACTCCCAGTCCTGGGCTTCAGCCAGCCATGCACCATCAGTACGGAGCTGGAGCCAGGCATGCATCCTCAGTCCTGGCACTGTCAGTCCTGCGCTGCAGCTAGCTATGCTCCCCCAGTCCTGAGCTGCAACCAGTCATGCACCCCCAGTCCTGAGCTGGAACCATGTATCTTCAGTCCTGAGCTGCAGAAAGCCAGGTACCCCCAGTCCTGAGTTGCAGTTATGCGTCCTTAGTGCTAAGCTACAGCCAGCCTTGCACTCCCAGTCCTGGGCTGCAAACATGCATTCTCAGACCTGAGCTGCAGCCAGCCATGCACTGTCAATACAAAGCTGCAGCCAGGCATGCATACTCAGTCCTGGCATTATCAGCCCTGGGCTGCAGCCAGCCATGCACCCCGAATCCTGAGCTGCAACCAGTCATGCACCCCCAGTCCTGATCTCGAACCATGTATCTTCAGTCCTGAGCTGCAGCCAGCCAGCACTCCCAGTCCTGAGTTGCAGTCATGCATCCTTAGTGCTAAGCTACAGCCAGCCACCCACTCCCAGTACTGGGCTGCACCCATGCATTCTCAGACCTGCGCTGCAGCCAGCCATGCACCATCAATACAAAGCTGCAGCCAGGCATGCATCCTCAGTCCTGGCACTATCAGCTCTGGACTGCAGCCAGTCATGCACCCCGAGTCCAGAGCTGCGGGCAGCCAGTCACCCCAGCCCTGAGCTGCAGCCAGCCAGCACTCCCAGTCCTGAGTTGGGTACATGTATCCTCAGTCCTGAGCTGGAACCATGCATCCTCAGTGGTTGGCTGCAGTCAACCATGTATCCCCAGTCCTTGGCTGCAGCCAGCCATGCACCATCAGTACTGAGCTTCAGCCAGTCAGGCATCTTCAGTCCTGAGCTGCAGCCAGCCATGCAAACTCATTCCTGAGCCGCAACCATGAATCCTCAGCCCTGAGCTGCAGCCAGCCATGCATCCCCAGTCCTTAGCTGCAGCCAGCCATGCACCACCATTCCTGAGCTGCAGCCAGTCATGCACCCTCAGGCCTGACCTGCAGTCGGCCTTGCACCCCCATTCCTGAGCTGCAACCATGAATCCTCAGTCATGAGCTGCACCCAGCCATGCACTCTTAGCCCTGAGCTACACCCAGCCATGCACTCTTAGTCCTGGGCTGCAGCCAGCCATACACCCGGGTCCTGGGCTGCAGCCAGCCATCCACCCGAGTCCTGGGCTGCAGCCAGCCATGCGCCCGGGTCCTGGGCTGCCGCCAGCCATGCACCCGGGTCCTGGGCTGCAGCCAGTCAGGCACATGAGTACTGAGCTGCAGCCAACCATGGATATTCAGTCATGAGCTGCAGCGATCTTAGCGCTCCCATCCCTGGGCTGAAGCCAGCTATGCACCCCCAGTCTTGGACTGCGGCAAGTCATGCACCGCGAGTACTGAGCTGCAGCCAGGCATGGCATGCATCTACTGCCCTGAGCAGCAACTGGTATTGCTCCCTCAACCGGAGGGGTGCAGTCATGCACCCTCGGCTTGGGCTGCAGGAACCCACGCGTCCTTATCCTGAGCACCAACCAGCCATGCCCCCTCCCTCATCCATCCTGGACTGGGGCCACCCACTCCCTCCCTCCGCACGTTTTGGTAAAGTTAATATGTCACCCAGCAGGGCTGGTGCTGGGAGGGTTGTGTGCCCCCGGCAGCGCCCGCCTGACCTGTGCCAGTTCTTCTCAGGTACCAAGCAGCAGAGGCTGGCAGGCGGGGCGCACTCCGCGCGCTGCGCACCTCGTGCCCACAGTCCGCACCTGAAACTTGAATGGGGGCGGCCCGACCCTGAGGAGGGGGTCAGGGCCGGCCTGTGCACTCACTGGGGAGATGCCTGCAGCCCGGCAACCCTGCGGAGGCGGCGCCGGGGCTCACGGCACCGGGGGACGGAGCCGGGGCAGGTGACTGGGAGGAGGCGCCTGAGCGCGGAGCCGGCTGCCGTCCCGCGGCTCCGGAGCGGCTGTGCAGTGCCGACCCTGCCTCCGCCTGGAGCTCCCGACCATGTCGCAGCCGGCGGACAGGATGCAGTCCAAGAAGGCTGGGATCCGAGCCGCCGTGGTGCTCATCGGGCTGCTGCACAAGTCCAGGAGGCTGAACCGGGAGAGGAGGTAAGAGTCCGGGCGGACAGGGGCGCTGCGCCTTCCCAGGTGTCCGGGTCCACCACTGGCTGCTTGTGTGGAGTGAGGCTCTGTTCCTTCCCAGGTGTCCGGGTCCACCACTGGCTGCTTGTGTGGAGTGAGGCTCTGTTCCTTCCCAGGTGTCCGGGTCCACCACTGGCTGCTTGTGTGGAGTAAGGCTCTGTTCCTTCCCAGGTGTCCGGGTCCACCACTGGCTGCTTGTGTGGAGTAAGGCTCTGCGCCTGTCAGTGAGCCCTACACCTGTACTGAGGCGGCCTGTGTGGAGAGGGGCTCTGCGCCTTCCCAGGTGTCCGGGTCCACCACTGGCTGCTTGTGTGGAGTAAGGCTCTGTTCCTTCCCAGGTGTCCGGGTCCACCACTGACTGCTTGTGTGGAGTAAGGCTCTGCGCCTGTCAGTGAGCCCTACACCTGTACTGAGGCGGCCTGTGTGGAGAGGGGCTCTGCGCCTTCCCAGGTGTCCGGGTCCTCCCCTGGCTGCTTGTGTGGAGAGGGGCCCTGCGCGTTCACATGTGCTCTGGTCCGTCACTGGCTGCTTGTGTGGAGAGGGGCTCCGCGCGTTCACGTGTGCTCTGGTCCTCCACTGGCTGCTTGTGTGGAGAGGGGTTCTGTACCTTCACAAGCATCCTGTTCCTTCACGGGCTGCCTGTGTGGAGAGGGGCTCTGCGCCTGTCATTGAGCCCTACACCTGTACTGAGGCGGCCTGTGTGGAGAGGGGCTTTGCGCCTGTAACTCAGCCCTGCACCTGTACTTGGGCTGCCTGTGTGGAGAGGGACTCCGCACCTATAACTGAACCTTGTCCTGTACTGGAGCTGCCTGTGTGAAGAGAAAATCTGCGCCTGTAGCTTAACCTTGGTCCTCCTATACTGGGGCTTACTGTGTGATGAGAGGGGCCCTGCGCCTTCTAAGCCCCCCAGTCCTGCCCTGGTTTCATACAATAAGAAGGGGTCTGCGCCTGTAATTGAACCCTGGTCCTTCACATGCTGCCTGTGTGACGAGGGAGGTTCTACACCTGTCCCCGAGTGCTGGTCCTTCACGGGCTGCCTGTGTAGAAAGTGGCTCTGCGCCTGCCCCCCTGTTCTCGTCCTGCACTGGCTACCTGTGTGGAAAGGGGTCTCCGCCCACCCGACTGCCCTTGTCTTTCACTGGCTGCCTGTGTGACAAGAGGGGTTTTGCGCCTGTCCCATGTACCAGTCCTGCAGTGACTGCCTATGTGGAGAGTGGATCTGTGCCTGCCCCGGTGTTCGCGACTTGCACCGGCTGCCTGTGCGGAGGTGGTCAGCCCTGGTCCTCCATGTGTCATGAGATGAGCCTTGCGGCTCTACTCACTTCGTTCTAGTCTTGAACTGGGGCTGCCTGTGTAATTAAAGGGTATCTGTGCCTGTCCCCTTGTTTTCTTGCACTAGCTGCCTGTGTGGAGAAGGGATCTGTGCCTGCCTTGCGTCCTGGTTTTGCACTGGCTGCTCCTGTAATGAGAGTGCTCTGCGCTTGTCCGCGTGCCCTGGCCCTGTATTGAAACTGTGTTTGTGTGGAGGGCGGTGTGCCTATCCCAGGCCCTCTCTGATTGCGCGCTGACTGCCTGTGTGTGAAGATGGGATGCGACTTCACTGAGGAGGGCTCTGCGCCTCCCCCGTCCTGTGCTGTCAGTCCATGAGGGGAGATGTGCTGCGCTCTTGTACTTGTGCCCTGGCACGCACAGCCTGTGCCAACAGAGGGGCCGTGCTCCTGCCTCGGTGCCTCTGTCCTGCACTGGCTGCTTGTGTGATGAGGGGGAGGGGGCTCCGTGTCTGGCCCCGTCTTGTCCTGCCTGTCGTGAGAGGAGATGGGCTGCGCTTTTGTACTTGTGCCCTGGCACGGACAGCCTGTGCCAACAGAGGGGCCGTGCTCCTGCCTCGGTGCCTCTGTCCTGCACTGGCTGCTTGTGTGATGAGGGGGAGGGGGCTCCGTGTCTGGCCCCGTCTTGTCCTACCTGTCGTGAGAGGAGATGGGCTGCGCTCTTGTACTTGTGCCCTGGCACGCACAGCCTGTGCCAACAGAGGGGCCGTGCTCCTGCCTCGGTGCCTCTGTCCTGCACTGGCTGCTTGTGTGATGAGGGGAAGGGGGCTCCGTGTCTGGCCCCGTCTTGTCGTGATGCGCTGCGCTCTTGTACTTGTGCCCTGGCACGGACAGACTGTGCCAACAGAGGGGCCGTGCTCCTGCCTCGGTGCCTCTGCCCTGCACTGGTTGCCTGTGTTTGATGCAGGGCTGTGCATCTGACCGTGCCTGTGCTCCCCCCCCCACCCCCCCCCCCCGGAGCAGAGAGCCTGTGCACGAGCCCCTGCTCCTTGGACCTGTGCTGGCTGACTCTCAATAGAGGGACTCTGCTCCTACCCACTGCGCTTGTTAGGTATCGGTTGCTCCTGTGAGGAGAGGGACCCGTCGCACCTGTAACTGTCCTGCCACCTCACTATGTGCCCGTTCCTGCGCTTCACCCCCCTCTGCACCTGCCGCTCATCCCACTGTGTCCCCGGGGGCGGAAGGGGGCAGCGCGTGCCGCTGCGCCCCGGGGCGCATGTGACTGGTGTGGTTGCGCCCTCGCCTCTCCATGCGCCCTGCGGTGCCCTGACTCCCAGAGGCGCGCGGGACTTGTTTCTGGGTCCCGTCTGCACGCTGGCTGTCCACGCGCCTGACTTTAGGACCTTGGCCAACCAAGTTCTCGGATGGGTCCTGCGCTTGTCCGTGCGCCCTGCTGTACTTTCTGGCCCTCAATTTTCAGCAGAGGGGCTCAGCACCTGCCCAGGGCCCTGCCCTGGCTGCCTCAGTGCCTGTTTACGCGCCATTATCTGTCCTGCGGGGAGGCGTACCCCCTGCACTGACCGCCTCTGTCCCTGTCTGTGACCCTTGTAGTAACCCCTGGCTCTGTTTTCCGCGGAGGGACGCAGAGTCGCCCCTGCACTGGCTGCTTCCGTGTCCTTTTACACGCCATATTCTACCATACCAGATGTCCAATCCCTGCACTGACCTCTCCTGCCGCTGACCACGACCCCTGTAGTACCCTCTGCCTCTCAGCTTCAGCACAGGGGCTCGACACTTGCCCATGGGCTGTGCCCAGGTACTGCCTGCCTCTGTTCATTTCGCGCTCCATTCCGCACCCTGCTGGCCCCCAGTTTCCGGAAGAGTCCTGGTCCCGTACTGACCGTCTCCGCGCCTGTCCATAGGCCTTATGGTACTCCTTGGCTACCAGTGTCCAGGAGAGGGGGGCTTGACATTGTACTGACCGTCTCCGCGCCTGTCCATAGGCCCTGTGTTGCCCCGCTGGCCCCCAGTTTCTGGGAGAGGGGTGCTGTCCCTGTGTTGACCGCCTCCGCACCTTTCCATGGGCCCTGTGGTGCCATCTGGCTACCAGTTTCCAGTAGCTGTATATCCACCAGCAGGGGGGCTCAGCACTTGTTCCTGGGTCCAGTCCCTGTACTGACCGGCCGTGTGCGCAGACGGGCGGTGGCCCTCTCCGTGCGCACTGCTCCCATCCAGCTGAGTGCTAACTTGACGGGGCTCTGCGGCTGCCCATGTCATCGAAGTAACTGTGTGCGTGCGCAGTTCAACCTGCCATCCCTGGCCTGGCTGTCAGACTGGGCATGAGAGCGGCTATTCAGTAGACCTGCTCCTGGGACAAGAACCTGCCACTGTTCTCCCTGGTGCCATAGGTGCCAGTGTGAGAAGGGCCAGTCGGGTGAGAAGAGTTCTGGATTCCATCTGACTAGGGCAGCTCTGGAAGGCAACCTTACCCCGGTGCTCTGAAACCAGTCTGTGTAGGAGAGAGGTCATTGGCCAGCAGCTGTCTCCCCTGGTGCTGAGGGTTCCCCACTGAGGAGATGGACTTTGAATGCCAGTCTGAGGAGATGAGCTCTGGATGCCATTCTGACGGGAGAGTTCTTTAATGCCAGGTTGAAGAGAGGGCCTATGCATTATCAGTCTGAGGAGAGGGGCCCCGGATGCAGTCCGAGCAGAGGGCCTTTGGATGCCAATCTGAGGAGAGGGGCTCTGAATGCCAATCTGAGAGTGCTCAGGGTGTCATTATCAGGAGAGGGTCTCTGAATACCTGCGTGAGGAGAGGAGCCCTGGATGCCAGTCTGACGAGACGAGTGATGGATTGTGGATGCCAGTTTGGAGGAGAGAGTCTGGATGCCAGTCTGAGGAGAGGGACTTTGAATAGCAGCTTGAGCGTGTATGTGTGTTTGTTTAAATGTTTTACTGTTGGACAGGTGTCTGGATCATTCCTGCTTTCTTGGTGACATTGTTGCATGTCTGTATCGCAGAATGACTTTGAGCACCCGCCCCTCTTGCTTCCCAAGATGCCAGTCTGGAGACGGGCTCTCACATACACGTTTTTTTAACCCCAGTATTTTCGGTGCCAGCCAGTCTGAGAAGAGATGCTCTGGGCAGCGCATGTACTCTCTCCTAAATATTGAGAACAGAGGCTCTGAGCTATATTTCCCCAAGAACCATACGGGGGAGGGTGGGGAGCTCCGTTTGTTAGTGTAGGCTGGGTGAGGGGCTCTGGACCCCTTCTCTCTGTTTACTTTGGTAGTACTGTGCGGACAGCGATTCTGGGCTCCTCCTGTTCCACGAGGCATCCCGGGTGTGGTGGTTCTGGGGTACTCTAGAATGTGTCTCCCTGTTGGCTGTGCTGCCAGTCTGAGTACAGGGGCCCCGGACCTCCCATTGCCTCTCCCGGACTCCCGGTGCCGCTCTGAGGAGGTGGGCTCTGGGGATCGACCTGCTCACCTTACGGCTGGACGCATTTCAGCTCTGGACCTGTTCTCCCTGACGGTTCAGATGCCAGCCCGATGGCTGAGATCTTCCGGGCGCTCTCCGTACTCCCTAGTGCCTTGAAGCCCGGTCGGGCAGGAGAAAACGTGCAGCCGCAGACCTGCGCATTTCATGGGTGTGCCAGAGGGGTGACTCTGCCCACCTGTGACTGACATAATCCGTGCACGTGAATGTGCATTTCTACCAGTGGTTAATTTGTAAATAAAAACGTGCGGTGCCCAAAGCCCTTCCCTAAAACACGCGGCTGCTGCAATTAAATGTGGGAGCATAGAATACTGAGGCAGCTAATCCTGAAGCCATCTTGGGCCTCTTTAGTCCATTTACAGCCACTCCCTGTCCCTTTAGCTCACTCTCGCAGCTTTTTTGCTTTCTCCCATTGTGACACTTTTTCGTTTTTCTCTTCCTCCATCTTTCCCATGTGTATCTTTTGCTCGCAGTAAATGCTTGAGGCAGAAAAATAAGTGCCGGCCCTTAAAAATAAGTGTCGGTGCCCGCACCGGAAACCACCGGATCAAATTAAGCACTGGTTTCTACTAAAACAAACCCAGTGCTTTCTCGGATTTAAAGTCCGAAATGTTGTGTTGTTGAAGCCTGCAGCACCTCCTCGGACGTTAGCATTTTCCTGACGGTCGTGGAGGGTGCCCAACAACAGCGGATAGTGCAGGGTGGAGCGCCCCTGCCGCGCCTATGGGAAACTCCCAACAGCCTGCCCCCTCCGCCTCCCCCCGCTTCTGATTTAATTTCACATTCACGGTTTCAGTATTTCGAAACGCATTTTCAGTTTATTTGCATTTTGAGTCTGACTTTGACAATTCAGTGTTGCTTTCAAGCGGATCTTCAGTTTAAAAAGTCGCATTTTGATTCAGCGCCCATGAGAAGAATGTGGGAAACTGAACACGAGTGTATATCGACAGATAATGTTTGAGAACTATTTTCGCAAACAGCGTTCACGCAGTGCGTTAGCATCCTGTCAGGCGGATAATCTACGATGCGTCTCTGGAGAGATCTCTTACCTGCGGTTACAGGGTGTGCGCACTATGCGGTCATTTCACTAGTTCAAAGAACCAGCCCGTTCCCGCGTCCCTGTGGTAAAACCGGAGAATGGTGGGACTGGGCACTCATCAGCGCTCCTGCCCTGATAAAGGCAGCTAAGAGGCCTGGGTGGAATTTCTAATTATGCTCGAGTAGTCGGAGTAATTTCGTTAATTACGCATTACTGTTGTGATACGAAACACCAAAATTACGCAATTACTTCAATTTGAGTAATTTGGGGCGTGGGGGAGGGGGATTCTACCGAAGGAGCACAGGAAGCACAGGAAGCACAGGAACAGAGAGCGAGAGGCTGCCGGCTAATGTTGTTCATATTCTGTAACATTTATTGCTATTTTCTAACCTCATAATGCATCCTCGGGACCATTTTGGATGCAAGGGTATCTCTTGCACTAAGAAAATAGCGCTAAATGCTTGATTCCACCTCTCGCACCATTGCGCATAATTACAAGCAGTTTTGCGGTAATTATGAGTAATAACGCTAGAGGGAACAACACCACTTATGCCCACCCCTAGAAAGTATATCAAGTGAGATTTAAAGGGACTGCTTTGTCAGTTTCCAATTAAAAGCATCTGCACAGGGAAAGGTGAAATATGTTGTTTTAGCAAGTTGTGGGTTGTCCTTAACAGACAATCTGGAATGTCGCATCATTAGATGATATCTGCTTTGGAGACATTTTGTGACACCCACCATACATGCCCTTAAGACAGTGATCCACTATTACCCAGGCAGGCAGGTACCCACCCCTCTATTAGCATTCACTCCTCCTTTAAATGGTTAATTTCAGAACACTCTAACATTTAGGTATAGTGTTAGCCAAGACCTTTTGAGTTTCCTAAAATTACATATGCAATATAGTTACTGACTGGAGCTTTCCGACAGCCCTCATCATCCATTGGTCTGTCTTTGTGCCATTCACATTGTAATTCCACCTACTACGGCATGTAAGCTTGGAGCACTGGGTCAGCCCATTTCAGCCATTGGCTTATTTCACTGAGAGTGACCGAATTGCAGTTTGCCTATTCACAAGGAGCACAATCACAAAATTAATTTCCTTCAGTGCCAGAAACAACTGTTGCAATGTGTGCCTTTTGAGACCAAAACATTGTGGGCCCGATTCACAAAGGTAAACTTAGAACAAAAGTCTAACTTTACTATGAGTAAAGTTAGACTTTAGGTCTAAACTTAGACTTTTGGTCTATGTTTACCTTTGTGAATCGGGCCCTTGGCTTGTTTTCATGACGTTTTTCTTAACATTGGTGAGGTCCAACAACTTCTTCTTAAAAAAAAAGGTTTTCAAAGCCCATAGCAAAACAAGCACGGGCAAAACCAAAAGCCTGTCAACCAATGCCAGGTATTTTGTGCATCTTGACATTGATGTGGGAGGATGAACGGAAGGCTCTCAGAGGTGTCAGATTCCCACCCCTACTGTGTCCTTGTGGATGACTCAGTTTGCTCACTTTGAAAGAGCTGAGCCTGGCTCTAAGCATATTATGTGACTGTTAGAAACCAGACTGCCTTGAATTTCCTCTACAAAATAGAAGATAAAGGTTGTGGGCTGCCTAGAGCCCCCGGGCCACTATTTGCAGTCACTTACAGCGTCTTGAGTGCAGGAGCCTTGTACTGACATCACCAGCCATCTTTTAAATGTCATAGCTGAAATTTTATGTCAACATTTACACATATATTAGTTATTAATTATTATCTTGGTTGTTGTCTAGAGTGCCATAACACACACCCATCAAGGAGCTTTTGCAGCCAATTAAAAGAAGCGTGCAGAAAATTCAATTACAGAGACACTGGCGATTGCAGAGAGCTTGGGATAAAATATTTTAGCTTGGGGGGACAATGTTTTGGGAAAAGGCGAATCTTACCTCTTGAGTTCACGATTTGTCAAGTCTTGTAGCACTCTCTGTCAGTTTAATTACTTCTAGGCGTTTCAGGACAAGGTGAGTCTTACCTCTTAAGTTCACGATTTGTCAATTCTTGTAGCTCTCTACCTCAGTTTAATTACTTCTAGGCGTTTCAGGACAAGGTGAGTCTTACCTCTTAAGTTCACGATTTGTCAGTTCTTGTAGCTCTCTACCTAAGTTTAATTACTTCTAGGCGTTTCAGGACAAGGTGAGTCTTACCTCTTAAGTTCACGATTTGTCAATTCTTGTAGCTCTCTACCTCAGTTTAATTACTTCTAGGCGTTTCAGGACAAGGTGAGTCTTACCTCTTAAGTTCACGATTTGTCAGTTCTTGTAGCTCTCTACCTAAGTTTAATTACTTCTAGGCGTTTCAGGACAAGGTGAGTCTTACCTCTTAAGTTCACGATTTGTCAGTTCTTGTAGCTCTCTACTTCAGTTTAATTACTTCTAGGCGTTTCGGGCTGGTTGATTTTCTGGTAGCCGAGTGAAATTATTCAGATAGTTCAAGCCCAGACCCCTGGGGTTAGGAAATTCTCTATCTCTTGCATCAGCCTTGAGAGGGATCTATTTAGTGCTGGTGGCTGGCAGATGAGACATGTCAAGGGTCCGTCGGTGAAGGTGAGGGTTACTTAAAAGGGCAAAGGGTGTAATCATATGTGCAATAATGCTCAACTGTCCAACTTCCTATCCTGTGTGAACATGCTCATGGGAGCCTTGGCTTCTCGTCAGGGTCGGCCCCTCTGCTATGGCAGAGGAGCGTTGCCCCTCTGCTAAAAGCAGAAAAGGAATTGGATAGTAAAATTATTTTATTATCCCTTTATTTTTCCGCTTTCGTAGGGCGGTGCAGGAGCAGCATCCTCCACGTCAGCAAGTGGAGGAGGAGTTGTGGCGAGCTTCTAAGTGCGCATGTCCGTTTGGCCGGCCATCCAAGTCCAGCCCAGCTGACATGCATACTTAGATCTCTCCACCTGGCTGTGTTGCACAGCCGGGTGGAGACCAAGTGCAGTGTCGCACTCCCCCCCTGAGTGGCATTTCTGCCCATTCAGGCCAATCTAGACGCTTCTCTCATGCTGGTAACAGCATGTGAGAAGCATCAGGATTGGGTGGGGAGGGAGGAAGAAGACAAGAGGAAGCTGGAGTGGCGGAACACAGAGGCAGCAGGTACGTTTTTTTGTTTTATTGCACCCCTGTGCCCCTGCTCTGTGTCCTGCCCCCTGCAGCCCCCAATCTGTGAGCTGCACTCACCCCTTCCTGGCAGCAGCTGCTACTGCTTCTAATGTGGCTAATTTTGTCCCAAATCGGGAGTCACGCACATTCTGGGAGGTGGGGAAACCAGATCTATCTCTCTTTACCAGGAATAACATTAGCTGAGGTTGCTGCTACCGAAAGCTGCAGTACGCTCTAGATGTGTGTGACTCCTGCTGCAAGGTCACTGCTACTAAACGATGGCTGCAGCAGGCTCTAGTTGTGTCTGACTCTTGCTACATGTTCACTGCTACTAAATGGCAGCCGCATCAGGCTTTAGATGTCTGTGGCTCCTGCTGCAAGGTCACTGCTACTGAGAGATGGCTGCAGCAGGCTCTAGATGTGTGTGACTCCTGCTGCAAGGACACTGCTACTGAAACAGCTGTAGCAGGTGCTTGACGTGTGTGATTCTTGTTGCAAGGTCACTGTTACTGAAAGACGGATGCAGCAGGCTCTAGATATGTGTGACTCCTGCTGTAAGGTCACTGCTAATGAAAGACGGCTGCAGCAGACTCTAGATGTGTGTGTTACTCCTGCTCCAAGGTCACTGCTACTGAGAGATGGCTTCAGCAGACTCTAGATGAGTGTGACTCCTGCTTCAAGGTCAATGCTACTGAAAGGCGGACAGCAGGCTCTAGATGTGCGTGACTGTTGCTGCAAGGTCACTGCTACAGAGAGATGGTTGCAGCAGGCTCTAGATGTGTGTAACTCCTGCTGCAACATCATTGCCAATGAAAGATGGTTGCAGCAGGCTCTAGATGTGTGTGTGGCTCCTGCTGAAATGTCACTGCTACTGAATTGCAACCGCAGCAGGCTCTAGATGTGTGTGATCCTTGATACGAGGTCACTGCTATTGAATGGCAGCTGCAGCAGGCGCTAGATGTGTGTGACTCCTGCTGCAAGGTCACTGCTTCTGAAAGACGGCTGCAGCAGGCTCTAGATGTGTGTGGCTCTTGATACAAGGTCACTGCTATTGAATGGCAGCCGCAGCAGGCTTTAGATGTGTGTGACTCCTGCTGCAAGGTCACTGCTACTGAAAGATGCCTGCAGCAGAATCTAGATGTGTGTGACTCCTGCTGCAAAGTCACTGCTACTGAATTACAACTGCAGCAGGCTCCAGATGTGTGTGACCCCTGCTGCAACGTCACTGCTTCTGAAAGACGACTGCAGCAGGCTCTAGATGTGTGTGACTCCTGCTGCAAGGTCACTGCTACTGAGAGATGGCTGCAGCAGGCTCTAGATGTGTGTGACTCATGCTGCAAGGTCACTGCTACTGAGAGATGGCTGCAGCAGACTCTAGATGTGTGTGACTCATGCTGCAAGGTCACTGCTACTGAGAGATGGCTGCAGCAGGCTCTAGATGTGTGTGACTCCTGCTGCCAGGTCACTGCAACTGAAAGGCAGATACAGCAGGCTCTTGATGTGTGTCACTCTTGCTGCAAGGTCACCTCTACTGAAAGATGGCTGCAGCAGGCTCTAGATGTGTGTAACTCCTGCTGCAAGGTCACTCCTACTGAAAGGCAGCTGCAGCAGGTGATTAATTTATGTGACTCCTGCTGCAAGGTCACTTCTACTGAAAGACGGATGCATCAGGCTCTACATGTGTCCGACTCCTTCTGCAAAGTTGTTGCTATTGATTGACAACTGCAGCAGGAGCTAGATGTATGTGTCTCCTGCTGCAAGGTAACTGCTCTTGAAAGACTTCTGGAGCAGGCTCTAGGTGTGTCTGACTCCTGCTGCAAGGTCTGCTACCGAAAGACAGCTGCAGCAGGTGCTTGATGTGTGCTGCATCTGCTGCAAAGGTTGCTGCTACTGAATGACATCTGCAGCTGAAGCAAGGTGAGTGCTGCTCCTGCTGCAAGATTAATGCTACTGAATGGCTGCTACAGTAGATGCAAGATGTGTGCAGCTCCTGCTGCAAGATTACTGCTACTGAATGACAGCTACAGCATGCACTAGTGTGTGCTGCCCCTGTTGTTAAGTTGCTGCTACTAAATGACTGCTACAGTAAGCGCTAGATATGTGTGGCTTCTGCTGCAAGGTTACTGTTGCTAAATGAGATCTGCAGTAGGTGTTTGATGTGTGCAGGTCCTAATTCTAGGTTGCTGTTACTGAATGACATCAGCAACAAGAGATAGATGAGCACAGCTCCTGCTGCAAGATTACTGCTAGAGTATGGCAGCTGTAGTAGGAGTTAGATGTGTGCATTTCCAGCTGCACGGTTACTGATACTCAATGGCAGCTGCAGCAGCTTCATGATGTGTGCAGCTCCTGCTGCAAAGGTTGCTGTGACTGAATGACAGCTGCAGTAGGAGCTAGATGTGTGCAGCTCCTGCTGCCAGAATACTGCTACTGAATGTCAGCTGCACTAAGAATAAGATGTGTGCAGATTCTGCTGCAAGATGACTGCTACAGTGTGGGAGCTGCAGTAGGAGCTGAATATATGCAACTCCAGCTGCAAGGTTACTGCTGCCAAATGGCAGTTTCAGTAGGAGCTGGATGTATGTAGCTCCTGCTGCAAGGTCACTGCTACCGAATGGCAGCTGCAACAGGAGTTAAATGTGCACGGCTCCTCCTGGAAGGTTGCTGCTACTGAATGACACCTGCACCAGGAGCCAGATGTGTGTGCCTCTAGATGCAAGGTCTTTGACACTGAATGGAAGCTGCAGTGGTAGCTAGATGTGTACAGCTCCTGCTGCAAAGGTTGCTGTACTAAATGGCTGGTACAGTAAGTGCTAGATGTGTGCAGCTTCTGCTGCAAGATTACCAATACTGAATGACAGCTGCAGCAGGTGCTAGATGTGCGCGGCACCTGCTACAAGATTACTGATACTGATTAAGAGCTGCAGCAGGTGCTAGATGTGTGCGGCTTCTGCTGCAAGATTACTGATACTGAATGACAGCTGAGGTAGGTGCTAGATGTGCGCGGCTCCTGCTGCAAGATTGCTGATACTGAATGACAGCTGCAGCAGGTGCTAGATATGCGCAGCTCCTGCTGCAAGGTTGCTGCCACTGGAGGCTGCAGCAGGCACTATGTCTTTGCCCAGAACCTGATGCAAGGTTGGTTGTATTGAATGGCTCTTGCAGCAGGTCGTATACGTCTGCAGCTCCTGCTGCAAGGATGCTTGTCTTTGATGGAAGGTGCAACAAGCGCTAGATATGTGCAGCTCCTGCTGCAAGGTTGCCGTGCTAATTGACAGCAGCAACAGGAGCTCGACGTGTGTGCACCAGCTGCAATGTCAAAGTTACAGTATAAACTGGAGGGCGCGGTGCTTTGTATGAGGGCCCTTGTTAGCAGTTGGCGCCTCCATTCTTGCATTCTAAGCATTCGGCAGCCTGGAGAGATGCAAAAACTCCTCAGCTTCCTATAATGCAGAATTGGAGATGGAAGAGGTAGTTGTTAGGAAACTCCACATGTGGAGCAGGTCAGGTGAGGGACATGGTGATTTGTAAAATACAACCAAACATTGTTATCTACAATCATTATTTTATGTAGTCCATCAGAAGGGTCAAGATAGTGTAGTCCACACCATCAAAGCCTACAAAGAGAAGTAGTCGCCAGCTCTGTCAAAGTGCAACGTATGATCAAAGGCTTCCAGCAGAGGCGTTTCTTAACACTGTCCCCAATTGGATGAGGTGGAAGAGATTCCATGGCAACCAGGTGGTTTTGGCAATTTCCTCCAATCAGTTTATTTCAGAATCTTTGTCTATAACTATGTAAGGTGCAGAGAAGTGCTTATAGGAGGTCGAACTGTGGTATTGCAAGAGAAAACAGCTGACGGTAACTTGCAGGGAAGCTGCAGCACAGTCTGAACGTTTGTTGGGGTGTTACTTTTTGGAAGCCATCATGGGTTTTTGTTGCCAAAGTGTGCTTTGTTCTCACATTAGTGTCAATCTGCGCAATGCTTCTTTGAACATTCTCAGGTGCGCCATGTTTCAGCCAGGTGGGCTTCATTCACATTCTGGAATATTATTCTGCCATTAAATGTTATTGCCAGAGTTTTCAATAAAGTAACACCCCAACAAAGATGGTATCATGACACCTTCACACAGGTGCACATACCTGATTTGCACCTCTTGTCCTGCCTTAGTGGTGAGCAACTTTTCACATACAATTCTTTAGGTTTGAACCATTTTATTATTTTGCAGAATGGACATGCAAAGCATTCGTAATGATCCTGCAAAAGGCAGATACTGTATATAACAATGCATAGGGAGATGTACATACATGCTGCTATATGGAGACAGGAGTTTCTGGTTCTAACCTTGAACTTACAGACAACTTTTAACATATGCAAAACAAACTAAAAGATTCATAGCTATGAGTGATATCAGTGTTACAAACAGGCATATTACATTGCATAAGAGGGATGGAGCAGATGGTCCCACGGAGATCTGTATGTTACTAGAGTGGTATGGTAGTATAGTTGCACCTCCGTGGTGATTTCAGGGCACTAGTTCACTACATTTGTAGTCCGTAATAGTGGGGCTACTTTTGTCCTCAGGTCCCATCTTGGGGGGGGGGGGCGTGACATGCAGGGGGGTGCTAGGAAGCAGGAAGGGGGGGGTTATTATCTTTACCAATGGGGGCACAGTACTCCTTCCCTCTATCATGAAGGTATCTCCCCTAAGGCACTAGCCGTTCACAGTATTCTTGCAGGTCCTGCACATACACACCCCAGCCACTTGCTATTGGGTCCCTGCTTAATCCTCTGGACTCTTCCCATCTAAGTGCAGTTTCTTGCGCTTTACTCCATTTGATCAAGCAGCGCCCCAGAGGGAAAGTGTCGGGAACGTGGGTGATTTCCAACCCATGGCAATAGCTCTCCTACCTATAATGAGGACCAAGTTGAGGAAGCGATTTGTTACAGCTGCTCGCTTGGAGCGGTGAAAGAGGCCAAACAGGACGGTTTCTACTTTGTACAGGCCCGAACGTTGCGTTAGCTCTGCAATGACCCCCCAGTATTTGTTGCCAGAAGCGGGCCGTTTCCGGACAAGAACAAAGCATGTGGAGTATATTGGCACCTGGATCATGGCACTGAGGGCATTCTGACGAGGTCCCAAACATACTACTTAGCACTGCCACTGTTAGATAAGCCCTATGTAATATATTGTACTGTATGTATTAAAATTTTGCATTTCTGGTCTATACCATTCTTTATCTTCAAGCTCTTTTCCTACATCCTGTTCCCATCTCATGTGCAGCAGCTGCAAGGGGTCTGTGGTCGTGTGTGCTAATGCCCGGTTGAGCCAAGTGATTAGGTTCTTCCCACTGCCCACGACGTGGATCGCATGTACCAATGGGTGAGGGGCTGGTTCCAGGTCAAGTAAGCGCCATTCATTATTCAGTAGGACAGTTAATCTAGCGTGTGCTATGAAATGTCCCTGCAGTATTCCCTCTTCGCTATGGAGGTGATCAAAGGGTTAAGTACTTTATCATGAAATAATGCTCCCACTGTGTCCACTCCTGCCGCCTCCCACCTCTGCACGCCCGCCAGGCCTATCATTGACCAGAAGCGCCTGAACGCCGCAAGTTTAATTTCTGGGGAATAGGTCTGTAATGCAGGCATTATCTTAATGCTTTGTTTATAACTTCTATATGCTACTGATAGTAAGGCGCCACAATGTGAAGGCGGTGCAGCAGATGGAAGGAAAGTTTCTTGGGCCGAGCGCTGTGCTTCTTCCCTAGTACGCTGCCCTAGCTCATCCAGTAGTCTCCCTGCCAACCAATATGCTGGCCACTGCAGCTGTGCTGCTAGATAATAATACTCAACATCAGGTGCTCCCAGCACCCCTTTCTCGACCGGGAGTTGCAACTTATGAAGCACCACTCGGAGTCTGCCTTTGTTCCAGAGAAAGGCCCCAGCACAGCATGTAGCATGTGGAAGACCTTCCTGGGTATATCTATAGGGAGATTGTGATAATGGCAATACAACCTTGTTAGATAGCGCAGATCCTGTGTGATGTGTATGCCTAGATAGCAAACGGTGGTAGCCTCCCAGCGTATTTCTTGTGTTTCCACCCACAGAAGCTGTATTGGACAGCCTGAACGTAAGGGGAAGAGACAAGACTTGGACCAGTTGACTCTTTGGCCCGACTCTGCCCTGAAGTCAGTTGTCATCTGCATACAAGGAAACCACATGCATATTTCTGCACAGTGGAATCCCCCATTCGGCGCCCTGCTGTCTGAGCCTCTGAGCTAGAGGCTCCATGGCCAGGGCGAATAGCAGTGGAGGCAGGGGGCACCCTTGGCGCGTCCCCTCATCACTGGGATGGGGGGAGATGCATTGCCCTACTTTCACACAGGCCGTAGGGTGCACAATAAATTTGTATACGGCCAGTTTTGCCAAAGGCAGTAATAGCGGAGAACAGGTAGTTCCAGTCCAGTGTGTCGAATGCTTTTGCCGGGTCCAGAACCAGACATGCTGCGCATGGCCAGCTTTTCAGTGCCTGTTCCATGATTCAATATAAAGGTATGGTGAGCATTGTAGATCTGCCTGGGATAAAACCGCTCTGGTCTGTGTGTATCAGCCGGGGCAGCTGGGGTAATAATCTAGAGGCTATAAGTTTACTCAGTATTTTAGTCAGACCAAAGCATTGACAGGTAACGATAGGAGGCCATGTCCTGAGGGTCCTTTCCCAGCTTGAGAAGAAATATAATTAAGGATTCCTTTAACGTTTGGGAGAGTCTTCCGTCCTGCATTGCCGACTGATACACCTCTAGTAGTTTAGGCGCTAGTAGTGGTAAATAGGTTTTATGGAATTCAATGGGGTAACTGTCTATCCCCGGTGTCTTCCCAGTGGCAGACGTCTGTACACCTTCACTGATATCCTGAGTTGTTAAAAGCGCATTTAGAGCCTCTGCGTCAGTGGGTCGTAATCTTGGTAAGGTCACTTCCTGCAGAAAATTCTTTATTGACTGGACTCTGTGCAGTAGTGAGGGATTATATAAGTCACGGTAGTAGGCAGTGAATGTATCATGTATGTCCAGTTGGCTGGTAAGTAAGCGTGTGGGAGACAGTCTAATTGCTGTGATCCGTGGTGTGGGGGCCGAGCTACGCAGCAGTCAGTGGATTGGAACGGGACCCTCGCCTGGACCCACACCATAGCACCATGCGCAAACCCCGAATATGTGGTGCTGTAGCATTGCTCTCGCCGTCTCTGTCGAAGTCTCACCTCCTCCCCCCAGCTATGCGTGTCTCTTGCAGCAGTGCTATCTGTGTCCTGGTCGCCGAATATATTGTTGTACTACATGTCTTTTACGAGCAGTGCCTAGGCCCCAGATATTCCAAGTCATTATTTTAATATCTGCCATTTGGTCAAAGTTGTAAAGAGCATAATGGGGGAGTTAACCGTTGCACACTGCTGGGCTGGGCCCATGTCTATGCCTGCGCCTATCTTGCATCTTCCTGGAACTTTTTTAAAGCTTAAACTAACACCGTCAACTCCCATCCCGGGGAGGCCCTGAACACAGGGGAACACCCAAACCATGAACGCACATTCCCAGTCTCCGTTTTGCACTATTGTGTGACTGACGGGCACCCAGGAATACGGTGGGGGGCTGGCTAGGTTGTGACAGTGCATTTGGTGTGAACTTGTTGCGCATGTGCAGCCTGACTTACAAAATATAATACATTACAAATTGATACATCCCCTTTTCTATCAAGTCAATCATTAGATAATAGTCTCATACAGTGGGGGCGTGCAGCCCAGTGGGCCAGGGGGCGGTCAGTGCGCCCAGCATTCTGAGCACAAGTGTCTTACTATATTAGCGTCTCTGCCGTCTGCAGTGTCACCTCTGGCAGATCTTCAGATGAAGTCTTGCTGATAGAGGCTTCATATTCAGAGTCAGTTTGCCGTCTACTGGTGGGCTGTTGTGCAGTCTGTCTGTCTTCATGCCACAGTGCTATCGCCGCTGAGAGGGCTTGTCTCTGCCCCAGCCGCACCTGAGCAGGAGTGGGGACACCCTTCCTTCTATCTGCATTGGTGCCCTGCATTGATGTTCCTGCACGCTTTTTCTTTTTGCTACGATCAGATCTCACAGTCGGTGACATCTCCATGGGTGTCTTGTATCTGCGTTGTTCCACCCAGATCCAGGCATCTGTGGTCTCAGTGAAGAAGAAGCTGACCCCAGTAGCTTATACCTAGCTGGGAACAGCAAGGAGTAGGTGAGGGCCACCTGGCACAGGCGTTTCTTAACTTCTGCGAAGGTGGCCCGTTGGCGCTGCACTGTGTCTGTATAGTCTGAAAATAAAAACCCCTTGGAGTTTTTGTACTGGAGCGGCATCTCCGAGTGCATTTTCCTCAGTATTGTTTCTCTGTCTCTATAGTTGAGTAGACAAATTAATACTGGTTGGGATGGCATTCCCGCCAGTGGCTTGCGAGCCGGGTCTCTGTGCTCACTTTCCGCAAGGTAATGTGGGGATAAAGCCTCCTTCCCCACGCTTTGCACCAGCCAGGCCTCGAAGAATTGGATGGGGTCTGACCCTTCTGCCCCTTCTGGGAACCCCACCACTCAAATGTTATTATGCCTGGAGCGGCCTTCGGAATCCTCAGCTCTGTGCTCCAGTTCTCGCACCTTATCTGCGAGAGATCTGACTATCTCTTCCGTGGTCGTCAGTGATGGTCGCAAGACTTTAAGATCACTGTCAGCGCTTGTCACCCTTGCAGACAATTTTTTCTGGTCCTCACGGAGTAAGGTGACCTCTATCTCCACCGCATCCACACTGTTCTGCAGGTCTTGGCCAGTGGCCTGGATGGCTTCCAGGACTTTGTCTAGCTAATCCTCCTGGTAGGGGGGAACCTGGACTGTCTTTCGGTCCCGAATTGCTGGGAGAATCGGCGGCATGGTCTCCTGTTGCTCCTGCGGGCCTGCGCCAGATCCTCCTCTTCTTCCCATAGTGGGCATGCACACGGGCAGTCCGACCACGGTGTTCTGCAGCCAGTATTGAGCACCCCAAGGCCAGGCACGGTAGTTGTGCTATATGTAGCTGAAATGAGGGATGTGTGCTAGGTGGCCATCCACGTCCCCTTCAGCTAGCTTCAACCTGCGCGGATCGCCATCTCATCAGGGGAGGTTCTCCGCTTATGAGAGTCCCTAGCCAAAGGGGGGAGTGGGGAAGACCTCCAGCCGATGCTCAGCCTCCCTGCTACTCCACCCCCACCACAGCCAGCCCAATTCTGCTGCCGCGGTGCTCTGCTTCCACCCTCCACTCACGTCACCGGGCCGCCCCTCTGGCCCACCAGGTAGGCTTCGCTTCTCGGATCTCCTCTCCCCAACAAGGAGGCCCCCACGTCACGTCTTAGCAATGGATCAGCGGGAAAGGGACATGTCAATGATGCAGGAGAGTAGGAAGGGGTGGGTTCATCCGACACTCTATCACTGCCCCACCTTGCCTTGGGCCTTCCCGTCGCTTCCAGGCCCAGGCTGCCTCTTCTGCCGTGCGGCAGCTGGTCACCACATTCCGGCCCGCGTGGCGCTCTACCAGAGGATCTCTTCATTTTTTATTTTTTTCAGGTTCTCTGTGTGCCCCCCACTCCCGGGCCGCTCCGCACCGCCATGCACGTCAGGTATTGCCGCAGTCGGTGGCTGGGATCTCCGGATCGGGAGTCTGGCGGCAGGAGCTTGCTCAAAATCCGCCAGCCATCTTGCGGCCTCAGGCCACACCCCCTCACATATAATTCTTTATGTATTCTTTTTTCGATTTATGTCCAAACCGAAATTGTCCATCGGTGACTGGAAACTCCTTAAAAATATTCTTATGGAGCAACAGTTTGTTTAGGGGTTTATGGGACCAATTAAATAAAAAATGTCTTATTTGTCTTACAGAAGCTCATTAAAGATGGCCCTTTTTTTAAAATGATCTCTGGTGGTAAATCATTTCAGATCTTAGGGTGTGCTCTCTTTTCCGTGGGGAACATGCTCTTGGGGTTCTTAATCGCTCCTGTATAGTTGATTTAAGGACTCCAGGGAGGTGTAGATATTTGAATGTCACATCCTTCAAATCCTTAAGCACTAGGCATAATAGTTTGAAGATGATCCCTTTGTTCAAAGGTAACCCGCGTATTCTTTTTTAACCCTTTGTGACCCTGACAAAATGGTGTCGACTTTCAAATCTTCAGAATCGACCAGGCACTGGCATTTTGCACTCGCTGTGAACCGGCTATTTGGTACCAGGGCAAATACTAAACAAGGACTTGGCAGAGCCCAATTTAGATTTTATAAGCGACCACCCTATCGTTCTGTGGTGGATCTGGTTTTGGTAAAGAATATTTTGTTTCAACTGACTGCAACAATAGAGTGTGAACCACTGAACCTGTTAAGGCATTGAAATTTGATTCAGAATTCAAGATATGACCTATACATTTAGTGCCTGATTGGCAGAGGTGGTTGGTAGCCCGGATAGTTTTTGAGGTCATGGCAAGGTCTTTGGAGCCCAGGTGTAACAGTTTGCTTCCAGTAATAAGACATCTGTCATTGCTTCATTCAGTTTTAGTCCACTCAGATGTGTTCAGGTAGCCACTTCCAACATCCTTGCTTCAGTGATGTCTTCTACTGAGGCCTGTGTGCATCAGTGCAAGAACCGTTTTGAAGACCCTTTTCTGGAGTATTTTGAGCAGAAGCATAGCGGATGTTAAACAATGCAGAAGAATAAGGAGTGATGAGTCTAACACCACATTATATCCTCAATTCAATTCAGATGAAGGAACAGTGCCTGATTCACCCTTTGTGTCCTATTAGCCAGGGGGGCTGAACCATTTACAAGCAATTTCTGAGACCAGTTCCTCAATCTACTTCAGTCTGCAGCAACCTGAGGAGGAGAGCAGGCTTTACCATATCAAATGTGGTTGAAAGATTCTGGAGATGTTCTGTTGTCACTAATGTGTCATCTAGTCGTAGGATAAGCATTGTTTCTATTCTACGTAATAGTTGGAAGTCTGATTGTTCAGCTGTGGACAATTAATAGTTAATATGGCGCAAGAAAAGAAAAAATAACTGACAGCTCATTCAGCTGGGTGTCTAGTGGTGCCTTGCCTTGAGTGGAGATAAGTCTTTTTTTAGATTTCGTGGTACTGTAGCCAACTGTCATGATTGGAAGAATGCCTGGCTAATGATTGGTGGATAAACTTTGCGACAGATGGGGCATCATTGGTGTCTATTCGGAAAGCCTCAATTGCTAGTGATGGGTTGTACTAAAAGCAAGAAGCCTTCATTTCTTAAGAACTGCTGTAATCTCATTTGGTAGAGACCTTTTACAGAGGTTGACACTGCATCGAGCAGAGGTGTAATTGGTCTACTTTTACTCCTGGAGTTCCCTGGGTTCTCTTCAGCTTCAGTATCTAAACTGTCGGGGGCCAGTTCCAGGTTTCTAAAGTTTGTTCAATATCTTTAGCAAGCATTGGTAAAAACGCACAGAGTTGGTCAAACTGATGGCAGCTTATCTTCTTCGGAGTTTGTATGGGATTCGAAGTTTATTAGTTGTTTTAATTATTGCAGGTAGTTCTTATGTGCTTGTCATTATTTAAAAATATATATAAAGCCGAAGAAGTCAGTAAGTTCCGCAGCTTAGAAAGGAAAGCATGGATTTCCACAGAATTCATCATTTAGGCAGGGTCGCTATGTTAGACTTCAAGTCTGCATCTTGGGACCGTCCTGTATGATTTGCTGAAGGCCTTTGGCGCAAGGTTTTGTGATGGTATAGTTAGTCGAGTCTGATTCATTTCACAGCATAAACTGGGTGATCATTTCTTTCACGTTTCTATTTTGCCTACCTCTGATATAGCTCCCAAGTCCTGAACTTGCCATCCAAGCGTTGATTCGTGAGCGAAAGGCTAGGCCCTTTTAGGTGAATGACTATCATAGTCTTCATCAGTCACTGGAATGCTCAGAAGTCAGTCTTATTCGGGTCCTGGATACAGTTCCATAGTCTGGTTGCCTGGTAGAAAAGCCTATTTCTGCTCACTCTAATCTTCCAGACCAGAGGAGCCTCCAACATCACCTTAATTCTTTACAAGGACATTTTTCGTGTGGTCTTTCTATAAGTTGGGGAGCTGATGGAGATTGGCCTGTATCCAAATGACATCACCTTAAGTTACATTTTCTTGTGATGATTCTGGTAACCTGTGCAGTCAGTGCAACACGTGTCACCTACCTGATTTTAGGTGTCTTACAGAATATCCTTGCTGACCTCTGGGCACCATCCGAAGCCTCCGAGAGAACTCTGAAGTAAAGTGATGAGAGTAGCCTAGTGTGGCACCTTCAGGATCACGGCTCATTCTTTCCAGAAGTCCTTGGGTGTAGGACAGTCTTGTTTTCAGGTCAGATTCAGTCAGTGGAACTCGAATCAACAATCAAATTCAACTTAGCTGTGTCAGGGAGGGTCCACACTTTGTGGCCTATCCACCGCAGGGGTGTTTTTATCAGCAATGTTGAATGGCCGGTTGTGTTTCTGAAAAAGTAGCTGGAGAAAGATGAGGTCACTCGATCCCCCGTTCTTTATTGCCTTGGGGGTGCCTGACTTACTCAGACCATGAGTGCAGTTATTGCGCAAGCGCACCGGCCTTCACAAGAGTGCGACATTGGCACATTGTCCAAAAGACCTTCATAAAAGTGTGTATTTATCAGATGTCCAAAGGTGTTTGTCAGGATTTAGTGAAGGATTTTTTGGGGCATCTCACTTGAGCACGGCTGGAAGATGGTGTCCGAGTTATGTCTCTCACGGAGTGGTGCATGCCACTGAATGCTGCTGCCAACAGATGAGCGGTGTGTGTGTGTTACAGTATGGTTCCCAAAACAAGAAGAGGTATTTGGGGGTGTCCAGCCCATGCAGAGCTCTTCAAAATGCCCTTTCGGGCTAATTTGTTGAGTCAAACCAGCATGCGTGTTCGCTGCTGTTTGGGGGCTTTCAGCCTTCTGACATATATTGTAAACCAGAGAGCTTGCAGGCTGCAACCACCAGTTCTTACGGGTAGACCCTCATTACAAATTCTGTAACAGAAGTACGAGTTGTGTTATAATCACGCCCTCCCAGTCTTCCTCTGATATATTCCAGCAGATCAAACCTGCTGAAATTTGTTCAAGGAAAAGAACTGCAAAAAGGCAAGCTATTGGGATTTGGTGTGTAAAATATCAATACTGTATTGTTAAAAACTCAGAACAGGAGGTATTTACCACATGTGGTAAACACCTCATCCTGCGGTAATGGTATTTACCATATGTGGTATACACCTCATCCTGTGGTAATGGTATTTACCATCTGTAGTATACACCTCAGCCTGCTGTAATGGTATTTATTGTATGTGGTATACACCTCATCCTGTGGTAATGGTATTTACCATACGCGGTATACACCTCATCCTGCTGTAATGGTATTTACCACATGTGATAAAAACCTCATCCTGCGCTAATGGTATTTATTGTATGTGGTATACACCTCATCGTGCAGTAATGGTGTATATCGTATGTGGTATACACCTCATCCTGCGGTAATGGTATTGACTGTATATGGTATTCACCTCATCCTGCGGTAATGGTATTTACCATATGTGGTATACACCTCATCCTGCTGTACTGGTATTTACCATATGTGGTATACACCTCATCCTGCTGTAATGGTATTTACCATCTGTGGTATACACCTCATCTTGCTGTAATGGTATTTATCGTATGTGGTATACACCTCATCCTGCGGTAATGGTATTTACAGTATGTGGTATACATCTCATCCTGCTGTAATGGTATTTACTGTATGTGGTATACACCTCATCCTGCGGTAATGGTATTTATTGTATGTGGTATACACCTCATCCTGCGGTAATGGTATTTACCATATGTGGTATACACCTCATCCTGCTGTACTGGTATTTACCATATGTGGTATACACCTCATCCTGCTGTAATGGTATTTACCACATGTGGTAAATACCTCACTCTATTCTGCCTTGTGACAAGGGCCTACATAGGGGGTCATTCTGACCCCCACGGGCGGCGGTCGCTGCCCGCCTGGAGAGAGCCGCCATATGGCCGCTCCGCGGTCGAAAGACCGCGGAGGCCATTCTGGCTTTCCCGCTGGGCTGGCTGGCGACTGCCAGAAGGCTGCCCGCCAGCCCAGCGGGAAACCCCTCCCCACGAGGAAGCCGGCTCCGAATGGAGCCGGCAGAGTGGGTATGTGCGACGGGTGCAGTGGCACCCGTCGCGTATTTCAGTGTTTGCAAAGCAGACACTGAAATACAAAGTGGGGCCCTCTTACGGGGGCCCCTGCAGTGCCCATGCCATTGGCATGGGCACTGCAGGGGCCCCCAGGGGCCCCACGATACCCCTCACCGCCATCCTGTTCCTGGCGGCCGGAGCCGCCAGGAACAGGATGGCGGTGAGGGGGTCGGAATCCCCCATGGCGGCGCAGCAAGCTGCGCCGCCATGGGGGATTCCCAGGGCAGCGGAAAACCGGCGGGAGACCGCCGGTTTTCCTCTTCTGACCGCGGCCAAACCGCCGCGGTCAGAATGCCCTGCGGGGCACCGCCAGCCTGTTGACCGCCGGGGTCAGAATGACCCCCATAGTGTTCCGCGTTTAAACACAGCTCTCCCTACTTTGAACTATGGGGTTTCCGGATGGGGTTGAGCCATCACCCTCACCAATTTCAACATTTATTATTCTACAGTTTTATGAAAAAACATACATTTGACAATATTACAGACCGAAAAACATTCAGTTCGTTCAAGTGCAATTGAATGAAAGGAAACATTACCGGTGAGTATACAATTTCCCCAGTAATTTATGCAAAAGCGCCAACCTTCACAACTTTCAAATTTCCAAAGGTCGCCACCTTCACAAGCTCTAAATTTCCCCCCAAAAAGGTTTTGTCAAGCGATTTTTGTTAAAGGATGGGAGCAGTAAAATGTCCTTGTTTGAGTTATCCCACATTTATTCCGCTCACCATCATTCTAAAATCATCTCAGTGCTAGCAGTAGATGCACTGGTGATACCTGCAGATTACCCAGTAATGCCACAGCATCACCTGGACTGTTCGGGGATGTCACAGTTGATTTATTGCAGCAGCGCTAAGGCAAAGGAGTGTCGCCCCACTGCTTTATGCAGTGAAGGAAAGTGAAAAATAAAATGATAATAACGCAACAGTATTTTAATTTTATTTTTCCACTGGATCACGGTTAGGGCAGGGCTGTGCTGGGCTTGAGGAAGACTATGTGCACAGAAGTGCGCATGACTGTTTGGCCGGCTGTGTTCCGCTGGCCAAACAGCCATGCACACTTTGCATTTCTCCTGTATTGAGCAGCCGGGAGGAGAAAGTGCACATGGCCCTACTCCCTGTGTGAGAGCCGAAGCAGGGCGCCTAGGACAATCACGACGGTGCGGTCATGCTGTTGACAGCAGCGTCGTGATTGGAGAGGAGTCTGGAAGCCTGTGTGCTTCCGGGAGTCCGAGGAGGAAGAAGAGACAGAAGGGTCTCTCCCAACATTAAAGGTACATTTAAAAAAAAAAAAAAATAATTTATTTTTTCATTACCCCTACCCCGTTGACAAGAGGCCCCCACTGATTGCTGCTGGAAAAGGCTTGCAGAATTATTGACAAGAGCAAAGTTTCCTTTGGTTATTGCCAAATAATTGGCCCCAGCTCTACATACAGCATAACACCGGCAATTACCATATCGACCAGCTTAGTCCATAATCTGGTCCTTTCTTCGCTCCGCATGTTCATTGCCAAGTACCTAATCAGGTCCACCATGTGGTGTTAGCATTTTAAGTCATGGTAACACCAGAAAGTGTTTGTTTATTGTATGGGGCGCATCAAGGGCCTGATTACGGTTGGCCCGGAAAGGCGTGCAATAATACGCCTACACTCTGGGGACTGGAATTTATGGGGTGCGATAAATTACACTCAGTTATCATCATTGCCCAAAAATAGGACACAACATTCAAATTTTGGAGCTTACTGCACTAAAATCTGCATTTCCCCCAGTAAATTTATCATGTTTTAAATGATGAACTCTACCATGTGAAAATGTGTGTGGTGCAGTCCTTATTGCATAATTCAAAAATATGATATGTGTGGTAACACTAGTTAGCACCCATGTTACAATTTTCCAGACCGATCGTAATCGGAAGGCTAAGGGCCAGATTTACAAGGCACCAGCACCTCCTTACGCCACACTAGTGTCATTTTTTATGCTAATATGGCTCAAGGATGCAATTTTTGCCATGCCATATTTACAAAGTAGTGCAATGCATGCGTTGCGCCACTTTGCGACCCCTTGCACCTCATTTTGCCTGCGTCAGGCATAATGTATGCAAGTGGGGCGTTCCGGAGTTAGCAGGCCTGCACAAATGGCACCGTGAAATCTACAAGATTTCACTGTGCCATTTTTGGCATCATTTTTAGCGCCTGCTCAAAGTAGGCGTTAAAGTGATGCACCCATTTTAATCAATGAGCTTCATTGCACTTTGCTGCACTAACGTCAACATTTTTGATGCTAGTGCAGCAAAGTGCCACAATAGCGCCAATAATGTTGATGCTATTGGCCTAACATGTGCCATGGTGCGCCGTATAGTAAATACGGTGCATCCATGGTGTCAGTAGGTGGGGAAGGGGCAACACAAGAGAACTAGCGCATCAGCACTGATGCGCCGGTTTCTTGTAAATATGCCCTTAAATGTGGGGTTACTTAATTCGCATACCATCTTTACATCCTGCAGCATTTAGGCCCTGCTTTAAATGGAGGTGAATATACATTGATATTAGCTCCTTGAATATCAATGGGCTTTTCTAGCTCAGCAATGGAGCGATAGCTAGAATGTCTAGTGCAGTACCGCTGACTTTGTGGGTGTGACGGCTGCATTCCAGACGTACTGAAGTGGGCTTCATGAGTTTGTTGATGGAGAATTGTCGCTGCACATGTGTGACGGTACATGCACTACCTGTTCTTAATTTGTAATAGAATATGGGCCAGATGAATGAACCACTGGTTGCAGTTTGCAACCAGTATTTTTGAGACCAGTGTGGTATTTTCCAAACCAAGCTGCGTACCAATAGGTTGATTGCAAAATACTGAATCACAGTGGTTTGCGATTTGACCTACCTCATGGATCTTAATGTGGTAGGTCTGAAATTGGAAACCCACTATAATTCACAGCCATTGCATGGATGGTGGCCAATTAGGGTCAGCAGACCACCATGTCCGTGATGCATAAAATAATAAAGCTTTCTTTTTGTTTAAAAATACATCCTTAAAGGAAAACGGGATGCATTTAAAGAAAAAATGAAAAGCTTAAGTAATCACTGCCTACTCTTAAAAAATGTTTGTGATCACCCCTGGGGGCACCTTCCTGTTTGTGAATGTGATACCACTACATTTCTGTGGGAGGCAAAATATTTTGCACCTGTATTTTAATTGTAAAACATTAATTCATCCCATTCCGAATTGGTACTTGGAAGGGACGCTATAAACGAGTTGATTCTCGACATCGATTTGGTAGGTAGTCGGATTTTCAGACTGCCTGCTGCTGGTGCCATCGAATATCAGGGGCGCTGGTTACCAAGCTCCTTGGCCTTAATTCCACCTCATCCCGCTTTAACCCACCATCAATCACTCCTTCTCCTTTATCTCACTCTGTAAGTTGAATACATCCCGTCTTATTTTTTTTTTTCTTACTTTGTCACTGTTTTTCCATCTTTCTCTTCCTCTTTCTTCGAGTTTTTTCTCTCTCTGTGGTTCAAAGTCTGAAGAGCGAAAATGAGTGCTGGCAAACCCCTCTGCAACCACCAGCACAAATTAAACCCAGAGCACCGCACCACTGAACTAACACAGCTCTCCGGAGGTAGCTGATTTCCCTTACATGAAATTTTCAGCCATACAATCCTACGGGTAAGGGACCTCTCAGGAGAGCAGCCTCGAGGCCCCACTCCTGATTCACAAAGAAATTCAAACCCTACACTCCGAGGTAGCGCCTAGGTTTGGATACTGATTTTCACATGTTTGGAACTCTTGATGTTTCCAGCACTTCTGACACAGTTGCAGGTTTCAGATATATTATTGGATTTTTTTGTTGAAAATTCTTGCTTACGCTAATTACAGGGGTCATCAAAATGGGGGGGTACAACTTGGCCAAGACTACCCACAAAGTTATAATATGCAGAAATTCACCAGGGCATTCTGTCTTGGAATGCCCCCACTAGTACATTTATTCCCACATGATAGTACCCTATAATGGGGGTAATGTTAGGTGTCCCAATATGTATTTAGAAATGCAAATTCTTGTTTTGTGAATACAAAATGTGAATTTGTCCTAGTAAACGAGCCATTTAGTTGAATAAATCGATGGCACACGTAGAGATGGTTTAGTGAATCGGCCCCCTGCAGATTTGACAGGTATAATCCGTTGTGCCCCGGCTCTGCCGTGGCTGCACACACAGGCGTGAGTAGTGTGTGGAAGCCCCCATCCCTGAAGATCCAGACGAGGGTCCCCCAGGACAGTCCCTAGAAGCAGAAGATGAAAGCGCCTGCAATAAACAAACAGGTACACCTGTGTGGTGAGGACCCGCCCCCGGGAGCCAGTGGGATAGCTGACGTCACTTGAGCATCCCTTCCAGAGGTGTGTGTGTCTTCAGCCCGCAGAGCCGAGGTGCGGATCGTCGCCGGCCGCGGCCATAAGCGGTCGACAAAAAGAGTGCCCTTGAGGTGGGTAATACGACAATATTTTATTAGGCACTGCCAACAGGCCGTCGGTTTCTGGTGAGTGGCATGTTTGTGGCCAGTGTTCTATATTGTAGCATTTGTATAGATCTTATCGGCCTCTGACGCAGCACGTCGGCAGGTGTGTGTGCATTGAGAAGTGCTGTTTGAGTTTCGAGCCGCTGTGGGAAGTGTTTTCATGCGGTTCGTGGCTGTCCCGAGAGGAGCTCTTGGGTCGCAGCACATTATGATGCGATGGATGATGGGCCTATGTAGAAGTAGCCATGCAGGTTACAGTTGTGCGAGCTGAAGGCACTGAGAAGCTCTGCAGATCCTTGGGAGTTGTGAGTGCCCCTTTGGCCCCTTTCTGTGCCGGCTGCAGGAGAAAGGTGTCCACTTGAGGGACAGAGTTGCAGCAGGTAATCCAGTCAGAGGAGGGAGGGTGGTTGTGGATCCGCCCAGGTGACTTGATTTACTGTAATCTTATATCTTTGATGGTTAGGTTTCGGAGCATGATGAAAACAAACAAATGAAAGTTCTAGTCTCCAACTAGAGGTTTGAGGTCGTAATATAAGGTGCTTCATATAGTCAGTCTAAAACTCTGTTCCCTCGCACTCTGCAGAGGTGGCCTGGCATTACCCTTTTATGTATAGGCCAGTCCACACCTACCTGATCAGGTGAAATATGTCTCCAGCCTTACCACCACAAAATTGTGTTCTATCTGAGTACTACTTCCTTTTCTCTCACCACGCGTTCCAAGCGTGTAAGTCACCCGATAAAGGTACAATCGATGTATTCAGGGTATGTAGTGAATTTAGGACATACTCTGGTGACATACAAGCAAGGAGCGGCAACAAAAAGAGTCAAGAGTGTCAATTCTCATCACTAGTTCCTAAGTGAGCCTGTCAGTCACCCCCAGGAGGAGTTTGTGTGATCTAATACATAAATATTTTTCTTAATGTGGTCTTGATGCAGTGCACTTTAATAACAATGTTTTCCAAGTGCATTAGTCAGGGCAGGAAGTGTTAGACCGCTGGTGGCCTACCGCAGCATATGGGTACATCATTGTCAGTTCACCATTCACTGTTGATCCGCAAGAACTGATTCTTCATCTTTCCATTAGGAGAAGATTGTCACTAGTGACCTTCCCCGCACCACGCCCACTCCAAGATTCTATCATCCAAGCTTCAAAAGTTCATCTTCAACTCAAGATATCTTCTTAGTGCCTCAACCACCTTAGCTAAGAATTGTCTTCTCTGCCCAAAATCAT
The DNA here is from genome assembly GCF_031143425.1 of Pleurodeles waltl. NCBI lineage: Eukaryota > Metazoa > Chordata > Amphibia > Caudata > Salamandridae > Pleurodeles > Pleurodeles waltl. The sequence continues at coordinate 149,906,601 of NC_090441.1, read as the reverse complement.
CCTTTTCCCTCGATGCCTCTATTCACTGTAGGGCAACATCATTCTGTAAAATAATATCCTTACTTTATCGCAAATGAATGAAACTTTTTGGAGGGCTTGAACTTCAGCATGGGGCCAGTTTGTAAGGCCTCCTTCTTTGCCCTTTGCATGTTTTCTCCTCAATGCAGCATCTCCCACAGATTAGTTCCTCTCATCATAGTGCCTGGAATGTTTTGAGTCACCATAGTGCTGCTCTCTTGAGTAAAGTCTGCCTATAGCAGGAGGATGTTTCGCACTAAAAGACCCAGGAGTATTGTGGAAGTAATATCAAGTGTCCCCAACCTCATGACCAAAATATCAAATCTAGAAGAGATACGTGCACAGGAGGAGGCATACGTTTACTATTCCTAACTTCACGTCTATGTACCTTGATGATATATATAGATGCAGAGTTAGGTACCTGTCAGTATTTTGGTCCACTATATTTTGGTGAACATATTGTGATCACACAATATTCCAGGCCCACACCCCATCAGTGATAGTCAGGTGCCTCTAGTATAGTTCAGACTGAACTGTGCCACAGCTGGATTGATTCACATTTTGTCGATTGAGGTAGAATCTTTTAACAGGACAATGTGAGTTTTCATTGTGAAGGCTTTTGTGGACCGGCGTTGAGACTACATACTTACCTTTGTAAGAATGTTCATTCTTACCTTTATAGACAGCCATGGAGGTGCCTACAGATTGATGTTTAATCAAATATGTAGTTACATCCACTACAGCCTGCAGGCCCATGCTCATCCAGCATAGTTAGTGTTCAGCATATTGGACTTGAGCATGGACCCACCACACAGCCTGCGCTCAGCGTGCTTTCATTAGTACAGTCCTCCCTCAGCGTGCTTTCACTAATAAAGTCCTCGCTCAGCGTGCTTTCATTAGTACAGTCCTGTCTCATCCTGCTTTCATTAGTACAGTCCTCGCTCAGCGTACTTTCATTAGTACAGTCCTCCCTCAGCGTACGTTCATTAGTACAGTCATCACTCAGTGTGCTTTCATTAGTCCAGTCCTCACTCAGCGTACTTTCATTAGTACAGTCCTCGCTCAGTGTGCTTACATCAGTACAATCCATGTCCAGTGTGCTGCCATAAGTACAGTCCTCCCGCAGCGTGCTTTTATTAGTACAGTCCTCGCTCAGCGTGCTTTCATTAGTACAGTCCTCCCTCAGCGTGCTTTGATCAGTACAGTCCTCGCTCAGCGTGCTTTCATTAGTACATTCCCCACTCAGCGTGCTTCCATTAGTACATTCCTTGCTCAGCGTGCTTTCATCAGTTTAGTACTGTCTCATCCCGCTTTCATTAGTACAGTCCTCCCTCAGCGTACTTTCATTAGTACAGTCCTGTCTCAGCGTGCTTTCACTAGTACAGTCCTCACTCTGCGTGCTTTCATTAGTACAGTCCTCGCTCAGCGTACTTTCATTAGTACAGTCCTCCCTCAGCGTGCTTTCATTAGTACATTCCTCGCTCAGCGTGCTTTCATCAGTTCAGTCCTGTCTCATCCTGCTTTCATTAGTACAGGCCTCGCTCAGTGTACTTTCATTAGTACAGTCCTCCCTCAGCGTGCTTTCATTAGTACAGTCCTCGTTCAGCGTGCTTTCATTAGTACAGTCCTCCATCAGCGTGCTTTCATCAGTTCAGTCCTCGCTCAGCGTACGTTCATTAGTACAGTCATCACTCAGTGTGCTTTCACTAGTACAGTCCTCACTCAGTGTACTTTCATAAGTACAATCCTCGCTCAGTGTGCTTCCATCAGTACAATCCATGTCCAGTATGCTGCCATTAGTACAGTCCTCACTCAGTGTGCTTTCACTAGTACATTCCTCGCTTAGCATGCTTTCATTAGTACATTCCCCACTCAGCGTGCTTTCACCAGTACATTCCTCGCTCAGCGTGCTTTCATTAGTACATTCCCCGCTCAGTGTGCTTTCATTAGTACATTCCTCTCTCAGCATGCTTTCATCAGTTCAGTCCTGTCTCAGCGTGCTTTCATTAGTACAGTCCTCACTCAACATACTTTCATTAGTACAGTCCTCGCTCATTGTTCTTCCATCAGTACAATCCATGTCCAGTGTGCTGCCATTAGTACAGTCCTCACTCAGTGTGCTTTCATTAGTACATTCCCCGCTCAGCCTGCTTTCATCAGTACAGTCCTCTTTCAGCGTGCTTTCATCAGTACAGTCCTCCCTCAGCGTGATTTCATCAGTACAGTCCTCCCTCAGCGCGCTTTCATTAGTACAGTCCCCGTTCAGTGTGCTTTCATTAGAACAGTCCTCGTTCAGCGTGCTTTCATCAGTACAGTCTTCCCTCAGCGTGCTTTCATTAGTACATTCCTCGTTCAGCATACTTTCATTAGTACAGTCCTCGCTCAGCGTGCTTTCATTAGTACAGTCCTCCCTCAGCGTGCTTTCATTAGTACAGTCCTCGCTCAGCGTGCTTTCATTAGTACATTCCTTGCTCAGCGTGCTTTCATCAGTTCAGTCCTGTCTCATCCTGCTTTCATTAGTACAGTCCTCCCTCAGCGTGCTTTTATTAGTACAGTCCTGTCTCAGCGTGCTTTCACTAGTACAGTCCTTGCTCAGCGTGCTTTCATTACTACAGTCCTCGCTCAGCGTACTTTCATTAGTACAGTCCTCCCTCAGCGTGCTTTCATTAGTACATTCCTTGCTCAGCGTGCTTTCATCAGTTCAGTCCTGTCTCATCCTGCTTTCATTAGTACAGTCCTCGCTCAGCATACTTTCATTACTACAGTCCTCGCTCAGCGTACTTTCATTAGTACAGTCCTCCCTCAGCGTGCTTTCATTAGTACATTCCTCGCTCAGCGTGCTTTCATTAGTACATTCCTCGCTCAGCATACTTTCATTAGTACAGTCCTCGCTCAGTGTGCTTACATCAGTACAATCCATGTCCAGTGCGCTGCCATTAGTACAGTCCTCCCACAGCGTGCTTTCATTAGTACAGTCCTTGCTCAGCGTGCTTTCATTAGTAAGTCCTCGCTCAGCGTGCTTTCATTAGTACAGTCCTCCCTCAGCGTGCTTTCATCAGTACAGTCCTCGCTCAGCGTGCTTTCATTAGTACATTCCTTGCTCAGCGTGCTTTCATCAGTTCAGTCCTGTCTCATCCTGCTTTCATTAGTACAGTCCTCCCTCAGCGTGCTTTCATTAGTACAGTCCTCCCTCAGCGTGCTTTCATTAGTACAGTCCTGTCTCAGCGTGCTTTCACTAGTACAGTCCTTGCTCAGCGTGCTTTCATTACTACAGTCCTCGCTCAGCCTACTTTCATTAGTACAGTCCTCCCTCAGCGTACGTTCATTAGTACAGACATCACTCAGTGTGCTTTCATTAGTACAGTCCTCACTCAGTGTACTTTCATTAGTACACTCCTCGCTCAGTGTGCTTCCATGAGTACAATCCATTTCCAGTGTGCTGCCATTAGTACAGTCCTCACTCAGTGTGCTTTCACTAGTACATTCCTCGCGTAGCGTGCTTTCATTAGTACATTCCCCGCTCAGCGTGCTTTCACTAGTACATTCCTCGCTCAGCGTGCTTTCTTTAGTACATTCCCCGCTCAGCGTGCTTTCACTAGTACATTCCTCGCTCAGTGTGCTTTCATTATTACATTTCTCTCTCAGCATGCTTTCATCAGTTCAGTCCTGTCTCAGGGTGCTTTCATTAGTACATTCCCCACTCAGCCTGCTTTCATCAGTTCAGTCCTCTTTCAGCGTGCTTTCATCAGTACAGTCCTCCCTCAGCGTGATTTCATCAGTACAGTCCTCCCTCAGCATGCTTTCATTAGTACAGTCCTTGTTCAGTGTGCTTTCATCAGTACAGTCCTCCCTCAGCGTGCTTTCATCTGTACAGTCCTCCCTCAGCGTGCTTTCATTAGTACATTCCTCGCTCAACGTACTTTCATTAGTACAGTCCTCCCTCAGTGTGCTTACATCAGTACAATCCATGTCCAGTGCGCTGCCAGTAGTACAGTCCTCCCGCAGCGTGCTTTCATTAGTACAGTCCTCGCTCAGGGTGCTTTCATTAGTACAGTCCTCCCTCAGCGTGCTTTCATCAGTACAGTCCTCGCTCAGCGTGCTTTCACTAGTACAGACCTCGCTCAGCGTGCTTTCATTACTACAGTCCTCGCTCAGCGTACTTTCATTAGTACAGTCCTCCCTCAGCGTGCTTTCATTAGTACATTCCTCGCTCAGCGTGCTTTCATTACTACAGTCCTCCCTCAGCGTGCTTTCATTAGTACAGTCCTCGCTCAGCGTGCTTTCATAAGTGCAGTCCTCGTTCAGCGTGCTTTCATTAGTACAGTCCTCGCTCAGCGTGCTTTCATAAGTGCAGTCCTCGTTCAGCGTGCTTTCATTAGTACAGTCCTCCATCAGCATACTTTCATTAGTACATTCCTCGCTCAGCGTGCTTTCATCAGTTCAGTCCTCGCTCAGCGTACTTTCATTAGTACAGTCCTCCCTCAGCGTGCTTTCATTAGTACAGTCCTCGCTCAGTGTACTTTCATTAGTACACTCCTCGATCAGTGTGCTTCCATTAGTACAATCCATGTCCAGTGTGCTGCCATTAGTACCGTCCTCACTCAGTGTGCTTTCACTAGTACATTCCTCGCTTAGCGTGCTTTCATTAGTACATTCCCCGCTCAGCGTGCTTTCACTAGTACGTTCCTCGCTCAGCGTGTTTTCATTAGTACATTCCCTGCTCAGTGTGCTTTCATTAGTACATTCCTCGCTCAGCGTGCTTTCATCAGTTCAGTCCTGTCTCAGCGTGCTTTCATTAGTACAGTCCTCACTCAGCGTACTTTCATTAGTACAGTCCTCGCTCAGTGTGCTTCCATCAGTACAATCCATGTCCCGTGTGCTGCCATTAGTACAGTCCTCACTCAGCGTGCTTTCATTAGTACATTCCCCGCTCAGCGTGCTTTCAATAGTACATTCCCCGCTCAGCGTGCTTTCATCAGTACAGTCCTCTTTCAGCGTGCTTTCATTAGTACAGTCCTCCCTCAGCGTGATTTCATCAGTACAGTCCTCCCTCAGCGTGCTTTCATTAGTACAGTCGTCGTTCAGTATGTTTTCATTAGTACAGTCCTCGTTCAGCATGCTTTCATCAGTACTGTCCTCCCTCAGCGTGCTTTCATCTGTACAGTCCTCCCTCAGCGTGCTTTCATTAGTACATTCCTCGCTCAGCGTACTTTCATTAGTACAGTCCTCGCTCAGTGTGCTTCCATCAGTACAATCTATGTCAGTGAGCTTCCATTAGTACATTCCCCGCTCAGCGTGCTTTCATTAGTACATTCCCCGCTCAGCGTGCTTTCACTAGTACATTCCTCGCTCAGCGTGCTTTCATTAGTACATTCCCCGCTCAGTGTGCTTTCATTAGTACATTCCTCGCTCAGCGTGATTTCATCAGTTCAGTCCTGTCTCAGCGTGCTTTCATTAGTACAGTCCTCACTCAGCGTACTTTCATTAGTACAGTCCTCGCTCAGTGTGCTTCCATCAGTACAATCCATGTCCAGTGTGCTGCCATTAGTACAGTCCTCACTCAGCGTGCTTTCATTAGTACATTCCCCGCTTAGCATGCTTTCATTAGTGCATTCCCCACTCAGCCTGCTTTCATCAGTACAGTCCTCTTTCAGCCTGCTTTCATCAGTACAGTCTCCCCTCAGCGTGCTTTCATCAGTACAGTTCTCCCTCAGCGTGCTTTCATTAGTACAGTCCTCCCTCAGCGTGCTTTCATTAGTACAGTCCTCATTCAGGGTGCTTTCATTAGTACAGTCCTTGTTTAGCATGCTTTCATCAGTACAGTCCTCCCTCAGCGTGCTTTCATTAGTACATTCCTCGCTCAGCGTACTTTCATTAGTACAGTCCTCGCTCAGTGTGCTTCCATCAGTACAATCCATGTCAGTCAGCTTCCATTAGTACATTCCCCGCTCAGTGTGCTTTCATTAGTACATTCCCCGCTCAGCGTGCTTTCATTAGTACATTCCCCGTGCTTTCATCAGTACAGTCCTCGCTCAGCGTGCTTTCATCAGTACATTCCCCACTCAGCATGATTTCATCAGTACAGTCCTCGCTCAACCTGCTTTCATCAGTACAGTCCTCCCTCAGCCTGCTTTCATTAGTACAGTCCTCGCTCAGCGTACTTTCATTAGTACAGTCCCCACTCAGCGTGCTTTCACTAGTACATTCCTCGCTCAGCGTGCTTTCATTAGTACAGTCCTCGCTCAGTGTGCCTCCATCAGTACAATCATCACTCAGCGTTCTTTCATTAGGACAGTCCTCGCTCAGTGTACTTTCATCAGTACAGTCCTCACTCAGTGTGCTTTCATTAGTACATTCCCCGCTCAGCGTGCTTTCATCAGTACAGTCCTCCCTCAGTGTGCTTTCATTAGTACAGTCCTCGCTCAGTGTACTTTCATTAGTACATTGCCCGCTCAGCGTGCTTTCATTAGTACATTTCCCGCTCAGCGTGCTTTCATCAGTACAGTACTCCCTCAGCGTGCTTTCATTAGTACATTCCTTGCTCAGCATGCTTTCATTAGTACATTCCCTGCTCAGCGTGCTTTCATTAGTACATTCCCCGCTTAGTGTGCCTCCATCAGTACAATCCATGTCAGCACGCTGCCATTAGTACAGTCATCACTGAGCGTGCTTTCATCAGTACATTCCTCGCTCAGTGTACTTTCATTAGTACAGTGCTCGCTCAGTGTGCTTTCATTAGTACATTCCCCACTCAGCGTGCTTTCATTAGTACAGTCCTCGCTCAGCGTGCTTTTATCAGTACAGTCCTCCCTCAGCGTGCTTTCATTAGTACATTCCCCACTCAGCATGCTTTCATTAGTACAGTCTTCGCTCAGTGTACTTTCATTAGTACATTCCTCACTCAGTGTGCTTTCATCTGTACAGTCCTCGCTCAGCGTGCTTTCATTAGTACAGTCCTCGCTCAGCGTGCTTTTATCAGTACAGTCCTCGCTCAGCGTGCTTTCATTAGTACAGTCCTCGCTCAGCGTGCTTTTATCAGTACAGTCCTCCCTCAGCATGCTTTCATTAGTACATTTCTCACTCAGTGTGCTTTCATTAGTACATTCCTCACTCAGCGTGATTTCATCTGTACAGTCCTCGTTCAGCGTGCTTTCATCAGTACAGTCCTCCCTCAGCGTGCTTTCATTAGTACATTCCCCACTCAGCGTGCTTTCATCTGTACAGTCCTTTCTCAGCGTGCTTTCATTAGTACAGTCCTCGCTCAGCGTACTTTTATTAGTACATTCCCCGCTTAGCGTGCTCTCATTAGTACATTCCTCGCTCAGCGTGCTTTCATTAGTACATTCCTCACTCAGCGTGCTTGCATTGGTACAGTCCTCGCTCATTATGCCTGTTCTCACTGATGTTTTCCTCAACACAGTCCCTGCTCGGCCTGGTGCTCCATCACTAAAGGGCTCATCAGTGCAGTCCTCGGTCACTGTGCTTCCATTAGTACAGTCCTAGTTCAAATTGTTTCCATAAGTACAATCCTGGTCAGCATGATTCCATAATGGCAGTCCTCGCCCAACGTGCTTCCATTAGTTCAGTCCTCGGTCAGCGTGCTTCCATCAGTACTACCCTCATCTAGCATGCTTTCATTAGTACAGTCCTCGCTCAACGCGCTTCCATCAGTAAAATCCTCATTCAGTGCGCTTCCATTAGTACAGTCCTTGGTCCACATGCTTCCATTACTACAGTCCCTGCTCAGCATGTTTCCATAAGTACGTGCCTCACTAAGTGTGCTTCCCTCAGTGCAGTCCTCGTCCAGCGTGCTTCCATTAGTACAATCCTCGGTCAGCGTCATGCTGGCATGATTTCCACTGTGACGGGTGTGACGCCATATTGGATAATTTATGTAGTTATTTCTTGTAGTGAGTTTCCTTACCCAGGTGATGTAGTAGTTCTGCTACAATGTATGCTGTCCTTGCTCAGGTGCTAAACATCATTCTGTTGGTGCTGTACTGTTTTGTCCTTCCTCATATATTTTTTTCTGTTGGTTCTAATGTGTGGCCATCTTGTTCTTGCATTATGCTGAATTCTGCTTGTTCTGATGCGTGGTTTCCTTGCTTATGGAATATAGTGGATTCTGCTGTTGTATGCGATTCATAGAAAATGTATTTAATCAAACACCATTTCTGAGAAAACATTTCACCCAAACTGTTAAATAGAAATTTGCAGGATGAACTGCATTTACCATTTCAGAGAAATCAATTTATACAAGGGCCCTTTTAAAAAAATTGGCCTTTGCATGCTTATTTTTAAGGTGTACAATCAATGGTTGCAAGTCTGACTTTCAGAAACATTTTTTGCCAGATGTATTTTTTCAGTGCTTTACTTCAAGGGACAGTATTTCGGATTTAGATTTTACATTGTCAAACAACTATTTTGAATGTTTTTATTTAGCTGATCCCCCTCACCACTGCCAGACCTCATCCATCCGTTGACTCCCCTCAACCCTTAAACACTATCCACCCTTGTCCCCTAAAACCTCCTCACTACACCTAAACTGCATCCATCCCTGGAACATAAACTCCACCCATCCTTGGACCTTAAAACCCTTTGTGCATCTACACTCCACCTATCCCTGAACCCAAGAAAACTCTCACCATAACTAAACTACACACATCCCTGACCTTAAACACCACCTGCCCCTGAACCCTAAAAGACATTCCTACCTCTGAACTCCACCCATCCTGGCCCTAAAAACCCTTGCTACCCATAAACTTCATCCATTTCCGAAGACGTAAACCACCTAACAATTCTAAACTCCACCCATTCCTGAGCCCTTTAAATCCTTCATCACCCCTAAACTCTACCAATCATGTAACCTTGAATACCCTTACCAGCCCTAAACTACACCCCTCCATGAAACCTAAATGCCCTTTCTATCTCTAAACTCCTCCCATCCCTGAACCCTAAAACCACCTACTATCCTTTATCTTCACCTTTCCCTGAACAATCAAAACCCCTTTCTACTCCTGGACTCCACCCTCTGAAGCATTAGAATCCTTCACCTCTCTTAAACTCTTCTCACTCCAGAATCCTTAAAAAAATGACATTCCCTAAACATCATCCATTCCTGATCTCTAAAAATCCTTCACCATCCCTAAACTCCACCCATCCAAGACCCTTAAAACCACTCACCACTTTAAACTCCACCTATTCCTGAATCGTAAAAACCATTCACTACCCCTAAATACTACCCATCACTGAACCTTAAAAACCCTCATCAACCCTAGACTCCAGTCATCCAGAACCATAAACCCCGTCAACACCCCCACACTTGTGCACCTCTGAACTCTAAAAAACCCTCATCACCCACGCCTCCACTCATCCATGAACCCTAAAAACCTTTCACCACTCCTGAACTCCACCTACGTCTCAACCCTAAAAATCCCTTCGACACCTGAACTCCATCTATACTGACCCAATTCCTCATCATCATTGAACATCACCCATACCTGAACCCAATGACCCCACTATCCCTAAACTCCACCCAAGTGTAATGCAAATGTTTATTCCCATCAAAATCTTTTTCCTTTAAGAAGTGTCCTTTAATTTTCGATTTGTGTGTATTTCCTTAAAATTGTCTTTCCTTTAAGTTGTTTTTCCATGATTTGTTTTCATTTAATTCAGTGCCTCCGTTTTATTTTTTTCATTAATTCACAGACATAAGGATTTTGCTGGTTCTGAATTGTGGTTCACCAACCGGTACCTTATAGCGGGGTCCCCTAGTTCTGATGTGTGGTCTCTTTGCTCATTCATTTGAGGGTATTCTGCTAGTGCTGATGTTCAGTGTCCTTGTTTGTGCATTACAGCAGATTCTGTTGGCTGTGGTGTGCAGTTTCTTTGCTCACACATAGTGGATTCTGCTGTCTCTGGAGTGGTGTCCTTGCAAATACATTGTAGTGGATCTGTTGGTTCTGGTATGTTGTTTCTTTACTCGTTTATGTATGGCATATTCTGTTGAATCTGGTTTTCTTGCTCATTCAGATTGGTGATGTGGGATTTCCTTTCTTGTACATTACAGTGGACTTTGTTGGTTGTGATGTGGGATTTCCTTGCTCCTATGTTATAATTCAGTATGCTGGTTCTAAAGTGGTCTCTTTGCTCATTCAATATAGTGAATTCTGCTAGTGAGTATGGGGGTCATTACGACCTCGGCAGTCTGGCCGCTGGAGACAGAATACCGCCATTGCCGGCGGTATTCCTGTCTCCCTATTTTGACATTTCCGCTGGGCCAGCGGACATGTCACATCAACATTGCAGCCCGCTCGTAATAGAGCCGGCGGCAATGCTGATGTGCAGCAGGTGCAGTAGCACCCGTCACACATTTCACTGCCCGAAATTCGGGCAGTGAAATGCGCGATGGGGCTATGCCTGAGGGCCCCTGCACTGCCAATGCCAAGTGCATGGGCAGTGCAGGGGCCCCCAGGGGCACCCCCAGTCCCCTTACCACCAGCCTTTCAATGGCGGTGTTTACCGCCACAGACAGGCTGACGGTCGGGGACTCATAATCCCCAGGGCAGCGGTGCTTGCACCGCTGCCCTGGGGATTATGCCCGCCAGGCGGAAACCTGGCGGGAAAGTGGAGGGGCCGGCGGTATGACCGTGGCTTTTCCGCCACGGTCATAATTGCTGGCGGTACACCGCCAGCCTGTTGGCGGTGTTACCGCCAACATACCGCCGGCCGCCAGGGTCGTAATGACCCCCTATGTGTTTTCTTTGTTCATGCATTGTAGTCGATTTTGCTGAATTTGATGTGTAGCCTGTTTGCTCTTTTATTGTAGTGCATTATTCTAATTCTGATGTGTGATTTCCTTGCTCCTGCTGTTTAATTGACTCTTCTGGGTCTGATGTGAGTTCCTTTCTCACACATTGTGGTAGATTCTGCTGGTTCTAATGCGTTGTCTCCTTTCTAATTCATTACATCTGGAATTATAGAAGGGTTACTGTGAATAGCACATATTATTCAGTGAGGGGTTCTGAGTGACATCAAATAGGCAACAAGGACAAAGCTCAGTTTGTCTATAATGTAATCAGAACCAGGAGGAGAATACATTACCATTATTGATATTTACCCCATATGTAGTTTTATGTTGTATATACCTGCACCCAAATCATTTGCCCCTGCTTACAACATATATTTATGGGTAGAGAAGTATTGGGGAGCCATTAATAACAATGATTAAATAAATAGGAAATAACCATGGACACCCGCCACTGATTCACCACCCTCTGCATAATCTTGCTGGAGGATAAACTGAAAAAAATATCTGGCCTCCTGCCACCCACCCTCACCACCCGCTGTGCAGTCCCGCTCCCTCCTAGCCCAACGCCGCGCGCCTTCTGCTCTGACACTGAGATCGCGGAGTCGGCACCACTCTCTCAGTGGCTCTGTGAGAGCCGCTTGTCAGCGCGGCTTCATTTCCAGCGCGGGTGTCTGCAGACCCGCACTGACTGTCGTTATCCACTTTGGTTAGCCACTATGGTGACGTCACAGCAGTGAATAACTAGATTGTGATTTGAATATTCACTCTAAAGGCTTCCAGTGGAAGCCATATACAACAGACCTCATTTTCTGGATTTGTGCATCATTCACACTAAAGGTTGAGGGTTAATCGAAAGTCCCAAACATTTAAGAAATTGATGGAAATTATATTCAGAATATAGTAGCTGCCACTTACTCAAGGGGGTGGTAATTGAGCACAAATAACCATTAATTGAGGATTGAGTTTATCTCAACCATGTGGCAAAATGTGACGTATTCATTCATTAATGTAACAAAAACTAAGCAAAAAGTGAAAAAATTAAGAAGGGGTCTCAAAACAGAGGAAAGTATGACCTCCTTGTTAAGTTTTGTAGTTAAGGCACTGAATTTAGTGGCAGATCTCTATTTTGTTGGTTTCTTGATGCTGGTGCTAGGCTCCTCTCTGCAGATTTTGTAACTACTTCTCCATTTGTTGATTTTTGGGATCTTATGGTTGTAGGGATTGTGGAGGGGGCACAGTGGCACGTGTATACAGGTATGGTGGTTGATTCCCACGGTGAAATGCAGGTTTAGCTTGTGCAGCTTCTGTTCTGAATTGTTTGAGCTGATGGGAGGTCTCTTTTAAAGATGTCATAGCGCTGGTGTAATGCACACAAATGTATGCACTGTAGTGAATATTCAAGGTGCTGAAGATAGTTGTAGTTGCTCCTTGTCCAATCTCCTTGTCATTGTAAAGTTGAGCACTTTTAACCTTCTGGTAGTGTTTTATTCAATCATAACATTCTATGATAGATGCTTTGATTGCTTAATTTTGCTTCTATGCACATGAAACAACAAAGAAAGGAGACGTTGACCTACAAAAGGCCGGAGGACACAGAAAGTGAAAGTAAAAATAAAATGAACAGAGAATGTGAAAAACATCACACACACTCACAATGAGCAATGCTGTTAGGATTACTTGCTCTAAGAATAGTTTATTCCATTAAAATTCTGTTCTTGAATAATGTTTTATGTACATACACTCTTTCTTTGACGATGATATTCAATGTATCATTCCATGGGCCGTGTTGCCACCATCCAGGCACAACCGGAAGTGTGCACCCAAGTCAGGATTACACCCAGCATGTAAACTCTACATTATTTCCCGGCACAAATATTTCCAGTGAATAACTTTTGGAACACTTTTCTGCGCTGAAACATTGTAAGATTTTACGTTTTGCAACTCATAACTGGGGAACCTGTGTTATGGCCACATTATCTACCATTTGGCTGTGTGGCCCTTGGAATGAGAATGTGATGCTTCGCCTTGTAACACATGCAAAGCCCTCCACAACCTCTATTTATTGGCTGTGGTATTATCTCCAGCTGTGCTTAATTTGTAAATAAAAATGTGCCGGTGCCCAAAGCCCTCCTCTGAAGCACACAGCTGCTGCAATTAAATGTGCAAACACAGAGTACAGAGGCAGCGTAATCCTGAAGCCATGTCCGGCCTCTTTAATCCATTTACAGCCACTCCGTGCCCCTTCAGCTCACTCTTGCAGCTTTCTGCTTTCTCCCTATGTGACGCTTTTTCGTTTTTGTCTTCCTCCGTCTTTCCTATATGTGTCTTTTGCTCGCAGTAAATGGTTGAGGCAGAAAAACAAGTGCCTGTGCCCGCATCCGGAAACAACAAGCACAAATAAAGAAGTGACCTTCAGAAATAATAGACCAATTTAGGTCCTGTTTTTATTAATACAGATTTCAGTACTTGGCATTATTGAGGGGTCCACAGCAAATGGTCTGTTAGCCCAGGCTTGTCCCTTACAACCCCTGGCCTCATAAGCTGCAAAAGCACGGCCAATAGCACCCCTTACACTGTGTCCTTATGGACACTGGCTCCTTTGTGCAGATCCCAGTAGGACATTACACTTTCAGTGCCATAAAATAGCCTCAGCATTGCAATATGCACTCTTCACAAAATATTAGGGAATGAAATACAAACGTACACACATTTTTCAACTTGTTTCCATGTTTCATTATTGTGAAGACATGAAAAATGATGTGTTTGAATAAAGCCTTCACCTCGGTGATTCACACGAGTGACAGCGTCTTACTAGTGATCGCAAAACAAAACCAACCACAATGAGTAACTCAAACCAGTATCATACCTCATATCCAATATATGAGCCATATCAATGTGTACACATTGTCAAGAAAACTATTGTTTTTAAATCTCTTTTTGTTTGTATCCTTGTGACTTATTAAAACATTAGCAAGAAAATTAAAACATTGACTAGAAAACTATTGTTTCAAAATCTCTTTTGTGTGTGTCTCATTGTGACTTATTAATACATTTTCTCTTTGTGGTGCACACTAGGCTTCACTGGTGCCAAGTATTGTATGATCAATTTCAAGGTCATTTGGAGTCACTTTCTGGGATTCAGAGAAAGAGCTTAGGTCAACTTCCTTTAAAGCAACTGATGTCAAAGTGTGAGTTATGTCACTTTTTCACCCTGAGCATTTTGGTGAATTAGTGTCCTTGTTTTCGATCATACTGTAAGTTATATTAGTAGCTTGAAAAACCAATAATCAGTTGGAATGCCTTTGAATTCTCTGAAGTTTACTTGATTGGCCAGTAATCTGGATGATATTTATGTATCATCCCTGATTGGTCCAAAGGTGGAGCAAAAGGGAGGGAGTATGTGGTTTAATGCTCTGCTCCTCAATTTTTGTGTTTATGAAACGACCTGGTCTTTTTGTAAGGATGAATACATGCACTCAGAGACACATGCGCACAAAAACATGACATTTTTTAACCCAGGCACATTAAAATAGGCGTTGCTTGATTTCTGTTTTGCTCATGCTTCTAGAATGGTTTCTGAAATTAAATTGCACTGTTAATGGTGAAGTCCATTTAGTGCACCAGATGATTTTCTGCGGCCAGGTGTACCACCAGGAAGAAGACGCTTGGATTCATTCAATGCATCGCTATGGCCATGTACCAAGCAGTCATTGACTGCTGACTGAGAGCATAAATACTGATATCTGCTTGTCAGGAGCCATGCATAGGTATTCCTAACCACTGGTAGCTTCAGGTCAGGACTAACTGATGATGGGGAATTATGCTGCATCTTTTCCAGGTGGCAGGCGTTTACTCAGCGATGCGCACGGACCCGAGCGACAGCGGGAATGTTTTTTGTAACAGTGTAGGCCCACTTCACCTACCCCGTTCCTCACTTCCTGCTTTTAAAATGTTAGCAGCCTCGCATAACACAAAGCTAGTGAAGTTTAAACAATTATATAATGTTGGCACACTCAGTTCTTTGGCACTTTGCACACCCTTAACTGGGTCTGCTTAGTTCATGTTTTTTCATTATTGCCGTAGTGCCTGTTATTGGCTAAAGGTGACAGCCTTTTCCATCTACTCACCTATTTCCGCTCCCACGCCCTTGGGATGACAGACGTGCGCTGTTGTCTTCTGACTGCTCCAGTGCCTCTCTGTAGTGGAGGATCTAGTAGGTAGTCTGTTTACTATGTTCATGCTGCCCTGCACTTGAGGGGTAGAAGGTTCTAATGTTTGTGGAGATGGGTCCACAGTACAGTGAATCAGGCCATTGCATCAAGTTTTCTTAGGGAGCAGGGGACATGCAAACAGTCTGCAACTCCTAGTAACCCACCTATATTTAGGGCCACTGGAATTAAGCGACAGGAGGGGGCCAAATTATGTGGCATAATGTGGGACATTTTGTAATGGTATTACTTTATTATTTCGTAATTTTTAGGGTCGAGCCTGCGTTGCATGCGCTCGCGCATTGGTATCGCAGCGAGACGCTTTAGTTATTAGAAAAGGGCTCGGAGCCCTGTCGACGTCACGTCAGTGTGTTTGATTGGTTCGTGGGCTTGCCTAGTAAAATCTGCTTGCTTTCATTAGTGGAAGGCATGCACACGTCATGCCTTTTCCGGTGGTTAGCCCTCCTCGAGCGCGCTGACCAAGTACAGAAAACATGCGAGGCTCGCTGTTTTCTGTCGGATCGCGGACTACTTTTTCTCTATTTTCCTAGCGCGATTTCGCTTGGCAGAAGTCGAGCGCTTTACACAGTTAATTTCACTTTTTCGGGTTAGGTACATAAAAGCACTTTTGCCGATAGATGAAAAGTCGGGTTAGGAGTTTACAACGCGATCAGCTCTAACATGAGCAAACGCGAGACCCATTGCATTGCAAATGCTTGTTAAACTTGGTAACACTGTATGCGCAATAGTTGTACAGCATTAGTACCAGTTTAACACCCATATATTGCGATAAACAACAGAAAGCTACCAGTCCAGCTTTCCAAAGGCCCTTGCACAGCAACACGTGTTGCTGCAACTTTAGTAACTTTTGAACTATTTGAGCTGAACCAGTAGATTATGCGGCAAATGGTGAATTATGTGGCAATTGTGATAAGTCTATAATTATGCAAAAATCACCACACTATTGCATAATTCATACAGTGGCCCTTCTTATATTCCTTACTCTGTCTACTTTTGTGTTTCAGTTTCTAACCCGAACTCAAAATCTGTGACCTGAAAAGTAAAATCGTATCAGTATGTGTTTGCCTAAAATGGCGACAGGAATTTTACAAATTTTCCCGAGACAAGCTTGAGCCAGTCCAGTCTGCCAAAGCTGGCCATTATCTGCAGTCGAGTGTCTCATGCATGAAGGACCAGGACATCTCTTCTGCAGGAAGTCATTCGATGCTGACCCTCTCAGGTACACAGCTGTCTCTGATTAACTGGTCCTCAAGAGGGGTCAACAGCGGCTTTAAACAGTAGTATTTTTTCACTCGCTGCGGCTCAGTGCAGTCCTCGGTCCAAGATGGCAGCGAGTCAACAGATACTGATCTGCATCCGTGCACAAGCATCTCCCCATTGGTGGAAGTCCTGCATCATTCGGAATAACACTTATTGTGGCAGTGGATCACAGCTAAGGGTACCAGGCACTAGCAGTTATGTGCTCTCACTACTACAAAGTGCTCCTTAAGTATGCTCCTTTTTGAGAGCGCATCTCAAGTTTCAATCTATTCAAAACTAGCTCAAAATAAAAAAATACTCAAGCAGTGCCGGATTGAGAAAGTTCTCAAACCACTACTCTTACAGCAGTTCTTATTGCAGAGCTCTTTCCGTTGATCAGGGCACGCAGTCGTATAAGAAGGATCAGCAAAATTTAATCTTAGAAGTATAAGGGATTGTGTACTTACATTAAAGGGATACGTTAGAAGTGGTCTTACAAGAGCACATAATGAGACTTCCAAGCTTTGCACTTGAATGTTAGAAGTTTCATCCCATGGCTTGTCCTCAACCAGCAAGAACACATTATGCTGTGGAACTGGTCCGCAGCCTCCAGGAGTACATCTGCCTCTTTGTGGCCCGCCTCTTCCTTGAACACTAGAAACCATTCCTTGAGTAGAAAGAGTGGTGTAAATTTGAGGGGGTAAAAATGTGGAATCGTAAGCAAGGAGATCTAGGATACAGGTTATAGTGTTCTTTAAAGATGTGTCTTCAACTCTTTCCTTAATTGGAGCAGAATTGGAGCGGTCCAGATGGACACGGGGATATTGTTCCAGGTCCTGGTTGCATAGATGGAAAAAGCCTGCTGCCTTGTTGTTTTTTAAATTTACATTTCTAAGCCTGAAATCTGATGATGTCCTGTCTGCCGGTGTGCCCAGATACACCAGAGGTGGTGAGTTTGTCTGCAAGATAAGCGGCGGTGCTGGTCTCCATGCCCTTGCAAATGATGCAGTGGAACAGAAAAGTGGTTTAAGAGAATGAGAAGGTGGTGAAATAAATTGGAGACTGGAAGGCTGGAAGTGTCTGAGGTCGAGCTGAATTGAAAAGACCACCAGGTCAGGAAGTGGAGATGGTCGAGCTGGAACCAGAAGAGCAAAATCAGCTGCAATACGGATCATATGATCTTAAGAAGGGCCTGTTAGTTCTATGAGTGTTAGGATATGAGGTGGTGACAATAGACTGATGAGGGTAAGTTGTGAGTTTCATAGGTGAAAGAGCATAGTTGATTTATGTTTTCTCTTACCATATTAGGTTATTTAGCTTGTAGACGGTGCAGCTAGGATTCGGAAAGTATAATTTCACACAGCTCAAAAAGAAATCCTTTTCCACATTTTTTAGCTGCGGTGGTGGTCTGTGCCATGGCATGCGGATACAGAGCCGTGCATCATGCGCTTGTCACAACTGTCACCGTTGATAAATAGCAAAGAAGCAATAGTAGCATCAATGAGGTATAACGCAGCTGGTCCTAGAGGTCCATTTAAATGAGATCGAAGAAGCCATATGTTGCTGTGTCCATCCTGCGGCATGCTTGCTACCTGCCCCTTTCCTCTAGTCGCTGATATCACCTTGATCTCCCCTGAGTCTGCAGTCCCCTTGCTCCCTTGTGAAAGAGTGTGCAGATAATTACCAGAGAGCACCTGCTGCTTGTGGATGTGAAGAAAAATAAGGGAGGCAGCTGAGGCTGCGCGTAGAGCCAGTGAGCACGGTATGTAATGCTGATTGGGAATATTTTGGAAGATAAATAAATACTATGTAAGGAAGGGAGCAGCTCAGAACAGCTGTCAACACGAGCAACTGGTCGCTAGCGCAAGCCCCTATTTAAAATTCACCTTGACCGCTGACTTCATGAACGTGGGCAAGTCACATGACCAACCAGTGCTTCAGCTATTGGACATAATCATGTCTGTCTGTTACCGGGGCAGTGGTTTATTGTTGTAATTCTGCCTTGACGCCAGGTCGCTTTTTGGGATAATGAAGTGCATTGTGGTTATTTTGGGATCCATCCAACCTCAAATCTTCTTCCGGGAAAAGGGGGCGGTGGCCAATGTTCCAAACATTTTGGGGGTGCAAAATTATATTTTAATTGGTGTATTTGGTAAAAGTAATTGTTTTATAAGGCCGTAACTTTTCAAACTTTCACAGGGACGTGCCTAGTGAAATTCTCACGTTTATGGTACAAAGAAGTGCATTTGCAATTTTTTTCACTAAAAAGATGTGTACTTATTTCGATGAAAGAAATAGCAAAAATGTAATTTGGCTTTTTTTTTTTGCCCCACGCTTATTTCCTGGCTCTTGCTTGACCAATTTAACAAAACACCCTGCACATTCCCTTTGTACTCCAGACCTTAGAGTACGTTTTTACCTGTGCACAGTTGCATCATTGGTGAAGGATGTGCATAAACCGAAGCTCACCTTCCAAATGCAGTAGTTTCTGTGCTGCTACCGTGGAATAGTTAATTGTCCTCTGTGGGTTCAGCACTCCACACAAGTCTCAAAGGGGCCACCTGAGGTCATGTCTCCCTAAAGACCAAGCCTCATGTGTTACTAATAATGGAAATAGGGAAGACTGTAATTTGTCCCCCCCCCCACTCCCCTCACTCTACACATCTCTGTTGTTGCTGCTCCTCTTGCCAGCTTGTGGTTTACATGAAACTCGTCTCCAAGGTCCTAATGCATCAGCGCTGTGGCTTTCTGTACAACCCGCAGGTCATGTTTTTTGAGTCTTGAGAGGTCAACTCAGCCTTTCACCCTTGCTAGGTCAATTAAATGATTACAGCTTATACCTCTATGCCAACAATTAAGAATAGCCAATAGGGAGAGATTGGAAAAAAGAATGGGTGGGGGTTTAAGTCCTGCATTAACTTCAAATGGAGAGGAGAAGGTTTTATGAGGGTGCAGCTAACAAAACAGCATTTTTATCCTAACAAATCAGGACTGATGGCAGGCAGCCTTAAAGAGGTAGGCAGTAGTTTCATTTTCCTGGCTGGCAGGGATCAGTGTACTTTCATCTTCTAATGCTGATGAAAACAGATTATGGTTCAAATCATGCTATGTGAGAGGCAGTAGGATGGAACACGTGCCTGCAATCAGCAAGGCAAGTCTGACATTATGACCAGCTTTAAAGAAGTAGGGGGCATTTTGAAATGCCTCACAGGGTAATTTTCGTATTCTAATGACAATAGAGGCAAATTGCTAGTCATATCCTTGCAATGAAAAAGGTCAGTAGGATGGGACCAAATGCTCTGAATTCAACCAGGTTAGCCCAAGACATTGAGACCTGCCTTAAAAAGTGACCGGTAGCTTTATTTTCCATAAAATGTGCTCACAGGGCCCAAAGCCAGAGTTCTTTGATGAACAAAGCAAGCAGACTCTGCTCTCCCATGGAAAGGTTGAGATAAAGCATTCCAAGAGCCACCATTGAAAGAAGTTGAATGAGGAGCTGTCTAGAACATGAAATGACACCCATTGGCTACTGTTGTTTCAGATCCAAGGGCTCTTGCTAGAAATGAGAGCAGAGTTAATGGAGGAGGAGGGTGAGAATGGAGATCAGAAAGGTAGTTACTTTGTGGAGACACATAAAAATGTTTTTGCAAGGCTCACAGATCAGAGAAGAGCTTTTTTTTTTTGAGACTGATCAGAACGAGAACAACCAAATCTGAGCCATGCTTCTCTCCTAATTGAAACAATGGAAGAAGAGCAGGTCTCTTTGGACCACATTGGCTCTTTTTTACCGTGAAATGTCATTCAGTGCTAATAATAAAAGCAGACAGTGTCTGGGAGGAAATTCTAGCAAGTCAGGAGCATGCTTCCTTATATAAACTGGAAAGAGCAAGGGTCTAGGGGATCTAAGAAAAGTATTAGACTCACATGGAGGGGAGAGGACATTAAAGTAAAATGAGGTAGACATGTCGGTGCTTCCTCTGTCAGACCAGCGATTGGCCAAGTGCTTTGTTTCTCACCTTCACGTGTGCGCTGTGCCAGTCTGGATGGGGTCCGAGACACGACCCGCCTAGGGCTTGCCCAAACTTCTGGAGTTTGAGAGGAGTTTTGGTTATATACACCTGGTCAATTTTTTTTTTTAATTCCTTTGGTCTAGCATGAGTAAGTGAAGTCTTGGTATTTTAAATATTGTGTCGTATCCCCTCAGGTTGAGAGCCATGATTTCTCTTCCACTTGCTTCCTTGTTCAGAGGGAACAATGGGCAGTTTTCGTTCCCTTGGATTAAATGCATGGCTAGTGCTCATGTCAACATTTCCAGTTCTTGCCCCTTTGGCACTTTTTCCCTCATGTGACACAGGGGCTCATTCCGAGTCCGGCGGCCCAGCGGGAAAGCCCCTGCAACGAGGAAGCCGGCTCCGAATGAAGCCGGCGGAGTTGCAGGGGTGCGACGGGTGCAGTAGCACCCGTCACGATTTTCACTGTCTGCATAGCAGACAGTAAAAATCATGGTGGGGCCCTGTTAGGGGGCCCCTGCACTGCCCATGCCAGTGGCATGGGCAGTGCTGGGGCCCCCAGGGGCCCCACGACACCCGTTCCCGCCATCCTGTTCCTGGCGGGTTTTACCGCCAGGAACAGGCTGGCGGGAAGGGGGTCGGAATCCCCATGGGGCCATGGAGGATTCCCTGGGCCAGGGGAAAACCGTCGGGAAACCACCGGTTCCCCTTTTCTGACCGCGGCTTTACCGCCGCAGTCAGAATAGCCCTGGAGGCACCGCCAGCCTGTTGGCGGTGCTTCCGTTGCCCTCCACCCTGGCGGTTTCAAACCGCCAGGGTCGGAATGAGGGCCACAGTGTCTTCTCATACCGTCTCCCACTGCACTGCCAACAGCGGTGTCCCATAAAGCAATAACTACGCCTCAGTGGTCCCCACTCACAACATGAAAATACTTCTCCTGATGCTCAAAACAACAACAATACCCTTCCAACCACACACCCTACATGGTGTAGCTTGCTTTCTGTGTGGATAAGCGCTTCTGCATAGTAAGGAATACACAAGCTGTTGGACCATAGTGTTTTAATATAAACTGTTCTTTTGATATGTAGATGTGTGTTGGCCCTTACAGAGTGGGAAACTGCTCAGAAGCAGCAGAGGGCTGTACATTGCAACAGCAAATGCAAATGATTGAAGTTGAGTAGCAGGATGGGACAGAGAGCGGATCTGCATTATGTGCCGTATTTAGGGAGGAAGGGGATGGCGAGGAGGAGCTGGGAGGCTGACCAGTGAATGACGTGGTGTTCGCTGAAGAGATGAGATGTTAACCCTCTGTGTAAACACTCAAGGAATGGTACTATGTGCTATATTCCAACAGTGTTTTTGGAGACACCCAAGAAAAACACTAATATCACAAAAGTACTTTTTAAGATAGTATTGAAGATTTATCAGTGTAGAATATCTAATCAGATTGTAAATCAGGTACAATTTTGAAATAAATATCATAGGAGGTGATCTTTCTCCAATTAAGCAGTAATACACAACATTTGTTCATAAGTTCTCATAACGTGTTTCGCAGCCAACAGTTGCTTTTTCAAGGCTCAAACAGACTAACACATGCAAATATTCTCTATCAACAATATGATTTGGTCACTGTATTAACCAACTCCCAGACAAATATGCCTAGTATATTCTAGTTATCACTGTGATACGACTTAGACAAGCTTTTAAGGTTGATAAAACCACTCGACAAACAAACTCCATTTTAGGCTAATGTTATACCACAGAGAGCAAAGTGTCAAAGGCTATCAACAACACATATAATTCTAAAGAGCTGTGGATTACAAATAATAATAAGCCACATACTTATCAACATATACAAATATGCAATTCAATTATGCACATATAAAATGTAATGAAAATATGGCATACAATCATGATGGAAGTACACATTCTTACAATGTTGTATCATATCAGTCCCTTTCCTCTTTTCACCAAGTATGGAAGTACACATTATTACAATGTTGTATCATATCGGTCTCTTTCCTCTTATCACTGTCCAATTCATGAAAATGTTTAACATCCTATATATTACAAAAAACAGTGACGAGAATCGGATGTGGAGTTTCAGTGGATATGTAGGTTCCCCACACTTTCTTCAGGAATTGAATTGAATTGAAAACATTAGCATTTTTTCATGACAACCACCCGCTACCTGTTTATTTTTATCGATGCATAAAGAAATTGTATATTTTTTATGTATTTGTAGTATAAGATTATTTGGAATGCACCATTCTTTAGAACTATATGCGATTTGTGAGAATTTGTTATATTTGCCCTCTGGGAGATATTAGCCTAAAAGACAATGTGTTTGTTGAGCAGATTTACACACCTTTGGTGTGCAGTGGTAGCTCTCTTACTTTGAAATGTTGTTAAGGTTGAGAGAAGGGGCGGCTCTCGCACATGTATGGCACCTTTATGGTACAGGCTCAATA
This sequence comes from Pleurodeles waltl, assembly GCF_031143425.1. Classification (NCBI taxonomy): domain Eukaryota; kingdom Metazoa; phylum Chordata; class Amphibia; order Caudata; family Salamandridae; genus Pleurodeles; species Pleurodeles waltl. Next base: position 149,883,824 of record NC_090441.1, on the reverse strand, counting down.
AACGTATGCTGCGGGCCAAAAGAGTTCGCCTTTGTATCGCTGTAGTTATTGAGTTATTTAGCTCTGTAGCTACAGCTGTTCTATGAGCTGTTCTATAGGGGCCCTTATCATTATAGATAGATTAAAGACAGCTATGAAAACTCTCTACTAACCTTCAGGGGTGGCTCTTTCGCAATGGCAGAGGATTCCCTATACCCCCCCCCCCTTAGAGCCAGCAGCGAAAAAATAAAACAATATTATACTATTGTTTTATTTTTTCGCTGCCGGCTCAGCCGGGAGGTGCAAGGAGGGGTGGGGCTGGTCCATGGGAGGGGGGAGGAGAGGGAGTCGAATGAGTGCACTAAGTGCGCATGTCAATTTGGCTGGCCATCTCAGGTCGGCCAAACTGACATGCGTACTTAGGTTTCTCCAACCTGGCTGTGTTGCACTGCCAGGTTGGAGAAACTGCACAGACTCCCATGCAGTGTTTGAGTGGCATGAGAACGGCACCAGGATTTCACGAGGAGCCTGTGCTGGTGTCCCAGGGACTGATGGGACACCAGGAGAGAAGAGGAGCAACGCAGCAGGCGGCTTTGGCGTCAGAAAGGTGAGTTTTAAAAAACGTCTCCACCCCTCCCCTTGAGATTTGTGTCCGCCGCTGCTAACCTTTACTGTACCTACACATCCATGCACAGCCAGGGACTCAGAAGCAACCAGCATCAAGAGCACCTTGAAGCAAGTGCCTATTTGATTGCAGGGTTCCACCAATGTTTTACCCTGGGACAAATCACTTAGCTTTTATGCTTCTTTGATTCTGTTCTGACTTTTGTTCTGTATCAGGGAAACATCGACAAGAGGGTTTTGTTCATTCGCTGAATGGAAATGGCACGAGTGATTGAAGTTTATCCAACTATATCAGCTGGCTTCTTTGATCCTTGATTGAATGTAGGCGAGCAGGCAGTGGGAGGGTGGAGATTACCTTCCAATTCTACGTCCTTGCTGACTTCACTAGTAATATTGTTAACTGCAGCGGGAGCTGTTCGCACAGGCTCCTGCCACTAAAATACTACCAGTTTTTGGGTGACTTCTAACACACAGCCCAGGCGGCATCATCTGCACGACTGGCTGCATCATCTAAAATGCCATCAGGCACAGAACCCCTATATATATATATGGGCAGGAAAGTAACCAAATCTGTGAAACAACAAGAATGCAGGAGTCAGGACAGCACCAGTCTGGAGCTAAAAATGCAAGAAGGAAAATCCATCTATGCACCCAGGATCTGGAACTACTCCCATCACCGTCAGAATGCACCCAGTCTTGCAAGTCAGAGAAAAATGAAGATTGATCTCTGCAAGAGAACTTATTCCACACATAAACCCACTGTTAACATCCCCATTGTAAACGGTCATGAATCAAATTCAGCACTTACGCCTTTTTTTCAGGGTCCTGGAACCAACAAATACATACTTTATGCTTATGTATATATTAAAAAAACTCTCAGGTGATGATGGAGGTAGTGAAATTCAAGGAGAACATTTGCATCTGATTGCTAGTACATGTGATACTAAGTAACCCATAAGTAACTAAGGGCCAGATGTACTACCATTTCCTTTTGGGAGTCTCTAATTGCGATTTTGTGTGACTAACAATTAGAGACTCACAAAATGAAATGTACTAATGTGCCTCAGATACATTTAGTGATTCCTAATGAGGTCACAAATGACCAACATAATTAATATTCATGAGGTAGGTCACAATTTATGACCCCTTTGGGAATGGCCACACTCACAGGGATGGTGGCCTGCTGGGGACAGCACACCACAATGTCTGTGACTGCTTTTTAAATACACCAGTTTTTTTTTCCTTAAATGCAGCACGTTTTCCTTAAAGGAAAACAGGATGAATTACAAACAAAAAAATTTAACGTTTTTTTCAGAGTGGGCAGTGGTCCTTGGGACCACTGCCAGCAGTGAAAACATGTTGGCACCCCCATTCACAAATGGGAAGGGGTTCCATTGGGTTACCACCAACTTGTTTTGTGACTGCATTCACGGTCACAAAACAATCTTATATATAATTGCGATTCGCTATTTGGAAGGGACGCCCTCGGCATGCCCCTTCCAAATAGCGACTTGCAAACCTATTTTGTGATTCAGTAAATAGATTACCGAATCGCAAAATAGCCAAAATACTATTTTCATGTCGCAAATGGCCAGATTCTGCGCATCGGGCCGCTTGCAACATGAAAATAGCTATGTACATCTGCCCTAAGATCTCTCCCCCAACAAACCTACTCCAGAGGACTGCAACCCATCAGCTCTATGCTCACACCTATCCTGAATGCCTCCACCTCTATCATGATTCTTGGGATCAGGCAACTGTTCTCTCATTGCTGAAGAAAGGCTCTATGGGCCCTTCAACGCTTGCCCCAACTGCAGACCGATCTCCCTCCTACTATTCTCAGCCAAGGTCTTAGAGAAAATCATCACAAACTCTTTCTCACCGAGTACCTCAATGACCAACATTCCTCTGCACCACTCAGACCCAATCACAGTACAGAAAGTGCCCTCATTGCTGCCATGGACGACATCTACATAACTCTAGATGAAGGAGACACAGCGGCGCTTATCTTCCTGAGTCTCTTCGCAGCATCTGACACAGTCTTCCAACCCACCCTCCTCAACTCCTACATGACATTGGAATCCAAGTACACACACGCCGATGGACCTGCTTCTTCCTGACTGAAAGGGCCCAGTCATTCAGCCTGGCACCCTACACCTAGGATGCCCACGACTTCATCTGTGGAGTCCCACAAGGATACTCCCTGAGCCTGACCTTTTTCAACACATACATGGTCTCTCTATCCAGCATCATCCCCTCTCCTGATATAAACCTGATGACACGCAACTCATTCCCTCCCTCACAAGCAAGACACCTAGGCCCACATTTATACTTTTTACCACCGCATTTTGATGCAAAAGTGGCGCAAACTTACAAAATACAATTGTATTTTGTAAGTTTGCACCGCTTTTCTATCAAAAAAGATGCAAATGCAGCACTAAAAAAGTATAAATATGGGCCCTAGTACCAAGATCAAGTTCAATGCCTGCAGGACTGAATTCGCTCCTGGATGAAGACCAACTGTCTAAAGCTAAACACCATCAAAAACAAAAACATGATCTTCGGAAAGAGCATATCATCGTGGGACTCCACCTGGTTTCCAACAGAGCTAGGTCTGAAACCTATCCTCACCATCCAAGCCAAGAACCTCAGGATCATCATCAACAACAAACTCGCCATGACTGCCTAAGTCAATGCCATCACTGCCTCATGCTTCCATACTCTGAAGATGCTGTGGAAGATTTTCAAATGATTCCCAATTAGTACCCAGAAAATTGTCAAGCAAGCCTTTGTCACAAGCGAGCTGGACTATGGGAAAACTCTCTGTACTCGAACGGACAAAAAACTCACCAGACGTCTGCAGACCATTCAGAACTTGGAGGCAGAATCACTCTCAACCTCTCATGCCGCACTCACATCACACCGCACCTGAAGGAGCTGCACTGGCTCGCCATTCACAAATGAGCACAATTCAAACTCCTCACCCACACTTTCAAGGCACTGTGTAACACTGGTGCAGCATACTTCAACAATCGCATCTGCTTTTGCAAATCTTCCAGATACCTCCAGAATCCTACTTGCACAAATTCCAAGCATACGGAAAACCAGATGCAGTGGTTGAACCGTTTCCTACATCACTCCTAAAGAATGGAATGACTTGCCACTACACATAAGATCCTCCTCCTCATATCTTGAATTCCGCAAGGAGCTGAAGACCTGGCTTTTCGAGTAGTCACACTAGGCCCTTGGTGTGCCAAGACTCACACCTGCCCAGGGCCAGAACACACTCCTGGCTGATAGTGCACTCTACAAATCAGCATAATACAACAGTATATAACATGGTAATGTTTTCCTCTGAAGTGGGGCTAGAGATTTTTGTTTGTTGAAACGTATAGAAGGCAAACTGAGGTCCAAAATTTGCTATGCAGAGAATTGTCAGTGTATTACATTTGACTCAGCAGGTTTGGAATGTACTTAATTGTCAAGGAGTAACATGGAACAGAGGATGGCAATCTGAATTGAAGGAGACTGGATAGAAGGGAGGTTGCAACGTTGGAGGTGTATTTGGTTCTACGTTCTGGTGTTCAAAGGTGCTTCTTTAAAGAGCGGCTTAACAAAGAGTGCTAGCCTCCAGTCTAGTAATAAACTCTATTTATCGTCCCTCACATGATAAAACAATTGATTATTCCAAAATCTAACTCCATAATGCACACACCCTTATATTAGCTTTTTGGTGTAATTGGTGGCAATTTGGAGATTTGTTGCCTATTTTTCCTGACAACAGATTATATATCCAGATGGTATATTCACCAAACCCTATTTTAACTTTGGCATTCATTGCTTCAGATCATTAGCCGGCAAGGTGGGTCAGTAAGTTAGAACCTACTGCTCATACCCATGTGATCCACAGGTCACAAGTTCGACCCCCGCAAAGACAGCTCAATGTTTTTTGACCTGGGTGCGTACAGGGAGCTGACCGTTCTGCTTACATCTGCTGAAGAGCGGCCAGTCCCGCTGAAGCAGGTGCTCTTTGTTGGGCGGTCACCAGCTCCCATTCCTAGTCCTTGCTGGAAAGAGTTGTCTCTGTTGCTTCTCATTTCTTCCTCCCTTTCCTTTCATTCAACGCTCTTTAAACTGAACATTCTGGAATTCAGGACATGGTGCTGTTGCTTTGTCCCTAATACTTGCCAATGGTGTGCGTAGTGCCTTAATGGTTGGTCAATTTTCTCAATATGTAAATATTTCAACCTCCTGCAAATATTCTTGTCTAACCTCGAGCTCACAGGTTCAGACCTGCACAGTAGGAGCCAGACTTTCATCCTTCTGTTGTCAATGGGAGTACCATTTAGGCGGATTATACTAACAGTTGTTGCCAGCACCTATAGATTATTCAACTGGTAGAATGCGCTAAAGAAATATTCACTATTATTTTGACTTCTATTAACACAAGTCACTTCATGGAAAGTGCTTGTAGTCTGTTTCTTTAATAGGCAGGCCTCTTTCCTCTGGCACATGATGTAAAGATGGCGAACTTAGGCCCATATTTATACTGGGTTTGCGCTGAATTAGCGTCATTTTTTTTTTACGCTAATTCAGCGCAAACCTAACTCTATTTATACTGTGGCGCTAGACATGTCTAACGCCAAAGTTATGGAGTTAACGTGTTTTTTTGGACGTGGAAACCTACCCTGCGTCAATGAGATGGAAGGTAGGCGTTCCCGTCCAGAAAAGGACGATATGCCCATTGCGCCATATTTATCCCCCGTGCTAAAATCCAGCACGGTGGGATGGGGGCCTTAAATAATGGCTCTAAGCTTGAGTATTGCCATTATTTAACGCCTGGGTATGGGCAGGTGTAAGGGGAGCCGTAGGCATATTTCCATGGTCAGAGACCACGGAAAGTGCCCACAGGTGCCCTTCCCTGGCCCTAGGGACACCCCCCCCCACCCACCCACACCAGAGGGACACCACAGGATGGGGGACCCATCCCAGGTAAGACCCGGTAAGTATTTATTTGAATTTTTCCCCGCGCGGGGGGCCTGACTTGGGGACCCCTGCACGGCGCTGGCCCCAATGGCCATGCCCAGGGGACATCTGGGCATGGCCATTGGGGTGGTGGGCATGGCTCCTGTCTCCATGGGGGTTGTGCGCCAGAAAATGGCGCTACACTGCTTAGAGGCATTTTTCTGCCTTTAAACAGTGTAGCGCCATAATTCGGAGCACAAGCCCCGGTTTCCCCTATGCCTCCTCTGCCCCGTTAGCGTCCTTTCCAAGGACACTACCAGAGCATTAGCGCCGGCTAGCACCATTCCATAAATATGGCGCCCGGCCGGCATCTTGGAATGGCGCTAGCCAGCGCTATACTTTTTCACGCAAAACTGCACTAACGCAGTTTTCCGTGAAAAAGTATAAATCTGGCCCCCAGTGCCTGTGGCAGACAGGGGCAAGATGTTGCTACAACCTTGAAATATGAAATCCAGATCCACAATTAACTGAATGGTGCACCTCTTTCGACTCCGTTTCCGCTCTCTGACCTTCACCCATACACAGTATTTGTGATGTGGATTCAGTCTCGTCTCCATCATTGTCACACCTTTTTCCCCCTTGGAGGCTGCTTCAGCTGAAGATTTGTGTGGCGTCAGATCCTCCATATCATGGAGGCATGGATGAACTTCCATCACAAATGCACCCTCAAATGGAGGTACCATTTCATTACCACATTTAAATTGTCACTGACACTCTGGCACTGTTCCCTCAGACTCATAGGATTTTTCAGCAGTTTTAGACATTTTTAATAGTTTTTGTGCAAGTCTTCTATACTTTGCATGTCAGTCTTGTCCTTAGATAAAGTGATCAGACATGGTTGTGAGCTGTCCACCAGGGGTGTTATTTGGTCATAAAATTGAGGGGGTGTGAGCTTCAGATTTTCCGACAATCAGGATGGCGTATAATGTTGAAATATATTATACAACAAGAAGAGTGCATGAGAGGGGCCTAGGGTCAGTGGAAGGGGGGAGGAATTCGGATTGGTAGGAGTACTAAAAGAGAACACTCAATATTTTGTAAAATAACCAATATTATGGAGGACTTTCAAAGCAGAGAGAGAGTGAGCGTGTGTGCGTTTTTGTCTGTGTGTATGTAAACCATTCCTGCCAAAATCCGACTGACACCTTATGATACCCGACTAAAAGCACCTGTATCCTACTAATTATCAGAAAATACATTTATTAGGGGGTGCAACATCCCCAAACACCCTCTTGATGCTACGCCCCTGCTGGCCACTCTCTACTGGGTGGCCAACCCCGCCGTCATTTCCTGCTTAATCACATACAGACAGACATTGGACGCCACCTTCACACACCCTCTAAGTGGGGAGCCAATCGGTGAAGAGTGCGGAGAGGGGAGACCCACCCTTACTTTACTGCGAGTCCCGTAGTGTCCCTCCTCAAAATCTAAATCAATTCGCCAAGCAGTATTGTACAGGGGATTACAATTTTAATTTATTCTGTAATAATAAATCCCGCACAGTGTTTAAGGGACCTTCTCGTTCGTAGGCACTCACAAACATTTTCCCAGGGGCCACAAGTGTGGTCTGTAGTGTGACCGAGAGCTGCATTGATGCCAGCAGAGCTGCAGTCAAAGAAGAGGAGGCTTTGGAGGAGGGATATGACAGCATGGTGGGTGTAGAGGGCATCAAAGCATCCTCATCTACTGGCTAAATTGCACAATGTGAAACCAGATAACCTGTGGTTAATTCTGGCTTCCCCACTTTACCAAATTGTGTGCCCCTAGGCAATTGTTCTATTTCACTTTCTCTCCATTTTCTACGTTATCGTATGTAAGAGGACCTCACAATGCGTGACGTCAGGATGTGCGTTGTAGAAATCCTTCTCCTGTGTTTGATTTAACTATAATGTTGTTCATGTATAATAGTAAACCTTGTCACTGAAAAAGTGCACATAACATCTGACTTGCCTCTGTTATCAGGGTGGAGGGAAGGATAAATGTTTCTGAATTTATGTTTGAAAACTATCACTTTAAAAAATACTTCTCAATGCCCTGATATAATCTGATGTGCTAAGATGAAATGGTTCTTTGTGTTAATGAAATACACTTTTTGAAGTTTTAAGAGACCTTATCCTATTTTTACACTTTTGCTGTAAGATATCTTTAAGAATGAAGGTGTTCCTACAGTTAAGCTGTGCAGGACAACCTAGTTACTTCCTTTCTTAATCTTCAATTAACCTTTAAATAAAGGACTGCCTGTTTACTTAACCCCCAGGCCATACTTTGAGTAACACTGTTCTAGTTGAAAACACAGAAAGAAGATGGCCAGTGGGAGAAAGAGATCCCCTGGCTCAGAAGGAAGACGATGGACCTAGTGGGAGCGGTCAGAGTTCCTAATTTCCTTAACAGCATAAATATTCTTGTTTTACGTTTTGTACTATACCAAAAATTGATAAATATACTCTTACATCAGATGGTCAAGCAGAGGAAAATCAGTCCATCCTCTCCACTCTGACCCTTAACTTGTTACAGCCCTTTGGCATGCGTGAATGTTTGTGGCTGCAGCTCTGGTGTTATCAACATAGAACATTAGACAGACCACCCTGCATGCATCTAACACAGTCCGAATATATAATGTAGGTCGCTAGCACCATCCTGATAGCAGCACTCCCACCATGAGATGTCAGATATTAACATCCAGTAGAAAACACCCGATACAACACCTAGCATGAAAGTAACATGAACCAGAGGTGTCATGCAGGCAACTGTAATGGTACCCAACATCACTTGCCCGTTTCATCCAAAAATACTCACAAAGCAACTCTTTCCAACCACATTTATCAGTCACTGTTCTCTAAAAGAACTTGCTAGGCAGATCTCATGATACCAACATGATAAAACACGGCATCACTATGATGTAGTTGTCAGTTCCTAATTTGTAAATAAAAACGTGCGGGTGCCCAAAGCTCTCCTCTGAACACGTAGCTGCTGCAATTAAATGTGCGAGCAAGGAATACTAAGGCAGTGTAATCCTGAAGCCATCAAAGGCCTCTTTAATCCATTTACAGCCAATCCTGGCCCCTTCAGCTCACTCCTGCAGCTTTCTGCTTTCTCCCTTTGTGACGTTTTTCTCTTCCTCCATCTTTCCAATATCTGTCCTTTGCTTTCAGTAAATGTTTGAGACAGAAAATAAGTGCTGGCCCTCAAAAATAAGTGCTGTTGCCCAGCACCGGAAACCGCTGTCTCAAATTAAGCACTGGTAGCTGTCAAAACGCTTCCAACTCAACAGCACATCCCGGCAACTTACCACCATACTTTTAAAACCAATCAGAGACAGCTGACGTAAGTATACCTTCACACTCACAACATGTCACCCTTGCTATTTACCTGCCTAGAGCCATTGACTAGAGCAATGGTTCCCAACCTGTGGTCTGGGGACCCTGGGGCTCCGCGAAGTCTCTTTAGGTGGTCTGTGACTGCTTAGAAAATGAACTAATATTAACATATTAACAAAGTATATATAAAAGTGGCTAAATGTAAAACTGCACATTTTAAAACATACTGTAAATGTAAAGGACTTTAGAATTGGTGGCTAAAAATTAAATTAGCATCCTCAGATTGATTTGTGGGAGAAGTGCAGGTGCATCAATCAGAATACAGTATGGACGATGTGTGGCTTCAATTGCATATAGCAAAACTCCAACCTTCCTTTTAAAATTTTAATTTCTTTTTATCATTTGTTTGCAAATTAAATAAAATATGTTATCATTTGTATATGTGTTTGATGGAATGCTTGTTTCTGTATTTTTGTGTATTGTTTTGCAGTTCAAATCATCAACAATGTTTAGGCCTGGGTCCCCGGCTTCCAGTAATGACTCAGTGGGGGCCCTCAGATTCCAATAATGATTCAGTGGGGGTCCCTGAGTTCCAGTAATGATAAAGTGGGGGTCCTCAGAAGTTAAAAGGTTGGGAACCTCTGAAATAGAAGACAAAGGGGGTTATTCCAACTTTGGAGGAAGTGGTAATCCGTCCCAAAAGTGACGGTAAAGTGACGGATATACCATCAGCCGTATTACAAGTCCATTATATCCTATGGAACTCGTAATACGGCTGGTGGTAAATCCGTCACATTTGGGACGGATTACCACCTCCTCCAAAGTTGGAATAACCCCCAAAATCTGCACAAGCCAGGCAGTTTAAAATCAACCACCCACCCCCACGCAACGAAAAAATGGATGGCAAAGCCATCCACACAGGAAACACATTACAGAAATCTTTATCATAAACAAGCAAATTTTGTTATTAACACATATTAGCTAACAAAAGCAGTCACTAACTCTACATTTAAAAACTAACCAAACACAAGCAAGAAACTATACATACCTTAAGCATGAAAACTCACAACAGAACAATTAAGTGTGCCCAATTTAAGAAAGTGCTGCAGGGCCAAACTAGCCAAGCTGTCCCTATACAAATCTTCATAACATAACAAGATTTGTTTTGCAGTTGAGTAAAACAACACAGATGATTTTCTTTTCTGAAGGTTTGTGGCTGTAGAAAACATCATATAAACCTGATGACTTTTGCTGAGATTTACACAACAAACCCCGGCTTAGCTACGAATGGAGAGTGAGACATTATTTTTCGTTTGTTCTGTGAGCAACATCTGGAAACCTCATCTGCAAAGCTAATCAATCTGAAAGACTGCTCTTCTCAGAGACACAGGCGGTCCTTATCTACCTCCATAAGCCCCATGGTAAGCCCTGTGGCACAACACAGAAAATAATGATAAAAGTATCATTAAAACTTGAGATAGGACATAAAGGATCATTGCCACTCAGGGGAAATCAGAGCACAGAGCAGCAGCAAAATACAACATTTATTCATCATCATCATATGATGTTTCCTCGGAATTATTACAGTTTCCATAAAACAGAAACATAAAAAGTAACCACATTATCCAACAATCCTCCTGCCAGGAAGTCTGTGACAAGCCATTAAGATTAAAGTCCTTGGGCAATTTAATATTCAAGTGCAGACATTTTCCAGTATATTTATTTGTATTTATTTTGCAAGCACAGTGTGTCTCCCCAATAATGCTGCACAGTCCGTTTTGAAGACATTGCATGTGTCCAGGGCAATGGTCACACAGTCCTAGCTGATGATGGAGATGTGGGTCCTGGACTGCTTGATGATGGATATGTTACATATATGAATAGCATTGATGTCTGGCTGTGAGATCCACGGGTGGGGCTCACAAGGTGGACCTGGCAGATTTGACACAGAGCTGCTGAAACACTTTGAGCTCAAGCTCCCATTCAGGGAAGGTCAGATGTGTAAAGAAATCGCTCTAAGTGAATAAAGAGTAAATTTCTATTTATTTTACACATGTTTTTTACTGACATAAACGTGGTATTACGTACCAAAAAATACAATATCACTTTTCTGCAATGAGTAAAAAGAAGGTACTTCACTTTGGACTTTCGGGTGCACAAAAACCTGCCTCCGTGTTTTTTTCCCCAGTTTGAATATTTTTTGCAGTAATATCATGATTACCGGTTGTAGTAACACACTTATCGTGACTGAATCCCACTTTGACCATCCTGGCATTTGCAAAACGAGGGCTTCAGCCTGTTGTAGCAATTCAGGAAAAGGCAAGCTATGGTAGATGTTTGGTGGCAACGTTAGACAAGGTAACCTTGTCAGTCGATGTAGAATGTCGTAGGAGTCTACGGATCCCTCTGGCAAGTAGGACCGCAGTCCAGCGGAGATTTACAAACCAGTGTTGGGTACCAAATTTCAACCATTGCAGTAAATCAGTGCAGTGAAGAGATATCCTTATGGAGAGCAATATTCTCAGCTGCTGAGCTGCCATGTTTTGCTCTACTAGAAGTCTCTGTACACTTTGTAGAAGGTATCCCCATCATTGAGAAACATGCGCACAAAGCTTGATTGGTATATTTCCAGATGTAAAAACCTGGATTGGAGTGCAAACTGAAGCAAATCCTGAGATATTTAGAGCTATACCTCACTTTCGTAGCAACTTGTTCTTGCTTGTAGACGCTACTGTTGAGGAACGGCAAAACGAAGTTCCTCAGATACTGCAGCATATCATCGGGAGACTGACTAGCCCCTTTTGTGTTTTCAGTCTACATTCAGGCTCTAACTACATCTATCCTGTTTGGGTTCGGTTTCACTGAATATAACTTCCTCCACTGGTTCACCACCTTACAGGTTGTAGCTGTTTTTGTGTTCTGTGGACCTTCACTGCCAGTTGCAGTTTGCCTTTCCTTTAGTCATCAACTTTTTAAAGGATGTGTTTAGAGATCATTTGATCAGAGCAATCACTACTGCTAGGACATGTGCCATCAGTATCTTAGAGATATGGGCAAGCTCATTACTAAATTGCATCAGGGTTGGTAAGTCACACCATAGCACACACTTGCCTGGAAAATGTCCTGTCTCCTGTCAAAATTTGTTTTATGTTTTCTTTCTTGATCTCAGGTTTAATGTGGATGTTCTTTAGATATACAACGGGCACACCAAATAATGACCTATGATCCAGTGTCAGGGACTCTTGTCATGATTTGAAGCCAATGCATCTCCCTGAGGATAAGCCACACTTGGCTTCTGGAAGGAGAGCACCCTACAGCCCTAGTCACAAAATTCAGTAGAATGTGACTTACAGATATTGGGAGCTGGGTTTCCAAGTAGCTGAGTATTGCAATTAGCACTTTTCTCAGAGATGTGCTTTGGCTATAGTAGAATTTGTGAGCTCATCTAATTGAGGGTGATCCATTCCCAAAGCTTGAGTAACAAATTAGGTGAGATGACTTCATGTCTGTTAAATATCATTTTGTCACTGAAGATAATTTATACATTTTTGACTTTCTCCTAGGCAGGATCATTGACACTCCTGCTCTCGAGGCAAGGTGAATAACATTTGGATTTTTTAAAGTGGTTTCAATTTCCACCACCAGGCAAAACTTGTTTTCCATCTTGTTTAAGATGAGACATTTACATCCATCTTTGGATTGAAGTGCTTGAGAATGTTTTCAGTTTTGGGAAGACCTTCATTTTTGGGCAGTTGAAAAACCACATATGTGGGGTGTGCGAAATGTGTATAATTTGCTTTGACATACACATTTGGGAAGTTTACTTAAAGTTATCCATAATTACATGAAGCGCAAATCCATCATTTAATGCTATATTTTATTGCAAAATGCATCCTCACTTTGGTTTTTGTAATGTAATAGCATAATTTCTGGAATTTCATGTAAGAAAGTGTGAAGTTAAAATCCTGTAATTGTGCAAATTATGATGATGTAATTTAAGTTTCCAATGTGCCTACTGTGTATTGTCAACATAGGAAAGGGCGATCCAGTGACCCCTTGCGAGCTTGGGTATAAACCAAAAATAAGGGTACTATGCTAACAAGGGAATCATTTACATGTGTATCTAAGCAATAAACTCAATGGTATTTTCTCAATAGGGTGACAATCTAAATCAATCAAAGACAAATCAAATAAAGTTGTATTGTTATACGCCTGAGTTAAAAAGGAGGACAGGCGTATTGTATATTAATTAGTTTGTTTATCTGAAAACACAGGGTCTGTCAGCACATAAACCCACTGTACATTGATCTTGTAATTATCAGCACAAAATTGAATGCATAAAACCATAGATATATGTATATAATATCCACTTTTAGTGATCATGTAATCAGTCCATTACCTATGGTAAGTGGCAATTAGGACGATGATCTAAAAATAATTATATAGAAGAAGTGGAAAAGGCGTCAACGTTTTGGTTTCCAATGTCAGCTGTACGTGAGCCCATCATCAGGACTGTGATAGTTAAAGGGATCTTTCAGAAAACCAAACTGTAATTATGGCAGTAGAAAGCGCGACGGGGTGCTGCTGCACACATCGCACCGCCACATTAGCGCAAGCTCGATTATGATCCGGCGTTAAAGTTAAGGCCCTGTTTACCACAGGAAACTGTTTCTGCTCGCCGACCCTGCAGTGAACTCCGAATAGGGCCAGCGGTGTTCTGACTGCAATGGCGGTCTACCGGCTGCATGAGAGGCCGCCCACCAAACTCAGAATGAGGGCCTCAGTCTTTAACTGGCCAACTCTGGCTGTGGACAGCCTTTGATCTCCTGCAGAGTTTTGGCTGCAAAACCCTCTGGCGTCAGACATTTCCATAGTTTCGGATGCCAAAGCCTCCATATTATTTTGGTGGGGGGATTCACATACTCACAGTTTGGGTTTGCAAACCCAACCAGGTTTGAGGGCCCTTGTTGGACCTTCAGCAGGGACCATGGACCAAGTATTTGGTCCGTCTTTGCAGAAGGTCCAACAAGGGTACAGTAGCTGACCCCAGGCGTGATTTGCAGACTTTGAAGCCACTCTGGGGGCCACAAACCATGCTTCAGGTTTTGAAACCCCATAGCAAAATGGACTTTTTATTTCTGCCTTAGGGCTTCTACCATTTTATTTTTCAGGACTTGGGTCCTGAGTCAGTGAGTCCTAAACCAGCAGTCACAAGACATTTTTCTGTGTTTCAGCCAGCGAATCAAATGGCTTCATGTCTGTGGACCAAGCTTTGTGTATTTGGAACTGAAATAGTTGGCGGGGGATTAAGCTCCCTTGTCCAATCAGATTATTTTTTTTTTTTATTGGGTTTATGGAAAATCCAATTATTACAAACTTTCTAACCTTTTCATGCCCATCTACAAATATTTTTGCATACTCATTTATCGAAACCTATTGTAAAGATGTACACCAAGACAAGTAAAGGAACTTCCTTGAGTAAAGTTCTACTTTCATGTCAAGTTGATGTCATATAATTCTTTCTGTAACGGACAGCAGAGATTGTAGTAGGAATTAATTTGGAAAAGGTGCTTTTTTTGATGCCCTCTCCTCTTCCTTTGATGGATTTGTGTGGCATTTTCCATGCAGGTCTGAAATTGGATAAACATTGTGGGAAAATTTCATGCAGATGCATTTGTAGTGTCTTGAGGGCATTGAATAAGGTGGCAGCCCACAAGCCCCTGCTTCAGGTCACATGGTGAATGTGGTCTCGGGAAGACTCTGTGAATGTATGTGTGGCTAGGAGCTGATGGCTGGAGCTTGCAATGGAAGCACGGCTGGCTGTACCCACTTGGAGGAGATCTCAAAGGGTCAACGATGCTCTATGTCTGAACATCAGCTCCTCACATGCAGGGTTTGTTTCATACTAACACAGTTTAGGGTTAACTCTAGATATCGGCGAATGTCTCCATTGTCCCATAGTTATGTGAAGTCCTGCCATACAGTGTTAATAATTGACGCAGTGGGCTTCATTCCAAGCTCAGCTATCATTTCCATAATGTGAGTACATAAAGTAACAGCCGGCAGCAAGTGCAAGGGAGGGAGCCAGTGCTCTTAGATTACCTTTAGCTATCAGCCTGAGCTGGCAATAGGGTTAGGAAAGTGACTGCTACTCACTGCTCCTCCCAGAAAACTCCTGGATAGCTCCATTGAGTGATCAAAGAAGCATAAACTCCACACTGAGCGATAAACTCAGCTACTATCTTCTAGTTCAAAAATCAGATTTAGAAATATAAGTTTTGCAAAGCCAGTAACATAGTTCTGAAGGTTAATATATGCACTGCATAGGAACTGAGGGCCAGAAGAACAAAATAATTTTGTGATCGCAAATTTATAATTTGCAAAATCACTGCATTTACGACCCAAACATTCCTGTTTATAAGGAGCTTTAAAACCCACACTGAATCACTGTTTGGAATATGCGTAAAAGGGGAATTCCTCTCAAACTGCAATTCGGTATGTAAAGTATCATTGGTTTGTGACCGCAATCCCAGTCACACACAATTATAGTTCAAGGAGGTGGAGATTTATGCAGAGAAATGGGTCACATTGGGGCTCTTTCCCCCTTGGGACCCGTGTTGGCAGCCTCAAGGGGAGTAGCGAGTGGACAAGGCAATGCTTAATATGAGGCGGTGGTTTCCAGTGCTCGGCACTGGCACTTAATTGTCTACTCTAGTACTTTTGAATGTCTGCCACATGGTGGCGCTGTTTGTCGAGCACAGCAACAGTTCTTGGTTAATTCATTATGCCCTAAAATGACTAATACCTGCCTCCCAAGCAATTCCTATATCTTTGGAGGCCTTGAATAGTCTGAATTATCACACTTATAGGAGTGACATGTTTAGAAGTTATAATGATACTGTCATTGGTTTGGTTGGGGCAATGGTTGGTAAAAGCTGCAGTGGCCTCCTGGCAAGGGCTCTAGCACTTATTATTTCACAAATTAAGCACTGGGACCAGGGGACCACTGCCTGCTCCTCTTGAAAAACTTTTATTTTTTAAAACAGCACCAATTACTAGAGGGTATCAGTTTCATCTGGTTGACGTAGGCAGCCCATCATGCTTCAAAAGTCGAATGACATAAACAGTAGTAACACCTCACCAGCAGTGTAATCATCATTAGAGATGCACATTAAATACTGAGGCCCATATTTATACTTTTTGACGCAAAACTGTGTTTGCACAGTTCTGCGTCAAAAAGTATAGCTCGGGCTTGTTTCATTCCAGAGCACCAGCCGGGTGCCAAATTTATGGAATGCCGCAAGCCGGCAAAAAGGGTGGGCTAGCGTAAAAAAAACATGACGTTAACCGGGTGTGGGTGGCGATATGGGAGAAAGGGGTTTTGCACCAAATAATGATGTTAGGCTGGTTAGAGGCAACAAAAATGCCTCTAACAAGCCTAGCGTCATTTTCTGACACAAAACCATCCATACCACATGACTCCTTTCTTAGAGAAGGCAGGAGTCATGCCCACCACCCCAGTGGCCAGCACAGGGGACCAGTGTCCCCTGGACATGGCCATTGCACCCTGTGCCATTCAGGGGGCCCCAAGTAGGGGCCCCGATGGCACTTAAATTTTAAAAATAAAATGCTTACCTATTCTTACCCTACTTACCTGGGATGGGGTCCCCCATTCTCTGGTGTCCCTCTGGTGTGGGTGGGGGTGTTTCTGCAGCCTGAGAAGTGCACCTGTGGACCCATTCCATGGTGTTCAAACATGGAAATGGGTCCACAGCTTCCCTAATGCCTGGTCTGACCCAGGCGTAAAATAATGGTGCAAAGCAAGCTTTGCATCATTATTTAGCCCCTCCTCCCATCCCTGCGTCTTTTTAGCACGGGGGATAAATATGGGGCTATGGGGTTAGCACCATGTTTTAGATGGGAACACCTACCTTGTATCTCATTGATGCAAGGTAGGTGCACTAATTCAGAAAATGGTACTAACTCCAATGTTTTGACGCTAGACGTGTCTAGGGTCAAAATATAAATATGGAGTTAAGTTTGCGCCCAATTTGCGTCAAGAAAAAGGATGCAAATTTGGCACAAACATAGTATAAATATGCCCCTTACTGTCTGTTGCTTTCTGATTAAGTCCGTGGATCCAGGCTAAGATTGGCCTCAAAGCAAAAACAACAAGTGATGGACGGAATGCTGAACAATGTCAAACATTCACCCTCAGTACAGTGATCTGGGCCTAAATCCATCGTTTTTTTGCTGCCCATGCCATTCCAGTTTGGACCCAGCCATATGCAAATCAGTCTTGACCCTGTTCCCCATGGGAACAGTCCAGCCTGAACTGCTAGGCCAGGTCTTCCCTGGACTGGAAACAAGCATCCTGGGACCGGTTTAGGGGTTTCACCCCTCATCAGCCAGGCTAGCTTGAATCCAGTGGCATGGGAAGCCTGGCTGATGAGGGGTGAAACCCCGAAACCGGTCCCAGGATGCTTGTTTCCAGTCCAGGGAGAACCTGGCCTGGCAGTTCGGGCTGGACTGTTCCCATGAGGAACAGGGTCAAGACTGATTTGCATATGGCTGGGTTCAAACTGGGGTGGCATGGTGAGCAAAATAATGGATGGATTAAACCCAGATCTGTGACTGGGGGTGAATGTTTGATTGGTTCCGCATTCCGTCCATCCAATTACGCTATCCCACAGCGTTTGTGTTTTGCTTTGCTAAGATTGGCCTCAAACAATCAGGAAGTGCCGAAAAGGCTGGTCTGATATGTCAATGAGTGGGCCAGGTTTTGGCTGTTTGTGGGCAGGTTTTATCAGACTGGTTTTTATTGTTGATTTCCCTGATAACAACCATTGCCTGCAGCAAACACAAATCGATGCAGTTTTCAATACCATGTAAAACAATTATGCTTTGTGTATTTACAGTTCAAAATTGCTCTAAATTGTAACCAAAGGCCACTTTTTCAGCTATCTAATTCACTACTAGGGGCCAGGTTTATTTTGGTGCCTGGGCCTATTTTCTGTCCCATTTCAACCCTGTATGAATCCACCTGTTTGGTAATCACACAATGCTGCTTTATACATCACTAACTATGCTCAGGTCATCGGGCTATTGCCTAAAACTGTTTGAAGTGTTGGACTTTAAGAGGCCATATAATGTCGAAGAAACAAAATTGCTGTCTTTGCCTCATCCTGCATCTCTAACAATCGCCAATAATAGGCATTTCAGAATGTTGTTTTGTTTGAAGATGTCGGCTTGAGTTTTGGGACTTATTGTGACATCATTCACTACATGGTCTACGGAAGTGGTTGTCATACCTGCATGGGGATGAATGCAAATGCATCTTAAAAATGCGGTGAATGTCTACCACGTCTAGATATGGAAAGATGGAGAACGTGGTAGACATAGGGCTTGTTTTGGAGTTTGGCGGAGGGGTTACTCCATCACAATGGCGACAGGTATCCCGTCTGCTGAAATCATAGATGGGATTTATATTTCGGCGGACGGGATCTCCGTCACCGTGGTCAGGGCCCATAGTCTAAACATGCTCCTAAACATATGATAGCTGGTAGAACAAGCATTTGCAATGCAACGGGTCTTGCGTTTGCTGATGTTAGAGCTGATAGCGTTGTAAACTCCTAACCCGACTTTTCACCTATCGGCAAAAGTGTATTTATGTACGTAGCCCGAAAAAGTGCAATTAACTGTGTAAAGCGCTCGACTTCTGCCAAGCAAAATCGCGCTAGTAAAATAAAGAAAAAGTAGTCCACGAGCTGGACAGAAAACAGCGAGCCTCGCATGTTTTCTGTACTTGGTCAATGCGCTCGAGGAGGGCTAGCCACCGGAAAAGGCATGACGTATGCATGCCTTCCACTAATGAAAGCAAGCGGATTTTAATAGGCAAGCCCACGAACCAATGAAAAACACTGACGTGATGTCGACAGGGCTCCGAGCCCTTTTCTAATATCTAAAGCGTCTCGCTGCGATATGCATGCGCAAGCGCATGCAACGCAGGCTCGACCCTAAAAAAGTGGTCATGCACCGACTGCTTACCTCATTGTCTGACGTGGCTGGAGAGTGACCATGAATAAGAACAGCTACACACCATGCCTTTGTACAGTATCAGTGCTTCAGAAACCCATTGAACGGTTGTCTCCAAGGACCAATACACGTAAAAATGTACTAATTGTGTTGTATTGTACCCTTAAGCAGTGCCCACTTGCCAGAATCTCTTATGTGCTTCACCCTTATGTGACTGTGTTTAGCTGTTAATATAATATATTCATTTACTTTCTGTTAAGGCTTTAGCCTCCTCTTGTATTATTTCAGCACTGTAAAGCAACCTAAATAACTAAGTTAAAAAGCTATTTATGTACCACAGGTCAATACAATGACCACAAGAGATCACTTTCACAAACGTTTGGCTGCTGCTCAGGTTCCATTTGCCCTGTGGTTGTTACACTTTGGTGCTGCAGATCGGGCTCTTGAATTCCTTTTAACCCGCTCATGTGTATTTAACCAATATTTGTGCATGAGCAGAGGACCCAGGAGGGGCATGTAGACTGTCTACCACCTGGGAGGTGGAAGACATTTACTATGCCTTCCCAGGGTGCTTTTGGGATCTAAGAGCTCGTGGGGGCGCTTCTGTCAAATACTACCCTCCCTCTATCAAGGTGTCCCCACCCACAACCTAAGGGAGATTGGGTGTCAGGATGTGCCTATGCGCAGGGGCGCAGGGGCGCAGCTTCTTTGGGGCGGGGTGTTTGGGGTGCTAAACCCACTAATAAATGTACTTTCCAACAAATAGTTGGGTACAGGAGTTTTGAGTCGGGTTTGATGAGGTGTCTGTGAGATTTCACCAGGAGTTTTCACATACACACAGTCAAAAATGCACACACACACACACTCTCCCTCTCTGTTTTGAAAGTGTTTAAAAAATATTGGTTATTTTACACAATATTGGGGGTCATTACAACCCTGGCGGACGGTGTTAAAGCGGCGGTAAGACCGCCAACAGGCTGGCGGTCTTATTTTTGGAATTTTGACCATGGCGGTTACCGCCATGGTTATCCGCCGCTTCTCCGTTCCGCCCACCAGGGCAGAGACGACCGCTGGGCTGGAGACCTGGGTTTCCAGCCCGGCGGCCGTGACAATACTGCCACTGGCATTTTGACCCGGCTTACCGCCGTGGATTTCCAGCGGTAGGAACCGCCAGGAAATCCATGGCGATAAGCACTATCAGTGCCAGGGAATTCCTTCCCTGGCACTGATAGGGGTCTCCCCCACCCCCCACCCCCACCTCGACTCCCTCCCCTACACCCCCCACCACCCCTGCCACCCCCCAAGGGTGGCAGGACCCCACTCCCCACCCCCGACATTACCGTACACATACACACCCGACACGCACACAGGCACCACCAACACACATACACGCACACACACCGACACACATGCCAACATCCACACACACAGTCAGACACGCACATCCACATTCAAACATACACGCGCACATCCATACAGACATACCTACAGACATACATGCACTCATTCCCAAAACAGGCACCACTCCCGCAAGCATACACGCACTCACACACCCTCCCTACATACACCCACGCACATCCCCATGCACCCACGCAACACACAACACTCCCCCCCCTCCCCTGACGGACGATCGACTTACCTGTTCTGTCGATCCTCCGCGAGGGGACGGGAGCCATGGGGGCAGCTCCGCCGATGCCACACCGCCAACAGAACACCGCTGGGCCGTGTTCTGTTGGCGTGGCGGTGGAGGTGGAGCAACCTCCACTTCCCCGCCGCCCACCAGTATGGCTGTTGGCGGCTCTCCGTCGGAAAAACGACGTGGAGCTCCCAACAGTCATAATACGCCGAGCGGAAAACCGCCACCACTGGCGGTCTTCAGCACGGCGTTCCCTTGGCGGTCTTGTGAAAAGACCGCCGAGGCTGTAATGACCCCCATTGTCTTTTCTCCCTTTGTAGTCCTACCAATCAACATTCCTCTCCCTTTTCACTGCCCTTTAGGCCCCTCTCATGCACTCTGCTTGTTGTATAATGTAATTAAACATTGTGGGGGTTATTCTAACTTTGGAGGAGGTGTTAATCCGTCCCAAAAGTGACGGAAAAGTGACGGATTTACCACCAGCCGTATTACGAGTCCATTATATCCTATGGAACTCGTAATACGGCTGGTGGTATATCCGTCACTTTACCGTCACTTTTGGGACGGATTAACACTCCTCCAAAGTTAGAATAACCCCCTATATGCCAGCCTGGTTCTCTGAAAATCTGAAGCTCCTCCCCCACCTGATCTTACTGACCAAGCTACGCCCCTGCGCATGCGCTTCCTGTAATGTGTTCCAGGCGGAGGGAACACATCTGTAGAGCTGCGATTCCCCTCATCATTCCTCGTGTGCTGGCTGCACCTCACCCTACATAGGCACTCAGAGGTCTAGTCACAAAGGAATTCTGGAGTACTTATAAGAATACTCCTTTGGTACTATTTCACATGAATTTGTGAATTGGTCTCAACATATCTAAAATGGAAATACAATCGATTATTACAGGGATGTCTATATACATTTAGTACAAATGTTATCTGTGCCATCTTTGCTCTTTTAGTGACATGAAGATGGACGTTTCAAGGCAGAGTACCGAAGGCAAGTAAGAGTAGGTCAGCGTACTCCGGATTCTACACTTCCCTTCCTCACAAAGGTTTTTGAGAATTGACTAAATAGTGTCTTTGAGCGCTTGCACAGGGGAGCACATTCTGTGAACTCCAACCATGAGGTGTGGGTGGAGGACACAGGGTGTGAGGTGTGCACATGCACACAAAGCTACTATACCACACAACCAACACAGGCTCAGGTCTGGAGTTTGGTCCCATTCCTAGGCTTCTGGAGGGAGGCATTTGCACTCCATATAAAACAACTACTATGCAGACATGCTACAAATACATACCACATGGATTCAAACCGCATATCCTAAATGCTGAAACTCAATATGAGTAGCATTGTGTACAAACTAATTGTCAGTACTTGATTTGAGCCGGTGGTTTCGGTGCGGGGCACCAGCACTTATTTTTGAGGGCCGGTACTTATTCTTCTGCTTCAAGCATTTCCTGCGAGCCAATGGCACATATGGGAAAGACTGAGAATGAGAAAAACGAAAAAGAGTCACAAAGGGGGAAAGCAGAAAGCTGCAAGTGTGAGCTGAAGGGACAGGGAGTAGCTGTAAATTAATTAAAGAGGCCCGACATGGCGTCAGGATTACCTTCCTCAGTATTCTGTGCTCGCAGATTTAATTGCAGCAGCCGCTAGGTGCAGAGGAGGGCTTTGGGCACCGGCACGTTTTTATTTACAAATTAAGCACGGCCAATCGTTGGGTTACACACCCTCCATGCACCGCTCTGCAGTTTAACGGTTGGGACGTATAAACTCTAAAAGAATCTGATGTTCTCTTCTGAACCCTAAAAGTAACCAAACCAATTGTGGCTATACCTTCTGATACAATGCACTGCTGATACTCTCATAAACAAAGCACCTGCCTTGGAGTGGCACTTTTCTACAGCTTGGCCTTAAATGCACAGTTAACAAGCATTGGCAAAGCCAATAGGTCTAGCTTTGGCAAGCTGGTGCAACTTATTTTTATATTTTATTGGAAGCTTATGACATAAAAAAAAATAGAAAAAAGAAAACATCCAGTAGCTTAAATATGCGCCCATATGCCTGTAATAAAAAAATAAAGACATTCAGTGATGTAGCTGATGTAACAGCCCTTCCAGCTGTACCTTGCATTTCATTATGATTAGTATTTGTGAAGCAGACAAGAATAAATCTCACATAATCAAGCACTCAAACTGCAGACAGCCACAATTTTATAATGCTACTAATACACTTTAAAATACCAACTTTAAGAAGGTGACGGGCGGAACTAAGCCCCGGTGAGCATGGCAGCCTTTCCCTTGTACTCCCCAGCCCAATCGGCCCTGATCACTGTTCTCGTTATTCTTGACCAGCCTGAAGTAGGGCTAGGGAGCGAGGTTCTCTGAGATCTACAATCGGCTTGTGGCCAGGGCCGTAATGATGCCTGCCTTGTCTCTTGTGCTGCGGCCCTGCTGTTGATTGCACTGAAGTGGGGTCTGAGAGGGGTGAGACCCTTCCTGGTGAGGTTCCCCATTTCCTCTTGTGCTGACCTGCTATACTGATCTATACAGGGACCATTGACGAAGGCCCACACCTCCTTACTTACCCCTGGGTGAGTTTTAGGTGCTTCCCGGACACAGAAGATGGGCCACGCTATATTTCCCTGGATCTACTGACTGGTCCATACCCCCTGAGGAGGCACACCCTCCTGGTTACAGTTTCTGAGACATCTTCACCAATCAGCTGTGGAGTTCTCTCAACTAAAAGTGAGGGGGTCTTGCAATGCTTTCCTTTGGACCCAACAATGCCCAGGCTTCTTGTGACACCAGATGCTAAAACCAAAGGTGACCTGCCTTTTACTGTATTGTGAGGTGGTTCGAAAGCCCAAACATGCGGCACCACAGTCTGTGAACATGGCGGAGGCAGCTCTGATCCCTCCCACGATGATGAAGACTCTGCTGAAGGAAATGGCTGAAAAGAAAACCTTGATCACCAAGGTCATTGTCGCCGTCTCCAACACCACTGCTGAAGTACACTCTCTGTGAACGGACATTGGGCCGGATTTGGATATTGGCAGATGAGCTAATCTGTCACTACTGTGACGGATTTCCCTTCCGCCGAAATCTAAAATCCATTATATCCAATGGGATTTAGGGTTTGGACGGCGGGCTATCCATCACCTTTGTGACAGAGTAACTTATCCATCAACATCTAAATCAGGTCCATTGCCTCCTTCCACAAGCGAATTACAACAAATGACTGCAGGATACTGGCCTTAGAATCTCAGCTAGGCAAACTCCAAGACTGGGGCCCGAGAATCTCTTGCATCAAGCAAAAACTGATGGATCTGGAGGACAGGAGCTAGAGAGCCCACTTACGAATTACTGGGCTTCAGGAGAAAGTAGAAAGCAACAATGTCTCCATGTTCCTTGGACAGTTTGTTACTACGCTCGAGAATCTCACTTTTGATCCACCATTGGAATTTCAAAAGGCCAACCTAGTTAAACATCACATTTCTTCAAATTCGAACATGCCTCGACCAATCCTGGTGTGTTTTTTGCAACACCAGCAGGTTCATCAAGTTATCGGCACAACTAAGAATCATAGGCCATATGTGCATGATTGCCGGAAAATCTACATCTCTGTGGACTTCTCCTACAATACCAACATTAAACAGAAGAAATTTTTGCCCCCATGGCTCCGACTTCATCCACAAGACATTTGATGTGGTCTAGCAGAGACTGCAACAATGATTATTACCGCCCAGGGTCGGATGCACAAATACAAAGACTCCGGTGCCCTGGCATCCTGGCTGGACTCACTGGAAACACTGCCAATGGACACCAGGGAGGCTTACTCCTCGGATTTGCAGACTTCACCATGGGTCTCTCCTTCAGCTGATGACTGTGAAGAATGTCGCTACCTTGACCTAGTAACTCAGAAAAGGTTGAAGCGAAGCAGGCATGCTCCTGGTATCAGGTCATCCATTCGATACCTGGATGACCTGATACAAGAAGGAGACCTTGGCTTATTCCCAAATCTGTCACATAAATACGACTTGCTGCAATCTTAGTGTTGCCGCTATCTCCAACTAAAACAAATTACTAATAACAAGTAGCCTCCAAGTAACTTTAGGGGACCAGCCTGATAACATCCTTCGGTGTGAGAACCACAGAGGGATTCTTTCTGGATTATACTCTACTTTGGTTGACTACCTCTTTCCCACACTGACTGCAGCCTCTCTCATAGGTGATGGCTCAACCGATTTCTTTGGCTTCGATTTTACCAATGACTATTGGTCCCACATCATGGGACAACATAATGTGACCCTGAGGGAAGCACATCCCAAATTCAGCTTCTATAAAATTCTACACCAATGGCACTGGTCCCCACTGTGCTCTTTCAAGCTTGCATGCTTCATGCCCTGTTGGCACTGTCATGCCCAATTCTGCAATATAGTTAATGTGGTATGCTCAAGCATTTCAGGGCACCATTCAGTTCCAGCTAAAAGGGAGATTAGCTATTTTACATGACACATCCTCTCCACCCCCAATGCCTCACCCTGGCAGTGGCCAAGAAAGGGATCCTGCAACATTGGAAGACATCTATGATACCGTCCCATGCCACTTGGTTGTCAGATATGCACGCAATGGCCTCGCATGAAATGATCATCTACAAATTGAATGATTATAGCGGTTTGAGGGTGTATGGGGCACATTCCCATCATAGATACTGTCTTTCCTCTTCCTTGGTTTTATTCTTTGTACTTTACTCCTACTCAATATATAAAAGGCCACAGACCAACTAGGGAAAAATCCCCTTGGGTAGGCGGTTACCTGCTACTATGTGTTGCCCCACCGGAATTTCCGTAGTGTTCTTCTAGGTTTGGGCCTTTTGGGCGGGGATTACTTTCTGACCTTATGTGATGGTATGTTCTGTTTTTCCTTTTCCTTATTGTTTAATACACCCTTCCATAGTGGTGCCCCCCTTTTTTTTTTAAGTGTATGTTGATGGTCCAGCACCGGTGGTGTGTGTATTTTGTTGGATTCGTTACTCCGCATCTTTCGCTGGACTGTTCCATTATTTTAGATTGGTAATAAAGAATTGATATACAATGTAGGTGACAAAACATAAATCACCATCTAACTGGGAACCAAAATGCATGGAAAATAAATACCGGGTGCTTGAACTTAATATAAATAGAATAAAACACAACTTGAAACATTTTGGTCACCTCAGAGAAAGGAACTATTTTTAGGTGGATGTGAACAAAGTACACAGACTTTGTGCAGTCACTCAAAGTGGAGGGAGCCAATGGTAAAGTGGGCTGACCCATTGTCCCATGCTGTATACTGGGGGGGGCAGAAGCAAACTGTGAATGACAGTTAAACAGACCAATAGATGAATCCTACTGACCAAATGCCCCTCTATGTATGTATAGTATGGTAAAGTATGAATTCATGTTTTGGAGAAGAGTCTGATGAGACAAAGTGGTCTCAAGGCCACACCTAAAAATTGTAAGATGTGGAAAATAGCAAAAACATTTTTTTAAGAAGGGCTTGCAGACACATGCTGCCACAGGCTATGGGCATGCACACAACAAGTGGTATTATTTCCCTGACCAGTAAGACTCATTTCTGACTGAAAAGCAGAGTCAGTCTGGGGAGTGTAATGGAGAGACAACACCTCACACTTCAAAGGGGCCCCTTACCTCAGGCTGGACATCTGCAAGCAAATAACAGAAGCTCCAGAGGTGCAGGTCCAAAGCCTCTCTTGTGCATTCACATCAGAGAAGAGCTTTAAATGGGCAGCTATTGTCCGGTATCGACTACTCACACTTCTTTCATTCAAAAGGGATAGTACCTGCACTTCTCAGCACTGCTGCATTTCATTTAAAGGGAGCGTGGCAGCACTTCCCAGGAGCAAGCGGGGACTGTGGATAGTGAGTACCAGCACTTCTATATTTCCATTCAGAGCTCTGCTTCAGAGGCAGCGAAGCTTTTGCAAGAGGTCCCTGATAAACAAGTGCTCCTCCGCCCACCGCGGTAAGGAAGGAAGACCAAAATGATGGGAAGGTCAGCGAGTCCAACCATTGTGCATTTGCCGTCCCATCATCCCTCTAGCGTTATTGTAGGAGGTGTATCTATAAGTGGAAACGCTGATACACGCCCCAGCCCAGAACCATTCAGTTGTAGGAGGGGCTGGGATTGGAGCTGCAAGACTGACAGCTCCTCTACCCAGTCAAGAGCTGTGCTGCATCCATGGCATGCTGGGCCCGGGTGTGGACCTCCTTAGTGGTGGAGGGGCCCCGGACCTCATCTGAGCGTGAAGAGTGTCTACAAGGCTGAGCTAAAGTCAGTTGGATAGACACTCTTCATGTTCAGGTCAAGCAGTCAGGCGCTGTACATGTGCTAAATCTGCAGGCGCCGGGCCGTCTGAGCTGAACCATGCTGGACTGAAGATGTCACAGCCTTATGGGCATGACCTCCTCAGCCCAGCAAAGTGCTTGGAGGTCCTCCCTTTCATGATGAGGGGGCACTTCACCGATAAACTCAGACCCAGACGTGTCAGTTTTAAGCCTTAAGTGCCCGTGCCCAAGTTTCAATTAGTGACATCTCATCACAGAGTTGGGTGGGGTCAGCAGTCTAACTGACTTCATCCCACTCTACGATGAGGTAGGGACTGCCGCCCCCTCTCATTTGCTGACCCAAGGTCAAGGTCCGTCAGTGAGATGAGGAGGCAGCCTTAACCCTCCAGGAACCTCAAAGGCTTCCCTCCCACCACCCGAACTCACCGCTGTAGCCTGGTAAGTTTTTCTTTTTTTTATTGTTTAGTATGTGCATGCGTGTGTGTATGTATGAATTTATGTGTATTTGTCTGTGCTGTAAATGGGTTGGTGTATGTGTGCATGCTTGTGAATGTATGTGTGTGAGTGCATGCGGATGGGTGAGCTTGAGTATGCATGTGTGCGCATGTGTGGCCCGCCCGCTCCAACACCTGCTCAAATGACCATCCGCCACTGGAGCCTGATGTGTGTTCCTGTGTTCCTGCCTTGCATGCTTGCAGTCTGCTTGATGCCTGTGCAGTGTGGGTAAAAGTAAATCACGCAGTAGATGGGCACTTATCATAGCCATCTGTATGACTATTTGTTTCTCTTAACGAGCCAAGGGACTATGGGGGTCATTCTGACCCTGGCGGCCGGTGGCCGCCAGGGCCACCGACCACGGGAGCACCGCCAACAGGCTGGCGGTGCTCCCACGAGCATTCTGACCGCGGCGGTTCAGCCGCGGTCAGAAGCGGCAAGTCGGCGGGCTCCCGCCGACTTACCGCTGCTCGGGGGAATCCTTCATGGAGGCGGAGCGCGCTCCGCCGCCATGAGGATTCTGACAGCCCCTACCGCCATCCTGTTCATGGCGGGAAACCCGCCATGAACAGGATGGCGGTAGGGGGTGCCGCGGGGCCCCTGGGGGCCCCTACAAGTATTTCACTGTCTGCTTGGCAGACAGTGAAATACGCGACGGGTGCAAATGCACCCGTCGCACCTTCCCACTCCGCCGGCTCGATTACGAGCCGGCATCCTCGTGGGAAGGTCGTTTTCCCCTGGGCTGGCGGGCGGCCTTTTGGCGGCCGCCCGCCAGCCCAGGGGAAAACTTGAAATACCCGCTGCGGTCTTTTGACCGCGGCGCGATATTTTGGGGGCGGAATTCTGGCGGGCGGCCTCCGCCGCCCGCCAGAATCAGAATCACCCCCTATATTTGAGGAAGAGGCAGACAGCTGCATGCACACACTCCGCAGCACACACTTCATGCATGATAAATGCATGGATCATAGAAGGGGAGATATAATGAGCAGGGCTCTCAGGTTTAGGAAGCCAAGGAATACATTGCATTCTGGGACTTGTAGTCCTGTATTTATAGTGACATAAACAGGGCTACAAGTCCTTCGAAAGAAAACACCTGAACTGGAAGGACTATTTGCCCAGGGAAGCATGGGAGCTCTAATTGAGTCACTGCCGGATCTCTGTTGCTTCTTTGCTTGTGATTTGTGGTCTGCCCTGTAGTACTGCAGTGCTTGAGCTGCTTCAGTAGAAAGTGCTGCCCTCAATGCGTGGCCCTCTCTGGCTTAGCTTGGTTGGAAGCAGCTGATCCCAATCCTGAAACGGCAACAAATACGATTTTGAAAATGAATTCTCCTTTACGTAGCATAGCCTGTTAAACCATTTAACAACACTGCATGCTGCGTCTACACATGACAACATTTCAGTGTCAAGTGTAATTTATAAATAATACTACTTTCTAGGAAGCACAGCAGGGTCTTTGCAGGAACATATGGATATTTCACAAATACACTGTTTATAGCTTCATAAATTATCCTGTACATGTTGCTATGTTTTAAAGAACTGACACATACAGTTATGGTTTATGAGACCTGTTGTCCTGTTAAGTAAAAATGTTCTCTGTTCACTTATGGAAGGAAGGGAACTTTCAACCTGGTCTGCTTGCATTGGCTGTTGTTTATTCTTGAGCCCAAAGAATACCAATATGTCTTGCCAGTGACTGCCCCAAACTGGATTTTAGTGTCAGGTGTGGGAGTACACTAGGATTACCACAGTACACTCCCCACACACACACCTCCAGCCCTCACAGCCAAAGATTAGTGTTGCAGAACGTGTCTGTCATCTTGAAAATGGCCAAAGTGCCTATGCTTGGCCCAAGAACTTTTGCTCCATTGGTTAGAGCCTGCCCAGGAGTCATTGCCACCCACTACCTCGTGCCAGGCATAAATGTGGCATCTCCAGGCACCCACTTCAGAACACTCCTGGACCTAAAGTAAGATCCGAAGAGAGGTGAACCTGCTGCCTGAGACCTGAGAAGAGCCTAAAATACTGACCCTGCTCTCCCTCTTGTATCCAGGACAAAGAAGTAAACTCCGGTGATCTTAAGGCTGACCTCCTGTTACAGCTACAGGGACACAACAAGAGGCCTTTTCCTACAACTGCCCAGCTGACCAGTGACAACTGGACCTGAAGTAGACCCGCGTGTGTGACCTCAGCATGACACCATGTGAATCTTCAAGTGCCTCGAGTGAGGCCCTAGGGGGCTGTGGAAGTGCATGTGTGTTGTAAATTGGGATTTAAAGGACTACATTTAGAAGGTTAGATTTTTGACCAGGACAAATCTGGTTGGTGTATCCAACCTGCGCTCCATCGAGTTATGAAGTAATTTGTGGCTACGTCCCGGTCTACAGTGACCATTGAATATTATTGGCACCTTGTGCTTCTTGGCACTATTACTACTTAAAACTTTTTTAAAAATCACATACCTGGTTCCTCTCATTTGGTTTGTGTCATTTTGGTGTGATTTTATTTATTTAATTGTACTGTTATTTGGTTTGCAATTTGTATGGTTTTGTATTTTGATTTTATTACTGTTTTGGTACTGCATAAATCCCATACAAATTGCCCTAAGTTAAGCTTGTCTACTCTGTCTCGCTGCTCCCAGGGGAGCTGAGCTAATGATTCTAAGGGTTCACCCTGAAAATGATTGCGATGATTCCCTTAGGTGAGTATTCACCCACCCAAAATATTAATCCAATCACTATGAGTGGGTGAATGGGAGTGATGTTACAGGGTTACTGAGTGGATCAAGGAGCGATCAACGGTAATTGAGTGAATGACTGAGTGGATGAGAGTGAATGAAAACTTTAGTGGCAGGCATCTTGAATTAAGCCACCAACTGGATGATTAAATAGGTGAAAAAAATAATCTATGGAACAGTAGATGAATTAAATACTGAAGGATTGGCAGAGTGATTGCTTGCATCAGAGAATACATGAGAGGGAAGGATGAGTGAGTGTCTAAAGGGAGAGTTGTGATGCTTTGTTGCATTGTCAGTGTTTATATTGCACACTTCTGCCATCTGTATGGCTCTGTCACATTTTGGAGTGTGCATATCCAAGCTATGCGATTCAGGGTATCTGTGATTATTGTATAGGTAGTGTGATAACATTCCCAGAACCCTTTGTTCTCGCATCCCTGGTATTGTAAAGTAGATAAAACTGAACAAAAAGGACACCTATGCTATAAAATGATATACTTAAAATATGTCAGCAGTTGGATATCTATTGCAACACTATAAACAGTCTATTTGCATCATATGTCCCAGTAATCAAATGAATCAGCAGAAAGTTCTACTTGTAAATTAGAAAGGCTAGCTGGCTGGCTAGTGGAACCCTGTGGCGAACTTTAATAATTATCTAGCCTGACATGGCCTTTTATCTGGAATAAATATTTGTTTTTCCATTGTGCGGTTTTAACTATGGGTTCTTTGTGTCTCTCATTCGAATGATTGATAAGGGGCACAGGAAACACCAAGGAGGATCTGAAATGTACTCGAGCGCAGCTCACTGATTGATTTTGTGTTTTTTTAAAACACTGCATTGTGCTGGTGTGCTGTGGCAAGGGGGAGGGCTCAAGGAGGAAGAAGTGAAACAATGGTTTGCGCGCCTCAGACGTGGGTCACGTGGTGTAAAAAGGTCAGACTTACATGCCCTGCCTGGGTGCAGCCCAGCAGTGGCCGACATAAATTAAAAGTGGTGTGGTGGGTGGAGTGGGTGCAGGGGAAGAGCGGGGGGGGGAATCTTGCAGGGGGAGAGCGCAAAGGGGGAGTGCAGGTGGGGTAATAAAAAAATTAAAAAACACTCACCTGGTGCTGCTGGCTGCCTCGTGCTCCTCTGCTTCCTGGTCTCAGCATCAAAGACTCCCCGTGCAATCCCCACACTGCTCTCATGCTGTTTTCTAGTATGAGAGCAGTGCACGGATTGGGCTGAGCTGGCTGGTTTACCACTCGCTCAGGCACAGGGAGTCTGTGCTGTTTCTCCAACCGGGCTCACAAATACAGCTGGGCTGGAGAAGCCTAACTGTGCATGTTTGTTTGGCCGGCCTAGAACGGCCGCCCAAACAGTCATGGGCGGTTAAGGGCACAGTCCACTCCTCCCTCTTCACTCCCCCCTTCCATGGCCTTGCCGGCCCAGCCCCGCCCCGCCCTGCACTGGCTGGCTCAGCCAGCAGCAGAAAAATAAAACAATAGTGAAATATAGTTTTATTTTTCTGCTGCTGGCTCTGAGTCAGCGAGGTGACGTTTCACACTAGGCTCGAAGAGTATTGGGTGAGGTTCTAGAGAGGTCTAAACCAGTGCTTAATTTGAGCCGGTGGTTTCTTGTGCGGGGCACCAGCACTTATTTTTGAGGGCCGGTACTTATTTTTCTGCCTCAAGCATTTACTTTGAGCAAAATACATATATGGGAAAGACGGAGGAAGAGAAAAAACTAAAAAGTGTCACAAAAGGATAAATCAGAAAACTGTAGGAGTGAGTTGAAGGGGCAGGGAATGCCTGTAACTGGATCAAAGAGGCCCGAGATGGCTTTAAGATTACACTGCCTTAGTATTATGTGCTGGCACATTTAAGTGCGGCAGCCCCGTTTTTCAGAGGAGAGCTTTGGGCACCGGCACGTTTGTATTTACAAATTAAGCAATGGTTTAAACCACCTGCTGTAGGAAGAGTATAGCCTTTGCCTATTGTGTACGTGACACCCAGAGTAGCCGGTGGCCAGCACTTCTCCTGAACATGAGGTGGGGCAACCAGGGCCAGCTTCAGCCCTGGTGGTGCCCTCTGCGACAGTCTTTTTTGGTGCTCCCCCCACCCTATGACCACCACTTCTGATTCATTCACTACAACCTGGCAAATGTGCCCCTCCTCTCTCTATAGTCCCCTTTCACATACATTCCCCTACAGTCCCCACACACACATTTGTTTTACAGCGCTTGTAAAGGATGGCTTTACTAATCCACTCACCTCCACAGAAAATATAGTTCAGTTCTCTGCAGCTGGTACATTAACCCTCTGCGCCACTGCTGGGTCTGGTGGCTTAGTGGACTAATGCATCCACTGCAGGGGCCTGTGTTTGACCTCCTGATCACAGGTTCAAATCCTGGTGGGTCCACTCAGCCTTTCATCCAAAATTTTGAGGTTGATAAAGTTGGGTAACAATAAAATTCTGTTATTCAGCGCCAAGAGGCCTACGGGTGAACTGCGCTTTACAAACACACGTTATGTCATGGCCAGTCAAAGCTGCCACTAGACAAACCTCTTCTCTCTCTCTCTTTTCAGCAAGTGCTTTTAAATCGCAAGTTTCGTAAGTCATTGCTAAACACAGCACCCTCCTGAGGTCAGCGCCGTGTGAGCCCGCACCGCTCGTACCGCCCTAAAGCCGGCAGTGGGGGCAACATCTTCCTCTATCCCATACTCCTCTCCCTTTTAGCGCTTAGAAGCTGGCTGCAATTAGGAGTATGAAGCCTTACGAAGGTTACGTTCAAAGTTAGCAAGCTTGGCACGTGCCCAGTTGGTACAGATTCCTGAGCTTCCCAACTTTGCCAAATTTTATCTGAAGGAGAAGTTTACATAAAGTCACAGTTATATGGGGGAAATGTATTCCAAAATATTTTGCAGGATAATTTTAAAGTTATAAATATTCCCCCTCGCCCCCCGAGTTTTATTTTTTTTACTAAAAACACACTTTGAGTGGACACTTTTTTTTTTACAGTTCATTTTACACTTTGCAAATTTACACTTTGCAAATTTGCAAATTCATAAAACTCGGGCAGTTGCCCAGTAAAGTGTATGACGCGTTGCACATCCTTTAAGCTGTTTCAACGTGTTAAACACAAAAACAAAGTGAAAGTTGCAAAACAAATGTACATCGTTGTACATTTCCCTGCCATTTTGGTTAACTGAATACCAGCTAACCGAACAGGTTCACGTGGATCCTCTGTAGCCCTGGAATTACACACATTTCATCACCAAACTCTTTTCTACCATGGCCATATAGACTGACATAAAAACCCTAAGGATGGTTCAGGAACCATGTTTCATCATTATCCATAAAAGCATGGCTGCATATTATTCCTCAAGATGTAAACCAGCATATCACACCTTCAAACCCCACACCGCATATAGCCAAGACCCAAGCATGGCTAGTCAAACACCATATAGCGCCCTCAAGATCAGCTCCCATTGACCATTAACTAGCAGACCTGTTAGGCCGCCTACGTTATGGCCGTCAAGGAAAAGTTGACATTGAACATGATATGTTCTGCTAGCTACGTTCAAGTGTTTCAGTTGCACGGGCTAGCACATCTATGCATTAGCCAGCAGTTCATTGGGCAGCCATACTTCCAAACATCAAGAATCCATAAGTGATACCTATCCGAGGGAGTTGACGAACCACCACTGGAGCCACATAGATTTTATTGATATGTCTCGAACATCATCACTGTTGAGTAGACTGTGGTCACCAACAAATGCTGAGGTTCCTACGGATGATGAAGAGCTTGGCATTCCTAGACATTCTCCCACTTGGGACACATATGCTTCTGCCTTGTTAGCCAATGGACACAGGGATTTCCCTGTGAAGGAAGATGTGTGCACTGAGCTGACCATGGGTTAAAGCATCACGTGCCCAAAGCCACCTGCATCACTCAGTACACCAATGAGACAACCGAAGATAACACTGGGAGTCAGATGGCCAAGGGCGCGTTGGAAACCCTATAGGGCAGTGGTTCCCAACCTGTGGTCCGGGGACCCCTGGGGGTCCGCGAAGCCTTCTCAGGGGGTCCGCAAGAGCCTAGAAAATCAAAAAATATGAGCAAATATTGAAAAATTAGGTCCCCAGCTTCCAGTAATGACTCATGCCGGGGTCCCCGGATTCCCATTATGATTCAGTGGGGGTCCCTAGGTTCGATTAATGTTAAAGTGGGGGTCCTTAGAAATCAAAAGGTTGGGAACCACTGCTATAGGGTCTTGAATCACAACTTGCACTCGCTCGGTGCTATGCGTGCTTGGTCTCAACATTTTAGACAGGCCTGCTTATTTCCAAATCAGGCCATGGGTAGGGGTGGCTGTAGGCCATGCCCTAGAGGGGGAATTGGCATGGGAGAGCGGGTTACTGGCATTTCTTAGGCAGGATCTTAAAGGGTTGCTCTCAAGTGGCACATGGGAAGTTCTAAAACAAAAAGGAGGGTGAGGGATTGTTTTGGGTGACCTGCCGTGGATCACGAGGAGGGCAGGAAAATTCAAGAATGAGAAGAGTGTAAATTTATTGACACTCCTTGACATCTATTTCTTGTCCCAGCATGTGATGCAGACTTCTATTTAGAAGGGCACAACATGCATAGGTGTTGGCAGGCTAGTTGTTGAAGTGGTCAGTAATTTATTTGTTGGAGAAAGTGGCACAACTTTAGTAACTGATTTCTGGAACATGTGCTTGCAAAGAAAGGGGAAAGTGTTAGACAATGGAGTCTAGTTCCTACTTGAAGAAATGTTTGGGTTTTGTGCAGGTTCTGTCTTAGACACAGACGGATTTCATCAAACGACACTGAGGCCAAGGGGCAGCATGAGAGGATAAACTGTGTAGTGGGGTCTCTTCAGTTGATTCTTTTGCCTAATTTGTGGTGGAAGAAGGCGTTGCAGTCGACCTTGAAAGCTCGCTTGACCACTCCTCATACAGTTACCTACAGGTCTCTATTTGATTTGTTGAGCGGTAGATATCTCTCGTCAAGGTTGTGCACCACCTTGTTGCTTAGTAGAGGAAGGTGCAAGATAAAGTGTGGCCTGTGGAAGAAGTTATGATAGAGAAACACAGGCGAGCAAAGAACTGCGTGGATGACTGGAGAGGGTAGCTCTTTGAAAGCAGCATTGTCTAGGCATCAGTAATTGGGAGTGTTTGCTTACTAAGGAAAAAGATACTCTATGTGGTTGGGCTCGCAAAAAGTAATTGTGGTATGGTATGGATCAACTCTACAGCTGAAGGATGGTAAGGTGTGGTGGTTGGTGAGTTTGTGGAAATGCGATTTGCCAGTTGAAGAAGTGACAAGAGAATATGATGGAGGGATGTATGTACACAGGCCGCCACATCTTGCAGTCTTGGGTAGATAGTGGTAAGAGGAGTAATGAAACACATATTTTGTGGCTTAAAGGATGCAGTGGGGTCATTGGAGTGGAAGAAGATGAAGGGGGGAGCATCACTGCAGTAACAGATCATGAGGAGAGTCCTGTCCAGGTAGGACAACAGTTTTCTAGACAAGTGCCAGAGTTATTGTGGAGTAACTGTTGTTCATCGTGTGCAAATGGGTGAGCATTTCTTGTGATTCCTTACTTTTTTGTGGTAGGTTTTCTGGGAGAAGATGTGCTGTGTCTTTATATGTTTGTGTGTGTGTGAGATGTGTGATTGTGTCTTTATGAATAGGTGTATATAGAATGCTATGGTAGAAAACCTTGAGTTCATGAGGACTCTGAGTTTGCTGATGGGAACAGAGCCACTGACACTGCACTTTCCACCAATTGTCCTAATTTATAAAACTGCAAATTTGGAGGCGAAGAAGGTGACGCCCTTGCATGCCTAAATCTACAATCATGAAACACACAAAAGATGATGGGAGGCTGCTTGCAATATGTCTAACCACTGACAATAGTTCGGATAGCATTCCAACCTATCATTCTTTTGCTCACCATGCCACCTCAGTTTCCACCCAGCCATATGCAAACCAGTCTTGACCCCACTCCTCATGGGAACAGTCCAGCCCGAACTGCCAGGTCAGATCATCACCGAACCGGAACATAAGCAACCCAAGACTGGTTACACCCTAGCTATGGGCTCATCAGTAATGAGACTTCAGCCCACACATTTATATGACCATACAAGGACCAAGGAAGAGTAAGCCAAGATGAGTGAGGTAGGTGCACCTTAATTCTGGTACTAGAGACATAATTCAGTTTGAGTTCATATCACACTACGATCACTTGATTCAAGATAGAGCTGTGGGTTTTTCATGTTTTCCAGATTTGGATCATCGAAATACCTGAACAGATTTGTGCCAGAATGGACTTTCAGATTCTAATGTTAAATTTTATTTTCAATCTGTCCTGACCCCAGGTGTTTCGTTCAAACAGTTGGGCACCACCTATCGCATACTCTCATACTTCTAGGGGGTTTAATGTTTATGTGGCTTTCCATTTAAGTAAACTATATACTCTATTTTTGTATTTGTTATGTATTTTACATAGCACCTACACAGCTCTAGCAAGCAGCAGCATGCGACACCGAAACATTTTTACTGTAGCAGCTTACAGTACGGGGTATTAAAAACGTCCCTGTTCTAATAAAGGTTTTGTAAACATGATCCTTCCCAAGAGCTTGCGACACATTCACCACGGCTCTTCCCACATCCCCCTGTACGATATCTCACTCCACGTGGGCATGGACGAAGCACACTGCTTCTCTTCCCTCCTTACCCTGGACAAGATCTTCCTCCACCAGAGCTTGGACTAAACTCACTCACCACCAGGGAGCTCCAATGCCAAAGGCTCACCCAGAGCATCTCCCCTGCTTCAGCTGTGGGGCCATTAGCCGTCTTCCATTGGCCAGGTTGCATGACCCTCGCCAGGATGTTCCTCCCACATGATGCGCTCTCCATTGCTGTTTCACTTTAGCCTTAAATTGTCCACATAGGCTTCGGCAGAGCCTTCTCGCCATCCAGTAACTCGAATGGCAGACTCACTATATCTGGCCAATGACCAGCCAATACCAGATGAACTACATCGTCTGACAGTGGAAGCAAAGCGCTCTCCACACATAGGTCGAATAACCACTCTAATCTCCCACCCCAAGGAGTCTGATCAGAGTCACAAAGGAGGCAAGGGTGGCTCCCCTTTGCTACTTTTCTGATTTGACCCGTTTGACCCCGAGAGGGCGATGGGTGACTTCTCTATTCCTGTATTATTCAGTCCTTGGTGACAGTACCCTCAGCTCACCACCACTGATACTCCACCTAAACAAACCATTCAAGCTCTGCAACAATGTCACCTCTGTTGCTCACCTGTCCCTCTATGTGCTCTGTCAATAAAACCCCTCTTAAAAGACAACTCTTCCTCATTTCCACTGCATTTGTACTTACATAATTGGATCAATTGTTCTGCTCAATAGACTTGATTAAATAAGCTGTGCCTGAGTCTTCAAAAAGGCCCATTTTAGATCCTTCACTCTGTGTGCTGCTCAGATTTGCTTTCTTGCTATTTTTCGCTTAAGAATTGACTGTGTCTGATCTCCACTCCCCAACCACAAGTAACTGATCCAACTGTGCTGCCGATCAGCGCCCCATGGTCGACTCCTCCATTCAGCTGGCATCTCCTCTGAGCCCGACACGCGCTCCTTATATCAAACTCTATACCTGGTCCAACATACCTTCCTCAATTCTCTTAGTGATTTCGACCATCCACATCCCTCAACCCATCTGCCTGCTCATTGTCGATGGTTTACTTAGCCCTTCATGATGCTCCTGTAACCACAGAACTTGACATGTGCTTCCTTAATCATGTCATGCACTTGTTCTAATTTGTCCCACTCAAGACTGAGGGCTTGATTACGACCTTGGCGGAGGGCATTACTCGGTCCCAAAAGTGACGGATATCCCGCCCGCCGTATTACAAGTTCCAGTATATCCTATGGAACTTTTAATATGGTAGACGGGATATCCGTCACATTTGGGATGGGGTAATCCCCTCCACTAGGGTCGTAATCAGGCCCTAACTCGTGCACCATTTCAGCATCTCCTCACTTCATCCTTTCTCTCACAAACATAAGCATTCCTACACCCTCTCCATCGCAGATAACGGGCTCGCCCCAACTTCTTCCCTACTCTTTGAAGTTTTCATTTCTGATTGATATATATACTCTACTCTCAAACTCTTTCCTCACATCTATGCTCCCACCCACACCAAGATAGTGACACCAAAGGACATCCGTGACTCCCCAGGACCAAACGTACAATGAGGAAAGTAGAAAAGTCCAGACATTCAACCCGATGAACTCATGACTTCCTAAACCTAAAACCCTCAAAAGCACATGCTGTACCGGTAAAGGTGCAATTCATCAAGCCAGATCAACCCATCACTCCCAAGCAAAGCAAAGAATAACAGCTGTGATCTCTCTAAAACAGTCAGAAACTGTGCAACCCCCTCCTGCCTCAGCACACGCCTCCTTCAAAACACATCATCCATCAGCAAAATTTCCACCAATAAGGCACTAGCATTGGAAATATTACTGACCTGACTTTCACAACAACTACTTACAAATCCTCACATCCCACCTCAGGGCTTTACCCTTGGACTCCTTCCTATTTCTCATCACTAATGACCGGACCGACATTTTCAACTTCAAAGCAACATTTTTGACAACAACTTGCTACTATCATTGTTTCTCCTATTGTGCAACCTGTTCATATTTAAACGTTATCAGCATCTCCCTTCGCTTGGTACTTCCCCCTCTTTCCTGAAAATTGGTCAAGTTGTTGCTTGTCTAAAGAAATCAAACCAGATCCATTAGGATCTCATTAGTTACCTCATCCTAGGGACATCCCCCTCTGCCTGGGACGACTCGTGGTGGCCCACCACCCTTGGAACGGCTCCGACGCCCACCGACCACGCCCGCAACTTAGGATTCATCCTCGACTCCGCGCTCTCCATGGCCAGACAAGTCAGCGCCGTCACCTCCTCCTGCTACAACACCCTCCGCACCCTCCGCAGGATCTACAAGTGGATCCCGACCGACACCAGGAAGACAGTGACCCACGCCCTCGTCAGCAGCAGATTGGACTACGGCAACGCACTCTATGCAGGAATCCCAGCAAAACACCTCCAACGACTCCAACGCATCCAAAACACCTCAGCCCGACTCATCACCAACGCACCCCGCCACAGCCACATCACCCCTCACCTCAAAGAGCTCCACTGGCTTCCCGTCGACAAAAGGGTCTCCTTCAAGCTCCTCACCCACGCACACAAAGCACTCCACAACGCCGGCCCCACCTACCTCAACGACAGACTTAATTTCTACACACCGACCCGCCAACTGCGATCTGCGAGCCTCGCCCTCGCCACTGTCCCCCGCATCCAACGAACCACCTCCAGCGGCAGATCCTTCTCCTACCTCGCCGCCAAGACCTGGAACGCGCTCCCTACCTACCTCCGACAGACTCAAGACCTACTCGCCTTCAGAAGACTCCTCAAGACCTGGCTCTTCGAGCAGTAGCAGTCTCCTGCCCGCCCCCCCCCCCCTCAGCGCCTTGAAACCCTAACGGGTAAGTAGCGCACTCTATAAATGTCTGTGATTGATTGATTGATTGAATTACTTGCCAGTCACCAACCACCCTTTCCTAGGCACGCCCTTCTAAAATCAGTAACACTGCAACTACACCAGAAGATAGACCAACGAAATATTATTCAACCACCTTATGCTAACTTCACCTAAAGTCAGGGCAAACCCTGGAGCTCCTGCTAGTATGGGTTAAAAGGAATGTTTACATCCCACCTCACATCCCAGCCTCCTGTCTCCTCAAAACAAGGAATGTAAACTGGAGTTTAAGGTTTGTGACTTTCCGCTGTCATTTTCTTTAGTCATTAAACTTGAGAGATGTTTTACTACAAAGTGTCTGCTGCGCTCTTCCTCCTCTGAACAGAGTGAGTAGTGCAGTGTGGAGTACCCTTCACTGATTGCACACAAGCCATCATCAGCAGGAAGAGATGGGAGGCACACCCCAGAACTGATCACTCCAGGGACCCAAGCAGTCTCGGCTCGTTTACCCATAGGTTTTCGCAACCAATGACTTCTGAGCTGATATATACAAAATCATAGATTCAACAGCTTGCCCCAGAATGAAACTTGGCTGAAAATGTCACATACCATTAAAGAAAACAAGTTAGTGGACATACGATCTATTGTTGTAATTCAACTCTTCTGAACTAAAACAGTACAACAAAATAGCTGGAGAGAAGATTAGCGAAAATAAGTTGTAAATAGTCGTTAAGCCCCACCAGGTTATCTAACAATGTGCTTAAGTACGAGTAAGGGAGGGGGCAGCTCATAGTGAATGAATGACGTCAGAAAGACAGTAGACCAGTGCTGAGAACCACACAACATGCAGGCCTTACAGGGGGGGTTTACTTAACCTGCCTTGCTACACCCCCCCCTCTAGCTGCAGGACACAGCATGGAAGGCTCCCAGAGCAACATTCAACACTCAGTTGAGTCATTTTCAAATGTAAATATATCACTGTCACGTGCATAAAACTCGACCATTGGATGTGGATGGTTTATTTGAATGGAAAGTGACGAGTTGCATGTTGGAACACAGGCTCCCAACTGAGGCAGGCTGTTTTACTCCCTGCAGAACATACTCCACAAGGCACGTGTTACATGTCTGGGTGTCCCTAGATAAAAGGAATCGCATCTTGCCCAGTCATTGAGGACATCTTCCGAATCGTAGAAAAAGGCATCTCCTTTCCTCCATCTATGTGCAGGGCTCCAGCCTCCAGGTATAGCGCAACACGCTCTCCATGAGAATGGGCTTTTCTTATGTAGTCATCAAAAGATCATCTCATCCTTCTCAAAAAGACAAAAACATGTCCTACTGGACTCTTGCCAGTCACCCCTGCTCACGGATAAATATGGTGTCCCCGTCACCAACCTCGGGAGGCAACGGATAAACAACCTCACTAGAAGGCACTTAAATCCAGAAACTGTGCCGGCAAGGCGGCCAGTCTTAGATGTTCGCTGTCCCCCTTAAACTGAACACCCCCAAAACAAGATCAGTGGTAAATTGAAACTGAAGATGAAAGCTTGGGCAGCCACCACGTGTCTTGACTGCTTCCCTCTTCCATTTCCTTCTACTTCGAACAGTTCCCCTGTCCTACTGGGACTCTTGCATCGCCTTCATGTTAACAGTCAACCTCAGGCAGCGTGGTGTCTGGGTACCCCCTCTCCCCTCCACCCCCCCCCCCCCCCCCACAAGATAAAAGCATTGCTCCGTCCTCATCCTTTCAAACAGCATTTCAATCCCTTGCCTTCTCTGAAGCTGATGGGGCTGTTCTCAGCTTCCTGACTGTCTAGAAGGGGAGGTACAGGGGCCTTGCAAGGTGGTTAAGATAACTAGTGAATAAAAGCGAAAGAGGACGATGGGACTGCAACCCGAGAGAGAATGTGTAGAAAAAAGGAAATCACGAGATGTGTGAATGCATGAATGAAAAATGGGGAAACGAGGGAAAAAGCTGGACAGCAGGAGGGGAAGGCGGCTAGAGTGCTAAAGAGAGGTCTAGGTGAGCTCGGATGGGGTGTGACAGAGTCAGGACAGAAGATGGTGCAGTCCATAAAGGTGGTACCAGATGGGGATCCCAAACAGCGTCAGCTAATAAGCATTGGTTCTGCAGAAATATCAGCACGCTGTCTGTTTCTAGGGCCTCTGCAGCTTTCGAGAGCACAGTTTCGTAAAGGAGGCTCCTTCAGCAGGCAGGATTCCCAGGAGAAAGGTACAGATAACTCTGAGAACCAGGTCAGGCACTGGCTGCCCTAGTTTTAGAACAAAGTTGAGGCCACAGAGACTGAAGTTGGAAGGGGGAATAAAATATTCCAGTGATCCTCTGACAGACAGTAGACATTTTTGAAGCAGGATTCAGCCTGTGGATCTAGGGACATCTGGAACAGTCGGTGGGTGAAGTAAAAGTCGTAAATCACAGCTAGCATACCATTGGTAGGTGACTCTGAGCCAGTTGTCTACAAATTGTGGGTTGCACCTCAATCTTCCAGGCGGCTTCGTGCCATTTATGAGGTTGTTATGCGAGACCCACAACACACATTAACGCTATCCATCAAGCTTTTGTTTTAGAGTTTAAGTCTCTGCTCCAAGCTGTAAATCAAATCGGAGTTTAGTGAAAAGTTGAAAGCGCTTTAATTGTAGTCCCTTGATGTGTCGGTGTTAGGTGTTAAAAGTAAAACAGCTGGACACACACACACCTGGCCATCAGACTCAATTGGCCATCAGATGCAGTTTATCTTGTCAATTAAGAAGTTGGACAAAAGCTCAAACTGGATACGATTGTGTTTTAAGTGACTAAACTTTCTAAAACAAGGCCTTACAAAGAAAAACGCCTTGGTGGCAATGCCAGATGAGCAAGGCGATGTGGACACGGACAGTGCAGGATGAGGAAAGTATGATATCCTTTATTCGGGTTCACCTGACGATCATGCCCTTGGCATGCGAGCTCTTTTCCTACTTGCTTTCTCCTTATGTGGCTGAAACATTTACATTTTCACTGCGGACTGCAAGATTCCCGAAACTATGGAAACACCCTGATGCTGACCCTGCAAATTTATCACATGCCAGTCCCATTTCTCTCTTATGGGTCAGTAAAGGATGACTTAGCTGAGCTGAGGGCTGGTTGAGGGTCAGTGCTTAATTTGTATATAAAAAGGTGCCGGTGCCCAAAGCCCTCCTCTTAAACACGCAGCTGCTGCAATTGAATGTTCGAGCACAGAATACTGAGGCAGCGTAATCCTGAAACCATCTTGGGCCTCTTCAATCCATTTACAGCCACTCCCTGCCCCTTCAGCTCACTCTTGCAGCTTCCTACTTCCGCCCATTGTGACGCTTTTTTGTTTTTCTCTTCCTCCGTCTTTCCCATATGTGTCTTTTATTTGCATCAAATGCTTGAGGCAGAAGACTAAGCGCCGGCCCTCAAAAATAAGTGCCGGTGCTCAGCACCGGAAACACCAAGCGCAAATTAAGCACTGTTGAGGGTACTTGTGGAAAGGCAGAGGGCCAGAGTTGTAGTTAAAAGAGCACCGGCATATTGGGCCTGAAGGTCAGTTGAGAGTGACTGAGGACCGGTGGAATATCTGAGTGCCAGCTGACTGTATCCATCAGGTAGATTGTTGATCCTCAAGGGTAGTCCGAGGACAGGATGAGGATGTCTCAGGACTGGCATAGGGTCACTGAGAGTGTCCGATGACTAGATTATCATACATGTTTGATGTCTAGCTTGGGATTTTATTAAGTTGGTTGAGTTTCACAAAAGGCTGGCTCATGGACTATTGGGGCCATATTAGGATCAGTGAGGGCTGGCTAAAGTAACACATCACCTAAGACACTCGCTCCCTTCCATCGCTTTCCCACATCCTTGTGTGCCCTGAGCCCATTTTTTTAGACTGGGGGTGGTTTTAATAGGTCTACTGACCACTTTCCTTCTTCTTCTTGACCTGCCGGTTCTTTCTTCCTCTGTTCCTGCCCACATTTGACAAGCTTGTTCTCCAATGGTCAACAGTTGCTGTACCGCCCGCCTCAACTTTATATTAACCCCTAGGAAGCATGCAAATTGAAATATCCCTTTTATTTGACCTTCAAGTCTAACTATCAGGAACCACCAGAACCACCGATACCCTATGCTCCTTCTATCCAGTCATTGCATCTGCCCAGGAAGAATCCAAGGCTGCATTTCATCTGCCTGGAGCACCTCTTTACATGCAGCAAACAAGCATGCCAAGGAAAGGGTCAGATATCAGCACAAAGTAACCATCCTAAAACCTTTAGTCAGCAAAGGGGAATAGAATTGCCCTCATGCACACTGGTACTGTCAGGCAATACTCTGTTGGCCATGGTATGGGGGACATTCGGCTTATTTATGTAACATATTTTGAATGCTGGATAACGTCAAAGCTCAACTTATAATCATTGTCATATTACACCAATGGAAGGCAAAGTCTGCTGGTTAATCTGGTTTTACCTACTTACAATCGGACATAGGCCCTCATTACGACCCTGGCGGTCTGACGACCGCAAGGGCACCAGTGGCGGTCTCACCACCGATGGGCTGGCGGTGAAGACGGTGAAATTATGAGTTTGGCGGTTTGGCCTAAGCCAAACCGTCAATACTCTGATCATCCCGCTGCTTTTCTGCAGGCCACCGGACTGGAGGTGATTACGACGCGGAAGGACGCCAGCATTTATTTGGCAGTCACATC
Source organism: Pleurodeles waltl (assembly GCF_031143425.1). Classification (NCBI taxonomy): domain Eukaryota; kingdom Metazoa; phylum Chordata; class Amphibia; order Caudata; family Salamandridae; genus Pleurodeles; species Pleurodeles waltl. Next base: position 149,839,325 of record NC_090441.1, on the reverse strand, counting down.
ACCAGAAAAATCTGGTGGTCTTGTATCCCGGTGACAGGAATCTGCATTCCTGTCACCGGGATACTCCCACACACGTCCACATACCCGCACACATCCACCCACATACTGCCACCCCCCCACCCCCACGCACTCGGGTTATACACCCCCATTCACACTAACATACATGCACAAACACCGCACTCACACACTCATTCACTGCCCTCACCCCCCTCTAGCGCATACATACATTCACACCCCCTTCCTCCTCACTCCCCCGAGCATACATAAATCAAATCAAATCATTAACATTTATAAAGCGCGCTACTCACCCGTGCGGGTCTCAAGGCGCTAGGGGAAAAAGGGGGGTTATCACTGCTCGAACAGCCAGGTTTTTAGGAGTCTCCGGAAAGCGGTGTGGTCCTGGGTGGTCCTGAGGCTGGTGGGGAGGGAGTTCCAGGTCTTGGCCGCCAGGAAGGAGAAGGATCTCCCACCCGCCGTCACACCCACTCACCCCTTCCATCCGCTCAATCGCACTCATGCACTCACCCCAACCCCAATCCACTCTCACGCACACCCCTCACCCCACCCCCAAACAATCACTCACACACGCAGACACACACCCACAAACACCCCCTCCCCCCTTCAATCACGTTATTCACAAACACACTCATACTCACGGGCACGGGCACACACACACACACACACACCCGTCCCCTGTCAGACAATCCACTTAGTTCGGCCAGCATACGGGGAGGTCGTCCAGGAGTGGATGGGTCCACCACTTCCACTGCCGGCAGCGCCCCACCATCAGGACACCGCCACACCGTATTACGGGTCTTAATATGGCATGCAGCGTCCTTTTGGCGTGGGGGTGTCGGCGGTAGAACCACCTCTTCACTGCCGACCGCCAGCATGACTGGTGTTAGAATTCCGAAATCAGAGGTAATAGGGCGGTCTTAAGACTGTCGGCACTGGCGGTCTTTCGGCACCCACGGCATCGGCGGTCATACGAAAAGACTGCCGAAATCGTAATGAGGGCCATAGTCTACATATCATGGACCCTAAATTGAAATAATGTAATCTAAAAGCAGATAACAACTACTTCACCCTCTGCTGCTCAGGCATTTTTCCAGTGGGCTGCGGTCTAGGAGAATGCTTGACCCACCATGAAGCTCCCATAGTTACTTTCTAGTCGTGGCCTCATCCTCTATGGGGCTGATGTGAAACTTTTTGAAAGGGCAGATTTTTGGTTTCCAATCCAGGCCAGGCTGCTGATGGTTAATTTATGCCTTTAAACTTAACATATGCTAGATGGATATACCCTCAAGAAGTGAGCTAATGATTTAGCTTTTTGACAGTCATAGTATGGCAGCATAAAACACCAGGTAGTCACACAGAACCTGCCTGTCATGACTGGACAAGAACACCTACAGAACTCTGGCACAGAAAACAGACCAGACCCACATTTAAGCAGCAAAGCAAATGTTAAGAGCAAACTCAACATCTTCTGTGAAGTTTGGTGCATATTCTTTCATGAAAGTAAATGAAACAAGCATTGGCAAAGCCAATAGATCTCATCAGTGCAAGAGCTAATCACTTTGCCAGTGTTTTAGCAATGTTGTACACCAGCATGGCTGCTGTTCACCATAGGTATAAGTTAGCGCAGTAGAAGAGAGTGGCATGGAGTACTGAAGAGTAGAGTGATGGGGACTAGAGTAGAGTACAGTGGAGTGGCATAGAGTGAAGGGTTGTAGAGTGGCGTAGAGTGGAGGGGAGTGTCATGGAGTGACGTACAGTGAAGTGTCAGAGTAGAGTGTTGTAGATTACAATGTCACAGAGTGGAGTGCAATGTTGTGTAGTGGAGTAGAGTGTTGTGTAGTGCAGTAGAGTGGAGTGTGTCATGGTGTAGGGAGTAGTGGATTAGAGTGGAGTGGTGCGTCGTAGAGTAGAGTGGAGTAAAGTGGCATGAAGTGGCATATAGAGAGTTGAGTGGAGAAGAGTGTCTGAGTGGAGTAGTATAGATTTGAGTAGAGTGTTGTGGATTGGCATAGAAGGGAGTAAAGTGTTGTAGAGTGGAGTGGTGTAGAGTGTTGTAGAGTGGAGTGTTAGAATATCGTAGCATGCCATAGAGTAGAGAATTGTAGAGTGGAGTGGAGGGTCGTAGAGTTTATGGTCATGTCGTGGAAGGTCGTAGAGTGTCATGGAGGGGAGTTGTATAGAGTGGCGTCAAGAAGAATTAGGGTGATATACAGTGGAAGGGAGTGGAGTGGAGTAGGATGGCGTAGAGTGCAGCAGTAGGGTGGTGTGAAGTAGAGTGAAGGGGCAAAGGGTGGATAGTCATTACACTGTGTTAAAGCTTCTAACAAGTGTTTTGTTAAATGGAATATCATAGAGCACTATGGTAGGCAAGGGTTTTGGTGCTGGTTACCCCCCGCGACAAACACTCACTGTAGAAGATTTACCCCTGTTATGCTGCTTTAGGAAGGCTTGTATATTATTTTACCGACTGTCATTTTGTATATAATTGTAATGTTATGGCTACTTAATGCTCCACCCAAATATATATTGTGCTGATTGATTTTGAATGGGCAGACATTTTGTGTTCCCACTGTAAAAGAGTGCTTGTATTGCACTTGTGGGAAGGCTTATGCTCAATAAAGAAGGAATGACCTGGCTATGGTGACAATCTATTGATCAAGGCTATAGGTCTGAATTGGTTCTTATGCAAAGTTATGACAAAAGCACTAGGCCTCACTCATTTACTGTGAAATGCAACTGTGTTGAAACTTTAAAATACTGATAAACTGTGTACAATCCCGCTGCAAATTGACTGTCCACCACTCTCTTTAATTTTTATTTTTGTATTGCCAGCATATGCCCACCAAGTTTAGGTCAAATGCAATATGGAGATTGATCCAGTTCAGGAATATGGGCTGAAATCCCATAAATATTTCAACCATGGCCCAAACAACCATAGATCTAATCCAAATAATTTCACATACTTACTTATCCTTACTTAGAACACAACATACCTCATCAGTTACTTGTAACAACTTTAAATACCTTTCTCACTGCACACTGGGGAACTCCTTTTTCTTAATGGTCAGAAAAAACTGAGGAATAATGCACTTGTCTTTTACTTGTATATTATTCTGAAACAAACATTAGCCACAAAACCGCACAGATACGCAAGTCATACAGAAGCTAAATCACAGTATCACAATGACATATACATTCACAAATGTCCATGATGTACGTCACATTATCAAATATATAAAACATAAAAAAGTGTCCAACAAACATTAGTCTTTTTCAATCAAATAATCAAAATACCCATTGCCAATACTTTAAAGAACTTAATAGGCTGAGGTGGGATGTTACTTACAAATTGTCTTATTCCTTCTTTGCATTAGGACCTGTTCACCCTCACTCCTACTTTATGATGCCAAAATGCTTTGAGTTTCTTTAGAGCTGTATTTAAATGGAGGTTTTCTTCAGGGTAGGGACATTTGGTATACAACACTCAATGCAATCCTTGGGCCGGTTCACAAATGTATATGTGGTAGATATTGTGGTGTCACTGTGGCCCATGATGATGTGCATATTGCAAGTGATTTACCTTTGTCACAGGCATCTTTCCAGGAGATTGGGCCTGCTCTGGCATGTTGAAATGTCAATAAAGGAGGGTGTTGCCAATGGTCCTGCAGATACAGGTGGACTTGTTCGTTGTATGGGTACAATTACTCTTGTTTTCACTACTTTGGTTGGCAAGGAGTGGGAGGCAGAAAAAGGGGAAGGCAGGGAGTACTGAGAACTTATGCCTCTTAAGGTGGAAATGATGGAAAGTTGGCCACGTAAGCTCTTGGATGGAGTGTTTTAGACATGTCATCCTTAGTCCGGGCTTCCTACAAATGTTTTGCCTTCTCCTTTTCTCTGAATTTGGTTTTTGTTGGCATTGGGACTCTGTGCACGTTACCACTGCTAACCAGTGCTTCTGCTCTCTCCCTAAAACATGGTACAATTAGCTTACACATGATTAACATATTTAATTTACTTTTAAGTCTCTAGTTTATGGTACTACATGTGCCGAGGGCCTCTAAATTAAATGCTACTAGGGGGACTGCAGCACTCATTGGGCCACCCACTTCAGTAGCACTTTAAAACATATTTCAGACCTGCCATTATGGCCTGTAGTGCGTTTTAAAAGTGCCAATTTGATCTGCCAAAATTAACCTTGACCAGGCCCAAACCTTCCTTTTTCAAAAACATATAACATCCGGAAGATAGGCCGTAAACAGCCCATAGAGCAGGGTCCATTGTATTTAAAAAGTAGGGCATTTGTTGTTAAGTTTTACATGCCCTGGTAGTGAAAAACTCCTAACTTTGTTATTCCCTAATGCAAGGTCTATCTCTCCCATTGGATAACATTGGGTTACCTTATCACATATAATAAGTGCTAACTTTTGATTGGGAACAAATAGGCATGTTAAGTTTGGACTCAGATGAACTGTAGTTTAAAATCCTCTTTAGTGGTAAAGTCAGATTCTAAGTCACAATTCTGAAAATACCACTTTTAAAAGTTGGCATTTTCTTGTCCTAGCCATTTAGTGCTTGTAGCCTGTATCCCATGGCTGTGAATAGGTTGACAGTTGGTCTTTGTGTATTCTCCCCCAGATAGTGAGACAAACAGGGACTGGATGTTGGCAGGATGGGCCATCCTGCCAGGATTGCTCGGGCTAATCTGTTCCCTGCCCCACTTACATTTCAAAGGGCTGCCTCCAGCACATACACGAGGGGACCCAACTCCAGTCTTTCTCATCCCAGGCTACTTGGAGCCTTGGCATGGGACAGGAAGATCTTTCCAGAACCAGATGTGGGGGGGTAGACAGGATGTCAACCCCAGTTCAAAGGCTGGCACTAGATATAAATATTGCACATCCTGAACCATCACTTCAGGACTCCTGGACCTGCAGACTTACTAAGGAGGGCCACCTTGTTCCTAGGAGGATTACCTTGCTGCTTGAGGCCTGCCTTGTTCTTCAGAGGACTGCCCTTCTGCCACCAGATGACTGTCCTGATGCTTGAGGCTTGCCTTGTTATCCAGAGTACTGCCCTGCTGCTTGAAGCTGTTAGAAATGTGGTCTGTAGTTGGCAGAGGTATTCACCTTTGTTCAAATAGGGACCACAATCCTAGTTAGGGTAAGTCACACACAGTTAAAATTATCCTGTGCCCACCCTCTGGGAGCTTGGCACTGAGCAGTCAGGCTTAACTTAGAATGCAATGTGTAATGTATTTGTGCAATAAATCATACAGTAACACAGTGAAAACACCACAAAAATACACCACACAGGTTTAGAAAAATATATCATATTTAGCTGGTTAAATTAAGGTAAAAAAGATAAAGATTCAATAAGCACAAGTTGAAATATCGCTTTTGCAAGATTAAAAAGAGTCTTAAATCTTAGAAATCAACAGTTGTCTCTTGTTTGCACAAAGTACCTGGTCTGCATCAAAAATAACATGCACAGAGACTGCAGAGGAGTAGATGCATGGACAAATAGGGTGCCATGCTGAAAGGGGCTTTGCGTTGATTTCTGGCCCACAGTCTTGGTTCCTCATTACGATGCGGGGATCTTCTTGAAGCCCAGGGACGATGCAGGGAAAATCCCGGGCGTGCAGGAAGAAATCACAGGCGTTGTGTTGATCCGGTAGGCGCATCGTCAAATTTTCTGTTGCACGGCAGGCGCTGCGTCAATTCTTCACTCAGGAAGTTGGCTGCAGCATTCTGGTTCTTGTGCGATCTGGTAGGCTGTGCGTCAAATTTCTGGCCACAAGGCAAGCGGCATTGATTCTTCATTCGGGAAGTCAGGCTGCGTTGTTCCAGTTCGGGTATGCGGTGATTTCTCGGTCGCAAAACAGCTATGCATCATTTCCAGCAGGCTGTGCATCGATTTTCAGTGCACAAGGAGTTTCCTGAAGAGATGAAGTATTTTTGGCCCTGACTCTTCAGAAAACAGGAGGCAAGCATAATCCAAGCCCTTGGAGAGCACTTCTTAGCAACGTCAGAGGGCAACAAGGCAGCAGGGCAACAGCAGGGCAGCAGTCCTTCTCAGCAAAGCAGTCCAGATGAGAGCTTCGGGCAGCCAGGCAGTTCCTGACAGGTTGCAGGTTGAGGTCCAGAAGTGTCTACTTTTGTGGGGTCAGGAACCCAGTTTATATACCCCAAAATGCCTTTGAAGTGGGAGAGACTTCAAAGAGTGGTTTTGAAGTGCACAAGGTTCCCTTTCAGTACAGGTCTGTCCACCAGGGTCCCAGTAGGGGGTTTGGCTGTCCATTGTGTGAGGCCAGGTCAGTAGCCTTTGAAATGTAAGTGTCAGGCCCTCCACCCTTCCAGCCCAGGAAGACCCATTCAGTATGCAGATGAGTGCAGGTATGACTGAGTATCCTGTGTTTGTGGTTGTTTGGGTGAAATGCACAAGGGAGCTGTCAACTAGCCTAGCCCAGACGTTGACTGGAGACAGGCTGTAAGGCAGAGATGGATCTAAGTGCAGAGAAATGCTCACTTTCTACAAGTGGCATTTCTAAAATAGTGATATAAAATCCAACCTCATCAATCAGCAGGATTTTCTATTACCATTCTGGCCGTACTAAATATGACCTGGCTACCCCTTACCGATACGAATCTACCACTCAAACAGTATATGAGGGCAGTCCTAATGCTAGCCTATGAAATAAGCAGGCCTCACAGTAGTGGAAAAAGAATATAGGAGTTTTCCACTACCAGGACATATAAAACACACATGGACATGTCCTGCCTTTTACCTACATAGCACCTTGTCCTATGGGTTACCTAGGGCCTACCTTAGGGGTGACATATATAGAAAACGGGGACTTTAAGGCTTGACGAGTACTTTTAAATGCCAAGTCAAAGTGGCAGTGAAACTGCACACACGGGCCTTGCAATGGCAGGCCTAAGACAAGGTTAAGGGGATACTTATGTGGGTGGCACAACCGGTACTGCAGCCCACTAGTAGCATTCAATTTACAGGTCCTGGGCACATGTATTTCACTTTACTAGGGACTTACAAGTAAATTAAAATTGCCAATTGGGTATGAGCCAACGTTACCATGTTTTAGGGAGAGCGCACATGCACTTTAGCACTGGTTAGCAGTGGTAAAGTGTCCAGAGTCCTAAAGAAAGCAGAAATGATGTCCGAAAAAGAAAAGGAGAAAGACAGAACGTTTGGGGGTGACCCTGCAGAGAGGCCTTTCCAACAGAGGCTTGCCTAGCTCTCTGTTAAGGAAGACTGAACCTACACCCTTCTTCACAGGCTAACCTGAGTGCCTCCAGGAGTCAGTTGACTGACCTCTTGTTTTAAGCTACAGGGACACACAGCAAGCTCCAGAGGCCTCCCTGCAACAGTCTGGCCAACTTGCTGCACCTGGACCTTCCTGAATCTGCAACTGGACCTGCCTGAGCCCTGCTGATCTCTGCTAGAGTGAGTCCCTGATCCCAAAGAGGTGTCTTCCCAGGTCCTGTACCACTGGCTGGCACCAGAATGCGCTCCTCTAGAAGAAAAGGAGAACTCTGAAGTTTTGGGCTCTTTGTGACTTCAAACAGGCCTGTGCACACCAAGACTCTACTGCCCGCTATGATTGCCAGTGCGAAGTGCCGGTGAACCAGACTCTTCACGCTACATTGACCTCCAGGGATGACAGACAGCGTGAAATCTGCACTTCAACCAGCAGCAATCACAGCCCTTGGTGACCACCAACACAAAGCTCTAGCATCGACCGTTGGCGACATCTGACTGGATCTTCATGCTACAGCAACAACCGTCTGTGACGCCAGGCCTGCTGTTCACAGTACAGTACAGCGGCGACCATCTGAGACGGTCTCACTGCCCCTCGTGGCCTATTCCACTGTGAACTGGACTCTTCACACCAGACTTTCAGAAGGTAACTCTTCTAGCAGGACTAACCTGGTTCCTGCATCTGGCCCGCGCAACATTGATGTCAGCCTGAACTTGTGACATTGTGACTTGCGTATCTTTAAATCTACTGATTGGATTTTTTTCATTCTGGTATCATTTTTTTTTAATTGATCCTATTTTTTCTAAATTGGCTTTGGGTTTTTCTTAGGTTGTGTTTTGACTTTATTACTGTTTGTGTACTGCATAAATGCTTTACATTTTGCCTCTAAATTAAACCTGACTGCTTTTGTGCCAAGCGACCACAGGGTTAAGGACAGGATAATTTAGCATGTGTTGTGTTGTGCTATGACAAGGATTATTGTTGTTGCTGGAGAAGGGTTTACACTCCCCTCAACCAATAACCCAATTTCTTAGAGAGCGGCAGCCCAAGTCTTACTGGAAGATTTTAAGTGCTGTTTCCAGTCAGTAGCCAGAAAATGTAAGACCTGTCAAGGACAAAACAGTTATTGTACATGACAAACTATTTACGCAAGTACAATGTGGGCATAGCTCCTATAGGTGCAGTTCCAGAAAAAGTTGGATGGTATCAAGTCAGCATTTTTTGGGTGCCAAGCATTCAGTTCCAATGTCATTTTTCAGAGAAAGACATGCTCATTGGTTGTTCCAAAATATGTACTGTCTTTGAGAAGTTCAGGACATTTCTGGAGGGGCTGTTGAGGGAGGTGTTCAGGTCTGAGCAGTTGCTGCACTACCTTGATTAATTGTGTTGGCTTCCAGAGCAGGTTTTAGCGTAGGAAGCTTATTTTGACATTCCGGAAGGTGGAGTGTCATTTTGGTATACCTATGGGTTCAGAAGAAATGGAAGGCTCAGCACGTACCTGACATTTCTGTCAATTGTACGGGAATCGGTAGCCATGGTTTCAAGCAAGTTGGCTGACAAGATGGCAAAACTGAGGGCTTTCTTGCTGGAGGTGATGTAGCAGGAATAATTGTGGATAGAGATATATGCAGCATGTGAGCAGTGATCTGAATTTTGCCTGCAGAGTGTTGGCAGATGATGTTTACATTGAAATCCAACTACAGGGTAAGGATCATAAGAGTGAGGAAGAACATGCAAGTGTGGCTCAGTTTTTTGCACTATTACGGTGGTGTGACCATGGTTTCAAGGTGATCCGATGACTTCTCTGGAATGGAAATTTGAGCTTGTATTAGAAAAGCCCATAGTGCGTTGGGCAATGACTGGATAAATGGAAGGCGTGCATAGTTGCATTGCCTTTTGGAATTCTGTCCAATAATCCTGGCTTTGAGACTGTAGGGTAAGGAACTGCAGGGCAACATGTTTTTGGTGGAAGCAGTGTTGCAAGGGATTAACAAGATGATGACAAATTAAGATCCCTGCAGTTGTGAACCAGGTATGGGAACACGCAGGGAGATAGAGTCACTGCCAGCAGTTGGAGCTTGATTTTGGAAAGATGACAGTGTTTTGGTGTGGACTGCGGTGAACGAGATGTGGTCAGCTAATGCTCACCTTCCAGGAGCTGATGGGTAGGTTGTCCTGGCCAGACTCGGTGTTGCTGCAACTTGAGGAAAGTGAGGTCCAGTGCACCGTGTTGATATTTATGAAAATGGAGAAACATGATTTGGGGATGGTGAAGGGGAGATGGGACAGGATGGCGTTGTTCCGGCCACAGGTCTTCTCCAGAAGAGTATCGGGGCAAGGGCAGATGTCTGCAGTGATAAACAGGGTATAAAAGGAGGTTAACAAAGAAGTGTGCGGTTAATGCAAAGGTATTTGGGTAATTCGGTATCAGGACACCGTATTTTAATGCCTTGTTCTGTTCCAGCATGATGAGACTGCACAAGTCCTTTGGGAACAGGTTGCATTGGAGAATTGGATTGAGGTATCATTGGATTTGCAAGGCACGCCAGGCGCAAGAAAGGGGGGCGGCGAGGAACACCTTAGAGGAGAGATTTTCTGGTGTCGGTTTGATGGCTCAAAGAAAGAGATTCGGGTAGCAGTTAAAGGAAGAATGGGCGAAAAAGGGACAGAGTAGAGGGGAGATACTTAAAGAGGTAGGCATGCTCCTCTGGCCAAACAAGAAGAAAGTGAGTGAAGTAAAGTTAAATCAAGAGGCAGACCTGGTCTTCTGACCAAAAGAGAAGAAAGTGAGTGAAGGGAAGTTAAATCATGAGGCAGACCTGGTCTTCTGACCAAAAGAGAAGAAAGTGAGTGAAGGAAAGTTAAATCAAGAGGTAGACCTGGTCTTCTGACCAAAAGAGAAGAAAGTGAGTGAAGGAAAGTTAAATCAAGAGGTAGACCTAGTCTTCTGGCCAAAAGAGAAGAGAGTGGGGGGAAGTTACCCTGTAGATAAGGTAGGAGGGATGGAAAGCGTATGGGTGGGGAAGGAATGGTTATGAAATACCAGACGTTTGCGCGGTTCAGCCATGGATGTAATCACATGAGCACATGTTGTTTCCGATTAATGTGACCTTCACGCCAAAGAGAGCCATGCGCTTCTTACTTTCCCAAACACTTTTGAGTAAATAAATAAATGCATGGGTGGAAGTGGGAGGGAGTTTATGCATCCAGGAATTCCTTTCACAGTGTTATGTTTATTTCAGTCTTCTATGGAAAGCGGAAGCCTCTTCTTGCCAACAAGTACACGTTGATGGGAGGAGGGGGACCCAAAACTGCAATTTTATTAATCGCTGTGAAAAATGCTGGTAATCCAGTGCGCAGTGAACCTCAGCAGTCTCTGCCAGACCTGCAGTCTCTCTAACCTGAAACCCCGGCTCCCTTTTAGAAGCTCATTGAAAAAACACACTGAGAAAAGCACAGCTGGAAGCAAAAACAACTTAGAACCACTCTGCGCCCTTGAAAAAAAAACACGAATTACTTTAAAGAAGAGTGGGATAGAAAGGTCTTAAAAGCAAAAGTGTATGTACAGAGTGTAGCTTTCAAAGGTGCAGTAGCACTGGTGCCACTCGCTTGCTACGCAGGTGACAGCTACTTTCAGTGCTTAATTTGTAAAGAAAAACGTGCCGGTGCTTAAAGCCGTCCTCTTAAACCCGCGGCTGCTGCAGTTAAATGTGCGAACACTGAATACTAAGGCAGCCTCATCCTGAAGCCATCTTGGGCCTCTTCAATCCATTTACAGCCACTTTCTGCCCCCCAAGCTCGAGCAGCTTTCTGCTTTCTCCCATTGTGACGCTTTTTCGTTTTTCTCTTCCTCGTCTTTCCCATATATGTCGTTTGCTCGCAGTAAATGCTTGAGGCAGAAAAATAAGTGCCAGCCCTCAAAAATAAGTGCCGGTGTTCCGCATCCGAAACAACATGCACATATTAAGCACTGGCTACTGTCTTGGTAAATGTTGACGCATTGGGGGCTTTTTCATCGGTGAAGCACCAGATCCATGTGGCATAATGCAGACAAGCATTGGCAAAGCAAAGAGGTCTGTTGTTAGCCACCAGCCTTCTGGCAATTATTGTTTTCTTTTTATCATTTTTGTTTTGCAAAACTTTACTGTTTGGGAATATGCCAGGTGCTCATCAATGTTCAAAAACAGTAATTTGCTACAGGCAAAAACACATATTACCATAGTACCCTCTGCCACTGAAAGGAACTAGTTTGTGTGTGGATGTGAAAGGGTGGCATGCCATAACTCACAGTGAAATCAGCCAGTGGGCTGATACTTCGCCCCTTAATGCATGCTGGAGTGGGTGGAATTCAAATCAGAGGCTAATGGGTGAAGGCCGGCTGAAATCTCTCTATATCCCTAAGTATGATACAAGAAATTTTAGTAAAATCAAAAGGTCGTGGTAACACAAATCTAAAAAAATTATTTAAAAAATCAATCACTCTGGCATTGGCTGCACACCTCTTGCCTTTAAAAAAGAAAGAAAGAAAAGGAACAAGCAGGAAAGTAAAAGAAAGAGAAGGAAGAAGGCAAGAAAAAAAGAAAGAAACAAGGTAAGAAAAAGAAGGAAACCGCAGTAACGAGAAAAGGAAAGAGAGACAAAAACAGAAGGAAGGAAAGAAATAAGGAGAGAAAGAACAAAGTAAAAAGAGAATACCTTAATACAAAACAGTCTCAAATTAGCACAATCTGGTATGCTGTGAAATAGCAGCAGCCAGAAATGCAAAACACTCCAAAAGGAATTTACAACAGCATTGGCAGGAGATGGCACCTGATAAAGATGGAATGTGCATCACAAGCGTCCTGCTATCACATCAGGCTCTAAACACAAAAAACACACTAAGATAATTCTAAAGTAAAAACAAAAACACTGGCACTGAAGGGGACTATCTTGTTTGTGAATGGGCTCCTTGTGAGAGAGCAAAATGCAGGCACTCAAAGTGAAGTTAACAAGTGAGCATGGGACACACTCCAGATGTATTCGTTCCCGTCTCCTTCCAATGCTGTTGCTAATTCCTTTTGAAACAAACCGCTGTTATTTCACAGCACTGTGCTTCTAGGAGTGGTTTCAACAGTGGTTCTTAGATACACTTTGCCAAGAAAGAAGAACAAACTTTATGGTGTTTATTTTGCAGCACACTTGTAACTGTTTAATTTAAACATAGGTAGAGTGTAATCTGGGTTTTATCATTCATTATTTTATACTGTGAGCCCTCTTTCCTTCCTTATTACCATCTCCTTTCTTTCTTTTTTTATTTCCTTATTTCTTTTTGCTGTTTTCCTTCTCTTTCTTTTTGTCTTTGTAGGAAAATGGCCCTTGTTGCAGTTATCCACCCCCACCTTTTGCCTGCTATCGATGCTGACTTGACAGAGTGTGCTGGGATCATGCTAACCAGGCCCCAGCACCTGTGCTCTTTCCCTAAAAATGTACCACTGTTCCACAATTGGCACACCTCTGGCATACAGATAAGTCCCCTGTAAAAGGTACCAGTGGTACCAAGGGCCCTGTAACCAGGGAAGGTCCCTAAGGGCTGCAGCATGTTTTATGACACCCTAAGGGACCCTCGCCTAACACATGCACACTGCCACTACAGATTGTGTGTGTTGGTGGGGACAAAAAGGCAAAGTCGACATGGCACCCCCTCAGGGTGCCATGCCCACAAAACACTGCCTGTGGCATAGGTAAGTCACCCCTCTAGCAGGCCTTAAATCCCTACGGCAGGGTGCACTATACCACAGGTGAGGGCATAGCTGCATGAGCAATATGCCCCTGCAGTGTCTAAGTCCATTCTTAGACATTGTAAGTGCAGTGTGGCTATATTAAGGATATGGCCTGGGAGTTTGTCAAAAGGAACTCCACTGTTCCATAATGGCTACACTGAGTACTGGGAAGTTTGGTATCAAACTTCCCAGCACAATAAACCCATACTTATGCCAGTGTTGGATTTATTAAAAAAACACACACAGAGGGCATCTTAGAGATGCCCCCTGTATTTTACCCAATCCTCTAGTGTAGGAATGACTGGTCTGTGCTAGCCTGCCACTAACGGACGAGTTTCTGACCCCCTGGGGTGATAGCCTTTGTGCTCTCAGAGGCCAGAAACAAAGCCTGCTCTGGGTGGAGGTGCTTCACACCTCCCCCCTGCAGAAATTGTAACACCTGGTGGTGAGCCTTAAAGGCTCAGGCCTCGTGTTACAGTGCCCCAGGGCACTCCAGCTAGAGGAGATGCCCGCCCCCTGGGCAAGCCCCCACCTTGGACAGCCAGTTCAGAGGGAAACTTAAAAAAACAAGAGGAGAGACCACTTCAGTTGGGACCACCCTTAAAGTGTCCAGAGCTGAAGTTACCCCCTCCCTGCAGAATCCTCCATCTTGGTTTGGATGACAGGAACCAATAGGGATAGGAATGTGCCCCCGCCCCAAAGGAAGTGGACACAAGGAGGGTGTAGCCATCCTCATGGACAGTAGCCATTGGCTACTGCCATCTGACCCCTAAAATGCCCTAAATCTTGTATTTAACGGCTCCCTGAACCAAGCTAGTCTGATTCCTGATGACCTCAGGAAGAAGAAGGACTGCTGAGCTGAAACCCCCACAGAGAAGGAAAGGAAACAACAACTGACTTGGCCCCAGCCCTACCGGCCCGTCTCCTGCTTCAAAGAGCTGCAAAAGAAAAGCGACACGTCCTGCAGGTCCAGTGATCCCTGAAAAACCTCCAAAGGACTGCCGGCATCACCGAAGACCAAGAAAGTCCCATGGACAGCGGACCTGTACAAGAGAAAAGAAGAAGAAACTGCTTCTAAAGGACTCCCGCCTCACTCCAGAAGCGTGAGTCCTAACCACTCTGCACCCGACGCCCACGGTCCGAGTCCAGGTGGCCCAACCGACCAGAGAGGAACCCCAGGTGACGGCGACCAAGTGCCCATCCTGCGTTGACCTCTCCACCCCTCCACAACAACGCCTGCAGAGGGAATCCCGAGGATCCCCCTGACCGCGACTACCCTGGACGAAGATAACCGACGTCAAAGGACCCACTGCACCCGCAGCCCCCAGGCCTTGGAGAAATCGACACCCGGTGCAGTGACAATCAAAAGGCGGCCCTCTTCCCTGTCTGACCGGTGGTGTGCCCAAGACACACCCCATTCCCCCCGGACCTCGCCTGCATCACCTGAGTGACCCCCGGGGTCCCCTCATAGAGTTTCATTGGAAACCCGACGCCCTGTTTGCACCCTGCACCAGCCGCCCCAGTGCCACTGATGGTGTGGGATTGGTGCCTACTTGGGGCCCCTCGAGTGCTCCTCTAATCCCCCCGGTCTGCCCTCTGAGCCGCGTGTACTTGCCTGCTGGTAGACCGAATTCCGAGTACCCCCGTCTCCATAGGAGCCCACGTTAAAATTGCTCAACTTTGACCTCTGCACCCGGCTGGCCCTGTGTTGTTGGTGGTGGGTGTTTGGGATTAACTTGAACCCCCAATGGTGGACTACCTATAACCCGGAGACTGGAACTGTAAATTGTGTACTTACCTCTAAAATTGTACTTTATTTTCTTCCCCCAGGAACTGTTCTGAAAATGCAGTGTCCACTTTTAAAGTATTCTCTATTTTCTTAAAAACTGTTTACTTGACTAAAGTGAAACAGTTACATTGATGTCTGTTCTAAGTACTTACCTGCAACAGTATTTAGGGCCATATGTACCAAAGCATTTTCCCATTGGCACAGAATGGGTAAAACCCTTTGATACATCTGGCCCTTACTTCTGAACTGAGTCTTGTGGTTCTAGTAATAAAGTAACAAAAATATATTTTTCTACATAAAATCCTATTGGTCTGGAGTTAAGTCATTTAGGGGGTCATTCTGACCCTGGCGGTCATGGACCGCCAGGGCCAACGACCGCGAAAGCACCGCCAACAGGCTGGCGGTGCTTGCTGGGCTATTCTGACCGCGGCGGTAAAGCCGCGGTCAGAAAAGGGGAACCGGCGGTTTCCCCCTGGCCCAGGGAATCCTCCATGGCGGCGCTGCAAGCAGCGCGGCCATGGGGATTCCAACCCCCTTCCCGCCATCCTGTCCCTGGCGGTTTTTACCGCCAGGAACAGGATGGCGGGAACGGGTGTCGTGGGGCCCCTGGGGGCCCCTGCACTGCCCATGCCACTGGCATGGGCAGTGCAGGGGCCCCCTAACAGGGCCCCATAATGATTTTCAGTGTCTGCTTAGCAGACACTGAAAATCGCGACGGGTGCCACTGCACCCGTCGCACCCCAGCAACTCCGCCGGCTCCATTCGGAGCCGGCTTCATCGTTGCTGGGTCTTTCCCGCTGGGCGGGCGGGCGGCCTTTTGGCGGTCGCCCGCCCGCCCAGCGGGAAAGTCAGAATGACTGCCACGGTCATTTGACCGCGGTGCGGTCTTCTGGCGGGGGAACTTTGGCGGGCGGCCTCCGCCGCCCGCCGAAGTTGGAATGACCGCCTTAGTGTGTGTTTCTTCTATTGCTTGTGTGTATACAAAAAATGCTTAACACTACCCTCTGATAAGCCTATCTGCTCAACCACACTACCACAAATAGAGTATTAGTGTTATCTACTTTTGCCTCTGTCAAGCCTCTGGGGAACCCCTGGACTCTGTGCACACTATATCTCACTTTGATATAGCATATACAGAGCCAGCTTCCTACAGCCTTCTTTCCTTCTTTTTTGCCCTTTCCTTCCTTTTTGGTTTCTTGCTTTCTTTTTGGTTTCTTTGCTTTGTCTTTCCTTCATTCCTTCCTTTGTGTTTTCCTTTTCTTTCTGTCTTCCATTTTTTACTTCTTTCTTTTGTTGCCTTAATTTCTTTTTCTTTCTGTCTTTCCTTTCTTTACACCTTTATTTCTTACATTTTTTACTTTTGTCTTTTTCTTTCTTTTATGAATTCTTTCCTTACTTTCTTTGTGCCGTCTTTGCTTGTCTTTCTTTTTCACCTACTTTCCTTCTTCTGTTCCTGGTTTCTCTTTTGCTTCCTTTCTTTCTTGCCTTTCTTTTTTGCATACTTTCCTTTGTTCTTTCTTTTCTTTTATACTTTCTTTCTTCTTCCTTTCTTTTGTCATACTTTATTTTCTTCTGACTTTTTTCTTTCCTTCTTGTCTCTTCTCTTTCTTTCCTCTTTTCTTTCCTTATTTCTTTTGCCTTCGTTCTTTTTTCTTTCCTTCTGTCTTGCCCTCTTTCCTTCTTTTTTGCCTTGTTAAATTCTTTTTTTGCTTTTTTCTTTCTTACTTTATTTTCTTTTTCTTCCTATCTTCCTTTTTTGCCTCCTTTCCTTCTTCCCTCCTTTCTTCCTTTTTTAAGCTCCTTCCTTACATTTTTGCCTCCCTCCCGTCCTTGTACCTTCCTTTTTTGTCTGCCTTTCTCCCCTTTTGTCTGCCTTATGTCCCTTTTTCATTTCTTTCTTTTCTTCATTCCTTCCCTTCCCTCTTGCCTTCTTTCTCAAAGGTGAGGTTAGCACCAATACCAGACCAATGGCTTTTCTAGGTATGGGTTAGCCAAGACCTTTTGATTTGACTAATAGCATGTGTCACATAGGTAGAAGGGTTTCAGACAGACATCATCCATTAGTCTGTGGTTGTATCATTCACATTTGTCTTCCACCCACTCAAGCATGCATCAAGAGGCAAGGTTGGCTCACTTCAACCATTGACTGACTTTACTATGAGGCATGCTTCCTTTCCACAAGGAGCACATCCACACACATAGCAGTTCCTTCAGTGCCAGGTGTACCATGGTAATGTGTACTTTTTTGAGACCAGAAAGACACTTTTGCTTTTAGCCGTTGTTTTTAGAATTAATAAGGGCCCGGACCCTTCGCGAACAATAACGCTTTGCAAATTACCAAGACAAAACTAAGCAAGAATTACCAAAAGGCAGTCGGCAAATGCCAAACCTATTGGCTTAGCCAGTGCTTGCCTCTTTTTTTTTTTTAAGCACTATACATGGGTGCATGTGTTTGTCCTCCGTTGTCTTTTTCTGCTACGGTCACTTTCAGCCATGTGCTTTGTGTTTCTCTGTCTTGCACCTGTGTACTTCTCTTTCACTATTTGGGGTTGTCTTCTCGCCCTTCTCGGCCGTTCGATCACCCCCCTCCCCCACAGGCCCGGGAACTAGAGGTGTGGCACGTGCTGGTGGACCCCCAGACCTTGATGCACTTCAGAAGTGTAATGGAAAGTAATCCAATTTTTATTCACACACCATCAACTTGTTTCAAATGGAGTGAAATGCCAGTAGTAATTGAGAGCCCAGAGCACAACCCACTGCACGTTTGCTTGCATTGTATATGTCTAGGATTCTATCGTGCGACTTCAAAGAGATGGCATTTGCTAACAAACGTTTGTTGCCCTTGTGATCTTGCCCTGTGGAGAACGAAACATGAGGCATTAACAGGACACAAAAGGACCCAATGTAAAAATACTTCATTTTTATAAATATTAAAAATGAGACTCATTCGGACCTTTTAATAATTGAAGAATGTGGTGTGGGGCTACTTTGAAAGTAGCGTGAGAAAATAAAACATAAACACGTTTATTTTACCCCTGTATGCATTCATGGCAAAAACCACTCTGATTTCTTAATGGACTCTTCTTAAATATCTCCTTTTATGAGTACCAAAGTGACACAGTGATCCCATATGTGTATCATTGAACACATTGTCACAAAAATGCATTTGGCTACTATCTCATTCAACTTCTTCTCTTCTACAGACACAGTCTCCCCGCTTAAATCTTTAACTAGGACATTTGCTACACTTGCTTGTTCAGATCTTTTTGGAAGCACTATCATTTTAGTGGGCTGATGTCCCAGGGCAGCACCCCGTCAAAAATG
The DNA here is from genome assembly GCF_031143425.1 of Pleurodeles waltl. Taxonomy (NCBI): domain Eukaryota; kingdom Metazoa; phylum Chordata; class Amphibia; order Caudata; family Salamandridae; genus Pleurodeles; species Pleurodeles waltl. The sequence continues at coordinate 149,821,159 of NC_090441.1, read as the reverse complement.
TGTTCCTGCACCAGTGCCCCCATAAACCCACGTGTTGCTTCCCCCTACTCACACACCCCTTTGCGAAACACAGGTGTTTGTTGCTGCACATTAGAAGACATGGGTTGGAGATCCATAAAGATCTGGGATTTGATCTCCTTCTGTAGGGGTGAGAGAGTTGGGGGTAGGGGACATAGCTGGGGCACGCATGTACAAGCCCTCTAATGACGTAAAAGGGAGTAGTTTGACTTGGGATCCTGTTTGGACCCTGCAGTAGGAAACCATGTAGCTTTTTACTGTTCTTTAATTGCTTTGTTATAGACTTTCTCAATGGTCGATGCCCAAGCGGGAGATGACCTTTGATTCCCTTAGTCAGATTATTACATTTCTGAACTCTGTTTTGCCAAACTGGATATTTTCAGATTGAGGAACCTTTGAATTTCATACGAGGGAGGAACCACACTGCCTCTCATCCCAACACCGTTCACCCCCTTGTATCCTGGTAAATGCAGTACGCTTACTTCAAAGTTGCTGTAGTTTTTCACCAAAGTTGGTTCAGGTAGTGCTGTTATCTCTAGAATTGTGTTTCTGGGTTTAGTCCTTCATCAGTAGAGAGCAGAAGTATTAGAGAGTTGAGAAAAGTAATCTGGGGTTGCTGGTACTCTTCCCAAGTATTCACAGTTCACACTACCACTCCACAGGTACACAGGTGCATCCCAGGTGAGCTTGTCAGCTCATTGGCTCAAGGGAGCCTTTTAAACACAAGGGGGGAGAGAGCACACTGCCTCTCATCCCAGCACTGTTCACCCCATTCCATCCTGATAAATGCAGCACACTTACTTCAAAGTTGCTGTAGTTTATAACCAAAGTTGGTGCAGATAGTGCTGTTAACTCCAGACATGTGTTTCTGGGTTTAGCCCTTCATTAGTGAGAACAGAAGTAGCAGAGAACAGAGAAAAGTCATCTGGGGTTGCTAGTGTGAACTGTGCTGGGATGAGAGGCCATGTGCTCCCTCTCCCCTGTGTTTAAAAGGCTCCGTTGAGCCACTGAGCTGACAAGCTCACCTGGAATGCACCTGTGTGCCTAGGGAGTGACACTGTGACCTGTGAAGACTTGGCCAGCACACCAGCAACCTGAGATGACTTTTTTCTGCTCTTTACTACTTGTGCTCTCTATTGATAAACTGCTAAACTCAGAAACACATGTCTAGAGATCACAGCACTACCTGCACCAACTTTTTTTTAAATCTCTTTTATTCCATTTATATGATGAGAAGAAAACAGATCAGACAACACCCCCTCAAACTCAGAGGACATGTTGACATATTATACATTCAGAATACATGGAGTCACCCATATTTTGGGTCTAGACAGGACAGTAGTACAACCCATAATACATTTCCCCATTGGCGGCACCCAATGGCTTAAGGATCTCTCCTACCTGTCCCCCGGTATGACTCTGATCCATCTATTTGTGGGACATGCACTCATAGGCCACCCTCAGTCTTCCTGTTCTCTTGCCTCCCTCTGGGGCCCCCATATCTTATCAAATTTGAGTATACAGCCTTGCGCTTGGTATAATAGTTTCTCCGCCCCATATGCCAGTCTAAGCCCTCTTCATATTCCCTCTGGGTAGGATCCCCCCAGTATTTCAGAATATCTCTACATGCTACAATCAGGGCCAAATTACAGAATAACAGGCAGTAGCGGTCCAGTGTTTGGTCGCCCCAGATTCCCAGGGACACCAACTGGGGTGTGAATTTGATCGCCCACCCGCCTCCAGAGGTCCCCAGTTTCGGACAATTCCAGAGTGTATGTAGTAGGGTGCCCCAGATATAGCATCCCCGTAGGCATCAATCAACTGATGCTAGACCCATCTTAAACAGTCAGGTCCTGGTGTTGTAGGCAGTGTGCAAGATTTTTAATTGAATTAGGCAGAAGCCTTCCTGGATGGCAATGCCTCTACGATACCCGCATGCCTGACTCCAATCATCATCCTCTAAACTGTCCAGATCCCTCTCCCATCGTTCCCTCAGATGGTCTAGTGGAGGGAGACTATTGTTTAGAAGTGTAGAGCATATCCTAGACACCCCATAGTCTGTTCAGGGGACAGCCCAACACCCTATATTCCAATGGGGATTCTTCCTATCTCTGCCTGTAGATTCTCGCATTTATTGAGAAGGAATCGCATCTGTTGGTAACTCAAGAATTGACTCCCTGACATTTCATATTCATGCAATGAGACCACTGCACCGTCTGCCATATATCGCCCAAGTGGGAGATCCCAGCAGATCCCATTTTCGGTGACCCTGTATGTTCCTCGGCCCTCCGAGAAGCTCTGAGTCCCACAGGGTGGTCTGCAATGTCACTTTGTCCTGCCCCTCCTCCCCCATGGCAGCTATTGCTCTCTTCCAAATCTGGAACTCTGTTTGAGATGGGATAGGAAGTGGGGAGCATCCTCCCTCCCCCATAGAGTTGGCGCAGATAGCCATGAAGGTACGATCGGCCCTGAGGGAGGGTTTCTGTTGGGATGAGAAGGCCCATTCATTGTCAGTCAACAACTGCGAAGCCCAGTAATAGAGGAGGAGATTAGGGAGTGCGATACTGTAGTGATATTTGTGTTTTGAGCACAGACTCCGTGTCGCACCACTTTGCACTTGGCTTAGCTGTCCACTGTCACATTAGCAATCACAAGTTACAGGCTCCATTTTGTATTCAGTTTAGCCTTAGCTTCACCGCCACGTTAAAAGTGCGAGTATTTTTCCGTACAAAACATCTTATGCAACGTGTTTCTATCCTACGTGTCTGTGTGTTCTTTTCTCACCAAAGGGCTAGGACATAACGTAGAGGAGTCAGTCAGTCAGCAAGATAAGGATGTACTAGAATGGTGGTTATGGTACAGCAGGAAAAGGTTTAGGTTTGGGAGAGACACCTTCGGAAACTGGCCAGTTCCAACCTGTTTCTTTCAAAACTGACCTAAATAGCCAGCACTTTTAATACTTCTTGCGGAGTGGAAGGGGTTTTTATAGAAATCTCCTTCCTCGCTTGTTTGAAGTATGTAAGAGACCCAGGTCGACAGTGGTAGATTCAGAGACCTCAATCAGGATTGAGACGTCAAATGCCTGATATATTTCCGATAAGGGTAGATTTCTCTCTTTCTTGTTGCGGTCAAACTTCCTGGCAGGAGAAAGATGAAGCACCAGATAGGCCCGACGGTGATGAATTTTTACTAATCATTTGCTTTGCATTCTGTATATATCTATATATCAATATAGGTGTTTGTATCTTTGCATGTATATATTTGCTGTTTATAGATTGAAGATTCTCTGTACATGTTCTCACTTTATTATTGCACATTTTAAAAGTACACTTTCGGTTATACTGACCTTCTTTCATGAGCCTTGTCTTCTTTAGACTAAGAAGTGCATTCCAGAGATTCTTTTTGACTCCTCTCAGTGTGTGTATTTTGGCTCGGTCAGCAGTAAAGCACAACAGATACCTCCCTCTGGTTGGTGTCTAGTCAGCGTTGACAAGGCTATCCTGGGGACCCCTCCATCCCAAAGCAACACTCTTGGGTCCCCATCCACCCTGTGAAAGAAGGCATCTGGGATTGGATAAGGGGTGCTCTGTAGGATGTATAGAAATTTGGGTAAGTGGATCATTTTGTAGAGGGACGCTCAGCCCAGGAGGGAAAGCAGTACCTTTCTCCACCTCTCTGCATCTTTACGGTACGCCTCCATAACTCTCTCCAGATTCTCTTGCATAAAGACATCTTTATTCAGCGTGACGAAAATACCCAAGTAGAGAAATCCCCAGGTTTCCACCGTAGGGGGGCAAGTCCCCATTTTTGGGGGGAAAGCCACTGACTTGTGCCAGTTGATACGGAACCCCGCGTATGACCTGGTGATAGTCCGGATTTTAAGGGTTCGCTGCACTGAGTGTCAGGGGTTCGCCAGGTAAAGAAAGATATCATCCACATATAGCAAGATGACATCCTCCCTGAGCAATAAGTCCACCCTGATCCATGATGCTAGGGTTTCAAGGGCCACCACAAACAGTAGAGGAGAGAGTGGGCAACCCCTGTCTAGTATCCCTGGACAGTTCAAAGCCCTTCGAAAGGGCCCCATTCACTTGGACCTTCGCTATTGGATCCCTGTGAAAAGGCTGATCCAAAATAGGAAATATGGACCAAAACCCATCTTCCGAAGGATAGCCATCATGTATGACTACTCTAGGGAGTCGAAGGCCTTCTCGGCATCTAGTGCTAAGAGGACCCCCAGTTTTTGCAATCTCCCAGAGCACGTCAGTTTCCTCAAATTATGTTGTGTGGCTCTGTAGGGCATGAAGCTGGACTGATCGGGGTTGATGAAGGAGTTGATCGCCTGCGTTAAACAGTTTGCCAGTATTTTAGCCAGGATCTTCATTTCGGTTTTGATTAGAGAAATCGACCTGTAGGAGGCACAATCTTCAGCTGCCTTTTCCTCTTTGTGGATCAAGACAATTGTGGCTTCTCGGAGATCAGGTGGAAGAATGCCTGCCTCTCTGGCCGCATTTAACATGGAGAGCATCCGCTTCACCACTTTCGAGGTGACAGATTTGTAGAATTATGTTGTGAGGCCATTAGGGCTGGCGGTTTTCCCATTGTTCAGTTGTGAAATTGCCTCCCTCACCTCCCCCTCTGTGATCTTTTCCTCCAGAGTCTCCACCTGATCCGGGTCTAGGCGGGGAGTTGGGAGGTCTCTCACAAAGGCCTCCAGTTCTCCCTGTTCACTAGGGGCTTGACTCCGGTAGAGCACTGCTAAATATTTTGCAATTCCTCTGCGATGTCCCAGGGCATCTCCCTCAGTACCATTCCTTTGGTCTTGATCCCTCTAATCCAACGCTGCCCCTCATCCTTTTTCGTCAACCATGCTAGGAGCTTGCCTTGCTACTATGCTAGACCTTATTGCAAACTTCATAGATTTGACCCTGAATTGAACTCCTGCCACCTGTAGGACTAAGACTTGGTGTTCCCGTCCGTCTGATTGTGAGTTCGAGCCTTATCTGGGGCAGCCACATAATCAGTCTCGAGTTGCAGATGTTTCTTCTCAAGTTTCTGACCCTCCTCCTCTCTATCCCTTCTCAGACTATCCTTTGGGCAATCAGCTGACCCCGCATGACTCTCTTATACACCTCCCAGAGGACAGTCACCAAGTCGACTGAGACCTCATTTTCTGTGAAGTAGTTGGTAGTCATTTTTGTCTCCCTGTCCGTTAGTTCCCAGGTGTCGAGGTTCCATGCAGTCGCCTGGGTCGGAACTCCGATGTGTACCCTGGTGAGCAGTGGTGAGTGGTCTGATATGCGCCAGGGGAGAAAGGTCGTGCCAGAGTACTTAGTCATTAGTCACAGGCACTAGAAAGTAGTCCAATCTGAACATCGCACCCAGTGACTTGGTTGTATGAGAGTATTGTCGTGTGTCTGGATTTGTCACCCATCACAAGTCAACCATGCCCATAGCATTCACAAAGTTAGCCAGCCTCAAGTCAGATCTCGTTTGGTCCCCCTATCTCATCACTCTATCCATGTCCCCCTGGGGACATGTTAAATGTCAGAGTAAGTTCCCCACCAATAAAGGTCAATGCATCTGGGGAAGTAGTCAGCCAGGCCCAAATGCGTCCCAGACCTGTGGATTGTAACCCTAGGGCAAAGTACCATGACCAAATGACCACATCCTCCTCATAACAGCAGCCATGGATTGCAGCCTGACAGCCATGTTTATCTTCACTGGATATAAATGTCTAATCAGGATTCCTACACCCCTGAAGCCTTTTGTGAATCCTGTGTGTGCCAGCACTTTGTGCCTTCCTCTACCCAGAAAACCGCAGTTGTTACCTAGTAGATGGGTTTCTTGTAACAGGATTATGTCTGGTTCATGTCTAAGGACGTATTTTCTCACCACCCCTCTCTTGAGCTTATCCTCTAGGCCATTTACATTCCACGAGAGAAGACTCAGGGTTAGGCCCGTATTAGGGCCTCTTTCCTCTCATCCTCCATTGGTCATTTGAGTCATTGTTGTATCTAGCCATACCTGCCTTGCTGCAACTTTGTTAGTCTGTCTATGTCCTCATTGAACAATATCCCCTACTCCAAATGTCCCCCTCCCAATCACCTTGTGCCATGGGTTCCGATCTACCCTTCCCCCAATGCCCGAGGTTCCTGTCGCCCAATTATTACTAACATAAAGCAAACCGTGCAAAATATTATGTATCTAATGCAGGCACCCAAGTAAACAGTAGTGCGTGAGGGCGTGGCCCCCTGGTTACTTAACTCCATCCACAACGGGCTGTGCAGGATTAAAATACCTCCCCGTCCGTCTGGTTTCTCTCTTTTCATCCGACCATCTCTGGAGTCCCACATCTTCATCCGAACAGGTCTACTGTCATCTGGGTTACGATGGGTCCCTTCTCAGATTCCTCACCCAGCAGGGACTCGAATAAAGAGAAATCTGGATCCTCCAAAGTGTGTATCAGCTCCACCCACCTAGCGCTGACTTGTACTGTGCACATGCTTTGCACTTCCATCACCAACTTTGCCCACTCTGTCTCCGCTTGCTCTTTCGTAGGGGCTGCCTTCGGTTGGTGGTGGGCCTTCTTTTTTGGTCCCAGTTCTGTCCAGCCCTCCTGAGTCGAGTCCTCCTGTTCCGCTGGTGAGTCACATCCTTTGCTCTCCAGCCATGCTCAGGCCTCCCAAGTGGAGGTGAAAAAGTGTGTTTGGTCTCGGTCTACCACTGGAAGCTTGGCAGGAAACAGGAGTGCATATTTCAGACTGAGTGTCCTCAGTTGCTAATTTACTTCTCTGAAAGATTCTCACTGGTGTTGAACTGTCTGGGTGTAATCGGGGTATATATTCCCTGCTCCCCCATCCACCTGCTAAGGTAATTTAGAAGGCGGACCTCCACTAATCTGGTTGGTGCCCCAGGTTTCGGCAGGCCCCCGTACTTTATGGGCTCTTTCGACAGTAAGGAACTTGGAGGCTCTATCTCCCAGAACCTCTTGCAAGAGCCATGTTTCCATGTAGAGTCCCATACTGGCCCTTCACTGCGTTTGGGAACATCCACTACTCAAACATTGTTTCGGCGGGAAGGGCCTTCTGCGTCCTGGACCCTGTGGCAGCGCTGCCCCACTTCTTGCTTCAGATATTGAAATTGTTTGTCGTGGTCAATGACGGTGGGGTGTATCGTTTGCACCACACTCACAGTTTCCCCCACCCTATCCGCCATGTTGCGGTGGTCTGCTCTCAGCAGGCCTAGGTTCATGACCACCATGCCAATCTTGTTTCTAAGCCCCTGATTTGGTACCCCCTATGGCCGCTAGTATGGTGGCAGTATGAGCCTCCAGCCCCTCACCAGGCGTAGGCCAGGCTCAATGCGACCCATCCCTCCTGTCACACTGTTCGGATGGTGGCACACTGGGTCATGGTTGCTTATTGCGCACCACTGTCTGATCGGTTGTACTATCCGCTCTTGTTAGTGTCACTATGTTGCTCAAGGAATCTACGGGGAGCCGCCTTGCACTGGGGGCTACCAGTAACCAAGGGTGGGGCTGGCCGCGCTCCACCTCGGCCCACTGTACCCGCGCTAATTCCTCAGCTGGGCCGAAGGGGCACTCCATGGCCTCAGCGCCAACCAGGGGTCAACCCCACCCCCAGCCAGCATGAGCACCCCTGCCTCCCTCCAAGGTTCTCGACACATGTAATAGGGTGAGTTTTTCTTGTGGTACTCACTACTCCCTTCAGCGTCGTTGACCTGCGTTATCCTGCGGGGTTGGTCTGCTCCTCTACCCTGGTCTCAGTTGTACATATTGGGGGCCATGGCAGAGAACAAAGCGACTGTGAGGGTACATTACACTTGGAGGCATAGTCAGTACATTGTGGGGTCCATGAACAAAGATGGTCAGGCTGCAGGAAAGTGGGGAGGCACCAGATATGCGGGAGTTCCGCCACAGCACCCCTGGGCACAGCTTGCATTCCATGGACCATTAGATGGGCTCATCTGGGCCCTAGATGAACAATTCTCCACTGCGCGGCTGCCTCGTGTTCCCCCTCATCACAGATGTGTGGTATGGGGAGGCTGGAAGGGAGATATAGTTGCCACGGGCCATCAGTCAGAGGGAAGCAGCAGCCTCCACCGGCGCACACCATCCTGAGCTTCCTGGCACTGGGATCTGCAGCCACCCCAGCGCGGGCGACTCTTTCTCCCCCGCTCAATGTTACAGCTGTTGCTGTGCAGGCCGGGCCACGGTCCTCTAGTTGCGGGGGTCGCCGCGTGCAGCCAGCACCCTCCACTGGCCTCAAAGCGGCTCGTGCAAGCCGTTGGGCAGGATAATTGCCGCCAGGAGCCAGGTGTGCGGAGCTTCACAGGCTCGTCTCCGGCACCATCTTAGGTTGGCCACGCCCTCCCTGGCTACGCCAACTTTGGTGAAAAACTACAGCTACTTTGAAGTAAACGTACTGCATTTACCAGGATGCATTGGGATGAACTGTGCTGGCACTGAGAGGCAGTGTGCTTCCTGCCCCCTTGCCTTTGAATTTCATATTAATGAACCAATGTAAAGTAGAGTCTGCCAGACAGTGCATGCTGTTTGTATGCAAAGGACCTCATCACCTTACCAAGAAATACCAGAGGCTTAAAGCCTGCCCATTGTTTATCACTGGCTGGCACTATTGTCACTCTCATTTGCTTGCTTTTTACTCGATGGTTTTTCTGTCCTCCTTGTGTTTGTCCCTCCCCTGGAGCATAACCTCTTTTATTATTTACTTGTTTCCTTCTACTGCTCACTTTTAGGGAACTACATTTTTCTTTTTGCTTAAGCACTGATTGAGAGTGCATGTGATTTCCAACTATCCCACCCTCCCACGTTGCTCTTTCTCATTTATGTGCCTCTCTCCCCCACCTCTCACTCTGTGGTGCTCTCTTTCATCAGTTTGTTTCTAGGATATTCTCTCTCTCTTGTGCTTCTCCCTCCACCCTGTGTTCCGCTTTTCCTTAGCCTTTTCTATCTGCTCTGCTGTAAACCATGTCTTCCACTGTTCAATATCCACAGTCCTGTGTTTTTTAGGTGGCACTTTGCATGAAAAGGCAACATTTTTCGCTTACCAATACAAGTGGTCTCTGTAATTAAGGATCAGTAAATAAAAAAATTAAAACAAATGATGCCCAGTTCGTTCTGCTTTGGCATAAACGTGCGTGAGAATGCATTCTTGGTATAGTGGAATTGTGTGACTACAATCATGCCTTGTTGATTTTATTAATGTGATGGTGCATAGCATCCTGATGCTCTACAGAACCGCCAAAAGCAATTGGCAAAGCCAATATATCCCATATATGGGACTGAGTGGCTTTGCAAATGCTTGTTATTTTTTATTAACTCATAACATTGAAATCAGAATGAAAACCAGCTTGGAAAATAAATGACTATTTATAGTGTTTTTGTTTTGTATTTGATGAATAATTATTGTGATTTTGTTTACATACAAAACATGGTTAGGTTGCTGTTCATTTGCAACATGCCAAAGTTTTGTTCAAACAGCTTTCTCATGGCAACATAAAACATAAACCCATTGTTAAGAGACAATGAGAAGTGCCTTATACCCCAGTGGGTCTGATAAGGGTTCAATCAGATCCTTTAAAAAATGTATGCAATAGCAAGCTCTTTTTTGAGTTTGCAAAACCTGTGATTTTGCACACTGCAGTCTTTGGAACAATATTAGAGTTAATATCAATGGACTTTTCTACCTTTGTTGTTCCGAATAGGGATGAAATTTTCATATTTACCCTAAAATATTTATACTCAAAATGTAATTAAAAATTATATCTCTAACCCCCTTCCTCTCTTGAAATTATGGTGGATGGACCCTTCTGGAAACTATGGCCCTCATTATGAACACGGCTTTGAAACCGCCGTGTTCATGCTGGCGGTCAAAACACTGACCGCCAGCGTCCCCGGATCCCCGCCGGCCTTATAATGTACATTCCTGTGGGCCGGCGGGCGGAAACATTGTTTCCGCCTGTGAGCCCACAGGAATGCCTGGCCGGGACATTGAACGCCTCTGTGCGGCAGGTGCAGCTGCATCCATCGCGCAGATCACTGCGCGATGGGGCACTGCACCGGGGCCCCTGCACTGCCCATGCCAAGGGCATGGGCAGTGCAGGGGCCCCAGGGGTGCCCGGTGCACCCCTTCTGACAGCCTTTGGCTGGAGGCTGAGGAATCATTATCCAAGGGGCAGCACCGCTGCCCTGTCGGATAATGATTCCGACCGCCGCCAGGCTTCCTGACGGAGGCAGCCTGGTGGTGAGTGAGGGCTGCCGATGGCTGCCCTCATGGTGTTCTTTATGTGGCAGTGTGGCCCGCCATGCCGGCTGGCGGGTTTTCCCGCCACCGCCGGCATGGCGGGCCACACCGCCAACTTCATAATGACCAGCATTGTGAAATGCCAGACTTCCACCTATTTCACTAATAAATGTCACCTCCCTTTTGCTACTTAATAATGAGCATTGTCTGTGATCCATGGCATTTGTTAAAGCAAAGATAGGACTATGCTGGGGTGTCTAGAATATCCCAGGATGGTGGAATCAATTCAATTGAAATACAGAGCAACTGTTTAAAAGCTGTTCCCTGTTTGACTGTGCTGGCAGCAGCCCGCCGTTCAAGGGTGATTAGAGATCCCCTGGCGATGGGTGCACTGAGTGATTACACTCACCTGCAGGAGGATAAGTGGGGGGTGAATAGGTCCCCCTTTACACCCTCCAGAGGGCTGCCATCACGGGCACACTGAAAGTATGCCACATTTTTGTTGCTCACTTTCAGTGCGCCTCCTGACAGCTTCTTTACCTTTGTGCCCACGTCTATAATATGGCACGTGCACCAAGGTAAAGAGATTCTGTTATTTGCCTGGGGCCACGCCCACATGCAAATGAGGGAACACCCTCTTCAGATAGCACTGGCAGTACGTGTGCACCAGCACTATCTGTATTACAGAAGAGGCTGCACAAGCATTTAATACTAAAGTGCCCTGGGAGCGCACAGAGTGGGCACACCTACCCTTAACGCCCCTGGGAACTTTATGCAATACGGCCCAAGGTGTGCCATTTGATTTCCATGGTGCACAGTTACCAGTTGGTAACTCCTACAAGGTTAATGAGTGTCTCTTAACTCCCCTTTACTTCAGTAGCATTGAGAAACCTTAGGGGGGCCGCCCTGCAACGGATGGTGAGGGGGACCCCTAGCAATACCTATACACTCAAGCTGAGGGGGGTGGTCTTTATGTATAGAAGACTGTCCCCCACGCAGGGGAGGCTGCAGGGGTGTCCATCACCCCCTGCTTTACTGAGAAGGTGTCACCCTGCTTGGAATCATAACCTCTTGTCTTGCTGGAGAGTAAAACAATTCTCCCGGTCCCCGCACATTTACCTCACTACATAAGATGCTTTAATCAGGCTCGACTTGAATGGGTTCACTCTCCGCAAACAGTGCCCATCTCTTTGCTGGAGTGTAAGAGTGACGCGTCACATATTGAGCTGTGGATTGCGAGAGAGTGATAGAAGGCGCTGTATAAAGGTGTGATTACTAATAACACCCCAAGAGTCTTGACAGGTAATCTTAACCATGAGGCTGTGAGGAAACTGAGTTTGTGCTTCCCATGTATGTCTTTATCGCCTTTGGAGATGCACATGAAGGGTCTCGCTCTCATCCAGTGATGGTACCTCTCTGAAGGATGACGTCTTGACGTCTTATCCAGCCACCGCATGCACCCATCCTCACACCCCAACCAGACCAACTCAGCCCTTAGAGTAAATTACATTCCAAAAGTTGCAGATCTGACCTGCTGACTTCCCTTACTTACATTGTATGATCATCTAGTGCCACAAGGCTGCCTCTAGGTGCTATATAAAATTGAAATTACAGTTCTAGAGCTGAGCATCTTTGACATTGAACCTTAAACTAGATGCTGTGAACAGCCTGAATTTCTACAGCCACACGGGAGCCGCTGCAGTTCTTGTATCAGTGAGCAGCCCTTGCCAAACAGGATGCCCCACGGGGTTATGGTTTCGTTTAGCCTCTGTGAGATTAACTGGAGACGCACAAGAGGGACAGAGGACAAGGCTTCCGCATTTGAACGTTCCGAATGATTAGTAAACTGAGGTAGGTTAAAGCGCAGATGCTGATCGGACTACTTTAAAGATCAGGCTAGGATTTCAGTTAAATGCTTAAATCATGCGTTGAATGGAGTCGGCCGGGCACAGCTGCGCTGTAATCTGCCTAGCAACACGCTCTTGCGTCCATAGCAACCATGCGTGAAGCAGTTTACAGTGAATGCAGCTCAAGGGTGAGCAAAAAGGACAGGATCTCGCTAGGTTGGCATTTAATTATTTTTAGCACCCATGGACATGCCTGGCCAGGGACACCATATCATAGTAATAAGAAGAACCTGTTCTCAATATAGTGCTTCACACCACACAGCAGTTTCTAAGCATTGTGAACAGTAGGCATTACTATTACCCATTGTAATAGGACTCAATTTACAAACTTTTGGAAGAATGGAAGGCTGAATGGGCCTGGCTAGGATTCAAAATTGGGCCACTAGTCCCATCCAAAAAGGTAGTAAAGGAAACCATATTTGGGGTGCAGAGTGCTGCTGAGTGCAAGGTGACACTGCACCTGCTGCTCTAAGGATAGCTACACCCCAGCAGATGCATAAAACATTAGAAAACCACAGCACATGTTTCTGAATGCATTGAGCTGTTGGCTAAAACCAGGACTAGCGGAAGGTGTCACACGTGGCATGGGCAACCTGGAAGCTATAAAGTAGGGAACATGCCACTTATTGCAGGCCACCTCATGGGGTCTTGTTGAGGAGTGGTTAGAATGAGTGCAGTAGAAGCTGTCAGCCCCTTCAGTAGTGGTTTCCCCAAGTACCTTCTTGGCACAAGTTTCCATGAGGGCCTGGGCAGACGCAGTGGTAGCCGAAGAGCTGGACAGGTTGGCAGTAGGTGCATCCACCGGTGGGTGTTCCCCTAATTCGGTCTGGTCTCCAGGACGTAGGGTGCTATTTATCCTAAAGGTGGAGCACAACAGCAGGCATAAAACTGGGGACAGTGCCTGGAGACCAAAGAGAGGTCACCACAATAGGGCCTCCTATCCTGTGAATGAATCTGGACATAGGTCAACCACTTGGAAAAGCACAGAGCGGGACCTTAGTACCAGAGTCGAGGCCACCCAGTTTGTGGTTGCTGCCCTGGATAAGGGGGAGGAGTAGAATATACCATCATCGGATGCCTATGGCCTCTGATTCATTCAGTCCATGCCACTGCTTTCGGTACCCTTGGCCCTTCAGGAGACCACCATGGAAGCCACTGGGATTGTTAACAGAATAACCTGCGTTGCATGGAATGAGAAGACGCCATGGGGCCGAGTTTAGGACCACTGGCCTTGCCAACCCCTATGCACCCTATGGAGGGGAGATTCTCCAGAAGTTCGGACTAGGATGCTCCTTTTGGGGACAGGCCACGATTAATTTCCATATAGCTGGCCCTCGACTGCAGTGCTATCCACAATAGTTCTCACTAGATCAAACTCATCACCATTTTGTATTTTTCATTCTCTTCAGTTAACAAAATCCTGAGGTCATAGAAGGAGAGTGATTGACAGTGTTAGGAACTTTATATTTAAAAAAAACTGGAAGCCCGGAGGCAGCCAGAGGCGAATCGGTTTGTGGTGTCGTGCTGCTGAGCCTCTGACTATTCTGACCATCCGAAAATCGATTTTTTTTCGCTAGAAATCTGCTTTGCTTTTCACTGCGTAATCTTGAAAATCTTATCTGAATCCCGTTCTGCGGTTGAAAAGAAAAATTTCCTGGACTGACAAGTCCAGCCGGAGTCTAAGAATGCACCAGCAGAAGAAGGGGGGGGGGGCGAGTTTAGCATGGGGAGGGGAAGAAGGGGTAAGCGGAAGAGACTGTGGGCCAGAGAACAGGAAGGAACAAAGAAGTGCAAAGGTAGGGAGAGGCAAAGAAACAAAGAGAGGGAGAAGAAATGGGCAGTGGAGGAGAGACAGAAGGAAGGGGGCGTGTGGAGAGCAGAAGAAAAGAGAGCCGGAGAGGAAAAAAGTGAGGTCTTTGCCGAGCAGTAAATAGGATCTGAAGGAAGGCAAGGGAAAATGAAATTACGCACTGCAGATAGGAGGGATAAAAGATTGACTACACGAAAAAAAAAAAGAGATAGCAAGCGACAGTCAGAGGGGGAAAGGGAAATATAGATGGGAAAGGGAACTGGAGAGAAGGGATGGAGAGAGGGAGACACGAAGGAAGATAGGGCTTTGATGAGGGGGGAGGAAGAAGAAGAGAGAGGGTGATGAAGACCGACAGAGAGCAGGAAATATTCAGAGAAGTATCAGAGAGAGAGTGACGAATATAAACGGAGAGCGGGAAATATTCAGTCTTACTGAAGGGGAAAGGCAGAAAGGGATAGATGGAGAGACGGAAGAAAAGGGGTTAGATGAAAAGGGGGAGAGGTGGACCAAAAGGGAGAGTGGGGACGCGGTCTTGAGAGGGCAACAACAGTGAAAGAGACAAAGAGAGAGAAAGAGAGAGGGAAATAGATTTACTCAGCATTAATGGGGGAAGAGGGGTCGGACAGAGGCTGAGAGAGGGTAAGTCAGACGGACAGGACGGAAGAGTTTCCAGAGGTGGAGGATAGGAGAATCAGGTGGAGAGAGGTACACCTAGCGAGAGAAGGGAGAGTTGCAGACGGAGGGAAAGGCAGACGGGGAGATGAGAAGAGAGGGTCAGGGAGTTCACCACAGGTGAATAGAAGGACATTTAGGGGGAGGGAGAGACAAATGGAGAGGTGGGATGGGGTGCGCGGGTAAGCCCGATATAGAGGGAGGGGGGGGGCGAGGGAGAGAGGCGAAGGAAGCGAAAGTCAGACGAAGAAATGGGAAGAGAAGGTCAGAGAGACAGTACGGCCGATGGGTGAAAGGGATGGAGAAGAGAAAGACGGATAGACAGG
The DNA here is from genome assembly GCF_031143425.1 of Pleurodeles waltl. Lineage (NCBI taxonomy): Eukaryota > Metazoa > Chordata > Amphibia > Caudata > Salamandridae > Pleurodeles > Pleurodeles waltl. The sequence continues at coordinate 149,806,137 of NC_090441.1, read as the reverse complement.
CGTGGGGTGACAGATTTCGGGAGGGAAGAGAGGGACGAAGGAGAGGAGACGAACAGAAGGAGAGAGGGGAAGAGAGAGACGTAGCGAAAGCGCCGCGTGATGCGGTCTCTCGGTGCTGCAAGCATTAGTCACCTTGGCAACTCCCCGGGAGCGCGCGGCCCCTGCACCTGCGGAGGCCACCAGCTGCTCCGCATCCCAGGCGCGCGCCTCCCCGGCGCCTCGTGGGACCCCGAGCGGGGTCAAGGAGCCGGAAGTGCTTGCTGGGAGGTCTCTCCCCGAGATGCACGAATCAGCAGTGACACACAGGACCCCCCCCCCCGACTTAGAACAACAAGACGTGCCTCCTGCAGCTAGCATTGTGTTTAAAAAGATGCAAGCTACGGACAAACATCACACACCAGTGCTCACCGCTTGTGATAAGGCCGTTTTGTGATGTGGGAAGTTTTAATCCGTTTCCTGTTTTTGTGCTGTTTAAGGCCAGAAAAGTGAGGCTTCCAGGGCTAACACCTTTTAGGGTTTTGTTGTGAGTTCGGTGCCAATTGTTAAAATCGAGGACAACTACTTTCTGTGCCTAGTTTTCACTATTTGTCCATTAGGCGCCGGCCGAGCCTGCACGAGACGTAATTGAGCATTGGTGGGAACCTCCTTGTGCGTTGATTTTAGCCCTTTGCGTCAGTGCTTTAAATAAAAATATAGGAGTGAAGGTGCTCTCTATTTAGAGTACCTGTTGGCTCCTCAGAAGTGCCGGTACTCATCCCTTGTATTGCATTACAGGAGTGATGAGAAGTGCAGGTACTCTCCCCTTGAAAGTAAAGAAGTGCAGGTACTCAGTACCGGACGGTACATGTCCATTTAAAGCACTGCTTTGCGCGTAATTGATTCAGTATTTCAAGGTAGATGTGTCTACTGGGCATTTGCACATTGGCGGTCGCCGGTTGGCATGTTTACCTGAGCTTCGAGTCTCTTCTTTGAGTCAACTTTACTTTGTATTACTGGGTTGGCTCTTTGTAGTACCCACCTCCAGGGGTTGTATCAGGGCTTAGAGGTATATTTCATTTAATGATTCCAGGGAGTTTTGCCTGTATTTATTATGTTTAACTTGGTTTGGGCATGTTTAGGTTACAACGCACAAACGTCCTATTAATAAACATGATAGGAGCACAACTCTGGTCATCACATATGACACTGACACACACCCTACCTAGGCCACAAAAGAAACGAATAGTTTTCCACCCAAGTATACCCACAGAGTAGTGTTCTACCAAGCCACAAATGCGCCTTAGTGCCTCGTTAGGGGTATAGTGTGCTATATAAATGGGAAGTCAAAAAACACAACACAGATGAATCACAAATGCCACTCACTCCTGATTGGACAGCTTCCCTAAGCTATACCTGCAGGCTATTGTACAGGCAATAATATGGCTACCGTGTGCACAAATGTGTGCACACACATATTGTCATATGTTATTCCTCGTTATTTAATGAAAAAAATAGAAAGAGACGCAGAAGCACCCTCAATACTATGTGCAAATGGTATTTGGTCCAGGGTGGTTTCACTCCCGTTGTAACCACCCTTCTCAAAACGAGGACACATGAATGTCAGAAAAACATGTCTCTTCTTCCTGCTCCACTTTAGGTAGCAAGTTGTTTCATTCAAATAGTATCATTTCATTTGGCCCTGAGTACTGATGCTTCAGGAAGGATACTATCACTTTTTTGAGGCCCTGAGTGCTCAGGGTAAACTGTCCCTTCCGCCCACCGTCCTCCAGGGGGGTTAGTGAAGGACTGTTGTTCTGATTGGTGGAGAGAAAGCAAGGGTAAGGCAGCGCTCACAAAGGAGGTTGTGCGGAGTTCTTCATTCTGCATGGTGGATACAGGGCCGGCTTTAGGGCGGTGCGGCCGCACCGGGTGCTGACCTGAATTGGGGGCGCTGACCTCAGGGAGGTGCTGTGTTTAGCGATAACTTAAAAACTTGCGATTTAAAATCACCTTGTTAGTCCAGCCTTCAGGAAACAAAATGTCAAGATACTTCTTGTCATTAATGTTCCTGCTAGGGAGAGAGATGGAGTTTTGTCTAGTGGCAACTTTGACTCGATATAAAGTAGTGCAGAGGGTTAATGTGCCTGCTGCAAAGAACAGAACTATATTTTATGTGGATATCTGAGTGAATTAGTAAAGCCAGCCTTTGCCAGTGCTATAAAAGAAATGAAATATGTGTGAAAGGGGGACTATGGAGAGATGAGGGGCACATTTACAGGGTGGTAGTGAGGGAATCCGAGGAGGCTGGGGCAGGAGGGGCACCAAAATAGGTTGCCGCACAGGGCGCCACCAGCACTAAAGCTGGCCCTGGGTGGATAAGGGTAGAAAATCTTATTAGCATGGAGGGCACCCCAAGTGGAGAAACAAGGGCAGATAGGTGACCCTCTCCAAGTTCAGGCAGATGATGTCAGGCACAGGCACAATTAGAAATACCCAAAATGATAAATGGAAACTTGATGTGTTATTTACATGTAAGATGGACTAAAAAAATAGTGTGACATCTACAGTGGAAATATGTGTCATTAATCACAACTTCACATTTCATTGACTGTGCCCAGGAGTGCACTCTCTTCCCCAAAGTCAACATTAGTAATCACATGCATTGTGATCCCTTGCCAGATAGATGGAAGGCCTGGCGGATTCAACCAGGTACCATGAGATGGTGTGGAAAGGTTGTATGTGTATGCATGTATGTGATTGTGTCTGTATTGGGCACAATTAGATAGAAAGCAAGGAAGCACTGTACAGTGGTTCTTGGCTAATTCTAGAAGATTCTGTAAGAAACCGGTTTTAAGAGACCTGTCTTACAAACTACACCATCCCTATAGGTGGACCAGGGCCTGAGGCTGTTGTAGGCTATGTATGAGATAACAACCTGTGGCCTTAGGAGCATAGATCATTAGATAAATTATTGTGTGTATTGTCTCTTCCCATTATAATGATTTCACCTCTGCACAGGAGACTCACCAGAGGCCACAGCATGTTCACAGGACTCCACGTGCATGGAGGTGGTAGCGTATCTCTGGTCCTTATGTACACCACAAAGGATGGGGTCTTCTCCTCCGCCGCTCAATCAGCATCTTTGATGCCTGTCCCAGGACTGCTTTTTGCATAGTGTGGAGGGCTAGCCTGTGCTGGTGGCTGGCAGAGTGCAGAATAATGGACTGGGAGATGGATGTCAAACAAGGGTTCTATACTGCTGAAGAAGAAGGCGTGTTCATATCTATGCCTATCCAAGATGGTCCTTTTCCCAGGGATTTTTGTTGGAAGTCCCAAATTAAGGTTAGTTCCAGCCTCTTTTCCTGTGAGGTTATGTACTGCCTGAACCATATATGAGCAGGATGTACCTTGAGATGTATTCATCACAACACATTCCTCAGTGCCTCTTTGCCCCTGATTTTCTATCTACTGGATTTCTTATTTGTGTTCTGTAGATCCAAAAGCTCTTCTCTTTCCTGGTTCAGGGCAAGTTGGGTTCCTTGCTTTTCAACTCCTATAGCTTAAATCATCGGCAATTAAGTTGCATCTATGGAAGTTTTATTTTTCACTTGTACTGTTGCGCCCTATCTAGGACCCTCCTGTAGGGACACTTGCTTCCTCTCACTTGTATATTAAAAGGAGAATTGCAGGGTTGCTTTGGCAATCAACATGAGAGACGTTTGCAGTCTCCTGTCCTTGGGATGTACCCCTTCTTTTTAACTTCAGATACTAACCTGAGAGTGTACAGTAGCGATACGACCGCTGACTTGCATAGCAGCTGCAACACACACACTTGATATAACAAATAGTCCTAGGTGCCCTGTGATTTGATGCATTGATTTCTTTAGACAAAGAGATTGCAACAGAGCAAGACGATCTTAATCAGTGCCACATGTAGTATTTCTTTCGGCTTTTTTTAAATCTGAAACACACTTGCTGAGCATAACAAATCAGATCAACTTATATCAAGATGGGACCAAGATTCGCTCTGAGGCATGGCCGGATCTAGAGTCTTGATAACAAGATAATGGTTAATAAGCTCATCAGTAATTACTTGTAATTTACCTAATGTCTTTTAACTCCTTTGCATACATTTAGCAAGATGAGCTGATATTTAAGTTTGTTATAAATAGTATTATGTTTTCCCATTTTATTTTTATCTTATTTTATCGTAAAATGCACTGACAAGGCTCTAGGAGGGACTTGTCAAGCCATGAGTTTGGGTACCAATTGGTTGTCCTTCCTGGTGCACGAGATTTGTCCTCATGGAGGTGAATATCCAAGGGCTTTTTCACCTCATCATTTAAGGACAGGTCTGACACAGCATGTAGTGATGATTTAAACCTTGAGGGAATCAGTGCAAGTGTGGGGTCAGGTTGCACATTCTGCCCATCCATGTATGAGCAATATAAAATCACTTGTTATAAATACAGATGATTCTTTGTTTATTGCACTTTAACTGTGATTTTGGTGGTTCGGTTCTCTAACTTTACTTGTTATGATAAAATATGTGTTTAAAGTGCACCTTGTAGGTTTGTCATTGCTTAGTTCACTTTAGATAAGTACTTCTGTGTTGTAGCATCTCTGCTATTGTACATTGTGTTATTATTCATCTGGAAAACTACACTCAGTAAGTAGGATCATCTTTGATTAGTGAATTTATATGATATTGGCATTACTTTGGCCAGTGTTTTGTGTGTACAAATTGAAAAAAAAACTAGTGTATTTATATTTTATTCTATACCTTTCAGCTTACTTACTAGCACACATATTAATTATTCTTGGTCTGCGGCCTTGAGTTTAATTTAAAATTACAGTGAATAAACATTTAACATGTCTCTAAAATATTTCCAAACAATTTCAGAGTTCTATTGCAAAATGTGTCAGTGTGAAAATATCTGCATTATATCCAGTCTTTATATTTTAATACAATAGGCTAAAAAAAATAAAAATGCTTCTCGTCCACTTTTTAAGATGGTGATGAACGCTCCATTTATCCTTCCCCTGCTTGCCAGGCAAACATGCTTCGCTGCATGCATGACAAACTTATTTTTTTCAAAGCCTGTCATGGTGTAGCTGTTACCATAGACTGAGGTGCTTCCCCCGCCAGGACTGGTGGAATAGTCCAAAACTGGACCCACAGGACCATGTCTGACATGTTAGGTACAATAAATTGGACAGTTATAACTAAACTCAGGTAAAATTTGAGTAATTTCCTTTCCCATTTCTTGACACAAAATGCATCCTCACGTCCATTTTGAAGTTGTTTATTCACTTGTTCCAGTGCTCTCTCAATACCCTTATTACTTGAACGGCATGTCAATTAGGAGACCTGGCATAAAGACATAACTATGGGCATTTTGCATAAGAAGCATAATGAGAAATGCCAAGAACTATATGAAAACGAAATTTTGCAAAGGCCTAGTTGTAACACAAGAGGTGTGAGCAGGAAACCTGCTGCTTTTTGGAAGGCGGGAAATTACTGGCCTCACTGACTTTTTCAGAATAAGGCCACCTGTGCTTTGGACTGTCTTTCTATTTTTGTCTGAGACACTTCAGAGCCATTTACATCTGTGTGACTCGCGATGGCATGTGCTAGTGCATGCGTCTCACTTGCGAGACACTGTTGTTAACAAACAAGGGCCTGGAGCCCGCCTGTTGCTTACCATTTGTTGGCTTACATGGCACTTTACTTTACAGCCTCTTAATTGGTCTCTGCAGGCCTAGCATAATTTCTGTTCCTTTCTGTGAAACAGGCAGTGAGCAATGATTGTTTCAACTTAGTCAGTGCCTGCCTGCTGCTCCTGTCATGATTGAGATACTATTTTGTTCTTTTTAACGCAAACAGAAGGCCCGTGCCTGGCAAAAATGTGCCCAGCAGGACATACAAAATTGCAAAGTTTTATTTTCTATGATTAATTTTCTTTTATTTTGCCAAGTCTTATTTTCTCACTTTGCACTCACGTTTAGTTTTGTTTTTGCTTGTGGGCACTGTTCCCAAATGATGACAATTATCTTGTTATAAATATTGCAAAGTCAATTTGTTTCTTTCTTGTGTGTGATTTCCAAAATTATGCTTTAAAACATAATTGTGTCCTCCAATCACACAATCCACCACACTCCAATCCACGCTAATCCAATCCAACCCACCTCACTCCACATCGATCCACCCCAATCCAATGCACTCCACTCAATCCAGTTCACCCCACACCAATCCAACCCACCCCAATCCAGTTCACCCCAGTCCAGTCCACCCCACAATCCACTCCACTCCAATACATTCAATCCCACTCCATTCCAAACCACTTACCCCAATCCAATTCACTCCAATCCTCCCAACTCACCCCAATCCAATCTGCCCCACTCCAGTCTGCCACAGTCCAACCTCCTCAATCCAATCTGCCCCACTCCCATCCACTCCAATCCAATCCAATCCAGTCTAACCCACCTCACCCCACACCATTCAACCCCACTCCAGTCCACACCACTCCAGTTCAATCCACCCCACTCCATCCAATCCATCTCAATCCAGGCCTTCCCACACCAATCCAATTCACCCCACTCTAATGCAAAACAATCCACCCCACTCCACTCCACTCCAGCCCAATCTAATCTAGCCCAATCCAGTCAACCCCACTCCAATCCAATCCTCCTCATCTCATCTCACCTCAATCCAATCCACCCCACTCCGCCCGAACCCACCCCACTTCAGTACATCAATCGACCTCACCCCACACCAATCCAATCCACACTTCACCAATCTACCCCACTCCAATCCAATACACCGCACCCCAATCTAGCCTATCGCACTCCACCCCAGTCCACGAAATCTACCCACCTTTAATCCTGTCCATCCCATTCCAATCCACTTCATTCCAGTTCAATACAATTCACCCTTATCCAAATCCACCCCCCTCCAGTCCACCCACTCAAATCCATTCCACCCCATTCCAACACAATCCACCCTACTCCAATCCACTTCACCATACTCTAATCCACCACAACCTCATCTACCCACTCCAATCCATCCATTCCAATTCAATATAATACATCTTAATCCACCCCACTCCAAACCAATCTACCCACTCCAATCCTATCCACCCAGCACTAATCCATTTCACCACACTCCAATCCACCCCACTCCAATTCAATCCACCCCACTCCTCCTCACTCCAGTTCAACCCACTCCAGTCCAATCCACCCACTCAAGTCCAATCCATCAAATCTACTCTTCTCCAATTCAGTCCATCCTACACCAATGTAATTCACCACACCACACTCCAATCCACTTCGCTCCAATCCAATCTACCCCACTCCTCCCCAATACAATCCAATCCCTTCAGTCCAATCCACCCCACTCCCTTACCATCCACAAAATCTACCCCACTTCAATCCAATTCACCCCACACCAATGCAATCAACCCACTCCACTCCATTCCACCCCACTCCAATCAACCCTACTCCAACGCAACCCATTCCATTTCAACCCACCCGCTGCAACCCAATCCACCACATTTAAGTTCAATACAATCCACCTTACTCCAATCCAAAACACCCTACTCCAGTCCACCTACTCAAATCCAGTCCATCCCATTCCCATACAATATGCCCCATTCCAATCCAGTCCACCTCACTCCAATCCACCACAATACACCAACCTCACTCTAATCAATCCACTCCAATCCATTTTAATCAACCCTACTCCAGTCCAATCCACCCCACTCAAATCCATTCCAGTGTACCTTAATCCATTCCACTCCTATCCAATCCAAACCACCTTAATCCACCCACCCACTCCGAACCAATTTACTCACTCCAATCCAATCCACCCCACATCAACCCAAATCACCACACTCCAAAACAATCTACTCCACTCCTCCCCACTCAAATCCAACCCACTCCAGGCCAGTCCTCTCCATTCCAATCATATCCACCACAATCCACCCCACTCAAATCCAGTCCAGTCCACTGCTATCAATCCAATCCACCCCAATCAAATCTGCCCCACTCCAATCCACCCCACTCCACCCCACTTTAAAAAATACACCCCACCCTACTCCAATTGAGTCCAACTCACTCCAGTCCACCCATTGCAATCCACCCCAACCCAATCCACTCCATTCCATTCCAATCCACCCGCTCCACTCTAATCCACCCCACCCCAATCCAGATCACCCTGCCTCACCCAATCCAATCCCCCACTCAGATCCACCCACTCCAATCCACACCATTCTAATCCAGTTCACCCCACCCCAACCCCCCACTCCAAACCAGTTCACCCCACTCCAAACCACCTTAGTCCACCCCACCCCACCCCACTACAATCCAATCCACCCATTCCAATCCAATCCACCCCATTCTTCCCCACTCTAATCCAATTAATCCCACTCCATTCCAATCCACCCCACCAATTCAAATCACCCCACTCCAATCCACTCCCCCTCTCAGATCCACTCACTCCAATCCACCCCAGTCCAATCCAGTCCACCCCACTCCAACCCCACTCCAATCCAATCCACCCCACTCCAACCCACCTTAATCCACCCCACAGCAATCTGATCCACCCACACTAATCAATTCACCCCTCTCCAATCCAATACCCCCCTCTTGTTCCCACTATAATCCACTTCGTCCCACTCCAGTACAATCCACCTCACTCCAATCCAAAACACCCTATTTCAGTCCACCTACTCAAATCCAGTCCATCCCATTCCCATACAACATACCACATTCTAATCCTGTCCACCTCACTCCAATCCACCACAATCCACCCACCTCACACTAATCAATCCACTCCAATCCAATCTAATCCATTTTAATCAACCCTACTCCAGTCCAATCCACCCCACTAAAATCCATTCCAGTGTACCTTAATCCATTCCACTCCAATCCAATCCAATCCAAACCACCTTAACCCACCTACCCACTCTAAACCAATTTACTCACCCCAATCCAATCCACCCCCACATCAACCCAAATCACCACACTCCAATCCAATCTACCCCACTCCTCCCCACTTAAATCCAACCCACTCCAGGCCAATCCTCTCCGTTCCAATCATATCCACCACAATCCACCCCACTCAAATCCATTCCACTCCACTCCACTGCTATCAATCCAATCCAACCCAATCAAATCTGCCCCACTCCAATCCACCCCACTCCACCCTACTTTAAAAAATCCACCCACCCCACCCCACTCGAGTCCAGCTCACTCCAGTCCACCCCACCCCAATCCACTCCATTCCAATCCACCGCTCCACTCTAATCCACCCCACCCCAATCCAAATCACCCCCACCTCACCCAATCCAATCCCCACTCAAATCAACCCACTCAAATACACCCCACTCTTATCCAGTTCACCCCACCCCAACCCCCACTCCAAATCAGTTCACCCCACTCCAAACCACTTTAGTCCACCCCACCCCACTACAATACAATACACCCATGTCAATCCAATCCACCCCATTCCTCCCCACTCTAATCCAATTATTCCCACTCCATTCCAATCCACCCCACCAATCCAAATCAACCCACTCCAATCCAATCCCCCTCTCAGATCCTCTCATTCCAATCCACCCCATTCCAATCCAGTCCACCCCACTCCAATCCAATCCACCCCACTCCAAACAGTTCACCCCACTCCAACCCACCTTAATCCACCCCACAACAATATGATCCACTCACTCCAATCCAATCCACCCCACACTAATCAATTCACCCCTCTCCAATCCAATACACCCCACTTGTTCCCACTATAATCCACTTCATCCCACTCCAGTACAATCCGCCCCACTCCAATCCAATCCAATTTACCAAAATCCACCCCACTAAATCCAGTCCACTCCAGTCCACCCCTATCCAATCCAGTCTACCCCAATCAAATCCACCAACTCCAAAAAAATCCACCCACTCCAATCCAGTCCAGCCCAATCCATCCTACTCTAATCCAATAAATCTCATCCCATTCAGATCCACCTCAATGCAGTCTTTCCCACTCCAATTCACTACAACCTAATCCACCCCACTCCAAATTTAGTTCACCCATCCAATCCTCCAACTTCAATCCACCCTTTCCAATCCACCCCACTCAAATCCAATCCACCCCACTCCAACTCAAACAACTCCAATCAGTCCACCCCCTCTAATCCACCCCACTCAATCCAATTCACCACCCCTTTAGTCAATCCAGTCCACCCACCAATGCAGTCCACGCCACCCCAATCCAATCACCTTAACCAATCTCAATCTACCCCACCCCACTCTACCCCAGTCCAATTCACCCTTTCTACTCCCTATCCAATCCACACAACTACCTCAGTCAACTCCAACCCACTCCACTCTAAGCCACTCAATTCTACTTCATTGCACTCTACGCCACTCTCTGCCACTGAACTCTACTCAACTCTATGACACTACTCACCCTATTCCACTCTACGGCACTCTACTCCAACAAATGCACTCAATGACACTCTACTTCCCCACTCCACTGCACAACACTCTAGATCACTAACTTTTAGCCATGCTGAACCGACGTCACACTGGTGTACAACATGGCAAAAACACATTGTCAAAGCCAATCGCTCTATCTATTGATTTTGCCACTGGGTGTTTTTAACAGAAATGTGTACATCACAAGGAGCACTTTTGTGGGCGATAATGTTCATTTTCTGAAGAAAGTTGACTCATTCTGCTTTGCATTTTTTTAAAAACCTGACCTGGTGAATAATAGTAAATATGGAAGACCTTCAAAAAATGTTCTGCGTCCTTGTTGAGCTCAGAAATGTTTCTAAAGGATTACGAGTTGAATCTGGCCCCTCTTTTCAGCAGCATGGTATGTGCGCCGAACTCTGCTACATAATAAAACGAAGTTTCAGATCTAGCTGTCTTTTAGTTCTTGCAAATATTCCACCCTTGGCCCCTTCTTGAAGTCTAAGTGCCCTGGAGAGCCACAGACTCTCAGAACACGTCCTTCCTTCGCGAGACAGAAGATGCGGCTCGTGTTTGCTGCTGAGAATCTCTCCCAGAGTGCCTCCTTGTCCGCATTCTGAATAAAGTTTCTTATTACAGCTCGAGTACCAGAACAACATGCACGATATATTGCCAATTAGCTCTCGGCGCCCTCGGTGACGCGTCCCGGCTGTCCTGAGTATTATCGCATTGTCAGACGTGGCACTTACCGTGGCATTCAATACAGATGCGAAATTGCTGCAGGGTAGGTTGTGAGGGACAAAGATAAGCACTGGTTGCTTGTTACATGCCCTCTTCCTCTGTGCTGTCAGGCATTGGCGTAACGAAACATGAGCCCAGCTCAAGGCTGCGGGGGCCTTTGTTACGCCACTGCTGTTAAGCACCTCCATTTCTAGAGAAATCTTCTGACCTAACGCGATTTCTTTCTTCTCCAATACAAATGAGAATACATTTCCATATAGCATAGACAGTATAATAATTGATCCCTGGCAAAAAAAAAAACCTGTTGCGGCATTAATGTGGTTGCTCTCGTATTTCTTTTTTTATGTTCCTCCATGACTACCTGTACTCATTTTAACTCACGTACTAACACTTAATTTTCCAAACATTAAGGGGGTCTGACGAAATTTAAATTCACAACGAGGTAATTTAAAAACTCTAGTGCTGCTTGGAAGGGCTCAAGGATTGTTTTTTTAAGGGTGAAAATGTAACAGGTGAAACAAGAAGGGCAAAGTGCCGACGGGTGGGGGTGGGCTGGAATACAAACAAGCGAGCGAGGCCTGCTGGCACGACTCAAACATGTGAATATCGTCTTCTGCAAAGAGCATTCTTTCATGTAGAGGATTTTAGCGATGCCCAGTAACGCCTACGGGTTGTTAAATGTTACATTCCTGTGCAGAGCGCCCCTGTCGTGCCCATGAAATCTTCGTCTGTAAATGCTAACATTCTAGTAAGAGATTTTGAGCACAGATGTTGTTTACAGCTTGTCAATATGTTTTTTACATTTGTATTTGAACTTAGTTAAAGTCGTATCAAAAGAGTTAAAATAAAAAATTTAATTGACAGCAACGACATCATTTGTGATACTTTTTTTTAATGCATTGCCGAAGATCCCAGAATGCCAGTAGGTCTGGAAGAGAAGCTGTCAGAGTGTAGGCAACTTCTGCAGAACCATTACCCAGCAGATGTGCTACTGTAAAACCATCCTGTCTGAATTGCCTCGATAATGTCTTTTCAGTGCCAAATTGCGAGAAGATTGTACGTTGTCACTGTGCTGCTCTTGCCTCGCCTTATGAGTCGGGATATTCTGTAGGGCTTTCTTATTATGTGAGCTAACAAAGAATGGCAACATGCCTTGGCAAATGACAACATGAATTGGGAAAGCCAAAGAGGGCTGCACCTGTATTAGCTCATTCCGGTAGGCATTCATGTTTCTACTTTTAGCGAGAACAAATTTAATAAAAGGTGATCTTTGTTTTAAGACTGGGGATGGCTCTTAGGGGAAGCTTGCAATGATAGTCTTTCTTCTAGTCCTATGCTGGGTGCAGAGGCATAAATGTATGTCGCGAGCTAAAGAATGGTATATGATTATTCAAATCCTACTCTTTCTTAAGGACCTCTTAGATTGCTTGCTGCGTAAGAGTCTGTCAGACCCCATACGATCGGCCCAAAGGGCAAACAGGGGTGACTGGTCCACAAAAGTGGTGGTTGGGATCATTTGTGACTAGTGTTCTGTGGTCTGTCCTGCTATGGTCAGCAAACCGGGCCGGGTACACTTGTTCTGTGCTTGCATCTCAGGCTAGCGAAGCTTCTCAGGGAGGTAGAGTGTGGGACAAGAACGCAGAATTCAGCAAATCATCTGAAAACAATACCATATTGCCCAGCCCGTGCCTACCTCAGAAAAAGAAAGTACTTTAATTTCACAGCAAAAAACAAAATACTGCACTGTTCAATTGGGACACACTTACAGGTTTGCAAAACTCCTATGATTCTCAGTGAAGCCTTGCTGAATCTTCTCCCCAATCTAGGAGTTCTCCAGATGTCTACTGTGACTCACGTAAAGTAATCGAATAAGTCTTGGTTAGGAACAGGTGCAGTTAACACTGGATTACCACACTAGGAAATGTGTAGATCATTTCAACAGTTCTGGCCACAAATAAGCCACATGGGGCAAAAGTCTAGTGTTCTTATGGCCCTTAAGGCTCTTCATGGCTAATGTCCCCTTTATCTGCTTGTTGGAAATGTGAGTCTTGCATCGTTGGTGGGTATGGTCTCCAAAGATGCTCATTCAGCAGCATCTTAGAACAGCCTCACTTTGGACATGGACCACTGGGCAGGGGTCAATGTGGCAGGTGTGTATGAAACTGAATTTGCAGACTTTTCACTATGTAGCAACTACTGACTCAATCTGAGTGCTGGTGTTTGCCTAGCGGTGTTTGACGTTTTCTTTTTTTTTATTAACAGGGATGGGATGCCCCTCGTACCACCACTGCCGTTCCCAGCTCACCAGCGGGCATTTCTCCACCTGCAAATGCACTGCTATTTAATTAGGCGCTGCAGTGTGGATGGAAATATGTCCGTAGGCAGGAACGCCATGGTCCTAAGTCCACATACCATCTCCCGCAGTTGCAGCCTTCCCTGCTAGAGTCAGACCGGTGCTCACCTTCAGCAGTTGCCGGCTCCTTTCTGGATTTGAAGCTGTGTTTGTCATCAACACTTGCAGCCTCGGGCCAGAAAATGCTCAACTTATGTAGCAGCAGCAGCACCAGTCTTTCATGCACACCCGAATGACCACATGTTTTGAATTGAATGTCTTTGGGCATACTTGAAAATACTTGACCCTTGACAATACTTGTCTGGGTGAACAACCAATCTCACTAACCTTCTGGTTGGTTGGCACAAAAGCAGCAGGCTTACCTTAGATGCAGTGTGTAAAGTATTTATGCAGCACTGAAACAGTAATAAAGTGTAAACACAGGACAAGAAAAATCCCCATCCTATTTAGAAAAATAGAGTGCATTTTAATAAATAAAATGACACTAGAATGACAAAAATCCAATCGGTAGAACCAGGGTTATGAACTTAAAAGTCTTAGGTAAAATTGCACCAAAAGGCGTGAAGTGCCAGCTGCAGGTGTCTAGAAGCACCGGACAGGGACAAAGTCACAAGTCAGGACAGCCATGATGGGGTGCTGGCCAGATACAGGACCAGGTTCATCCCACTGGAAGGTTTACCGCCTGAATTCGATGCCAGGACCATGCAAGCTATTGTGTAAGCCAATGAATGCAATCTCCTGGTACCCATTATGGGGGAGAGATTCAAAATGGCTACTAAGAGTGACAATTGAGTCCATTTAAAGTACAATCGATTGGTTCCTTTTGGAAATAGTTACAGGTGAAATGGGACGTGTTACATTGGAAGGGCACTGTACTTAATACCTTTTATAAGAAATGATCCTTTAAAAAGAGTGTTGGATGTTTCTGTTATCACTTCATATGGCTATTATTCAGTTTCACCGTACAAATTTGATATCATGGACTCATAAATAAAGGCATACTTGTTGTCTGGAAAAAAAACTTCAAAGTGAGACTTTTTTGTGTTATTTGGACTGAACACCTTTTTTTACAAATAAGGCATTCATTAGGATACAGAGAGCTCTGCATTGTCCTGCATCACTCTGTGTTGGATTAAGTGAGGCTTTTGGTCAGGAGCTACACAGCTCTAACAGGTTCTCGGTCGCTCTGCTGGATCCAGTGAAGCCTTCGGCGAGGAGCTTGTGGCTCTGAGGGACTCAGTATTGCTCTGCCAGGAGCTGCGTGGCACAGGTTTACTGGGCTCTACGTCACTTGGCATTGCATCAAAAGTCACCTTTGGTGGGGAGCTTCTCAGCTCTGTGGTGCTTTGTGTCAGATCAATGAAACCTTCAGTTTTATAGGGAGAAGTGCATTCTGACTCCAGCCAAAGGTCAAGGACCGCCCGGACAACATTTGGGGGTCAGGACTCACTTCCAGAGAGGCCAGCAGCACAGTCCACGTCAGGTCCAATTGGATTTGATCATCTGGGAATCAGGAAAGGCCTCTCGTATTTTACTGATCCCCCTGTGTGAACAGCAGGGATACAACAAATGACCATCGGAGTAACTTCTGGGTTCCTGGGTTCAAGGCTTGCAGTTCCAGTCTTACATCGTGCTTCAGACAGCAGTGCAGTCCTTCTGAGTCTTCACAGGTCCAGGACTGTTCTGGTTTCAGGTTCTGGGGTTGCCACTTTATGCCTAGTGCAAGCCTGTGGGCGTGGAACACCCCTTTGTCTATCTCTAAAACTGGTTCCGTTTATTTTTCCCTTTCTCTGGGTTTGGCTCCAGCCTTGCTAGTGAAAGGGCAGGCACACCCAGGTGTGAGCTGCATCTGCCAGTGAGAGGGTAGGCTTCTTTGAAGTCAGGAAAGACTAGGTACAGCCCTCTGGCTTCCCTGTGAAGTGTAATCAGGGCAGGAACATGGCCTCTCCCCAGCTACCTGTTAGGAAGACCTTCAAATCTCAAACCAAGACCCTTTGTCCACTCTTTGGGAGTAATACCTATCACACCACAGAAGAGCTATTAACAGTCAGATGACCCTAGACACTGGCAACAAAGCACATTTAGCCTGGGCAAGAAAATGCCACTTTCTTTAAGTGGCATTTTCAAAATAGTAATTTAAAATCTGACTTGACCAGTAGGTTGGATTTTAAATTCCTATTCCAATGACTCCTTGAATCATTTTGCCAGCTAGTCCCAAACTGAAGTTGGTACTTTTCTGTGGGAGAACCATCCTTGCTACAATGAAAAACGCCTTTGAAGGATTTTCATTGAGGGGACATTTAAAACTTAATACACATGCCTTACTTTGTAAATACCATGCATCATGCCCTGTGGGCATTTAAAGTTTACTTTAGGGGTGACTTATAAGTATTAACAAGGAAGGTTTATGCCTGCTGAAAGGTTTAATTTTCCTTGATGAAATAGCAGTTTGAAACTGTATGAGCCATGATTTTTAATGCTACTTTAGTGGGTGGCACAAGTAATATCTGATACTAAGGACATATAAGTAAATTAAATTTGCCAATGGTGGATGCCAGTTTTACCATGTTTGGGTGGGAAAGCACAAACACTTTACCCCTGTTAAGTCCTAATGCGAACAAAACAGGTTCTGCTACAGAAGACTAAAATCTGGAATGATCCTGGAGAAAGTGCAAATTTCCATCCATTAGTAAGTTTCTTCTGGGTGTCTTCTTGACTGTCTTTCCTCCTGCTGGACCAGGCACTTACCTTCCCTCTTTTTTGTAGAAAGGCAAATAGGCTTTTAGGCTGTTGCAGACCCTCAGCTACTCTATCAAGTTGAAGACTTTAGATCTCTGGGAGACTGTCAGTCAGCAGACCCACGTCCTGATCACTCAACAGCTCTTTGAATACTTTGTGGAACACTCCCTTCCTTGGTTAAGAACATAGAGCTGGAACAAAGTAGGGTGGTTTGGGTTCCACTTGTGTACTCATTTCCAAACTGGGGACATGGAATCTTGGCCTGAGGCTTGGGAACTGGTTTGGTAGTGGATCTCTTTCAAATGTCATTATCTGGCTGTCTTGCAGACACAGCTTTTCTGCAAGGTGATGGATCTCACATCAGCTAGCAATGATGCTTATTCCAAGGAACCAAAACAAGGGAACAGAGAAGTGTGAAGTCCCTGAGCCTGGCTGCCATGGGCCTTCCTGATGCAGTAATCAGGGGCAGGCAAAAGTACAGGCCTTGCCTAGAAATGTTCTCACTTTTAACAATAGAAACTGCTGACCTGCTCACCAGTCCTACCATTTATCAAATGCCAATGCTCAAGAAGAACTAATTGGCAGCACTTCGCTGAGAAGGTGTGCCCTTTTCCTGCATCCGGATCAGTGTCTGATGTTCATATTAAATCTTGCTTCTTCCATTATCAATAAGGTGCTCAGTAAAATTCTGAACAATTCCTGCTATTTTACCCTCTTATTTGAAACAGGCTTTCCTGCTTCACTTATTATAGAAACCTAAGGCCCATACTAAGATATTAAGCAATTTCATACATCTACTTAGAAACCGCTTGGTTATGGAGTACAGCAGGGCTCGGCGTTGAGCCCTACCCTATTTAATTTATACCTGGAACCATTGGGCACGTTAAATGAATCTTGGGGCATACAAGTAATATCTTATGCAGATGACACACAACTTCTTTTGTCTTTTTAGGAACATGAAGATGAGGCCCCTTCAACCCCCAAGAAAAGCTTACGTGGAGTGTCAGGGTAGATGAATTCAAGTTTTCCGAAATTAAACTCATTTAAAAGCAAATTCTCTTTTTTGGGTCTACGTACCTGCCTGATCCAAGGAGATGGTGGACAGATGAACTTGGCCCTCTTTTGGCACTTGCCTCCATTACTAGAAACTAGGGAATGAAATATGATTCTGTTGTTTCCTTTCTACCCCAAATTCAGCACATTTATTTGTTTCCCGAAACTTAAAACACTTTAAAAAATGTTGCCTTTGGTTCCTGAATATAAGTGAAAAACTATTGTTCAACATTGCAACTTCTAGACTGAACTATTAGAATAGGGGCTTATTTACAAGCCCATCTATGCTGCTGGAACATCATTTTTAGTGATGGTCTGGTGGCACACACTGCAGGGCCATATTTACAAGGCCACATAAAGCCACCTTGCTTGGCTTCTCATGGCCTTGCAGACATGGACTGAGGCAACACAGCGCAAGTCACTGCTGTGCCTCACCCCACGACAGGGAGGCGTGCCATGGGCGTTACGGTGGGTGTTCCCACGTAACACACATGAAATTTGACACATTCCCAGATTTACAAGATTTTGTAAAGCTGGGAATGTGTCAAAAGCCTACGCCTCCCTAAAGGAGGCATAAGGGAGGTGCAAAGAGGATAAATACCTTCATTTCTCCTCATTTTTTCTTTTCCTCTGTGGGCTGCATTCTGCAACACACAAAGAAAGAGGAAAACGCCTCTTGTGATTGTTTTTGTGCAGGAATTTGCCCCTTCCTGCACACAAGCAATCATCCCTGCAATGTATACACCCTTGCACTTTGGTGCAAGGGTGCCTACGTTGGCGCAATGCAACCCATTGTGCACAAGTGCAGGGGAAAAGGACGGGAATGCACTGTATCTTATAGATATGGCTCATTCCAGACCTTTTCTTTTGACACAGGAAAGCACAGAATGAAGGCTTGTGACACTGCCCTGCACCAAAAACTTGTAAATATACTACACAGTCTATATATGGACCTTCCCGCCTATTTGATTCAGAGGTTGCAGACCGTGCAGAATGCTGCAGCAAGACTGATCCTGAAAACTCCCAGCCATCAGTCAATTTCTCTTCATTTGAAATGCCTAGGGTGGCTGCCGGTGGCCAAAAGTATTTAATTTAATGCTCTCACTTTGGCTTTTACCGATATAGAGTACTGGCACTTTTCAGTGTTCTCCCCTTGAGTACTGGAACTTTTCCTTGCGCTAGAAGAGTACTGGTACTCCTAGTGGCATCTGGAGTATGGGTATATGCTGTGCAGCTGAATACGAGGCTTTCAGATGGAGCACGTGTGAGTCGCGCGACAGTCAATGACAAGTGCATTGCAGCACAGGGTTGTTGCTGCAGCCTTACGCTCTGACGGTGCAACAGAAATGAGATGTGGCCTTACAGGATCCCAGACATTACCATTGTTGAGCTATCAGTTAGAGTGTAACGCTGCAGCAGCAACCCAGCGATGGAAAAAACTCACCACGGACAGTCACAGCGCCTAACGCCCTTCCGCCAAGTTCGGCTCATGTGCGCAGGGCCTGATTGGTACTTTTTTGCAGTTTTAAATAGCGCAAATTTAACCCAAGGACATTAAAGCTCTTTACATGAGAAGCACAAATTCTACATGAAAACATATTTTTTTGTTATATTTTATGGCATGGGGAGGTGAAATCCCAGCGCTAGCTCATCATCCTTTGATTCTGAGCAAATCACTTAATTTCCCCATGCCAAAAAAGTATGCTTTTATGTAAAGTTTCTGCTTCTCATGTATAGCGCTTTAATGCCCTCTGGCCAAGTTTGTGCTATATGAAGCTGCAATAAAATACTAACTACACCCTGCACATATGAGCTGAACTTGACCGAAGGGCACTGGGGCGCTTTACATGGAAGAAGAAAATGCTGAGTTTGTTAAGTGCCTGCCTTGCAGCCATGCCCCGCCCCCGGCACACCCCTACCAGACTCTCAAGACTCACCCCAATTATTTTGGTGAGTACCTTGGCCCATCTCTTTTTGCATTTAAAGCATTGTTTAAGCTTCTGCGTCTCCCGCTAACATGCTTTCCCCACCCCCCAGGTCAGGTATGAGTTTACGGCTGTCCTAGGACAGTGCACTATATGTTAAGCTACCAGTTTCATGATATTTATTTGTTTGACATTTCCATCTGTATTTATCCATCGTTATTTTTTGATTATTTTATCTGTATTTATCAAAATGTATTCTGTGCTTCGTGTAAAAAATGAAGCTGCAGTGGGTATATTTTCACATTTATTTAACAAACAGATGTTTACTCATGTTTGCGTGGACAAATTACAATAGAGTCATTCGAAACTATTGGTAGTGCACAAGAGCTTAAATAGCTGAACTGTTGAAGTTATTTAAGTGTCAGCAAATATTTTTAAATGTTTAACTCCCCCACTTGTCAATCTGCACAGTTATTGACTTAGTACTCATGAATGACAGTCATGTAGATCTCTAAGAGGAAATCTATTTTTCGTATTTATCCACATTTAAAAATAAATGCAGACAGGAAAATAGATGGTTATCTGTCTAAATGTATCTGTAAAAATCAGTAAAAACGGAAAACTGGAAGCCTTAATTATATGGAATAGGGTGCACTGTCCCTGTCTGTGCCCAGCACACCTCACTGGATGTGCGCAATGCAGTGCTAAATTTGAGCCGGTGGTTCCCGGTCCTCAGCACCGGCACTTATGACAGTCTGCCACATGGCAGCTTTGTGTGTCTAATTCAGAGAGAAGAACAACAACAGTTGTTTATTAATTCAATATACATTAAAAATGACTAACCCCTGCCTCCAAAGCCATTCTTATATCTTTGGAGGCCTGGGATAGTCAGAACTGCCACACCTGAAGTAATGTGATGGTTAGTAGTTTATGTTGTAAGTGTAATTGGCAGTGCTGGCAGTGACAATGGGTAGTGCAAGTGGAGAGACCTCCTGACGAGGGCACAGGCAGTTAGAATTTTTTACAAATTAAGCAGCGCCAGCTCCTCCATATGGGCAGAGGAGCATCGGTCCACCGCCAGCAGCAACCGCTTAGAATCCTTTCACAAGGAAGGGATAATAAACTGTGTTTATTATCCCTTCCTTGTGAAAGGGGTGGGGCCACGGGGGTCACGAGCAGAGGGGAGTGCTCTGTGCACTCCCCTCACTGCGCATGTATGTTTGGCTGGCCGTCTCCGGCCAGCCAAACATATATGCGCAGTAGGCTGTCTCCAGCCCGGCAACAATGTTGCCGGGCTGGAGAGAGCCTGCACATGCTCGCAGTCTGCCTGGGCGCGCCGTGGCTGGGCGCTCCCAGCCAATCCTGATGCTGCTTTGAGCAGCGTCAGGATAGGCCACAGGGCAGGCAGGGAGCCTGTGCGTGCAGCCTTCAGAGGAGCGAGGGGCAGCGCGGCACAGGAGGCGAGGTACTTTTTTTTTCAATTTTTGTTTTATTTTTAATTATTATGCGACCTCCCCATATCCCCTCTCCCCCCACCCCGCGCGTCTCCTTGCCCCTCCCCCAGGAATCCCCGCAAGCTGCGACTGAAATTAAGCACTTGCGCCATGGCACAAGCAGGGGCGGAATCCCGGTACAATACAGCTGCTGGAATGCCTGCACCCGCCTGTAACCGCCTGCATCAAGCTGTACCCCGCTCATCTCTGGCCCCATGGTGAATGCATGTCCGCATCACGGCATATCCAACTTGTTTAATTCTCTAGATCAGTGATACTCAAAGTACGGCCCGGGGGCCGCATGCGGCCCCCCTGACCTTTACATGCGGCCCCAAAGTCAAAAGCAGCAGTGGGCAGAATCAGTGCAAACATTGAGCAAGAAACTAAATAAACAAGCAAGCATTTATGTAAAGGTTAACTGAAATTAAAGAAAGAAAGTAACTAGTCTATCCAGCACTGTTTATCTTTAGAAGCACCTTTATTTTTAAAGCAATGCTGTAAAAATATGATTAAATCCACTCAAAATTCAGAAAGCGTATTTCATTAACATATAAAACCGTTCCACCTTGTACATCATATTTTATCAGTACATTGAGAACTTTTTTTTTAAAGTAAGTTTTTAAACATTAATTTACATTTGTTTTTCCCCCAGCCTGACAACAGTGTCAATAGTGAGCTAAAATGCATATCAGCTGTTAAGTGCACCCTGTGGGTTGGGTTCCTGTTATACATAAACATTATAGTTTATTAAATCAAACACAGGGGAAGGTTTTGCACATTCCACATCTTGAGGTCATGTATTTCGACATGCTTTTGTATGTGATATTGAAGAAAAAAGGGAAAGTGGAACAAAACAATTGCCTAGGATCACACAATTTGATAAAGTGGGGAAGCTGGGATTAATTCTAGTTTGCAGCTGTTATGTGTTTCGCTTCCACTACTGGCACCACTCCCTGGAACTTTCTCCTTCTGAGTGCCACATTGCTGGCATCAGTGTGGACCTCGTCACATCATAGACCAAAAATGTTGGCCCCCGGAAAAATGTTTGTGAGTACCCATGCTCTAGATGTTATTGTGGTTTCAGTTTTCGCCTCAAAGAGGAGTGGGCCTTGTGTAATGAAACTGTGTGCACCATGCAACAACCTGCTTTCTAGCCGCCTTTTATTGTCGCTGACACTAACAGGCACACACTAACTCTTCCCTAACTGGCCCAGTTTAAAAAATATATATATATAAAAGCTCTGTGGAAGTGTTACATTTTGTTTTTTACATATTTGCAATTTGCAGTCGGAATCCACTTCTCCATAAAGGCAGATATTTGCTTCCTTTATGACCCTGCACGAGAAAGGACATATTTTGTTCTGAAAGCTAACAAACAAATCATCCATTATCCTGCTCGAGCCATTAGTTGCAAGCCGCAAACTTCACTTCCCGTTGTTGAATATTTTTCTCATGTTGCAGAGTCTGTGTAGATGTGTTTCACTATGGTGTAATCAGTGCTTAATTTGTGAAAAAAAGTGCCGGTGCGGAAAGCCCTCCTCTTAAAAACGCGGCTGCTGCAAATATATGTGTGAACACGGAATACTGAGGCAGCGGAATCCTGAAGCCACCTCGGGGCTCTTCAATCCACATAAAGCCATTCCATGCCCCTTCAGCTCACTCTTGCAGCTTTCTTTCTTCTCCTTTTGTGACGCTTTTTCGTTTTTCCCTTCCTCCGTCTTTCCCATATGTTTTTTTTCCTCGCAGCAAATGCTTGAAGCAGAAGAATAAAGTGCCGTTGCTCAGCACTGGAAACAACAAGCACAAATTAAGCACTGGGTGTAATGCGTTTTATTAAATTGTTTAACAGTAACACATTTTATTCATAACACATCAAAACGGCAGAAGCCCGCCTTGAAGCGCTATGTAAAAGTAAATTATTGGATTATGCAGTATTATTGCAATAATGTTAAGTTACACTGCTTATACTATGACGGGCACATTTGTGCACAAGATACGTGAGATAGACGCACAGCATGAGGCTGGGGGTTGGTGCAAGAGGAATCGCGCACCCGCTGTCTGAGTCACCAGTGTGGTGAATTTGATGACTCGATGAGCTGATATCCTGATGGCATAGGGCAGAGGTCTGGAAAGCAGAAGATGTCACTGGCACAGG
This sequence comes from Pleurodeles waltl, assembly GCF_031143425.1. Lineage (NCBI taxonomy): Eukaryota > Metazoa > Chordata > Amphibia > Caudata > Salamandridae > Pleurodeles > Pleurodeles waltl. The sequence continues at coordinate 149,783,229 of NC_090441.1, read as the reverse complement.
GCGCCTCTGAGCAGGCAGAGGAGTCTCATTAGCGCGTGACGCACCGCTAGCGCCTCCTCGCGCCGCGCACTCATTAAGGGAGCGCGCGGCAGCAGACACGCTGCACGATCCCGAGGGGCTGCGATGCTGTCAGAGCTGGCCCGAGGTGTTATGACCGCTTCATCCAACTTTGTTTGAATTACCTTTATATAGCGCTTCCTACCCCCGACGAGGCGTCGAAACGCTTTACGGCTACCCGGTAGCCCAAAGTTATTGGTCAGTGCCTTTGGGGTTTGGGGTTAGTTTTGCATGTTTTGCACGTTTTGACACCTGTGTGATCATTAGAGGGAGGTAATGTGAGAAGCAATTGCTAGCAGGGATTAATAAAATAGTTATGGTTTCCAAAAGAGCTTAAAACAGATAGGCATGAGATTTACAGAAACGTGTATACAAAAGAGGCATTCACTACTTACCAATAGCCTCTATTACACTGAGCCCTAGTCCTGCTTTGTAAGAGTGCACTGTGCGTGTTCGTCCATATTTGGAAGACAGGCAGCACTCTTTGTTATTTAAAATACTTTATATTTCCATCCTATCCACTGATCTGGGCATATTTTTGCCTTGGTTCTCAATAGGAGGATCTTGCCACAACTGTCGTTTGCAAATACGTTTTGATTTTACTAAAATTGTACATGCAATACATAAACTTTTAGGGATTTCAGCCCGCCCTCTTCATCAGTTGGTCTGTTGTATCATTCACATTTTTCTTTTTTATTGATTAATGTTGTGCGTGTGAGTTGTGAATGACGGAGCTCTTTTGGCTCCTGACTGACTCCGTAGAATTGTGATGTAAGTTTTAGAGCGTGGTGAAGTGAATGCAGGTTTAAAATGTTGAGTTTGCTGGTACCCGGCTGGGGAAGATGCTTCAATTACAGCAGACAGCATGGAGTCATGGCAGTGCTTAATTTCAGCTGGTGGATGGCGGTGGGGGCCACCAGCACTTATTTTTCGTTATCGGACGTTTCCCGAGAGGAAAAAAAGTAAAAATCATTCAAAGCTGAAAGACAGAGGAGGAGAAAGACAAAAAACCATAACAAAAGCACCAGGCAGGAATGTGCAAGAATGAGTGAGATACAGGGGCCGGGAGTGTCTGACCGTGGATTAAAGAGACTATGCAGATTTGGAATTCAGCCCACTGATGTTTAATTGCACCGGCCGTGGGCTTCTGAGCAGAGCCCTGGGCACCAGTACTCTTTCTTTTACAGGTTAAGTGCTGGGTGATGGATCAGCCAATTTTGCCATTTCACAACTTCACTATGAGTGACAGCATCCTGATGCTTCACAAGGGGCACATCTGTTCTCCGTTCACTTCCGTGCCAGGGACTGCAATGGCAATGTGTGCTTTTTGAGACCAAAAATTGTTTTGCTCTTAGCCAACTGATTTTTTAAAAATGTTATCGAAAGCCTGGTAGCACATTCAACAATAATATTTCACAAAACAAGCATTGGCAAAGCCAGTAGGTCTGGGGTTGGCTCCAAGGTTATTATCCTTTCCATTTTTTTACATTCTTATAAAACTTTATCACCAAAACCAAAGGCATGCTTTCCATAAATGCACATGCAAGATCACACACAGGCAACTGTTTGTAAATATTTATGTAATAACGTTTAACAGATTGTTCAAAGGCTGTTATCCTTCAAAGATCGTTGCATTTGCCTTTATTGAAAGCACTTGTCACAAAAATAAAAAGAAGAAAAAAGTATGAAAATAGGATCCTTCTTGGTGCAAAGAAAATGTGCTACATTAGTTTTGAATTACTGTAACCTGAGGGTATAATTTAAACTCAAATGGGTGTCTAAAGAGCTTTTTAAAAAGGATAAGGAATGGAAAAAAGTGCTGGCTAAGTAATGTTTTGGCCAACAGTAAGAACATTGAACCATCATTTATTGTCAAATTTGACCTGACTTTTGAATCCATGTTGCACAAGGAGGAGTTCGTTTTCAGGAGTCACTTGCAAATTTAGATCAAATCCAGTTTCTCAAACATAAAGACATCCTACCTACCAGGATCCGATGCACTTCATAAAGCGCATTTGGAAAAAGATCAGAATTTCTCCATCCCCCCTGAACGGAATGGGGATTTGCAGGCACCAAAAATGATGCAGTATTAGGGAACAAGATCCTGACAGCTAACTCACTGAATCAGAAGACATGACAATATTAACCAATAGAAGACATCAGAGGTAGATGACAGGGAGATCCAGCAGCAGCCCCTGTGTTCCCACAAGGACAAACACAAAGAACAAACAGGTGCAGGCCTGACTCCTGGATCAGGGATGGAGTGAGGCAATGCCGTCGGCCACCGCAAGGTAATTCTATGGAATCACACTGGATCAGGGATGGAGTGAGGCAATGCCGTCGGCCACCGCAAGGTAATTCTATGGAATCACATGCAATGTTCATGACTCCTTAGCCCCCGACATCATTTCTGTTTGGACCCTCCCATCATGGCCATCAGTGCCCCAAGAAGGGGATGGAAAGAGAAAGCTCCTAAGACCAGCACTAAACCAACATTAAACAAACCCGCAGCCCTGATAATACCACCAAGGAGAAGACGGAGAAGGGCATATGCGCACAAAATGAATAAACACACACCCATGCAGTCAGGTACTCGAGTGTACACATGCACACACAAACACATACATTTAAAGGTTATATGATCTCAAAACCCAACAACTCCAGACCAGTATAAAGCACTGCCGCTCACCTCCACTCCCACCTAACGCAAGCATAGAACGGCGTGAGAGTCTCAAATGTTTGAGATGATCAGTGATGCTGACTCACCAGCGTCCAGGAAAAGACACAAGTCATCTAATGCAACTACCAAAACTGACTTAAATCCCATGACACAGATAGAACCAACTCCAGACTTGCAGAATTAGTGAATGAGCAAAGACCACCTGTTCTGCAATCTCCTTTCAGGCGCATCAGGAGTTTCATCTGGAATGGATTTACCCACATAGTTGTAATATGGGCCTTACTACTCTAGGGCTGAGTATTACGACTGCTCATGTTTAGGGTCTATGTGCAGCACTTATGCGACATCCCGAGGGCCTCCGTGGTAGGGTGGTGCTGACTATGCATTAATAATCATTGGTCCCTGGTGTCCTCGGCTTATGTGGAAGACAGTGGTCATCTTGTGATGACTGCAGCACTCTGTACACTGAACTGCATGAAATGAATGAAGCTTTGACTGTCTGCTCAAAGGGATCCCCTTTAAAACAAAAAAATTACTCCTTTTATTATGAACCTAGTATGAAAAGTGTAAAATGACACTGGGTAAAAGGCTTGAACTTTTTTAAAATTTGCACAAGTCTGCAAATTAAATCAGGGGTCTCATTTTGCTTTTATTGATAAAAGTGTTTGAAGATACAAGTTATTCTATGTTGAAAAAGAACTAGATTGCTTTCTTCAAAGGGGGTCTACTGACATTTCCTGAAAGATTGCATAAGGTGTCCCTGCAAAAAATAATCAGACGAGGCCACTTAAGTCCTACACCGAATGTTCTTGCGTGGCTCGCGATATAGTGTAGGGACAGTTGTAGGTCCGTAGAAGTGTTTAGAGTGTTTAGTAGTCACTGTACAGTAGACGCCCCCAGCATCTTGAGAAGGAGCCCTTAGGCTGCTGACGTCAAGCAGTTTTGGTGATGCTGCAGATGTTAATGGTGTTTGCTTCTCAGTTAGCTAACACTTTGTGACTTTTTTTAAGGTAAAAGTTGAATTGATATTTTTTAATAAATAACAGCTAATTGTAGTTGAGAAAACACTTTGTTTAAGTTTGGGTTAATCCTCCTTGCTTTAAGGGAACAAAGTAACTCCCGTTCTGTGATACTAACCGACCTCTCCACTTCTTCAACTCCATTGATCACCACATGCCTCTACAGTGATGTAACAAAGGCCCCCAATGCCCCCCCCAAGAGGGGTGTGGGGGGGGGGGTGCTGTGTGAGCTCCAGGGGAGCCACCTCAGCATAATAATCTGGGCATGGGCGGCAAGCCCTTGACTGGGTCCAGGGGGAGAGGACCCCTCATGGTACTTTGCAGGAGGGCCCCCTCAAGTTTTGTTACGCCATTGTGCCTCTACACCAGCTGCACTCTGCCTCAAGAGCTGATGGGTCAGAATGTGGCTGTATCAAGGCCTTTCTTTCCACCAATCACATTCACCGAGTAGAGCAATCATTGCTATTTGTCAGCATAACCAATTATTTGTGCAGTAGATACTTTTCAATATTTGTACACCTCATAGACACACATCGTTACATTCAGTACACCGTATTCAACATGTAACTCGCAGATGGCACCTTGGTTCACATAATGCTAAAAAAATGTGTCTGGCAAGGACCACAATTCTATGACTGCTTGTGAGAAAGTAGCCTCTTTCTAGCATGGTTACCCCCACTTTTGGCCTGTTTGTGAGTGTGTGTCAGTGTGTTTTTACTGTCTCACTGGGATCCTGCTTGCCAGGACCCCAGTGCTCATAGTTAAAACCCTATTTGTCAGTGTGTTTTGCCTGTCTTACTGGGATCCCGCTAGCCAGGACCTCAGTGCACATAGTCTGTGGCCTAATGTGTGTGTTGTCAGTAGTGCCTAACTGTGTCATTGAAGTTCTGCTAACCAGAACTCCAGGGCTTATGCTCTCTCTGCTTACAAATTAGTCACTATAGTTTAGTGACTTCATATTCCAATTCCAATTGGCACACTGGATCCCCCTTATAAGTCCCTAGTATATGGTACCTAGGTACCCAGGGCATTGGGGTTCCAGGAGATCCTTATGGGCTGCAGCATTCCTTTTGCCACCCATAAGGAGCTCCGACAAACCTTTCTTCAGGACTGCCAGTGCAGCCTGAGGGAAATAGTGCACACACTATTTCACAGCCATTTTCACTGCACTTAAGTAACTTATAAGTCACCTATATGTCTATCCTTCATTTACTGAAGGCTAGGTGTAAAGTTACTAAGTGCGAGGGCACCCTTGCGCTAGCAAAGGTGCCCCCACGCTGTCCAGGGCCAATTCCTCAGACTTGATGAGTGCGGGGATACCATTACATGCGTGCACTACATATAGGTCAATACCTATATGTGGCTTCACAATGGTAACGCTGCATATGGCCATGTAAGGTGTCTAAGATCATGGAATTGTCCCCCCATTCCAAATCTGGTATTGGGGGGCCAACCCCATGCATCCTGGGGGCTCCACCTTGGACCCCCAGTAATGCCAAACCAGCTCTCTGAGCCTTGCACTGTAGCTACAGCTGCTGCCACCTCACAGGCAGGGTTCTGCCCTCCTGGGGTCTGAGCAGCTCAGTCCCCAGAAGGTAGAACAAAGCATTTCCTTTGGAAGGAGGGTGTTGCACCCTCTCCCTTTGGAAATAGGTGTTACATGCTTGGGAGGGGTAGCCTACGAGACCCTCTGGAAATGCTTTGAAGAGCACAGATGGTGCCCTCCTTGCATAAGCCAGTCTACACCGGTTCATGAACCCCCAGTCCCTGGTCTGGTGTGAAACTGGACAAAGGAAAGGGTAGTGACCACTCCCCTGTCCATCACCACCTTGTAGACCACCACCTTTCTGATCAGGTTTCCAAATTAGTATGTAAAAAACCTAATTTCACCATCCTGGATGACTTCAATATCCATGCAGAAAACTTAGACAACGCAGCCTCTAAAATTCTTGTTACTGATATGGCCACGTTGGAGCTGGTTCAATTGGTGAGATGTCCCACACATGCGAAAGGCCACACCATTGATTTAGTTTTAGCAAATTTGGTTGGCCTAACCTCCATGTCTCCTCTCCCTCTGGCCTGGTCAGATCACTTTCTAATCACGCTTAACCTAGCTATTCCTACCATAGGTAAATATTCTCAGACTATAACCCAACCTTACCGGCGCTGGCACAAGCTTAAAGCTAGCGACTGTATTAGCACCCTTGAAAGCCTGAAACCTTCCTCCTTGAAGAATAAGGCTTGCCTCTTAGATTCATTCAATGGATGGATCACCAAATGTTTAGATACTCTACTTCTCACTCGACTAAATCTGGGGGTCATCGTAAAAAAGGCGCCCCTTGGTTTTCTTCTCTTCTTCACCATCTTAAAGGGGAATGTAGACGTCTGGAAAGAATATGGAGAAAATCCAACGATATTTCACTAAAAGAAGAATACAGGAAAGCTGTTAGACTTTTTCATGCTGAAATTAAATCAGCTCAAGGTGCATACTGCGCTACCAGAATTGAGCAGTCTTCCAATTCTCCAAAAGAGATTTTCATCTACTTAAAGAAATTGCACAACCACACCCTCACAGTGAACTTGTTGAAGCTTCCCAAGAACAGGGCAATAACTTGCCATTGTTCTTTCAGCAAAATATTTCCGATATCTATTCAGCCTTTTTGGCTAATATTCATCACTCTCAAGATTTTGTTGACCAGCGTATCATCTGTTCCACCGTTCTTTTGCAATTTTCCCCTCTCTCCTTGGATTTGGTCTCTAAATCACTCTAAAGTCGGACTCCTCACTCGACCCTGCTTCCGCTTTTGTATTGGCCCTAGGAGCTTTGGTTATAATCCCAGTCCTGACTGACCTTCTGAACTCTTCACTTTCTAGAAGTATTGTCCCAGACCAGTGGAAACATGCTAACCCCTGCTGAAAAAAACCTAATCTTGAGGCAGCTTTGCTTAATAATTACAGGCCCATCTCCTTGCTGCCAGCCTCAGCTAAAATAATTGAAAAGCACGTTAACCCCCAGGGTGCCTGGTTCGAGCGGGTCTCGTCCTGGCACATGATTCCCCTGTGCCTGGGACGAGACCAGCTCGTCCTGCACCTGTCCCACATCCCCCCCATCGGGGATGGAAGGGAAACCGCCCCCCCCCAGTGAGATCTGATGACGGCAGCAAGAGGTCATGCGATCCCAGAAGAGAAATGCTTGTTCATTTATTTTCCGACGTGAAGTGGGGTGGGAGAGGCATGAAAGGAAAGACCTTTCCTTTCCTTTCATGTCTCTCACAGGATTTCTGCTGCCCAATTGCAATGCGATTGGGCACCAGAAATGCCCACTAGACACCAGGGATTTTTTTAATCATACTTACGCATAAGGGGAGCGCCCCTTCTGCAAGGCCCGCTCCTTAGGGGGCCAAATTATTTTTAGGCCATTTCTGCCCCCCTGGGGGCAGATCGACCTAATATAATTAGGCCGATCTGCCACCGGGGGGGGGGCAGAAACCACTAGACACCAGGGAATAATCTTTTTTTTATACTTAATAAGGGGAGCGACCCCTTGGGCAAGGGCCACTCCCCAGGGGGAGCAAATGTTTTTAGGCCATTTCTGCCCCCTGGGCACTAGGCACCTAGACACCAGGGATAATTTTTATTTTTTTTAATGTTTTTCCATATGTGGGGAGTGACCGCTCATGTAAGGGTCGCTCCCTGGGGGGCCAAATTATTTTTATGTCATTTCTGCCCCCAGGGGGGTAGAAAACCTCTAGTCACCAGTGCTAAATGTTTTTTTTGTTCGTTTTTTTTTTTATATGTGGGGAGCGACCCCTTAGGCAAGGGTCGCTCCCCAGGGGGCCAAATTATTTTTAGGTATTTCTGCGTATTACTTACGTGTAAGGGGAGCAGCCCCTTGGGCAATGGCTGCTCCCCGGGGGGTGAGGGGGGTGGGAAATATTTTAAGGCCTTTTCTGGCCCCCGGGGTAGATCGGCCTAATATAATTAGGCCGATCTGCCCCAAGGGGGGCAGAAACCTCTAGACACCAGGGATATATATATATATATATATATATATATATATATATATATATTTTTACTTTATGCTTTACTGTATGGGGAGCAACCTTCTAGGCATGGGTCGTTCCCCTGAGGGGGGAATTGTATTTAGGCCATTTCAGCCTGTTTTCGTTAGTCCAATCTGCCCCCAAGGGGGGGGGAGAAACCACTAGACACCAGGGATTGGTGTGTGTGTATGTGTGTGTTTTGTTTGAGGGGGCAGCCGCTTGGGAAAGGGTTGCTCCTCATGGGGGCACATTACTGTTGGCCATATCCTGGCCTGTTTTTGGGAACCCCAATATGCTCTCGTATTTTTCTCTCCCGGTATGCTCACCTGTATCTTCTGTTCCATGCAAAACTCTCAATTTTTTTTGCTAATTCCAAAAGTCTTTTTGACCTGTTGCCTCCTAGCTTGTTTATGTATGACACTTCTGAAATGTTGTCCATTTTCAGAAGGATTGATCTGCCTTTCAACTGTTCCCTGAAACTCCGAATTGCTAATTCTCCTGGCCTCAATTCCAGATAGTTTATGTGATTTTCCCTTTCCTTGCTGTTCCATTTGCCTCCTGTCAGTTGTGTTCTCATTACTGCACCTCAACCTAGCGTACTCGCATCTGTTTCCAGAACATAATCCGGTGTTGACCCGAATATGGCTTTCCCATTCCAAGCATGCAGATTCTATAACCACCAATTGAATTTCTCCACTGCATCCTCTGAAATGCTCACCATATCTCCATACCATAACCCCTGTAATAGTGCTAGATGTTTTATCCTTTGGAGTGCTCTGTAATGTAATGGCCCTGGGAAAATCACTTGAATTGAGGATGATAGCAAACCAATTGTTCTCGCCTACTCTCTCAAAGTGATAGTACTTTTCCTCAATACACTCTTTATCTCCCTTCTTATCAAGGCAATCTTCCAGTCTGGCAATCGTAATTTTGTCTCTACCGTATCTATTACAAAACCTAAACATTCCGTCGTGTGATGGTTCAAGAACTGACTTCTCTTGGCTGATTAAGAAACACAAATCCTCCAGAATGCCTACAGTCATCCTCACATGCTCCAAAAGCATTTCTCCTGATTCATAATCAGGATATCGTCTAGATAGATAATCATTCTTATCCCTCTCTCTCTGAAGAAACCTACCACCGATCTCATCACCTTTGAAAAACACCAAGGTGCTGAAGACAGACCGAATGGAAGACAAGTGAACTGATATAATTGTCCTTCCCACCTGAACTATAAAAACGTCTGGCTGTGAAAATTCATTGGAATCATGAAATAAGCATCTTTCAGATCTGTCTTTGCCAACCAATCCCGCTCTTGCTGTATTTCCCTTAGAACATGTGTCCCTTCCATTTTGAAATGTCTGTACAGTACAAATCTGTTTAAATTTCTCAAATTTATCAAAGGTCTCCAACCTTTGTCTTACTTTTCTTCTACAAACAAAGTACTTAGAAACACTCTACTCGTATCGTCCACCTTCACAATTGCACCCTTCTCCAACATGCCTTGAAATTCCTGCAATACAACTTCTCTGATCTCTTCTTGAAAATATAGCTCCTTTGGTTCCTTCTCTTGATACGGAAAATCCTGAAACTCTATTGCGTAACCCTTTACCGTCTCTAGGACCCAACAATCATTTGTTACTTTTTCCCAATTCTTTACAAACATTTTTAATCTCCCTGTAGTTCCTCCCAGGGAAGAACCAATTCCAGTCTTCATACTCACCTTGTCCTGTAAGTGATCCTGAACTGTTGGTCTGACTGCGTCCACGACCTGCTCTATCTCTAACATATTCTAACATATCAAAATTCCTGGCTAAAGGCCCCAGAATATCCAGTAGCTTATCCTAGCACTGTTTCAGAGACTTTTCCAAACCTTTACGTGGATCTGACCAAGCTTGAAAAGATAGGTAATTAAATCTGGATCCAGATTAGGAGTCACAGAATCTTTCTCCCCAATAACTGGGCGTGAACATTCTGCCATCATCACATTTCTTTCAGACCTTTCCAAAGGTTTTCAAAATTTCTGCCTTAAATATTCAGGAACATGACGCATAGGCCACCATTCCGCACTTCACGGATGTTTAACATCTGAGGGCTCAAATAAGGTATGACCCAAAGGATCTTGAATCCGACTCTTCTTACCTGTTTCCTTCCGTTCTAGAATATCAAACTCATCGAAATCATTCTCATTGTTTATATCAAGAATGTACTCATCATATTCATCACATTATTCCATACTTTGTCTGCTGGATTCTCCAGCCATATCCTTTGCAGGGTTAACCTGCCTTTCCATTGTGCCACTTGGGACACCTGAAACCAATTTATTTTTATTTAATGGACATTCCCGTTCAAAATCTTCTTCTCCTAAATGCTTTCTTTTTCCCAAACATTTCCCACCTGGACCTCTTTCTTCATATTCCTCATCATCTGATAATGACCAATATTGATCTTCCTCTAAAATTCTACTCTTTTTATTACATTCTTTCCATAACTTAGATAATGCAGATTTCACACTCTCTCCAACTTCCTAAGAAATTAACCTCTTAATATTCTCTTCTTGAGAATCCTTATTAGAGATATCCATTTCCTCAGCGATATCATTCAATATTCAATACCTCTCAATCTACTTATCTCTATTAACTTATGTCTTTAAATTTATACTAATATTTAAACTTGCTTAAAACCATTTCAGAAAACAATGTCTGAAACTGAAGGTTTCCCTAAATATATACATTTTAAATTTTCCTTTCTGCGTTGTACACTTTTCCTCAGATCTGTATTTATAACGTCTCTCCGAGTGTTTTCCTCGTTGCTAAGCAACAATATGATGCGACGTGCATACGTCGTTCATAGAAATGGTAAAAGTCTTGTCTGTTCAACAAAACAATGAAAAACTCCTGCTTGTGAATGCGTGTGCATACTATAAACTAATACGCTTCCGCATCGCACGTCCGTTTCATGAAAAGAAAGCATGCGACCAGCAGAGCGCATGCGCCAGCAACAAGTGCACATCTCTGTAAATAAACAGAGTACGCATCTCGCTTGAATTAAAAAATGCCGGCTCATGTGCTCCACAACAATGCACTTGCCAGAATAAATCGCGTGAGTCTCGCACTTGCATGACACAGAAAAAATAACATCTCCATGAAAAACGAAGGTAAACCTTTCTGGTTTCCCTATATATATATATATATATTTATATATATATATTTATTTAAATATCATTAGAGAGCCCGTAATTCCACTAGCCAAATAAACTAAACTGTAATAATACTACAAGAACAATTAAAATTAAAATCTCAAACTCCTAAAATACCCCAAAATTGGGTAAATACTCTAAGAAAACATATTGGGGGTGATTCTAACCCTGGCGGTCGGTGATAAAGCGGCGGCCAACCCGCCAACAGGCCGGCGGTCCAAAAAATGGAATTCTGACCCTGGCGGGAACCGCCAACACAGCCCGCCACATTAACACTCCGACCGCCACGGCGGTACAAACAAACAGCGCGGCGGTCACCGCCAACAGACAGGAGGCAGACAATGTACCGCCCACAGTATTATGACAGGCCAATCCGCCACCTTTTCCGGGGCGGGAGCACCGCCGATAAAAACACGGCGGAAACAGACTACGAACGGGAAAACGCTCACCTCTACGCACTCCACGAGGAAGGAGGACAGCATGGAACCCGAATTAAACATCCTACCTGCTCTCGTCTACCTGCTCATCTACCACGAGTACGAACGCCGGCGCAGACGACAACGGTGAGTACTGCACCTACGACACACGGGAGGGAGGAGGAGGAAAGCTTACGGCACACACATATGCGACCCCCACCCCCCCAAACTATGTACACACCAATGCAGAGCAACAAGTCACAGTGACACCACCCAAACCCCCCAGAAAAATGCAAAGACATAATTAAATTGTGAATAAAAATTTATGTACAAAATAGGCTCTGAAAAGTAATGGTCAACTAGCCAAATAATCAATATCAAAAGAATTCCATATACAGTGCAATGGATAACCGAGGCAATTAGTCCTGCACATCAAAAGAAAATCGAAGTGTCCGTAGGCCAAAGTGTAACAACACAAGGGCAAAGCCCACACAGGAGACCTGAGTCCTCTGGAGAGAACACTGCATGGGCATCTGATGAAAAAACTACAGGCACATCAGGGGGAAAGGAAGGGGCGGGGGCACCACAGCCACATGAGTCCACGACGCCAGATCCACGAAGGGGCCACCATGCCTACTGTGCCATCCTGGGGAGTGCAAAGCCACAGTCTCTCAAGTCTCTACAGTTGGTGGGTTGCCCACTGTTCCATCCTGGGGAGTGCAAAGCAACAGTCCATCAGGTGGATTACAGTCTCCACTGGTCAAGGAGGAGGCATGGTGGGCACAGTGAACCGTTAACAGTGCATGCAGGAAGGGCCCAGCGGAGCGGTGCTTGAGACGGCGGGGCCCAGCGGAGCGGTGCTTGACAGGAAGGGCCCAGCGGAGCGGCGCTTGACAGGAAGGGCCCAGCGGAGCGGTGCTTGAGACGGCGGGGCCCAGCGGAGCGGTGCTTGACAGGAAGGGCCCAGCGGAGCGGTGCTTGAGACGGCGGGGCCCAGCGGAGCGGTGCTTGAGACGGCGGGGCCCAGCGGAGCGGTGCTCGAGACGGCGGGGCCCAGCGGAGCGGTGCTTGAGACGGCGGGGCCCAGCGGAGCGGTGCTTGACAGGAAGGGCCCAGCGGAGCGGTGCTTTACAGGAAGGGCCCAGCGGAGCGGTGCTTGAGACGGCGGGGCCCAGCGGAGCGGTGCTTGACAGGAAGGGCCCAGCGGAGCGGTGCTTGACAGGAAGGGCCCAGCGGAGTGGTGCTTGAGACGGCGGGGCCCAGCGGAGCGGTGCTTGAGACGGCGGGGCCCAGCGGAGCGGTGCTCTTCTGCACGGCGGGGCCCTGTTCAGCGGTGCTCTTCTGCACGGCGGGGCCCTCTTCAGCGGTGCTCTTCTGCACGGCGGGGCCCTCTTCAGCGGTGCTCTTCTGCACGGCGGGGCCCTCTTCAGCGGTGCTCTTCTGCACGGCGGGGCCCTGTTCAGCGGTGCTCTTCTGCACGGCGGGGCCCTCTTCAGCGGTGCTCTTCTGCACGGCGGGGCCCTGTTCAGCGGTGCTCTTCTGCACGGCGGGGCCCTGTTCAGCGGTGCTCTTCTGCACGGCGGGGCCCTGTTCAGCGGTGCTCTTCTGCACGGCGGGGCCCTGTTCAGCGGTGCTCTTCTGCACGGCGGGGCCCTCTTCAGCGGTGCTCTTCTGCACGGCGGGGCCCTGTTCAGCGGTGCTGTTCTGCACGGCGGGGCCCTGTTCAGCGGTGCTCTTCTGCACGGCGGGGCCCTGTTCAGCGGTGCTCTTCTGCACGGCGGGGCCCTGTTCAGCGGTGCTCTTCTGCACGGCGGGGCCCTCTTCAGCGGTGCTCCTCCAGTAAGTCAAGGGAGCCAGACCTGGCCTGGACTCCCTGCTCAGTCGCCCTCCGACCGTGCTGTTGCTGGACCCTTCGGTGACGGAGTCCTGGGCCCTTTGGTGTCCTCCCTAACACCCGGGATGGGGCTTGTGGGCCCCTCCTGCTCCGCGCTCCTGCTGGCTGACTTCTCCGCCCTGCTGCCCTTTCGCTCCTTAGATGGGGCTCTCGGGCCCTTGCCTCCCCTAGATGTTGTGGCTGGTGAAGCGGGCGAACTTTGCTCCTTGGGGGCAGCCGTGTCAGTCCTCTCACGGCGGCCCTTTAGTTTCCTGGTCCTCTTGCCTGGGGGGGGCTGGCTGTCCCCTTGCTGCTGATTGAAGTGTCACTGCTGGCAAAGGGTGGACTCCAGAACCCATGCACCACAGTGACACTCGAAGCTGGGCTGGTGGTGGCTGAGGTGCTCTTGGGACTCTTTGCAGATGGAGGGGGTGGGTCAGTGGAGGGAAAGAGGTCAAGATTAGCCAGGAAAACTTTTTTAGGACCAAGGTAAAAGGTAGGAGAAGTGGTGATGGGAGTGGAGGAAGAGGATGTGGTTGTAGGAGAGTCAGGTGTGCTGTCTTTGGGTGCAGGTGCTTGTGCTGGAGGCTGTCGTGAGGTGGATGGCTGTTGGGTGGGTGTCTGCCTGCGTTTGTGTGTCTTGGAAGAGGGGGTGACAGACACAGTGGGAGAGGACACAGGGGACGTGTAAATGGTAGTGGGGGTGGTGACTGCACGTGTGCGGGCTGTACTGGAGGGTGTGCTAGTGATGGAAGCACTGGCTGATGGTGGTGTGCATGCAGGTGTGAGTGTAGACGTCACAGGGAGGGAGGAGGGAGACGAGGAGGAGGGGGACACAGAGGTGGTAGTGACTGTTGGAATGTCTGCATCTGGGTGTTGCTTGCGTGAATGCTTGTGGGTTCTGTGGTGCTTGTGTCTGGATGAGCTGCCCTTGGGTGTTGAGGTGTGTGCAGGCTGGTCTGATGGTGTGGATGGGATAGGCTGAGGAACAGGAGACAGAGACAGGGTGGAGGCAGTCAGAAGAGGGAGGCTGGAAACAGGGACAATGGCTGCTGTCAGTGCTGAGGCCAGAGCATTGAACGATCGTTGATGGGCAGCCTGACCCGAATGAATGCCCTCCAGGTAGGCATTGCTCCGATGCACCTCCCTTTCTACCCCCTGGATGGCATTCAAAAGGGTAGTCTGCCCAACAATGATGGTCTGAAGGAGGTCAATGACCTCCTCACTGAGGGCAGCAGGGGTAACAGGGGCAGGGGCTGAGGTGCCTGGGGCGAAGGAGACGCCCGCCTTCCTGGGCAAGCGGGCACGGAGCGTAGGCTGAGGGGCTGCTGGGAGGGCGGGGCTGGTGCGCTGGGTGGCGGCTGTACCTGTAGAGGCGGGGGGCCCGGATGTTGCCGCCACCGCTAGGGAGCTCCCATCCGAGGACGTGTCGGTGTCGCTGGTGTCACCACCGGTCCCCGTTGTGGTGCTCCCCTCGCCCTCCGGATCACTGGTGCCCTCGGTGTCTGTTCCTTGTCCCACCGGGGCCTTGTGACTTGCAGCTCCCTCGTGCTCCGATGCCAATTCTCCTCTGCCTGATGATGCTAATGCACACATGCACAAGAAGATGAAGAAGAAGGGTGGGGGGGAGAAAAACGAAGACCAGGTTGAGTGCATGCAATGTCAACACCGTTGGCGGAGAGGACAGACACAGGAGCCTCATGCACTAAGCCGCGCATTCAGGGTACACTACTCAGTACTTCTGACTAGGACAACAGGTCTAGAGACGACAAACGCGCACATGTGTGATGCTGGACCATCGATAGCTGTACTTGTCACCCTACAGAGGTGGGGGCCGGGAGCACAGGGCCATGCCTAAAGGAGAGGACTACACTACAGAAAGCGCCCTGGCCTAATGTCACCCACAACCCTCCTCCCCCACCCAGACGCCTCCACTGCGCAGAGAGATAGCAGAATGTGCTGATACTCACCCCCTTGTGTCTGCTGTGATGTCCTCAAGCGCCCATCCAAATCAGGGTAGGCCACCGCCAGGATCCGGGACATCAGGGGGGTCAGGGTACGACTGGCACCCCTCCTAGGTTGGGAGGCCATCCCCAGCAGTGACTCGGCGGTCTTCCTGGTCCCGCGGCAGATGTCCTCCCACCGCTTGCGGCAGTGGGTGCCCCGTCTGACGTGGACCCCCAGGGCCCGGACTTCCTTGGCGATGGCACGCCAAATGTCCACTTTCTGATGGGCGCTGACCTATTTGACATGTACAGGGTGGGAAGGAAAAATTCATCAATTTTCTGCATGTTAGATGCGATTGGCCCCCCCTCCCCAACCTTGCCATATGGCACATGCTCTCATCTGTCGTGCGTTGCACTCCTCATTCGCCCCCACCAACTTACATCCACCCCACTCCACACAGGCATAGCCCATTCAATGTGCACCCAGTGTACTTACCTGTTGGTCTGGAGGACCGTAGAGTAACGCATACTGGGGGAGGACCCCATCCACAAGTTTCTCCAACTCCTCAGACGTGAAGGCAGGGGCCCTTTCCCCAGTCGCAGCAGCCATTGTCACTTCCAGACCGAGGTCACAGCAGCACTTGCAGTATAGGTCCTCTCCTGTGGATGATCAGGTCTCGAGTGATTAAGCAGATAGAAAATGGCGGTCACGCCCGCGGCGGTGCGTACCGCGGTGGTGCGTCCCGCGACCGCCGGCGCACCTCGTCATTGGCTCCTGAAACCCATAGGCTTCAATGTTAGCCAATGCGGATTCGTATAGCGGTCTTCGACCGCCTACCGCCACGGTGGGCCACGCCAGCGCATTGACCTCACATCCCATTGTCCCACTTCACAGGTCAGCCAGCCGCCATTTCAAGGGCCCACATGGCATAATTTGTACTGCGTCACACAGGCCTAGGCCTTGCATTGCCACGCATACACGCCTTTCAATACATAGATAATCGTGTGCTATGCATGCTGTGGTGAACGTACCTGTGATTTGCTTGACTCTGTGCTCCATGTTGTCCTTCCTAGGCACCGTCCGCTGGGACTTGCGAGGAGAAGGATGAATCCTCGCATGTACCGACCGCTGGTGGACCTGTCGACAATGGAAGAACGCCATATCATACTACGATACCGACTTGACCAAGCCACTATACATGAACTGTGTGCCCAGCTGGAGCCAGCCCTGATGTCCCCCATCCGCCAACCCACAGGAATTCCCCCTCTAGTGCAGGTTCTGTCAGTCCTCAATTTTTTGGCAAGTGGCTCATTCCAGACAACAGTGGCCATGTCATCTGGAATGTCTCAGCCTATGTTTTCAAAAATATTGTCTAGAGTGTTGTCTGCCCTGACGAAACACATGCGGAGCTACATTGTATTCCCTGAGGAGGTTGATTTGGCCACTGTGAAGGGTGATTTTTATGCCCTTGGACATATCCCCAACATAATTGGTGCCATTGATGGGACCCATGTGGCTTTAGTACCCCCAAAAGACGATGAGCAGGTGTACAGAAACAGGAAAAGTTACCATTCTATGAACGTCCAGGTGGTCTGTTTGGCTGACCAGTACATCTCCCATGTGAATGCCAAGTTCCCTGGGTCAGTGCATGACGCGTATGTGATGCGAAATAGCAGCATCCCTTATGTGATGGAACAGCTACAGAGACACCGTGTGTGGCTAATTGGTGACTCTGGTTACCCCAACCTGCCTTGGCTATTGACCCCAGTGAGGAATCCCCGGACCAGGGCAGAGGAACGGTACAATGAGGCCCATGGGCGAACTAGGAGGATCATAGAAAGAACCTTTGGCCTCCTGAAGGCCAGGTTTAGGTGCCTGCATATGACAGGGGGATCCCTGATGTACTCACCAAAGAAGCTGTGCCAGATCATCGTGGCCTGCTGTATGCTTCACAATCTGGCATTGCGATGTCAGGTGCCTTTCCTGCAGGAGGATGGTCCAGATGGTGGTGTTGAAGCAGCTGTGGAGCCTGCGGAGAGTGAAGAGGAGGAAGACGAAGAGGACGACCCAGACAACAGGGACAGAGTTATCCAACAGTATTTTCAGTAGCACACAGGTAAGAATCACCCACGCCATTTAACATTTACTGAAAGCACCCTGCATCTTTACTTTGTGTATTTCCCCCCAGTTCTTTTAAACTGATGTTTGATTTTCCCTTCCCTTTTTAGTGCTGTATGACCCACTGCGTGACTTCTGCTTGGTTAGCCCATGGACTAATGCTTATTGACATCGGTATGTTGTCATCACAAAAATAACAGAACATTATTGATCAGTAATGTGTTATACATTTGTAAATAATACAGGCTGACTCCTGAATGATTTCAGTGCAATGAGTGATTTATTTTTAGTGCTAGATATTGGTACATGATATTAAAACGGTGATGGGTGAGGGTGGAGTTATGTCCATGGCAGAGTCCAGTTCTCGGTCGCACAGGTGCATTGTCCATATGCCTGTGGAAGGATGGAGCAGGGGCAGTTCAAGGTTGGACAGGGTGACACTGTGGGACAGTGGAATGACATCCCGGGGGATATTAGGCTGGCGGGGGTCTTGGCATCCTACACTGTCTTCCTTTGAGATCTCAGGTTCCTCTTGCGGGGTGGTTGTTCTTCAGCAGGAGGTGGGGTTCTGGTGGGCCGTCGTTCTGTGGGGGCCTCCTGACCACTAGCGCCGGCGGAGGTGGTAGGCTGTTCCTGGCTAGTAACAGGGGCCCTTTGTGGTGCCACATGGTCCCGCAATGTGGTTTCTATCCGGTTGAGGGCCTGGACTATGGTCCCCATAGCGGTAGCGATGTTCCTGAGTTCATTGCTGAACCCCATGTACCGTTCCTCCTGCTGTGCCTGGATCTCGGTGAACCTGGCCAGTACCGTCGCCATCGTCTCCTGGGAGTGATGGTATGCTCCCATGATGGTGGTGAGGGCCTCTTGGAGAGTGGGTTCCCTGGGCCGGTCAACCCCCTCTGGCACAGCAGCCCTCCCAGTTGCCCTGTTTCCCCGGGCCCCTGTCCCCTGGACGGTGTGCCCACTACCACTGCCCCCAGGTCCCTGTTGTTGTTGGGGTGTTGGGTCAGCCTGGGTGCCCTGTAGTGGCGGACACACCGCTGATTGACGCGTCCGCGAGACAGAGGCATGGGCCCGCTGGGTGGGAGCTGTGCTGGTGTTCCCAGAGGGGGTTGGGTCTGCTGTGGCCTGTGTCTGTGTGTGGGGAACCGACTGTCCAGAGGTCCCCGATGGTCCAGGCTGGTCATCAGGTTCTAGGTCGACAGAGCTGCTGTCCTCGCTGGGGGCCTGTTCTGGGGGTGGGATGGACAAATCTGGACCCTCCGTGGCGGTGTGTTGGCGTTCGGGCCCTGCAGGGGTAAAGGAGTATGGTTATTGTTTCTGTGTGTGCCATGGCGTGCATTTTGAGTGCCCTTGTCCCCCAGTGCTGGCATTCCCTTGTGGGAGGTGTTGTGAGGGTGGTGGGGGGGGAGGGGTGTATGGGTATGTGCAATGGTCATGCTTTGGTGGTGGCTGTCTATGGTTTGTGTTAGCATTCAGGGGTTGGTGTTGTTTAGGGTGGGTTGTGCTGGTGAGACATTGGCAGGGAGGTTGTGTGCTGTGGGGTTGAGATTGGGGGTGAGGGGGGGGTGGCATGCTGGTGGTTGGGGGGGGGTGAAGTAGTTGAGATTCGACTTACCAGAGTCCATTCCTCCGTGTACTCCAGCGAGGCCATCAGGATGCAGGATGTTTACCACCTCTTGCTCCCATGCTGTTAATTGGGGTGGAGTGGGTGGGGGTCCGCCGCCAGTCTTCTGCACAGCGATGTTGTGCCTTGAGATCATCGAGCGCACCTTCCCCCGTAGGTCGTTCCATCGCTTTCTGATATCTTCCTGATTTCTGGGATGCTGTCCCACAGCGTTGACCCTGTCTACGATCCTTTGCCATAGCTCAGCCTTCCTTGCTATAGTGGTGTGCTGCACCTGTGTGCCGAAGAGCTGGGGCTCAACCCTTATAATTTCCTCCACCATGACCCTGAGTTCTTGGTCCGAGAACCTGGGGTGTCTTTGGGGTGCCATGGGGTGGTGTGGATGAGGTGTGGGGTGGTGTTTGTGGTGATGTGCGTGGTGATATGTGGTGATGTGTGCGTAGATGTGGTGTGGGTGATGAAGTTGGGTTCCTGTGTGTGTTGGGGTTTTCGATTGCTGTGCTCGCTCTCTCTATCTCTATCTCTATCGCCTTCTCTCCGATTTCCAACTAGTGGGGGTTTGTGGGTGATGTGGGTGTGTGTTTTATAGTTGAATGGATGTGTGGGAGTGTTGTTTGTATGTGTGTCAGGTGTGTGTATTTCAAATTGTCCAATGTGGCTGTGTTTTGGAGCTGTGTGTGTATTTTGAGCGCGGCGGTGTGTACCGCCAATGGAATACCGCGGTTGAAAGACCGCCGCGTGGATTCGTGGGTCAGAATGGCATGGGCGTGTTTGTGTTGGCGTGACGGTGGAGGTTTGGTCATCTCCAGTTTTCCACGGCCCGCTGATGAGGCGGCCTTCCTTGGATGTCGGATTGTTGGCGGTTTCACAGTTGGTGGTCAGAATGACCGTGGCGGTTTACCGCGGCCGCGGCGGTAGAATGGCGGACTTCTGACCGGCGGTAAGGGCCTTTTACCGCCGAGGTCAGAATGACCCCCATTATGTCATACAAACATCTACATTTAACATTACATCAATCCCAAAATGAAAAAGAAACTACTTATCTGCACAGAAGCAGAAACAAAAGAGGAAGATGGCTGCTGCTGTGGGACTATATAGATTGTGTTTGGTTCTAAGTTATTATTACATCACTTGGTTCTAAGTCTTTAAAGGAGCTGCACAGAAGTGGTGAATCAAGGCTTTATGCATAATGCTAGCCTCTTGTCTTGACATAAAATCACAAATTTTTCATAGATTTCTGTGATGAAACCTCCCGGAATCTGCAGGAATCCACAAAATTCCTACCACCTAACATTGTCTCATCTATACCGATACAAATTCTGCTGCACTTGTCAGCCTAAAAAATGTTTTTTTTCAAACTGCCCTTTTGGACCCGCTTTGGTTCTCCCTCAATTTTGACATGTTTTTGTCTCTTCCCTCCCACAGACACTTGGCCCACCTATACAAGTGAGGTATCATTTTTACCGGAAGACTGAGGGGAACATTGGGTGGTAGGAAATGTGTCCCGGTGCGGTGATCCCAGACAGAAATGTGATTTGTTTAGCTAAATTTGAGGTTTGCTGAGGATTCTGGGTAAGAAAACATTGGGGGATCCATGCAAGAAACACCTCGCTGGACTCCCTCGGGTGTCTAGTTTTCAGAAATGTCTGGGTTTGGTAGGTTGCCCTAGATGGCTGCTGAGCACAGGACCAAAAACACAGGTCCACCCTCCCCCCTGCAAAAACAGGTAGTTTTGTATTTGATAATTTTTATGTGTCCAGATAGTGTTTTGGGGCATTTCCTGTTGCGAGCACTAGGAGGTACTATTTTTTTGGGGAAACATGGGGGAACGCTGGGTGGAAGGAAATTTGTGGCTCCTCTCAGATTCCAGAACTTTCTGTCACCGAAATGAAAGGTAAAAGTGTTTTTTTAGCCACATTTTGAAGTTTGCAAAAGATTCTGGGTAACAGAACCTGGTGAGAGTCCCACAAGTCAACCCATCTTGGATTCCCCTATGTGTCTAGTTTTCAAAAATGTGCAGGTTTGCTAGGTTTCCCTAGGTGTCGACTGAGCTAGAGGCCAAACTCCACAGCTAGGCACTTTGGAAAAAACTGCTCTGTTTTCTTTGGGAAAATGTGATGTGTCCACATTGTGTTTTGGGGCAATTCCTGTCGCGGGCGCTAGGCCTACCCACACAAGTGAGGTACCATTTTTATCGGGAGACTCGTGGGAACGCTGGGTGGAAGGAAATTTGTGGCTCTTCTCAGATTCCAAAACTTTCTGTCTCCGAAATGAGAGGAAAAAGTGTTTTTTTGACCAAATTTTGAGGTTTGCAAAGGATCCTGGGTAACAGAACCAGGTGAGAACCCCACAAGTCACCCCATCTTGGATTCCCCTAGGTGTCTAGTTTTAAAAAATGTGCAGGTTTGCTAGGTTTCCTGGGTGCCGGCTAAGCTGGCGGCCAAAATCTACAGCTAGGCAATTTGCAAAAAACACGTCAGATTTCAATGTAAAAATGTGATGTGTCCATGTTGCGTTTACTGTCGTGAGCATTAGGCCTACGCACGCAAGTGAGGTACCATTTGTATCGGGAGACTTGGGGAACACAGAATAGCAAAAGAAGTGTTATTGCTCCTTGTCTTTGTCTACATTTTTTCCTTCCAAATGTAAGACAGTGTGTAAAAAAAGACGTCTATTTGAGAAATGACCTGTAATTCACATGCTAGTATGGGCACCCTGGAATTCAGAGATGTGCAAGTAACCACTGCTTCTCAACACCTTATCTTGTGCCCAGTTTGGAAATACAAAGGTTTTCCTGATACCCATTTTTCACTCTTTATATTTCAGCAAATGAATTGCTGTATACCCGGTATAGAATGAAAACCCATTGTAAGGTGCAGCTCATTTATTGGCTCTGGGTATCTAGGGTTCTTGATCAACCTAAAAGCTCTATATATCCCCTCAACCAAAGGAGTCCAGCAGAGGTAACAGTATATTGCTTTCAAAAATCTGACATCGCAGGAAAAAGTTACAGAGAAAAATGTGGAAAAAATGGCTGTTTTTTTTTCACCTCAATTTCCTTTTTTTTTTAAATTTCAGCTGTTATTTTCTGTAGGAAACCCTTGTAGGATGTACACAAATTACCCCTTGCTGAATTCAGAATTTTGTCTACTTTTCAGAAATGTTTAGCTTTCTGGGATCCAGCATTGGTTTCATGCCCATTGCAGTCACTAACTAGAAGGAGGCTGAAAGCACAAAAAACAGCAAAAACGGGGTACATCCCAGTAAAATGCCAAATTTGTGTTGAAAAATTTGGTTTTACGATTCAAGTCTGCCTGTTCCTGAAAGCTGGGAAGACGGTGATTTTAGAACTGTAAATCCTTTGTTTATGCCATTTTCAGGGAAAAAAACACAAGCCTTCTTCTGCAGACCTTTTTTTTTTTTTTAAACCGAAATTTTGGCTAATTCATTGGTCTCCTTCGGGGGAACCCACAAAGTCTGGGTACCTCTAGAATTCCTAGGATGTTGGAAAAAATGGACACAAATTTTGCATGGATAGCTTATGTGGTCAAAAAGTTATGAGGGCCTAAGCGCAAACTGCCCCAAATAGCCAAAAAAAGGCCTGGCACCTGAGGGGGAAAAGGCCTGGCAGCGAAGGGGTTAATGCTCAACTTTCGAGTTTTCTTGAAGATAATAATATCCTTCACCCCTCTCAGATGGGTTTTAGACCTCTCCACAGTACAGAATCGGCTATGACTGCAGTCACGGAAGAGGCTAGAAAGCGTCTTGTCGGCTATTATTCTTCTTGGTCTTAGCGCTGCCTTTGGCGCAGTCGATTACAATATACCACTTCTAAGAATGAGGGAGATTGAAATTGCGTGCAGCGCACTGAGATGGCTCTCCTCTTTTTTAGAGGGGAGATAATTTCAGGTGCTTGACGGGTCATTCCTCTCCAGTTGTGTCAAGAGCAGCTGCAGAGCGCCTCCGGGCTCGTCTCAGCCCTACGCTATTTAACATTTATATGTCTCCTCTAGCAAAGAGAGTTGAGCCATATGGTCTTTCATTAGTGTTGTATGCAGATGACACCCAGCTGTTGTCTCATTTTCGACTAACTCCAGCACCAATGGTTCGTCACTTTCCCTCTGCCTGCAGGCCGTGTCGGGATGGATGTCTGAATCTAAGCTTAAGCTTAATGGAGAAAAGACCGAAGTAATAATACTAGGACACAGCCCTCAACCAGGTCTCAACTCCTCTATTTTGGTATCCATAGGGGATTTGCCCCCGCCGAAGGAATATATTAAGAGCCAAGGAGTTTGGCTTGATCTGCGGTTTACCATGGATCATCATGTCAAGAAAATGTCTTCCACTTGTTTTGGTCTATTTAGGGTCTTAAGGAAGGTTTAAAAAATTCTTCCATTTATTGCAAAAAGACTCATCATCCAAGCTCTTATCATCTCTTTTTTGGACTATGGCAATGCATTGTATCTTGGTTCCCCGAAATACATGAAAAAAAGTTGCAGGTGGTACACAACGCCTCTGCCCGTCTTCTTTTAGACATACCAAGACATGAATCTGCCAAATCAGCCATTTCCTCTCCCCATTGGCTCCCAGTGGAACAACGCATAAAGTTTAAAACCTTGTGTTGTGTCCACAGGTCCTAATACAATAGAGGCCCTCCTCTTCTAAGGACACTAGCCTCTTTTCATAGGCCCATCAGACAGCTCAGGTCTTCGTCAGCTGATTTAGCCTCAATCCACTGAGTAAAAAAATCAAAATAGGGTGGAAGTTACATGGCTTACCTGGGAGCCAAATTGTGGAATTCACTTCCTCTTGGTCTTGGTCTAACCAGCCGTGAACTTACTTTTCATCGAGCACTTAAAACTTGGCTGTTTTAGAGCTTATCCCTCAGACAGTGTCTCATAGGTTTGTGACTAGCGCTGGGAGGCCTCTGGGTAGCCATGGGCTATACAAGAAACCATAACATAACATAACATATGACATCATGTTTGTCCCTCTTCTCCTTATCCCATCCAAAAGTTCTGGAAGTATTCTCAAGAGGCTGAAATGCAGTATGAGTACTGCATAAAATCTCCAAATATGTGAACTAAATATGGTGTTGTGCTTTTCACTGATGTTAGTCTCGCCCACCTTGAGGGTTACAGGAGACTAAAGCACAGAAATATCCAAAACAAGTATGTACATGCAATAATATAGAATAAATTTGACCTGAACTTTAGAACACAAAAGGTAATTTCTAGTGTCAACCATGCACTTCTAGTCACATCAAAGCTAGTGTTATGTCTGTACTATTTATTTAGCGTGCTTACACCATTCAATTTCACGGCACACGTGCTCAACATGAGACTGGGCCAAGTAGAATTTCGGAAAGGAGAGAAAATAACCACACATTGGAGAACATTGGAGTGTGTCCACATTTACCTTCTGACTGAGAGAACCATTAAACAAGACTTAAAACGTCTAATGACCAGTCTAACGGGACCAAGTTTGTTGTATCATGAAAACCACAAAGGATGCTTTCTAAACAACTTTTTGTACTATGTCAGCTTTACAATGAGCTTGTCTGGACGTCCCAGACAGAAGAGTGAAACACTGTATGATTGCAAAAATAGAAGTAACAAATTAATCCAAGAGGAACATGTGACGTACACTGACCCAACATTGCTGACCATTCTTCTACAGGTTGCCAAATGAATGGTAAGTGAATAAATGCTGAATGGTCCTCTGGAAAGAACTCTCCCTTCCATCCGAAAGTGATAACACATGACCCTGAGGGCCATGGGAAGGTTGTTCCAGGTAGTAGGAGGGTCTGATAGAGTAAACATCTCCCATCACAAGACTTTCGCTGTTAACATGACACCTGACATTTATGTCTATTGACCTATCAAAAAAGAAAAGTTTTCATTGTCATCAGCCATTCATTCAATATTACTCTATTGCAGATGAAAAACATATTCTGCAAATTTTCGGATACATTTGTGCATTTACTAACCATCTAGTGTTGCTTTCAACGACCTATTAGAATTTACAAATGGTTGTCCATCAAATGCAGCCAGCCAAAGAGTAGATCCAATCCCAGCACAGCACTCAGCGCATGGAGAGTTTGACATTCTCATCCCATCTCAAATGCTGTGCAAATACCAGCCCAAGCCTAGTTCAAACAGCTTCTGCAGCAGCTCTGTCAATATATTTATCAAACACTCTGAGGAGCCTTGAAGTATGAAGTGAGCAGAATCCAGCACATCAGGCCGAGCAGGATAAGGGCATTCAGGGATAATTCAAATACATGGAGGACACAGGTTTGTTTTCACTGCCTGTTCTACTGGATAGCAGTCATCAAGGTACTTGTATGGGTCTCATAGGCAAGGATATACTCACCAGGCATAGGCTCAACATATAAGGCCTGATTCATGAAGGTAACTTAAACTTTTGAGTATGTTTATACTTTAGAGTAAATTTACTACTTTCGATACTCACAGACTCTGAGTGTAAACATACTACAAAAGCGTAGGTAACACGTCTCCTTCCCAGCGTATAGCGATTGGTTTACTCATGCGTGGGTAGGTGACGTCCCTCCCTAAATCCCTTCTTGACCCTTCTCCTAAACCTCTCTTTCTCCTCCCTATTCAAAGCCCCTTTGGAGTAAATCTGCTCCTTTTCCTACCCACTTCCTCTAGTCATACTCACATTTAATACTAAATGTAGAAATCTGCAGACGGGAGGAGAACTCCTCACACATAAGTGCAGCTAATGCAGAGGCGTAAAACTCACGTAGTTGAAGAACTGCATCCGTAGTACATTTTGTAGTACTTCAAAACATACTACAAGGTGCAGCTTCTGAACCAGGCCCAGAGGTTTTTAAGTAATATGTCATGTTGTTACATTACCATAGTGTATTTGAATATGCAAATTATCAATCAGCCAACCAACCAATGACTGTGAATGTGTGTTGATATGAGATGTTTGATTGACAAACTACAAAACTAAGAGCTCCATGTAGCCCCTTTGTCTACAGTGACATCCTCATGTTCTTCGGTACAGTTGTGTTCACATAAATAGTACCACTTCTTGTGATTCCAGCCACAAAGCATCAAGCACGCGAAGGTTGTTGAGAATTTGTTGGTATCATTGGTGTCCTCTAGTCATTTCCAGCCAGCAGAAAATTGTGTTTTCAGTATCACCAGGTGTGCTAGCACGTGGAAGGGTGCAGCTGCCACTAGCATTTACCCCTAAACTAAGGGTCAGTTTCACCAGGGCTGAGAGTTTACGCCACCACTGATCATTCCTCACAAGAAGAGACATTTAAATTCACTGGTGCCAGAGTCTGGACTTGCAGACCTTGCCTCTGCCAGCCGATCCTGTCTGTTAGCAATATGTACCAGAACATTCCGTTTTCACCTGGATTGAAAGATGATATTTCGAAGGATCAGAAGTATTGTGTTTGGTCTACAGCTCACAGCACATGATGGCCACACACGGAAGCTTGCACATTGCAGTTCTATATAGCACTATATCTAGAGCTCATATCAATACATACAGTGTGTTATTAATGTCTAAAGCGTTAGGTACCATATCAGAGCATCTCAATTCAGTGCAAGGTGCTCTCTGTACTGACAGTTACCGCTATAGATATTACAAAGGGTAATACTAGTTTTTTGAGGCACCTAACAAATCGGTTTAAGATTTGAGACCAGATTTGCAGTTCTCCATCAGATCTGAATTTTAATATTAAGATAAATGAATCATGTAACCAACACATTTTAAATGCATAGTAAATCAATCTTTTAATTGTCAGCGGAATCACGCGTAACCCAGCATACTATAACGTGTAACCCAGTATACTATAACGCGTAACCCAGGACACTATACTGCGTAGCTCAGCATACTATAGCACGTAACCCAGCATACTATAACACGTAACCCAGCATACTATAACACGTAACCCAGCACACAATATTGCTGATAATAAATATGTCTATTAATTTAAGTGGATGTACCAGTATACCATTACAATCCAATCCATTATATGACTGCTCATGTATATGTTTTAAAAATCGATCAACTATGCACGTACAGTGTACTGAATATGTGATAAAGTTATCTTAAAAATAAAATTCAGATCTCAAGGAGAACTGCACATCTGGTGTAAAATCATAAGCTGAGTTGTTAGGTGCCTCGACACACTAGTATTATTACAGCATGATATGACTTAATACAAAGACACGCACATTTCCCAACTAGATTTACAGGACAGACAGGGCGGGAACAGCTGGTGTCTTTGTATCACTTCCTGTGTCACTCTATGTCTTCCTGGCCTCGTCGTGGTTGCTTCCTATCGTCTTGCTCTCTGGCACATTCCCAGGACAGAGGAATTTATATTTGAAGAGCACAGTCAGATTAAAGAGTTAAACCAGAACCATCTCTGAAGCATGACGTGTGGGTGAACTAGAGACGATTGATCTATAGACCGGCTCCAGTTAATTTACCCTCATTTTATAAAAATATTATTGTTTGCTTTTTAATTGAGCTGTGCTCGAGGCATGCTGTTCCAACATGACTTTTCCTTAGTGACAAAAAAAATGGCCGCAGGGCTATGCCACTATCCTTAGGAAGCCATTAGTAAGTGGGATTAGAGCCATTTTGAGAGAATCCAAACATCCCTAACAGATCAAAATGAGAGGTCAGACTGGTGTCATCTTTATATTAGAAAGCTGTTCAGTTTCAGCGCCACAGTAACTCTTGCAAACGCCATAACAGCTGCGTGTAGTTGCAGTTCAAAGACAGATAACGTTTAGTGGTGTGTCTCAGCTCTAATTTGCCTTTTCTCATTGTACATGTAAATACTGTACATTAGGAGCTATGGATCATAGATCAGCTATGAATGGGGGGGGAGAGAGAGAGAGAGAGTGTGACAATATATATATAAAAGTCCATTACACACTAACATCTGCACCAGGCAGCTTATTTCTAGCTGCACGCTATTAAGGTGACCCGATTTTTAGAATAAAAAAACCGGGACAGACATAGAGAAAGGACTAAATGTTGGCCTTGATAATGGTCGCTCAGAAGGACTACACTGAACACTACCCCCCATGCTATGGTGAGTTCCAGGGGCAGGCTGCTGGTGCCCCCAGCCTTGGGTGATGGGCCCCCGGGATTAAGGGCCAGATGTAGGTAGAAAACATTTTGCGAGGTGCAAATTGCGAGTCATAGCGACTCGCAATTTGCACCTCGCAAAATGTTATGCAGAAAGATGTCTCGGACACCTTCTGCGACTCGCTATGGGGTCGTAAAGACCCACCTCATAAATATTTATGAGGTGGGTCGCAGTTTGCGACCCCATAGCGAGTCTAGGCCCTCACGGGGATGGTGGCCTGCTGGAGACAGCAGCCCACCATGTCCGTGACTGCTTTTAAATAAAGCAGTTTTTTTTCCCTTTGCAGCCCGTTTTCCTTAAAGGAAAACTTGCTGCAAATAGAAAAAATACCGAAACCTTTTTGTTTCGGTTTTTTTCAGAGTAGGCAGTGGTCCATAGGACCACTGCCTGCTCTGAAAAAACAATTGTGTGAGCATTCACAAAGGGGAAGGGGTCCCATGGGGACCCCTTCCCGTTTGCGAATGAGTTACCATCCACTTCAAGTGGATGGTAAATGCGAGTTGATTTGCGACCGCTTTCGCGGTCACAAATCAACTCTACATCGCGATGCAGTCGCAAATAGGAAGGGAACCCCCCTTCCTATTTGCGAGTCGGAAACACATTTTGCGAATACGACTCGCAAAATGTGTTTCTGCATCGCGTGAGGCCTTTTGCGCCTCGCAAATGGCGTTTTTCGCTGTTTGCGAGGCGCTAAAGGCTACCTACATCTGGCCCTAAATCCCGCTGTGCTGCGTGAATGAGGCGAGATAACACAGCAGACGACTTTAAACCTTCTTTACTCTGGAAAACATGTGGTAGGTAATTAAATCAGGTGATTGAGCAGTGAATAATAAGGAACGCCAGGTTCCGGTCCATGTGATACTCACCCCCAGTCTCTGCGTTACCTGCATGAATACTCAGTGCATTGCTACCCGGGACGCGTTACTTTGAGATCGGAGTCAAAGACATGAATTGACCTAAATGCTCTGCTTGACTTGCAGGGGATTCTATTTCTGACACACACTGAGTTTGAAGACAATCCTTCTGCACAGAAGCAATTAGAAAACAACACTTCTAGTGCTTGCTATAATGTGACTGTTATATTCACGTCATCATGTACTTATTTTGAAGTTGCCACCCCCTCCAGCTGCAGGAGGCCTCTGTTGCTTTCTGAGATTGCACAGCACAGATGCCTCTGAGCTCACAGGATTTTCCGGCTTTGACTCTCACCTTCCCCAATGATGCTAGCTCCTTCGGTCTCGCCACGCGGTATTTGTTCGATGCCAAGGCTATCCCAGTAAGACATGGTGCTTCCTCTTCTGCCGCCATTGTTTCCTGCCCAAGGCATGGTACAGTCTGCCTGGGCAGCCAGCTTTGTTCAGGTGTGAACACACCTCTTCTCACTGAAAGTCCTGCCTCCATTGAACAGTGTGATCTGACCATGAGAAGACACTTCTGCAGTCTCACAGTTTGGTCCACCAGCATTTGCTTTTATTGCATTATACTGTAAAGTCAATATTAAGGAGTCGGTGTCCAGGGTTAGTATTAAAGCGGCAACACCCACATGCACTCCCTTTCTGCCTATTTGCCAGGCTTCCTATCCAGGATGGTGTCACCCATCTTAATGTACAAGCAGTAAGATATGTTTGCGTTGGAAAGTTGGACGGTCAGTTCTGTGCATGTTGATAACCATAACTGGCCAATTTCAGAGCCTGCTGTGCGCCCTGATGGGTTGGGTGGCCATTGCAAAAATGGTGATGCTCCCCAGGTTACTTTACCAGTTTGCTAATCTGGCCAGTACTGGTGCCCACAGCTATGTTCTGCAAATTAAGAAGCCCATGGAGTGAGTTGATTTGGGTAAAAGTTAGAAGACGTGTGGCACTCACTAATTACAGGTTTCAACTGATAAGGGTGTGTCGGGTGCAACAGATTTCGAGTGATGCTGCCTGGCGTCCCAGCTCCAGTTGCTGTCTCGCTGGCTATCTGGTCAAAACACTGCGGAGAGCGGGTTCCAGCTAAACATGCTACAAAAGGGCATTGAGATGAAGTGGATTTACTTATAGTGGGTGACCCCTTTGAAAATGCCCAATTATTCCCATTTGAGTACATTGTAAGTAATTGTGGGTTACCCAAGGGGCAATTTATAACATAAAAGGCTCTCATTTTGACACTTAAGACAATTTATAGCATCACATACACAGAGCCAGCAACTCTTGAATAGATACAAAACATCACATGATGTGTGAGGGGAGACATCTGGAGACTTGGTTATACAGGGCCCTACAAAAGTTAGCCAATGATCACACTTACCATATTTGGGATACATGTAATACCAACAGGGCAGATGTGTTAATGAGCAAAACACTGCTATTCTTAACCCGCATAGTGATTCACTCAATGTTCGGTTTAAGTATATCCAGTTAACTATCCTGCACGGGGCTTATTTAGCACCTTGTAGGTTATATAAGATTTATCCTACTGTAACACCTAAATGCTTGAGATGTTCATTTGATGAAGCTGGCTTCTGGCACAAGTTTTCAGCATGCCCAGTAATTAAGGACTAATAGAAATGAAAAGTGTGAACTTTAATTAAATTTACACAGCGGGCCTATTTCCGCAATCCAGAATATTGTCTACTGGGACTGTTCCCATGCCCAACAGCCAGTAAACCCATCTCTAGATTTGTGGAACTTGCACGTCTGTTAGCCAAGCGTATGATGGCCATGAAGTGGAAACCCACAACTGCTCCCTCTGCCAAGTGTTGGCGATCCGACCTAGAGAAATCGACTTAGGCTGAACTACACTATTGCACCTGGGAGAAAGAAAAGCTCTTAGGACAATACCAATATCAGACCACTGCAATTGTTTGCTCAGCCTGTAAACAGGATACACTTCCACTCTGAAACATACAGGTTGCATACTACATACCAGTATTTATGTTAGCATGTAAATATCCATATACGCTGAAGTGAACGCTAGGAATTGCTAAGAGCAGACCAGTGAGTCACTGATGTAAAATGATGTAGTCCCAATTATCAATTTCAGTGTATGAAGGTTATTTTTGTATATTAAACAAACAGGCTATCACACCCTGCTGGCTCTTACGTCCTACTGTAGGGGTGACTTAAAAGTATTACAAGGAAAGTTTAGGCCTGGCAAAAGGTTTATTTTGCCAGGTCAATACGGCAGTTTAAAATTGCACTACAGGCTAATATGGCAGCTTCTTTAGTGGGCACTTCATATACAAACCTTAAGTACGTATAGTACCATAAACTAAGAACATGTAAGTAAAATAATTGTGACAATTAGGTGGATGCCAATTTTACCATGTTTAAAAGGGAGAGAACAAGTACTTTACCACCGGTTAGAAGGAGTAAAGTGTGCAGAGTTCAATGGCCAACAAAAATTGGTTCAGTAACAGAAGGCAAAAATCTATGGTGATCGTACAGAAAGGGCAAATTTCCAATAGACACCAAAAATCAAAAGTAAGGGAAACCAGAGATGTGATTTTTTTAAATGTAGTTAGCGCCAAAAAGCATTAAGTGATTGCAAAAGAGCCTTGATCAAGGGGGATTTCAGGCCGACTGTACTGGAGGTTGTGTAGGATACAAGGGCCAAGTTCGACCTGTTTGGAAGTTTTACCGTGGGGCATCAGCTCAAAAATGGAAGTCCAAAATCTTAAGCGAGGCAAGGCAGCAGGCTGTAGCTGAGGAGAGCTCCATGAGCTTGAAAAGCCTTCAAACAAATTGTTGGTGAAGTGGTTGGTAGAGATTTGAATTTTGAACCCAGGAAAGGTCCCTTGCCAGTCAGATAATTTTGGTTCTCTCACCTGGTCAAATTTTTTCATTTGCACTTAGTCACTTTTTTGATGCTTAAGTTCCTCCAGCAGTGAGAGGCTGCAGGCTGTAGCCAGAGAGGGCTTGAAGAGGCAGGACACCATCTCCACAAGTTCCTGCTGAGTAACAATTTGCTGCTGCGGAGAAGCTCTGAGAAGGAGTAATGTGATTCTTCAGCCCAGGGGCAACGAACCTTGGTAAGATCACCTTGGCAGATGTGTCTCGGTCCTCTGGAGGTCTTTTTTTAAGTCAAAAAGGTTATAAATCTATGTTTTTCAGTGGTGATATGATAAGCCACCCAGACACAGCTAAGCCTTCCAGGACCTCAAGAACATCATTTGGGAGTCATGACTCATTTCAGCCGAGGTCCTCATCATGGGCCAAGGCAGTTAGTCACCTGGAAATCTTCAGGAAAGTGAACTTTTCATGCCCTTCTAGTTTAAGCTGCAGGTCA
Organism: Pleurodeles waltl; assembly: GCF_031143425.1. Taxonomy (NCBI): domain Eukaryota; kingdom Metazoa; phylum Chordata; class Amphibia; order Caudata; family Salamandridae; genus Pleurodeles; species Pleurodeles waltl. The sequence continues at coordinate 149,750,827 of NC_090441.1, read as the reverse complement.
GCCTTACGACCAGTGGATTCCACTGCTTTGTCCTGGGTTCTAGAGATAGCAGGTCCAGTCCTTAAGGTTTCTTCTCAGGTCTCAAACATCAGAGTCAGTCCTCTTCTGATCTTCCTTCAATCCAGTAGTGTCCTTAAGAGGGTATTGAAAATGCTACATTTATGCCTGGCACCGCCTTGTGGCTCACGGCTCTTCCCTAACCAATGGGGTAGAATTTACCAGGGTTTACCCACACCCTTTTCAGCATTTCTGGTGTATCCTACTACAAATAATCTGACAGTGTTCTTCTCTGCCTACGTTAAAAAAGGCAAAACCCTTTTCCCTTGCACAGATCCGGTGTGCCCACCCCAGAGGTGTGGCCAGGGACATGAGCAACCCATGCTCTGTGGTCACTTCCAACCAGTTCTAGGGTCCTCCTGACTGTGATAGAGTCTGACTGAGGGGCAGTGGTTGCCTCTGACAGGGGAGACCCGTTCAAAGAAAATTGGGTTCCTGGGCACTGCCCAAATGAACATACTGTCAGAAGAATAAAAAACACCTTCCCACGCCCAGGCCTTTGTCTCCTCTCTCTGAGCAGTTTTCACATCTCATTCTGAGCTACAGCAATTAGATGGGACAGCTGGAGGCTAATGAATCTAAAAGTATACTTTATTTAATGTTTAATACAAATCCAACTTCACTAGTTAATTTGGCTTCTATTAAGCTTTACAAGGAATCCAAGAATTATATTTCAAGCAGTTTCCTAGCAGAAATTAACATTATCACATTTTATATTTTATCCCATTGTTCCTGTGTAGAACAGCGAGCCTTACTACAGTGAAGATAACCTTTATATGCTAAGCACTGTAAAAATGTGTTAAACCTCACATTATTATATGCACTTCTTCTAAATACCCAGCCTCATGGGATATAAGGCCTAACTAGGGGTGAACTATCAGTATTTAAAAGGAAGGCTTGGACCTGTCAAAAGGGTTTATGTTGATAGTTCAAATTGCAGTTTTAAATCTGCCTCAGTCAGCCTACAGTGGTAGGCTGGAGCCTTCTGTGCATTGCTACAATAGGTGCTGCTGTCTACTAGAGGGATTTAACTTGCAAGCGCTGGGCACACCTTTGACCATCTTCTAGGAATTTATAGGGTAGTAAAATATGCCAGTTTGGGCTATACCAATTTGGCCATGTTCAATGGGAAAGCACTACTGGTCAGCAGAGGTAATGTGCAGAGTTTTACAGCCATCACAAAAAATAAGGACTACATTTTGGGTACACTATACAAAATATGTAATTTCCTACAAGCCCTTTTTTTGTTTCATGAGTGTTTATATAGAATTTAAAGTGATAAAATTAAACTAAGAGATGTTAAAAACGGCCATAGACATAAATGGTCCTCTTGGGAGGTTTGGGAGCGATGTCTGGGTCTCAACAAGCATTGTATTTTCGAAAGACTGTGAGATCAGCTTTGGATGCATTGCCTTCAGTTTTTTTAGTGTTTAGGTGACTTACAGTGGGATGCAGACTATCCCCTCGTGCCCTCCTAAAAGTGAGTTTTTCAAATTCTGAGGCTAAGTGGCACCTTGTGAGGACCACTGAGAGAAATGTGGCTTCTGAGCTCCTCAGGGTCTCTGTTGAGGTCAGCCCATGCCCAGTAGAGTGCCAAATATTTCAACGCGAACCAATACAAGTTAGTATTACTCACCCTTAGTGAATCGAGGCTCAAGGCAGACGTGTCCTCTGTTTTTCATTATCTTCCATCAGACGTGACCTTATCCAATCACCTCTAACGAAGAAGTAATGTTTTCCAAGAGGATCTTTCAAGGGGTCGCCCAGCAAATTGGAAAAATCTTGAGGGGTGCCATCTAACTTTCTTGTGCATTTGCACAATGGAATGCTGACCTTCTGCCCGTGGTACATGATTTATTTGTGCAGATAAGTGAACATTTTGGTGAATGTAAACCACAACTTGCCAATCATATATGTGAATTTAGAGTCTTAAAAATGTAATTTCTTTCTGTAACTTGAACTTACGAGTGTAGATGGACACCTCGGGTGTATCAAAAAACTATCCTTCTTTTCTGGCACTAGAGGGACAATCACTCCTTGCCTCCCTTTTGCCTCGCCATCTCTCTTCATGCGCTTTGGGATAACAATTTGTGGTTGGTAGATCTTTATAAACTATAATGTCAATGAAAATCATACACTGTTTACTTTTTGTAAATCTAGCGTTTTCTTTTTGTGTGTCTGACCTATGAAGACCAATTTTGCATTTTCGTAATTCATGAAGTCGATGTTTACTTTTTGTGATTCTGGCCTACGAAGATCTTGTTTACTTTTTGTGAATCTATGAAGACCATGTTTACGTTTTGTGAATCTGGCCTATGAAGATCTTGTTTACTTGTTGTGAATCTATGAAGACCATGTTTGTTTTTTGTGAATCTGGCCTATGAAGATCTTGTTTACTTTTTGTGAATCTATGAAGACCATGTTTACGTTTTGTGAATCTGGCCTATGAAGATCTCGTTTACTTTTTCTGAATCTATGAAGCCCATGTTTACGTTTTGTTAATCTGGTCTATGAAGATCTTGTTTACTTGTTGTGAATCTATGGAGACCATGTTTGCTTTTTGTGAATCTGGCCTATGAAGATCTTGTTTACTTTTTGTGAATCTATGTAGACAATGTCTACGTTTTGTGAATCTGGCCTATGAAGATCTTGTTTACTTTTTGTGAATCTATGAAGACCATGTTTACGTTTTGTGAATCTGGCCTATGAAGATCTTGTTTACTTTTTCTGAATCTATGAAGCCCATGTTTACGTTTTGTTAATCTGGTCTATGAAGATCTTGTTTACTTGTTGTGAATCTATGGAGACCATGTTTGCTTTTTGTGAATCTGGCCTATGAAGATCTTGTTTACTTTTTGTGAATCTATGAAGACCATGCTTTCTTTTTGGGAATCTGACCTGTGAAAACCATGTTTATTTTTAAGAGGTTGCCGGTTCTTGTATACCACACATAAGATAGTGAATTCATATATAAATGTGGGGGGCCACCATGCCCAGACTTTAGCAAAACAATGAACCAACCCAGCCGGTGCCGCTCACACCATGATCATTAGTTTGTGGAACATCTGCACCACAGCCCAGATTTGCCCTGAGACACAAAATAAAGAGAATGCGCTCAGAACAAATCTAATTATAATCATGAGTGACGGACTACTAAATATGCTGAAGATTTGTTTATGTTTGCCTGCATACTAGAGTCGCGGCCTCATTAGTTTCCAAATTGCGCTGATGTTGTTTCCGATGATGGATGTAATTTTGTTGCTGCGGCGCACGGTGACCTTTCCCTCCGCCGGGTACCACTTGCCAGGGCTGTATTCTAGAAGTTGTATCACCACTCCTCTCTCCTCTGACCTTTCCAAGTTTATATGCGCGCTCTCCTCTGTGCTGCTTCTGCAGAAAGCAAGGATGCTGACAGTGTTAAGTGATTATTACTGGTAGAAAATAAATATAATCATAGGGATACTGACTGCAGAATTGAAACTTGTGGTTTTCCGACAGCGGATCTGGTTTGAGGTTGGCAGTAGGTATTACAGTGATCACCTTAAATGTCAGAGTCATAGCAAGTACACTGAGTAACTTATGTGATGTTAAAGTGCCAGGATCTCAGGCAGACAATAGGCAGGAAAGAAACCACAGGGGTGATGGGTGGAATGCACAGTTCCAGGCCAGGTCCACACTAGCAATCCCAGACCGGATTCAAGAAACCACAGAGGTGGTGGGCGGAATGCACACTTCCAGGTCAGGTCCACACTAGCAATCCCAGACCGGATTCAGGAAACCACAGAGGTGGTGGGCGGAATGCACACTTCCAGGTCAGGTCCACACTAGCAATCCCAGACCGGATTCAGGAAACCACAGAGGTGGTGGGCGGAATGCACACTTCCAGGTCAGGTCCACACTAGCAATCCCAGACCGGATTCAAGAAACCACAGAGGTGGTGGGCGGAATGCACACTTCCAGGTCAGGTCCACACTAGCAATCCCAGACCGGATTCAAGAAACCACAGAGGTGGTGGGCGGAATGCACACTTCCAGGTCAGGTCCACAGTAGCAATCCCAGACCGGATTCAAGAAACCACAGAGGTGGTGGGCGGAATGCACACTTCCAGGTCAGGTCCACAGTAGCAATCCCAGACCGGATTCAAGAAACCACAGAGGTGGTGGGCGGAATGCACACTTCCAGGTCAGGTCCACAGTAGCAATCCCAGACCGGATTCAGGAAAACATAAAAGTGGTGGGTGGAATGCACACTTCCAGGGGAGGTCAACACTAGCAATCCCAGACCAGATTAAAAAAACCACAGGGGTGATAGGTGGAATGCACAGTTCCAGGCCAGGTCCACACTAGCAATCCCAGACCGGATTCAGGATCACCACAGGGGTGATAGGTCGAATGCACACTTCCAGGTCAGGTCCACACTAGCAATCCCAGACCGGATTCAGGAAAATATAAAAGTGGTGGGTGGAAAGCAAACTGCCAGGCCAGCTTACCCTAGTAATCTCAGACCAACTGAAGGAGAGCACAAAGGTGATGGGTGGAATGCTTACAAAAGTCTCATCCGCCGGCATTCCGATCCATGATTGTTTTTTTGCACTTTAGAGCATCAGGCAGGAACCCCTTTATGCAAATCAGAACAGGCCCTCCTCCAATGGGAACAGTCCAACTTGAACTGCCAGGTTAGGTTCCTTCTGAAGGGGAAAACAGGCAACCCAAGACCGGTTTCAGGACAAAAGAGATAGGTGAACTGTTTTCAAACGTCTCAGTTACTGCCAATTGCTGAGGCTGCATTGCAGTCCTTCACCCACCAAGTCCACCAAACCCCTGAGCGATGGCCAGTTCTGAGTCTTTTTAAGCATTCAGCCTACCACATTTATGTAGTTCTTCATAAGTGCAATGGGTGTCCCTTAACGTGGTCTATCTGACACATGCCTTGAAGTTATACCTCACTGTAGATGCCTAACTAGGCAGAAACTAGGCTGGGTTAATTATGTTTCCATCTGAATTCCTGTAGTAACAAAAGACAAAGGAACTTAATGTTTGGTGGAATAGGAGCACCACCATAAATCAGGTGATCGAGCCCTGCCAAACTTGTGGTTCCTTCTTTCTCCTTAGAGATGAGGGAAGCTTACTTCATTGGTAGAAACCTTTGTCCGGTGGCCTATCCATAAAAGTACCCCTGGTTAATGTACAACAGAACATCCACAGTACTTAGGGTGGTCATTCCATTGTTCAATTTTCTTTGTAGGGCCTGAAGGGGAAAGCCTGGTAGTACCTAATAATAGTCAAGAGAAATTGCTCCCAATGGATGAAAAAAACCCGATAAATAAAGGCCAATCATTTTTCTTTTTGGATAACAAACTATCACTTTATGAGATAGTTTTTAAAAAACAAAACATGGTGACAATGTGGCAAATTCTAAGTGCCTTCAGTGGAGCTACTATAGCACATGCCTGGAGCCATCCTAGGTCATGATTGATGACTGACTCAATGGATGTATAATATCTTTTAGCTCTCAATTCTCTGTTGGTCCCCTGGCTCTCAATTATGCAGAAGGAATGGCAGCAGATATGCCAAGTCCCCTATTGCCTCAGCACTGAAGATTCTGCTGTCTCAGCAGCTCTAGATTTGCCCTCTAGGGTCTAGATTTGCCCATTAAAGACAAGTTAGCGTGTCGGTTGTTCTCCAGCTTTTTTATCCACTATGCCCCATTATGTGGATGGGTTGATGTCAGCCTATTCAGGGTCCCCAGCGCAGTCTTAGCTCGTATATTATTTTTGTTCTGCTGTGGTGAATTCACGGGTGTGGGCTCCTTGGGTTTCCCAGGCTGCACCTTGAGTGGTTGTTGCTGATCTCTGATTTTTGGTTTTAGGGTCTTCCTGGTCTCCAGGGAGTTCCTGGAACAGCCCTGGCTCTAATGCTCTGATAATTCACATCTGGTTGTTTTGTTTATCCAATATTTTCATAGTTGGCTAACCATGTACTGTAGGCCTTTTTAAGGATTTTGGGGGACCTGGGCCAAATGTATTTTGGGGTCCCCTGTTCGGAATAGCTTTGAATTAATGATCCAAGTTCAGGCCTTTCATGCCCTCTTTGCCCAGGTCACTGACAGTGCACAGGCACACTCCTCCAAATTCTAAATGTATTTAAATGTAGTATTCTGGGATAGTGACCTATGTTTTCAACAACACAGCAGCAGCTCACTGATATTACTGCAAATAATATCTGTGATATCCTCCCGTTTCTCATATTTGTGATCCTATTTTCATCTAAAAGAAACTTTTGAGGGGTGTGGGGGCTGAAAAGCTGGGGCCCTGAGGCAGAGCCTACCTTGTCTATGCCGTAAAACGTCTCTGGTGGAGAGCAGGTCGAAAGCCGCCTCTAAATCCCCAGCTCTGTCTTTGCTCTCAGGTTTGATTACTCCCTGTGATGAGTTTCCTTATGTGTGCATTCTGGGATTCTGAGCATCCCATTGTATGGTTGTCTAGCACTGCCCTTCCTGTGTGCATTCTGGGATTCTGAGCATCCCATTGTATGGTTCTCCAGCACTGCCCTTCATGTGTGCATTCTGGGATTCTGAGCATCCCATTGTATGGTTGTCCAGCACTGCCCTTCATGTGTGCATTCTGGGATTCTGAGCATCCCATTTTATGGTTGTCCAGCACTGCCCTTCATGTGTGCATTCTGGGATTCTGAGCATCCCATTGTATGGTTGCCCAGCACTGCCCTTCATGTGTGCATTCTGGGATTCTGAGCATCCCCTTGTATGGTTGCCCAGCACTGCCCTTCATGTGTGCATTCTGGGATTCTGAGCATCCCATTGTATGGTTGTCTAACACTGCCCTGTATGTGTGCATTCTGGGAATCTGAGCATCCCATTGTATGGTTGCCTAACACTGCCCTTCATGTGTGCATTCTGGGATTCTGAGCATCCCATTGTATGGTTGTCCAGCACTTCCCTTCATGTGTGCATTCTGGGATTCTGAGCATCCCATTGTATGGTTGTCCAGCACTGCCCTTCATGTGTGCATTCTGGGATTCTGAGCATCCCCTTGTATGGTTGTCCAGCACTGCCCTTCATGTGTGCATTCTGGGATTCGGAGCACCCCATTGTATGTTTGTCCAGAGCATCCCCTTGTATGGTTGTCCAGCACTGCCCTTCATGTGTGCATTCTGGGATTCTGAGCATCCCATTGTATGGTTGTCCAGCACTGCCCTTCATGTGTGCATTCTGGGATTCGGAGCATCCCCTTGTATGGTTGTCCAGCACTGCCCTTCATGTGTGCATTCTGGGATTCTGAGCATCCCATTGCATGTTTGTCCAGCACTGCCCTTCATGTGTGCATTCTGGGATTCGGAGCATCCCATTGCATGGTTGCCCAGCACTGCCCTTCATGTGTGCATTCTGGGATTCTGAGCATCCCATTGTATGGTTGCCCAGCACTGCCCTTCATGTGTGCATTCTGGGATTCGGAGCATCCTATTGTATGGTTGTCCAGCACTGCCCTTCATGTGTGCATTCTGGGATTCGGAGCATCCCATTGTATGGTTGCCTAGAACTGCCCTGTATGTGTGCATTCTGGGATTCTGAGCATCCCCTTGTATGGTTGCCCAGCACTGCCCTTCATGTGTGCATTCTGGGATTCTGAGCATCCCATTGTATGGTTGCCCAGCACTGCCCTTCATGTGTGCATTCTGGGATTCTGAGCATCCCATTGTATGGTTGCCCAGCACTGCCCTTCATGTGTGCATTTTGGGATTCTGAGCATCCCCTTGTATGGTTGTCCAGCACTGCCCTTCATGTGTGCATTCTGGGATTCGGAGCATCCCATTCTATGGTTGCCCAGCACTGCCCTTCATGTGTGTATTCTGGGATTCTGAGCATCCCATTGTATGGTTGCCCAGAACTGCCCTGCATGTGTGCATTCTGGGATTCTGAGCATCCCATTGTATGGTTGCCTAGAACTGCCTTGTATGTGTGCATTCTGGGATTCTGAGCATCCCATTGTATGTTTGTCCAGCACTGCCCTTCATGTGTGCATTCTGGGATTCTGAGCATCCCCTTGTATGGTTGTCCAGCACTGCCCTTCATGTGCGTATTCTGGGATTCTGAGCATCCCCTTGCATGGTTGCCCAGCACTGCCCTTCATGTGTGTATTCTGGGATTCTGAGCATCTCATTGTATGGTTGTCCAGCACTGTCCTTCATGTGTGCATTCTGGGATTCTGAGCATCTCATTGTATGGTTGCCCAGCACTGCCCTTCATGTGTGCATTCTGGGATTCTGAGCATCCCATTGTATGGTTGCCCAACACTGCCCTTTGGCTCTCGTGTGTCTCCATCTCTGTCTGTTCTCTCACAGTGTGATTGCCTTCCTGCGAAGACCCAACACCCTGCCCTCTCCTCAAGCTGCACTTTCAGCTCCTGTCGCTCATCTGTCATGCCTGACCCTTGACATCGCTAAGTCCTCAGCTATGTCTTTGCTCCCAAGCTATGACTGCCTCCTTGTAATGAACGAGTTTGTCGTGTGCTCAGTGTGACCATGACACCTCCTCTTGTGTGAATGTTGCAGAGCACTGGTGGTGCACCTCCAGGCTCCATCTTTCACAGTAAGATTACCTTTCGCCCACAGGCTTCCCAGGATGCATGTTTTGTGTATGTGGCTCACCCGCAGCTCACCCAGTCTCTATCCCTTTCTTCAGCTTGTGGTTGCTCCCCATGTGGAGAGTATATTCTTCCATCCCTCGAAAAACCAGGCTCGGGTCATGGCACTGAGCTCCGAGTGACCAACAGCTTCTACTCTGGCCCTGATTACAAGTTGTGCAGAAAATGATGGGGCCTGCTTCACAAAGGTAAACTTACACCTCTGTGTAAGTTAATGATTGTTTGCTATTCACAAAGGGATTTATTTTTACACAGAAAGCCCTATCTTTTTACGTGTGAGGACTGCACGCTCGTACAAATACTACTAGTAATTTGCTTTGTGAATAGCAAAGAGTCACAAACTTACACATAAGTATAAGTTTACCTTTGTGAATCAGGCTGTGGTATTTACCAGACCCAATAAACACCAATACCCCAGGCTGAGGTAGTTACCAGATGTAGTGAATACCTCCTGTTCTAAGGTATGAACTTTAAAATTGAGGAATAAAATGCAGAATAAATATTATGCACTATTTGCATAGTTCCCTGGACCTTCCCACCCACAATAAATGTAAAACCTGTTAGAATTTTATGGGGGAAACTGCAGGGTTAAGATAATTAGCACTCAGCCCCTAATTCAGATCCCCGTGCAAATCTGAGTTTCAGATGTAGCCCTGAAGTTGTATTCCTGTGGCCTATACCTCCCGCTCTGCCTTTGTCATCTTACTGTTTCCTGCCTTGTGCTCTCTCAGATCCATGTTCACACATTGCACGGATATTCCTGAGCTCCAGTAACTGACCACTGACTCTCAACCCCCTTCTGTATTTGCTCTTTTTAGATGACTCCTTTCAAGTAGTTTCACATTGTGTGGTGTCTGACTTCATGGGGCACTCAACCTGTGATTATTTCGAAGCTTTGACAGTTAACTCTCAGTGCTTAATTTGAGCCAGTGGTTTCCGGTTCTCAGCACCAACAAAGGTGCTTGTGGCAGCATGCCACATGGTGCCACTGTCTGCCTAATTTAGAGATGAGCACAACAGTTGTTTATTGTTAGAAATTGGGTTTATGGTTGGCAGTCAGGTTACCCCCTGTCCAAGCAAAAGCCCTCACTCTAGTCAGGGTAAGTCACACACAATCCAAGATTATCCTGTGCCCACCCTCTGGTAGCTTGGCACGCGCAGTCAGGCTTAACTTAGAAGGCAATGTGTAAAGTATTTGTGCAATAAATCATACAATACCACCATATAGCACCACAAAAATACACCACACAGTGTTTAGAAAAATACATAATATTTATCAGGATAATTGTAGGTCAAAAAGAATAAAGTTGCAATGTGAATTTGTAGAGATATCACTGGAAAGTGATATAAGAATGTCTTAAGTCTTTAAAAAGCAAACATAGGGGGTCATTCCGACCCTGGCGGTAAAACCCGCCAGGGCCGTGAACGACGGAAAGCACCGCCAACAGGCTGGCGGTGCTTTCCTGCCCATTCTGACTGCGGCGGTAAAGCCGCGGTCAGAAAAGGGGATCCGGCGGTTTCCCGCCGGATTTCCCCTGGCTGGGCTGAACCTCCATGGCGGCGCTGCAAGCAGCACCGCCATGGGGATTCTGACCCCCTTCCCGCCACCCTGTTTCTGGCGTTTTTTACCGGCAGGAACAGGATGGTGGGAACGGGTGTCGTGGGGCCCCTGGGGGCCCCTGCACTGCCCATGCCTCTGGCATGGGCAGTGCAGGGGCCCCCTAACAGGGCCCCAGCATGATTTTCACTGTCTGCATAGCAGACAGTGAAAATCACGACGGGTGCAACTGCACCCGTCGCACCCCTGCAACACCGCCGGCTCCATTCGGAGCCGGCCTCTGTGTTGCAGGGTCTTTCCCGCTGGGCCGGCGGGCGCTCCTTTGGCGGGCGCCCGCCGGCCCAGCGGGAAAGTCTGAATGGCCCCCGCGGTCTTATGACCGCGGAGCGGTCATTCAGCGGCGTAAGTTTGGCGGGCGGCGACTGCCGCCCGCCAAATTCAGAATGACCCCCAAAGTCTCTTTCAGCACAAAGTACCTGGTTTGGAGCGGAAAATCTCCTCAGAGGTCCACAGAAAAAGAGAGGCATGGAAAAAGGGTGTGTGTGTCGATTTCTCCCCAGCACACACGGACTTGCGTCGTTATTTTTCACGCGGGGAAGTCGTGCGTCGTTTTCCGGCGCGCGGACAGTCTCTTTCTGTGGATCGTGGGGATTACCAGATGTCCCGGGTCTGTGCGTGGATTTTTCTGCTTGTTTTCCGGCTGCGCGTCGTTCTGCGGGGCTGCGCGTCGAAATTACGATCTCACGGCAGGTGTCGCGTCGATTTCTCCTCTAGAGGTCGGGCGCCGTTGTCCTTGCGAAGCCGTGCGTCGAAGTTCCGGTCGTCCCGAAGGCGTCGCGTCGATCAGCGTCGGTGTGCGGCGTTTTTCTCGCCGCGGAACAAGCTGTGCGTCGAAATTTTCAGCGCACGGAGCGTCCAAGTGAAAAAGAGAAGTCTTTTTGGTCCTGAGACTTCAGGGAACAGGAGGCAAGCTCTATCCAAGCCCTTGGAGAGCACTTTCACAGCCAGACAAGAGTTCAGCAAGGCAGCAGGCCAACAGCAAGGCAGCAGTCCTTTGTAGAAAGCAGACAGGTGAGTCCTTTGAGCAGCCAGGCAGTTCTTCTTGGCAGGATGTAGTTTCTGGTTCAGGTTTCTTCTCCAGCAAGTGTCTGATGAGGTAGGGCAGAGGCCCTGTTTTATACCCAAATGTGCCTTTGAAGTGGGGGGAGACTTCAAAGAGTGGCTCAGAAGTGCACCAGGTCCCCTTTCAGTTCAATCCTGTCTGCCAGGGTCCCAGTAGGGGGTGTGGCAGTCCTTTGTGTGAGAGCAGGCCCTCCACCCTCCCAGCCCAGGAAGACCCATTACAAATGCAGATGTATGCAAGTGAGGCTGAGTACCCTGTGTTTGGGGTGTGTCTGAGTGAATGCACAAGGAGCTGTCAACTAAGCCCAGCCAGACGTGGATTGTAAGGCACAGAAAGATTTAAGTGCAAATAAATGCTCACTTTCTAAAAGTGGCATTTCTAGAATAGTAATATTAAATCCAACTTCACCAGTCAACAGGATTTTATATTACCATTCTGGCCATACTAAATATGACCTTCCTACTCCTTTCAGATCAGCAGCTACCACTTCAATACTGTATGAGGGCAGCCCCAATGTTAGCCTATGAAGGGAGCAGGCCTCACAGTAGTGCAAAAACGAATTTAGGAGTTTTACACTACCAGGACATGTAAACTACACAGGTACATGTCCTGCCTTTCACCCACACAGCACCCTGCTCTAGGGGTTACCAAGGGCAACATTAGAGGTGACTTATATGTGGAGAAAGGGGAGGTTTAGGCTTGGCAAGTACTTTTAAATGCCAAGTCGAGGTGACAGTGAAACTGCACACATAGGCCTTGCAATGGCAGGCCTGAGACATGGAAAAGGGGCTACTTAAGTGGGTGGCACAACCAGTGCTGCAGGCCCACTAGTAGCATTTAATCTACCGGCCCTATGCACATAGAGTGCACATTACTAGGGATTTATAAGTAGATTAATAGTCCAATCAGGTAGGATTCAAGGTTACCATGTTTTAAGGGAGAGAGCATATGCACTTTAGCACTGGTTAGCAGTGGTAAAGTGCGCAGAGTCTAGAAGCCAGCAAAAACAGTATCCAAAAATTGGAGGGAGGCAGGCAAAAAGTTAGGGGTGACTACCCTAAGGCTTTCAGGTCTAACATTTATGAATTCAATATACATTGTAAATGACAATTACCTGCTGCCCAAACCATTCTTACAATTTTGGAGGCCTGGAGTGGCCTGCATTGTCACACTTGTAGGAGTGTGATATTAATTGTGTTGCTACTGTCATTGGGTGGGCTTGCTAGGGCAATGTCATGCAAGCTGCAGTGGCCTCCTGACGAGAGCTCTGACACTTATTTTATTTACTAATTAAGCACTGTTGATTCTAGAATTAGTAACCAGGTGTTGTCCTATTGTGATCTCTCCCATATCATAACCTTCATACTGTGTGCTCTCTAAGATTCCCAGGCCTCCCTCTCTTTTAATGTCGTTGTGCTGTGGCTGATGACACTAGACTCTGCTTAGTCTCTAGCTCCATCTTTTCTCTCATGTTTGACTGCTTCTCCTGTAACGAGTCTCCTGTGGCATGCTTGATGAGATTCCCTCGCCTCCGACAGATGGGACCACACTCTGTTGCTTGGCTTTGGAAGATGACACTACACACTATGTAGTCTCCCACTCGGTCTTTGCTCTCATGTTGTGTTTTCTGTGATGTTGTGAGTTTAATGCTTAACGTTGTCTGCTCTCTGAGATCTCCACACATCACTCTGTTGGATGTGACTGTGCTGTGTCTCTAGAAATAAGACTCTATTTAGTCTCCAGCTCTGTCTGTATACCCATGCTGTGATTTCTTCCCCTAAATTATTTATGATCTTCTGCATTCACATTTGTGCCCGCTCTGGACTCTGTGCAGATGATGCCGGGCTCAAGAAGGTGACACTAGGCTCTACTGAGTCTCCAGCTCTGTCTTTCTCCCTGCCAGTGATTTTATGTTGTGGTTTGTTTCATGTTATGTGCTCACTGAGAACCCCCGGCCTCACACTGTGCGCATATTTCCGTGCTCCAGCAGCTCACAATATACTCTACTTGGTCCCCAGCTCTGACCTTGCTGTCATGCTCTGATTTATCTCCTCTGTTGAGTTCATTGTGTGTTCTCTGAGATCCACCTGCACCTCTATGTGTGGTTGTTTCTTGGGGCTGTCAGATACTCCATTTAGGGCCTCATTATGAGTGGCCTCTTAGTTCTAATGAATAGATTTTCCCAATGCTGTGATTTAGGCTGCTGAAACCAGGTGAAATCTCTGTGTGAAAGTCCGGGAGAAAATCAGGAATTACTGTTGGATAATTAGGTGCAGAGTTACTGCAGCAATTCCTCATTTCTTAGAGGGCCGTCAGTGGGCCCACCTCATGATGAATCAGATTTTGTTCATCCCATAAATTACTGGTGCCCCGGTATCAGTAACTCTTGGTGGGGGGGCAATCTTGTGCATTTTCCAGCCTACTTGTAACGAGGGCCTTAGTTTCCAGCTCTAATTTCACTTTTTTGCTGTGATTTCTCCTCTGTGATGTACTTCCCATTGTTGTGATTTTTCCTCCTAACGTACTTCCTATTGTTGTGATTTCTCAGCTGTGACCTACTTCCTATTGTTGTGAATTCTCCAGTTCCCATTGTTGTGATTACTCCTCTATGACGTACTTCTTATTGCTGTGATTTCTCGTCTGTGACTTACTTCCCATTGTTGTTCTTTCTCCTCTGTGACCATTGTTATGATTTCTCTTCTGTGACCTACTTCCTATTCTTGTGAATTCTCCAGTTCCCATTGCTGTGATTTCTCCTCTGTTACATACTTTCTATTGCTGTGATTTCTTGTCTGTGACTTACTTCCCATTGTTGTGATTTCTCCTCTGTGACGTACTTCCTATTGTTGTGATTTCTCCTCTGTGACGTACTTCCTATTGCTGTGATTTCTTGTCTGTGACTTACTTCCCATTGTTGTGATTTCTCCTCTGTGACGTACTTCCTATTGTTGTGATTTCTCGTCTGTGACTTACCTCCCATTGTTGTGATTTCTCCTCTGTGACGTACTTCCTATTGCTGTGATTTCTCCTCTGTGACGTACTTTCTATTTCTGTGATTTCTCCTCTGTGACGTACTCCCTATACTTTGCTCACAGAGAAGTCCAGGCCGCATTCTGTTTGGTTATTGATGCCCTGCAGCTTACTATAAAGGCTCTGTCTTTGCTCCCATGCTGTGAGTGCCCCCCTCTGGCTGGTTTCACAGAGTACGTTCTCTGAGCTCACCAGGCTGCACTCTGCATGGCCGCTGCTCTGTCAGCCGCAGGGCTGCTGTCTGCAGTTTCCAAGAGTGCCTGGCCGAGTGGCCTCTTTTCCTTGAAGTGAGGTGTCTGCATGAGGCTGCTCGGGGTTCACGGGCCGCCCTCCTCTCCTTCCCTGTCACCCCGCAGCTGGTTACCACGAAGACAAAGTGCTTGTTTATTGCCAGTTTAAGTAATGAATGTCGCACTGTATTCTGGCCTAGACTCTGGCACTAACTTGGCAGCTATGAGAATACATTGAATTACAATTCATCCTTTTGGCCCTGAAGTAGCATCTGGCCCTGCCATTGTCACTGCTCAGGGTAATCTAATTGTCTGCCCAAACAGGCTTCTATTATAAAAGAGGCCGCACTGCGTGGCCAGCTCCTCTGAAGCTCAGACGTGGGCAGAGACAGCGGCGTAGCAATAGTCCCCACAGCCATGGGCGTAGGAAGTGTGGGGGACGCGGGGGATGTATACCCCCCTAAGGTTTTGGAGTGTGAGGGACACAAGGGGGCAGGGTGGGGGGGACAAGGGGACAAAAGTTTTTCCCTTCTCTCGGCTATGATTTGCAGGGCCATTTCGTCCCCATGTAGTTTGACATTTTCAGAAGCGCCTGCACACACTTTCAGAAGCACTTTCATTCCTTCTGGGCAGCATGGGAGAGGGTTTGTGATTTTAAATTTCTGCTGGCACAGGACGAAGGTTGAAATTAAGGGGCCATCAGGCCTCCTTTTGTTTGATTATTCTAGCTGGAATCTGTTTGGAGCCTCACACCTAGATGCTATTTAGGAAACAAAAGCACACAGCTTGCTATTACTTCACAGGTATCCCTGAGAGACAAAGTTTTGACTTTCTGTCCCTGCATATAAGAGATAGGTATGCACTGTAAGAATGTCATATGTGTTGGTCTGACCCAATATTTACACAAATAACAATTTAAATACCGCTATTTTGTTTTATTTCTTTTATAGCGCTACTTAATCCACTGCAGGGTGTCCAAGCGCTTTACATCTTACACATTATTATTTTTCCCTGAGATATACTGGGCACACAAAGATCTCTTCTGCAGATGCCTTACCCCATCCCCCCCACTAGATATTTTAAAATGCAGACTTCGCAGAACTGATCTACTGCCACATTTCTCCCTTATGCCAATTTCTTTGTGGCAGATCCTCTAAAAAATAAATTTATAAATTGAGGCCCAGATTTTGTGTCAAGATTGTCTAACTTTTCTGGCACAACCCCAAAGCAAAATCTAATTTGTTAAATATAGTAAAGCGCTCAAACAGACTCATGATAGACGTGCTGAACATATACCTAGAGGTGTTAAGATCTGATGCCACCTCCTTTGAGGTCACGGGTTGTGATGCCAAGTGCAATGTCACACACCATGATGTCATACGTTGTGATGTCACTTTCATACTGCCTAACTTGGTTAGTCCCCCTAGTTCTTTTTTTTAGGACTTGTGCCTGAGTATTTTTAGTTGCCTAGGATCACACCATTTAGCGAAACAGTGTAGGAAAATGGCCTTTGTTGCAGCTACCCACTCACTTTTTGCCTGATATTGATGCTGACTTGACCAGTGTTCTTTCCCTAAAAATGTACCATTGTTTCCACAATTGGCACACCCGTGGCACACAGATAAGTCCCTTGTAAAAGGTACCAGTGGTACCAAGGGCCGTGAGACCAGGGAAGGTCCCTAAGGGCTGCAGCATGTATTGTGCCACCCTAGGGGACCCTCACCTAACACATGCACACTGCCACTGCATTGTATGTGTTGGAGGAGACGAAAAGGCAAAGGCAACATGGCATTCCCCTCAGGGTGCTATGCCCACAAAAATAAGCCTGTGGCATAGGTAAGTCACCCCTCTAGCAGGCCCTAAGGCAGGGTGCACTATACCACAGGTGAGGGCATAGCTGCATGAGCAATATGCCCCTACAGTGTCTAAGTCCATTCTTAGACATTGTAAGTGCAGTGTGGCCATATTAAGTATATGGTCTTGGAGTTTGTCAAAACAAACTCCACAGTACCACAATGGCTATAAATAATACTGGGAAATTTGGTATCAAACTTCTCAGCACAATAAACCCCCAGTGATGCCAGTGTGGGATTTGTTAAGAAGTGCACACAGAGGGCATCTTAGAGACTCCCCTTGTATTTTACCCAGTCCTTCAGTTCAGGACTGACTGGTCTGTGCCAGCCTGCCACTGAGAGACAAATTTCTGACCCCATGGGGTGAGAGCCCTTGTGCTCTCTGGGACAAGAAACAAAGCCTGCACTGGGTGGAGGTGCTTCACACCTTCCCCTGCAGGAACTGTAACACCTAGCGGTAAGCCTCAAAGGCTACAGCTTTCTGTTACAATACCCGGACAAAGACCCCCTTCTGGCAGAGTCCTCCATCTTGGTTTGGCGGACAGGGACCAATAGGGTTAGGAATGTGCCCCCACCCCAAAGGGAGTAGGCACAGGAAGGGTGTAACCACCCTCAGGGACAGTAGCCATTGGCTACTGCTCTCTGACCCCAAAAAACACCCATAAATCTTGTATTTAAGGGCTCCCTGAACCAAGCTAGTCAGATTCCACGATGACCTCAATAAAGAAGAAGGACTGCTGAGCTGAAAACCCCTCAGAGAAGAGAATGAGACAACAACTGACTCGGTTCTACCAGCCCATCTCCTGCTTCAAAAAGCTGCAAAAGCAGAAGCAACGCGTTCTGCAGGACCAGCGATCCCTGAAAAGCCTACAGGGGACTGCCTACATCACCGAGGATCAAGAAACTCTCATGGACAGCAGACCTGTCCAGCAAGAAGGAAAATAAACCATTTTTAAAGGGACTCCCACCTCACTCCAAAAGCGTGAGTCCAAACTACTCTGCACCCTACACCCCTGGCCCATGTCCAGAGGAACCAACCAGCCAGAGAGGATCCCCAGGTGATTCTGACCAAATGTCCACCCTGGACTGACCTCTCCACCCCTCCACGACAACCCCTGCCCGAGGAATCCAGAGGATCCCCCTGACCGCGACTGCCCTATGCAAATTTATCTGATGCCTGGAGAAGCACTGCACCCACAGCCCCCCGACTCGAGAGAAACCGACCACCAATGCAGCAGTGACCAGGAGGCGGCCCTTCTCCCTGACCAGTCGGTGGCTTGCCCGAGAAGCCCCTCTATGCCCTGCCTGCAACGCGATGTCCTGTTTGCACCCTTCACCCGGCCGCGCCAGTGCCGCTGAGGGTGCGCGTTTGGTGCCTACTTGGGGCCCATCCAGTGCTCCTGTAAATGCCCCTGGTCTGCCCTCTGACAACACGGATACTTACCTGCAAGCAGCCCAAAACCGGAGTACTCCCTTCCTCCATAGGGGCCCACGTTATTTGGCTCCTGTTTGACCTCTGCACCTAACCGGCCGCGTGTTGCTGGGTGTTCGGGGTTATCTTGAAGCCCCAATGGTGGGCTACCTATGCCCCAGAGACTGAACCCGTTAGTTTGTTACTTACCTCAAAAACTGTACTTTACTTACCTCCCCCAGGAACTGTTGAAAATTGCAGTGTCCACTTTAAAGAAGACTGTGTACATTGTTGATTCCATTCAAAGTTCTAAGTATTACTACGCAAAGTACCTTTCATTTAATGTACTCACCTGCTAAATGAATCCTGTGGTTCTAGAAATAAATTAACAAAATATATTTTTCTATATAAAAATCTATTGGTCTGGAGTTAAGTCATTGAGTGTGTATTTTCATTTATTGCTTGTGTATGTACAACAAATGCTTAACACTACCCTCTGATAAGCCTAACTGCTCGACCACTCTTCCACAAATAGAGCATTAGTATTATCTATTATTGCCACTGTCAAGCCTCTTGGGGAACCCCTGGACTCTGTGCCCACTATATCTCGTTTTGATATAGTATATACAGAGCCAGCTTCCTACAAACAGGGAAGGAGAGATTTTATCTTTTCACACTCTACTATTTAGCTACTAGAAGGGTATCTCTTTCTAATATTTACACATAACGGCGATCGTAAAGATACTACTTGTAAATGCCCTTTGTGAATTCCCAAAAATCGTAAAATTAGTTGTTTGGTCTAAATTTAGACCAAACATCTAAGTTTACCTTTGTGAATGGGCCAAATGTTTTTATCTAAGTAATAAAGTGTTGGATTACAGCATGGCTAACAGGGAGAAGCCACGTTTCATTTTAGGCAGTTTGCCTAGCGTTATTAGTTATGTTGTTGTTAATTTCACATACTTAAGCATATTGAAGTATATTATCTTTTCTGTATTTAGCATTCTCATTTGACTTGTATTCTATTTTTTTTTTTAATAGATTTACAAATTTTATGAGTAGAGACAGAAAAAATGGTAAATAAAGAATAACAGTTACATGAGGATACATTAGTGATAGGGCCACTAGAAATATGCTGCAGGAGAGAGCCAAATTATGTGGCAGGGGTGACTAAGTTATGCAGGCAGAAGAGGCAAATTATGTGACATAATGTGATAGTATTTCATTATTTTGTCATTTTTACACTTGTTAACACTCTCTGGGCTTCGGTTGCACCTCATTAGTATCAGGTTAACACCTAAATATAGCAACAAGCAAAAGAAAGGTTAGCAGTCAACGTTTGCAAAGGGGCCTTCCACTGTGCTCCAACACGTGCCGCTGCACTTTTAGAAGATTTTGAAGCAGTTTTGTTTAAATCTGCAGATTATGCAGATGTTAGATTTTGTGGCAAATGCGGCAAATCCATAACTATGCGAAAAACACTGCAGCGCACAATCGCTCAATTCCAGTGGCCCTGGTGTTAGCCAACCCAGGCATCAGAAATACAGTGTTCATATCAATGCATTTGCATAAATCTGCACACATTTCATAATGTTCTAGGACAATACAGCAGTCCTGGCACAAAGGGGCTTGTGTAAAGGGCCCTAAATCGCAAGATACAGTTTGACTGTCACACAGGAGTTCCATAAAAATATATAGGAACTAGGCTGAAGGCTGAGTTCATTAGATCGAAGCTGTCTGGTTTGCTAAAGTCATTTAGAGAACATTTGGAAATCTTCCCTGGGAATGTATTGCACCGATTGCTTACCTTTGGCTTTGCAACGTACATTTACTTGGTTTCTATTTGCTAGCTGTATTTGATATAGGCTGTCCAGCTTGAGTTTGTCCCTCCAGTAGAGCATCTCTTGTATACTGAGTCCTTCCACCAGTGTTCAATGTCTGTAAACAGGCCTTTAAATATTGTTCTTATCTTATCTCACTTGCTGTGCATTCAAAGACCAAGGTCAGATTACAGGCACTGTCTTCCCATGGAGCTTGGCGTTTACCTTTCTTTCTCTGACTTCAAAGTGAGAGAACGTATATGACAATCATGCTAGCTACTGGGGGTGTGGTGGAGGAAGGCTTTAGGATTCTATTTTTATCTACCACAGAGCAAACTTCAAATGTTTGTGAATGAAATGTGCAGATACTTAAGAATATAAGTGTAGTAGAAACAAATATTTTATGATGAACAATCCACTAGCTAATGACATTTCCACACATTAACATTTGTGTACTGTATGTTTTTATCAGTAAAACTGTATGTCTTTGCAAATGTAATGGTCATTTCAGTTGAAGATGTGTTGCCTGTAATGCAGTGTGCTACCACACTATCCATACTCCACTTTATGTCACTCCACTCTACTCTGGATCACTCCATGCCACTGCAATCTACTGTGCACCACTCCATTCTGCACCTCTCTACTCTACTCTGTACCACTCTACTCTATGCCAATGCACTCAGCCCCACTCTATGCTGCACCACAGTAGTCTACGTCAATACACTCTACACCACTCTACTATACACCACTGTACTGTACTGCAGCACTCTACTCTATGCCACTGCACTATATGCTCTCTATTCTACTCTGCACCGCTCCATTCTGCACCTCTCTACTCTACTCTGTACCACTCTACTCTATGCCAATGCAATCTACCTCACAGTCTAGGCCAGTCCACTATACTCTGCACCACTGCAGACTACGTCAGTGCACTTTATACCGCTCTACTATACACCATTGTACTTTACTGCAGCACCCTACTCTACTCCACTCTATTCTACTCTACACCACTGCACGCAACACCACTGCTCTCTACATCACTCTACACCACTGCACTCTATGACCCCCTTTGCACTGCAATACTGCACATTATGCCACTCTATTTTACTCTGCACCACTCTACTATATGCCACTCTATGCCAATGCACTCTATGCCACTCTACTCTACACCGCTGCCCTGTATAATACTCTACTCTGAAACAGTGCACACTTTGCCACTGAACTCTATGCCACTGTACTCTGCACCACTGCACCCTACTTGCCACTGCTCAACTCTGTGCCACTCTACTGCACTCTTCACCAATGCACTCTAAGCCACTACACTCTACACCCCTCTATGCTGCATCACTGCACTCTACGCCACTCTATCTTCCAGCACTCAACTCTACCATGCACCACATCACCCTACGACACAGCCCTCTGCACCACTGCACTCTGTGTCACTGTAATCTATGCTGTACGACTCCACTCTGCAGCTCAACTCTTCACCACTAGAGTAGTGCACTCTACACTAAACCAGTGCACTATACACCAATGCACTCAACCCCACTTTACTAAAAACCAATGCACTCTATGCCAGTCTACTCTGCACCACTGTACTCAGCACCACTTCACCCTAGACCACTCTACGACACTTTACTCTACGACATTACACTCCATAAAACTCCGTTCCGACACTCTACTCCATTAAACTTTACTCCACTCTGTGCCACTATGCAACACTCTGTGACTCTCTACACAATTGCCTCTACACCACGCCATGCCAACTTACTCCACTCTATTCTATGAGATACGACTCCACTCTATGCCACTCCATGACATTCTATTCCACTTCAATCTACGATACTCTACTCCACTCCACTCTATGACACTCCATGCCACTTCACTATACCACAATGTACTATGCTCAACAACACCCTATTCAACTCTCTCTGTGGCATTCCACATTACTTTACTCCACTCTATGCCACCCCAGTCTTCTTTATGCCTCTCCCTATACCCCACTCTGACACTACTTCACTCTATGACATTCTACTCACTCCTCGACACTCTATGCCACACCAATCAACAACACTTTGTGACATGTCATTCTTCTTTATGCCATTAACTTATAGCCATGCTGAACAGCAGCCATGCTAGTTTACAACATGGCTAAAACACAATAGCAAAGCCAATAACTCTTCATAGGTGAGACCTATTGGCTTTGCCAATGCTTGTTTATAAAGTATGAAACTTCAAGATGGTTTGCAGTGTCCTTAGCATCAACGCCACAGGGTAAAATTGCCCATATAATACATGGTCACACCCTCAACATACCCACATGCCACTTAAAACCTTTGTGCAGGAGTTCCCAACCTGTGGTCCGAGGCCGCGCCAAAGGTCCAAGACACATTCCCAGGGAATCCACAGAGCTGGGCCAGCAGAAAGGCACTTCTCCAGCTAGGGCATCTAGAAACACATGTGTTTTTATATGTATTACATCCTTTGTGCAGCAGTTTAAAAGCACTGCAAAGCTCCTTGTACATCCAGCAGAAGCAGCTCCTCCTCTAAGTGGGAGGAGCATTGCCCTACTGCTCTGAGCACTGCATAAAAGGAAAAATAAAATGATAATAACAATGTGTTATTATCATTTTATTTTTCAGTGCAGAGCCAAGTTAGGGCGGGGTGGGCTGGGCTGTGGCACACAGAGGAGGAGTGGAATGTGCACCATAAGTGCGCATGACGGTTTAGCCGGCCACCTTGGGCTGGCCAAACAAACAGGCGCACTTAGTATTTCCCCACCCAGCTGTATTGCACAGCCAGGTGGAGAACATGAACAGGCTCCCACTCCCTATCTGAGTGCAGAACCAGGCTGCTCAGACCAATCATAATGCTGCTGTCATGCTGGTGCCAGCAGCATTTTGATTGGCTGAGAAGAGTCTGGGAGCCTGTGTTCTTCCGTGCTGCCGGGACTCAGGAAGAGAAGAAGATGGAGGAGAGATGGCAGCCATTATTTTTCACCTCGCCTCCCCTGTTTCTTAGCAGTCACTGGAGGCTTTTGGGCAAAAATAAAAGGGTTACTACTTTTGTCACAGAGATTCTTTTGTTACTGTGCAGCTCATAGATTACAATCGTAATCTAGCACAGTGAGCTATGAACTGCCATCAAAGAGCTGCATGCAAACTGCATGGCAAAAATTAGAAAGTTATGTTTTGTTTCCCCAGTCTTTCATTTTTCTTATGCTACTAATAAAGGTTTGCTTGTGTAGAAATATATTCTTATTATTAAAGTCAAAGCTAATCTCTGTGTTATGTTCTGAATCCCGGCTTTGTGCTTCTCCACACCAAGCCCTCTTAGAAAATGTATACCAGTGTGGATAACATGTGAATCCTACACCTCAAAGTCCCCTGTAAAGTGCTCCAACACCTTACACTGGTATGAGAGGTGCTATTAAACAAATTAATTATACGTGACAGAGAGGCTATGGAGAGAGGTGAGGCCCTTATGGTTTACTTCCTTTCTCCACATCATATTTATGTGAAGAAGCCTTTTCAGATCTTACGTACCTAAAAAATAAAAACAGAAATCGCCTGGGAAATGTAAAATCTGACCTGGGGATTCAGCTTTCCTAAATAAGACCAAACATTGAAAAGTTAGTCACCTGAGATGCAGCACTAACCTTCCCATTAACAAATTTCAATTCTTGGATATTTTTTCAATATAACATAATTAGATCTTTAGTAATTCGAGTATTTGTTTGGTGTGAACTTGCTTGTGTATTTTTTGTGAATTACATTTTTTATGTTTGAAATTTAAATTATACAAATTGCTTATGGGTGCCCTGCACCCTCCACAAATAAATACATTCTTGGCCTGGTAGTTGGCTCTGGGGTCCCTAAGTGGTGTCTGATTTGTCTGTAATGATTTTTCTTGTCATCCTGATTTTACTAGGAGGTTTTAGCTTGTTTACTTTTTGGATCTGGAACTTAAATACCTTTATCCCCACACGAACAAAGATTTTATGTCTGATTGAATCACTTTTTTGATGCAGCCCGATGCAAAATCCTTTTTGGTATTTATGAAGCCACGCAACTGTTAATTTGTGTTCCTTTGTAGGAAAAAGCCTTGTCCGATAGATGTTCCATGGGTGGTGCCTGGGCGTCCCTGTGCATCCACCCATCGATTTTGATGGAAACCCATATTTACAAAGAGTTCTAGACATGGGTTTGCACCAAAATGATGCACCTGCCTGAGACTTTTTGTATATGGCCTGCATTTTGCACCATTTCTTTGAAGGGATGGCCCAATTCTACTCTCTTCAGGTAATGCGGTGCAGTACAGCAACTTGGCTTGCTGTGTTGTGCCACTTCTTTGAAAGTATGACCCTTAGTCCCTGGTTCAACAAAAAAGTAGCAAATCTGCACCCATAGAAGTACAGATTGATTGGATGCAAATGTACTACTTTTTAGAATTCACAAACATTGGCAGTAGTAGTGTTGGAAATCTATACCAGTCTCGGTTTTCCAGGCATACTTCAGGCAATCAAATGTCCAATAGGTAATGGGACGAACGAAGCAACTAGTAGGTCTGGGCGGCACTCACAGAGTTTCACTGTGCAGTATTCCGCAGAGGTACATAAAAACTCTGCAAGATTCAGGGAGTTCTGTGAGTGGGTGGAATACGGTCATGTCATGCTGCTCGCAGTGATTTTTAGCACCGGGGCTTGTTCTGTGCTGTAAAATCAGTACGAACGGCACCACGCGGCGCACCAGAGGGTGCTCCTTCTTTATGTCGCTTAAATGGATTATCTGCACGAGCAGCGGCTTTCTCAATGCGAACTATTGCAACCTGCCATGACTGCGCGCATTGAGAAATCTCACGGAAGACATTATAGCGACTGAAAATCTGTTCTAGAGGAGGCTAATTCTCGCTCACCAACTGGACACTGGTGAGCCGTGTGCAAGAAAAACTCTGCCAGGCAGCGGTTGGCAGAGGTTTGCCGGAATTCCAAGCTCCAAGCATAGAGCAAAGTGGGCAAAACTCTGTGAACTCTGGCAGTTAGCAAATGGCTTAACCAATGGCAATCCCTGCAGTATGTCACTCTAGATGGAGAGTCTGAGTTAGGATTTAGCAGATGGAGTAAAGGCAGATAGGATGGCGGAGGACTTTAATGCCTATCCTCTGCCCATCAACTTCAGAGAACTCCGTAGCTGGTGAACATCTCTATACCTTGGCTGGGACCACCGTCGTAGCAGTTCCTGCCAATGTAGGAAAAATTCATTGATGGCTCCATCACACATGATGGCTGACCATCAAACTTTTCCATCACTTCTACATTTTCCAGAAACCAACTTACAAAGCATGTGTGTTTGTGCAAAAAAAAAATAATAATAATAATACCCCTCCCCCAAACACCAGTTTTCCCCCATGGCGTGGGGGTGTTTTTTTTTTCCCCACTGTTCCTCACTACCAGAATAAATATACCTGGTGTTGGCGGACAGTAAAAAAAAAAAAAAAAGACAATCCACTCTAAATGGGGCATACTGTCAGATGGCTTACTTACAATGGCACCTACTCTATCGGGTGTCGAAGTAATTCTACTCTCTCAACATAAAACTTGGGGTCCATCTGACTCCACATTTGGTGGGCAGACTTTGACTTTGGTAGACAGGGTGCTCTGTTGCAGTTACAACAAGGTACGTGTCAGCCAACCTCTAAATCAGCCCCAGAGGCCAACCTAATGTTAATCAACACTGACCCTGCTCCTCGTGCAGACAGTCCATCCAGCACCTCAGTCACCTCACATATTCACCCTGTGGCCCACTGTTTTTTTAGTTGTGAATTTATTATTCACACTCCGACCCCCTCCCCTAAAGTTCACTGACTAAGCCAGCCCCCGTGGGTACCACCCAAAAGAAGTGCTTATTTTCTAGGTTGGCAGGTCAAGCACTCATGCAGTGTGAGAGGACATTTCTTCCCTTCTAAAACTGCTCCAGATAGAAATTCACAACTTTCGAAAGCACTCTGAATTTTCAAGTCTGGCTGTAGGCAAAACCTTTTGATTTTACTACAATTATGTACATGATGTATGTTAGAAAGTGGGTTTCTGGTGGATAAAGGCACCACAATCCTAGTCAGGGCAAGCAGGAACCACAATCCTAGTCAGAGTAAGTCACAAGCACACCCTAAATTAACTTGTGCTCACCCGTTGATAGCTTGGCACAGAGAAGTCAGACTTAACTTACAAGGCAATGTGAATAGTATTTGTGCAACACTTCAAACAGCAAAACAGTGAAAGCACCACACAAAAAAGAGACTCGAAAAACAGAACCTGATTTAATAAACAAAGCAAGACCAAAACAACAAAGCTCCAATGAGTAGAACTATAGTTATGAATGTTTTAAAGATTAAAATGCAATATAGTGCTTAAAAACATAAAGTGACAACTAGGGGAATCTAGATTGGGTTAAATCCAAAAGCCCAGGCTCACCGCAATGGAGCGCAGGTTGGATACAGTCCTAGATAAGTCTACTGAAGTTTTACCTTCTCAAAAATTGTGCCAAGAATCGCGTGGAAGAAGGTCGCTGGGAAAGGAGAGCATGGTTGGCGGTGGTCTGCGGGCTCATGTAGTGCGCTGTACTAGCGACCTGTAGGGAAATTAAACATGCCAGTTGTGGATAAGCCAATATTACCATGTTTAGGGGAGAGAGCACAAGCACTTTAGCACTGGTGGTTAGCAGTGGTAAGTGCACAAAGTCCTAAGTCCGGCAAAAACAAGGTCAGAAAAGTGGAGGAGGTAGGCAACAAGTTGGGGGGAAGACCAATCTAAGGCTGTCAGCTTTGACAACATACTTATGGGGCTTCCAGCCTTCTTCACCCATTGGTCTCTTGCAGTGTTATTAACATTTTTCCACCCGTTATATAATACAGCAAGGGGCAATGGGTTAACACACTTGCTATCTTCTCAGTGGATATGGCATTCTTCTTTCTCACAAGGAACACATCCACACAAAAGGAAGTCCTCTTCAATCCCAGGGACTACGATGGAAGTATGCGCTTCTTGAGACCAAAAATACTTTTGCTTTTACCCAATGTTTCATTTTTTCATATTGTCTTAGTTCAGCAGTTTAGAAGTTTTACTAAAACCAAGACAATAATACAAGTATTGACAAATCAAATTGCTGGCAGCAAAAGCCAAACCTGTTGGGTTTGCCAATGCTTGAATTTCACTCTGCTTAGGTGCAGAAGCAGTCAGGTTCACACTCAAATCAAAATGTTTGGGAAAAATGTGTCAATTAAAGCTGGACCCCATTGACATAAGACAGAGTATCCCTGAAGAGTCACCACCCACTGCCACATCTGACCCCAAACTGCCTGCCCTACATAGATCCCAGAGGCTAAATTCACCTTGTGCTAAGCTGCTGTTGTAAAAATGTTTCAGCTTCTTTTCAGCTAAATCTAGCAAAGAGTTTAATTTTCTGAACTCTTCATAACTTTCACAAATACCATGGTTATTACACTAGATCTCAAAGTTTTCCACGTAAGATTTTATATATGAAATCTGGGTCTCTTGCGTCACTTATGAGTTGTTGTGAGAAAAACCATTGCCAACATCTAACCAGTTTCAAATTCGCAAGGACAACTGTTGTTAAGTTAACGTAAAAGAAAATGATGCCCGTCTTGCGGACCAAGTTGCACACATTGCGAATGTCCGCGTATGAAGAAAAATGATATTAGCGCCTAAATGTAGCAAAAGCAGGAATCTCTGCAAACTATAAGTATCCCAATAAGAGTGATGTACACAACACTTTGAGCGCACGATGAAGGCTTGCGTCACCATTTATAACTGGACACGTTATACCCATCTTTTTGCAGAATTAAACATTCGAAGCACATTCATGGCAATAGATCAAATTATCTCTACCATTAAGGTACTCCAGGGATACAGAAATGTGCTCCCTGCGGGCCCTGTCTACTTGCATATTAAAGCCCTTAAAAAATTATTATTTGTAAGCAATATAAGCATGCTCCGATTTCAAACATGATCTAAATTGCAGCATCTTGAAATACAATATGATTCGCCATTTTCTCCCCATCACTTAAGGTCTCTGCGTCATTACCAGAAATACATCAAATTCTCTAATATCACCGTAATGAACACTTGAGAGGGCATTACCGTGAGCTTATTGCCCACCGTCCAACTAATGCAAACTGGGATGAACATAAAGTCCTATAACATGGGTAATAGGCAATTATCTCAATGGTGGTATCTTCTAGAGGATCATTTATGCTATTGGAGCAGAGGTGCTTTAAAATTCTCTTGCTAATCTCAGGGTAGAAGAAAAGGAGGTGAGTAATGTGCTTTTCAGTAATGTATTTGGTCAAAACCTCTCCCTTCACGCAGGCTGGTGTTGGTGTCCTTGCGCGCTCGCTCACAGACAATCTTCTTTGCCGCTTACACTGCTCGTGGCTTGGGCTTGGGCATTGGGCTTGCTTTGATCCATCTCTCAGTTACTCACCCCAGACAGTGTGAATGCATTTTTACTGTGCCACGGTGACACATCGTGTGCGAGATGGCCTCATTCGTTGATTTTAATTGTAAATAATTTATATTTGAACCGCAAATAGGCTGGAGAGATTTCATGAGGTTCCTCACAAATTTGGAAGATTTTTCTAATGACAAAGTCAGGACCTGTACTCAGCCAGACATGAGTGGAATCTTTGTCCTTTTTCGATTTCCTCAACCTCACTGTCACAGCTTTGGGTCAGGGTCTTCCTGAGACCTCCCCATCAGTGGTTGCAGACGTGAGGACCACTTTCTCTTACCTATGGCTTCTCAGACTTTGCTGTGAGAAGAGAAGACGTTCCCCATCATGAGTGCCTGTGACCAGTCTCGGATTCCAGACTGTTCATAGAAGAGTGACAAACCTGCCAACTTACAAATTAATTTCCCTGTGTGAGGAGGGGCGGGGCCTCGGAGGGGGCAGAGCCTCGTGCTGAGAGCTACCTAAGAGGCACTTTGCCCCTCACCAAGTCCCCCCCCAGCGTTCCCCCACGTAAAGAAAAGGGTCTTTGAGGCTGTCTCTAATGTCCTGGGGTGTCTTAATGGACATTGTCTGCTTACTACCTCCGAAAACGAGCTGGGAATCCACAGTTTACACTGGTCTTCAGCTCGGTTTCCCTCTCACTGTGTGATTTTGGGTCCTCCCTGGGTGACGCTGTGAAGGGAGCCAAGATAGTGTGACTCTCGGTGGCACAGTGTGGGTTGGAAAGTGCGGTGTAATGCCACCCTCACCTTTAAAGGTGCTAGGCGCTCTTGGATGTTATGGAGGTCAGAAGTCTGTCTGCAGACATTGAGGATCATTCCCAAAAGATGGAGATGTTTATTTCACTTGCTTATGCCTGATTTTCACGTGCCAAAGCCTGAATGTAACAGAGCTCAACAGTTTCAATCAATTATTTCGTATTTAGGCCCATATTTATACTTTTTTAGCGCCGCATTTGCGCCGCTTTTTGACGCAAAAGTGGCGCAGACTTACAAAATACAATTGCAAATGCGGCGCTAAAAAAGTATAAATATGGGCCTAATATCTCAATATTGGGCTCCATTAGGAACTGGACGTTGCAGGGCTGCCGAAGTTACCGGGTGTGAAATTGCAAATTCTGGGCAATATTTGCACCCTTGCACCGTGACTGGAGAATACCCTCACCAGGCCATTTTTGCATGTGATTAACCATTCCAGCGACAATTCTCTTTCTATATAGCACCTGATGTTAGCAGGTGGTAAAGGGAATCGGGGATAGGTGGTCACTAGAGGGAGGGCAATGAGGCTGCCGGGGGCAGAGTAGGCTGTGGGCTGGCATCATGGAGTATCCAATGACCCGCCTGTGCTGTAAGAGGGAGTCTGGTGGTGGCCGGGCAATGATTGTGCGTGCAGCCCCTACCTGGTGTACGCGCACCCAGTACGTCCTGCTGCGATGAACACCTAGGAACCTGTGGCCAGGTGGGCAGCACCTCCCTCGCAGATAACGCTCTACCTGACTCACAGCCCGATCCGTGGAGGGGTTGGAGCTGGTTGCCTAAGCATCCATGCCAATCATTATTAGGGGCCAAGAGTATGCTCAGGGATCGGAATTATGAGTTGAGTAATAATTATCACGCCTTTACAGTTTTCTCTCATAGATTCCAACGGGCAAACCTGCCCGAAATTTCTCTGATAGGGAAAGGTCCATGAGAAAGGCAAAAGATGCAATTTGGTGTGTTAAATGTCAGTTCTGCATGTTATGACTCATTCCAAAGATACAATCTCAGAATGGGAGGTATTAACCAATAACTTACCATGAGATGATGGTACTTCATGTGGTAGGTACCCCACCTTATTTTTCCCAACTTGTGACAAGGGCCTTAGCCTTATACTTCATAGACAGATCAGGAGATCTCTTTATTTGATTTGCATACGTTTTTTGGATGTATTTAGTAATTTGTGTAGACATGAACAAAGTTTTTTCGCATGGGCATTGCTATTTGCCAAAGAGGGAATATGACACCTATAGAACTCGAGACACAATTTGGCTGAAGTAATTAGCTCACCCACCTGCTATGGAAAAACAGTTTCACACATGCCAAGGCACATTATATCAATTTAAGACCATGATCACAAATTTAATTGCTTCTGTGATTCATAAAGCAGTAGACCACCTTTCCTTTCTTTAATTTTTCTATTTTTAGATTATTTCTGTGCTTTGGAATTGTTTTGTGTGTGTTTGGGTTGGATGTGAGGAGTGGGTTATGTGATTAAAACGTGTCCTGTTGTCATAAGTTTATGCCATAGCTGCTTAAATATTTACTGAGTTGTTATTCTTACTATAGCAGCTTTACTGGCTGTGTTAGCATACCAAAATTCAGTATTAAAAAAGCAATGGGAGTATTACTTGAAGCAGATAAGCTGGTAGGGGGTAGTTGTCAAGTTCCTACGTGAATGGCTGGTCCTCAGGAGGGCCCCAGGTCATGAGAGTATGTTGGCTATTTTTTAAAGCTCACAACTGACGTCTGCTGTGCACTGAAGTACAAAGTATGAATGCCAGCTAAGCAGACAATGCCTTGAGTACCTTTATTGAGTAATAGTAATATCAGTGATGCAAGAAAAATGATGGAGCTTGTCAGCAGAATGGGATGAGGGTCCCCCAGGTTTCTCATATGTCACAGATATGTGATGGCCTTAAGCTGAATGGGGGCCACCAGAAGGGTGCCCCCCCCCCACACACACCACTGGTCCTACGCCCCTGAGGAACATCAGATATTTACAGAGTTTAGAAACGGCAGATGTAGAGAATGAAGCGCTATATATGAAAGAGCTTATTATCATTACCGTGCACCATTGACTCGTAGCTGAGTTTGCATTACAGAAGTACCCTACATTTATACATACGTCTGGAGAAGAGAGAAGTCCGGACGTAACATTCCAAACAAAGTATTTTTTACTCTACAATCATTGCAATGCTACTCATATCAGGATTATTTGCAGGTCATAGAAAGTGTGTTCATCTAAAATTCCTAAACTCACTCCCATAGTGGGCTATTTTTAGCTTTGGACAAGATCTTTTCATTTTACAGAAAAGGTGAATATAATACAGTAAAAAGGGGCATCCTCATCCATTGCTGTGTCCTTCACAGTTTTTCAGGCCTCTGCCACATGCAGGGTGGATAGAGAGTCAGCCATTGGTTTGCTTCACTGTGAGAGATGGCATCGTGCTCCATGACAAGGAGCACGACCTCACACAAAGGTCCCTCCAATGCCACGTTCTTCTGTGGCAATGTGTGCTTTTTGAGGCCCAAAAATATTTTTTGCTTTTAGCCAATGTGTTTTTATTATATATACCGGCTAGTCCCTGAAAACTTATAAGGTTTTTCAAAAGATTATAATAAGGTCTTTCAAAAACCATGACAAAACAAATCTGGCATTGACAAAACTAAAATGCTAGATAGAAGCCAAAGAGAGACCTCTTGGATTTGCCAATGTTTGTTTAATGGTTGGTTTTAAGGAACTTTAACATTAAGAGCAAAATATCTTCAAATGACACAACCCCCAGCAAGTACCGTTGCTAAATATTTGAGCCTCGTCCAACACCTCCATCTAGCGGTCCATGTGTGTATTGCGCTTGTAATCCCTTAGACTCCTCAGAGGGTGAGAGGTTCAAGGAGAAACACTGCAGCGTTCTATCATCTCAATGCACTATCGGCAGTCTGGTGGTTTGCAATTAAATATTAACCATGTAGATCGTCAAACAGGCCTCGGCAAAAAGTACAACTGCTATTTTAAGTTGCACTGACGATGGTTAAAATCCACCAAAATGGTGTTTTTTCACTGCAGCGAAGGGGTGGCTTTGGACAGAAAAGCTAGTACATTTTTTGGGCCTTCAAAGTCATATTTAATACGGTTTCCTACTTTAGATTGAAGTAAAACTACTCTTGCAAATATGCCAGGAAAGGCACGTCCCTCTTTTTCCTGAAGATGTAAGGAAAAGCTTTAGTTACCTTCAGGCATTCCCACATTATTTACTTTTCAACTTTTTGAAAACTCAACATGGGTCAGTTTCGATAAGCAGAAGTATTCCTGGAAATCTACGACTGAAGATTTTCAGCAGCACCGGCTGTAATATTTGTAAACGACCCACAAGTCTTAAATCTACTACAAATTTAAGAGGGACTGTTGCATTTGCCCGACATAATTTTCACTACCTTTACCAGCAGCTTTCCTCGTGCATTTGCTTTCTCGGTGTGACATGTTTCAGTAATGGCCCGGTTACTTACCAGGAACTTTTAATGTTCGCGAATACCCCTCCTTGTCCAGTACTTACAGAACTGAAGTTTGTCACACCTCTCACAGACATCCTTTGATCCAGCTAAAACTTCGATCCCTCACTCTCCTCCCAGGGATCATCTGGCGCTGCCCATTCTTGGGTTCATGACATACCTCCAAGACTTCTAAATCGCCCTTGGACCGCTGAACAGTCTCTTGTGCCCAAGCATTAAGGATTAAAGTTGTGTTTTAGGAGGATGGGGAGTGGGCATGTGAGAAATACCAGAGGAACAACAGACTTAATCAAACCTAATTAAGGTAGCAGATGTGTGACCTCTCTTGAAGGCTCTAAAATTATCAAAACGCTTGCCTGAAAGTGTACATTCAACTGATTGAGAGATGACAATTTGCAGTCTCCTTGCTTCTTCTGAAGTGGGGTTTGCAAAATACGATGGAAGAGAAACCTCTTGCTCAGTATGGAAGCTAGACACAAAGTTAGAGGAAAACTTAGAGCTAACCGTAAACCAATCCTATCAGAAAATAATTGAAGGCAAGGAGTCCTAATGAAGAGAACCCCTAGCTCCCCAAGCTTTCCATGCAGAGGTGATGGATACCAAAAAAATGTAGTGAGGGTCAAAAATGGAAGTTGTAGACCCTTAAGAACCAAAGAAAGATCCCAAGATCTAAGCAACAACTTAGTAAGATGTCTCTCAAAAGAATAATATCTCAAACAATATGCCCCCAGCTCTTTCGCTCTTTCATAGCAGCTGATTCCCTCCACCACCCCTAAACTGTCCCCCACCCTCCCCAAGGAGAATAAACAGCTTTAATTGCTGCCCACTGAACCTTGAGATAAGCCACTGCTAAGCCTAGACTAAACCCCTCCCTTAGAAATGGCAGAATCCAGTTGGGGTAACACGAACAAATCTCTAAAGCCTGTTTCTGACACCAGACACAAAAGAAGCCCAATGTTGATTCTCGGATCTAGGAATAGAACTTCTAAAGAAATCCTAATTAGAAGCTGTCAAAAATAATAGAAACCTACAGTTTGCAAACCTTCTGCTCAACTTTCAAGCAAACAGATGAAAACCTTTCAGAGGCAAGAGGAACAGCTCTTAACCCACAGACATAGATGCATTAAAAAAATAATTCCAAGCATAATGCCATCTTCCTCAGGAGGAGGATCTCCACATCCAGGTCCAGAAGGGACCTATTATGACTACTGTCTTCTCCATGAAGAGATGTACTAGGGATCTCACTATCAGCAGAAAGAGAGGGAAGGCATAAAGTCAAAGAGGTGGCCATAGAGAGGTTAATGTATCCACTCCTCATGATTCCCCTTCTGGAAACCAAGATAGAAAACGGGTTAAATAATGTCTGGCGCTTGCAAATAAGTCCACCATTGAAGTTCCAACTTGGCACAAGTCTGTCTGAGCAGCAAGAGAACCATCATTTATTATTGAAAAGAGGGAAACGCTTTGCTTTGATGATCCAGCAGTACAATGCCTAATACCCCGATATGGATGGCATTAGGGGACACAAGATTGTGTTCTGCAAACAACCTATCTAGAAACCTAGTGAAGCTAGAACTATCAATGTGGTTCCTGATTGGCTATTTTTGTACAACTATTTGACTGTGTTGACTGTTCTTATTAACACTGCTTGTTCCTGGAGATTAGGGGCAAAATGTTTCTGATTCCTTGGAACAGCCACCAATTCCTTCCAATTAGATGAATAGTGCATCACTGGGAGCTAAAGTACCTGTCTCTTGAAGGAGTTTATTTTTGCTCCCGACCCGCAAACTCTGACATCCGTTCTTACAATCACCGGAGGAGGCGGAGGGAGCCGCAATGATACATCGTCCTTTAGATTCCCATACGCCGGGGCTGCCTGGTATGAGTCATTTTTTAGATTGTCAGGGATCATTCCCCTTTTCAAGGCAATACTTATCTCTTGAGGTATAGGAACATTGGAGATCCTGGAAGCTGGCCTTCCATGATGAAGCAAATGTTCAACTAGGGGACCCTAGTGCAGTCCGGCACATGAAACTACATGTGGCATGTAAGAGAACACAAAACAAAAACATCCACACATTGTATACACAGCCTAGAAGGGAACCCACCCCTGATGCATGAAATAGGAGACTGACAATATCCTCCAGAACCTGGAAACAGTCTCTAGCAGGTTTGATTCTCTTGCTTCTGACAAGGACACTTCTCCCAGTGCAGTTGCATATCAGCTCAAATGAACTCTAGGTCTTGTAAGGTATCAACTTGTATTTTGGTAGATTTATTGAAACTCCATGCTTGTGTAACAGAAGGCAACTTCCCTTTTATCTCTGGCTTCTTGAGCAACTGAAATTGAGTGAAACAGACATTCTCCAAGTAGGAGTGATCCAAGATTCCAGCATTCTGTATCATTACCATCACAAGAAGAGCCGGAACCTTGGCAAGAACGTTTGGAAAATAATTGACCTTTAAGGAAGAACCTGAAACTGTAGATGGAATCCCATCAGACCAAGTGACAGACACCTCTGATGAGGTGGATTGTTTGGGATGAGCAGTTAAGCTCATGAAAGTAACATCACCCACTTTCCTGGCATGATTAGAGCAGGTGTCTCCAACGAGTAGGGTGTGAGAATCCCAATCTACTAATATAAAGGCATTTGCTTGCTTGAATCATTATGTAAAGCAACATTAAAAAGCATGTATGCAAGACGAAAATGTGTGTATTTTCAGAACTCATAAACTGATGTTTGGAGAAAAATAGTTGAATTTCCAAAATGCATTTAAAGCTATTATTTGAGTTGCAGGGATTAATTTCTTGTTTTTACAGCTATGACTTTTATACATTACCTATTTAATGTTTCAATTCAAATTGTCAAAGCCTTTTTTATGTTACAGCGGGAAGCACTGCCTACTGCACTGATGTTATCATTGCTGAGAATCTTGGATGTGGAGGTCACTGTTACATCACTAATATTAGTAGCTTGTGATGATTTTCATTGAACATAAGTAGCTCTTATAGAGAAAAGGTTGGAGACCCCTGGATTAAAGCAATAACTCTGTGAAGTGGCTCCATCTTGAAATGGATGGATTGATATAGTATCTCAAATGCTTTAGACCGCATGTGCTGGTATTACAGTCCTTTTTGTAATCACTCCTGAGACCCCTTCAGGAAGAGCTACTTGCTTAGATGACATCCAGGGCCAAAGGGTGTAAATTGTGCCTGAATATTGAGGAAGGGTTTCAAATTGGGACACACAACCTTACCTGATGCTATGCAGAACCTAGACATCTGTTGAAGATGCCTCCCAAATTGAAGAAACTGAGAGAGTCATTCTCAAATGAGTTTCAGGATAGGCGAGGGACGGGAATAGTTCAGACTGTTAACTACGCTTTGTAGAATAGGAAGCGATCTATTAGCATTCAGGGATCTAAAAGATGACCGCCAAATCCCTCTTGGATCTTAAGGCTGATATCTTCTTTGCCACTGCCACCAGAAATAATGTCTGAATTGTTCTACAGGTTTAGGTTTTCTTTCAAACATGGGGCATGCTTTGGATTTCTAGAAGCTCTCTAATATGTCTTCTGAATGATCCCCATATAAAGAAAAACCATCAGCCACTAGTTCTACCAAACCTTGCTTGCAGTGTCAGCCCTTGAATCTTGCAGATAAATGTGCCTCCTTTCTGCTGTATTTATATTTCTCACTAAATCAACCACCTTAAACTAATCAGAGAGGATGCCTGAAATTAATTTTGCCTGCATTTTGATATAACCTAGCAGTTCTGAACAGTCTTTTCCAGTCTATGGACAGTGATAGAAAAATCTTGTAACTAAACTGTGAGGCATGGACAACATCAATGACATCTCTAGTTGTCAGATTGAACCTGGTGAAGCGCTTATTGAGTGCTGGCTCCACTTGCCTATTTAGAGGGTCACGTACAGAGACATCTTCTGAAACTAATGAAGATTTTCCTGCCTGGTTGGCCACCTATGATCCAGGGTTTCTGAAACATGAAGAGTTAGTTCTCTGTTGGCTGAAGAGTATAGTTTTGTTTGAAATCTTAATACAATAGCTTTTTTTCTGAGTACCTCCATTGTCATAATAGCAAATCATTTACCTCTATTTACTGGCCATCTGGGAAGTGGAATTAATTGAAGATGCTGAAGCATGCCTACACTGGTATCAGGCCTTTCCTCTTCCATCTATAGAGAAATAATATTTGTCAGTTAGCTAAACAGAGCTTGCATGTCTGAATGCTGGTCCGCCTGCATCTTTAAACTTGTTGAGGATCTTAGGAGATGGGTAAGAAGAAGCAGGAAGAAGAACGAGAGAGGAAACTTGTCCTGCAGAGGCTGAAGAAAGTGAGGAAATAATAGAATCTTCTCCTATTGGAATCTCTGGAACTGAGCTGGACCAATGCAACACCTCAATTAGAGAATTAATCAAAGTCTGTAATTGGGTTGAGACAAAGCAGAAGAAGGTTTTGAATCAATCCTCCATCTTCTACTTGCTCCTCTTGATTCTTCATCATCATTTCTAAAGGTATGATGGCTTTTAGCTTTCAATGATTCATGTCCATAGCCTTTCAAACAAACACCCTGAATCTTTCCCAACACACTTCTTAAATATCTGGTGCCAGAAGTAAAAGAAGGCCTGCTTAGCTCCTGTGGCTAGATAGACTTGTAAGAAGAGGCTGCAGTCATTCCAAATTGGCTGCAAAGGCACTGCAATCAGTTAGTGAGTAGGTAAATATAATAATATTTGTAACTCTATCTTAAGTGCTTAGAAGAAAATATTTTTTATAGAACAACAATTTTTAAAGTTGTATCTCCGTGTATAATTATGTATAGCAAGAACCCCGAGCCGAACTGCGACTTATCACTTTAAAAAACATAAAACATTTAACAAAGTAAATCTTTCTAACCAACCACAGGTTCTGTAATGAAACTAAGGGGGTCATTACAACCCTGGCAGTCGGCGGAGAAGCGGCGGTAAGACCGCAAACAGACCGGCGGTCAAAAAAATGGAATTTGGACCGCGGCGGTTACCGCCGTGGTCGACCGCCACTTCACCATTCCGACCGCCATGGCGGTAATGACCGCTGGGCTGGAGGTTGCGGTCTGCGGCCCGGCGGTCGTCACTAGACCGCCAACGGTATCAGGACCCTGCATACCTCCATGGTTTCTGGCGGTTGGGAACCGCCATGAGAACCATGGCGGTAGTCACTATCGCTGCCAGGGAATTCCTTCCCAGGCACTGATAGGGGTCTCCCCCACCCCACACTACCCCCCACAAGTCCTCCCCCCGCCCCCCACTGCCACCCCCCAAAGGGGGTACACACCCCCTCCCCACTCCCACCCCAACATGCACATACACGCACCCCTACACACACACACCCCTAACATGCACATACACGCACCCCTACACACACACATACACCACGAGAACACATACCCGCACACATACATTCAGACATGCACACCGACCGACCCGCACACACATCCCATACACACAGCACCCCCCCGCACGCATACACGCACTCACACACCCCCTCTACACACTCACACGCACACCCCCATGCACGCACACAACACACATCACCCCCCCACCCCCTCCCCTAACGAACGATCAACTTACCTTGTGCGTTGGTCCTCCGGGAGGGGACGGGATCCATGGGGACATCACCGCCACCAGAACACCGCCACACCGAATCATGGGATGTGATTCTGTGGGCGGTGTTGTGTTGGCGTGGCGGTGGAGGTTGAGCAGCCTCCACTTTACCGCCGACCGCCAGTATGGCTGCTGGCAGCTTTCCATACGGAAAACGTCGGAAGGCTGCCAGAGTTCATAATACGCGGTGCGGAAGACCGCCAATGTTGTAATGAGGGCCTAAGTCTCTTTCTTTCACCAAACCACATTTAATAAGAGTGCTAACCCTGCACTGCCAGGGTTTGAGCTGTGCTTATAGATGTAAACAGAAGCCCACACACGGCTTCTTCTGCGGTTGCCACCACCGCATCAACCCGAAATCTCTTGGGATCTGTGCAGCATCATGGTTTCTTTAAAAAGAAAGGCACTGCTTCTACTGCAGCTGACCCATGCACCTCAATCTGACACCCTCGTGATTTGAACTGTACTGGGTCTCCAAAATCATACATGCCAACATTTTAAAACTGGAAAGTGGGAGATTTTGAAAAACAGTTGTTGAAACAAATTTTTTCCATTGACTTATATTGAAGAATAGGCAATTTTAGGTGGAAGACATCTAAAATGAAGCCATTTCTGGCTCCTAAAACAGGAGCCTCCCCCTGAATGTGTGATATTTAACATAGTAAAACAGTCAGCCACTGACTGCTTATTTCTTCATGGCTGTTGATGACTCAAATCCAATCAGAAAATGATTTGCACTGCATCATCCCACTGTGGCTGATACACACGTCATTTGATAAAATCATAAAAAGGAAAAAACAAAAGATAAAATAAGGTAGGATATCTTATCAGACCATGCACTGATAAATGCTGCATCAGCTAAAGCAGACCCAAGTGACAGACTGCACCAAGATCTAAAAGATCTTTTCTGGGACCAGGGTGGTCCTGAACATTCTTATAGGGTTAGAGAGGGATCAAAGTGCAAATTTTCTCATGCTGTCTGAGATGTATGACACACCTCAGTTCCAGTTTATTTATGCTGACAATTTATGCTCTTGTGCTCTCAGATAGTGCATTTCAATTTATTTTGCATCAAAGATTTGCAGCGATTGACTATTTCTTTTACTGTTTGTTGCTTCTGTGATTCTGGATTTGTCTTCTTGCCACCCTATTGATTTTTGATGGGTCTCATTCTGTGGGTTTATCATCTGGCTCATTCAAAAACTTACAATGTGCAGAACTCACTGGTTCTCATTTGGAGTGTGACAGATTTTGGTGCAGTAATAGCACACCTGGTAAATGTAATGAACCACGGGTGTCGTATTACTGGGTCCAGTATTTGTTTACAGTTTTTCTGCTCAGAATGATGACTTTCAGTAACTAACATTTACACGACCAATACATGTTTTCCCACATTTAGCTAAATCTAGTTTTTAATTCAGGCCTTTGAGATAGGTTTGGCTGTCTCACCAGACTACTGTTTTTTTTTTTAAACATATGTAATAGATATGCAAGAAGGGCTTTTGGTTAGCGGGCTTAATCCATAGGTCTGTTAATGTGTCATTCAACATTTGGCCCACCCACTTGCAGCATACTAAGGGGGTCATTCTGACCCTGGCGGTCACCGACCGCCAGGGCCAACGACCACGGAAGCACCGCCAACAGGCTGGCGGTGCTTCCTGGGCCATTCTGACCGCGGCGGTAAAGCCGCGGTCAGAAAAGGGGAACTGGCGGTTTCCCGGCGGTTTCCCGGCGGTTTACCCCTGGCCCAGGGAATCCTCCATGGCGGCGCTGCTTGCAGCGCCGCCATGGGGATTCCGACCCCCTTCCCGCCATCCTGTTCCTGGCGGTTTTTACCGCCAGGAACAGGATGGCGGAAACAGGTGTCGTGAGGCCCCTGGGGGCCCCTGCACTGCCCATGCCACTGGCATGGCATGGGCAGTGCAGGGGCCCCCTAACAGGGCCCCACAAAGATTTTCAGTGTCTGCTCTGCAGACACTGAAAATCGCGACGGGTGCCACTGCACCCGTCGCACCCCTGCAAATCCGCCGGCTCCATTCGGAGCCGGCTTCCTCTTTGCAGGGGCTTTCCCGCTGGGCCGGCGGGTGATCTTTTGGAGATCGCCCGCTGGCCCAGCAGGAAAGTTAGAATGACCGCCGCGGTCATTTGACCGCAGTGCGGTCTTTTTGCGGTTTCCGCCCGGCGGGCGGTGCCCGCCGCCCGCCGGGGTCGGAATGACCCCCTAAATGGGGCAGCGGGGCAGACCAGTTTGCCCATTGGCTCCTTTCACTTTGAGTGACTGCACAAAGCCTATGCACATTGTTCACATCTGTCTAAAGTAGTTATTTCTCTTCAATGACAAAGCTAGTACTCTGAACACTTTATGAAATGTATTCCTTTCTTTTTGGAGGACATAGGAACATTCACCTTTATTTCTCAAATGAGTTGGCATACCAGTCATTATTCATAATATTTCAGTGAATGTGGTAGACATTTTTTTGTGGAAATTCTAATGTTCCCAGCTCCCATTATAACTAGATTATGCCAAGTAACATTGGACAATAAATGGTGAAAACATTGCTAGCTTAAGGGCCCATGGAACCCTTGTTACATCTGCTGGAGACATATCTGGAAATTAACAGGGTTTGCTATATTTTCATCACAGCCCTTGATGCTTTAAAAGAACCATGTCATTAGTGATGAAAAAACATTTCTGGTAAACCAAATGCTTTAATTTTTCCTTTGGAGTATTGCCAGGATGTTTCAAATTAAGGGCTTCTTAGGTAAACCATGTTACGTTACACCTGAATGTAATCATGTTATGATTTTTTTGTTGTACTGAATTTATTAAGCACCTGTGTCCTTTACAAAGTCATGCAGCACTAGAACTGGTATTTGACAGATTAACACATAGTCCTGCTGTTTTGTTTTTACTTTTAACCCTTACCAAGCAAATAAGATTGACAAGAAGACCCACCAATGATGAGTGATAAAATGACCCAAACCTGACTCTTAACTATTGGCATTGTACACAATAGGGTTTTTGACAACAAGCAGCAGAAGGGCTCTGAACAGGTTTTCTGGTGCTGGAAGGTCGAGGATCCTAGGATGCAGTTCTCAGGGTTGAACAAAGAGCTGTGAATGTGTACAGCTTAAAATCTCAATAATTCAATTCCTAAAGTATAAGAATTCACTTTTTCTCTAGCTTAGGACAACTTTGTCCATCTTTTCATGAAGTTGCTGTCTAACAAGTGGTATGAGCCACAGTTTATTCTCTGTCATAAAAAAATGCATCAACTTTACTAGGTGAGAAAAAAAAATACCTCGAAGCTCCCCGGGTACTTGACTGTCCCAGACCGTGTAACATTTGATGTGCTAAGAACAGATGTTGTAAACATTAGAGCTCCAAGTATTAGAATTAATGAGAACATCTTTGAAAGTATTTAATTGCAACTGGTGCTCCTAGACTGTTAACTACTGGCTAGGAGCCTGATAACCACGTGCTTCTAATGCAGTAAGTATAGCTTTAGTTTAAAACCCTATAAAAGAGTGTGTTTTCTGCATGTGAGAAAGTGACTTTTTCCCCATCATTTGAAGATGAATCTATGCTGGATTTTGGACTCTAATGAGTTTGCTGTATGTTCTGTTGAACTGAATGCTTACTGATATAACTTGGATGGCCGAGCCTATGTAATTCTGTACTTTAATTATTTGAGTAAATCTTAAAACGGATATCCTTGTCTGCCGTTCTTTACCAGAAATGCTTTATTCCTGCCTTCTCCATCCGCCCAACCTAGTTTACCACGAGAGACGATTTCCGTGAGGCGCACCAGAACCTGGCATGGATTGCACTGCTCCGATCCAGGATCAGCGCACTAGAAGACAATTTATTGCAAGGTGTGTGCACGCTGACAGGTCCAAGTTTAACCTTTATTTGAGCTGCTAGTAGCCAGAGGTGGTTTCCATGTCAGTAGGTAAGGAGTTGGCTCTGAGATAAGAATAGAACCAACATCCTCATTGGCAGTTCTTAAAGTATAGAATCACCAGGAGGTATTTAGAGGGTGGACAGAGAAAGCATTAACACAGCTAAGGAGTGAATTCGTATTTAAAAGAGACCAGCCTGAGTTCTGAATGGCTTTATAGCCCAGACCAAGAGATCTGAAGTTATGTCGATGTTGGAGTTCTCTGACATTAGAAGAGATGGAAGCTTAACAATGATACGAGCTATGGTGTTTTGAATGGTAGCCAGGTGTGGCTCAGGTAAAGCGGGGCATTCCAGGTATAGAGAGTTTATGTTGTCCAGCTAAGAGGAGAGCTAAGAACCAAAACTACTGACAAGTGGAGCATAGAAGCACCACACCTTCAGCCATGAAGAGGCTGGACTGTGCGTTCCTCACGGCATAGGTTTCAATTGTGCACCATGAGTAGTGGCAGAGAAACACAGGGGTATGTAGGGCTTGCCGCACCCTAATTAATAGCTCTGTTTTTCCCCATCAAACCAGGGGTGAGACCAAATTTCCTTGCTGGCTGTAGGGCCCATGGGACACTTGCTACATCACTGGCTTTCCTGCCACAATCTGTTGTGGCCTTGAAACTGAGCTGTCTGAAAGTAGCAAAAGCCTATTTTTTCTGCATCTGCTTTTTTAGACCAGTATCTCATTTGCAGTGGGTCAGTTATCTTTCACAAGAGGTCCCTCACACTATTCTGGATATTGATTGTATATTCATATCATACTGGCACAGGCATTTGTTGGTCCATACCCCACACATTTCATATTCTGTACACAATCCCAGAGTCCAGTTAAGTGTTAGAGAACTCTGCTGTACACTCACTAGAGTGCACAAATGTCACTGTGATTTTACAATTGCAAAGTGAAACTGTGTGCTATTTATTTCAGACTGAAATTGGCTGCTTGATGTCCACTAGAGATATTTTGATCACCCTTACCAACCTTACCTTTACCAGCAGAGATATTTGCCACCCCTTATTGAGGGCAAAGCTGAAAACCCCAGGGCTGGCCTGGAAGTAGCCTTGGGTTCATTCCAGACACTTATTGTCACATCTGGGTAACCCTGACTCTCACTAAGAGGATTTAAAGGTTCGCTCCTTGAGGCACAAGGGAGAAACAAGCATTGGCAAAGCCAGTATGTCTTGCTTCAATGTGACAATACTTTTAAACCCAAGCATTCACAAATGCTCATACGTACATTGCATGCACAAATGCTGTTTATTTATATTATAAGGCAGCGCCTTGAGACTCTCATGGGTGATTTGCCATGCTTTATAAATCCTAATTTATTGATGGATATTAAAGTCTGCCCTATTGGCTTTGATACTATTGGCACAAAAATGTGCTGATGGGAATTGCTTCCTCTCTAGGAGCAATAGTAGATTCAGAATTTAATGTATTAATTTGACAGTTTCCGATAGCGTGGACCAGACTAAAACAAAACAAAATGCAATTTACATAATTGGTCCATAGTTAAAACAGGACGTAATTAAAGAAAAATATATGAAAGTGACGTAAAATTAGATAACATTTCTTAAAATTCACTAGTGGTAATACACATAAAAATGGAAAAAAAGATCATAGCTCATTTACATAATGCGAGATACCTACTTTTAAGTGAGTTAAAGGGGCAGAAATGTGTGCTTGACTCAGTCTCCCTGGGGGAAATTTTTTTGAAAATTGTTGCAGAATGTGAACTTCCAATTTTGAAAATGTAAGCAAAATAATATTTATTATTATGCTTATTCATATTAAGCATAATATAATTTATTTAAGCGTAATAATATTTTTGCACAGGTTTTCCATTCTATGGATGCATCAATTTTTTAAGCTATCTGATGTGAAGGCTTTGACTCTTATTTCATCCTCTGGAATTTCATAATGGTGTTGGCCAGATTATTTCGATGATTTATGGGTTCTGCACCAACATGTTTAAATAACAGCAAACAGGGTTTTGCTTTTATTTCACTTATCAATGTTCTCCCAATAGTGGATGGAAAAAAAATTAAATGAAGGACGAAACTTTTCATTTTAAAGATATTCTGCAATAATATTGAAGTTTAAATATTAACCTGCATGCACATTAATTTCCCAATG
The DNA here is from genome assembly GCF_031143425.1 of Pleurodeles waltl. Lineage (NCBI taxonomy): Eukaryota > Metazoa > Chordata > Amphibia > Caudata > Salamandridae > Pleurodeles > Pleurodeles waltl. Next base: position 149,706,542 of record NC_090441.1, on the reverse strand, counting down.
TGGGAGACCAACGTATTGTCAAGGTAAGTAGATGTGGATTTAAGAATAGCAAATCTACATTCCCCAAACTATACCCATCTTGGTGAAATGTTGGGAGTCAATATTGTGGAGTCAATATAAGAGCGGGTCGATATTCTTCACACAGCTACTGTGACCTGCAGCCACTTTAAAGCTTTTCTTCGTCAGGTGAATTGTCAACAGCTTGCACATTTCAAAGAGGAAAGTCAGGAGGAGGTGGGCTTACCTTAATGGATTTTCAGAAAAAAATGTTCATTTTCATATTTGGAAATGTCTCCAGAGAGCAGAGGCAGGTGCCCTGCAGAGATTGATTTGTTGCCTACTGTTTCCTTTTAAGTTTTTGAGGCATTTTGTTGCAACTATAAAGCTTTGCTAAATTCGAATGTTCTTAAGGCGCAAAAGCAACAGTTGGAACTCCAGCTTTTATACTAGTTATATTTTAATACTTTTTGGCCTTCGTCATATTTTCTTTGTGCATTGTGAGAAAATAAATGTGCAACTAGTGTGTTTCCTCATTTATTTAACTGATAAATAATTAATATAAACTCACACATGGAGGCCAGAAGGTTTTAACTCTGTAAGCAGCCATGTTGGATACAACACTACACGAACTTGAAAAACATAACGTGTTGGTACAAATAATACCAAAGCTTTTGAGCTTCATCAGGACACTGTTCCGTTTTTTGTTATTCCCTTACATCTCAATAAGCTGTGGTTGCTCATTAACATGAAGGCCTGCAATAGGCACATGAAATACACATCCTACCGCCATTGCCACTGTGATCCATCCACCGTCAGATCACAAAATCAGTAGTGGGGAGTGCTGGACTGTTGAAAATAAGACTATTAGAGGCTGGTCTTTCTTTTTTCAACGGTGTGGCTCAAGGCATGTTGTGGATCCTTCCTCTGCAGCTGCAACCTTTACACAAATACATAGCATTTGAGTTATTATATATATATATATATATATATATATATATATATATATATATATATGTATAAAAATCCAATTGTAGAAAAAATGCTGCACACCGATCTCCTGATAATTTAACAGTCTTTATTCACGCCAACAAACACCAACGCGTTTCAACTCCGAAGCGTCTTGGTCACGAGGCATTCTGAGACATGTAGTCAATCATCTGAAAAGTGAAAAATGGAAACATATTGTTCATAAAGTGGTCAAATAAAAGACTGATTGCTGCAAAATATATATATATATATAGGTATACATATATACCCATATATATATATATATACATATATATATATATATATATATATATATATATATATATATATATATACACATAGATACATACACATCTTCACAAGATGGAAGTCTTATAGCTCCTCCCATCCCAACTGCAGAGCGGTGGTGTCTTCCTCCATCCTGCGCCCAGGTGGTACAACCCTTATTACGAGCTGTAAGCATTTTGCATCTGCTTCTGGAACAGAAATATGACATCTGTTTGGGCTTGGTAGAATGTTAATATTTAACCCTCCAGGCATAGCTGTAATCTAATAATAGCATCTGTCCACGAGGGTGGCTGCATTTGCAAAGCGCCACGAGCGTTTGATAAGAGGGACTCCTTTAGGGAACATATCAACCTAAAGGTTGCATGAGACAACCACCACAGAGACCTACCGGAGAGGCGGGCGCTCACCGTAGGCTTCAGGCTCAGCTCAGATCATGATGGAACCCAACACTCAACCAGCTCTCAGGCTACGTTCCTCCCACCAGCTCTTCAAACTGTGAGTATATCACTTTTGGTGATTACACTTACATAAACTAATACTTATCTGCCCTGGTATGTGAGTGCCATCTTTTTCAGGGAAGAGGATTGGTTATTTATTAATGTTTTGTGATTCTGGAAGGGCCAGCGGTTGCCACTTTAATAAGAAATAATTTGTTTGTTTTTTTAACTGTGTTCTACACTATATTTGATTTTTTTTTTTAATCGGCTTGCAACAATATTGTATGCAGAATATCGGCTCATGTAGGTAAGTAGGTGCAGCATTATGAATAGTAAATATACACAATTCACTTTATGTACACTACTACACCAGTGGTTCTTAACCTCTTGACTTCAATGGAGTCCCACTCATTATTTCTGAAATCTGGGGACCCCCCCAATAATTCATTACTGGAATCCAGGAACCCTCATCGAGTCATTACTGCAAACAGGGGACTCCAGCCTAAGCAATTTCGATGATTTGAACCTCAAAAAATGCGCGTGAATACAGAAAACAAGTGTTCATCAAACACATGAGCAAATACACACGTGATAAAATCTTTTATGTAATTCAGAGGCAAATATGAAAAAATACAAAATGTTCATTTTAATGGGAAGGTTGGGGCTTTTCTAAATTCAACTGAGGTCACACATCGTCCATACTACATTCTGTTTGATGCATGTGCACTTCTCCAAAGAACCAATCCGAGGACACCAATTTAATTTTTAGCCTCCAATTTAAAATTCCTTTACATTTATTGAACGTTTTATATTTTTTCAATTTTCAATTTAATTTTTTTATTCACAAACACTTTATTTGTCTTAAATATTATTTGATTTTTGAAGCAGTAACGGACCCCCTCAGTAGGTGCCTCGTAGCCTCACGGGTGACCGGACCACAGTTTATAAACCGCTGCACTACACAATATACACTTGATATACTTACCGTAATGATTTATGGAGAATGTGTACGTAGGAAGGTGTGGATTCACTGTTCTTATAGTCACCTTCACTTACCTTCATGATACAGGTAAGTACACATATTGTCAAGGTAAGTAGATGTGGAGTTAAGAATAGTAAATTTACGGTTTTCCATAAATACTGACCTTAGCCATGTAGGAGAAGTTGATATTCTGGAGACTGTATTTTTGAAGGTCAGTAAAAGAGCACTCAAAATTTTGAATACAACCTTTTTAACATTGTTTCCATTTGTTTAATAATCATTGATGATTAGTTTAAACAGCACTAAAATACGTTAAAAGTTATTTATTTTTAGAGTTGCTGTTTTGGGTTTATATTTCAATGCTTTTGCTGAAGTTTTACCAACTTTTGTACCAGCCTTACCAGAGAAATTGTGTCCATGCTGGTAAAACAGTGGTCAGGTGCCAACCCCATGACTGTTGCACTTGCGTGCATGTATAATTTTCTCAAACACTGCGATGGCTGCAGCAAACAGCACTTTGATATGTAAGTGTTGCTAAGTAACAGTGTGAACCGGTCAGACTGTCTTTCACAATAATTGATAAGATGCCTTGTTCCATTTTGTTATTTAAAGGATGTTTATAGTGTTCAGGAGGCAACAAGGAGGGATGCCCGGTGCACCGATGGTGATCCATCATCTCTGGGATGGCGATGTGGGTCTCACAGGTGGGCTCTGTCTTAGTAGTGATACTGGGGTGCTCCTCCTAACTTCACTTAGATATACACCTGGGACTTTTTGAGTAAGATTCAGTCACCCTAATGCTAGGGTTAGTTGAAGTGACATTACACGTTCCTTTATTGCTGGTGACATTACAAAGTTGACTTCTTGTACCACCCCTTTGTCTGCCCCACAGCACCCTTCTATGTGCTGCTAAAGACTAGAGGTGTATTAAGGGGTGGAAGATAGAGGAGGCATGTATGCCTTTAAGAGACCCATGTCATTAGGTCGAGCATGCAAGCGCTCTGGCCTGTTGTAATCTATCTGTGGGCTTTTAACCACACCCTCCACACACCCATCATTATCACTCGTTCATGGGCTTGCCTTTCAAAAATCCTTTGTCATCATTGGTAAATGCTTTACGTTTGTCCCTCCTTGGGGCAGTTTTGTTACCGTCTTGGACATCGACCCTGTTACATGGATAATTGCACATTTGCCGATACATTTGGCTGCGAGCGAACTTCTTCTTCCTTTTGTCTCTCCTTCACGCTCACGCTCATGGTGGCCGTGGTGCTTTGAATCGGCTCGCTTATGTCAACTGTTTTACTTTTCAATTTATGTGGCAAGAAAAGTCCAGTTAGGAATTTACAACACTAATAGCTCTAACACGAGAAAACCCGAGACCCATTGCATTGCAGATGCTTGTTTCTATCCTGCTAATGCCTACATGACCTCAGAGACCACGGGTACCGGGGCAGTGCCAGAGGCGCCAGAGCGTAAGAGGGGGAATCTGTTGTTACCATTGACTACCCCTAATTGATGCCCATTCTCAGAATTTTATAATTTCGAAAAAAACTGTCTGAGAAGGTCGACTTCTACACTAACATCCTATCCAGGGGACCAACAATAACAGGCTGTAAAATGATGGAGAGCAATGAGTGTGGAATGAGTGCTGGACGGTAGTGAGAGATCACACAAATGAAGTGGGGATAGGCACTAAATCCCATGCATCATTTACAAGTGCATTAATGGTCATTTAGCTTCTATACCAATGGCCCACCTCACGGTCAAGGGTGGACAGAGGTTCGCACATGGGCTATAACTTGATGCAATAGGAATAAGAAGCGAATCCAGTCCGACTCATTTCAGGAAGTTACTAAATTGTTCTTATTTAATCCTACAAGTAGCAGGGGGCATCTGATTGGATTCACGTTGTACACATTAGAAAAGTAACTTGAGATCCCCAAATGGAAGAGGGGGAGTCACGCAGCTGAGGTTAGGACACACAACAACACTAGGAGAAGTGTCCACTTTAACAGCAGCACTTGGACAACACACTGATGCATGCACTGGGACAGGCACACGCAAACATTCGGGCATGAAGAGAAGTACACCAGACCAGGGGCCGTAGTATAGAAAGTGCCCTCGGGTGCAACAGGCGCTTGCTTTGTGTGCCCTCAGGGCACTTCTGTATTACAGAAGGGGGCACTGATGCTTGTGCGGCCTTCTGGTAATATAGATAGTGCTGGCGAACATGTAGTGCCAGCTCAGTCTCAAGGGGGCATTCCCTCATTTGCATAGGGGTGTGGCCTCATAAAAAGAAGGGAATCGCTTGGCCTCTGTGCCCGCGCCGTATTGTGGATGCTGACGCAGACACAAACATGCCTTCAGGAGGTGCACCTAAAGGCAGCACTCTGGAAGGGACGAAGGGGGTCTCATGGACCCCCCAGACATCCCCTTGGAAGTAGGTGCACTCACTCACTGCACCCGCCTGCAAGGCGATCTTTCTCCCCTCTTAAAAGTGCAGGCGGCTTGCTGCCTGCCCACTGAAACATGGCATGGATTTGAAGCAGCTGCCCTGTACTTCACTTGAATATTATGCTCCCTGGGGCAGCTTGATTTTGTGGCTCTCCTGGGGCAGTGCATTCACTTTAGTAGGGCACAGTTTCTCTGTTTACACCCGGCGGATCTGTTTTGAGGTGCACGAGGCACAAACTGGGAAAGTGCATCCACATGGTAAGATGGGCCATGAAAGAGTCATACACATATATGGAAACCAGGGTGAGGGACCACACTGACAATCATAAACATACACATATTTTAGGAGGGGACAGGAACACAACCAACAGATCTATTCACGGAGACAAACACAATAGCTGGCAAGGCATGAGACCTAGGTGCTGGGACAGAGAGTCACAAACACCGAGGAAGGCACAAACAAACACTAGGCTATGGAGTTACAACCATATCTGCGAATACACAAGCGCTGTTTTAGTGTGTACACCAACAATGAGACCATGCAGCCCCTGTCTGTCAGTTTATTCTAGTTCACTTCTGATGTGCTATCATAACTTCATGAAGTAACAACACAAAGTCATCACATTAATAGTGTTAATGGTAATCTTATCTATAATCTGACTTGTAAGATCACGTATGACTTCTGTAGGACCATCTGTAACATTGAGAGCATTGCATTTGCTGTGCGAGCTATGCTTTGCATTCCTGTTATCTGAGCTGTGGATGGGGAATCAAATCATAACTGGTGAACCTTCGTGTTTTTAGATCGATCTATCTATCTATCTTCTGTCTACTTGCCTATCGACTCATAGAGTCAATTTCTAAATATATTTCTATATATATATATGTGGGTGTCCAGGTTATTATGTATAGGAATCGGACAGAGAAGGGCCTATCAGCGCAGCACCGAACCTCGTCACTGCAGCTACTTGCAGCCTCTGCTGCAAGAGTAGCCATCTTTTGTTGTCCAGGCTCGCTCCAGGGCGCCCCTCTTTATTTAAAGATAATGTCCTGGACCTGGAGCTCGCAGTAGAGCGTTAGCCTACCACATTGGAGGCCCTGGGCTCCCATCTTGTCCGGCCCGCGCACCCTCCATGGGGGTTGCAAAGTGGCTCATGCAAAGAGACAGTGATCAGTCACTGGTTCAAGCCAGATGGATAGAGAGGATATTTTTTTCTCCTAGCAATGGTGTTGTCATAGTAACACAATTCTATTTATCTATCCATCTCTCAGCCGTCGTAGCAGAGAGAGAATTACCTGGAATACCTCTCACCTGCAGCGCGCGCAGTAGGTAGGGCCAGGATCTGATTGCAGAAGCGGCGCACCCCAGCATTCTCCAAGGTACCCCGAGGCCAAAGTGCAAATTGTTGTCAGGCGATGTAGTTGAAAACATGGATGTGTCGCCGAAAGGGGCCTGGCGGACTGCAGCATATGTAATGGGCCTGCTTTCATGCAGCCCCCATGCGTGGATTATAAATGCATGTTAATGTGTGCGCTGCGTGTGCAGGGGCTTTGATGAAATGTGACACGGGGAGCCCGCTGGGAAGGGGGCTGCCTATCTAGACCCCCTCAGTCTGCATTGATCACACATCGGAGGGAATCGAGGCTCTCTATTGAAACCGGTTTCACGTGAATGCATTTCTCTTTTGCAGGAAGCAAGAGCTGTCGAACAGCGCCGATGTGACCTCTCAGGAGCGGCCGGACTCCCCGCCTCTGACCGCACCACCCACCATGAAGGTAAGAACCCTTGCACCTTTCCTTGCTGGCACATGCTGGGGTCACTGAGGGGATTGGAGGTGAGGGGGTGTCGGAGCAGTGTTGGGAAGTCTATTCGAAAAGCCAGATGTCGGAGGACGTCCATTCTCGGAAGAGAAAAATGGTTTGTTGACCTTGTGTGTGGAATGTTCATGTCCATGTAGGTCAGGGGGCACCATTAAGACACCATGCCCTAGTGGCTGCATGCTGAGCACATGTAAGCTGTGTTATGTGCCACCTTGAGTCCACTGTGGGATGCTTCTAGTGTGCAGCCGAGGCACACAGGGATCACATGTTTGTATACTTTCAGTGGCTGCATGCTGAACACATACATGTATGTTGAGCCATGAGCCATCCTGAGTCAGTTGTGGAATACTTCTAGTGTGCAGCCGAGGAACATACGGGTCACGTGCTCATATACCTGAAGTAGCTGCATGCTGAACACATACATGTATGCTGTGCCATGACTACCTTGAGTCCACTGTGGAATACTTCTAGCGTACAGCCGAGGCACACAGGGGTCACATGTTCATATACCTGCAGTGGCTGCAAGTTGAACACACACATGTATGCTGTGCCATGAGCCACCCTGAGTCAGCCATGGAATGCTTCTAGTGTGCAGCCGAGGCACCCAGAGGTCAAATGTTAGTTTACCTGCAGTGGCTGTATGCTGAACACTCACATGTATGCTGTCCCATGAGCCACCCTGAGTCAGTTGTGGAATACTTCTAGCGTAGAGTTGAGGCAAACAGGGGTCGCATATTCATATACCTGCAGTGGCTGCATGCTGAATACACACATGCATGCTGTGTCATGAGCCACCCTGAGTCAGCCATGGAATGCTTATAGTGTGCAGCCGAGGCACCTTGAGGTCAAATGTTCGTATACCTGCAGTAGCTGCATGCTGAACATATACATGTATGCTGTGCCATGAGCCACCCTGAGTCAGCCATGGAATGCTTCTAGTGTGCAGCCGAGGAACATAGGGGCCACGTGCACATATACCTGCAGTGCCTGCATGCTGAACACACACGTGTATGTTGTGCCATGAGCCAAGCTGAGTCAGCCATGAAATACTTCAATACAGCCGAGGCACACAGGGGTCACATGTTCATATACCTGCAGTGGTTGCATGCTGAACACATACATGTATACTGTGCCATGAGCCACCCTGTGTCAGTTGTGGAATGGTACTAGTGAACAGCCGAGGCACACAGGGGTCACATGTTCATATACCTGCAGTGGCTGCACGCTGAACACATACATGCATGTTGTACCATGAGCTACCCTGAGTCAGCCATGGAATACTTCTAGCGTACAACCGTGACACACAGGGGTCACATGTTTATATACCTGCAGTGGTTGAATGCTGAACACATACATGCATGCTGTGTCATGACCACCTTGCGTCAGTTGAGGAATGCTTCTAGTGTGCAGCCGAGGCACACAGGGGTCACATGTTATATACCTGCAGTGGCTGCATGCGGATACATATATGCTGTGCCACAAGCCACCTTGAATCCACTGTGAAATGCTTCTGGTGTACAGCTGAGGCACACTGGCGTCACATGTTCATATACCCGCAGTGACTGCATGCTGAACACATATATGTATGCTGTGTCACGAGCCACCTTGAGTCCACTGTGGAATGCTTCTAGTGTGCAGCCGAGGAACCTAGGGTTCACATGTTTGTATACTTTCAGTGGCTGCATGCTAAATACACAAGCCACCCTGAGCAAACCATGGCATGCTTCTGGTGTACAGCTGAGGCACACTGGGGTTCACATGTTAATATACCGGCAGTGGCTGCATGCTGAAGACATACATGTATTCTGTGACATGAGCCACCCTGAATCTGCTGCTGAATGCTTCTAGTGTGCAGCTGAGGCACACAGGGGTCACATGTATGTATACTTTCAGTGGTTGCATGCTGAACACACACATGTATGCTGTGCCTCGAGCCACCCTGAACCAGTCATGGAATGCTTCTGGTGTACAGCTGGGGCACACTGGGGTCACATGTTAATATACCTGCAGTGGCTGCATGCTGAACACATACATGTATTCTGTGACATGAGCCACCCTGAATCAGCTGTTGAATGTCTCTAGTGTGCAGCTGAGCCACACAGGTTTCACATGCGAACACCGTCATTTTAGTGCCTCTTATATAGGGCAGGTCTCTTTCTCCTGCAAAATCCTTGTCTTCACATGCATGATACTCAAAATGATGCACCACTCCTCAACAGACCAACCACCACAGTTCCTCACATCCAGACACTGACAGCGCCCCCTCCATGAAGCACATCCTGGTTCATAGATGTCCGCTTCTGCTTGGACCTTACCCTGGTCCGCAGAGCTCGCATCCTCCCACAGGCTCTACATGTCCTCCTATAGACCTCGCCTGTGGTGGGCACCAGTGCGGGTTTAGTCTGGACCGGCCGTATTTTCAGCACTGACTATCAATGCCCAGATTTTAACTCTTTTGTCCAGGTTTTAGGGTATATGCTATCCCTGGGGAGTTCAAGCAAACCTTTATCTACAAAATAGTCGTGACCTGAGAAAGAAAGGAGAGCCTGCTGCCCACTCTGCACCGCATTGTGCTCCTTCACAGGAAATGAAGGTTATCTAAGCATAGCTGATCACTCCCTCCTTGTGCTTCTACACTCAGCAGGCCTTTGGGGACACCATCTCAAGGCGACAAACATAACAACTTCTCTAAAAGAAATAACATGCATTGGCAATACCAATAGGTCTGACTTTATGAAAGGTTGTATGGTAACGTGAAGTATTACATGTAACTAGCATGGTACAGATATGTATTTGTGTGTAAGCAAAGAACTGTAGAATAATATTTGTGTAGGTGACAAGGCTAGGTAACAGTTGCACTGTCAAGCCAGGCCTAAAAACCCATGTAGGTTAATGACTGCCCTCCCCCATCTGTGCTGTTGCCTGAGAAAAACAACATAAATTATCTAGTTATCTTAGACACTTTTATAGTATTCCAGTGTCATTGCCTCTGAAAGTTCAAGCTCAGGTAGCTGGATAAATAAAATGATCACAGCTGCATGGAGAGCAAGCACTTTTTTTGTGGAAGCACACAACCTCTGCTCAATCAAGATAGGTTCTTCTGTATCCCATCATGTGGGCGGAGCCAAAGTCCCTCTCTAGTGATGCTCACATAGTTGTATGGTGACAGCTGCACTGTCAAGCAGACTATAAAAAGTATTTCCAACGAAAACAAACATGCACAATGATCCCAGCAGAGCAAGGGGAGCCTGAAGCCAGTGCTGGCTGAAAGGTATGATGCATCCTTTCTTGGTAAAAAATAACATGCTTAGTTAATGCTCATTCAGTGTTATGTAATGTGTGCTCTAGCTGTAGGTAGTAAAACGGCTCAGGAGTTTACTACTGGGTGATATGCAAGTCATAAGCCTGACTCCTAGCAGTGCAGACTTTCATCCCCTACGACTGGTAAATTGAGTACCAGTAAACTGGGTAATAGTAAGCCAAAGCAATTCAGTGCTTAGAAATTGGTGTGGGTTGGGAATATTGAAGACAGAATATTGACAGGCCACACTATCAAGAGACAAAATATCAAAAGTTGAGTTTGTATTGATTTTCTGTACTTTACAGCCCACATACATACCTTGGGGATACAAATGTATCTTCTTGGTATGTAGATGTGGGGTTAAGAATAGTACATCTATACTTCCATTTGTGTACTTAACTCATCAATTTTCTGTCAATGGGCAAGAACCTTTTAAGCTGTGGCAGCGCCAAGATGCGAACGGGCATTTGAGTGCTTTATAAGAATGTTATCTATCTACACACCTATCTCCTTCCTTAAGCAGCAATTCCCATTGAGCCTCCTCCCACAGAGCGCACCTCCCTTACACCATGCCTACTTCCATAGACTATACCTCCTTCCGTAAACACGACCTCCTCCCACAGACTGCACCTCCCTTACACCGTGCCTCCTCCCACAGACTGCAACTCCCTTACACCGTGCCTCCTTCTATAGACTATACCTCCTTCCGTAAACAAGACCTCCTCCCACAGAATGCACCTCCCTTACACCGTGCTTCCTTCCATAGACTATACCTCCTTCCGTAAACACGACCTCCTCCCACAGACTGCACCTCCCTTACACCATGCCTCCTTCCATAGACTCTACCTCCTTCCATAAACAAGACCTCCTCCCACAGACTGCACCTCCCTTACATAGGGCCTCCTTCCCACAGACTGCACCTCCCTTACATCGTGCCTCCTTCCATAGACTATACCTCCTTCCATAAACAACACCTCCTCCCACAGACTGCACCTCCCTTACACCGTGCCTCCTTCCATAGACAATACCTCCTTCCGTAAACACGACCTCCTCCCACAGACTGCACCTCCCTTACACCATGCCTCCTTCTATAGACTATACCTCCTTCCGTAAACACAACCTCCTCCCACAGACTGCACCTCCCTTACACCATGCCTCCTTCCATAGACTATACCTCCTTCTGTAAACAAGACCTCCTCCCACAGACTGCACCTCCCTTACACCGTGCCTCCTTCTATAGACTATACCTCATTCCGTAAACAAGACCTCCTCCCACAGACTGCACCTCCTTTAGACTGTGCCTCCTTCCATAGACTACACCTCGTTCCATAAACAAGACCTCCTTCCACAGAATGCACCTCCCTTACACCGTGCCTCCTTCCATAGACTATACCTCCTTCCGTAAACACGACCTCATCCCACAGAATGCACCTCCCTTACACTGTGCCTCCTCCCACAGACTGCACATCCCTTACACCGTGCCTCCTTCTATAGACTATACCTCCTTCCGTAAACAAGACCTCCTCCCTAAGAATGCAGCTCCCTTACACTGTGCCTCCTTCCATAGACTATTCCTCCTTCCGTAAACACGACCTCCTCCCACAGACTGCACCTCCCTTACACCATGCCTCCTTCCCACAGACTGCACCTCCCTTACATCGTGCCTCCTTCCATAGACTCTACCTCCTTCCATAAACAAGACCTCCTCCCACAGACTGCACCTCCCTTACACCATGCCTCCTTCCCACAGACTGCACCTCCCTTACACTGTGCCTCCTTCCATAGACTATACCTCCTTCCGTAAATACGACCTCCTCCCACATACTGCACCTCCCTTACGCTGTGCCTCCTTCCATAGACTATACCTCCTTCCGTAAACACGACCTCCTCCCACAGACTGCACCTCCCTTAAACCATGCCTCCTTCCATAGACTATACCTCCGTCCGTAAACAGGACCTCCTCCCACAGACTGCACCTCCCTTACACCGTGGCTCCTTCTATAGACTATACCTCCTTCCGTAAACAAGACCTCCTCCCACAGACTGCACCTCCCTTAGACTGTGCCTCCTTCCATAGACTATACCTCCTTCCATAAACAAGACCTCCTCCCACAGAATTCACCTCCCTTACACCGTGCCTCCTTGTATAGACTATAGCTCCTTCCGTAAACAAGACCTCCTCCCATAGACTACACCGCCTAAGCACCAGGTCTCCTTCCGGAAACGACACCGCATCTCTAAAACAAACACACCTAATAACTTTGACCGCATTTCCATACACCATGCCTCCTCCCTAAGACACTGTACCTCCTCCATAGACCGATCCTCCCTCAAACAAATGCAGCTTCAGTCTCAGACAGCCCATCTTCTTCGACAAATTACCCCTCTCAAAAAATCTTCAATCTCCCTCTCACTTACCCATATTTCTCCCAGTAAACCACACATATTGCCATGGTTACCTATCCTCCCAAAGCAGCATCCTTCTCCAATTTGTATTCACTTATTTCAGCACTGAATACTAGAATTGTTGACCTTACATTACATTGAAATACATGAAAATTAGGAACGCAAAGTAGCTGCACTTTTCTGTTTTTACTGATGTAGCTGCACATAGCTAGCCAGTACTGGAGGTCAGCGATGGCGGACGCAAATCTTAAGGGGAGGGGAGCGGGGGAGGGGGGGTTACAGAGGTGTGGGGCCAAAATAATGTTTTTAAAAAATGTAAGTGCTGCCGCCGTCGCCGCTGCCCGCTTTAATCCTCTTCCTATGATGATTTTGGTGTCCCAGCAGTCCCTGGGACACCAGCACAGGCTCCCCAGCAAGCCTGGTGCTGCTGTCATGCTATACCTAGTATAAGAGCAGCGTCAGGATTGGTCTGAGTGGGTTGGTCTGCTGCTCAGACAGTGCACTGGGTCTGTGCAGTTTCTCCCACCCGGCTGTGTAACAGATCTGGGTTGGAAAAAATTAAGTGCGCATGTCAGTTTGGCCGGCCATACATGGCCGGCCAAACTGACATGCGCACTTAGGTGCACAGACTCCACTCCCCTGCCTTCTACCTCCCATAGACCAGCCCCACCCCTCCCGGCACCTGATGGCTGAGCCAGCAGCTGAAAAATATAACAATATTAAAATATTGTTTTCTTTTTCAGCTGCTGGCTCAGCCAGTGAGGTGACGCCCCTTCGCCATTGTGAAGGAGGCACCCCTGCTGGAGGTGACTCCGCATGTGAGTTGTAGAATCAATGCTCTTTACTCAAGACATCACTATTTCCCAGTACCAACTTACTGCAAGCCCTCTTATACCTCTCATCTCCTACCATTAACTGCACATTTTCATAGGAGTGATTCTTCCCCTCCAAAGAGACCATTTCATAGGCTTTCTGCACTCACACAGCCTTCACACACAAGGGCATATTTCGCTTCCTCTCATATGCCATCGTAAAGCACTATGCTTCGCCAGACAATAAAGTTTTTACATCCACAAAAGTTGATTTCACACCTGTAAAATAATTTACTCAAAGATATTTTCTGAGTAAATAAATCTATTACCATGAGCAATGAGTAGCTTTTCTAGAATGGAACTGCAGTCTGATCTTGTGCTTATAAAAACACATATTTTTGGACATTTGCAAATTCTTATTTGACTCTTCACCACCCCAGAAAGGGTAAGAAACTGGCTTAAAGCAGGGACATCTTTTCCATGGTGGAAATGTGAAGGGAGCACTCCCAAAATGAGTATGGTGTAGGTAATGGTTTCTCACCAAGGAACAGATTTTCCTCATGGGAAAAGGAAAACAAAGTTAGCAAGTACATTTTCAGATACACAACAGGATTCCACAAAGAGATAGCATGCATGTTTGTTTGCTCATGCAAAATTAGATTTGACAAAAGTATCGACGAAACCTTCAACTTTCTTAGGCTTGCATGCATAACTTGGAAAACTTTGTGATCTCCAAAAATTAGTAAATCTACACCCATGCAAGTTCGTAAACGTCACAGTGTAGATCAAATCCCTTTTTTGTGAATTATGTAATCTTTGCCTATCTAATGTATTCTCCCATGAGTCATATGTTTACGAAGGCACTACTATATTGGTCAGTTCTCCAGAGCAAGCCACATGTCCATCAACAGCCCTTCAACTACAGCCCACATAATCCCACATGCTGCATCGGAGTGCTGCTTCTTCACTGATGTAATACCACTAGGGTTGAGCTGCTCCTACAGACCACATCTTCTATTTCAGAACACTTCACCACTGCCAACACACTTTTCCAAGTAACACAGAGCACACTTCCTCCCATAAATCACTGGTCTTCGAGTGAACCACACTTTGAACCTTCTAGGAGAGAGATGTCCATCATAGGTCCCCATGTGAGTAGATCCATTCATATTCTCTGAATATCCACGGCTATGTAAAATGTATAATTTGTGTATAGACTGAAAGGCCCGATTCACAAAGAACCTTCACAGTCATGGTGGAGGCTCCACACTTGTGGCGAAATCTGCAATGAGAAACTGCAGTGCAGAAATTTCACCACAAGTGCGGAGACTCCTTGTGAATTGGGCCCAAACTCTGTACGGAACATGGGCATCCTAGACCCATGTTAGACACCCATGCTCTACAAAATGATGGTGTGCAGATTTGAGATTACTGACTGAATGCGAATCCCCAGATGCATTATTTGGTGTCCACAACCCTCATTATGCTCCTGGAAGATGGGAGAACCCTGTTAAAATATAACCTCTCATCATTAGGCCACTTCCAGACTGGACATTACCATCTCAATTACATTTTCTTTGGAATTGGTTTTCTTATTTTTCAATATTAATGAAGCCTGTATATCACAAATGACGTATTCGAGATTATTCATCAATTGTTAACTTTTAAGGGTGTTGCTGCCTTTTGGCAACACAGGGCTGCAGCACGACATATGGTAGCCTTGCCTTACAGATGGCAGCGCGTACCTTTAGATACCCAACTGAACAGTAAACAAGACACAGAACAAACCTGGCTCAATGACATGAATTTTGAAAGCTTCGACCTACAAATTTCACCGAATGCCAAGACATCTACCTCGCCCTCAAGGAAAAGATTTCTAAAAAACACAAAGATGGGCTGGTACCAACTCTCTCTTCTAAAGAAATTCAAACCATTTCTGTCAGAAAACAACTTCAGAACTGCTGTTTAGGCCCTCATTCTCTTGCATCTGAATAGTGGCAATGCCCTACTCCATGCCCTTTTAGATGCCACACTGTCAAATCTTAAGGGCATCCTACCTGCTGCAGCCATTTTTTCCCACGGCCTGAAAAAAATATGATCACATCAAGCCCATTTTGATAGAACTCTATTGGATTCCCTTGCTGGCCTCCACCATCTTCATAACCAGAGGCATAATTTACAGAGACATTATGACCAGCAACCCTGCTTATCTTGTAGCCTTGCTTACTTCCTCCGAGGGATTGTGGCACACCTATAGCCATGGCACCATCAGACAGCAGAGTAATAAGTGTAAAATAAGAAAAAACAAGCCAGGAGGCCTTTCCATCTATGCATCCAGGATCGGGAACAACATCCCTGTATCAATCAGGATGCACCAATGCTACTTCAGTTTGGGAAGGAGTTAAACACTACATTGCAATGCATTAACCTTCCACAACCCAGCTTCCTCTCCCCTTACTTGTTGACTCCATGTTTGTCTTGGCTCCTGTAGGAAATTGGGTCAGTGGTTGGGGGTGAGGCCATACTCAATCAGCAGCCACAATTTCTGTTGGGGTGAAGTCACAACCAAGCCTATATTAATCTGTACTTAGCCTTCTGGTAGTTTGTCAAACGGCAGTCAGGCTTAACTTAGAGGCAATGTGTAAAGTATTTATGCAGCACTTCAAAAAGTACTAAAGTGAAACAACAGCATAAGAAAAATCCCACACCAACTTAGAATAATAGAGTAAAGTTTATTTAATGATTTGGGACCATAACGACAAAAATCCAATCAGTAGAACCAGAGACATGCAATTTCAAAGATTTCAGGTAGGTATATCCTCTAATAGCATAAAGCACCACTCACTGTTATCTGGTCGTGCAAGACTGGGTGGAAGTCACAAATTCAGGCTGACCGCGTTGGAGCATGGGCCAGATGCAGGGACCAGGTTAGTCCCACTGAAAGAGTCACCTTAAAAAGTTCAGCGTGAAGAGTTCACGGTGAAGGGGCGGCAAGGAGCAGGGAGAGCATCGCAGATGGTCAATGCTGTACCGCAAAGATCCTTTCAGGCGCTGCATTCGGTCGTTGCTGGAGATTCACGTTGGCGGTCACCGTGTTTTGTCGGGTGTAGCATGAAGTGCAGATCTAGAAGTCACTGTGGTGCAAAGAGTCAGGTTCACTGGAATGTTGCATTGGCAGGTATTAAGATCTTGACATGAACAAGCACTTTTGTGGTCGCAAAGAGACCACAACGTCACAATTTCTCCTTTTCTTTGAGGAGAAGCTCAACTGATGCCACTCCAAGGGTCCAGGATGCAAGGGCACGGCACCTATTGGGGATTAACAACTAACTCCAGCAGAAGCCAGCGGTGCTCAGGCAGGTCCAGTTGCACGTCTAAGCAGCAGGTCAGATGGGAGGATGCAGGGAGCTTCTGGAGCTTATTATGTCCCTAAGACTCAGAACAGGAGGTCAGTCATCTTACCCATGGGGTGACTTCAGCCTGGAATAGCGAGTGCATGTCCAGTTTTCAGAGTAACAGGGCAGCATGATAGCAGTGCTTATTGCAGCAGAGCTGCATAGCAGTCCTTCTTCTGGAGTATCTCCAAGTTCCGAAGTGTACTGAAGAATTGGATATGAGGATCCAATATTTATACTTGGTGCAAGCTTTGAAGTAGGAGGAGGTTCTGGAGGTTTACACCCGCAGAGGTGTTTGGAATTTTCTGTCTCCATGCACTGGCACCAGCTTATCTGGAAGCACAAAATAATAGTGGCCAACCCTTTATGAGAGTTCTCAGGCAGAGTGTTTGTGATGTGCAAGTGTGATATGTGACAGCTCCTCCCCCTCATCAAGTCAGAGATGGCCCATCCTATCAATACCTATTCCCACCTTGTCTGACTGTCTGGGAGCAATACACAAAAATCAACTGCAATCTACACCTAGTTATGTGACCCCGGAAACAGGCTGCAGGCACCAAATGGTTAGGACAATAAAATGACAATATCCCAAAAGTGGTATTTTCAGAATTGTGATTTAAAATCCAACTTTATCATTAAAGAGTGTTTAAAATTAAAATTCTTCAAACTCCAAACTCGATATTCCTACTTGCTCCAAATTGAAAGAAAGTACCCCAATGTTATCCTATGGGAGAGGTGAGCCTTGCAGTAGAGAAAAACAAATCTAAGAGTATTTCATTACCAGGACATGTAAAAGTTAAAAGTATATGCCCGCCTTTTAAAATGCACTGCAATGTGCCTTCTGGGCTGTTTGGGCATACAGTAGGGGTGACATATTTTGTAAAAAAAGGTTTAGGCCTGGCAAAAAGTTTATTTTGCCAGATCGAAATTACAATTTAAAGCTACACACACACAGGCTGCAAAGTCAGGCTCGAGACATGTCTAAAGGGCTACTTAAGTGGGTGGCAGTGGTGCTGCAGGCTCACTAGCAGCATTTAATTTGCAAGCCCTGGGTACAGCACTACCACTTTACTAGGAACGTCCAGGTAAATTAAATGTGCCAATTGTCACAAGCCAATTTTAACGTGTTTAAAGGGGAGACACAAGCATTTTAGCACTGGATAGCAGTGGTAAAGTGCGCATAAACCTAAAAGGCAATGTTTACAGAAAGCAGGAGGGGGAAGGCAAACCATTTGGTGATGACCCTGCAGAAAGGGCCAAGCCCAACAACTATGCACAGTGCTGCACTGCTACTTAGTTAGGCTTGTACTATAGAAATACAATTCATATACATACATACATTTATATACGATTAGTTTCTACCAGGCTCCTGCTGATGGAAACCATCAACAGCATTTGCATAAGATATTGCATTTGTTGTGGTGCTAAAATGTACAATTGTGCAACCACTTCCCTTTTTTACCACTAATGCAGCACTTAAAATAAAGTAGCTATGACTTTAGTGTGCAAGAGAAGAATAGACATGTGTCAAATTTTTAAATGCAATTGCTAATATAACATCACAAAACCTTTCTGGCTCCTCATTAGTGGATGTCGATTTTTCCTCCTATGCAGCCCTTTCCTGCTTGAGGAAGAAGCACACCCTCTGACACTGAACAGGGCATTGCATTCAAAACAGCTCTACAAATCACTGGTTCCAAACTCCCTTTTACAAGGGCAGCAACAAGCATCACATTTGTGAAGGATATTCTGCCTTGCTTGGTAATATGCATTTGAGCAGGCCAAACAGTCTCCCCCCATAGTGATGAATTTTGACTAAATAGGCCCTTTGTTACTGTGTGTAAACTAATGAGTGCAGGTGCCCATGGCCTCCGTTATCAAAATCAGGTTGCTGCATACCAAGACTGCGTAGTTGTGATTCAACATTGTGCCTCTGTAATGCACCACCAGACACTATAGGGGTCAATATGACCCTGCTGGTCACCAAACCGCCAGGGTCACAGTCGCGGTTGGATCGCTGCCAAAGTGGCAGAGCAACCTCCAACACTGCCAGGTGGTTGTAAACTGCCAGGGCAGCGTTGCAAGCAGCGCTGCCCTGGGGATTACGAGCCCCAATTCGCCAGCCTGTCCACGGAGGTTTACACCACCATTGAAAGGGTTGAGGAATGTGGAAATCAGGGGGCCCCCCATACACAGTCCCATGCGCGACGGGTGCTGCTGCACTCGCTGCACCACCACATTGCAGCCAGCTCCATTAGGAGCTGGCTGCAATGTTAAGGCCCTGTTCCCCGCTGGGCCGGCAGGCGGAAACACTGTTTCCACCCGCCGGCCCAGAGGAGAACTCAAAATAGGGACTGCGGGGTTCAGGCCGCCCATGTGGCCTGATGGTGGAAAGACATTGCGGGGAGCCTCCGCCGCCCGCTAATGTCAAAATGAGGGCATATGTGTTTCCTTATCTCACTCTTACACATTCCTTCTCATCCCTGCCTTGTCACTTTGTCACTGTTTTTCTAATCCTCTTTTCCCCAGGTAGTGTTTCTCTCTCTGTCTTGCTCTAGATCAAAGACTGTTGAGGAAAAATAAGTGTTGGTCCCCAAAAATAAGTGCAAGTGTGCCCCGCCTGCAACCGCTTCCTCAAATTAAGCAGTGCCGGTACACATACTCATAGGCAGGGGTGTAGATTTACAAGTTTCGGAATTCAGATATATTCCCGATTGAACCTCATGAAAATCTGTGCAAGTTCCAGGTTTCCAGGCATACTACTGGGAATGCCATGTGGCATTATTCTCAATTGCCATTTACCAAATGCCAAATTGTATGCACAGAGCATCTTCGCATTGGGCGAAGGCACCCACAGTATGCAAATACACATATGTTTCTATTATTCATTTCTCCATGAGAAAACCTTTTTACGTCCTAAGAAACCTTTTTGCCAAGACTCCCTTGAAGCTTGGAGGTGTTCTGTTCTCTTTTCCACTCTGGGAGGGGATTTACTCCACCCATTTGCTGTGGTAAATCTCTGACCATTTGCAGGATAGAAAAGGGTCAGACAGGCGTTTGTGAATCCCCACAGACTCACACCTTTGTGGCTGTTCATACATTTCCAAGGCACACCTCACATTTATACCTCACCTCCTCACCCTTTGTGTGGGCTTTACTACACATGAAGACTGATGTACAAACAAATGCATTAAACTACAGCCATAGATTTCCATCCTTGCATGGTAGTAGTCCTACACATTTTGTGAGCTCACAAAACTAACCCAGGTTATGACTAAACTTCTGCACCAGTCACAGCTTTCCAGGCATAACCCTGGAATTTGTGGTTCTGCTGCTACTCCTGGCTAGCCCTTTGGTGACTGTGGCACTGGTCGCGCTACCACAGATTTGAAGGATCATGAAAGCAACAGCAGGAGCTGAAGGGAAGTAGGCACCTAGGACTCCCTAAACCTGTTCTCACTTCTTGCACTTCCCTTTGTGCGCTTCCACCAAAGAGGAGGCTGCTGAGGGGCTAAGGGCCATATGTACAAACACATTTTCCCATAGACACAGGATGGGCAAAACTGCTTGCTACATCTGGCCCTAAGTGTTGGACAAGAGACCAGCCTTACAACGTCAAGTCTGCTGCCTTTGCACATTGATGACTAAGCATCCATTAGGTCATTGTTTTGTGCCTATTGAGGCTAGATGCCCACCTGACAGAAGTTCATTTCATGCCACTCAAGAAAGAACTTAAGACTATTCTTTTCAACATCAGGGGTTCTACCCCTGATTGCTTTGAGACAGGCCCTGAAAACACATCTGTTTACACTGCACCTGTATATGAGACCCCTGCACCTCTCCGCCTTACCTTAGGAACCTTGGGTGTGTGTTTGCCTTTCTCTAGTGCCCCCTTCTCGCTCTACACCTCACATACAACAAGATTCACTGGAGGTACTCACTGCTGATCAGCACAGAATATGTTGATGGGTCTCAGATCCCCCACAAGCCACCATCCACTCTATGAAAGTAATTATTTTCTGTTCCTTTGAATGCATTGCTACTCTGATGAAGACCAGCCGATGACTGCTCGTATACTCCCTGTCTTTCATCTGTAAGCAGCAGGGGACGACACTTATTGTAGTGCTCTGCGTAAAGCAGACGGGTGCCTTCTGGGAAAAGGTCCCTCCACAGAAACAGCCCTAAAGAAACAAATGAAAAGGATACAAGTTACATACATAGACATGGCATGGGTGAGTGTTGAGACACAACGTCTTACATTACACGACATGCAAGAAGCACATTACAGATTTTAATGCCATGTGGGCGCAGGGATCGGTGTGGTAGGCAAGGGAAAGACGAATGAAGAACTGTATTTTGCCCCAGAGAGATGTGGGGCTCTTAGGACTCTTTTGAACTCTGCAAGGGCGGGTGTGGCTCAAAGTTGGCTAGGGTGGGAATTCCAGAAAAGAGGCAGGAACATATATTCGGGGGTGGTGGTGGGTGTTTGTGTTGTCACACCCCCCTAAAACGTTTAATCTATAGTAAATAGTCGGGTGACAGGTGCTTTCAGTCAGGTATGGTGAGGTGTCTGTCGGGTTTCACCTGGGATTTTTACATGCCCACACTAAAAAAAACACACACACTCACTCTCCATCTCTCGTCTCTGTTTTGAATATTTTTAAAATGTTATTTAGTATGAAAAATATTGTGTTTTAGGAACAAACTTCGCTCCTTTCTCTTTCCACTGCCCTTTAAGGCCCCCCCCATAATGTATTTTAGCAAGATAAGGCTGCGTTATTGTTGGGAATTCTGAAGCTCACCCTCCCCCCCAATCTTCCCGACTAAGCTACACCCCTGAACAGAGTGTGTACTGTAGGAAGGATGTGAATCTTGAGGGACCTCATGTGAAGGTTGATGGGACTTAACGAGACTGGACCGGTCTTGCAAGTGATTAATGGGGGGCTATGTAGAGAAACTATCAAAGATGGTGGTAAACAGTAGAGACTTCTACCTCACCTTATATTTGGTAGCCAGCCATCCTATTAGGTGCTGGTAAGATGTTACAGGCAATAAACTGGCCACAGTGTGGTTGATACATTTGTTGAGCGCAGAGAATGCACAGTGGAAGAGTCCCACCGATAAGATATGTTGATGGACCAACTTACTGAAAACCATTGATGAAGGCCTGCACTAACAAAGTACAGCATATTTGTCTTCTCTGGAGCCCCTATAACCTGGCCGCTGTAGTAATACATAATGTCACATGCATAGTGAAATTGAGGAGATATCTCATGGCTTTGACACAGATTTTAATTTGTAGAAAGGGATTGAGGGAAGGAAGCAGAAGAAGATGTGTTACTTCTTTATGCTACGCAAGCCGAAGCAGGAGATGATGTCACTGAAGGTTGTGGGGTAGAGCGTAAGATAGAAGAGGTACTAGGACTTAATTGAGGAGCTCCCCAAAAGAAATGGTTGTAGTTAAGAACAGAAGGAGATCGTGAACCTGTGTCCACAGTGACATGAAGAAAACCTTTCCAGTGATTTAACTTTAAGTGCCTAGAAACTTGTAGGACATTATAAGGAGGTTGAAAATATTGATTTACAATTAAATTGCATCCATTACACCCCTTTGCACTACATAATGATACTGGTATTATTTTTTTACTTGCTTTCACTTGTAGTTACCTGTACGTACCTTGCGATGTAGTGGCTAGGTCCAGGGGGTGGATAAAATATTATATTCACAGAATATAATGCAGGGATTATTGTAGGGGAGCACTGACTACAGATGTGAGGTTCCCTAGGAAGAATCTGTGATCAATGTGTAACAGAGAAGACAAAGAGAATACGGAACGCAGTCTGTGAAGGTAAGAAAACGTTAACCATTGCTGTAGAGCAAAGTTGACAAAATCAAGACTGTAATGAATTCAGTACCTTCAAGGAAGAACTGTAAGGGGGGCAGCTAAACACCATCCACACTCAAAGAGCAAAATGAGGTTTATGTTCTGGGCATTGGTTTGATGGTGAGGAAGCGTCAACAATCAGCGATTTCTTATTAACAAAATTAGAATAATCATAGTTTTAAAGCATTTGGGTGAGAATCTGAAAGGGAGTGATGGAAGATGGAGGAAAGAGAGGTCAAGACCGAAGGCCATAGGATTAGAAGATCTTTTAGTTACAAGAAGAGGTCAGGTGCAACTCGCAATGGAATTGCAGGTTGGAGTATGAGTATTAATTATGTAGGAGAGGTGCGGAAAAGTTGGGTAGAGGAGATGATAAGAGGGAAAGTGTGAGTTTGAAGGACAGTTTTCAGTGTGGTGGTTTTGGAATACAACTAGGACACAAGGAGGCTAATTTACACCATGACAGCTGGACCGCTAATCTGCCAGGCCAATGGTGACCTGGTGGAAGATTGTTTCCATACTCCATCTCCACTGAAGGCACTGAAACTTTGCTTTGCTGAGCTACTGTGATGTTTAATGTGCCCCTGAAGCAGAGTTTTTGTTTTCCAAAAACCACCTCCTGAACCAAGAGTCTTTTTATTTACATACCAAAAACAAAGTCCATGATATGTGAGGAGCTTTCTCCCAGTGCGCGGGGGTTATTTCTATGATTACCACCAGGCTTTCCTGGCAACTCTGAAAAGCCAAAAAGTATATCAGAACATTTTCCCAAATATGGTGGATTATCTGAGGTACTTTGACCAGTGACCAATGGGCTGTAGGTCAAAGATTTCACCAGACACTGAGGTGGTCATTACGAGGTTGGCGGTTCTGGTACTGCTGCGGTGCAGGTGGCGGTCCTAGCGATGCGGTTCAGGTGGCGGTTCCACCGCTGCGGTTCCGTTGGTGAAGACCGCCTTATTATGAGGAAGGCGGTGTGGCCAACGCCAAACAGCCACAATGCCGCCAGTCCCGCCAGTGAGGGCGGACCGCCGAGGCCGGCAGGTGCCTTCTTTAGACCGGTGGCATGCAACACACCGCCGACCGTATTACGAGGGTGCATACTGCCAGGGTTTTTGCAGTGGTCGCCCGCCACAAAAACCCTGGCAGAAACGCACCCCAGGACAGGAAAACTCATTGCTGTCCCACCAAACTGCACCCTCACACATACACACACCCATTCCCACGCACACACATGCCTGCAATCACACATGCACACACCCCAAACATACACTTCACACAAACACTACCCTACCTATTACAGTTGTCCCACATATCTGGCAAGAGTCACCCAGCAGCCCACATCGTGGAGGTCAACAGGAAGGGGGCAGATGAAGGCGGTGACGGCCACCGCATACCAGACCATCACCGCAGGCGTATGCCATCATGGGCCCCAGTCCCACCAAATGCAGCAACGGGACCCCATTGGTCATTGCACACAGGTGCAAACCGCCAATGGTTCATTGCCGTTCAGTGACTGCCGTGCAGAAATTTGGCTCATAATATGGTAGGCGGAGTCTTCACGTCATGGCTGTGCTGGTGGTGGGACCGCCGCTCTCTCGCCATCGGTCAACCTGGCGGTGGGTGTAATGTGGCCATATTTCAGCGGTCTCCAGTGTGTGCCTCATAATACGGCGGTCAGGAGACCGCCATCACTGGTGGTATTTCGCCCGCCGCCAGCGTGGTGGTCTTGTCGAAATACTGCCAATGTTGTAATGAGTGCTGGAGTGAGCAAACCATAAATTTGCCAGATTCGACGTTTGCCCCTTTTTTATCCAAGTACCATGTCCACTAAGCTCTAAACTGGGATCGTTACAGTGTGACTGGACAGAGCTCTGATATTTAGTAGAGCAGTGAAAAGAGAGTTGGATCTGTAGGATATTTTCTGAGGATGAAGTATGAGAGGGGAAGAGTTAAGGGTAAATGAACATTGATTTTCCTTGAAATAAGCTTCCCTATAACCTTGTAATTTCTAGTTACATCGGATAAATAATTAGATGTCAACTTTGCAGGATGCATTTTAACGGATGGTCATTGTAAAATTTGAATTGCCCTTCAGGATCTCTTTAATACTACTTGGCCTTTGAATGTCAACTGTATCATTAAAATTGTGTTAAGCATAAATTAAATGAACAGCACTTGTAATGACTTGGATAGACTATGTTATGAAAAGAAAAACAGCAAAAACGCAGTTTCTTATTCCATTCCTTTGATATTGTGTAACTCGCTGTGTGAGGGTAACTTAACTTATATCACATTTGTTTGCCTGGCTATCTATTTTTGCAGAGCTCCTGTTTATTAACCAGTGCATTGATTTTGCATACATACGTATATGAGGGTGTGCTATGCATGTTATACTGAGAGGTCAGTCGTAGGTTGGTTGAACAGTGGAATCTGTAGGCATTTCTTTTTTTACCAGGGTTCAAGTGGCCACAGAGCCTAGGGGCTGGTAGGGGGTGAACTGAAAGAGGAATTGAGTTCATAGCTTAAGAAAAGTTCAG
This sequence comes from Pleurodeles waltl, assembly GCF_031143425.1. NCBI lineage: Eukaryota > Metazoa > Chordata > Amphibia > Caudata > Salamandridae > Pleurodeles > Pleurodeles waltl. The sequence goes on along the minus strand of NC_090441.1, from coordinate 149,681,234 downwards.
CAGTGCAGGAGAGTGGACACATCTGGAGCCTGGAATAAGCAGTTACTGTCATGGTCATGGTTGAGCCTGGGTTGTGTGGTGAGTAAGTGAGGGATCTGTTACTAAAAATACCAAGACCATCGCCCCTGCATGATGTTGTTGTGTCCTTTGATCAGTCCAATTATTAGTGAGTAGAATGAAGTAGACGGGGAGTGAGAAACAGGGTGGAAATATATCAAGTGTAATAGGTTTCATGTTTAATTACACGTGATTACTTCACTTAAAATACATGTTCTGAGCAGCAGGTGCATCTGCCTATGATATTCTTGTTCCAGTATTTCACAGCTGCAATCTTTCAGAAATGACAACAGATGTATGTATCGTTCTTGATTTTGTATCACCCCAATGCATGGCAACCAAGCTTTACTCATCCCTGCCTTTCAAGGGCATGGAGAGACATTTGTGTGGATGCCACAGGGTTATTTTACTCCACAGTTCCACAGTTCCACAGATAGCGATACATGCGACCACTATATCTTAAGTCAAAAATCTCAGAGATATGCACTAGACACAAGGCCTAGCCTTGGCTTAGTTATTTCTTGGAATGGTGGGCTTCACCTATCCTATTGTGCACCCTCTTGTGCTTCTTTAGCCCCTCATGTGAAGGGCATCCACACAGATCTGCTTTTGCACCAGTCATTTTTAGAGCGCATTTACTCCTGGCCAACAACTCTATTCATTCTATAGAGGCTTAAGTTTCACAAGCATGCAGATCACTCATCAATTCCTTTTCTGCTTCCCATTTCTCCTAGCGATGGTACCCTTGCTTTAGAAACAGTATACTACTGATACCTTGATGAATCTAAACAAAATAAAGCTAATTCTAAAACAAATGCTTATCACTGACACCCATAATCACAAGTGATTCCTCATGCCAGCCCCTTGCCCTAACCTTTTCTCTTCCTTGACCTCACAGATCTACGCAGTGGTAAAATCGGTCTTTCTTTAGCGTTTTGCACTTAATTGTAGATCCACGTTGTTGAAACAAAACTCGCTGAGTCCTGAATGCACCCGATCTCAGAAGAATTCAGGAGAGGGCCATAGTCAGTGAAAGCTGCCGTTTCAGGCCTCTTGTGCATTAGCCTCTCCCGTGTGCAGTGCACACGAGGCAGGCCAGTGCACAAGAGGCCTGAAACAGCAGCTTTCTTTTGCTGTCTACAGCTCTAGCCTGAATTCAGGGCAGAGCCTTAGGCAGTAAAAGCTGCCTGGCCTCTTGTGCACTGGCCTTCCTTGTGTGCACTGCACATGGGGCAGGTTCGTGTACAAGAGGCCTGAAAAGGCAAATTTCTTTTGTTGCCTATGGGCCTGGCCTGAATACAGGCCAGGGCCATGGGCAGCGAAAGCTGCCATTTCAGTCCTTGTTTGTGCATCGCTGTGCACAAACAATGATAAAAGAAAGAGAGACGAGGACTTACCTAGGTCTTCCCAGGGGTCCTCCTTTCCTCATCGTTCGATGGCGATGAGTCTCCCTACAGCAGCTGCCTCCCTCTGTGTCCCAGGGGGCGCTCTGCAGCCCAGACTGTCTGCTCCGCTCGGAGCCAAGCGGAGCACAGAGTTCCGAAAACTCCATTAGGTCCGCCAGCAAAACAGAGCTCCCCGTATAACCCTAGTTTCTTACTGCATTTAAACTATGCATGTGAGATACACAAATTTTTTATTTTGCATAAGCCATTTCTAAAATGCACACTATAAACTAAATCATACCAGCATGCTCAGGGGAGCGAAAAAGCTAGTGACTGATAGATTGACAGGTCAAGCAGCCAAACTGTTAAGACAGTGGTGAGAAACAGAAAAGGTGGAAGGTTAGTTCATTAGGAAGCGATTTCAAAGGAGGCTTGTAGGTAAGTTGATTGGAAGGTAAAGGTTTGTGGCAAAAGGCCAGGAGGGGAAGCACCCCATAGATGTGCTTAGATAAATTGGATGGGTGGAAAAAAAGGCTTCGGTGCTAGGATGTAGAAAGGAGTCATCTCAGTGTGGAGCGACATGTTTTGTCCTGCAGTTGGGTGTGGCAGTTCTTAGGATGCATTTGAATGTAAGGCACAGAATCTTGAACTTCCTTCAGAACCTCAGGGGTTTACTTTGGGAGTTTCCTTGTGCAGGGCTGAAGTGGTCCATCTGTTCAGTCCTGTGGTTACTTGGCTAGTTAGTAAGGGGTCTTCAGTACTGTTGAAATCTTACTGTTCCCAATCTGATGTGATTGAAGCTTAGGTGGTATGTTTCCATAGGCCATAGACATCTTCTTTGGGTTCCTGTGCATCTCAAACTCTTTCATAAATGCCTGAGAACTTGCATCTTCAGAAGTAGATCTCTCCCTGGTATTTCCTACTTTTCTGAATCTGATCAGCAGGCAGGCCTATCTATGCAGAATGTGTGCTTTATCAGAAACAGAGAGAAACCGCTGCAGTTTTAGGCGTGTTCTCCCATTTTTTGCTTCCCTCATTAGCCCGCCTTTTTTTGCTGACCAAAAAATATACGTGGTGCTTAAAAATAGGGCCACACATGCCTTTCAGTGCAGCACTGTTACCTGGTTCAAGAGATCTGAGAGAAAACGTATTCTGTTTATTTTCCAGGTTAGATAGGTAAAGAGAACTATCATGTCTGTCTGAGAGAGGAAATTTAAAGAATACAAATGCTTGAATTGAAACACTTGGGGGCAGATGTAAGAGCCCCTAGCGCCTCCTTGCGCCACATTAGTGTCATTTTTTGTAATGCTAATGTGGCCCAATGAAGCCAAAATCGCCGTGCCAAATTTACAAAGTGGTGCAATGCATGCATTGCACCACTTTGTAACCCGATGCGCTACTTTATGCCTGCACCAGGCATAATGTATGCAAAGGGGGCGTTCCCCGTTAGAGGGGGTTGAAAAAATGGTGCACTAAAATCAAAGAGATTTCTTTGCTTCATTTTTTCCGCCACTTTTAACGCTTGCTCAGAGGAGGCGTTAAAAGGAGACACACCATTGTTCACAATGGACCTCAATGGGCTTTGCAGGATTAGTGCCAACATTTTTCACGCTAAACATGCAAAGCTCCCAACTAGCGTAAAAAATTCTGGTGCTAGTTTCCTAACTGCTGCCGTGGTGCGCCGTATCCAATATATGGTGCACACACTGTGGCATTAGGGGACCGCTAAGGGGCCCTTGGTCTTCTCAGGAAGATACATTAGTTGTAATCTGTCAGTAGAAAGGGGGGGGCATGAAATGTACGCATCTGGTCCTTTCCTTCTTCAATTTACAATTCATACTCAAGGCCTAAACCAGCTTTCAAGATTCCATCTGCATACTACGATACCTAATAGTTGTTTTTTGGGAAATATATTGGATGCTCTGTGTATTACAGGCCTTTAGTAATGATTGAAAATAACAAATCCCTTCGGATGTTTCTAAACATTCTGAGCTTCCTTTTTTGTGTAAAGGTGATGGGCAGACCATATAATATAAGGAATAGAGAACTCTCTGTTATGTATTATGAGGATATTGCAAGTCACCTTCGAGCTCCATGACCTTATAAAGGAACATTATTGTGTAAAAGCATGCTTCTAATTTCCTTATTAAAGGTGACTTCTGACATCACTAGTCACCTGTAATAATTAAACGAAATAGCTGCTCAACTATAATATGTTACTTAGAGTTGAGCAAGGGTGTAATGCAGGGTCCTGCATCCCCTTCAGTGGACGGAGGCCCCCAATCCTTCAGGTGGTCCCCAAGCCCTTCAGAGAGGCCAAAGGGCAATGAACATTTGAGGATTGAAGCGGTTTGTGGAAATGTGATGGTGTGACCATGTATTATAAGGAATAAAATACCCTCTGAAGTACATATGAATGATATTGCAAGTCACGTCGGAGTTCCATGACCTTAAAGGGGAACTCTGTGTTTTGCCTTGTCCTCTCTTGCGGAAGGCATTGGTAACTTGCAATGCCCACATAATGTATGGCAGATGCTATTTTATCCCAGGTATCATGTCAATACTGACACCACAACTGCATGATTACACCAAAACCATGCGGTTATGTCACACGCTTCTGTGGCAGGATTGTCTAACCGATGCGCACTTTTGCCAGTGAAATATTTGCAACAACATCTGCCGCGACCAATCACATCTGTATGCAATGCAGCTGCTGCAAGACTAGGGGCACAGGGGCTCAGAATTGCGAGTGACCCCCTCCGCCCTAATTATATATATATTTTTCCTTCAAAAGGGATGGGAAGGGGCGTTCTGTTGGCTTCCACCACCACTAATTATCATACATTTTTCAGTGCATCGCCCTTGACCCGTGTGACACCCCGACTTTTCGGCGAGGCAGCTCCCAGCTCTCCAGCACCGCTGCAGATCACAGCGTGCGCGTGACATTATTGCATTACACAGTTATGGGAAACATTTCCCGTCTGTCATGAATCTGCTTTCAGCTGAACAGATGTAAATCTTCGTCTCTGTTCAAGACTCTTTCGTGTTGTGACATCCCGCCCACACGCACATCACTCCCGAGGCAGCCATCAGTCACAGAGTGACTTGGAGCCGCCCCGTGGGATGGATCCTCGGATCGGGGCCGGGCTCGCGCGCCTTCACGCATTAATAGACGAGGACCTCGGGTAGGTGGGAGGGATTCGCCGTTAATTAGTGTCTAAAAAGTAATTGGCGAATTAGAGAGTTCTGAAAACTAAGGGGCATATTTAAGAAAAGTAGCGCTACTTACTCTACTTACACCACTTAGCGCCCCCCTAATGTCCACCTAATGCTACCGTGGCATTAGTTAGGGAACTAGCATCAAACTTTTAGGCGCTAGTTTTGGAACTTTGCAAGATTACTGTCTACAATGTTCCGCCAATCCTGCAAAGCGCCTGGGAGGTCCAATGAAAACAATGGGAGACTCATTTCAATGCCTGATCTGACCAGGCGTTAAAAATGCTGATAAAAATGATGCAAAGAAGGGCCTGATTTAAGGAAAGTGGCGCTGCACCCCATGCAGCACCACTTTCCTTGAGCCCCTTAGCGCCCCCCCTAACTCCACCATGTGTGCATCATATCTAAGACACGGCGCACCATGGCAGTAGTTAGGAAAGAGCGTCAACATTTTTAATGCTAATTCGGTGCTTTGCAGGATTAGCATCAGAAATGTTGACGCTAATCCTGCAAAGCCCATTGAGGCCTATTGTAAACAATGATGTGCCTCCTTTTAATGCCCGCTCTGAGCAAGCATTAAAAGTGCTGAAAAAAATTACGCAAAAAAACTCTTAGATTTCTTTGCACCATTTTTTTGCCCTCCCCCCCCCATTGCATACATTATGCCTGGCACAGGCATAATGTAACACAAAGAGTTACAAAGTGGCACAATGCATGTATCACGCCACTTTGTTACTTTGGCGTGGCGATTTTGGCCTCGGGCCACATTAGCAGAAAAAAAATGATGCTATAGTGGCACAAGGAGGCGCTAGGGGCTCTAATTCTGCACTGAAATCTTTTAGATTTCTTTGCGCCATTTTGTCAGCCCCCCCTTACGGGGGAACGCCCCTCTTGCATACATTATACCTGGTGAAGGTATAATGTGTAGCAAGCAGTGCTTAATTTGTGCTTGTTGTTTCCGGAGCTGAGCACTGGCACTTATTTTGTAGGGCTGGCGCTTATTCTTCTGCCCGAGCATTTGCTGCGCGCAAAAGACACATATGGGAAAGACGGAGGAAGAGAAAAACGAAAACGCATTACAATGGGAGAAAGCAGAAAGCTGCTAGAGTGAACTGAAGGGGCAGGGAGTGGCTGTAAATGGATTGACGAGGCCCGAGATGGCTTCAGAATTACGGTGCCTCAGTATTCCGTGTTCTCACATTTAATTGCAGCAGCCGCGTATTTAAGAGGAAGGCTTTGAGCACCGGCACGTTTTTATTTACAAATCAAGCACTGGGAGCAAGGGGGTTACAAAGTGGCTCAATGCATGAATTGCACCACTTTGTAAATTTGATGTGGCAATTTTGGGCTGATTAGGCCACATTAGCGTAAAAACAAACATTTTGTTTTTGTGGCGCAAGGAGGCAGTAGGGGCTCCTAAATATGCCCCTAAATTAGTTCTCATCCTGTCGAAAACTATTGACGGTTGTTTAATGAGAGTTGTGTGGGGGCTCACGTGGTTTTAAGCAGGGTCACTAGCGTAGAGGCAAAGTCATTGGAATTATGCGATTGTGCATTGTACTATTACAAAATGTACCTCACTTTGTCACATAATTTGCATTTTCTTGCTGCATAATTTACTCAGCCTTGCTGCATTATTTGGCCTTCCCCTGCCGCATAACTCTAGTGGCCCTGCATAGGAGCAATATGCAGTGGCAGAAGAGCTGAACCGACAGATCAGTGTGTGGGGTGCTTTTTTGCTGTTTGTGTGCCTGTTTATAGTCTGATGCCCTGGGTTTTACTTTCGGTTTCCCTGTTCTTACCACAGGAGTGTCTGCAGCAAGCACAAGTGCATGCATTCTTCCAAACCGTGTGAAATATCTATACAGCACGTCATTACAAATTCAAAACTTCACTGATTTGTTAGTAAGGTTCACTTTTTTAGCTATCTGATTTGCTAATGGGGGCCACCTTTATTTCGGTGCTCAGGCCCATTTTCTGTTCTAGTCCGATCCTCGTACTGTGCAATTTTGCATTCCACCGCAGACTTTTATAATGATTAGTAAATCGATGTAATGCCTTGCTCGTTTAACATGGTGCGAGTATCTACACAAAACCGTATTGCATATAACCAAATTGTTTTGTTGGTTGTCTTTTTAGCACTGTTCACTCGGAGCACAATTGTGGCGTACCAGCACAAAGTTAATGCTGGAGGCCGCTTCGAAAGCCAAGGACCTTTGCTAGACCCTCTGTCACCTTCCACAGCTCCCCAAGGTTAACTGCAGTATGCCAAGGGAGGCTTCAAGCGACAGAGACAGCAAGAGGTAGCGAGGGTTTGAAGATGGGGATAGATCAGAGAGGTAGAAGGAGAAAGCAAATGGATGGATGGATGGATGGAAAGAGAAAGTGAGGAAATGAAGGGAGCTGGTTTGAGCATATTTGTCAGGCTGCTTTTGGTTCCACGGTCTGGCCCTGCTTGTGAAGGAATCACATTTTTCACTTCTGCAAATTTAACCAGCAGCTGGCAAAGTTTTAAAAAAATGAGTTCAGGTACTCATCTTGGCACCAGCGCATACCACTAATCCAGCGGTGTGGCCTGATAAGAGGAGCAGCACTTGGGGACTTATTGCTAAGAGATGAAGGGATGTTAGCATGTGGCTTCTCGCCCCTACCCATTGGCAAGCTCCCAACGCTTAATGTCCTGCATTGACTTCCTGATATGAGATTCTGTCTGCATCATATACAAGTATACAACATGTTTTTGGAAGTTTATTTTCCTTAGAGGCCCCTTGAAGGTCTGCATGCCTTCTCTAATGGGTGGCCTGCTCTAGACTTCCAAATATTATCTCCCGGACCTGCTGAATGCAAGGGAAATTCTTTATTTATTTATGGTTACTTATAAAGTCCTTCATGCATATCCCAGAAGTCTCTTGTCACTATCCAGGACTTTGTAGAGTTACACAGAGTCTATATATGAAGGTCAAAGGCGTATCCAAGCCAGCACTGATTAATAGATGGACATTGAGTGAAGCAAACTGAGGTCAGAGATCCTGGTCCTACCACAAAATGACTACATTTTCAGCTTTTTTCTAAACCTCAGTAAAGCTGTTTTGGATCGTATAGATAAATGTACTTACTTAGAGTCATGCATTCCTACACACATGCCTCAAGGGTCATCCAGTGTGACTAATGACCTTCTTGGAGTGACTTTGACGCAATTTAGGTATGAAGGGGAACCTACAGCAAATGAACAGGAAGCAGAGAAAGTAGAGACCGAGTCAAGCCAGGAGGAAAGGAAACAATTGACTTTATGTCCGCTCAAGGGTTTCTCCTCCAGCATACAGGCGATGGGCAAGGCCTTTATTTCAGTGACTGCCTGGACTCAAAATCCTGTGACAGGTGTGTGATCTCTAGCTATATCTCCGAGTGGCACCCTACAGGCTTGCAGTTTTCACAACTACACACAGTGTTCTTGTCTATTTCACAGCTGATAGTTAAACTTGCCCTTGGAACAATGAACCATGAAACCAGATTAGACTACTTTATATTTATATTATTTAAGCAATAGACTTAAATAATGAAAATCAGTGGTTCCCAGCCTCTGCTGCAGGGACCCCTCAGGGTCCACTACTGCTGAGAAAATTAAATAATATTAACAGATTAATAAAAGTGTATATACATTAAGTGGCTAAACATGGAACTGAAAATTTGAAAATGTACCATAACTGTCAAGGAGTTTGATATTTGAGGCAAAAAATTAAATTTGTATTCTCAAATTGATTGGTGGGAGCAGTAACCTTCCAATTTTTATTTTTTATTTTTTTTATTTATATTTGTTTGCAAATTAAATAAAATGTGTTATCATTTGTGTATGTGTTGATGAATGAGTGTTTCTGTATTTGTTTTGTATTGCATTTGAAATCATTGACAATGTTTAGGCCAGGGTCCCCAGCTTCCAGTAATGACTTAGTGCGGAGGGGTGTCCCTAGAGTCCAATATTCCAATAATGATTCCGTGGCGGTCCCTGGGTTCAAGTAATGATAAAGTGGGGGTCCACAGAAATCAAAAGGTTGGGAACCACTGATATAAAGTCTTTATTGCACCATATTGTATGCCTTTCAAATCACCTTGTTGCACTCTTGTCATTCTGTGAAAGACATATTCATTGGAAGCAACTGGGCAAGCAATCGGAAAGATTTTTCATAGCACAATTTCTTGAGCACAACAATGATTTTAGCTACACTGCTGAGCGGGAAGGTACTTGATAGTATATAATCTGAACAACATTCTTCTTTAGCTAGGGAACTATACCTGAAAGTTCTTTACTTTACTCTCCAGAAATTATGTAGGCTCCAGCAATGTCATGGGACATCTAGTGGTGCAGATATTAAAAGTCTTCCACAGGTAATTTGTAATGAGAGTGTTGGTAATACTTGTTTGATTCTGTGAAGGTGGACTCGCAATATTTTTGAAAAACCTTTAAAATTGAACTCATTCAGATGTATTGTTTGTGAGGCATATTGGTCCTTGTGTACTGCAACACATTTGTAGTTAGGTAGTTCTTGTGTGAGATTCCAATCACACTGTAAGTGCAACTCCCTGAGTGTGACACCGGACTTTTGTTTCAGGATTGCTGCTTGTAATCCATTGACACTTCTCTCTCTTCTCTCTATCATTCCAATTTTAGTATATGTGCTGCTGAATCCTAACACACTTGACACAAAAGTTTGTTCCTGGGCAAATGGTTTTCTACTGCCCCAGTTCACACATCTGTCTCAGTGGTCCGTGGAGAGAAGCAGAGTACATTTTGATGTTCAATCCCATATAAGTCATTTGGTACATTCTAGGTGTGTGCAAAATTCACATCATTTGCTTTTGTAGAATTTAGCATAATTTCACCAAAATTTCGAGAACTTATATTTAATTACATGAGATGCAAATCTGCTATTCAGCACTATAAATTAGAGAAAAAACAGCACTCTGAACAACAACTGCCTCTTCCTGTTGTTCCTGTGCTTTTAGGGTAACTTTTTATCACAAGTGGTGTGTAATTGCACAAAGTGGTGTAATGGCATACTTTTCTGAGTTTCGCATTACAAGTGTAATGCAAAATTCCTGAAACTACACAAATGATGCTAGAATCATTGACATTTGTTCTGGCACAGTCACTCATCCATGGTGATTAAAAATATGCTGAAGTTCAGTCGGGATTTATTTGTGCATGACTTTCTTTCATTTACATCTATTGTCCCCAACCTTTGTTAATCAACATTTCTGCTCTAAGAATAGTGTAAAGATTTCTCCTGCTCAAAAACCTTACAAGTTCCACCAAATGTATGCAGATAGCTTGAATGCTTATCCTTCCTTGCCAAAGGTTAACTTTTGTATGTATATTAAGATTAAAATTATAATAATGCATGTACTGTATTGTTGTATTACCTAAAAGTTAGACACGTCAACTGACATGATTGTATATGATTTTAGGTCTTGCTTACAGAAAGCTGTTGTTAAAAGACCTATTGCGTACAATACTAATACTTAGAGTGGACTTTAAGTCAGTCTATTGCTAATCTTTGGCTGTCATTCTAATCAATCTTATTTGATAGCTTCCTCTTGTATTCTTCCGCCCATGGAGCACGGCTTCTTTACATCCTTTTGCTTGCATGATTTGTAGCCTACCATTGCTAATGTCAGAAGACTACGCTTTACTACCTCTTTCAGCACTACCTGGGATGAATGTATGTTCATTCTTTCTCCTTAATATGATGCTTATCTCTGCTCCTCCCTGTACCCTGCACTATTTTTCTTCCTCTTTCCCCAGTTTACCCATAGCTTCCTCTGTCCCTCCCACCAGACTTTTTTCTGCTTTTGTTTTATTCCATCCTCTTCAGCTTCTGTGCTACTCCACAGCTGCTCCTTGCCTATCATTGCTTGCCTCTAATCAGTTGTATTGAGTGTCTTTTCTCCTCCATTATGCCCACATCAGTACCTGTCGCATTTTTTGTTCTAATTACTTTTTTTCTTTTTCTGAGGACCTGCATCTCAGTTCGCTTCTCCTTTATCTATAATGCAGTTTTGTGTTCTTTTTATATTTTTGTAATTTATTGCTTCAAGATGGGCATCTGCTTTTCTGGAAAGGAACACTAAAAGAAAAATATTGCCCACTGCATAACCTTGATGCATAAATACCATGCGTAATAATACATGCGCACATATTTGTCAGCATGCTGGGGAGGCACATTTTAGTGCTTTATTTTGTTTTTGCTATGCTCTTTAGATTTGGCCACTTGGCTGGTTACACATGGACACTTGTGCACCGACGTGTACACACGCGTGAGGCCTGGGCATGTGAGACTTCTGTTGTGCGTAGCCAGTAGCAATGCACAGGTGGTTGGCGTAGAGGGGACTCTGCAGTATTGGATGTTAAACCGGGGAAAGCCTTTATAATAGTGGACACTCACAGAGTACGTCAGTGTGGTTTACTGCCATGTGTGCAGTGGCACTTTATCACTAACATTACAGTTAAATCTGCCTTAAAGTTTGGCCCACAAAGCCCATCCACATATCAAAATGCTGTGAAACACGCACCAAGACCAAACCTGTGAGTTCCAAGAAGTTATCTGTACATCTTATGGGTCATCTGGAATTATCATATTTCTCTGGCTTAGCTTACAGTCTTTTGCCACCCTGCTTGGCCAAGGTAATCACTTTACTTTCCTGCAGCAGGAGCAAAGGCCTCCCCACACACTTGGAGCAAAAACAGTGCTTCACTCAGCTCCTGAGGAGGAAGGCCAGGAGAACTTGATTTGTCCCAGCATACGGTACAGGAGGGTTGGAGCATAGGTGAAGAGGTGATGTGGCACCTTAGGCTTGGCCCGGGGTGACTGGTTTCTAGAACTTTCCACTTCCACTTAAAAAGTCTTGCGCAAGGGACAGAGGGTGCTTTTTGTTGGAGCTGGACACTGAGACTGGACAGCGGCAGCCATGGACAGATGGATAGTGGAACACCCTGAAACCTCCCTGGACTAAGAACTATAACTCCAGGACCAGAGGGTCTCTCCCCAGTACCATGGAAGCTTGTCTCCTTACACCACTTGAGCACCATTTGGGGGAACATCTGGACTTCAACACCCAGGAGGAAAGAAGAACTAGAGCAGAAAAAAAGAAAGGCCAGCACAGAGAGCCAGTGGAACCAGCACCCTGCAAAGTGTGCCTTCTTAGAGGCCAGGAGGTCTAAGGAAAGGCTTCAGATGGCTAGGGCTTGCCAGCAAGAGCGAAATGAGCCCCATATTGCACAAAATGGCAGACAGGACCCGAAATATCCAAGGAAAAGGGATTTGACCTTTGACCCCTGCGAGGAGAATGAGCGCGTGGTGCCCAGGCCTAGGGGTCGCCACAAGGAGCCCTTTAAATTAAGGACTCTGAGAGGGGCGTGCATGGGGCCCCCTCCCAGGAGCTATAGAGGCTTGGTGATCCCAGCTCCCAGGCCGCTTTATAGCTATGGAGGCCTGGGACCCCCATCTCCAGGCCTGTCATCATCCTCAACTTGCAGAAGCACCATTATGCCCCTCCCCCCAAAAGAGGACATTGTGGCCTAAGACCCCATCTCCGGACCTCCAAAGCAAGTGGGAGCTGGGAGAACGCTGCTGTGCTCCCCTGAGAGGAGGAGGAGCCCGGATCCCATCTCCAGGTCCTGACATCAGCTGAAGTGGGGGAGTGCTCCTGCACTCCACCCAAATGTGGTGGGCTTGTCCCCCACTCCCTGTGCTTGTGTCTGGGGTGACCAGGGTAGCCAACACAGAAGAAAACTCCCTGCCCGCAGGCGCTGGCAGATGAAAAGAACTGCCAGCTTCTGCAGCAGCCGAGGAGAAGGCTGGCAGGGTGGGATCCAGCTGGGACAGCCGGGTGGTGGATTCCCTCAGCTGTCCCCAGCAAATAGAGGTATGTGGTGGTGTCCAGGTGGGACCGGGAATCCCCAGGAAAAAACAAACAAAAGACAAAGAAGGAAATTGGCATGAGGCCGTGCAGCAGCATAAAAAAATGCATCTAGAACTGCACATTAAAAATTGAATCACCTGAGAGGTACCGCCCCCATAATGCCCTGGGGGGCTCATCCAAGCCCAAAGCTGATACAAAGGTGGTTGCCTGAGGATGGCATGGGGCACCACTAATGGTGAGAAAAGAGCATTGAGGGGGGCTGCAGAAGTGTAGCAGCTCCCCCCAAAAGAAAAGTTATAAAAAGTACCAACCCTAAGTTTGAAGGATCAAAGAGAGGATGAACGCACTGGGATTTTCCTTTTGTTTCAAGCACTCCCAGTGCAGTTCTTTCTAGGGGCTGTTTCTATGGCTGCAGTTTAGCTGGCTTAATGGTGTTCGAAAAGACAGAAACACAGGGTTAATGTTCAAGTAATGCTAAAAGTGTAATTTGCAAAGCTTTATTTAAGTGTGTTGTGTTCCTTTATTTAAACATGTTGTGTTGCTGACTGTAATGGTTATTACAGAAAGCCTGCAATGCTTTATTAATTTTAATGTGTGCATATGGTTGCAATGCCTTTATATTTATAATGATTGCAGGTGGAGTATGGTTACTGAAGTCAGAGATGGAACAATATATTTTGACATCTGATTTTGGCCTTGAAGTGTGGTAACACTGACCTGATGTAAAATGACACCACCCTATATAGTTATGTGCTGTACTGTACATGGAGGAGGGTACTGTGATTTTGGGGCCATGACCCTTTATGGGGCAAATGTAATATCAAAAGTATTTCTACCAGCCTTATGTATATTTTTCTGAGTAGTATTAGGTAGTGTCTGCGTAATAAATGTATTTTTTTTCTAAAGAAAAAGCACGGACTGGACAATCATGTATTGAGTATTTTTATTGTGTGCCAGGGAGTGGTGATTATTAGTCTATACCACCTCCCTTGAGCCCACCTTGGAATGTTCTGCTTCGCTACCCTGAGAAAGTCAAGCGAATCAGTAGAGTGTTTGGTTCCTGGTGAAGGGGTGAATGTGGAGGCATTACTTGTGAAGGCCACAAAACTAATAGCCAGTTTAAATACAATCACTATCATACTTTAGGAAATAATGAGTACTGTGTCAAATTTCACGGAATTACCGCCACTGTACAATGCTTTTTAGCCTATCAACGTATACATTTTAAGAATCAACTCACCCTACTGGCAAACATTCCACAGATTGCCTTCCCCTGGAAAATGCTGAATGTCCCCAATATCTTAGATACATCAACAACAGAACAAGATCATGAGCCAACAAACTAGTCTTATTGCCTTCATGTGAGGCACCCGAGGGAACCCTGACCTCCCCTCACTCTCTACCTAGCTATCCATGGAATCATAGGGCCCCAGGATTGACTCCACTGCCATAGATGCCAAGAAACAAAAGCAATAGATTAACGGGCACCCCAGCACTAACCATCATGACTCAATATAATGAACAAGCGAATAATAATAACAAAAATAATTCTAAAACCCGAACACATTTTACCTTAGATAATGACTTCTAAGGAAACTGGGGTCCCCCCTGAGCTGCACCTCATCTCAATATATTGGGAGCATTCAACAGACGCCCTCGTTCTTCAAAGTAATGTCTAAGGTTTGAGGGCTCTTGTTCAACTCAGTGCTTCTGTTGAATGCTCATTCGTTGTTGCTGTTGAACGAAGATGTTTTCCCTCAATAGGGTTTCCAGTCTTAGTCAGAAACATTAGTGCAGGAAGCAGTTATGTAGGAAAGAGCGCACACTTATTAGGTTTTGTTTATTTTTTAAGTCAATTCCTCTAGGTCTTTCCCTGTTTCTCGTCCTCCCCATCTCTGATTCCTGATTTGGTTGCAGTCAATACAAGAACGATTATCATTACTCATTCATCCGGGCGTTTAGTGCGCTCCCCCCTACTGAAACAATTCCCCAAGAGATAGACATTTGCACTTATGGTGGTTTGACCATGGTGTAGCCTTTTATTCGTATAGTCACATAGGATCGGAAAGCAAGGATATCCATAGTTAGGCAGACATATTGCTATGAGAATACAGAACATAAGATCATCGAAACAGCAATATTGTGCGAGCAACACCACAGTCGTCTCCACCTTCATTAAATCATTTGGTTCCGGTGTGCGGCGAAGAGAAAAGAGGCTGATCCCTCGCCTTACGATGGCTTAAATGTTGCCATTCCAGGCACAGCCTCATGACATCGAGGGCGACCCTCCTTCCTAGTGAAACGGACAGGGGATTCCTTCTTTGGCTCCTGCCCGTGGAGCGACTAAAATGGCGCCCTACGGCTACTTGCCCTGGGTGCCTGGCCATTGTCCTTGCAAAGTAATTCTTGCAGCTTCTAATGTATTTGTACCCGATTGCAATAACCATTATCTTCCTCCCCTCCACTTTGAAATTGATACAAAGTAACTGGGATTTTTTTCATCACTTTTTGGGGGGTTTGGCGTAGAGACAGCTGTACCTTTCTCGCCAGCCTAACGTGTTTCAAAAAATGTTAACATAATTGATGCCTATGTACATGCATACAGGAACATTTGTTCAGCCCTCTTCATACATTGGTTTGTTCAAGTGTCATTCACATTTTGCTTCCACCTACCATAGAATGGCGCAGGGGTCATCCCACTCAGCCATTGGTTTTCTTCACTACTTTATTAGAGCATTAGGTCTGTGCACATGCCCACGTCCTCCTAAAAGTTAGTCCACTGCAGTGTTATTAAACAAACTCTGCTTCCATTTATTTTATTTTATTTGTGATGGATCTTTTTTTTCTGAAACATATCCACATCACTTTTAGATACCGGTCGTGTTTTAAATGGGCATGGATTGACGTGCACTGAGTATCTGTGCTTCTTCATTTTCAAAGAGAGAGTACCTGCACTTCTAAACAAGGGTTCACAATTTTTAATAGGGGAGTACCAGCACTTTTCAATAGTAAACACGTACTCTAGGACAGTGAGTTCCTGCATTTCTATATTTCAATTTTAAGCGCTTGATGGCAGTTTTTCATTTTAATTACTCTTAAACTTTGTATGTCTATTGATTTTGTTTGCTAATGAATAATTTAAAAAACATTAACAAGCTTGCCGATGCCACCATGCTAAACCTACTGGCTTTGACGCTGTTCTTTTATAATACTCATGCAGTATTGTTCTGTGGGTAAAGGAAGCTTACTGCGTTTTACTTACTCGGTGCCTTATCGTTTCCTCGTTCTACAATGAAACGCCAAAACGATTGGCATTGCCAAGGTCTGTGTTCCTTGGCACCGTCGCCAGCTGCGGACTCACTCGTGGCTGCTGGTGTCTCCCCTGCAGCTCCCGGGAACAGCAGCTCACTGTTGACTTTGTTCTGCTGAACGTCTTCTGCTTGTTTGCAGTGTACGAGTGGCATATGCAAGAGTCAACACTCATCAGCCCTTCTGACATTTCCACCCCAGTTTAAACACTGCCGCATTTTCCACAATAAAAAAGCGCAATTTGCCCGCGAAGCTGCTTCCCAGCTGTGGTTAAATGATACCAGCTCGGCTGAGCAGGCCGAGGTCAGATTGTCACATCTGAGGCCTGTGCGTTTACAAACAAACCTGTTGATGGAGCTGCAGAATGCCGGGCTCCATCTTCGTTTCTTAAATTTAATTTCACCTGCCCTGAGCCTCAATACAGCTAAGGCCTGCAGACTATGCTACACTTGCAGTCCCACGTCTGATGCTTTGCTCTCTTGTGATGGAGTTAAAAAGTTAGATAGGGTCAGTGCTTAATTTGTAAATAAAAACGTGCCGGTGCTGAAAGCCCTCCTCTTAAACACGGGGCTCCTGCAATTAAATGTGGGAACAGGAATGCTGAGGCAGCGTAATTCTGAAGCCATCTCGGGCCTCTTCAATCCATTTAAAGCCGCTCCCTGCCCTTTCAGCTCACTCTTGCAGCTTTCTGCTTTCTCCCATTGTGACGCTTTTTTCGTTTTTCTCTTCCTCCGTCTTTCCTATACGTATCTTTTGCTCGCAGCAAATGCTTGAGGCAGAAGAATAAGCGCCTGTCCTCTAAAATAAGTGCCGGTGCTCCGCACCGGAAACAACAAGCGCAAATCAATCACTGGATAGGGTGTGAATCGACATAAACAAATATTGTGTGAATCGACATAAACAAATATTACAGTTCTTGTCAAAATGACCTCACACCGCCAGTTGCTCCTACATCCCCTGGCCTCTCCTTGGTGCAGCCTGCCACCCACTGGTGAGGCTGGAAACTGCTTCGCACAGCTTGTTTGCAGGGCCTGTGATGGACGTGCTGCTGCTAGATCCATGAGCTCAATGATTTCCTTCTCGCAAATGCCGACCCTGTGGCTTCCAGTTTTCACATCCATCTGGCTGGATTGGAACCCCCGTCCATCCTTGTCAATAGCAGACCTCACCTTTGACCCAGTGTTTGGTGCCGGAGGCTGCGAGCGGATCACCAGGGAACAAATGAAATGTCAAACATATAGTTTCCTCTTTGTGTCACTGCTGGTAAAAAGGACACTCTTTCACAATGAAAGTGCGGCTGTTAGACCATCAATCAGTGCACTGGGAAGCTCACTCCTGCTGGCCAGTCCTTGGTGTAAGCGCCTGCTAATGAATCCTGCCCATTGTGTGACAATAAGCACTGGAAGCACAAAGCCCTATCCGCACAAAGTTACACTCTCCCTCGTTGCACTTTATTTTCTTTCATTGTATATTTCTTGTTAAACCTTCTCGAGAATGTCAATGTATTGCAAAAGAAAACACGTTATAATATGTTTTTAATTTCCTTACAATGCGTTTTGCTTTTCAAATTTGATTCATAACAATACATATTGCTGGATCAACCTAATTTTAAATTAACATTTCAGAACAGACATATCTGCAGGCTCAGATAAAGAATGATTTCTAAAAAGGTGGTGTAGGAAAGAACCATCTTCCTTGGCATGTTACTCCCAATTTCTGCCTGATTGTCAGTGTGTTTTGACTGTGCCACTGGGATCCTGCTAGTCAGGACCCCAGTGCTTATGGTTTGTGGCCTACATGTCAGTATGTTTTACTGTTTTGTCAGTATGCTTGACTGTCACTGGAGTCCTGCTAATCAGAACTCTAGTGCTTATGCTCTCTCTGTTTCCAAATTTGTCACTGTAGTCTAGTGACTACATATTTCACTCCACATTGGCATACTGGACCCCCCTTATACGTCCCTAGTATATGGTACCTAGGTACCCAGGGCATTGGGGTTCCAGGAGATCCTTATGGGCTGCAGCATTTCTTTTGCCACCCATAAGGAGCTCATGCAAACACTCCTTCAGGGACTGCCATTGCAGCCTGAGTGAAATAGTGTAAGCACTATTTCACAGCCATTTTCACTGCACCAGGTCACTTATAAGTCACCCATATATCTAACCTTCAGACCCTGAAGGCTAGGTGCATAGTACTTGTGTGTGAGGGCACCCTGCACTAGCAGAGGTTCCCACACATTGTCCAGGCCCATTTTCCCAGATTTCGTGAGTGCGGGGACGCCATTTTAAGTGTGCACTACATATAGGTCAATACATATATGTAGCTTCACAATGGTAACCCCGAATATGGCCATGTAAGGTGTCTAAGAACTGGAAATTGTACAACCATACTGGTTCTGGTATTGGGGTGGGGGGCAAATTCCATGCACCCTGGTGGCTCCACCATGGACCCCCGAAACTGCCATACCAGCTCTCTGAGGTTTCAACTGCAGCCCCAGCTGCTGCCACCTCACAGGTGAGCAGCTCAATCCCAGGAAGACAGAACAATGCATTTACTTTAGGAGAGGGGTGTTACACCCTCTCCCTTTGGAAGTAGGTGTTACAGGCATGGGAGGGGTATCCTCCCAGGGCCTCTGACAGTGCTTTGAAGGGCACAGATGGTGCCCTCCTTCCATAATCCAGTCTGCAGCGGTTCAGGGACCCCCAGTCCCTGCTCTGGCGAGAAACTGGACAAAGGAATTGTGAGGGACCACTCCCCTGTCCATCACCACCCCAGGACTGGTGCCCAGTGCTCCTCCACAGTATCCTTGGGTTCTGCCATCTTGTTTTAAGGATGGTCAGGGAACTCTGGGAGCATCTGAGTGGCCAGTGCCAGCAGGTGACATCAGAGTCAGGGCTATTTAGGCTCTCTTCTCTAGGTGTTTGCAAGACTCCAGAAGGAATCCTCTGCAACCTCTGCTTCACCTTCTACCGTCGGATCAACCACAGACCTGCTCCAGGAACACTACAACTGCAACAAAGAATCCAAGAAGGCCACTGCAACTCTGTAACTTCAGCTCCTGCCAGCAACTGCAACAGTTTCCAGGTTGTGCACACTCCGAGGTCTGCCTGTCTTCATCCTTCACCAGAAGGACCGAAGGAATCTCCAGTGGAGTGACAGAGTCACTTCCCTGCTTCAGCAGGCATCTCTCTGCAGCGACGACCGGTACTCTGGGTCCCTTCTCCTGATGACGAGCGTGGATCCTGGAACACAGGTGGTAGACTGAAGTGACCCTGACTGTCCAAAGGTCTAACTGTCCAAATTTGGTGGAGGTAACAGCTTGCCTCCCTGTGCCAGACAGTACCCCTGTGCACCACGTGTTTTGCAGCTCCTAGGGCTTCTGTGCGCTTCTCCAAGGAATCCTTCGTATATAGCGTAGGCCAAGTCCCCAGCACTCTATCCTGCGATGCTCATCTCCCTGAGCTGTTCTCTGGCAGCGTGGGATCCCTTTTTGTAGTGCTGCGACGACTGTGATTTGTAACTCCTTTGTCCCCGTGTCCTGGGACTCCTGTGGGTGCTGCCTGGTCTGAGGGCTCTCTGAAGAGCTGAGAGCCCCCTATGTCTCCTCAGTCCAAGTTGAGACCTCCAGGTCCCTCCTGGGCCCCGGTAGCACCTTTTCCTGCCAAACGCGTCTCTTGCATGAGCCAAGGTTTGTTGGCAGAATCCAGCAACAAAAACCAGCCTGAATTCATCTCTTCGACATGGGACATCTCCTGCACCAAGCAAGAACCCGCAACTGTCTTCTTTGGTGCATCTCTGACTTTTTCTTTCAACTGAAGTTTCCACTTTTACACCTTCATCCGGGTTAGCAGGGGCTCCTGTTACTCCTGGACTCTTCAGCTGTTCTTGGACTTGGTCTCCTCTCTCCGCGGGTCTTCAGGTCCAGGAATCCATTGTTGGTGTCTTGCAGGCTTGCTTGGTTTTTGCATAATTCTTTATCACGACTTCTAGTGTGTCCTGTGGAAACTTGCTGTACTTTACTCCTGCTTTCCTGGGCTCTGGGGTGGGGTACTTTACTTACCTTTGATTTTTTCTTACTCTCCCAGTGCCCTTCTACACACTAATCTTGCCTAGGTGGGAAACCGACATTCTCATTCCACTATTTTAGTATATGGTTTGTGTTCCCCCTAGGCCCATTATACCCTATGGCGATTTTCACTATTTGCACTCATTTATGACTGTTTACTTACCTGATTTTGGTTACTAGTGTATATTTTATGTATAATACTTACCTCCTAAGGGAGTATAGCCTCTAAGATATTTTAGGCCTTCAGGTCACTAAAATAAAGTACCTTTATTTTTGGTAACACTGAGTATTGTCTTTCTTGTGTGTAAGTTCTGTGTGACTACAGTGGTATTGCAAGAGCTTTGCATGTCTCCTAGTTCAGCCTTGGCTGCGCAGCATACAGCTACCTCTAGACAGCCTGGCTTCTAGACACTGACTACATTTCACTAATAAGGGATAACTGGGCCTGGTATAAGGTGTAAGTACCTTAGGTACCCACTACAAACCAGGCCAGCCTCCTACAGGTGGCACTCCTAATGTTTCTAAGGAGTACTAAAATCAATTAATAAATCATTTTTTATGGGAAATACATAACGAGTATCATTTGTAATATGTTTCTGTAATGTCATCTCAGGGTTGAGCCACCTGCTCTTTGGCCACATGCTTTTTAAATGTCACTAGAGCCCCTTGATGGCAACACATATTACATATCACAGCTACCTGTAATGAATTATACATGTAAGTATAGGGGCATTAACTCGCTTCCCAGCTTTCAACTTCTTACGTGATTTCCTTAAGGTCCTATGTCACTTCAGTTTGGATTGACCATAGCTCTGGTTTGATGCCCTGAAATATTTGCATTGCCATTACAGTCTCTTCATGGGTGTGCCCCGAATCAGAAAATTTGGGTGCCACTCCTGCATCATGTTTAAGTCATATTTGGCCTTTAGACTTTTGAGGGCCCTGTTGGAAGAGGTCCTTCATGTTGCTGTCTCTTTTAGGTCTAGTGCCTACCAAGTTGACGTTCTTCTCTTGCAAAGCATGATCCGTGTCAACCTGCACAGGTGAGCAAGACCTGGGGAGACTGTCAGCAAACACTGCTGTGTCGGGCACTGATCAGCAGCTCCTGCACAATGGTAGCCACCTCCCTGCCCGCCTGTGTTTACAGTGCAAATGCCTTTCAAGACCCAACAGTCCAGATCTCTAAAAATGCCTGCGATCACAGTCCATTTGTGCAGGGCCTTGACGCTGGATAATATTATACTTTAGACCTCATCTGCTTCCCAATGACTGTACTCACCTGTGCTCCTCTAACTCACTATCGACGCAGTGGCTGATCCGGGGAGTCAGTTTATGCATGTCCTTCTCACAAGGTGTGGGGGCCCAACTGATCGTCTCACCTTTTCTTATTACTTTTATTGCGACCTGGGCCTTCGGGCAAGAACTATGATCTTCAGTTTCTGGCTGGGCCATTGGCTTCTCCCAGCTAGGGGGATGTCTTCTTGATTTTGGAGGGCTCCCAGAACCCCGGTAGTTATAGGAACCTCTTTCTGGTTTAACTGTACCTCTACCCTTAGGTGGTGCATCCCCCAAAGGATGTTCAGTGCTCCTTAGTAACCTGTTTTTGTCCAGTCACCATTTTGGTTTCCATGGGCCCACACTAGTGAACCCAGAGTGCTAAGTCTTGCGGCTTGGTCCTCCACTCACCTTCTCCTCAAGAGTGAAATCGCTACTCCGGGTGGTCGTAGCAGAAAAATCAGGTTTTATATCCACCAGCGTACTGCACCAGGCTCCATCTCCAGTTCCTTGCCCCTCGCTCACCCACCCCACTTCCCGGATTTTGATTGAAAACCCATTTTGGGTAACGTCAAATACCAGTCACTTTATTAGTAGTAGAATTATAGATCTCTTCCTTCAGCTCTTTTAACAAAATAGTTTGTTTTGAGATCTGTTAATTGATGTTCTCTTAGGACAAGTGGACCAAAATCCTTCAAGTAATCTGAAATAATTTTCAACTCAACTTCATCATTGTTTTGGGAGAATTTCTTAAAGTGTGCAAACTGCAGCAGATATGTATTTCCTCAGCTTTCCATTTAACTGTGGCAATGGGGATAGAATAGCCGGAACATGGCAAGAATATTGAAACCCATTACTGTTTAATTGTTAGAGATGAGAGAAATCTGGGCGGCATCAAAACATTTATGGTAGATTGAGGTGAGTTGTTTGAAGACTTTGCTAGCTGTTCCCTGAAGATAGTGGTAGTGCTTGTTCTATGTAAAGGTCTGCCAGTTTCTTTTCCTGTTTTACCCTTGTTTGTTTGGAAATTTGGAAATCTTTCTTTGCTGGACTAGACATGCAGCTCTCCTATTGCTGTATTTTAAAGTCACTAGCTCTTCCATAATTGCTTTGAATATAATTGTGGATTTTAGGCTTTGAGGAGGTGATAAATACTTCTAGTTCCAGCCATCTCTTGTTAAAGTTCCACCTCATATACTGAACAGGTTACAGGTGCCGGAACAAGCAAGATACATTGGGGCATGGTCGAAAATCATAATAAAATCACTTGAGGATGTACACTTTCGCAATAATACATTGAGAAATTTAGGAAATTCAATCCTAGAGCAGACAGTGTGGTTAACAGCTGTATGTGCAGCCACACATTGAGGGGACTTTTTATGCCACATGTTATAAATAGTCAGAGTTGGTTGTGTTTCCTTTTCTGTAGCTATTCCATGCTTGTTACAAAGGGACTATTCAGACCTGTTTAACATGGCACTAGGACTATATTGAAGTCTTTTTCTCAAATATGTGACCCCTGAAATCCAACTAGCTCATACCGTAACCTGGTGGTGCAGCCGTTGCCAGACCTAATAAGAGCTTTCAGGAGTTCTCCATTGAGGGGCTTTAGCTCCGCCCACATGTTGCTAGCCAGGAATACAGATTTTGATTCAGCAGAAGTTCTGTTCTTCTACAGAAAAAAGTGCTTCCCTTCCACGCATCTGTGGTTATTTTGTTTATTTATTCAGTTGCCTGAGCCAGCCAGAGTCAGTTATGGTCACAAGCCAGTGATAATAGCTATAGGCTTCATTTGTGGCCAGGGAAATGTAATACCCGATACCATATGTTTGGGCTGTTTACTATGAAAAGTTATTACAAAACCAGTAGACCTGACTTATTTATTGTGAAACACATATGATAAAGCCAGTAGGCCTCTCACAGCCACCTTTTATTGCATTGTGTTACAAACTTTAGAAAGGTAATTGGTTACATGAAATAGTACGCAAGGGTTCTGGGGTTGGTCACCACACTGACAAACCCTGACAGTAGAAATTCACTATGATGATTCCTGGTAGACTCTAGTGAGAGGACGTTCTGCCGTTTGTAATTTTGGACACATTTGTAATTTTATAAATGTATGTCTGATGATTGCCAACTAATGTTCACCTCACTAGGCCTGCATTGTATACAGTGTCAAACCACTGGTAAATGCAAGAGGCCTTATCAGTTCAATGGGAAAAGTTGTCAGATTATTCAGGTTTGATCTGTTTATTATGACAAGTTGTGACAAAGCAAGTAGGCCTTATTTATTGATTGTGAAAATCATATGTTAAAGCCAAGAGGCTTGAAGAGTGGATTGTTTTTACACTGTGTTAAAACCTGTAGGCAAGTATTTTGTTATATAGAAGCTCACAGTTTATCACTGTTGGCAAGGTTTTTAGTGTTGGTGACCCACCTGAACAACCATGTGGATTAATCATTTGCACTATTGTGTTCATTATTAGGCTCTGTTAGTAGGGATTTTATATTGTTTGGCTACAACAATTGACCATATTTGTAATTTTATTATCATGTACCTAATGTTTGCCTTGTGAGAAGGCTTATGAACAAACACAGTAGGTCCGAGTTGCTTATGATGACAAGCCGATGATAAAAGTTATAGACTTGATTGTTTATACTGAAAAGTTATGATACCGACAGTAAGCCTGACATATTGACTGTGAAAAGCATATTTTAAAGTCATTAGGCATTTTAGAGTAGATTCTTAATACTCTTTAATAAAGCCTACAATATTTATTTTGTTACATTGAGTCTCACAGATTACTGTAGTAGGAAAGGGGTTTGGTGCTGATGACCCCTCTGTAAAACCCTGGGTATAGAAGATTTGCCTGCTCAGTAGCCTTGTTAGGCCGTCTTTGGAGAAATAGAATTGTGCTTTGTCAAATGCAGTTTTGTATGCTGTGTAATTGTATTACTGACTGTGGCCTTGTGGGAAAGGTTAAGCTCAACAGCAGAGGCCTCGGTTGGTTAAAGTGACAAGTGAAAGACGACAGAGACCTGATTAGTTCACTAGGAAAAAATTATTCCAATGCCAAAATGCCTGATCTGTTTATTATGAAAATGTATGACAAATGCCGGAGGTCAGAAATGTTGCTTGTGAAAGAATATTTTAAAGTCAATAGGCATTTAAAGGTCAATTGTTATTTTTCTGTATTGAAGCCTACAAATACGTATTCTATTACATGTAATATCAAAGGTTACCTTTGTAGGGAAGGATTTTGGTGTTGGTTACTGCCTCTATCATACACTATGGGGAGAACATTTGCACTGAAATAATGCTTCCTAATATCTCTTCTTAGCCTTCTGACAGGGTCTTGTAATTAAAAAAATAATTAAAAAATGCATCGATCCATGTACATAAATATATATCCATAGAGATACAATTGGGTCAGCCCTCTTCTACCATTGGTCCATCTGACTGTCATTTACACTTTGCTTTCATTCATTACAGTTTACTCCATGGGGTAAAGGTTCATTCCAGATAGCATTTTCTGATCACATGTGTACATCCACCTTGAAAATTAGTACGATTCAGTGTCGGGGTTGGTAATCCAGGCCTTCAGTTTTCAATTGTTTCCTTTTATAACTCCCCTTTATTCCTTTGTTTGTACACTTTTCAATTTTTTTTAAAGGATATTACAGCTCTCCAGGTATTGTTAAAGAGTCACCTGCTTGTTGCTCATCGCATCTTCAGTGCACTGCATTCCATGTGACTACTTTCTCTAAATCCAGCCGCCACTATGGAATATTGTTCTCCATACTGTATCATTGTTTTACCATTCCAGGATGGCCACAACATTGGTTCTTAATGTGGCAGCCATGTTGGAACTTTAAAAATCAATCCATCAATCAATCAGGGATTTGTAGAGCGCGGCTATTCACCCGTGAGGGTTTCAAGGCGCTGGGGGAGGAAGCAGTGGGGGTGAGGATCAGTCGAAGAGCCAGGTCTTGAGGTCCCTCCTGAAGTGAGACAGGGTGGGAGATTGCCTGAGGTGGACGGGGAGGGTGTTCCAGGTCTTGGCGGCGATGTGGGAGAAGGATCTTCCTCCGGCTGTGGTCTTCCGGAGGCGGTGGACCTTGGTGAGGGCCAGGTCAGTGGAGCGGAGTTGTCTGGCGGGAGTGTAGGAGAGTCTGTGGTTGAGGTAGGCTGGTCCAGCATCGTGTAGGGCCTTGTCGGCGTGGGTCAGGAGCTTGAAGATGATTCTTTTGTCGCTAGGCAGCCAGTGTAGGTCTCTTAGGAGGGCGGAGGTGTGGCTGTGTCGTGGGGCATTCTTGATGAGACGGGTAGAGGCGTTCTAGATGCGTTGTAGTCTTTTCCGGGACTTGGCAGTAGTTCCAGCGTAGAGAGCATTGCCGTAGTCGAGGCGGCTGCTGACGAGGGCCTGGGTGACTGTCCTTCTGGCTTCGGTGGGGATCCACTTGTAGATCTTTCGAAGCATGCGCAGGGTGTGGAAGCAACCCGATGAGACTGTGCTCACCTATCGGTCCATTGAGAGCGATGAGTCTAAGATGACACCGAGGTTGCAGGCATGGTCAGTGGGGGTGGGGCCACCAGGACTCGTTCCAGTGTGGAGCTGAGGATGAGGACTTCTGTTTTGTCCAAGTTTGAAAAAAATCAATAGACTATTTACAGTACTTCCTCAGGACTGACAACTTTTATTATGTTTAGTTAGGTTATTGTAAGCATATGCCCACCATGTTTGGATGACAGCATGGTTTCCTTTTTCTCCTTCTAGTCTTTTAATTTGTCATGCATATGTTGTTGAGTTTGTGTCTGTTTTATCGTATGGTGATTGTGTTAGAGGGTAAATGCAAGAATGAGTCAGTGGATAAAGGAATTAATGCATGAGTGCAAAGATCATTTACAGAGGGCTTGCATGAGGATTATTGAGTGTGTAAATCCGTCAATGACACAAAAAGCACTTTCATCCATAAACAAGACCTATTGGTGTTCACAGTCCTCGTTCTACTGGGTGAAAAAGCACATTTTCTATATTGTGTCAGACTTCTAGAGTACAAAGCTAGCTAAAAGTAATGAAGCACTTTACAAGACCGGGTGTTACAAAGGAATGTAGGAGCAAAGTAGGTGGAGCCAGGGCATGCAGCGAAGGAAGGAATGAGTATGGGTGCATCATTCAGGGAATACTAGGGAGTTAAATGAGGAGTAGGGCAAGCACTGCATGCTGTGAGGGTGAACAAGGCTGCAGAGAATGGCTTGTAGTAGAGGTAGAAGAGGGTTGGAAGAATGGGTAAGGGTGAAGGTAAGGAGTGTGTAAGGAAATCACTTTGGAAAAGCTGGTCATGGCATACCACTGAAGAACACCGTATGTTACTGGAGCAGGCAGAGTAAGGGTGGACCGCAGAGCCTATGAAGGGAACCAAAGAATGAAGGTTTACGCTTAAAGTATGTAGAGTGAAGAGTAAAACCCCAAACGCAAACAATTGCAAACAGAATGTGTAGTATAATAAAAAGCACATTTCACTGCTGTGTTTTTAACACCAGTTGATTGTGGTCCAAGAAAAAGCTTTACACAGTGCCAAGACCTCCATTTCTGTTCATTTCAAGCCATTCGGTTGGGTTGGTTTAGTGGACGATTGTGCAGCGCTGGTCAATTGGAGGTGGGCACATGGTGCCAGCTTTTCACCTTTACTACAGCATACATCATTTGCCCCTCTTTTGATTAACTGCATGTGGACATGGGATGTTTGGTGGCCGCTCATTGGCTGGGTTCGCAGTATACAACCACCATATACATACTTACTGACCGGAAGTAACTCTGGAGCTTCTGTGAGATGAGACGGTGAACCATTGAAAATTTCTGGGGTTACCAAGGGGAGCTAATTAGAAGCAAAACTTTAAAAAGAACAGTGCCAGGACCATCATGGACTCCAGTACTTAGACACCTACTTGACTCCCGCTATGGCATTTAAACTGTGGCCCGTCAGAGACCAGGACATTTGCAGGGTTACATTCATGGACATTATTTAGGGGTTGCCAGGGGTCGCAGCTGCGACCCCTGGCTTGCCATTTGTTGCCCATGGCACTGCCTTTGCGACTCCTGGCCTCAGAGGTATCAAAATTGGTGCCAAGAACAGAGGGGTAGCTTGCATTACCAGCGTCAGGCTCCAGCCTAATTTCCCGCTCATTTTGTATTACATTATTAGTGATTAATAATCTATCATTCGCTATTCATGTAATACAAATGTGGAACGGCAGGATCTGGAATGAAACCTCCTCTGGCTTCTTGGGTAAGTGAAATAAAATACTTCTCAGTATATTTTATATGCATGCACGTGGGTGAGAGGGAGTTCTGGTGAGAGAGTGCGTGTATTTGTGAGCCTGTATGTTAGTGTGTGCGATAGTGCCTGTGTGTGAGGCTGAGCGAGTGGGAATGTATAGGTGGGTCAGAGTAAGAGTTAGTAAGAGAGTGAGAATAAGTGAGTTAGTGAATCTGAAGATACACTCATCCCACCAGGCCCTCAACATCAAAACTCGTCCTCACCTTGCGGACAGCAGATGCACTGAATGAGCTCTTCAGCCCTCAAAACAAGTGCTCAACCTTATCAGTTCATAGCTCGAGGGCACAGAAATAATGTATGCCTCCAATTAATGTGATGTCATGAGGGTTAAGGTCATTAGGGTCAAAGGGTCTATGTGTCACTTCCGCTACCCCTGACATTTTGGTGAATCGACGCCCTAGGTTACATTTATACATTTTGAAATCACGATTAATCCTGGTTGATTGCACTTGGAGTGATTAATGTATGGTTTGTTTATTCAATTGTTTTACCCACATTTCTGGATTTTTCTTCAACATTCCTAGGTGAATTTCTGAATTAGCTTCTTGTTTCTGAATATAGTGGGGGAGAGTCCCGTAGATCATTTCATTTTTTTCAGTTTACTGTCTATTAATTCCCTGTGGGATTTTCGTATCTCAAGGTTATTGACCGAAAAATAACACTCTACTATTTACAGAGGTCACACCAAAGGGCAGTATGTGATGTCAGAGTAGGGAGATAAATCTAGGTAGCACCTCTCGGCCCCTTCTTGTATGTGAATCTTCATAGCACAAACTTAGCCGGAGAGCACCAGGGCGCTAAACAGGGGGCTTTAGGACCCAGCGTATTCCTGAGAAGGAATGTTTAATGCTACAGTTTGTAATGCTCTTTGACGAATTGCGGGTGTGTTGGGGCAGTTGTAGAGTTGACTGGGATGCTGTTCACAGTCTAGGTGAATACATTGGGATGGCTCTAGTGGTGTGGGGCTTGCCTGGGATGATTTTTGCTTCTTCCAGAAGTACTGCTGTTTCTGGTCGTCTTTTGTAATATGCAGCGGGTCTTGCACATGGAGCAGACTTGGAAGGGGGCAGTCTTCAGGAGAGGAGTGATATGACTGAACTTCTTCAGGCCTTTGAAGGGACATGGTGCAGTGTGCAGGGTGTCGTTCAGTGGGGTCAGCATGGTGTCCGTAGGACTGCAGTGTGGCTTAAGTCCATTGAAGTGTGAGAGGACTGGGGTTTGGACTCTGTTCTGAAGTCAATTTCAAGG
The DNA here is from genome assembly GCF_031143425.1 of Pleurodeles waltl. Lineage (NCBI taxonomy): Eukaryota > Metazoa > Chordata > Amphibia > Caudata > Salamandridae > Pleurodeles > Pleurodeles waltl. Next base: position 149,652,419 of record NC_090441.1, on the reverse strand, counting down.
AGGAAGGGTTTCAGATTGCCAACAGAGTTAGTTGCTATCTTTGTTTTCTTGGTGATGTATTCTCTTATGACATACATGTGAATTACCGCCCTTGTACTACCACATGATGTACTCTTGAATGCCTTTGTGAAGCAGTGCAAGAACATCTAAAATGGGAATATTTAGAGATTATTCATATGTAATAAAAATAAATAGAAGGGACAGTGCATCAGTAGGATCTGAAAGAAATTCTTTGTTACAAGTGTACGCACTGCATGCCAACATTCCTTGTATATGGCCATGAAGCCAGCCAGTCCCTTGAGCCAGCTGTACTTGGATTTGAGGTCACTTTTCGGGAACAGCAGGATATCTGCCATGGTCAAGTTGGGATTTAAATTGGTGATGGACATTCAGGCTCATATTTATGGGCTTTTGTCGCAGGGCAGTGCAGCAAGTCGCCTTGAGTGTACCATATGTATAGCATAATGCGCATTCCTGTCCTTTCCCCTTGCGCTGGCACACAATAGGCTGTCTAGCGCCAATGCAGGTATCCTTCCACCATGGTGCAAGGCTGTGTGCGTTGCATGCAGGATGATTGTTGGAAGAGGCATCTTCCATGGACAAAAACAATCCTTGGATGCTTTTTCCTCTTTCTCTTTCCTTTTCCTTTTTCCATGTGTCCTGCAGAATGTTTGTACAAAGAGGAAAAAACAAGGAGAAATAAAGATATTTCTCTTCGTTACACCTCCCCTGGGGAGGCGTAGGGTTTTGACGCATCCCCAGGTTTACAAGCCCTTGTAAATCTTGTTATGCATCAAAATCCATGGGTGTTTCATGGGTACACCCACGCACTGCCCTTGCACAGAGTAAGGCAACACAGCGATTTGCGGTGCCTCACCTTATTCTATATTTATGGGGCTATTTATGAGGCTATTCAAAGCATGCAAAGTGGCTTTTTGTGGCCTCACAGATATGATTTCAAGGCTTGCACCACCGTTGCGTCAGAAAAGGTGGCGTTACAGCTGTGCAAGGGGCTCATAAATATGCCCATCAGTTCTGAATGAGATCGAAGCAAGCTTTGAGAATTTGATATCTTGGGCTGAGAAGCAACCTCCTTCAAATAGTTCCCTCCTCTGTCCAAAAGAGCAGCATCCTGCTAGAATATAATCCATAAAATGTAGGGGTATTGTCTGCCTACAAAAGACTAACACCCGTGGCCGGACTACAATCAAAAACAAGCATTTGCAATGCAACGGGTCTCGCATTTCTCTGAGTTAGAGCTATTAGCAGTTGTAAACTCCCAACCAGACTTTTCTTGCCACATTAAATGGAAAAAAAGAGTGTGATTGCGCTGCTACAGTTCACTCGTAGTGAAACCTATCGGCAAAAGTGCAATTATCTACGTAACCGGCAAAAGTGCAATTAACTATGTAACAGGGTCGATGTCATGGAGAGAGCTCGACTACTGCCAAGCGAGATCGCGCTGCGAAAAAAGATAAAAAGTAGTCCACAAATCGGATGGAAAACAGCGAGCCTCGCATGTTTTCAGTTCTTGGTCGCTGCGCTTAAGGAGGGCTAACCACCGGAAAAGGCATGACGTATGCATGCCTTCCACTAATGAAAGCAAGCAGATTTTAACAGGCAAGCCCACGAACCAATGAAAGACACTGACGTGACATGGATGGGGCTCCGGGCCCTTTTCTAACTACTAAAGCGTCTCGCAAGCGAAACGCATGCGCAAGCGCATGTGGCGCAGGCTCAACCCTAATCAGTCCTGTAAAAACAAAATCCAAGTGGCCAGTTTATCCCCGCTCCTGCCCCAACATCTAAACCTAACTCTAGAAACACCCATCCCAGAAACGATCAGTGGAGGCGGTGGTGTTTTAGTGGTGTTTTTGTCCTTTATAAATGCACTTTTGAAATAGGTTCTGCCTCTTTAAAACCGGTTGTTTGCATCACCTTCCTACTGCTTGCATTAACCTGCTACTTTTAGGTCATTTTATATAACTCCATTTCCCCTGCGGTCCAGAAGTCACTAATTTGTTGGAAAGAGGCTCTGCTAATGGAAACCATATGTTACCAGATTAAAGAGTAAATGCATTATTATATTTAGCCTGACAAATGTTGACCTATGAAAATGGGCGAACTTTGTACTGTTGCATTTCCGGTCACAATAAAAATCACACTGTGTGTGTAAATACAGGTGATTATTAAACAAACGGAGCCGCTGACAAAGCAGGCGGGGCTCAGTCATCAGGGAAATGAAGCAGGACGTGAGCTCTTGGTTTAAACAAGGCACAAGGCACAAGCGAGAGGCCAACCAGGCAGGACCCCAGCTGTGGGCAAACCCAACAGGGAAACAGCCATTGGACAGTCAGGCAGGGCAAGAACAGCCAAGAAACCTGAATGCAAATCAGTCCTTTAAAACGGATGGCCCTCCAGCCGCGGGCAAACTAGTCAGGACTAGAGCTGTGGGTAAACATGAACAGGCAGAGCTTGCAGACAGACCAGGCAGAACCCAATCAGCAGGTAAACCAAGAAGGTTCTGGTGATGAACCAGGTAAGGCACAGGCCACTGACCAAGTAGCAGGACACGAGCCACAGGTAAACCTGACACGCCACAATCCATTGACGAACCAGGCAATAATATACCTGTGGGTAAACCAGGCAGGACTCCGTCAGCAGGGAAATCAGGTAGGTTAAGAGCTCTTGGTGAATCAGGCACGACACAGGTCAGTGACCAACTAGCAGGAATCGCAGTTAAACCTGACAAGACACAAGCCACGTGCAAACCATGCAGTGCAAGAGCTGTGGAACTGACATGCCACAAGCCACAGGACACGCAGGTGTGCCCCCCTCAGCAGGTAAACCAGACATGTCATAAACCCTTGTCAAACTAGGCAGAGCACGAACAACAGGCAAACCAGGTTAGACACAAACCACAGGCTAACCTGTTAGTGCATGAACTGTGGACAAACCAGAAGAACGCAATCCACAGACACGCCACAGATAAACTAGGTAGAGCTCAGTTTGTAAGCGAAACCCGCAGTATAACAGCCAAGGGCAAGCCAATCAGGGCATGCACCTAAGGTCAAAGTTTGTGGACTGTGGCTCAAAACAGCAAAGATATGAATTACACTACCAAGAAATGGGGCCATGCATATCCCAAAAAAGTGCAACCCTTGTAGGACATGTGCCGCAGGGAAATAAGACATGGCACAAGTAATGGGAAACCAGCCAAAGGATGAGCTCTGGCAAACGAAGGCATGAGCCATTGGCAGACCCGACTGGGCACCCTGGCATAACAAAAGCCCCTGCAGCCGCCACCCTACCCCCCCCAGGGTGGTGGTGGGGCTCAGGCTCCAGGGGGCCCCCTCACCACAGTACACTGTGCACGGGTGGCAGTCCTCTGACTGGGTCCAGAGGGAGAGGGGGGCTCCCTCCAGGTACATTGCAGGGGGGGCCCTCAAGTTTTGTTACACCCCTGACTGAGCACACACAGCAAGCAAATCAAGCAGCGTGCAAACTGTGGGCAAACCAGACAGAACATGACCTTTGGACAGACTAGACCAGGCATAAGCTGCAGTTAAAATAGGTGATGCACAGAAACTAAAGGCATTGTTGACACAGTACTGGTCACAGTCAAAGCAGACAGAGTAAGCCAGCCTGATCACTGACCATGGGCAAAGTAGGCAGGACTTAAACTGTATGCAAGACAGTCAGGTGTAGGGTATTCATAGGCCAGACCCTGTATGTTATGTTATGTTATATGTCATGTCATGTCAGGTCATGTTATGTTTTGTTTTGTCATGCTATGTAAACAGAATTTGTAGAGCTCACTAAACCCGAAGGTGTCAAAGCACTTTGGGAAGGAGTGTGTAGCAGTTTATAGCAGTTACTAGGATGACACAGGGGATTAAGAGAAAAAAAGCTATGTCTTTAAATGTTTTTTAAAAACAGAAAAGGAGTCAAGACCAGCTATGTAGGCGGGAATGGTGCTCCAAAGCTTGTCAGCGGCCACCAAGATGGAGCAAAAGTCCCACCAGGCCTTCCGAGATCTGGGAATTATTGCCTTTTGTGGGAGGAAGATTTGAGAAGCCTGCTAGGAATGTACCAGTAAAAAAGTGAGTTGGGTTGACTGGGCCCTTTCTGATCAAGGGCTAAGAATTCCATACAGAGAGCTTTTAAAGTGATCCTTTTTTGATGGTGAGCCAGTGGAGGGAATGAATCCCTTCTCTGACTGACGTGTCTCAGGATGTTTGGGACCAAACAAGCCGCAGCGTTCTGCGCAAGTTGGAGCTTACGGATGCAAGAGTTTTTTAATGTTGACATTTAAAGAATTTCAGTAATCCAATTGTGAGGTGACCGGAACGATGATAACAGATTGGCGAAATTCTAGGAGACTGTAGGGAAAAAGCTTCCTCAAGATCCTAATAATGAGGAAGCAGGAACTGATGGTGCGGCTGACCTGAGTGTCAAAACTCAAGGTGATATCAAAGATGACACTCAGGTTTTAGACTGACTTGGCTGAAGTAGGAAGGGGTCCCCAGTTCTTCAGCCACCAGATGTTGGACAAGATGGATTCCTGTGTGCCAAGCACTAGGGCGTCAGTTTTATCAGCTTTCATGTTTAGGGTAGCATGCATGGAAAACCAGCCACAGCACCCCACATAGTAGTCACTTGTAGAACAGGCAGATACGAGCCACAGCCATCCCAGCAGTAACACAATCTATGGAATAATCAGGTAGGGCGCAACGTGTACGAAAAACAGGCATGCCATAGACAATAGTCATACCAGATTGGGAATAAGTAATAGGGAAACCAAGAAGGATGTGACCTGAGGGGAATACTACACAGGGCATGAGATGTGAGCAAACTGGTCTGTGTACAGAGTAAGAACCAGGCACAGTGGAAGCAGGACATGGACCAAAAGGCCGTCCATGAACGATCAAACCAGACATGGCTGCTGGCAAATCAGGCCATGTGGAAATCTAGTGGCAAATCTGGTAAGACATGATCCACTGACAAGCAAGTCCTGGCCCAGGTAATGGAACACCAGCCAGTCAATAGGCATTCGACAAAAAAGGCAGGGGGTTAGCAATAATCAAACCAGACACAACCCAAATCTTATGCAGACTGGCACCAAACATGAACAACCTTCCAGAGCATCAACTGTTGGTAAACCAGTGAGGGTATAATCCGTTGTCAAATCCGGGGCCAGACTGCAACAAATAATTCTCCCAAGCGCCAAAACAAATGTGGCCCGCATTAGCTAAGCACATAGCCAAAAAAGTGGCCCACATATGCAAATCCGGTCAGTTTTGAACTTGTGAAGTCACTCTGTGTAGGTATTGTGCATGCATTTGTGTTTGCTGCAGGCAGTGCTTGTGGTAATATCAGGGAAACAATAAAAACAAGCCCACCAGGCCATAAAGTTGGCTCACAAACTGCTAAAGAGACCCACACACTCACCTGTCAGACCAACCCTACAGGCCAACCTGACCGAGGGGAAATCATGCACAGTGTGAGTCAAGAACACCAGATGGAACATAGATACATCAGACAGAGAACTTTCAAGAGACAATCGAGGCAGGTACAAACTACAGGAAGACACCCCTGGAATGCATTGTGGACAAATCTGTTAGGTTATAATGGTAGACAAGCCTAGAAATGTATGACCAGTGTGCACACTATGGCCTGATTACGAGTTGCTCGTAATATCCGACCCATGAATTAACTCCTGTTTACTCATGGGTTGGAATTACGAGTTTGAATGTAATTAACTCATCCGATATTTTCAGATGCTTTAAATAACTCAAATTGTATTACATTTCGGCATGTCAAACCTTCCGAAATTTAATAAGGGGAAACATATAATATTTACCATATTATGCAGATTTTGGTGTGTTAAAAACCAAAATCTGCATGATTAGATCATAAACTCGTAATAAGTGTTAATTATCACACCTGATAAATAACATACCCTAAGGTACTGTTATTCACCAAGGGCAATAAATAATCCTTCAACTCAAATTCAGACCCTAAACAGGATATCAGCCACGGATTCACCAACCATGGGTCAAGCTGTGGGCACACAAAATAAGGGGCAACTCTGTAGGAAATCCGGGAAGTCTCACTTAGAGCCACGTGGTAAACCAGGCAGGACACACTAAATGGAGAACCAAGGAGAAATCACGAGGGGAAGAGTTGCGAACAAAGCAGTCGGACCAGTGCAATGACCTAACCTGGTATGTTATGAGCTGAGCCCCAGCCAAGCCCAGTAGGGTACAAGGTATCAGAAACATGGCAATCCATGAGCCAAGTGAGAAGAAGGCATAACTAAAGCCGTGGACAAAAACATAATCCAGGAGTGGCAAAAACTGATAAATCATGAAATAAGTTAGGCTGGACAGACAATGAGTAAATCAGTCAAGACATAGGGCCTGATTACAACTTTGGAGGAGGTGTTAATCCGTCCCAAATGTGACGGATATACCACCAGCCGTATTACGAGTTCCATAGGATATAATGGACTCGTAATACGGCTGGTGGTATATCCGTCACATTTGGGATGGATTAACACCTTCCTCCAAAGTTGTAATCAGGCCCATTAACCTTTGAAAAAACAATAGCGGTACAATACAAAGAAAACTAGGTAGGGTGTGAGTCACGGGTACACAAGTTAGGGGATAGATGGAGGGCAGCATATATGTAGTAAATATACATTTTCTGCAGGGTCACCCTAGATTTTTCCTTTTCTGACCCCTATTTATGCTGGACTTTGAACTCTGTGCACTATACCCCTGCTAAACGGGTTAAGTGGCTGTGTTCCCCCTTAAAATATGGTTAAATTGGCTTCCCTCTAGTTGACTTATTTAGCTTGCCTATATGTTCCTGGTATATTTTGAAAAATATGTGGCCAGGGCCTAGAAGTTAAATGGCACCTGTGGACTGCAGCGTTTATAGTGCCATTCACAGAATGGGCTTGGAAAACACGTCTCCTGTCCCGCTATGTGCAGTGTGACTGCAGCAGCCTAACAGCCTGCTGTCAAACCTGCCAAAATAACCCTTTTTGACAGAAGGGAAACTCTGCTTTTAAATATTAATAAGCCACTCCAAGTACACCTTGCTGCCCACAAGGTAGGAGGCCTGATATTTAAAAGGAAAACGTGTGAAATTAAAATTAGCATGTTTTTCAAGTGACTTGCCTACAGAAGCTATTTTCACTGTCACGGCTGTAGCTAAATCCTGGAAAATGTCATCATACAAATGATTAATTTTAATCTGTAACATTTGACAGGAAATAACTACAAAGTTGATTCAAGGACTATTTTCTATATTTATGAAACCCCAGTTGATAGACCTGTCAGCCTTCAGGTGGCCTTCCCCAAACTTTTTGCCTTACTCATCCTTTTATTGATGAATTCCTTTTTGTTAGCCGTAGGACCCTGCACACTTTACCACCGCTAACCTTAGTCCTAAAGTTGCCTGTGATCTCTCCTTTAAACACAATGAAATCCGCTTATAGCCATTTGGCACATTTAATTTACTTGTAAGTGCCTAGTAAAGTGGTACTGAGGGTACCCAGAGCCTGTCAGTTCAATGCTACTCGTGGGCCTGCAGCACTGATTGTACGTAGCCGTTTAAACATGCCTCTGGCCTGGCATTGCAGCCTGTGTCTGCAGTTTTAAACGGCCATTTTGATCCGGCAAAAGAACCCTTTTGCCAGACTTAAACCTTCCTTTTTAATATGTCACATAATAGCACTGCAACAAAAAAGTACTTATTGAAAGTGATGCACTTAGAAGCAGTCCTGTCCCCCTCCCCCCAGCGATAGTGCTATTAGTGAACTAAGAAACAAGACAGTTGTCATGTAAGCCCTGGCTGTGGCCCAGATTCGTAAAGACAGAGCAACATTATAGCCTATTACAGTGGTTCCCAACCTGTGGTCCGGGGACCCCTGGGGGTCCGCGAAGCCTTCTCAGGGGGTCCGCAAGAGCTTAGAAAATTAAAAAATATTAACAAATATTGACAAATTGGGTCCCCAGCTTCCAGTAATGGCTCAGGCAGGGGTCCCCGGATTCCAATGATGATTCAGCGGGGGTCCCTGGGTTCCATTAATGTTAAAGTGGGGGTCCACAGAAATCAAAAGGTTGGGAACCACTGACCTATTATATCCAACACAATAGGTTTTCTTTCACTGGTGATATTCTGAACACACCTTTTTGAAGATGCTTTCATATGTGATAGTGAGGAAAAAAGCAGCTCTGTAAAATAAAATATTTGCCTAAAAACACACAATTTGGTTAAGCGAAGAAGCTGTGATTAATCCAAGTATTCTGGTTTCACTTTGCGCAAAACACCCTCTAAGTGGGTATCTATTGGTCTCTTCTTTTTTAGCAAAATGTTAATGCTTTCTTCTTAGCTGTCTGTACATGAGGGTAGAGCGAGGGTGGCATGGAAAAGCCACTGAAATCCCAGCCCGTCATGGGCTCGACTTGCCAACAAGACCTCGAGCTGAGGCAGAGCCAGGCTTCAGGCACCAGCAAGGGTCGAGCTTTCAGAGGCCTGCCCATCGTTAGCTTCCCTTACTACACTTGCCCTGAAAGTTCTCATACAACTTCAGTCCTGTGGATTATTCCGGTCACCTATAGTCAATCGAATTCTCGTGCTGATTTAAAAAGAAACACACCTGATTCAAGCCTCAAAAGATTGTAACGTTGCCTTTGTAATTTACGTCTCAGCCAGAAATAGTTGTAAATATACACAGTCTACTCAGTTTTGCACAGTGCTTAATTTGTAAATAAAAAGGTGCCGGTGCCCAAAGCCCTCCTGTTAAACATGCGGCTGCGGCAATTAAATGTGTGTACACGAAATACTGGGGCGGCGTAATCCTGATGCCATCTCGGGCCTCCCTAATCCATACATAGCCACCCCCTGCCCCTTCAGCGCACTCTTGCAGCTTTCTACTTTCTCTCATTGTGATGTTTTTTCGTTTTTCCCTTCCTCCGTCTTTCCCATATGTGTCTTTTACTCGCAGCAAATGCTTGAGGCAGAAGAATAAGCCCCGGTCCTAAAAAATAAGTGCCGGTGCTCAGCACCGGAAACAACAAGCACAAATTAAGCACTGGTTTTGCATTGGCTGTCCTGTCCAGGTATACATTCTACTAAAGTTGTATGGAAAGCACACACGTTATTAGGTGTGCGTGAAGTTACAAAGGCTTTTCCTTCATAACTGTGTAAAGTATTTTGAAAAATTCACAAGTTTCTTGAAGCTCGTGAAGTTCACAAAGTTTAGAAAAGATAAAATGTGGGAGAAAAGGGATACTAAAACAAGGTATGCATGAAAGTAGAATAACTGAATTACCATGTAAAAATACATTTTCATAAGAAGATTCTTTCACAAGCTTTGAAACCTTTTTGTACATCAAATTCTCAGGTAGGCAAAGCTAGGTGAAACCCGAAAATGCTTTCAAATTGTGCAATTTTCTGAGTTCACCTAATCTTGAGCACATAGTTTAAAACTTAACACAGAGAGACATGATAGAGAAAAATAATGACAGTTTAAAGAGCACAAGCATTGGCAAAGCCAAAAGGTCTCGCCTATGCAAGAGCTATTGCCTTTGGCAATTCATTTTAGCCATGTTGAACACCAGTGTGGCTCCTGTTTAGCCTGGCTAAAAGTTAGTGGGGTAAAGAAGAGAGCATGGAGTGGTGTGAAGTGGAGAAGAGTGGAATGCCATGGAGTGGCATAGATAATAGTGAATTGGTGTAGAGTGGCATAGAGTAGTTGAGTGGCGTGGAGTGGCGTGGAGTGGTGTAGAGAGTTGTTAATTGGTGTAGAGTGGCATAGAGTAGTTGAGTTGCATGGAGTGCCATGGAGTGGTGTAGAGTTGAGTGATGTGGAGTGTTGTGGTGTGCGGTGGAGGGAATAGATTGTCATAGAGTGGAGGGGCATAGAGTGCTGTAGACTTGAGTGGTGTAGAGTGGGGTGTCAGAGTGGAGTAGCCCCAGGATACCAGCTGGTGGCAGAGCGCTTTATAAATAGATTAATAGAGTGTCATGGAGTGGTGTAGAACAGGGTGGAGTGGCATAGGGAGTATTGCATAGAGTGGAGTAGGGTAGTAGAGCGTTGTAGAGTCGAATTGCATAGACTGGGGTTGCATAGAGTGGAGCTGCATAGAATGGAGTAGTGGAGTAATGCGCCGTAGAATTGAGTGGCGCAAACTGGCATGGAGTGGTATAGAGGGAGTTGCGTAGACAGTCCTAGATTGGAGTGGTGTCATACAGTAAAATTGAGTGGAGTTGAGTGTTGTAGAGTGGAGTGGGATAGAGTGGAGAAGAGTGAAATAGAGTTTAATGGTGTAGAGCATCATAGAGTGTAGTGTCTTAGAGTGGAGTACAGTGGCCTATAGTGAAGTGTTATATAGTACAAGGGTGTAGAATAAATTGGCGTAGAGTGAAGTGATGTACAGTGCATTGATTTTGAGTAAAGTGGTGAGGTGCATTGGCATAGATTGCTGTGACATAGGGTACAGTGGCATACCGTGCAGTAGTGTAGAGTAGAGTGGTGATGTAGAGTTCAATAGGGTAGAGTGGAGTGGGGCAGAATGAAGTAGAGTGGTGTAGAGTGCAGTGGTGTAGAGTAGATTGATTCAGAGTAGAGTGATGTGGGGTAGAGTGGAGTGGTACAGTGTAAAGTGAAGTGGTGCAGGGTTGAGTGATGAGGTGTACATTAGAGTGGCATAGAGTGCAGTGTCATGGACTGCAGTGGTGCATAATAGATTATAGTGGTGTGGTGTTGCAGAGTGGAGTAGCATAGGGTGTAGTGGTATAGAGTGCATTGTCATATAATGTGGTAGAGTGGCATAGAGTTGAGTGGTGCAGATTAGAGTGCAGTGGCATAGACTGCAGTGGTGCAAAGAAGAGTGGTGTTGAGTTCAGTGGCAGAGAGTGCTTGCAGAGTACAGTGCAGTGTTGTAGAATGCAGTGGTGCGCAGTAGATTGTTGCAGTGTACATTAGAGTGGCGTCGAGTGAAGTGATGTAGAGTGAAATGGTATAGAGTAGAATGACCTAGAGACTTCCTCAAGCCAGCTGTAGCCAGCATGATTGTCACATAAATCCTCTCACTTTGCAGTCAGAGAAAGGAAATAAGTAACATTGTACAGCCTTCCTCAAGCCAGCAATAGGCAGCATGATTATCACATAAATCCTTTGACATTGAAGTCAGAGAAAGAAAATTAAACACCAAGCTTCCTGGAAGACAGAGACTCACATTTGAGCCCTGTCTTTAAATGCACAGCAATGTGACAAGATAAGAACAAGCGTTAAAGGCCTGTTTACAGAAATCCAATACTGGCGAAAGAATACAATAAATAAGGTTTGGGCAAGGGAAGGTGAACACTGAAGCTGGACAGCCTAAAATAAATAAAGCCAGCAAATAGAAAGCAAGCTAATGTGAGTTGCAAACTACAAAGCCACAGTTAAGCAATAAGTGAAATGCATTTCCAGGGGTGCTTTCCAAATGTCCCCAAGATGTTGCTAGCAAACCAGACAGCTTAGCTGTTTAGTAGGCTTCCTCCTTAAAAGAACTCAATCGATAAATCACAGGCTAGCCAGTAGGTAGACACATAAGCTCATGAAAGCCAGTCTTCACTGAAGTTTGCCTGGTAGCTACTTGTGAGTTGTGCATGCATACGTGGAAACAGAGGTAAATTACAAAAAAGATAAAGCGATAATTATGCATAGGCATAATTTACTCCTCATAATCTACAACTCTTTTGTGAACTAGGCCCAATATGTTCATAGTTATGCCCCTTACGCTGTTTTTCACCATCAATTCAACATTATTATGCAGGGTTATAAAATATGTTCTGAATTATATTAGTTGGTGGGTAGCACCAAAGCATTAGGAGGATTGTGCTCACCGCAGACAATGCACCTGATGCAGACCACGTCTGTTAGGGCTGAACTTAAATCAAGATTCTGCTAATCAATAGGGAATGCGATAGATCCCATTTTATCTTCATCCATCCATAACTACTTTGAGCTTCCCCTTCGGCCCCTCCATTTATTTTAGTTGAGACACATTGCATCCTGTAACTAACAAAACTACAACTCCCTGACAGATACCTACTCTAGATTTCCTCCAATGTAAATTGTTCAGAGGAACCTCCAGAGCACCAGGAGGTGACAAATAGATTTAGAATTCGGGCTACTGAAGCAAGATCTTTCTTGGAAGGAAGCCCATGTCATATATTATCACCAGCCTACACTTGGTAAAGAGGGCTCACTTAAAGCCCTTCTCCAATTCATCATGCAAGATAAAAAAAAAACCACCAACCTTAGGCTCTCTACTTGGACCAAGCTCTTCTTCAATGAATTAATGAATCAATCAATCAATCAAATTGTAAAGCGCGCTACATACCCGTGAGGGTTTCAAGGCGCTGGGGGGGGGGGGGGTTGCTGCTACGTCTCGAAGAGCCAAGTCTTGAGGAGTTTTCTAAAGGAAAGAAGGTCCTGGGTCTGTCGTAGATCCGGCAGGAGGGTGTTCCAGGTCTTGGCGGTGAGGTACGAGAATGATCTGCCACCGAAAGATTTGCGTCAGATGCAGGGGATGGAGGCGAGGGCGAGGTTAGCGGAGCGGAGATGCCGGGTAGGGGTGTAGAAGCTGAGTCTGTTGTTCAGGTATGATGGTCCAGTGTTGTGGAGTGCCTTGTGTGCGTAGGTGAGGAGCTTGAAGGTGATCCTCTTGTTGACGGGGAGCCAGTGAAGGTCTCTTAGGTGGGGGGTGATGTGGCAGTGGCGAGGGATGTTGAGAATGAGTCGGGCGAAGGCGTTTTGGATGCGTTTGAGGAGTTTGGATGAGATACCGGTGTAGAGGGCGTTGCCGTAGTTGAGTCTGCTGCTGATGAGGGCCTGGGTTACTGTTTTTCTTGTTTCTGTTGGGATCCATTTGTAAACTCTGCGAAGCATGCGGAGGGCGTTGTAGCAGGAGGAGGAGATGGCGGTGACCTGCTTTGACATGGAGAGTGAGGAGTCGAGGGTGAAACCGAGGTTTCGTGCGCTGACGGTGGGTATCTTTGGGGGACCCAGTGTGGACAGCCACCATGAGTTGCCCCAGGCTGAGGGGGTGCGCCCAAGGATGAAGACCTCGGTTTTGTCTGAGTTCAGTTTTAGCCGGCTGTCTCTCATCCAGTCAGCGATGGCTTTTAGTCCCTTGTGGAGGTTGGTTTTGGCGGTGTGCGGGCCCTTGGTGAGGGAGAGGATGAGTTGGGTGTCGGCGTAGGAGATGATGTTGAGGTTGTGCTGGCGGGCCACTTGTGCGAGGGGGGCCATGTAGATGTTGAACAGCGTTGGGCTGAAGGATGAGCCCTGGGGTACGCCGCAGATGATGTTGAAGGCTTTGGATTGGTACGGGGGAGGCGGACTCTTTGGGTTCTGCCGGCGAGGAAGGATGCGGGCCATTCGAGGGCCTGGTCCTGGATTCCTGCTGCGTGGAGGCGGGATTTTAGGGTGTGGTGACAGACGGTGTCAAAGGCGGCTGATAGGTGACTTGACTTGCCAATCCGTCAAAAAACACACTTAACATTAGAACTGAAATGGAAAGTATTATTATTGTCATGTGCATCACATTACACCCAGAGTTGCACTTGGCCCTTTCTGCACGGTCATCCCCAATTTTTCCTTCACCCTCCTGTTTTCCGAACCCGTTTTTCTTAGCTTTTTTTTTACTCTTTGCCTTTTACCACTGCTAACTAGTGCTAACCTGTTTATGCTCTCTCCTTAAAACATGATAGAATTGGCTTATACCCAATTGTTATGTTTAATTTACTTGTAAGTCCCTAGTAAAGTGGCACTACCTGTGCCCAGGGCCTGTAAAATAAATACTACTAGTGGGATGCAACACTGATTGTGCCACCCCCTTAAGCAGAACCTTAAACATACCTCAGGTCTGCCACTGCAGCCTGTTTATGCAGTTTTAAACTACCATTTCGACCTGTCAAAATGAAACTATTTCCAGGCCCAAGCCTTCCTTTTGCATACATATGTCACCTTTAAGATAGGCCCTGGGCAGCCCAGAGAACAGGGTGCAGTGTATTTAAAAGGTGGAACATGTACTTCTAAGTTTTACATGTCCAGGTACTGAAAAAACTCTTAAATTCATTTTTCACTTCTGCAGTGCCTACATCTTTCATAGGATAACATTGTAGTTACCTTATTATAGTTAATAAGCTGTAACTTTCAAATGGGAGCAGGTCATCAGTTCATGTTTGGGGTCTTTGGAACTGTAATGAACAAGTCCTCTCTTATGGTAAAGTTGGATATTAAATTACAATTTTAAAAACGCTGCTTTTAGAAAGTTGCCATTTTCCTGCCTTAACCAATTAACACCTGCAGCCTGTCGCTGGGTCACATGACTAGGTGTGGCTGATTATTGGGCTTCAGCCACACACAATAGAGGGTTTAGGTGTACCTGGATGAGCCATAACTGGCAGGATAAGAGGGCGGAGCTGGGCACAGTCCTACTTACACCTGAATAGCCTGCGTCCTGCCTCCACGCAAAGGGCTGCATACCCACTGTAGTTAGTCTCGAGCCTCGGCCGGGGAAGCAGGAGACCCAGGCACTTCAAAGGGAAACCTTTAGAAGCTTCTCCCACTTCAAAGGAGGCACCTGGTATAAATGTTGAACCCCGGACACCAACTCTTCACTACACTTCTGGACCTGTGGAGACTCTGCCAGGAAGAAGGACTGCTGTGCTACTGAAATAACTGCCACTCTTCTGGACTGGCGCCCTGATAGACTACTGCCTTGCTGGACTGCTGTCTTGCTAGATTACTCCTCTGCTGCCCTCTTGCCTGAGTCAGAGGGATTGGACCTGCACACAAACCCAGGGTGCCCAAAGTGACTCCAAGGGCTAATATGCTGCCTCCTACTCTGAGCCAGAGAGACATAACAGGCCCCCAAACACCTGAACCAGCAGCCAGATCCAGCTGGATTAAGCTCCTAATCCCCAAGTGGTGCCTTTCAGGTCCTGGACCATGGTGTGTCCTCATTGAGGTTTTTGGGCTCTATGAGACCACAAATAGGCCGATTGGTGCCAAAACCTTGCCACACGCGCTGCCTGCCAACGTGAAGTTCCATCAGCCTCACCCTTTGTGTTACAGCATCGACTGCTTGCATGAAGCGCCATGGCGAAGCTCTGGCCCGACTGCTCATGACGACAACAGGATCTTGGCACTACATTGATGACTGTATGTGATGCCCTGGCCTGCTCTACATCCTGCAACAATGACCACTAGTGACACTTCCCTGCTCCTCACGGCCCCTTCCACCACAAATGGGGCTGTGCTGGACTGGGAAAGTAACTTTTCAGTAGGACTAACGCGGTCCCCATATCCAACCTGCTCTCCATTGCAGTTGGCCTGAACTTGTGAATTTCTCCCTGGCTCGCATGACCAGATAGTCACGAGTGGCGCTTTGGGCTTTTTGGGCTATTTTTACTAAAATATTCAAAATTTTATACCTCTGGTTCTACTGACTTGATTGTTCTTTATTTTGGTCTTGATTTTACTCTGATTTTTCTAAATTGGTGTGGGATTTTTCTTGTGTGTGTGTTTTCACTTTATTACTGTCTGAAGTGCTGCATAAGTACTTTACACATTGCCTCTAAGTTAAGCCTGACTGCTCTGTGCCAGGCCACCAGAGGGTTGAACACAGGTTAATTTTGGGTTTGTTTTTGCCTCACCCTGACAAGGATTGTGATTGCTGCTTGAGTAGGGTTTCACACCCCTCACCCAGTAACCCAATTTCTCACCACTAGTATATGCAAACTAGAAATTCACACCTCTTACTTGACCCCCTGTAGCATAATGAACAAATCAAAGTGTCTCAAACAACCAAAGCCGATTCGTGTGCACTTTCTTCTTTTGCTAATATGGGAATTCAGGCACAGCAGGAAAAATCACAAGGTTGAAAATACAAGAAGTATACTTTGTGATTACACATTTTACATCTACTCTGCTGTTGACCCATTATGAGAGAAGAAAGGTGAAGATTGATAAGACTTCTTCTCCGTAGCAAGGACACATCTATATTAAGTTTTACTGTGAATTCTTTAGAAACCATTCTTAAGAAAATTGCAGTGCAAAATTTAAAAACAGTTTAATCAAATTAGCTGTTTAATAATTTTAACAAATGTGCATTACACTGTAGTTTTAACTGGTTGGTTTTAATGTCTAGCCAAAGTGTTGTTGACTGATAGCAAACAACTAGATCACAATGACTTCCTTCCACCAGAGTCTCAGCTGAAAGTGATATCCAGCCTCTTGCAAAGCCCTGGACTGCAGTAGAGAGATCTCTCAAAACAGAGTGCAGTCCTGTGTTTCATAGTCACATAGAGATTCAACCATCATCTGAGTTTGACCTGGCAAGAGGCATAGGAGTCAGATGCCAAATGCTGGCAGAGTCCCAATAAATGCATATCAACCTTCCTGAGAAGTGTCAGTTCATTTATACAAAGAATCAGCACGTTCCTGAGAAGAGCACTTAGGATCTCATAAACGTATGGCAGCCCTCCTGAGAAGTGTTGGTACTGCTATGTAAAGTACGATTTTCCAGGCGAATTATTGGTACTGTCCCAGTGTAAGTACTGGCTATTAAACATCTGGCAACCCAGCTGAGGCATATTGGTCCTGTGTATGAAAGGCACCAAAACCCTGCTTATTGTTATTGTCTGATAAGGATATGGCAGCTGCAGTACTTAATTTGAGCAGGTGGTTTCCGGTGCTCAGCACCGGCACTTAATTGCCAACACCTGGGCTTGTCTAATTTAGAGAAGAGCACATTAACAGTTGCTAATTAATTAAGTATACATAAAAATGACTATTGCTGACTGCCCAAGCCATTCTGATAGCTTAGGGGCCTGCAATAGTCTGAAAGGTCACACCTGTAGGAGTGTGATTGTTAGTAGTTGTGTTAATATTATCATTGGAAGAACTTCCAGGATCAATGTGTGGTGCAAGCTACAGTGGCCTCTGATGAGAGCCCTGTAATTTTTTTTTTTACAAATTCAGCACACGGCAGCCATGATGGTTCTTTGAACTGCTCAATAAAAGTCGATAAGTGTAGCACAGAAATGTGCATATTGTAATTAGAGGTAGGTCAGTTCAGCTGGGAAATAAGTGTGAACCGGCTCACTGAGAAGTATTTGTATTGTCTAATAAATATATGTAGTATCCCCGTTGAGAAGCATTGCTACTGGGGGTGTGTGGCTATGCCACGGAAGACGATGGCCGCGTTCTGCTAGGCTGCTGATATTTCGCCCCCAAATCCTCCTTAATCTAACAAAAATCTAGTCAGTACATAACTGTACATTATGCTTTGAGATTCCTGGCTCCGATGGAGTGTGCAGTTGCGACCATTGCCCCCCCGAGCTATCCATGAGCAGCAGTGCTGAGCCTCAGATTGCCCAGGGCAGAGCTGCAACATTATGGCCTGGTAGAGTGGGTTGCCCAGCAGCCAACCAATGGCAGACGCGACACAACTGTGACTGCATTTGGGCGAGGGGTTCTGGATCTCATTGCCCGAAGACCCCTGGCTCGGAATTGGATAGTGCTGTACCTGCTACTGTGGGTGTGTGGTTCCTGGTCTGGCAGAGCGTAAAGGCCGTGCAGCATAAAGTGTTGCCACTGGGAGGCCCTTGGTTTTTTCTATGAATGACAGACTTGATCGGAGCCTCTAGTTGGGAGGGGAGCCCCTAGATGAGGCCTACTGAGATGACTGTGGGATGTTGCTTAGGGCTACTCGTGCCCTGCTGTTGTATACAGGTGTTGGGCATGCTCTGCTGATACCTCCTCGCACCGACCCACACGGCCCTCTGTTGTTAAACCTTGAGGGGCTTGAGGGACCATGTTACTACCCGCCCACTGCATCTCAACTCACATCCCAACTGTTTCTCAACTCTATACCACTTAATTGCTACCCGCATGGGGACTGGTGGGTTTGCTTACATGTACCTCTCCTTCTCGACTGCGCCTCTACATGATGGGGAAAGACGCAGCACACCCCCTTAGCGGGCAGGCAACCATTGAAAAGTTTGCCAGACATTCCACCCCTGCAGAGGCACCCTGAGCTGTGTCTGGAAAGAAGGACAAGCCTAGCGATGCCACTTCCTTTATCCTACAAGCTTTTCGGGACATACCAGTCTCACGGGAAACAAAAATCCATGAGGTCAGCACGGATCTTACAGTCCTAAGACAGGATCTCCGCAATGTTTTGGACAGAGTGACAGACATAGAGGTATATAGTGTCCAGGGCCGGAGACACCATTCACAACCTTCAGAAGCAGGTGGCGCAGCTCCTAAGAACTATCAGCGAGTAGTTCTGAGGAGCTAGTGGAGGATGCTGAGGGTCGGTCCAGGCGGAACAACATACGCATACTTGAAATACCAGAGGGGACAGAGGATCCAATCCAATTCAATTAATGACCACTTGGTTACTTCCATGAATACCAAATGAGGAACTGTCCCAGTATGTCATAATCAAGAGGGCTTGCTGCTCTTTGACTGTTCACCCTCCCCCCCCATCCATACCTAGGGTCCCCCTCCACAGCCTTTCATTCCTCAACTGAAGCGTTACTACTGTTCCCGAAAAGTGTAACTGCCATTTTAAACAGTCTTGGCTTTACCTCCTGGTATGCACTGATGTTGTCCCCTTACAGTTATGGCAATCCCAGTAAAAAGTTCTGGTAGTAGCCACGCTTAGTGTAACAGCCTTTATACTATCCCATAAAAGTACTGCAACCCTGCTGGTAAGTGTTGCTGGCATCAATGGACATTAGAAAATGACATTTGAGAAGTGTCTGCACGAATATAATGATGATATGACTGATTCCTGGGGTACATTTCACCTAAGCCCCCTTTCAGCTGCCTGAGACCAAGACACCCCATCCCTAGAAACTTGACCGCTCATTCTACCATTGTGAGAGCCCAGACTGCATAGTTCCATTTTAAGCCCTAACAGAAGACTCTCATCCCTTCAGCAGTCAGATTACAAAAATGGTGGTCTCCAATGAGAGAGAGCATCCGTGCCCACCGAAAACTATGTAGCTGCTTAGAATGTCCATCTTTAAGACATGCACTGAAATGTTAGTCAATCAGTCTGAACCTGTCTTGTGAAGCTGCCGCTCAGTATACAGGTATCAAGAGAAGGCAGTATGCATACGGGGCAGGGTTGCTGCTCCACAAACTCCAGTGAGTGGAGCTGGAGATGGAGCCATATCACACAACTAGGCCACAAGCCTTTGATGTTGTCTCTAGATGGTTCATGCTCTCCTTGCTTATGTGTCCTAATACAGGCTAACCTGCAAGTGCCTCTTCTTCTCAGACTGGCAGCCAGACTATGAGTACAGGGGGCTCATACCTGTGTCTGTGCTGGGATGCCTATGGTTGAGCTCTTGGGTATGCTGTTTCTACACTGTGCTTGGGTGCCCACATCTTTAGAAATGTCTTTCAAACTCATCTAGTTCCCACTGATGCTTTTTTCAAAGGTGATTAACCATGTACCATTTGACACATGTTTTGCCAGCATTTGAGGACACAGTCCCCAACCTCAGGGAATTATGTGGCATTTTGACTAATGAAGGATTGCCACATCTACTTGTGAAGCTGTCTTGAAATTCTGTTAACCATACCCCACCAGTCAGATGTGGCTTTAAAATACATCATTCTTTGTATAATTTCCCCCACAGTCCTGGGAGTGAGCCTCCCACTCCCTTTAAATACCGCCAATAAATGCCACCACATTTTGTTCAAGATTACTCATACAATGTGCTTTAAAATGTTCAATTTCCCAATAACGTTCCCAGAAAATCCTAAGTGGAAAAATCACCACTGCCCCACTGGTCCGTCCTTGCTTAATTTGCACCAGCTGTTATTAATTTATAAAGCATTTGTAATATACAAAAATCGCTCTGCATGCTATAAAAATAATAATATTACACTGTTTACATATTAAAAAGGATTGGCAGAGGAGTCCACCGCCCATCCCTTCTCATCTATGTATTTAGTCTCAGCTACAAAAAAACCTTTAGCCACGTGTTAGCCAGAACGATTTTTCCAGTACACATGGAGTAGGATTTGGGTCAGCCCTGTGCTCATGAATGAATACCATTGATGTTTACCTTACCTCCCTGTCCCATTTCAATGGCTTTCATCTCAATGCTTGTTTGTAATTCACCCAGAAGCATTCTGATCTGATTAGATGAGTTGTATCCTTCCAACTCTCAGGGGCATATTTACGGGGTTATTGGTGCAGTTCAGCGCAGCAATTTAGCTTGCTATGCCGCTGCACCGCGTGGCAGGGTAAGAGCAGGAATGCAGCATATTTAAGGCGTATTTCTGACTTTTATCCCTGATCTGGTGCACAATGGGCTGCCTAACGCCAATGCAAGCACCCTTGCAGCATGTGCAGGATTGTTTTTGTGCAAGAACAATCCCTGAGGAATACTCCTCCATCTATGTGTGCTGCAGGCTGCAGCCACACAGACAGAGGAAGTAACAAGGAGAAATGAAGATATTTCTCCTCATTACGCCTCTCCTGGGGAGGCGTCTCTTTTTGGCGCACTCCCAACTCTACCACATTTGGTAAACGTGGAAATGCATCAAAACCATAGGAGTTTCATGGGAACGCCCATGGAACGTCCCCCTTGCACAGAGTAGTGCAACGCATCGATTTGCGCATGTTGCATTACTCCAGATTTTTGAAGCCATTCAAAGCCCTGCAAAGTGGCTTTGCGTGACTTCAAAAATATGACTTAGAGGTTTGTGTCACTCATGTACCACGTTGGGTGGTGCAGGTGTGAGACAACCCTCTCATAAGCAAGCCCCTTAGTATCTGTATTTTACTTTCAGCAATCCATTGGCTTGCGTTTTCGTGCTCTTTCTCCCATGTGCTGCTTTCCCCAAGCTTGTGCGTTGTTTCTCCTGCCACTTCCTCTGAACTTTTGATTTTTTTTTTAAGTAAACCCCCTTGAAACTTGCATGCTCTTTGAGTGTGAAAGTGGACACTCTCATTCAACTCTTGCTGGAGGGTCAGGGATGGGAATTGCATCCTGAAGTTTCTATATGTGGATCTCTTAGCAGTGGCCTAGAACAGGAAGTGGCCCCTGTTGTGGGCCTTCCACTTCACCCTGAATGGTTGTGGTGAAGATGTCTTCACATTCAGCTGGACTCTGTACATGTCTACTGATTCTACTTCTGCAGACAAATACTGCTGATGGTGCAGGTGCACCAGGCAGAGTTGATCCTAATTGCTCCAGGCTGAGCACATTGAATTGTGCATGATAATCTGTACGCATTCAGCTTTCGGCCAGCACTTCCTCCCATGCACAGATGAACCTGCTCTTGGAGAAGGATGGTAAGTTCCTTTATCCAAATCTCTAAGGGCAGTAGCAGCATGTGTGGTGATTGAGCTGCATCAGCTAGATTCCTTTTGGCTTTCTGATAAGGTTGTTGATGTCATCTTCACAGACAGAAAAACCTGCAACGATATCCATTTATGCAGTGGACCAAAATATGTTGTGAGTAGAAAGGCCAACATACTTTTAAATCCCACCTTTGCGATGTCCTACAATTTGCATTGCCCCTTGCACAGCAGGAACTGCAGCGGCTATGGTTAAGTTCTAATTGGCAGCTCTCTCTGCTACCATGTGTCTTTCTTACAAACCTCCCCTCTTAAATCACCATTTGTGGTGCATTTTCTGAAAGGTTTGTTTTACTTGATTCCTTCCATCTATTTATTGTCCCTCAGTGGAATTTGAATCTTCTGGTATTCTTCTTTATGGCATCCCCAATGAAGCTGAAGAACATTCACCCGGTTCCCCTTCTCAAATTCAAGACAGTGTCGCTTGTGGCAATTACTTTAGCTGTTAGATTTACACAGTTTTCTACCTAGATACATTGGCCCTTCGAACCTGAGTATCCATTTTAACCAAGGTGATGTCTGCATTTCATATGTGCCAGTGCATTGCCCATCAATCTTTCTTCCCTCCACCCCATGCACCCAAGGAGGAGTGGTTGCATGGGCTTGACTGCAGATATGCAATGTCATATTACCTCAACCACACATGATAGGGAAGAGTGGATGGTCAACTCTTTGTTGACTGCGCTGGAAACAAGAAGGGAAAGGCAATGATCAAACGCACAATTTTGCATTGGTCACGGTCATCCTTGCATCCCTTTCTCAAGAACTACTGCCTAATTGTTCAAGAATGCAGTGACAGGATATTTGGCTGAGGTGTTAGGCATGACTTCCTTGAATAATCTGCACTACTCAGTCCCTCTTCCTGGAGGGTATTACATCTAGCTGAAGTCATTCATAAGGTCAGTAGTTTGCAGAAAGATATATCCATAAGAACCTTTGGTAATGATATTTGTGGTGAGTACAGCTTATCCCTCACCACCCTCATTCCTTCCAAGTGAGCTAGTTTCATGATTTATAGGATCGCAAGTTATGCAAACATACTGTCTCATTTCCTCCCTGCAAACCTTTGATGTGGCCTAAGAAAAGTTTCAGGAATTGACTGCAGCATGCTTTTGTGGATAATATACTCTGATGTCATTATGTCTGGAGGTGGAGGTGTGGTTCAAACTGCATTCCACAACCCTGGCGTCAGGGCCGCCTTTAGCTCTGGTGGCGCCCTGTGCGACAGAGATTTTTGGTGCCCCTCCAACCCCATGACCACCTCCCCGGATTCCTTCACTACCATCCAGCAAATGTGCTCCTCATCTCTTCCTAGCCCCCCTTTCACATACGTTAATTTGTTTTAAAGCACTTGTAAAGGCTGGCTTTACTAATCCACTTAGCCATCCACATAAAATATAGTTCTGTTCTTTGCAGCTTTGCAGCTGGCATATTGACCCTCTGCGCTACTTTGTGGTGAGTCAAAGCTGCCGCTAGACAGAACCCCCATTTCTCTCCCTTGCAGCATCTTTATTCATGAGGGGTATCTTGACATTTTAAATGCTTCCTGAAGGCTGGACGCAAAAGGAACTTTTCAGAAGGTGCTTTTAAATTACAAGTTTCTAAGTTATTGCTAACACACAGCGCCCCCCCTGACGTCAGCGTCCCCTAATTGAGGTCAGCACCCAGTGCGGCTGCACCGCTTGCACTGCCCTAGTCTGCCTGGCGTTGCTGGAGAGATATTACTGGGTGGTCCAGGCCAGTTAGAAGCCTAGAAGGATGATTAATAAGGTGAGGAATCTTCAGGAAGATTATATAGCCACTAGAAATATTGTCACCGATATGTAACTAACTGAGGGCCTGATTTAGATTTGGCGGATGAGGTATTACGATTCCATTTTATCCTATGGAACTCATAATACGGCGGACGGGATATCCATCACTTATTTGACGGAGCAACCGGTCCACCAAATCTAAATTAGGCCCTTTGTTTTTTGAAAAATTCAACTGTCAAGTACTCCAGAGTATGAATGGTGGATGCAGATAAGCAAAGTCAATGCTTACCTCTTTGCTAGTGTGCAGTGTGTTGCCACTGTGACTGTTCAGTGAAAATATAGGTCTGAAATTGACCTAAGTCCTAGCTTTTCTCTCTTATACCTTTACAAGCTATGGAAGAGGAAGTTGTCCTTTATCACCTAGCAATTCCTTTGCAGTTTCAAGTCTATTCTGAGCCTCCTTATCTTTGCTCTTAAGTCTCTCATAATACTGGGAGAATTCTTCGTTTTCTTCCACAACCTTCAAAGTGGGAAATGGAATAAACCACGACAAATATTTACTAATTACTGAAGAGCGAATTATGGGAGAACACCTGCCAGATTTAAATCAGGAAATTATGACTCACTATTTTTCAGCAAACCGATTTATTGTGTTCAATATTTCTTTCGTAATGAATCAATGTCTTCACTAAGCAAGTCTTTCTTTCTCTTGTAATCATTTCATCATTATAAAAAAGGGTTTCAGTTTTGTCATTTTCTGTAAACCCAATGGTTTGGCCAAAATGGAGGTAACTGTCAATTTTTTGTATATTTCAATGTTGGCCCCTAATCTGTTTATTTGCTTGGACCTACCAGATAGTCTTGTACAATCTGACCGCCTCACGGCTATTCACCAGTGGATGGCTCACCGCTCCCTCTAGCTGATCTCTGCTAAAAAGGGGGGGAATATATCTTCCTGCCACCTGGGCACAAGAGTCTTTATCCATTTTCACAAACTGTTTGACCACAGCACCATCAGCCCAGAAACTCACTGTGTGCTTTATCCACACCTAAACAATGAGCTAAAAGTTAGGGAGTGATTATATAGACACCAAACTCACTCTGAATCAGCAGGTGAGTGCAGTGGTCTCTAAAAGTATTTTCCTGTTGAACCTTCTGAGGACAATCACCCCACTGCTCCCTTTCGAAGCCAGGAAAGCTATTTTGATGGCTGTACTCATATCCAGACTAGACTAGTCTAACTCTGTGTACCTAGGGTTTCCTAAGAATACAATTCATAGATTGCAGGTGATACAAAATGAAGCTGCACATCTCAGATAGCACCTCCCCAGATGGGCATGTCACTCAACTACTGAAGGAACTTCACTGGCTCCCTATTAAGCAGCGGGCACAATTTAAGACTTGTTGCTTAACGTTTAAAGGCCTGAGAGATCTTGCCCCAAATATATTGCTAAAAACGTTAAACATTACTCCCTGAAATGCAGCTTGAGATCTTCTCACGTGATCTTCCTGACTGTTCCAAAATTTCAGAAATACAATTCTGCTGGTAGAAGCTTTGTGGCACAAGCTCCGGCGATCTGGAATTTGCTCCCTCCAAATATTCATCTGAAATCTAACTTGATTTGATTCTGTAAATACCTAAGGCCTGGTCCTTCAAACAGGCACACGAGAAGTAGCTCTCAGTCACTTCTTTCTGCCCTTCTGATTGAAACCTCTGGGTGCTTTTTAAATATGATTAACATAACATAACATATTTCTTAGTTTCATGACCACAGCAGCTGGGTATCAAGGCTTACACATATGCAGAATTTGCCAAAAGATTACCTTCCATGTCCTAAGAACAATGATTCCATCTTTAGTCCTCAGCAAAGGTAACTAGAACTAGTGCAAGAACCTGTTGTTTTCCACTGTACTCCTTCTCACCACTGAATACAATTCTAATTTTTGCCCTGAAGGGACTGCGCAACCTCCTTGAGCATCGCCCTCCCTATTATTATTGCCATCATCCCTGCCAGCTGTCATACAAAGACAGAGCCTCATATCAGGGTTGCACCCTGGCTGTCCTCTCTGAAACTCTCTGAAACAGTCATTGGATAAGCCCTAACCTGGAACCTATGCTCAGCTCATCAGAACCTCCCTGTGCCACCTAAACCTCCTTGCGCGACATAGAGGTTCTGTGCCTTCGGTCTACCTCGCCCTCTCCGGTGGAGCTCTCTTCCTGGTGACCCGTATTTAGTCTCACTGCTTTTCTTCAAGACTGGTCTAATAGGATAACACCTACAAGAGTACCATTAGTACTCACTGCTCATACTCACATCACTCCCTTGACCCTTCTGATCTGCTGCTAAAAATATGCACTGTCTGAAAATACTGTAAAACTGAAAAATTCATAAACATATGTATTGTCTTGTTGCTTTTACAACTTAACATCCGCCATCATGTCACCTTCTTCTTCAAACCTGTAACCAGTATAGCACGTAGTGGCTATGTACATTGTTACTATATGCATTCTCCTACAATAAGAACATTATACAATAATTGCATAAATAAAATGCAATGTAGAGCATATTGAATAATCTAGTTCTGCTGCAAGCAGAGTATGACGTCCACATTTGGGCCCATTCAAAAATATTTTGCTTTGAGTATATGTCACTTATTCGAGGAATACTGCTGACTTATTTCAAAATTCCAAGAATAAGCCACAAATGTTCCAAGAGTTAGTCACAGTAAAATATTTAGGAATCAGATCCTTTGTATCTGTTGTTGATGGACCTGGCCACACCGGTGACAGTGGTGATGTGTCGGCTCCCTGATTACAGCTCTCCAATGATTGCGGCATGTCATCCCATCAGGGTTCATGTCCGCAGCACAATGGGGGGTCGCTCCTGAATAGTGTGGTGTGTTTTCCTATTCTCCATCTTTTGTCCTGAAGGAGCCTTGAGGTCAATCAAAAAAGGTGCCCAATGCAAATGGAAAGGTTCACTACATTGTATAGAGCAGGGGTCACCAATGGGTAGCCAGTGGCCTTGAAGTTGCTCTGTGGAGTGCAGCCCAGCTCATTATGTAATTCAAGAAGGCAGTGCTACACATTTCTGTATCTTTGGAGTGATCTCCAGGGCTCCAGTGGCACCATGACACACTTAAACACAACCACACACAGTGAGAGCCTGCAATACTGGCAACAAAATTACCTGTCTTCACTCTCATTTTATCAAAGTCACTTAAAGAATGTGACTTTGCAAGACCTACTGTATCAGTCATACAGTGCATGTGAAAACTGGGCAGAAACGAAGTGCCAGCAGTAGCCAGATTGCCGCTAGGGTGTTGCACTGCAGACTGAAAGTGTGTGAGAAACAAAAGTTTATAACTCTCTAATCAAGGAGAGCAAAAGCTGGGTCAAGAGAGCAGACCGGCAATGGCCTTTTTTATTTAAAGGTATGGGAATAGTATGTGTATGCATGTCTGTAAGTGTATTTGTTTTAATGATTCTGTGTGCATGTGTAGACATATGGATGTTTTGTGTATGTGTCTAGCACTGTGTTTTTCCTTGAAAGACTTTGGTCCTCATTATGACATTGGCGGTCAGGTGTACAGAAAGGGCCATTGGCCAGTCCAAAGTTATTGATGGCCACAGGGCAACGTCCAAGGCCCAACTTGACTCCTGACAGCCTAGGCACTCCACTTGGCAGGAGCATCATAGATATGGCAGGCAGGCACCTAAAGGGGGAGACCCTCATGGGTGAGTAGTGCACTTTACAAATCCCTGACTGATTGATTGAGGTGGTGGGGGAAGGTTTCTTGGGAGGAGGGTCTTTGGGCTTGGGTTTTGGGAGGAGGCAGGTCCTTGCCCTTCTGAGTAGGGGGCTGAGGAGTGGCCATGGGACAGGGGGATGGAGTGCCACTCTTGTTCCCCTTAGTGGCGAGTGAACTCTTAGGAGGAGGAACAGGACTTGAATGTGATCTGGAGGTACTGGGCTGGGGGGAGGGACTTTCCTCTTGCAAGCAGGATGTGAAGGTGGGGTAGGGAAGAGGTCAAGGCGGTAAATAAAAAGCTTCTTAGGATCAGTGGGGCGGGGTGTAGGAGGAGGAATGGGAGTGGAGGTAGAGGGAGTGGTTGTAGGAGGAGAAGGTATGCTGAACTTGGGTGCAGGTTCATGGACAGTGTGCATGTCTGAGGTGCATGGCTGTTGGGTGTCCGAGTGGGAGCGTTTATGTCTCTTTGGAGGGGGGACAGACAGGGTGGAGGAGGAGAAACAGGACATGTGGATGTATGTTGTGGTGGTGTCTACAAGTGAGGTGGGTGTGTTGCATGAGGTGGTGATAGTGGTGACTGCGCATGTGGTGTGTGGTGTGCATGTCTGGGTGTCTGCTGTTGTGGTGACTTTGGGCAAGGCTATACAGGAGGCAGGATGTGGGACTGATGATGCAGTACATGCAGGTTTGAGTGCTGATGTGACTGCGAGGGAGGAAAAGGAGGGGGAGACAGTGGAGGTAGTGACTGTTGTATGTGCATCTGTGTGTTGGCTGTGTGTGTGTTTGTGGAGTGAAGTGTGGTGCCTCTGTTTGTCTGTGCGAGTCCTGTCTGTTGTTTTGGGTGCATGCTTGTCAGATTATGTGCATGGGATGGGTTGGGGGAGAGGAGACTGGGGCTGGGAAGAGGTAGATGGAGGGGAGATGGAAGAAACAGGGACAGTGGCTGCCATCAGATAGGAGGCCAGAGCCTGAAACGATCTCTGTAGGGCTGCCAAGCCACTGTGGATGCCCTCCAGGAAGGCATTGTATTGCTGCATCTGGGATGCCAGCCCCTGGATGGCATTCACTATGGTTGACTGCCCTACAGAGATGGTTCTCAGGGGGTCAATAGCCTCCTCACTGAGGGCAGCAGGGCTGACTGGGGCAGGGTCTGAGGTGCCTGGGGCGAAGGAGATGCCCACCCTCCTGGGTGAGCGGGCACGGGCAAATGGGTGGGGGGCTACTGGGAGGGCAGTGCTGGTACGCGGGTGGCGGAAGATCTTGTAGCTGGGGTGGTCCCAGAGGCGTCTACCACCACCAGGGAGCTTTCATCCGAGGAGGAATCAGAGTCTGTAGTAATTGCTCCAGTCTCCCCGATGGTGCTTCCCTCACCCTCCAATCCACTGGTCCCCTCGGCGTTGGTGGATTCTGCCTCCTGGGCCCCGTGGGCTGCAGCACCCTCACTCGCTGGTGCTCCTGCTCCTTCGTCAGATGATGCTAATGCACATATGGTTAGGATGACAAAAGGAGAGAGTGTGGGGGAGAAGAAAGGAAGCACAGGGTCAATCACAGAACCAACAGCACAGATGGCATACAAATCACAATCACTCCCTGAGACTGACATTGTGCAGAATGAACCACAGTGAAAAACCGTTGCCTTGGTACTACAGCAGGAAGGGTCCCATACACAACTATCTGCACACCTATTGGCGCCAACTAAGCCCTGTCTGCCATGGTATGCTAGCGACCTAGCAATATCAAAAATGCATACCACCCTACATAGCTAAGCCGGACCATGCAGGAATGGCTAAAACGGCATATTGGGGCACCCACTGACTAGAACCTTGCACCCAAACCCCATGGCAGGCAACATGTCCAAAATACCACACAATCTGTACTCACCCCCTTGTGGCTGCTGTGCTTCCCTCAAGCACCCATCCACCTCAGGATTGGCCACAGCCAGTATGCAGGCCATTAGGGGGGGTCAGGCTCCGATGGGCACCCCTCCTTCGTTGGGAGGCCGTGCCCAACTAGGCCTCCGTGGTCTTCCAGACCCAGCGTTTCAGATCCTCCCACTGTTTCCTGCAGTGGGTGCTCTGCCGGCTATGGACCCCCAGGGTCCGCACGTCCTTGGCGATGGCACACAATAACTCCTTCTTCTGATGGGCACTGACTTGCAGAGGAAACACAGACAGAAGGACACCATGAACCATACGATCCAGCCTGTCACACAAATGGCTTACATACTGCATTTGCCCATCACCAAGCACTCACATGACCCGTACCCCTGCATTCACATTGCCTGCAGCCATACCCCCCCAAATGGCACACTATTAGCACACACATACATCTACATGCAGCCATGTCGCATGCAACTTACCCATGATGTACTCACTGTTGGTCTGGAGGCCCATAAAACTGCCCATACAGGGGTAGGACCCCATCCACAAGCTTCTCCAACTCCTCTGAAATGAAGGCTGGGGCCCTTTCCCCTGTAGCACGGGCCATGGCAGATTCCAGACACAGGTCACAGCAGCACAGCCAGTGGAGATGTCGTTGAGTGGAAAGTCAGGAATCAAGTGAAGTGGTAGAAAGAAAATGGCGGTCATGTCCGCGGCGGTGAACACCATCACCGCCGGCCTTCATTGGTTCCTGTACTCCATAGAGCCCCATGTTAGCCAATGAGGAATAGCACGGCGGTGCAGACCGCCTTCCCCCATGAGACACCTAATGCCGGCGGAGTGAGGTCACTTCCACCTGTCGACTGTACACACCTAGACAATTCTAGTGTCCTACATACATACATTTTCTGTGTACTATGATGTTGTGTGTACATAGGTCCTGTTGTCACACCCATTTTACTTTTGGCTCACTTAGATACCAACCACTGCGGAGGAATAGGAGGATGAGGCAAGCACCCGTGTACAGACCCCTTGTGGACCTGGCTACACTGGAGGACCAGAACATCATACTCACCTATTGTCTGGACAGGGCTAAAATCACAGAGCTGTGTGCACAATTGGAGCCTGATCTGATACCTGCTATCCGTAGCACCACAGCAATTCCCCCTCTTGTGCACGTACTGTCAGTGCTCCATTTCCTTGCAACTGGTTCTTTCCAGGTGACTGTGGGTTTGGCTGCCGCAATGTCACAGCCAATGTTCTTGATTGTGCTTGGAAGGGTTTTAGCTGCCTTGCTCAAAAACATGAGCAGCTACATCGCATTTCCCCAGGTTGATGATTTGCCCACTATGAAGGCTGAATTCTACGCAATGGGGCACATACCACATGTGATTGGGGCCATTGACGGGACACATATTGCCTTAGTCCCTCCAAGGGCAAATGAGCAGATGTGCAGGAATAGTAAGAGTTTCCACTCACTCTATGTCCAGATGGTGTGTTTGCTGGCCAGTACATCTCCCATGTCACTGCCAAGTATCCTGGATCTGTGCATGATGCCTATGTCTTGAGGAATAGCAGCGTCCCGCAGGTGATGGCATGACTACAGAGGAACAGAGTGTGGCTTATAGGTGAGCTTGAGTCCCCACCCAATGTATGTCAGTGTATGCCTACTGGAGTCATACCCCATGCCACTGTGCATCGCTAATGTGTGTCCCTCACTTCTTCCAGGTGACTCCGGCTACCCAAACCTGTCCTGGCTGTTGACCCCTGTTAGGAATGCGAGAACAGGGGCTGACAATCGGTACAATGATGCACATGGGTGTACCAGGAGGACTGTGGAACGCACTTTCGGTCTCCTGAAAGCCAGATTCAGGTGCCTCCATTTAACAGTTGGATCCCTATGCTACTCCCCTGAGAGGGTCGGCCAGATTGTGGTGCTCTGCTGCATGTTGCACAATATGGCCCTCAGATGCCAAGTGCCGTATTTGCTGAAGGAGAGGGGTGACAATGCACCTGTGGCAGCAGTGGACACTGAGGACAGTGAGAAGAAGGAAGAGGAGGAAGACGTGGACAACAGTACACATATCATTCAGCAGTACTTCCAATGACACTTAGGTAAGACTGTTAATCTATACATGTCTCCATTTTAGTAAAGTGCTGTGTGGCTGTTGTGTTGTGCCAGTCAACACCTTTGCCTCAAAATTGACTGTCACCTATCCCCGGCGCTCAGCTGTCCTCCGACTGTCCCTGGCCACCTGTGCCTGTGTTCCCTGAACAGTGTGCCCACTCCCACTTACACCAGGACCTTCATCGTCTTGCCTGTGTAGTGTTGACTCGGGTCCCTGTACAGGTGGGCACACTACTGATTGATGTGTCCTGGGGACAGATGTTGCGGGGTGTTGGCTGGCTGATGTGGCATTTGAGTCTGAGTGGGGGACCCTGTAGTGGACTGGCTGTGGGTTGTGGCAGCCGACTGACCAGTGGTCCCAGATGGGCTAGGGAGTTTATCCAGATCAAAACATCAAGAGTTGCTGTCATCACTGTGGGCATCTTCAGGTGGGGGACTGGGTTGCTGTGGCACCTGCTTGCCGCTGACATTGGCTGGGGCACCTGTGGGGATGTAATTGATTTGTTAGGGTTATTATCTGTCACATATTCTGCATTTCTACCTTTCCCAGTGGTATTGGTGTTGTCCTCCCACCTTTGGTAGTGTATGGTGATGGATTGTGCGATTGGTAGTTCTACATGCTGTCCATGCATTGCTGGTGGGTGTGCATGCAGAGCTGGGGGGATGTGCTTGCAGTAGGTATGGCATGCAGGGGTAGACATTTAGGTGTGGTAATTGGGGTGGTGCACTGTGTGGGATGGAGTGGGTTGAAGAGAGTCAGGGTTTGGGGGTGACATGGCATGCAGGGTGGGGGTAGGTTGGTAATGGTGACTCACCAGTGTCCAGTCCTCCGGCTACTCCAATGAGGCCCTTAGGATGCAGTATTGCCATGACTTGCTCCTCCGATGCTGTCAACTGTAGGGAGGAGGTGGGGGTCCACCCCAGTCCTCCTGATGGCGAGCTGGTGCTTGCTACAATGGAACGCACCTTCCCTCGTAGGTCATACCACCTCTTCCTTATGTTGTCCCTTGTTCGTGGGTTTAGGCCCACGGCATTCACCCTGTCCACAATCCTCCGCCATAGCTCCATCTTCCTCGCAATGGAGATCTGCTGTACCTGTGCTCCAAACAGCTGTGGCTGTACCCTGACTATTTCGCCCACCATCACCCGCAACCCCACATCAGTGAAAAGGGGGTGCCTTTGTGGGGGTATGGGTGTTTTGTGGTGTGTGTTGTGCAGAGGGTGTACATATATATATATATGATCTACCTATATTACCTACTAGCGGTCACCAAAAGATAGTTATAGTTAGGACCTAGTTTCTGTAGAAAAAGTGTATTTTGTTTTGCTAATAACTTTGGCACAGTTTGATGAATCTTCACAAAATCTTCCAAGAAAATATGACGCTCACTTCAGTATCTGTCTGGAAAGTTTCAGTGTGATCCATCAAGCAGGGGCCAAGAAAAAAAAACAGTTATGCTTATCTGAAGAAACTAAAACTCCTGCCAGAAAGTAACTTTGGGCAACAAGCTATAGTTTCTTAACGTAAATATAACTATAAACTCCTATGGTTTTGCATGGGTACAACCCTAATTATAACAGCCCTGTAACTTTTTTATTTTTTTTTATATATAATATATATATATAAAGTCCACATCTGATTATCATGAAGAGTGCCTCACGTTTATGTAGATGTCAGGTTTAGAATAATAAATCTAGATTTGCCTGTATTACTTAGTATTGTGGAAACATCTGGGTGTTCACTACAATGAATCCTGCAAAGTGAGACCACTATTGTGATTGTCTCTCATGTGGATACTACTGCAACACTTGTCAAAGTCTTTAGTAGCTCTGGACTATTTTCATCAATCAGAAGTAAGCAGCAGCAGCAGCTGGTAATAGGTAAAAGTGGTGGGGCAAGTGAAGTGCCCCACTCCATCCAAAAACATAAGCATGCTCGCATGCATTATAGTAACATTTAAAATAAAATAAAGGTACTTACCCAGGCTGCGGCCTCCATGTCTTTCGAAGTCTGTGGCTCCGACCGACACGAGTGGAAGAGATGTGTTAAGCAGCATGAGAGCAGCGCCAGGATTGGAGGAAGCGGGCTGACCGGGCGCTCTTTCAGGCCTTTTAGGCCTGTGCTTGGTCTCCAAGGCAGTTGGGTGGAGAGCTTCAAAGTGCACATGTCAGTTTGGCCGGCGCAAGTCTGCCAGCCAAACTGACATGCACATTTTGCAGTGTCTGGTCAGCATTGCTGTAGTCCTCCATGCAGCAGAGGACACCTCCCTCATTTCTCCCAGTTCTGAGGCAGGCTGGCGGTTGTGGAGCACCTTGTGAAAAATAAAATGGCAGGTGGGCGGGGGGCGATGCTCCCCCACTCTAATGGAGAAGTCAGTCTCATTATAGAAAAGGTTGGAAATCACTGGTATCTAGCGAACACAGCATCTTCTGTTCTACAATGACAATGTTTTTTTCAGTGTTCACCAATGCAAGTAACATGCCTGCCGGAAACGAGAAGATGCCTGTGTGGTGAAGCATCTTCATCTAAACAGTATCTTGAGCCGATGGTGAATCTCGCTCACTCTCCTAATGAGGAAGAGAGATGGTGTTGTTGTACTAAAGGTTTGTTAGTTGGAGTCAAGTTGGAGAAACTGACCAAAATATTAGCACCCACCTGGAAATGTGGCCGAGAACGCAGGCTGTGTACATTCCTTCCTGGTGAGATCACACACAGTGCAGCCAACACTCTCCATGCTGAGCGAGCCAGGAAATGGCACAGCACCAACTCTTAATTAAAAAATTTGATCACAGCATAAGGGCCATCCGTAACATTTTACGGAACTGCGTCCAAATGCGGAAGATATCTATGTGTACCCGTTATTTAAAAAAGTGCTTGGTTAAGAGCCCATGTGCTACTAGTAGTCAGATACAGTATACCAATGGTTCCCAACCTGTGGCCCTGGGACCCCTGGGGGTCCGCAAATGCTCCTCTGGGGGTCTGCGACTGCTTAGAAAATGATGTAATATTAACAGATTAGGTCCCCAGCTTTCAGTAATGACTCATTGGGGGGTCCTCGGATTCCAATAAGGATTCAGTGCGGGTCCCCGGGCTCCAGTAATGATAAAGTGGGGGACCACAGAAGTCAAAAGGTTGGGAACCACTTTAGTATACAGTAACCTCATCTCCTCCACTCTGCTGTCTCCAGTGCACTCCCACTCCAAAAATAGTGACCTGTGAAAATGGTAAAAAAATGATGCATGCACAAGCAAACTTTTATATTTTAATTACATTTTTAACATGCACGAATAATGAGTTGAAAACTAAAAGTAGGTTGTTTTAGAAATAAAACACAGTTTTGAAAAAAAAAACCATGGTCACAGTAAAAAAATCAAACCGCCAAAAACGACCCATTTGTTATTTGAGAATTTTAATTGGCTTATAAAATGCACTGGATGGTATCCTGACTAATCAGAACACTTTAAATATTTTAGCATATTCATAATGTGCATTATCTTCTATCGATATCTTCCCATGTCTGGCGCCATGATCTGCAGGCAGTGTTGTTCTTTAAACTGAAGTTATGCATGAGGATAAATTCAAGGAGGAGCATATTTACCAGCTTCATGGCCCACCTTAGCTCCACCACAGTGTCATTTTTTTTACACTAAGGCGGCTGTTAGACCTGACCTGCTTTAGTGTGGTCACCCCTAAATTTTTGCCTGCCTCCCTCCACTTTTTGGACCTGTTTTTTCTGGCTCTTAGACTCTGCACACTTTACCACTGCTGACCAGTGCTAAAGTGCATATGCTCTATCCCTTTAAACATGGTAACCTTGGAACATACCTGATTGGACTATTTAATTTACTTATAAGTCTCCCCCACTTCAAAGGCACATTTGGGTATAAAACAGGGCCTCTGCCCTACCTCATCAGACACTTGCTGGAGAAGAAATCTGAACCAGAACCTGCATCCTGCCAAGAAGAACTGCCTGGCTGCCCAAAGGACTCACCTGACTGCTTTCTCCAAAGGACTGCTGCCTTGCTGTTGCCCTGCTGCCTTGCTGAACTCTTGTCTGGCTGTAAAAGTGCTCTCCAAGGGCTTGGATAGAGCTTGCCTCCTGTTCCCTGAAGTCTCAGGACCAAAAAGACTTCTCTTTTTCATTTGGACTCTTCGTGCCCCGAAAATTTTGACGCACAGCTTACTCTGCGGCGAGAAAATCGCTGCACACCGACGCTGATCGGCGCGACGCCTTAGGGGCGACTGGAACTTTGACGCACGGCCTCGCAAGGACAACACCGCCTGACTTCCAGAGGGGAAATCGACGCGACACCTGCCATGAGAGCGAAACTTCGACGCACAGCCCCACTGAACGACGCGCAGCCGGAAAACAAGCAGGAGAATCCACACACAGACCCCGGGACATCTGGTAATCCTGTGACCCGCAGAAAGAGACTGTCCGCGTGCCGGAAAACGACGCACGACTTCCCCGCGTGAAAAATAACGACTCAAGTCCGTGTGTGCTGGGGAGAAATCAACGCACACACCATTTTTTCCACGTATCTCTTCTGCGGCCCTTAGCGGAGATTTTCCACTCCAAGCCAATTACTTTGTGCTTGAAAGAGACTTTGTTTGGTTTTTAAAGACTTAAGACACTTTGGGGGTCATTCTGACCCTGGCGGTCAGTGTTAAAGCGGCGGCCAACCCGCCAACAGGCTGGCGGCCCAAAAAATGGAATTCTGACCCTGGCGGGAACCGCCAACACAGGCCGCCGCTTTAACACTCCGACCGCCACGGCGGCACAAACAAACAGCGCGGCGGTCACCGCCAACAGCCAGGCGGCAGACAATGTACTGCCCACCCTATCACGACACACCAATCCGCCACCTTGTGAAGCCCTGCCCGACACAGAACCGGGCCTGCCAATGGGCCAGCGGTGCTTGACAGGAGGGCCCAGCGGAGCGGTGCTTGAGATGAGGGCCCAGCGGAGCGGTGCTTGACAGGAGGGCCCAGCGGAGCGGGGCTTGACAGGAGGGCCCAGCGGAGCGGTGCTTGACAGGAGGGCCCAGCGGAGCGGTGCTTGAGATGAGGGCCCAGCGGAGCGGTGCTTGACAGGAGGGCCCAGCGGAACGGTGCTTGACAGGAGGGCCCAGCGGAGCGGTGCTTGACAGGAGGGCCCAGTGGAGCGGTGCATGACAGGAGGGCCCTGTTCAGCGGTGCTTGACAGGAGGGCCCAGCGGAGCGGTGCTTGACAGGAGGGCCCAGCGGAGCGGTGCTTGACAGGAGGGCCCAGTGGAGCGGTGCTTGACAGGAGGGCCCAGCGGAGCGGTGCTTGACAGGAGGGCCCTGTTCAGCGTTGCTCCTCACGGCGGGGCCCTGTTCAGCGGTGCTCCTCACGGCGGGGCCCTGTTCAGCGGTGCCTGTCTTGGCGGGGCCCTGTTCAGCGGTGCTTTTCACGGCGGGCCCTGTTCAGCGGTGCTCCTCACGGCGGGGCCCTGTTCAGCGGTGCTCCCCCCGGCGGGGCCCTGTTCAGCGGTGCTTCTCACGGCGGGGCCCTGTTCAGCGGTGCTTCTCACAGCGGGGCCCTGTTCAGCGGTGCTCCTCACGGCTGGGCCCTGTTCAGCGGTGCCTGTCTTGGCGGGGCCCTGTTCAGCGGTGCTTCTCACGGCGGGGACCTGTTCAGCGGTGCTCCTCACGGCGGGACCCTGTTCAGCGGTGCCTGTCTTGGCGGGCCCCTGTTCAGCGGTGCTCCTCACGGCGGGGCCCTGTTCAGCGGTGCTCCTCACGGCGGGGCCCTGTTCAGCGGTGCTTCTCACGGCGGGGCCCTGTTCAGCGGTGCCTGTCTTGGCGGGGCCCTGTTCAGCGGTGCTTCTCACGGCGGGGCCCTGTTCAGCGGTGCTTCTCACGGCGGGGCCCTGTTCAGCGGTGCTCCTCACGGCGGGGCCCTGTTCAGCGGTGCTTCTCACGGAGGGGCCCTGTTCAGCGGTGCCTGTCTTGGCGGGGCCCTGTTCAGCGGTGCTTCTCACGGCGGGGCCCTGTTCAGCGGTGCTCCTCACGGCGGGGCCCTGTTCAGCGGTGCCTGTCTTGGCGGGGCCCTGTTCAGCGGTGCCTGTCTTGTGTTTCGAGTGAACCACACCTGGCCAATACTTCCTGCTCAATCAGCATCGGACCTTTCCGTTGCGGGCCCTCCTGTGATGGAGTCCTGGGGCCCTGGGTCTCCTCCGATACCCCCGGAATGGGGCTGGTGGGGCCCTCATGGCCAGGTCGGCTGCTCCCTGCCTTTTGCGCTTTGCTGCCCTTGCCCTCCTTGGCAGACTCTCCGTGGCCCTTGGCTCCCTTACCCGATGTGGCAGGTGACGGTGGAAGACTACCCTCCTTGGGGGCAGGCGTATCAGGCCTGTCGTGCCTGCCCTTCAGTTTTTTGCTCCTCTTCCCAGGGGGGGGGGGCTGGCTGTGCCTTTGCTGCTGGCCGATGTCCCTGCACAAGGAAAGGCGGACTCCAAAAACCAGCCACGACGTTCTTGGGAGTTGCTGGGCTGGTGGTGGCTGAGGTGTTTTTGGAACTCTTACGAGATGGAGGGGGTGGGTCAGGTGAGGAAAAGAGGTCCAGTTTATAGAGGATTCGTTTTTTAGGAGCCATGGGAAGGGTAGCTGGAGTGGGTATGGGAGTGGAGGAAGAGGATGTGGTTGTAGGAGAGTCAAGTCTGGTGTCTTTGGGTGCAGGTGCTTGGGCTGGAGGCTGACGTGAGGTGGATGGCTGTTGGTTGGGTGCCTGCCTGCGTTTGTGTGGTTTGGAAGCGGGGGTGACAGACACACAGGGAGAGGACACAGGGGACGTGTACATGGCAGTGGGGGTGGTGACTGCACGTGTGCGGACTGGTGTGGAGGGTTGTGCTGGTGATGGGTGTACTGGCTGATGGTGGTGTGCATGCAGGTGTGAGTGTAGACGTCACAGGGAGGGAGGAGGGAGACGAGGAGGTGGGGGACACAGAGGAGGTAGTGGCTGTTGGCATGTCTGCATCTGTATGTTGCTTGTGTGAATGCGTGTGTGTTCTGTGGTGCTTATGTCTGGATGAGCTTCCCTTGGGTGTTGAGGTGTGTGCAGGCTGGTCTGTAGGTGTGGATGGGATAGGCAGAGGAACAGGGGAGTGGGACTGGGTGGAGGGAGTTAGAAGAGGGAGGCTGGAGACAGGGACAATCGCTGCCGTCAGTGCTGAGGCCAGAGGGTTGAACGATCGCTGATGGGCAGCCTGACCCGAATGAAGGCCCTCCAGGTATGCATTGCTTTGATGCACCTCCCTCTCCACACCCTGGATGGCATTCAAAAGGGTAGACTGCCCAACAATGATGGTCCTCAGGAGGTCAATGACCTCCTCACTGAGGGCAGCAGGGGTGACTGGGGCAGGGCCTGAGGTGCCTGGGGCGAAGGAGATGGCCGCCTTCCTGGCCGTGCGGGCACGGGCCGAAGGCCGAGGGGCTGCTGGGAGGGCAGAGCTGGTGCGCTGGGTGGCGGCTGTACCTGTAGTATCGGCGGGCACGGGCCGAAGGCCGAGGGGCTGCTGGGAGGGCAGAGCTGGTGCGCTGGGTGGCGGCTGTACCTGTAGTATCGGTGGGCACGGATGTTGCCGCCACCGCAAGGGAGCTCCCATCTGAGTAGTGTCGGTGTCACTGACGTCTGCACGGGTCCCCGTGGTGGAGCCCCCCTCGCCCTCCGTCTCACTGGTCATGTCGGAGTCCGTTGCATGGCCCTCCGGGGCCATGTGAGATGCAGCTCCCTCTTGCGCCGATGCCACTTCTCCTCCGCCTGATGATGCTAATGCACACATTCACCGAAAAACAAAGAAAATGGGGGGGGGGATGGAGAAATAAAGACAAGTTGAGTGCATGCATTGGGGACACCGTTGGTGGAGAGGACAGACACAGAAGCCCCCTGCACTACGCCGCGCACTTGGGGTACACTACTCCTTCCCTGGGACATGCCCTACAAGCCTATGGGCGACAACTGCCCACACAGAATACACAGGTCCATGAATAGCGTTACTAGGCACCCTACAGAGGTGGGGGGCGGGGGCACAGGACCATACCTCACGGAGGGGCCTAGCCTACAGAAATCGCCCTGGCCTAGGGATACCCACAGCCCTCCTCCCCCACCCAGGCACCTCCACTGCGCGCAAATATAGCTGAATGTGCTGGTACTCACCCCCTTGTGTCTGCTGTGATGTCCTCAAGCGCCCATCTAAATCGGGATAGGCCACCGCCAGGATCCGGGACATCAGGGGGGTCAAGGTACGACTGGCACCCCTCCTAGGTTGGGAGGCCATCCCCAGCAGAGCCTCGGCGGTCTTCCTGCTCCCGCGGCGGATGTCCTCCCACCTCTTGCGGCAGTGGGTGCCCCGTCTGTTGTGGACCCCCAGGGCCCGGACGTCCTTGGCGATGGCACGCCAAATATCGATCTTCTGATGGGCGCTGACCTATGTGACATGTACAGGGGGGGAAAAGAAACATCATCACTTTTCTGCATGCTCGATGTGAGTGGCCCCCCCTCCCCAAACTTGCCAGGTGGCACATGCTCTGATCTGTCGTGCCATGCATTCGTAATTCGCTCCCCTCCCCTCCATCGTACATCCACCCCACTCATCACAGGCATTGCCCACTATGCATTGGCCCCCGTGTACTCACCTGTTGGTCTGGAGGACCGTAGAGTAGCGCATACTGGGGGAGGACCCCGTCCACGAGCTTCTCCAACTCTTCGGAACTGAAGGCGGGGGCCCTTTCCCCAGTCGCAGCAGCCATTGTCACTTCCAGACCGAGGTCACAGCAGCACTATACAGGTCCTCTCCTGTGGATGCTCAGGTCTCGTGTGATTAAGCAGAGAGAAAATGGCGGTCACGTCCGCGGCGGTGCGTACCGCGGCGGTGCGTACCGCGACCGCCGGCGCACATCGTCATTGGCTCCTGAAACCCATAGGGTTCAATGTTAACCAATGCTGCTTTGCGCCGCGGTCTTCGACCGCCTTCCGCCACTGCGTGCCACGCCAGCGCAATGACCTCACTTCACATTGTCACACTTCACAGGTCAGGCAGCCGCCATTTCAAGGGCCCACATGGCTTAATTCCTACTGCGTCACACATGGCTAGGCCTTGCATCGACACTCATACAAGCTATTCAATCCAGAGAGATTCGTGTACTGTGCAGGCTGTGGGAACTTACCTGTGGGTTGATTGACTCTGTGCTCCATGTTGTCCTTCCTAGGCACCGTCCGCTGGGACTTGCGAGGAGACGGAGGAATGTTCCCGTGTACAGACAGCTAGTGGACCTGTCGACAATGGAAGAACGACATGTCATACTCACCTACAGACTCAACAGTGCCACTATACAGGAACTGTGTGCCCAGCTGGATGTCAGCCATCCGCCAACCCACAGGGATTCCGCCTCTAGTGCAGGTGCTGTCAGTACTCCATTTTTTGGCTAGTGGATCATTTCAAACTACAGTGGCCATTTCATCTGGGATGTCTCAGCCTATGTTTTCAAGGGTGTTGTCCAGAGTGTTGTCTGCCCTGATGAAATACATGCGGAGCTACATCATTTTCCCTGAGGTGGGTGACTTGCCTACAGTGAAGGGTGATTTCTATGCCCTTGGACACATTCCCAATATCATTGGTGCCATTGATGGTACCCATGTGGCTTTGGTCCCCCCAAAAGACAATGAACAGGTGTACAGGAACCGAAAAAGTTATCATTCCATGAATGTCCAGGTGGTCTGTTTGGCTGACTAGTACATCTCCCATGTAAATGCCAAGTTCCCAGGGTCAGTGCATGACGCGTACGTCATGCGAAATAGCAGCATCCCTTATGTGATGGAACAGCTACAGAGACAGCGTGTGTGGCTAATTGGTGACTCTGGTTACCCCAACCTGCCTTGGCTATTGACCCCAGTGAGGAATCCCAGGACAAGGGCAGAGGAACGGTACAATGAGGCCCATGGGCGTACTAGGAGGGTGATCGAGCGGACCTTCGGCCTCCTGAAGGCCAGGTTTAGGTGCCTGCATATGACAGGTGGATCCCTAATGTACTCACCAAAGAAGGTGTGTCATATCATCGTGGCCTGCTGCATGCTTCACAACCTGGCTTTGCGACGCCAGGTGCCTTTCCTGCAGGAGGATGGTCCAGATGGTGGTGTTGTGGCCGCTGTGGAGCCTGCGGAGAGTGAAGAGGAGGAAGACGAAGAGGACGACACAGACAACAGGGACAGAGTGATACTGCAGTATTTCCAGTAACACACAGGTAAGAATCTACTCCTGCATTTTATTATATCTGTAACAGTACTGGCTCTCTACTGTCTGACCTTTCACCCCAATGTATGGTAACTTAGTTGTGAATTTGCCTTCCTATTTCAGTGATGTGGTCCCCACGGAGTGCCCTCTGGTTTATTTCCCCATGGACCACCGCTGTGTGACACTGGTATGTTGTCATCACAATGTATTTGGACATTTTTGGTTGGTTATATCGAATACATTTGGTTAAAAAAAAAAAA
Source organism: Pleurodeles waltl (assembly GCF_031143425.1). Classification (NCBI taxonomy): domain Eukaryota; kingdom Metazoa; phylum Chordata; class Amphibia; order Caudata; family Salamandridae; genus Pleurodeles; species Pleurodeles waltl. Next base: position 149,610,926 of record NC_090441.1, on the reverse strand, counting down.
TAGCAGACTCCAGATGGTTTTTGTGCAATAATTGTGTTTATTGAAGTGCAAAAATTGGTGTATAGTTCAAAAAGAGTGATGGGTGATGGTGGAGGCATGTCCAGACTCACGTTCGCACAGGTGCATTGTCCATATGCCTGTGGAAGGTGGAGCAGGGGCAGTTCAAGGTTGGACAGGGTGAACAAGTGGGACAGTGGGATGACATCCGGGGGGATCCGTGCATGGCGGGGGTCTTGACATCCTACTCTGTCTTCTTCCTCGATCTCAGGCCTTTCTTGCGGGGTGGTTCATGTTCTGCAGGGGGTGGGGTCCGGGTGGGCCGTTGCTGTTGTGTCGGGCCTCCTGACCACTAGCGCCGGCGGAGGTGGTGGGCTGTTCTTCCTCCATGCTAGTGGCAGGGGCCCTTTGGGGGGCCACATGGTCCCGCAATGTGGTGACAATCTGGTTGAGTGCCACCACGATTGTACCCATTGCGGAACTGATGCTGCGCAGTTCTTCCCGGAACCCCATGTACTGGCCCTCCTGCATGGCCTGGATCTCCTGGAACCTGGCCAGGACCGTCGCCATCGTCTCTTGGGAGTGGTGGTACGCTCCCATGATGGTGGTGAGGGCCTCTTGGACAGTGGGTTCCCTAGGCCTGTCCTCCCTCTGTCGCACAGCAGCCCTCCCAGTTCCCCTTTGTTCCTGGGCCTCTGTCCCCTGGACGGTGTGCCCACTACCACTGCCCCCAGGTCCCTGTTGTTGTTGGGGTGGTGGGTTGCCCTGGGTGCCCTGTAGTGGTAGACACACCGCTGCTTGACCTGTCCTGGAGACAGAGGCATGGGCCCGCTGGGTGGGTGCTGTGCTGGGGTTTCCAGAGGGGGGTAGGTCTGCTGGGGCCTGTGGCTGCCTGAGGGGAACCGACTGTCTAGAGGTCCCTGATGGTCCGGGCTGGTCATCAGGTTCTAGGTCGACAGAGCTGCTGTCATCACTGGGGGCCTGTTCTGGGGGTGGGATGGACATTTCTGGACCCTCTGGGCCGGTGTGTTGGCGTTCGGGCCCTGCAGGGGTAAAAGAGTATGGTTATTGCTTCTGTGTGTGCCATGGCGTGCGATTGGTGGGTGCCCTTGTCCCCCAGTGCTGGCATTCCCTTGTGGGAGGAGTTGTGAGGGTGGTTTGGGGGGGGGGGGGTATGTGCAGTGGTCATGCTTAGGTGATGGGTGTCCATGGTTTGTGTTGGCATTCAGGGGTTGGTGTTGGTTTGGGTGGGTTGTGCTGGTGAGACATTAGCAGGGAGGATATGTGCTGGGGGGTTGGGGGTGAGGGTGGGGGTGGGGGTTGGCATGCTGGTGGTTGGGGAGGGAAAGTAGTTGAGATTAGACTTACCAGAGTCCATTCCTCCGCCTACTCCAGCGAGGCCCTCAGGATGCAGGATGTTCAAGACCTCTTGCTCCCATGCTGTGAATTCGGGTGGAGTGGGTGGGGGTCCGCCGCCAGTCTTCTGCACAGCGATGTTGTGTCTTGACACCATCGTCCGCACCTTCCCCCTTAGGTCGTTCCAGCGCTTTCGGATGTCTTCCCGATTTCTGGGATGCTGTCCCACAGCGTTGACCCTGTCGACGATCCTTTGCCATAGCTCCGCTTTCCTGGCTATTGTGGTGTGCTGCACCTGTGTGCCGAAGAGCTGGGGCTCTACCCTAATTATTTCCTCCACCATGACCCTGAGTTCTTGGTCCGAGAACCTGGGGTGTCTTTGGGGTGCCATGGGGTGGTGTGGATGAGGTGTGGGGTGGTGTTTGTGGTGATGAGTGTAGTGGTGTGTGGTGTTTTGTGCGTAGATGTAGTGTGGGGGATGATGTTGGGTTCCTGTGTGTGTTGTGGTTTGCGTTCCCTGTGCTCTCTCTCTGTGTATTGCGCCTTGTCTCTGAATTTCGATTTGTGGGGGTTTGTGGGTGATGTGGGTGTGTGTTTTATATCGTATTGATTGTGTGGGAGTGGTGTTTGTATGTGTATCAGGTGTGTGTATTTTGAATTATCCAATGTGGCTGTGTTTTGTAAAGGTGTGTGTATCTTGACCGCGGCGGTGTGTACCGCCAATGGGATACCGCGGTTGAAAGACCGCAGCATGGATTTGTGGGTCGTAATGGCATGGGCGTATTTCTGTTGGCGTGACGGTGGAGGTCGGGTTTTTGGCGGTTTGGCAGTTGTGGGTCAGAATGACCCGGGCGGGTTACCGCGGCCGCGGCGGTGTTATGGCGGTCTTCTGACCGGAGGTAACTGCCTTTTACTGCCAGGGTCAGAATGACCCCCTTTATATCACTTTTCAGTGATATCTCTCCAATTTCACATTGCATCTTTATTCGTTTTTGACCTGCAATTATCCAGATAAATATTCTATATTTTTCTAAACACTGTGTGGTGTATTTTTGTGGTGTTATATGGTGTTATTGTATGATTTATTGCACAAATACTTTACACATTGCCTTCTAAGTTAAGCCTGACTGCTCGTGCCAAGCTACCAGAGGGTGGGCACAGGATAATTTTGGATTGTGTGTGACTTACCCTGACTTGAGTGAGGGTTCTTGCTTGGACAGAGGGTAACCTGACTGCCAACCAAAAACCCAATTTCTAACAGCGGCACTAAGGTGGCTTTTCTGCAGTGCCATATTTACAAAGTGGTGCAATACTTGCATTGCACCACTTTGCGATCCTTTGCACCACATTATGCCTGTGTCATGCATAATATATGCAAGGGGTGTGTTCCGGTGCAGGGAGGCCCAAAACATTATGCAGTGAAATTTACAACATTTCATTGCGCCATTTTTTCCATCATTTTTAACTGCTGCTCAGAGCAGGCATTAAAATGACGCACCCATTATAGTCAATGGGCCTCCCTGTGCTTTGCTTAGCGTCAACTATTTTCACGCTAGTGTAGCAATGCTCCACAGTAGCGTCAAAAACTTTGATGCTATTGTGCTAATGACCGCCATGGTGGGCGTATTGTAAATACGGCGCAGCCATGGTGTCGTTAGGTGCTGGGAGGGGGCCGCAAGAAATGTGGAGTACCATCTATGATGCACCACTTTCTTGTAAATATGCCCCTTAGCTTTGTGAATGTGGCATCTGGAAGTAGAGGGGGCTGTTCTACCTGGGATGAGCTTGTGTCGGCCCGTGACAGTATAAGTACCTCAAAGACTATTGGGTCATCATTGTCTGCTAACCTTAGCTTCCACTAGTGCTTTATTTGTAAAAATATATATGCCGGTGCTCAAAGCACTGCACAGACACCGACAGCTGTATAAAATGTCAGAGCGCAAATGGCAAGGGTGCGCAGTCCTGAATCCACTTCAGGCCTCTTCAATTCACAGTGAGGCTCTCCCTGTTCCGTTTATCTCACTCTCGCAGGTGTCTGCTTTCTCCCTTTCAATGCATTTTCTGTATTTCTCCTCCTCCGTTTTTCCATTTTGTTTGTTTTTCCCTACTTTTGTCTCGGTAAATGTCTGTTGTGGAGAAATAGGTGCCGCCCCCAAAAATAAGTGCTGGTGCCCCCTACCGGCAAATTAAGCACTGGCTCACACCTCCCCTCCAAGTACTACTGATGTGTGTGTGGACCTCCTAGCCTTCAGAAAACACCTCAAAACAAGGCTCTTCAAGCAGTAGCACCCCTCACCCCCCCCCCCAGCGCCTTGAGACCCTACCGGGTGAGTAGCGCGCTTAACAAATTATTGATTGATTGATTGTGGGTCACGCAAGCTGCATGCATGCTTTCAGTAATTAAACCCATTTGTATTCATGAGAGGGTGTTGTTTTCAACTCCGTATTCATATATCTGACATCAATATATTAGTTGAGCTGGGCTTTAAATACAGTGTCATCACTATATCAAAGCTATGCAAATGAGAGAGATCCTGGGCTGTCTCACTGGCCCAGAGACATAAAGGCAATCGCTTCGAGGCGACTTTCAATGGTGACTCATTTATCATGAGGATCTATGGAGGAATTCTGGAGGTTAAAGGGAGAAAAATGCCACTACCACTGAATCTTGCAGTGGCTCTCCGCCTTCTCAGGGCACCTTACTCGGAAATCCCTCGTAGGTGCTCCAAACATTGGCGCCATGCCAGACACCTTGTATGCTCTGAGGTTTTTGGTGGCTGGATAATTGTATTGTATTGTAATTGCATTTATATAGCGCTTACTACCCCTGACAAGACCCTGAAGCACTTTATGCTGGGAGCACGGTGCTCCGGAGCCCAAGGTTAGTGGTTAATCCAGTGTGATTATACAGGTTACACAGGTGCGCTCAAGCCAATCCTTCCATGCAATCACTCCAGTTTCTTTGTGGTAGATTAAATTAACAGGAGTTAGGTGTGTACATTAGTGGTGCGGGGTTGTGGGGGTATGGGAGTTGGTGCAGATGGTTGGTGTAGTTGTCTCAAGGTTGGAACATTCTGATGTCAGTGCCCTTGCTGGTGGGCCTTGTCTGTTCCAGGTTGGACAGCTAGCGCGTGTCCCTTTGCAAGGTGTGAGGTGTTGAGGACTGTGCTACATTCAGTGACCCCCCCTCTTTTGCATGTAACTAGCGGTGTGACACAAGTGTGTAGCTGTACTAATGTGTCCAAGGCCACTGTTGTTACTATCGCTTGAAGCTTTAATCATTGACTCGCAACAGTATCTTGGAAATCAATCACCCGCAGACAGGAGGAAAATCAATGCCAAATGTCCACACGGCCACTGGGAAGATGAAAAGCAGCGTTAAGGGCCTGGAGAGATGATCAGTAAACACTTCACTTGGCCCTTCACCAGGAGCCCACGCTAATGAGTTCATCGACGTGGGACATCAAAGGAAGTTTAACCACAAAATTCATGTCTGAGGGATAAGCATCGATGTTACTGCTGGCGGAGATGCTGGACTAGCCTGCCCATCCCTCCCCTGCCTGTGCCTGAGCAGAAGTCTCAAGTAGTCAGTATCGATCCGTGAGGGTCACTTATACCCTGGGAGGAGGGCGTCACTGCATAGAAGCTGTGCTTTCACCCACACTTGTGCTAGTGTTGACTTAGAGCTGTGGTCACATTGTGCCCTCGTGCGTTTAGCCCTCGCTCTTACCAGTAGCTTTCTGCTGCTAGTAAACGACAGTAAAACCGTGTGATGAAGGTTAATAAGACACATGAATATATGTGATAATGCCATACCACACGCTATTCTAAAGGATCAGTTACAGTGCATAAATTCGCTGCAAAAACAGTGTGAGCACCAGACAGAAATGTAACTTGTGCTGTTTAAGTGTAGTACTTTAGCAACACAAAAGGATGATGGACGGAGTGCTGAAACTTTTCAAACACTCACCCCCAGTCACAGATCTGGGTTTAATCCATCCTTCTTTTGCTCACCATGTCCCCCTAGTTTGGACTCAATCATATGCACCTCAGTCTTGGCCCTGGTCCTCATGGGAACAGCACAACCCGAACTGTCAGGCCAGGTCCTTCCTGAATCAAAAACAAGCATTCTGTGACCGGTTTCAGGCTATCACCCTTCATCAGCCAGACTAGCTTGTATCCAGTGGCATAGTGAGCACGGGACCCACGTCCGGGCATACCTGGCACACGTAGGGCAACTTTAGCAACACAAAAGGGTGATGGAAGGAGTGCTGAAACTTCCCAAACACACTTCCAGTCAGAGCACCACTGGATGCAAGCTAGCCAGGTTGATGAAGGGTGATACCCTGAAACTGGTCCCAGGATGCATGTTTCTGGCCCAGGGCGGACCTGGCCTGGCAGTTTGGGCTAGAGTGTTTCCATATGGAACAGCGTGAAGACTCATCTGCATATGGCTGGGTCCAAACTGTGGTGACGTGGCAATCAAAATAACAATGGATTAAACCCTGTAACTGGGGGTAACACTCTGTCCATCATTTTATTTTGTTTTGTGATGTTGCCTTGTGTGCCCTTAGGGGCATATTTAAGAAAAGTGGTGCTGCACACAGTGCATGGCTACTTTTCTTGCACCCCTTAGCGCCCCCTAACACCACCATGTGTGCGCCATATTTAACCGCTTTGGTGGCCGACGCCCACACACCCTCCCTGGTGCGGGTCACGACCAGTGGCCGACACCAGGAAGGGCATTAATAAATCCTCGGGTGCGTCGCACCCAAGGATTTTTTTTTTACTTCCCTGGGGAGACACAGAAGCTACCGTGTCTCCCCCCGCCCCCCACCGCCCCTTTGTGACGTCAGCGCGCCGCGTTGCAAAGGTTGCAAAGGTGTTTTCCCCATCAAAGCAGGAAGCAGCCTTGCGGCCGCTTCCTGCTTTGATGGGGGAAAACGGCCTTTTACACGTTCGGGAACGCCTCGTAAGAGTGGGCAGGGTGACCCCCTGTGGGGGCATTTTTTTTTTAGATGTTGTAGGGTTTCCCTGGGGGGCATTTTGGCCCCCAAGGAAACCATACAACAACTAAAAAAAAATATATGTATATATCTATATATATCTATGTAGATAGATATATCTAGGTACATGGATATATCTATAGATATATCTATGTAGATATATATATATATATATATAGATATATATATAGAGGTAGATCTGTATCAAAGAGATTTATAAAGCGCGCTACTCACCTGTGAGGGTCTCAAGGCGCTGGGGGGGGTTGGGGGATGGGGGGAGGGAAAGGGGCTGGGAGGTTCACTGTTCAAAAAGCCAGGTTTTGAGGCCCTTCCTGAAAAGAAGTAGGTTTTGGGTCTTGCGAAGGTGGGTTGTGAGTGCGTTCCAGGTTTTGGGTGCAAGGTAGGAGAAGGATCTGCCCCCGGTGGTGGTGTATTTGATGCAGGGGACAGAGGCGAGAGAGAGGTCAGCTGAGCGGACGTTTCGTGTGGGGGTGTGGAAGTTGACTCTCGTTGAGGTAGGCAGGGCCTGTGTTGTGGAGTGATTTGTGTGCGAGGATGAGGATCTTGAAGGTGATCCTTTTGTCAATGGGGAGCCAGTGGAGGGATTTGAGGTGTGGAGAGATGTGTTCGTGTCGGCGGAGGTCGAGGATGAGTCGTGCTGCTGAGTTCTGGATGCGTGTAGTTTGCGCTTGAGTTTTAGAGTGGTGCCGGCGTAGAGGGCGTTTCCGTAATCAAGCCTGCTGCTGATGAGTGCGTGAGTGACAGTTTTTCTGGTCTCTGTGGGGATCCATTTGAATGTTTTTCAGTATACGGAGTTTGTTGAAGCATGAGGAGGTAAGAGCGTTGATTTGTTGGGTCATCGAGAGGGAGGAGTCTAGGATGATGCTGAGGTTGCGTGCGTGGTTGGCGGGGGTGGGTGCAGGGCCTAGCGTGGTGGGACACCATGGGGGGTCCCAGGTGTTTTTGTGTGGGCCAAAGAGGATTATTTCGGTTTTGCTTGAGTTGAGTTTCAGGTGGTTGGCTGTCATATATATATCACTTTTGTCAATATGTGTGTGGTTTCCCAGGGGGAAAAAGGTCCGACTTGTCTAGTGGCAGTTTTAGTGCCATAAAGAAGCGCAGAAGGTTTATATGCCTACTGCTAAGAGCACATCTGTATTTTATGTAAATAGCTGAGTACATTAGTAAAGTCTATGGAGAGATGAAGGGCACTTTTGCTGGGTGGTAATGAGGGAATCCGAGGAGGAGGGAGTGGGAGCACCAATAATGATTGTTGGACTGGGCGCAGGAGGTGCTAAAGACTGTGACGAATGGTATGTGACAAGGTGTTTTTTGAGTGTCTTGAAAGTACGTGCTGATTGAGGGAAGAAGCGCAGGTAAGGTGGCCTCTACTGTTGCATGTATCTCACACACACCATCGATTTTGTGACTGTCTACGTAGGCTAGTGTTTTAGAGCAACAGTTTAGCCAATAGCAGAGATGGCATCTTGATGGATGACTGCTGCCTGCACTCGGGTTATAGAGGACCGCTCTGACATAGGATCAGAGACTGAGACATCAGATACTGAGACAGCATCTGAGGGATAGGATAATGGCGCAGACTCTGGGAGTGATTTTTCAGTCAGAGGAGTCCCATTCGAAAACTCCTCTTCCAGTACATTATGAGGGAGGTGATGAGGACAGTCCTGCTGTCCCTTCGCAAGCTGTTCGTGCAACTGGGTAATAGTGGGTTAGGCCAACCCAGAGAGCAGGTGAATGCGGCGGCAAGCAGAGAGAGAGTGCTCTCTTGGGAGCTCACCAATTTAGTTCAGCCCCAAATTCCACCACCCAAATCATATTGTGGAGACATCAAAATTGTCTATGGCAAAAAAAACTGGTTTTGTAAGGCAGGCACCTGTGTTTTTGGTCCTGGATTCGGCGGCCATATAGAGAAACACACTAAACCCAAACATTTCTGGAAACTAGACATTCGGGGGAGTCCACAGAGGTGTGACTTGTGTGGATTCCCCAAAGTTTTCTTACCCAGAATACCCTGCAAAGCTGAAATGTTGAAAAAAAACTCTATTTTTCTCGCATTTCTGTCACACAAACTACAGGAATATGCTGGGATCCACAACATTCCTACCACCCAGTGACTCCTCACCTGTCCTGATAAAAACACTACCCCACTTGAGTGCCTACATCTAGTGCCTGTGTCAGGAATGGATCACCCCAGGGTCAACAGCTGCCTCACGTAAGGACCAACATTGACGTTGTGTGATGTATTCCTGTCGCAGGCACCAGGCCTAACCACACAAGTGAGGTATCATATTTATCAGGAGACTTGGGGGAACGCTGGGTGGAAGGAAATTTGTGGCTCCTCTCAGATTCCAGAACTTTCTGTCACCGAAATGTGAGGAAAATGTGTTATTTTAGCCACATTTTGAGGTTTGCAAAGGATTCTGGGTAACAAAACCTGGTCCGAGCCCCACAAGTCACCTCATCTTGGATTCCCCTGGGTTTCTAGTTTTCAAAAATGTGCTGGTTTGCTAGGTTTCCCCAGGTGCCGGCTGAGCTAGAGGCCAAAATCCACAGGTAGGCACTGTTTTCTATGAAAAAATGTGATGTGTCCACGTTCTGTTTTGGGGCATTTCCTGTCGCGGGCGCTAGGCCTACCCACACAAGTGAGGTATCATTTTTATCGGGAGACTTGGGGGAACGCCGGGTGGAAGGAAATTTGTGGCTCCTCTCAGATTCCAGAACTTTCTGTCACCGAAATGTGAGGAAAACTTGTTTTTTTAACCACTTTTTGAGGTTTGCAAAGGATTCTGGGTAACAGAACCTGGTCCGAGCCCCGCAAGTCACCCCTCCTTGGATTCCCCTAGGTCTCTAGTTTTCAGAAATGCACAGGTTTGGTAGGTTTCCCTAGGTGCCGGCTGAGCTAGAGGCCAAAATCTACAGGTAGGCACTTCGCAAAAAACACCTCTGTTTTCTTCAAAAAATTTGGATGTGTCAACGTTGCGCTTTGGGGTGTTTCCTGTCGGGGGTGCTAGGCCTACCCACACAAGTGAGGTATCATTTTTATCGGGAGACTTGGGGGAACGCTGGGTGGAAGGAAATTTGAGGATCCTCTCAGATTCCAGAACTTTCTGTCACCGAAATGTGAGGAAAACTTGTTTTTTTTGCCACTTTTTGAGGTTTGCAAAGGATTCTGGGTAACAGAACCTGGTCCGAGCCCCGCAAGTCACCCCTCCTTGGATTCCCCTAGGTCTCTAGTTTTCAGAAATGCACAGGTTTGGTAGGTTTCCCTAGGTGCCGGCTGAGCTAGAGGCCAAAATCTAGAGGTAGGCACTTCGCAAAAAACACCTCTGTTTTCTTCAAAAAATTTGGATGTGTCAACGTTGCGCTTTGGGGCGTTTCCTGTCGCGGGCGCTAGGCCTACCCACACAAGTGAGGTATCATTTTTATCGGGAGACTTGGGGGAACGCTGGGTGGAAGGAAATTTGAGGATCCTCTCAGATTCCAGAACTTTCTGTCACCGAAATGTTAGGAAAACTTGTTTTTTTAGCCACTTTTTGAGGTTTGCAAAGGATTCTGGGTAACAGAACCTGGTCCGAGCCCCGCAAGTCACCCCTCCTTGGATTCCCCTAGGTCTCTAGTTTTCAGAAATGCACAGGTTTGGTAGGTGCCCTTATGTGCCGGCTGAGCTAGAGGCCAAAATCTACAGGTAGGCACTTTGGAAAAAACAGCTGTGTTTTCTATAAAAAAAATAGGATGTGTCCATGTTGTGTTTTGGGGCATTTCCTGTCGCGGGCACTAGGCCTACCCACACAAGTGAGGTATCATTTTTATCGGGAGACTTGGGGGAACATAGAATAGCAAAACAAGTGTTATTGCCCCTTATCTTTCTCTACATTTTTTCCTTCCAAATATAAGAAAGTGTGTAAAAAAGACATCTATTTGAGAAATGCCCTGTAATTCACATGCTAGTATGGGCACCTCGGAATTCAGCGATGTGCAAATAACCACTGCTCCTCAAAACCTTATCTTGATCCCATTTTGGAAATGCAAAGGTTTTCTTGATACCTCTTTTTCACTCTTCATATTTCAGCAAATGAATTGCTGTATACCCAGTATAGAATGAAAACCAACTGCAGGGTGCAGCTCATTTATTGGCTCTGGGTACCTAGGGTTCTTGATGAACCTACAAGCCCTTTATATCCCCGCAACCAGAAGAGTCCAGCAGACAAAACGGTATATTGCTTTCAGAAATCTGACATCGCAGGAAAAAGTTACAGAGTAAAACATAAAGAAAAATGGCTGTTGTTTTCAGCTCAATTTCAATATTTTTTTATTTCAGCTGTTATTTTCTGTAGGAAAACCTTGTAGGATCTACACAAATGACCCCTTGCTGAATTCAGAATTTTGTCTAGTTTTCAGAAATGTTTAGCATTCCGGGATCCAGCATTGGTTTCACACCCATTCCTGTCACTAACTGGAAGGAGGCTGAAAGCATCAAATATAGTAGAAATGGGGTATGTCCCAGTAAAATGCCAAATTTGTGTTGAAAAATTTGGTTTTCTGATTCAAGTCTGCCCGTTCCTGAAAGGTGGGAAGATAGTGATTTCAGCACCAGAAACCCTTTGTTGATGGCATTTTCAGGGAAAAAACCACAAGCCTTCTTCGGCAGCCCTTTTTTCCCATTCTTTTGGAAAAAACAAAATTGTCACTGTATTTTGGCTATTTTCTTGGTCTCCTCCAGGGGAAACCACCAACTCTGGGTACCATTAGAATCCCTAGGATGTTGGAAAAAAAGGACGCAAATTTGGCGTGGTTAGCTTATGTGGACAAAAAGTTATGAAGCCCTAAGCGCGAACTACCCCAAATAGCCAAAAAAGGGCTCAGCACTGGGGGGGAAAAGGCCCAGCAGCTAAGGGGTTAAAATACAGAGTACCATGGTGATAGTTAGGGGACTAGCATCAGAATTTTTGACGCTAGTCTGGCTCTTTGCAGGATTAGCGTAAAAAATTCTGACGCTAATCCTGCAAAGCACCCAGAGGCCCATTGTAAGCAATGGAAGCCTCCTTTTAATGCCTGCTCTGAGCCGACGTTAAAACTGCAGAAGAAAATGGTGCAAGGAAATCTTTTAGATTTCCCTGTGCCATTTTTTGGGCCTCCCTAAAGGTGGAAAGCCCCCTTTTTCATACATTATGCCTGAAGAAGGCATAATGTAGTGCATAGAGTTACAAAGTGGCGCAATGCATGGTTTGTGCCACTTTGTAAATATGGCGCAGCTTTTTTGACCTTCTAACGCCACATTAGCATCAAAAGGTGATGCTAATGTGGCATTGGAATGGCGCTAGGGGCTCTTAAATATGCCCCTAAGTCGCTAAGGTATGCCTAGACATGGGTTCTTTGCTTGTGAGCCTCTGGATTCAAGCTAGGCAGGTTGATGAAGTTTGATACCCTGAAAACGGTCCCAGGATGCTTGTTTCCTGTCCAGGGAGGATCTCGTCTGCCAGTTCGGGCTGGACTGTTCCCATGGGGAACAGGGTCAAGACTGATTTGCATATGGTGGGTCCAAACTGGGGTGATGTGGTGAGCAAAATATCAATGGATCTGTGACTGGTGGTGAGTATTTTAAAAGTTTCAACACTCCATCCATCATTTTATTTTGTTTTGTGATGTTGTGCTGTGTGCCCTAAGTGGCCAGGGTATACCCAGACGTGGTTTCCTTTCTTGCTGCGCCACTGAATTCAAGCTAGCCTTGTTGATGAACAGTGATACCCTGAAACCGGTCCCAGAATGCTTGTTTTCTGTCCAGGGAGGGCTTGTCCTGGCAGTTCGGGCTAACTTTTGTTTTACCTAGAACTTTGGCGCTTCATGACATTTTCAAAACATATACTTTGCTAAGTTCAGTTTCTGTCTTGAAAATTTCAGGGTGATTAGTCAAGTTGGGGCCGAGAAAAAGGTGGGGTCCCAAAACGGGTATTCCCCATAAATTGGCTTGAAGCTAGATTCTGTTCCACAGATCACGCTTTTTGTGATGTGGTGCAAATCTGTTCAGTAGTTTCGGAGTAATTCAAGGCCAAAAAATATAGATAAATAGGGATGCGGATCCTCGTGGATCTGGATCCGCGGTTCGGCCTCCGGATTCGCGAATCTGGTGGAAAAGCAAGGCTGGTTGCAACCTGACAGAAAAGTTGTGGCTGCCATTTTGTTTGTCGCATCAGCTCAGGGAGTGGGAAGAGGAGAGTGGAAAGACACATAAGGGGTCAGGAACAGGTATCCTGACCCCCTAAGACAGATGGAGACAGTTTAGACAGTGAAGGGATATCTGTCTGGACTGTCGACATATATTTGTTTACTTGACCAACCCTCTTTATTTAAGTTACCTGTAGTTCTAAGACTTCTGAAGGGTTTGACAAATAGGTTTCCTGATACTCCGTTTACAATGCCTCAGTGGCATTTAAATGTATTTTTAACGTACCTTATGGGTACACCATTTGAACCACTGCATAGTTGCTCGGTGAGGCTCCTTATGGTTAAAACTGTTTTTCTCATAGCGATCACGTCAGCTAGGCATGTTAGTGGGCTGCAAGCTCTAAGTGTAAATCCCCTGTTTACCACTTCCCATGCTAATAAGGTGGTTTTCAGAACCAAGGCGGATTTCCTGCCAAACTTCCTTTAATTTAGGGTAGTCCATCATCCTTCCGTCCTTTTACCCTCTCCCCTTAAGGGTGAGGAAAGGCTGCACTGTCTGTATCCAAAAGAGAGCGTTGAGCTTCTAGGTGGTGAGGGCGGGGAGTTTCAGGCAGACAATCAGCTCTTTGTTGGCTGTGTGGGCAAGATGAAGGGCAAAACCATCCACAAAAGAATGATACCAAGGTGGGTCTTTCTTTACATTAAGATGTGTTATGCACTGGCAAAGAAGGATCCCCTCCGAGGGCATTAGAGCTCATTCTACCAGAGCTAAGTCTACGACTTCAGCTTTGGCTAGAGGTGTACCTGTTGTAGATATTTACAAAGCAGCAACTTCAGCTTCCCTCCACACTTTCACGAAGTATTACTGCTTGGACTCAGAAATATGGAGGGACGGCCATTTTGCCCATTCAGTGCTCCAGGATTTCTCAATATAGTCAGACAGGCACCCACCTCCTAGTGCGGGACTGCTTTGGGACTCTATTCAAAAGTTGAGGAATCCATACAATAACAAGTTACTTACCTTCAGTAACGCTTTTTCTAGTGGATACAGTATCGACCTGTGGATTCCTCACTGTCCCACCCGCTTTCCGTTGCCCGTCTGCTAATGCCAAGAATTTAATTGTTTTTATATCTTGTATATATGTGTTTCTAAAAAGTTCTATATACAGAATGTATGTTTATAAAGGGATTTATATATACATTTTTGAATTGAGTTCACACATGTTGTGTTTGTGATGGTGGTATTAATCCGTTCACCTCAAAGGCATGGTGAAAATGTGGGTGAAACTGACATCAGCACTCCAGCAAGGACTCCTTATGGCTCCGATTACGTCAGACAGAGATGTGTGTGGAGCCGTTCCTTTGTGACGTCCTCGTCGCCGTAGAGAGCTAGAAAGAAAAGATTTCCATTGAATGCTGGCGCATTGGGAGTATTCAAAAGGTGAGGAATTCACAGGTAGATATTGTATCCACCAGAAAAAGAGTTACCGAAGGTAAGTAACTTGTTCATATATATATATATACATATATATATATATATATAGAGAGAGAGAGAGATATATATATATATAAAATATAAGTATACATATATAAGTATATTCACTGAGAAAAGCAAAGGTTAAAGGGACATTATCAATAGGGGGGAAAGTTCAGTGAAAACATTCAGTTTCAAACTAAAAAATCACCAGTTATAGTTATCTCAAGTAACTATAAATCATGCAGTAAAGTAACTATAACTCACGCCCCTACCATGCACAGTGTTGTCATCAATTATGTCATTTCAGATATTGTAGTGATATTACCAATGATGTCATAAAACATCATGAGTGATGTAATATGGGAAGTAATTAGCAGTGCATGGCTAGGGCGTGAGTTATAGTTATTTTAGTGCACGAATTATAGTTACTCAAGAGAACTACAACTGGTGTATTTCAGTGTTTTTTTAATTTAGAACCGTATTATTTGACTGACGATTTCACCTGGTTATAACGTCCCTTAACCTTTATTTTTTTCAGTGTATCTCTAAGGTTTTTTAATTTAATATAGGATATAATTACAATTCCCAACTATAAAGTGACTTTAACCTTTGTTTTTTGTTTTTCAGTGAATTTCTAGGATTTTTCATTGCAAAGTAATGTTTTATTACGATACATAAAGCCAACCCCACTCCATCCATGGCCTTTGGCTGCGTGCAGTGTGGGGTTGGATGCAGGCCTGGACACAGGCCTTATGTCCAACCCCATGGGAAACCAACCCCCCACTGTGCACTGCCTATGGACGTGTGTTGCGTGTGGTTGTTCGCATGGTCGGGCCTGCAGCCAACCAACACGGGCAGCCAACACCCTGTCCACCGTGAACGACCTTTGACCATCCATGGCATGCGGTTGACTCGAGGGCCACGCCTCCACCCGAACGCATATGCCTTTTTTTATACATTGTTCTACTCCTGCAGGTCCCCCACAAGAAAAACACCCATGTGACTCCCACAGGAGTCTAGAAGGCTATGCTTGGCTCCCCAGGACTCCATGGGATCGTGAACACCCCCCAAATTCTTCTTCTTTTTTTTTTTTTTACATTTAGGCCAGTGGGAGGCTCAGCCACAGGGTCCAGGAGGTCAGGGTGCCCCTACTAAATACTTAATATATTTTCAGCTTTTTTTTTATTTTCACAGTATGGAGTCTGAGCAACTGAAAGTTGAGCAGGCAATCTTTGGAAAGATTTCCACATTTGTAGTAATTTTACATCTGTGTGAGCTAGATACAATTTTTTTGTTAAACCTGCAGATTATGCAGCATTTGTTGTTCATTGGATTTCATGGCAAATGCAGCAAATCTGTAATTATGTGAAAAAAGCCACGGCTACAGAATCGGATAACTGCAGTGACTCTGTCTATAGCACTGCAAAACTAACTGGTGGATAATCTTTTGTCGACAGAAATTTGGTCTTTCTTACAGATTTATTGCAGCAGGTTTTGTGTTTAAAAAATAGCCTACTTTATAACACACCCCTGCACACCACATCAGGTGCTCCCAGCTTTGACCTTCTTTAAAATTGGGTACTACATGAATACAAAACCTTTGTGATTTGTAAATGTTGCACCGTGTAACTTTCAACATGCACAATCACACGTGCCTCCAGGACATACACTGTTTCTGTGCTTTGCACCCACAGGTGTACACATAGCAACTCTATGGTATATGATTATGGTGTTAGCTGTGATGTCATCAGTGATGTCATTTAAGATGCCATCAGTGATGGCATTTAACATGTCATGAGGGATGTAATATGTGAGGACATAAGTAGTGCATGACGGTGGCACAAGTTATAGTAAGTTCAGTAAACTATAATGTGCTTTTGTGATTTTAACATTGCGTTTTTGTTTTTTTTAAACATTTGTTTTTATCTTATTTCAACACCTAACAAAAACGTCACTTTAACCTTTGTTTTTTTCATTGAATATCTGGTGGGTTTTGACCACATTCAAAGGTGACTATACTCAGCCCCTTTGGGCCACCTGCAGCCAATGTCCCCATCGAGCACGGCCAACCCCCACAATGTATGGTCGTCTGCAGCGTGCAGTAAGGAGCTGGCCACAGGGCTTGGCCTTACACCTACCCCCACTCGGAGGCCAACCCTCTTCCTCAGGGAAGGTTGTGCACTACTAAGGGTTGGAAGCTTGTGCGACAGGTACCACGGTACTACAGCTGTTCCACATGAGAGGGCTGTGCTTGATCACGCAGGATTACAGTGGTACCAGCAGCCTCAAAATGTTTTTTTCACAAAACTTTTGAGGCTCTAGGTTGATAAATGGTCTGGGATGTGATATGAGGAGCCACCCTCATGGAGTGATGCCACGCTGAGAACGTGTTTGTCGAGACCTGGTGATAATGTTCTCTATACATGGACATCTGACACTCCGCCTCTTCTTAATTCCAGAAGTTAGTTTTGATATTTGACAACTGCAAGTAGCCCCAGCAATGAGTCACTGTGTAATTCGCAATAAAGGTAGGCACCACACCTTCTAAAATGCAATGCATATTTCATCATCTATCAGTCTCTCCTTCAAAGGCATTGTTGAGTGTCTGCCACGTCCTGATTTCGCAATACTGTGTGAAAGCAGACAAGTATTTAGCAATCAGTTGTCCTGCCCCTGGGTATAGTTTTCCTGAAAAGCTCTCAGACAAATACGTGTTTGTCAATGGGAATGCCAAAAACTGCTAAGATTCCTGGATTGGTGACTGTGCAGGAAGTGATGGCAGGATTTCAGATGTCAGGGGTGTGATGCATTTAGACTGGTAGCTGGTGGTGATTCATTCGGAGGTTTGAGTTTTAGGTCTGCCAAGGCAACAGAAATCTTTTGGTCAATTCCCATATTTCTGCAAAATATTATGAACTCTTCAAATATTGATTTTCTTTTACAGAATCAAGCTATATTCCTCGTTGAAGGTATATTTAAACGGTTTCCAAATGTCGTGGTTTTAGGTTTTTACAGGTTAATACCAGTGCTTAATTTGTAAATAAAAACGTGTCAGTGCCCAAAGCTCTCCTCTGAAACACACGGCAATTGGAATTAAAAGTGTGAGGGCAGAAAACAGAGGCAGCGTAATCCTAAAACCATCTCGGGCCTCTTTAACCCATTTACAGCTACTCCCTGCCCCTTCAGCGCACTCCTGCAGCGTTCTGCTTCTCCCCTTGTGACGCTTTATAGCTTTTCTCTTCCTCCGTCTTTCTCATGTGTGTCTTTTGCTCGCAGTAAATGCTTGAGGCAGAAAGATAAGTGCCGGCCGTTAAAAAAAAAAGTGCCCCGTACCGGAAACCACTGGCTCAAAGTAAGCACTGGTTAATGAATAGATTATTTTACAGCTACGATCAACTAGTGCTAAAATCTGTATTATTAAACCATGCTCGACAATTCCCAATTGAACACCGCAGAGGTGCTTGGCACTTCAAAATTGGCCTTACAATAGCAAGAGAAAAATCTCTTAAATTCCTCAACCTCCACTTTTGGCAAGGTGGGTGTGGAGGGCGGCAGAATGGGGATATCAGAAGAGAAACGCTCACAGATTGGTGCATCTCAGAAGCACAGCAGTGACACTACCACACCCGCCCACCTCGCCCAGAAAGCCAAGTCCCTCTCTGGTTTCTTTGAGGAGCCATCTAAGGAGACAGAGCGGTGAGAAGGTTCTATGGAGAGTGGGACAGGAGAGGCTGAATTCTAGCTCCTCGATATTTCGATTCAATAATACAAAATGAGGACTGTGTGTCTACAGGGGCCACAATAGAAACCGGCACGCGAGATGACACCTTTGCTGCCATTGATGCCCCGACAATTTAGGAGACGGGACACAAATTGTAATTGTATTTATATAGCGCTTACTATCCCTGATGAGGCGTATACACCCTGAAATACTCTCTGGTGGCCCAGTTGGAAAGATGGGACAACCAGAGATGAGCCATACAAGTGATATCACACTCTAAACCCTCCCCACCTGGCCTGGTGAGGAAAAAAGGCTATAAAAGCCAGCATTGAAACCTGTGTGGGACAGAGCACCTCTTTAACACACTTCCCATAGCGCAGAGAGCCGGCAGAGTCTAGCGCAGCATAGGACAGCACATCTGTGTTCCTTCTGAGTGGCCCAGTCTTCAGGATGAGCAATAATGGCCACAGCATAGATGTGCTTGGAAGAACATGCCTGCATGTGTCATACTCGAGTTAGAAAGTTATCTCTGTGCTTCAACCACTACATCATTTGTGAAACACTGAAAGATGCTGCTCTGCATATTTAACTGTTTAGCAGTTAATTGTGGGGGTACCTTGTGAGCTACTCATACCCCACTTTAAGACCACACTTCCTCCTCTTACACCTGAGCAATGAAACATCCTTAAGGCTCCCTTAGAACTCCCTGAGATGTGAAAGCAATGCCGACTGGTTGAACCCATGGACGTCAATGGGGGTGGCAAGGGGTCACAGCTGCGACCCCGCCTTTCCCTATGAGACCTGTGGTGCACTCCTTGCGACCCCTGGCTCTGTGAGGCCACGGAGGTGCAGAAGGATCAGAAAGCAAGCGTGGCTTTCTTAAAGCCACTTTCATCATCAGTAGCTGTCATGCTCCTGCCACTTTCTGAGGCCTCCAGACGCCTGCCGAGCACTGAATTCTCTCGAAAGTGAAACTGTTATTGATGTTGTCTGTTTCGAGAGTGGGGGCTTCCTTCAGAAGGAGATGGGACTACCAGGAAGTGGATAAACAAACATTTTGGGGGGGTCTGAAATGGGGATGCAAATACCTGTCTGCATCTGAGAAAGGTTGGCATTAGACCAGCTAGGCTCGTGAAGAAACGATTGCTCTGGTATGTGGCACTTCTCACCAAACGAAATCAGCGGTCTACAGAGTAGCCTACACACGAGGGTCCAATGCTGGCACTCTCACCCTTCCACGATTCAGAGACCATGGCCTGGTGACCAGGATAACCTTGCTTTACCTGGACCAGAGCTGTGGCTGAATGGTCCCATTGCAGCACTAGACCACTAAACACTCGCACGGCAGGGGCATAAGAATGACACTCTTTCTACATTGTTATGTAGCCTCACAAGTTGCTTTCCTAGTCTGAGTTTTAACTTTGCATTATGGTACTTGTAGTCCTGGAGTTAGATTGGGATCATGAGAACTACAAGCAAATTAAATCATAGGTAATTCCTGGACTGGATGAGCATCTTCTGCCGGACACTAAGCAAATTACAGATTGTGGGACTCTTGATTATACCTCACAAAACTGTATGTGCCATGTGTCCCAGCACAGGGAAAACTACATTTCAGTTTCTGCAAATTAGAAGATTTGTTTTCTGAATTTTCACTTGTGCAAGCATTGAACTAGAAATGCTTACATTATTGACTACTCGTGGTACCGCAGTACTAACAGCCATAGAGCTCCTACAGTACACTTCTATCCTCGCTTGCACCGAGCATCTCTTTCTCAGTACTAAGGGCCTGATTACGACCTTGGCGGATGGGATAATCCATCACAAACGTGATGGTTATCCCGCCCGCCGTTTTACACGATTCATAGGATATAATAGAACTTGTAATATGGCAGACGGGATATGCCTCACGTTTGTGACGGACTATCCCATCCGCCAAGATTGTGATCAGGCCCTAAGTCTAGCATAAAGCTCACTCTGCATCTCTATCCTCATTTGTAAGATGCACTGCCTTCCCCAGAGCTTTCAGGGTGCATCACTTGCCTAACTTGCACCATGCACTGCCTCTGTCAAAGAACTGAGTCCAGCACAGAGCTCTCTTAAGGGAATTCTATCCTCACTTGCACCAAGCACAGCTGCTGTCCCAGCACTGAGACTTCCTCTGGGCTCTCACAATGCCTCTCCATCCTGACTCCTACCATGCATGCTTATCTCAGTGCTGAGAGTTCCTCACACTGCATCTCTATACTTACTTGCACCATGCCCTGTTATCTCAGCTCCCAGTATGAAGACTCTCACAGCGCTCTCCCAATGCATGTCTATCTTGACTTGCAACATGCACAGCTATCCAGTACTAAGATGTCTAACACTGCATCACTATCCTCACTTATATCATGCCTTGCTAGCCTAGTACTACAACTGGAAGATCACTCTGACAATGCATCTCTATTCTCACTTGCCCCATGAGTAGCTCTCCCAGTACTTGCACAGAGCCATCACAAAGCATCTTCATCCTGAAGTGGAACATAAACTGCTATACAAGTTGTATGACTTACACAAAGCACTCACGTTGCATCTGTATCCTCAATTGCTCCATGTATTGCTATCCGGCTACTTAAGCAGGATAGCAATAACAGGATAACTTCAGGATAGCTCATTACAAGATGCCTGTAATTAAAGATTGAATATACAAGGGCCAAAGTACAGATTTCTGCCAGTATCCTTACCCCTAATACTTTGCATCACAAATTAAACTCCCCAAAATGGGGGAAAACAGGTGAATCTGAGAGTAGTAGGCTCTTTGTCACATATGGATTCCTGATTCTGGGACCTTCACAGCTGACATTTTCTGTGTGCTGTGGACAGATGAAGAATGTCAGAGGACAAGGGATTTAGAGGTTGTGGAACTCCCAGGGGTAAAATTGGTCCTTACACCTAGTAATGTAGGAACACCAGGCCTTGGAAAATCATCCAGTGCAGAATTCCCTTGTTTATGCTGCTCCAGCAGACTGGGAATGGGAGCCTAAAATGTCCGTGGAGCTCTCATAATGCATTTATATCCTCAGTTGTAGCAGGCATCACTATCCTATTACCAAGATTTCCATGAATCTCTCACAATGCATTTCTAGCGTGCCTTACATTGTGAACTACTCTACTAGCTCTAGGATATCTCCACAGCCTTCACATTGCACCTCTGTAAATAGTATTAACAACATCTAATCTGTAATGTGCCCTATTATAGTTCTAATTACACATCTGCTAAGCTTTGTCATTTTACCTCTCTCCTGATTTACAGTATGCACTGACATGTTAGTATGGGCACATCCCCTCAGCTCTTGCAAGCTGGAACTCTTCTGACTTGTACTGCACACTGGTATCTCAGTATTGAGGTAAGAACAACACTGATCAAAATTAATTAGGCCCAACACCTCAATTGCTTAGATCAGTGGTTCCCAACCTTTTGATTTCTGTGGACCCCCACTTTACCATTACTGGAGCCTGGGGACCCCCACTGAATCTTTATAGGACCCTGGGGACCCCCTACTGAGTTATTACTGAAAGGTGAGGGCCTAATCTGTTGATATTATTTAGTTTTTTAAGCAGTCGCGGACCCCCTGAGGAGGCTTCGCGGACCCCCAGGGGTCCCCGGACCACAGGTTGGGAACCACTGGCTTAGCCTAAGCTTCAGCATGAGTTTCACTGCTTATTCTGTATCTGTATTGTGTGGTGGGATGGGGGGCTTACACTCCTGCTGCATCTGCTGTCCCCGCTGTGTGAGTATGATGGAAGCCTGCACTGCTACAGTCCTTGCTGTCCCAAATATATGTACTTGGTGGAATCTTCCAGGTGTAATGGTAGCTGAGCATTTGGGGGGTTTGTTTAGCTTTTGAGGCTTTACTTAAGCTGCTGGCATATGGTGCCTTTCCCTGGGCATGTGATGGCAGCATATCTGACATATCATAGCAGTATCCCAATGAATATATGTGTTCTGATTAAAATAGGCTCATACCTACTTTAGCACCTTTGTTATTTGAACATATTGTTTAATTTTGTTCTTATTTAATTTTTTTTTTATTTCAGTGGTAGCACCTCCTGTGATGTCATCAGGGTACAAACCCACATGCCATTGCTTCCTGTAATACCAGCAGGGCCAATGTTATGTGATGTCGCTTCCTGTGATGTCATCACAGGTGAAAGGACACCTGATGTCACTTCTGCTACCCCTAACATTTTGGTGAATCGACCCCCGTGGTTGAACCCCTAGTTCGGGTGAATTCTTGTTAGAGTTCTAGAAAATATTCCTCCTGTATTTGAGTGAACCGCTTGCTGCTCTAATTAATACATTTATAAAATCCAGAGGGCTCACGCTCACCATGAGTAAGGCGGAAAATTCACAATTCACAAGCCTGGAAAAGACCCGGACAATTGTGCATCTCACAGACCCATATCGCTCTTAGATACGAACACATGGATATTCACAAAAATGCTACCAACATGTCTTGATAGGCTATTATGGCAGTGTAGTGACAAGATTAGATACCTGGTCCACTTAAAAGAAAAATCCCAAAGGAAAGATGTACCAGCAAGCATCCTATTTCTGAATGCTGACAAGGTGTTTAACCAGGATAGCTGGAAATTCTCAGAAGGCATCCTAGATAAAATATAAGTGGTTAAGAATTATAGGCTGGACTCTAGCAGGCTGTAAAGCCCCAACAGATTCAGTCCGGATTAATGTGCTCCTCACCTTCAGAGATCTGGGGCCATATGTATGAACACATTTTCCCACAGACATAGAATGGGTAAAAACCTTTGATACATCTGGCCCCTGGACAGATCCCATCCAGCCATAGTAGAATTACTGGATCGCTTTGAAGAGGTTTCGGGATTGCCAATAAATAAGCAAAAATTTAGACCCAGGTGAAATTACACAGGAGTAGTCAGATTAACTTTGACATTACTCTTTGACGTGGAATTACCAATAATATCATGATTACTCCTGTCTGTGTAGTTAAGAATGATTTGGGGGGAAAAAAATTCTACCAGCAATCACATTTAATGAGAGTTAGCGGCTGGTTGTGCTCGCTATTTGTATTCTGTTGCATTTAGCGCTATTTCCTAGGTTAAAATGCATTCTTGAACCCGTGTTTGGACACAAGGATACACTTTGCACTAAGTAATATCGCGAAACACAGAATAACGCTTCTCACATAAGTATGTGTAATCTTGCGGAATTGCAAGGTAATTCCATATGATTACACCACACTGAACTATGCGAGTTACACCCACCCCATCAATAGCTGCAGACATTTCAGCAACTGATATCAAGAACTTTCAGCTTGCAGCCTTGTTCCATTAGTCAGAATTTACCAGGACTGAAATTCTGTGAAATTGTGGAGAGGCACCAATTGTCCAGTTCTCCACAAGAACACACTAGCAAATTTTAAATAATGGCGACTACTATATGTGAAATGGCTTCAACATCTAAATGTCATCAAAATGAATATGTCCCTGAGGTATTTTACCCCTTTCACGAACTTCCAATATCTATACTCCTCTGTGACATTAAAACAATACAAAAGGGAGTGAAAAGAACACAAATCTCAGCCAAACATATCCGACAATTCAATTGGCAAGTAAGGAGGAACGTATGCTTTTCAACACAGATGGGAATGGAACCTGGGAGAGTCTCTCTGACAAAGAGTGGATAAGGCTTGTAGCATCCTCCTATGGAACCAGACTACAAACAGATGTACCAATGGCATATGACACCTCTCCACCACATCCCTATGATTCTGTCTCTGTTAGACAGGTGTTTGTGCTGTCAGAGGGAGGAGGGACCTTTACTGTATGTCTGATGGTTGTATGTTGTAATTTATATATTCTGGAAAGAGATCTTGGGACATAGTAAGGGGTCAATGGCAGGGTCGGACCAAAATAATGTGGCATATACTGATTGTGAAACAACTCACGCACAACCTCTCACAGTCCTAATGAACGTTTACAGTACGGTTGCAACTACAAATGTATTCCTTTTCAAAAACGATGTATAGATCCTTAAAGCCCCACGACTAAGGATTAGAAACATTTGCCTGAAATAATCTAGAGCAGTGGTTCCCAATCTTTTGACTCCTGAGGACTCTCACTGAATCACTAGTGGAAACTGGGGATGTTCTGCTTTCCTGCTCTTATCTCATAACCAAGCTTAATGCACTTCTGAGTTTAAAGAAGACATTTATTGTTAACCACAAGCTTCCTGAGAGACGAAATTAGTAGATTGGAAGCACACGTTCAAAAGTAGTCGCAGCAATGAAAGCAAAATATATCAAAGTACTTCTCAGTTCCAATGTACACAGCAAATATATGTGGTTATATTATAGCATAACTTCAAACAAAGCATAAAAGTCACATTTCATCACCGTAGGGCCTTTAGCTCAGCTTCATCTTTCTGGGGTCTGCAAGTTGATGACTCCGGTCAACTGCGAGAAAGAGATTTTCTACCCAAACGGGAGACAGGCAACTGACGTCTCTGTTCCTGTCTGAAGTCAAGCAGATTCAATCTACCCCTGCTGTAGTCCAGAGTCATCCTTAAAAGCAAACTCAGTGTGAGAACCGAAGAAACTTGGAGAGTTGCCAAGCTCACTTGTTCTCAGACTGGATTGCGAGGTAAACACAAAATCTACGTGCTCTTATCAGCTAAAGTCTGGTGTGAAAAACACTGCTTGGTTTATCATGTGGAAAAACACAGCTCATCTGCAATGTCTAACCCCACGTTAAAGCCAATAGGCAGCTAACCTAAATATAAAATGTAATGTCTAATGTCATGTCAAAGCCAATAGGCATCTAAACTGAATATAGAATGTAATGGCTAATGCCATGTCAAAGCCAATAGGCAGCTAAACTGAATACAGAATGTAATGTCTAATGCCATGTCAAAACCAATAGGCAGCTAAACTGAATGCAGAATGTAATGGCTAATGCCATGTCAAAGCCAATAGGCAGCTAAACTGAATACAGAATGTAATGTGCTACTGGTGAACATTGAGCAACTAATATGCGCAGTGGTGAAACACAAAGTCATTGGTCAAACACAATTAAAAGCATCACATTCCACCCTATGACCAATTAATTTTTGTTTACATACCTCTTATTTCAAACAAAAACAAAAACAAAAAACATCAACACAAAAAACATTATAAGAAAATCAGATTTGAATGATAAAAGCAATCACTGTAAAGCAATGGAAGTGGATTAACATATTGATCTCATAACCTTTCACATCAGATAAATATACACAGAAAAGACTAAAACTCATATACTCAGATTGTGATAATAGTGTCTCTAAAATAGCAATTTGATGCAGCATGGGTTCTACTCATGTAAAGGTGAAATGTGCCCTTCCTCTTCCTTTCCCTGTTTTATAATCAGCAGGATGTTTTTAGGGCCCTTTGTTATGATTTCTGCAGGTTCTGGAGGGTCATCTGGGGCTTCAACCCACACCTTAGCGCTGAGGTTTTTATCTGCTGCGCCACAGCTTCCCTTTTCTTGCACTGTCAGAAGGGCTGGGGCAGACTCCTTCTTTACCAAACCTCCATTCACTGCACTTTTGACAAGTTGGGCCATTCTGTCTCCAATTTGTATGAATGAATCAGATTATTTTCTAGTTATCAACATAATTTTGATTTCTCCTTGGTAATCTGCAGCAATCACTCGTCCTAAAACCTCATCAATTTGCCATATCTGTTCTGGTAACTTTCCTCTCTCTGTGACTGCTTGTGGGACAGATTGCTCCTGTGCGTGCTGCACAGTGTTTATCAAATCTAGGAGAATGTGCATCTCTCTCATCTCTGCCCACCTGTAAGTGGCTTTTTCTCCCAGCTATCCACATTTCTGGTGCACCCACTTAGCCATCCCCACTAAGTCAGAATTCTGGGTGGACACTTCAGACTCTGAATTTTTCTCTTTAGGATCTGCAAGGGAATTGAACCAGTTAGGTACAAGCCATGTGGAAAACCAAACGGCTAAACCATTGGCAGTGAACCAAGACTCAGTGTAAAAATGACACATCTCAAGCAGCTCTTGCTTAAAAGTCTGACACACATTGTACAAATCTGAATTAATAGTCAAACAAACATGCTTGTTATCCTCAGGGGACACAAATTCAAATGGTGCACTCAATTTCACTGGTGATTCTT
The DNA here is from genome assembly GCF_031143425.1 of Pleurodeles waltl. Classification (NCBI taxonomy): domain Eukaryota; kingdom Metazoa; phylum Chordata; class Amphibia; order Caudata; family Salamandridae; genus Pleurodeles; species Pleurodeles waltl. The sequence continues at coordinate 149,584,994 of NC_090441.1, read as the reverse complement.
TTACCTGTGGTACTCCCTGCACCCTCTCCACATCCTGAAAAGGGGCTTGTGACACCTGTTCATGTAGGGCTGCAGCCCTGTCTTGCATGTACCAGATCCACTGTATGATTCTAGATTCCTGTGCCTGTCCTAAACTGTGAAAATTAGGTGAACTCATCACCTACTGATAACAAGTCAAAAGCTTACTCCAAAGTTCCAGGGGCACTCTTGTCTTCCCTTGTTCCTGATTTACATGTAAATCAGTGTTTCCCTCTTGCACTGCGCAGAAACCTAAAGTCTGAATTATTTCATTTGCCAAATCACAAGCGCACAGCTGCTCATGTTTTTTTTCCTAGTTACTTTATACCAAAGTGTTAGCATTTCACTCAGATGAGGGCTATACTGTTTCCAAAAATCAAACAAGCTCATGAAACTCGGTGTCTTTTGCTTAGTCCAAACAGTAAGAAACTCTAAAATCTTTTGTTTTACTTGTGCCAGTAACTGCACATTTTGCGACGGTTCTTCTGCCATGTCCAAATTAATTTTTCTTTGCAGAAGCGGTCTGTAAATAACATTCTGAGCTCTGTTCTCAGTATTATCAGTTAAGGAATGCCCTTCAACTGCCAAAAACTGAGGGGTGTTTTGCTCACACGGAGGCTAAGACGGGCCCACAGCTGTCTTAACCCCCTCATTACTGGAATGAGAAAAGCCAGATTCTTCTAAAACAGCAGTTTTATAGATTTCAGCATTATCTTGCATTAATGTGTTCTGGCTAATTTGCTCACATACATTCTTATTTTCATGTTCTAACTGCCTACATCTTTCCTGCATTTTTCTGTAAGCATTTTTCTGTAAGCAGATAAAAGTATCCAAACCCTTCTGTCAAGAACAAAAGGAACATCATTTCTTTCAAAAGGCACATTTTCTAAATATGCTTTATCACAGCACTCATTTGAAGACTCATACAGTCCTGATAAACAAGAAAACATGTTTCTCACAGCACCATAAGGCAGTTTAACTTCACATGCATTTTCAAACATGGTCTGCCGTGCTTCTTTAATTCTCTAAACAACAAAAAACAATTACACTTTTAAATCGTGCACATCCAATTTCCAATTTGACTCCCAAAACTGCCGACTATGCCATAATGTTCTGCTTTCCAGCTCTTATCTCATAACCGAGCTTACAGAACCTCTCTGGAATTCACTTCTGAGTTTAAAGAAGACATTTATTGTTAACCATAAGGTTCCTGAGAGACTAAATTAGTAGATTGGAAGCACACGTTCAAAAGTAGTTGCAGCAATGAAAGCAAAATATTCCAAAGCACTTCTCAGTTGCAATGTACACAGCAAATATATGTGATTATATTATAACATAACTTCAAAGCAAAGAATAAAAGTCAAAATTCATCACCGTAGGGCCTATAGCTCAGCTTCATCTTTCTGGGGTCTGCAAGTTGATGACTCCGGTCAACTGCGAGAAAGAGATTTTCTACCCAAACGGGAGACAGGCAACTGACGTCTCCGTTCCTGTCTGAAGTCAAGCAGATTCAATCTATCCCTGCTGTAGTCCAGAGTCATCCTTAAAAGCAAACTCAGTGTGAGAACCGAAGAAACTTGGAGAGTGGCCAATTCTCCCAAGCTCACTCGTTCTCAGACTGGATTGCGAGGTAAACACAAAATCTACGTGCTCTTATCAGCTAAAGTCTGGTGTGGAAAACACTGCTTGGTCTATCATGTGGAAAAACACAGCTCACAAGCAATGTCTCAACTTCAATGTCTAACCCCACGTTAAAGCCAATAGGCAGCTAACCTAAATATCAAATGTAATGTCTAATGTCATGTCAAAGCCAATAGGCAGCTAAACTGAATACAGAATGTAATGGCTAATGCCATGTCAAAGCCAATAGGCAGCTAAACTGAATACAGAATGCAATGTCTAATGCCATGTCAAAACCAATAGGCAGCAAAACTGAATGCAGAATGTAATGGCTAATGCCATGTCAAAGCCAATAGGCAGCTAAACTGAATACAGAATGTAATGTGCTACTGGTGAACATTGAGCAACTAGTATGCGCAGTGGTGAAACACAAAGTCATTGGTCAAACAATTAATAGCATCACAGGGGACCACCAAGCAATTTGTACGATTTTAAATTTCAAACATTAAAACAGTAATTCGCAAAAAATACAAGACGTACACACCAAAGAAATAGTCAAATTACTAAAGATATACTTATTATATATTGAAAAAATATGCAAAAATTGAAACATGTTAAAGGGGAGGTTGGCACTGCATCTCGACGACTAACTATTCAATGTTTCGCTTTATTTTTTCGGAAAGCTGATCTCCCAAGCAATTTCTGTTTTTATTTTTTTGGGTACATAAGATCTGAGAAAGCTTTTTCACATAAATATGTGGGAAAGGAAGTAAAATCGTAAGGGCCTCTCATCTCTCCACAGCCCCTCTGTTACATGTAATTCATTTGTTTTATAGCTCCCCTCATACCAGTTGTAGGGTGTCTGAGCACTTTACAGGGGACTAAAAGGTGTAGGATTCACATGTCATCCACACTGGAAGGCATTTTCTAAGAGTGCTTGGTCTGGAGAAGCACAGACTCAGGATTCAGAACATAACACAGTGGTTAGTGTTGACTTTAATAATAAGAATGTATTTCCACACAAGCAAATCATTTTTAGAAGCATAAAGTAAATGAAAGACTGGGGAAAAACATAATTTTCTCATTTGTGCCATGCAGTTTGCATGCAGTTTGCATGCAGCTCTTTGATGGCAGTTCAAAACTCACTGTGCTAGATTAAGATTGTAATTTATGAACTGCCCAGTAACAAAATAATCTCATTGACAAAAGCAGTAACCCACTGTGCTATGCAGATAAAATAATTATTTGCATGATACATGTTCTCGGCTGCAGGCATATTAACCATCTGTGCTACCATAGATGAGTCAAAACGGCAGCTACACAAAACTCTAATCTCCCTCCAGCAGGTACAGTAATAGTAATAATAATAAGTTATCTTGACACTTTCATTATTTGCCTGAAAGCTGCTGGATGTACAAGGAACTTTGCAGTGCCTTTAAAACTGCTGCACAAAGGAAGTAATAAATATGAAAGCACCCACGTGTTTCTGTCAGAGGCCCCAGTGCCTTCCTGCAGGGCCAGGCCTGCGGACCCTCTGGGAATGTGTCACAGACCACTGGTGGGCCGTGGACCACAGGTCGGGAATTGCTGATCTAGAGTTTACAAATGTTCTGCACAGGAAGTCCCGCCCATTCCTTTTACATGTACACTAATGAAAGACTGGCAGTGGGTAGATTCACTCAGTGACACTTGGAGAAGGAACCTAGCCGGGCATGAGCAATGGAGTGCATCAGGCTTTAGATATTGTTTTTAAATATACGATACGGAAATAAGTGGCTACCCTTTATTTTGCCAGGTGAGACAGGTAAGGGAAGACACATCCTTCACAGACAAATGTTGGAGCAGTGCATGTGCAGCTTTCTCTGCCATCTTAGTGCTGGCTTCAATTACGCCATATTGAAATGCTGTGGCACGTGCTTTTGCCCCCTGCTGTGCTGTTTGTAAACATGGACATGCTGTTTGTAGCCTGGGGACAGGCCGCATCCTAAAAGTATCAAGTCCTAGAAGAGCTCTTCCTGCATCTAATACTCAGCTAAGAATAAGAAAGTCTTGTAGTAAGTGAAAAGTAATGCATGTAAATAATAATTATGCAACCACACATTTGTTATTTGGCTGATGTTTGGCTATTATAAGCTAGGTATGCCAATAGTGTTTGCACTCCCAAAGCCTGCAGTGGGTTACAGTTTAGTGCAAAACCAGAATCATATTATACCAGTGAGTCGCACATTGTTTGCAAATCGCAATGCCCATTTTGCGACTCTGTGATTCAGTTTGCAACCGGTGTTGTGGTCGTAAGCCACTGTTTCTATAATAAGTTGTAACACCTTAAAGGGGGTGGTATCCATTCACAAAAGGCAGCTTTCGCTTGGCGAACGTGGGCTGCGGGTATCTGCGGAGCAGCTGCAGTCTATGGACTCTTTATAAGTGCAGCATTTGCGGGTGTGAAGGCGGTGATTTATGTGGCAACATATGACTCGGGTTGTGCTTCTTGTATAATAAGAGAAATGGCACAGAAATGCTTGGCTCCTGTGTTTCTTTTCGACTTGCTGATTGCATTGAGCTATATTTATGGAAATTATCCAGAAATAGATGTACCCAGAGGAGAGAAACCTGATCATTGGCACAAGGGCATTTTGAAGCAGTCAAGAGGAGTTGGTGGTCTCAAGGTTTTTCTCAGCCATCACCTATTCAGTCTTTTCCTCCTCAACAAATTTTACATGGGGTGACCGAGGCACTAGCTACATGCCAGAAAGACAAGGGACTTAGTGCATACTTGCACATCCCACCGCTAGAACCTTACACATGGTGGTGGTGGGATGGTGTCCACAGCTAGTATAAGGTACTCCCCTTTGAGGCACGCTAAGTTCAACATGCCTTGACTAGGGTGAGGTCAGGAGTGACTATGTATCTCCATCCTTGTGCAGGGATGGGCATATAGCCACTCGTTCCTCGATGATTGTTTGGTCAGGGTTTTCTCTTGAGAGATTCCGTTGTCAGATTCTCTCACAACGCTTCAAAACTAAATATGACTGTAGACATTGGGAAGTGATTCATCGGTCCATCTTAGTGGCTGTTCTTGATTACCACGGATTCTTCTGTGCATATGGCCTTTCCACCCATGGAGAGTGATCTGGCCCATCTTAAGGTTTGGGATCAGCTTCTCCTCAGTGGCATATTGGTCCTAGGGCACTGGAGCTCGTAGCCGCCTGCATCCAAGTTGTTCTTTGTCCTCTCTCAAGATGTTGAGAATGTAGATGCACTTGTCAGCTCAGTGGGACGAGGACCCTCTCTTTACTTTCTGTTGGCTGATAGTCTGAATTTCCAAAAAACATTGGATACAATCTGTGGTGGAGCATCTCAATGGGTCTATCCCTTACCCTTACAACATTCTGGATGTAATCCAAGCACACAGGAAGTAGTCTGACAGGTCCCAATACAATAGCAAGAAGCTGAGGGTTTGCCATTGGACCACTATCCTGTGTTTTGGATGATCTTCTTTATTTTATTCCACATCCTTAAAACTGTTGAATCGAGACGGAACTAACTAAACAAGCCTCATTTGCTGGAGCTGGTTCATTTGTTTTCCCCCAATTCATAGGAATCACCTTGTGTGATGTTGTAATCTAGTGTTCTTTGGTTTGACTCAAAAGCTGTTTAAACCAGCAGCCCTAGTGAAATTAAACTGGTGATGTGTGATGGAGCTGGAATTTTTAAACCTCAGTCTTTTGGTATAGTCATCAAACAGAATTCCTCACTGGAAGTGTGGACTTTCAGTCGTTGCCTTGGAGCGTTTAGGGAGTGCTAACATTTAAAACTAATTTACATTTCAGTGAAACCAATACAGTTCACAGTAACGACAGAGAGGATGGTATGCAACCATAAAGGGTTATTTTAGAATTGTTTATTGATAACAATCAACAAAATTTGCATTGATTAATGAAATATACATTTGCACAAAAAAAATTAAGGCACGCAAGCACTCTGAATTTAAGTATTATGGAGATAGAATGCAAATAATCAATAACTAAAGAATGCAAAACCCGAGAACAAGTGGTCCATAGAGAAAGTAGCCCTAGCTTAATTTAGAAATGAAAGTGCAAAGGGGATTTCTAAAGGGTAAAGGAGGAAGACATCAGCGTCATAAGAGCCTTAGTTGAAGGTCAGAGGAGACATAGCAGTGTTCAGCATGAAGTTCACGGACAGTGAAATCGGAAAGCTCGAGAGATCTGCTCTCTTCCAAGTACAGAGAAGTCTCTGCTCGAACCACTAAGAACACCAATGGAAGCACAATGGAAGGTCCCAGGACATCCGTATCTTGTTTCCGCAGTCCAGAGACAGCCCCGAGGCAGCACTTGCCGGGAGATGTTCGCCCCCCTAACTCCCATCCCAGCACGTTTAGGTGCACATCTGCCCGTCCGTGAGAGTTGCACCTTACTGCTGCGCTGGGTACCGGAGGCTCCTTTCATGCTCATTTCTCCGCATCTGCTGCCAACTTTTCATCTTCAGGCCTCACTACCAAATACAAAATAACATGAAGATCCAGTAACTGTAAATACGTGGGTTATTTATTCACTCCAATACAATTACATATGATCTCTAGATGTGCATAGCAATGTTTATAAAAATACATGAAGGTGAAACAGACAAGTTAATCAGTTTAGGCATGCACTGAATATATGGATTAGTTCTTGTAACATATAAATACAGTATCTGTAGAGCAGGGGTCTTCAAACTGGGGGGCGAGCCCCTCTAGGGCGGCCTCAAGTGACCCCGGGGGGGGGGGGGGGGAGGCGCCAGGCTCTGGTCAAAAGAAGCATTACACAGATAACACTGTTTTTTTTTTTAACCAGAACATGTTGTATTTTTAAAAAGGTAACAGTACTTAACTACAATGTTTAACTGTGTCTAGGCATAGTTAAACATTGCCATCTTTAAATAATATTGGTGAAAATGTGTGAGGGGTGCCAGTGATTTTTATTTTCCAACTGGGGGGGGCGCATCATTAAAACGTTTGGAGACCACTGAGGGTGGAGGCTAAATTCTGCTGCTCCACGTCTAACCTTGTTTTGGCGTGCAGACATAGGGAGCTACAACCTGTCTTGTTCCTAACACTATATTTTTCTCTACAAGAAAGGAATTGTCCTGGGTTCAGCAGGGGGGCTGCCCATCAAGGAGATCCATGGACGCTGACTCCACTGGACAACTGAGCTCTGATAACTACTTTGTTTGGAAGGCAGACCCTTATCTCTCAGAGAGAACGCATGCAGTCCAGGCTCTAAGGACTCACATAAGAGAGAGGTCTAGGGTCAGGGCAGGACATGTGTGCAGGACATTTGTTTTGGGCTATACATTCCTTTTTTGAACCATAGGAAACTGTGTGACAAGGTCAGCGTGCAATTTGTAATTGCAAATCTGGTTTTCTAAGAAGCTGTGAGCACCCTCTGATACATGTTTTTTATTGATGGGTTGTTCCAGAGTCCTTTGCCAGGCAGTGTCCTATGATCCCCCAACCTCCTCAGTAGATGGTGATAAATGAAGACATGTATTTCATTGTCTTTATGTCAGAATCCTTTGTTTATATCTGTTGAACTTAAAAGAATGAAGGGTAGAAAGCAGGCTCTAGGAAGTGAAAAAGATCAGCTTTCTTCCTCGACTGAAGGCCCCATTCCCTATGTATTAATGTATGTGTTTTACAACATTACGTATGAGAAGGATGCTTTCGAGTATTGCACGTTTTTGTGATGGAGATGAGAGTAGGATGGATAAGACATGTAGGTCTTGTGCAGATGGAGCTCCTTAGCATGCTCACCCCATACTCATGCCTTATGCAGCTGCAACTCAAGAGGGGGACCCTGAAGTAAAACAAAGGAAAAGTTTCCAGGGTGTGTTATAACTGTTTGTGATGCCCGTATATTCCCCACTGAGCAGGTATCTGCTCCTATTATAACACCGGTGTCCTTAGCATTCCCTCATGGGCCGAGTCCACAAGTAACTACAGTAATGCACAGCTGTTTTTGGTTCACATTTTTACTGTCATTTAGAACAAAATAGTACAACCCAAATTTTGACACAATGTGAACAACCCATAGCCCACCACCCCCTCCCCTGCTCTACCGCTACAGTCGCTTAAAACGACTCGTGGACCAGAATCCAGAGTAAAAAGGAGGGAGCTTCCGAGTCCACATTTCCGAATCAGCAAGTCCAACATATATGTCACACGTGTGTTATCGATCATGGAGCATGCTCAGTTGCACAAAACCGTTACTCCAACCCCCGACGATGCAAAGCACTTGACACATCCACCTGAAGCGTAAATGGTGTGTGAACCTAGCGGCTCCTAGCATCTGGTGGCTCAAGCCGGTCCGCAAGCATCGCCGCCCAAGCCTGTAGGTCATCAGATAGTTTATTGTCTCTCCGACATTTACACATCTGGCTTTCCTCGGCCACCACCCACTCAGTCATATCCCACTCTCGATATGAGGGGTGGTGAGACAGCCAACGGATAGCCACTCTATGCTCTTGCACTCTATGCTCTTCGAGCAGTAGCAGCCCCCCCCCCCCCCCCCAGTGCCTTGAGACCCTAACGGGTGAGTAGCACGCTTAACAAATTACTGATTGATTGATTAATTGATTGACTCTCCATTTATCAAGGACTAGCCCCAACAGCAGGAACAGCCTACAAAAGGCCCCTTCGTTTGCATGTCGGTATCTGCTCCAACAGGCACTGTCTGGGATCTCTGGATACCCCCCCACTCCGTAGCTGAATTCAACCTGTCAACTATGGTGTGCCAGTACATGTCCAGATAGTAATACACAGCTTGTCATTGTTAGAAGTAGTGCCTGTTTACCTATGAGTGTCGTAGACGAGTTAGCGGTTCAGTGAACATCCTCCAACGTGTCCATCTCTGGTGCGTCTTCTACTGCACTATGTGGACTTCAGCCTTGCACACCAGTGATTGGCTGGAAAGTCTATGGCCTATGGCCAAGCCCTGTTCCCCACCTCCCATGCATCCAGGCTCCATGGCACAGGCCTGAAACTGCATGCTACAGAGTTTAGCCACATGGCTTGCTTCTGCCCCATGTGCCCAACGTGGACTGCTCATGGCCTTTGCCCTTGCACAGCGGGTGTTGGCCACAGTGCCTGAGCTGCTGCCAGGCCCTGCATCGACCTCTCATGCATCTCACTTACAAAAACAAAAAGTGTTGGGCAAAATACGTGAAATATATCGTACATTCCTTGTATTGTTTTGTTGCAAGAAATTATCTCGGTGTAATGGTATGACCAGACGTGAATCTTGTGACGTTGCAGTTCACTAATATAGTCAGAACATATACCGTCGGCAGTCGTCCACTTTGTCTGTAAAGTTAAGCTTTGCAGTTGACGAGTCAGCACAGATGCAATGCTCACTATCTGCCTTGGTATGATCCTCGGCCCATCCAATGAAAGGGACCTCTGTATAACACATTTTTAGTATTTTACTGAAAGATGAATCTGCTGTGCAATGCTTGTACCTTGCGCTGCGTGTGACATGAACATGCGAATGTAAACAGTTCAGATAGTTGACGTCTAAAGTGGGCCATGCCTATGCACCTGCAGCTCCGGGCTGCAATAGACTCCCATGTGCTGACACCTGTTGGCTGATCGTGGCACTGCAGCTGTTGCTCCTCATGTGATGAGCCCCGTCCTGAGTAAAGCATGCACTGAACTTTATGCCCATGCTGAATGATCAGCTGTGAAGGTGGAACTTTGCCCCTTGACTGCCAACTACCTGAAACAAACTACATTTTGAGGACAAGTTAATCGGATCTCTTCATTTGCAGAGTTCTGCCAAAAACGACTCAGCCTATTCATTACTGCCACCTGTGATGTAAGAGAACCTCAGACAAAGAAATCAACTTTATTAATTTAAATTTTAAATAAAAAAGGACACATTCAAGCAAAATAAAGTCATTTAAATATTAAGGTTCCTCCACAAGCTTCAACTAAATTGCAGTAAAAAGGGGAAATAAATGTTTCTATTCACCATGGAACTTTAAACATTTAAAGGAATGGCAGATGACCATCCGCTTGGCAGACGCATTCAGGACATATATATGTGTATTGCGCAAAGCATTGTGGCACTGTAGTTAATGTACACACGATTGTGGCTACAGGACACCCTTTCAGATGTTCATACAGTACTCTTTCTCCTTGCTTTCTTAACTTTGCATCAAGTCACACCTCCTGTCATGCCCCGACAGTCCCTACACTCCAAGGTACCTGCCCCAAAGTGTGTCATCTTCCACCGAAATCACCTTCCCTCCTTTATTATTTTGTGGACTGTGTGGTGTTGGGGGGGGGGGGGTTTAGCATCATGTAGTACTCGTGAAGCAGTGGTTGGATTTGCTGCGATGAGTGGTCCCTAAGTCAGAGCAGATTCAGCGAGTGATACACAAGGTCTTGTCTTCTGAATTGTGAACCGGTCATGGATCTTGATGGTCGGAAAGAGGTGATTGCTTTAATTGATGCAAGTATGGAAGCCAATCAAGAGGCTAATGCAACAAAGTGGGCGGCTGCCGAACATGAGTGGCATTGGTGATGGTGCCCTTAAGGGTCGGAGAAGGTTTTGCTGAATAGTTATCAGGCTTCTCAGTCGTTGGTGTGAGGCTTGGGGCCAAAGCTTAATGCGGGGCCCTGTGGATGCTCCTTCTCTTTTGGCCAGGTGTCATGAGCAGCACCTATTCACCTGATTCTAAGTATTAAAATATAATGTTCTTCAGGAAAACAGAAATCTAAGGAGCCATTGTGTGGACTAGCCACACAAGCTGGTTGATCATTAATGAAGACACAGAATTGCTTGCAATTAAAGGTCCACAAATAAAAGTAGCTAAGGAGAGTGGTAACCTGTAAGGCGCAGGCATACTGCACCCTCTACCAAATACTCCCTTGCCCCCTGGTAATTACTTACAGCCCATATAAGTAATACTATCTAACATTAGTGACATGGTGGGTGAGAGAGAAGTCCTGGCTGCTTGGGGACCTTGGGTCTCAGACTTTTCAAAATGTGGAAGCAGAGGGGGGCCACTGCAATCCCTCCAGTATGGCGACTCTCGGTGGGCTATGAGGCAGTGGAAGAATCATATGGTGTTGCAGAAGGGCCTTTAATTTGATATGCATGTGTCTGAAGCGTCACACCTGAAAGCCCTCCTTTCTCTTGTGAAAGTTGTCATAGACGGAAAGCGGGCGTGTTTTGTGATCTGCGTCTCTCGAGTAACATGGAGTCCACTTACAAAGGTATTCGTTTTAAACGAAAAATGCAACTTGAAGTTATTTTTACTGTTTGCATGTCTTTTCCCCTGGGTGTTGGAAATTATTTCTGCTTTACATCTCTGTAAATGAGAGGGTCCGCAGAAAAGGACCAGGCAGCTGTTATGACCCCAGTTCACTTTTCCTTTGCACCCTGTAGTAGGACCTTTTCTTTCTAAATAGACCCTTCCGAAGGCCTTGTTTGTTTTCTCAAGCCTAGCCTGGCCTGGGCTGCACCTCCCTTGTTCCCCTCTCGTGCACCGTGTTATCAATGTTCCTTTTCTTGTGTTGTTTCGTCATGTGGTTGAGATGTGGCATCTTTGCTTTGTATCCTTTGTCCCCTCGAGCCTCACGTGGGAAGCACCTAGAGCGATGGTGCAGAGGTGACGGGAGATGCCAGGGTGTGGTGGTGTGCTAGGGAGCCAAGAATGCTTTAAGGCATTGCAACACCATCATTGATCACCTAGCAGAGTGTTTGTCTAAAACCTCAATTCTCATGTTTGGCAGGGACGGAAAGAACACCTCTTGACGTAAGAGCTAGATACTCAGGCTGTCCCTTGTAAGCGCCATCAACTTTTTTCTGGTCTGGCAGTAACTAAACGCGGCACTAGCAAGCTAAAGTGGAAACAAGATGGAAGCTCGGTCGTAGCACCGGTGACACTGTTGAAGTGGGTTCAGGGATGGGATGGTCAGAGTCCCTATTCGCCGATGGACCATATGTCAGCATTGCCATCCTTCACACCTCTCATGATAATACAAGTCTTGCGGGTCAATGCCACCTCTCTGGCACCCGCCACTTTTACACACTTTGTTAGTTTCACACTTTTTTGTTTATCAACTGGCCCTGCCTACCAACATAGTGCTAAACATGATGGTGAGATTTTTTCTAGGGATATTAGTCTGAAAAAATATATAAAAAGCATCCTTGTTTGTAAACTTGATTCATACACTGAAAATACATAGAGATGGTTAAATGGAAATTCTTTAATGAGTTTAAAGTACTGGTAAGTCTTCTGGGCATGTTACATTCCACAATTTTATGGCTTGTGTAGCTGTTCAGGCATGCATTTGTGAACAGGATTAGGTGCAGAATGTACATTTGGTGCAGAGAGAGAAAAATTGATACTGCACAAGAGGTAAGCATAGGGCTATGACATGGATTCCCACAGCTCCCCCGTATCTTCGGTCTGGTTGTCATGGTGCCCACAACTTCCAATTACAAAACCACTATAGTGTTCTCCACGTTCAACCAAATGTCATCATGAGGACTTACAAGCAAACTGGATCTCCAAGGTAAGGAAAGTATCAAAGAGCCCCAGTTTACCATTACCTCCACACCCTCCTATCTTCAAGCAACAACAACTTTCTTAAATTGCTTAAAATAATCGGACTTCAGAAAATTGGCCATCAAAATATAGGACCGATGAGAGGCTGGACCATTTTGCCATTCCGCGAATCATTCGAAAATGACCAGCATTGAATATATTTAGCATTTATTCACATTCTACAACAGCATAATGAACTGCGGATCTCAAATAAGTAAAAGTTAGCTTGGAAGACCCAGGCTCCACTGACACACACGAGCAAGAGAACACCAATAGATCAGGGTGCAACAAAGGATGCAGTGATCAAGGGGAACTAGTCAAAGATCCCACAAGAGAAGTAGATGGGAGACATGCCTGCAAATGATGAATGACATATCCCCTCAACCGCTCTCCTATCCATCACCTCCCCTTCACATACCCGGAGCCCTGGCTCTAAAACTGTTGTCCTCAACAAATGGACTCATCTCAGGACCCTCGCTGTCTTTAGTATTTTCTCTATTGCACTAAACTGCTGACACCGCTTGGAGATGATGCCCGCTGTACTGACTCAATTCAATTCAATTTTTATTATCATGATTTGGAACTCCAAAGAGATCCACATGAATAACGATACAAACCATATAAATACATAATAAATTAATGCACTTTCTAAAAAAGAATAAAACTCCAAACCATCAATTCATTCCTACATACTTCACACATTACAAGAACTACCAATACATGGCAATATTTAATCTAAAATTACATAAATTTAACCTACCACTACGGACACCAATTCTTAAATTCAAAAAGTCCTTGCCCAACCAGATTGAGGGGCATACGCCACCCTTCCTTCTTCCGTAGAATTTCTCTTTAAAACGTGAAGACCCCTACGGTCCCTGCAGTATTTAGTTTGATTTCCACGCCAGGGGCCGAGAGGTGATCTAATCACAGAAGATCAACATATCTGCAAGAAGGTTTGAATTTTTGTTAAAAATCCTATAACAAAATCTTTCATTAGGAGGGTTATGACATACATCTAGGGCCTCTCTATAAGATCTAATACTGTACTGACTCTTACGGGTGCTCCACCAGAGACGTACGTCTGAATTATACATTTTCTTATGAACAAAGGGTCCGAGGGAAGCCACACAAGGGAACGTGGACCTTTACAACAGTTATGTGCATTCATCCAATGAGAGTGGCTTGTGCATATCTTTTGTAGGAGTGTTGTAGTTCTTGGAAGAAGTCGGTGGAAGCAGCACATTTACTGTGTAACGTTTTATACTCCTAGGACAATAATTTTATGTGCTTGAGAGATGCATGTGGGGCAAGATGCTTGGCCTTGACCATTAGATGAATGATTGGCAATGAAGGTGGAAGTTGATACCCTGTCTGGACTTTAAGGGACATGAGACTAAATTAAGCTTTATAGGACACTCTTTCCACCCATTGCTCTTCAGCAATGTCCACACTCGCCTCTTCTGTGGTCTGCATTCTGTCACGCCCCCATCCACCCCTAATCAATATTGTTGTACGTTTTATGTTCACAGTGTCCATATAGTGCTTCAATCCCTAGGCACCTAAAATGTGTGACTGAAAAAACACAAATTATCAAATAAATATCCATTACAAAGCTGAAAGGTCTGTAAACGTTTTCCAAAAAGAAGGAAAGCAAAATTAACTTCTGTGATTCTTGAAGGGTCGTTCTACATCTTGGGAACCAGCACAATGTTCATATATTTTATTAAATCAAGCAATATGTGACCATTCAGTTCCATTGACCAAAAGTACCCATTGTGGGGCAGAAAACAATACACTACATAGGGCACAAGTCACCTTACTTTTTCCGACCATAAGTGTTGGAAAAAGTGGAGTTTGCGTTCGCCGTGCTTCATAGAACCAGGATTTCTAAAATGTTTTTTATTGTAACAGTGGAAAAATCCATCTAATGTGCAATCTGCAATTAATGGGTAGACATTTTGCAGTCATAAGTACGGGAAAGGGTTGGTGAGAAAAGAGGCGTATCCTAGGCAAGGGCCAGTGATTTAGAAACACTACATTGGGACATAACACAAGCAAGGAAAATGGCTCCCCTGCACCCTTATTAGGTATGGAAAAACAGCCACATTTGAGGTGCAGAGGACCCCCCCTATACCGGGGTGGGCCCTGGTGCCACTTCACATGCTGTACTATTGCAAGGCACGCCCCTGGTAAAGTGTAGGGTGGATGGCTCTGGAAATGTTAGGAATTCCCAGTGGGCTGGTGAACTGTGTCCCATTAAAACATGACCTGTTCCAGTCAGCACTCTTCATCCATTGGTCTGTTATTGTGTCATTTAATGTTTCTCCCACCCACTGCAGTATACAGCATGGCCCAATGGATGATGCATTCTTCAGCCAGTTGTTAACTTCACTCTGCGTGATGGCATTCTGCCCTTTCACAGGGCTCTAAAATAGTTCCCTTTAGTGCCATACATTGCTGTGGCAATGGGTGATTTTGCAGACTAAAAGAAATATTTTGCTTTTAGTCACTTTTTGTTTTTTTATTTTGTGAAGGGCACAGCAGCTTCCTAAACAATAATGTTTTGCAAAAGCATAGCAAAACAGAATAAGTAGTGACAAACCCAAACATTTGCCAGTGAATGCCAGGACTATTGGCTCTGCCAATACTGATTTCTATTCCATACATCATGTTTCACATCAGTGCCCTGCGTCATTATAATGATATTAATGAACAAAGCAGACCACAGCACACAATGTAAACAACAATACGATGTAGGTAATATCATCTGCGGTACGTGAGTTCCATTGAAAAGAAGGAGGCACGTAAGTATCCCATGTTCTTTGAAGAAAGTCTCTTTATTTGAAAACGCAGTTTGATTCACTGAGAGAGAACATCCATCCAAACACAGCCAACACATGTTTCGTCACGCAGGTGACTTTTTCAAGGCTAGAGAACGATGTAATTGTACAGAAACATGAAATCAGTCCAAGTTACAGCGTTTGATTCACGTCTGGAACTGTAATCAAGCTGCCGGATATAAGTGTGCCACAGTAGGGAATAGCCAAACCGGATGAAAAGTAACTGTAAATGCGCGACCCTGATAAGTCCGAGGCGGTAGTCCATACGCAGCCGAGCTGTTGCGAGTTGTTTCGAGGAAATATTACACTAATATCATTGAAATGTGCGAGTCATTTAACCATTCACCATTAGATTAAGATGAGTGTCTATCTATCTATCTATCTATCTATCTATCTATCTATCTATCTATCTATCTATCTATCTATCTATCTATCTATCTATCTATCTATCTATCTATCTATCCAAATGAAAAGTCATCCACTTCAGCTCCTTGTGGAATGTTTCAGGGTGATCCATCAAGCAGGATCTGAAAAAGATGGGGCCCAGAAACACAATTTGCCCAATCATTTTTCCTTAGTAAAATTGAACACTGATACCATAGAAACGGCTAAACTGAATTATACTACATTTGGCAGAAAGCTAGGTCCTGGTCCAGCAATAACTTTTTTGTGATTTGGTGTAAATCCGTTCAGTAGTTTTTTCAAAATTGAGGTTAAAAAACTTTTTATAACTAGACGATTATTCTCGTGAGCGTTCAGTGATCATGCAACTTGAAAGAATAGAGCTATCTGATTGGCTGAAGGGGCTTTTTTTCTTCAACCACCTCACTCTCACTGGAGGGAGGGTCCAGTGGGAGTGAGCACTCTGATTAGATGGCCACAATATAAAAAGAAATTTTGTGGCAGCCATTACAGGACTAGGGGACTTAGTATCCTGTCCTGAAAAGGTTTAAAAAAATGAATATAAGGGGGTGGGGTAGGGATACCTTGTCCCCCTAGCCCTTGTGTGTGTTGGGGGAGGGGGAGGGGGCTAAGAGGGACCCCTCCTGGTTAAAAGTAAAAAATAAATGTGTCTTTTTTGTCATGACCCCGGCAGGTGCCCTGCACGATCAAGGTAAATTGAAATAATACAAAATGGCATCTGTTTGCTTTTCTTTTTTTCTGTAAATAACCTCTAAGGTGAAGCAGAGCCCAATGGTTAAATCACATTCATATTTGTATTTATGGTGAGTGATGGGTGTACATGGGCCCTCTTCCCTGAGCCAATTTCGACCCCAGGGACCCAGTTTGCCAAGTACTTGTTGTAGTATTAAAAGGGGAGGGAAGCATGGGACCCCCTCCACCTGTGTTTTGGATCTATCAGCCTCAGGGTGGTATTCTCCCAAACATTTTCCTTACTCCTCCATTTTTGCTGATCCATTTGTTGTTGGCCTTAGGACTCTGTGCATTTTACCACTGCTGACCAGTGCTTAAGTGTGCTCACCCCCTAAAACATTGCAACATTGGCTTCCACCTAAACGGAACACTTAATTTACTTATAAGTACCTAGTAAAGTGGTACTGCATGTACTCAGGTCCTACAAATAAAATGCTACTAGTGGTCCTGCAGCACGGATTGCGCTACCCACTTAAGTAGTCTTTTTAAACATGTTGCAGGCCTGCCATTGCAGTTTTAAACTGCCATTTCAATGTAGCCAAATAAACATTTGGCCAGGCCTAAACCTTCCTTTGTAATACATTTAAGTCACCCCTACAGTAGACCCTACACAGTCCAGAGCGCAGGATGCAGTGTATTTTAAAAGTAGGGCATGTACTTTTTCAACTTTTACATGTTCTGGTAGCGTAAAACTCTTAAATTCATTTTTCACTACTGCGCGGCCTACCTCTCTCATAGGTTAATATATGGTTACCTTATTACATTTATTAAATGACAACTTTCAATAAGAATCAGGCAGGAATATCAAGTTTCTTGTCTGAAGAATTGTAATTTAAAAGCCTTTTTAACGGTAGGTGAAGTCAGATTACATCTGGACCCGCGGAATACTCAGAAGGACTGCTGTGCTTCTCTGCTACAAGAAGGCCTGCTACTCTGCTACTCTGCGGCCCTGCTGCCTGCTGCCTGCTGCCTTGCTGCCTAAGTGAAAAGGACTGAACCTACATCTTGAACCCAGGGCCACTAGAGTGACTCCGAGGGGTAGTTGGCTGGTCTCCAGACAGAGATGCAATTGACAAAAAAGCCTCCAGCCACCTTGAACAGAGCAACAGGATTCTGTCTGCGGTGAGTCTTGCCTTCCAACTGGTACCACCCCAGTCCTGGACCTTGGAAAGTGGGCTGAATGTGCTCTGCTAGCCCAGTTGTGGGCTCTTGGGCAGAACCAATGCATTGGGACCATTCTCGTCACATCTGTCCATCAGAAATGCCAGTGCATGATACATCTCCTACAGGACCTCACATCGCAAGCCTCATCTACTGGTTTCTTGGAACTGCTGCTGCATGATGCATCCTCAGCGCAGGCTCTCACAATGCTCTGCAATCAGTATTAAATGTACTTTGTTCTGCTGGCCTAACTTTGTCCCAGTCTGGCCTGACCAGATAACCACAGTTGTGCTTTTAGGCAATAGTTTCACTTAAATCTTTAAAGCTGCCTATCTCTGGCTCTACTGATTGGATTTTTGTTGTTTTGGTCTCAAATAATTTATTGACTTGTTGTCTAAATTGATGTGGGGTTTTTCTTTTGTTGTGTTTTCACTTTATTACTGTTTGAAGTGCTACACAAATGCTTTACGCATTGCCTCTAAGGTAAGCCTGACTGTTTTTGTGTCGAGCTACCAGAGGGTAAAGCACAGGTTAGTTTGGGGGTTTGCTCGTGACTTCATCCTGCCCTGAGTTGTGGTTGCTGCTTGAGTAGGGTTTCACCCCCTCTTTCTCAATCAGTAACCAAAATTGCAACACTTTGAATTAAAAAGCACCCTAGAATCTCAGTGAGGAAAACAAAGGTTAAAGAGACATTATTGTTAGGTGAAAGCGTACCGTTCTAAACAAACAAAACCCACAGAAATCCACCACTTATAGTTATCTCAAGTAACTATGACTATGCCCTAAAGTAACTAACTCACACCCTCGCCAAGCACTGCGCTGGAGATTGGAAGCTACTAGGCTATGCACACACAGGGCCATTGCTTTAAATGAAGCTAGTGCAGACTAATGCCGGGCCCAACTCACTGTAATCTAACTTTAAATAGCAGTACTGTTTTAAACAATTCACAAGTCTGAGTCCCAGATTCTTAATTAATCAATAATTAAATTTGATTTAACATCGCTTACTGGGACTGTGCTGTGAAAGTACAACATGATCATTTAACTGGCTCTCCCACATCACTTTCTCAATTTGCTTTGAGGTTAAACTTGCTGAGCCATCCTCCCATGGTACTGTTTCTATCACATGTTTGACTAAAAGGTGAACCCCTCTCCTGTGTTCATGTATACCATCAAATATGTACATCAAGGGCCAGATGTAGCAAAGGTTTTTACCCATTCTGTGTCTATGGGAAAAAGTGTCCGGACATATGGCTCCTAGTTCCTAGTTTAGACTTTTGTGGGCTGCAGACGTCACTGCTCTTTCATGAAAACTACACCAGAGAGGCCCGTTTAACAGATACTTCACCGGACACAGACACTGCTGGGGAGGGAAGGCAAAGGGTTCACCATCGACTAGACCGTCCTATGCCCAGATCCCTGCTCAAATCACTGTGTTCATTTGCATGAAGTCAATGTTAGCTGGGCTTCAGCCATGTTCCTGACAAGGGCAGCTCCTAGAAACAAGACTTCCAGATGCTAATGACTTTATCTTCCAGGCAAGCATCTCCTATGGGAAAGGCCCTCCTCAGAACTGCCCGAACCTCGTCCTAAGGGACAACTCATGCAGTTCAGAGGGAAACAATTCACTGAGTAGGAATGGTGCATGCCCACGTTTCTTGGACTATTTTAAAAACTTGTTCCATAGTACCCAGAAGTCTTTGTTCTTATTAATTCTCATACAACTTACAAATGCCAGTGTTCATACACACATAGGGGGCTGCTGTTCAGAAACTCGAAGATGGAATGGAAAAGTCAGTAAAAAAACTGGGAAATGCAGGCTTAGTAAAAAAAGAAATATGAATAAATCAGAACAATACTATACAATATAAAAAGCACAAGATTACTGATTTATGTGGCAACATTGTAGGGTACAGAGTGATAATGGTGGTCTCTGCTGCCACACAGGCTAATTGGTGATCTGACAACAACCCGCCCCTTTAAAAGGTAGCAAAGGGGCAGCAGGAGGCATTGTTAGCGTATTTAGCTTCAGACCCACTTGCAGGAGTTGAGGGCCAGTTTAAAGACTGCACAGCAAGTGGCTCAGGACATGATATTTAAAATCATTTTGCATAAAACTTGAGTAGCCTATCAGCATCATTGCTTTGGGCTCCTGTGAGAGGCGCCAACCAGTAAGAGGGACTGCAATAAATAGTGGGACTATAATAATAAAGGAGATTGTGCACAGGCTGCATAGGGACAACCGGGATAAGATGGCCTGTGCCAGGCAAAGCAAAGAGAGGAGGAAGCCTCCCTACTTTAGGGACATGAAGAGGGCAGTCAAAGCCAAGGATCAGGGGCCTATGCGACTTGTGGTGACGAGCAGCAAATACCCCAACCTGGATGAGAACTTGCAGGTGATGCTGGAGAAGGCAAGGCCGCTTCTGGCACGGCAAGGTAAAGACTTGGTCAACCAACAGATGATGGAGGCAGTGGGAGCAGGAGCACCAAAGAAATGCAAAGGAGCCCAGGAGGGGCTGGCAGGGGCCAAGTGGAGATGCGCCGAAGAGCCGTGCACCGTGCCCACAAGACCCAAAGACGGGGATTGCAGCAGAATGGTGCCCCCTACGAAGTCACTGCCGGGACTGGGGCAAGGGGGAAGATGGAGCCCAAGAACGACGGGAATCACCGGAGCAGGATTGTTCCACATCTAGGCCCGAGTGAGGAGAGCTCTGATGCCTCCATCATATGACAAAAGGGACTACTGGGATGTAAGTGAAGAGGAGTCAGCCGAAGAGCAGCACGCGGCATCTGGAGCCTGTACAGCAGCAGCATCAGAAGCTTGTCCTCAAGCAGAGGAAAAGCAAAGGGGCCTGCATGGTGAGCAACAAGCGCATAGTGTGGGGAGGGAAACACACAGCAGGTGACTCCTGCACAGTACATAAGTACAGGGGGGACCAATATGGGCATAGCCAACTTCGGGACAAAGGTTGTGGTTTTGAACTCTACCCAACAGGGTGGTGGCATTGTGCAAGACAAGCAGGATCCAGCTCACACAGGGGGACCAAGGGGTACATAAAATTATTACAAAAATAAGAAGAACTTACCTTATCCGTCGACCCGCGACTCTCCTTTCCAGCGTCGCTGCAAGCACAGGCTCCCAGCCTGCCCTGCACCTATCCTGACTCTGTTCAAAACAGCATCAGGATTGGCTGGGAGCGCCCAGTCAGGGCACTCCCAGGCAGACTGGGAGCCTGTGCAGGCTCTCTCCAGCCCGGCAACTGTGTGGAGACAGCCTACTGCGCATGTGTGTTTGGCTGGCTCAAGACTCTCCCTCAGAGCACGTCACCCCGTGGCCACGCCCCTTTCAGAACGAAAGGACAATAAACATAGTTTAGTATGAGTATTAGGATAGGGAGGTATGAGTTAATTTGAGTGGAGGACATGTGAGTCTGTTAGTTGGATTGAATAGAATAATGGAGGGATTGAAGAGGGAAGAATCCAGATCATAGTAGTAAGATGAGGTTTCAGATGAGTAAAGGAGAGATGGAAGAGGGAAGAGTCTATAGAACGGGATTAGGCAGATCATAGTAGTTAAATGAGGTTTGGAATGAGGGAAATGAGAGACAAAGGAGATACATGAGGCAGAATTTAGTAGGGTAGTTTGGGAGGTTTGGGGTGAGCCAAGGAGGGATAGAGAAGGAAAGAGTCTAGGAAGGGTTGTTTTGGAGATCATAGTAGTAGAATGGGTTTGGGAAGAGTCACAGACTGGAGATAGAGGATAGATTGATAGAGGTTTAGGGTGATGGTGAGACAGAGTAAAGCTTTCAAGAGAGTAATTTGTTTTTCCTTTTTTTATTTTCTCTCATGTACAGTAGGACTAAATTAATAAATATATAGAGACATGATTACATAGTAAGGGAATATATGTGTAAAGAATATAATATTTTTAGGTTTTAAGTTGTATCGTATAAACACAGACTTTCAAGTGTTGCAGTATTTGAAGTTAATGTATTTTTGTACTTTTACAACATAATTTTGTCTAATATATTTTAATAATAAAATGCTTGCAGATACTTACCTATTGTGTTAGATAAAATATAAACAGACTCATAAGCATCTAATCAAACAACATATAGGAACTATGCAATGACCTATGAACATGTTAAGCGTAGAATAATATATATATATATATATATATGTACATATATATATATGTGTGTGTATATATATATACATGTATATGTATATATATATATATATATATATATACACACATATATATACATGTATATGTATATATATTTACACACACACAGACATAAATATGTGTATATATATATATATATATATACACACACACATACACACATATACACAAACACATGCATACAGACATATACACATTTACCTGTAAGTAATATATACAGTTGTTAAACAGGCCTAAAGAATATGTATACATTTTAAGTTATTATCCATATTTGTACAAAGAAATACACATATCTAGGTATATACATATAGTCAAATTATAAATGTTTACATACACTGGGATATGCAGTCCATTGCTGTTTGAGTATGGTGGTTATGTGGGAAAGAGCCAGCTCTTGAGTAGTCTTCTGAAGATAAGATAGTTATCTATGGATCTTATATTTCAGGGTAATGAATTACATAGTTTGGCCACTTGAATGTCTTTAAAGGATTCTAGAGTACCTCACACTTTTTATCCCATTTGCTTAAAATAGTTTTCCGATCTCAAATATGGGATGTATTGCAAGAAGATTTGCAACTCAAATCTACGTTCTCACTTAAAATGTTTGGCTTGCTGGCTATTATTTATGCTACGTGATTTTTTTATAATAAATTGAAAACTACTACTGCAAATCATTTTTTTTCACACTTGTAAGATGGTATGCCTTCAAGACTCATTATACGTCTTTAGAGAGCTTGCAGAAATTCGCTTTCTTTCTCATTTTATAGGAATAGTAATGTAATGGGGGCCCAGATGAAACTGTTTTACACAAGGAGGAGTGGAATTAAAATGTTGGAAGATCAATGAGCTAAGGCAGGGGTTTCCAACCTTTTGACTTCCGTGGACCCCCACTTTATCATTACTGGAACTCGGGGACCCTCACTGAATCGTTATTGGAATCCGGGACCCCCACTGAGTCATTACTAGAAGCCGGGGATCCCAACCTAAACATTGTTGATGATTTGAAGCCAAAAACAATACACAAACAATACAGAAAAAGTATTCATCAAACACATACACAAATGGTAACATTTTAATTTGCAAACAAATATAAATAAAATATTTATTTCAATAGGAAGATAGGAGCTTTTCTAAATTCAGTTGAAGCCACTCATCGCCCAAGCTATATCCAGTATGATGCATCTGCACTGTTCCCACGAATCAATCTAAGGATACTAATTTTTCATTTTTATCCTCAAATTTCAAATTCCTTGACATTTGCTGTATGCTTTAAAAAATTTCAGTAGTACATTTAGCAACTTTATTTACAAACATTTTATTAATCTGTTAATATTATCTAATTTTCTAAAACAGTCACAGATCCCCTGAGGAGGCTTCACGAATCCAAGGGATCCCCGGACCACAGATTGGGAACCGCTGAGCTAGGGGAAGTTGAAGACTGACTGTCCTGTGTGCTATCTTGTAGGAGAGAAGACTGTTTTGTTTTTCTTGCAGCAGAGCAGAAATGAGTGCCGGGTGTATGCCTTTGAGAAGTGGTGACGGTGTCTGTGGCGCCATGGAACCTTAATTACTTTACCCATGCCACAGCATGGGTGGGGGATGATGGTGTTCCTACTTTCAGGGGGCAACAGCATTCTTGTGTTAGCATACAGAAGTAATAAGGGACTTATGTCCCCTTTCTGGCAAAGATGAGATTTTACTGCATCTGTACTAAAATCAGAGTTGACTCATCAATTGATGCAGGTATTCTTTTACTGCCTCAGAGCATAAATGATGTATTTCTGTATTCCCACAAAAGTTGGGAAGGGGTGATTACTATGTCTGTATAATAGCAGGACACAAGTACTTGCATCTGCACTACAGCAGGGCCGAAATACTCTCAAATAACAGCAGGGAGGTGGAATCACTGGAACCATACTACAGTGGGAGGAGGAAATGCTTGGCCATATTACAGTATGGAGGAAGGTTTATTATTATTATCACAGCCAGGCTAAAGGATCATCGTGCGAATAAGATAATTTTTTCTGTAATAGAACATTCACTGTGTAAATTGGACAACACAGAGGAAGGATTATCATGGTCTTTCGACAGCTACAAAGGAGTAGTATTTTTAGGGTCCAGCGCGCAAGTGCTCTGGCCTTTTGCAATCTCTCTTTAGGCTTTTACCCAGGCCCACTCTTGCTATTCATTCTTTGTTGTGCTTGTCTTAAATGCTTCATTTTAATTGATGCATTTTGTGAAATGCCCCTCCTTTGTGTGCTGAGTCCCCCCAGGCGATTTATCTAAGTGAACAGTTTTGTTGGCCATCACACTACGTCATGCTTCCTCCTGTTACAGCGTGTGATCGCCCCTCTTCTGGTTTCGGTTTGCCTCTCATCCCAGCCACGATCCTTTCCAGACATTCACTCAGGGACCCAATAACTCTCATGCGCGTGGCGGCGGTGGCGCTTTGAATCGGCTTGCTTCTGTCACTGAAACTGATTTGTTCAATAACAGCAAAGGTGTATATCCATCCTCTGGGATGCTTGGAGGCTTCAGTGTGTGCAGGAATGCAACTGTACAAGTAAGGCAGGCCAAGGAAAGTGATGCTAGTGTAGTAGAATGCAGGGCATCTAGTGACAGGACAGGTTAGTGAAGTATGCACGGACACACCAGGGGACATAGGACGCGGTACAGAATGCAGAGGTGCAGTTGGTACATTTGCCAACGCTGAAGGCAGAGACATACTCTGAAGGGACAATTATTCACAGCGGAGAGGCACATTTACTGCAATAGGGAATATGAGGAAAGCTCTGATAGGTCTCTCAACGCACATTCGTTTAAATGAAAATGATACCCTGTTTTGTTGTTGTGCTAGAGGCATACTGATGTCCTAGAGTACTCCCTAAGTATTCGGAAGGCACAAACTGTGCATCCCCTAGGACAGTGGTCTTGTTCCGTTTTTCACTGTGTAAGTCCCAGTGCACAGGAAGTACCTAAACAGACTAAATGACTTTGTCAGTCCCCCAATATGATAAAACATTCTGTTATCTACTTTGAAGATGACTGCCACTCGAGTAAGTCACTTTCCTCAAGGGCGCCCTTCAACCAGTCGGTCCCTTTAGGTACAGAGAGGGCACCTGCAACTAGACTACCTTTGCAATATTTAATCCTCACTGTCTGATCAAAATATAATTCAACCAGGCTAGGGCGGTTTTCAAATGCAGTCATAGAAACAACAAGGGATGCTGTCTCCAAAAGGGTTCTGCACTGTCAAAGGCTATGAAAAACTTTTGCTTTGAGGGGTCCTCTGGAGATACAGCTCCGTGGGTCTGATGATTGAGCTAGCTGTCCTTCCTGTGATGGTAAAAGACACAAGTTGTTTTAAGTTTGATTTTGTGGTAAAGAGAGGTTTTAAAAGAACTGTACTGAGAAACATCATGCTTAGGTCTCGCCTACAACACCCTGTTTACACTGTCCCTTGTAGATATTGTATGAGATATTGTATACAAGGGGCCTGGAACCCGTCCATTGATACCATTCATTGGCTTCACTGTCACTCTTATTTATTGTCTCCTAATTGGCCAGCACCTGCCGGCGTCACATCCTCTTCTTTCATGTGGAGCATGGACCAAGTACTGATAACTTCATCTAGATTACTGTCCTTATTCTGTTCACACTGTTATTTAGGTAATATTTTATTCTTCCCCTGTTGGCCTTGTCCGTATTGCTTCTTCCCCTCCTGCCCCCGTCCGTGTTGATTCTATGCCCTTCCATCTTCCCTTATGCGGGTTGCTTCTTCCCTTCTCATGCCCATTGTTGTCCATGTTGCTTCTTCCAACCCACCGTGCTGTTGTCTGTGGTGTTTCTTTCCTCCCACCCTCCTGTTGTCTGTGCTGTTTCTTCCCTCCCATCCCCCTTATCAGTGTTGCTTCTTCCACCCCACCTCCTGCCCTCACGTTGTCATGTTGCTTCTTCCCTCCCACTAACCAAACTCTTGTTGTCTTTGTTGCTTCTTCTATTGTACATCTCACCTCTTATTTTCAGTGTTTTCTTCCCTCCCACCCCCCACACTGCCTTTGTCAGTGTTACCCACCTGCCATAAGAAATAAAAAGCAATATGATACGGTCAGTGCTGGCTGATGCACAGCACTTTTTCTTCCTTGTATTGTCTGTGTTGCTCATTTCCTCTCTTCTGCTGCCCATGTAGCCTTTTCTCTCCCACCTGTTGTTCATTTTGCCTACCTGCCATAAGAAAGAAAAAAAAACAGGTCGCGGCCAGTGCAGGCCACGTCTTAGTGCTTTTTTTCCTAACTTTTAGCCATGCTGCACCGCAGCCACAGTGCTCTGCAACATTGCTAAATGACATTGGCAAAGCCAACAGCTCTTGCATACGTGAGACCTATTGGTTTTGTCTAGATTTGTTTCGCATTGTAAAATAGTGTCTACTAAGGAGTGGGTAGCAGAGTGCCTAAAGGAGCGTGTGCACTACAGTCTCTTAAATAGAGAGCTTGCAGAAAACACACTTACTGGAATCCCCCACAGGGACAGTAATATTCTGCAGCTAGTGGTGCCAGAGCGAAATCGTATGGGCCACACTGAACAAATGAGGAGTACAGGGGCATGGCAGCACCCACCCAGCTGAGCTGGTGGTCGTGATTCTTCACGTGTTATTTGGGCAACGCAAATAGCAACCTAGGGCTCATCTAAAAGCCCAGTTAGTAGAATCAGACACTTTCCTGCACAGGATGTTTTTGATCTGTAACTTTTCAAGGTACTGCTGGCAGCTCATCTACTCCAAGGTGAGTGGTCTCCACGAGTCTAAGTAGCTCATGATCCTGCCATGTAGTAGTAGTAGTAATTTTATTGCATAATTACCTAAAATCATTGCATAAAATACAAATACTTTTAACATAAAATACTTCTAATCATGTACAATATCATCAGCCTCCCTGCAACCAAATGCAAACGTCAGTGCAACTTATGCTATAGAATCAAAATCCCATCATTTGTTATCAATTCTAATGACATTAAATATATGAGCAGCCTACATATAATGCTGTCTGCATATCAGTGTAGATGCTCAAGCCAAAGGCTGTCCTTGACATCTGTCATTACATCTCATAAAATTAATTATTATGAAAGATCTAAAGTTTTAAAACTAGAGTGCCGATGACAGGAAGTGCTTGATGTTACAGCACAGTCTCATCCTTTGGTGTGCAATTCTAGACTTAGACATGCCAGTGCGACGCTTGCAGAGTACCACTGGCACAGTAATGAACGAGCGAATGCCTATGCCAAAATGTCCATAATCTAACGTTAGAGTAGCAGCAGCAGACACAGAGTAGAGTAGTACGACACTTACAAGTGCCGCAAACCTGGCGATGGGAGAGCACATGCCTATACCTAATTTCTCAACTATCTCGCGTTAATATCGCTGCACAGAACACAGAGTAAAAGTAATGCACAATGGTGAGATCTAAAATATAGAATACCTTATCATGCCTAACTCTCCATGATCCAGCTCAGAGTCACAAATTTCAGGGAGGTTATACTTTGGTGGGCAGTTTTAGGTTTAGACATTGAGGTGCAACACTTACAGAGTGCCATAAGCACAGCGATAAACGGCCAGATGCCTGTGCCAGGATTTCCAACAATCTAACGTTCCAATAGCAGCAAAGAACACAGAGTAAAATAGTGTGGCACTTGCAGAGTACCACAAGTATGGCGATGAAAGAGTTGATGCCTGTACCAAGTTTCCCGACAGTCTAGTGTTGAGATAGCAGCAGGAAACACAGAGTAAAGTAATGCACAATAGTAAGATCTAGAGGTTTGAATAAAGATGCCCTATCTGGCCTACCACTCCAAGGTCTAACTCAGAGTCGCAAACTGTCAGGGAGATTTTCATGGGTGAGTAAGCCACATCGTTAGTAATGTTTCTTTAGGGGCCACCTTTCCCCTTTTCGATTCTGCACGTTGGTGGCTCCGGGCATTCTGTAGGGCCAATCTCATAATTGTAAAAAAATTCCCAAAAGCAAGAAAGTTTCATTGGGATGTCATCCCAGAATATTAGCTTTGTGGCTTCTATGCATGATCGCACGCCATATTTCAGGAAAACTATTTTAGGAGGAGACGTCTCTCCAAGGCCATGTGGATATGCTCCATGAAGACACAGAGAGACACTTTGGGCCTGATTTACAGGCTGACGGACCAGGCCACTCCATCACAAACGTAAAAGACATCCTCTCCGCCGCACCACAAGTTCATTATATCTGCAGAACTCCAAATCAGGCCCTTTGTCCTTTCACAGAGATAGCCAACAACAACTTAAAACAGGACTATATAACTGCAGTTTTAATGGATGTTCAGTGGCTACCCCTGAAGCCAAAAATAAAGTTTGACGCTTTCTTGCCTCACCTTCAAATCTCTGAAACATCAACAACCGTCATAACTCCACTTTACTCTAAAGAGAGCCAGAGGCACAA
Organism: Pleurodeles waltl; assembly: GCF_031143425.1. Classification (NCBI taxonomy): domain Eukaryota; kingdom Metazoa; phylum Chordata; class Amphibia; order Caudata; family Salamandridae; genus Pleurodeles; species Pleurodeles waltl. The sequence goes on along the minus strand of NC_090441.1, from coordinate 149,556,933 downwards.
AAAAACTAAGAAGGAATTAAGTTCTGCGACTGGAATGAAAAGTACTCAGTTCCCCCTTAGCTCCAACTTTAAAGGGTTATTCCCTCAATAAGACACTTACTCCAAGCAGATCCAAGATGCTATTAACACATTGTCCCAGTGCTTACCTCGATGTTCACTATTCGTCTTCCATCCCTACTCCTACGCACACGAGTCTTAACCAGATGTCTTAATTGTGCATTTATTTCTTGCTATTTTACATTTTTATCTTGTTTGAAGTCCCCAGTATATGGATCTTTATTAAATGTAAAGAGCATCACCACCCTCGGGTGCAGCAACAACTCTGTATTATTACAATCATATATAGTACAATAACAAGGCCTCACTTCCATGGAGGTATGGTTGGTGGGTTTTTTGCTCTCCAGTCACTTGGCCTCCAGTCACTTGGCCTACTCATTTGTACTCAATAGGGCACCTCCTTTTCAGTCAGAATCAGGTGGAGTCAAGACAGAGGCCTGCTCAAGGACTCTCATTAACCAAAAGGGGAAGTGTGTCAGCAGAGTGGCAATTATACCAATGACTGATGCCCTGAAAAATGTGTGTCTCCTACATTAGGATTGTATCCATGCAGTCTATCATTTGCAAGTTTAGAAGATTGGTGACAGGAGAAGGTGTTTACATACAAAGAAACTATTGCCAAATAAGCTATTTTGCAACGTGGGCTAAGAAAATAAGGGCCAGATGTAGCAAAGGTTTTTACCCATTCTGTGTCTATGGGAAAAAGTGTTCGTACATATGGCCCTAAATATCTTATGTTTACAGGCTATGGAACAGGTGGATAATTTTTTAGTAGATTTTTACCTTTTTATTTATTGCTTGTCCTGTACTTATGCCCTGCCCTGTTGTTGGCATACTACATGTTTAATTGTGCATGGGTGTCTTGTGACCTTCAAGCTATTATCTTATGCTCAGTCAGTCAGAATGAAGCCTAAGCTGAGTGTCCCAGACTGTACCTTCAACCCATCCATGTTGGCAGGCAGGCCGCGAAAGGGGTAGGGCCACCTACTGCGCACGCCTGACTCACGCAAGGCTCCCTAATGAGCAGTAATGAAACAAGGCTGAGCCTTGCTCATCACAGGCACTTAATTCACCCCGTTAATGTGGAATAACATGAGGCTTCTAGAGTGCTGCATTATAATTATCCTGGCACGAGCCTGATTCAGTAATGAGGAGCACCGCTTGGCAGTAGCCCGGGTGATTAGGCTTCCAATCATCCATGTACAGCTTTTGAGACATATTGCTTCTCTGACTAAGAAAATGTTGAAGGTCAATCTTCCTTGTTTTAAGGAAAGCATGTAGGCTCTCCTGCACGGCAGATGTGAAGCAGCAATGCTGTATGCCAGGTGGTCCCTGTGTGGCAGATGTGAAGCTGCAATGGTGTATATCAGGTGGTCCCTGTGTGGCAGATGTGAAGCGGCAATGCTGTATGCCAGGTGGTCCCTGTCTGGGAGATGTGAAGCAGCAATAGTGTATATCAGGTGGTCCCTGTGTGGCAGATGTGAAGCAGCAATGCTGTATATCAGGCAGTCCCTGTGTGGCAGATGTGAAGCTGCAATGCTGTATATCAGGTGGTCCTTGTGTGGCAGATGTGAAGCAGCAATGCTGTATGCCAGGTGTTCCCTGTGTGGAAGATGTGAAGCTGCAATTCTGTATATCAGGTGTTCCCTGTGTGGCAGATGTGAAGCTGCAATGCTGTATATCAGGTGGTCCGTGTGTGGCAGATGTGAAGAAGCAATGCTGGATGCCAGGTGGTCCCTGGGTGGCAGAGGTAAAGCTGCAATGCTGTGTATCAGGTGGTTCCTGTGTGGCAGATGTGAAGCAGCAATGCTGTATGCAAGGTGGTCCCTGTGTGGCAGATGTAAAGCTGCAACGCTGTATATCAGGTGTTCCCTGTGTGGCAGATGTGAAGCTGCAGTGCTGTATATCAGGTGTTCCCTGTGTGGCAGATGTGAAGCTGCAATGCTGTATATCAGGTGGTCCGTGTGTGGCAGATGTGAAGAAGCAATGCTGGATGCCAGGTGGTCCCTGGGTGGCAGATGTAAAGCTGCAATGCTGTGTATCAGGTGGTCCCTGTGTGGCAGATGTGAAGCAGCAATGCTGTATGTCAGGTGGTCCCTGTGTGGCAGATGTGAAGCTGCAATGCTGTATATCAGGTGGTCCCTGTGTGGTAGATGTGAAGCTATAATGTTCTATAGCAGGTGGTCCCTGTGGGTTGGATGTGAAGCCAAATGGCTTCATGCCAGGTGGTTCCAGTGGGAAACTTGGCTCTTCATATAAGCACATAGAAGCATTTACATATTCATGTACTACGCAGATGCCCAAGCAGCTTAATACCCTCACTGGGGATTAGTGTGCTATACAAATCAATATAACACAACATAGCATCCAGGTGGTCCCTGTGGGTCAGACGTGAAGTCGGAAGGATGCATGCCAGCTGGTCCTGGTGTGGCAGATGTGAAGTCAGAAGGTTGAATGCCAGGTGGTCACTGTGAGTCAGAAGTGAAGCCAGAAAGTTATATGCCAGGAGGTACCTGAGGGTCAGACATGAAGCCAGAAGATTGCATCCAGACATGAAGCCAGAAGGTTGCATGCCACGTGGTCCTTGTGGGTCAGACATGAAGCCAGAGGGTTGCATACCAGAAATGTTTCCAGTTTTTCTTCATTTTATTTAAAATCAGCTTTTGTTTGTTATCCTGAAACTGTGGCATGAATCCGGCCATAGTGTATTAACATTACACTCCGGTTCTAAACAAAGTCCCCGATGTTTCGAGCATTTCCTTTGAAGAACTGCTATAGCTATGAAGCTTAGACACCAAATCATAGCTTAGTGAATGTCTAGCTGGAGCCTTTGTAGAGGATATCTACTTAGTGTGAATAGATGCTAGCCCATCAAAGGGCATTGGCCTTCATTAAAGGTTTTCAAGACTTTCCTGCTCTGACTGAGGAAGCCAGACCCACTAAGGATAAGAGCCCCTGTCCCACCATGCTTGTGCTCCTGAGAAGGTAATGTCGAGAACCAGAGCCACAATGTGTACATCTTCTTCTGTACATCTACCATACATGGCGGCCACAGAACAACAGCAAGCTGTGGTGCTTGTCCAAATAAGAAACCGTGGTCAACTGATTGCACGTGTATTTCTGTGATTTGAGGGGGTGCTTAAACCACAGGTATCCGGCTGCTTTAGGTGAGTTTTCTCTGGACTAAGCAAGTTGTTATTCTTTTTAGTTTGAAAGGTAAGTGTGGGTGGTGTGGCACAAGCACATGTTTTGTTGTGCGTGGACATGGGTTAAGGTGGCCCCAACCTGCAGAATGGGAAACGAAGTCAGGAAGTTCCATGGCTTAGATTTTTGGAACTAATTTCTGTTCTCTGAAAGCCCTCTCGTCTAAGATTTTAGGAGAAAGTAGCAGAGCAACAAAAATGGAAAACAACATTTAGGTGAGTTGCCGGATGCAACTTTATTTTTAAATGTGGAGGGGAAAAAGGAGGTCAGGAAGACAATGGTACTTGGTGTTTGTAAGAGTACTATTGAAGGCACAGGAGCATGAGAGCTTTGGCATTGGGGCTTGGATCCATCAAAGGGGACAACCTATGGACACCTGCCAGTTCAGGACTAAGTATAAAGCCCCAGATGTAGTCATATCCTAAGTTGGTTATTTTGTAACTTTTCTCTATTTCTGGGCAGTTGTGACAGCACAGCTGACTGTTTGAAGCTTCACAACATTATAAGCACCTAGGCCATGCCAAAAAGGTATTGGTGTGTGATGTGTAATCGGTCTTTATGTGATAGTATTCAAATAGTGCTTTTCTATGGGCTCCGCAGGTGGGAGTGTCCCATTCTCTCAGTTTGCATACAATGACGATACGACTCCTTAATGACTGGTCATTGTTCATCATGTTAAACACATGTGTGATAGACAAGTTCAATGTTTTTATGTGATGAACAAGCAAGGTGCCACAGGGCTCTTTGGTCTGCATAGCATAAAAGTATTTTCTAACTTTGATCTCTCATATTGTCTCTTTAAGCACAGGTGGGGCATGAGACACAAGAGGGAGGGAAATTGAGTAAACAGTACTTCCCATCTCAGGATCTATGTTGAAATATAAGAACTTACGTTTAATGAGTGAAAAAGATTAGGAGGGATGTGGACTCAGTGGCATCGGAGTTGGATACATGTATCACCATAAATGAATCTGGGTGCATCGTGTCCTCTGTACCTGTGTGAGATAAACCAGAGTTGACATTTATTCAAACATATATTATGCAGTGATGTAAACATATCTTATGGAGTGTTTACTATCAAAATATAGCACTTGACTCCTTTATTAAGGTAAGGTGAGGAGTTGAAGTCTCCGATTGGTTGGTAATGGCGCAGTGGAGACTTTTAGAGAAGTCTGCAGAAAAGAATGACCTCAGGTTGGGGTTCATCATGGGCTAAGAGCAGTGTTCCCTGCTCCTACGTCTTCGTAGACGGTGAGACTCAGATCTCTGTCTTGCTTCCTGTATTTACAAGTGTAGGTGAACTCCAAGGGTGGCATATACATGAGTCACTTGTTCATGTGAAATAGACACTCAAGCTGCACTTCAAGGCTGAGGTCCAGAGAGGTTGGGGTTGCTTGTGTTCCTGTGCACAGTTGGGGGACCTAGCAGCTCGGACTGGACTATTCCTATGGGAGCAGGACCAGGGCTGAAATGTGTTTAGTTGTTCTCTGGCTATAATGACGACGAGCTAAAAAATGATGTCATGGAATAGTGACCAGAGACTCATCACTTTTCTGCTGTCCTGTTTACTTTGAGATTCAGGTCTCACAAGCACTCAGACGTATGGTCCTGGCCAGCCTCTGATATCAGATTATACTGCAGAAGAATGATGCATGCTACCTCTGGGAGAAGTTAGGGATTAGACCACAAATGTTTGTTGTAAAAACTCTGAGCTTGAATCTAGTCATTAAGGAAGCTTTTAGTTGAAGTAAAATAGTTTCCAGAGAAGAGCCAGAGGGGAGTCAGTGATAAACACACATGGTAAGGGGAAGGTGCAAGATTTGTTGTGTAGTTTGTCCTAACGCTGCTTGCCTGCCACTATTGAGTAAGGTGGCACGAGGAGACAAATGAAGTATGGCAAATCCTTACACTTTGCAAACCCTACCCCAAAACAGAAGTCTATTGCTGCAAAAGAACAATGGGGGTGTTCTGCCTATGGGATACAGGCTGACCATGCAACCTGTGCCTTCTAGATGCTGAGGTGATTGATAAGGGATCGTTTCCTGACATTAAAAATGTAACATTAGTATGCACCGAAATATCCATTGTGGCTGTGAGGTATGAATAACAAGAACACTACGGTCAGGGCTTAATTTGTGAAAGAATAAGGACCTGGGGCCTAACGATTGTCTCAGACAACTGCGGCGGTGCAGTCGGAGGTCAAAGTGATGAGTTCCAAGGCTGGGTAATCTGGGATCCACCTCATGACTCTCTCATCCACCACCACACCCTCCCCGCTCCTTACCAGGTTATTTTCCATCCTTTACTGCATTCTCCTTTTGTCACTGATTTTTCCTGTTTTATTCTCTTTCTCCTTCTTTGCCCACAGAGACGTCTTGAGGCATGGGCAAAGTGGATTATTGCCCGGGCATTCACCTTCCAAGAGGTAGCATGGGAAAGTGAACTTTCTATCTTTTTCACCTCTTTCTATTTATCTATCCATCATTTCTTCCCTTCTCTGCCTGCCCCTACATCTGACTCTGTCTCTCTCTACTCTCTGTCATTTCAAGGATTATTGACCCCGGAGCTAGACATATTTCAACTGTTTTTGTGTAACCATGTTTCTGAAAAATTAACCATAACTCAGTATTGTGTGGGTTTGAATTCGTAGAAAACGAATCATGGAATTCAAGGTTGTTACGAACAGTAGCCCCCCAAAATATGCCCTACCCAGCGCCCACAAGCTCCTTAAGATGAACCTGTTTTCCCATTGTGTGTTTTTCTCTCTCTTGTTCTGGGTCAAAGTCTCATGAGGAAAATTAAGTGCTGATCCCCAAAAATGAGTGCGGTGGAACCACCAGCTCAAATTAAACACTGACTAAATACAGCATGGGGTAGGGGAAAGCATGTCCACTAGTGATCGGCTAACTCCACACAAGCTTGGCTAGCCCATTTCCAGGAATTTTCACCCCGAAGCATGGCTCGAGCTGAAGGTGTGGGCATGCGAACTATCATTGGAGAACAATTCAACTTTCTAGTATCAAAGAGTTCAAGCAAAAGTTGAGAATAAATGTAAAATCTAAAGGCAGTTTCTCTTTAAAAGTGGTTGTGATTTGTGTGTTTCACGTTCTCGCACAAGCAATTAAGCAGGATCCCAATATGATCACCCACTATGCTGCGTTTTCCAAGATTTCTATTAGATTTCCCAGGTGATATTCGACTACACTGAGATGTTATGTAGATAACAAAATAGGTGAAAACCTGTGCTGCTAGTGTGAGACTGCTCTTCATGAGAGGAGACCAGCGACCCCTGTAGGCCTGATTGCATGTCACACCTCGTAAATACCAGTAATATCATACATGATATTGATCGAGTAAGCAATTTGACCATCCGTTCAAGTTTCAGAACTCGAAATTGTGTACAACATGCTAATTACCCATGCTTTCCCCTTTTACAATGGCAGCCAATCAGAATGTGCACTTCTTGCTCACACAATTTGCAGCAGGTATTTCCTGCAAAAATAGTGCAGGTAAACACGCTAGTCATTGCGGGACTCCTGATTTTGTGCAAGGTTTACTCTTAACTCAGGGTTTGCGCTCAAGTTGTAATGAGGGCCTAAGAGCTATATCTGCAGAACAGTTCAGGGAGTGGGAAAGCCTCCACAAGTGCTGCCCACATCCAGAAACTGAGGTCCTACTGTGTATTAACTAGGAACCTGCCATCAGCGACCCTTATTGACAACCTGACTTACAAGTTTGCCAAGGACAGTTCAAGGTCACAAGATGCGGAACACATTCAACACTGCGCTTAAAACAGAGCCACATGCGGTGAAAGTGCCTAGAAACATCCTATTTAATCTGGCCTTCCACTGACCATTAGGCAGGGCAGAGGTTACAACAGAAGATTGTCGATCACAGGTGTCTACTCACGCTAACTATTCTCCAAATATCTACCATTCCTGCCTTACCGCCTAGTGCTCTGCAGTGATTGAAAGTTGTCAATCTTTTTAGGGCTGTGTGACCGAGGGTCAAGGGGGCACCACTTGAATGACAGTTCTGGGACAGATAAGAGCAGCGTGCAGAGATCATTGTGTGAGCTGCATTGTTTAAGGGATAATGACTAAAGCATGACAACTCCGGTGTTTAATGCACTTGATGGAGAGATCTGGGATTTGCCTGGTGAACGTGTTGACTCATGCTGTAGTAGCATAAAGGGTTAATGTTCTTGCTGCAAAGTAAAACATGCAGCATGTGTAACACAGATTTGTGTCTTTTTAGATATCAGTGGGTTACTGCTTTTGACACTGATCATTCTGTTACTTCCACTTCCTAATATAGCACAGTGGGCTATGAGCTGGGGTTGAAATGCTGCTTGCAAGTTACAAGGCATACTTTTGAAAGGTTTTGCAGTTTTCTTAATCTTTCATATTTTTAAAGTTGCTAAAAGGATTCATTTAGGTAGTAATACATGTTTTATTAATATAGACAGCCACAACCACTCTGGTACATTTTATATCCTGAGTCTGTGGGGCAGGTTTGCTAACACTTCACGCCAGATTCGCATAACGATAGTAACACAAACCTGGCACAAACTGCTGCTTTCGGATTTACTTCCACCACAAATCCTGAATCCTGTGGGAAAGTAGTCCTAAAGTAATTTGAAGTTGGCCTATGCTCCACTTTGCCTACCAGAGGACATCAGAATTGGCCTGGAATCACCAAGGCTGTTCCTGTTTTTGGTGGCATGGAGGCTGCCTCTTTATGGTGTCGCTAAGGCCTCCAAACTTCATTGCACCTGTGTGTTTGTGCAGTGTTCAGATTGGTCTACACCTGCAATGCCTTTACTGAAATCTGTACTGTTTGTTTTAGTATGCCTACTGCCAGACACTTTAAGATGCTCAGCTCCAAAATAAACACCTTTTTGTGGTCTGAATAATTCACAGGGGTGCTAGATGCCAGGGCGCCAGGCGCTGTTTGCAATACAACCCGAGCTCAAGTGCTTTAGCTCAGCGGTTCCCAAACTTTTTTGACCAGCGCCTCCCTTGACCTGTTGGCCGCGGCTTCCCATTGTGTTACTTTTTTGTGGCGTGTGGAGGGAAGTACGCCCAGCCTCTGGAATACTTTAATTTTTATCCCTGAAAATAATTAGGATGGAGCCGCTGAAGTTCATCATATTTGTTACAAAATAAAATTATAACAGTGGTGTAATACATTTTAACTGGTTAAGTCAGAAACAATACAAGGTAAACTCTGCAGCACTAGGGTCTGCAAATGGAATCATGGGTGTACATAATATTAAATAAATTGCATCTGTGGACTCTTCTCTAGTGTTAGAACCTGCTTCATAAATCAGGGGATTTTTCTTTACCATCCACCTCTAAAGTAGGCCCCTGGACTGCAAGAGAACTCAGCTAGTATGTGTGATACACTATCTATCCTTCCCTGAAGACACCCTCCATCCTTCCTTAAGGCTTCACTTTGCTATTTACTGTCCCATCTTTAGCTCCCTGGTCTACAATGTTACTTCTCACTCTGCTCTCTTTCACTTTTTCAATCCATTGCTCTCTTCCTCCTCTCCATTCATTTTCTATTTTCCCTGCCTTCATCGATCTGCTTCTCTAGATTTCTTTTCATTCATTCTGTGCTCTTTCCTCTCTTTTTCCACATAAATCTATCTTTCTTCTTTTCTCTTCCCATCTCATCATGATGCTGTGTGTGCCAGTATGATCCTGAAGTATTAGTTTATTTGCAGTGCGCTCCCCTGTTGTGTGTCTGCCCAAGCCAATCCAAGCTAGAAATGTTAAAGTCCCAAATGAAAAGCCATTTATGAGCCAGAAGCTGCATTGATATTTAGGCTGCATCTTTCATTCCATGAGCGAAGACACATATTTTGTGACCATGTCCGATTACCCAAGCACGCAGCATCTGATCCATCTCAGCCTTTTGATCTGAGATGGTGCTCCTAGACTCTAAGTGACATTGTTAGTGTGCCCAAAGTGGCACATGTTGGTGCTGAGCAGCACTGTGAGTGCTCGGTCAATCAGTGCTCTGGAGCTCATGGCAAATGTAATGTGGCACAAAGTATAGTTGGCAGCTGAAGATGTGCTAGGACAGACTTAAGATGCAGGGGTTGGAGGACCATAGGTGCATCATAAATACGCGTGCCTGGCAACTCACCCACTACAGCAGAAGCCACAACCCTTCCAGCAAGCACACTACCTTGGTTCATATCCGCTGTGACAAAAATCAGGCTGGGGTCACATGGACACACAGAGGAGAAAGGCACATGCTGGTACCTGCCGCACTCCTGGAAGAGCTCCAGGAACACCTTGCACATCGCTGCAGAAGAGCAGAGTGAGTGACACGTGGTGACCAGGCTCCCCCATACCGCAAGCGGAGCGGTGCAGCCATTTTACAGAGGCACCAAAGTGACAGCAGTGGAGGCAAACTTTTCATCAAGAGAGAAAATGGACAGCCAGTGTGCTACAAACAGAAAAGGGACAACAGGATGAGTGTAATCTATGATGCAGCGTGATAAATATTTCTGTACCTGGCTTGCTGTGTGCTTGCTGCACCCCTGGCTAGTTTTGATGGTGCACCGGGGTGCCACTGCACACAGACTGGAAACTACTGGTGTTAGAAATGGGATCTTTGGTTGGCAGTCAGGTTACCCCCTGTCCAAGCAAGGACCCTCACTCTAGTCAGGGTAAGTCACACACAATCCAAATTATCCTGTGCCCACCCTCTGGTAGTTTGGCACTGAGCAGTCAGGCTTAACTTAGAAGGGAATGTGTAAAGTATTTGTGCAATAAATCATGGAATAACACAGTAGAACACTGCAAAAATACACCACACAGTGTTTAGAAAAATATATATTATTTATCTGGTAAGATGCAGGTCAAAACGATTAAGATGCGATCAGTATATGTTGAAATATCACTGTAAAATGATACAAAGTGTTGGAAAAATGTCATTGCACCTTCCCATCTGAAGCAGAGCTGTCCAATCCTGGCCTCCAGCATCTGGATCTTGTCTTAAGATATTTTGAAGGGTCATGTTAGACAATGCAGGATGACAGCTGTGGATGAACGAGAGCCAGCCCCTGCTGTCTATTCGATTCAGCCCATCAACTCCCATCTCCCAATGCCCTACAGAATGGCAGAGGCTCCCCAACTGGGAGGAGCTGTGCATATGCCAGCGAGCCGGGGCCCGAACCTGGGTTGCGGCGTAGGCCGCACTGACCTTTTTGTGGGGGTTGGGGCGGGATTGGCTGGCCGTGGTGCTGGAGTGCTTCCGGGGTCTTCCCGACGGTACGGCAGCCCCGCCCCATAAAAGGCACCGCAAGGCGGCGAGTGGGTCTCTTTTCCCACTCGGCACTGCAAAGGACACCAGAACAGGAGCCCTGCTCCTCACTACTACCCCATATTTGGTGGGTGGGAGTGCTCGGGTGTTGTGGCATAGTGGCATGTACAGTTATAAGGTTCTGCAATTTTACGTGGTGCGAATCAAATGAGATTTTATCAAAGTCATGGTAATGGTTTCTGTCATGTTTAACTCCTGTTTTTCTCTTTCAGGCATTGCTAGTGTGTCATATTTATGTTGGACGGCGGGTGAGGTCATGATGAGTGGGACATTTCGGGTGTATGTAAGGCATCCTTTTAGACCAAAATAACAGATGGGTCGCAGAACCGCCCCAAAAGGGTGCTGGCAGCAAGTCGAAAGGAGGTTGCAGAGGTGCAGGAGGAGGGCCGTCACTGACATGCGGTCCTTACCTGCAACCACCTGTGCAGGAGCAGTGAGCGCAAGCTAACACGGGCCCCTGGGGGAGGAAGATGGGTGTATGGAGTGCCTGGGGTAGGTATGCTAGCGGGAAGACAGGCCTCTTGCACAGGAACATCCCAGTATGGGAGGTCAGTGGGTGGGGTCCTCCTTTAAAGAGGGACCCATGTATGTCCATTTTATTGAACAAGGGATTTATAAGAGGAAGGGAAGCTGGTTCCAGCCATGATCTCACTCATGAAAGTATGTTTTAAAAGATGCACAGGAACCATCTTAGCTATAGTCAGGTAACTACCATGTACTAGTGTCTCTGTTAAGGCTAGGACTTAATTTCTGTAAGAAAAGATGTAAAATTGTGGGTTACTGTGCATAAAGTAGTAAAAATGTTTTTTGTATATATTTGTAAATAAATACGGCCGGGGGCCTTTCAACCCCTAACACAAAGAACTTGATTGGTGGTCTTATCAGCGACACAGGTGTGTTGTGCTGGGTGTGCATTGTTTTTATTTCCCCCAAGGGACATTGTTGATGGCCTGGCCTTATTAAGGATAGGTGAGGCCCCTGAGTGCCTTTGCTCCAAAACCGTATATAGTGGGGAGTGGTGGACATTGACATCCCCTTCTCTCTCTTACTTCTTCAGGCCTAGAATGTAATGGAGAAAGATGTATGTAAGTTTTTTATATAAATGTGTAATTTCTGTACACACCTCATCTGCCGCAGGGTCATTTCAAGATAAATGGGGTTACTGCTAGGTAAGGGAATTCAAAGAGGTAATAGCTGAGTTAGCAGGCAGGCTAAATGTTGAATATCTATAGCCCTTCCCATCTAAACGTCTACCGGCTGCTGGGGATACACTGAACGGCCACATATGATGCAAAAAAGGTACGGGTGCAAATGTTTCTTGAAGGTGGAACCTTGTACGTGAAACTTTTTTCCCTTAAAAATTATACTTGGGGGGGATTAAGGATGAGTTTATTTTGTGAAGTGAATATTAGATGTCTTGGTGTTTGGTTTGGGGAACGGTCTTTTTAAATACTCTGGAGCACAGATGTGCATTGCTTTTTGCAGTAGGAAGAGGGATTTCAATATTGATAATCCCCTATAAAGAGCTAAGGTAAGTGCATCATGACTGGGGTGGCCATCGATGCCGAAGATGTGCCTGTCTACCTGTTTATGGATACATTCACCTGTAATCGTAGGTGTACTGCCAGAATATCGTGATTCAAAAATATCATGGTCAGAATATAATACTGATATATATATATATATATATATATATATATATATATATATATTGTTAGACTTTTCATCCTCGGCGTGGTCTCCCTTAACTTTTTGCCTCTGTTCCCCAGATTGTTGATGTGTGTTGGACTCTGATTTTGCTGTTTTTGTTACTCTGGACACTTTACCACTGCTAACCAGTGTTAGAGTGCAAGTGCTCTTTTACAAAAATGTGTATGTAATTGGCTTATCCATGATTGGCATATTTGATTTACTAGTAAGTCCCTAGTAAAGTGCACTGGAGGTGCCAGGGCCTGTAAATCAAATGCTACTAGTGGGTCTGCAGCACTGGTTGTGCCACCCACATAAGTAGCTCTGTAATCCTGTCTCAGACCTGCCATTGCAGTGTCTGTGTGTGCTGTTTTAACTGAAAATTCGACTTGGCAAGTGTACCCACTTGCCAGGCCCAAACCTTCCCTTTTCTAACATGTCAGACATCCCTAAGGTAGGCCATAGGTAGCCCCAAGGGCAGGGTGCCGTGTATGGTTAGGGTAGGACACATACGTTTAGAAAGTGGGCATTTTTTTGCTTATACCATTTCTGTGACTCTGCCTGTTTGTGGATTCTCTGTCTGGGTCAGTTTGACAGTTGGGCTGGTTGCACCTCACACTAGACAGTGACACAAAGGGAGCTAGGGTGTAGCCTGCATATCCTGATGAGCCATCTGTGCTAGGAGGGAGGGGAGGAGTGGTCACTCACACCTGAAAAGGCTGTGCCTGCCCTCACACAATGCAGTCTCCAACCCCCTGGTGAGTGTATGGGGCCTGGCCTGGGCAAGGTAGCATTTCACATTCAAAAGAGACTTTACTTTGAAGTAGGCCTACTTCAAAGGAGAAAGTGGGTATAAGAAGGGCAGCCAAAACCACAGACTTTAGAAACACTTCTGAAAACAAGAGGAACCTCTGCCTGGAGAATTGGGGAAGAAGAGCTGCCCTGCCTGTGACTGTGCTTTGTGGAGCTACCCTGCAGTTGCTGCTTCTGCCAGAGTAAGAAGGCAAAGACTGGACTTTGTGTGCCTTCCATGTTGAGAAGAAATCTCCAAGGCCTTGATTTAGAGCTTGCCTCCTGTTGTTTGAAGTCTCAGGGACAGCAAAGACTTCTCTCTGCCAGCACCTGGAGTCTCTGGAGAGACTCCTACTCTGCCCTGCGGTGCCCATCCAGTTCCTGGGACCCTGAAAGGAGAAGCTGGCAGCCTAAGAGGAAGAAATCCACGCACAGAGCGCCGTGCGGGGAAAAGATCGACGCGACTCCGATCTGCGGCTGAAGAAACGACGCGCCACTGGCTCCGAGGCTGAAAATCGATGCTCGCTCAAAACGCGATTGAAGAATCGATGCACTGAGCTGGACAAATGACGCATAGCATCGCTGACGGAGGCTGGGAGATCACAAACCGCGTTGCGTGGTTTTCGGATCATCGTGCGGCTGGATTTCTGACGTGAACCATTGTTGTGCGTGCAAAAACAATGCAAGGCCTGCCTGGACCTGTGTGCGGACCGAATCGATGCATCGCTGTCCTGCGGAGAGAAGAACTGACACACGCCGACTCGACAGAAGGGGGAAATGATGCAGGGTCCCTCTCCTGAGTGATATCGCCGCATCGCAAGCCCTTTTTGACACACACCCGCCCGTGCGGGGTTATTTTTGATGCGCACCAGGTACATTTCCATGGTAGCAGCTAGCGTGTGTTTAAAACTACTTCAAGACTCTTTTTGATTTTTAATTGATAACTTGACTTGTTTATTGTGGATTTTTGTCGTTTTGGTCTTGTTTTGGGTAGATAAATATTTCCTATTTTTCTAAACCTGTGTTGTGTCATTTTGTAGTGTTTTAATTAAGTTACTGTGTGTGTTGGTACAAATACTTTACACCTAACACTTTGAAGTTAAGCCTACTGCTCTGCCAATCTACCAAGGGGGTAAGCAGGGGTTAGCTGAGGGTGATTCTCTTTTACCCTGACTAGAGTGAGGGCCTTTGCTTGAACAGGGGGTAACCTTACTGTTAACCAAAGACCCCATTTCTAATATATATATATATATATTTATATATATATATGTAAGTTTAGGCTTACTAGATGCACTGTCATATATATGTACCTTGACAATATATCTATCTTCAAAGCACGTAGATACGAAGATAATAATAGTTAATCTGTATATGTGTGTAGACACACACACACACACAAACCTTCTGCATAAACAACATCTACCATAGACCAAACTTTATCCATGAATGAAACAACCTCCCAGGCCTCTTATGAAGTGCTCTGGCCGCTTCAGTGTAATCACTTTTTAAATCTGTGAGATTATGTTCTAGTGAATACATGTCATATATCTTGTATGTAGTTAGTGAACACTCAACAGCCGAACTACTAGACCTCATCCTTATGTCCCATACATGTGTAGTCAAGTTCATCTCCTGAAGTGGCCCTTGTCTTCTCTCCTGTGTCACAGGTTCTCTATAAACACCACCATAAATATACATTCACCGGAACCTCACCATCTCTGTAATGACACCTCCTACTACCCTTCATGAATGGTTTCTGTCAGAGTCAATACAATCGTTGCTTTTGGGCAACTAAAGTTGTTGCTTGACTATTGCAACATTGATTGATTGGTTATAACTTGCCTCTGGTAACCCAACATTGCGTGAGAGCCCAAAGGAAGAAAGAGGATGGTGAGATGGAAAGGGTGGAAGGGGCATAATGAACACACATATGCCATTAAAATGAATAATAAACAAGCATTTGCAATGCAATGGGTCTCGCGTTTGCTCGAGTTAGAGCTATTAGCGTTGTAAATTTCTAACTGGACTGTTCTTGCCACTTAAATTGAAAATGAAAGTAAAACCGTTGACATAAGGGAGCCGATTCAAAGTGCCACGGCCGCCATGAGCGTGAAGGAGAGGCACAGAAGGAAAAAGAAGTTTGCTCACAGTTAAACGTATAGGCAAACGTGCAATTATCCCTGTAACACGGTCGATGGCCAAGGCGGTAATCAAACCACCCCAAGGAGGGACAAATGTAAAGCATTTACCAATGATAACAAAGGATTTTTGAAAGGCAAACTCAAAAATGGGTTAAAAGCCCACAGATAGATTACTACAGGTCAAAGCGCTTGCGCGCTGGAACCTAAAATGGGCAGTTTGAGTTCAAAATGCAGAGCTTCATCAGAAGACATCATCGGGGGAAGAGAGTATAATGGATGGAAGCTTCATCAGAGGAAATTCGGATACCAAGTTTATATTTAAGTACAGTCCTTCTCAAAAAACACTATTTCTACCTAGCGTAGGCCACTCTCTTTGCCTGCTGGTGGCCTTTGAAAGTGTTGAGCTGACACATCTTCCCACGAATGTCAGTGAGCGAATCAGTAAAGTGAGTGACTGTGGAAAAAGGGGCCAAGAAAGTGTCCTGTGGCATTATAGAGCACACTTTTTCACATACTCACCGAAAAGCGCTTTGACGCCTCGTCAGGGGTAGTAAGCGCTATATAAATACGATTACAATACAATACAATACAAT
Organism: Pleurodeles waltl; assembly: GCF_031143425.1. NCBI lineage: Eukaryota > Metazoa > Chordata > Amphibia > Caudata > Salamandridae > Pleurodeles > Pleurodeles waltl. Next base: position 149,541,116 of record NC_090441.1, on the reverse strand, counting down.
TACAATAAATTTGCTTAAAAGCATAGGCTTTGAAAGGGCCATCATGAAAACGTCCAGTCTTCATTATGGCCAACTAAGAGTAAACACCTCCAGTGGTTTTGCAGGTTCACCAACTCTAAGATAACTTTAAAAATGGTGTCAAAATAGTGCAACGGAATGTCTCTAAAACGTCATAAGTAATACGGGTTGTTCGGTAAATGCAATATCCAGTCGTCCATCATTTAACATTGCATCAAGCATAACTCTTCACTTAATTCCCCATCAGTTTCCAATTCTGTTCCTTCTACATCATATTTTATAACTCAGAATGTTATAACTTAGTAATTGTATAACTCAGAATCTCCTTGAAAAAGGGGTAGAGTAAAAAAAAATTATAAAGATTCGTCAGATGCTAGAGCACGGTGCTCGGCAGATTTGAAGCTGACCACCCAACTATCTGCTTTAGATGTTTGAAAATCAAATATTTTGTGCGCAAATATCACCTTTTCGCTTCTTGAAAATACAAATGCATATTTTTCTTTTTTGAACAATACATTTAATTCACCCAAATAAAGGCTTAACTTTTTAATGAAAAAATAATTAACTAGAAATGCCATCTTTTCCATTTTAATGTTTAGTAAATACATGTTCAGCGCCCAGTTTATCTGTTCCATCAAGTCCTCACGTGTAAGACAGCCACACATGGATAAACTCTGCCTTGTGTTTCACCATCTCACCGCCTGGGTGTTCACTTCATGTCAAGAAATAGCACTATTATGACATGGTTAGCAGTATACCAAGTGAGGAAATGAGAATCATCATGCCACGGGTAGCTCGACAATCCACATGCCAGGGGCAATATTTTTCCCATGGGTTGCAGTATCATGCTACGAGTGTCCCCACCACCAACAACTCTTAAGTTGTCCTAAAATGCCACCAATTAAAACCAAAATGCCAGAAACCGTGTTTCTTCCAGCGTGGGCACCATTGTGCCATGGATGGCTCCATTTACCACCATTGTGTCATGGATGGTCCCAAAAAAATCCGAATTATCACCAGTATAACAGGCTAGAGTTTCACCCAGTCAGGGCAGAATCATGCCATGGGTGACCCAAAATGCTCCTGGTCATAATGCATCAGCGATAGGACAATGTTGTCATAGCGATTAGCTATTAAGGTGCTATATTTAAAATTAATTAAGTCCTTTGGATAATCTTACCCTATCATGAAAGATGAGAACATCTCATCCGTTTTAAGTAGCACACCGGTGTCAAGTATCATAACATGGTCTTTTTGAGAGATCACACTCGATAAAACAAAGGCACTAAAAGACCAAATTATATATTGTATGTAGAACAATAAAACCAGTCTGCCTTTTGTCACTTTTTGCAAATGGACGAGTGCAAGGGAGGCTGCTCCTTGGGTTTGACCCCCCAGCTGATACAAATTGGACAAATTGTCATAAAGCAGGAAATGAGTTTAGACATTGAAAAGAACACCAACTATTTCAGGACTAGTATTTAACACCCACAGGACAATATTGGTGCTAAGGTTCCAAAGAAGTGGTCCAAAGTTCTAGTGCTCGGCTAAATTGGCTAGTGTGTTTCACTGGCCGGTAACACGGGAGGACTATTCACTTACCTCTACTACATTACGTTATGTTATTTTATGCTGATTGGTAGAGCGCACTATCACCCTATAGCAGGGGTCTTCAAACTGGGGGGGCGGGCCCGATTAGGGGGGCCTCAAGTGATCCCTGTGGGGGCTCCAGCTCTGGCTAAAAGAAAGATTATGCAGATAATAGTGCTTTGGTTTAAGCATAAAATGTTTATTACATTTGTAAAAAGGTAACAGATCTTAACTGCAATGTTTAAATAAGTCTTGACATTTAAGCACTGCCAACTTAATAGAACAGTTCTGAAAAATTCTGAAGGGGGCCCGATGATTTATTTTTTCCCACTGGGGGGCGCGGCATTAACAAGTTTGAAATCCAGTGTCCTAGAGCGTATCCTGGTTCTGAGTAAGTGTGTGTCTAGCCAAAACTATTGCTTAGTGGGATTATCGAAAAGGCAGATTTTCAGCTGCTTGCAGAGTCCTAGAAGTGAAGCGGAGGCTCTGATGTGTGGAGGAAGGTCATTCCATGCTTTAGAAGTGATGTAGGAGGAGGAAGCCACCGTTGCATCCGCCATGCTTCTCCAAGGGGTGTCCCTTAGTTTTCCTACAGTTGAATGTGAATGCTCAGAATTTTCAGTTGTGGTCTATGTGCTAACAATATGTTTTTTTCTCAGGTCAATTGATTTTTGGTGGAATTGGACAAGTATAGTTTGTTAGTTTGTCGTATTTTTTGGTGTGATGGTGGGCAGGGTGAGATCATGACTGGGAATATAAACGGGTACCTTTTTTATTACAGAAAATGGGTGACAAGCTAATTGGACCCTCCAAGGGGTGCTGGCTGCGAAGTGCGGATGACATACAAGGGCGCGGGGGTGCGAGTGATTGCTGGCATATGGCCCTTAGGGCCAACCACCCACGCATGCGCAGAAGGTCTGCAGCGATCACTCGCCCTTGGGGGGGTGGAGTCTGAGGGTGCCAGGGGCGCCCGAGGTAGGTATCCTAGCGGGCAGGCGGGCCCCCTCCGCAGCAATCCAGTTTGGAAAGGTGTGAGAACACCCAGATGGAGATCCTACCCCTGGGATTTGTAGGGTAAGGAGGGGCAGGATTTGGGGTAATAGGAAAACAGTCATGATCTCATTCACATCCACCAACATTGGGTACGCAGAACGAACTGTTTTTTAGTCATGTAAGGAATGTGGATGCATTAGCGTACTTTGTAAAGGCTAGTCATCCATTGAAAAACTCTGTAAATACCTTTGTGGTTACTGCGTATAATTTTGAATATGATTAACAATATCTTGTCAATAATAAAATACGTCCTGGGTTTACAACCCCTAATCCCAAAGCAAAGTGTATCTAAAGTTTAATTTAAGCTTGGGGGTGGGGGGGGGGGTGTAAGTGGTGTTTGGTGGTAAGAGCCCTCGGCAATACCCGGCCATATTATTTGAGTCTGGCTTAGTCCTGTGCTGAATCAACTGCACCGAGAGGACACAGGGCAGCATTTTTGCGAGGTTTTGAGGTATCTGGTGAAGCCAAAACATCGGTAACCAAATCATAGACAGACTTTGACTTTGATCCAGGTGCCGGCTCGGTGGCAGCGTGTTCTCTCTGTGTTTTTTGCCTGCTCTGTAATCCTAAAACTTACATCCTGCACAACCTGTTTCTCGTCGGCTGACCCAGCCCTTTTAACTCCTGCGGTGACGGCGCGGTTTTCAACAATGTCTTACCTTGGAGAAACATTAACGGCAGGTGCCCGGGGCAGGAGCCATGCGGGAGGCGGGCTGCCCGAAGCCGGGGTGAAGGGCGCGCCCCTGACCCACCGTGTGCCCAGCTGCTGCGGCGCCTCGGGATGCTGAGACCATGATTGGCTTTCTGCAACGCGTGCTGGTGAGTGCTGCTTTATACTGGGACTGGGTAGCCCAAGAGAACACGGTGCGCTCGGCGCTGTCATGCTTGCACTGCGATGGCATTTGAATGGAATTTACCTAGTAGCAATTCCTTCTTTAATTAGGCTTTATGCCCTCAAAGGCACTGCCGCTTCATAAGAGGACGTGGCACCAACAACCACCAAATTAGGTTTTCCTTGTCGTAGAATGCCCCACGTGAGCCGTCAAATTTCCGTCATATTTACTAACAAAATGTTCTTTTCGCTCAGTTCACGAAACTCTCACAAATAATGCACTTATAGCACGCAGATCACACGTGGGGGACGGGGTTCACATCAGGGTGTTGTGGGGAATAAAGGATTGAGGCGTCCCTGCGGGTTCAGACCTCAGTGGAAGCCTTTGAAAGTGACTTCCCCTGAGGGAGCTAGTCCGTGTTCAGCGCTCGCGAGGACGCATGTTCCATGTGAGTGGTAACATGTCAAGGGGTGCACGAGAAGCGCCACAAACCAGGGTGGGAAGGTGCCGGGGCCTGTCGGAAAGCGGCGCCTGTGATAACATCTGTGCCCACTCCGGATATTTACCCAGTGCCCATTTACTACCTTACACCGGGGCGCGTGGCGCGGGCTACTGGCAGCGACGGCCCCGGAGGCAGCCGCTCTGCGCCCTGTCACTGGTGGAGGACCTGGGGACCAGAGGCAGAAGAGGGGTGACAGGCAGCAGGTACAGGGTGCAGAAGAGAGGGTGACAGGCAGCAGGTGTAGTGTGCGGAGGAGGGGGGCAGGCAGCAGGTGTAGTATGCGGAGGAGGGGGGCAGGCAGCAGGTGTAGCATGCAGAGCAGGAGGGTGACAGGCAGCAGGTACAGGGTGCAGAAGAGAGGGTGACAGGCAGCAGGTGTAGTGTGCGGAGGAGGGGGGCAGGCAGCAGGTGTAGCATGCAGAGCAGGAGGGTGACATGCAGCAGGTACAGGGTTCAGAAGAGAGAGTGAAAGGCAGTAGGTACAGGGTGCAGAAGAGAGGGTGACAGGCAGCAGGTGCAGGGGCGGAGGAGGGGGACAGGCAGCAGAGGCAGTGTGCAGAGCAGGAGGTTACAAACAGAAGGTGCAAGGTGCAAAAGAGAGGGTGACAGGCAGCAGGTGCAGGGTGCAGAGGAGGAGGGAGACAGGCAGCAGGTGTAGTGTGCAGAAGAGGAGGGGACAGGCAGCAGGTGTAGTGTGCAGAGGAGGAGGGGACAGGCAGCAGGTGTAGTGTGCAGATGAGGAGGGTGACAGGCAGCAGGTGTAGTGTGCAGAGGAGGAAGGGACAGGCAGCAGGTGTAGTGTGCAGAGGAGGAGGGGACAGGCAGCAGGTGTAGTGTGCAGATGAGGAGGGTGACAGGCAGCAGGTGTAGTGTGCAGAGGAGGAAGGGACAGGCAGCAGGTGTAGTGTGCAGAGGAGGAGGGGACAGGCAGCAGGTGTAGGGTGCAGAGGAGGAGGGGACAGGAAGTAGGTGTAGTGTGCAGAGGAGGAGGGGGACAGGCAGCAGGTGTGGTGTGCAGAGGAGGAGGGGACAGGCAGCAGGTGTAGTGTGCAGATGAGGAGGGTGACAGGCAGCAGGTGTAGTGTGCAGATGAGGAGGGAGACAGGCAGCAGGTGTAGTGTGCAGAGGAGGAAGGGACAGGCAGCAGGTGTAGTGTGCAGAGGAGGAGGGGACAGGCAGCAGGTGTAGTGTGCAGAGGAGGAGGGGACAGGGAGCAGGTGTAGTGTGCAGAGGAGCAGGGGACAGGCAGAGGGGACAGGCAGCAGGTGTAGTGTGCAGAGGAGGAGGGGACAGGCAGCAGGTGTAGTGTGCAGAGGAGGAGGGGACAAGCAGCAGGTGTAGTGTGCAGAGGAGCAGGGGACAGACAGAGGGGACAGGCAGCAGGTGTAGTGTGCAGAGGAGGAGGGGACAGGCAGCAGGTGTAGTGTGCAGAGGAGGAGGGGACAGGCAGCAGGTGTAGTGTGCAGAGGAGCAGGGGACAGGCAGAGGGGACAGGCAGCAGGTGTAGTGTGCAGAGGAGGAGGGGACAGGCAGCAGGTGTAGTGTGCAGAGGAGGAGGGGACAGGCAGCAGGTGTAGTGTGCAGAGGAGGAGTGGACAGGTAGCAGGTGTAGTGTGCAGAGGAGCAGGGGACAGACAGAGGGGACAGGCAGCAGGTGTAGTGTGCAGAGGAGGAGGGGCAGACAGCAGGAGTAGTATGCAGAGCAGGAGGGTTACAGGCAGCAGGTACAGGGTGCAGAGGAGGGGGGCAGACAGCAGAGGCAGTGTGCATAGCAGGAGGTTACAAACAGAAGATGCAAGGTGCAGAAGAGAGGGTGACAGGCAGCAGATGCAAGGTGCAGAAGAGAGGGTGACAGGCAGAAGGTGTAGTGTGCAGAGGAGGGGGGCTGGCAGCAGGTGTAGTATGCAGAGCAGGAGGGTGACAGGCAGCAGGTACAGGGTGCAGAGGAGGGGGGCAGACAGCAGAGGCAGTGTGCATAGCAGGAGGTTACAAACAGAAGATGCAAGGTGCAGAAGAGAGGGTGACAGGCAGCAGATGCAAGGTGCAGAGGAGGGTTACAAGCAGACAATGAAAGGTGCAGAAGAGAGGGTTACCTGCAGCAGATTCAAGGTGAAGAAGAGAAGGTTACAGGCAGCAGGTGTAGTGTGCAGAGGAGGAAGGTGACAGGCAGCAAGTGCAGCATGTAGTGAAGAGAGGTTGCAGGTAGTCATGCATTGCGGTGCTGAAGGGTTACAGCAGCCAGTGCAGGATGCAGTGAAGAGAAGTTACAGGGAATCACGCAGTGCAGTGCTGAAGGGTTACAGGCACCCAATGTAGGATGCAGTGGAGAAAAGTTACAGGCAGTCACGCAGTGCAGTGCTGAAAGGTTGGTTACAGTCAGTCTTGCAGTGCAGAAGGATTACAGGCAGGCACTGCAGGATGCAGTGGAGAGAGGCTACAGGCAGTCACGCAGTGCGAAGGGTTACAGGCAGCCGGTGCAGGGTGCAGTGAGGAGAGGTTATTGGAGAGGGGCTACAGGCAACCATGCAGTGAAGTGCTGAAAGGTTGGTTACAGTCAGTCTTGCAGTGCAGAAGGGTTACAGGCAGGCAGTGCAGGATGCAGTGGAGAGAGGCTACATGCAGCCACGCAGTGCAGTGCTGAAGGGTTACGGGCAGCCGGTGCAGGGTGAAGTGGAGAGAGGTTCAGGCAACCACGCAGTGCAGTGCTGAAGGGTTACGGGCAGCCGGTGCAGGGTGCAGTGGAGAGAGGCTACAGGCAGCCACGCAGTGCAGTGCTGAAGGGTTACTGGCAGCCAGTGAGGGGTGCAGTGGAGAGAGGTTCAGACAGCCATGCAGTGCAGTGCTGAAGGGTTACGGGCCGCCAGTGCAGGGTGCAGTGGAGAGAGGCTGCAGGCAGCCACACAGTGCAGTGCTGAAGGGTTACTGGCAGCCGGTTCGGGGTGCAGTGGACAGAGGTTCAGACAGCCACGCAGTGCAGTGCTGAAGGGTTATGGGCCGCCGGTGCAGGGTGCAGTGGAGAGAGGCTACAGGCAGCCACACAGTGCAGTGCTGAAGGGTTACTGGCAGCTAGCGTGGGGTGCAGTAGAGAGAGGTTCAGGCAGCCACGCAGTGCAGTGCTGAAGGGTTACGGGCAGCCGGTGCAGGGTGCAGTGGAGAGAGGTCCAGGCAACCACACAGTGCAGTGCTAAAGGGTTACGGGCAGCCGGTGCAGGGTGCAGTGGAGAGAGGCTACAGGCAGCCATGCAGTGCAGTGCTGAAGGGTTACTGGCAGCCGGTGCAGGGTGCAGTGGAGAGAGGTCAAGGCAGCCATGCAGTGCGGTGCTGAAGGGTTACGGGCCGCCAGTGCAGGGTGCAGTGGAGAGAGGCTGCAGGCAGCCACACAGTGCAGTGCTGAAGGGTTACTGGCAGCCGGTGCGGGGTGCAGTGGACAGAGGTTCAGACAGCCACGCAGTGCAGTGCTGAAGGGTTACGGGCCGCCGGTGCAGGGTGCAGTGGAGAGAGGCTACAGGCAGCCACACAGTGCAGTGCTGAAGGGTTACTGGCAGCCAGCGTGGGGTGCAGTGGAGAGAGGTTCAGGCAGCCACGCAGTGCAGTGCTGAAGGGTTACGGGCAGCCGGTGCAGGGTGCAGTGGAGAGAGGTCCAGGCAACCACACAGTGCAGTGCTAAAGGGTTACGGGCAGCCGGTGCAGGGTGCAGTGGAGAGAGGCTACAGGCAGCCATGCAGTGCAGTGCTGAAGGGTTACTGGCAGCCGGTGCAGGGTGCAGTGGAGAGAGGTCCAGGTAGCCATGCAGTGCAGTGCTGAAGGGTTACGGGCAGCCGGTGCAGGGTGCAGTGGAGAGAGGCTATAGGCAGCCACGCAGTGCAGTGCTGAAGGGTTACTGGCAGCCAGTGCGGGGTGCAGTGGAGAGAGGTTCAGGCAGCCACGCAGTGCAGTGCTGAAGGGTTACGGGCAGCCGGTGCAGGGTGCAGTGGAGAGAGGTCCAGGCAACCACACAGTGCAGTGCTAAAGGGTTACGGGCAGCCGGTGCAGGGTGCAGTGGAGAGAGGCTACAGGCAGCCATGCAGTGCAGTGCTGAAGGGTTACTGGCAGCCGGTGCAGGGTGCAGTGGAGAGAGGTCCAGGTAGCCATGCAGTGCAGTGCTGAAGGGTTACGGGCAGCCGGTGCAGGGTGCAGTGGAGAGAGGCCATAGGCAGCCACGCAGTGCAGTGCTGAAGGGTTACTGACAGCCAGTGCGGGGTGCAGTGGAGAGAGGTTCAGACAGCAATGCAGTGCAGTGCTGAAGGGTTACTGGCAGGCAGTGCAGGGTGCAGTGGCGAGAGGCCAGTGCAGGGTAAAGCAGAGATGACGTCAAGATGAATTCGAAAAGTGGTGAAGGAACTCCAGTATTCCCGCGACCTGCTGTGTAGGTCTGCGCCCCCCTTTCCAAGTAACCACTTCAGTACTAAAGGTAGTTGGGCCCAAAAAAGTATTTATTGGTGGTTGGCCAATATTTAAGAAAGGCCACTGAACCGCTGAGTCAAGGGAAGGATGTGAGCACCAGCGCCTTGTGTTTTTACCCATTTCATAGGTAAATGACGAGAAAGCCCTAATTCACCGCGTGGGCGTCGTTCCCTCACGGCAGATGTACATTCCCACTTCTCTGAAGTCATCCTCTCTTGGCTTTGCAATACTGTCTAGTTTTTTTTTTTAATAAACCATTTCCTGTTAACAAATGTTAATATATTGTTTCTAAAGTCAAATCCGACATTTCAATTATCTAATTAAAAGAAAAGCACCGAGAGCCGAGTCCCACCTTGTTTACAGTCTCAAAGTAATGCAGACATCACAGACAAACCACGCATACTAATAAGGTTCATTCATAATCGCATGCACCCTGGGGCACACAGACATAATCATTTCAAAGTCTGGCGTTAATGTGCTATAATTACATATGTATTCATCGTACCCTATGTATGTAATTTCGATTTATTTTTAATATGTGTATTTCAGTTTGATCTGAAGTTTATACAGAAAACAGCTGGGAAGTTCCGTCCTGTATTTAACCTTTCTCGCGCTTAAAAATGTGAGCATTTCTAGAGTCCAGTTGTTTCTGCCAACTCCCATGACTGTATTAAGTTTATTGAGCAATGAAATATGAATCACCTTTTACTGTTTCTAGAGCGAATAAATTCCAGCTGTTTTACACAGCTGGGAAGAAAACCAGTACCACAACACAAAGATGTTGATATTTGCAGAAAACAACGCCCAATTTTATTTCCTGTGGGTGAGAGCCTACCAACTTCATGGAGGTAAAACGTTTTGGACATCATGAAGTGCAGGAAAGTTTAATCAACATAAAAGTAGATGACTTATTTCCCTAAAAACAGATTTTATGAAACAGATCTACTACTGCCCCTCCTTCCAGCAAAGGGTACTTTAGTGAGATAATTTTCTCCATCTGTTCCATTAATGGGAGAATTTTCTCCCACTTCTGCAAACACATTCCACTGAATATCTTCACTCTTACGAGAAGCTAGGTTTAGTACACAAACTTAGCAAGTGCATGAAATGAAAAAAGTTGTGCACTTCACCTGTTAAATTTAAAATTTGCCCCCACACTTTTTCACACTTTTTTGAGTAATAATGCAGGTTTGTTCCATATTTTGGTGTTGGCTAAAATTTGTTACTTTTTGTTGTTGTTGTACAGTGGAAACAAATTACATAACACTCCTGGGCGGGTGAATTTTTCTGCCATCTATGGCTTTTTGTTTATCGTTGCTGCCTTGTAGATGGCCTAGGGCAGGGTTCTGCAAAGTCGGTCCTGGAGAGCCGGGTCCATGCCAGATTTTTAGCATATCCACATTTAGAAACAACATGTTTCAGAAACCTACATTTTTCTAAATGTGGATATGCTAAAAATCTGGCATGGACCTGGCTCTCCAGGACCGACTTTACAGAACCTTGACCTGGGGAAGCTTGCCTATGGCAAAGGCCTGTGGGTGCAGCGGGTGATGCCTACCATGTGAAGTAGTTGCACTATGGGCCGTACCGCAGTGCAGGACGCTCTTCATTGAATCCTCGGTGTTTATGGGTTTTAGTTTAAGGAAGGCACTCAACATTGGGCTTGAGTGGCAGTGAGGCAGTCTTACAGTCTGTTGGTCCTTCTGCCAGTGATATAGATCTCTGTAATTTGTGTTCTGGGGAATCCAGATTCTCTGCTTCACCAAACAGGCTTCAAGAAGCTCCACGTATATTTTAGTCAACACTGGAGAGGCTATTTAGCATTTGAGAGTTCCACCACTTCCTTTCTTGTTTGTGGATAGTCCCTATGATTGTGATGGCCAGGAATCAGGCCGCTCAGATTTAATGGAACAATCTTGGAACACAGTGAGTGTCATTGAGGACTTTAAGGTAGGGGTGTTGAATGAGAACTGGTGGATTTATCTCCAAATGTGGCTGCCAGAATGGAGAAGCTTTGCTTGGGAGTGTAGAGGGTAAAATCCTTAAAATAACTAAACTGTGGTTTGGTGGGCAGTTGATGACCATGACATGTGGTTGGTGTGTCAAGGACAAAGAGCAGGACAGCAGTGTGGTCTGAATCGCTAACTTGCATTAAATGTAGGCATCTGTTGATCTGCAAGTTGATGTAGGAAGGAGGGAGACTTTTGCCTATGGTGTGGCTTGGTTCACTTATGTATTGTTTGATGTTCTTACTGTTGAGAAGAGTGGGTATTTCCTTCAGAGACGTGGAGGAGGAGTCTTTTCGAAGGATGAACTCCATAAGACAAAGAACAGCAGGTTCCATCGATGAACTGTTGATGACAATTTTTCTTGTTCATATGCTTACCAAATGAAAAGGAAAGTAAAAGACTGAATACATCAGAATCTGCTCACTTGACAGATCCACAGTGCAGTTGTGGGCCTTAGAAGAAAGTGTGTAATGAAATACAAAGAGGGAATGTTTCACTATTTACATATGACTGATGCCAGCCTGTGGTCAACTCAAAGTGTTGAATTTCACTTTTCACAACATCCTAATGGTTGTGTTACTGTAAATTTGACCACATATACGCCGGATCCATTCCTCATCAATGTATGATGTAGTGCCCAGGAACATCAATCCTATCTCACAAAGAAACATTTGGACCCAGTCATCAGGAGCGAAGATGATGTTGATTATTACCACACTGGGTCCAGACAGGAAGGATATTTTACATCTGGAAATGTGCTGTGCTGGGGATGTTCCTGGATCAGCAAGACACAGAAACCAGCCCTGGAATATTGGTGCATGCAATTTAAATTTCACCACAACTGTTTGCAAAGCTTTTAAACTTCCTACTTGATGAAGGTTGTAAACTTTAGCAACATTTGTGAATATTCGCCTGCAGGTGAAAATTATTGCAAACACGTTTTTACTGATCAATTTTCCATTAAAAACGTTAAAGACTCGTGAATTTTCTCACAAAAACTGCGGTTTTGCTGCAATTCTTGCCTCAAAATCTGTTCTTTATGTGGTTTTCTAACAATTTGCTGCTTTTACAAAGTTTGCAAAGCTTGTGCACTCCTAAACAAATTGTTTTGCACAGGAAAAACTTCGCACAGCCTTTGCCCGATGGAGTGTTTTTCACCTCTGCCGCACAGCGTAGTATTCAGCACAGCAGCAATCGCATTGCCTAGCCCAAATAATTCTCTTTCTGTCTCCCACTCGGAATATGAGAGTAAAAGTACTGGAAAGCACATACTTTTAAAATCACAAGCTTGTGTTTTTTATTTGCATTTGCTTTTGTCTGTGGTCTACCCTTGAGGTCTGGGTGGCACAGAGCTAAGGTCCTTGTCACTTAAACACCCAGCAGTCAGCCATGGGCATTATGGATCCTCAGATGGAAGAATGATGCAGTCTCTTGCCTATTCACATTGATACTTCAATATACAACCTGTCCATTGTGCTATTTTGTGAGGTGGCTTTAAGGACTTTATAACTTCGGATGGCCAAGTTGCTGGCACTGGGTGCTGAAGATCCAGGACATGATCCTGGCTTTGGAACTTGACCAAAACACCTTACGATTCTGGGACTATCGTATATCTCTAATTGTAAATACTGCTAAACATGGTGCCTGTGTGTAACCATGAGTCTGTTTTTAGTTATATGTCTGTAATCTGATCTCAACCAGACACCCATAAGTGCAGCACCTCTTGGCTGTAAGGTTGTCTTTTACTCTTTGGAGCTAGGTCTGTGCTAACTTCGCATAACCAAGAGGAAGAACACGTTTTGACAAAGCAAATAGGTTTGCTTTTTCTAGTTGATACACAGTATATGTGTTCATCTGTACTTAGCTCACACATAGAATAACAAATTCATAAGTGCAGGAACCTATGAGACACAGATTATCTATCTATCTATCTATCTATCTATCTATCTATCTATCTATCTATCTATCTATCTATCTATCTATCAATATATATACATAGGTATATGTATTAATAGCACCCCCTGCGTCACAGGACTCTTACCATGGGGGTAAGACTACTGGTTCTTGGGCAGTACCACCACCATGTAACTGAGTCGTTCCCTCACTGGTTGGTAACTGTCGGCCTAACCATTTCGGTTAGCTAGCAGCACTTCACCCAAGCCTAGGAAGTAAAGGTGATCTGTGTCCAACTAGGAGACATGACACTCTGACTCATCAGAGAAGTCATGGTTGGCAGAACTCACCCCATTCTCTCATTTGCACAAGTCCCACACAAGAAAAGGTAAACAAAAAGATGCAGACCCGTTTCAATTAATTATTAAAAAGGACTGCATTCTATGATAAAAAAAAACAAAAAAAACATGAGCTGTGATTATTAGGAGGATGAAACATATCATAATGCTGATTGAAACCAACATTGAGAAGCAAATAAAAAGTGCCAGCATTCTGCACTAAACATGTATGTATGAATTCCTATCTACACTTCTTAGCATCTACTTGAGAGTCCCTGGAAGGAACTCCCGCCCCATGCCTGAAAACAGGGGTCTGCGTCGTCTCCTCAGTTGGCTGTAGAGACAGGGCTGAGGTCAGCAACGTTGCAAAGAAGTGGCACACAGCATGGGATGGCTCCTCTGGCTGGAATTACATTTCTAACCTTCTTTGGCCTGTGTAGTGTTTTTCTAATAAAACATGGTGAATTCTGAGAACAGGCTTGACGTGATAATTCATCTAAGTTTCAAAGGCTAGCTAGGCAATTTTCAACTGGCTTTGAGCCGCAATAAGGCGAGACAAGTGTAAACTCATATTTGTTAGGATTGGGTTTGAGGTATTGAGATGATGTCCAAGAATGGACATTTTCAAGGGTATTAGCCAGATGGGAGATATCAGCAGGAGAGGAAACTTTTACATAACGCTGGGTGTTGTGTGCATGCTGGTGATGTAAAATGCCAGCTTCGTTAATGGTGTTACCTAATGGTCCTTCATGTACTTTGAAGAGTGTTGTTACAAGCATTGAGCACCAAGGGACTCTTTGTAAAAAAGGAACATGGCTTGGGAAAGAGCCTGTTGTGGTTGACGTGTGACCTAAATCAACGAAGGACATTGACATCACAACCTGTATGGTCTATAAAGGTCATATTAGAACAATGTGATTTCCAGAATGTCTGTTTCAGTGCCAAACCAGGCTCTTAACCCAGACTGAGATCACCCACGGAGATATTATCAATGTGAAACTGTTTCAGTTGATTGTTAACACAACTCTCAAGACAAAGAAAGGATATTATTAAGATCCTACAAGTCAGAAGAAATATGGGGTCAGTTAGACCCTGGAGAATGGCCAGCAGGAGGGGTAGCAGGGGCCATTCACCCCATTTGTCTTTTGGCGGCAATCTCGGTGCTGTGTGATGGGGCAACTGCCATTGTAGCTCCGTTCACCACACTCAAAGTTTGCTGAACAGGCACAATGTTTAAAGCACCCCCCTTAGCAAACATTTTAGTATTCAGAAAAACAAGCACTCACAGCAGTGACTTTCTCAATACAAAAATCAAATAGTCCAGACATGGATTGGGTTTTCTCCCTGTGCTTGAGGGACATCTACATTTTTCTTGCTTCTGTCAGTCATGCATTGCATGATGAACGCAGGTAGGAAAAATAACTGTTACTGCCCTCCTCAATAGGGTAGATGACTGTCACTGGGACTTATTGACCCCTTTAGGGGACAGGCTTCCAGATCAGTGCCAGGACAGTACAGGGTCTGCTGTTGTGAATTGGACACTTCTGGTTGTGTGAGAACAGCAAATACGGTGGAGCCCTACTCCCTCTAAGCCAAACACTAATCAAGGCCACTAGTTTTTAAGAGAAGATACATTTGTTCTACTTTCAGGCAGTATGAAAACACCACAGTCCACCCTGAGAGGGAGATTGATAGACCAGATATTTGGCCAGAGGTAACAGGTATAGGTTCAGAGAATTGGGTGAAGGTTTGTCTTTAGAGATAGTGATGTCAAGTTCAGTCTAAGATATCTCTCTGAAGAGAGGCCAATTTTCTTTTTTTAATTCTCTGCACATGGTAGGGGGGAGCATAGGAAACGCAACAATGTTTTTGACTTTCAGATAAAAAACATATTAATTACCAAAAGCCAATAGATATTGCCGCTGTAAGATCGCGCAATGGTTAAATCATTTTATTTTTTTATTGTAGACATAACCCACTAAAAAAATGGCGCGATAAAAGAAAACTTAACCATCCTATAAATGGGGTGGCTGTATTGTTGTAAAAAATTCACAATTAAAAAAAATAATAATCACCTATAATTTTATTAGACTATTAGTGCTGCTGCATAGTAGACAATTGTACTCTGGATAGTTATAGAAACCTTTTTTTAATTTTAATGCACATCACAGGAAAATACAATTCTTAATGACACAAAGAAAAGGTACTACTGGATTTTAATGACTATAATCTGAAGACATATTTTAAACACACAAGGATGACTAGAAATATAAAAAAGGATAAAGAATAAATAACAACAAACTGGCAAATCGCCATCCCTGCCACTGACGTGCACTTTTTTTATTAGATTGGTAGATGTAATCAGGCAAAATGCCATTACTCACTACTCAAGATAGACAGCGACTGAATTGGGTTGACCCACTGACCCATGATTGTGCTGGGAGAAAGCACAATGCAAATATCTGTTGAACATGCACAATGGTTGAAGAGAGCTGACTGAAAGACCTACTGATGCATATATGTATGTATTTTTTATTATTGTTTTTTTGATTATATGAGACTGGTGAGACAACTGTCTCTAGACTGGACCTAGAATGGCAAATTCTTCACCTTTGTTGTCATGGTCTTCAACTATTGTTAACGAGGAACTAGTTGCTTACTTAAGTACATCAATCAGCTATATTGGTACAAATATGTTTTTACAGGATAGTCTGTTCCAAGTTTTTCTAAGTTTGCTGTGAAAGGATTTCGATGCCACCTTTGTTCTAAGAGCTTCCAACTCTTTATGTAGTGCCAGGGAAGCATGTCTATGCTCATAACTCATTTCTCCATCAGAGGGTGCACTTTTAAAATTTTCAGGCTTTGTATTAATATGGTTCATAGTGCATCATTTACATCATGGCCCTCAGCATGGCAAGAAAGACTGAATGAAGTGCACAAGCAGAACCTTGTGAGATGTGTATTCTGGACGTTACAAACAGATATTTGGGCTTTTAGATTGGCGTATCATCACAGATTAGAAAAATGACACAGAAGAGGGAATTCGAGGGTGGTCTTTTCAAAGAGCTATGATACTAGTAGGCAGTTCTAATTGCAATAATACGGTCAATGGTGGAACCCTTGATGTGTGTGGGTTGCAGACAGTACTGGATCAATTGAAAGGGAATGGGGTAAAAAGGATAAGAGGGATCACCGCTTTGCAAATGTGTCACTAACCAGTACACGGCTGTTGGATGCAATTAGTTGATAGATTATATGATACATGCTTTGTTTGCCAAAAGAGTTAAATAATGTTTATTTTAGTGTGTTGAAGCACTGGACTTAAGATCCACAATTGGAACTTGTGGAAAGATTCTGCTTTCATATGCTTGAAGTGTATGCAATATTTGAATATCCTTGTTATGCAACCCGCATTGTAGTTTATCAGTAAATTTAGATGATAGAGTAGTCAAGAGGGATTAGCTTTTCCTTGCTGAGTTGTGCTTCTTTGCCGAGGTAAGTTTCAGTCGATGACATAGGACCCAGACGAAGATCGAAAACCTACAGTTGGAGCAGGTAGGATAGAGTGAAAGTGCTTGTCTTCCTGTACGGGAAAAACATTTGGGAATCTCATTGAGAATCGTAAATTCATCTCATCATTAGTAGACATATTGAAAAAGGGGTCATCCATAGAATGTTATAGCACGGCTTTGATTTCCCCTGGAAGAGATTTAGGGGCTGATTTAAGAAAAGGCAGCAATGTGACCCCAGAGGTGAGAAATTTCCACTTTTCATTTTGGTCTTGTTTGATTTAGATAAATATTACCTGTTTTTCTAAACTTTGTAGTGTTTTCACTGTATAAATGTGTGTTTTGGTACAAATACTTTACACATTGCCTTTGAGATAAGCCTGACTGCTTGTGCCAAGCTACCAAGGGGGTGAGCAGGGGTTATCTTAAGTGTGCACCTCCTCTGCTCTGACTAGAGTGAGGGTCCCTGCTTGGATAGAGTGCAAACTGACTGTCACTTTTCTTGTGCTCCTTAGCGCCCCTCTCACACCACCATACAGCGCACCATGGTGGTAGTTAGGGAACTAGCATCAACTTTTTTGATGCTAGTTTGGCGCTTTGCAGGATTAGCTCCAAAAATTCTGATGCTAATCCTGCAAAGCCCATTGAGACAATGAAAACAATGGTGTGCCTCCTATTAATGCCTGCTCTGTGCAGGTGTTAAAAATGCTGCTAAAAATGGCTCTAGGAAATCTTTTAGATTTCATTGCACCATTTTTTCGCCCCCCCTAACAAGGGAATGCCATCCCGCATACATTATGCCTGGCTCAGGCATATTGTGACGCACGGGGTTACAAAGTGGCGCAATGCATGGATTGCTCCACTTTGTAAATATGGCTCAGCGATTTTGGCCTCGTTGGGCCACATTAGAATACAAAATTATGCTAATGTGATGGAAGGAGGCGCTAGGCCCTCTTAGATCTTGGCCTTATTTTGTTGCATCTCAGGAATAATGGTACAACCTCTGGAAAAGCAGACATCATAGCGTAAGGTTTGTCACTGTGAAAACATTTTACGAGTAGCCTATTATGGGAATTTCTGGTAGAAGATATTTTATCCAAGGCTTCCAATGATAAAGATTTCAATGCCAAATATAGTTCAGGTGTTGTAACTTGATCTAAGAAACATGGCTATAGATGGTAGCATTTCGGAGCCCTTGGTCACTTCTTTTAAGGTTTAAAACCATGTATTATTAATATAACTATCTGTTGAGTAAGTGCTAGTTTTGTTGAAATAGTTCACTCTACTTTTCCATTGGTTGAGCTCCTCACTAACAATGCCTCTAGGTTTGGAAAATATCATTAATTTTTTATGTCTAGGAACCAGAGGGTAAGAGTTACTAAAACAATCCATACAATGATCAATGTATACTAGAAGCCCCCGTTAATGGCACACAACACTGAACTTTTCTTAAAATTAAATAGTTCATAAAATAGGGTTGATGTGACCATTTCGGCAGGAACACCCTTTATCGAGGAAATCTTAGGGCTCTGCACCAAGGTGAAACACCTAATCTAGTAGTCCCAAATTATGTGTTTATTTTTATTGTTTACTATTGTTACATATATATTACATAGTCAAGATACATAGATCTATGTTTGGCTAATTGCAAACTAACACTCACAAAAAAGTAAAGAATTTCAAAAAGAGTATGCATTTAAATATGTTATTAGGAAATTTGAAGCATAAAACTGTAAGAAAACTCCAAGTAGGGTTGAGTGAAATAGTAACCTCAATATCAAATTGTGAGGAAATAGATTATTGCCGAGCGTGTGGGTCCAAGGCATGACCTCCCATAAAGTCAAGGAACCCAACACTCAAGAATGAAAATAATGTTTTTAGTGAGGTATCGCAGGTTTTTCCTGGTGGCTGTGGCTAAGAGTGGCAGTTGTCTATCTGAGAAAGCACTTATTTTAGCAGCACCAGTACAATATTAAAGTCAAGAAATTTCACAGATAAAAGTCCCAAACAAAATGACAAAAGAGGTTAAAGAGGGTCAGGAATAATTAATTTGTTAAGAAAAGGCAAAAACAGGCTGACAGTTTTACCTTTTGACATAGGTTGGTTTGTTGGTGGTAAAAATCCTTCAGCAAGGCAGGGAACAATGCTGTGCTGACGGGCTCCAAGAGAGAGGATGAATCAAATTGCAGCTCCTTGTTGAAGTTTTGAGTTTCTTTCTACACCAAAAGCTATGATGGAGACAAATTTCAAAACTGTGCTGCTGGAAATGTCTTGCCTCTGGAGTCACATTGCTGCCTTTCCCAGCTCTTCGGGTCTGTATTCAGACCTAGCCACATTGAAATCCAGCAACATGGCAAGCTGGATACCACACGCTTACCCTGTGGTTGTAAACATATTTCTAAGCCCAGAATTGTCATTAAGGGCCTGATTACGACTTTGGCGGAGGGGATTACTCTGTCCCAAATGTGACGGATATCCCGCCCACCGTATTACAAGTTCCATAGGGTATAATGGACTTGTTATTCAGCAGGCGAAATACCCGTCACATTTGGGACAGAGTAATCCCCTCCGCTGAAGTTGTAATCAGACCCACATTGTACAAATTCTTTCCGGATGCTTCCGAGGCTCCCAGACATCCAGTGGAGCTTCTCGAGATCCAGAGTGCAGACGCAAGGCGGAGGTGGCGTTCACCTCTCAGCCTTCTTCTTCAGGACCACAACTAAACGTTCGGCCCCATGAAGCTTCCTAGTTCTATCTTCCAAGGGGGTGCTCTTCAGTGTCCTCAATTCTTTTGAGAATCTTCCAGCACAAAGGAGAGCAAGATAAACAGCCCCGGTCCTCTCTGAGGAGGACAACAAACAGTCTTGTCCTCATCCTGTTGAGCTGTGAGCGCTCAGTGGCTAGAGTACCAAGCAGTGGTCAGTGGAGGGCCGTGGGCCTATCCTCATAAATTTCATGCACTGAGCTTTATTAACTATTCACTTCATCTGCTGTTCTTACTACGGCTGAAAAAATCCACATCGCCCTATTACCAGAGCTTTCCAAAATGGTTCAGTTCAGTGGCGGCCCGCAGCTTTAGGAGGGAGGGGGGCGGGCGGAGCACACAGACACTCATTCTTTTACACACAGACACGCACGCACATCCATTAACCACACTCATACCATTCAAACATGCACGCACGCACCAAACATTCATTTTAAAACATCACACACACTCATTCTTTCACACACGCATGCACATCCATTAACAATATTCATACCATTCAAACATGCACGCACGCACGCACCAAATATTCATTTTAAAAGGTCACACACTCATTCTTTCACACACACACTCACGCACATCCATTAACAACACTCATAACACTCAAACATGCACGCGCGCACCAAACATTCAATTTCAAACCTTACCACACACATACACACACACACTTACCTTAAGCCTCCAGGTCCCAGGAGGGTTGGGACTGCTGCCTTCCCTCATTGGCTGATCTTAGGTCAGCCAATGAGGGAAGGTAGAGTCCCAGCCTCATCACAGAGTGGGATGGGGTCAGTGAGACTGCTGACCCCACCCCACTCTGTGACGAAGTGTCACTGATTGACACTCGCCCTGGGCGCTTCAGTGCTTAAACCAGGGAGAGTGTCAATGGGTGACGCTTTCCTCGTCACCCAGGGGAGGGCCTCGAGGAACCTTTGCTGGGCCGAGGAGGTCACGCCCATAGGAGCTGTGACCTCCTCAGCCCAGCAAAGTCAGACAGCCAGGAGTCTGCGCAAATGGCACATGTCTGCTCCTGGCTGCCTGACCTGAACATGAAGAGTGTCTGTCAGGCTGACCTTTGTTCAGCCTGACAGACACTCTTCATGAGGGGCAAAAGGTGGGGGGGCGTGGCCCCTCCACCCTAAAGGACGAGCCGCCACTGGTTCCGTTGCTGAAGCTCTTCTATCCTACACACCATTTGCCTATTTACAGTGCTTAACTTGAGCCAGTGATTTCCAGGGGTTGGCACTGGCATTTAATTGTCAACACCAGCCCTTATGACAGTCTGCCACATGACGGTGATGTCCATCTACTTTAGAAATGAGCTCAACAACAACAGCTGTTTATTAATTCAATATACCTTAAAAAGGACATATACCTGCCACCCACGCCATCCTTGTAGTGTTGATGCGCCTGGAATTGTCTGATCTGTCACACTTGCAGTAGTGTGATGGTTTGTAATTGTGTTGATACAGTCATTGGTAGCACTGGCAGGGGCAATGGGTGGTGCACGCCCCAGTGGCCTTCTGATGAGTGCGTGGAACTTTTTTTTTTTTTTTTTTACAAATGAAGCACTGCCTATTTACCACCAGTGTAAAACCAACTAAAGTTGGCCCTGCTCCCATGTCACACCTTTGAGGGACAGGGGCTGGCCTGACTCGGCACAGGCCAGCTCCAACGGCTGGTCCAGGTTAAACCTCTGCTTTCACATAAATAGTAAATGTTTCATAGAGCAGCTGTTTGATTCCATCTCCTCCTCTCACATTTCTTGGATAAGTGTAGGATGGTCCAGTAATTACCCTCCAGCATAAGCTGCTCCAGGATGCTCTGTGCTCTCCAGGAAAACCCTCATGGTGATCATTTGCACCTAATCCATGTTCACTGTGAGGGGGGAATCGAGTTACAGCTCCTGCGGGAGCTCAGGACCTTGCAGAAGCAGTTTGTAGGTTTTTCATGGCTCAAGAAGACTTAAACAAAATGTGGGTTCCAATCCGTATTTTACGTCATAAAGGTTCACTCTGACATGGGGTTTATGCGTCTTGGCCTCCAGCAGCCTCGTTCAGCGGTGGCAGTGCTGATGCCGTGTTTTAAAGCCATGCCATGTTTTAAAGCAAAAGATTATTTTCTCCCAGGTCGACGAGAGGATTTTTAAATCGATCCAGTCGAGCTGGGCTCTATAGTTTGTGTAAAGTTCTATGTCTGAGGAGGGTAAGCCCGCCTTCACTCCCTTTAATTTGTTTATGGATGTTTTAAAGTCATGTAGGTGGTGCAAAGCCATCCTTCAATCCACGTGTCATTTGACATTTATTCTACTCAATACAGTTTTTGCACATTTTTTACCCTGTCCTTACACAAAAGTGAAATAATTTAATTTTGGATTCACAGATTTCTTGCGACGCATTAGGGGCCAGAGCGCGTGCACTGCTCTCTGTTTTGCAGCCTCCCAGAGATCAATGCGTCAGCAAATCAGTGTAAAAAATGATTTTCTGAACGTTTCACCGCGAGACAAACACCAACACAAACTGGTGATTGTGTCTTTTTTTTCTTTTCATGGAGGCGGAGCGGTGCCCCTCTACCCCTTTCCTCTACCCCTCCTACCCCCGTGCCCACAGGCATTTCGCCACCTAAAACTGCAGTGCTGGTTAACTAAGAACTGCAGTGCAGGCAGGAAAATATGCATCTGTATCATAAACACGGGTCATAGTCTTACCTAATTTGTTTTTTTTTTTAATCAGGGAAGATCACATGGAAAGGCAAATGTTTCTACATAACTCCTATGAGGTTTCTCTGCTCCAATTACTTGCAAACGCCTTGAAGGTACTTGGCAACCTCCTTGAACCTTTTTAATATGGAGCATACATATTCTAATTGGTCCATCTCACTAAAAGCCTGTAAATGAGATGATTAATGATTATTGCCTAGTCATTTAGCCCTTGCAAAAGCAAATCAAAGCAGTGAAAAGTCAAGGTAGTGAGACGCTGAGTCAATAGGGGTGGTTTCGCACAGGGTGAGCACTGAAAGTGCTGATTTAAGACAGCTCTCTGTCCGAGTTTTGGACTGACTGACCTCTTAAATAGGAAGGAGCTGGGGCTGCAGGATGTTACCATGTTAGACAGTGGCAAATGTTTTTGTGACTGGCACAATGAGTGTGTTACTTTGGGCTGGAAATGTAGTGGAAGGTACACAACAAAGAGTAACATGATATCAAATCATTAATCAGCATAACAACACAACTAAATCATAACAGCACACAAAACCAGAACAGCCAATACAGTACACAGCAACCACCTTAAAACATAGTCAACCAATGCAACGTGCAACACAAAAACAGAACAACCTAAAAATCACTGCAACCCACCACTTTCACAGCAAAATGATACTCGTTAAATTAGCACAAAGATACTTGTAGTCATACATCAGTGGTTCCCAACCTTTTGACTTCTGTGGACCCCCACTTTATCATTACTGGAGCCCGGGGCCCCCCACTGAATCATTATGGGAATCCGAGGACCCTCACTCAGTCGTTACTGGAAGTCAGGGACTCCGGCCTAAACATGGGTGATGATTTGAATCGCAGAAAAATTACAGAACTACGTATTACATCAAACACATACACAATTGATAACACATTTTATTTCATTTGCAACCAAATAAAATAAATTAATAGGAAGGTTAGCGCTTTTATAAATTCAATTGAAGTCACACATTGTCCATACTATATTCTGTTTGATGCCCCTGCACTGCTCCCAGAAATCAATCTGATAATACAAATTTAATTTTTTGCTTCCAATTTCAAATACCTTGACATTTACAGTACATTTTAACTTTTTCAATTATACATTTAACTACTTTATCTATATACATGTTATTAATCTGTTAATGTTAGTTAATTTTCTAAGCACTCACGGACCCCCCTGAGAAGGCTTCACCTACCCCGAGGAGTCCCCGGGCCACAGGGTGGGAGCCACTGTCATACATTACCACCTCGCAAAATCTGCTGTTTGCACGTGGCATGCCTTATCTACCATCAAGGGTGTGTAACCTCCCCAGCCTGACTCTCAGAACACCTTGGTAGAGTCACCCTGGCGTCAAGTACTAAGTAAACATAACATGATACTCCAGATCAAAATATTCATTTTACAGTCACCAGGTCAATCAAAAAGCTACATTTCCCTGTAGGCACACAGTCAGTCTCTCATTATGGTTTATCTCTATAAACGGGTGGGGGGCTCACCCAAGTCCTTTTATTTGTTTTGCCCATCTTGGTGGGCTGTTACTAAGTGCATTTATGAAGTCTTAAACTTCTTGTGCTACTTTTAATAGCTGTTGAGCTGGGTTTGAACCAGGGTCTGTGATGGTTTTCCTGCAGAATCCAAAGCAACTTTGAACTCATTTCCCCTAAATCTGTGGGTAGGTGGCTTCTGTGGGAGGATCTGCATTATTACACAGCTGCAGTCTGCAGAGGGATCATTGGATCCTGCTGGGCCCTGCATACGGTGCAGTCCCCGACTTGGATCTGTTTGCAACTTCCGGCCTCTCCTGGAACTATCTGCCATCTTGTCTTTTGTATCAGAGCTTAATTCAGAGTGCGCAGCAGTTGCCATTTCCAAAGATCTCGCCCCAAAGTTAGTGACCTCATGGTCCTCTGGCTGCTTTACCCAAAAGACGTGTGCCCCGTGGTACTATTGATGTCACTTATAACTCACAATACGTAGGAGTTACACACAGACTGTTGTGCTGAAGGACTTTTGACCCCTAAGAACCTCCAAAACTGCTTTAAGAGAGCTTCTGACATGAACACACGTTCAACTAAAGTTTTATCTTTTAATTCAACAAGTATCATCACACTCTATCAAATCTGTTGACATGCTCCTGAAACCAATCATTTTATCTTCTACTCACTGATGGGAAGGTCATGAACCTCAGCCCTTTGATCAGCGATGATAGACGCATATCTCATTTTGTCACCCAAATACTCTGTGCTTATGTATTTATACTTTTTATTTGTTTATTTCAGAGATGTAAACTAGGCTTTCATAAAGTTCCTTCATTTTTTCTCTCTTTACGATTTTCCTTATTTAGAGTGACATTCCATTTATCTTTACAAAAGGACACCGAATTGTCGCATTGTTCGTGGTCCATATGTTTTTGTGTCTACGTTACACTTGAGAAAAGTCTTAATTTATTTAGTTTATGGATGATTCACAAAGCATAAAATGGAGTAAATTAATGTGTAGATCAAAACTGGAAATGTATTTTGCTGTCATTTTACTTTTGGCAGAGCTTGTCAGTGCAGAATGGGAAATATAGAGTTAGTTTCTCTGCAACGTTTTCTATGAACATTGGTTTCATGCATTTAAAACACTAGAGGTTTGTAGGGTTATCTTGAGAGATATATTTTAAATATTTAAATATGGATATATATAAATATAATTATATATATATATATAATTTTTTTTTTTTTTTTTTACCTACTCGCGGTGGCCAGTAGGTAGTTATATTTAGGACCCAGTTTCCATACAAAAAGCGTTTTTTGAGTTGCCTATATCTTTGGCACTGTTTGACAAACCTTCACAAAATTTTCCAAAAAAAGAGTCAAGTTGGATCTTGATGTGCATGGAAAGTTTCGGGATGATCCGTCAAGTGGGGCAGAGAAAAAGGAGGGGTCAAAGAAACGTGTGTTTCCCATGTTAATTCTCAAAGACGTTTTAGATATGCCTGCAGCATGAATCGCTGGATGGAATTGCACCAAATTTGGAAAAAAGGTAACTTTTGGTTTGTAGATCACCCATTTTCTTTTTTTATTCGGTGTAAATCCGTTCAGTAGTTTTCGACATAATAAAGGGTAAAGAAATTTGCATATCTAGGTCAGCAAATCCAGGGAGATCTCCTGCCAACATTTCAAACAAGAAGTGTTGGCAGCAATTTTGAGATTTGGCTCCAGCTGAGTCCCAAAAAAAAGATTAGAAAAAGAAAAGGGGGGCAGGGTTTGTATATCCTAGCCCCCTAGCCTTGGTCCAGTGGTCCCCCTAGGGCCCCCAAGGCTAAAAAGCATTTTTTTGAATCACCAAGAAATCCACGGCTGGTCCGCGTTTTTCACCATAATTAAAAAATAAAACGTGGTTTCCCACCTCACTAAGGGGCATATTTATACTCTGTTTGCGCCGGAATTGCGTCGTTTTTTTTTACGCAAACCCGACGCAAAACTAACTCCATATTTATACTTTGGCGTTAGACCCGTCTAGCGCCAAAGATCTTGGAGTTTGCGTCATTTTTTAGCTTGGACACCTACCTTGCGTTAATGATATGCAAGGTAGGCGTTCCCGTCTAAAAAATGACTCCGGTGCATGTGCGCCGTATTTACACTCCCGGGCAAAAATGACGCCCGGGAGTGGGCGGGTCAAAAAAAATTACGTCCAGCCGTTTTAGCGTCATTTTTTAACGCCTGGTCAGGGCAGGCGTTAAGGGACCTGTGGGCTCGGAAGGAGCCCAGAGGTGCCCTCCCATGCCCCCAGGGACACCCCCTGCCACCCTTGCCTACCCCAGGAGGACACCCAAGGATGGAGGGACCCATCCCAGGGAACTTAAGGTAAGTTCAGGTAAGTATTTTTTTTATTTTTTTTTCTGGCATATGGGGGCCTGATTTGTGCCCCCCTACATGCCACTATGCCCAATGACCATGCCCAGGGGACAGAAGTCCCCTTGGCATGGCCATTGGGCAAGGGGGCATGACTCCTGTCTTTGCTAAGACAGGAGTCATTTCAATGGGGGTTGGGAGTCAAAAAAAATGGCGCTAATCGGGTTGAGGCGAAAATTTTGCCTCAGCCTGACTTGCCCCATTTTTTGGCGCCCAAGCTCCATTTTCCCCTACGCCGGCGCTGCCTGGTGTAAGTCATTTTTTTTTACGCACACCAGGCAGCTCCGCCGGCTAATGTCATTCCATAAATAAGGCGCCTGCATGGCGCTTTGGAATGGCGTTATCCGGCGTTAAATTTTTTGACGCACAACTGCGTTGGCGCAGTTGTGCGCCAAAAAGTATAAATACGGCCCTAAAAGCTTTGGCCCCCGGGTGGGCCAGGCCCCGGGGGCATTGTGGGCTAATATTAGGAGGGGGTGCATGGGGCCCCCTCCTAGGCCTTTTAGTAGCCCCTGGGACCATGTCGGGTGTGCACTGATAGTTACATCACATATCACATCAGTCATGACATCTTTTATGACTTCATTGGTAATATCACCCAAATGTGTGCAATAAAACTATTGATGAGAAAACTGTGCATGGCAGGGGTGCAAGTTATATTTACCTTATGGCCCGCATTATAGTTATTTGAGATAAATATAACTGCTGAATTTCTATGGTTTTGTGCGAGTAAATTCAGAAAACTAACTATAACATCACTGTAACCTTTTGTTTTTTTAAGTGAATATATATATATATTCACTTAAAAAGCCAAGAGTTACAGGGACGTTATAGTTAGGCTCACATTCTAAACATACAAAACCATAGAAATACACTTGTTATAGAGTTATCTCAAGTAACTCTAACTAGTGCCCTAAGGCAACTATCACTTGCACCCTTGCCATGCACTGCTAAGTACCCCACAAATTTCAGCACTCATGACATCTTTGATAATATCAATGTAATATTTGCAGAAAACATTTTGATGACAAAACTGTGCCTGGCCCTGTGTCCAAACCTCTATTACCACGAGCCTTGAGTGGCGCACAGCCTTCAGCCGTGCACGGTGTGGTTGGCCACAGGGCCTGGCCTGTGGCGAGTTCCTGCAGCTAGCACCCCCTAATCACCCAACCCTGAGAGAGAGAGAGAGAGAGACAAGTAAGAGATTGAGGGAGTGTTTTAGGCTTTGATGAATGATATACTTAGAATGAGATATTTCCAGACAAATTGAAAAGAAAAATGTTTTTGTCAATTAAAGAGTGTGATCACCTTTCAGTATGTAACTTAAATATTTATAGTTGAAAAGAAACTCACCTAGACTATAACCCTTAACCTTGAGGTGTGCATGTTGGAGACCTTAACCACCAGGCCAGAGGTGACTCCTTATTGTACAGTGTCCAGAATTATCTATGACATTCTACTCACAGATTTTGAGGGGGAAAAGTCTTCAGTGTTCCATCACTAGGAATGTTTAACAGTGAAAACACTAGAAAATAAACAGACACACTGCCAAGAAATAGTGGAGTTGAACATTCATCCTACTGAGTGACAGCACAAGACTTTGACCATTAGGCCAGAAGTGACTCTGTTCTGCTCTGCATCCAAACGTAACTATAACATTCTTACCAAACATCTTCCTAGCCCAACTCTTTGAAGTCATTGTATGGAGAGACCATTGCAATGTCAATCTCTCTCTCTCTCTCTTCCATCCCTTTAGGGGATGGAAGCGAGGGAGAGAGACAGTGACTGGACTGCGCGGGGATCCTGAAGGCCCCCACGGTCCAAGTGACTCCCATGTCCTGCGGAAGCCGGCATTTCTTCTGGAAGCAAGAAGATGCTTTAAATAGCAGCTCCCTGCTTGTGGGAGCAATGTTTTCATCTTTTTTCCTGCACACGTATTTGCATGCAGGGAAACAGATAAAAACTTCACTTTTTGCAATATATATTTTGTGTGAATCCCAAATACTTGCAAATAAGAATTTTTTATTTGTATACCTTGCTTACGTGCAAGGCAGAAATGTTTGTGAATGACCAAGCAAATTAAATTGCAATTCTGTCTGGCTTTAATTATCACTTGTGTTGTAATCAGCACCGTTGTTTGTGAATCAAGTTTAGTATATGATTAACATGGCTATGGCATTACAATAAATACAAGCTTGTGTCACTTTAAGGAAATGGATTATTAGTTGGGAAGTAAGTGAGTCCTTTTAAAAGTAATATGCCCGAAATTCAGTCAGGCCCAAAACACATGTTCATTAATTAAACCTGGTCTCAACCCCTGGTAGCTATGGGGTGAAGTAGACAGGCATAACCTAAGAACATTTTATAAAGTATTTAGTAATACCAAAACAATCAAAACGTCTAAACACAGCCAATAAAAATACCACAACCAAATGCTAAAAATAGGGAAAAATGCAATTCGAAATATTGCACCAAAAGGCTAAATTCTAATCAGGGGAACTGGAGATATAAATCTTTCAGTGCAAAAAGTATCAAGAAAAAAGTAAAGCGCCTATCAGAAGTCCCCATTAGCGGTTGACTGGGACTTGCTTGCAATTCAGGACCAACCACAACAGAACGGAGGTCAGATATCCCAAGCAGGTAGTCCCGATCAAAGAGTTTACTTTGTTACTTATTCTGTGAAATCAATGCCAAAATCTTTGAGTGAGACAAGGCTGCAGGAGGTGTTCGTTGGAATCCTTGAACCCGATAGCTGTTGGATAAGGTTCCACTGTTTTGGGTGGAATAGCTGTGAGTGGGAAAATTCGAATTTCACAGCCACCAAAGTCCTTTCGTCAGGCCAATACCTTCACAACTTCTCCTGGTCAAGATTTCTACCTTTGATCCCAGGGCATGATTTA
This sequence comes from Pleurodeles waltl, assembly GCF_031143425.1. Lineage (NCBI taxonomy): Eukaryota > Metazoa > Chordata > Amphibia > Caudata > Salamandridae > Pleurodeles > Pleurodeles waltl. The sequence goes on along the minus strand of NC_090441.1, from coordinate 149,512,633 downwards.
GAGTTTAGCAAATTGGTACTTGGTCACAAGCATGAAAGATATCCCCTCTGCCTACTGAGTAAATTATACCACTATGCACTTGTAAGAAGGTGGATGGAATAGCCATCATAATTGTGACAAAGCACCTGTGTGCAAACAGTTGTTTTGAAGGAACAGAAAATCTTTCAATGGGCCAAGCCCAGGACTATATCTGACAAAGTCGCCACCAAATTGAACACCTCAGTCACAAGGTCCCGCTGAAGCTTTGGAGGTCTTTAAAGTCCAAAAACGTTCTAAGTCTCAACTTTTCAGACTTTCAGGAGCAGCTTGGTCCCTGCTGAGGCTCCCAGGTCCTATGGGTCAACAGCAAAGGGCCAGGGCTCACTCTAGCAGAGGTCATCAGCAGGGCCCAGTCCAGGTCCACTTCCTACTTGTCAGCTGGTCCCTCTTGGAAAAAAGCCTCTTGCAGCTTGTTGTATCCCTGTTGCCACACAATTGATCAGCCAACTTACCCTTAGAGTTCATTTGTCCGCCCTGTCTACCAGTCTTTCAGGTCTACATACAGGTCACAGAGAGTAGGACCAATCATCTTCTTTTCCTCCACAAATTCTAATGTGTACTGATGAGCTGTGGGTGAAATGCTACTTTTGTATGATTTATCCACAGTAAGAAAAACGTTCCTGGGGCAGCCCTTCTCACTTTAGAGGCATATCAAGTTTGCTTAACTGCAAACTACTGTACAAGGTACTATTCTAATACATCTACGATGACAGCCTTTTGCTCTTCAAGGTCTCTTGTGCACCAGCCATGGGTGTTTTTAGGGAAATTAGTTGCCCCTTCTTCCTCAGCTACACTAAATAGGTTCTGAGACAAGTTTTGCCCTCTGCTAGGCTGGTGCCAAATTGGCTCACAAAGGCCAGATGACAAAAGGCTTCTCTTCCACAGGTCCCCCTTTACACTTAACTATGAATGAAGGTCTCTTCATAGTCCCTTTTGAGTTGGTTAAGTTCTTGAACCCCCCCCCCACCAAGCTCGCCCCACCAGAGCTGAGAAGAGACAAATACCTCACACCCTGGTCTTCCTTCCAAAAGGGTCTAAGCCTTGTTTCCTATCTGACATGGGCTAGCTGCTGACAAAATAAAGCTAATTAACCTACTTCCGGTTCAGGCAGACAAAATCTAACTCTCTACAAATTATGTTTTGTAAGTATTTATGAAGTTTGACTTCACCAGTGAACTGAATTTTCATGAATCATTCCTGAGCTTGTCCCAAACCCAAATTAGCAGAAATAGCATTTTATTCTGAAGGTTAGTTTTTGTTATAGGATAGCTACAGTCCTTTACAGAGAAGATAGTATTTGGGGACTAGCCACTGTAGGTTCAGACCAATACTAAATTCTTGCATGTACTACAAACCCTATTTAAGGGTGAATTATTTAATATTTAAAAGTAGGATCCTTTCCTGTTAACAGGGGTTGTTTTGACAGGTTTGCCTGCAGATTTAGAAGCTGCGGCAGGCAGACTACACATCTTAGCCTGAAGCCATGGTTTCCCTGTCAGTCTAGTTGATGGAACAATATGTGCTGCAGGCCACAGATGATATTTAGCTTTCCATACCACCGATGCATTTTCCCGCACCACATACTATGGCCGTACCAGAAACTTCAATATTCCAACTGGAGATCAGCACATATTACCATGTTTTAGGGGTCAGAGCACTTTCACTATGGACTGTATAGCAGTGCCCCAGTGCATGCAGTAAAAACATACCAGCAGTTCCAGTAAGCAAAAAATGGGAGGGTCCACGCAAAAACTAGGAGCTTCTCACAATAAAATTGGATTCAGTCTTTCAAAATAGCTTTATAACTTATATAAAACTCAGCAAAAAAAGCAATGTTACTAAATAAAAGTAGCTACTGAACTAATGGGACAAATACATATAACAAGAGTGCAAAAGGCTCAAATAGGGAATGGCTCAGTGAAAATAACATAGTTGTGTTTACACGTTCAAGTCTAACAATAGCAACATCGATTTCTGTTGTTTTTGTTGTAATAGTCCTTTTATCCAACAGATTTTTTCTTGAGCTTCCAGAAACAATAGTTGTGTAATCCATGCTTCCTCTCTGAATTCCACATTTTAAAAATCTATTATACATAATCCTGCATCCAGGTGAGGTCGTTTAAGGAAACATCTGCATGTGAAAGATAAAATCAGGGTCCGAATCACTTGCAAATGGAATTACAATTATTAATATTTACAATGTTTTACTCATCTACAAGGATCAGACAGAAGGATTTACTTATATATTTTCCTTTTTTATTTTGACAGTCCGCGGAGTTTTTCGAGATGCTGGAAAAAATGCAGGTAAGAGATTTGCCGACACATGCAGCAAAGTCATCTCTGTGTGCTGGCTGAGGGTTTTGCTAAAACTCATTCCTGTGGTTTGTCTAATTGCAGCCTTTGGGCATTTCTCTTTCTGCTGATGGGACACTTGTGGTTACAAGTCAGGATGAATGGTAGTGTGGCTTTAACAGACCCCATATCCAAGCATCCATACATTTTAGCTACTCCTTTGAAAAGCAAAAATGTAATTCTTGTGTTTGTCATTGGCTGCAGCATTGTGCAGCAAAGCTGCAGGGAGTAGACGTACAACTTTCAAAAATTCACAAAAGTTTTTAGCTCTGCCCCTGGGATTCTCACACACTTGCATGTTTTCAGGGTTACTCCTTGGAAAGATTTGTGAATCCCATTTTGGACAGCCAGTATATGTAAATGTATTTTTTTTCCCTAGAGTAAAATCGGCCGTGCAAAAGGACTCTTTTTTTCTCCACATTGTAAACACTTTTCCTTATACATACGACATTTGAGGATGCTCTCGTTCCCTTCCCAGCATCGAAAGGAATTTGCGCCAGTCCATATTTGGAGTTCATGCATGCTCTTTTTTAAGTTAGGAAGGCGTTTAAAATGAGTTTAGGAATAGTCTTAGATGTGTGTATTTGTGGACAAACAATGTATTCATCATCTACTCATCACCTTGTAACACCCACTTCTCACTCCTGCAAGTAGATTTACTCCGTGAAGTATTTGCGTGTCTAAATTATTTTACAATTGGAATCCAAACATGGTCTTGCATTCATAAAAGAAGTGAATCTTACAAGCACATATAGCAATTGAATGATATGCAAGTGTTTTCTGTGAAATGATTATTGTGCAGAACGATTTTGTTAACATTATGGTTTATGATATTTGGTTTTATGTATTAGGTGGCAAATTGAAAAGTTTTGCAATCTGTGTAAAGTAGTGAAAATGTTCATAGAACTTCATCAAGGTTGTACAAAATTGTAACTTCACAACCCCCAGTTGTGTTTCATTGTTTTATATAGTTCTTTCATGGATAAAAACTCACGGTCTACTACAGTTTGAGTTTTATTTTTCTTCCAATGGTGTGAAGTATTTCGATGTTGTGGTTGTGCTTATGGTTAGTAGCAGTGGTGGGCAATCATACTGCCTCATTCTGGTGGTTGTAAATGAGTCCGTTTTTCTAAGTTTGGTGTGGCTGCAGTATGGTTGCTCTACATAAGTTATGGATTTGTAATGTAATCCAAATTTGCTCATTGTTGGAAATTGGTCAAATCACTGTCCCAAACAGAACAATTTGTCAGCATTGAGCCAGAGCACTACTTGGGGTTTCTGGACATCTCTTGGATGCCATGATGTGTTTAGCAGTGATCTCATACTGTACCTAGAGAAATGTCCATCCCAACTCCTGCATGAGTCCCATTTATGATATTTAGGATTCCTTTCTTGATCCTATCTGAGAAAACGTTGACAAATATGTTAAAGTCGTATTTGATATGTGAGACTAACAACTTTCCATGAGCTGTCCTGACGTTGACCATTATTGGTTGTTTTCTCTGTTTAATAATTCTCAGAACTTTTCTTTTTCCTCTTTGTCGTCGTTCAAAGCTTTACATAGCAGTGTACCACTCATGGGCTTTGGGTTTTGTGAAATGATATTGGGAAGCCCTGTGTTCTCAGAGGCACATCACTCACCATGTCGTGATTGACCCGGTACATTTCTGTATTGGTTATAGGGATTCAGATTTCAGATTTTGGTAGTTTTGCTTCTAAGATAAATTCATCATCTATGATTGATGTAGATATTTAAAGAAATTGCTAAAATCTTCTGTTATTCTCATTAACTTTTTCAGTATATATCCATTCATTTTCAACACTGGCATTCTTCTCCTTGCTTCACTGTTTTAACCAAAATACAAGGGGCCAGATGTATCAGGCCCGATCTAGCAGTTTGCGACAACAAAAACGCTGTTTGGTATGTATGAATTCCAATTTGTGATTCGGTAACATGTTACCGAATTGCAATTTGGAATTGCGTCTACATACCGATTCAGTATTAGGAAGGGGCGTGTCAAGGGCTTCCCTTCCTAATACTGAATCGCAGCGGTATGTAGGAATGTTTTGTGACCAAAATGTGGTCTCAAAACATTCACATTTTACCACCTACTTGAAATGGCTCGTAACCCATTCGCAAACGGGAAGGGCTGGAGCCTCTTCCCCTTTGAGAATGGTAGCGAAAACGTTTTTTAAAAGCAGGCAGTGGTCCCACGGACCACTGCCTCGTCCCACGGACCACTGCCTACCCTTAAAAAATAAAAATACATCTTTTCTTTTTTCTCTTTTAAACACATCCCTTTTTCCTTTCAGGGAAAACGGGCTGCATTTAAAAAAAATATTGCTTTATTTAAAAGCAATCACAGACATGGTGGTCTGCTGACCCCAGGAGACCACCATCCCTGTGATTTTCGCATTTACAAATGGGTCACAAATTGCGACCTCCCATATAAATATTAATGAGGTATGTCGATTTACGAGCCATTGGGAAATGCTAAATGAAACTCCTGGAGTTACATACCTTCAAGTAGTAATTACCTAATTGCAAGTCGCAGAAAAGCTCACTTATGTCATTGCTATTCCAATGACATAATTGAGATTATGCCCTTACTAGCCCTTACTTGGCTCCCTGCCCTTTTCCCCTGCTCATATTGTCCGTGCATTCACTGATATGTAGGCCATATTGAATGCAAAATGCATATTTTATAAAAAAAAATATGTAAGGTATATTTAGATCGTTCATTTGTCGGTTGCAGTATTTGCCTCTTCAGCAAGTATTTATTCTCTCTATCTAAGTTCTTCTCTGTCGTAGTTTCCCCCATCATTTCTGCTGTTGTATTTGCTTGTAATGCTACCTAGCTAGTCTTTCTAATTACTTCACCAATCTGTTTTCATTCCAGGAGTTCATTTGTCATCAACTTTAGTTTTAATGTCTTCACTGGTTTTCTAGTGTTACATTCATTCCCCATATTCCTATCATGAGATGCTCACTTCCTACTTCTAGTTTTATCATCCATGAACAATGAGATACTCTGTCCTCTCGTATGTCCCATTGGCCAGCCCTCTTGAGTGGTGATCTAGCCATCAGAACTTAATCTACACTGGCGAACAGTATATTCTCTGTTTTGTTGGCTACATTGACAGAATGGGGCAACCAGTGAAGATATTACTCTTTTGCTATATTCCCTATGTCCTCATTTCCTGACCTATCCAGTAATAGGTCCTATGTGAGATTTCAGTCTCCATCTTTAATCAGTTATGTTATTTCTTCTGCCATCATTATACTAGTCAGTTTAGGGAAAAAGCCACCAGAACAATATAATCGCAAGATGTGGCACAGTGCAAGGAGCATCTCTGTAGCAGTGTGAGGATAAAAAAGTAACCATTGTAAAAGTGAAAAATAGTATTTTGTTTTTTTAATTAAAAAATGTCAGTTTGGCCCACTACTCAGCACTCATATGGCCTACTTTTATGGTGGGTGTGCAGATTATAATTGAAAGCTCAGTCAAACGTTGTTTCTAAAAATATACTTGTGGCCATCTTTATTTCCATTTTTACCATTCTTTACCATTCTAAGATGCACGATGCATTTCTTTCAACACTTTGGCCATTTTGGAATGGTAAAGAATAATAAAGTATGCCTAAACCATTCAGTGATTGATGCGCATGCATGCGTGTCAACAGGCAGCCATCTTTGAGTGCATGCTGCTGTTATTTATCTTTACTTTGTTTCAATGGCTAATGTGTTGAAAGCAACACATCAAGTATCTTAGAATCGTAAACTTAAAATAAATTAAGGAAACAAGCGCAAATAGATCTACGAGTTAGTTTTAAAAGCCAGATGTATTGGGTTCACCGACGCCTCTCTACATTGTTATGGATCCTCTTAATATATGTTATATCAAAAAACTAATTATCACTAATCAAATTATCATCATTTCATTTCCAGTCTCTTCTCACCACAGCTTTCATTAGGCTTCTGATCTCTGCAAATTATGTTTTTATTTCATTGTCCCTATTCTTCATCTGCCGCTTCTATTGTTGCATTACTCATTCTGCTTTTAGAGCAACGCCTCTGCAGTTATATTTGATACATGTTCACTGTGGAAAGCAATATTTAATTTCAATCTATTTCCAGTCACTGTTGTTGCTACAAAAAGATGAATTTCCAGCTTCCTCAGGTGTATTTCCTTCAGTCGGATACTTTTAGCGACACCTATGCTGGCTCTCTGCCTCCTGTTTTTTGTTCCTTACCATATACAGCAGCCTTGTGGTTATTGTGACCATATCTCTGTTTCAAAATTTATATTTACTGTTGTGCGCAGTGAGTGTAATTATCTCAGCAATGCAGCCTTTGAGCTGGGTCTTAATAATTCTTCCTTCCTTTGCATTGTGGATCGCCGTACAGTAAAGGGGCAGGCCAGCATGGCGCGTTTCACACAAAACAAATGGGACATTAAATAAAATAAATAAATAAATAAACTTACCTTACTGTGAGCCGCCATGCTGTGTCGCTCCGCTGGCTCCACTTGCAGGCACAGGCTCCAAGCCTGCCCTGCGTCAAACCCTAACCCTACTCTTATGCTGCTGGCAGCATGAAAGTAGCGTTAGGATTGGCTGGGGTGCCCTGGCTTGGCGCTCTGAGGCAGACTGGGAGCCTCTACCTGCTGTCTCCAACCCGGCAACACAGTGCCGGGTTGGAGAGAGCTCAGTGCGCATGCGTGTTTGGCCGTCCTGAGACACCCAGCCAAACACACATGCGCACTGAGGGGAGTGCTGTGTACTCCCCCTCCGTCCCTATCATGCACATGGTTCATTATTGTTTTATTGTTAAAGGTCTGCAGCGGCTGGCGGGGGAGTGACGCTCCTCAGCCATAGCGGAGGAGCCGCCCCTGCTTACTTGTCTCCTTCTATGTGCCTCTTGAAGCATCACTGCGTTTTCTTTACTGTGTCTTCTTGCTCGCGCTGCTCTTTCTAGTGGTTCCTTTGTTTCCCTCTGGCACTTGTGGTGCTAGTTTCCTGTGCTTGTTCCACTTCTTTTCGTGAACTCATCTGGTCTTGGTCTGGCTGATGCTGCTGTCTGTGCTTTTAGGGTTTCTTTTGCCCCCTTGTGTTCCAGTGTTGTATGCTCTACTGGTCCACTCCTGTGGAGTAACCCCCTGTGACCTCACCTGCGTGTCAAGGTCCCACCTAGTGTTCTGTTTCATCACTTCCTCCTCCCACACCCATAATTAGATGTGGCGCCCACATGACTTTCTTCCTGGTCAGTTGGCCACATCCTCCATTTAAAATAGTATCTAGAAAACTACAGGAGGGTAATTGGAGGTACGTGTTAAAAAGCAAGTTGGTATTTGCCTTATTTGCCCAAAATGTAAGCAGATACTTCACCCTGAGAGTCTAAGCGTGAAAAGGGCCTAGATGTGAGAGTAAGGCTGTTTAGCACAGTGAAGACTTTCAGATTGTTCCCAGTATGTAGAGGCACAGACACGCTAATGGAATGGAATGGAGCTCCGTCGAATTTATAGTGGCTAAGACTTCGAGCATTGCTGTCAGTAACATTTTGGGTTTTCTAAGTGAGCCATTCTGAGTGCTAGGACATATTGGACCACGCTCTCTTGAACATGTCTTAAAGCTGCATACATACAACTGGTTCAAACTTTGCCAGTGCGTGGGAGGAGATATTTGTGGGAAGGGTGCGGTGGGAACCCGCCACAATTACTTTACATTCCTGTCTGAATCATCAGCCAACAAAGGGACAATGGAACGTCACAAAATGAGCTTGTGGGTGTGCAGCTCATAAAGGGAGGTGCATGCCAGGAACAACAATGAGATGCAGACTCCTGTGTCTGTGACAGGTCATTTCAGACACACACTAGGTGACACAAAACCAGCCATGGTCAAGGTGCAGAGCAGCTCGCTAAATCAGAGGAAAGTCAGCTATTTGTGATCAGTCGTGTGCACAGTGTCATAAATATGAGAGGGGGGATTCCAGTAAAACCAGAGGAAGCTGACAAAAAGATACTAGCAAAGGTTATTTAAAGGTGAAATGCCTTCAGATTTAACATCTGTCTTCTTGTTTTAGATGTCAATGAAGCTGCCACCCTCTCACCTTTCTCCAAGATAGAAGCCTGTAGTCAATCTCCTTTCTTTTTTTCAAAAAATAATCCCATAAATCTGCTCTGCACATTATTTTTCTTTGACAGCCAATTAAAGCTGTGTAGGAATTATGCATCCAGTAGGAGGTGCGTGGTAAGGTGGGTCAGGTTGGAGGTCCGTGGTAAGGTGGGTCAGGTTGGAGGTGCGTGGTGAGGCCATGTGGCTTAGAGGTGCGTGGTGGGGTAGCGGATGGTTGAGTTGTGTGGTGGGGTTGAGATGGGATGGAGGTGCAGGGAGAGGTGGGGATAAGTTGGAGATGCATGGTAAGATTAGGGCTGGTTGGAGGTACATTCTCATGTAGAGGTGGGTTTAATGAAGTTATGCTTCGCGAGGTGAGTATGGGTTGGAAGCATCTCCTAGCATGCATAAGCAAGGAGTAACTCTAGTCAGAGTGCTTTGCAGGATTTTAGAGAGGAAAGGATATAATGCATTATGGGGGTCATTCTGACCCCGGCGGTCTCTGACCGCCGGGGCCAGGGTCGGCGGGAGCACCGCCGACAGACCGGCGGTGCCCCGCAGGGCATTCTGACCGCGGCGGTTCGGCCGCGGTCAGATGCGGGAAACTGGCGGTCTCCCGCCGGTTTCCCGCTGCCCTGCAGAATCCCCCATGGCGGCAGAGCGCGCTCCGCCGCCATGGGGATTCTGACACCCCCTACCGCCATCCTGTTCCTGGCGGGTCTCCCGCCAGGAACAGGATGGCGGTAGGGGGTGCCGCGGGGCCCCTGGGGGCCCCTGCAGTGCCCATGCCAATGGCATGGGCACTGCAGGGGCCCCCGTAAGAGGGCCCCACTTTGTATTTCAGTGTCTGCAATGCAGACACTGAAATACGCGACGGGTGCCACTGCACCCGTCGCACCCCTGCAACTCCGCCGGCTCCATTCGGAGCCGGCATCCTCGTTGCAGGGGCATTTCCGCTGGGCCGGCGGGCGCTCTTTTGGAGAGCGCCCGCCGGCCCAGCGGAAATGTATGAATGGCCGCCGCGGTCTTTTGACCGCGGTGCGGTCATTTGTCAGCGGGACCTTGGCGGGCGGCCTCGGCCGCCCGCCAAGGTCTGAATCAGGCCCTATATGTGCAGCAGCAGCCGATGCATATGTCTGGGGGGGGTGGGACGACAGGGGAAACATTTAAAAAAAACAAAAAACATTTATCTCGTGCTGCGCCACCCAGTCCGTCGTCTGCTGCCACCTCACTGCTCTTGTGGTGTCCCAGACACCAGCACAGGCTGCCCAGCAAGCAATCCTGGCGCTGCTTACATGCTAAACATAACATGTAAGCAGCATCAGGATTGGTCTGAGCGGCAGTGACTGCTGCTCAGAAACAAGCCTGGGGTCTGTGCTGTTTCTCCAGCCCCTCTCCCACCTCCCCGTGCCCCCTCCCTGCACCTGCTGGCTTAGCCAGCAGATGAAAAATGAAAAATGAAAAATAAAACAATAGCAAGCTATTGTTTTACTTTTTATCTGCTGGCCCAGCCAGGGCGGTGACTCCCCTTCGGCACTGTGGAGGAACCGCCCCTCGATATGTGTCTTGGTAGTTTAGCCCTCTCTATTTGCAGACTAAAAGAGTTAAGATTTCCTGTACCAACAGTGCAAAACATATACAGAGCATTTGCTAACTTGATTACTGCCAATGAAATGCTCTGACTGCCCCAAAAGTTCCCTACACAAACTGGCCACACCACCCATCCTGATTTTGTTTTGTAATTGCTCTGAATGAATGATGTCAGCTCGATGGAGATATCTTTCTTAAACAAGAAACAAACATCTATTGGCTCATTACAATTGTGCGCCCAAAAAATATCTATTGCAGTAGCTAAACATTTTAGGAAGAATTACAAATTGCAGTAGCATTTTATTTGTGATTTGAGGTTTCAGGCTTTAGAAAGAGATCCACCAGTGCTTTTCTGGAAATGAATAAAAAGTATTAACCATTCAGATCGAACATGCTCCTTTTTATATCTTTTTCAGTAAGGTCCTCTGTAAGAAATTAGAGTAGGTGAAGGGGATTAGAACCTACTTCAAATAATAATCACAATCCTTGTCAGCGTGTGTTGGACTTTTTTGCTTATGCAGGGTCATCCCCAATCTTTTTGCCTCCTGACTCCTATTTTTTCTGACCTGTTGTTGTTGACTTTTGAACTCTGAGCACTTTACCACTGCTAACCAGTGCTAAAGTGCATATTCTCTCTGTGTAAATTGTATTGTTGATTGGTTTATCCATGATTGGCATATTTGATTTACTGGAGGTGCCAGGGCCTGCAAATCAAACCCTACTAGTGTGCCTGCAGCACTGGTTGTGCCACCCACATAAGTAGCTCTGTAATTATGTCCCAGACCTGCCACTGCAGTGTCTGTGTGTGCAGTTTTAACTGTAAATTTGACTTGGCAAGTGTTCCCACTTGCCAGGCCTAAACCTTCCCTTTTCTTAAATGTCAGACACCCCTAAGGTAGGCCCTAGGTAGCCCCAAGGGCAGGGTGCAGTGTATGGTTAAGGTAGGACATATAGGCGGTGATTCTAACCGCGGCGGTCGCCGCCCGCCATGCGGTTACCGCCAAATGACCGCACCGCGGTCACAAGACCGCGGCGGCCATTCTGGCATTCCCGCTGTGCTGGCGGGCGACCGCCAAAAGGCCGCCCGCCAGCACAGCGGGAAAGACCCAGCAACGATGAAGCCGGCTCCGAAAGGAGCCGGCGGAGTTGCTGGAGTGCGACGGGTGCAGTAGCATATTGCTAAATTCGTTTTTCACTGTTGCAAGGCCTGTTCCTCTCATAGGTTAACATGGGGGCTACCTTTAAATCTGATTAAAGTGTAGGTTCCCTTTGGGAGCGGATGGACATGTGGAGTTTGGGGTCTCTGAGCTCACAATTTAAAAATACATCTTTTAGTAAAGTTGATTTTAAGATTGTGTGTTTGAAAATGCCACTTTTAGAAAGTGGGCATTTTCTTGCTTATACCATTTCTGTGACTCTGCCTGTTTGTGGATTCCTGTCTGGGTCAGTTTCACAGTTGGGCTGGTTGCACCTCACACTAGACAGTGACACAAAGGGAGCTGGGGTGTAGCCTGCATATCCTGATGTGCCATCTGTGCTAAGAGGAAGGGGAGGAGTGGTCACTCACACCTGAAAGGGCTGTGCCTGCCCTCACACAATGCAGTCTCCAACCCCCTGGTGAGTGTCTGGGGCCTGGCCTGGGCAAGGCAGGATTTCACATTCAAAAGAGACTTTACTTTGAAGTAGGCCTACTTCAAAGGAGAAATTGGGTATAAGAAGGGCACCCAAAACCACAGACTTTAGAAACACTTCTGTAACCAAGAGGAACCTCTGCCTGGAGAAGAGCTGAATAGCTGAGGAAGAAGAGCTGCCCTGCCTGTGACTGTGCATTGTGGAGCTATCCTGCAGTTGCTGCTTCTGCCAGAGTAAGAGGGCAAAGACTGGATTTTGTGTGCCTTCCCTCTTGAGAAGAAATCTCCAAGGGCTCAATTCAGAGCCTGCCTCTTGTTGTTTGAAGTCTCAGGGACAGCAAAGACTTCTCACTGCCAGCACCTGGAGTCACTGGAGAGACTCCTACTCTGCCCTGTGGTGCCCATCCAGTTCCTGGGACCCTGAAAGGAGAATCTGGCAGCATAAAGACAAGGAAATCCACGCAAAGAGCGCCGTGCGGGGAAAAGATTGATGCAACTCTGATCTGCGGCTGAAGAAACGACGCACCGCCGGCTCCGCAGCTGAGAAACGACGCTCGCAGGAAACGCGACTGAAGAATTGACGCACAGAACAGAAGAAACGACATGCAGCATCGCTGACGGAGGCTGGGAGATCACAACCCGCACTGCCGGGTTTTCGGATCATCGTGCAGATGGATTTCCGACTCAAGTACCCCTGTGCGTGGAAAAACAACGCAAGGCCTGCCCTGACCCGAGAGTGCTGACCGGATCGACACATCGCTCTCCTGCGGAGAGAAGAAACGACACGCCCGACCCGGCGAAAGGAGAAACGACGCTTGGTTCCGTTCGAGAGTGGAATCCACGCCTCGCAAGCCCTTTTTGATGCACACTCGCCCGTGCGGGGTTATTTGTGACACGCATAAGGTACATTTTCACGCTAGCAGACTCTTTGCATTTTTATTGATAACTTGACTTGTGTATTGTGGATTTTTGGTCTTGTTTTGTTTAGATAAATATTTCCTATTTTTCTAAACTGGTGTTATGTCATTTTGTAGTGTTTTCATTAAGTTACTGTGTGTGTTGGTACAAATACTTTGCACCTAGCACTCTGAAGTTAAACCTACTGCTCTGCCAAGCTACCAAGGGGGTAAGCAGGGGTTAGCTGATGGTGATTCTCTTTTACCCTGACTAGAGTGAGGGTCCTTGCTTGAACAGGGGGTAACCTGACTGTCAACCAAAGACCCCATTTCTAACAGCGTGCACCATTGAAATCATTAAATAAACCTGTGTTCAACCCCCTGGTAACTATAACACAAAGCATCCAGGCTTAACCTAGAGGCAATATGTACATTATTCATGCAGTAGTCAAATGGTAGTAAAGTGAAAACACAACACAATCCTGACCCAATGTAGAAACACAGACAATGTTTTAATAAATAAAATGCCACCAAAAAGATAAAAATCCAATTAGTAGACCCAGAGATATGAATTTTTAAATTGTGAATTAAAAATAGCCCCGAAAAGCACAAAGCGCCAACCACAGGTATTGGTATTTGGCCATGCCAGACTGGGTCAAAGTCAAAAGTTAAGGCCCGCTGCAATGGATCACTGTTAGGATACAGGGAAGGGTGGAAAGTGTACTTTCAGACTTAGAAACCTTTATGAAGAGAAAGTGGTTTTATGATGAGTCGGCAGCAGGGCAAGCTGGATCCAAAGTGGGGCTTGATGATGGTGGGCTGCTGAAGAACAGTATCCCAGTGCAGTTGTTAATGAAGCTGGGAAATATCTGTGTGGGAGAAGTGCAAAGTCTGTGCAGTGGAAGGCCTCAATATTGATCACATGGTGCTCGGTGAAGCTCTCAAAGTGCAAACTTAAAAACTTTTGTGGAAAAGACCAGCTAGTTGAGGCCAACAGCTGTGCCTTCGATGGTGACCCTGGTCTCTGTCAGTTCTATAGGCAGAAATGTTCCAAAACGTTTTCATGTCCCACATCTTGCAGTTTGGAAACATAAGGAGTTTACCCTAACACAATCTAAGGGTCCAGGAGCTTAGGGGCAACAACTTTAGGGGTAAGAAGACTCATTCCAGCAGCAGGGTCCAGGCAGGTTCAGTTGGCACTGGTCAGCTGGGTAGAGAGAGGCCCCTGAAAGCTTGTTCTGTTTCTGTAGCTCAAAAAGGAGGTCAGCCAACTGACCCTTGGAGTCACTTCTAATGACCTGGGTTCAAGGCATGCTGATCCAGTCTTCTTTCAGGATTCAGACAGCAGGGTAGTTCTTCTGATACTTCATAGGTACAGGAGTGTTCTATGGAGTCCACTGTTATGTCCAGTGCCAACTTGTAGGTGGAGGGATCTTTTTGACCAATCCCTAAACCAGTTCTAATCATTTTCTCCCCTCCCTTTAGTTTTTTTTTCGTTTTGCAATTCTTTTATTGAGAAGTAGACAGAGAAAAATTACATCATATAAGGCAATGACATTGCAAAAAGAACAGCACGGACTTACATATACAATAATGTGCGCCTGTTGTAGTAACAGACATGATCACCAGATCCAAAGGACGAGGATCCGTACAATACAAGTACCCTCAATGGGGGGGCATACTAACTGTTGCTGAGAATATTCATACATGGATCCGTGAGTCTTGCCCCAGTTCAGTACCTCCTTCTGAAGTGAGGGGCAGATCTCTATATAACAGTATGACTGGTCAAGCCGGAGAAGAGGTTGGGGCATCATATCTCAACACGCCTCTATAACGATCACGAGAACATGGGTCTGGGGTTTCAGTGCCTCGCAAGAGGGCATGCACTCTACAGCAGGGACCTCTGGTAAACAAGGGATGCAGCAAGTTGTGGCAGTATTATGAAGGGAGCGAGGGCGTCGCAGGGGCAATAGTGATGATAGAGAGTCCTCAGCTCGTGGTGATGGGGTGTTAAGCAGCCATGCAATGCAAGCCATAGGATAGATAATGGTAGGGACCATAGCCCGTTGTGGGGGAAAGGAAGAGGGATGGGAAAGAGAGAGGACAGTGGGTTCGGAAAGGAGAGCAAGATATGTAAGAGGAGGGAAGAGGAAAGGGGTGGATAATGCAAATGTGGGGAGGGGAGGTAGGGGCAGCCAAGGAATGGAATACAGGAAGCGTGAAAATAGAGAGAGGAAAGAGAATATTGTTCATGGAAAGGGGAAAGGGGCTGGTGACAAGTAGTGTAGCAATGGAAGGGGGGGATCAGGGAAAAGAAGGGAGGGGGGTAGAGAGGTAGCGAGTGGGAGACAGGCCAAGTGAGAAAGGAAACAGGGAGGGCTGATTGGGACGACTGCAATGGGGGTGAGGGAGCAAGGGGATATGGAGGAGGGGGAGGCGGGGAAAGAGGAAGGATGGGGGTAATAGGGGGATATGGTGATGGGACACGAGGCTCAAGGATCTGCAAGCCTTAGGAAGGGGACCCAGGTTTGCTGGAACACCTCTGTCGGGTCTTGTATGGCATAAATCATGCATTCATGGGTAGCCATTTGAAACATTGAGGAGAGCCACTCATCATGGGAGGGGGCATGTGCCGCTCTCCAGTGTTGTATGATATAGAGTTTAGCCATGGCCAATGCCGTATATAGTAGATGAAGTTGCATGTGAGACATGTCCCTAGCTTCACCACAATCATGCAGTAGGAGAAAGAATGCTGGGAGACTGGGTGGTAAAGGCAGTACCTCCCTTAGTGTGTCCCCAACCGACTCCCAGTACGGCTGTATGATGGGACAGTCATATAGTATATGCTGTAGGTCACAGCATGGGCAGGGGCAATGCCAGCAGAAGCCTGGCAGATCTGAGCTTCAAGGGTGTCCAGTACCAATTTTAAAGAGACTAAATTTCATTCTTGCTTCACTGACCCCTTTTGCCCGAACCTCTATGAGTGTAGTCTTCTATATCATAGTCTACCTGCACACATGTTTGCCACTTTGCCTTAAGGGATAAAAGAAGAGGTAAACAGAAAAGGTGTTGATTCAGTAGTTTATGCATGCCCAACATCACTCCCCAGGAAGAGCTCAAAGTTCGCAAATAATCAAGCACCGGTGAGTGATGCAAAGTAAGCAGGCGAGTACCCATATGGCCGATAATACAATGAGTCAGTGACAGTCTCCATGATGTAGAGGCCACAGAGGCACACTTTAGCGCGATTGCCAACAATAGTTGCCCAAAACACATCAGTCTTGAGAAGATTGCTGAGGCTTTTGGGGAAGAGGTGGTGCTGGCGAGGGTGAAGGGATCCCTGGAAAAGGGGTCTTGGACCGACTTTCTGAAAGGAGTGGACCGGTGGGCAGAGGCTGAGCGAGAAAGACTACGGAAAATATGGAGAATTCGCAGCAAACGCAGCTCCACCTGAGAAGGACTGCTACTGCGGGGCCATCGGCTGGTGATTCCCAAGACTCTGCAGCACCGGGCCACGCAGATTGCCCATGGTGGCCACCAGAGGACAGCAAAAATGAAGGCGCGCATGAGAGGAAAGGTGTGGTTCCTGGATCTCAAACTGGAAGTGGAGGCCGTAGTGAGACAATGTCCCAGGTGTCAGCTAACTAACATTCCAGAAGCACCGGCCCCCATAGTGACAGAGGAAGCGTGTGACAAGCTGTGGTCCAAAGTTAGCCTTGACTTTGGCAGTTTCCTGGATAGGCGTGTTACCGTGGTGTTGGTGGACGGATACTCCAAATATATGGTAGTGGAGGTCATCAGCTCAACCGCATTTGCAAATGTGGCACCCATGCTTGAGAAAGTCTTTGTCATGTTTGGGCTCCCAGGAGAGATCAGGATGGGCAACGGACACCCCCTTTCAAGGCGCCGAGTTTCAAGTGTTGTGGCAGACTTTGGAATACATCACCGGTGCATCACGCCCCAATGGCCACAGGCTAATGGAGAAGTGGAGCAATTCATGCGCAACCTGAATAAGACATTCCAGATAGCTGTCCTTGAGGCCCTGGACCCTGAGGTGAACCTTCATCACTTTCTTAGAGAGTATCAAAGCACCCCACACTGCACCATAGGGCAAGCACCATGGATGCTGATGCTGAATGGTGTGAGGCTGGGTGTGTTACCTACCTGCCCTGATTGGCAGATGGCCTGTTTTATCCTGAGCATGACCAGTCCAGACAAAGAAGAGGGAATGAGCAGGCCAGTCAGAGAAGGGGAGCCAAAGCTCGGTACCCCCAGGTTGGTGACAAAGTGATCCTGAAATATTGCAAGCTGGGCTGGAAATTTCACACCCCATTTGAACCCGGTGTAAGGACTGTCAGCCAGATACAGGGGACCATGATAATAGCTCTCAGAGGGCATGACAAAGTGACCAGGAACATTTTGTGGTTCCATAAGGTGAACCTCACTTAAGATCTGGAGGAAGGGCCTGAAATGGACAAGTTCACGTGGGATGCTGAAGCGAGCCGCCTTGCACCCCCTGTGAGTGAGAGAAGTGGCCCGGGTCTTGGGCTACAAGATCCAGCTATGTCAGAGCCTCCGGCGGGGGGAGAACAGCCAGATGTCGTGCCACCCAGATCCAGGCCCTTTACCTGAGGCCGAATCCACTGCCCAGTTAGAAGTTGAGGGACTTTGCATGCTGAAAGAAAAAGACATATTGTGAGTTATGATCCAGGGGATGTAGTAAATAAGTATGGTCTAGTTGTGTGGCAGTACGTCATGACCTTGGTGCTCATACTCGCTTCCGGGTCCGCACGTGCCACGGTTATAAATAAAAGGGGCAGGACTGTGAGAGGCAGTCCGCCCCATATGGAGACACTGTGTGTGAGTGAGTCACTGTGCAGCACAGCAATGCCCACACTGTTAGGCCCAGCCAGCACGCTGCCCCAGAACAATATTTACAAACATTTACTTACATTTACTTTACTTCTTTGCATGTGTAGTCTTAGGAAAGGTGTTGTGGTTTTCAACACTTCTGCAGCACACACTTTTGTGAGCACCCACAACACACGCATACAAAGGTATTTTGGGGCCTTTTGTTGAAATTCTGCACCACCCTTTGGTAGTGTTCAAGGAGTGCTGCTCCACCTCTTCTTCTGGAGGCACTGGTCCTGAAACTACACTTGCCGAGTGAGAAGGAGCATCGTACATGCTTGTTTCAGGGATGTGTGAGAGAAGACAATATTTCATAGAACCAAGTGTTTTCCAGGTGATCAAATGCCACGAAAAGAAGTTTAGGTTTTGCAGATATCTTGAGCCACAGGTAGTAGGTTTACCCCCTGCAAACTATCCACACTTTTGTGTGGTAGGAAACATATATAACAGTATGCCAGGGCAGATACGTCATTCATACTTATCCCTATGGAAGTCTCTTACTGGGGGAGCTGCTGATAAATCTCTGCAGTGTGGATGTGTAATTCTACAAATTGAAGCTTTAAAACTGTTTCACTTGTGCAACCTCAGGCAGATGCCGTTTATTAGGTGTCAGTCTCACCGCTATCTCAGTTTCCGAAGACCTTCAGACTAACAGGTTTCAGCTGGAGAACAGTGGCCCCAAGAAGGACGAGTTTGAAATTCCAAGATGAAACTGTTGACCAGTAAACTGGGTATGGCCAATCCAGTGGCCACCATGTCCAGGAGTGCCACCTAGCACCAGACAAGTGGCAACACCTGCGCTTTACCTAGTGGCACCTATGTTTCCCAGCGTGACCAGTTCTCATCACAGAGCTTCCCATAGGTCTATGCACCAGCAAAAGATTTAATGGTGACCACTTCTGCTGAGAGCTCAATGAAATGCGGCTCACGGATTTAAGGTCTTCCTCCAGTCGGACCTTTGCTGGTGCAAGGATGTACTTTTTTAAAATTCTTCTCCTTTTGGAAATAATTGGATGTAAAAATAGTTTTTTAGAGTAGTCAGCGAGTATGCTTTCTGTGGCACTTTATCTGATGAAGAACAGGCATTCTGTTGTACTTTGGTGGGTAAGCAGCGTGGTACTCTTTACCTGGTGGACAGGGATGCCTTAGCACTTTGATTGTAATTGTAATTGTATACCACTTACTACCTCATACAAGGCATCAAAGTGCTTTTAGGTGAGTTGCATGCTACTCTGGAATCCCAAAAGACTTAGTGGTGGATTAGTATAGGGAAATATGAGTTATTTTGAGTGGTGGTTGTTAGTTGGATTGAATAGGATAATGGAAGGATAGAAGAGAGAAGAATCTAGAAGTGTTATTTGGGAGATCATGGTAACAAGATGAGGTTTGGGATGAGTCAAAGGAGGTAAACATGAGGGAACAATTTATAAAGAGGTCATAGTAGTAAAATGAGGTTTGGCTGGTCCAAGGAGGGCTAGAGGCGGGAAGAGTCTAGAAAGGATTATTTTGGAGATCATAGTAGTCAAATGAGGTTTGGGATGAGTCAGAGAGTGATGCAAAACCCTTCATTGGCACTTTAACTGGTGTCCTTTCTATGGCAATTTTCTTTATGGTCAGGCATTTCTATAGAGTAATTTATGGGGAAGGATGCAATGAGACTTGATCGGGTGGCAGGCATTTTGTGGCACTTTAAAATACTGGTATTGTGAGTTACTTTCATCTATAGACATTCTGAGGCACTTTAACTGATGGGACACATTCAATGATGAGAGTGAAGTGTGTATTTTAAGTGATCAGTGCTACAATTCGCTGAGTAAAGTATGGCTTGGAATTTTACACACAGAACTGATGGGCAAATGCTACATACAGAGTAGATGGAGGTCAGCCATTCTGCCCGCGTCCATGTCAGTAGTGTGGGCAGCCAGTGTTGAGGATCAGGATGGTCAGGTGCCTTCCACAACATAGCTATCTGTGTTTTAAACAGGACAAAGGCCTGGTCAATGAACTTGTGAAGGTGTCTATCACCTTTCGCATGGGTGTGTAGGCCCAGTAAGCAGGATTCGGGTGTGGGGTACAGCTTTTGGTCTGCCAGCTCATTTACTGTTGCTATATGAGTTGTAGTGTCGGGAACTCCCACACCATATGGTAGAATCCAGTATCTGGCAGTTTACAGAGGGGTTATTCTGGAGTCAAGGCCGGGTACAGCCATTTGATATGCTGATGGGAGAGGTAGGCGTGGTGCACGTAACTGAACTGTAGGAAGTAAAATCTGTGGTTATGGGACACGTTCTTCACCAGTTGCAGCGCATGGGACCAAGCTTTTTTCAATAGGGGCTTTAATAATACAGCTTCCCATTTGGTGCACCCCTGTGGCATATTCTGGTGGAGCTCAGGAGAGTGTGCAGAGTGGCAGCCATAGGAGGCTCCACATTGCCATTACCCCACATGGTGCATAGCACATGATGTATTGTATGAAACTCAAAAACTTCCCAGCTCCTATTCCTTAAGTGTCCAGGATGTCCTAAAAGGACATGATGGAGCCCTCGTTATAGAGTTCCCCAGTTGGTCGACTCCTGCTTCTCTCCAGGGAGCCACATCATAATGACACGTCATGCTGCAAAGTCATTATGGATGGCAAATATGGGTTGTGGGGTCCCTTGGCATGTAGAAATCTGCGTCAGCAGGCATTAGCCATAGCCATCTGGTATGCCTTCAGACCGGGGCAGGGATGTGAGTCTGACAGCCACGAGTAGATGCTCTGGGCACCTAGGATCACGTGAATGGGTGCCAATTCCGGGCATGTGGGTATGCCCAACGAGTCTAGCAGCCATTGTAGTTGTGCCTCTATGTAATAGACTTGAAATTGGGTGCAACAAGACCACCCTCGGTCAGTAGGTAGTAAGTGCAAATCAGCGGTCCACTGGCTCCATATCAATTTGAGCAGTAAGCCATGCAGTTCACATAAGAAGCTCCTGGGAAGCACTATTGGGTCTGTGCTGAAAAAGTAAAGCAGGCAAGGGAGCACCAAAATTTTCTATATTGCCACGCGGCCCGCTGGGACAGGGGTAGCGAATGCCAGAAAGGCAAGGACCAATGGATAGAGCCGACCTCTTTGGCTAGTTTGCCCTAATTAATGTCTTTCTCCGACTGATCGATCTGGACCCCCAGATATTTTAAGGTGTCGTAACACCACTGGGGATCAATGCGGATCGGAGCAAGGCAATGTGCCAGGGGGTTCAAACATGACTTGGGCCAGTTCAGTCAGAGCCCTGATATGTCCCTGAAGTCATCCATCAGACGCGTGAGGCCGGGAAAGTGGGCTCTGCTTGGCGCAAGTAGACCAGGGCATCATTTGCATAAAGCAATATGATATAATGGGCACCTAATTCTGGGATACCTCAGCCCTGCGCCCACTGATGATCCAGCGGTTCCATGGCAAGAGCAAAGATGAGTAGGGAGAGTGGGCAACCCTTCCTGGTGCCCCATTAAATGACCAATCTGTCAGGTATCAGCTAGACACTCTTGACCTGCGCAGATGGGCCAAACCTAATGGATTCAAGTGTAAGAAGGAGAAAAAGTCCCAGGTCATGGTGTTGAACGCCTTTTCAATATCCAGCAACATTGCCACCTGCCTGAAGGTGTTGGTGGGAGTTTCATGTATGAGGCTTAGTAGGCTGTGAATGTTGGTGAAAGTGCTTCACCCAGGTATGAGTCCTGATTGGTCGACATGGACAAGATTGTTAATTATTGGGAGGAGGCGGCTCACTAGTACTCTGCCCAGGATCTTATAGACGAGTTTCAGCAATGAGACAGGATGGTCAGAGTGAACATCAAGTGAGTGTCTGCCCGGTTTAGGGAGTATGACAATCAGGGCTTCTCAAAGCAAGATCAGGAGTTGTACCATCATCTTGGCCTCGGTAAACATGTTCAGCAGGTGTTGTGTGGTTTGAGTAGAAAAGGTTGAATAATATTGGGAGCACATCAGTGCCTGGGGACCTCGTTGCGAGCAATTTGCACAATAGTGGTTCAGATTTCTTCCAATTGCAGGGGATTATCTAGTGCAGCCAGTTGTAAATGAGTCTACCTGACCAGCAGTAGGTTGCAGAAAAAGCTGTGGGCGAGCTCCAGAGCTGGGTGACCCATTGCCCTGTACAATCTCTGATAATAATCATGAAAGGTAGCATTAATGGCCGTCTGAGATATGATTATTGTGCTATCGTCCAAGCGGAGTGCTCCGATCGGAACACTGCACTGGTCCTTCTTTACAAGCTATGCCAGTAGCTTCACCGATTGATCTCCCTCACAGTGCAGCAGAGTTTTGTGGCACTTGTGGTCATGTTTACCCAGGAGAGTTTTAGTGTCAGCCTGCTGCTTGTGCAGCTACTGGAGTTGCTCAGCCGTCACGGTGTGAGTGGCCACCCTCACCTCCAGGAGTCGCAGCTATTGCTCAATGACAGTTAGTTTGTCCACCAAGTGACGCTGTATTTCCCTATGTAGTCACCAAGCAATGGCCATGTGTTACAGGTTTATGGGCATCCCACTCTAGAGTCCAGTACAAGACTGTGTCATTGTTAAGTTCAAAATATTGCGTGATACACTGTGTAATCGTCTCGAGAAATGTGGGGTTGGAGAGCGCCTCCATTTGCAACCGCATGTGGGTATGGTGGGACGCTGTCTGCCCCATCTAAGGTTGAGCAATAGTGGATAGTGGTCCAAATGTGTGCACACCAAGTATTCTGCATGTGGTATTAGGAGACCACAGTTGTTCTGTTGCAAGAAAAAAGGTCAATCCAGGTGTGTACATTGTGAACCGGGGAGTAAAATGAATATTTCCAGTGGGCCAGGTCCTGAGCCACCAGGCGTCATGTACACATCGTTGTGTGGCTCATCTGCGAAAGTGCTGTGTGGTACAGGCACAGGTGACTGCGCACACTGGGGAAGAGGGGCGGTCAAGGTCAACATCCAGTATGCAATTAAAATTGCCTCCCTAAAGTCCCAGGTGTAGGGGGTCACGAAAGAGCGACGGAGTGAGCTTGTCAAGGATGCCCGACTGATTAGAATTGGGGGCATACACTGCCACCAGTGTGAGGGGAACACCATCAAGCTGGTCCTTTAGGAACACATAACATCCATCTGTGTCTACTCTGTGTACAGCCAGAACAAACAGGACCTTACGGGTGATCCATATGAGCACTCCCCTAGCATAATCTGACACAGATGTGCCATACACTTGCCCTCTCCATTTGGTGCAGACCTTCTGTAGCTCTGCTGATGTAAGATGGGGTTCCTGCAGCGTGGCAATATGTGTGTGCCAACATTTAAGGTATGCATAAGTGCGATAGCACTCACCTGGGAATGGCCATGCCACACATGGTTCGTTTGAGGGTATGGTGTTGTGGAATGTGAGTGTCAGTTGTGGATCTCGTCTTGGAAGTAGTTAGCCTTCCAGCGAAGAATGTGACACCTCTTCCTGTCCTGTGCTGGTATCGCCCTGCCGTGTGAAAGGCCATCCAATGCCAGTCAAGGTGTCCTCTCTTTAGCATCTATGTAAGTATCAGACCCTTAGTCAGACTCTAGTAAACTCAAAAGACATACCTGTACAGTGGGTAGACATAACAGCTGCATCTCCACCAGGACAGTGGTCACAGATGTTCCTGTCCAAACATCCCCAACTGTAACGTAAGAACAAAAACAAAAATGAAAGAGATACAAACAAGTCCTTACTGGAGAACGTGTGGGGCGTGCGGTGGCAGCTAATGCTGGTGTCCTTCTCCGGGCCTGTTCTGAAGGTCTCAGCTGACACTCCGCTAGCACCAGCTGGAGCTTCCACACTGCTGGGATGGCCAAAGTGCATCATCTCTATGCGGGATGAGGAGTCCATCCGTAAGATTGGGATCATCTTATGTTGTCGTCTGAAAGTGGTGTGAAGGTGGGGTCAGGTGTGCCACTCGTGACAAAGGACACAGAAGCACCTGTGTCTGAGCCAGAGGCCAAGCACAGTGAAAGGGTTCGAGCTGTGCTGGGTGGCTGCCTCCACCACACAACCTTGTTCCTCTGCTGCGTCACTCTGCATCTCCTGTGTTTGGGTTGCGGGTCACCCAGTCCCAATCCATGCGATTAGACTTTGCCGTGCATGCAATACCTTTTGGGTGGAGCCAGGTCCATACATCCTCAGGTGATGAGAAGATGTGGGGTTTTTTGCTGTTTATTACTTTGAGCTTTGTGGGGAGCAGTAAAGCATAGTGAAGTTGCACCTACCACAGGTGCTACTTCACCTTCAGATAGGAGCCTCGGAGACACTTCACCTCTCTTGTGAAATCCAGATATGCTGAGCTGTCTGTGTTCTCAAATCACTAGGGGCTCTTTGTGTGAATACGCTGCAATATCAGGTCTTGGTCCCGATAATTAAGAAATAGGGCAATGAGTGAGTGAGGCTGGGCTCCAGTTAGTGGTGGGCGGCTCAGAGCACAATGCGCCTATTTCACAGACAACAGCTTGGGGCCCTTGTTCTCCAGTACTGTGGTAATCAGCCATCACTCTAAAAAGAGCTCAATACTGTGATGCTCAACTCGCTCTGGAAAGCCCAGGAAGTGGATATTTTTGCACCATGAGTGCCCCTTGGCATCTTCTGCATGGTGATGTAGGGAGGCCATTGCTTTGTGCATGGTGATTTTCTTGGCCTGTAGTTCATTCACAGTGGAGCCCATGTAATTCAGTGCAGATTCTGTTTCATCCACTCGGTCCGCCAGTCTGCAAATATCTGTTCACATCCAGAGAGACAGCATTGATTTTCACCTCACTTACTGTTTTAGTGTCCAGAATGGCATGGAGGACTTTCTCAAACTGTGTTGAGTGTTTGTCCAGGATAGCTTCTAAATGGTGTAGGGCCCCTTAAAAGTGGTCAGTGGAGGCTGGGGGTGGACCTGAGATGCCTGGGTTGGAGGTTAGATTCTTACTCCTGGTTTTCCTCATCATGTTAAAGCACACGCAGGAGGCAATTGACAGGTTGCGGAGCTGTATGCAGGCTTGGGCCTCTCTGACACCACTGTGCTCTTGTTATGTGGAATTAGCCGCAAAGAGGCAGTACTGTTATTCCGGGGCCTTTGGGGGGGATCGTGGCAGTGGGGCATCAGTCATCACGCACGACCCGGCCCTATAATCTTGATATAGAATGAAGGGGCACCTAGAAGATTATCACAGTATCTGTGTCATGAGTTATCACTGTACCTGCACGTCAGGTGGGTTGGTGCAGATTGTGGCAGGATGGTGGGTGGGCCCAGCACGGAGACCTTCAAGAAGCATCCGGTGCCATTTTATCGATGCTCCTTATACCAAGGATTCAGTGATAACCTTCCCGGGTATAGCTGTCTTATGCTGGGGATGCAGTGATAATCTTCCATTTGCCCCCTCATTCTATATGAAGAGTACTGCCATCACATGCCAGGGTGGGCTGTCTGATGCCGGGGATCCAGTAAAAATCTTCCAAGTAGACCCTCATTCTGTATCAGGGGTACTGCCATCACGGGCAAAGCTACAGTTGTCTTATGCCGGTGATACAGAATTAGTAATTTTGAATTGTAAAAAGAACTGCCCAAAGGGTGCAGCTCAAGGCAAAAAACTAACAAGACAAAAAACGAACTAAAACTTAACAAGGAATACCATGGTGATGTAATCAGCAATTATCCTGTTAAATATTTGGCAGAACAGTGGGGTAACGCTGGATGGGAGCCTCACTGTGGGCTCCTCTCGGAGTATCCTGCCAGCTCTAGGGCCACACTAGCATATAAGGAGCATCCTACATGCACCCGTCTGGAGGGTTGCATAATCTACTGACTCTCACTTTCTACTTTGAGGTAACAGCAAAAAGATTTAGTAATCTTTTCTCATTTCCAATCCCCTTGAGCACCTAGGAGATACTTGTTTAGGTACCAAAGGTGTGCAGGACAAGACGTGGAGAACAGATGAGGCTCATAAAATGTCTTGACTCCTCTCTGCTGATATGACTGCTTTTTGTGAGAGGGCACACAGGGAGCTCTAGGTGTACCCATACAAATCACAGAAGGCAAACTCTTACTGACCTCCTATTGATGCTTCTCACTTTTCGTTACTGTGACAGACCTAAACATTTTAGAATATTTTAGGAATTCCTTTATCCTTGTCTGCTAAGTCTGTGGATTTTTAACAAATACAATTTTAGCTCCGGCTTGATAGAAGAGCTCTCTACAAGACCTATTGTTATCAATTCTTTAAACAATACATATATTGGGCTTTGGCCTCACCCATAGGAGTAATTCCTTTTCACCACCTAGTATTGGCTGCTTGGTGTATCATTGTGCCTCCTGTGACGTGCTTTCATTATCATTCCTGAAGGAGCAATTTACGTTTATACTGAATCATCTCACATCCAATTCTTTATCTCATAAATACATTGTATACAGAGGCAATTGATCTTTGTTTTTCTCACTGCTTCAGACACTTGCTTTATTCACTACTCAAAGTACACGCAAGACTTATAGCCTTTGCCTGTGCTTGTTTGAAAAGGGTTTTTAAATACAACATTTGGCACCATGTTTTGTTTTCATTTTCCTTGAAAGTCTATCTCCCTTTCTAATTACTCTTGTAAGAGATAAATCCCTCTCTTATTCGGTGGCCTAGGGACTGGTGAAAGGTGATAAGTCATTCATTTGGAGATTAATGGCACAGGGAGCTGCTGCACACAGCTGCCTTTTTATAGCAGCAGTACTGTCTTCAGTCCATAATGGCCACAGACAGAACTCTTTTACACTAGGGTATGGTTGTCAAGATAGAGAACATAAGAACAGTTTTGGCCCATATGTTAGTAATAGGTGAATCTTCTGCAGTGCACCATTGTTGACTTGTAAATCCCTTGTACTCAAAACATCAACTTCTTTAACACCATGCATTTTATATTCCATGTATTCCTACTAAATTCAGATTTTGTGGCATGGTAAACAGCAATGTTTAAGGGAATATTTGTAATCAATTTATTTTTATTCAAACAGGCCCCCAAGCTTGAAGAGCAGAAAACTGGGAGCCAGAGAAATAAGGTGAGCCCTACTCCAGTCAGTATATTAAAACCATGCCAAAGGTGTTGTTTTCGCAATACATTTTTGTAGAATTGTGTCCACACTGCATTGATCCAGGAGTCTATGGAAACATCAATGTGTTTTATAGATTTAAAGGTACTTCTGATTCCACAGAACCTGTAGTCTTTTTCCACATGGAGGCCAAAGTTTGTTGCTGTTTAGCAGTCTAGTCACTGTCAATGTGTTGATGGGCGTTGAATAAGAGGCTGATGTACAGCCTTGGCATTATTTTTTGACTGATACATTTACATATTAAAGTTGAACCTAGCAGACAGCACAAGTATGTGGTTGCGAAATAAATATTATGGGCTTACAAAGAAACACAGGAGCTTACAGCCCACCTATTGCTTACCATTGGCTTATTTTATTGTCACTCTTATTTGCTTGCTTGCCATTCAATGGCTTTCCTTGTTTCAAAGTGTTCATGTTGTGTTTGTCCCTGTCCTGGGGCATAGCCTCATTATTATTTCTTTGATTGGCTGGCTTCTATGCTTCCTGTGTTCATTTTTAGGGAGCTACATTTTGTTTAATCACTCCACGAGAATGCATGTGTTTTCCAGCTATCTCAATAATGTGATTAGATCCCCCCATGTTGCTATCATGCATGCACTTGTGTTGTTTTCTCTCACCTGTGTCCTTCTCCTTTATTTTTTTTTTAATCCATGCTGAACAGCAATTATAATACTGTACAGTAAAGAATAAACACATTGACAATGCCAGTAGGGCTCATAGGTGAGACCTATAGGTTTTGCCAATGCTGGCTCTGAATGGCTCAATGTTGTCATATACATCCCACATCACACTTCAGTAGGCATTGTTGCCCATTAGCTCCTATTGAATTTGCTGTTGACTTTCATCACCTGTTGGGAAATGAAAAGTGATATTCTTTTAAAGATGCAAGAATTCTGCCATGATAGCAAGAGTTGGGCCAGACATTCTCTGCATGGTCATCCCCACCCTTTTTGCTTTAACCCTCCAGTTTTCTGAACTTGTTTTTGTTGGCTGTAGGACCCTGCACACTTTACCACTGCGAACCAGTGCCAAAGTGCTTGTCCTCTCCCCACTAAACATGGTAAAATTGGATTACAACCAATTGGCACATTTAAGTTACTTGTGAGAATCTAGTTAAGTGGTACTATGTGTACACAGGGCCTGTAAATTAAATGTTACCAGTGGGTCTGCAACACGTATTGTGACACTCACTTAAGTAGCCTTTTAAACATGTCTCAGACGTGCCACTGCAGTCTATGTGTGCAGTTTTAAACTGCCATTTTGATCTGACACAATAATTATTTTACCAGGCCTAAACCACTCTTTCTAATACATACAGGTCACCCATAGGGTAGGTCCTACATAGCCCATATGGCAGCGTACAGTGTATTTAAAAAGTTGGACATGTACTTGTAAGTTTTAGCTGTCCTGTTAGTGAAAACCCCCTAAAATCGTTTTTCACTACTGTGGCGCCTACCTCTCCCATTGGAAAACATTGGATTGCCTTATTACATTTAATAAGTGATAACTTTCAATTGGTAGCAGGTAGAAGTATTGAGATTGATCTCTCAAGAATTGTAATTTCAAACCCCCTGTAATGGTAAAGTCAAATTTTACGTCACACTTCTTAAAATACCACTTTTAAAAAGTTGGAATTTTCTTGACCTTACCATTTGGTGCCTGTAGCCTGTATCCTGTGTCACTTGACTAGGTATAGCTGGAAGTTGGTCTTTGTCTATTACTCCCAGACAGTGAGACAAAGGGCAAATAGTTGTTTGCAGGATTGGCCACTTTTGACTTGATAAGATGGCGGAGCTGTCACCTACCCCACTTGCACTTCACAAAGACTGTGCCTTGCACACTCACAGAGGGTTTCACACTATTTTTTTGTTCCCTCTGACAAGCTGGGGGCAGGGCAGGGAGGGAGGAAATTCCAAATACCTCTTGAAGTATTTCCTACTTGAAAGCTGGAACCAGGTGTAAACATGGGACCCTCAGACCCAGCTCTTCACCATATCTCTGGACCTGTGAAAGACTCAGATTGACTGATGTGCTTCTCTGCTGTAAGAAGGACTGCTCCTCTGCTGCCCTACTACTCTGCTGCCCTGCTGTCTGAGTAAAAAGGACTGGACCTGCATCCTGAACCCAGGACCAACAGCTGGACTCCAAGGGAAAGTTGGTTGGCCTCCCGATCAAATCCTCAGAGACAGAAAAGACTTTAACTACCTTGAACTCAGCACCTGGACTCTGTCTGCTGTGGGTCTTTTCCCCGAAGTCGAGCCACCCCAGTCCTGGACCCTTGTAAGTGGGCATCAAGGTGATCTGCCAGCCAGGCTATGGTTCAAACAAAACCAATGTAGCACAATGCATCACCTTGTAGATTTGCATCAGAACTTCTGCTGTGTGAGGCAATCCCTATGCACACCTTTGCAGCTCCTTGGACCACTGCTGGATTATGACTTGGGACAGGACCTTGCATCGCAATCTAGGCACTCCTTGGAACCACCAGTGTGTGATGCATCCTCAGTGCAGGACCTTGCATTGCGCCTAGTGCTGTTTAAACTACAACTTTGGCGTAAGTCTACAAAGTTTGTTTCCAATCCACAGGTGAAAAGGGTGAACTCTGGTTCAAGGCACCAGTGCTGAACGTGAAAGGTAGGTAATTACACACCCTCAGAACCTCACCCAGTACGTTGTTGAAGGGAAATCATTGCTTTTAGGTTATTAACAATCTCTAAACCAGGATCTTGGGCACCATAGTATTGGAAACAGATCTTTTATGCTCTTTACAATATCCCATATACAAATGGTACTAACAATAGACACTTTTAACTAAAAGCATTTATTGCAACAGGGAGAACCTATTTCTCAGCACATTTAAAGCAACCACACAGAATATCATAAAAACAGTAAATAGGCACATTACAAACAATGAGAATAAAATTAACATTTATAACATAGTTATGTCATTTAAAATCTAACACCCTAAAACCTACTTCTATGCATTACACTAGGAGAACATGAAAAGTAGAATTTACAATCTTGACTTTCTTATGGAGAAGCAATGAACTGCATCCCTTGTTGACAACCAAAGCTGGTTGCCAAAGAGGCATAAAGGCAGTGCTTCCTGCAAAAGTAAAACACATGCTGCAGCAGAATTCTTTCTCCTGGACTCAGCTCGTTATCTGCATAGGTGTGATGTAGCTTCTTCTTGGGGCACTGGCAGCGACCAAGACCAATATCTGGCAGTATCTTGACCCGATAATCTGGGTGAAGGACCCCTACTGACAAATGGTCATGGGGCAGTCCTTATACATTAAATCTTATCGGAGATTGGAATTTCTCACATATGTTTATGCGTGTCTGACATAGAATATGCACATCAAGGTGTGTGTCCTAGAAGTATCCTTATGAACAAATAACAAAAATGGACTTCAATTCAGACTACACTTAATATGTTTGTGTTTGCTCTTATTTGACTCTGACATTGTGATAACCAGACACTTGTCCTACACTTGCTGTCACATCAGGTGTGATATCTGTCATTCTCTGAATGATTTGACACTTTCACGTTTCTTGGAATGGAATGATCTGCATCAATAGCAGACATGACAATGATTCTGCATAATTGAGGAAAATGGCGACTTCTGTTACTTAAAAGCGAAAAATGGCAACTCCCATTACCTAAGATGGAGTCAGGGCCTATTTAAAAAAGAAGTTGGACCATAGAGGCCTTACATCACCAGCAGCTCCTAGGAAATGCCATGCTCTATGCGTCCTCGACACAGTACCTTGCTTGGCAGTTCCGACTCACCACTGCACAACACATCCTTAACTCAGGAGCTTGCAACTCTCCGCAACTGGGATTTACTTTGCTCATCGGGCCGAACTTGGTGCCTGTATCTGACCCGCACTCCTTTGCGGTCAGCCTGAACTTGTGACCTTGTCCTGGTCCTGCACAACCAGATGACCACAGTTGGAGCTTTGTGCGTATCACCACTGTTTTAACTTAAATCTTAAAAACTGGAAAGCTCTGGTTCTACTAATTGGATGTTTGTCATTTTGGTCTCAAATAACTTATTACATTTTACTGTATTGTTCTAAATTGGCATGGATGTTTTTGTGTTATGTTTTCACTTTATTACTGTTTGAAGTGCTGCATAAAGACTTTACACATTGCCTCTAAGTTAAGCCTGACTGCTTTTGCACCAAGCTATCAGAGGGATCAGCACAGCATGTGACTTCACTCTAACAGGAATTGTGGTTGCTGCTTGAGTAGGGTTTCATTCCCCTCAACCACTAATCCGATTTCCTACAGTTAACAATTTTGATAAATGTGAATTACCATTTGCAGTCTTCAAAATAAGGAATTGTTGTCCAGATTCACATTATAATTCACATCCAATCCTGTTTGCTTCACCTATGCTTTGCATATATTTGAGACTGTTTTGTAATTTCCAGAGAATTCTTGGAAACCTTTGACTGTCTCAGATTCTTAGAACCATAAAAATCTATCTGCAAAAAGCTTGTGAATGTGCAGAAATCTGCAAGTTTGCATGCTCTAAATTGATAAAATTGTTTCAAACCTGGTATCAAGGCTTACTTTCTTAGAATCTTCAGTATTGATGTCTTTTTTATGACAGCTTGCTGTTTCGATTACTAGAATTTTGTTTAGACAAAGCTGTCTGCAGCTTTCTGCTTGGGAGGTGAGTCAGAGAAAAATATGTTGAACGCCCTGAATGGTGTGAATCTTTTGTTGCGAGCCATCCAGCATGGAAGTAATCACAATACATTTTTTAGTTGAGTTCTAGTTACAGGGGACTATGCTACTGTTCTCTTTCTATAATGAATAAACAAAATATTCCTAAAACAGGTACAAAAATGTAAAATGTCTGGCCAACTTGGAATCTTTGGAAGATGCATTTTCCTTTATCACTCTTACAGCACACAGTTCACCTTTATTTAGAGATTTTGCCAAAAGGCCAATTTATAGGGAGGTGAAAAGAGAATGGGAATAATCACTAAGAAACCCTCACGTAGAAAAACATCCCAAGCAAAACCTCAGGACACCTCCACATTTTTATCTATTTAAGTTTTAATTGGTTAGCCAAGGACTGGAGATTTGTTGGAAATACTGGAAATTGTTTAGGACAGTCAGTCTAAAAGCATAAAGTATTTGTCATAAATTCACCCTAATTGAACTGTTCAGAAGTTGACATGCTATACCTCTTGGCTAGTAATGAAACCCTATCAATGTTATTGTACGCTTAAAAACTAAGCAAAAAATAAACTGTCAGAACCTCTTTCAGAGGGCCCAGGGTCACACAAGGGCTACTGAGCCCAGTCAGGGAGTTTGAGGCTTTAGTCTCCTGCTGTCCAGGGGCCCAACCTACTATGGATTCTGAGTAACTGGGCCAAATACCATTTCTGCAACTGACTTTCATGATAGCATGGTCTGTGCAATACAAGGCTCCCTCGTGGGAGATATGGGATAGTGCAGTGGTTCCCAACCTTTTGACTTCTGTGGACCCCCACTTTAGTATTACTGGGACCCCGGGAGCCCCACTGAATCATTATTGGAATTCGGGGACCCCCACTGAATCATTATTGGAATTCGGGGACCCCGATTAAGTCCTTACTGAGGGCTGGGGACCTAATCTATTCAATTTTCTAAGCAGTCGCGGACCCCCTGAGGAGGCTGCACGGACCCCAAGGGGTCCCTGAACCACAGGTTGGGAACAACTGGGATAGTGAACACGGGCTCACAACTCAGAATGTGTGCAGCAGCTGCAATGCTATTTTTATGAAAAAATAGAAGTATTTTATTTTCTACAGCTAGCAACACAAATGAAAAATAAGGCATTCACAAACAATCTCACAATCCCATCTGAGGTCAGGGTTCTAGTGCTTTTTTGCTGATTCCCTGTCCCACTCTCTCCTCATGTTAGCGATAGTGGTTATTCCCTATTCAATATTGGTAACATCAAGAGTATGCCCCAATATTAGTCCTAGTTTCAAGAGTTCACTTTAAGTTAAAGTCAACAGTGTTCCAGTTCCTCACTGCTATTAACAGCAAAGTCCCCCGACCGAAGGGCCTGAAACCAGTGTTATCCGCACCAGCAGGCGTGAAGACTCTGGAGTTCCTGAGTGCGCCTTTCCATAAGCCCCCGCAGCAGCTGCAGCAGAGTTCAGGTGAGTCAGCCGCACATGTCCTAGGTGGCTATACTTAGTGGGTACAGAGTCTCTCATTCCTTAAGTGACCAGAGGCTCTCTGAGGCTCTTCCTGCTGGGTAAGTGTTCGGTTCCTCTCCCGGTGGGGGTGCTGGTTGTGATAATCCTGTCTTAGGCCCCTCGCCTAGGTGATCGTGCGCAGGGGCTCCCACGGTGTCCACATTTCTCCAGTGGTTGATGGCAGAGCAAGTTGAAGTACTTGATACTCTTGGTGTCCCGCTCTGACAGACAGGGTCACTGCATCTCATAGCACATGGTATCCTGACCTGTTGGCAAGGTGAAATTCTTTACGGCGGCCCCTGCAGGCATATGAGGTCACTGTCCGCTACCGCACAAGGCTACGGCTTGTATCATATGGGAGTCTCTTTCACAGTGTCCCCTCCTGGCATATGGGTTCGCCGCCTGCTACAGTACAAGGCTATGCCCTTACTGCTCTGCAGTCTTTTTCATGGCAGCCCCTGGTGAGATACTGGGTCGCCACCTCAGCACTACGCATGGACTCTGATGGGCCTCATAGGCACAGTACAACACATGGATCAATAAACAGTGACCCTCTCTTGGCATGCGGGGGTCGCCGACTTTGTCATGCACATGGCCAATGACTCGATTGATGCAGCAGTAATTTCCTCACACCTCGCTCCGGGAGTTCTTTGGACATGGCTCCCCACTGGACCTCGCTCTTTCCAACACTCTCCTCTTCCTCACAGGCCCCACTGATCTTGGCAAGCAGGCAGGTGCTGGTGCTCTAGACACAAGGGCAGGTGGTCTTGGATTCTCTGGGTGATGTCCCGTCACCTAGCAGGGACACTAGGAGGTCTTAGGCCCCCAGTCCTGGTCACAAGAAGTCTTGCAAAGCTTCCCCCTCCTCACACAACCTGCCCGGCTGCATCTTCCTCTTGATGAGAAGTCTGTCTCCAAAGCTGATAGTGTCACAACACAGGTCATGGAAATGACTAGAGTTCACTGCTGGACGTCAGCCACGTGCATCTAAATGTTAGCTCAGGCCCCTAGCCCTACTGGTTATGATTTTCTTATCAGCCCCATCTGCTTCCTGAAATTTGCCCAGGCCTCTTCATGGTGACCTCTCACTGGATTAAAGAGAACCCTTTGAAGTGTACAGGGGGATCCTCGCTCTCCCCTCCCCAGTGTGTGTCCCACCCAGCTTACAGGGATGCAGCAATTCATGAAGCTCTCCAGGTGATCTATCTGCCTCCTCCCCATGTTCCACCATGCAGGCCTGGGTCTCCCGAC
Source organism: Pleurodeles waltl (assembly GCF_031143425.1). Lineage (NCBI taxonomy): Eukaryota > Metazoa > Chordata > Amphibia > Caudata > Salamandridae > Pleurodeles > Pleurodeles waltl. The sequence continues at coordinate 149,478,520 of NC_090441.1, read as the reverse complement.
ATGGAACCCAGAGCCCTTCATTTATTGTACTATCCACAGGCACACATGCACCCACTGCATGTATAAAGCCTGGCCACACTGTGCAGCAGTGCATCCTTAAAGTACTGTCCCACTTATAGGCAAACATACATCCAGCAAATACATTTAACATGCACACACTGCACAGCCCTGGATCCTTCATGTACTGTACCTCTCATAGGCACACATACACCCAGCAAATGCGTTTACTATGCATACACTGCACGGCACTACATCCTCCATGCCATGTATTGTACCTTTCATATTCACACAAACATCCAGCATACAGATTTAACATACATGCACTACACACCCCACAAGTACACATACACCCAGCACATGCATGTATCCTGCACACACAGCACTACATCCTTCAGGTACTGTATCCCTCAGAGGCAAATATACATCCATACATGCATTCACTATGCACGCACTGCTTAGTACTACATTATCCCTATATTGTACCCATTCCCAGGCACACAAACACCCAGGCAGTTTCACCACTTCTGTGCTACGCAGCACTTCATACCAAACTGATGTAGGCCGAGAGTGAGTTAAGAACACAGCAACAGAACTTTAAAAATGAGTGAACCTGTAGGCTTCACTCCAGTGACACAGGGTAAAAAGGACCTCCCACTGATCACCACACGGTATGCTGCCACCACTGCGCTCATGCTGCTTAACTCCTGATGAAGGCGTTAGCCAACCACCACTACCAGGTAAGCACTCTGGATGCCCCTCCTGGTCCAACAAGACCACAATTTGTGAGACAGGCCTATGTCATGGTGCACACTGTTGGCTTATGACAATACAAATCAGCATGAGGGATCCAGACGTCAGTACAGTTTGGCGCTCAGGTCAGGGGTGCACGTCCATTACAATGTAGAGGATTTTTCCATCCAAAAATATGCATCACAATCTGTTTTGGAAAATAGCCTCTTGTTGTTTTGTATTCACTGTGGACTCCCTTTTACAATAAGGGTCATGCGCTTCTGCCACCCAATGTTCCAATTTACATTTTGCAAAGATGTACTATGTATATTTGCATAAGACTGTGCGAACCAACACCATTGTAGAATGTAAGAAAAAATATATTTGTTCACTGAGAGATATATGTGAATATCTGCTTGTTAACCTCGTGTTTATTCCACATTAATGCCTAAGGCATTATTTACAGTTATCAAACCCAATTGAAACTTTTTATTTTTAATCTTTTATTTACCATTGTTCCTTTTCGTTCCAGGATGACTATATCCCATACCCCAGCATTGATGAGGTAAGATTTAATATTCTGTTGGGCCGATTGCAGCTGTTTGCCCTTGTAATGTTTTTGTTTAAAGGACATTACAGGAGATGGCTCTTTATGATTTCGTGCATTGCAGGCCTTATGGACGCACAGAATAGAGTAGCAGTCACTACAAAAAATTAGCATGCATAGAGAAAGAAGAAAAACGACAAAGAGTGATCGTACATAGAGCCAAAAGAAATACTACAGAGAGGGGTGATAAATCAAGCAAGAAGAAATACTACAGAGAGGGGTGATAAATCAAGCAAGAAGAAATACTACAGAGAGGTGTGATAAATCAAGCAAGAAGAAATACTACATAGAATGATGGTACATAACGGCAGAAAAAATACTAGAAAGAGTGATAATGGTGATCATTGTGGTGGGCTTGAATTGAGCACCACTGATGTAGATGACATGCTAACACTCATTGACACTGTCCAGCTTTAAAACCTCTGTCTAGTGTTTAATTCATGTTCTTGCTGACGGTGTGATTAGGCCTGGGTGAAATTCACATTTGAATCTAAACTTTAGCATGAAATGCCCCTTCTTTCCACTTTGAAAGTGAGTGTATTTTGCGCAACACAAAAAGCACAAAATTGCACATGACACAAACAACAACTGCAGGTGTTCAGTTAGTATTTCATTCTCCCCAGGCACCCCAATAGGATTTTTAGCGAAATGAAATCTCATTTAATTTACATGGCTTGATTTTATGTTGTTTTATTTATCATGATATGTACTTTTATGGCTTTTAACTGAAATAAAGTATTTATGCTACTACATGACGTGTCATAATGACTTAACATAGGGCATTGCATGTAACTGCCATAATGTGACATGCCAGAAATTATGCAAGATTACTCTAGCGTAAACAAAATTGCACCCGGGCCTAGTTGGGCACATCTCTCTGCATTATATTTCACCTTTCCCCTGACGCACACCTTCGGATTGTCAGCTCGTTCTAGACCCTCCGACCATCAGTACAGTTAATTCCCCCTGTTTCATCCTTAAGGTAAACAAATTACAGTTCTCCGTAGATCCATCGGCTGGAACAGCCCTCATTAAAACCCTGTGAGACAGAAATAGTGTGGAAAAGACTGCTTTAATGAGGCAGGTACAACTTTAACTTATACAAACCTTGGCATCCAGCCAGACTATATAAACCCGGCCTCGCTATTACAATTTAAAACCTATCCATCCGCTTCACCTCTCCCCTAAAAGAACCTTTTGAATTCCCCTGCCTCTCATACCTCTCCAATCTCTGCTCACTCCAAATTTAACACGCCCTAAATGTTGAATGTCTTCCTGTAACAATTCAAATTGCCCCTCCCCTGCATCTCTGAACTGCGTTAACCTGTCCAACTTTTGTGAAATTAGTTCTAACCTGTTGAAACTTCCTGTCCAACTCCCTTTGCACCTGCTCATCCGCGACACAAACACAATCCATCACCATAGTCACATGTCACAAAGGAAACCTGACTCAAAAAATACAGCCTCTAAATAGCAACAAATGGGTACTCGCCCAGCTTCCCATGCCACAAAAACAGCCCTTTAAATTCAGGGCAGGAAAGTGGGAAAACTTTCCCTGCTCCTGCCGACCCTAACTAGCCCTCCCCACCCCCTCGCTAGTCCCTCGCTACCTCCACCAATCCTGTCTCCCTGTCCTCAGGACCGCACCACCTGCCCGAAAATCCTGGGGGTGCAGGCTTACACCTACCACCCCCCAGGCCCACATCGGACAGGATGGCACTCATTAAAACCCCATGAGACAGAAATAGTGTGGAAAAGGCCACTTTAATGAGGCAGGTGCAACTTTAACTTACACAATCCTTGGCATCTAGCCAGTATGCAAGCCCAGCCTTGCTAACACAATGTAAAACCTATCTGTCCGCCTCCCTTAAAAGATCTTTTGAATTCCCCTATCACTCATACCTCCCCAATCTCTGCTCACTCCAAACTTCATGTGTCCAAAATGTTCAATGTCCTACAAACGGCTGTCTTCCTGTAGCTCTTTAAATTGTCCCTCCTTCTCCCACTGCATCTCTGAACTGTGTTAACCCCTTTAACTTTTATGAAATAACTTCCAAACTTGTTGAAACTACCCGCCACCAGAAAAACCTCTCAAGCATGTTTCTGCCCCTCCTTCCCTAACACCTTAAGCTGGATCCTTCAACAAATTGGACAAAACCATCCTCAACTGTAAGTAAGTTCAAATCCACACCCAACACCAACAAATGCACCCTGGCGTCTCTGAAAAACTGACTCGCTTCATGCCTGATACAACTATCTTCCACCACAAACACTCATTTCTGTAGAGCCTCTTTATGTCATGGTTACATTTTTTACGGACCCTATCAATTGCCCCAGGCTTCTTGGCACCGCTGCAACTTCTCATTGGTAAAAACGCCGTCCATACCAACATCGTTCCTGATCACATTCTCTTCATTTCACATTAGTCCTCCTTGACATATTGTGAAAGGCCTAAGCACATCTGGGCGATGAAGGATTCTCCATAACTCCTCCAACCTGAGCAGCAGTTCTTTCCAGCGCATCTCAGCTTTCCCAAACCATTTCAACTGAACTCCCAAATCATTGAAACCCAGTTGTCTGCTGAACGTCCCAGAATCAGCCTGGTGTTCCACCCACTTCACAAAAGAATGTCAATAAATCCAGGCCTTGATGTGGTCACGTTGAGGCCCTGCAATGCAACCTTTAACAAACAGAGGATACGCATTAAACAAAATCTCTACCAACAAGGCCTTCTCCTGTAACATTTGTAACAGTCTGATTTCCACCTCCCCACCTTACGAATCTCATATCCCTGCCACCCTCACATCTCTGCTTCAGTTGCCATTCCAGTCCGAAAAGAATGGATGCCATATTCCTTTCCCGGTATGCCCAGCCTACTCACTGCCCTCCGCAGCACTCCTAGAACCTGGGTCTGTAACACTATTCCCAAACACCAGGGGCAAAGCTTGGTCAGAAAGATTGGCGGGTTGCAAGCTTCAGATTTTCTGACAATCAGGCTGGGCTATAATGTTTAAATACATTATACGACAAGCAGAGTGCATGGGAGGGGCCCAAGGGACAGTAGAAAGTGAGAGGAATGTGGATTGGTAGCGGTACTAAGTGAAGGAAAACACACTGTTTTGTAAAATTACCAATATTTTGACAACTTTAAAAGCTAACAGGGAGAGAGTGTTTGTGCGTTCTTTTGTCTGAATGTATGTAAAAATTCCTGGTGAAATCCAGCAGACATCTCAACATACCCGACTCGAAGCATTTGTTCCCAACTATTTATCAGAAAATTAATTTATTAGGTGGGTGTAGCACCCCACGGCCCCCTGAAGCTACGCCCCTGCCAGATACATGGTGAAAAAGCGTACCTACTGGAGATACCCTTCCGTGTAATTTTGCCACTAGTGCATCGGACAGACTGCTTTTTCAGGGTAGCTCCGAAGCTTCACACACTTCCCTTTGCCTTTGTGATCTATCTTTGACTTAGGCATCCATACCTGCAGTTCATTCCCCAGCACACAGACACCCTTTCCCTGAATACCCTCATTCTTCTGAGTCATAATCACCTCACCCACACGGAAGGCCCCAAAAAACAGCCTCAACATCACCACCGAAATAGGTTGCTCTCTTGCATACCATGACAAACTTGCTACAGTACCCAAATCAATTGTTTCAACAAATGTAGCGTCACCAGCCATCTAACATGTTCTTGTGGATCCCACTCTCCATCCAGCCCTTCAACAATCTCCTCCCCATCTCACCTGTTGATGGTTTATAACCCCAAAACTATTTTCCGAAAAACGCAAATCATGCCAGCTTACCCACAACTATCACAGACAAACCCATTTCAGTCAAAATCATAATGAATTTCACCACATCTTCCCCACACAATTCCTCTCCCTCTTCCAGTCTCCTCCTCCGAGTGTCCATCACTCTGAACTCATTCCAGGCCTGACTGTATGAGCTCCATGTAGATTCAGACAAGAAACCTTTGAACAGTTGCCTCAACCTTTCTCTCCAATGGTCCACCGGTACCCTGACACAGATGTCTTCTCTGCATCGGCCTGACGCACAAGCCCATAGTATCTCTGCCATTGAGAATGAGAAAAAGCTCTTGTCTACCATGCAAAGTGTCCTGCCATAAATACCACATTCAGCCATAAACATTCCAACACAGAAACTCTCAAAAGTTTAAGAACCTTCCGATCCCTTGCCAATTGGCCTTTAACATTCTGCACCACTGACAAATTGTCCACATGGAACATCATTTTCTTGTTGAAAAACTTGTGGCCCCAGACACAAACTGCAACCACCAAGGGAAACAATTCGAGAAATGCAATACTACAACCTCTGTTCCTCCACTGCTTATGCCATTCTTCCGTGTACCAATGCCCTTGCCAAAAAAATCCAAAACCTGGACTGCCAGCTGTATCAGAAAACAACTCCAGAGACCACGCTGCTTCATCACGCATCCCTTCAATTGAGACGCCATTAAATTCCTCAAAAAGGGTTGCCATACCCTCAAATCTTCTTTCACTCCTGCCTGTCCCTTCAGCCTGATTCTGTAATGTGGAAACAAAGCTCCTGACAAAGCCAGACCCAATTTGTGACAAAAAGTTCACCCTGCCTTGACCACCATATATTCAAATTTGAGCTGCCCCAGCAACACCTGAATGTATTTGACCTTTACCTTGTTTTTGCCAGCATCTCATTCAACAGTCTCAACAATGCCACTGTCTTGTCCTCATGCAACCTTGCTTCCATTCTCACCGAATCCAGTTTTACCCCCAAAACAGTCAAAACCTCCACCAGTCCACAAGTATATTTGGGGCTATAGGAACCCCTGTGCCCTGCAACAAATCCTGAAATTTGGCAAACAGTTCCTTGCACTCTAACGAATTTGGTGCTCCCACCATGAAAACGTCATCCAAACAGTGTGTCATGGCTTCTAAATCTGTAACAATTTTAAACAATTGCCGCAACATTATATTGTAAGCTTCAAATAACAAGCAAGAAACATAACAGCCCATGGGCAACGCTTGTCTACAAATATAGAACCTGCAAATTGAATCCCCAACAACTTAAAATCATCTGGTTGGACTGGCAAGAGCCGGAAAGCTAATCTGACATTACATTTTGCCTTCAACTCACCTCCTCCCTCCTTCCTTATCAAGCCTATCACAGAGTCCACAATAATGCACTCTGCTTTTTCCTTCAGTGATAAAATCATTGACAGACTGCCCCTCCAGCCATGAAAGATGCTCAATCATCCTAAACCTCACTGGCTCTTTCTTAGGGGCTATCCCACTGGGAGAAATAATCAAATGCATCAGTGACCAATCAGAAAAAGAAACAGCCATTCTACCTTTACAAACTTCTTTCATTAATTTGAGCCACACAAGCTCTTCCTGTCCCTGGAAGGAATGCAAATTCTCGGCCCAGCGACGCTACCTTGGACTTAAAGCCATACTCAAAGCCTTGCAACAAGTGTCCTCCTTTGTCTGTCAACACACAGTAATTCAGCCAATACCTCAATCGATCAAGTTTAACTGGTGTACAAGCCTTTTACCATGTTGTGCTGGCCACCTCTTCCTATGCCCCTGTGTCACTGCTATCTTGCCACTGAGCAACACTGTTGTTCTGCCACTTAAAGGCCCAGTATGTCCCAGCCGAGTTCGCCTGTCCTCTCCCACATTACTCCACCTCCCTTGTGGTGGGACGGTCATGAAAGTGCTTGTAAATCACAGGCCTCCTGCTAGCTGTGTATGTTGTGTGGGCTGGACTAGTTGGCATCATTGTTTGCAAAAACAGCTCATTATCAAGTTGTCCCCAAACTCCATCTGCATCGTCTGCTACTCTCGCTCTGAATTCCTCATCATACCTGACCACGTCCAACCACCAAAGGTAATCTGACCGTTGCACACCACATCTAAATATTTTAAGAAGGCCATGCATCGTTCCGGAAACTTCTCATGATATATGCTTGCGTATATTAAAAAAGGCAGCCGTCCAATTCTCAATGTTAACTGCCACTTTGGAGCGCTTGCGCAACTCATATTCTTTCTCTTTAACCCCTTCTTCTTCCCTCACTTCCCTATACAGCAATTTGAACATTTCAATGTACTCACTTTTCCAAATTCTCTCCTTGGTGGCCATGGTAAGATGAGCCCCTAATTGTTTTGTAATGCCCATGTATGGGAGCTTCTTATATCAGACCACCTTGCTTTCCTTCTTGTCCCCTTCATCTTTGCCCATCTTCCTGCCACTTGCCTTTGTCCTTTGTCCTCGCTCCCTTCTTTTGTGAACTTAGCTTCCCCTCCTGTCAGTTGATCCTTTCACCAACCTGATATCTGCTTCTGCCCCATGTCCTTGCTTCAAACTCATGACCCGAGCCATGGTCTGCTGACCCACCACCATTAACCTCTTGGTTTGGTCTGCAGACTCCTTTGTCCCTGCATTCTGTTTCGTGGCCTGTAAAAACACTAACTAGTACACCATCATCATCCACCAGACATCCATGATGTCAATCATTGTTCGCCAAACACCACACTGCTTCATCTTCAGCAGCCTCATCATCCAGCTGTTCCTCCATGCCAACATTCAGGTCATTACGCACACCTGCACTCGTACTTGGTAACTCCCCATCACCAACACCACCATCTCCAAATTGGTCTCCATATAATCTGTTGAGGAGCTTCTTCTGATGTGGGGGGCCACAATAAGCCTTCCTGTAAAAGCAAAAATTCGGTCCCTCGCTATCCCAGAACTGGCTGCGTAGGCACGTGCTCTGGCTTCGTAGCAGGATCCTTGAGCTGTACGAAGGCCTCCCTGCTCCACTTGCACCCTGGCCAACATTTCTTGGATGTCTCCTACCTGTGCCATCTGGTCAGTTTCCACTGTTACCCTCCCTACTCTGCCACTCACCCCTAGATCTTCATCAGGTTCCTACTGCCACCTGCTCTTTTTTTGCCCCGCACCACTGTATGGGCCTACTGGGCCATTGACCGCCTGTGTGTCCTTGCTGGCCTCCCAGGGGACTGACCCTGCTCCCATCTGACCAGTCACTGGAACATCCTGACTGCTGACCACTTCCACCCCCCACCCACCTGTTAACCGTCTTCATCCTTGCCCTTCAGGCCTGACCCTGCTCCTACTGTCCTCCCTCTGGCCCCCTCTCAGCCAAGGACCCAAGGCTCCTGTTGCCCCATATGCTCTTGCCCCTTCCATTACCTCACTGGGACAAGCCTGGTTGTCTCTGCCTATCCATCCTGAAAGCATGGGTCGCCTCATCGCTAAAACCACATTTGGGGGTGGGGGGGGGGACGGGGGGTAGTCCCCATAATAAATCTCCTCCTGCTCCTGTTCCTGTCCTGCTGATCCTGATGGACCCAGAGAAATCTGCAGTTATACCCACGGCCGTGCCCACTCTAAAATCACCACCTGTGATGCCAGAAATCTGGCCCACCTGCCGGCCTCCTGCAACAAATCCAGGGGCAGTCTCTTGTCCGTGTATGCTCCGCCTCCCGCTTCTACATGCCCTGCCTTGGTAAGGCATGCACGCACCGCAATGCCCTGATCTGCCGCGTGCATTGGGGCCATGCTGTACCCAACTTCACCTGAAGGCCTGCCCCCAATCAGTCAGTCAATGCTGAAGCTCTCCCTCCATCCACAGGCAAATCCGCAAGCGCCACAGAGCCGGCGCGGCTTACCTTCACTTTGGTGCCTCCTTTCTTTACTGTGGACACTGCTCAGTGGAGCCTTTCAGCCCTGGAGTGCCCGCCCGCGGGGGGGCTCAGCTCCCACCTCCTGTCCATCACTCACCTGGGCTCCCTGCCTCTTCATCTTGCCTTTCGACAGCGAGTAGGCCATTACAGCCGCTGCCACACCTCCCGCCAACCTAAGTTGCGGTCTCGGACACTTTGGGACCCATGCTTGGTCCAGCACCCCGGGCAGCAAAAGATCACAAAAGCATTCTACCTCCAGGCTCAACAGGGCCTCTATGATCCTCTTTCTTTGTACACTCATCCAAACTTTCCCTGCTCCTAAAAACTTTCCTTGCTGCTGCCGACGTGCTGAATCTAATGACCCTAACTAGCCCTATCTGCCTACACTGTTTCTTGACCCCCACCCCTGGGTACCTCCACCAATCCTGTCTCCCTATCCTCAGGACCTCACCACCCGCCCCAAAACCCCAGAGGTGCTGCCTTATGCCGACCACCCCGAAATCCCCATCTGGAATTCTTGGTGTATCATGTTTATCATCCTGTCAAGGTTGTGTTTGTGGTCAAATCCTATCTCTAATGGGGCATTTCGTTTGACTTATCTTGTAGTACTAGTTGTATTGTGTCCCATTCATTAATAGATGTTACCTTCTCTCTTTTTCTTTGTATTCGGGTCATAACAATAATTTCCATGATGCACTATTTTATCAGTTCTCTGAGCCAATGTGATATTACAGGAGCTGTGTTTGCTTTCCACTGCATCGCCATGTGCTGTTTCCCTAAAAGCAATGCCAGATCTATGAATATGAATATGCATTTGGAGTTTGCTGGTCTAAGAAATCTTTCTAATAGGCATATTGCAACAGTTTTGGGCAACGATCTCCCCATCAGTTCCATCAGTATTTGGAGGAGAGATGCCCAATAGGTTTGTATATGAGGGCATTCCCATACCACCCTCTGCCCTTTCATCTCACTCTTTCAGGCTATTCTTCATTCCTCTTTCTTTCTTTGTCACTGTTTTTCTGTTTTTATCTTTCTTCCTCCTTTTTGGTGTGTTTCTCTCTCTTACAATGGATTAAAGTCTGATGATGAAAAATAAGTGCCAGTCCACATAAATAAGTGCTAGTGCTTCCCACCTGCAACCACCAACTCAAATGAACCACTGGATGGGGGTGACAGGGTACATCTATGCCAGCCAGCATCCGAATCACAATTAACATCAACATCGTTGACTTTCCTGAAGAAACATAATGGGCATGTCGTACCATTTCTAAGTGTGAAGCCCCACACTATCTCTGCTCCTGGACTCTCTGACTTTCCTTTTCCTTTCTATATTTTCGCCTGTGCTCCTTCATTTTCTCCACAAATATACAGGACTAACCAAATCTGACCAGGGAAACAGGTTATAAAAACAACATGAAAGAGCATGGGGCCAGTTTAAAGTTGAGTGGATGGAGTTTACTCCATGGGGATGGTGGAGGATGTTACCTCAACCATCTGGAGGGAACTCCGCGCCCAAATTTAGAGATGTCCACTGGCCCCAATGACATCTTTCTACATTGGCAGGAACGGCTGTCAGGACAGTTCCTCTCAATATAGGAAACGTTTGATGGACTATACTGTTAGCAAAGGCAGATGACTGTCTCAGCAAAACAAAAAACTAATGACGCTGACTCCCTGGGAGTTTCCACCCAGGTCATGGGGGACCCTTTAGGTTTTTTCCTGTCCTTCACCAGCAGGTTTTTCATGGAAATGATGGGCAGGAAACAAAAAACAGCATAAGCTACACCATCCACCCCAAATAGGGTAAACTATGTAATGCCCTTCTTCAGATGGCCCCTGCTCCGCTGGGCTGCCGGAGGAAGTATTCCACTGACAGAGCCAATGGCAAAAGACTGTGTTGACTGAGTACTCTAGGTGAGGTGGGAAGACCAAGGGTTTGATGGGCAGGTTTCTCAGCTGCATTTGCAATGAAGTACCCTGCCAGCTGAATTCTAACTCAGCCCAGTGTTCCCATAGGAGACTTTGTGGGCATTTTAATCGGAAGAAGAGTATTTCACAATATTATTTATATGAGAATTGGAAAAATGATTTGAAAAAAAGGCCAAAGAGCACATGGGATAATCGTATATTTAACTCTTTGAACTTGAAATGAAAGAGTGGCAGCATTAATAAGTATTGAGAAAGCCAATACGTTTGGCAATGATAGCTATTGACTTTACTAATGCCTTTTGTTTTATGTACATGGCCTTCACAATGTGCACACATCAATGGCAGCCATCTTTGAATGAGATTTGTAAAATTAGGAAACAGACATTGAAAGATGCACACTTTGCATGTGTGCAATCAAAGTGACTTGTCATCCAGTGAAAGTTGGAGTTCAGAGCCATCAGGATTCTGTCATTGAGCTAGGTTTGTACCGTTTTATGTTTGTTGTTCGTGGCAAAAAACAGGAATACTGTTCTAGGGAATCAAGAAATAAATGGTGCTTTGCAAGAATGGAGCCCTAACACGACGTAGAACATGGAGAATAATGACCCTCCTTACCCCCTGCCCCCTTGCCCCATTCTGCTGTTCTTGGCCTTTCAATTGGACCACCTCCCCAACTGCATAAAGGTTCAGCAGGTTTTAGCACCTGACCAGGGAGGGCAGAGTGGGGAAAAACAGGAAAGATGCACAGTATTCCAGGGAATGGGCTGGAGGAGGCAGAACAGAACTACACGCCCATGCCCCACCTTAGGGGGAGAAGAATTACAACTGTCGAGCATTTTCTGCAAAATGTCATAAAACAGCGATCCTCCTGTTAAGCATCATGCTTTGTTTTATGTATTCGGTTGACTCTGTATCTATTGGTCCATGTTATATGTTAGATCAATGGTCCCTAACCTTTTGATTTCTGTGGACCCCCACTTTAACATTAATGGAACCCAGGGACCCCGTCTGAATCATTACTGGAAGCTGGGGACCTAATTTGTCAATATTTGTTAATATTTTTGAATTTTCTAGGCTCTCGCGGACCCCTTGAGAAGGCTTCGCGACCCCCATGGGTCCCCGGACCACAGGTTGGGAACCACTGTGTTAGATGATATTACAGCCACAATTTGTCCATTATGTCTTTCATAAAGGCCCCCACCTATTCTTAGACTTCCTCAGTTCACAATGATGGCTAATGTGGTAGGAGAGTCAGGTCTCACCATGTCCCAATTTGGGTTAATTAATGTTGCTCAATTTTCTTAACAAACAACATTTAATCACCTTCACCCCATTAGTTTGTTTATGATCCTTGAAATTAACTCTGTAAAAATAAACACAATTCCTTCCAAGTTCGAAGACATGTCTTGTAGGTGGTCCTTTGAAATGAGTACAGAGATCAGAGGGGAATCTGGGCTTCATCTGTGGTTGATGATTACTGGTGCTTTATATCAAGATTGTCCAACATTGACCCAGGAGGGCAGGCTTCATGCTGGGTTTTGCAGATACCTGCTGGACGAATGAATGAGTTCTCATTAAATTCATTTTATGCTTATGAATCTCATGTGAGTATTCCGAAAATCTCTCATGTATCCATTCCCTGGCCACCAATTGTTTATATATCACATAAATCATGAACATTTTGTTTGTGGGCTGCTTTTCTTTTCAAATGAAGATAACATGAATTTATTTCAGAAGCAGAGCCACGTCTTCAGAAGGAGCATGTGAGAAAACAGGGCTGATTGCAGAGGCCCCATAACTTTTTGCCCCTATTTTCCACTTTTTGCTGGTGTTTTCCTGACTTTAAAGGTGCCCTGGGTACTGCTAACCAGTCCCAGGGCCTGTGCTCTGTGTAAAATGGATATGCAAATTAGGCTAATTATAATTGGCTAAGTTAACCTACCTATAAGTCCCTAGTATATGGTAGGGCATGTAGGTTTAGGGACCACAGCATAGGTGGTGCACTGCTGAGGTGCCCAGTGTCATTTTAAAAGCAAGCCTGCCTTGCTGGCTGCTTTTAAATTAAAGTTATATGCAAATTCGACTTTGGAATTAAAGGTACTTCCAAAGTCTTAAACTACCTTATTTTTACATATAAGTCACCCCTAAGGTGTGCCCTATGTGCCCCTAGGGCTGGGTGCCATGTAACTATAAGCAGGGACTTTATAAAAATAGATTTATAAGCCCTGGTGAGGTAAAAACAGCCAAATTTGTTTTCCCTCATTGAAGTAAATGGCCTTCATAGGCTAGAATGGGCCAACTTTATTTTAAATTTTAAAGTCTCCTTAAATGTTACATACCAAGAATTTGGTATCAAATTGATTGTTGTAATAAATCCCACAACTTCCAGTTGTGGGATTTAATATAACTTGTCCAGGTAAAAAGTTTAGACTTTACCTAAAAAGTTGCCAATTTCAGCTCTGCATTGTTTTTGCTGCTGTGCTCTGATTGGCCAGCCTGCAGCAGCTTCTGCCAGGCTGCCTTGATGAGGTGTGAAGTGGCCAGGCTTCACACAAAGGAATGTGCTTGGGGGAGAGAATCTCCCCTCAGCAGATGGTGAGGCAGGAAGGGGGAGGGCTGCCAAACTGGTCTTCAAAGGCAGAGAAGGACATTTGCAGCACCCAGCAACACCCCCACATCCTGCAACCCCAGACAATTAGGTGCCCCCTTGATTAGATTAGGAGAGGGCAGGAGAGGGGTGTGTTTATGATTTTTAGCCACACCAGTGGGTGGGCTCAGCCAGATGTAACCTCCAAAAATCAGATTCATCCATGTTGGATTTTTAGAGACTGTTGCCTTCTGGGATGGATTTTTGCCACACTTCCCAGGAAGTGGTCATCACAGGGGGACGACCCTGTCCCTGATTGGAGAACCAGGGCCCCCCTGCTTTTCACCCAGGAGCAAGGATAAAACTGGCAGACCTGCACCCACGCCTCAGATCCCCACCAAATTTCAAGAAGAAAGAACTTAAGGAGAAGAAGGACTGCCCTGCTGGACCCCTGGCCTGCACCTGGAACCTGCACTCAGAAGGACTGCACCAGCTGCACACTTGGGCTTCACCACAAGAAGGACTTTGCCTGGCTTCAACTGGTTCAAGGAGGGACTCCCTGTTTGCTACAGGTGAAAAATTGCTAAACCAGAGTCCCCTGCACCAACTCCTGAAGAAAGCGACCAGCTGACCACTGTCCAGTGGCCAAAAAGGAGTTTGCGCCAGGTGCATTCTGGGAGTTGAAGTCCGCACCCCCCAAGGACCATCACAGAACTTCTGGACCCTTGGGGTGAGCTGTGGACCCCAAAAGAACCTTCAAAGAACATCTGGGTGAAGCCCCAGAAGTTTGGAAAAGATTTGAGAATTTTTGGAAAAAAGCTCCAGAGAGGGACCGACCCGCCGCGGAAATTCTAGCCGGCTTGCCTCAACCGCGACCCGGCCTGACTTCGTGGTTCGTCCCGGTAAAGAAAAACATCCAAAAAAGAGACTAAGTCCGAACGTAAAAAGTTGACCGGGACCTCCCAGCCATCGTAACCGAGAAGGGCTCCATGGACGTCGGATCAAGATCCAGGTTTACCCCGGTCGAAGGATTTTCATCTCGAAAAAACAACTACGTCCGAAGGTAAAAGTCTCCACCGAGGAAACCCACATCCCGTATCCGGACAAGGGCTCCAGGAGGTCGGATTCAACTGGCAGGTTCGTCCCGGTGAAGAAAAACTTCAAAATAAAGACTAAGTCAGAAGGTAACTTTTTAACCGAGGCCTCCCGCGACCTGTAGCCGAGCAGGGCTCCATCGCGGTCGGCCTGAAAGTTTGACTTTGCCCCGGTCGAGGTGCAACCAGATGACCCGATTGGCGCTTTTTGTTTCTAAGCGCTAGAAAAGTAATAATTCTTTAAAAATTCATATCTCCGGTTCCCCTGAACCGATTTTAATCGTTTTTGTGTCATTTTAAAGATAAAAATATAAACTATTTTTGTAAATTGGTTTTGGATTTTTAAACTGTTTCCTGTGTTTTATTGAATTACTGTTTTGTGATATTTGAATGCTTTACACTCTGTCTCCTAAGTTAAGCCTTGACGCTCGTTGCCAAGCTACCAAGCGTTGAGCTGGGATTAATTTACTGAGACCTAACTGTACCTATGTGGAGGTTAGTGGCTTGTTGCTAGGTGTAGGTACCTACCTGCCCTACCAATAACCCATTTTCCAAACTAATTGGAAGCAGCGACGGGATCCTGTACTTGTGTTCAATATCACGTTACAGTTTTAGGTCAAACAAATTAAAAATCCTTTAAATTGTCCTAGTGCAAAAATTGTTTTTAATTTTTAATTTGGATTAATTTCAATTATTGAATTTTTGTAATTTTTCTAAATTCTTGTTTCCAATTTTTGCAAAAAGTTTTTGTTGACACAAAACTAGGGAACCATGGAGCTTGATCTGGCTAGCCTACCCACACTGACAGTAGTCCAGCTTAGGGGGTTGTGTATTGAAAGAGGGTTGCCTGCAACCACTGATCTCAGGAAGCAAATCCTGATCACATCCCTGACAGCATGGGCTGAGGCCCAAGAGGTAGAGTCAGAAGAAGCTCCAGAGGAGGGAGAAAGAAGGGAGGATGCAAGCTCTAACCACTCAGGGGAGGGAAGGCATCTGACCCTAAGTGAGGACGAGGAAGAACGGTCCTCAGTAAATACAGTCACTAGGGGCAGATCCAAAGCTAGTGGTGGGAAGGGGGTCCTTTCAGGAGGAGAGAACCCATCCATCAGAGAAAGAGATCTGGAGGCCCAGCTAGCATACATAGCTTTGGAAGCAGAGAAGCTGGCCCTAGAAAAGAAAAAGTGGGCATACAAAGAGAAAAGAGATGGAAGCAGCAATAAAGAAGCTGAGGTGTCCATGGGTGGGGGAGTTTGCCCCAGATTACCCAAGGGGGTAGTTCCTGCTTATGTAGAGGGGGATGACATAGATAAGTGGCTGGGGGCCTTTGAGAGGGCACTCCAAATGAGAAGGGTTAGGCCTCAATACTGGGGTTCCCTTTTGTGGGAGTTGGTCCCCAACTCAGGGAGGGATAGTCTTCTGACCTTAAGGGGGGAGGAGGCAGATTCATACCCTAGTATGAAGAGGTGCTTAGCCAAGAAGTTTGGTCTGACCCCAGAGCAATATAGAATGAAGTTCAGGGACACCCAGAAGGTCAGTACCCAGTCTTGGGTTGACTTTGTGGACATTTCACTAAAGACACTAGAGGGCTGGATTATTGGTAACAAAGTATGAGGGGTTATACAATCTGATCATGAGAGAGCACATCTTGACCAATTGTACCCAAGAAAGGTTACGCCAGCATCTAGTAGACTCTAAGCAGACCAACCCTAGAGAGCTAGGGGAGGCAGCTGATGAGTGGTTGAGAACCAGGGTGGTTGTCAAGTCCCAGGGGGGAGACTCCAAGAAGGGGGGGACAGGTCCCCAAAAACCTAAGGAGGGAGGTGGTAAGCCCACCACAGAGACTCCCTCTGTACCCCAGAACCCTAAGAAGGAGGAGAGTAAATCCCACTCCCACTCTGACAAGCAGAGACAGGGAGACCCAGGGTTAAAAAAACTCTTGGACAGTAGGGCTTGCTTTGACTGTCAGCAGACAGGTCACTTCAGAGGAGATGCAGCCTGTCCAAGGAAGGTGGTTAGCACTGGGCTGTCCAGTGTAGCCATAGAGGAGGATTCCTCAGATGATGAAGTCCTCCTAGCATTGTGCTGGGAGACAGCACCAGATGGTAAGCTGGTGATCCCTGAGGGTGGGAGTAGGCACTTCCACCACATTCAAGTGAATGGGATCCCTACCACTGGCCTGAGGGACACCTGTGCCAGTCACACTATAGTGAGTGACCGGTTAGTGACGCCAGACATGTATGTCCCAGGAAAGACAAAGAAAGTCAGGATAGCCACAGGGGAGGTCACCTCCAAACCTGTAGCCATAGTGCCCCTAGAGAGGGAGGGTATCCTTGACTGGATTAGGGTGGTAGTCAGTGCTGACCTCCCCCTAGATTGTATCCTGGGCAATGACCTCCCAGAGGTGAGTCTGGTCACAGATGGGGTGGTCGCCCAGGGCGCCCCCCCAACCCAAAGTCCTGGGGAGTCAGTCCCTACAGTTAGGAGACAGGGGTCCCCAAGAAAAGGAAAGATGAAAAGGAAGGGTAGGCCACTGTTAAAGAGAGTTCCAGGGAGCCAAGGGCCCTCTGCCCCAGTAAGGGGGGAGCCCAGAGTTGGCACTGGTGAGGCCTCACCTGACCCCAAGGAAGTCCTGAGTAGTCAGGCAGCTGTCCAGATGCAAGGTGTTGCCCCTGCACTGACAGAAGGTAGAGTGGACGGAGGGTGTCTGCCACAGGAGGTGGTAGCCCCCCACTCTAGACAGTAAGAGGGGTGCCAGGACCCCAAAGATGCCCCTAAAGCAGCTCAGCCACCTGTCAGTGGAGAGCTTAGGGTGTGGTTCTGGGTACTGACAGCTGTCAGTAGCCTCTGCTGGGTGCTAGCCTTCCTGGCAGCACTGTACTTGGCCTGGGAGGCAGACCCCAGGGCCAATAGCAAAGTAGGCCCCCTGACCCTATTGGTCATGGTGGGGTTGCTCAAGTGTTGGGTGACCTCTTTGGGTAAGCTAGGTGTTGCCCTAGCAAAGTTTGGAGTAGGGGAGGTGGGCACCTCACTACCCAAGTTGGCAGAGAGAAAGGAGGAAGACCCCCCTAGAGGAAAGTTTCAGTTTGTGTTGGGTCCTTTTACTGTTGGGATGGCTTCACTACCCATAGGGAGTGACCCTGACAGGAGGATATAAGGCAGAGTAGGCCCTGCAAAGGGACAGCCAGTTTTCTTCACTGTCTTCCTCGCCTAACAAGCCAGGAAGACTCTCCCAGGGTTGGGCTGAGTCTCCTGGGCGTGTGGGCTGGGGGGGGGTTGTGTGAGAAAACAGGGCTGATTGCAGAGGCCCCATAACTTTTTGCCCCTATTTTCCACTTTTTGCTGGTGTTTTCCTGACTTTAAAGGTGCCCTGGGTACTGCTAACCAGTCCCAGGGCCTGTGCTCTGTGTAAAATGGATATGCAAATTAGGCTAATTATAATTGGCTAAGTTAACCTACCTATAAGTCCCTAGTATATGGTAGGGCATGTAGGTTTAGGGACCACAGCATAGGTGGTGCACATCTAGGTGCACTGCTGAGGTGCCCAGTGTCATTTTAAAAGCAAGCCTGCCTTGCTGGCTGCTTTTAAATTAAAGTTATATGCAAATTCGACTTTGGAATTAAAGGTACTTCCAAAGTCTTAAACTACCTTATTTTTACATATAAGGCACCCCTAAGGTGTGTCCTATGTGCCCCTAGGGCTGGGTGCCATGTAACTATAAGCAGGGACTTTATAAAAATAGATTTATAAGCCCTGGTGAGGTAAAAACAGCCAAATTCGTTTTCCCTCATTGAAGTAAATGGCCTTCATAGGCTAGAATGGGCAGACTTTATTTTAAATTTTAAAGTCTCCTTAAATGTTACATACCAAGAATTTGGTATCAAATTGATTGTTGTAATAAATCCCACAACTTCCAGTTGTTGGATTTAATATAACTTGTCCAGGTAAAAAGTTTAGACTTTACCTAAAAAGTTGCCAATTTCAGCTCTGCATTGTTTTTGCTGCTGTGCTCTGATTGGCCAGCCTGCAGCAGCTTCTGCCAGGCTGCCTTGATGAGGTGTGAAGTGGCCAGGCTTCACACAAAGGAATGTGCTTGGGGGAGAGAATCTCCCCTCAGCAGATGGTGAGGCAGGAAGGGGGAGGGCTGCCAAACTGGTCTTCAAAGGCAGAGAAGGACATTTGCAGCACCCAGCAACACCCCCACATCCTGCAACCCCAGACAATTAGGTGCCCCCTTGATTAGATTAGGAGAGGGCAGGAGAGGGGTGTGTTTATGATTTTTAGCCACACCAGTGGGTGGGCTCAGCCAGATGTAACCTCCAAAAATCAGATTCATCCATGTTGGATTTTTAGAGACTGTTGCCTTCTGGGATGGATTTTTGCCACACTTCCCAGGAAGTGGTCATCACAGGGGGACGACCCTGTCCCTGATTGGAGAACCAGGGCCCCCCTGCTTTTCACCCAGGAGCAAGGATAAAACTGGCAGACCTGCACCCACGCCTCAGATCCCCACCAAATTTCAAGAAGAAAGAACTTAAGGAGAAGAAGGACTGCCCTGCTGGACCCCTGGCCTGCACCTGGAACCTGCACTCAGAAGGACTGCACCAGCTGCACACTTGGGCTTCACCACAAGAAGGACTTTGCCTGGCTTCAACTGGTTCAAGGAGGGACTCCCTGTTTGCTACAGGTGAAAAATTGCTAAACCAGAGTCCCCTGCACCAACTCCTGAAGAAAGCGACCAGCTGACCACTGTCCAGTGGCCAAAAAGGAGTTTGCGCCAGGTGCATTCTGGGAGTTGAAGTCCGCACCCCCAAAGGACCATCACAGAACTTCTGGACCCTTGGGGTGAGCTGTGGACCCCAAAAGAACCTTCAAAGAACATCTGGGTGAAGCCCCAGAAGTTTGGAAAAGATTTGAGAATTTTTGGAAAAAAGCTCCAGAGAGGGACCGACCCGCCGCGGAAATTCTAGCCGGCTTGCCTCAACCGCGACCCGGCCTGACTTCGTGGTTCGTCCCGGTAAAGAAAAACATCCAAAAAAGAGACTAAGGTGGTCATTCTGACCCTGGCGGTCTTTGACCGCCAGGGCGGAGGACCGCGGGAGCACCGCCGACAGGCCGGCGGTGCTCCAATGGGGATTCCGACCGCGGCGGTAAAGCCGCGGTCGGACCGGCACCACTGGCGGGGTCCCGCCAGTGTACCGCCGCCCCATTGAATCCTCCGCGGCGGCGCAGCTTGCTGCACCGCCGCGGGGATTCCGACCCCCCCTACCGCCATCCAGATCCCGGCGGTCGGACCGCCGGGATCCGGATGGCGGTAGGGGGGGTCGCGGGGCCCCTGGGGGCCCCTGCAGTGCCCATGCCACTGGCATGGGCATTGCAGGGGCCCCCGTAAGAGGGCCCCTACATGTATTTCACTGTCTGCTGCGCAGACAGTGAAATACGCGACGGGTGCAACTGCACCCGTCGCACAGCTTCCACTCCGCCGGCTCGATTCCGAGCCGGCTTCATCGTGGAAGCCTCTTTCCCGCTGGGCTGGCGGGCGGTCTGAAGGCGACCGCCCGCCAGCCCAGCGGGAAAGTCAGAATTACCGCCGCGGTCTTTCGACCGCGGAACGGTAATCTGACGGCGGGACTTTGGCGGGCGGCCTCCGCCGCCCGCCAAGGTCAGAATGAGGGCCTAAGTCCAAACGTAAAAAGTTGACCGGGACCTCCCAGCCATCGTAACCGAGAAGGGCTCCATGGACGTCGGATCAAGATCCAGGTTTACCCCGGTCGAAGGATTTTCATCTCGAAAAAACAACTAAGTCCGAAGGTAAAAGTCTCCACCGAGGAAACCCACATCGCGTATCCGGACAAGGGCTCAAGGAGGTCGGATTCAACTGGCAGGTTCGTCCCGGTGAAGAAAAACTTCAAAATAAAGACTAAGTCAGAAGGTAACTTTTTAACCGAGGCCTCCCACGACCTGTAGCCGAGCAGGGCTCCATCGCGGTCGGCCTGAAAGTTTGACTTTGCCCCGGTCGAGGTGCAACCAGATGACCCGATTGGCGCTTTTTGTTTCTAAGCGCTAGAAAAGTAATAATTCTTTAAAAATTCATATCTCCGGTTCCCCTGAACCGATTTTAATCGTTTTTGTGTCATTTTAAAGATAAAAATATAAACTATTTTTATAAATTGGTTTTGGATTTTTAAACTGTTTCCTGTGTTTTATTGAATTACTGTTTTGTGATATTTGAATGCTTTACACTTTGTCTCCTAAGTTAAGCCTTGACGCTCGTTGCCAAGCTACCAAGGGTTGAGCTGGGATTAATTTACTGAGACCTAACTGTACCTTGTTGCTAGGTGTAGGTACCTACCTGCCCTACCAATAACCCATTTTCCAACAGAGCAGGAAAAACAAATATTAAAATCAATACAAGACCCATAGGCGGTCATTCTGACCGCGGCGGGCGGCGGTCGCCGCCCGCCATGCGGTCACCGCCAAATGGCCGCTCCGTGGTCAGGAGACCGCGGATGCCATTCTGGCTTTCCCGGTGGGCGACCGCCAAAAGGCCGCCCGCCGGCCCGGCGGGAAAGCCCCTGCAACATAGAAGCCGGCTCCGAATGGAGCCGGCGGTGTTGCAGGGGTGCGACGGGTGCAGCAGCACCCGTCGCGATTTTCACTGTCTGCAAAGCAGACAGTGAACATCTTCATGGGGCCCTGTTAGGGGGCCCCTGCACTGCCCATGCCAGTGGCATGGGCAGTGCAGGGGCCCCCAGGGGCCCCACGACACCCGTTCCCGCCATCCTGGTTCTGGCGGTGTAAACCGCCAGAAACAGGCTGGCGGGAAGGGGGTCAGAGTCCCCATGGCGGCGCTGCAAGCAGCACCGCCATGGAGGATTCCCTGGGCCAGGGGAAAACCGGCGGGAAACCGCCGGTTCCCCTTTTCTGACTGCGGCTTTACCGCCGTGGTCAGAATGGCCCTGGAAGCACCGCCAGCCTGTTGGCGGTGCTTCCGTGGTCCCCGGCCCTGGCGGTCATGGACCACCATGGTCGGAATGACCCCCATAGTGTTTCCAACATTACTACTTGACTCAAATTTTCAGTATCAGAGCAATCCTCTCAGCTGCTCCTCATAGTAGTTTATACCTAGATGTGGCTCCTACCAATGCTTTGTTCTCCATCCATAACTTTAAACCATGTTTAGACTCTGTGTGGGCGTCTCCTGAAGGCCTTCTTGTTTCTCCTGCAAACCTCTGCTTTCTTCTCTGCTTTCTGCTTTCATGAGTCGACATGCATTTTTGTTGTTGTGCTGTTGAGGGAAAGGTTTTTAATGGAGAGGCAACCTTAGACATCTGGTCAGTTGGTAAGGTGAGATCAGTCTGATGAAGTAATTAGGTAGGCAGCCATTTAGTGCTTTATACATTAGGCACAACGCTACTCTAGAGATAATTAAAGTGAGAAAGCAGATCCTTTCACAGTCTCAGTTCTTCTTAGGAATACAAACACAACTGTTTGATCCTCTCATCATTGTACAAGTTTATCAAATCTTTGATTTGCTGGCCAGAGCATTGACTTTTCCCACTCCAAGAATATTAACTATCAGATGTTTTCTTCTTCAGATCCTCGAGAAAGAAACCACATACCCACTGATAATCCTTCCACAGTTTGGGGGCTACTGGATTGAGGATCCAGAAAACATTGGCACCCCAACATCTTTTGATAGCAGCATTTCTGAAGAGGAGGACGAGCAACCCAGTCCCAGTACCTACGGCTACAAACTGGAGTGTAAGGGATCAGCCAGGGCTTACAGGAAGCATTTCTTAGGAAAGGTGAGTGGAGGATTTTATTTACATACTTTGTACTGACCAACACAGAATGATTAGGGACCAAGCATTATCATAATGGGACTAGGACTGGGCAAAATGTTAATTTTGGACACAAGAATGCATTTTGCACTAAGAAAATAGCACTAAATGCTTGATTACACTTCTCACATATTTACAAATAATTATTAGTAATTTTGCTGTAATTACAAGTAATTGGGCTAGAGAGCATTATGCTAGGTATGCCAGGGTACTGCATGAAAAGATAAAGTCAATGATACCAGGATGGTTTTTGGGACAGTTTAAAAAGTATTTTAATTCATACTGATGGGGGGGATCTTATCATAGTTTTTTGCAATGAAATGGACGATCGGCTGCCAGACATGGAGGTGGGGAGAGCTCAGTTTGGAGAATAGGGGATGGGGCTACAAGACCTCTGGCGGGAAACCCAACTGACTACATGTGACCACACGTTTTATTAACAGGCACACAAAAAAGATAATTTCCTAAGGACTAAGGAGATCTCTGATTGGATGGCGCAATTGACTTTTGGGTGCGGGCCCTTTTTGACCACACTGACAAATCAGTTGATTTGAGACTCCCACCACCAACATGAGCATATCAGCCTTGATGACTTCGCAAAACCCTTCTGCAGAGGCCTGCGGTTATCCAACAAATCTCCGCTGCTATCCATGACTTCCTCGCCATTAATGACACACCTGACACACCCATTTCCCTCCACTGAGATAGTATGGAAGCGGTCATAAGAGGAGAACTCATAGCTATTTCGGCAGCGGATAACAAGACACATACAGACATTAACAAAACATTATAAGGGAGGGTAAAAAAACTGGGTCTCAGACACCAACGTACCAGAGCCCCTCAAGTTTGGCGACAACTAGAAGCTAACAGGAAACAATTAGGGGGGCTAGACATAGATTTAACAGAATATGTACTATTATGTCTTAAACTTTCATTTTATACTGGGGGAACAGGAATAGCCGCCTACTGGACAACCGACTAACAGCCCAAAGGCAGGCGACTCGGGTGGAGGCCCTGAGGGGTGGGGATGGCACAGAGATTAAGGAAGTCTACCTCATAGCTTAGAAATTCTGCACATTTTATGCTGACTTGCATCTCTCAGTCACTTCTACGGCAGCAGTTTAGTCAATACTTGCAAGAAGCCCATCATTCTATACTAACGCATCAAAGAAGTCATATCAGCCATAGCTAGACAAAAAAAACACAGATCACCGGGCCCGGATGGATTTCCGGCGGCATTTTACAAGGCCTTCTGGCGGGTTTTATTCCATCTAGGCAATGCGGTGATAATACTAAACAGCTGCTCCATATCATCGACAAAGCCGCCCTCTCGGCAAGGCAAGTCATGCTCCAAACAGGCACTGATTAGCTTTGGCTTTGTTGAGCGTTTCTGCTCCTGAATACTAAGCAATTACGGCCAGCCCAAGGCAACGGTGCGAGTCAATGGCATAACATCCTACCTGTTTCTCATCATAACTGCCCTCTCTCTCCCATACTGTTTGCGTTATATATGGAGCCCTTTGCGCAAAGAGTCCACAACAAACCCTGACATCACTGGGGTCCGCTTTGGTGGGGAGGAACATCTAATTAGCTTATATGCAGATGATGCCATAGTAGCCCTAGCCAACCCACTGTTTGCATTGCTGGTGTTTCTTGTAGAGGTGGAGAGCCTTGGGGCGGCTTCTGGCTTCTTGGTAAATGTTACCAAGTCGCAAGCCCTCAACCTTATGCTCCCGTCCCCTATGGAGGCGTGGTTAGCTGAGAGATTTTCAGTACAATGGACTAAAGATTCTATTGCATATCTTGGCATCCACTTAACCACCACGGTGCGGACAAAAGAGTATCTAAACAGATATCTCAGAACCTAGCCGGCTGGTGGCTGTATTGTCTCTCTTGACAATACTCCTGAAGATTCTTTCCCTGTTTCAGACGCCTCCTCTACATCCTGGTCCTCCGTTGTTGCCAACAACTGGTCAGCCTTTCTCCAGGCCCTCAGAGTCTTCTAGAGCTCCAGCTCCTTGGTGCTCTTCTTGGTTGAAAGCTCTCCAGACTGATGATCTGAAATACCATTCTTGCAGGCGTGGTCGAAGGCACAGGCAGTCAGGAACAATGAGAGTACATTTGGGAAAAGCAAAGGATCCAATCAAGGAGAATTAAAAAAAAAACTCAACTTGGTATCAAATTATTTAAATGTGATTTTAGTGTTACACTAAATCACTCTATGGTACAGCATAAACAAAAGTAGTGAATCCCGCCACTGAACACCAGTGTGAGAAACTGGGTTGCTGGTTGAGGAAGGTGTGAACCCTTCTCAAGCAGCAGCCATAATACTACTAATAATAGTCATGGTGAACCACAATTCACCTGTGCTTAACTCTCTGATAGCTAAGCACAAAAGCAGTGAGACTTACCTTAAAGGCAATGTATAAAGTATGAATGCAGACCACAAAAAGCAACAAAGTGAAAAAAGAACATACAAAAAATCCCACACCAGTTTAGAAAAATAGACTACATTTTATTAAATTATTTAACACTAAAATGCCAATCATCCAATCAGTAGAACAAGAGATATAATTTCCAAAGACTTAAGGTAAGTATAGCTGTTAAAAGCACAAAGCGCCACTCACGGCAATCTGGTCGTGCGAGACAGAGCAAAAGTCACAAGTTCAGTGCGGCTGCACTAGAGTGCAGGCTGAATACAGGGCCCTGATCAGTCCCACTGAAAAAGTTGCCTTTTTAAGTCTAGCGCAAAAAGATCTTTTGTGGTGGAGGAACCCGCAAGTGCTGGTAAGTGGATTATTGGTAAGGGCAGGTAAGTACCTACACTTAGCAATAGGCCACTAGCTCCAGTCAGGTCTCAATAAATTAATCCTAGCTCAACCCTTGGTAGCTTGGCAATGAGCAGCTAGGCTTAACTTAGGAGACAGGTGTGTAAAGCATTTTAAAATAAAAAAAACAGTTAATAACTAAAAAGAAAACACAATAAAAATCCAACACCAGCTTATAAAAATAGATTCTATTTCTATCTTTACCATTACACTAAAATGAAAAAACTCCAATAAAGGGAACCAAAGATATGAATTTTTAAAGAATAACTGTTTTTTAGCACTTAGAAACGAAAAACGCCAATCTAGACATCTGGTCCCACTCGACTGTGGCAAAATCAAAATTTGAGGCTGACCACAATAAAGCCCTGCTTGGCTACAGTGATCAGGAGGCCTCGGTGAAAGTTTTACCTTCGGACTTAGGGCCTGATTCTAACTTTGGAGGACGGTGTTAAACCGTCCCAAAAGTGGCGGATATACCACCTACCATATTACGAGTTCCATAGGATATAATGGACTCGTAATACGGTAGGTGGTATATCCGCCACATGTCTCAGGAGACCTTGGCGAAGAATTCTACCTTCAGACATAGACAATTTTTCGTGATGAAAAACTTCATCCGGGACGAACTTGAAATTGAAGCCGACCTCCCTGGAGCCCTCTTTGTATATGATGCGCGGGAAGCCTCGGTCAGCTGTTCAGACTTTTTTGGAGCTTTTTCTGTCTGATGCAAGTTTGAACGGATCGACGTAAGCTTATGACATTGTGGCAGTCAACTTACAGAGCTTTTTTCCAAAAGTGCTCCAATCTTCTCCAAAGTTCTGGATCTTCTTCCAGAAGATCTTTAAAGGTCCTTTAGGAGTCCGCAACTCACCCCAAGGTTCCAGAAGCTCTGAGTTGCTCCTTGAGGGTTAGGACTCCAACTCCCAGAATGCACCTGGCTCAAATCCAAGAATGACCGAGGTTACTGGTCAGCTGGTGAGTTTCATCAAGGCTTGATGCAGGGACTCTGGTCACCTATTCTCTGCCTGTAGCAAAGAGAGTGTCCCTTATTGAAGCAGTTGAACACAGGCAAAGTCCTTTTAGTGGTGAAGTGTGCAGTTGGTGCAGTCCTTCAGCGTGCAGTGCCCAGGTGTAGATCAGAGGTCCAGCAGGGCAGTTCTTCTTCTTGTCTTGTGCCTTGTAGGGATCTGAGTTTGGATGCAGCTCTGACAGTTCTATTCTTGCTCCTGGGGTGGAAAGCAGGGGGAGGACTCTGTCCAGTCATATTTAGGCCACCACCCTCTTGAGTGACCACTTCCTGAGAAGTGTGGCAAAAATCAATCCCAGGGATCAGCATTCTCCAAATGTCCAAAATGGCAGAAATTCAATCTCAGAGGTTAGGTCTGGCTGAGCACATCTACTGGTGTGGCTAAGTTCCCTTAACACACAACTTTCCAGCCCTCTCCTAATCTAATCAGGGGGCACCTGGCTGTCTGGTTTTGCAGGAAATGAGGGAGGTCCACTTGCTGGCCCAAATATCCTTCCCTCCTTTGAAGTACAGTTTGGCTGCTATCCCCAATCCTGTTTCACCATCTGCTGAGACAGTTCCCCTCAACCAGGCACTTCCTTTGTCCTGAGCCCAGGCCACTTCACACCTCATCAAGGCAGCCTGGGCAGGCTGCCAGAGGCTGGCCAATCAGAGAAGGGCACTACAGGACTGGTGACTTTTAGAAAGAGTTCTAAAATTCTTTCCCTGAGCTAGTTATATTAACTTCAACAAGGTCAAGTTGTTTGAATTTATTATAACAATAAGTTTGATACAAAAATGAAGTATTTAGCTCCTTTTGAGACTTTATTCATTAAAAATAAAGTCTCCCCGTGTTAGCCTATAGAGCCCTTTCACTACAGTGAGGGAAAGACCATTTTCCATCACCAGGGCTTATAAAACATATTTTATAAAGTCCCTGCTTATAGTTACATAGCACCCAGCATTAGGGGCACTTAGGGCACACTATAGGGGTGACCTCTATGTAAAAATAAGGTAGTTCAGTACTTTGGAACTACTTTTAATTCCAAAGTCGAAATTGGGGTTAACTTTAACTTAAAAGCAGCCAGCAAGACAGGCCTGCCTTTAAATTAACACTGGGCACCTCTGGAGTGCACCTATGGGTGCACTACCTATGCTGGGGTCCCTAATCCTACATGCCCTACCATATACTAGGGACTTATAGGTAGGTTGATACAGCCAATTATAATTAGCCTAATTTGCATAATCCATTTTGCACAGAGCACTGGCCCTGGGATTGGTTAGCAGTACCCAGGGCACAGGCAAGACTCTGTAACCACCAGTATCTGTCTAAATGGTTTGGGGTGACCAGGGCAAAAAGGAGGACTTTCCTACAGTGAGGAACAGGGATAGCATCACAGATGGTCATAGTTGTAGCGCAAAGAACAGGATGAGTGTCGTGGATGGTTGACACTGTAGTAAGAAGATCCTGTCAGACATCGAGGACAGTCATTGCTGGAGATTCGAATTGGCAGTCACTGCTGGCTGTCGATGCTATAGTAATAAGTGCAGACCTCATGTTGCTGGTGATCACTAGTGATCACTATAGCGGAAGGATTCAGGTTCACTAGAGCTTCGCATTGGCGGTTGGCATGGGTGGAGAGATTGTGAAGAGCCCACAACTTCAGGATTTCTCCTTTTCTTTGAGGAGGAACCCAGGGGATACCACTCCAAGGGTTCAAGACATGAGGGGCTCCTCTTAGAGATCAAGAACTCACTTCAGCAGAGGTCAGCATGGCTCAGGCAGGTCCAGTTGCAGGTCCAGGCAGGTTCAGTGCAGCAGGTGGCTGGGCAGTTGCAAGGAGTTCTCTGTTGCTTGTTAGGTCCTTTTTGCTCAGAACAGGAGGCCAGTCAGCTGTCCTTTGGAGTCATATCAGACAGGGATGAATGGTGCTGGTCCAGTCTTCCTTCTCATCAAACAGGGCAGGCCACAAGCAACAGGACAGAAGGTTGTCCTTCTTCTGTAATATCCACAGGTCCATGAGTGTACTGAAGAGTGGGGCTGAGGGTCCCATTTTTATAGCAAGTGGCTACTTTGAAGTGAGAGAATCTTCTGGAGTTTTTTCCTTACAGAGGTGTCTAAAATTTCCTTCGGCCCTGCACTGGTCCCAGACTGTTTGGAGGCTCAAAAGGCTAGTGTGAAGTCCTTGGTGTGGGAGTTGAGCTTGTGCCTTTGAAGTGCAAGCTTAGTAGGAGACATCTACCCGCTATCAAGTCAGTGTTGACCGATCCTGCAAATACCCTGACCCTCCTGTATGATACTTTCTAGGAGGAATACTCAAAGGCTTCCTACCAATTACACCTAGCCACATGACCGAGGAATACGCTTCAGGCATCAAATGGTTAGGATAAAAGTGTTTTTTTTCTGAATTATGACTTAAAATACGGCTTTACCATTAAAGGGGGTTTTAAATTACAATTCCTCAGTCACCAAACATGACTTTCCTACCTGCCCCCAATTTTACGTTGTCACTTATTAAATGTAATAAGGTAACCCAATGTTATCCTATGCGAGTGGTAGGTGGCACAATAAGTGCTGCGGGTCCACCAGTAGCATTTCATTTACAGGCCCAAGTTCCATGTAGTACCACTCTAATAGGGACATATAAGTAAATTAAATATGCCAATTAGATGTGAGCCAATTTCACCACATTTAATGGAGAGATCACAAGCATGTTAACACTGATTAGCAGTGGTAAAATTAATAGAGTCCTAAGGCCAACAAAAATAAATTCAACAAAACTGAATGTGGGTGGGCAAAATGTTTGGGAGAAGACCACTCTAAGGCTGGCAGGTCTAACAGTAGCCCTATGAAACACATCTAATGCCTCTGAGAGAGGATCTATGGAGAGATAGGCACTGTTGGATGGTGATAGTGAGGGCTTCTGGGGAGAAGGAGGTCTTGGGGGTGCCCAACAAGATTGTTGCACCAGACACCACCAGCACTAAAGAATCAGTGAGTGGATATTCAGGTTGTGAGCACCACCTAGTGCTGGGATACATCTCAAGCCTCAGCAGTCAGCTGTAGATCCCCAGCCTTGTGTCATTTCAGGCATAGCACAGCCTGGGAAACAATGGAGTGCCCTCTCCTCACAAGAAATGACCGCTCCTCACTTCTGTGGGAAGAGGAAGTGTTGTGATCCTCGTCGTCAACTCCACCATGGTAGTCTAGGTCAATGACAGGGCATACCTCTGGAGTTCCAGTGATGGTGTTGGAGTGCTGGATCAGTTATCACCGGCCAATATTCAGAATCCATTCTTCCGATCAAAATCGAGGAGGTAGCATGTGGCGAACATGGTCCTATTCCACATCAGCCAATTCCGTCTGTGAAACACACATGCATTTAAGATTTCAAAGTTGTTGGAGGTATAGGAGTTTTTATACTCGAAAAAGTGCTTTCCAGGTAGAGAAAAGAAAAATACTTTATGTGCTAATGTCAATATCCCCCATGCAGAGTATGAATGGATCATTACCTGTTAGCAGGGAAATCCATGATTTCACACAGCTGGGAATCTTAGGACGAAAAGCTACAGAGAGATTCAGTGTTAATGACGTGTTCTATCTTTATTTGCATTTTGTGTCTATGTGTAGACATAGCGCACTAGCCCTTTCCTTATTTGGGTTTCTATAACTGTATTGCTTGTGTATCTTTCCACATCTGAGTACGTCTATTTCATTTGTGTTTAATCTCTTTATGGCGATTATCAGCATTGATAACTGGCTACGGTGCAACTGCCCCAATAAACCAAACAGACATTTCAAACAGTGACAAGTGATGCGGGGTGATAGCCACCTGGTGTGTCGTTCGTGACATCAAATAGCAAATATATGCATAGCTAGACCATAGACATCAGCAGCAATACTGTATAAGGTTTGGCCACTAAAATGTAAAAACAATGGCACAAATGTGTTTTGCACCGTGGGCTGATTAATATGGATTGCATTTTTGCTGCAATTTTCATCAACGATTGTATATTACATAGATTGTACTGATGATGCTGGTCCATTTTGTACACTTTTCAAGATGTGTACTTCTTTCTGTAGTGCAACTAGCAACTGCTGCACTCCTTCCTACACAACAGCAGTGGTACCAGAATATTGTAGAAGATACAACAATATTTATGCAAACAGGTGCTTTCCAGTAACCTGGAAAAAATGAATTAAAATATTCTTTCATTACTTTTTCCGTTTATCTAATATCTGTATTTATATATGCCGAAGATACCCAGATAGTTTTTAAAATAGATGGAGATTCGAGGCTGAAGGTAGATAACCCATATACCTGCCTTCAAAGTGTTAGATGCTGATGTCACCACACTACCTTAAACGTAAACATGGGAGCTTGAGCTCATACAGCTCTTTTCCCTGCCGCAAAAAATGAATTTTGAATGTGTATATATCGTCCAGACTACTGCACAGCCAGCTTTCTCCGATTACCTGCCCACTCGTTGAACAAACTGCAGCTTGTGCAAAGCTCCGCAGCAAGGATGACATTGAATCAAGAGGGGCTGACTCCATCTCACCTGCAGTAGCTAAACTGCAGTGGCCACTAGTCGAACAGAGAGCCATGTTTACTTCGCTCTGTCTTGTCCATGAAGCGTTTTGTGATGGTCATCTGAATTCTTTATCTCAGGGGCTGTTGATATAAAACCAAACATCACCAAATGAACAGCAGTGGAGTAACTGAAGAGATCTGCCACACATCACTGGACAATCTGGAGGACTTTAATGTAGTCTATCTACTGCAGGTCCCAATTATCCACACAATCACACCGCTTCTGCACATCTAACAAAGACACCCATATGGGATGATAAAAAATGTCCATCCCAACAGATCGTTCTATTTCTCTCTCTCTTCAACCGTGCCATCCCAGGAGCACAAGTATACACAAAATCTCAAATTGGACAACTCAGTGTAGTAACCAGATAAGCAGACTGTATCAAATGAAACATCACAAAGGGACCTGCAGAGCTGCTGAAAACTACCAGCATACTGAAAGCCATACAGCTGTGCGTCTGTCTCTTATACTTTGTATCCAACACACTGCTACGCACTGCATCCTATAACAATGTAACTGCACCGCTTAGATCATCCCACACGATATGGAAACACTTCCCACATAGCATCAGAATAAAAACAACATGCTTCCAACCACACGCTCACGTGTTATCATGCTACTCATGTAGGCTAGCGCTTCGGTGCATTACATGGGGTAGTAAGCGCTGTGTAAGTGCTACAATACAGACCCCATCGCCAGTTAAGAATAAGAAAGGTGGAATGTATCTAGATTTTGACATTCTATTTTGGGTGTAAGAGAATATTTTGTTGCAAAATTCTTCTCTTCAGCTTGGTTTTACTTGCCAGTGGCATACAGTATCTGCTCACCACAGTGAAGCAGGCCACACAGGCTTTTCGTTTAAGATATTTAAAAGAGCTGTTCATTGATTAGGTGGGTGAGGAGGACTCTCTTTGTTCCAAGGACTTCCTTGCCAAGGTGCATTGGGAGCATGCAGCAGTGGGAGGAGGAGAGTACAAGTTTGCATCAGTCAGAGGAGCTGTGTTATTGAACGAAAAGGGCAGGTGTACAGAGAGTAGAAAGGTGCCAAGAATACAGACAGCGGCTTGGCTTTGGAGAGCAATATAACTGGATTAAAAGCTTAAAAGTCATAGCCTGTCAAATTCTGTGAAGATGAGGAAATGAGGAACTGGAGATTCCAGCAAAGTCTATATCTGTGCAAGAATAAGCTCATTTTTATAGCTGCATTACTCTCTGTGGGAAGGACCACAGTAATGCAGCTCTGTTACCTGTGCTAATGTGAACATACAGGATCAGCCAGCAAGGAAATAACTCTCAAGAAACAAGCATTTTGTGGTAAATTTAGTAAAATTAGTTCTGAAATAGGGTCCCTTCACCTGTCCTCCTGGCTGCATAGACAGTTACTTAAGCACTACAGGTTCTGATACATGATGCTGATATAAGTAGAAATAAGATGCAGAGCTAATATAGAATCTTAGCTTTCGGTGTTCAACAGAGACCTTCAGATTTTAATGGAGTGTTTTTGGTCAAAATGCAAGGCTGCTTTGGAACATCACTTTCTAAGACAGAAATAAACATACTTGTTTGGGCGTTGTCCTTCCTTTGGTCTGGGAGTATAGGCTTTAGCTCATCATTCTATTTTGTAAGACTGAAATATTCCTAGATACATGGTACTTGAGGACATTTATAAGTATTTAATAGGGGTGTGCGAAATTCACATAACTTTTACATAACTACATGAATTGTCAGGAAAATTAAATTATGCCTAGTAACATAAAATGCAATTGTCATTTAGCACTACAGTTTAGCAAAAGGTCATTGTCAGGTCAAATTATGATGCAAGGACACATTTTGCCCTAACAAAAGGATTAATAGCAACATTTCTATGAACAATGGCTGCCTTCATTCTGGGTATTCCTTTTAGTCTCATGTGCTTGCAGTACATTTTGACTACAAACTTTGGTGTTATTATGTGATGTGGTATAATTGCATAATTTCAGGATTTTCCTGTAACATACATAACACAATTTTTCTGGATTTACACACTTCACCCAGGCCTAGTATTCATGAGGTGATATTTCACAATTTCTTCAAATAAAGTATATTTCTGAAAATACAACTGTTTTCCCACATTATTTCCATACATTAGATTATAGGGCTGATTAAGAGTTCCCCAAACCTGTGGTGGCAGTCAGACCGCTGCACTCCTGGCGGCCCGACCATCAGGATCGTAACATACTGCTGCCACTGCCAGGATCATAGATCCTGACGGGTTGGCAGCAGTTGGAGTCATGGTGAGCCACGGCAGTGCTGAGTTCAGCGGGGTCACTGCAATGAAAAGGCTGACAGAAAGCCAGAACTGGGGGCCACAGGGGCGCTCCTGCACGCCCACTACCATGTTGTGAGCGGCATGGACCCCTGCCATCACAATTAGGAATGCGCACTGTCTGCACTGCAGACAGTGGAGCCGAGGCCCATTCCACCGCATTGTTTTGGCTGACTGGCAGAAATGTCATAATACGATGTTTCTGCTGGTCAGCCTGGTGGAAACATTGTAATACGACGGGGTGAGGCTGCCGGGTTGACGATGACCTCATCCCTGTGGGTTTGGTGGTCCATTGGCCGGACTGCCAAACTTGTTCTCAGCCCCTATGTTCTCAATCAAGACGCCTCCTAGTGGTGTGTGTGACATGGGACACAAAGTGACATTTTGTGTAACAGTTTTAACTTTATCATAGAGTGCCATATTTGATTGGGCATTGCATACTGATCCTGTTTTGTGCAAATTGATGATCAACAAGAAATCAACAGCTTTGCTTGTGCATTTGTGTGGTTTAATTACTATGGGCCTGATTTAGAGTTTGGTGGACAGGTTACTCCGTCACCACTGTGATGGATATCCCGTGTGCCACATTACAACCTTCATAGGCGATTAGGGGATCGTAATATGGCGGACGGAATATCTGTCACATTTGTGATGGAGAACCCCCTCCCCCATACTCTAAATAACGCCCTATGTGTAATGCATACAGCTTCCTAGACACCTCCCCCCATGTAAATGACAGCTATGTTTCCTCCCACCCTCCACACATCCTGTTTTTGCTGTGTCTTTTTAGACATACATTCAGGCCATGATGGTGTTTTGGCTCCACTGTGGTGCATTTTCATTGCCAATTTCGAAGTTGCCCTGCCGAGCTGGTGACTTGAAGCATGCTGCGCTGTTTGACTCCAGCAGCAGGGCTTGGGTGCTTCAGAGGACGCTCCTATTCTGCATGGGTTAGGCAGGGTCTGCACATCGTTTAACTTGTGGGTGCTACAGGCAGGGAAATGACGACCAACAGTAAGGCAAAGGGCAGCCTTCTACAGTGGGGACATGAATTCTGCATGTGAGGGGCCTGTTTGGGGGCTCTTCAAATGTTTGTTAGACTAGTGGTGTAAAATCACCACATTGCAGGGTGGTTTTCTTTTTTAAGCAGGGAACAGTTTGTAAGTAACAGTTCATACAAGTTGTTCGAGCCCTGTTATAAAGGGTGTTACAAATGGGGTCTTTGGTTGGCAGTCAGGTTACCTCCTGTCCAAGCAAGGACCCTCACTCTAGTCAGGGTAAGTCACACACAATCCAAATTATCCTGTGCACACCCTCTGGTAGCTTGGCACTAAGCAGTCAGGCTTAACCTAGAAGGCAATGTGTAAAGTATTTGTGTAATAAATCAGCATATAGCACCACAAAAATACACCAGTGTTTAGATAAATATATAATATTTATCTGGATAAATGCAGGCCAAAACGATCACAGATGCAATAAGTAAATGTAGAGATATCACTGAAAAGTGATATAAAGTGTCTTAAGTCTTTTAAAAGCAAACAAAGTCTCTTTCAAGCACAAAGCACCTGGTTTGCTTGAAAAATCTCCGCAAAGGGTCACAGAGGAGGAGAAGCGTGGAAACAAAGGGGTGTGCGTCGATTTCTCGGTACGCACGCAGCAATGCATCGTTTAGTTTCCATGCAGGGATGGCTGTGCGTTGATTTCCGGCACTCGGTCATGGATCCTCTTCGGGTTGTGGGGTTTTCAGACGCCCCGGGGACGGTGCGTGGATTTCCTGCGCTGGCAGGATGAAGTCACAGGAGGTGCTGCGTCGATTCCTCTCTGGAAGTCGGGCTGCGTTGTTCTGGCTTGGCTATGCATTGATCCAGTGGGCCGTGCGTCGACTTTCCGGTCGCTACACTGGCACTGCGTCAATCTTTTCCTTGTGAAGTCGGGCTGCGTCGTTCCGGTTCGGCGTGCAGTGAAATTTTCACCACGGTGCAGGCTGTGCGTCGTTTCTGGCAGGCTGTGCGTTGAATTTCGCCGCACAAGGAGTCCTTCTTGAAGAGATGAAGTATTTTTGGTCCTGAGACTTCAGGGAACAGGAGGCAAGCTCTATCCAAGCCCTTGGAGTGCACTTCTTCACCTCAGCCAGAGAGCAGCAAGGCAGCAGGGCAACAGCAAGGCAGCAGTCCTTCACAGAAAGCAGTCAGGTGAGTCCTTTGGGCAACCAGGCAGTTCTTCTTGGCAGAATGCAGGTTCTGTTTACAAGTTTCTTCTCCAGGAAGTGTCTGTGAGGTAGAGTGTCTACCCCAAGAAGTGTCTAAAATCTGTGGTTTTGGGTCCGCTTCTTATACCCATTTTGGCCTTTGAAGAAGGCTTATTTCAAAGGAAAGTCTCACTTGATTGTGAAATCCTGCCTTGCCCAGGCAAGGCCTCAGACACACACACAAGGGGGTTGGAGTCTGCATTGTGTGAGGGCAGGCACAGCCCTTTCAGGTGCGAGTGACCACTTCTCCCTTCCCTCCTAGCACAGATGGCTCATCAGAATATGCATGCTACACTCCAGCCCCCTTTGTGTCACTGTCTGGAGAGAGGTGCAAACAGCCCAACTGTCAAACTAACCCAAACAGGGAATCCACAAACAGGCAGAGTCACAAAAATGGTTCAAGCAAGAACATGCCCACTTTCTAAAAGTGGCATTTTCAAACACACAATCTTAAAACCAATTTTACTAAAAGATGTATTTTTAAATTGTGAGTTCAGAGGTCCCAAACTCCACATGTCTATCTGCTCCCAAAGGGAAGCTACACTTTAATCATGTTTAAAGGTGGCCCCCAGGTCAACCTATGAGAGAGATAGGCTGTGCAACAGTGAAAACCGAATTTGGCAGTATTTCACTGTCAGGACATATAAAACACAATAGTATATGTCCTACCTTAACCATACACTGCACCCTGCCTATGGGGCTACCTAGGGCCTACCTTAGAGGTGTCTTATATGTAGGAAAATGGGAGGGTTAGGCCTGGCAAGTGGGGACACTCGCCAAGTCGAATTTACAGTTTAAAACTGCATACACAGACACTGTAGTGGCAGGTCTGAGACATGATTACAGGGCTACTTATGTGGGTGGCACCATCAGTGCTGCAGGCCCACTAGTAACATTTGATTTACAGGCCCTGGGCACCCCTAGTGCACTTTTCTAGGGACTTACTAGTAAATCAAATATGCCAATCATGGATAAACCAATTAACAGTATAATTTACACAGAGAACATATGCACTTTAGCACTTGTTAGCAGTGGTAAAGTGCTCAGAGTTCAAAAGCCAACAAAAAAAGGTCAGGAAAAATTAGGATGAAGGAGGCAAAAACTTTGGGGATGACCCTGCAAAAAGGGCCAGGTCCAACAAAGGGCAAGAAAAGTTAAAAGAAAAAGAACCTAAGGTCTCCATCTTCTTCATCCGAGGAAGAACTTTGAGCCAATACCAAACAGTGCAAGCAGTCTAGAACGCCTGATAATGTATTGCTTACAGCTTCTCAAATACAAACTCTGACAGAGTAGGCTGTAGCTAAAACCTTTACTAAACCTAAGAAGACCAAGCGTAAAAGGGTTCCTGACATGTCTGATTCAGATTCGGCCAGAGAGGAGCCTAGTACTACTTCCTTAGAGAAAAAAGGAAGACCTGGATCAGATAGTAGGTCACATTAGAGATAATTTGGGACTGGAGATGGCTCTTCTCCAGGAGACTGGGAAGGAACTATCCCCCCAGTACTCTCAACTGCCCGTCCTTTCTTTAGCACTGCATAAGAGGATTACAGCATTAATACTGAGATAGAGGAAAGATGTAGACCAATGCACTGTACCCAGAGTTTTGCAAAAGACTTGCATTATTAGAAGTGGATGAAGTTATTTCACAAAATATCAAACAGCGATCACTGATGACTGCTCACAGGAGGAGGCTTTTGACTGAACAGTTGATGCCGCACTGAAGAAATAATTTGCAGCAAGCAATTTAGCATTAAAAGATGTGATCTCCTTTGCCTATGCATCGCAGTCTTTGGTAAGACAATTTGAGATGCTATTAGAGAAAGTTCAGAAGATACTGATTGTTCTGTACTGCTGATACAGATAGAATAGCAGGCCAAACTACTTGCTTATATTTCATTAGATGGCATTAGAACAGCAGCTTCGTTCTCCAGAGTTTCTATTTTTGCATGACGTAATCTTTGGATGAGGGATTAGAAAACAGATTTCTATGAAAAATCTTCTTCTTTAAAATTCCATTTGAGCGCAAAAAGCTGTTTGGGGAGCAGCTTGACTCCATGACCACTAAGGCCCACCAGGACAGAAACATGTCCTAGTGTGTAAAAAAACTTAATTCAGAAAATATAAACCTTGGACTAGAGATTACAAAGTGTATCCTAGAAGAGAGTTGAAGAATTATCAATATTGTAAAAGAATATTTCAATGAAGAAAGTATACTACGAGCCAGGATATGCCGGTGAGCGAGACCTAACAGCAGTCCTGACCCTTACCCTCCATTATGGATAGAGGATCTGGTTGGAGAGCAATTATTACATTTTGGCAAGATTTGTGAAGACCACATATCAGGCCATTGGGTAGGAAAAATCCTATAGAAAAGACATCTATTAGAGTTCAAAGTTGATCCTCCAGGTTCAGGCATAATTCCAACAATGATTCAAAGAGATCCAGTGGAAAGAAGTTATCTGTGGGTAGGTGTTAAAAATCCATACCTGCGTGTTCCAATTCACTTGAGCCATCAGAGAAGTCTAAGATTTGCAGTTGCTCCAAACCGTTACCAATTGAGAGTGGTACTGTTTGTTCAGATCGTCACCTTGTCTGTTTTCAAAAGTGTTGGCACCTCAGTAATCCTCTTACGTATACACAGAAGAATGATCATGCCCTACTTGGGCAGTTATCTAATAATTTTGCCATCTTTTCAAACAACGAAGGAACTCACAGACATTACACTTTAAGTGTTGCAGGGACATGGGTTCCTCATAAATCATGAGAAGTTTCACCTCTTCCAAGCTCAGGGCATGAAGTTTATTGGGACAAGTTTCAGGACAAATGTACATCTGGGGACACTTCTGAACAAAAAAGTGATAAAGATTAAGCTCAACTTCAGACTTTGATGTAACAGAACAGCCCACCAGTAGTGACCTGGTTACAGGTTCAAGAAGTCATAGCGACAACAATATATTTGGTGCGATCAGCAAGTTTCCATTTAAGCAAGTTAGTGAGGCACACATTACACCATCGGCCATCAATATGCCAGGATCTAATGAAAACAATTCCAATGTTCACCAATTTCAGAAAATAATTGAGGTGTTAGATGTACCCTACAAATTTACTGAAAGGAATATCACTATTGATGAAATCATCAAGTAGCCCTAACACACACCCCGGCTGCAGAGTCTGGATCAACTCCTTTCAGGGACAATGATCTGCAAAAACATGCTCCAAGCAGTATATCTGGCATTCAAAGCTTTTGCCCATATGTTATAGAACAAAGCAGTTGTGTTAGGAGAGACAACAATACCACAGAGGTGTATGTGAACAAAAAAGGGAGAACAAATACTTTCTCCCTCTGTGTTATAGCAGATCAAGACCCTCATTATGAACACAACGGTTTTCACCGCCGTGTTCAGGCTGGCGGTCTTTCTATCGACCGCCAGCCCCCATGGGACCCCGCTGGCTGTATTACAAACCTTCTGCTGGGCCGGGGGGCGGAAACATTGTTTCCGCCCACCGGCCCAGCAGAATGTCTGGCCGGGACATTGCCGGCAGCTCCACATGGAGCCACTGTCAATGCCTCTGTGTGGTGGGTGCAGCTGCACCTGTTGTGCAGATCGGGCTCTGTGCAATGGGGCACTGCACATGGGCCCCTGCACTGCCCGTGCCAAGTGCATGGGCAGTGCAGGGCCCCCCAGGGGGGCCCTGGAGCACCCCTCCGCCAGCCTTTCACTGGCGGGGAAACCCGCCAGGGAAAGGCTGGGGGAATTTTCATCATTATCCGAGGGGCAGCAGCGCTGCCCTGTCGGATAATGATGCCGTCCACCGTCAGGCTGCCTGTTGGAGGCAGCCTGGCGGTGGAAGAGGGCTGCCTATGTCAGCCCTCCCTTGCTTCATTATGTGGTGGTCTGGGACGCCATGCCGGTTGGTGGGATTTCCTGCCACCGCCGGCATGGCGGCCCGGACCGCCAAGAACATAATGAGGGCCCAAATCTTCAAATGGGTCCACATCAATGTTTCCTCACAGCTGAAAGTATAGCTCATGCGCAAGTTTAATGTGTTGGCAGACAAACTCAGCCAGGAAATTTCACAATCTAACAAAATTTTCCTCAGCTGTCACAAATTTCTGCAATTGTGCCACAAGTGAGGACACCCAATCATATATTTGTTTGCCACTCATTAGAATGCCCAAGTCCCACAGTTCTGTGCAAAGATAAAGGAGAAAGGGGCTTGAGATGTCGACACGCTATCATGCCCTTGGCCGAAAGGTCTGCTGAATGCATTTCCCCCTTTCCCATTACTTCAGAAATTTTTCATAAGGCTGAAGAAAGTGAGGGCGGACGTGATTCTAATTGCTCTATCCGGGCCTTACTCCTCTTGGTACGCTTTAGTAGTGATGTTGAAAGTGTGTCAGGAATGGCTCCTCTCACTAGACCCATCTCTCCTTTCCTCTCTCTTTTAGGTCGACTAGTCTGAGGAAACTTAGATTGAAGACCTGGAGATTAAAAGGGTTGCATTAGCCAACAAGGAATTGTTAGAAAGGGTAGCCCTTTCTGTCCAAGCTTCAAGAAAGAGATCTACTTTATCTTTGTGTAAGATACATTAGGGCAGTTTTTCAAGGTTGTGTACAAGTAGATACCTAAGGCCACAACATCTGTATTAAGTCACATTCTGGAGTATCTCCAGGATGGATTTGATCTGTTTCTTAAACGCTCAACTGTTAAATTACAATGGGCTGCCATTAAGCCTTTTAGAGGCCCATGGAAAAGATGGAAGATGATCAGATTTTATGACCAGACTATTTAAAGGCTTTATAATATTAGAACCTCTTTCCGGCCCAACTTTCCATCCTGAAAAACGGTTTCTATTTTTGCAGATGTCAAGATGGCCACCATTTAAGCCCTATGAGTCCATTGACATGAGACTTTTAACATTCAAGGCCTTCATTCCTGTCATAATTACTTCGGCAAAACGATTAGGAGAATTAGGCTCTCTGTCATTTAGATATCCAGTTTTATTAATATTTGAGGATAGAGTTGTCCTACGTTAAATACCTTTTGACTTTGTCAAGTTTCATTCAGCCTTTCGTACAGAGCAGGAAATTGTCTTCGGGGTTTCTTTCCAGACCCCAAAACTGAGGAAAAGTTAAGTCAGCATTGTGTTGATGCTAAAGGGACACTTTTTACCTTAGCACCATATAGAGCTAAAGGGACAAATTCTCTGTTTGTTTTTTGACCCTGCCACGAGAGGGTTAAATCCATCAACACAATCCATAATTAGGAGGTTAAATCCGCTATTGCCCTAGTGCACAGGGAAGCCAGTAAGCCTGCCCCTTGGTCTACAAGGCAGATCAACGAGGATTGTGAACCACTGTAGCTGAAACACAGGGTGCATCTCTGGCAGAAGTCTTCAGGGCAGCCATTAGGGAAGACCCCTCCACTTTTGTAAGACATTACAGAGTATTGCAGGAAATAGAAATCCAAAATGTGTTTTGCTCAAACGTTCAGTCATCCATGCTTTAATAAAGAAAGAGCTGTTACCAATTACAAATTGTGTTTGTTACGTCGCTGTTGTCCTGGTGTTGTAATCACTTCCTACACCACACAAAGTAATTAGTTGGGGCAAAGGTTACAAGGAGGTAATGCTTCAATTTCTCTCTTCAAGTGCTTCCTCTGCCCTGCCCAAATTAGATACAAGTTTTGACCTATCACCCAGTTTCTAAACAGGCCAACTGAGACAATAAGACTAAGGAGGTCATTCTGCCGTCAGAACACCGCACCGCGGTCGAAAGACCGCGGCGGTGATTCTGACATTTGCCCTGGGCTGGCGGGCGGCCGCCAAAAGACCGCCCGCCAGCCCAGGGCAAATCAACCTTCCCACTAGGATGCCGGCTCAGAATTGAGCCGGCGGAGTGGGAAGGTGCGACGGGTGCAGTTGCACCCGTCGCGTATTTCAGTGTCTGCTGGAGCATGGAAGAGGACACACATTCTGGTTGTCTTTTGTATGGGAGGATCAACGCCACGCACAAATAAATTAATCTGGTCAAAGGAAGCACTAGGAGTAGTGTCATTACCGCTAAGTAATTGAAACAGTAAAGTGACTTACACCATATGTGACTTAACATTGTTCCAGATACATGAAATTCTTCAAGCTACCCGCATTTGAGGAGTGAAATAAAAAAAAAAAAAAAAATCAAAAGCTCAGCTGTTTGCTTAATCGTTTTCCTTCGAAACATGTTTGGGTTTAGAACTGAGAGATGTCAGCGACTAAGCTATGAAGCTCTGTATTAAAAATATTATTATTATCAGTTGTAGTGTTTTTATCATGACTGTTATTATTATAATAATAATAAGCAAGTACCAGTAAAGGAAAAAAACGTGGGAGGAGCTATTTGATGTTAAAAATTCATGAAAAGGCAGAAACAAATAATAATGAAAATAATTTGATGTCTGTTGCCAGAATCAGAAAGTGGTTTCAACATAGGCCTCAATTATGAGCACCCGAAGCATGGGCATCTCATCATTATGACAAATTCCCAAAATAAAGAAGGCCAGCCGAAAGGAAGGAGGCCGACGAAACTTTATTTTGGAGAAAGAGCACAATGGGGAATACCGTCCCCACAAAAGCAGTATGTTTTAGTGTGAAAGGTAGTTTGATATTTTTTAAATTTAAAAAACGCAGAACGCTTGTTGGGTGAAAAAGGAAGTGAAATAGCACAAGCCCCTTTAATGGAACAAGGTGGGTTGAAAAATTGTGAAGGGGAGCCGTGGGAGGCTATTGGAGAACTAACTCAATAGATGGAATACAAGCAGAGACCCCCGAACCCCACCCCCAAAGAAAGAAAAAACAGAAATACGCCGGGCGAAATGTATTTTTCCACAGGAAAGAATTTCATCAGATTATTTTCGACAACCTGGTGAGATCCACTCTTAAAAAATAATAATTCAAAAACGGTTCAACAAAAAAAAGTTAGAACCAGTTTCTACGGGTGTTTTTCAGTTGAAAATCCATACATCTGGAGGATACTTTACTGGGTGGAATAAATAGCACCTATTTTTACCTAAAAAAGGGACCCAGGGCTGGAGGTAGAGCCTGATGGTGGTCCCAATGGCATCTTCCAAGTGTGGCTCAGGGATGTGGCACTGCAGTGGACAAACTTTGTGCTTTTTCTAACTGCAGCAGAGGATGAAGTCACCAGCACACATCAGAGAGGTGGTTGGAACTGTCATAGGAGTTGGGCGCTCGCAGTCAAAGGTTAAAGGAGGTAGGAGATCATCACTGGACAGCACAGCTTATGGTTCTGGCATCGCAGAACTTGTTAATTGCTTCGGGACAGCTTGTGAGAATAGCAGGGGGCGCTCAAAATGCCGCCTCAATGCGGGGCCCTCATCAGTGTTTGGAAGCTCCTAATACCTGGAGGTGAGTCCCGACTGATCCAGGACTGGTGCTCATTTTAAAGCCCAGCTGAGACCATGGGACTGATGAAGGCAGGGCCGGCTTTAGGGCAGTGCAACCGGTGCGGCTGCCCTGGGCGCTGACCTGGAATGGGGGCGCACTGATCTCAGGGTGGTGCTGTGTTTAGCCATAACCTATAATTAGAGTACAATTTAAAAGAACCAGCTGGAATGTTGCTAGGGCGTCTAGCTTTCAGGCATCAATGAACATGTCAAGATGATTCTTGCGATTAATGTTCCTGCTAGAGAGTGAGGTGGAGTTTTGTCCAGCGGCAGATTTGACTTTCCATACAGTAGCACAGAGGGTTAATATGCCTACTGCAAAGAGCAGATCTGTATTTTATGTGGCTAACTGAGTGGATTGAAGCACATCCAATGTATCTGAGACAGGTGCTATGGAGAGATGAGGGACACCTTTGCCGGGTGGTAGAGAGGGAATCCGAGGAGAAGGTCACGGGGCAAAAAAAATTGTTCCACCCAGCGCCACCGGCGATAAAACCAGCCCTATATGAAGGAGATGTGCTTGGAGGTGCCTACGGAGGAATTCTGTTGAGTTAAGCAGCACAAAATGGTTCTGCTCACATAGCGACAGCAGATTAAAAAGAGGAGGGCACTGCAAGCCTGAAAAGAAATTGAAGATAGACAGACTGGATTCCTTCCAACCCCAGGTGGAGTTAACAAAGGGAGTAGTGGAGAAGACGGTGAGGTACCTGCAGGAGAGACCTTGCTGAAGAACAATGGAGATGAATATGATGGTGGCATTGGATACAATTTAAAAGTAGCTTTTCAAGGTTGAGGAAGCCGCAGTGGTGGTAGTTGCTAGGTTGCTGGTTTTGGAAATTAGTGTCAGGAATGGACTTGTGTCAAAGAAGTGGGCTCAAACCCACTGCAGCTGGAGAGCCAAGTGGATCGAACTGAAAAAGGAATAATCTGTAAGGTAACTTTAGTAACATGCCTGTAGTGACCCTGTCGGTTTTAGAGTAGGCTTTGGTGGAATTGAAATTAATCTGTAGTAATATGTATAGTTTTTGGAACTTCACTTTTGCTTGTTATGTAAAATTTATGAAAATATGCAATACAGCATTTTCCCTAACCATGTGCCATTTGTGGCAAACATTTACAGTGAATACACAAGAACAGAAAGCAGTGGCTGTTATTTGCTGTGCTTTAATTTGTTTTGCATTTTTGTGCATTCCTATTCCCCTGCCTTTACACTTCGGGGCTGGCTGTTTCATTGGCTTCAACTTCATGGTGGTTCCAAATTATAATACATGCCCAAAAAATGTATTCTCTGCTTATGTGCACTTCCAGGAGAAAACATTCTATTTTGTTTGGAATGCAAAATATTCTTCCACTATTGCTATTCTACTAGAAAGCCCATTTCAGCATGCCCCATTAGGCTCCCTGTGCTCAAACACATATCATCTTCTGTGGGTACCAAAGTATCCTGCATCAATCCATGTTCTGATCATCCAATCAGCTTGGACCATACCACTGAAACCCCCCACCCTTTCCAATTGAGCTTGAAAATGGCACCCTCCTCCTTTTCTCATTCAACTCTTTCCTCAGAGGCCGCCTGCTCAGACGTGAAACCCCCCAGAGTCGACAACTTCTCCCCGATCACCTCTGACCCCCCTCCCACAACTTTCACAAATATTGTAGGCTGGTGGTTCTTAAACTTTTTGCTTCTTTGGACCCCTACCGAATCCTCAACGGAATCAATGAACCCCCACTGAGTCATTATTGGAAGGTGGGGATCCCTGACCT
Organism: Pleurodeles waltl; assembly: GCF_031143425.1. Taxonomy (NCBI): domain Eukaryota; kingdom Metazoa; phylum Chordata; class Amphibia; order Caudata; family Salamandridae; genus Pleurodeles; species Pleurodeles waltl. The sequence continues at coordinate 149,433,825 of NC_090441.1, read as the reverse complement.
TGGCAAATTCTATGATTTAAGCTTCAAAACAATATACAGCAAGCATTTGCAATGCAACGGGTCTCACATTTGCTCGAGTTAGAACTATTAGCTTTATAAACTCCTAACCGGACTTTTCCTGCCACAAAAATAGAAAGAAAAAAATGAGTGCCATCGCGCTATGTAAAACACAGCTCAATCAAGCTGAAATTGAAAACCAAAAAAAACCGGGCGTGATTGCTCTTTGTAAAACCCAGCGCGATTGCGCTGCGTGTGAAATAAAAAGATAAAGTAGTGCAGAAACCAGGCTGAAAACATCGAGCCTCGGACGTTTTCAGTGGTTGGCCAGTGCGCTCAAGGAGGGCTAAACACCGGAAAAGGCGTGACGTATGCATGCCTTTCATTAATGAAAGCAAGCAGATTTTAAAAGGCAAGCCCACGAACAATGAAAATGACAGGCGTCACATGGGGGTGGTTACAAGCCCAAAGAGAGATTACAACAGGGACGGAGCGCTTGTGTGCTCAACCCTAAAAAGTACAAAAACATTCCAAATGCAAATGCTCAAATATTTAAATATTTTGTTTAATTCACTATCAAGTATAGAAAATGTTTTCACATTTACAATTTTTACTTTTTTATTTCTATACACTATTTTCATTTTAATATTATTTCATTTTGTAACATAGTCGTGAACTCCCTAAGTAGGACTCACATACCAGTGGTTCCTGGACCACAGATGAAGAACACTGGCTTATGTGGTCACTCTTTCGCCACGCCTATGTGTATATGTATCTGTAGAAAATTGAGTTACTAATAGAGGAGCGTAAAACCCTACTCCAGCAGAAACCACATCTTTTTTCAATGTGAAACACAAGCAAACCCCAGATTAGCCTCTTCTTAACCATCTGGTAGCTTGGCTTGGCTTGGCTTGGCACAAAGCAATCAGTCTAAACTTAAAGGCAATGTGTAATATATTTATGCAGCACTTCAAACAGTAATACTGTGAAGCACAACACAAAAAAATCCAACACCAATTATTTTTTTTTATTAAAATATAATACATTATTTACAATCAAAATTACATAAATCCAATTAGTAGAACTGGAGATAAGCAATTTTAAAGATTTCAGTGCAAACAGTGCTAAGAAATCCAAAGTGGCAACTGTGGTTATCTGGTCACACCAGAGTGGGACAAAGTCACAGGTTCAGGCCGTCCACAGTGCATACGGGCTAGGTACAGGGACCAAGTTATTTCTACTGAACAAAGTACCTTAAATCTGGGTTGCAGATCGCTTCCAGGTCCTGTGCAGAGGATGTGTCATGCAGCGGCAATTCTGATGGGATGCGGAGCTGTAATGTAAGGTCCTGTGTCGAGATGTGTTCCTCAGAAACAGCTCTGAGGAGCTGCGGGGTGATGCTTCACACTGTGTCAGTTCTGCCGGGGACCACATTTGGGCTGGCAGGACACTTTCAGGACCACTTCCAAGAATCCAGGATTGAGGTGGCCCCACCTGGAAGGGGGCAAGATTCACCGCAGCCAGAGTACAGGTGCTGAATTAAAGGTGGTTGGCGTTGTTTGGTCCATGAGACTCTGATCAGGAGGTCAGCCAACTAGCCCCTGGTGTCAATCTGGTAGTCCTAAATTCAAGATGCAGGTCCAGTCCTTCTCACTCAGGCAGCAAAGCAGTAGCACAGCAGTCCTTCTGAGTCTTCTACAGGTCTAGATGTGTACTGAAAGGTTGGGTCTGGGGGTCCAATATTTATACCTGGTGCCCACTTTGAAGTAATAGAAGTTCCTAGAGGCTTCCACCCCCAGAGGTGTCAAACCCTTTATCAATGTACTTAAGCAAAGTCTTTGTGATGTGCAAGTGTGGTAGGTGGCAGCTCTGCCCCCCTATCAAGTCAGAGATGGCCCATCCTACTAACACCTATTCCCCCTTTGCCTCACTGTTTGGGAGCAATACACAAAGACCATCTGTCAGCTACACCTAGTCACATGGTACAGGATGAAAGCTGCAGGCACCTAATGGTTAGGATAAGTAAATAACAACTTTCTAAACGTGGCATTTTCAGAACTATCATGCAAAATCCAACTTCAACATTAAAGAGTGTTAAAAATTACAATTTTTTTGACAGCAAATGCTATATTTCTACCTGGTCCCAGTTGAAAGTTACCACTTATTATGTTTAATAGGGGAAGTCAATGTTACCCTATGGGAGAGGTAGGCCTCACAGAAGCGGAAAACTAATTTAGGAGTTCATCACTACCAGGACATGTAAAACTTAAAGGTACATGTGTAACCTTTTAAATACACTGCATAGGGCCTAGCTTAGGAGTGATTTAAATGTATTTAAAAAAGGGAGGTTTAGGTCTGGAAAGAGGTTTCTATTGCCATGTTGAAATGTTAGTTTAAACTGCACACAGAGGCTTCAATGGCAGGCCTGAGACATGTTGAGAGGATTACTTTAGCGGGTGGCACAATAAGTGCAGCAGGATCTCTAGCAGCATTTAATTTACAGGCCCTGGGTATAAGTAGAACCACTATGCTAAGATTAGATTAAATATGCCAGTTGGTTATAAGCCAATTTGCCATGTTTAAAGGAGAAAGTACAAGCACTTTAGCACTGATTAGCAGTAGTTAAGCGTGCAGAGTCCTAAGACCAACAAAAACGAAGTCAGCAAAAAAAGGAGGATGGGAGGCAAAAAGTTGGTGGATATCCACACCAATGTCAGGTCCAACAGTAACATTTCTAATTTTGTTCAGTGTAGTATATTGTCTGTTTCCATTTCACAGCTCACAAATCATGGGCATGTCCAGTGTGTGTGACTCCTCCCCTTCCAGTGTAATGCCTTTCTGTTAGAAATGCATCTGTTTTCACCACCCAGCCTTGCCTTGGGACTGGCCTTCTGCCCAGAAGAAACTGCACACCTGTGCCACCGGGTGAACAGTAATTAACAGAACGCTTTTGAAAGCAAATGCACCAAATTTATTTAATGTTCTACACAGAAGAATTGTAGAAGGAAAAGGACATTGTACTTATATTTTGAAACTTCTCTCATGTGGATCTGCCCTGTTCCTTCTTGGGACCAGGGGGCAGATTGCACATGGTTTGCTTTTGTGTGTGAAAATGTGCAAGGGCTGTGTTACCCCCTATTTCACTATATTTAGTGCTAATTTGTATAGGGTTTTTAATGCACTATTACTTTTCAAAGTAGCTTTTTTTAGCTAAAATATGACTTATTAAGGTGAGTTTCATAATAAGCTCCACATTGGCATAAACTCTTTACTTGTATTAAGTTGGTTTTTTAAATAAAAAATAAAAAACAGAAAAATCTTGTCAAACAGAAGGTGAGCTGTTAGACTTGGCATCCTTGGCATGGTATCCCCTAACATTTTGCTTCTGCTTCCCAGGTTGTTGATGTGTGCTGGACTCTGTTTTTTGCTGTTTTACATACTCTGGGCACTTTAACACTGCTAACCAGTGCTAAAGTGCAGGTGCTCCTGAGTAAAATGTGTGTGTAATTGGCTATCCATTATTTGCATATTTGATTTATTAGTAAAACCCTAGTAAAGTGCACTAGAGGTGCCCAGGGCCTGTGAATCAAATGCTACTAGTGGGCCTGCAGCACGGATTGTGACACCCACATTAGTAGCCCTGTAAACATGGCTCAGGCCTGCCACTGCAGTGTCTGTGTGTGCAGTTTTAAACTGCCAATCCGACTTGGCAAATGTACCCTCTTGCCAGGCCTAAACCTTCCCTTTTTATACATGAAAAGCACCCCTGAGGTAGGCCCTCGGTAGCCCATGGGCAGGGTGCAGTGAATGTTAAAGGTGGGACATGTACTGATGTGTTTTACATATCCTAACAGTGAAATACAGTTAAATTCAGTTTTCACTGTTGCAAGGCCTACCTCTGTCATAGGTTAACATGGGGGCTGACTTTAAATATTATTAAAGTACAGATTCCCTTTGAGAGCAGATAGAAATATGGAGTTTGGGATCTCTGGACTCACAATTTAAAAAAAAGATCTTTTAGTGAAGTTGGTTTTTAGATTGTTAGTTAGTTTGAAAATGCCACTTTTAGATAGTAGGTGTTTTCTTACTTGAGCCATTCTATCACTCTGCATGTTTGTGGATTCCTTGTCTGGGTCAGTTTGACAGTTGGGCTGTTTGTGCATCTCCTCTAGACAGTGACAAAAAGGGTGCTGAGGTGTAGCCTGCATATCCTTATGAGCAATATGTGCTAAGGTGGAGGGAGGAGTGGTCACTTAGAACTGATTGGGCTGTGCCTGCCCTCTCACAATGCCATTTCTAACCACCTGGTGTGTGTCTCGGGCCTGGCGTGGGCAAGGTAGGATCTTGTAAACAAGAGAGACTTCCCTTTGAAGTTTGCCAACTTCAAAGGCAGAAAGGGGTATAAGTATTGGACCCAGACCCCCTGAAAATGAGATTACCTCAAGGATTTAAGAGGAACCTCTGCCTGGAGGAGAGCTGGGGAGAAGTGCTGCCCTGGCTTGTGACTGTACTTTGTTGGGCTATCCTGCAGTTGCTGCTTCTGCCTGTGCAAAGGAACAGAGACTGGACTTTGTTGTGTATTACTGCTTGAGAGGTATCTCCAAGGGCTTGGAGTAGAGCTTGCCTCCTGTTTTGAAGCCTCAGGGACAGCAAAGGCTTCCCCATCCAGTTTTGAGTCTGCATGCTGTGCACTCTAGCGTGCCAGAGGGTTCAATTCCAGTTCCTAGGCCCCTGGAAGTGAATTTCTGGTGAAATCCAGTCTAACGCCGCCAGACGCTGCTGTGTGACTTCGCTAAGGTCGCTGCCCCTTGCAAACTGCTCCGCCGCCTGACCTGAAGCTGTGGAGAAGAGCGATGACTCCAATGACTCCACAGGCCTCGCATTGCAGCAGCCGCAGATCCCGCACGACCTCGCTCAGATCGGAGTGTCGTACGTCCGATGTCCGTGATATCCGATGCCATTGCTGCGCCTGCGGCCATGGGATGTCATCGCAACCCCGTAAGGTTGCCCCGCAGCATCATGACTTCACTGGACTTTGTGTCTGCCAGAACCAAGGGACCGACACCTCGCAACCGACACCACCTCACCTCCACCGCTCTGCAGTAAGGACCTGACGCCTCTTCGCGATGCCTCTCCTCCTCTGCCCCATAGCACCGGAACTGCATCGGATCCAGTGACGCCTCGCTCCCCGACTCCGTGCGCCGGCCTGTTTTCTACTTGCTTTACAAAGGTACTGTACCTGGGGGTCTGCACGACTCCTTAAACAGCGCTAGTGGTGTCTCATTGTGGGGAACGACTCTGTCAGAACGTTGCTTAATACCAACTTGCAGCATTTGTGCCTCTAGGCACTATTTTTGTGTTTTTAAGTACTAAGATCATATTTTTAATGGTGTATTGTGGATTTTTATCGTATTTGGTCTTGTTTATTTAGATCAAATATTTACTATTTTTCTAAACTGGTGTGGTGTCCATTGTGTAGTGTTTACTGTATCACTGTGTGTGTTGGTGCAAATACTTCACACATTTCTTCTGAGTTAAACCTGCCTGCTCGTGCCAAGCTACCAAGGAGGTGGGCCGAGGTTAACTGAGTGTGATTCTCCTTTGCCCTGACTAAAGTGAGGGTCCTTGCTTGGACAGGGGGTAACCTGACTGCCAACCAAAACCCCATTTCTAACATGGGCAATGTTAGAAATTGGGTCTTTGGTTGACAGTCAGGTTACCCCATGTTCAAGCAAGGACCCTCACTCTAGTCAGGGTAAAAGAGAATCACCCTCAGCTAACCCCTGCTTACCCCCTTGGTAGCTTGGCAGAGCAGTAGGCTTAACTTCAGAGTGCTAGGTGTAAAGTATTTGTACCAACACACACAGTAACTTAATGAAATCACTACAAAAAAACACAACACAGGTTTAGCAAAATAGGAAATATTTATCTAAACAAAACAAGACCAAAATGACAAAAATCCACAATACACAAGTCAAGTTATCAATTAAAAAGCAAAAAGAGTCTTTATGTAGTTTAAAACACACACTAACACTGTTAGCGTGAAAATGTACCTGGGTGCATCAAAAATAACCCCGCACGGGCAAGTGTGTGTCAAAAAGGGCTTGTGATGCGTTGATTTCACTCACAAGCGAGACCTTGCATCATTTCTCCTTTCGTCGGGTCAGGCGCGCCGTTTCTTCGCTCCGCAAGAGAGCGATGCATCGATCCGGTCAGCACTCTCAGGTCCGGGCAGGCTCTGCGTTGTTTTTACACGCCAGCAGTGTTTGCATCGGAAATCCAGCCGCATGATGATCCGAAAGCCACGCAGCGCAGGTTGTGATCTCCAGCCTCCGTCAGCAATGCTGTGCGTTGTTTCTCCTGCTCCATGTGTTGATTCTACGGGCACGTTTCCGGCGAGTGTCGTTTTTTAGCTGCGGAGCCGGCAGCACATCGTTTCTTCAGCCGCAGATCGGAGTCACGTCAATCTTTTACCCGCACGGCACTCTGTGCATGGATTTCCTCCCCTTAGGCTGCCATCTTCTCCTTTCAGGGTCCCAGGAACTGGATGGGCACCACAGGGCAGAGTAGGAGGCTCTCCAGAGACTCCAGGTGCTGGCAGAGAGAAGTCTTTGCTGTCCCTGAGACTTCAAACAACAGGAGGCAAGCTCTAAATCAAGGCCTTGGAGATTTCTTCTCAAGATGGAAGGCACACAAAGTCCAGTCTTTGCCCTCTTACTCTGGCAGAAGCAGCAACTGCAGGATAGCTCCACAAAGCACAGTCACAGACAGGACAGCTCTTCTTCCTCAGCTCTTCAGCTCTTCTCCAGGCAGAGGTTCCTCTTGGTTTCCAGAAGTGTTCTAAAGTCTGTGGTTTTGGGTGCCCTTCTTATACCCAATTTCTCCTTTGAAGTAGGCCTACTTCAAAGTAAAGTCTCTTTTGAATGTGAAATCCTGCCTTGCCCAGGCCAAGCCCCAGACACTCACCATGGGGTTGGAGACTGCATTGTGTGAGGGCAGACACAGCCCTTTCAGGTGTGAGTGACCACTCCTCCCCTCCCTCCTAGCACAGATGGCTCATCAGGATATGCAGGCTACATCCCAGCTCCCTTTGTGTCACTGTCTAGTGTGAGGTGCAACCAGCCCAACTGTCAAACTGACCCAGACAGGGAATCCACAAACAGGCAGAGTCACAGAAATGGTATAAGCAAGAAAATGCCCACTTTCTAAAAGTGGCATTTTCAAACACACAGGTGGTCATTCTGACCTCGGCGGTCTTTTTTGTAGACCGCTGAGGGACCGCCAGTGCTGGCGGTCTTCCGCACGGGCCATTACGACCGTTGGCAGCGCTCCACCCGTTTCCGGACGAAGAGCCGCCAACAACCATACTGGCGGCAGGCGGGGAAGTGGAGGTAGCTCCACCTCCACCGCCACGCCAACAGAACACCGCCCAGCGAATCACGACTTGTGATTCGCTGTGGCGGTGTTCTGTTGGCGTGGCGGTGTCGGCGGAGCTGCCCCCATGGGTCCCGTTCCCTCCCGGAGGATCACCGGAACAGGTAAGGTGATCGTCCGTTAGGGAAAGGGGGTGGGGGGGTGTTGTGGGTTGTGTGCGTGCATGGGGGCGTGCGTGTATGTGTGTATGTTGAGAGTGCGTGCATGAATGCGGGGGTGTGTGTGTATGTTGAGAGTGCGTGCATGAATGTGGGGGGTGTGAGTGTATGTTGAGAGTGCGTGCATGAATGCGGGGGGTGTGTGTGTATGTTGAGAGTGCGTGCATGAATGCGGGGCGTGTGTATGTGCATGAATGCATGCGTGTCTATGTGTATGTCTGTGTACATGTTGGGGATCGGGGTGGGGTGGGGGGTCCTGTAACCTTTTGGGGGTGGCAGGGGTGGTGGGGGGGTAGGGGAGGGAGTTGGGGTGGGGGAGACCCCTATCAGTGCCAGGGAAGGGATTCCCTGGCACTGATAGTGCTTACCGCCATGGATTTCATGGCGGTCCCAAACTGCATGAAATCCATGGCGGTAAGCCGGGGGTCAGGCGGGTTGGAATACCGCCGGCGGTATGTGACGACCGCCGGGCTGGAGACCCAGGTCTCCAGCCCGGCGGTCGTTACCGCCGTGGCGGTCGGAACGGTTAAGTGGCGGCTGGCCATGGCGGTAACCGCCATGGTCAGAATGTCAGAAAAAAGACCGCCAGCCTGTTGGCGGTCTTACTGCCGCTTCACCGCCGACCGCCACGGTCGGAATGACCGCCACAATCTTAAAATCAACTTTACTAAAAGATGTATTTCTAAATTGTGAGCTCAGAGATCCCAAACTCCACATGTCCATCCGCTCCCAAAGGGAATCAACACTTTAATCAGATTTAAAGGTCACCCCCATGTCAACCTATGAGAGGGACAGGCCTTGCAACAGTGAAAAACAAATTTAGCAATATTTCACTGTCAGGACGGCGGTAAGCTGGCGGTAACACCGCCAACAGGCTGGCGGTCTTCCGCCAGCTATTATGACCGTGGCACTTTAGCCACGGCCATACCACCGGCCCCTCCAACATACCGCCAGGCTTCTTCCTGGCAGTCTTAATCCCCAACCGCCAGCCTGTCTACGGTAGTAAACACCGCCATGGAGAGGCTGGCGATAAGGGATATTTGGGGTGCCCCTGGGGGCCCCTGCACTGCACCATGCACTTGGAAAATGATGTGATTGTTTCATGCACATGTTCATGCTTTTTACTTTGGTTTACCTCTATTTGGCATGGGCAGTGCAGGGGCCCCCAGGCACAGCCCCATTGCGCATTTCACTGCCTGAATTTCGGGCAGTGAAATGCGCGACTGGTGCTGCTGCACCCGCTGTACATCAACATTGCCGCCGGCTCTATTACGAGCTGGCGGCAATGTTGATGTGACTTTTCCACTGGGCCAGCAGACGGAAACGCTGTTTCCGTCCCTGGGCCAGCGGAAAAGTCATATTAGGGAGCCAGATATACCGCCAGCACTGGCGTATACTGGCGCCCGCAGCTTCGGTGGTCTTTTTAAAAGACGGCCGAAGTTGTAATGAGGGCCTATATGTCCTACTTTAACCATACACTGCACCCTGCCCTTGGGACTACCTAGGGCCTAACTTAGGGGTGTCTGACATATAAGAAAAGGGAGGGGTTCGGCCTGGCAAGTGAGTACACATGCCAAGTTGAATTTACAGTTAAAACTGCACACACAGACACTGCAGTGGCAGGTCTGAGACATAATTACAGAGCTACGTATGTGGGTGGCACAACCAGTGCTGCAGGCCCACTAGTAGCATTTGATTTACAGGCACTGGCACCTCTAGTGCACTTTACTAGGGACTTACTAGTAAATCAAATATGCCAATCATAGATAAGCCAATTACATACACATTTTGTTAAGGAGCACTTGCACTTTAGCACTGGTAAACTGGTAAAGTGGTAAAGTGCCAAGAGTAGCAAAAACAGCAAAATCAGAGTCCAGCACACATCAACAACCTGGGAAACAGGCAAAAAGTTTAGGGAGACCACGCCAAGGATGAAAAGTCTAACATGCAAAATATGCTCTGCACACATTATCAGATTAGTAGCCACACCTACTACATGTCATTTAGGGGTTGCCAGGGGTAGCAGCTGCGACCCTGCTTGCCCCTTGCAACCCCTGGTACTGCCTATGCGACTCCTGACCTAAGAGAATGGCAAAATCAATATGAGTAAAACTGGGGCAGATCGTCCCCTCCACCCTACTTGTTTTCTGTCAATTTTGTTTATTTCACTAATAAAGAATAATATTACATTATTAATAAAAAGTGGAGTACAATTAGATAGAATATGAGCTTCCCTAGGAGCGAAGGTAAGTGAAAAATGCTTATAAATGTATGAAGGTTTGTGTGAGTGCTTGCAGATTTCCTTATGTGAGAAAAAGTGGGTGTATGTGTAAGCGTGTGTGTGAGTGAATGTCAAAGGGCGTGTGATGTCTCTTTCGCGACCCCTGGCATTTTGGTGAAACTACGTTCATGCTAGTTACAGAACAAAGTGGGGCTAAAACAAAACCCCAGAACAGTTCAGTGCACTCAACAAAACAGAGCTCACAAGGCATTTCGAGGAGTACCAAAGAGCAAGCGAAAGCTAATGCTTAGTTTGACCAGATAATTGAATTTGGCGCCCACCAACACACTCTTAATTGGGGACCACACTAAAAATCAGTAAACTTTGACCCTGAACATCAGAGAGAACGACAGTGAAGGGGATGAGAAAGAGGAAGAGAAAGATGGAAAACTATGACAAAGGAAAGAGGGAATGAAAAAGAACCTGCAAGAGTGAGATAAAGAAGCACGGAGTGTCTGATAGTGGATTAAACAGGCATAAGGTGGAGCAAAACCTAGACCTGAGTTGGTATTCAGCAACTCAAAACTTTCAGCAGGCTCTTGGGAAACCTGGGCGCTAGCACTTGCTATTTTACAAATTAAGCACTGGCAAAAGGTAACAACTGCCACTACCTCTAATTGACATCCCTGCTTAGGGCACATTAGCAGGTTCCTTCGAGAGGTCCAGTACAGTGGAGTTTAACCCTCCCATGTGATTTCTAAAGGGAGCAGTCCAAGCACTGTTTAGACTTCCAGCACTCCCTACTCCTCCTCCTGCCTGGATCCACCCACTCCAGGGAGTGTTCCTTCCTCAGTCTAGATTTTCCTCAGGACTCAAGCTTTTCAAAGCCTTTCTTTATAACTTTCTCCAAATTCCCATGTTTTCAAGCTGTAAATGTGTTATTCTGTTCTTTAGCAATTTGTATTTTGGCCTGACTGTCTTATTTTGTCCTAAAATAAACGTGATGATGGGGCTGTCAGAATTTAAGATTCTTCACAGGGTCATTGCTTTTATTTCTATTTTCAGGATCATTTAAATTTTTACTGTACAGCAAGCAGCTTAGGGAACATGATCCTTTCTGTGAAGTGTGAAGAAGCAGATGCTGCTGAATATTTAAGGATTATTCTCAGGTATGCAAAAAGGATAAACAGTTTTACTGTGCTTTAAACCATCCCTGTTTCGGTCTATGGTCACTGGAAAACATCAGAGTGTGGGAGGATGCAAAACTGTAACTTAATGAGTGCTTATAATACTATTTATTAACCTTCTTGAGGGTACTATCTGGGGATATTAGTCCGCCACCAAAGATATTGTTGAAGGATGATCGGGCAATTATGTCAAAGATAATGCCCTCTAAAAAGTTAATCATTGCTCACTGGGATCAACAGTTTTTTGCATAACTCCTTTTGAAGATTTAGTTTAAAAAGTTTAGATGAACCAGTAAATGTGTGCTTCTTCCTAATGTACTTGCTAAGAAAAAATTGTTGACGGTCAGTATGGATAGTCATAATAGATATCTTGAGGAGAACTAATCTCTAGAATCAGAAGAAGTGTAGAAAAACTGAAAACTAAAATTTTGAGTGGTCGATGGAGTATTTTGGCATCACAAGCTTCAGGAAAGCTGCCCTTTATTGCCAGTTAATGCCTTCTTTCTACATGAATTGATTGGCTAGGACACTATGAACTTTCGATTGCATGTTCGAAGACTCCTGACAAAATAGAGGTAAACCAAAGTAAAAAGCATGAACATTTGCATGAAACAATCACATAATTTGGCTAGCTATTTAGAAAATACTTGAGAAGAGTTAGTTGGAAGACTTCACTACCTGTGGTGTTTCCTTCGGGTATTAGACCAGAACAATTGCTCCTGAGAATTCCAGCGTGTGAGGAGTTAGTTAGAAGGTTTTACGAGAGTAATGTTACTGTGCAAGCCAGACCAGACCAAAGGCTTGCTCCTTACAATTACTACTTTGACGAAGTAGCCCAGAGATTACATTAATGCCCTTAATACGATTACAGCACCAAATTCCGATATGTTCGGCTCCTTCTCAAACACAGTATTACCACAATTTTCCATAGGTAAAATTCAATTGGGAAGAAATACGGAGTAAATTCTAATACATTAACAAATATATGGAATCTGGTGGAGAGTACACCAAATCTGCATGTAATTCCCTATTTTTCTGAAGAATACTCGGATTAGGCGGATGTGAGAGATTGGGTTATTTGTTGTTTATGAGCCCCTCACAAGGAATATGGCCACAATTGTCTCCTTACTGGGAACCAAGTACCCCACTGTAGCATTTGACTCTCTCAGGAAAGCAAAGCAGAACAGTCCAAGGCCTACTCGGGGAGGTGATGTGGGCTAGTAATTGCTGCTGACACGCAATAACAACAGTCAGTAAATGATTGTCCAGTCAGTGTTTTTTATTTGAAAAAATAAAAGTACATTTATTATACACACACTACTAAATACTACACATTAATTTTAAATGCATACATAAGGGATATGAAAATATCTTTGGTGATATTCTGGAATCACATTTGACCCCAAATAGGTCATAACTCCTATAATGATACGAGTACACTCCTCCTATTCTAAATGCATCATCACACTATACAGGGCTGGCATTTTACATAAGACAGGCCTACTGCCTTTTCAAGGGGTTACCACATCAATATATAAGACAAGGCTATTGCCTTTGTCAATGTGTCACCACATAAATCTATAAGGCAAACCTATTGCATTTGCCAAGGGGTTACCTCATCATTAAACTAGTATGCACAAGTTAAGATACATACAACCTTTAAACTTATAGAATTAATAACAGCATTAATATGCATTAATCATGAATATAAGCTTTGCAATATTCAACAATATTCATTGTCAAGAAAGCATTTATATTCAAACCAACATTCAACATGTGTTAGACTCTTGCTTTTTCCACTTCAGGCCATATAATACAGCCACAGGTCCAACCACAAGAGATTTCTGCACACTCTAGATGTAGAACACCAAGCCCCTGCTCCAGGAATGCTTAAGACTAAGGAATAGCCTCCCCAGGTCATGAATCCCAGACCTAAAACACTGCCATACAAATATTGGTGGTGCCTCTGCCCCTCCTTAGGGAACAACAAGAGAGAAAAATATGGAAATGAAAAGCCCTTGCAGGACATTATGGGGCACTACAGCTGGAGCATTGAGCATTTTAGCAACAGACTCTCCTGCTGTGTGGCTTGGTGCAAGATGTTGGTTTTCCTTTGGTTTCTTCTTTGTTATTTGAATGGGTGCGGGCACAGGGGGCAAAGAGGCACCAATCGTGCTCCCATGGCTTTGGCCTTAACCAGGTGTCATTTTTCTCTGTCTTTGGCCCCGGATGGTTGGGGGTCACACAGGGCAATATTAAATGCGTCCGCACTAGACATGAGGTTCTTGGGCTGAGAATGTATCTGCGGAGGTGGACTTGTGCATTCCCGCTCCTTGAGATAATTAATAAAGTAAACCTTTGTTGACCTCCGGGCACTGGCCCACACCAGGAGTGAATTCTTAATTTTCTATCTGGGGTCAAATGTCAAATCCGTTAAATAGCCACATTTCAGCCCTGTTGGACTGATTTTTGATGTTCTTTGTTTCTTTTTTTCCCTGGTGGCAAGCACTTTCACCAGGTCTCCTGGTCACTAAAGGACACCCTTTATAAGGATTTTTTTTTACTGTCTCTGTGCACCAGTCTTCTCCTCTCCTGGCTTCTGGAGCTCTTCTTCTGCTGTTGGGGGCATCTTGCTCAGCCACTTCACTCTTAGCCAGCACAGCAACCTCCTGCCTACACTCTAAACCTCCAGAGGCTCCTGGCTGTTTTTCATGGCATTGGAGTGACAGTGAAGGCCAGAGCCTCCCTCTTGGGTCCTTAGGGGGCATAAGGAGGCAGAGTCACTGGCCCTAGAGAGACCCATCTAGTCCTGGGCATCAGGTATAAGCAAACTCCTTAGTACATCAGGGGCATCAGGTGGCTTCTTCTTACAGCTGTCCATGATTCTGGTGTCGCCAGTTTCTGGGTCCAAGGTCTTTCTCACTGTCACTCCCTTGTGCAGGGGTTTAGAAGTGTGGGTGTAAAGTTTTAGATGCCATGTACCTCCGGCCAATCCAAGAGTGCCACATCATCCCTACACTCATGTCCCAACCCTTCTGCAAAGCAATCTGGGGCAATTCAATATGGCACCATTAAGTTTTCTATGTGAAGAACTCCTCTGAGGGCCTTAGCTCCACCCCTAGCTGACATCAAAGATAGTTACCTTCCCACCAAAATTTCAAAGGGGATCTCCTCCTCTGTTGGCTCCAGATGTCTGGGCTACCCCCTTTGTTCAATGTGCCTTGGCTGACCCAACCAGGGTGACAGCTAATTACCAGATTCTGACTTTCTTCCCTACCTCTTCCTTCACAGGAACTGAGCCAATCACTGATAATTGCTCCCTTTGTGTGGGTAGGTCTTTGTTCCCTCTGCTGGGAGCAGAATAATTAATCTGGCTCAGCAGGGGGGCAAAGTGAATGGAATCTTTTATGAGCTGAGACAGAGACGCACGACAATTCATGACGACTCATAAGATGGACTCATAGGTTATTAGTACCTGCATATTCAAACTCAGCGTGCACATTTCCTGTAGTTGACACCTTGCTGGACTGTGTAGGCCTAAGTGGAGTGAAACTAAACTTTAAAGCAAATTTCACTCATGTGTATAATACAGTGAAGCACTGCAGATTTTCCAGCAATGCCCAATAATACTGTAAGGCCTAATCCAGGTCAGCACCCACCCTGGCAGAATACCTTCTGCATCAGGTTATCTGTGAGCAATAACTAGACTGTGCTCATCTGTAGTCTCACGTGCACAGCCCGCACACGTGTGTTCACGTATAACCAGCGCAGAACTCATTATTCAACGTGTGTCATAGTGCGTGCTTTGATGAGCTAAGCAGAGGCTACATCATGTGGTATTAAACTCTCCCATGAGAGTAAACCGAACACTTGGTCCAGGATACATGAAGGGCAAAGTTAATGTTGTTTTCCAGCCACCAATGCTATAGAAAAGTTCGAATTTACAGTTCATTTGAAACAAAATTGTTAGAACTGGGGTCTCTAGTTGGCAGTCAGTTTGTCCAAATAGGGACCCTCACTCTAGTCAGGTTAAGAGAGCTACATAGCTCAGATAACCCCTGCTCACATCCTTGGTAGCTTGGCACAAGCAGCCAGGCTTATCTCAGAGGCAATGTGTAAAGTGTTTGTACCAACCCACACAGTAACACAGTGAAAACATCACAAAAGTGATCCAATGTTTATCTGAATCAAACAAGACCAAAATGACAAAAATCCAACATATACAAGCAAAGATATGATTTTATAAAGTAAAACGAGTTTTAATCCATAGAAATGAATGGATGCGTTGTTTTATCACTAAGTACCTGGTATGCATCAAAAATAAAGCTGCATGGGCGAGTTGATTTCCGGACAAGCAGCCCAGGGTCTGTGCGGTGATGTTGAAGATTTTGACACCCAGGGTTGATGCATGGAAAATTCTGAAGTGATGTGCGAAAGGTCAGTATTGAGAACAGGTGCTGCGTCGATTCTCCAGCCGCGTGGCAAACGCTGCATCAAATTTTCAGCTGCAGGACAGGCGCTGCAGCACTTTTTCTGAAGCGCACAGCGGTACGTGGATTTTCCCACGCAGGTTACCAGCTTACACTTCTAAGGGTCCAGGACTGGATTTCTCACCACTTAGCAAGTCAGGACTCTCATCAGAAGAGCCCAGGCACTGGCAGATGAAGTCTCTGATGTCCCAGAGACTTCAAAACAGCGGGCAAACTCAGTCTAAGCCCTGGGAGAAACTTCACAAGTAGGCTTTCAGAAAGCAAAGTCCAGTCCCTTTTCAGGCAGAAGCAGCAGGCCAGCACAGCAAAGCAACAGGCAGAGTGGCAGGTCCTCCTCAAGCATCAAGCTCTTCTCCTTGGCAGAGGTTTCTCTTGAACCAGAAGTAAACTAAAGTTGTGGGGTCAGAAGTCTAATACTTATAATAATTTCTGCCTTTGAAATAGCAAACGTCAAAGGAAAGTCTTTGTAATGCACAAGACCCTGCCTCTTCCTTGCACTGTCCCAGACACACAGTAGGGGGTTGGAGACTGTATTGTGTGAGGTCAGACACAGCCCTTTCAAGTGTAGGTGTCAGCTCCTCCCCCCCACTCTAGCCCAGACTCATCAGGATATGCAGGACACACCTCAGCTCCCTTTGTGTCACTGTCTAGTGTGAATTCACTAACAACCCAACTGTCAGCCTGACCCAGACTTGGATTCAGCAACCAAGCAGAGGCACAGAATGGTTAAGCAAGAAAATGCCTACTTTTTAAAAGTGGCATTTTCAAACAAATAATCTAAAAAACAACCTTACCAAAAGATGTTTTTTTAAATTGTGAGTTCAGATACCCCAAACTCTAAATTTCTATCTGCTCTCAATGGGAAACTGCACTTAAAAGATATTTAAAGGCAATCCCCATGTTAACCTATGGAAGAGATGGGCCTTCCCATAGTGAAAACCAAATTTAGCAGTATTACACTATCTTGACATGTAAAACACACCAGTACATGTCCTACGTTTTACATACACTGCACCCTGCCCATGGGGCTACCTAGGGCCTACCTTAGGGGTAGCTTGGATGTACTAAAAGGGAACTTTTGGGCCTGGAAAGTCAGTACACTTGTCAGGTCAAACTGGCAGTAGAAAACTGCACACAGACACTGCAGTGGCAGGTCTGAGGTGTTTACAGGGCGACTTATGTGGTTGGCTCAATCAGTGCTGCAGGCCCACTAGTAGCATTTGATCAACAGGCCCGGGGCAGCTCTGGCGCAATTTACTAGGGACTTACTGGTGAATCAAATATGTCAATCATCAATACAATTTAGACAGAGAGCATATGCACTTTAGCACTGGGTAGTAGTGGTTAAGTGCCCAGAGTTCTAAAGCCAACGAAAACAGGCCAGGAAAAAATAGGAGGAAGGAAGCAAAAGGTCTGGGGATGACCCTGCAAAAAGGGACAGGTCCAACACACTTGACCATGAATATCTTTCTGAAGGGCAAATGCACAAACATGAGGTACAGTTTTTGAAAGAATCAAGTTCCAGTGCCAAGAAAGTGATCATGAACATTGGCAAATGTTCCTTCTGTGCATAATGCTTCAAATCCGAGGCATACTGGCAGGAGATTCCAACAGATAAACAACATTAATTACTGCCCCTCCCAGTCCTACCTTTTCTCAAGCTAAAATGATGTAGACCAGGATCAAAGCTCATAGTTTCAAATACATCAGCTTCATTAACAAGATACTCAGTGACGTTGGAACAGTTCCAGAGTGGGGGTGCTGCCATCAATGCAGTTATAAGGATTGTGAAAAATACAAAGATCACACATAGACCAAGCGTAGCAAATAAGCCACAATCATTCAGCAGGAGAGTGGTAAGAGTGGAGTATGGAGCCATGTGCTGCATTTTAGAGCACACAGTTGTAAATATATTGCTAAAGCATGGTGTGATATCACACTGTCATTTACAGGCAGCACATTTTCCACTGAAATATCCTCTACATTTTCACAGCCATGCTGTTGTACTGATAAAACAATAGAGTGCATGAAAGATAATGTGTGGAAATTGGTTTTCAATGAATATTTATCATTTGTGCATCATCAGGTTTCTTGATGTGTTTTGATCCTTTTGCAATCTTTGTTTCCATCACACTTCGGAATTGCAAAAAATGTGCTTCATTTCGTCTTTCCTAATTGTTTATATATTTTGAAATATTTGCACAGGTCATTTACAGATATTTACATTTTATTGGGTGACATCCCATAACCTATCCTTTTCCACTCCACTGGCCCCAGCAAGATTGCCTCATACTTTTTCCTTTCAGAGGAAGAAAAGTAAACATAAGTGTCCAAGTTAAAAGAATAAGCAGCAGTCTGTCAGAATACATAGCGGGACACTTGACCTCTATCTCTGAACACTCAGAAAATGAGAAAAGATAACAAAAATGCATCTTTGCTGCTCATTCACATTCTGAACCCCAGCATGATTATTTTGTGAGTGCTGCAGCACACCAGCACCCCCTACTTACAGTGCCTATGAATAAGCTACATGTCCATCCATCATTAATGACATCATCCATATCATCAAAATCTGACATTATTTGATGGTACGCCACAGTGGAACACAGCCTCATTATGTTTGTTAGTTCCCTAATAGATGGCCCCTGAAAGAATGAATTCTTTGTTATTGTCTTCCATATGTACATATATAGACAGTTTGCAGAGTGTATTGTCAGGACAAGGTTATACTGTTTTAAAACTTTGTTTTTTCTCCATTTTCCCTAGGTCCAAAGCAAAAACGCTTCATGAACGTATCCCTTTAGCAGGGTTAAGCAAACTCCCCAGTGTGCCACAGATTGCTAAGGTAACTCCTCCCACTTTAAGCAGCTTCGGGTCTTCATAAGGTAAAGCCTTGACACAGTGGAGGGTGGGATGCTTGAACATGTTAACACACACCAAGCCTTTCCTTCTCTCATACTTTGTAATGTGGAAAGAGCAGCACCATTACCTATCAGAGGCTTGTGAGAAAGACCTAAAGTAATGTTTTTGTCTCTCAAAGAAGTTAAAAAGAATTTAGTATAGTCCAGGGGTGGCTCCTCTATATGGGCGGAGGAGCGTCGCTCCCTCGCCAGCAGCCACTGCTATGAATCTCTGTTTATTATCCCTTCCTTGTGAAAGGGGCAGAGCCACGGGGGGTGATGAGCAGAAGGGAGTGCACTGTGCACTCCCCTCACTGTGCATGTATGCTTGGACTGCCGCTGAGCAGCGTCAGGATTGGCCGCAGGGCAGGCTGGTAGCCTGTGCCTGCAGCCTATAGAGGAGTGAGTAGCAGTGCAGTGCGGGAGCCGAGGTAAGTTTAAAAAAAAATTTATTTTATTTTTAATTACTATGCGACCCCCCCCCCCACATGTTCCCCACCCCGCCCCCAGGAATCCCTGCGAGCCGCAACTGGTATAGTCAGACAAGCAATACGACTACTGACACACTGGAGAGCAAAATATGGTTGGGATCACACTTCTGTAATGTTCTGAGACAGTGGGCCACCTATCCGGCCACCAAAATGCCATTGTGGTGGAGGCAAAGCCTTTGCCACATCAGCAATTGTCAGGCCTCCTAATGTTAAACTGTCTGCCTCAGTGTGACCATGACGTCACGTCTTTATAAGGCAAAAGCCACTTTCGGTGAAATGAGTGGCAACAGGGCCACCATGCCGGCACTGTAGGATCTGTCATTGCTTATTATAAGGACATAATTAATTCCTCAGGTTTTGTGATTTTTTTCTCTAGCTACGTGGAGGACATTTCGGGACTTTTGCTCTCTATTTCAGTCATTGTTTTAATAATTTGGTAATAGACAGAGTATAACTTTGACTTCTAATTTGCCATTGTTTTCTACGGGTGCTTTTCTCTTGATGTTTTATTGAGAAATTCACATGTTGTGATCCCATCGTTCAAGTTTATGTTCTTTTAAGCTTGTTTTATTAATTTAAATATTTTACATGTTATTAAAAAGTTTGGGAGTTTTACTGGTTGATTTCCTGACTTTAAATCTTGTTTTGGTGTGTTTAAATACTTTACTCACATTTCTGTGGAGACAACCTACCACGTTTCTGCCAGAACGGACAGGGGTAATTTACAGACTTCTTCCCTGAAACCTGGTCTGTTTGTAGACAATGAGCTCACAGTCCAGCTAATCAATAACTCAGCTTCTCAAAGTCATATTTACTCTGATACTTTACATGTGGGAAGATGAATCACCAGACTTGTCAAAATTATTGGGAGGTCTGCAGTAAAAACTCCAAAAAATATGTTTTGTCAGTTTTTGCTAGCTGCCATAAACGCATGTTTTAGTTTTTAATATAATATACCCCGAAGGGAAAAGAAAACATGACGTATGCGCCCTCTAGTGATGGGGGACACGTACTCTGCCTCATAATCGATGAAGAGGGCGGGCTTGCTTTCAATTAAAATTCTTTAAATAAACTTTGCTGAAAGAACGCGCAGCCATCTAAATCACTCGACCTGGTACATAATGTCCAATCTGACCCCTTCTCTTTGTGACGTCCCTGGTGACAGCGACAGAGATGGGGACCCGATCCACAAAATAGTCCGGATGCTCAGGTCCAATGGAAAATCTCAGCAGCCCCTTCTCCACAAGGTAGGGATTGGGGTGTTTAGAGGGTACCACTGCTAACGGAAGATGCATCACGGCTCGTAACTCACTCCTTTGTTAATGCTAGTTTTTTGTTACAAAATAAAATCGAATACAGTTCATATGTCCTGCAGGAGATTAGAGGAGTGACAGCTTACTTGATATGTCTGGCAATGATATGTGTGTGCATAGAATGACAGCTTTACATGGAAGAGAGACAACATGTGTTTTTTTCTCCCTTTTAGGCATTATGTGACGATGCCACTGGACTGAAGTTTAGCCCTGTGCTTTACCCAAAGGTGAGGACTTGATAGTTGTAGCGCTTGGTGTGTTATTGTTTATTAACAGCATATGACTTGGAACTGCAAAGGGAACACCGGGAGCATTATTATTATTTTTTGTAAATAATGTCCCGATAGCTATGAGCTGAAGATCCAGCGATGTTTTAGAACACTCTGCTTCTTCAGTAGGGAACTGAGCAGAGCAAAACGAAATATTAAACACTAAGAAATGTAGAATTGTTAGAACAAATCTGAAATGAAGAGAATACAGCATAGTTTTAGTAAACAGAACTATGCATTTTCAAATACCATCAATATAAAGGAAACAAGTAAAAATACATAAGTGGATTATGGGGAAATCCTATTAACCCTTGAACTTATTTTCTTGGGTTGAAAAGTATTCTAAAATTATAGCGGGCAGTTTTCCTTACTACAGTAGTTTAAAAAGCCTACAGAAGAACATATGAATGCAGGCTTTATTCTAAGTGATTCAAAGCTGCATTATACAAAGGTATTGCTGATTCATTATCTTACTTTTTTTGAATCATCATTTTAGAACTGTCCATCTCTTTTAGTTGAATGTCTTAATATTAACACTGAAAGTTGCGTTTAAGTAATGTTTATGAAATGTTCTAAAATAGTAAAAGTCTTTATAACTGTGATCTTAAGTATGTTGTACTATCTAGGGCCAGATGTACAAAGCTATTTTGCGGTCGCAAAATGCTAAAATCTAGGGCCAGATGTAGGTAAGTATAGTTTTGCGACTTGCAATTTGCGAGTCATAGCGACTCGCAAATTGCAACTCGCAAAACCAAATGCAGAAAGGTGTCTCAGACACCTTCTGCGACTCGCTATGGGGTCGCAAAGACCCACCTCATGAATATTAATGAGGTGGGTCGCAATTTGCGACCCCATAGCGAGTCTGGCACTCACGGTGATGGTGGCCTGCTGGAGACAGCAGACCACCATGTCCGTGACTGCTTTTAAATAAAGCAGTTTTTTTTTTTCAAAGTGTAGCCCGTTTCCTTAAAGGAAAACGAGCTGCACTTAGAAAAAAAAACCGAAACCTTTTGTTTCGGATTTTTTCAGGGCAGGTAGTGGTCCCTTGGACCACTGCCTGCTCTGAAAAAATATTTTTATGTCCAGTCACAAAGGGGAAGGGGTCTCATGGGGACCCCTTCCCGTTTGCGACTGGGTTACCATCCACTTCAAGTGGATGGTAACTGCGATTCCATTTGCGACCGCTTTCGCGGTCGCAAATGGAATTGCATAGCATTGCGAGTCGGAAATGCATTTTGTGAGTCGGATCTGACTCACAAAATGCATTTCTGCATTCCGGTGAGGCTTTTGCGACTCGCAAACAGCGTTTTTCTCCGTTTGCGAGTCGCAAACGCTTTGCTACATCTGGCCCCTAGTTTTTGTGCCCGCAAAATGGCCTTGTAGCATGTACCATCTCTTTTTTCCGAGTTGGTAACCTCTTACTGACTCGCAAAATAGGAATTATCACTCTCTATTAAAAAGAGGCATTGAAGGGCGTCCATTCCTAATAGCAACTTGCAGGCCCATGCATGATTGTTTTGTGACCGTGAATGTGGTCGCAAAACAATCGCAGTTACCGCCAATTTCAAACTGGTGGTAACCCATTCGCAAACTGAAAGGGGTCCCAAAGGGACCCCTTTGTGAATGGTATTGCCAAACTTTTTCCAGAGCAGGCAGTGGTACCACGGACCACTGCCTACTTTAAAAAAATGAAACTGAAATGTTTATTTTTTGTTTTTTAAATGCATCCTGTTTTCCTGTAAGGAAAACAGGATGCATTCAAACAAAAAACTGCTTTATCTAAAAAGCAGTCACGGACATGGTGGTCTGCTGACCCCAGCAAGCCACCATTCCTGTGAGTGCGGCCATTCCCCAAAGGGTCGCAAATTGTGACATGCCTCATTAATATTAATAAGGCAGGTCCCTTGCAACCATTTGGGAATCACTAAAAGTGTCTCAGACACTGTTGTACATTATGTTTTGCGACTCGCAATTGGCGATTCGCAAAAAAACGTAAATTATGAGTCGCAAAAAAATGCCTGTACATCTGGCCTCTAGTATCTGTAAATTGTGATTCACTCTCAGGCTTGAACAAGTTCAGTTTTTCTGTAAAAAAGTATAATTAGACTTTCAAAACCTATACAATGTAACTCCTTTGTATATTGATCTGTTGTTTGACAAATACAATGTAGCATTAATAACATCTTCAGAGTAGTCAATGAGGCACAGAAGAGCATTATAGTTTGATGTGAAGTGATGAAAATGTTTATTTCTTTTGTATAATATTATATAAATCCAGGTTAAGAGGATTAACTTTAAGCTGGTGTCATAGCTGGGCACACAAGAGTTATTTACAGTACTGTAGAATGGCAGGCATGTCATTACAGCTAATAAATACATTGATAGTATAAGTATTTCTAGGTTTACTACTACAGTATTATTAAATGTGTAATATTTCAATTTTGCTAGCTTCCCCTAAGGACATAAGTGACACAGTGGTTCATAAATATGAAGTGTTGAAATATCATGCTGTTCATTTTACATCCATAATGGTATATGAAGAACAGGCTATAAAAAGAATAATTGCATGGTTTCCTGGTTGGCTTCTCTGAGTTGTTGAATGTCTTAATGACTCACAGGCACTTGCCTTTCCCTGAGCAGAAATAGTGTGAATATTTCAAAGCTTTGAAGCACAGTAAGACATAGTTTATTTTGCAATATTTAGGTACCTTACTTCAATTTTATTTTAAATTAAATGTCCCTGAGATGATATTGCAGTCACAACCAGTGACCCAAGTTCAGAAATTGACCACATACTATACAAAGTGCATTTTAAGTACAGAATATAACCCTGCAGTAGCATGACCAACCATAGTGTCAATACAGAAAACTTAAATAAAATAGGACATAAAGTCAAACACAGGCTTAGATTTTCCAAGGGTTGTATAGCTGCTGCACAATGTTGCTCTGCGTGTGCAGGCCTTTCTCATTGTAAGTTAATGAAAGCAATTCTTTGTGTCGCTTGTGCCAGGCGGGTGCCCATGAAAATGTTTTAGTAAATAAACCCAGTTATGTCATAATACAGAAATAATAAGAATGATTATACGAGTATATTATAATCTATATCAAAGATCATACACAATACTAAAACAAAAGGCCATTATTCAATGCAAAATCTTTTTTTTTTTTATTTGACCTATTGAAACAAGTAGGATAGCAATACAAAGTATTGGTAACATTGGTAACTACAATTTTAAACCTATAATAGAAGAAACATTGTTCTACTTAATGCAGAATCTGTGAAAACTGCAATCATTACTTTAAAAATAACAGTTCGGCAGAGAACATAGGCAGCTCACATGTTCTGTGAGTTAAGCTTGCTTGGACATACATGCACTGGTTTTCTTCTGTACCCGAGAAGCAAATGAAGAGTTACGCTTATGACATTTTTTTAGGATAAGCATGTTTTCTATTCCCAAAAATGTACTGCCCTGCATATATCAACAATCCATGTTATTCATTTGTCTTTCTTTTTAAATGTTGTTCTTGCCCCAGTAGCACCCAATATCCCTTCAAAATGCCAAAAGTGGTGATCCATTTAGCGTCTCAGTGCTTTAAATCTGTTCTTAATAATTAAAGAGCCTTAGCAGCTCGGAGAGGCTGAAGTGGGGAAACATGCTTATACATTAGAAAAGAAAATCACCATAGAGCATTCCAAATATGTTTGCTACGAAATAAAAATCTTTAGCACATCTCACACAATCATAATATAGATCAATTATTGAGCAAATATGAAAATGTAGAAAAAATCAAAGATCTCCAAGTTCAAATTCCACTTTTTCCACCACAGTCTAAATATCTTTCAAGACGCGTTGGTCTTCTGTCACCCCTGTGAAACATTCTGAGGATTCCTCGGTTGTTGCTGGAATTATCAGTTACTTACGTTCGGGGACGATGTGTCCCAATTCCCTTTGGTAGATGTTGAGACTGAAAAATCTGAAGGTCTTTTAATGGTAATTTCTTGGCTGTTTAAATGTGATGTTACTTCTCGCCTCTTGAAGCATGTTACCTTTATACCTAATTCCTGGAATGAAAGGATAATTGTCCTTGATCTTATGACTTGCTCCAAATTATAGAGCAGAGTACAGTGGGCTATTACTGACACAGTATCAAGCATGACTGACATCTCACCTGGCTTAAACAGGCGTGTTCATGGTAAGTCTCATGTGTATGGCACGGTGTCTAGGTCTGAGTTTCATCTTCTGTCATACACCTCCTAACTCCAGATCCATTCTCTGGGGTCTATTTTCATAATCCTCCTTCAGAGCTGATTTTTTAAAATTAATTGACCAGACCACTTGTATCAGCCAGGTTCCCTAAGAACAACTAATTGGAAGACTAACACAGGTTCCCAAGTACTTTTTGACCACCCTCCAGTGGGCTGCACTCGTAATCTATGGGGAATCCCTTCAGAAGGAAGACTTTTGGTGCCCATGTCCAGACATTGTCATTGTATCTGGGGCCATGCTGTCACTCTCTGTGTGTGCCCATCATGAAACAGGGTCCTTGATGGATGCCTAAAGTGTCCAAACAGACTGAATGCAGTCTGCAACTGCATCCAATCTTATGGTCATTCTTTGGCCACCTTGCATACAAATACAGAGCTAGTTAACCCTCCACTCAGTGCCTGCCTGTTGTGCATTTTCTGGTACATGCTCTTATTTTGGTAGAGCATGCACAGGAAAAAGTGCTTTAATTTTAATAGGGTCAGCAATTGTGGTCACAAACCACTGATCCATACCTGTGCAGTCCTTAATTAAAGGTGAAGTGCCCTTTTTATGCTCCCACCTATTTGTGATTTGGAAAGGGTTGCAAAAGCTCTTTTATGAGTCACAAAGACGTTTCTCACTCACAAAGTGTTTTGTACATCGTAAAAAAGCCCTTTGGTGGTTTCAAACCCTTTTGTTTCATGAATTGCACAGTTTGCATCTTCAAAAGACCTTGCCCCTGCATATTATGGGTAGGCAGCAGTATAGCACTCCGATTACACAGTTTATTTTCTGCACTTTAGTTGAACAGCTTTTATGTCTAGTTATTCTTTATATTTTGACTGCATGCATTTGCTGATACATTGTAGAAAAGATCGGGAAGTAAGTTTACTACTTTTCAATAATGCTGTTATCAATATAGAGGAGACAATAGCTAAGTTCTAGCTTTTCAGAAACATCCAGATCTCATGTACTTGCTGGCGGGGCACATGGGTGTGTATTTCGAAGCAACAGTAGACTTGATATCTTCATCTAGGTATGAAACATACATTACAGTATTATCACTAGGGTGGGCGGAACTCTCAGAATTGGACTTCGTGGAACTTGATATTTGGTATTTATTTGTTATAGAGCATGGCGTATGCACAAGGGCGTCTTGGCACTCAAATCTGCATGAAAAAGAATTCTGTAAGGAAAAAGTGTGCCTTGGCGACATAGGGAGTGGGAATAACCATGTTTTTAGGAGTTTCCTAAAAGTCAAAAGATTTGATTGGTTTCTAAGGTAGCAAGGAAGCTGATTCCAAAGTTTGCTGGTTGAGAATATAAAACCTCTGCCGCCCCATGAGGTGCTTTGAATTCTGGGTACCTTGACAGTTTTAGAGTGTTAGACCTGACAGCCTTAGGGTGGTCACCCCTAACTTTTTACCTGCCTCCCGCCACTTTTTAGATACTGTTTTGCTAGTTTTAAGACTCTACACACTTTACCACTGCTAACCAGTGCTAAAGTGCATATGCTCTCTCCATTTAAACATGGTAACATTGGATCATACTCAATTGGACTATTTAATTTACTTATAAGTCCCTAGTAGAGTGCACTATATGTGCCCAGGTCCTGTAGATTAAATGCTACTAGTGGGCCTGCAGCACTAATTGTGCCACCCACTTAAGTAGCGCCTTAACCTTGTCTCAGGCCTGCCATGGCAAGACCTGTGTGTGCAGTTTCACTGCCAATTCGACTTGGCATTTAAAAATACTTGCCAAGCGTAAAACTCCCCTTTTTTACATATAAGACACCCCTAAGGTATGCCCTAGGTAACCCAGAGGGCAGGATGCTGTGTAGGCAAAAGGCAGGACATGTACCTGTGTAGTTTACATGTCCTGGTAGTGTAAAACTCCTAAAATCGTTTTTACACTGCTGTGAGGCTAACACTAACGCTAACATTGGGGCTGCCCTCATACATTGTTGGAGTGGTAGCTGCTGATCTGAAAGGAGTAGGAAGGTCATATTTAGTATGGCCATAATGGTGATACAAAATCCTGCTAACTGGTAAAGTTGGATTTAATATCACTATTTTAGAAATGCCACTTTAAGAAAGTGAGCATTTCTCTGCACTTAAATCTTTCTGTGCCTTACAATCCACGTCTGGCTGGGTTTAGTTGACAGCTCCCTTGTGCATTCACTCAGACACACCCCAAACACAGGATACTCAGCCTCACTTGCATACTTCTGCATTTTGAATGGGTCTTCCTGGGCTGGGAGGGTGGAGGGCCTGACACTTGCATGTCCAAGGACAGCAGCCTGTCCTCACACAAAGGACTGCCACCCCCCCTACTGGGATCCTGGCAGACAGGATTGAACTGAAAGGGGACCTTGTGCACTTCTAAGCCACTTCAAAGGTACATCTGAGTATTTAAACAGGGCCTCTGCCCCTACCAACTCAGACACTTCCTGGAGAAGAAACTGGAACCAGAACCTGCATCCTGCCAAGAAGAACTGCCTGGCTGCTCAAATGACTCACCTGCCTGCTTTCTGTGAAGGACTGCTGCCTTGCTGTTGCCCTGCTGCTGTGCCGCTCTCTGGCTGTGGTGAAGAAGTGCTCTCCAAGGGCTTGGATAGAGCTTGCCTCCTGTTCCTTGAAGTCTCAGGACCAAAAGCACTTCATCTTTACAAGAAGGACTCCTTGTGCGGCGAAATTCAACGCACAGCCTGCCAGAAATGACGCACAGCCTGCACCACAGTGAACATTTCACCGCACGCCAAACCGGAACGATGCAGCCCGACTTCGCAATGAGAAGATTGACGCAGCACCAGCGTAGCGACCAGAAATTCGACGCATGGCTCACTAGAGCGATGCACAGGCGAGCTGGAACAACACAGCCCGACTTCCAGAGAGGAATTGACGCAGCGCCTGCCATGCGGTAGAAAATTAGATGCAACGCCCACCGGATCGAAGTAGCTCTTGTGACTTTGTCCTGACAGTGCAGGAAATCCATGCATCGTCCCCGGGGAGTCTGAAAACCCTGCAACCAGAAGGGGATCCACGACCGAGCACTGGAAATCGACGCACAGCCATCCCTGTGTGAAAACTAAACTATGCATCGCTGTGTGCGGCCCGAAAAAATTGACCACACCCCTTTATTTCCACGCATCTCCTCCTCTGCGGTTCTTTGTGGAGATTTTTCACGCAAACCAGGTACTTTGTCCTTGAAAGAGACTTTGGGGGTCATTCTGACCCTGGCGGTAATTACCGCCATGGCGGAGGTCGGCGGTAGCACCGCCAACAGGCTGGCGGTGCACCGCTGGGCATTCTGACCGCGGCGGTTCAGCCGCGGCCAGAAACGGAAAGTCGGCGGTGTACCGCCGACTTCCCGCTGCCCTTGAGAATCCTCCATGGCGGCAGAGCCGCCATGGGGATTCTGACACCCCCTACCGCCATCCTGTTCCTGGCGGGTCTCCCGCCAGGAACAGGATGGCGGTAGGGGGTGCCGCGGGGCCCCTGGGGGCCCCTGCAGTGCCCATGCCAATGGCATGGGCACTGCAGGGGCCCCCGTAAGAGGGCCCCACGAAGAATTTCAGTGTCTGCTTTGCTCCATTCTGAGCCGGCGTACTCGTGGGAAGGGTGTTTCCCGCTGGGCTGGCGGGCGGACTTTCGGCGGTCGCCCGCCAGCCCAGTGGGAAAACCAGAATGACCGCCGCGGTCTTTTGACCGCGGAGCGGTCTTTCGGCGGGAACCGCTTGGTGGGCGGCGACCGCCGTCCGCCGCGGTCAGAATCACCCCCTTTGTTTGCTTTTAAAAGACTTAAGACACTTTATAGCACTTTTCAGTGATATCTCAACATTTACTTATTGCATCTTTAATCGTTTTTACCTGCATTTATCCAGATGAATATTATATATTTTTCTAAATACTGTGTGGTGTATTTTGTGGTGCTATATGGTATGATTTATTCCACAAATACTTTCCACATTGTCTTCTAAGTTAAGCCTGACTGCTCAGTGCCAAGCTACCAGAGGGTGGGCACAGGATAATTTGGATTGTGTGTGACTTACCCTGACTAGAGGGAGGGTCCTTGCTTGGAAAGGTGGTAACCTGACTGCCAACCAAAGACCCCATTTCTAGCATAGAGGTTGCTGATGAAGGCTTCTTCCTGGGGCACACCAGGAGAGCTTATTCATAAGGTATCTTGGGCCAGTGTGGTGCAGTGGTTTATGCGTTAGGCACAGAGCCTTGAAGCCACTCTTTTTTTTAATTGGAGGCCAATGGAGCTCCTCTAGGGCTTTCGGTACTGGGTCGAATTTCTTGATGTTTTTAACCAAGCGTGCTGCTGCATTCTGTACTCTCTGCTACTTCTTGAGGGAGGCTTGCTGCATGCCCAAATAAAGGGGATTACAGTAATCCAGTCTCTATAAAACCAGAGAGATTACAACAGTTTTCTGGAGGTCTACTGGGAGAAAGGTCAGAATCTTTTTTAGGATTTTTAGCTGGCAGAAACAGATATAGATGAGGTTATTTGTTCAGAAAAGGTTAGTTTGGGATCGAATATTACCCCAAGATTCCTCACTTTTGGAACTGGAATTCCACTGAATTACAATAAAAACTCCCTGCGATTCCACAGCGGCAGAACTAGGCACATAGTGCTACTCATGCTGCAATTTAGCAATGAAAGTGCATTCTTTGCTGAAAAATCAGCAATGCGCAGGTACTCGAGTTGATTTTGCTTTCGCTCGAGTAGATTTTCAACTTGTGCGGCATCCTTTTGATCTTGAACGTTCCAGCACCAGCACCGCCATGCCAACAAGACTCCGCCTGCCGTATTACGATATACAATACTGCATGGTGGAGTCCTGTACGGCAGTGCGGTGCTAGTGTTGGACAACGTCATTTCCCATCCCCTCCCGGACGACCACTTCACCCAAAAAGGTAAGTTGATCGTCCGTAAGAGGGGGTGAGGGCTGTTGGGTGCATGTGTGTGGTGTGTGTGTGCCTGAATGGGTGTGCGTTAGTGCATGTCTGTGTGCATGGATGGCTTGTGTGTGTGCATGAGTGTGAATTTGGAGGGGGTGTGTGCATGTATGCTGATGAGTGGTGGGGTGTGTGGACATCTGTGTGTGTATGTGCCGGCGACAGGAATGGGGATTCCTGTCGCCAAGTGCATGACTGCCAGGCTGGTGGTATGCTGCCCTGTAATGCGTCTGGCCAATGCATAATGCAGCAGTCTTTACCAAGAGGAAAATGCAAGAGAGACACATTGGCCTGTCTGGCTTTGGCAGGTGCTCCAGGAGTAAAGGGCCCAAATAAGCCAAGATTTGTTGCTCTGGTTGCCAAATTGAAGAAAGTAGTTCAAACAAAATGTTTTTGGTGAATCAAATTTAATGATTATTTTCTTAAGAATGGATTTCACCAGTTTGACACAACCAACCTGGTGAAAGCTTTTTTTTTATTCCTTTCTTCTGGGATATTTTTTTTGTTGTTGCCTTTTTTAGGAGGGAGTCAAGGTCCGTAAACTACTGTTCCTTTTTTTTAAATGTTTTTAAAAGTGAGGCCTCCTCCATCCATTTGCACCAGGGGTGTTGCTTCAGGTTTGGGGGGGGTCTTTGGGGTGTTATACTCCATCAATAAAAATATTTTCTGGTAAATGGTTGTGTACAAGTGCTTTCAGTCGGGTATGGTGAGGTGTCTGTCAGATTTCACCTGGAATTTTTAAACTCACACACACAAAAAAGCACACACTCTATCCCTCCCTCTGTTATGAAAGTATTCAAAAAGGTTGGCTATTTTTCAAAATATTGTATTTTCTCTCACTTAGCACCCCTATCAATCCACATTCCTTTCTCTTTCCAGTGCCCCTTAAGTCCCTCTCATGCGCCCTGCTTGTCCTATAATGTTTTTTAGCATTATATATTAGTTTGATTTTTGGAAAATCTGTAGCTCTCCCCTCCGCCAATCATATGACCTAGCTACACCCCTGAGTCACATATCAACATTTCAACATTTACCCTGCCTTCCATGTCACGTTTGCTGCTCTCCTACTTGCTTTACTCCTACTATTTTGCAAGTCCCTACCCCCATCTTTGCCAGCCCCATCCTCTATACTCACCCCCTTTTCCATACTTATGTCTTCTTCATGTTGTTCCTTTTTAATTCATGTGTTGAATGACATTTTACTCAAGTATCGGGATGCCACAGACCTAAAAGAAAGCCTATCATGACCCTTTTTTTAAATGTACATTTTCATTTTCCATTAAACAACTTACATTGTTGTTTAAAAGATATTTTGTCATTGCTCTAGAATATTCTGTCAAATTAAGTTTTGTCCGCCTGCTTTCATCAGGATGACTTTCTTCATTTTAGAAATCCATCTAAATGACAGATTACCACATGGATACCACAGTTTGAGAGGGAGACCCTCTTCGGGTTGTTAGGAGAAAGGGTACAGTGTCTGATCCATGGGGTACTTGGCCTAGTTTACCACTGCTGTAGCAGTGAGTTGTGGTGGCTTCATCGAGTCAGCTACAGAATGATTAAGTCCATATCTATAAAGGTACAAATAAAAGTCCCAAAATACAAAATGTTATTGGCTTAAAAGCCAGTATTAGCTGATGGTATAACATGGATAAAGTGTAACTCCTTTAAACCTAGTGAATTAGCTTTTACCCTTAATGTCACTTTCACTTGCTTCTCTGGTTTATTGGAAATCAGTAAAGTGTGTCAAGAGAGTAAATCTCTAAAATTACACTGATCTGGAGAATCAGAGTAAATCTAATAAAACACATCTATTTGCTGTGAGAAAAGTTAGAACCTTTTCCATCAGACACCATATCCTTAGGGAGAGTGGGCTAGATTTACTAAAGTGTGATGCAATGCAACGCAGCAAGGGAAGTTACTGTGCTGTGTGGAAAAAAGAGAACTGAAATGTGCCATATCTACTAACATATGACTCACTTGTGCTCCCTCTGCGCTTGTGCACTGTGTGCTACCCAGCGCCAATGCAAGTACACTTGCACCATTGTGCAAGTGTGCCTGCATTACAGGGAGGATTGTTTCTGTGCAGGAGCGATAGCTTCCTGCACAAAACCAATCCTAAGAGGCAACATTCTCTTTCTATGGAATGCATCACACATAGAAATAAGAAATAATGAGGAGGAATAACATATTTCTCCTTGGTACCCCATCCACTGAAGGTGCTCCATTTTGGCTCAATCCCAGGTTTATTGATTTTAGTAAATCTGAGATTTGTTTCCACACTTTCTTGGTTTGAGTTTGGTTCTAAATTCATTAATCTTCTTTCTTTGCTATATTCCTCCCC
Organism: Pleurodeles waltl; assembly: GCF_031143425.1. Taxonomy (NCBI): domain Eukaryota; kingdom Metazoa; phylum Chordata; class Amphibia; order Caudata; family Salamandridae; genus Pleurodeles; species Pleurodeles waltl. The sequence goes on along the minus strand of NC_090441.1, from coordinate 149,401,810 downwards.
AAAGCCTCCATCACCGTAAATGGTCTTATATCTTCATCATTTTCTCTTCATCAGGGTGTTCGACAAGGCTGCCTTCTGTCCCTACTTTTATTTGTTCTCGCCCTGGAGCCTTTTCTAATGAACCTTCATTTGAACTCAGACATTCATGGCTTTCAATATGGAGATAATCAGATCAAACTTTCTGGGTATGCTGATGAAATTCTCCTTTTTATGTGAAATCCACGAATTTCTTTATCAGAGTTTTTAATGGAAGTCGAGTGTCTGTCTCCGGATATAATCTGAATAAAGATAAATGCAAAATACTTCAGTTGAATAGATTGTGTTTTTATGCTGATTTCATATCTACCCATTTTCACTGGAAACAAGATAAAATTAAGTATTTTGGCCCTTGGTTTAATTTGTATATCAAAGGTACAGTTACCACTGACATGAAAAAGCTTCTTTCCACTATTACTTCTATTACGTCCAAATGGAACACCCTATTTTTATCTTGGTAGGGGTTGGTGCTTAATTTGTGCGTGTTGTTTCCGGTGCGGGGCACCGGCACTTGTTTTTGAGGGCTGGCACTTATTTTTCTGTCTCAAGCATTTACTGCAGACGGAGGAAGAGAAAAAGGAGAAAGCGTCGCAATGGGAGAAAGCAGAAAGCTGCAAAAGTGAGCGGAAGGGGCAGGGAGTGGCTGTAAATGGATTGAAGAGGTCCGAAATGGCTTCAGGATTATGCTGCCTCAGTATTCCATGTTCACACATTTAATTGCAGACGCCGCATTTTTAAGAGGAGGGCTTTGGGCACCGGCACATTTTTATTTACAAATTAAGTAGTAGATGGGGTAGATTAAATTCCTCAAAGATGATGATAGTTCCCATAATATTAATTAACTTAGCTAATATTCTCATAAATATTTCAGTTTTTTAATTTAAAAGATGTATTCAATATTATCTAGCTTCTTGTGGAATAATAATAGGGCACGCATGTCCCTTCAAAAGCTTAAATGTCCCAAACATTTGGGGGGAGTATATCTTCCAGATTTTTGTTCTTATCATACTGCTTTCTTTTTGAGACAGATCTCTTTTTCATTAAATGAGGATGAGTCTGTTCCTGCTCCTCTTTGGGTTGACATTGAACGCTTTTATATTTATCCTTTTTACCTTTGTGAATATTTATATTTTTCTCAGAAACCTCTTTCTATGTCTCTTTCTATTTTAACAAATACATGTAGGCTTGTTGGTCCTATTCTTGTCCTCCATGATAATACTAAAGATCAATTTCTTCATTCCTCAATTTGATATAATAGTAGTGTTAAAATCAACTGTAAAACTATTTTTTGGAAAGCCTGGCATATGAAAGGTTTAAAATGGATTAATCAAGTCTTTGTAAAAGGTTCTTGCCTCTCTTTTGCACAAGTGCAACAACGTTTCTTCCTACCCTCTTCATACTTGTCTAAATATCTTTTGTGAATCTTTGCCATTCTTTCAGCCTACAATCAATTAACAGATTATACAGTTTCTATTACACCTTCTTCCTACTTAGCAACATCATTGCTGTCCTTTCCTTCAGCATCACAAATTTACAATAAAATTAATGTTTATCCAATGGAAGCGTGATTTGAGTAGAGCCATCCCAATTCCATTATGGAATAAGATTTAGCTTAAATTATGGTAATCCTCTAGAGCAGCTAATACTATTTCAGCATTATTTTATATTTATAACAGGCTAATCATTACCCCTACCACTTTAGAAAAAGTGAACCACACATCTTCTCCCTCCTGTCGTCCTGCAACGTCTCTCCATCTGACCTCAAACACATGCTCTTTGAATGTGGTTGCACACATAAATTTTGGTTAAGAGTCTGGACACAGATAAATTCTATTTTTAACATGCAAATCCATTTTACTATCAAGAACATATTTTTGGGTTCCCTCTCTGAAGTTTGGTCTTCTCAACAGGATAAAATTGGCATAACGGATTTACTTCTTGCAGTTGCATTTCAACAAATTACAAAATCATGGAAAGATTCCTCTAGTTTGTCATTCCAAGCATGTTGGTATAGTGTTTACTATAATCACAGACTTCACAGAGCATATGTGAACCCAATATCTCTTGCAATTGGAAGGGACATTCTTTGGTTACATGTGACAAACTTCCATGACTCATCTGCACAATCAGATATTACGCATCATTCGCGAATGGGAGGTGTGCCCAAACCTCCCTGAGATTGTATTCACTCTTTTTTTTCATTGGCTATACCTGCTGATTTTATTGTATCTTAAAGTTTTATAATTTAAGCAATGATATTGTTTTCAAATGGTTACTTATGGGATATTTATTGACTTGTTTTTTTCTTCTCCTTTTTTTCTATTATTGATTGCTTTAAATTTTAATGCCTTATAGAAATGTTTTCCTTGCTTGTATATCCATCACTTAATTTATATCAAATACTAATAAATTTTATCTTTCAAACTTTAAAAAAAAGTAAAATGGGATTACCCCAAATTCAGTGGGTGGATGCACGGGAACAAACCAGCTCAATCCATGGAAAACCTACTAATACGAAATGTAATGCAACGTGCTGCATTACATTTCTTTACAAATCCACGCAAGGCGGAGTAAATCCAACTTGCCCCTTGTATGGCTTAGTAAATATCACCTGATTACTAGTGTTTCCTTATTTCACTTACATGACACAAGGACAATGCAAGTCCTTAGTGAATCTGGGCCACCATTTCCTAAACCAAGGCTTGTGTATAACAACCTATTGCATTCTGCCAGATGTAGACCTGGTGCACCTCAAGTCAACTAACTGGACTGTCAGTCTGTAAGGCAGTGATTTGAAGAGGGAAAGATTGAACTTGCAGATCCCAGTGACAGAGAGTTGGATAGAGATAATGTTAGTGTTTAAGACTAAGCAAGTTCCATGTGTCGTGAACTACAGGTGTCAAACAATTGATGGTATCTGTTAGTAACTTATCATTACAAGTTGGGCTAGGCTAGCCCTTCTGCCAAGAAGTGTGCAGGCTGTGGGGCTGCCTTCATATACTCTGCTGACACAATCAAGCCTTCATTGCCCCATTATAGTTGTTGTCTTCTGAAATGTGGGTCTGGTTTGAACATTTTTGCCAGGGCTGACCCCGGTTCCATTGTGGCCCTGGTTATGAGCTGGTGATCCCTCTTTCATTTGAAACACAACAAAACTCCACAATCAAGAAGCTGCTGTTCAGAATGAAATTGTAGGGAAGGGAACAATCTATTTTTTTGGTCTGTGCTGAATGTGAGCTTAACACATATATTCACTCTTGTAGAGGCAGTAATACTTTGGCAACGTCCTCTATTCCCCATCCTCCTGTTCTGAAGAAGTTGCCATAACTACCTAAGGCAAAGAAACATGGCGACTTTTCCTTTACAAATGTTAATAATGCACTAATCGTTTTTACCATGTACAGAGAAAAAACAAAGGGCCTCATTTTGAGATTGGCAGTAAAAAATGCCTAGTGCCGCAGCAACGGCCGCCAAAAGACTGGTGCCGCAGCTACTAGCCGTCCTCCGTATTATGACCACAGCTGGATTTCAGCCACAAGAAGGGTGGAAATCCAGCTGTGGCCACGCGGCAGATAGCAGTAAGGTGGCGCTGCTGCCACCAGCAGCGGCACGCCAGTAGACCGCCACCCAGCCGTATTATGACCCATTATACGGCCTGGTTGTGTTCTGCTGGCGGGCGCTGCTTATGGCAGCAGCGCCCTGTCTGGTCTCCTGACGGAGGACCCCCTGAACACTGGTAAGTCGGGTCTCCGACAAGGATGGGGGGTGTTGTGTGTGAGGGTGTGTGGGAATGTTTGTGTGTGCGTGGATGCAGGTGTGTGTTGTGTGTTGAATGCGTGTGTGCATGTATGGAGGTGTGCGTGCGTGTATGTTGTGTTATGTGAATGCGTGTCTGCGTGTATGTATGAAATTGTGTGTGGATGTGTGTGTGGATAGATGTATGCATGTGTGGATGCATGTGGGTGTGTGTATGGGTGTGTGTGTGTGAAGGGGGGTGAATGTAGAGGGGGGCTAACTGGAGAGGGAGGGGGGAGACCTGTATCAGTGACAGGGAAGGAATTCCCTGTCACTGATAGTGCCTGCAGCCATGGTGTTAAGAAAGCCACGAAAACCATGGTGGTAGGCGGGGTCATAATCCCGCAGGCAGTACAATGACGGCCGCCGGGCTGGAGATGTATATCTCAAGCCCGGCGGCTGTTACCGCCATGGCGGTCAGAGTGGTACATTGGTGGGTTGGGCTGAGCCAATCCGCCAATGTCATAATATGGCAGTAAGTACCGCCAGCCTGCTGGCAATATTTACTGCCATATTAACGCCAGGGACGTAATGACCCCCAAAATATCCCATTCTGTTGATGCATTTTTAGATTTTTTATGGAAAATCACAGTGTAAAAGTAAGGGCACGCAACAATTGAGTATTCAGTTAACCTGTGGTGCCACATATTAGATATAGTTTCAGAGACAGTTATCTGTAGGCATTGCTCCTTCCCTACAGTGTAGGGTGAACAGAGTGTGCATGAACATGGTTCCTATTCCCACTGTTTTTAGGTCAAGCTTGCAAGCACTTAGACGTGTTGTAATCTATCTGTGGGCTTTTAACCATGCCCACCGCACACCCATCACTATCACTCGTTCATGGGCTTGCTTTTCAAAAATCCTTTGTTATTATACTTTACGTTTTTTCCCTCCTTGAGGCAGTTTTGTTACCGTCTTGGCCATTGATCCTGTTACATGAATAATTGCACGTTTGTCGATACTTTTGAGTGCGAGTGAACTTCTTTTTCCTTTTGTCTCTCCTTCGCGCTCACGCTCATGGTGGCTGTGGCACTTTGAATTGACTGGTTTATGTCAACTGTCTTACTTTTCATTTTCAATTTATGTGGCAAGAAAAGTCCAGTTAGGAATTTACAATGTTAATAGTTCTAACTCAAGCAAATGTGAGACCCACTGCATTGCAAATGCTTGTTTTGGGAAGCAGTTTGCTAACTGAGGGTTTTTTCCTGTTTGAAATAGTATGGGCGATGGGCTCCTGAATCAGTTATTTTCCCTCGTGAGTCCTGTTTATAATTTGGCTCTGTGCAGTGAGGATATTTTTAGTCACTTTTTGACACTGTTGGATGTAGGGTTCAACTTGTTTAATGTGCTATGACACTTGCTTTCATGACAGCATACTAAATAATGCATTTGATACCAACATATATTTTCATATATCTCTTGGTAAAAATACATGATAGGTGCAGACTTTTTAACTGTTGGGATTTATTGTGTCTTGTCTGATTAAATGACACTGTGTTGTGCTTACCTTGGCCTGCAGCATTATTACTGACCTTTCTGTCCCATGGTTCCTTGCGAGGCCAAAGAACGCTACAGAGGCCAGTCACTTCCTGCTTCACTTTTTCTTTAAAAGGCTACTTGTTTCCCACCTGTCGGCTCCCACGGTGTCCTCGCTCAACACCATGGTTGAACGCAGTACCTGCACACTCTTTAGCATCAGATAAGAAAAATGCTACAAAGCCCTAAATGCCGGTTTGAATATTTACAAAGCACAACAAAAACTGGTGAGGCAGGTTCGAGAAACATGTCAAATTAATTTTGAAGTTTTTCTAGTAATTTGAGACTTGTTTTTTAAGAACAGAAGTTTTATGTTTCTGATATGTTTCCAGATCATTAGTTCCCAAACTGTGGTCTGGGGACCACTGGGGGTCCGTAAAGCCTCCTCAGGGGTCCACAGCTGCTTAGAAAATTACATAATATTAACAGATTAATAAAGTGAATGTAAATAAAGTGGCTAAATGTACATCTAAAATATGTAAAACGTATTGTATGTCAAGGAATTTGAAACTGGAGGCTAAAAAATAAATTAGCATCCTCAGATTGATTTATGGAACCAGTGCAGGTGCAACAAACAGAACATACTATGGACCATGTGTGGCTTCAATTGAATTTAGAAAAGCTCCAACCTTCCTATTAAAATTACATTTGTTATTGTTTTTATCTATATTTGATTGCAAATTAAAAAAAATGTGTTGTAATTTGTGTATGTGTTTGATGACGATGAATGCTTGTTTTTGTATTTTTTGTGTATTGTTTGCGTTTCAAATGATCGACAATGTTTAGGCCAGGGTCCCCAGCTTCCAATAATGACTCAGTAGGGGGCCCTGGATTCCAATAATAATCAGTGGGTGTCCTCAGGTTCCAGTAATGATAAAGTGGGGGTCCAGAGAAGTCAAAAGGTTGGGAACCACTGGTCCAGATCATTACTGCAGAAACCAGAAACCTGTACCCGGGATCCTAAAAGTAATCCGTCCGTTCTTAGGCACCTGAAAGCTCCCTTTTGTAGAGGCTGGGAGTGGTATTCTCTTTTAAGCACTGCCTTCCACACCTGCAGTCGAGTTGTGGTGTTGAAAAATCTTAAATGTGGTGTTTCTATGCAGAAATGTGTCTGCACTCATACAGCGCGTCCATAAGACGACCACCAGCAGGGGGCAGCAAGGAGCGCCATGTCACAGCTGAGGGATGTAAATAAGGCTGTTAGACTTGGCATCCTTACCGTAGTCTCCCCTGTCTTTTTTGCCTCTGCTTCCTATGTTTTGACTGTGTGCTGGACTTTGTCTTTGTTGGTTTTCGTACTCTGGGCACTTTACCACTGCTGACCAGTGCTAAAGTGCAAGTGCTCCCTGTGTAAATTTCATGTGTAATTGGCTTTTCCATGATTGGCATATTTGATTTACTAGTAAGTCTCTAGTAAAGTGCACTAGAGGTGCCCAGGGCCTGTAAATCGATTGCTACTAGTGGGCCTGCAGCACTGATTGTGCCACCCACATGAGTATCCCTGTAAACATGGCTCGGCCCTGCCACTGCAGTGTCTCTGTGTGCAGTTTTAAACTGCCAATTCGACCTGGCAAGTGCACCCACTTGCCAGGCCCAAACCTTCCTTTTTACTACATCTCAGTCACCCCTAAGGTAGGCCCCAGGTAGCCCCTTGGGCAGGGTGCAGTGTATGTTAAAGGTGGGACATGTACTGATGTGTTTTACATGTACTAACAGTAAAATACTGCCAATTCGGTTTTCACAGTTGCAAGGCCTATCTCTCTCATAGGTTAACATGGGGTCTGCCTTTAAATAACTTTTAAGTGCAGTATCCCTTTGGGAGCCGATAGAGGTGTGAAGTTCGGGTGCTCTGAACTCACAATTTAAAAATACATCTTTTGGAAAAGTTGTTTTTTAAATTGTCTGTTAGATAATGCCACTTTTAGAAAGTGGGCATTTTCTTGCTTAAACAATTCTGTGACTCTGCCTGCTCGTGTATTTCTTGTCTGGGTCAGACTGATAGTTGGGCTAGTTGAGAATCTCCACTAGACAGTGACACAAAGGCCGATGGGGTATATATAGCCTGCATATTCTGATGGACCATCTGGGCTAGAGTGGAGGGAGGAGTGGTCACTTACATCTGAATGGGCTGTGCCTGCCCTCACACAATGCAGTCTCCAACCCCCTGGTGTGTGTCTGAGGCCAGGCCTGGGCAAGGCAGGATCTTGTGAACAACAGAGACTTTCCTTTGAAGTTTGCCAACTTCAAAGGCAGAAGGGGTATAAGTAGTGGACCCAAAACCCCAGATTTTCAGATTACTTCAAGGATTCTAGAGGAACCTCTGCCAGGAGAAGAGCTGAGGAGCTGAAGGAGAAGGGCTGCCCCTGCCTGTGACTGTGCTTTGGTGGGCTATCCTGCAGTTGCTGCTTCTGCCTGAGTAAGGGGACAAAGACTGGACTTTGTGGTATATTCCTGCTTGTGAAGTGTCTCCGAGGGCTTGGACTGAGCTTGCCTCGTGTTTTGAAGTCTTAGGGCCATCAAAGACTTTCCCTGCCAGCATATGGACTCTCTGCTGAGACTCCTGCCCTGCCAAGTGGTGCCCTATCCAGTCCCCGAGCCCTTGAGAGGTGAAGCTGGTAGAGCAAGGACATAAATCCACGCACAGGAAGGTGTGAGGGGAAGATTTTGACGCAGCACCTGCAACATAGCTGTAAAAACAACGTGCCGCCTGCCTTGCGGCTGAAATCGACGCACCACCTGCATTCTGGGTAGGAAACCGACGCATCACCGGCATCACGGCTGGAGAAATGACGTAACATCTGCTTGCGGCTGCTAAAATTGACGCAAACCCCACGCATCGCAGTTTTCCATCAACGTACACCCAGATATCGTACGCATCATCTCTGGGCATCAAAATCAATGTGAACCTGCGCGGATCTGAGGTGCCCCGTCTGGAAATCGACGCATCGTTCTCTTGCAGGAGAAAAAAATTATGCATCGCCTACCCGACCAGAAAAGAAATGACATACGGCCTCACTTGCGAGTAAGGAATCGACGCATCGCTGACTTTTCCGATGCATGCTTGCCCGTGCAACTTTATTTTTGATGCAAACCAGGTACTTTGTGTAACAACAACGTTTCCATTGTTGTCGATGGAGTAAGACTCTGTTTACTTTAAAAATTCATAACTTGACTTCTGTATGTGGGATCTTTGTTGTTTTGGCCTTGTTTTATTTAGATAAATATTGGCTATTTTTCTAAATTGGTGTGCTGCCCATTTTGTAGTGTTTCACCGTATTACTGTGTGTGTTAGTAGAAATACTTTATACATTGTCTTTGAGATAAGCCTGACGGCTTGTGCCAAGCTACCAAGGGGGTGAGCAGGGGTTATCTTAAGTGAGTATCTCCCTTGCCCTGACTAGAGTGAGGGTCTCTGCTTGGACAGAGTGCAAACTGACTGCCAATCAGAGACCCCATTTCTAACAAAGGCACTGTAGCTGGGGAGGGAACTGCGGTGCGAGCAAATAAAACACATGAGCAGTAAAAATAAATAAATCCCCTCAGAAGTTTCCCACATTTCTGTTAGAGAATACATTATTCTCCTCACTGCCTGGTCCACATTAAGTAGCCATCTTTTCTGAGGGTGTTTGAATGAGTAGCCCTGAATACTCTTGCTACGGCCTCTACCTGAACTATTCTTCACAAATCCACGTTTACTTTCCAGAACAGCCTCAATGATAGGAAAATCTGTGCTACTGATGGGAATAAAAAATACCCTAAAATGACTAGACATACTTTCAGTCCTTTGGGCCATCTAACCCCTCCCAGATGTGCGAGAAACCACACAACTAACGGCCATCCTTTTTACCTCCATTTCCAAGACAGTACTATGGAGGCATTGTTGGATAAAGCATGGCTGCAGTTTTCTTAAATTCATACATAGCTAAAAGCGCATAAGGTTGGCAATCAATCATATGACCCGTTTAAACGGACTTTTCATATGCTTTGTCTGTTATGACCATTGGGGTCTCATCATACGTTAACGGCTATGCTTCCCTTGCTTCCAAGTCTTTGTTAGTGGCTCCTGACTCTGCCCGGGCCGCAAGTGCCATGCCCTCCTGCCGCTGCCCCTTTTACCAAATCTTGTTTTCCCACTGAAGCTCCTGCCATCAGGCATCCCAGAGGCGCTATCGGGGTGCTCCCTCTTCTTTTGAGCACTGTGTTTCAAGGCTGATTGACCCCTCTGCTACCCGCTGTGCGCAGCTGTGATGCCCCTCACAGGTGTTTTCATCGTCCCAGCTTCAGCAGTGCTCCATTCCTGGCCGTACCCATTGTTACCATGGAACTCGACAACAGCATGTATTCTGATTGGCCGGTTTAAATCCGCCCGCCAATCTGGACTAAGCCCATTCATTGGCTTTTTTGCAGGTTTACTGGCCCGATCTCCTCTTTGCTGCTGCTGGAAGCTGTTCGCCTCGGGCCTCACTTAGATCTGGCTTCACCTCCCGGCCCGCACTCTTTTGTGATCCTAAGAACTTGTGACCAAGAGATGCTATTTTCAGGACTCCTTCCACCATACCACGTTGCAACTCTTTTTGTAAGTCAGGTTTGACTCGTCCTTTTAGCCATATGTGAATCTGTAAGTTCACCAAATAGATCAAGTAGCCAAGAAATGTGCTTCGACCTCCATTTTGCTCAGTAATTCCGAGCACCACCCACTCTTGCAGGCTCCTGATTGTGTTCAAAGTTTTCTAAAAGTGACAGCGACCATCAGGAGGCTTGTATCTCTCTACTCCGACCCAGGATCTGTTCACCAAAGTTCTAAAAGACACACAAAAAGGGTCTTCCATTTTTCAGGTGAAAGTAGAGATAGCCGCTAATGTAAGAGTTCTAACCAAGTAATTTATGAAGTGGAACCAGTCTGGCCATTCAGCCACTCTGGAATACCCTGATGGGAGGTGGACTAGGAGATGCTTTCAGAACAGGAAGGGCTAGCATGATCCATGGCCTTCTCCCATGTGAAGCTTGTTTGAAATTTTGCCAGGGCTGATTTTGGTTTCTAATCCGGCTTCCTACCAAAGTTTACATGAGCATGAACCAGGTAAAGCTGTTTTCCAGAATACACCACTTTAGAAGAATTAGATTAACTTCACCCTTTGGGCGATTGGCAGGTTGGGAAGGCGCAACGGATTGAATTATTGAAACAACCCATTGTTGTTGCACAGTTTAGGTTTCTCAAAACACATGTGGAGGTTTCACCGGAAATAGGTCATTAGGGTTGTTAAAACCCCTCGTGGGTTTACTTTCCTCTAAGATCTGGATCTCATCCTTCACATCACCCTACTTCAGTGATGTGTAGTAGAGAGAATAGGATAGTTCCAAAAACGAATTCTTCAGGGAAGATACCTTGGATTCTTTTCTCCATTCTCCATTCTTTTTAGTGCCCTGTTCCTGCAAAACCTCAGTGACTTTAACTGGGAAGCTGACATGAGAAGCACGAGAAAGTAAAGGAACATTTTACCCTCTATTGCTGACACTCGAGGCCCTTCTGTTACATTGAGTGCCTCTTGACTCTGTTAACATCTGTTGTCAACGAATATCTAAAACCCCAACAGTGATCCTGTGTCTGTGGTCAATAAATCTGACTCAACCTTAAGGCCAGTACCTCAGTACTCCTCATGAGGATTGCAGCATGGTCGACAGCATGATGTTGACTAGCAATCGTCACAACATATAAACAGGGCCACAGGAATTATGTGGCAGGAAAGGGATAATGCACATTTTGTGGTGGTATTACTTCACTATTTGCTCACTTTTATACTTGTTAACGCTGTCTAGGCATAGGTTACACCTCATTAGGGCAGGTTTAACACCCATATATAGCAATAAGCAACATAAAGGGGATCAATCACCCTTTGCAAAGGGCGTCCCACTGCGCAGCAACAAGTGTTCCTGCATTTTAGTAGCTTTTGAACCGTTTCCACTGGAAATTTTTTTTTTATAAAATCATCAGATTATGGAGCAGGTGATGGATTATGTGGCAAATGCAGCAAATCCATAATTATTCAAAAAACGACGTACCACATAATTTGCATTATTTCACTGGCCCTGCATATAAACTGACCAGTTGAAGAATACACCCTGCATTCTTGGGAAGTTGTCGCACATCTCCATCCTTAATAATGTATCTTTCAGACAAGGCCTTTTTAGCAACACATGCTCGCTAAAACAACACGAGATCTGTCTTTCAATGGCCAACCCTGCTTCTGGCAACTTCCCAAAGACAGACGTAGCCGCCAGTTACTCTGCATGATTCAGCATGACCTCCATCCCCCATATGACGCTCACTAGGAGCCAGGCGAGGGTCTACGACAGGCCTCTCCAGCCTTTTCTGTAATAAGAGCTACTTATGTTCAATGAAACTCATAAAGAGCTACCACTATTATTAGTATTGTAATAGTGACCACATCAGACTAGATTACATTAGTGGCCTCCATATGCAAGATTACTACCAGCGATCACGTCAGTCCATCAGGCATGGTTGCAAGCCACACATATAAAAAGATTTGTCAATATATAATGCCTCTACCTGCGTAATGCCTAGCAGCCATAATAGAAATGCCTCTGGCACCATGGTAATAACATTTGTAAAACGTTTTCACCAGTGCCGCATGATTTATCACTAAAATATCAGCCTTACATTTACCTTGGAAATTCCACCATTTTTCTTCAAATATCAGCTTCTGATTATTGAAAATAAACACAGTTGTGTTTCAACTACACACTCTAAATGTTGTCTATACATAGAATAATTTAACCAAGTAAAAGCTTCTAATTTGGTAGTCTGGGCTGCACACAGAAGAGCTACTTACAGGTATCTGGAGAGCTACCAGTAGCTCAAGAGCTACTCGTTGGAGAACCCTGGTCTATGATATGCTGCATCCTCAAGGCAGCCCATGATCAGCAAGGGACTGGGGCTCTTGGGTCTGTATGAATTTACAGCGTGGCCTTTATTAGGTAAAACTAACAGGGCAGGCTTTAGGGAGGTGCGACAAGTGCAGCCGCAGCTGCCGCTGACTTTGGTGGGGGCGCTGTGTTTAAAAATAACTTATGGGTTTAAAAGCGGTGAACTCCCTTGTGCGTCATGCAGTTTTCAGGCAAAAATAAAAATGTCAAGATAACTCCGTTGGTAATGAATCTGAATTTTATCTAGTGGGAGTTTTGACTCATTATAATAGCACAGTGTGTTACTGTGCCTGCTGCAAAGAACGTGTACCATGCAGATCACAGATCAGAGTGTGAGTGAACTACGAGTTGAAGTATGAAAAAATGAAATGTATGTCGGAGAGGGAATATGGAGAGATGAGGGGCACTGCTGGAGGGTAGCATTAAGGGAATTCGTGGAGAAGGAGGTCATTGGGGGCGGGATTGCAAAAAAGACTAGCGCTAGGCGTTACCAGACAGGGGTCCTTCAAAGTGAGACTAAAACAGGTAGGATTTTTCTTGGCGTAAACTCTTGTGGTCCTTCCCAGAAGAGGGTGGAAGACTCTCATTTGAGTATTGCATGGAGCTGCCTGTCTTCAGAAAATAACTGCATTCATAGAAGCCTATAGGGTTAATTTACTGACAACTGATGCAAATGTCACCAGCGCAATCCCAGGTCGTTGGACTTGACCCAGGACGTTGACTTGTGGCGGGGTGCTTGCTATTCTTCAGCAGCAGAATGGATGCAGTTCACTAGGGGTCGACAGAGATTGCACCTGCGACCCCTGGCTTGCCCTTTGTGACCCCTGACACTGCCTTTGCGACTCCTGGCCTCAGAGTGGCAAATTCAGTGCATGGGCACAGTGGCAGCTCGTCCCTATGGGTGTCCGTTGGGGCTCCACTCTCTTTGTTTTCTGTCAAATTTTTATTACACTAATAGTGAATAATAGTATATTATTCACTATAAGTGTAACAAAAATGGAGTACAGTTAGCTGGAATATGCTGTTACATGGCAGGCGACGTAAGTAAAAAATGCTTCTAAATATATGTTGTGTGTGTGCTTGTGGGTGAGAGTGTGTTTATATGAGACAGTGTATGTAAGTGTGAATTTGTGTCTATATATAATTATAGGTGTGTGAGTGAAATTGGAGGTCAAAGGGCGTGTGATGTCACTTCTGCTACCCCAGGCATTTTGGTTAATTGCCGTCCATGGTTCATAGTGAGTAATTTAGTCAACTTTATGGAATTCAACAGTCCCCCCCACACACACATGCGCACACACAGCACACACACATACACACACACATATATATACAGGTGTGTGAAAGGGGCCATAACTCCTATTTCCTCACTTAACCATGGCAATAAATAGAATGTTACACTCCATTTCTGCACATAACCTATGGCACATATTTTCAAAGAGTTCACGCAATGCAGTGAAGCAAGTGAAGTTGTGCTGCATTGCATGCATAGGCGAGAGCAGAACTGATCCAAATCTTCAGAGAAATGGTGCTGTTCTGCTTTCTCCATTGTCTGGCGCACTTGTGGCTTTCTAACGCCAACGCAGGCACCCTTGCGCCATAGTGGAAGGGTATCTGCATTAAGGTCAGGATCGTTTTTGTACAGGAAGGAATACCTTCCTCCACAAAAACTATAATTTGAGGCTATGTCCTCTAATTATGTGTGCTGCAGAATGAAGCAGACGTGCAAAGAGGAAATAAGGAGAAATAAGGATATTTCCCCCTATTGTGCCATTCTGAGGGAGGTGAACCATTTTGACGTAAACCCATGTCTACAAGTTTTCATAGATATGGGTTTGTTTTTGTTAGAAATTGGGTCTTTGGTTGACAGTCAGGTTACCCCCTGTTCAAGCAAGGACCCTCACTCTAGTCAGGGTAAAAGAGAATCACCCTCAGCTAACCCCTGCTTACCCCCTTGGTAGCTTGGCAGAGCAGTAGGCTTAACTTCAGAGTGCTAGGTGTGAAGTATTTGTACCAACACACACAGTAACTTAATGAAAACACTACAAAATGACACACCACAGGTTTAGAAATATAGCAAATATTTATCTAACAAAACAAGACCAAAACGACAAACATCCACAATACACAAGTCAAGTTATCAATTAAAAAGCAAAAAGAGTCTTTATGTAGCTTAAAACACACACTAACACTGTTAGCGGGAAAAAGTATCTTGGGTGTGTCAAAAATAACCCCGGGCAAGTGTGCGTCAAAAAGGGTTTGCGATGCGTTGATTTTACTCATGAGTGAGACCTTGCGTCGTTTCTCCTTTCGTCGGGTCGGGCGCGTCGTTTTTTCTCTCCGCAGGAGAATGATGCGTCGATCCGGTCAGCACTCTCGAGTCCGGGCAGGCCTTTCATTGTTTTTACACGCCCAGCAGTATTCAAAAACCATGCAGCGCGTGTTTCGATCTCCGAGTCTCCGTCGGCGATGCTGCGCATCATTTCTCCAGCTCCGTGCGTCGATTCTTCGGTCGCGTTTCCGGCGAGCGTCGTTTTTCAGTTGTAGAGCCGGTGGCGCAGCGTTATTTCAGCCGCAGTTGGAGTTGCGTTGATCTTTTCCCCGCACGGCACTTTGTGCGTGGATTTCTCACTCTTGGGCTTTCAGCTTCTCCTTTCAGGGTCCCAGGAACTGGATGGGCACCACAGGGCAGAGTAGGAGTCTCTCCAGAGACTCCAGGTGCTGGCAGAGAGAAGTCTTTGCTGTCCCTGTGACTTCAAACAACAGGAGGCAAGCTCTAAATCAAGCCCTTGGAGATTTCTTCTCAAGATGGAAGGCACACAAAGTCCAGTCTTTGCCCTCTTACTCTGGCAGAAGCAGTAACTGCAAGATAGCTCCACAAAGCACAGTCACAGGCAGGGCAGCACTTCTTCCTGAGCTCTTCAGCTCTTCCCCAGGCAGAGGTTCCTCTTGATGTCCAGAAGTGATCTAAAGTCTGTGGTTTTGGGTGCCCTTCTTATACCCAATTTCTCCTTTGAAGTAGGCCTACTTCAAAGTAAAGTCTCTTTTAAATGTGAAATCCCGCGTTGCCCAGGCCAGGCCCCAGACATTCACCAGGGGGGTGGAGGCTGCATTGTGTGAGGGCAGGCACAGCCCTTTCAGGTGTGAGTGACCACTCATCCCCTCCCTTCTAGCACAGATGGCTCATCAGGATATGCAGGCTACACCCCAGCTCCCTTTGTGTCACTGTCTAGTGTGAGGTACAACCAGCCCAACTGTCAAACTGACCCAGACAGGGAATCCACAAGCAGGCAGAGTCACAGAAATGGTATAAGCAAGAAAATGCTCTCTTTCTAAAAGTGGGATTTTCAAACACACAATCTTAAAATCAACTTTACTAAAAGATGTATTTTTAAATTGTGAGCTCAGAGACCCCAAACTCCACATGTCCATCCGCTCCCAAAGGGAATCTACACTTTAATCAGATTTAAAGGTAGCCCCCATGTCAACCTATGAGAGGGACAGGCCTTGCAACAGTGAAAAACAAATTTAGCAATATTTCACTGTTAGGACATATAAAACACATGACTACATGTCCTACCTTAACCATACAATGCACCCTGCCCTTGGGGCTACCTAGGGCCTACCTTAGGGGTGTCTGAGATGTAAGAAAAAGGAAGGTTTAGGCCTGGCAAGTGGGTACACTTGCCAAGTCGAATTTACAGTTAAAACTGCACACACAGACACTGCAGTGGCAGGTCTGAGACATGATTACAGAGCTACTTATGTGGGTGGCACAACCAGTGCTGCAGGCCCACTAGTAGCATTTGATTTACAGGCCCTTGCACCTCCTGTGCACTTTACTAGGGACTTACTAGTAAATCAAATATGCCAGTCATGGATAAGCCAGTTACATACACATTTTGTAAAGCAACACTTGCACTTTAGCACTGGTTAGCAGTGGTAAAGTGCCCAGAGTAACAAAAACAGTAAAATCAGAGTCCAGCAGTGCTTAATTTGTGCTTAGTGTTTTCGGTGCTGAGCACCAGCACTTATTTCTGAGGGCCGGCGCTTAGTCTTCTGCGTCAAGCATTTGCTGCGAGCAAAAGACACGTTTGGGAAAGACGAAGGAAGAGAAAAACGAAAAAGCGTCACGATGAGAGAAAGCAGAAAGCTGCAGGTGTGAGTTGAAGGGGCAGGGAGTGGCTTTAAATGGATTGAAGAGGTCAGAGATGGCATCGAGATTACGCTTATTCCGTGTATCCCGTGTATTCCGTGTTCGCAGATTTAATTGCAGCAACCCCGTGTTTAAAAGGAGGGCTTTGAGCACCGGCACCTTTTTATTTACAAATTAAGCACTGGAGTCCAGCACCCATCAACAACCTGGGGAACAGAGGTAAAAAGTTAAGGGAAACCACGTCAAGGATGAAAAGTCTAACAGTTATCATGGGTGGATGCACGGAAACACCCATGCACCAACTGTGGAACACCAACCTGATGCAAAGTAACGCTAGGCAGAGCATTCAATCAATCAATAAAGTATTTGTATAGCACAGCTTATCACCCATAGAGCATGCTGCTCAGTCAAAGAGCCAGGTCTTGAGGTCCTTTCTGAACCGCTTCAGGAATGGGGCCTGTCTGAGGTGAAGTGGAAACGTGTTCCAGGTCTGCACTGCGAGGTATGAGAAGGATCTGCCTCCAGCTGTGCTCTTCCAGATTCTTGGGATGGCAGCGAGGGTGAGTTGGGAGGATCGCAGTTGTCTGGCGGCATTGTAGAATGTCAGGCTGTGGTTAAGGTAGGCTGGTCCGATGTTGTGCAGTGCCTTGTAGGTGTGTATCAGTAGCTTGAAGGTAATCCGTTTTTTTGGTAGGGAGCCAGTACAGGTCTCTAAGGTGGGTGGAGATGTGTCTGTGGTGAGGGATGTCCAGGATGAGTCGGGATGCTGCATTCTACCTCTCTGAACTCTTGCTCTTAACTTTGTGATTCTGGCATAGAGAGCATTGCCATAGTCC
The DNA here is from genome assembly GCF_031143425.1 of Pleurodeles waltl. Taxonomy (NCBI): domain Eukaryota; kingdom Metazoa; phylum Chordata; class Amphibia; order Caudata; family Salamandridae; genus Pleurodeles; species Pleurodeles waltl. Next base: position 149,384,506 of record NC_090441.1, on the reverse strand, counting down.
AATCTGCTGCTGACAAGTGGGTGGGTGACTGTCCTTCTTGTCTTCGGGGGGATCCACTTGAAAATCTTCCACAGGAGACTGCAGTGTAAAAGTATGACGACAAGACGGCATTGACTTGGCTGGTCATGGATAGTGTGGAGTCCAGGATGATGCCCAGGTTGCATGCATGATCAGTGGGAGGGGGCAGTCGGTGGTGGCTGCTGGCCACCAGGATTCATCCCAGGCAGAGAGGGTGGAGCCCACCACAAGGATCTCAGTCTTGTCTGAGTTGAGCTTGAGGCAGCTGGCTTTCATCCAGGCTGCAACTGCTCTCATTCTATTTGTGGAAGTTGTTTTTGTCAGTTGATGGGTCGTCGGTGAGGAAGAGTATCAGTTGAGTGTCGTCGGCATAGGAGACAATGTTGAGTCTGTGCTGTCTGATGATTTTGGCGAGTGGAGTCATGTAGATATTGAAGAGGGTCGGGCTCAGGGAGGAGCCCTGTGATACTCCACAGCAGGTTTCTTTGGCTTCAGAGGTGAACTGTGGGAGTCTAACTCTCTGGGTTCTACAGGTGAGGAAGGAACGGATCCATTCCAGAGCCTTGCCGTGAATGCCGGCGTTGTGGAGTATGGTGCACAGGGTGGTGTGGGAGACTGTGTTGAATGCAGTGGAGAAGTCAAGGAGGATTAGGGCAGCCGTGTCTCCGTGGTCCAGTATGGTGCAAATGTCATCCGTGGCTGCGAGAAGGGCTGTTTCGGTGCTGTGGTTGCTCCTGAATCTGGACTGGGAAGGGTTTAGGATGTTATTTGACTTGAGGAACTCCGTGAGCTGCATGTTGATGGCCTTTTCTATCACCTTGGTAGGGAAGGGAGCAGAGAGATGGGTCTGTAGTTCTTCTCGTCTCTTGAGTCGGCGGAGGGTTTATTTACGAGAGGGTTGATCTCTGCATGCTTCCATTCATTTGGGAAGGTAGCAGTTTCTATTGAGCGGTTGATAGACCGGCATAGCTCAGAGGGGATGGTGGCGCTGGCTTGGCTAAATATGTGATGTGGGTATGGGTCCGAGGCTGCCCCTGAGTGGATGGAGCTCATAAGCTTCCGGGTGTCTTCTGTGGAGATAGGGGTCCATTGGTTAAGAGTCGGCTGCGGGATGGTGGTGCCGGTGGGTGGTGGGATTTGGCTCTTGAATCCTTCGTATATGTCCTGGAATTTCCGGTGGAAAAAGATGGAGAGGTTGTCACAGAGGTCTTGAGAGGGAGGGATGTCTGAGGTGTCTGTTCCGGGGTAATTCCTTGACAATGGTGAATAGCTCCATGCTGTAGTGTGCGTTGGTGTTGATGCGTTCTTGAATGGCAGCCTTCTTGGAGGCTCTGATGCGTTGGTGGTGTGCGGTGACTGCATCTTTGAAGGCTGTGTGGTCTGCGCTGTTTTTGCTTTATTCTCTGTTTTCATTCCAGTAGTCTGCAAGTGCATTTGGACTCTTGGAGTTCTGTCTAGAACCAGCTGGGTTTCTTGCGGTGCTAGTTTTCTGAGGGGTGCAATGGTGTTTGCACAGTCTGCGAGCCAGCGGTGACGGTTGCGTGCCGAGTCGTTAGTGTTTGTGGTGTCTGGTGGAGGGGAGTGGCTGAGTGCGTCAGTGAGCTGGGTTTGGTGAGGCGGGGCGGGGAGCGTGATGGTGTGCGGTGGTCTTGGTGAAAGCGAAATGGATGTATTCGTGGTCGGTTCAGTGGTGTTCAGAGGTGTGTGAGGGGGTGATGTTCTTTCCTGCCGAGAAGATGTGGTCAAAGGTGTGTCCTGCTGAGTGAGTGGGGAGGTTGACTAGTTTCTTGAGCATTGTGCTGCAATACATTGCATATTTTTACAAAGCAACAAAATAACAATTTTTGCTGCTTTGTGAATATAACAAAAGATTTAGCAATGGGTCTGCATAAAAAAACTGACTAACCGGTCACAAAATCTTTGAAAATCTAGCTCTTTACCCATTGAAGTGATTGACTCAGGTTCTGCGACATCAGCTGTGCAGTAGGTTGGAAAGTTTGTACACCATCTGTGCATATTTCAACACATTGATTTGTTGTTGTTTGGCCTTCACCTTCCTGCCACCAGTTTCACTCCTCACAACAAAAATAAAACAACAATAGGTGATACATACAGTGAATTGTTTTCAGCCCATTTGAAATCCCGCACGAGCAATCGTAACGACAGTAAGGGGCATTTAATCATAGCAATTACTTGCATAAAGTAAGGATTTGAAAAAAATGCACATGTAATTGGTACTATTGATTGACGCGGCCTGCTACCTTTGTAGACGTTTATTACAGTCACCTCCCCATCAGCTCTTAATTAAACCTTCAAGTCCTTCTACTGAAAAGGCATTTGGGACTCAGCTGTTTTTTTTCCACCGTGCTGCATTGGAAATCACATTGTGAGCGATCATTATGTCCACATGGCTACTTTTTTTAAAGTTTATATGTTAAAGGTCTCCTTTCGAAGTGGCACCAGATTTGGTTCATTCCCACAGTGCTAATTTAGTTAATAGCGTGAATTATATTCCAGCTCGCAGGTTATTATCTTGGACAAAAGGGCTTCAAAATGGCCGTGTAGGTTGAGGGGCATATGTACTTCCCTAAGGTAGACCTCCCTGCTCTTCTTAGTTTAGTTTAGTTTAGTTTATGGGATTTATAGAGCGCATGGCGACCAGAAGGCATCCCAGCGCTGATAGAGGACCGCCAAACAGCAGGAGCGGGACTACACTGAGAATAGTGCAGTTTTCAATTTTCGACGAAAAATCTTTATTTGGCCCCATCATTATCTCTGAATCCAGCCCTCTCTAAGACGTTGACATGTTTCGTGTCAAAGTTCTTCCTCCATCGCTGACCTGTGCACTTTGTGGTTATAGTGCACAGTTGCTGCACACTTCTTGTCGGATCACCACTTGTGTGGTTCTTTTCTTTAAGGTACACTCCTAACCCCACTTCATTGATGGCTTTCTCTATTTTAGATTTTGATACTTCTAGGGTATCTGCGATCTAGCTACATGCTGTCTTGTAGATTGATCAGTCCGAAGAGCTGGGTGGAAATGTTCAGTGCTATTTTGACCCTTTAAAGTTGATTGAAGTCAGGATCAGTCACCCTGACCAGCCCTTCAGTCTCGACTACATTGTGGCAAAAGGGACAATAATCTATAAACACTGTATCTGGCTCTCTGCTCTGGACTTCAGCATTATGAATTGATCTATGTTTTTGATTTTTCTGTTTGGTTTATAAGTGATAAACCCTATCTCTTACTGGTGGGATTATCTCCTAAATCATGAAGCGTATGAATTATTGACTAAAGTTACTGGTTTTCAAAGAACAGGCAGTATTCATCTTAATGCAGCATCATCAGAATAGTAATTGGCAGATACCAGACATTGGAACCATTGTGACCTGACAGTGTTTATGAACACAGATAAGAACATGACTTTATTAAGTGGCGTTTAAGCACTTATGGCTCACTCTTCTGCACATGTGTTATATCTTGTGAAATACTTGCCACAAATGCTGCGAGCACACTGTTTACTTCACCGAAGTCTTCAGAAATGAGTCAGGGGTCCAATATCTTCATACAGGTTTCGCCAGTTCCAACCATAGGGTGCTTAATCTCCGCATCCCATCCTCGTCGCCACTTTTCCAAATAAGTAAAAGGCACTCCTTGGAAATATGTTGAAGCTGTTTATTAAGCCACCAAACAAAGACCCCTTACCGCAGCCTTCATCCACTGTCCTCCGTCTCCCACTCCTCGAATCCTCCCTCCCGTTACATTCTACATTCCATAGCTTGTCAGGAGCAGTACAATGAAAATAAAAGTACATAGAATAGATTGTCATTTGACATGTCACAAGATATCACAAGCCTTTAATTGATTTGTTTTCTACGAGGGGAGCTAGCAGAGCTACTCCACGCATAGCTAAGTGGATATATCGACTTCAAGAGTTTGTGTTTACCATAAAGTACATGCCAGGGACAAAGAATGTGAACGCCGACTGTTTGTCGAGGCTACCATTGGTTTGGGAAGAGTATCCTGAGGACGAGGAATGGATGGTGGCAGAAATAGCTGAAGTGAGCAATGGTGCAGTCAGTGAGCAGGAATGGAAACAGGCCGTATCACACGATACCGAATTGAGTTTGCTTACAAGGGCGTTGTTATCTAAGCAGGGTTGGAAGATGTCGGAAGATTTGTGTGTTTTCAAAAATGTGTGGGATGAATTGTCTGTCTCTGATGGTATTGTGAGGAGGTGTGAAAGGTTAGTGGTACCCAAAAATTTACGTCACAGGCTAATGGAGTTACTACATGTGGGGCATGGAGGAATGTCAGCCATGAAGCGAAAAGCCCGGACTGATTTTTGGTGGCCAGGCATGGATATACAGATTGAACGTTTTGTCAGGAACTGTATTCCATGTGCATGTAGTGACAAGTCGCACACATCACAGGACACACCTTTGAATTTCATTCCATTTGCTGATCGACCGTGGGAAAAAGTAGCCATAGACATTTGTGGTCCTTTTGAGTGTTTAGGTACTAATGACAGGTTTGCAATAGTAATGATGGATTACCATTCTAAGTGGCCAGAAGTGGCGTTCATGAGGGATATAAAGTCATCCAATGTGATTACATTTTGTGAGGAGGTTTTTAGAAGGGAAGGATGTCCAGGCATTATTTTGTCTGACAATGGTCCGCAATTTGTTTCTGAGGAATTTGAGTAATTTCTTAGCAAGTGGGGTATTAAGCAACACAAGACACCTGTCTATCATCCCAGGGGGAATGGTTTGGTGGAGCGTTTCAACAGGGTGTTAGGAGAGTGTATACAACTAGCTATGTCTGCAAACCTGTGTTGGAAAAAACAAGTGAAGGATATGTTATGGGATTACAGAATTACACCACATTCTGTAACTGGGGAAACGCCATTCAAGTTGATGAAAGGTAGAGTGCCGTGAACAGTGGCCGTGCCTGCTTGGATGGAAAGGACAAATCGACAGGGGTTGAAGGAAAAAACAATGAAAGGAAAGGTTAGGAAGTACCAAGACCACTATGTGCAAAGACATAATGAAAAGTTGATAAAAGGGAGAAGGAGGTGTGAAAAGGGAATGTATGTCCGAGTGTGTGAAGGGGGTATGTTTAAAAAGGGATTTTCCAAATGGTCAGATCCTAAAAAGGTGCTCGAAGCCAAAGGAAACTTGGTGAGATTGTCAGATGGAAAGTGGTGGAATATGAGGAAGGTTACTTTGTGCAGCGAGATTGAAATGAGACAATGGTTTGGGACAAAGAAAAAAACTGCAACCGAGGTCACTGAAAATAGAACATCTAATCGCGTTAAGATAAAGCCGAAGAGATTTTGCGATTATGAGTGTACTTAAGTATATTTCATCGATTGGTTAGAGCGAGCATCCTTACCATGCATTATATGGTCCTGTATATATTTTGTTTTGTTAAGTATAGATGTTATGTTTTTTTTATTTTCATTTTTTTTCCCGTTGTTATGTTTAGTTTGTTTTAATGTTTAGGAAAGGGGATGTGTTATATCTTGTGACATGTCAAATGACAATCTATTCTATGTACTTTTATTTTCATTGTACTGCTCCTGACAAGCTATGGAATGTAGAATGTAACGGGAGGGAGGATTCGAGGAGTGGGAGACGGAGGACAGTGGATGAAGGCTGCGGTCAGGGGTCTTTGTTTGGTGGCTTAATAAACAGTTTCAACATATTTCCAAGGAGTGCCTTTTACTTATTTGGAAAAACATGGACAGTAGAGTTACTTTCAGAGAAGTGCTGAAGGCCAATGAGGGTCTGCTTTGGCGGTGTCTTGCCAGAAACTAGTCTTTCAAAGAAGGATAGCTCTTACCACTCTCTTATTTGAGCTGGTGGTTGGACCTCCAGTACTTTCAATTAGAAGAGATGACAGAATATCAGGAGTCAGGCCTCTGCACCTACATCTAAAATTGCTACTCTATGCATCGGTTTTACATTATATGATAATCAAAACTCGATTTCAGGTCTGTTTGGTAATATATCTACCCTTGGAGAGCTATCTAACTTTAACATAAACTAGAGTAAATTGAACATCTTCTCATTGACAAGTTCCACATTCAGAAACCAGTTCGAACATTTTGTTGTAATATGATGACGCAGTATTTGAAAATTGTGGCCTACTAACATATGCAACTCAAATTGATTTTGCAATATCTGAAGATGTTTACCGGGATAAAATGGACTTCTCTCAAATTTGTATATGTTTTTCAAAGCATATATAATTTTAATTGTTTGGTGTATTGCAAACCATTATAATTTTGATAAAAATACAAAAAGTTAAAACAACTTAGCAAGTGGAAACACAACATTTTTACTTCGTTGCAAGCGGGCCTTTGTGCAGAAATAGATCCACCAGCCTAAGGAACATTAAAAAGAGAGGTGCAAATCATTAAAGTTTGATAAAAATTCAAAATACATTAAAACAACATAACAAGGAGGATCACCAAAATCTTACCTTATGGCAAGAAATCCTTTGTGCAAAAATAAATCCATCAGTCTAAGGCACAATAAAAACAGACTAGCGTTCATATCAAATTAACGCCTTAAATGAAGCAGCCGGGGCAATTGTAATGCTTTACAGGCGTTTAAAACGCGTCAGATTAAAAAGGTGAATGGGAAAAATATTGACTCACAGCAACGTGCTAGTGCGGGAACAAAGTGATAGCAGCGGGAGTGTCACAGTCAGTCTGGGTCAGTCAGCCAGGGTAGCAAATCGACACTAAAGTTGGAAACAGCCACGGTAATGAGACTACTTTGCAAGCAATTGAAACAGGCCTCGGGTGAAAAGCAGGGAGAGTGGCTGAGTTCCTTACAAAGCGCGAGTGCAGGGCCCGGGTAACAGCTGCAGCTCATCGAAAGAGAGATGCGAAAGGGTCACGTGTTATGAAACAGACAGAAGCCCCTTCGGAGGCGGACGCGGCGGAGACTCTCCGTATCGAGAGAGCATCTTTGAAGAACAGGAGCCGGCTGTGGGTTTTCAACTGTGAGGGACGGGGACCCGCAGCAAAACCCTTGAGCTTCTCAGCCTATGATTGGCTAGGGTTACAAATGGGACCTGCAGAATGTTAGAGGAGTGTTGTCTGGGTTGAGAGAGGCGATGATGGCCTGCCAGCATGAATGAAGTCCCAGGTTAGTCCACTCTCGCCTCAGGCTGGTTGGGAACTCCTAGAAGGGCTGGTCAAAGGCAGACAATGTGCTTGAAGTATGCCTTACACAAGCCGCAGTCCCTGCAAGTTGTTCCTTCTGAGGGCTGATGCCAGCTGGCAAGGTGTTTCAAAAAAGGCGATTCCCCAGGCCTGAGACCCATGGATCTTGCCGTCTGAGGTTTAGAGTAGGTGCAAGGCAGGTAGGGTGCGGGAGGCGCTGGCTGATGAGAATTGATAACCATCCAGGCATGCTTACGCCTAGCTAAAATGGCCCTCTCAGAATGGTACGCACAGAGGCGCGCACATTTTTTAACGCCTTGCTTAAAGATGGGTTGACTCAGGTTGGGTGCCCAGAGATCTCTCACATCCTGGGTGTGTAGTCAGGCCTCAAGGAACTGATGGTGCGATTGCCCTTGCGATTACCTAGGGCCACCGGTATTGATCTCATCCCATAGTACAGCCTCTAAGCAGCCACCCCTTGCTACCTGGAGTTTATGGCACAGATTTAAAAAGGCGCAGCTCTAGCTGCCCGCAGATCAAGAATACTCAGTTTTAGCCTGATCTGGGCGGTGGAAGAAGATTTCAGCAAGCGAAGGACCCCTTTATAAATCCTGGCAACAGGTTCGCACCATCCGGTACTTACAGATAAATCAAGCAGGCATTAGGGTTCCTGTGTTCCATACTTGGGCCTCTGTTTTAGACCTTGATTGAGGCAAGAAACTGGCCAAAAATTAGCAGATGTTTTGTTTGATATACCTACATATGTAGACACTCTAAATAAAGCAAATGGGACATCTGCCAATTTCTGGTGGATGTTCTGCAGCTGACAAACTCAGGGTCTTGGCCTCTTCACTTTCCCTCTCACCTGAGGTGAGTTTTTCAGAAATGTCTGGGTGCTGCATTCATTGGTGGCTGCAGCTTTACATAAAACAAGAACCTGCACCATCAGCTTCTCTGCAATTGGAAAAGGATGACAAGCTATGTGACCTCAGCGGCAAGAAGTAATAAAACATTTTTTCATCCACATGTGCCTGGACAATGCATACATTATTGTGCGGATTCCTAGCTCACGTCTTGTTTGTTCTTTCTGAAGAGCGCATGTAAGATTTTTATCACAACCACTCCATATGCAAGTGATTGGCATCTAAAATATTTGTAATTTACAAATATATTGTAGACATTTATGTCATGATTTATACTTTTTGGTGCAAAACTGCACTAACGCAGTTTTGCACCAAAACGTTTAGCACCGGCTTGCACCATTTCTGTGCACCAGCCGGGCACCATATTTATGGGATGGTGCAAACCGGTGCAAAGGGTAGGCTAGTGTAAAAAAAAAAAATTACGTTAGTCTGTGGGGCTGGTGGTATGAAAGAAGGGGGTTTTGCACCAAAAAATGACGTTAGGCAGGTTAGGGTAAAAGAAATGACTCTAACCAGCCTAGAGTCATTTTCTGATGCAAAACCATCCATACCACATGACTCCTGTCTTAGAAAAGACAGGAGTCATGCCCACCACCCCAATGGCCAGGACACGGGACAAGGGTCCCCTGGGCATGGCCATTGCACCCTGTGCCATGTATGGGGGCCCATTTTAGGGCCCCAAAGGCACTTTAAAAAATAAAATTAAATACCTACCTGTACTTACCTGTACTTACCTGGGATGGGGTCTCCCATCGTCCGCAGTCCCTCTTGTGTGGGTGGGGGTGCCCCTGGGGCCTGGGGAGGGCACCTGTGGGCTTATTCCATGGTGTTCCACCATGGAAATAGGCCCACAGGTCCCCAACGCCTGCCCTGACCAAGACGTTAAAAAATGGGGCAAAGCAAGCTTTGCACCATTTTTTGACCCTTCCTTCCTCCTGTGCACCAGTTTTGCACGGGAGTATAAATATTGCGTTAAGGCCATAGAGTCATTTTTTGCACGGGAACGCCTATCTTTCATCTCATTAAGGCAAGGTAGATTTCCATGTCCAAGAAATGACTTTAACTCCATAAATTTGGCACTAGACGGGTCTAGCGTCAAAGTATAAATATGGAGTTAGTTTTGCACTGAATTAGAGTTAAAACAAATGACGCTAATTCGGTGCAAACAGAGTATAAATCAGGCCCTGAGAATATTTGTATTTAAACATGTCTCGTGTGGATATTCTGAAAACCTGGCATGGCACCGACATTCTGACCAAGCCTGAACTACTGGGCGCGCGGATGAATCCGTCCACCCTGGACATGCATTGGACATCAGTGCAGCGCTCCAATATGTAGAGTGCGCATTGCGCAGGGTTAACTTGTAACCTCTCAAACGTCAGAACAAACAGCCCCATACTCGGTCTGTGTCTTAGCAATGGAAACCGAGAGCTCTGGATCTTGCAGATTTCATCATTAAGAAATTGAAAATGATGCTTCAGGCCTTTTCTGCTGCGGCAGCGTTCGAGCAGCGTTCGAGCAGACCCAGCTCCCAGCTGGGACCCGCATACCCGTCACCTATTAAAGTTAAACACGTGAAACTCCCCCATTTCTAAGATACCAACTAATTTGAGACATTAGAGAATATGGGTTATTTTAAATTACCACGTATTCCAGAGGGTTTCTTTATTGATCGCGTTGAAACATACTTGTTGTGCATAGCACTCCGAGGCCAAGATTTTGTTTGTTGTTTGTGGTTTAACAAGTATTTATTTTATTAATGTAAATGACTCGTGCACGCATTCTCGTCGTTTTTAAGACTGACCTAGGACTTTTGGGACTTTCTAATTTGCAGGATGGCATTATATGGGTAGATTCGAATCATGTATGTATGACTCACACTTAATAGATACAAACTGACCTATATATATACTTCGCTTTTCACTACACATATTGGTCAAATCTGTATAATTAACTGGTCTCCTTTTGCCATGGCTGAGATTTCATAGGTGTCCTAGAAATAACTTGCAGCAGGCCCAGAGCTTCTGTGTTCTGGTTGGAGCGAGAGAATATTAATGGGCCCAGGATATTCCCTCCCGAGTTTATCGAAATCCACACTTTGATATCCTGTGCCCTAGTGAACGGGCATCATGCTGTGAATTTAACAGACAATGGGGGTCATTCAGACCCTGGCGGGCGGCGGGAGCCGCCCGCCTGGAGGGAACCGCCATATGGCCGCTCCGCGGTCGAAAGACCGCGGGGGCCATTCTGGCTTTCCCGCTGGGCTGGCGGGCGACCGCCAGCAGGCCGCCCGCCAGCCCAGCGGGAAACCCCTTCCCACGAGGAAGCCGGCTCCGAATGGAGCCGGCGGAGTGGGAAGGTGCGACGGGTGCAGTTGCACCCGTCGTGAATTCCAGTGTCTGCTGAGCAGACACTGGAATTCAAAGTGGGGCCCTCTTACGGGGGCCCCTGCAGTGCCCATGCCATTGGCATGGGCACTGCAGGGGCCCCCAGGGGCCACACGACACCCCTCACCGCCATCCTGTTCCTGGCGGTCGGAACCGCCAGGAACAGGATGGCGGTGAGGGGGTCGGAATCCCCCATGGCGGCGCAGCAAGCTGCGCCGCCATGGGGGATTCCCAGGGCAGTGGAAAGACCGCCGGTTTTCCTGGTCTGACCGCGGCCAAACCGCCGCGGTCAGAATGCCCTGCGGGGCACCGCCAGCCTGTTGGCGGTGCTCCCGCATCCCCGGCGGAATGAGCCCCAATATGTACAATCGTGAATGAGTCCACAATAAAAGAAAATGCAGGAGACACACCTTAGTTGCTTTTTAGACACTCACCCAGTCTATTAGTTGCATGCTTCATCCCTGGGCCTCACCCTGGGCCCTATAAACTGGGTTGGTGGGTTGGGCTCAATCATATTGCAGGGAGCTCTTTCGATATTTACTAGTAGGGGTCTGAGATAATAAAAAATCCATAACACTATATGGTGAAGTGTACAAAGGCAGCATGTGGCACATTTTAATGATATTTAAATCGATAAAATGAGATAAACTCGGTTGCTGTCTCTATTACAGACCAACAAGACAGATCAATACAAAAGAGAAACATGTAAACTCCCTGTGCAGTAATAATAACTATACTAATAACTATATATATATATATATTTGTCTTTACCCAGGGAGCCTGCTTCACTCTGCAATTTGTTCTTCTTCGAGCAATCCTGAATAAATAAGAATTTATTGTGTCATAACAATGGAAGTGCAAAGTGCGAGTTGCCACCAGAAAAAAAAAGATAAATTATGCCACCTTAATTTGGATGATTGTTGGAAAATATTAATAATTGAGCAGCAAACTTAACACTGAAGAAAAAACCAAAGCAGCACCCACCTGAAAAAGACAGTTTGAGCATTTCTTGTCCTAACTTAAGAACATTCAAGACTGCAAAGTCAGTTCTGCGAGAGCTCCTCTGACCACCGTGTAACCTTGATGAGAAAGCACTCAACCTCCAGAGCCCCCTCGCTGAAGCTTGTGGCTTCATTATTGTTAATCACACTGAAGTTTCTTGATCAGCACTTCCACCACTGTGGAGGTCTCTTCTAGACACCTCTTGAGCCAGGTTCCACTGGTCCGCTCCACCTTCACTGCAGGTGGTGAAATCTACTACTATAAATAGTCTCTCGCTCTACTCAACTGCATGAAAACACAGGCCTGCCTCACATGAGTAGGTGGCCATTCTAATAGACCCAAAAGGAGCCTCAGACAATTTTCTTCTAAAAGGTTGATCCCATTGTTTCCCTTTGGAACCCATTAATGTATATTTTATATTTCGATGTAATCATTTACATGGCTCTAGTTTTTGTTGTCTCTAGGCAATATCTTGGCCTCTTTTTGTATAACTTAGTTTTCTTGACATTCTATTAACTGTGTTTTAGTTTTAAATTGTTGCTAGGTCACATTATTTGTAATGTGCTATTTTGTAGGGATATGAGTTGAATAATACACAGTGCAGAAATATTTTCTTCCCCTTTGGAGGGTATACAGGTTTCTGTGTCAGAACAGAGCCACAGAACACGTCACTGTGAAATATGACTACCTACATGCTACTTCATATGTGGAAAACAACCATTGTGCTTCCTAATTGCCTGTTCGATCATGCACCTGTGGCTGTAATATAGTGTGGGTGCAGGGGAAGAGGCGGTGTCACATTTCCACGGGACACAGCTCTGCGTGAAATGTAAAGAGGAAATGCCCTTTAGGATCATGTGGTCACAAATGTGCACCCATGTGAGGCAGATTACAATACAGGCCATGGAATGTCTGTGGCACGTACTAGCTAAGGGACCGGAGGCCCTAGGATTCATCATACAATATACATTATCATATAGAACAGAAATCTAGTACAACATGGAATGATTAGATGGAGTATCATGGAGTAATGTAAGTTTTTTTTCAGCAAGCTACTCTGGAAAGTATCATACCCACCAGGGGCCACTCCTTCGTAACAGCGGAGGAGCATCACCCTCCTCCTCAGTGAGGTATTGACAAATAACTATATCTCACTGTCTGACTGTGCCATGGGAGTAGCTATGGTAGTCGAGGGTGGCGTGGGGCTATGGCAGGGAGGAGGAGTGGTGGTCACTTGTAAGTGCGCATGCCAGTTTGGTCGGCTGGCCAAACACTTACATTTCTGTAACTCGGCTGTGTTACACAGACGGGTTAGAGAAATAGCACAGGCTCCCTGTACCTGAATGAGCATAATTCTAGCCCACTAAGGCTAATCCTGGCACTGCTCTCATGCTTTCTTTAGCATGAGGGCAGTGCCTGGATTGGGAGCCTGTGCTTTGTGCCCCGGGAAGGGAAGAAAGGAGCATCATGGAGGCAGCCGGAGCATAAGGCAGCCGCAGGTAAGCATTTTTTATTATTTTTGATCCCTCACCACTGACAATCCTCTCCGCACCCCCAGCACCCCCTCTCCCCCCCAACCCCCACCACCCTTTGTTGGCGGCAGCCGTCACTGATACCCTCAGCATTCCATTATCCATGAAGGAAATGTGACACTCTATTTTCAAAATGTGATTATATGAGGATTATTTTGTTTTCGTTTTCATGTTTCAAGAGTGCTGTCTCTTAATCAAACTTTTCATATGTTTACATTATTCCAGGCCTCCCAAATGATTGTGTCTTACGACGAGCATGAAGTCAATAATACCTTCAAATTTGGGGTGATTTATCAGAAATCTAAGCAGGTAAATTTAAGAACTATTTATTTTTCATTCAAACAACATAGTAGTGTGTGGGCAGAACAGTTTGGAGGGAAGTGGGGCCCGTTTAGGAGTCCTAAAACATGTACTGCTGTCGAAAATATTCCATGTGTGACCTTGGACAGCACAGTGTGCCTTGTCTTGGAGAGGGTGCATGGTACCCATATATGGCCTTTGTATTTTTACAAGTCTTTAAAAGTGTAAATCTAACATCATTGCCTCTGAAAAAGGTATGTGTATTAGAACATTTTAAAACCTAAACCTATTTGTCTACAATGGCTAGAGATACATTTTGTTGGATAAACACACACACATATATATATATATATATACATATATATATATATATATATATATATATATATATATACACATAGTGCCCACTGGCAGTCGCCTCTAGGTAGTTGTAGCTAGGACCATGTTTCCGTAGTTTTTTTACTTGCATATATCTTTGGCATCATTTGACTAATCGTTTTGGGATGATTCGTCAAGCGGGGGTCAAGAAAAGGGGGAGGTCAAAAAAGTTGTGTTTCCCATGTTAATTCCCATAGGACCTGTGAACAAGGCTGCAGCCCGAACCACTGGATGGAATTACACCAAATTTGGGAGAAATCTAGCTTCCGGTATGCAGATTGTGCTTTCGCTTATTTGTTGTAAATCTGTTTAGTAATTTTTGAAATATTAAAGGGCAAACACATTTGTATATCTCTGGCCATGACTACTTTGCAAACATTAAGAGCTCGTGCACGGCAAATGCACAGCTCTGATTGGCTGCCACACTTTAAACCGAGTCCCACAAAAAAAAGTAAAAGTAAAGGGGCCAGGGTAGGGACACCCTGACCCCTTAGCTCTGGTGGTGGGGTCACAGAGGAACTCCCCAGACCTAAAAAGCACTTTAAAAAAAATGTCCATGTGATTCATGGCGGATCCGGTGAAAATTAAAAAAGAAAACAAGCACGCCTCCTGCACCAGGTGAGCCAGGTCCCGGGGCATTGATTTATATATGCAGCGGATGGGCACCGTTACTGCTGCCATCAATTCACAGCAAACACTCTGCTCACAGCGAGGGAAAGCTATCAAACAGCTCTCCCTCGCTGCAAACAGAGGTTTCTTCTGTCTCCCTGCCTGCAAAGATGCTGGCAGGGAGACAGAGGGAACAATTGCCCTCACAGAGAGGGAGCTGCACTAGCACTAGCAGCTCCCTCTCTGTGACATTAATTCTGACTCCGAAGGAGGCGTGGAGCTAACTGGGAATTTGGGGGCCTTCAGGCTCCCCTCGTGGTCCCCAACATTGTCACATGGCCAGGCCCTGGGAGGGACGGGGCCATATATATTTATATCTTACCTACTGGCGGCGACAGTAGGTAGTTATGGTTAGGACCTATTTTCCATGGAAAAAGTGTATTGTGACTTGCCTATATCTTTGTAACTGTTTGATGATTCTTCACAAAATTTTCCGAAAAAGTTCCCTCTAGAGTCACGTTGTGCATGGAAAGTTTCGGGATGATTTGTCTACTGGGGGCCAAGAAAAGGGGGGGGCAAAAAAGTGTGTTTCCCATGTTATTTTCCATAGACTCCTTAGACACTCCGGTAGCCCGAACTGCTAGACTGGACTACTCCTAATATGACAGAAAGGTAGCTTTTGGTCCGCAGATGAGCCTTTGTTTATTAGATGTCAATTATGTTCAGTAGTTTAGGAGACATTAAAAGGAAGTCTGAATTTGTACATATAGAGTCGTGACAAATTTGCGAATACTGCCGATCTCGACATTTCCTGGTTAAAGTGCTGGTAGCCATTTTGAGACTTGGCTGAAGTGTAATAAACCTATATGCTCTTATTTATACTTTCCTTGTTGATAGTTGGTTGCCAATGTGTAGGAAATTCTTCCTTTCACCCACGTTTTTTTACTGATAATGGTGGTTACTGACTCTGAAAGTGCCCTGTGCTCTGCTAACCAGGCCCACGGCCAGTGCTCTTTCCTTAAAAGGTATATGGTAACTGGTATAATTCTAATTGGCCAAGACAGTCTACCTCTAAGTCCCTAGTATATGGTAGGGCATGTAGTTTTAGAGACCCTAGTGGACCTAATGCACTAAAGTGTGCACTGCTGTGTTGTCTGGTGTAATTTTAAAGCAAGGCCTGCCTTGCAGGCTGGTTTTAGAATAAAAATGTGTCCAAATTCGACTTTGGAATTAAAAGTATGTCCAATGTCCAAACAAAACTACCTTTTTATCACATGTAAATCACCACTAAGGTCTGCACTCAGGGCCCCAAAGGTACTGTGTGTTGTTATAAAAAGCAGACACAATAGAAAAGATGTTTTATATGCCCTGGTAGAGAAAACAGCCAAAGTCATTTTCCATGTTGTAGTACTGCTAGTCCCATAGCCTAACACGGGAAAACTTTATTAAACTTTAATTAAGTCTAACTTTTGATTGGAGTTAGCTAGCAACTTGATTCAATGCATCAAAATAATAGTTAAAATAAATCCAACAACTGCCAAGGTCGGATTTATTATAACTAGTGCAGGAAAGTCGTTTTAGAACTTACTATCCTGAAGTTACCCAAAACAGCCTTGTAGCAGCCTCTTCTGATTGGTCAGTCTTTTTACAGCCTGAGCCAAGCTGTTCCCTGAGTAGGTGTGAAGAGGCCTGGGGCTGAAACAATCAGCCATTTGGTGGAGGAGATCTGTGTCCTGGTGAAGCCAGAATAGAAAGGGGGCTAGGGAGATAAACTAGACTTCAAAGGTAGAAGCACAGATGTCACAGGACCCAGGCCAGCCCCCACTTCCTTGCAGATGAGAGCACCCCAAATTAGAAGAGGGGCTGGAAGGACAGTGTAGGGAAAAGTTTGCCACACCTATGCGTTGGGTGAGACAGACCTGCACTACAAGGAGAGAATTTCACCATTTTAATTTTTGGAGAATGGTGCATTCTGGGTTAAACATATGCCATATTTCAGGAGGTGAATAAAAAAATCAAAATATCCAGCAGGAATGAATATATACCAAATATCTAAGCGAAAACTTGAATTTTTCTCTGAAACATAATTTCTTTATTCCAATTAAATCAATTAATTTATAGTGCCAAAAGATCACCTAATCGCCTAAAAACATTAATACACAAAATATAATTATATACAAATCTCACAAAAAACACAACCAAAAAATTCCCCAAAATTCCCTTAGGGCACCGTGATATATAAAATGTAGGCTGCTTCGCCATCCAGTGGCAAGCAGTCACCAATAGAGGTAGTGGCAGTTGTAGAAGGAAAGTATCTAGCACCAGTGAGACAAGTCAATCACTGAAATAAATGTCTGATACAATCCGCAGGTTATTCAAATCCCAATGTTCAGGAATTCCAACAGTCACTCCATGGAAGTTATAGTCGACGCGTTTCGGCCTTAACAAATCAGGCCTCCTCAGGACAGTGGAAACAGTGCCTTGAACTCAATACAATCTTGGGCTGCACATGCGGTGATACAATAAGGAGCGCAGCCGCGCTGCTACTTTACATTAAGAAGCTGGCAACCAGCTTTAGTCAAAAGGTTAGAGCTTCACCGTAACACGCGCTGAACGAACGCGCGTTTAAATAAACAACTCGTCAGGCCATTCTCCTTAGCTACGCGTCCTCTTAAGGCATCCATATTTTAGGAGGTGGTCATAGCAGAGGGTGGCAACTAAAACCCCATTGGTTGGGCTCCCCCTCCCTATTGTCAGCCCAAAATGGGAAATAAATATGAGATATATGCAGGAGCCCCTCGGATCCCTGCCTGAAATATCTGAAGAAGAAGGACTGCCCGCTGGACCCTTGAACTGCACCACAGAAGGGTTGCACTCAGAAGGATTGTACCTGCTACACACACAAAGCTCCACACAAGAAAGGACTGCCTCTCTTAAAGGATGAGTGGACTCTCTGAGCAGCAACAGGTAGAAAAGTACTGAAAGAAGCCAACTGCAGTATCCACTGAAAGGACTACTCCAGCTGACCAGCTTCACCTGTAATTTTCTGGACTGACCAGGTGTATTGTGGGAGACTGAGTCCCAGACCCCAAGAGACAAACCAGAGTTTCTGAAGCCTTGGCTGGTGCTGGGGCACACTTTCTGGCATTCAGGAAACCTTTCAGAGAAGAAGATCTGAAAGTTTGGGAACTTTTTGCATAATTTTGGTGAAAAGATTTAGAAGAAGACCAGCTCGACATTGCGAATCAAGCCGCTGTTGTTGAACTTTAAGTCGAACTGACCACAGTGGTTTGCCCCACTGAAACCTCCACAGCTCCCCATCAATGACGCCGAGAACAAAGACCTCCAGAGACCACCAAGGCGTCACAAAGCAGGCTGTCGTCGTTGAAGCAAACTCTGGATTCAAGGACCCCATCGCTCAACGTCGAAAAGGAAAGCTCCAAAAAAGGTAAAATTTGAACGGGACTTACGATTTAACCTATCCCACCCATTCCCCACTGCTGTTGGTGTAAAATTTCGACTTTGTTCTGGTCCAGCACGACCAGATAGCCACAGTTGGCACTTTTTTTGCTTTTTGTCAGTAGAATGCACATTTTTTAAAATGTAATCTTTGAAAATTCATTTTTCTGGTTCCCTACATTGGACTTTTGTCATTGTGGTATCATTTTAAAGAAATAAAATTCATATTTTTCTAAATTGACATTAGATTTTTATTGTGTAGTGTATTTTACTTATTTACTGTTTTGGTGCTATTAAATGCTTTACACTTATCTGTCACCTAAATTAAGCCTGGCTTCTCGTTGCCAAGCTACCAAGGTTTGATCAAGGATTAATTTAATGAGACTTGACAGAACCTTATAGTGGTTGTGATATTATTACTAGCTGAAGGTGCATGTCTCCACCTACTAATAATCCATTCTCCTGAACAGTGTTTTTGCTACAATATGATATTTTGTAGCACAACACCGATAATCCTGAACCATTCCCTACCAAAGACAACACCCAGAGGACCAATTTCACAGGGAAATGAGACTCTTGATGTGAGAAAAACCAGCTGCATGGCTCAATAAATTAAATATGTGCAGTGATCTGCTGGGTGCCCGGATCCCGGCAGTCGAACTCATAGCCTTCCTAAAAGCATCAAAAGCGCAGTATGAGGAGCTCAAAACCTGATGGTGGGAAGTACCATTTGAAGCCAGAGTAAGAGGCCAGGGCTGATGGCAATCCCAGAACACCAGATCCCAAGTCAGACCGAGGGCCACGCGTTTCTAGTAAAGCAGCAGTGTGCAAGGAAATAGTGGATGGGTGGAAAGTTCCCAGAGAGCTTCTTATGGGAGCTGTCAATTTAGCAAAATAGATTAAAATGCTGTTTAATTTCATGGCTAATTTCCTTTCTTTACCAGCAATCATAAGTGAAGGGGATGTGGATCTTCTCTCTGCTTATTCATTGACTAGATGCAGAGACCACAGAGGGTCTGTTCAGTTAGTAAATTGCAAGCGGGTAGTTCTTCAGTCCACTTGCCAAGAAGTCACAGGAAAATATATTTGTTGGACAGTTTTTAGTACAGAACGTTTCCAAACTGTCCACCTTTGGATCTGGACATGATAATAAACCGCATTACGAACCAAAATTTCTGGTCGTAGCAGGTGAACATGTGGATTAATCCAGGGATTACAAGCTATTTTCACCAAAGGGGGTATTAAAGGGGGAACTGGGAATACTGGTTCCACATCTGTGTGGTTTCCGCCTTCTGGAGGTAATAGACCACAATCCTCACTTGGAGCGGGTGGTAAATATGTGTTGGGGCTTTTGTAAGTAGTATGTGAGGTAGAGGTAGGAGAGTGATGACAGGACGAAGATGCCAATGCTGCAGATAGGGGGATCTTTTGGAACTCACCCCAAGCTACAATAAGTGGACAAGCAGGGACTGGGCTCCGCAGCTGCCTGCACCCCCTAACTGCCCCACACAGTTTCCTACTCCATTGGAAACTAAGAATGGCCTGTAAAGAGGGCCTGTGAACAGGCATTGAAATGTCATGAAATTCTGACCCAGTACAATCCTGTTACCGCAGATCATAATTTCGAGTTATGTGGCATTTACTGCCCTCCCCCACTATTTTCCCCAGGTAATCTTGTGCGCATGTGCTGTAAACCTGCAGCTGAAATTTACAGGGGAAAAGCGTGCTGATTTCTAACAAATGCAGAATTCAGTGGATACATATCAAAATCTGTATTTAATTCCTCATTTTTTTGTGTTTGCTTCTGTTGTGTTATCTGCTTCCCATTGATGCTTTCCATTGGTTTCTATCAATCTGTCTCGACTAATAATTAGTTCAGAGAGCAGCTTTCTGAGTCCAAAGAGGTTCACTTGTGTTTCAGTCTTACCGCCTGACCAGGCAACTGCTATGCACTGTAATGCTTTATTGGCAATGGAAAGCTTAATATTGTTGTGAATGCTATTCAGTATTTTTACTGTCCTTATTGACTTCAGTGGTGTTTTAATGGTGAATAATAACATGCTGCTATTTTCACTGATGTGGTGACACTAACAGGGCCAATAGGCCTGTCTTATTGATAATGGCTCCCCCTTATATTGTGATATTACATCTAGTATAAGTGGGGTGATTTGGGTATAGTGTTCAGAACCTACTAGGGGTGCAGCTTGTCATGAGGATCTCACTAAAGGTATTTCCATCTTTCTGATTATATATATTTGTGATAATCTGTGATTAATGGATAGTAGTTAGGTGTGTGTGTGTGTGTGTGTGTGTGTTGTTATTATGTACCAGCGGACTGAGGTTACCAGCCACACCACTTCCCCTGAGTCAGCCTTGGACTGCTCTGCTTCGCTACACTGAGTAAGTCAAGTGCCACAATGGGGTACTTGACTCCAAGTAAAGAGAAACTTGCAGACTTATTACATGGAAGGACTCTTCTCCTTTGCCACTAATAACCCAATTTCTTACATCCATCCTTTCATCCATGTAAGCCCCGTACTTTTTATCTAAGTATCCATTTATCCACCCACTATAATATGTAGGCAGGGTGTAGTTCTGCTATGCAGACCTCCCCGAAGTGCTGAAAAGACTGCAGAGTTCCTTCAGCGGCAGAGTTTGGGTACGTCACGCTGTTCGTACTGATTTTCAGCACTGTAAACTTTTTTACAGTGCGAACGGCATCACGCGGAGATCCAGAGGGTGCTAACTTCTTTCTGCTGCTCGACTAGGTTTTCTACATGAGCGGCAGCTTCATCAATGCTAGCACCAGCTTTCTCATTGCGAGCAGTCGTGGCCTACCGTGACCGATCGCGTTCAGAAATCTCACTCATGCTCGACAACTTAGCGATTTCGCTCGCTCGCCAACATAACATTGCTGAGTGCAAGCGAGAGAAAAAACTCTGCTCCGTGTCACTTTGCAGAGTTGTTTGGAACTCCATGCTCTGCGCTGAGTGGGGAAAACTTAGCAAATGCCACCAACAGAGCAGAACTCCTCGCCCACCCCTACTAATATGTTCATTTAATTATTTATTTAACCATTCATGCACTCACACTCATGCCTCCTTTGATCATCTTACCACACAGGCTTGCATTACTCATACGCTTGTGGGTGTGTAGTCTGTGATCACATGTGTATTGTCTGTTTGGATTTGTTTCTCAATGTGACTTGCATGTACGTAAATTTGATAAAGGTGAGTCTGTATGTCACTTATTTTAGCTACTTAAGTGCTTGTACGTATGTCTAATGTGTCCTTGGATACCTGACTGTGCAAATGTGCCTGTTGGTCTGTGTGTATTAGTCTGTGTATGTATGGTGGTGTGAGGTTGATAGAGAGAGTGCATGTTTTTAAGCGTGCACATGCATGTATATATGACTGTGGGCCTCATTATGAGGGCTGCGGTGGGGGTTGGACCACCGCCAATGTGGAGCTCCTACAGCCACATTACGACTGTGGTGGTTGTGCCACGGTCGGACTGCCAGCACCGCCACTTCTTCTCCACTGGAGGGGCTGGCAGTCCTAATCCGCCAGGGCAGCGCTGAAAGCAGCGCTGCCCTGGGGATTACGAGTCCCTTCTCTGCCAGCTTTAAGATGGCGGTAGCACCGCCATGTAAAGGCTGGCGGAGAGGGGGTGCAGGGCAGTGCAGGGACCCCCATGGCCAGTGCTGTCATGCTTTTCACTGTCTGCTGTGCAGACAGTGAAAAGCACGACGGGTGCTAGTGCACCCTACGCACCGCAACATTGCCGCTGGCTTTGTTATGAGTCGGCGTCAGTGTTGTGGCCTATTTCCCGCTGACCCAGCGGGAAACTCGTAATAGGGGCCATGGGAAGGGGACCGCACTGGCGGTAACCTGACCGCAGGACTTCGGCGGACAGACTTTTCTGTTCGCCAAAGTCGTATTTAGGGGCTATATGTTTGTTTTCTGAGGGTTGGGAGTAAGGGACAGCAAGAATGAGTCAGTGAGTGGATGGATGACTGAATGAACTGATGGATGAAATCGTGGATTGGTACATGGGTGGGTGACTAGGTACTTGCACAATTAAATGAATGTTTTACTGCATTGTAGATAAGTACATTGTTTGCTGGGTGAATGACTATGAGTACATGGATGGATAATTGTTTGCATAGCAATATGAAAAGGTGAGTGCATGAGTGAATGAGGAAGTTAATGACTGTGTGCAAGGTGTGTGTAAGAGGGGCTCTCCATCTACTGACAGCTTTTCTTTTAGCCCCCAGTCTCTCTATTCACCTGTCCATTCAGGCAATTAGTCCACCTACTTATCCACTCTAGCAAATGTTCTGCCCATTTAATTTCCTTGGATTTGTTCGTTTTGATCTACCTGTTTTGGGGATTTTTACTGTGATTGAGTCTCACCACCTGATGTTATTGACCTTAAAGTCTGGAGATGGACTGTGAATGCTACCCACCATTGTCTACCTTTTAACATAAGCCTGCTGCTGCGAAACTAGTGTAAAAGTCTATGGGCTGGTTCCACGTGAACACATGACCACCCACATGTGCAACTACCATCTTGTGCAGCTCAGTAAGTGGGTACAGGTAGCCTGTTGCAGAAGTGACCGCTCAGTCTGACTGGAAGTCTGTAATGATTAACCGAATTATGGGCCTGATTCTAACTTTGGAGGACGGTGTTAAACCGTCCCAAAAGTGGCGGATATACCACCTACCGTATTACGAGTCCATTATATCCTATGGAACTCGTAATACGGTAGGTGGTATATCCGCCACTTTTGGGACGGTTTAACACCGTCCTCCAAAGTTAGAATCAGGCCCTATATGTTCTAAGTGGAAGTTGCACCAAAGTACATTTTCACCCACCTTCAGCCTACAGAGTCCAATGAGGTTTCATTGAGGCATATTTATGCAACCCAAGTGTAGATCCACAGTCCCTTTCATCAAATCTACGACCCTGATAGCACTTTAAGCATTTTCATAGTTTCCCTATCTCAGACATAATTCCATTCCAGGACCCCCCTCTCGTCCTTTCTGGGCCAAATTCATTACTTGTCTAACCAGCAGAAGGTCTAAGGCCTCTCCACTCAATAGAGCTATCAGCAGTGCTTGACCCAGTTCTGGAGCCACACACAGGAGAGGCTGCCTTCAAAGTTTTCGTCGGACGGGGTCAGGCAGATGTGTAATTTCGAGGTACAGCTGAGACTCTGAGGGAAAGTCTTTTCATACACCACTTGAGCATGCCATCTTAAAATATCCCAATGCTATACAGGAGGATTTTGGCAGGGGCGGAGTGATAATGTGGCACTCTAGGAGAGGCCAGGGGTGTCTGCCTTCTAGATCTACCCATCCAGGGATGTCTGGATTCTGGTACTTTCCACTCAACTTAAAAACCCTTGCACAAGGGAGATACTTTTGAGACAATACTGGACCTGGGAGCAAAAGTGGTGAAAAAATGCCCAGCTGGAAGGAGAAGCCACCTGATGCCACTGCAAAGATGGACTGAAGGGCTCAAGCTGGCCCAAGGACTAGGATGGGTCTCTGCATGGCCAGTGGTGCTGCCCTACTTATGCCTCCTGAGGAACATTTGGGGGAATGTACCTTTTACTTGGGACTTCTTTGTACTGACCCTTGACTCCACTGGGACATGAGTGCCATTCAAGTAGTCAGAAAGATGTGGGACCTAGGAAGGGAATGGGGCAGGGATGTTGATCAGCTTGCAGGCTGTGAAAGACGCAGCCCAAGGAGGAGAGAGAGCACCAAGAACCCAACCAGCGAACAGGTCTAGCAAGGAAATAGAAAAAACAGGTTCCCCAATGGCAATCACAGTAGGAGGCCTGAATAAAATGATCTTGGTGGCTTTGGCTGGTCACCAGGGGAAAATGAGCCCAAAACCAAACAAAACAGCCCTACAAGGCCAGAGAAAACAAATGACAAATCATGGTCTCAAGACAAAGAAAAAGTGCACACCTCAGCCATCAATTTCAAGTATTCCTCTGTGGTGGGCCAAGTCCTTGTGATTAGTGCAGCCTCTATTTTTTAATTTCCCCGAGGATGGGACATGCAGTGGATGCCCCATGGACCCCATTTTCTGGGGTTTAACACAATTGAAGATGGCCCAGAGAATCCCATCCCATCGGGACAAAGAGAAGAGGAAGGAGGAGGGCTTGCAGGGTGCTTCACCAATCTACATGCCTATGTCTTAAGGGACCGGTGCACACCAATCTGAGCCTCCCACCTTCGGTCAAAGTTGGCAAAAGGAACACTGAATCCGGCTCCCATCTGTGCTGATGCCAGAATATATTTGCTCCTGCGTGGCATCATGGGAGGGTGATGCACTGGCATGAAGCCGGCCGGGGCAATGCGGGCCTTGGGACTCTCCATCAGCCCCCAATCTTGGCACATCGGACGGCCAGGACACTTGGGTTCAAAAAAAGAAAAGTGGCATGAGGCCACAGAAGTCAAACACTTGTGGCGAAAAGTCCTTCATTCTATATTGGTTGCTTTGTTGTTAAAAATTCTTCTGAGTCCAGATTATACAAAGTGCTGTGGGGGCGCAAAGGGTACTTAACTTAACTATACTTAACACTTTTCAACCATTCTATTCATACCTGGCCACTGGTATCGCTCACAAACTAATATATCCCAGTTCCATGATGGTCAAGGTAGAATCAGTAGCAAATTGCACACCTGCCAACTATCGCACCCCATGTAGGCTGTGATTAGTGGGCATGCAATTTGGACCCACAACTGCAGCTCAAATGCAATCCGGGTCGTTTTATTTTTACATTCATATCTGTATCAATAGTTTGATTCATTCATTTACTGTTATCATAGACTATATTTAAAGCCAATACACGTGTTTTGTATGTTTCTATTCTCTTTATTAAAGCTTCTTTTGTGCCCAATGCATAATTGCTTTTATTGTTTTTTTTTGCCTTTCATTAGCTCACACTGTTGCATATATACCGGGGTAATATTCGGATACAACCATCTCCAATGGGTCTGTCCATGCAGACTAGGAGGAACTTGTTTTGCATACTCTCAGAACTGAAATTGTGTTAAATGACAGCTATTGCTCCTACAATAACACAATGCACACACCAGCCGCTTTAGTGTTAAAATCGTGCTGTTTTTTCTGCAGTATTATTAACGTTACAAAATGTAGCTTCTTCGTTCATTATTAATACTGATGCATGTTCAGCGCTACAGCAACATACAGTTGTTACAATAGATTCATTTTATTCTCAAAATAAATGAACATTAGAAATTCATACAAAAGTCACACCTGCGATCATTTGTTTCTCAGCACCGCATGGTATTAATGCTGCGATTCCCACTGCAGATTGAAACATATAAAACCATTACTTAAAATGAATTAAACATAAACATCACTAACAAATGTATGGAACAAACCCACATTTGGCGACACTAGTAATCAATTTAGGTGCACATAGCTGCAAATAAAAAAACAAAAAAACACATTAAAGGCACTACAAATAAGGTACATCTCTGCCTCAGGAGTCAGCATTCAGGTATTCTAGGGTCTTGTAAAGTGCTTCAGCGGCTTCACAGCAACTTCCAGGAGGAATTGGAATTAATGTTGTAAGAGCGATTAATGTAATACGTAAGCTAGGGGTTCTGGCCTGCATCAGGAATCGGAGGGCCTTATTTACGAGGCCGTAGCAGCACACTGCGCCACCGGAGCGTAATTTCTTTTGAGACTCCGGTGGCGCAGTGTGCCAGCCCATATTTACAAGGCCACGCAAGCCACGCGTTCCGTGGGTGTTGCTGTGGGTGTTACCACGCAACACCCTTGGAACCGGAAGGAATCTGACACATTCCCAGATTTGCAAGTCATTTATTGTAAATGAGGACCAGAGTACTTTCATTATAAATGTGTAATACAACCAGAATGGGTGGCAAAGAATAATGGACCTGAATGTTAAATCTGTCTTAAACCACAGAACAAACTTTATAAATCAAGCCTCCTAGTCTTAAAATTGACAACTGAGAAAAGATGTTGTTAAGATTGTCTTAAACCGGTACAAGACTTTCCTGATCCATACCTATTTTTACTGGCTTGGGACTGTCTTAAGTGTGGAGGATCCTTTGTAAACAAAATCTAAGAGTGGAAGTGGCCACAGGAGACCCTTTGTAAGCGAGATCTAAGGATGGAGGTGGCCACAGGGGACCCTTTGTAAGCGAGATCTAAGGATGGAGGTGGCCATAGGAGACCCTTTGTAAGCAAATTCTAGCGGTGGAGAGGGCCACCTGGGATCCTTTGGCCTCTGCTGGGCACCAGGAGGAAACTGGCATAGGGGGCTCCATAAAAGAAGAATTGCTGTTGCTGTAGGGCCATCCCTGGAAGAACCATCCTACCGAGCCCTTTGTGAGGAGGATTATCTGGCCACCCAGGCATTTTAATGCAATTTTCAAAGATGGTTTGACAACGACATCTCTGCTCCCCCTCCAGTCTCTCCAATTAGGTCACATTTTTGCGCTAATCTGTGACAAATTAGCGGATTCATGCGCATCAGCTGTAGTGTTCTGCACATCTCTGATAACTGAAACATTTCCATCAGGCCTGGGCCTGCAGAAGAGCTACTGAGGGAGAATTGGCCTCTTTCCTAATCTCATTTAGAGTGGGAAACATAGAAGAGGATGTGTTTTTTGCTATTAACCCTTTGGAAGGTTGCATGTAAGACTATCGTTAGCAAAAACATCATGTCCTAAATATTGTTTACAAAAATATTGCCCCATTATGTGTGTATGTTCTATTATTAACTCCAATTATGACAGTTTACAAATGATAGTTAGGACAAGATATTCCAGTCAGACACTATTTTGGTTTCGATATTCTGGTTGTGTTGATTTTGGACACTGGAATCTTCCCATCTGAGAACAGCAAGCATTGCATCAGTCATTTACTTGTGCCTTGCTGACTGGAATGCTCTCTGATCAAACAGAAAGAGAGTTGGCAGTATGCAACTTAGTGTGCTGTTTTTCAAAGCCACATTCACAGCCTAAACAAGCAACCTGTTGGGTCACAAAATCTTGCAAAGAAATTAGTTTTCTTAGCCCAAATTAGGTGCACAGCTGTTGTTTCTTTTTCTAAAGAGTATTTGTTGCATGTGCTGCAAACATATGCACCTCAGGTGTAGTAAAGACATATAGGCCCTCATTACAAGTTGAGTGGAATAGGGTACAGCATTTACCACACCATGGTGAGGCATTTATCAGCTGAGGTACACTTCTCCTTTTCTGAGTTTTCAACTTGGAAATGAGGCATAACATGCAGAATCGTTTTTAACACACCGAGGGCCACATGTACAAATATTTGGAATTGCGATTCCCTAATTGTGATTCCATGCGAGTCGCAATTAGGGGATCGAAATTCCAAATGTAAGAAACTCCACTTAGTTTCTTTTGCGATTCCCAATGGGTCGCAAATAGACCTGCCTCATTAATATTAATGAGGAAGGTCGCAATTTGCGACCCACTGGGAATCGCCAAAATCACAAGGATGGTGGCCTGCTGGTGTCAGCAGACCACCGTGTCTGTGATTGCTTTTAAATATAGCAATCTTTTTTTTAAATGCAGCCTATTTTCCTTAAAGGGAAACAGGCTGCGTTTAAAAAAAAAGTGAAACGTTTCAGTTTCGTTTTTTAAGAGTCAGTCTGCTCTTGAAAAACGTTTTAGCATGCATTCACAAAGGGGAAGGGATCCCTTAGGAACCCGTTCCACTTTGCTAATGGGTTAGCACCAATTTGAAATTGATGCTTAATGCGATTGTTTTACGACCGCATTCACTGTCACAGAACAATCATACATACCATTTAGATTCGGTATTAGGAAGGAACACACTGGACATGCCCCTTCCTAATACCGAATCTCAAAACCCAAAGTGCGATTCGGTAGCAAGTTACTGAATCGCAGTTTGGGCTTTGTACATCCCAAAAAGCATTTTTCTAGTCGCAAATGGGCCGATTCGCAGAATCGGCCCATTTGCGACTAGAAAAATGCTTTGTACATCTGGCCCTGGATTCCAATTGTGTGACCTTTTCATGTGAGCCTTTTTCTCTGGTAAATTTTGGCACATTTGATGTCCCGTAATCTGTGAGTGGAAAAATGTGCGGGTGTGAGCATTATCAGGCAAATCGTATTTCTGATCCCACGTCTTGTAACAAGGACCTTAGCAGAGATGCCGAACTCACACTTTCTTTGCAGTGGGACTGGATGTTGTGCTTATGAAAAGCGTGGAAAGAGAAGAGGGGTTGGAAAATTAAAGGAGATCAACGAGGAGTGAGGAATGACAGTGGGCCTGATTACAACCTTGGCGGATGGGATACTCCATCACAAACGACGGATATCCCGTCCGCCATATTACAAATTCCATTGTTGTCTATGGAACTTGTAAAACTGTGGGCAGAATATCCGTCACATTTGTGGAGGAGTATCTCAACAGCCGAGGTTGTAATTAGGCCCACTGTCCTAAAATGGATGCTGTGGCAAATTGAGGTTTTGAGTTACTTTGACAATGAGCCACAAGTTTCTCTACAATGGGATTTTTGTGCAGTTGTGCATGAAACATACATACATCGAACAGTGCATTTCTGGTCGTGTTGCTGCTGCTCAGGAATGACTGGAGACAATCGCATGTGTGTGGGACTTAGGCCTTCACTCTGGGCGCCAAAGGGCATGGATGCAGCTAATGTCATGGCATTTATTAAGTTGCAGTCCGTAGTTTGTCCCAGTCCAGGGTTCTGCAAAGTCGGTCCTGGAGAGCTGGATCCATGCCAGATTTTTAGCATATCCACATTTAGAAACAAGATGTTTCAGAAATCTACATTTTTCTAAATGTGGATATGCTAGAAATCTGGCATGGACCCAGCTCTCCAGGACCGACTTTGCAGAACCCTGCACCAGCCAGTCCCCTGTCCCAGACCCATCCCCCACTGCTAGTGGCCAGGAGAAGCTGGTGGGAAGCATCACTTGAGCATGGTGTGAGGGATCTGAATCTTCCTTGGTTTTTTGTTGTTTTATATGGCTGCTCTGTGACTGACTTCAGGGCAGATTCCTCTGCTTAATTAAGACAAATAGACTGATAATGCAAGGCTGCGCCCGGGTGAACGATTGGAGACAGTCTGTGCCTGTGAATTAATTGCTGGTGGCGGCTTGACAGAATCAGTGTAATTGCATGAATGAGTGCAGTATGACGCCTTGGCTAATGCCAGCTGCTGCTGTTCTCCTGCCTCCCATGTCCTCACAGGGGCTTGTGCATGGGTGGGGGATTCATGGTAACCGGGGGGGGGCTGGTTCCTTCAACCCCTCTGTTCCCGAGCTCCCCAGTACCACTTTATGTACCCTGACGACTGGGCCCCTCGATAATTCAGGCTTTTCTTCCTAATGTTCCCTCTTCTCCACACCCCACTCAGTCCCTATCGCCTGTAGCTGTAAACTGATGCCTTGTAGCGGTCTGAAGTCCTTGCGGTGAGCTATACATCACGGTGATTCAGTCACGCTCAGTGGTTGTCTCTGCAGGTGAATACATGTCCCCGTTTCATTTCTTCGTTTCCTAGGCCGGTTCATCAAAACCTGTTACCTCTTCCTCCTGCGCTGGTCTAAATGAAATGATTGATTCTTGCATTTTACGTCATTTATTGCTTCAACCTCTCTGAATATTGTTTCAACGTCCCTTGAAAATGTAAACCAGTCATGTCAATCTGTAATACGTTTTTTTAATAAGAAAGTAAATAAAAAACAAAGTGTGTGTGTGAGAGAAAGCTGTCACTGAGTAAATAACATGCACTGTTTTTTGTAAATAAGGTAGCGGTTTTGAATGCCATCCCTAACTCTTAACATACAAAAAATTACCTGTTGCTGAAAAATACATCAACATATTAATAAAAAAATTAAAAAAAGCAGTAGGCACATTGTTTGCTTGTGTTACCCAAGGTATGTGAGTGGTGTGTGTTAGGGCGCGCAGGTAGGGTGAAGGTGATGGCCAGTTCCTGGCCATTTTCACCTTCATCAGCAAACAATCCAGGGCCATCCCTATGTGTGTGTGTTTTGTTGCTGCTCTAACATGGACACCTGCAAATGTGAATATATCCTCCCCGGGGAAGAACCAAGAGGTAACCAAGGCATGACCCCACGTCATTCAGAGAGCACCTTCTATTCACGCATTCCCAATCGCAGCCCTCAAATTACAGTCACTGAGTAAATAAAATGCCATGAAATAATACATTGAAATTAAACTAAAAGAAAATATAGGGTAAAGCAGTGGTTCCCAGCGTGTGATCCGGGGACCCCTGGGATCCGTAACAATTTAGAAAGTTAAATAATATCAACAGATTAGGTCCCCATCTTTCAGTAATGACTCAGTGGTGGGTCCTGGAATTACAATAATGATCCATTGGGGGTCCCTAGGTTCCAGTAATTATAAAGTGGGGGGTCCACAGAAGTCAAAAGTTTGGGAACCACTGGGGTAATGGATTTATATGCCAATAATAACCCTTAATAGATAAACCCATTACCGTTTCTGAAAAACAGAATTCAGGCATATTATTGCCAGGAAAGTGGGGGGAGGTGATGGGCAGTATTTGGGTATTTTAACCTACAACAGCAAAAACCTCTAGGCCTGCCTCTGGTGTTTCTTCCTGTCCTAACATAGATAACCACCGTTTTGAAGATGTCCTGCCTGGTGAACAAGTAAGAATCAAGCATTGCATGGTCCCAGGACTTGCAGAGGTCATCTCCCGTTGATATATTGGTGGGGTGTTGCAGGGACGTAGAGCAAGCCCCTCCAGCCCCTGTGGACCCAACCCTTCAGGGGCCCCTCAACCACTGAGGGGGGCCCTATCCAACCCAATATCAATGAATAACCGTGAGTTAAAAGAGACCCAGGGGGCCCTCTTCACATTCTTCGGGGGGTGGGGAGACATTATTTTTCATTATGCCACTGAGGAAGGGGTACTTTCAAAATTCCTTAATGTACTTGCCTGAGGTTACATTTTCTAATCTATGCTGGCTCAGTGTTACAGTGAACAGAGAGCTCCACCTCATAGTGAGGGGTGGTTCATAGCAGCTGCCCACCTCAGAGGTGAAGTGGGAATTCTCGCATAGCAGCAACCGCTCTAGCATCGCGGGGCTGGAGGTCTGGGTCATAACGTGACCTACAGTCTTGTGTCTAAGGGTCTGATTACAAGTATGTCGATAAACTACAACCTGTGTGTAAACCCATGTTTATGCACGGATCGGAAATAGGAAGTAAAATAACTATTGGACGCGTTAAATACCTTAAGCTGTGTTAACTTTCAGCAGGTCAACCCAGTCAAAGCTTAACAGGGTAAATGTGTATAGTATTTACTGTACCATGAGGATTTCGGTGCATTAAACACCAAAACCTGCCTGTTACTCCTCAGAAGCTTGTATTAGGAGCTATTTACCACACCCCGTGGCACAGTTATTTATCAGGTGAGCTGAATAGCGCCTACACTCATAATCAGGGCCTATGTTTGGTGATCTTGAGGAGAAGCAAAACTGGAAAAGAGATTTTGACTCCAGTTGTTTCAGTCAGTTCAAGTAACATAGCATATAATGACTGGAACAGGAGGAAGCCCAGGCCCAGCAGCTGGTGTCCTTTCTAGACTAAGATAGACATAGCTTCCATCAAGAACGCGTTTTGTACTAACATAACAGGCCATCATGTCTCCTGATTGGCTCTGTGCTTGCCAGAGAAAACCTTTCAGCCCAATCAGGAGTCAGTACACAGGAAACACTATCTTCATGCAGAATCCCATTAGAACTTCATAAGGACTTTTCTGTACATTACTGTACTGGATTTGCACACAGATTTTTGCACCAACCTCTAAACATACACCTCTGCTGCAATTATTTTAACTTGTAAAACCCTTTCCTAAGATGGGCTTGCATCTTGCTTGTGTGGCTGGTTGCATTTTGCACAATGTGCCTTTGTACGCATCCTCCATGTCGTCTTGGGTGATAGCTTGATGGTTTCTGCCTCCCCTTAATGCAAATTGTAATCAGAGTGTGTACTTTAAATGTGTGCTTTGGAGCAGTCACTCCATGCACTGTGCAATGCCTGGCAATGGACAAACTAGACAGATTCAGCGTGAAATTAACAAAAGTGTGCATCAGAATTGCACTCTGTAATTTCAGTCGTGAATTAGTAAGAGCAAATTCACCATGAAGAACAGTTTGAAAATCAAGGGAGTGAGACAAATCTTTTTTTCAAGGCCTTTAATAGCCCTGACTGACAGCATGACTCATGGAGCAGAGCACAGTGGTATATAAAGGCCTCCACCAGCTAATAAACCATTGTGATACTCCCTACAGGGCAACTACCACTGTAGCCTGATTATCAGTAGGACCTATAAAAGCTGTAGTTTGTCAGATGCAATATTTCTTGCATATTCTTCTTTTTTTGGGGGCGGGACTAGCTTGAAGATTTTAGTGCTTACGCCATCAAGACCCGCATGTGACCCAGTGTTAAATTCCGGCAGATCAGGCTAGCCCACATTTACCAAAGGGTGTGTTCTTTACCTCACCTGTTGGTTACCGGAGGCAATATACATGCCCCCACTTGTAATTGGCATCCCTGCCAAAACAGAAGTTTGCACAGTAATCTCAGCGTATCTTGCCGCATGTAATCCAGCATCTCTAATACTGCTCTACCCTGGAGTACTGTCTGCTGTGCCAAAAATGTGCTACCATATTGCCCATGCCATACTACTCTTGACACTAACCGATATTTATACATTTATATTTGTAAATATGAAGATTTCTATAGGGAGTACACGTCCCAGCGAGCGCATTATAGAAGATTGCTGTATTGCAGACATAAACTGTAAACACAAAGCGTGAAAAACCGAGGCCACATCGAGAGTGAACAATATATTAAAAGAAAATATATAAAGCACGATTGTTGGGTTACATACAAATTGAAAAACGATCTTCCATCCACTGTTGTCTGGTTCAGCCATGCTTGCGGCTGGCAGGAGCACTGCAGGTAGGAAATGGGCAAAATAATTCCTTGGCTTATTCTAACTATTGCTGCAGAATCAGGAGGAGGGGCACAGTGGTGACACTGGCATTGCCAAATCAAAGGTAGTGTCAACGCCCCTGGCAGCTGGGACTCAGGTGGAATCCCACACAAGGTACCACAGACACATACTAGGCCACGAAGGGAAATGCCCAAGAATGGTGACAGTGTTGTCTATCACTCCCGGACCACTGTAGTAGCTTTTCCGAAATATGCAAATGTCGTGTGGAAATGATTTTTGAAAATGAATGACTTTAATAATGCATGGAGTCGTAACCGATTAATTATTGATTTGCACTTGAAACAAATTTGCTTTGTCATTTGGAAGTATGATTAATACTGCGAAGTTGTTATGATGTGCCAGCCACCATTTATTCTAAAATGGATGCAGTTTTTTGTTTTTGCTCCTTTGCTGATCTTGCTCCTGCTCATTCACCCCTCCGAATCAGTGTCCCACTGCAAGGCGCTTTTCTCCACTCTTTTCACACGAACATCAAGACCTCAAAGATTCATAGATGTACAACTGTGTTGGGAATGGTGTATTGTGAATGAGACTTCCATCATGTACTCAAGGTGTAATTTTCAAGGACTTCCACTGGAAGTTCCATTGTAGGCCTGTTGGGTCTATGAACTATTGTTTAAGAAATGCTTCATTTTGTGTTGACTATCTCTGGAGTGTGGTTGCTGCGGGAGCAGGTGGGAGATTTTTCTTACCTTACGAATGGGTGAGTAGTAAAGAGTTGGAAAATTATATTGCTGTTTCTGATTTGCCAATGTGACCCTAACCATGATCATACCATGCTGCATTTCTATAATCTATTAATAGCTTGTGTGAATTGTGTTTGAAAACTCTCCGGTTTTTTAGAGTTGCCTCAGGTGCTGCTGGGTGACTTTTCATTCTTTTTGCCTGAGACTATGTCAATTTTGTCTTAGATTTTTTCTCTGAGATGCTGTCAGTACTCTTTATGAGGTATGCATTAGTTCACTGTACCACATTTATTAATATTTTTGTAATAAATCAGTTTTGGCCCTATGTTTGATTAGAATTCAGTTAATGGTGCTTTCACGTTTTACTCTGCTAATTTTTTTTTTTTTTTGATGACGAGTGTTTAAAAACCAGATCATTTAGAGACTTTGGAGCCAATTTGATTAGCTAAAAATTGGGGCGTACAAAATCATTGGCGTTCAGGTGATTATTGGGGTTCAGCTCCCATATTACCAATACATACATGCATGCAAATATGGGAAGTCCAACTAAAATTTCTCTTCCTGTTGTGCTGTCATACCTGAGTTCTCCAGGCATGTGGGTGGGAAGGACCTGCTTAAAGACTCACCAGATGATCATGCCTTCTCCGTCTGGTAGAACTGGAGAACAGCAAGGGCCATGGCACCTCCAAAATGAGGAGGATTGACTAGGAGGGACCTTGATGGACAATGGAGAATCTTGGGAAGAAGCTTTGCTTCCAAACAAGTCTCAGTACAATATAATTGTGAGTTACTTGCACATTCATAAATTGCTGTCACCCACAAATGTTCAACATGCTTGGCAGAAGGTGGGGGCACCTGTTTGCAAGCAGGCATACTGTGAAGGATTATACATAAACACTTCCACAAGGTATCCCTACTTTCTCATCTAGATTTTATTAGGCCATTGTTCAAGAACGATTCTGCCATGGGGCACATTAGAAAGTGTTACAAATTTGTCCAAAGACTGAAGAAAAGGGAGTGATTTCTGATTCACAATGTGGAGAGAAATTGAGAAAAACCCAGACACAAAATTTGCAAATGTTTTGCATTGTTTCAAACTTCAGTTGTATGTGGCCCACACCATTTGAGCGCTAAAGTAGTGTTTTTGGATGGAAGACCTCCTCATTCAATCTTTATCATCAGGAAAGCAAATTACATTATTAAGTGTCTTAACTTTATTTTATTTTCCAGACCTCTGAAGAAGAGCTCTTTGGAAACAACGAAGAAAGCCCATCATTCAAAGCCTTCTTGAATCTGCTGGGAGATACGGTGCTCCTGCAGGACTTCAAGGGGTGGGTGAGACATACAAACTGTGCGGCTGAATTTAAGTGTGGTTGGAGTGGTGTGCACCAAGACCGGTGCTATATGCATCGTGAAGTGTTTTGTGGGTAAAGCAGCACCGAACCATTGTAAGATGGTAAAATTAAAAGCCAATATGGTTGAGGGAAATTCAACCACTTGTCAAGCTGTGACATCTGATACACATTATCATTATGTGTTATGGTGTCTTCTGTTATTGGTATTTGCTTGCCATCAGTGTGGAATCATAATGCTATCAGAGGTTCCAAGGTGTCCACCAAAGTTTTCATCAAAGTATGGAGCTGCTTTGTTTTGTGATGCTCGTATTGGACATAGGCATATGGCCAGTAGATTGTGTGGGAATGCCTTATCTGTGAGCTGTGGGTATTTGATTGAGTGCCTAAAAAGTATGGCTGGGACATTTTACGTATTTACGATTCATCCACTAGGCTTGACCCAACCTGGTAACCTAGCAGCTTAAGATAGTCCAACGCGGTGCTGCTGGTCACATGACATGGTTAGTCTGCATTGGAATCATATGCATCATAAAGTTGTTGTATTTTGGTCTGTCAGTGCCTTCTACACTTGTTGCAGCCCATGTAGCCAATTGTGAAAAGCCTGTGTGGTGTACGTAGGAGGACAGACGCCAGTTTTATAAAGATCAGAGTGAATCCTGATGCTAAGCTTGGTAACCCTTGAGGAATGTTATGTATGTCAATGTGCATCAAAATCAGATTTAACTTCCAGGTAATTGAGACTTCCAGTACCAGGATCTGTACGGAGACTAGTCTTACATTTTTATCTGTGTTGTTTTAAAAGATAGGTAGTCCTTATTAGCTGTTGCTATGGCACTCCTTTTTAACGGTGCAAGAGGTGTGAGCTCTGAAAGAGCTAAATAACTGTGAGATCTTAGGAGTTATACACTTAGCAGTGGAATCCCCACCCCATCTTTCAGAGATGAACCACCCTAAACAAAAAATCAAAGAAATATGGCACAAAATAAGGTCACATTGGATAAAGTATTGTTGTTGAAACAGGCAACACTGCAGCAGATAGAACTCAATGACTCCAAGAAAAAGAATAATGCAACCTTGGGGGCTAAATAGGGGAAGCGGACTCTGTGCATTGTGTATAAGTTGGTAGTGTCCAAACTATCTATCTCAAAGGACCTCCACCCCATATTCATGGCAAATTGGATACTTGGACCAATGGTTATACCTTGCACATGGTCACACTTCCCTGTGGTATGGGAACAAGGTACCCCCACACCCATTCAACAGGAAGTGTGGCCCTGACGTGAGTCAGAGCCCACAGCATAAAATGCACAGATTTGATAACGGATAATGGATAAGACGAGAAGGAGTGTTTGTCAGGCATCATCAGTGGGCAGGGGCAAGCCAGTAAATAATGAAGGCAGACCTTCACTGCGGTTGAGGCTGTGTGAATGCAGCAGAGATTGCGGTTGCTTGAAGACTGTGAGACTGCTTGAAGAAGGGTTGTGGCAGCCATCGAATAAGAGATAGACTCCAAACTTAAGCTGGTGTGCTGGCACACCAGAACCATTGATGATGGAGTGCTTCAGCTGTAAATGAACCATGGTGGGGCTTATATAAGTGGCAGTCACTCTGCACATCTCTAGGTCTTCTTGCCACAATGAATAATGAATGAATGTGGTTTGCCGCAGTCTCATACGATCAATCTTGTCCTCAAAAGAAGCCTTGACTAGTTTTTAACATACCACACCAACATATTTGCTTTGCACTATGTTTTGTAATGTTATGCACACAAAATACTTTATTGGGTGCCCCTTGTTGACTGGTTTATATATTGAGGACATTATATAGCAAACCCTGGGTTCAAATCAAGTACCCAGGTAGTAAGGAGCCATCAGTGTCACAATATAGTGCCTTAAGTGTGAGAAATGCCTGCATTCTCGCAGGACTCCTCTTTAGTTTTGGCCTTAGTAATTTTTTGAGGTATTTTGGAGGGTGAAGCCTATTTTCCTAAGGCTGAGAAGTGAAATAGTTCCAGCTCTGTTTTGGCATATGGTTTGTTTATGCTGGATGCTACACCAGTAGGGCTACCGTGAAGAGTGTTTTAACTAAAGATTGATGCTGATTTGAATGATGCTGCAGTTAATTTAAAGAAATTATAGATTATGTTTTCAATTGTTAGTATGTTTTTTGGGGCTGGAAATAAGAACCAGTGGAGTGGAAGTTGTAATCAGATCTCAAGGTAGTGAGGCAGTGCTGTCACAGGGTTACCCAGGGAGATGTTGTGGGCTAGAAACTCAGAACCCAACCCACAAACCCAGTATGTTTTCTTTGAAAGTGAAACACAAAATTACAAATATGTACAAGACGCAGACGGAGAAATCGGTAGCAACACCCTCTAAAGAGCCTTGCAAACTAGTGGGGCACAATATGGAAGCCAAACAACCTGCTAATTACAGACTAAGGACCTGGTTCCGATCTTGGCGGATGGAATACTCCATCACAAACGTCACGGATATTCCATCCGGCGTAATACGATCTCCATAGGATATAATGGATTTGTAATACAGCGCATGGGATATCAGTCAGATTTGTGACTGTGTAAAGGCCCCTTTAATGGTGAGTGCATCAGCAGACAGTATCCCATTGAATCCCCCATACATGCCGTGCACAGATGCCAGGTCCAGTCAGACACCAGTCCTCCTCGCTCAGCAGGTACATGTACACCTGTGGGTACAAGTGCTATACCATAACCTCACAAAGCCTTTTACCCAAGTTGCACAGCAGCTAACCTCATTTTAATAGGTGGGCACTGGTGGTCACAGTTCAAAACCATTGAAAACCGAAGCTTACATTGAGAGAGATGCTATTTGGAAGACTTTCTCAATGCAGGGGTGTAAGACGAGAGCTCCAAAAGCCGACATAAGCTGGGAATTCTTACGGTTGGCTTCAGGCTTGACCAGATTTTACGGGCAATTTAATCAAAACTTGCCTTTGGCCTTCTGAGAAGGCAAGTGCTGCAAAGGTCCTTCAAGTCCATATTCATGGTCAGCTGTGTGGCTCTTTGAGATGCATTATGATTCAAGGCCAGGTTGAGGTGACACATGCTTCGGTTAGGGAACTCCTTTCCATACAAGTCAG
This sequence comes from Pleurodeles waltl, assembly GCF_031143425.1. Classification (NCBI taxonomy): domain Eukaryota; kingdom Metazoa; phylum Chordata; class Amphibia; order Caudata; family Salamandridae; genus Pleurodeles; species Pleurodeles waltl. The sequence goes on along the minus strand of NC_090441.1, from coordinate 149,346,462 downwards.
TCTAACTAGAATGTGCTCTGACATATGTCTGGGGTGATGCCAATGGAGCGTTTTATGCATTTCCAGCAGCAACTTTCCCAGGCAGTTTCATACAGGTAGTTTCAGATGCCTTACTGTCACTTGTAGGGCAGAACAAGCAAAAGACAGTCTGAACTGGAAAAATATTTATAGTTCTAATGAAGTTCTCTAGCGTTTGAATATGTGGGATGCATTTTTTTAATTAATGTTTTACACTTTGTCAGTATGTAGTATAGATGCTGATCCAATGTATTTATGAAAAAGGCATAATATTTATTTACTTAAATAAATAGGTTATTAAAGGCTTTTATCACACAGAAACACAGCTGTGCCTGGAGCCCTAGTATAAGGTCCTAAATGCAGGATAGATTTGGCAAGCTTCCTTTTTTGGATATAAGAGGTGCGAGGTTCTGGGATACATTTGTCATAGATGTTGTCAGGAAGGTTAAACTCACACCATGTCACTTTGGATAGCAGTGCGCCCGCCCAGGAAAGGGTTACACTAGTTCTCCAATCGATTGCTGCCTTTGAATGTGACAAAGCTCATCGCTTGCAGGCTCTTGATAGAAGATTCATGCACTTTACCAACTTCTTGAATAAGGCCCTTTTCTTGGTGAAAAGGGGTCAGTGATTAGAATAAACCATGGGACACTTTATTCAGTAAATAGATTGTCCTTTGATTGTAATGAGAGATGCAGCTATTGTGCTAAAACTTGCTGTGTGTTGCATTTTTGAGTGTGAGTTATTTTTTGTGGTTTTGTATGATTTTTTTTGTGTGAATTCGAATGTGTCTCGATTATGTATTAAGTGCATCCTTCAGTTTGAAAAAGTCCAGCCAATACATATGGCATTATGGACGTCAATTCACCGAAATGCCAGGGGTGGCGAAAGTGACACCACACTCCCTTTGATCCTCACTTTCACTTACACACACTTATACACACACAAATTCACACTAACATACACTCTGTCTCACGTAAACACACTCTTACTCGCAAGCAAGCACAAAACTTACATTTAAAAACATGTTTTACTTATCCCAGCTGCCATGTAAGGGCGAAATCCAGCTAACTGTACTTCATTTATATTATTAATTAATAGTGAATAATATATTATTATTCACTATTAGTGTGATAGAGTGGAGCCCCAGCTGACTTCCATAAGGACGTGCTGGCACTGTGTTCCTGGCACTGAATTTGCCACCTCTGAGGCCAGGAGTCGCAAAGGCAGTGCCAGGGCAGCAAGTGGCAAGCCAGGGGGACCCCTGGTAACCTCTAAATTACGTGCATGGCTGGCATACGGATTCTCCCCGTTGGCAGAGGAGGAGGGGAGCGTGGTGGGAGAGTGGGGAAGGGGGTGATGGCACAGAAGGTCCTTTCCCCAGAATCCCTAAAGTAGTCACAATAGTAGGGCATGTCTGTCACCTGTGTGCCAGCAGCCATTCTCCTTCTGAGAACCATCCTTCTACTCCAGCCCCTGGGCCCATATTTATACTTTTTTAGAGCCGCATTTGTGTCCTTTTGTGACGCACAAGCGGCGCAAACTTACAAAATACAATTGCATTTTGTAAGTTTGTGCCGCTTTTGCGTCAGAAAGAGGCGCAAACGCGGCGCTAAAAAAGTATAAATATGGGCCATAGTGTGTTCAGTTGCAGAGTCCCTGGGCGCTGTTCCTACTCTTGTATTGTTCCATGATTGTTGGTGTATCTCTGCATTTTTTTTTCTTTATTGTCAGTGGCTGTCCATGCATCTTCATATAGTGGTGTTTATTTATCACTCATTGTCTCAATATACTTCTCAGTTCCAGTCTTTTGTCATATATCCATCAGTTGCGTCCTTTATGCTTTATTCTCCTTAGTCCAGGCACCTCCTCCTGTTTTCTTTGTATCTGTCTACTCTGTTTGATGTCACTAAGCTGATGATTGTTTCTCCCAAGTTCTTGTAATGTACCTTTGTGTACTCTCTGTGTCCAGTATCAATCGATTGCTTATGTTTATTGTTTCATACAAATACTTCAAAAAGCAAGGTTTTATTTGTTCCTCTGTTCTCTGCTTCTCATATGTCATCCAGATTTGTCAGTGTACTCTGTATCCACATCATTTATCTCTTTCTTTTTAAACTTTGTAAAGTTTTCACCCCACCCATGTCCACCCTATAGTCCTCTACTTGTATCTGTGCACTCTCTGTGTCCCTTGACATTTTTATTCGGCTTCCCCTACGTAAAGATTCTTAGCATCTTATATGTATAAATTTGTACTCTGTGCTCTTTGTCACTCAGTTGTTTCTTTTTATGCCGCTGTGGGATTCTCCCATCTCTTTTTCCTGTATCTGTGTACTTGCGCGGCAATTAATTTGTTCTTTTCATTCGGTTTCATCTCCATCCTTCCCCCACCATATGTATTTGTTCCTCTGTACTCTGCTCCCCATCCCATGCATTTGTTTTTTTACGTGCAATCTCCCCACATGATTCACTTCAGTCTTTTATCAGTTGCCTCTGTGATCCAGGCTGCTCAGTTGTTTCTGTTAATGCTATTCCCCTCATATTCTTCTAGAACAGTATTTTATTTGCAGTCTTTGCAGTCGGTGGCCCTTGGCCCTCAGTTGTTTGCTGTTGATGCCTTTTCTTCCATGCAATCCCCCCAAAGTACTTTATGTGTGTCTGTGCACCCTGAACAGGGCCAGCTTTAATGCTGGTGGCGCCCAATGCGACAGTGTTTGTTGGCCCACATAGTCCCTGTATACCACCCTCCAACAGTGCTCCTCAAGTCTCCATAACCAATTTCTCTCACATGCATTTCTTTTGTTTTATAGCGCTACTCCCACCAGTGTTGGGTTTGACAGCCCTTTGCATCACACACACACACAACACACACACACACACACACATATTCCCTTTCTCAGTAATCGTGTATCTATACATGTATTGCTTTTGTGCTACTGCACAAGAGCAAAAAAATAAACCATAAAAATAAAAAAAAGTCTCTCTCCAGTGCTTGTTAGGCTACACTCCTCATGGCCCTGTGCATGCTCCCTGTCTTTCTGTATGCAGATAGTTTCTCCATGCTCATTGACCACAAGATGATAACCTGTCTTCTCCATTGTACAGTGGTTTCTTTTATTGCAGGTGTTTTTTGACCCCGGCAGATGTTTTCAGCTGTTGCCTAGTTTATTTGCACACACATGGCCTTGTTTCTCAGTTGTTTATGTGCATTTGGGCCCACCTGTGTTCTCTCTCAGTAGGAGTGGTCCCGGCTGGGCGTGTGTTTGGCCTCTTTTCTACAGGTAGATCCTTCACGCGCCATTTACCTGTCCCCTCGTCTGTCCTTTGGCACTGGTACCCGCCCTCTAGCTGGTAACGCGTCTGTTTCGTTATCTCGGGCATAGGCTGTAACAGTATTCTCCTGTTAATCCCCTCTTCTGTTTGGTTTAGTTTTCGAGGAGGACTGGATGTGTCTCATGGTCAAACAGGCACGGAGTCCGTGTACACAGTGTTCCGGGACAGGGAGATTATGTTCCACGTCTCCACGAAGTTGCCATTCACGGAAGGAGATGCCCAGCAGGTAAAATGATCTTTAGGGGATCATTGAAAACCATTTATTTCATGCTTGAATGTAATGTTTTTTCATGAGCATACCTCTGTAATTAATGTCTGATTCGCTTTATGGCCTTGGCCCACAAACAATAATTAATACACTGCCTAAATATGTTGCTAGTTACAAGATTCAGCTGACCTAATAGTTCTCTTTGGAACGAACAGAACCTTCAAGGTAGCCTTTTTAATTTCTTTTTAATTTACTTTTTGTTATTATATACATGTGATATTGCTTCGCCATAGTTATTCTGTTTACTCATTCAGCTTTTTCTACTAAGGGAACTGATGCCATGGATTGCACACAATTATGTCTGTTTTCCATTTTTCCCAGTCTTTTTTTTGTCGTGTTTCCCACAGACAACTAGAACTCAAATGTTATACAATATACACGTCTTTCACGTAGACACAATAAACCTGATTCACAAAGTCCAGGGTATTGTGTAATAAATTGTGTTTGTCAGTTGAGGAGGGGGGTAAGTATCCACCTCAAGTAATAATCCCAATCCTTGGGATGGTGAACCACTACAGTCACTAATTAAACCATTGGGCTTCATTTACAGGCTATGCATAAAGTATTTATGCATTACTAAAACAGTAATAAAGTTGAAATGTAAAACAATTAAAATGCCCCAAAATAGAAACATAGAGTAACATTTAATAAACAAAACAACACCAAAATGAAAAAAATCCAATAAGGGAACAGGAGATATGAATTTGTAAATGTTTTAAATAGCAATAACACCAAGAAGCACAAAGTGCTAATAATTGGCTATGGTCGCGGTAGAATAAAACCTGGACAAAATTTGACGCTGACCGCGATGGAGCGTGGGTCAGATACACTAATCAGATTACTCTTGGCCAAAGATGTTTCTTTTTTGTGTTTTAGTAGTAACATAGGGCCAAACTGGCCTATGAATACAAAGAGGAGGATTACCAATAGAATTCCTGCATTGACCACAAATACAGTAACAGAACCACATGCACAGATGATTCCGCACCACCTCCCTCCAAACCCCACATCACTGGGCTGCACCCAATATAGCAAGTATTTCATTACAGCGAGGTTGGCCTCTGTCTATTGATTGATAAGCCTGTATTTCAGTATTTAACAGGGAAGTCGGGATTCAAACGGGTTCAAGAACTATTCCCCAAGAATCAGCCCAGAGCTGCCACACCTTAGGGTGTTTCTGGGGGCAGCCCCTAGCTTGGTAAACAGCAATCTCGAGGCCAGTACAATGGTCAAGCCCTTTCTTACAAACACTAAGTAATGGGGGTGTTTGCCTTCCATATCACAATATCTCTTTTTGTTAGTGTGAGTCCCAAGAAGAGCATGTGTCATATATAGCAGTTGCCATCAATGCCCTCTGTGCTATGGAGGAGGAGCACTTTGGGATCTAGTGGGATAACCCAGGAGAGAACCTCCCTGAGGCAAGACGTAACGCTCCGCCTACAGGTCGCTGTGCAGCTCCATACTGTGTGAAGGAAAGTTCCTTCCTCCTCATCACAGTGTAAACACATCAGGGAGGCTATCATGCCTATATGCCATAGGCGATGTTGGGTGAAGTATGCTCTGTGGAGATATTTATATTAAATCAACCTGAGGTGGGCAGGTATCGCCGCTGCTCGTGGGGCCCCACAAGGCATCTGTCCAGTCATTGTCATCTAGGGTGTCTATAACATCTACCCTCGACTGCCGTAATGCTGGTAATGTGGTAGAGCTGTGTGTGATCAAGGGTTGATATATTTTTGCAATCTTGTGGGCACCCATATCTCCTGTCAGGAGTCTCCCTTTTAGAGGGCTAAATTTAGGCAACTCCTGCAGATCTTTGATATGGAGAAAGGGTATGGCGAAAGCGTAGATATTAATAAAATTAGCTACAGTGGAGTTGATATTCCGCTTGCATCTCCTGGAATGATTTAAGAATTGTGCTGTGTAGGACATGACCAAGCGTGGATATTCCTATACAATTCCACTTCTGGAAACCATTTAAATGGGCTACCTGGTGTAGGGGGGGTGCCATGCCACAGAGGTGTTCAGTATGTCAGTTTCCCCGACCAACCCATCTGTCTGAGGGACTGCCTCCAGGTGTCAATAACTTCCTGAGTTGCTGGGGGTAGCAAACCTATCTTCTTGTTACTGTATCGATAATCTAGCAAGGAAGAGTCAGCCAACACCCACCATTCCAGAGCGTATGCTGGGTGGCTCTGAATGCCATGCAACCAGTCGTTGATCGCCTGTAGATGGGATGCAGCATAGTAAGACTACATCCACGGCAGCAATTCCTCCAGAATATGTGGACTGAAAGCATGTGCGAAGGGTGACACGTCGCGCCTCCTCCTCATATGAACCCTAGCAGAATGGTGTTAAGCTTCCCGAACCATGGGCCAGATGTAGCAAATTGGCAATTTGCGACTTGCAAATTGCGAGTCCCTGCGACTCACAATTTGCAAGTCGCAAATTGCTATGCAGTACGGTGTCTCAGACACCGACTGCAACTCGCAATGGGGTCGCAATGACCCACCTCATGAATATTCATGAGGTGGGTCGCAAATTGCGGCCCCATAGTGAGTATAGGCACTCGCTAACATGGAGGCCTGCTGACGTCAGCAGACCTCCATGTTCGTGACCTGCTTTTCAATAAAGCAGTATTTTTTTTTTTAAGTGTAGCCCGTTTTCCTAACAGGAAAACGAGCTGCACTTAAATAAAAACCGAAACCTTTTGTTTCGGTATTTTTTCAGGGCAGGGAGTGGTCCCTTGGACCACTCCCTGCCCTGAAAAAATATTTTTGGGTCCAGTCACAAACTGGAAGGGGTCCCATGGGGACCCCTTCCAATTTGCGAGTGGGTTACCATCCACTTGAAGTGGATGGTAACTGCGATGCCATTTGCGACCACGTACGCGGTCGCAAATGGTATTGCATCCCAATGCGACTCGCAAATAGGAAGGGAACACCCCTTCCTATTTGCGAGTCGGAAATGCATATTGCGAGTCGGTAACGACTCGCAATATGCATTTCTGCATTGGGAAACGCGTTTAGCGAGTCGCAAACGGCAAATTTTGCCGTTTGCGACTCGCTAAACGTTTGCTACATCTGGCCCCATGAGAGGGAAATAGCATAAGGATCCTTTTGGAGCTGGTAATGCAGCCGAGTCAGAGAGACCATTTAACAAATTGCCTACCTGCCCAGTAGGGACAGCAGCAGTGAGGACCAATCCTTTATTTCCTCTTTGAGGCAGGTGAACACTGGGATATATTTCACGTCAATGCCAGGGCTGGATCAGGAGAGGCACAGACACCTAGGGCCAGATGTAGCCAAAATCCAAATTGCAACTTGCAATTTGCGAGTCCCTGCGACGCGCAAATTGCAAGTCGCAATTTGGTATGCAGAAAGGTGTCTCAGACACCTTCTGCAACTCGCAATGGGGTCGCAAAGACCCACCTCATTAATATTAATGAGGTGGGTCGCAGTTTGCGACCCCATTGCGAGTATGGGCACTCACGGGGATGGTGGCCTGCTGGAGACAGCAGACCACCATGTCCGTGACTGCTTTTTAATAAAGCAGATTGTTTTTTTTTCTAAGTGCAGCCCATTTTCCTTAAAGGAAAACGAACTTCACTTTGAAAAAAAAACCGAAACCTTTAGTTTCGGATTTTTTCAGGGCAGGTAGTGGTCCATTGGACCACTGCCTGCTCTGAAAAAATATTTTTTTGTCCAGTCACAAAGGTGAAGGGGTCCCATGGGGACCCCTTCCTGTTTGCGACTGGGTTACCATCCACTTCAAGTGGATGGTAATTGCGATTCCATTTGCGACCGCTTTTGCGGTCGCAAATGGAATTGAATTGCATTGCGAGTCGCAAATAGGAAGGGGACACCCCTTCCTATTTGCGAGTCGGAAATGCATTTTGCGAGTCGGATCCGACTCACAAAATGCATTTTTGCATACCGGAGAGGCTTTTGCGCCTCGCAAACGGCGTTTTTCGCTGTTTGCGAGGCGCAAAACCCTTTCTACATCTGGCCCCTAGATACTTAAACCTCCCAGTGTCCTTGGTCAAGCCAGACACCCATCACCAAGTTTTAACACTGCCACCGTTCTGGAACAAAACCGACTTTGCTAGATTCATATATAGGCTGGAGGTCTCGCCAAAGATCTGCATGGTCCTGATGTTACATGGTTAATGAGGAAGAATAGGATGTCGTCCGTATACCAGGCTATTCTGTTGGACAATGTTGCAGTCCACTTGTAACCTTGAACCAAAGGATCCGTCCGCACCCATGCAGTCAATGGCTCACTGGCCAGCGTGAACAGGAGCGGGGACAGCAGTCATCCCTGTCACATCCCCGACATATTGGGAAGAGGTCAGAGACCTCGCCAGCACCCGAGACAGTGGAGGTCAGATTAGTGTATACAATAAAAATCTTGGGACCATGTTTAGAGGCTCTAGAAGAGTGAACAGATATTCCCGGCCTACTGATTTGACAGCTTTGCCAATTCCATGACATTAATATTACTGGCTGTGTCCCCAGTCGCTCCGCTAAAGCCATTGCGTTATATACCCGCCTGATATTATGGCGCATGGCTCTCTGGGGCATAAAGCCCACCTGATCAGGGTGTCCCAATGGGTAGGTGTTTCATAAGCCTGTTGGTGAGGGTTTTGGTGACAATTTTTGCCTCCAGATTTAGGAGCAAGATCAGACGGAGTGCTGTTCTGAAGGGCGTCCAGATTTAAGAAGCACCACGATCTCTGCGTATCTCCAGTCTAAAGGGAGCACCGAGATGTCCAGCACCAAATGGATCACCCCTGGGAGATGCTTCTTGAGCTGGGACTTAAAGGCTTTGAAGAATTTGCTGGGGAAACCATTAGGGCCTGGGGCTTTCCGAGTTCATGTCTTCGCCAGGGTCGATAAGAGCTTATCTTTCATTATAGCCTCGCCTAATAAGGGTCAGGCCTCATCCGACATTGCCTGTGGGAGGAATGTCTCAATGAGTTCAACAATTTGATCAGAGGTAGCGCCTACCCGCTGGGCATACATCGAACTATAGTAGATTCAAAGCTCTGGCCCCCTGCTGGAGGGTCTGAGAGAAGTTCACCATGATAATCACATATCGCTCGTACTAGGGACTAGAGAGTCGATGCAACAACCGGCTGGATTTGTCACCCAATTAATATATGCAACTTTGGGTTGCCTGCCATATCTGTTTGGCATCATCCTGGAGCAGTTGTTGATATCGCTGCTGAGCTAAGCTAAGTTGCAGTTGTGTCTCTTCGCCATTGGGCTGTCCACCACTCAGACATAGGCCCTGATTCTAACCCCGGCGGTCTTCGACCGCCGGGGCGAGGGTCGGCGGGAGCACCGCCGACAGGCCGGCGGTGCCCCGCAGGGCATTCTTACCGCGGCGCTTTGGCCGCGGTCAGAAAGGGTAAACCGGCGGTCTCCCGGTTCGCCCGCCAGGAACAGGATGGCGGTAGGGGGTGCCGAGGGGCCCCCGTAAGAGGGCCCCGCAAAGTATTTCAGTGTCTGCCTTGCAGACACTGAAATACGCGACAGGTGCCACTGCACCCGTCGCACCTTCCCACTCCGCCGGCTCGATTACGAGCCGGCATCCTCGTGGGAAGGGAGTTTTTCCCTGGGCTGGCGGGCGGTCTTTTGGAGACCGCCCGCCAGCCCAGGGAAAAACTCATAATACCCTCCGCGGTCTTCTGACCGCGGAGCGGTATAATGGGGGCGGAATTCTGGCGGGCGGCCTCCGCCGCCCGCCAGAATCAGAATGACCCCCATAGTGTATGTATCTGTGCCTCAAGCTCAATCAAGCTATTAACCCTGTCTCTGTGTTCCCCCGTGCAAAAGCTAGTGTGTATGCCCCGAATCATCGGTTTGAGGGCTTCCCAAAGTATTTCTGCAGAGGGTGCAGACTGGCTATTATGGGCAAAATATTGAAATTATGGATCGGTGTAGCACAGTCTTATATGTCTGGTTTTGCAGAGGGCAGGAGGACATACGCCAGAAGAAGACAGGATGTGCCAGTCCTGCCTGTAGTTGCAGTGTCATCGAGGAGTGGTCTGAGAGTGCCCTGAGCAGGATTTCTGTCTGTGACACTCTATGGAGTAATCTGCCAGGGACCATCATATAGACTAGTCTTGAGAACAAGGCATGGATGGTCGAGTAGAAGATATATCCCAATTCCCCTGGAAGATACACCCGCCAGGCATCTCTCCATCCATCTGCTATGCAGACAGTGAAAAGCATGACGGGTGCAACTGCACCCGTCGCACAGCCGCAACACCGCCGGCTCCATTTGGAGCCGGCTCCTGTGTTGCGGCCGTGATCCCTGCTGGGCCGGCGGGCGGAAACCAGGTTTCCGCCCGCCGGCCCAGCGGGGATCTCAAAATGACCGCGGCGGGAGTGTGGCTGCATTGGCGGCCGCCCGGCGGTCCAACCTTGGCGGGCAGCTTCAGCCGCCCGTCAAGGTTGTCATGAGGGCCAGAGTGTCAGACTACCGCCGTTCATGTCAGAACACAAAGATACATGCTGCAGAGTGCCCCAAGGATTATCAGTCAGCCCAACGCTTTTCAACATCTACATGGCCCCGCTAGCCAAGATCATCAAACAACAAGGGCTAAACATAGTCTCCTATGCTGGCAATACCCAACTGATCCTCTCCCTATCTGACGACCCTGTAAAGGTCAAGAGAAATTTCCACAATGGGATGAGAGCAATTGCTGCCTGGATGGAAGCCAGCTGCCTCAAACTCAACTTGGACAAGACGGAGATCCTCGTAAATGGCTCCACCCCTTCCACCTGGAACAACTCCTCGTGGCCCACTACACTGAGAAACGCCCCCGCTCCCCTGGACCACGTACCCAACTTGGGCATCATCCTGGAATCTTCTCTATTCATGACCCATCAAGTCAATGCAGTCTTGTTGTCATGCTTCCACACCCTCTGACTCCTTCGAAAGATCTCCGACACCCACACGTTCGTGACAGCAAACTGGACTATGGCAATGCACTTTCTGCCGGCATCACCAAGAAACCAGAATCAAGACTACAAAGAATCCAGAATGCAGCAACTAGACTCATTCTGGACATCCCCCAACACAGCCACATCTCCTTCCACCTCAGAAACCTACACTGGCTCCCAGTCAACAAGTGCATCACATACAAACTCCTGATCCACACCCACAAGGCACTACACAATATAGGATCAGCATACCTCAACCACCGCCTCGCCTTCTACATACCCAGCTTGCCCTTGCAGATGTTCCCAAGATCCAGAAAAGCACAGCAGGAGGAAGATCCTTCTCCTACCTCGCAGCCCGGACATGAAACATGCTATCACTCAAACTCAGGCAGACTGCATCACTGAAGCAGTTTAGGAAGGACCTCAAGACCTAGCTCTTTGACTGAGCAGCACGCCCGCAAACAGCACCTTGAGACCCTACGGGTGATTAGCCTCACTTTAGAAATCACTGATTGATTGATTGAGTTAATACGGCGGCCACCGACCCCAGCTGCTCCACCAATGCAAAGCCGGGGAGTGCACGCTCACAATCCTCTCTTCGGTGGCCATGGGCCCCACCCTGTCCAGGCTGCAGCCCCGGTCTGTCGCCGCAGACCTCACAGCTCCGCGTCCCGCCCGCTGTTGTCACAGCCGCAGCCCCATCAAAGGCATTGCATGGGCCTCTACCATGCCGTCCCTACCACTGACTTCAAATCTCACCCGTCTCTGGAGCTGGAGCTACATTTTTTAGACCACAAGGGCTGCCACCAAGCCTCTGGCCATCGTCGTCGCGGCTACCGGACATGCAAACTGCATAGTGTAGAAAGGATGATAACGGAATTCAATTTGGCTGCGGGGGATTGTGTGTATTACACGCTTTGTGGTATTAAGTGTCCGCCATGATGGCTCACCAGGCCACGCCCCTGTCTTTAGTTTTTTAAGTCTCAGTCCACAGCAGGAATACACTTTTAAGCCCTTGAGGACCTCAGGGGAGGCACTTAGAGACTTGCAGGGTGCCAGGGCAGAGGCAAGACATCAGGGTCCATTGCAGGTCTAGGTGCCCCTGGTTAGTTGGGCAGTTGAAGGAAAAAACCTCTTGAAGGTTGATGTGTCCCTGTAGCTTGAACACAAAGTCAACCTTATGATCCTAGGAGTCTACAACTTTGTTCTGGGTACAAGAGAGAAAGTAGGTCCAACCTTCCAGTGTTCTTCCTAGGTTGCAGATAGCAGGTGCAGTCCTATACAGGTCAAGGAGTGTTCTTAAGTGGGTGCCACATTTCTGCCTGGCAGGAGCTAGGGGATAGAAATGGTCCCTGGGAAAGCCCTAACCAATGGTGTAAAGCTTTCCAGGGTTAGCCCTACCCACTTTGACATTTTCAAGGTGGCTGAAGTCGTCGACCACATTAAAATTGGGCTCCAATGGCCAGAGGTGTGTGGGGAGTGTACTATGGTAATCCTAGTGTCCTCCCATATTTAACACTTAAACCTAGTTTTAGGCAGTCTGTGCTCCCAAAACAAACTCAGAGACAGAAGTATAGCACAGCAAAGTAGAGCTTTCAGCAACCAGACAGAGGGTATGCTCAAATTATTTTGGTATTCTGTTTTCCTATTTTGAAGTTATTTGAGCTTGTAATAAATATTTTAAAAGGTCCAAAAATTTATTTTGTGGTTGTTTCCTAGGTGAAGACAACATTTATTAAACTTAATGTTGTATCCTAATGATTTCCTACGGAACAGCCAACACTGCAACAGTGAAAATAGCGTTTATGGATTCTTCTCTGTAAGGACTTGTTTAACATTACACTTTTACATGGTCTACTTTTAACTACCATGCACCCTGCCTTATGGGCAATAAGGCCTACAGAGGGGTGACTTCTGAATATTCAAGATGAAGTTGTAGGCCTGTCAAAAGGGTTTATTTTTACAGGTCAAAGGTCAAATTTGCAGAACCAGGCTAGAGTAGTAGGCCTGGAGATATGTTTTATAGTTCCAATACCATGGATAGCACAATCAGTGCCGCATTCCACTGGTAGTATTCATCTTACAGGCCCTGGGTACACTTGGTACCACATACCCAAGACTTATGAGTAAGTTAAATAAGCCAATCAGGAGTATAACACTTTTACCATGCGGAAAGCAGGAGAAAAAGCACTTTATCATTGGGTAGTGGAAATTACTTGCACAGAGTTCTATAGCCAACAAAACGAAGGTACAGGAAAGAGGTTAAAAATACAGGGTGATCCTACAGAAAGGACCATTTTTCCAACATGTTGTATTTTACTAAAGGTGCACTGTCCCTGTTTACACTGTGGGACACTTTTAACTAGGTGTGCTAGGCACAAACAGGGAACAGTAAGCTATATTACTGATTAGGTGCTTGCCCTAGGGCAGCTGTGAATTCAAGGCTGCTCTGCCCTGGTGGCACAAAGTAGTGAAGAGCAGACTTGCTGTTTGAAGCACCAGATCCATCTTTCATAGTACAAGTGGCCCCTGACCTGCTTTACAAAGGTAGAATGAGATCCCCCTGCAGGTCGAGTGCAGTGCACACACACACGCATACATACACGTTACAAACCAGCGGCGGGCTCATATGCACATCACATCCTAGGATGAACATGCAAACACATGTGTTGTGCCCCCAGGGCACTTTGTGAAGTGCAGCTGAGGTTGGGCAGTCACAAATCTTTGGGTTTTATCTAATATTGTGCAACAGATTGGCAATGTTGATGGAATTCATAAAGACTCCCGCTTTGATAGACATGGATTTTCCGTTATTTCTAATAGGCAGAATTTAGGGCTGCGAATTTCACTCTGACTATTAACCTGCTTGAGTTAATCTTGTTTGTATAATTACATTTCAGTTTTTCTTTTTTCCATAAGGGAGTTATTGTCTCATGTCAAGAAACCTCTTTCCCTCCACGCCCATTAATTATGAGCAAATTACTGCACCTTTCATGTACTGGGAAGCCACCTGTTCCTTTCTTTAATGAAAGTAGCTTTTATGTTATTTTCTCGGGTGGACACTGCGTGCATCATGTGTGTGAATGCCTACACACCTATGTGATTGCTGGGTTCGCTGCATTTTGCAGGATCCCCAAAGAGCTCCTTTCCAACCCTGTAATCTTACAATTAGCCCTGTAGAAGCACAACAGCAACATTTCCATCATCCTAAATACAAATTGTATTCAAAACCTTTCACAAGTACTTTGGCCCTTATTCAAATGTGTTCAGTACATTTAAGGTAATGCCATGAATCGCTAATTGCATTCAGTGCCGGATTAAACCCTGTGGAGGCGCCTGGCAGTCGAAATTTCGAGGGGGCCCTCGCAAATTATTTCCTAATACGTTTTTAATTTTACCAACCAACATAAAAAGCAATTTTATTGCACAAAGTTAAATATTACACGCACTAGTTTGCACCATCCTTTTTTACAGACTGACAGCTCACAGATGAGCTTTTAAGAGACAAACTTTGTGAATCTGATGTCCACGCATATCTGCCCTCTCGACTTGTATGAAGTCATCAGTTGCTTTCACCTCCAGATGCTCTAGAAGATTCCGGTAAACTATTGTGACCTCTGCCGCGCTGTCTAACAGTGCTATTGCCCATGTCTTGTTCTTCAAGAGAACTCTCTTCTTGTGTGGCATGTCTAACTGAGACCGCCGCCACTTTTTTCTTTTTAAACTGCTGTTTTTGTTGGATCGGTTTCTCTTCCTTCTTGACAGAAACCTCCGAAGAGCGTTGTGATTCCTGTCTCGGTTTCACGTACTCAGTTCTCCGCTCTGACCGCCCACCTCTCTCATTTCTCTTTTCCGATGAGTCCTGAAAGGAACGAGATTGGCGTGTATCAGTATATTGATATCTATCAGGCGTTTTCAAATTAACCCTATTTCTGAGATTATACCTAGTCTGCGGGGTCTCCGGTCGCAGAGATTCTCCCCTTTCTTTTTTAGGTGTTTGCTGTTTTTTCTCCCAGCGCTTTCTAGTACTCTCAGGTTGCTGTTGTTTAGTGGTATCTTTACTACTCTTACCCTGAAACTGTGGTTTATGCGGTCTAGCCCCTAGGCTATCACGACCGATACTGGAATAAGTTTCCGCTATTATTCTCTGCAGCTCCCGCTCCTGATTAAGCTGCGGGACGTCTCGAAGACGTCTTGAAGACGCATACGCACCGCTAGTGCCACTGCCTCCCCTTTTAGATTACTCAATATAATACAAGAAACCGTGGCAAAATTGCCCATCAGTTGCATCCCTAAATCCAAGGCTGGGGCAGCCCCATATTCATCTTCATCTTGAATTTGTTTTAGCACTTCCGGTAAATTAGCCAATGTCGGCGTACCATGTGCTGTAGTGTAGAGCGCGGCAAACACCGTGCCCCATGCATTACAATGGTCCACAGTAGGAACCTTACCAAACGGCAAACACATTGTCAATATTCTATGTTTATCCTGAGGTCCCGTATGGGGAAATACTGCTTCCAGCGTATTAATTTTTTGCGCCAGCCAAAATGGAGTTTCCTCTCGTTTAGCCGGTACTTTACCCATAACAGAGTGTACAGTGGCCAGATTAGTACCTGGAACTACTGCATGTGGTTGCGCCGGAGCAGCATGCGCTGGGTTTGTGTTCAAAGTTTGCATCACAAATTGTACTAAGCGTCTATATGTAGCCGTCAATTCTGTATATCAACGACGAACTTCAACCACTGCCAATTGAGCAACCGCAGGATGTGGTGTATATGTAGCCAATAAAGGGCAGGTAGGACCATCATTACTTAGTGGACCTAACCTAACTTGTGATATGGTGTGGGGTAGGGCGCCATCAAGCCAATTATGGTGTTCTTGATAAGATAAAGGTATTTCTCAGTATGCATATGCCCTGTATTGTCCAGGGGCATTCGCAACAGTGTAATCATGAAAAGTGTGTGAAGCCCCATCTACTGCCGGAAATACTACCCAAGAATAAAAAAGCTCTGTTCTATTGGCTGCATGGGCGTCCACCACAAACTTGACTGGACCCCCCTGGTTTGTCAGACCATGTGCTAACAGATGTACCGTGAGCGGGTGTCGCCTATTAAGTGCGATGTTCACTACTTGGGGATTCGCCATTATGAAAACAGCGCTATTTCAGAGAAGGCACACCAATATCGGGGTTTTCCTTTCAGAGTTCAAGCTTGAACAACTGACCGCTATTAATAGGATCTACCTATATTGCGGTGGCGGAAGTCCTCAGTGCCACGGACGTCTCCGTATACGGAACCGAGGAGTCAATATATATATGAGACCGAGAGAGTCAGCCGGACCCGAAAATTAGAGCCAGACCAATCGTTGGCGGCGCCATGTCGCGTGGGCTCTCATTATCCTAAATGAGACTACTGGATTTCTAGGTAGCAGGATCGTTCCTGGTGTGGGGGACTGAGTCTGACCCACTTGGAAGGACCTCTGACACCCTCAATCTGGTTTTGCTCCGGCTAACTAGCAGTGCCTCATCTTTCCCAAGGGGGAGGGATGATTGGGCAGCCGAGCGCATGACATCTTTAGAACTTCTCAGGGAAGTCGTGGTCACTCAGGTCCCAACCAGCTCTCTCATTTACAGTATGATCTCATATACAAATGACATAGGCAGTTTAAGTTTTATATATTGTTTTTAATAAAACGACTGCATTTTAGATAATAAGGCGTGAGCCGCAATCACCAGAACCATACAACACAGTAGGATTGAAATAGTCACAATGAGAGTGAAACATAAAAACAACGCTATCATGGTGTTAATAGATTCTATTCCCTCTCAGTAAGTTATATTTCGAGCACAGCATGTTAAGCTATTATCTTGCCTTTCAGATTCCCCGGGGAGACATCAACCCTCATACCTGAGCAAAGGCCTGTGGTCTGGTTCAGCATCTGCAACAAGGCAGTCAGCGTCTAGTTGTGGTTCCCTGGTCGGAATCTCCCTCTTGCGTGTATTAGGACAAGGAAGTGTTTTTATAACTAATATGTCAGTGTGATCACAAAATGTCCCTACGCAAGAATGTATCCAAAGACTAAACTCCTACCACGTCTATCGGCAATGTACCAGACTGTATCCTTGACTGGAGCCCAGAGTGAGCAAGAATGTGTTATTGAGAACTCCAGCTCTGAAGTAGGCTAAACAGTGTGATATCACAAATAAAACAAGACCGTAGAACTGGCTTTTTGAAAAATAACAGTACGAAGCTGAATAAAATGCATTTAGAGCAAAGTGCACCGAGGTGCAATGCTGCAAGCAAAGGAATAAAATACATCCTGGACAAAGTGCACAAAGGCCTAACGCCTGAAGCAAACGCGCAAAGGATACATAAACCCGACCACACTACAATTTAAAGTGCGTAGAAATCGCAAAACTGCAGTATGGCTCACTAGGTAGAACATTTTTTTATACTTATTAAATTATCATAACACAAATTTCTTTTTTGTTCCTAATTTGCTGATGGGCCGCTTTCCTGCTTCCTTTGTTTTACAGATGATAGGCTATTTTGAAAAATGCTGCAGCCTGACCTATGGTGCACTGAATATGGTGTACCCTAACTTATAAAGTAAAACAGGACTTTTCAGTAGGCTTTCTGAAAATTTTGAAGGTGGTGCCCGATGAGTCCCTAAAATTCTAAACACCATAAGGGTGTGAGTCAGGGGGTTGGCTTCAGGGGGGTGTTTGGAGTGTGACACCCCCTCTACCTCCAACCCCTCCAAAATAAATGGCTTCTTGGTTTGATAGTTAAGCTTGGGGCCCTGAATTGGGTCTGCTATATCTGTGTTGATTTTTCTCATCATTCTCATCCGGGAACCTAAATATACAAAAAACTTAGTAAATCTGCATCTATAAAAGTAGTCTTCAAATGGGTCCAAATTCATTACTTTCAGTAGTAAACTTGCAAGGCTGTTTGTACCAGATGATGGGACGAATGCTTGAAAAGATTCTAACCACAGGCACACGCTCAGAGTAGCATTCCAACTTATCGATTTTCACCTGCTGTGCCACTCTAGACAGTAGCCCACCTAATGCAAATCATTGCTGACCGTGTTCTCATGGAAACAGCTCATCCAGAACTTTGGTTATCTGCTCCTCCACCCTACAGCCCACTACCTTTTTAGTTTTTTAGAGAGATTTGAGATTCCCACTCTTATAGAATCTCACTGACTAAGCCACCCTCTGGTGTCAATCATTTGCCTGATACTATAATCCCTGCTGAATAATAGCGCATAACCTTTTAGTTTCTGTGCAGTGTCTCCTCCAGATGAGGTTGAACATTGGTACCAGATTTAACTCTGGTGGCACACATTTAATCACATTCATTTTTCCATATTGACTCACCATCGCTACCTCTGCCCCCATGTGGCCTCTTGCTAATTCACATTGTGACTGCAGGTCCAATTGTATATATGTTGGCAGTGCCAATGATGGATTGAAATAGCCCACAGTGGGCAAAATCAATTTGTCTTTCTGGATCTAAGTGCTGTATTAGAGAGTCAAGTGAGTAATTCACCCTTTGTCTGATGGGGGCCACACCTGATAAACAATGTTGCTAGCAACAGAGTTAAAAATAAACCTCAATCATTTTCGCTGTTTGATTTCACCCCATTTCCAAACTTTTTTGGTTCACTATTGCTTGTCTAGGATTTCCCCAGAAACTTAAGATGGTCTGTTTGAGAAACAGTGCACGCAACTTTTATGCATTGAAACTCTCTTGCTGATGGAGCTGTGTTCTTTAAAGACTCCTGCTTTAGTTAATTGACAGGAAGGAATGTTTGCTTTGGAGGGTGGATACTCCATGGCGAGGCTCATCTATTGTACTCATCTATTGTACTTGGATTGTGCCAACATCCGCAGATGCGGCAGGTGTTGAATTTTCTTCTGTGCTATTTCTGGGAGTGGGTTAGTGCTCCCAGTTGCCCATGACAGCCCACAAGTGCCTTGCCCAGTTTTTCTCAAGACACTGCTCCTGGTTTTGAAACTGTAAAATCTACACCAGTAATAAATTGCCACGAAGTTAATTATCAGGTAGTCACTGTCTACTGTAAAAGTAGCTCAAATTAGCCTCAGTGGTAGTACAACGGCATTAAATCCACTGGAGTAAGTAGTCTTTTAAAATAATGGAGAAAAAAATGACCCTTGATCAAATAGTAAGAAGAGAGATATTTAAAGTTTGATTGCACCTCGCAAACTGCGAAAAACGCAGTTTGCGAGCCGCAAAAGGCTGAATGCGATGCACAACCTCAAATTGCGAGTCGGTACCGACTCGCAATTTGAGGCTGCGACTCGCAAATAGGAAGGGGTGTTCCCTTCATATTTGCGACCGCATAGCCATGCAGAGTTGGTTTGTGACCGCGAATGCGGTCGAAAACCAACTCGCAGTTACCATCCACTTGAAGTGGATGGTAACACATTCGCAAAAGGGAAGCGGTCCCCTTCCCCTTTGTGAATGCCAAAACAAATATTTTTTCCTATGGACCACTGCCTTCTCTGAAAAAAACGAAACCAAATGGTTTCGGAATTTTTTCTTTTTGCAGCTCGTTTTCCTTTAAGGAAAACGGGCTGCAAAAAGAAAAAAAAGACTGCTTTATTTAAAAGCAGTCACAGACATGGTGGTCTGCTGTCTCCAGCAGGCCACCATCCCTGTGAGTGCATGGACTCGCTATGGGGTCGCAAACTGCGACCCACCTCATTAATATTCATGAGGTGGGTCTTTGCGACCCCATAGCGAGTCGCAAAAGGTGTCTGAGACACCTTTCTGCATGCACTTTTGTGAGTTGCAATTTGCGAGTCGCTGTGACTCGCAAATTGCAAGTCGCAAAACAAAACCTACCTACATCTGGCCCTTAGTTCCTGTAATTTATGGTGAATTGCCAAATTAGTAGGTAATGAAACATACAGACAGTAGGATGGGAACTTTGGTGTCCAGTTAGTAATCCCAGTTTGGCTGCAGCACTGGCACTGTTGTGAGCTGTGGTAAAGAGCCCGCTAAAGATTGTGTCATTGTGGGGTCTGGGACATCAGACACCAAAAGCATAGGAATAAAGTAGCTGAGACTCATAAATGTACACAGCACTAGAGTGTTGGTGTGGACATGGACGAAGGCATGCATTAGTGAAGTGATGATGTAGCTACACATGATTGCAGACGACACTGTTAGCGGCACACAGTTCTCGAATGATGGTGTTGATGCATGTGAGTGCAGAAGACAATGATAGAGGAACACAGAGGTAGAGTGATGTGCAGCAGTAGAGTGATGGTGTGGCTGCATGTAAGTGTGGGAGATAGTGACAGTCACACAGCACTAGAATGGTGGTGTGGTTCCATGTAAGTGTGGAAGAAACTGTTAGTGGCACACAGGACTAGAGTGATGGTGGGGCTGTACGCAAGGGCAGAAGACACTAATAGAGGAATGGAGTGCTAGAATGATGTGCAGCAGCAGAGCGATGGCGTGGTTGTATGCAAGTGTGGAAGACTCTGACAGTCACACAGTACTAGAATGGTGGTGTGGTTACTCGTGATTAGGGAAGACACTGCTATTGTCACACAGCATTAAAGTGATGGTGTGGCTGCTTGCTAGTGCAAAAGATGCTACTGGTGGCAGATAGTTCTAGAGTAATGGTATGCCACAGATAATTGTGCAATATCATGGTCTCATCGCAATGTAGCAGATTTTAAAGGATGATCTTGTGTTGTTGCAGGAATAAAGAAGCATTAAACTAAAATAGGTTGGAAATGCAATCTCTTTAAGGAGAATACTAAGATGAGTCACCCATCACTTGCTTGACTGATGAGGTCTTCATTTCCTTGTGAACTAACAAGCTTCCCTTTCACTTCAGCTTCAGAGAAAAAGGCACATTGGAAACGACATTGTGGCTATTATATTTCAAGATGAGAACACTCCATTTGTGCCAGACATGATTGCCTCAAATTTCCTGCACGCGTACATTGTTGTGCAAGTGGACGACCCTGAAGCAGAGACCACCGCCTACAAGGTAAGGCTTATCTCATCCTCTCCTCTGCATATCAGTGTATACAAGCCATAGTTATTGCAACTGAGAGGTCCCATAGGCAAGCTCTTAATTCTATGAATTCTATGTATCATGTATTTACACAGTACACAGTGATTTGTGTCTAGGTGCAGACATCTGTCACGTAGGTTGCATAAGTGTCCTCTGGCCGAGGAAGCAGTTACGCAAGGGGCTCAGTTCTAAAGGCCTATTTGAATAAAGTCATGGATGGGAATGGCATTCTGCTGAGATCCAGTTGGTTACAGAGCATAGAAGCCAGAAGAAACAATCAATGGCTGTGTGAATGCAAGCAATGACCCATAACCTATTGGTAGGCAGAGTGAGCAGGAGCCGGCTGGCAGACAGATGGTTTTATTGAGTGTTAGAAATGGGGTCTTTGGTTGACAGTCAGGTTACCCCCTGTTCAAGCAAGGACCCTCACTCTAGTCAGGGTAAAAGAGAATCACCCTCAGCTAACCCCTGCTTACCCCCTTGGTAGCTTGGCAGAGCAGTAGGCTTAACTTCAGAGCGCTAGGTGTAAAGTATTTGTACTAACACACACAGTAATAGGAAATATTTATCTAAACAAAACAAGACCAAAACGACAAAAATCCGACAAACACAAGTCAAGTTATGAATTTTTAGAGATTAAACTCAAAAATAGCACTTAGAAACAAAAATACTTCGATGAGATGTTAATACTGCGTCGTGACGGAGTCGTTCCCAACAAGCCGACACCAGCGGCGCCGGACATGGAGTCGTGTAGACCCCCAAGTACAGAACCTTTGGTGAAGAGTGAAAACAAGCTGATGCGCGAAGTCGGGGATCGCGGCGTCTGTGCGAAATGTTGAATCTGTGCACTTCGAGCGGCGTTGTCACGACGTGGTGCGGCGACTTCCACGGAGTCGCGGACTTCAGCGGGGCTGCTGCGGCGTCGGGCCTGCGAAGAGCGTTGCGTTCCAGCGAAGGTCACGGCATCGGGTGCAGGCGGCGTCACCGGATTCAGCAGCGGCGTCGGTCCGAAGTCGTCCGAAGTCGATTTCCTTGGATTCCACCAGCTTTCCTTTCAAGGGCCCAGGGACTGGATAGGGCACCACTTGTCGGGGCAGGAGTCTCTCCAGAGACTCCAGGTGCTGGCAGAGAGAAGACTTTGCTGTCCCTAAGACTTCAAACAACAGGAGGCAAGCTCTAACTCAAGCCCTTGGAGATTTCTTCACAAGATGGAAGGCACACAAAGTCCAGCCTTTGCCCTCTTACTCTGGCAGAAGCAGCACTGCAGGAAAGCTCCACAAAGCACAGTCACAGGCAGGGCAGCACTTCTTCCTCAGCTATCAGCTCTTCTCCAGGCAGAGGTTCCTCTTGGTTCCAGAAGTGTTTCTAAAGTCTGTAGATTTGGGTGCCCTTCTTATACCCATTTTAGTCTTTGAAGTCACCTTTCTTCAAAGGGGACTCACACCTACTTGTGAAATCCTGCCTTGCCCAGGCAAGGCATCACACACACAGCAGGGGGTTGGAGCCGGCATTGTCAGAGGCAGGCACAGTCCTTTCAGATGAGAGTGACCACTCCACCCCTCCCTCCTAGCAGAGATGGCTAATCAGGAAATGCAGGTTACACCCCAGCCCCCCTTGTGTCACTGTCTAGTGCGAGGTGAAAAACAACCCAACTGTCAAACTGACCCAGACAGGGAATCCACAAACAAGGCAGAGTCACAGAATGGTTTAAGCAAGAAAATGCTCACTTTCTAAAAGTGGCATTTTCAAACGCACAATCTTAAAATCAACTTTACTAAAAGATGTATTTTTTAATTGTGAGTTCAGGGACCCCAAACTCCACATGTCCATCTACTCTCTAGGAGAATCTACACTTTAATCATATTTAAAGGTAGCCCCCATGTTATCCTATGAGAGAGACAGGCCTTGCAACAGTGAAAAACGAAGTTGGCAGTATTTCACTGTCATGACATATAAACCACATTACTATATGTCCTGCTTTATCCATACACTGCACCCTGCCCTTGGGGCTACCTAGGGCCTACCTTAGGGGTGACTTACATGTAAGAAAAGGGAAGGTTTAGGCCTGGCAAGTGGGTACACTTGCCAAGTCGAATTCACAGTGTAAAAATACACACACAGACACTGCAGTGGCATGTCCGAGACATGATTACAGAGCTACTTATGTGGGTGGCACAAGCAGTGCTGCAGGCCCACTAGTAGCATTTGATTTACAGGCCCTGGCACCTCTAGTGCACCTTACTAGGGACTTACTAGTAAACCAAATAGGCCAATCATGGATAAACCAATTACATACAATTTACACGGAGAGCATATGCACTTTAGCACTGGTTAGCAGTGGTAAAGTGCTCAGAGTTGAAAAGCCAACAGCAACAGGTCAGAAAAAAATAGGAGGCAGGAGGCAAAAAGACTGGGGATGACCCTGCATAAGGAAAAGTCCAACATTGAGGTATACAGAGAAACATGTTGAAGTCCATTCAGACATTGGCCGAGTGTGGTAATAGTCTTGTTCCGCCAAAAGCCCTTCCGTCACGTCCATTTGCAAGCTGTTTTTTCAACCCAACAATCACCATGTTGTAAATGTGGTGATAGTATTTGCGGGCCAATTTTTTTAATTTTAATCACTGACTAGGGTATAAGGATAGCAGTGGGACTACAATTGGACTGCACAGCTCAGGGCGGGTGACAGCCTCCTGCATCTCTTTCCCTAATGTGCAGAGAGACAATAGAAACAAAAAATAAATAAAAATTTAAAAAAATGTTTAGCGCCAGTTCGAAATGTACCCAAGTAGCGGAATGTCATGCAGCACATTATCTTTTTGTTTCCTCTGTTCTGCTGCCTTGCTGCTCTCCCTGAGATCAGGCTCTAGGAGTGCCATGGCAGCGCACTCTTCTTTTGGGTATGTGAGGGGGGGGTCTATGGGTGGAGGGTGGATCACAGCTTGGTGGGGCCATGACGGTTGGGACCCGCTGGGGAAGGGGGGAGATATCCTCCGTCTGGTGGGGGGAGCTTTGCACTAGGGAAGGGAAAAACAGCAGATGACAAAGCAGAAACAAATTGAAAAAAATATTTACACGGAGTGTTAGCTTGGGGGTCGTCTATGACTTTGGTATAGGATGACTGCACTTCGTAAAGGAGGGTCAGAGAGAGAACTAAGAGGATTAATGGCTATCTCTTGTAATATTAACGGCTTAGGGCGTCGCAATCACAGATTTTTCTTTTGCAGTAAACACATCTAAAATGTCAAAATAAGCTCCCCAAGCTCCCTAAATTTATTGCTTAGGCATACTCTGCTTCGGCAAATGCCGCTGTTCAAGTGTTCGCTATATTGGTGTCTCAGGAATTTCCTGGGAAAGTGTACCAGATCCATAGAGAGCCGTATTTAGCACTCTTATCTCGCATTATCATATTCATTTTGCGAGTTTTTATGGCCCACTAGTAGACGATCCAAGCCCCCTTCAAGGGTGACTCTATGAGGTGTTGAGCTCACTCCCTGGCTTTTTTATCATTGGTGGAGATTTCAATGTTATTCCAGAGACTCAGTTGGATTCATCTCATCAAAACCAAAAGCAGAACAAAACAAGAGTATCCCAGGGGTTGGGGAAGATTATTTCTGATTTAGCATTAGTAGATGCTCGGAGGGCTGATCAACTGCAGGATCAGGATTATACGCATTTCTCAAAAAAACATAATATGGCTTCCAGAATAGACTTCTTCTTAACCTCTTTCCTTCTTCAATGAACTAATACTTTTATACATGCCAACCCTTTCTCGGACCATTCAGCTCCTCAGGTCAATCTTAAATTACAGTGTGAGATGGGTGTTCATCCTTGTTTGAGCTTCGATAAATCTCTTTTGACAGACGAAGGATGGGTTCAGATTCTCAAACCTCTGTTACTAATTTCCTTGAGATCAATAGAGACTCAGCCTCTCCATTCTCCAGTTGGAAAGCACTCACAGCCTACATAAGAGGTGAAACTATATCTTACAAGGCTTTTACGGTCCAACTAAATATACAAAAGCTAAAGCAGCTTCAATTGGGGTTTACTCAAGCACTAAGAGTCCTTCTGACTTCCCAAGATCCAGAGGCATTTACAAGATGGATTGTGGCTCAGGCCAAGCTAAGGGATTGTTTTTTATCTTGTGAGATAGTCAATCAGTATACAAGTAAGCAGAGTAGGAACGAAGAAAGTGAACACATAGGCACATTTCTGTCAGGGTCTGTGAAAAAAATAAAATCCCTTAAAGATACTATCAAATCTATATGGGATGAGGGGTTAGGCACGCTCGAAAACCATCTAGAAGATATTGAAAGAGTCTTTCTCTCACACCATGCAAAATGTATTCTCACTCTCTTCCAACCAGTATCCAGCAGATTAATCGATACCGTGATCCAGTGATTCTGCCAAGTTTAGACGAACCTTCAAGGGCAAAACTAATATTCTTTTTTGGCCTCATCGAATGGTAAGGCCTGTGGGTAAGATAGCGTTCCAGCGGAAGGCTATACATCTCTCATAGACCAAATAGCCGGGTGCCTAGGTGTTCTTTTTAACAACATCCTGCAGGGGGCAGACATTCCTGCATCATTTACAAGGGCCATAGTGATAAGTTTCCTAAAGAAAGATAAGCCACCTCAGAAACCCGATTCTTATTGTCCGATTAGTCTACTTAATTTTGATTATAAGATTCTAGCAAGGATATTGGCACAAAGATTGGCCTTAGTAGCCCAAGACCTATTCCATGACGATCAGTGTGGATTTCTCCCAGGTAGGCTGTTGGCGACTAATACTAATTTTTTATTTCAAGCAGTAGATTATCACTTTCACAATAACAAACCGGCAGCTATCATAATGTTGGATGTGGAGAAAGCCTTTGATTTAGTTCAGTGGAAAGTGCTTTTTAGGATCTTGGTAAAGTTTAAGTTTCCTAGACAATTTATACATATGTTGTGAAATCTTTATTCTAATGCCCAAGCCAAAATTATCATCAGTTCTCGTATAGCAGGAACCCTACAAATTCATCGAGGTACGTGTCAAGGATGCCCCCTTTCCCCGGTTCTATTCATGCTGTTTATTGAGCCTTTAGCCGTGGCGCTGTGCCAAGATACTGCTATTCTCCCTCCCATGGCTAGGGAACCTAAACTGAAACTGTTTGGTGACGATATGATTCTGTATCTTGTTTCAGAGACCACAAATATTGATAGGGATTTTGTTAAAATAAGGGTCTTTTCAGTTCTGGGGGATATAGGATCTATCATTCTAAATCGGAAGCTCTCCTGTTCGATACCACTGTTAATATTCTTCCTTTGGATATGCCGGCTCAGTACTGTCTCTGTCCTCCCATTAGATATTTGGGTATTTAAGTATCTCTCGATTTTTCAGATCTCTTTGGCTTGAACTATATCTCTACTGTTAAAAAAGTGCAAAGCCTATTACAGAAATGGCCAGCTTCCCCATTGTCAATTATTGGACATGTGGCGCTCGTCGAAATGATGATCCTTCCACTTTTTTTTATTTATTTTCTCTAATGTGATAATCAAAGTCCATCAACATTTTTTTAAAGAAATTGATGCGCTACTTCAGCAACTTATATGGACCAACAAAAAACCTAGGGCACAGCTGGATATTGTTTCCCTCTCAAATGAGGATGGAGGATTAGCTTTACCAAATTTTAGGAGGTACTATGAATCTGCTTTTATGGACTTAGGTTCCAGAGCAGCCTTTATCCTAATCTTAATTTCTATCTGAAGTCTATGCTAATAGAGCACGGATATCAGTTAGCGTCATTTCCCAAGTTCCTGCGTCAACCTAAACGTACTAGATATAAACTCACTACAGTAATCTATGCCAGTCTTCTTCAATTTCGAGAGAGTGATCAAATTCCCGGTTTTCATCCTGCAATGTCATTGGCCCATTCAGGGATGAGGGGATTAAAGCTGATCTCATCTCATCTAAATCAATGGTCAAATCTGGGATTTTCTAGATTCTCTGACTTTTTAGTAGGAAACCAAGTCAAGACCTGGGCACAGTGTCAGGCTGGAGACTCTATTCCAGACTTTCTAAGATTTTCCTATCTGCCGATACTACATTTTGTGCTCCCATACATCACTTCAGTAGATCTATCTTCTCTTTCTATCTTTCAGGCATATTATGGGAGCCAGCAGGGGATCAGTAATTGGTACTGGATCCTCAACTCTCAGGGAGCATCACAAATCCTCCACCGCTTCTTGACGAAGCTGGAAAACACCATTGTGTGCAAAATTGATTTGAAAATATGGAGAAACCTCCATAGCACATCTCACAAGGCAATCAAGGGGGCTAATTTAAGAGAATGGCCTTCTTTTCAAACTGGATGCTATATCTCACCCCAGCTCAAATCAAAAAAGCATTCCCGTCCACTTCAGGTTCTTGTCCACGATGCAATGGCAACCCAGGGGACTGGCTCCATGTGTGCCAAGCCTATGGATTTTTGGGACAGAATTTTCTGGTGTACCAGCATGAAGACAGAGTGTATACTTGTCCCAGGTGCTTTGGGGTCTTTGTTGGGCACTTCAGGCCACCCCGAATTAACGACTCAGGCGAAACAGTTGCTATTTTTAGTATCATTGATCGCAAAATCCCTAATTTTACAGGCCTAGAAATCACCTAATCCCCCACATTTAAAGCTTGGGAAACAAAAATTAATGCGGTGAGCTTCAAGGAAAATTTGTATGCGCAAAGAATAGGTGCAGTCCACAAGTTTAATGGTATTTGGGGACCGACCTTCGAAGGAGAGAATGTATCTATGACAGTTTAAGATGCTAAAAAATGCTTTTTACTCTTATATATTTGCTGTTTGTTGTAATATAAGTTTCAACTTGCCTTTTCTTTCTCTCTTTTTTTTAATGATAATTGTAATCTTATGTTTTCTCCGTGTAAATCTCTCATGGTCAATAAAAAAATAAAAAAGAAAAGAAAATAGTAATAATAATGCGCAGAGAGGCTCGAGGGATCCAACCAGACTGTCACATTGAGAACGGACAGGCAGGTCCCATCTCCTCTTGTAATCTTTAGAATTAACTGCCTCGGAGACTGCAAAAGGGAATAGAAAGTATTTGCCTAAGATTTATTGGGTGTCACAGCCCCAGGAGTATCTTCAGAAATCCCTTAACCCCACACATCTGTGGTGGTGTGCCACCTCTGACCTGGTGTCTGCCGGGAAAGCACAACTAAAGCTCCAACAGAGAGATCTAAAGTGGTGGCAGGTAGTACACGGACATTGGGACATCAATATGGTGCTGCCACATCTGACACCATCTACCACTCTCCCATTATGACAAGATACTCTTGTTATTCACCAGGAGGCTACACTGAGGAGGCAGTCAATAGTATATTTTGAAACACCATCATAAGGGGTTTTCCAGTGATTTAATTTGTCATTAACCAAGGTACCTACTATAATTGAGTGATGCCTGGGCAGAATGAAGATGATGAATGTTTGAGACTAAAAAGGATGTCTATATTCTTGACAGACCTAACTGAGGCGACTAGAAAATAAAGTTCCAGGAGCACTGGCCATGTTTTGTGGTGTAGGAACAGGACTTCCATCAGTCCTGCTACTTCCTATCTTCTCCCCTACCAAATCCCTGGATATTGTAGATAGTAATCACTAAGACGCCCCAACCAGTAGACACGTCAGTGTGGTATTAAAACAGGGGTGGAAAGAAAGTCAAAGGGCCCTTAGACAACCCTTTGACATAAACATGTACATGTTAAATGGATGTCTAAGGCTGAGCATCGTTATTTTTTACTGTGAGTGTAATCTTGCATAGATCCCAATTATTGAGCTATGCAAATGATACATGATCTATTTCTGTTTAACGCTATGCTGATTGAATAACGTTCTCTCTTGAGAAACTCAAGGCCTGATTTAGATCTCAGCCGAGGGGTTACTCCGTCCCAATGGTGACAGATATCGTGTCCGCCAAAATCTAAATACCATAGAAAACAATGATATTTAAATTTTAGCGGGCGGGATATCCGCCACTGTTGAGGCGGAGTAACCCCTGCGCTGAGATCTAAATCAGGCCCTTAGTTCTGGCTTATGCTTTGAGTAAAAACTGTGTGTCTTGGAGCCGCTTGAACTGCGCTTCTAAGGTTCGTCACATAACTATAGAAACTGGATGGATAATACACTGGAGCTTTTCATATGTGAGGGGATACCTTGAGTGTGATCTACCTACAGGCAATTGCCAAGAGGTATTACACGGAAACTCGTAATTCTCACAATAATTATTTTTGTTATGTATAAAAAACATATTCACTATTTCATGCACCCCTACAGACAAGAGTGTGGAACGCCACAAGCGACCATGGTGGGAAACGTAGGACTCCTACCTGACTCTCAACATTTTGCCACTAATGCAATCATGAAAGTTGAAATGGTGGTTATAAATATAACTTCAGTAGACCACACTAGCACCACTTCCACCCTATCTGGCTAGTACCCTGCCAATTTAAAAATGCAGTCCCTGCATGGTCTCAAGTTTATCTTTAGTTGCCCACAGAGTGAGATCTTGTTAGCCAATTAATCCATCTTAATATATCTGGTAGGTATTTAAACCATCACTACACTGAGGAGGTTCCATGCACTCACATTGTTTCTGTGGTGCAGAATGTTAACATGAAGGCTCATATTCTGTTGCCCCTCTGCAGTCTCCTACATTTCATACCTGTGTGACTCCATGTTTGTGTTAAGTAGCTGGCCAGGGCACACTCCATTCCACATTGTAGTAAACAAGGGTAGCTTCCTTCTTCTGTGCCAATTTCCTACCCATAATGAGCAGTACAGAAAAAAAAAGATTTGTTTCCAGTAACAGTCCCATAAATTAGACCTTACTGTTCCTACAGCAGTGCTCAAATCATCTGATAAAGCTGCAATTTTCCCTTTACTGGAATTAGTGCTCCCTTTGTGACCTTCCATTATGTTCATGCACCAGTGATTACACCAGAAAAAACACACACGTTTGTGCCTCCTCTGAAGGGAACTGATGCTACACTCACCAACCAGTATTACAGAGAACAGCAGACACCCACGTTCTTTCACAGGGTAGTGTTCTTACCAGCATCGCACTGTGAACCCCATGCCCGCCGATGTCAATATGCTGTTTACTAATGCACTCACATGTTCACTGCCTTATCAGTAGAATATGAAGGACACCACAGGTGTACCCGGGAGAAACTGTGTGCAGTTAATTAGTGAACGTTGTAGTGTCCTCCCAGCCTGGGTACCCGCCAATGAATATGCCACACACGGAGCTATGTATTACACGTATTTATTTTCAGCCTGTAACACAAATTCAGCATTCTGAACCTGCACTCCAATACGTTCTGAAACGTACGTCATCACTCTATGGAGCCTTTCAAGATCCATCATACATACTCACAAGATACAACAAACTTGACATACTCTTCCGTTTTCTAGTGCAGCCTTATAGTGACGGTGTGGAAGAGGACATCGCTGTGTGCTGTGCTTGCCAGTAGTGAAGTGAGGCATCCCAGTTTTCCTCAAGGTTGCACTTCATTGACAAGTGGCAGATATCCCCTGATGTGGCCGTGTGCTGGCCAACAGGGGAATTTGAAAACTTCAACATAACGTAACTGTAAAGGTTGCCAGTGGTTTAAAAGACACACTTCTCTGCACCATGCTGCTTTGCCCATCTGCTAGCCATTCTTCAAAATGGGGCCCATCTGTCTCTCCCGATCTGTATCTGTGCAAGTGAGCTATGGAAGATTACTTTATCCTACTCCTCGACTACTTTAGTTTCATCAATCCAGCTAAGTTGAACAAGCTGCTCAAATGAATGGACAGATTTCATTCTAAAGGGACATTAATCTTGCTGATTGTTAGAAATTGGGTTGTTGGTTGAGGAGGGTGTGAGCTCTTCTAAAGCAACAGCCGCTCGTATTCAGGGTGAACCGCTAAAGTCACTAAATTAATCTGTCCATAACCCCACGGTAGCTTGGCACAAAAGCAGTCAGGCTTAACTTAGAGGCAATGTGTAAAGTTTCTATGCAGGACACAAACAGTAATATAGTGAAAACACAACACAAGAAAAACCTCACACTGATTTTAAAACAGAGGGTAAGTTTTATTAAATTATGTGACCTAAAAATAATAAAATTCCAATTAGTAGAATCAAAGATAAGCCATTTTAAAGGTTTCATTAAAAAGAATGCTTAAAAGCATTGGTTGCGCCAGACTGGGACAAATTCACACGTTCAGGCCAACTATGACGGAGTGTGGGCCAGATACAGGGACAAAGTTAGGCCCACTGAGAATTGTACCTATGTTCTTTATGTGAGGTACTGAGCCGCGCAGCAGTGGTTCCAAGATGTGATGCAGGGTCCTGCACTGAGTTGTTTTGCACTGTGCCGGTTCTGATAAGAAGCTGTGAGACACAAGAGGTGAGGTCCTGCATTAGTTTTTTTTTTTTTTTAAATAATCTTTATTGATGTTTTATAACTTTCAGCTTCAGGATCAAGACATCAGCAGCATAAGCATAGTATACAATTCATCAGTAAGTTCATAAAAAATAGGTACAACCCCCTCCCCTGCTCTTGAGAAAGTATTTTTTATACATACACATTTTTGTACACCTCAATTGGTACAGTGGAACTTTATAAAACCTGGTTAATGAGAGTCCTAGAATCGGACCGTTCGGGTTCTTCCCCAATATTACAGTTTTTAAGGTCTGTTAGCATGGTTGGCCATGCCATGAGGTCATCTACAAGTTTATCGTCAGTGCGAACTTGCTTCATTATGATTTCTTCTGCAGTGGCCCACTCTATGGTATCCCTGAGCCAGGTGGAGTAGGGGGGGGGAGGGAGTTGGGGCTCATCCATTTAAAAGCTATGCAACGCTTGGCCAGTGTCAAACCCAACACAAGGAACTTCTTACTAAGGTTCTTCTTTGACGTGGAAGGGAGGAGACCCAAAAGTATGTGCTTTACATTAACCCGTGGCTTTTTGAAGGCTATTTAAAATTGTGGTCCAGTAAGGGGAAAGGGCGCTACAGTCCCACACCATGTGAATAAAATGTTCCTTTGGAGTCTGGCAATGGTGGCACCTATTGGGGCATGTGAGGTAAATCCTACTCAACGTGTTGGGGAAAGATATGTTAGGTGAACTAAGTTATACTGCGTACTTTAAAGCAAGCATTCGGACTTTCTGTATAGACCCCCTCATATAAACGCTCCCAGTCTCTGTCCGACAATTCCTTGAGCATTGTTTTTCCCCATCTGGCCTTGACCGGAAGCGGGCGGATAGGAGGTCTGCACGCAGTGCTCGGTATAGGTGTGTTTTCAGGTGTCTTCCACCAGCCATATGAAGCATCGTCATGAGGATGTTTGTAGTGAGTGGAACATCGCGGAATGTAGGCCATATTTCACAGGCCGTGGCTGAGATTTTCTCACATTGTAGAAATTATCCCGGACCTAAGGTAAAAGTGTGCATCCCGTCAGCATAGGAGATGAATCGATCCCCAGGGTATAAGCCTCCCTATGTCGAACACCCCCCTTCGCCTTCCAGCGTTGAACCGACATGAAGACTTCTATTTTCTTAAATGGTTGTAGAATTCATATAGGGAGTTCTGGGAGATATGGGGCTTTCCTATTATGTAGGATGTATCCCTAGGGAGCTTTGAGCTGACCATCAACAGGGCAGCAAGCTGCACATCCCCATAGTTCCCCAGGTCCTGCATTAGGTTGTGTTGCGCTGCATCGGATTTGATGAGGACCACAGTTTGGCGGGCAGAGCACCTTTAGTCACACTTCTAAGGGTCCAGGACTGAGGAGGCACTATTGGGGGGGTGTATGGGCTACAGCTAGCAGAGCCCAGATGCAGGGTTCAAGAATATGGGAGCCTTTTCTGTTCCAGAAGCTTTGATCAAGAGGCCATCCAACTAGACTTTGGAGTTACTCCTGCGATATTGGGTCCAAAGTGCAGGTCCATTCCTTCTTCCCCAGTCAACATTGCAGTCCTTTTTGCAGCAGAGTAGCAGAGAGATCCTTCTTCTGACTCTTCCACAGGTTCAGACGTGATCTGAAGAGTGAGTCTTAGGGTCCTATATTCATACCAAATGCCCACTTTGGAATGGGAGAAGCTTCTAGAGTTGAAGTGGGAGAAGCTTCTGGAGTTGAAGATGGAGAAGTTTCTGGAGTTCCCCCTACCGAGGTGTCTGGAATTTCCTGCCTCCCTGCCCTGGTCCCAGTCTGTCTGGGGGCACAATTGCCTAGTGTGAAATAATTTGTGTGTGAGCTGAGCCAAATCCAATGCCTTTGAAGTGCAAGTGTGATAGGTGATAGCTCCGCCCATCCTGCCACCACCCAAACCCTTATTATGATGCTATCTCAGAGGAGTACACAAAGGCACACTGCCAACTGCACCTAGTCATGTGACCCAGGAACAGGCCGCAGGCACCAAATGATTAGAACAAGAAAATGTCAACTTTGTAAAAGTGGCATTTTCAGCATTGTGACTTAAAATCCACTTTACCATTAAAGAGGATTTCAAATTACAATTCATCAGACACCAAACTTGAATTTCCTTCCTGATCCAAATCAAAAGTTAGCATTTATTAAATGTACAAAGAGGACATAATGTAATCATATGGAAGAGGTAGGCTTCACAGTAGTGAAACAAAATGGATTTGTGAGTTTTTCACTATCAAGACATGTAAACTTAAAAATACATGCCCAATCTTTCAATTACAGTGCACCCTGCACTATGGGCTATTAAGGTCCTACCTTACGGGTGTTTTATATACAATAAAAAAGGAGGTTTACACTTGGCATGACGTTATATTGCCAAGTCAAATGGCAGTTTAAAACTGCTTGCAAGCAGCATTGGCAGCCCAAGGTATGTTTTAAAGGGCTACCTAACTGGGCAGCACAATACATGCTGCAGACCCACCATCTAATTCACAGACCCTGAGTACATAGTATACCTCTTTACTTGTGACCTATAATTAAATTAAATATGCCAATCATGTGTAAGCCAGTTTTGCCATGTTTAGGAAGAGAGCACAAACACTTTAGCACTGGTAAGCAGTGGTAAAGTGCAGAGTCCTAAGGCCATAAAAAACAAATCCAGGATAATGGGAGGGTGAATGCAAAACGTTTGTGGGTGACCCTACAGAGAGGGCCAAGTCCTACAGTGCTTACCTATTCACTGCCCATTACTCAGGGCAGCAATACAGTTTGGCACTGTTTATGTTACATGATAGGTTATTTAATTATGTAAAGAGAGACCCTGGTGTGTCATTTAAGTGCTGGCTCTTGGTCATGAGCAGTCCTTTTAACAAATAAGCAGATGAATGAAGGTTACTTACCTTTACTCAATTGGGTTTCCATACCGACCATTCATTTCTACCTAACTGCCTGGGATGTATTAACTTGGCAAACAAGTCTTTCCTTAGAAAGGCACCTCCAATGTACTTTTTCTCATAGCACTGGAGAGTTATTTCAGTTCTTATTTTATGCTGGTGTTTCCCAGGGCTTGGCACCGGCATTTGTTTCTTAACACAGCACATTTTTATGACATTTCACCACATTGCTGCACTGTCTATCTTGTTTTAAACACTAATCATTAGTAGCAAGTTGAATAATTCAATATATCTTAAAATTGTATTAGTAGTTGACCCAGGACATTCTTATAGAATTAGGTGACTTGGAATATTCCAAATTTTCCCATTTGTTGGTGTGTTATTAGCAGATATTGTCAGTACTGGATTTGGCTAGCACTGGCTGGGACATGGATAGTGCAAGCTTGGAGTGTCCTTCTTACATATATGGTGTACTGTGTTTTATTTTTAAGACAAGCTAATCGCTAGTTTTAATGATAAATCTTATAGTGTTGGAAAAGATTATTCCCAGGAGAATTCCAAATGTCTTACTGTAGGAAATTGGCTTACTAGTTGAGGGGGTGAAATACTACTCAAGCATCAACCACAGGTTCTGTTAGGGTGGAATCACAAGTAAACACAAATTAACCTGCACGTAAGCCTTTGGTAGCTTGGCACAAAAAAAGTTAGGCTTAACTTAGAGGTAATGTGTAGAGAATGTATGCAGCACTTCACAAAGTAATGCAGTGAATAAACACAACACAA
Source organism: Pleurodeles waltl (assembly GCF_031143425.1). Taxonomy (NCBI): domain Eukaryota; kingdom Metazoa; phylum Chordata; class Amphibia; order Caudata; family Salamandridae; genus Pleurodeles; species Pleurodeles waltl. The sequence continues at coordinate 149,311,679 of NC_090441.1, read as the reverse complement.
GAAAATTCCACACAATTCAGAGAAATAGAGTAAAATTGAATAAATTATTTGAGACCAAAACAACAAATATCCAATCAGTAGAACTGGAGATATGCAATTTTAAAGAGTTAAGTGAATATAGTGCCTAAAAGAACAAAGTTCCAACTCTGGTAATCTTGTCACACAGGATTGGGACGAAGTCAAAAGTTCAGGCCAACCAAGATGGAGCATGTACCAGACACAGGGATCAAGCTAGGCCCACTGAATAAAGTATCTAAAAACCTGCTTGCGGAGCATTGTGAGATCCTGCGACGAGAATGTGCAGTACAGCAGCGGTTCCGAGAAACTGTGGATTGAAATGCGAGGTCCTGGGTCGGGGACACATCGCGCAGTGGAGGTCCTGAAGAAGCAGGGGGCTGCAATGCAAGAACTTCCGTCAGAGATGTGTGCTCAATAGCAGTCCTGCAGGGGAAGTGGGAGGAGATTTGTTGCGCTGTGTTCAGCCCAAGAGAAATCATAGATGGGCTGGCAGAGCACCTTCAGGCCCACTTCCAAGGGTCCAGCACTGAGGTATCACCATTCTATGGCAAGACTCACAGCAGACAGAGCCCAGGTGCTGGTTTGAAAGTAGTTAGGCCCTAATTAAGAGGCCAGCTAGCAGCACTTGGAGTCATTCTAGTGGTCCTGGGTTCAAGATGCAGGTCCAGTCTTTTCCATCCAGGCAGCAGGGCAGCAGAATAGCAACCCTTCTTGCAGCAGAGCAGCACAGCAGTTTTTCTGAGTCTTCCAAAGGTCCAGGGGTGTACCGAAGAGTTGGGTACGAGGGTCCAATACATATACCTGGTGCCAGCTTTAAAGTAGGAGAAGGTTCTGGAGGTTTCAACCCCCAGATGTGGTTTGGAATTTCCTGCCTTCCTGTCATCGACCTAGTTTGTCTGGAGGCACAAAAGACTAGTGTCTGACCCTTTGTGAATGTGCTTAGGCAGAGACTTTGTGATGTGAAAGTGTGGTAGGTGACAGCTCTGCCCGCCTATCAAGTCAGTGTGGGCCCATCCTGCAAACACCTATTTCACCTTTGTCTCACTGCCTGGGAGAAATACACAAAGAACAACTGCCAGCCACACCTAGTCATGTGACCCAGGATATAGGCTATAGGCAACAAATGACTGGGATAAGAAGATGCCAATTTTCTAAAAGTAACATTTTGAGAATTGTGACTAGAAATTCGACTTTATCATTAAAGTGAGTTTTAAATTACAATTATTTAAATACCAAACTCGACATACCTACCTGCTCACAATTAAAAGTTGTCACCTATTAAATTTATTAAGATAACCCAATGTTATCCCAAAGAAGCTTTACAGTAGTGAAAAATGAACTTAAAGTTTTTTCACTACCAGGACCTGTAACTGGTGTCCAACTTTTGGAATACACTGCACCAGGCTCTATAGGCTGCAAAGTTCAGACCTGGCAAAAGGGTTATTTTGCCAGGTCGAAATGGCAGTTTAAGCATGGCAGGCCTGAGACATGTTAAAAAGGTTACTTATGTGAGTGACACAGTGAGCTGCAGACAACTAGTAGAATTTGATTTACAGGCACTAGGTAATGTAGTACCTCTTTACTAGATACTTAGAAGCAAATTAAATGTGCCAGTTAGGTGGAAGCCAATTTTACCCTTTTTTAGGGCGTGAGCACACACACACTTTAGCACTGGTCAGAGGTGGTAAAGTGCACAGAGTCCTAGGGCCAACAAAAACAAGATCAATCAATCAATCAATCAATCAAATTTATTAAGCACCATACTCACCCGGTAGGGTCTCAGGGCACTGGTGGGGGGGGGGGGGGGGGTTTACTGCTCAAAAAGCCAAGTTTTTAGGTGCTTTCTGAAAGTTAGGAGGTCCTGGGTCTTGCATAGGTTGGCGGGGAGGGAGTTCCAGGTCTTAGCAGCGAGGTGGGAGAAGGATCTGCCGCCGGAGGTGGTGCGTTTGATGCAGGGGACTGTTGCGAGGGTGAGGTCAGCAGAGCGGAGCTGTCGAGTTGGGTTGTGGAAGTTGATTCGTTCGTTGAGGGAGGCCGGTCCGGTGTCGTGGAGAGCTTTGTGAGCGTGGATTAGGATTTTGAAGATGATCCTTTTGTTGATGGGCAGCCAGTGTAGGGATCAGAGGTGGGCGGAGATGTGTTTGTGGCGAGGGAGGTTGAAGATGAGACGTGTGGCTGCGTTCTGGATGCGCTGGAGTTGTCTCTGAAGTTTGGCTGTGGTCCCTGCGTAGAGGGCGTTGCCATAGTCTAATCTGCTGCTTATGAGGGTGTGGGTGACCGTTCTTCTTTTTTCTAGGGGAATCCATTTGAAAGTCTTGCGTAGCATGCAGAAAGTGTTGAAGCAGGAGGATGATATGGCATTGATTTGCTGAGTCATGGAGAGAGAGGAGTCCAGTATGATTCTGAGGTTGCATGTGTGGGTGGTGGGTGTTGGGGGTGGTCCTAGGATGGTGGGCCACCATGAGTCGTTCCATGCTGTCTTGTTGGGACCGAAGATGATGATCTCAGTTTTTTCTGAGTTTAATTTGAGGTGGCTTGCTGTCATCCAGTTGGTGATGGCGAGGAGTCCGGTGTGTAGGTTATTCTTGGCGGTAGATGGGTTCCTCGTGAGGGAGATGATGAGCTGGGTGTCATCAGCGTATGAAATGATGTTGAGGCCTTGGGGGCGGATGATGCTGGCGAGCAGAGCCATGTAGATATTGAAAAGGGTGCGGCTGAGGGAGGATCCTTGGGGTACCCCACAGATGGTCTTGGTGGCAGTAGACCGGAAAGGAGGGAGCCAGTCCAGGACTTTGTGGCGAATTCCAGCATCGAAGAGACGTGTGCGAATGGTTTGGTGGCATACGGTGTTGAAAGCTGCGGAGATGTCTAGGAGGATGAGGGTGACGATTTCGCCCTTGTCCAATCTGGTCCTGATGTCGTCTGTGCAGGTGATGAGGGCGGTCTCAGTGCTGTGGTTTTTGCGGAATCCAGACTGGGAGACGTTGAGTATGTTGTTCTCTTCCAGGAAGTGAGACAGTAGTTTGTTAACTATTTTCTCTTTGACCTTCATGGGGAAGGGGAGTAGAGAGATAGGATGGTAGTTTGGGAGGTCTTCAGGGGCAATACTGGAAAACATCAAATTAAGTCCAAGATCAGAGGTTTGGAGCTAGGCCTACCACTGAATTTTGTTGGCTTAGTAACTGTAGATGGAAAGTTGGTAGAAAATGCTCTCTATGTGGCTCCTAAAGGGCTGCTAGCTCACCCGGAAACTAATGAGTATGATTAAGGAGAGCATCACTGAACTGTCTCTGGGAGAATCCATTAAGTTTAATATGTCTGCAGGATCGTTTTGGCTCCCAGTGGATCAAGCCGTTGCCACTGGACCATGCTCCTGCACATGGATCAGGCTGCTTCATCGGATTTGATGTAGAATAGATTTGTTGTTTATTGCAAGATGCTTCTATTTCCATACGCAGTTATAAACAACTCATTAAGGTAAAAGTCTCAAAATGGTCCCTTGGCTGCCTCTATCTGTGTAGAGTAAACCTTCTTATGCTGTTTACCTGAATATGGACCTGTTTATATGCCACTGTTATAATTTGGGGTTGAACCCTGACTAATACTTTTGTATATGATTGCTGATATTATGTCTGATCACAGCTCTTTTAACAGGGATGTCTGAGATTGAAAGCTGAATCTGAATGGTTCCATTTCTGAATTGTGAACGGTGATTGGGGAGAAAACTTTTTATATAGAGTGTCGAAAGCAATGCAGTAGAGAAACTATGACCCACGTTTACTGAAAAGACATGCATTGCAATGCAGCAAGATAATTTGTGGCTCTGCGTGACAGGGAGAGAGCAGGAATGCACCATATCTACTAAGGTATGATGCATTCCTACTCTCTCCCTGCGCTGGTGCACTGAGTGCTGCCTAGCACCAACGAAGGCACCTTCATGCCGTGGTGCAAGGGTTCCTGCGTTACATGCAAGATTGTTTTTGTGCAGGAAGGAGTACCCTGTCTGCTGAGGAATGCTGAGGAGAAATAAACAACTTTCTTTTCAGGCCTTTGTTGGGAAAGCATAGTATTTTGATGCATTTCCAGGTTTATTATTCTTAGTAAATCTAGGAATGCACCAAAATCCATGGGTGGATGTATGGGAACACCCATATTCAATCCATGGGGTGAGGCAAGGAAGCGAATTGCACTGCCTTACGTTACGATAGATTTAGTGAGCCACGCAAGGTGCCTTTGCTTGAGTTAGGAAATCTGACTTAAGGGCTTGTGCTGCCTTTCAGAGTGGTGAAGCAATGTATATCTTGCATTCTTCCCATATTAGGAAGGAACATGCAAATTTGGCTGCATTTTGTGAAAGTTGTGTTCACTAAATTGTCATAATGAATGTTAGATTTAATTCTAATGAGTGTATGCTTATTGTATTCTTTGTTTTATTTATGTTGTATAGTGTTATGGTCTTTAGTAACTGAATTAACTTATATTTAAAGGTAAGGCCAGTAGATGGAAGACTGTTTGTTGTTATTAAATATAGCCAGTCAGATGAGAATCATAATATAATGTTTAGGTATTGCTCGACATTGCCTTTTATTGTTAATTCTTTAAAATATGCATCAAGTGGGCTTTGACTTCACCAGGAGAATATTACTCTCTGATTTCATGCTCTTGGCTGTTTGGTATACCATTCCACCTCCCATGGATTACTTGCATTGTAACGCACGAGGGACCTCTGAAAAGGTCTGTGTATCACCATAAATGATTTATCTCATATATCCATTTTAATTAGAAAACCATTGTTTTGTTGTGTTTTTGTTCACTACAGCAGGCTATTTAATTCTTTAGTCAGGATTCAAAATGCAAACCCGACATATTGGTTTTGCCAATGCTTGTTATCTTTGCACTGTTAGCACCATTGGTAATGCGTGTACGGCCACCAGTAATTTTACCTCTTGAAACCTCTGCTGTTTTCAGTGTTTCCTCTTCTACTGATCCCTGGCGTTAACCATACAATTCTCTCCAAAATAAAGACCCTGCTGTATGTGTAGCGATCTTTACTTCACCATCTAGGGCTGCGGTGGTAGGTGTAACTTTAAACTACGTCTCGCTGACAGGAATGCCACCGCTATAAACCACTGAGCTGCAGGAACGAGTATGTGGCGATAGGTGTGTAGACCCTATGATGCCAAGGATATTGCATTCATGTTAGCAGCCCTACATTCTGTAGCGCTGCAGACATGGCCCGCTCACCCTAGCGCTGCAAGCGCGAGGGAGGGAACCGCTGGTGCTCACACGAGGGCCTGACCTGCTGCTAACCCCAGCCCGGGCTTGTAGCAGGAGTGCTTCCAATGCTGCCGTCTGGGCCTTACTCAGGGCCCGCTCTAGGGTGGTGCGACCGGTGCAGCCGCACCTGGCGCTGTCTTTTGGGGTAGCGAAGGGGCGCTGTGTTTAGAAATAAGCACCTGCTGCAGAGTTCCTTCTGCTTCCCCTTTTCAGGCAGCAATAAAAATGTCAAGGTAACTCTGGTGATTAATGTTCTTGCTGAAAAGAAATTGAGATTTGTCTCGTGGCAGTTTCCACTCGTGCAAAAGTTCGCAGAGGGTACAGGTGCCTGCTGCATAGAACGTGTACCACGTGAATCACCCACCCGCACTTGTAAGAGGATAGCTCAGTAGGTTTCTGCCCTTGTCACAGAGATCCTTTTGTTACTTAAAATTCGTAAGTTACAACCCTAATGGAGGACAATGGGGCATGAACTGTTATCAAAGCGCTAAAGCTACATGCAAACTACATAGTATTGGTTACCACACTACCAAATAATAATGTTTGTCCCCAGTGTTTCATTATCCTAATGTTGCTAAAAGACATTACTTGGAGAGAAGTACATTCTTATTAATAAAGCCAACCACTGTGGTACATTTTAAACCCTGAGTTTGCGCTTCTCCAGACCGAACATTCTTAAAATATAGGCCCTCATTCTGACCCTGGCGGATACAATCCGCCAGGGCCAACGGGCGCGGGAGCACCGCCGACAGGCCGGCGGTGCCCCTAAGGGCATTCTGACCGCGGCGCTAACGCCGCGGTCAGACAGGGAAAACTGGCGGTCTCCCGCCAGTTTCCCGCTGCCCTGGGGAATCCTCCATGGCGGCGCAGCATGCTGCGCCGCCATGGGGATTCCGACCCCCTTCCCGCCGGCCTGGCTCTGGCGGTTCTTACCGCCAGAACCTGGCCGGCGGGAACGGGCGTCTTGGGGTCCCTGGGGGCCCCTGCAGTGCCCATGCCCATGGCATGGGCACTGCAGGGGCCCCCTAACAGGGCCCAACTAGGCTTTTCAGTGTCTGAGATGCAGACATTGAAAAGCGCGACGGGTGCTGCTGCACCCGTCGCACGCCTTCCACTCCGCCGGCTCGATTCCGAGCCGGCTTCCTTGTGGAAGGCGCTTTCCCGCTGGGTCGGCGGGCGATCTGAATCAGATCGCCCGCCGGCCCAGCGGGAAAGTCAGAATACCCCTCGCGGTCTATTGACCGCGGGGCGGTATTCAGGCGGCTTCCGACGGGCGGGCGGCAACCGCCGCCCGCCTAGGTCGGAATGACCACCATAGTGCCTGCTAGCATGGGTGACGTGAATCCTACATCTTGTAATCCTCGTTTTCTTATTTAACATTTCTTAAGGAGTCATTTACACACGTATGATTCATGGCGCTGTATAATGTGTGTGATGTGAAGTGCTCTGACACCCTATACTGGTGATGTGATGCTTGTGAGAAAGAGACCATGGAGAGATGAGAGGTGCTGTTGGAGCATGGTAGTGAGGACATTTGTGGAGAAGGTGTTCTATTGGGGGCAGGGGGCAAAAAGATTGTTGCACTTGACGCCACCAGTGCTAAAGCTTGCCCTGGCCCTACTCAGACAGACTAATAATAAACTGCGGTGCAATGGCCCTGCAGCCCTTTGGGGGTATCCCAACCCTATCTGTGAGTAATGAGAGATGCAGGGGCCCTTTTCACATTTTGCAGAGGGCCCCACAATTTCACCTTATGCCACTGTGCCAGTGTCATTAATCCCTGGCGCTGCAATGCACAAAGATGCGAAGTGCAGTGGCTGGCTGGACCAGGAACCATGACCCTGCCTGTGGATGGCTGCGCCATTGTGATTCTCGAGCAGGAACCCTACCACGGGGCCTCTGAAGGTGAGCAATGGCCAAGCACCTACAGAACAACAGCTAATAGCCATACAGTGCTGAATTTTTAAATAAAAACGTGCGGGTGCGCAAAGCCCTCCCCGAAACACGTGGCTGCTGCAATTAAATGTGCGAGCACGGAATACTGAGGCAGCCTAATCCTGAAGCCGTCTTGTGCCCCTTTAATCCATTTACAGACACTCCCTGCCCCTTCACCTCACTCTTGCAGATTTCTGCTTTCTCCCTTTGTGACACTTTTTGTCTTCCTCCGTCTTTCCATTTAGTGTGTTTTGCTCGCAGCAACTGCTTGAGGCAGAAGATTAAGTACCGGCCCTCAAAAATAAGTGCTGGTGCATCCTTTTTGTGATTTAGGCCTACAAAATGGCAGACACTTCAAGCAAAACCAGCAGTCGAATGCCGGCTCCATACAGGGCAATGTAGCGGGTTAATCCTTCATTTGGATGCGGCCTGTGGGACCTAAAGAAAGACATGATTCCCTGCATATCTTCAATACAGGGTTCCTAAATTCTAGTGAATCTCCCATCTCTACTGGTGCAACATTTAATTTACTGCCAATCATGGATATAGGATACATGAATGGGTAATAATGTTACTTTGTGAGGCAACAGAGTGCTCTGCAACGGATCTTTATTCAGGATATTCTCCCACTTTCCTAGGTATTCTAGCACATATTCAAGAACAGAAATTCAGTGATATGATTGAGTCCAACAGTGATCCCTCACTTTTTAAAAATTGATCTTTTTGTTCAATTGAACCCCCCCGCACGACCACCGCTTGCTTCGTACATGTCGACCGTGCTGTGGAAAGTGTTTGACGATAGTGATGAGGGATGGATGACACAGAGCCCAGAATGACTCGAACACGCAGCCTGCACCTTTATCTGTCAGATAAGAAGCAGGGGTGGTTCGCTGAGCTGGTCTTATCTCATGGCCAACAGCCAGCAGGAGGAGGGACTTACTGCGGCCGTGACCCGCGCTGCCGGCTCACTACCTACCTTGGACTTTTGCACCTGGAACCTTATGTCTTCTGTTTGTGTTACAACCTCACAGTTACAGCTACCAGAAATTATTAATAAGTCATAATTCTATCTACACAATCAAATAGTGCGAGCACAATCGCCAGTGAACTGGGCATGTGCTCTGCATACGTATGCGGGGGCTGAATTGTGGTGCCGCACGCCGGATGGCGGACAATGACGAGAATGAACTATCAGGAATTATTCACTCCACACCTTATAGATCCCCCTGTGGGAGACATCAGTGCATCAATGGAAAGTCCCTTTTGGGTACCCTGCATTAGAGACAGGTCACAGCCTCCTAACAGAATATAAGCTAGCATTTTATAGCTTTTAGAGTTATAAGTACCCATGCTATATAATAATATGGTGTATCATACGATGCTGATAACATAGTGATGGAAATGTGAGTAAATTACACTGAAGGTCAGTAGTATGTGTAAAACCAAGCGAAAACATTTATTTGCCTGAAATTTCTGTTGAATACATAATCCGTTGGATTATTCTTCATAGTGCACTCTGTACTCCTTTTATTCCTCTCATTTTAATAACAATCCTGCAAAAGAAAGGGCCAATGAAAGACATCTGAGCAATAACCCATTTTAGTGGACAGTGAGTGTTCTTGCAAAAATGTTTTTGTGAGTGAAGTCTTCTGAAAGATGATTAGAAATGTTATTTGCAAGTGTTTTCTAGGGCTCACAAAACGTTGCGAACACCCTAACTTTCGAGAAAATTCCTGCAAACGAAAGGTCCACTGAAAGACACATGTTCTTGCAAACATATTTCTGAAAAAATGTTCAGCAAGGGTTTTCTAAGGTTGACAAAACTGTGTAATCTTTTTGAAGTGCAAAGCTTATAAATTGTGAAAATCGTGAAAATCCTTGTGAGTGTACTTGAACACTAGCTTGTGGAATAGCCTCATCATCTAAAACTTAGGGGCTCCCTTACAAGCCCCTTGTGCCTTGTAGCGTAATTTGCCACTTTGTAAAGCCTTGCCCTACATTATACCTGTGCCAGGCATAATGTATGCAAGGCAGGTGTTTTCCCACAAAAAGGCTTGCAGAAACGGTGCACCATTCTGCGCGTTAACAACATATTTTTTTTAGTGCCTGCTCAGGGCAGGCATCAAAGTGACGCTGTGCTGTTTACAGTGGCCCCCCTTTAGCATTACTGGACTAGCGTCAAACTTTTTGACGCTAGTCCAGCAGTGTTAAGGTTTAGCGTCACAACTGGGCCAGAATTTCTGACGCAGCTGGGGATACTGTGCGCCGTGGAGCAATGTATTGTAAATACAGCACTACCATGGTGTGGTTAGGGGGGCGCAGGGCGGCGCAATAAAACGGGTGCATGGATCACGATGCGTCAGTTTCTTGTAAATGAGGCCCTCGGTGTATTCCACGTGGTTACTTATGTATTTGAATGTCTATCTGCTGAGATATACTGGTTGACACAAACGAAAGCTACTCATTCGTTTCTGGAAACAGGCAAGAAGTTATTGTGAGTAGTGCCCTGAGAGACTGGTAGTAAAGAGGCGACGGTATTCACTTCCAGTAGTGTAGTACTGTGTTGGGTCTGTATCTTCTCTTGTAAATGACATCTTGCTTAGGGGTATTAAATCCAACATCTCATTGACTGCTGTCCGACAGATAATCCTGACCTGTCAGGACTTCTGCAAATTCAGAATATACTGGATCTTCAAATCCAATGCAAGCACCTACTGGTGGAAGCCTTAGTGGCAAGGGTTCCGTACAGGAGAAATTGAAGTTGCATTTACAACAAAGATGCACAAAAAATAAAATAACGAAACGTTGTCCCAACATATACATTGATGATTATAAGAAGTTTTTCCCCTGGCTGTCTACTCAGATGACCTTAAAAATTAGGCTGGTAGGATTGGTTTATTCTAATATTATTCTAAAATGTGTGTGTCATTGACGCAGGTTGGCAACATCTACAAACGTCACTTCCGCACAGTTAGAAGAAACTTCCTCTAAGGTATCCGCAGAGGCCAACCGGCCTCCTCCCAAGTGTGGTAGCACAGGGGACATTCTGGGTTGCAGGTTTGCAATAAGTAACCTCCCAGAGAGCAAATGGTGCATGCCCTCTGGGGAGTTGGGTTCATCTTTGCATCATGCACCATCTGTGTGGATGGTGTAGTCCTGTTGTGGCGCTGTGGGACACAGTAAAAAATAACGCAAAAAAATAAATTCTACTCAACCATAAATGTATTATGTGATAGGAAACGTTAGTCGGGCCGTGCCAGGACATTTCCCAAGGACGTCTGTCATTGCTGCTTTAAAATTAACACTGTATAATTCTGGGCCTCACTGAAAGGTTAGCACTAAAAATGTGTTGGTTTCAAGCTTTGGTGGTTTGGAGGTTGGGACTTTCTTCTGGTCAGGCGAAACAGAATTAATGTTTTAAGGCCCTCTGCCCCAACATATAATATCGCGACGTCTGTGTTGATAACTCTGACATATTTTCACTTAGATAATATTATAAGTCGTCACCTTTGACACAGAGTTGAAATAAGTTTCAGAAACACATGATTGTTTAAAACAAATGGAAAATATTGAATTGAAATGTTTGCACTGATTATTGAAACTCACTCTTCGGCTGTGTAAAGCTGTCCTCCAGCAGGCTTCTGTGTCCTTGTAGAAGGCGTTCCAGTATACCAGTGATCTCACAGTGGTTTGAGCCTTGTGCTTTCAGCCTGAAATACACACGACCCCAGAGAGACAGACCGAATGTACATCCAGATCTGTCCGGAGACAGTTCACCTCTCTGGGAATCCACGCTGCCTTAACCAATTGCTTTCTGCAGCCTTGACAGAGGAAACCCGGTAACATGTTTCTTATTCCTTTCGAGTCAAGCTTAGTTTTTTTGTACAATTTGCATTTTTTGATTGAAATAAACTTCGCCAGGACTCGTCGACCAACAGACATTTTTACGTGGACCTCTTGAAAGTTCTGTTGCACATGTAGCTGGCTTTTTAAAGTTTCTATTTCCCCCACTGATAGGAACAAATTTAAGTTGTCGAGAGAATCCCTGACCTCAGTCTCTAATTTGTAAATGAAAACGAGCCGGTGCTCAAAGCTCTCCTCTGAAACACGCGGACGCTGCTATTACATGTGCGAGCAGAGAATAAGGAGGCAGCTAATCCTGAAGCCATCTCTGTACTCTTCAATCCATTTACAGCCACTCCATGCCCCTTCAGCTCACTCTTGCAGCTTTCTTTCTCACTTTCTGACGCTTTTTCGTTTCTCTTCCTCCGTTTTTCTCCTATGTGTCTTTTGCTCGCAGTAAATGCTTGAGGCAGAAAAATAAGTGCCAGTGCCCCTCGCACTGGAAACCACCGGCTCAAATTAAGCTCTGCCTGATCTCCCTTGGAAGAAGAGGAAGGTGACCTGTGACCACGAAGACAAGAGCGACGTCTGGCAAGCTTAGGTCTATTAAGGCAGTGATCCACCAATGAGCCAAGAGACACGTACATTTCAGCTGCTGAAAGACCCTCAGATAAGTTCTTACAATTACAATCACATCTGTGTTTGTGTGGGATGCTGGACTTATAAACAGCTCATGTCTGCTCATCGTAAAACACCTCTGACTGGTGACCATAATCCAGCCCTAATTGTATCATGGAATCTTCCATATTAACAGCGTCTGCCTCCAGGTCCAGCCTCCAGGCATTGGTCTTGCTGCTGTGCAGGAGTCCCTTGATGCATGCAGGTAGACTGGGAGAAGAGTTGTGGACGCTTCTTTCTGTGGTCGGTGCCCTGAACAGTTTCTTCGTCTTGCCTGACAGCAGAGCCAGCCTTTGAAGTCCAGCTGTTGTGGCCAGAAGAGGCATGGCATGTGCAAGCCCAGAGGAGTCCCAACTTTACAAAACATACAATGGGGTAAAGAGTGGGTGCCTCAGTGAATTTAAATCACTTTGGCCTTAACTCCAGGCTATTCAGTCTGCAGTGTAAACTGTGAGTACTATTATGGGCTATCGTGGCAGTCCTCATGCCAGTCTGTGAGGTTCTAGGCACGGGGCCATTTCCATGTCAGTAGTGTTTGTTCGTTAACCTAGCCCCGCAATCAATCAATCAATCAGGAATTTGTAAAGCGCACTAATCACCCGTGAGGGTCTCAAGGCGCTGATGTGAGGAGGGGGAGGTGCTGCTACTGCTCGAACAGCCAGGTCTTGAGAAGTTTCCTGAAGGTAAGGAGGTCTTTGGTCTGATGCAGGTGGGTGGGAAGAGTGTTCCACGTCTTGGCGGCGAGGTGCAAGAATGATCTGCCACCAGTTGTGGTTCTGCGGATGCGTGTGACGGTTGGAAGGGTGAGGTTGGCGGAGCGGAGATGCCGGGTTGGGGTGTAGAAGGAGTGACGTCTGTTGAGGTATTCTGGTCCGGTGTTGTACAGTGCTTTATGAGTGTGGTTGAGGAGTGTGAAGGTGATTCTCTTGTTGACTGGGAGCCAGTGCAGGTCTCTCAGATGGCCTGTTATGTGGCAGTGGCGGGGGATGTCCAGGATGAGGCGTGCAGAGGCATTCTAGATGCGTTGCGTCCTCTTCTGGAGTTTGGCCATGGTTCCTGCATAGAGGGCATTGCCGTAGTCCAGTTTGTGCACACTGACAAGGGGAAATATTTATGGATGGCCGAGATTTCCAACGCTTTACAGGAGTACTCCTTGAGCTCTGCCACAGTCGTCTTTCCAGCAGTTCTCCTACAAATGTTTGTCAGTTACTTTTACTGTAAATGCAAAGCTAGCTCTGCTTTTACAACTGTGCATAGTGTACAATTGCGCATGCCTTTGCATCATTGAAATGGACATTTGTTCACAGGGAAACACAAATCCAATGTATGGGGGTGTCCCCTGCCTATGTTTATCGTGGGAAGGTATGCTAACCTTTTGCAAGGTGGCAATGTGCTGTTATCAAGTTTGTGAATACCCCAAAACTCAAAGTTCCAGGTGCTCCCAAGCTGTTCAATGCATCTCCGTGATTCCTACTTCTGATTACACCTCAAGCCTCTTTCTTACACGAGCCTGCAGTTCTTGTCTCTTTATCGCACTCATGCATGGTCTTTTCATCCTTGTTTTCTCCCTTTGTCCCTGTTCTCCTCTTTTTCTCTTCCTTTTTATTTGTCTCTTTTCTACTTTTCTCTCTCTTGTTTAAGGGTGATGAAGAAACCAAGTCCGCCAGTAATGGACCCTCTAGAAAGGAGAGGATCTGTCATTTATTCCCACAGATATTCGCTATACCTTTTCATGATCCTCGACTGCTATCTAGTGGTTTGTACTAGAATTGCAGCTGTAATGTGTACAACTGAATAAGTTCGTAGTTCTGAAAAGACTTCACACTGTTAGCTGAATTTAAATTCCCATATAAAATTTGGGTTGTAAGCACATGAAGTAACAATAGTTATCAGATCTTTATTGTTTCAGCCAAACCGGCCATAACAATTAAAAGTACTACAGTACAGATTAAAACAGAGGGCTGTATTTATAGGCCCCTACGCCACAGGATCGTTACTTTTTGTGACACTCCTGTGGCGCTAAGCACAGTGACGTATTTACAAGGTGGTGTTAAGCCACTTTTTGTGGCTTAACGCCACCTTGTAAATACGGCCCCTTCCCACGCAGCATTGTGCGTGGAAGGGGCGTACAATGGGTGTTGCTGTGGGCGTGCCACAGCACCACCCTATACCTTTGATGCTGCCTCAGATTTATGAAATTTTGTAAACCTGAGGCAGCGTCAAAATCGAACGCCGCCCCCATGGGCACAACGAGGAGGAATACTTTTATTTCTCCTCGTTTTTTGCTTTTTCTATGCATGTTCCATTCTGCCGCACACATAGAAAAAGCAAAATACCGGAAATGATTGTTTATGTATGGAAAGGTGTCCCTTCCTGCACATAAACTATCATTTGAAAATGACACTTTGGCACTTGTGTGTGTGCTGCGTTCTGCAGCACACACAGAAATGCCAAAGTGCCATTAGTGATTGTTTATGTGCGGGAAGGGACACCTTCCCACACATAAACAATCATACCCCTTAACACAGACATCCTTGCACAATGGTGCAGGAATACCTGCATTGGCACTGCCAGCTAAATTTAGCGCCAGCGCAGGAGGAAACGCAGGGGTGCGCCATATTCCCTTAAATACGGCAGATCCCTGCATTTCTAAAGTGATGCAGTGTGGCGCTGCCAATTTTGGCGCAGCATCGCGCTTTCCTTTAAATGTGGCCCGAAGCATCATTCCGAAAATAGCAGTTCAGTCTTAAAATTCCTCAGTTAGGAATGTCACAGTGCAATCAACAATCCAATAAAATCATTTACTTTTTGGCCTTTTGACCAAGCTGTGACTCCGCTGGTCTTAGCTGGTGCAAATTCAGTGTTTAGGCAGAAAGCCTTACGGCTCAGTCACGATTAAATTTAACTGGCTCGCACTTTAAAAAGGCTCTAGACAAAAAGTGCAAGAAAAAATGTGTCTGGCTGTCATTCCAGAATGTGCTAAACGTGAAGTGCTCATCCATTTTACCCGTCTAATGGTGGGCCCTGAGGCAGCTGCCGCTAAACATGATGTTAGAGTATAGTTTGCGTAAAGTCCTGGTACGTTTACCAGCCTTCCAGCAGTCATCCCAACAGCAGCCACTCAATAAAACACATTTTAACCCATCTTTGCGTTTGAAAAAACACAGAAAGAGAGTGCTTTCGACAGTCAGGGTCCAGTAAACAGTGCACCCTACGTAAGCTACCAGTACATTTAAAGGTCCATAGGGTACATCTCAGGCAGCCTGTAGCAAATGACATTTCAACTTTTTACGCTTTGTCAGCCTGTTTTTTCTAATACATATAAACATTTTATGAAAGTGCATTGGTGCTAAACATGAAATGATGCAATCATGCTAAGGTTGTAGATGGAAAAGTGAATCATAGTTCGCTATTCAGACCGCATAGAGCTTGCCAGGACACCATTTCCTGTGAACTTTTCTGGATATTAAGCCCCGGCTGAAGAAGTGTAATGCCCACTGCTTTGCAAGCGTTGTCTGTCTGTCTGCAGCCTCTTGTTCCCTTGCTGCAGAGATGTAAGATGAAACAGCCAGCACAGTGTCCCTGTCATCTGATCTTATGCACAGAGGCTCAGCCTCGTTGCACTTTCTAACCTTGAGCTTTCGAAAAAGTGTGTGTAGATATTGCTTACGAAGTGAGATAATGTTTCTCAGATGCCCAGAGAGCACAGACAGTAATCCGACTTCTCGTTAGAATTTGAAGACCACCATTTGGTAACTGAACCCACCAGAAATGCTCCCAGATAAAATTTTAAGTAGAGGGATTTTTTTCTACTAGGTAGATGTCATCAGTGAAAGCAATAGGAACCCACTCATGACTTAGTAATAAATACAATTTTAACATATGACATGGTTGGTTATACAGCGCTTGATTTCTAGGATCTCAATATGCCTTTATGGCCACATCAAGGCTGTCCTTCATAATTGTTTCTGGATGGAGACAGAAACCTTTTAGGCCG
Organism: Pleurodeles waltl; assembly: GCF_031143425.1. Lineage (NCBI taxonomy): Eukaryota > Metazoa > Chordata > Amphibia > Caudata > Salamandridae > Pleurodeles > Pleurodeles waltl. The sequence continues at coordinate 149,295,931 of NC_090441.1, read as the reverse complement.
ATATTAACTAGGACCTTCGACAAATGGGCAGGCCACAGTAATTTTTGATAATCTTGTAACTTCATGGTATCTATTAGTGTGGAACTGAATGACAGGAGGTCCGCCTAAGACCAGATACAAAACCAACATTTGAATGGTGCCAATGTGATGTAGTCCTCAATTTTTGCAATGTCTAAAGCTATTCTCACGGCATCCATTGATGTTCCACTGCCCAGGCGGAGTAACAGTTAGATGAAGTTATTTTCAGTGATTTGTGATACTAAAGTCTGCTTGTCCCCAAATCTCAGCTCCATATGTGTTTGGTGCCCTTTTTCTCATTTTATTGGCTAGGGTTGCTGACCTCACTAATGCCCATCTTCTCAGGATGATCATCTTCACACAGTTATTTAAAGTTATCTTCTGTAGAGAAAACTAATAAGAACGTTTGAAAGCAAATGTGTTGACTGTCTGCTCTCCCATTATTCAGACTGAATAAATTCAGAGTCATTTACTGTATATATCTTTTTAATACTTTTTTAAAATCATTCTTATGATTTCACATTGATTTGCACACATACTATCTTTGTAGATTTTGAGTTCCGAAGTTATAATTCCCTTCGTGTTCAGTAGACAGCCATTCCACATAATTTTCACAAATTATGGCCCTCATTCTGACCTTGGCGGTCGGCGGAGAGGCGGCGGTCGGACCGCGAACAGACCGGCGGTCAGAAAAATGGCATTCTGACCGCGGCGGTCACCGCCGCGATCGACCGCCACTTCCCCACTCCGACCGCCACGGCGGTCATGACCGCCGGGCTGGAGTTTGCGCACTCCGGCCCGGCGGTCGTCCCAAGACCGCCAACGGTATCATGACCCTGCCTACCGCCGCGGTTTCTGGCAGTCGGAAACCGCCATGCGAACCATGGCGGTAGGCACTATCGGGGCCAGGGAATTCCTTCCCTGGCACTGATAGGGGTCTCCCCCACCCCCCACTACCCACCTGAGTCCTCCCCCCACACCCTCCACCCCCCTGCCACCCCCCAGAGGTGGTACGAACCCCCTCCCCACCCCTACCCCGACATGCACATACATGCACCCCGACATGCACACACCCCCAACATGCACATATACACACCCCCTACACACACATACCCGCACACATACATGCAGACATGCGCACCTGCCGAACAGCACACATTACCCATAGACACAGCAGCACCCCCCGCCCGCATACACGCACTCACACACCCCCTCTACACACTCACACGCACACCCCCATGCACGCCCACATCACACAACACCCCCCTCCCCCTCCCCTCACGGACGGTCAACTTACCTTGTGCGTTGGTCCTCCGGGAGGCGACGGGAGCCATGGGGAGGTGACCGCCAACAGAACACCGCCAACAGAAGACCGCCACACAGATATGTGGGTCGTAATTCTGTGGGCGGTGTTCTGCTGGCGTGGCGGTGGAGGTTGACCAGTCTCCACTTTTCCGCCGTCCTCCAGTGTGGCTGCTGGCGGTTTCCCGGCGGAACGCTCCCAGCGGTCGGAATGCGCACAGCCGCATACCGCCGCGGTCGGCGGTCTTCACCGCGGCGGTAACTCGGCGGTCTCGCGAAAAGACCGCCAAGGTCAGAATGAGGGCCTATGTCTTTGTAGAGTATGGTTTCCAAAATATAATTTAAAAATGTTAAACATATCTGAGCCTCAATAGTTAGCCATTCCACCTAATTTCCACAAATCAAGTCTTGGTAGAATATGATTTCCAAGGTATAATTCTTGAAATTCTGAACATACACGAGCCAACGTGTGTTTTACCCCCATACAGTGCCTGTAAAACAGGGTCTTTTTCAAGGCTTCGTACTAAATTTGTAGATGCCAGATATCAGGTCCTATAGCCTGTTTTGATTTAAAGAAGCCAATTTTATTTCTTAGGTCTCTGGCATGTATTCCCTGTGGTCCTATCAGCGGTCCATCGATCAAGGCAGGGACTGACTAATTCTGTTACTCTTGTAACATGGAATTACTAATAAATTCTGCTGCTGCACCTGCAGAATTATCTGCACTGGGTAAAAAGTATACCTATTTGAAAACATTCACAAGCTACTTTTGGCCAGGCTCGATCGTTCTCTATCCTGCAGAACTTCTAGCCATTGCCAAGGAAACTGGACTACTTCTGGTCCTGTGGGCCGTCACTTCAAGTACTTGAGCTGCCGCTTGAAACGGGAGGCAGAACGGAGAGATTAAAATGTGAGTGATGGAGCATTTGGGCGGGCAGTTTACAAAGGAGGTGTGCAGCATGAGAGGGGAGTACCACACGAGGAAAGGGTAATCAGATGGGGAGGAACATAAGGAGCAAAGTAGAACTCCACAAAGAGCGAGACAGAATATTGAGTAGATTATTGCAGTGATTAGAGCACTGACGGGGTATTCTCCATGTGGGCCGCTTACTAAAGGGCAAGCATTATAAGCGTGGTAGAGAAATATATTTTAATATATTCCACATATATCTGCCTCTAATGCAGAAGTAGCCTGTCTGCATTACAGGTGATTATTCATTGTTGCCTACGAACATGATTGTTTTTGTCCTGTAGTCTATCATCTATTTCTTTGTAGTTTGCTCTCCTGAGTGGAAGCACACATACTACATATCTAGCATGAGTTTGGTAAATATATTTTGCCTTAGCACAAGTCTGCTGTGACTTTGTGAGAGGATATTATTTATGTATTATTTAATTTTAGGTTACCTTTATCTGATGATTGGATTTGGAGTGAAATCTGATGTCCAGTCATGTCCTACATGCATGCGCATCACGTCAGCTCCAGCCCTGCATCTACATAATGGAGCACTGAGCGTGCACGCTTGAACCACCCCACTGTTGTTTTAAGGCAGGCAGAAGCTGCGTAGCGCGCATGTGGACTGTAGCCGCACGTGCTATGTGCTCTCTTCAATCATATCTTCTTGACATTGTTGTTACTTATTGGACGAGGTGAAAATCTAAGTAGTGTTTGGATTTATTTTACTGGTGCTTGTAGACATCACGCGCATCCAGTGTGTAGATTTCTTTTTTCAAAAGCTGCTGTGGTCAGCCTCAAAAAGGTGTTGCTTTTCACTGCTCTCCTGCCCCTCCTTACTTCTGGATCTCGAATTGAATGTTTGTATTAAAAATGTAAAACTTTTTTTCATTTTGGGAATTTGTATAGTGTGGAGCCAGCTCCGAGCACAGAAGAGTAAACTACTGTAAGGAAATGCCTCCTTGGCATGGTTGCCCCCTGACTTTTTGCCTTTGCTGATGCTATGTTTTGAATTGAACGTGTGCTGAGGCCTGCTAACCAGGCCCCAGCACCAGTGTTCTTTCCCTAACCTGTACTTTTGATTCCACAATTGGCAGACCCTGGCACACAGATAAGTCCCTTGTAACTGGTACCCCTGGTACTAAGGGCCCTGATGCCAGGGAAGGTCTCTAAGGGCTGCAGCATATCTTATGCCACCCTGGGGACCCCTCACTCAGCACAGACACACTGCTTGCCAGCTTGTGTGTGCTGGTGAGAACAAAACGAGTAAGTCGACATGGCACTCCCCTCAGGGTGCCATGCCAACCTCACACTGCCTATGCAGTATAGATAAGTCACCCCTCTAGTAGGCCTTACAGCCCTAAGGCAGGGTGCACTATGCCATAGGTGAGGGCATCAGTGCATGAGCACTGTGCCCCTACAGTGTCTAAGCCAAACCTTAGACATTGTAAGTGCAGGGTAGCCATAAGAGTGTATGGTCTGGGAGTCTGTCAAACACGGACTCCACAGCACCATAATGGCTACACTGAAAACTGGGAAGTTTGGTATCAAACTTCTCAGCACAATAAATGCACACTGATGCCAGTGTACATTTTATTGTAAAATACACCCCAGAGGGCACCTTAGAGGTGCCCCCTGAAACCTAATCCAACTACCCGTGTAGGCTGACTGGTTCTAGCAGCCTGCCACACTCGAGACATGTTGCTGGCCACATGGGGAGAGTGCCTTTGTCACTCTGTGGCCTGTAACAAAGCCTGCACTGGGTGGAGATGCTATCACCTCCCCCAGGCAGGAGCTGTAACACCTGGCGGTGAGCCTCAAAGGCTTACCCCCTTTGTTCCAGCACCACATGGCACTCCAGCTAGTGGAGTTGCCCGCCCCCTCCGGCCACGGCCCCACTTTTGGCGGCAAGGCCGGAGGAGATAATGAGAATAAAAAGGAGGAGTCACTGGCCAGTCAGGACAGCCCCTAAGCTGTCCTGAGCTGAAGTGACTCTAACTTTTAGAAATCCTCCATCTTGCAGATGGAGGATTCCCCCAATAGGGATAGGAATGTGACCCCCTCCCCTTGGGAGGAGGCACAAAGAGGGTGTACCCACCCTCAGGGCTAGTAGCCATTGGCTACTAACCCCCCAGACCTAAACACGCCCTTAAATTTAGTATTTAAGGGCTTCCCTGAACCTAAGAATTTAGATTCCTGCAACTTACCGAAGAAGAAGACTGCTGAGCTGCAAACCCCTGCAGAAGAAGAAAGAAGACACCAACTGCTTTGGCCCCAGTCCTACCGGCCTGTCTCCTGCCTTCTAAAGAAACCTGCTCCAGCGACGCTTTCTCCAGGACCAGCGACCTCTGAATCCTCAGAGGACTGCCCTGCTTCAAGAGGAACAAGAAACTCCCGAGGACAGCGGCCCTGCTCCAAAAAGACTGCAACTTTGTTTCAGAGGAGCAGATTTAAAGACCCCTGCAATCCCCGCAAGAAGCGTGAGACTTGCAACACTGCACCCGGCGACCCCGACTCGACTGGTGGAGAAACAACACCTCAGGGAGGACCCTCCGGTGACTCCGAGACTGTGAGTAACCAAAGTTGTCCCCCCTGAGCCCCCACAGCGACGCCTGCAGAGGGAATCCCCAGGCTCCCCCTGACCGCGACTGCCTGACTCTAAAATCCCGACGGCTGGAAAAGACCCTGCACCCGCAGCCCCCAGCACCTGAAGGATCGGAACTCCAGTGTAGGAGTGACCCCCAGGAGGCCCTCTCCCTTGCCCAGGTGGTGGCTACCCCGAGGAGCCCACCCCTTGCCTGCCTGCCTCGCTGAAGAGACCCCTTGGTCTCCCATTGAAACCTATTGAAAACCCAACGCGTGTTTGCACACTGCACCCGGCCGCCCCAGTGCCGCTGAGGGTGTACTTTTTGTGTGAGCTTGTGTCCCCCCCGGTGCCCTACAAAACCCCCCTGGTCTGCCCTCCGAAGACGCGGGTACTTACCTGCTGGCAGACTGGAACCGGGGCACCCCCTTCTCTCCATTGAAGCCTATGCGTTTTGGGCACCACTTTGAACTCTGCACCTGACCGGCCCTGAGCTGCTGGTGTGGTAACTTTGGGGTTGCTCTGAACCCCCAACGGTGGGCTACCTTGGACCCCAATTTGAACCCCGTAGGTGGTTTACTTACCTGCAAGAACTAACATTACTTTACCTTCCCCAGGAACTGTGAAAATTGCACTGTGTCCACTTTTAAAACAGCTAAATGTGTTTTATGTAAAAAGTATATATGCTATTGTGATTATTCAAAGTTCCTAAAGTACTTACCTGCAATACCTTTCAAATGAGATATTATATGTAGAATTTGAACCTGTGGTTCTTAAAATAAACTAAGAAAATATATTTTTCTATAACAAAACCTATTGGCCTGGATTTGTCTCTGAGTGTGTGTTCCTCATTTATTGCCTGTGTGTATGTACAACAAATGCTTAACACTACTCCTTTGATAAGCCTACTGCTCGACCACACTACCACAAAATAGAGCATTAGTATTATCTCTTTTTGCCACTATGGGGGTGATTCCGCCGCCCGCCAAAGTTCCCCCAACAGAATACCGCTACGCGGTCAGAAGACCGCCGCGATTATTCTGTGTTTCCCGCTGGGCTGGTTGGCGACCGCCAGAAGGCCGCCCGCCAGCCGAGCGGGAAACCCCTTCCCACGAGGAAGCCGGCTCCGAATGGAGCCGGCGGAGTGGGAAGGGTGCGACGGGTGCAGTAGCACCCGTCGCGATTTTCAGTGTCTGCAATGCAGACACTGAAAATCATTTAGGGGCCCGCTTATGGGGGCCCCTGCAGTGCCCATGCCATTGGCATGGGCACTGCAGGGGCCCCCAGGGGCCCGAGGGCACCCCTCACCGCCATCCTGTTCCTGGCGGTCACGACCGCCAGGAACAGGATGGCGGTGAGGGGATCGGAATCCCCATGGCGGCGCAGCAAGCTGCGCCGCCATGGAGGATTCCTCAGGGCAGCGGAAAACCGGCGGGAGACCGCCGGTTTTCCGTTTCTGACCGCGGCTGTACCGCCGCGGTCAGAATGCCCTTGGGACCACCGCCAGCCTGTTGGCGGTGCTCCCGCGGTCCCCGGCCCTGGAGGTCAATGACCGCCAGGGTCGGAATGACCGCCTATCTTACCTCTAAGGGGAACCCTTGGACTCTGTGCATACTATTCCTTACTTTGAAATAGTGCATACAGAGCCAACTTCCTACATTGGTGGATCAGCGGTGGGGTACAAGACTTTACATTTGCTGGACTACTCAGCCAATACCTGATCACACGACAAATTCCCAAAATTGTCATTAGAAATTGATTTTTGCAATTTGAGCTATTTTTCTAAATTCTTAAAAGACCTGCTAGGGCCTTGTGTTAGATCCTGTTTAGCATTTCTTTTAGAGTTTAAAAGTTTGTGAAAGTTTGAATTAGAACCTAGAACTAGTTTTAGATTCTTAAAAAGTATTCCAACTTTTAGAAGCATAGTGTCTAGTACAGAGATGAATGTGGTGGAACTCGACACCACCCCTTACCTCCATCTTAAGATGAGGGAGCTAAGGTCACTCTGTAAAATAAAGAAAATAACAATGGGCCCCAGACCTTCCAAACTACAGCTCCAGGAGCTTTTGGCAGAGTTTGAAAGAGCCAACCCCTCTGAGGATGGCAACACAGAGGATGAAGATAGTGACTTGGAGGGTAATTCCCCCCCTCCAGTCCTACTTAGGGAGAACAGGGCTGCTCAAGCCCTGACTCCAAACATAATAGTCAGAGATGCTGTTTCCCTCACAGGAGAGACCAACATCTCTGAAATCACTGAGGATAACTCCAGTGAAGAGGACATCCAGTTAGCCAGGATGGCCAAGAGATTGGCTCTGGAAAGACAGATCCTAACCATAGAAAGGGAAAGAAAAGAGATGGGCCTAGGACCCATCAATGGTGGCAGCAACATAACTAGGGTCAGAGATTCTCCTGACATGTTGAAAATCCCTAAAGGGATTGTAACTAAATATGAAGATGGTGATGACATCACCAAATGGTTCACAGCTTTTGAGAGGGCTTGTGTAACCAGAAAAGTTAACAGATCTCACTGGGGTGCTCTCCTTTGGGAAATGTTCACTGGAAAGTGTAGGGATAGACTCCTCACATTCTCTGGACAAGATGCAGAATCTTATGACCTCATGAAGGGAACCCTGATTGAGGGCTTTGGATTCTCCACTGAGGAGTATAGGATTAGATTCAGGGGGGCTAAAAAATCCTCGAGCCAGACCTGGGTTGATTTTATAGACTACTCAGTGAAAACACTGGATGGTTGGATTCAAGGCAGTGGTGTAAATAATTATGATGGGCTGTACAATTTATTTGTGAAGGAACACCTGTTAAGTAATTGTTTCAATGATAAACTGCATCAGCATCTGGTAGACCTAGGACCAATTTCTCCCCAAGAATTGGGAAAGAAGGCGGACCATTGGGTCAAGACTAGGGTTACCAAGACTTCCACAGGGGGTGACCAAAAGAAAGGGGTCACAAAGCCTCCCCAGGGGAAGAGTGTTGAGACATCCAAAAACAAAAATAGTAAAGAGTCTTCTACAGGCCCCCAAAAACCTGCACAGGAGGGTGGGCCCAGATCCTCTTCACAAACCAATTTTGGGTACAAGGGTAAAAACTTTGATCCCAAAAAGGCCTGGTGTCGTAGCTGTAATCAGCCTGGACACCAAACTGGAGACAAGGCCTGTCCCCAGAAAAATACCTCTTCTAACTCCACTCCAGCTAAAACTGGAATAGCCAGTCTCCAAGTGGGATCAACAGTGTGCCCAGAGCAAATCAGGTGTCACACTGAAGCTACATTAGTCTCTGAGGGTGGGGTGGATTTAGCCACACTGGCTGCCTGGCCTACTAACATGCAAAAATACAGGCAGCAGCTCTTAATTAATGGGACAAGTGTAGAAGGCCTGAGCGATACAGGTGCCAGTGTCACCATGGTGACAGAGAAACTGGTTTCCCCTGGTCAATACCTGGCTGGACAAACTTATCCAGTCACCAACGCTGACAATCAGACTAAAGTACATCCCATGGCTATGGTAACTTTAGAGTGGGGAGGGGTCAATGGCCTGAAACAGGTGGTGGTCTCCTCCAATATCCCAGTAGACTATTTGCTTGGAAATGACCTGGAGTCCTCAGCATGGGCTGAGGTAGAACTGAAAACCCATGCAGCCATGCTGGGTATCCCTGAACTGGTGTGTGTCAAGACAAGGGCACAGTGCAAGGCTCAGGGTGAAAAAGTAGAGCTGGAGTCTGGAAAAAGGGCCCAGCCTACCAAGAGGAAAGGAAAGTCAGCTGGGAAACCAGCTGCAACACAACACCAAAAAGAGAACCTCTCTTCCCAGGAAGAAGTTCTGCCCTCTGAGGGAACTGAGCCTATGGAGTTAGAACCTTATCAGGTTGAGCTCTTAGGCCCAGGGGGACCCTCAAGGGAGCAGTTGTGTAAGGGGCAAGAAACCTGTCTCTCTCTTGAAGGCCTTAGGCAGCAAGCTGCTGAAGAGTCCAATGGCAAGAAAACTGGAACACATAGGGTCTATTGGGAAGATGGGCTCCTGTACACTGAGGCAAGAGATCCCAAGCCTGGTGCCACTAGGAGAGTGGTAGTGCCTCAGGAGTTCAGAGAGTTCATTCTGACCTTAGCCCATGATATTCCCTTGCTGGGCATTTGGGACAAACCAAGACGTGGGAGAGACTAGTCAACCACTTCTACTGGCCCAATATGTCCCAGAAAGTTAAGGAGTTTTGTGTCTCCTGTACCACCTGTCAAGCCAGTGGTAAGACAGGTGGACATCCAAAGGCCCCCCTCATTCCACTTCCAGTGGTGGGGGTCCCCTTTGAAAGAGTGGGTGTGGACATAGTGGGTCCACTTGAACCTCCCACAGCCTCAGGGAATATGTATGTCCTAGTAGTAGTGGATCATGCTACTAGGTATCATGAAGCTATTCCCCTTAGGTCGACTACTGCCCCTGCAGTAGCCAAGGCCCTCATTGGTATCTTTACCAGAGTGGGCTTCCCTAAGGAGGTGGTGTCTGACAGAGGTACCAACTTCATGTCAGCATACCTGAAACACATGTGGAATGAGTGTGGAGTGACTTATACATTCACTACACCCTATCATCCACAAGCTAATGGCCTTGTTGAGAGATTCAACAAGACATTAAAGGGCATGATCATGGGGCTCCCAGAAAAACTAAAAAGGAGATGGGATGTCCTCCTGCCATGTCTGCTCTTCGCTTACAGAGAGGTGCCTCAGAAGGGAGTAGGATTCTCACCCTTTGAACTTCTGTTTGGCCACCCTGTAAGGGGACCACTAGCTCTTGTGAAAGAAGGCTGGGAGAGACCTCTTCATGAGCCTAAACAAGACATAGTGGACTATGTACTTGGCCTTCGCTCAAGGATGGCAGAGTACATGGAAAAGGCAAGCAAAAACCTTGAGGCCAGCCAACAGCTCCAGAAGTTTTGGTATGACCAAAAGGCTGCACTGATTGAATTTCAACCAGGGCAGAAAGTCTGGGTTTTGGAGCCTGTGGCTCCCAGGGCACTTCAGGACAAATGGAGTGGCCCTTACCCAGTGTTAGAGAGGAAGAGTCAGGTCACCTACCTGGTGGACCTGGGCACAAGCAGGAGCCCCAAGAGGGTGATCCATGTGAACCGCCTTAAGCTCTTCCATGACAGGGCTGATGTAAATCTGTTAATGGTAACAGATGAGGATCAGGAAGCTGAGAGTGAACCTCTCCCTGATCTTCTGTCATCAAACCCTAATGATGGCTCAGTAGATGGAGTGATCTATTCAGACACCCTCTCTGGCCAACAGCAATCTGACTGTAGGAAAGTCCTGCAGCAGTTTGCTGAGCTCATTTCCCTAACCCCTGGTCAGACACACCTGTGTACCCATGATGTGGACGCAGGAGACAGCATGCCTGTCAAATACAAAATATTCAGACAGTCTGATCAAGTTAAGGAAAGCATCAAGGTGGAAGTCCACAAGATGCTGGAATTGGGAGTAATTGAGCACTCTGACAGCCCCTGGGCTAGCCCAGTGGTCTTAGTCCCCAAACCTCACACCAAAGATGAAAAGAGAGAGATGAGGTTTTGTGTGGACTACAGAGGACTTAATTCTGTCACCAAGACAGATGCCCATCCCATTCCTAGAGCTGATGAACTGATAGACAAGTTAGGTGCTGCCAAATTCTTAAGTACCTTTGACTTAACAGCAGGGTACTGGCAAATCAAAATGGCACCTGGAGCAAAACAAAAGACAGCATTCTCCACACCTGATGGGCATTATCAGTTCACTGTTATGCCCTTTGGTTTAAAGAATGCCCCTGCCACCTTCCAAAGGTTGGTGAATCAAGTCCTTGCTGGCTTGGAGTCCTTTAGTGCAGCTTATCTTGACGATATTGCTGTCTTTAGCTCCAACTGGCAGGATCACCTGGTCCACCTGAAGAAGGTTTTGAAGGCTCTGCAATCAGCAGGCCTCTCTATCAAGGCATCCAAATGCCAGATAGGGCAGGGAACTGTGGTTTACTTGGGACACCTTGAAGGTGGAGGCCAAGTTCAGCCACTCCAGCCTAAGATCCAGACTATTCTGGACTGGGCAGCTCCAAAAACCCAGACTCAAGTCAGGGCATTCCTTGGCTTGACTGGGTACTATAGGAGGTTTGTGAAGGGATATGGATCCATTGTGACAGCCCTCACAGAACTCACCTCCAAGAAAATGCCCAAGAAGGTAAACTGGACTGTAGAATGCCAACAGGCCTTTGACACCCTGAAACAAGCAATGTGCACAGCACCAGTTCTAAAAGCTCCAGATTACTCCAAGCAGTTCATTGTGCAGACAGATGCCTCTGAACATGGGATAGGGGCAGTTTTGTCCCAAACAAATGATGATGGCCTTGACCAGCCTGTTGCTTTCATTAGCAGGAGGTTACTCCCCAGGGAGCAGCGTTGGAGTGCCATTGAGAGGGAGGCCTTTGCTGTGGTTTGGTCCCTGAAGAAGCTGAGACCATACCTTTTTGGTACTCACTTCCTAGTTCAGACTGACCACAGACCTCTCAGATGGCTGATGCAAATGAAAGGTGAAAATCCAAAACTGTTGAGGTGGTCCATCTCCCTACAGGGAATGGACTTTATAGTGGAACACAGACCTGGGACTGCCCATGCCAATGCAGATGGCCTTTCCAGGTTCTTCCACTTAGAAAATGAAGACTCTCTTGGGAAAGGTTAGTCTCATCCTCTTTCGTTTGGGGGGGGGGGTTGTGTAAGGAAATGCCTCCATGGCATGGTTGCCCCCTGACTTTTTGCCTTTGCTGATGCTATGTTTTGAATTGAAAGTGTGCTGAGGCCTGCTAACCAGTACTTTTGATTCCACAATTGGCACACCCTGGCATACAGGTAAGTCCCTTGTAACTGGTACCCCTGGTACCAAGGGCCCTGATGCCAGGGAAGGTCTCTAAGGGCTGCAGCATATCTTATGCCACCCTGGGGACCCCTCACTCAGCACAGACACACTGCTTGCCAGCTTGTGTGTGCTGGTGAGAACAAAACGAGTAAGTCGACATGGCACTCCCCTCAGGGTGCCATGCCAACCTCACACTGCCTATGCAGTATAGATAAGTCACCCCTCTAGTAGGCCTTACAGCCCTAAGGCAGGGTGCACTATACCATAGGTGAGGGCACCAGTGCATGAGCACTGTGCCCCTACAGTGTCTAAGCCAAACCTTAGACATTGTAAGTGCAGGGTAGGCATAAGAGTATATGGTCTGGGAGTCTGTCAAACACAGACTTCACAGCACCATAATGGCTACACTGAAAACTGGGAAGTTTGGTATCAAACTTCTCAGCACAATAAATGCACACTGATGCCAGTGTACATTTTATTGTAAAATACACCCCAGAGGGCACCTTAGAGGTGCCCCCTGAAACCTAATCCAACTACCCGTGTAGGCTGACTGGTTCTAGCAGCCTGCCACACTCGAGACATGTTGCTGGCCACATGGGGAGAGTGCCTTTGTCACTCTGTGGCCTGTAACAAAGCCTGCACTGGGTGGAGATGCTATCACCTCCCCCAGGCAGGAGCTGTAACACCTGGCGGTGAGCCTCAAAGGCTTACCCCCTTTGTTCCAGCACCACAGGGAACTCCAGCTAGTGGAGTTGCCCGCCCCCTCCGGCCACGGCCCCACTTTTGGCGGCAAGGCCGGAGGAGATAATGAGAATAACAAGGAGGAGTCACTGGCCAGTCAGGACAGCCCCTAAGCTGTCCTGAGCTGAAGTGACTCTAACTTTTAGAAATCCTCCATCTTGCAGATGGAGGATTCCCCCAATAGGGATAGGAATGTGACCCCCTCCCCTTGGGAGGAGGCACAAAGAGGGTGTACCCACCCTCAGGGCTAGTAGCCATTGGCTACTAACCCCCCAGACCTAAACACGCCCTTAAATTTAGTATTTAAGGGCTTACCTGAACCTAAGAATTTAGATTCCTGCAACTTACCGAAGAAGAAGACTGCTGAGCTGCAAACCCCTGCAGAAGAAGAAAGAAGACACCAACTGCTTTGGCCCCAGTCCTACCGGCCTGTCTCCTGCCTTCTAAAGAAACCTGCTCCAGCGACGCTTTCTCCAGGACCAGCGACCTCTGAATCCTCAGAGGACTGCCCTGCTTCAAGAGGAACAAGAAACTCCAGAGGACAGCGGCCCTGCTCCAAAAAGACTGCAACTTTGTTTGAGAGGAGCAGATTTAAAGACCCCTGCAATCCCCGCAAGAAGCGTGAGACTTGCAACACTGCACCCGGCGACCCCGACTCGACTGGTGGAGAAACAACACCATAGGGAGGACCCTCCGGCGACTCCGAGACTGTGAGTAACCAAAGTTGTCCCCCCTGATCCCCCACAGCGACGCCTGCAGAGGGAATCCCCAGGCTCCCCCTGACCGCGACTGCCTGACTCTAAAATCCCGACGGCTGGAAAAGACCCTGCACCCGCAGCCCCCAGCACCTTAAGGATCGGAACTCCAGTGCAGGAGTGACCCCCAGGAGGCCCTCTCCCTTACCCAGGTGGTGGCTACCCCGAGGAGCCCCCCCCTTGCCTGCCTGCCTCGCTGAAGAGACCCCTTGGTCTCTCATTGAAACCTATTGAAAACCCGACGCGTGTTTGCACACTGCACCCGGCCGCCCCAGTGCCGCTGAGGGTGTACTTTTTGTGTGAGCTTGTGTCCCCCCCGGTGCCCTACAAAACCCCCCTGGTCTGCCCTCCGAAGACGCGGGTACTTACCTGCTGGCAGACTGGAACCGGGGCACCCCCTTCTCTCCATTGAAGCCTATGCGTTTTGGGCACCACTTTGAACTCTGCACCTGACCGGCCCTGAGCTGCTGGTGTGGTAACTTTGGGGTTGCTCTGAACCCTCAACGGTGGGCTACCTTGGACCCCAATTTGAACCCCGTAGGTGGTTTACTTACCTGCAAGAACTAACATTACTTTACCTCCCCCAGGAACTGTGAAAATTGCACTGTGTCCACTTTTAAAACAGCTAAATGTGTTTTATGTAAAAAGTATATATGCTATTGTGATTATGCAAAGTTCCCAAAGTACATACCTGCAATACCTTTCAAATGAGATATTACATGTAGAATTTGAACCTGTGGTTCTTAAAATAGACTAAGAAAAGATATTTTTCTATAACAAAACCTATTGGCCTGGATTTGTCTCTGAGTGTGTGTTCCTCATGTATTGCCTGTGTGTATGTATAACAAATGCTTAACACTACTCCTTTGATAAGCCTACTGCTCGACCACACTACCACAAAATAGAGCATTAGTATTATCTCTTTTTGCCACTATCTTACCTCTAAGGGGAACCCTTGGACTCTGTGCATACTATTCCTTACTTTGAAATAGTGCATACAGAGCCAACTTCCTACAACTACATAGTCGACAAAAGAGTGGGCGGGAGTCGGTGAAATCTCACAGAGTTTTTATGTAACTCCGTGTAATTCCGCAGAGTAAAACTCCGAGCGTTCCGCCCACCCCTATTCACAGGTCCACATGAGTCCAGATGAACACACAACACCAACTCTATCCCATTGAGAGCTTCATTCACTGTGCCCACCCATTACCCCTAGGGTGTCTGATCACACTCAGACGTTCATTGTAGAAGAACGCAACATTAAAGATTACCTATGAAGCCTCCTCCATTGTAGTTTGCATCCTGTGGCTCTCAAAAAAGAGCCACAATGTCAATGAGCTGGCGCAATCTGCATACCATAAAATAACTCCTTCCAAGAGAATGGAAACCAGTACTATAGACTGAGGCCTTTTGAAAAGGAAACTTACAGCAGAGGTACCTATAAGGAGGAGGACTTTTTTTGCATTTGCAGTAAATCAAATCTGTTGCTATGTGAAGAGCTTTGAAAAGAGCTACAGAGTGATCTCTTCTTGGTGCTATAGCTTCTGATTACTTGGAAGTAGCATTGGGAGTGGTTATCAAAATTGCTACAAAGACAAAAGCTTAGAAATCTGACTATTTGCATCCAAACACCTTTTCAAAGGGTGAGTGTAAAGTACTGACATATTTTCTGATGGCTGTGAAACAGTGTGACGCAAGGCTAATGTACACCCTTTTCCCTGATCCAAAAGGGGGCTGATTTAGAGTTTGGTGAACTCTAAACATTGCCAAGAACCTCTGTCATAATGGTTTCTGTCAATGTTATAAACATTTGACGGATGATACTGTCAAAGCGCTGGTACCATCCATCTAACCTTTAACACAGGTGTTTTCAAAATCCAAATCACAAAGCAGAATTCTGTTTTTGAAAAACAAAACAAACAAAAAAACCCTAATGACTCCCACATCATTAGATTTTTCTCCCATGATGTGGGGATCGCATGATGTGAGGGTCGCATAAGTATTTTTACTGTCCGTTACCACCACAATTTTTATAGCAATGATAAGGGAGAGTAATAGCTGGCTAATCGAAGATCAACTCCAAATTGGATGGGACCCCAAAGGCCAAACCTTTAACAGCCCTTACTGTGCTGGGCCATTGGAAGAATATGCCAGTGACAGAGATGGAGTGATCTCTATTGTTGACATACTTAAGAGTCGTCTGTCTGTAAATCTGGTGGGCGCCCTTCATTTTGGAAGAGAGTACCCTGTCCCTTTCGTGATAGAGTACCTGCTCTGCCAAACTCTAAACCAGCCCCAAAATATCAAGCATTCTAACGCAAACCCTCTAATAGAACCCCCAAATAAAGAAGAAAGTATTAGGGCTACTGTCTATCATGTGTATATCAATGTGTATCATGAGCTTGACAGTCATCTAATGTGCAATGCTGTGCAGAATCAAAGGCGAGGAAAGCCCAGGAGGAAGCTAGAGTATCTGCTAGAGTGGAGGTTTGTCACTCTGGCAGATTATTTGAGGAATGAATTTAAAAGTTGAAAAAATAAAAATGCAATGGATGTTTAGATATCTGCCTATTTGGCCCTCATAGTAGGGAGCAGCTTGAGTCCTACGGCACAGTGAGTATGGAACTGATCTCAGGGCATAACGGTCACCCGTACCATGTTATACTGAAGAAAACAAACAAGTTATGGGTGGATTGCTTGAATTCATCTGAGCTGTGGGAAATCACTGTGGACTACAATCCAGTCCATCATTTTTTTATCATGCCACATCACACAAGAATTAGCCATATGTATACAACCCTGATCCTGCTGCAACAGGAGCAGTCCAGCCCAAACTGCCAGGCCAGGTCCCCTCTGAATGGAAACACAAGCAATCCCAGGCCTGTTCCAGCAATGTGTGCCTCATCTGTGAGGTGCAGCTTGAGTCCTTTGACACGAAAAGAAAAGGCTTAGGTTTTGGCATACCCACTGCACTTAGCATTGCACCGAAGAAAACAAAAAAAGTGAAGGGTGGATTGCTTGGATTAATTTCAGCTACTGTTAATTACCAAGGTCCACAGTCCAGCTCACTTGTAATCTGCCTTTGGTTCTGTTGTACTTAAATACCTTGACAAATTTAAACTAAAGTAAGTGACAGAGATTCAAAGAAAAAGAAGATGCTGGTTGTTCCTCTCTCCAGAAGTGGAGTTTATTTGTAATGACAAGTATAAGCTCTTTAGGACTAGCATGACAACACACAAATGCATCTTTCAGCATCTAGTGGTTCAGGCAAGGCTTAAAGAGGGTATGTTATATGACTCTTGAAACATGAACTCTTTTGTCACAGAGACTTCAATGTATCAACCAAATTCCAATGGGCATTTCGTTTCCAAAGATGAGAAGCAAAGTGGTTTGTCACAGCTGGAGCTAGGAGGACAGGACATCTTAGCTTATTGTTGGGTAGGAGTTTCACATTTATTTGAAACACTTCAGGGCATCTGGCATTATGTTCATTGAACACAAAAGAAGACATTTAAGAAGGAACACAAATAAATTGAAAGATAAAACCAGTCGGTTAGGTAAGGAGAGGAGAAGTTATTTTTTTGTTCCAGTAGTCAACTTTAGATTGTCACCAGTCACATGTCCCTTTAAACCCTTGCATTATCAGAAAGTTAAAAACGTGCATTTTCGAAAACATTGTTTGTTAGCTTGTCATTTAAAGTTTTGAGGCTAGACTATGTCATTATAACTTTGGATAATGTTTTGACACTGAAGCTGAACTTTCCTGAGTTTTTCACTTTGCTCAGTCAAAAAATATTCATAGAATAACAAGCAAAACCCATGAAACACAACATATTGAAGATTTTGTTAAAAGACTCGTGCACTGGTTCACAAATGCCAACTACTACACACAACGGAATGTGAGAAATTGAGTTGCTGGTGTGTGAGCCCTGGTCAAGCAATAGCCACAATCCCTTGCAGGGTGAACCACAAAAAGTAACTAAATGAACCTGTGCTTAACCCTGGGTAGTTTGTCACAAAAAGTAGTCAAATGCAAAAACAACAGATGATGGATGGAGTGCAGAACAAATCAAACATTCGCCCCAAGTCACAGATCTGGGTTTAATCCATCATTGTTTTTGCTTGCCATGCCATTCCAGCCAAAAAGTAGTCAGGCTTAACTTAGAGGCAATGTGTAAAGTATTTATGCAGCACACAAACAGCAGTGAAGTGTAAACACAACACAAGAAAAATTCCAAAGCAATTTAGAAAAAACAGAGTAAATTCTAATAAATTATGCGACACCAAAATGAAAAAAAAACGGAGTTATGATTTTTTAAAGTGTTTAGTATAAACTACTGCCTGAAAGATCAAAGCACCAACTGCAGACATCTAGATGCATGAGACCAGTTTACATTTGGAACATATGGCCCACCACAATAGAGCGCAGTTCGGATACAAGAAGTGGGCTGGACCCGGTCAGCACTTACT
This sequence comes from Pleurodeles waltl, assembly GCF_031143425.1. Taxonomy (NCBI): domain Eukaryota; kingdom Metazoa; phylum Chordata; class Amphibia; order Caudata; family Salamandridae; genus Pleurodeles; species Pleurodeles waltl. Next base: position 149,278,226 of record NC_090441.1, on the reverse strand, counting down.
TTCTGACTTAAAAGAATTTGGGAAAAAATGTTCTGAGAATGTAAAGTGCAGAGGGGCAAGGCTTCAGGAGGTGTCCGAGGAGGAATTGTTGTCTTCGGATAACCTTGGGTCAGAGCTGCAGTGAAGATTTCTATGTTCCACTATGGCCCACATTTAAGGGCTTTGTGGCGCAGGGCAGTGCAGCAGGTCACCTTACTGCACTGCACTGCACTGCATCACAGGAATAGGGCAGGAATGTGCTGTATTTATCCAATACAGTGCGTTCTTGTCCTTTCCCCCTGTGCTGGTGCCCTTTTAGCAGCATAGGACCAATGCAGTGCAGGGGGGCTTGCTTTGCATGCAGGATTGGTATTGTGCTGGAAGGGACACCTTGCTGCACAAAACAATCCTGAGAGGCCTTTTCCTCTTTCTTTGTGTGCTGCAGAATGCAAGCACAAATAAAGAGAAAAAAACATATTTCTCCTCATTCTAGCTCCCCCGGGGAGATATATATTTGTGGCGCATTCCCAGGTTTACAAGCTTTTGTAAATGTAGGAATGCATGCCAGGAAATGGCTCCCTCGTGTAGAGTAATGTAACACAGCGATTTGCACTGTGTTACTTTACTCGAGAGCTATGAAGCCACACAGGCCCATGCAAGGCAGCCTTGTGTGGCTCCATAAATCTCACTTAAGGTTTGCGTCGCTCTTGCACCAAGTTGCATCCTAAGGTCAACAAATACCAACTAAGCAAAAAGTGAAGAGTAAAAGGCAAAATGTTTGGGGGTTACACTGCAGAGAGTTACCAGTCTCAGTGTTCTTTTCACCTTCTTCTGTACCCCTGTTCTTACAATTTAGCACACTGTGAGAATCACAGTAAGGCTGAAGTTACAAAAATATTTTGTTCTTATCTCTGACACTTAGCTCAATAAAAGAGTAAATGTGAATGCGTCTATCTACATACTTGATTTTGACTTCTGTCCTACTAGTGGCCATGTAAGAATTTAAATTCTAAAAAGTAACCCCTAGTTCCTTCACTCTTTATTGAGGGGTGTTTGAGTGTAGAGGTCCATGCTGGAGAAAATGCCAGAGAGAGCCAGGGACACATGCATAGTGTCCATTGTTACTGCTGCCTTTCTTGCCAAGCCATGAAGTTAGCTAGGCTATGATGTAAAATGATTATTTTGTAACCTCCAGTTCTTGAATGTTCTGTGAAACTGTAATAGGGTATTGCTCTAGCCTGTGATCACTTAGGCATGTCAATCATTGTTTCCAGTCTATAAACTGTAGTTGAACCCACTTGCAAATGAAGACACTAATGTAATTGGGTCAATACACATACAGACTATACGGGTGATCTACCATGGATACGAAGCACATTTTATTGGTGTGTTGATACAGATGTCGTCACCATCCTTTGCATCTCCTTCCCAATTATCTCTGCTTCTCTATTGCAACCATACATCTTGCACCGACTAGTCATTCATAATTCTTCTGACCAGGTCTCTGTTTTTTACTTTGAATAGGTGTCTGTGACAGCTCGAGAAGATGTGCCTTCCTTTGGTCCTCCTCTGCCAAACCCTGCAGTTTTCCAACATGTAAGCATTAACCTTTCATCTGCCTTGTCAACAAAGGGGTGGTAGTATGGTTGGAAGCATTCAGATATTGTCACTGTCTTCCTCCTGATCAGAGATTGTTGATGTTGGCTTTGATGCTGGTCCTTCTTCACCTTGTGTAACACCAGCGATTGATGACTGGGCACAAAAAAAGAACATCCTTTTAATCCCTCACTTTTTAGAACACCAGTGATTAATGAGGCACATAATAAAAGAACATCTGTTTGATATTATATCCTGTTTAATACCTTGTGATTCAATAATCCTCATACAAAGAAAACAGGTGCCACGCTATGAAGTTGTCAGTGAGGTTCTTGCATTTCAAACTAGTTCAAGGGTAGGAGAGGTGGGACTCAGTGGTGTAACAAAACTACAATACTTAAGGGGGCCCTCCTTCAGAGTAAATGGAGGGGTCCCCCTCTGGACTTATTCAGGAGCTCTCATGCCCCGGTACTGTGCTGAAGAGGCTGCCAGGGCCCTTTGTTACACTAGTGGTAGGATTTCTGTTGGACATTCACAGCAGATAATGTGCTGTACTATGTTGATGCTTTTTTAGCAAGTGTACAAAATCCACAAGGAGGTGCTTTAAACTTATGACACATTGCTACAAGTAGCGCCGAATTAAGTAAATGAACACCCCATAAATGAACACCAAACATTCAACACATATAAACTCTGTTTAGGGAAGCACACTGCCATCTCAGGTGCTAGCAGTCAGACAAATAGATCATGTGTACATCCATTTGTTAGGCAATCCAACTGTTATCAAATCTTTACGAAAATCACATTATTAATGCCAACACCAGAGCACCTAACATCATAATTAAAATGGCAACAATATGCATACATTTCTTAAAACAATGGTTTGTTATTTTTCTTCAATATTTCCTTCCTTCAGAAGTCCCTGCTGGAGAATTTTTCAACACAGTTTGAAAAAGTTTATGAATATGTTAATGCTATATAACGTGCAAGTTAGAAACTAACCATCCACTCTCTGGTAAGACAACCAGTAAAGCATATATTGTTCATATCAAAAAGTGCACATATTTGGTCTGTAATGTTTACTACAGAGACTTTACCTCAAAGGACATTACAATGCAAGCAAGTATCACCAAGGTCCTTTTCTGGAAGTCTGCTATGCAGGACCTTACCAAGCAGGTAAACGTTTTTTTGAAATAACTTAAATTTTATGTCACCTAAAAAAGGGGGTTTAAAGGTTAATAGAAAGGATATTTAGGGGTTATAGGGTGACTAGTGATAAAAGGTGTTAGATGTTTTTTATTGTTCATTAGTGGTTAGTGGCAAAGGGACGTAGGCGGTTTTTAGGTTTCAGGAGCGGGAAGCGATAAAATGTGGCAAGGGCTTTCTACAGTTCAGGGTGAGTTGTAGTAAAGGATAGTATGGGATTTTTAGGGCTCAAAGGTGGGTTGTTCTAAAGGGAGGTAAGATGTTTTTGGAGCTCAGGGACAGGTAGAGGAAAAGGGAGGTAAGGATTTTATGGTTCAGGGTTGGGTAGTGGTAAAGGGAGGTAAGGGGTTTTGTGGGTTCAGAAGTGGGTGATGGTAAAGTAAGGGAAAGGGTTTTAAAATATAAAAGGAGGTTTGGAGATATATATATATATAATATATATATATATATATATATACATATATATATATATATATATATATATACATATACATGTACACATATATACACTTAAACAATATCAGTCATTACCACGGCCAATGAGTGTTAAAGTACTAGGGTGTCATACAAAGCATTTCAATGTCCAACGTGTGGTAAAACAATTGTGACAACACCAGCATGGGCATAACTGATATTTCAAACAATGTCTATCTGTTGTAATATAAATTAGGATTAACATAGAAGATTCCCAGATGGACTTCAGATACAAACTATGTTGAATGGTAGGGCAGATATTACTTTCAGTTATTAGGTAATTGATAATGTATGCCATTATCTATAAGTTCAATAGTGTTACCAAGTGTGGAAGACAAAACAGACACCCAAACCCCTATGTTACAGATAACATCAATTTAAAATCGAAATAAAGAAAACTGATGATCTAAATAAAAAGATAACATTTCTGATGTAATTTTAGATTATAAGAATCTTGCAGTGTGTAAAGACATTTTAGGAAAAGTGTCATCTATACAAGAAAACTGTCAAGAAATGATATTGTGTGAACCTTTATATTGATATCCTAATTGAAAACCGGTAAGTCCATTGCTAACTGGCAATAAATTGAAGGGAGTGCTGAATTTACAAAATGTACAATGCTGTATCACTGAAGGTCTGTAAGGATAGAAAATGGAAAGCAAAAAAAGAAAAATATATGTCAACATAGAGTTAAAGCATAAATATAGAATGGTGTTGAAGTGAAAACTCACTGTTTGCTACCATTGTGGAAGCCAAACCCCAATAATCATCTAAATCCAAGTATTTTGAACACCCTAATTCTTACCCAACTATTTTGGCTTCAAGATCTCCAATAGATGTAGCCGTTAGAGACTACACTCCTAATAAAATACACATATTTCACAAGAGTAAAACAGAATATATGAGGAAACGCTAATAACTGACTTGTAAATCAGAAATAGGGCAAACATTGATTTATCACAGGATTTTTACTAAATGCAGTACTGAGAGAAATGCATGAAAATTCCATGATGGCTCAATTACAGGAAATAGGGAATCACAAAACCTAGCCCGAACTGAACAAGTTTAGGTAGACCCCAAATTTCTAACTCATAAAGAGTACTGACTACATTTTGATAAGAAAATCTAAGACAAACGGAGAGAGGCTCAAGAGGAAATCAACCCAGCAGCAGCAAATGAAATGAAAAAATTGAGGCCCTAGGAAAACAGAATATACCCCACAAAAGAGTTTTTATACACAAATCACACATTCCATGAATAGATTCAGCATAGTATGAGCATGGTTAGGGTCACACTGGCAGTATGTATTATTGTACATTTGTAGCACTTACCTATTTCCTAAGGTAAGATAAATATTCCACCTACGCTTTTAGCAACTGCACTCCAGAGATGAGCACCACAAAATGAAATATTTCTCCAGCAATCGCTCATAGAATCAACACGCCTACAGCAGAAGTTCCTGCGGAAGTCTTTGCATATTATAGTTTGGGTTCATGGTGGAAGCTTTATTCACAATACACACTCACTAATACAAAAATCCATTTGGAACCTTTGACGTCATTCACTCGATGCTCTGCAGCAATGAGAGGATAGATGGTTTGCAGTGGGACACTGATTAGGAGTGGGAATAAGTAGGAGGCAGATAAACAGGACACCCAAAACTGAACAAATAAATGGCATCTTGTATAAAAATGCGGCATACCTACTTCACAACATTAATTACTTTTCAAAGTGACTCAGTAAACGCATTTCAAGGGCAACATTATTAATTCATCAATTACAACTCTATGCATCATTAATACCTCACAGTTTTAGAAATAATTTTCACCTGACTTTTCACCATGGCACATATTAAAAATGTTACTACACTACTTGTTACATATATAGTATCCCAGTCCGGCCACTGCAGGTAAAGGTTGGAAACAAAATATTATAATACAAGAAGAGTCTATGATACAACCTAAAATGAAGGTATTAAACTGTTGAGATTGAAAAAGAAACAAGGAAGAGAGCAATATGCAGGTGTTGCAAACAATATATTTTAGACCAAACCTGCTTATCGAATGCATGAATGTCTATGTGGAGTAAATTTAGAGTAGAAATAACTCAGAGTGACAAGGTCATTGTGTAACTGAAGTCAAGAAAGGTAGATTAATTACAATGAAGAACAAAACGAAAGTGATACACTGACAGTGAAGAATGATGCAGCAAAAAGAGTAAAATATAATTTACAGTCAAAGAGGGGGAGTTCTGAAGCCAGTGGGATCAATTGGGATGAACCTAGTTTGGCATTGCACAAGATGAAAGATGAGAATAGCTTCCTTAGACAGTGGAAGAGAGTTGCCTGCATTCCTGTGGCAGGAGGGTGGATAGAGACAGGATGGAGACAGGACTTTGAGCACTTCCATTTGGTCGATGGTAAGGGTTAGGGTTAGACTGCTGTTCCTGTTGTGCACAGTTAGGAAGTTTGTAGGTTAGGTCTGCCCTTTTGTCTATCCCTCATTTCTGATGAAAAAGGCTTATGACAGCCAGATGCAGAAATGTTACACTTCATTGTGCCTATGTTGTGGGCACTCCAGCTTGAAAACAACACCAGTGGTATCTGCTATGATGGACATCACTGTATAGAAAGGCTGTATCTGAAGAGCAGTTAGAGAAGAACACTTAATGCAGAACAATCCCAAACTGGTTCAGAAGTTTGAGACAGTGGATCCATATCCTGCGTCTAGAAAATGTGCATAAGAGTGGGATCCTCCTGTGAAAACTTGCTGGGTGTCTGTCTTAGAGAGGGTCACTGAGAGGGGAAGAGGGGGCTATAGTTCCCACATGGGAATTGTAACCAGGGACTTTGACCTATACACTTCAATTGAACTGTTTAATAGTTAGTATCACTGCATGATTAAAAGTACTTTCTTTACCAACAACAGAAGCACTAGATTGGACATTGAGTTATTGTAGGTCTTGGTTAATTTGTTGAGCTCTAAACTTGTGCCATCCACATTAAGTCCCCGAGAAGTCTGAGTGCCCTGGCTGCCATGAAATTCAAGTGCAGAAAGGGTTTACTTGTCCCAATTTGCAGAGCTGTTGTAGGACCCACCCCAAGACACCAGTGACAAATGTCCTCAACACTCACGCTTTGGGCCCAGTAGCCTTTGTCTTTCATATGGCCCCCTGAAGGGGTCTGACAACATTTGATCGGTATCCAATCTTCCCTGTACAGACACATTTGGACAGAGCTGTGTACCAAGAATAAGCAAAGGAAATAACCTCATTGATGAATTTCAGTCAGGCTTCTGACATTTTGTAGCATAATTTGCTAAACCATGCCTAAAAGGGAACAAATGTCTTTATGTGTTACTTTGTCATAATGAATTTCTTAAAGCTGATACACCAGAACTCCTGATGTTTGTGCTTACTAGCTTACAATTTTTTTTTAATTTGTTTTCAGAATCCTGAGTTCAGGGAATTTTTACTTACAAAGCTCATCAATGGGGAAAATGCCTGCTGCAAGTCAGACAAGTTTGCTAAGCTTGAGGTAAGAAAGCATTTGTGCAAATTCAATATGAAATGAAAAAAGACATCTTTTGATCACTTATTACTTGATAATCTCCATCAGGAGGTGTTACAATGGCCTGATTATATTACATGGACCAGACTGTGTGCTATAACATCCAAAAGACGTTTGGAACTTGCTTTATTCTTTTATTTAATACCTGGTTTAGTACAGTATTCTGCTTTCTAATTTAAAATAGTTTAGGATATAAAGAAAAAAAGACTAACCATATTTTCACAAATATGTACACATTGTGGCTTCCCCAAAAGCACATTAAATTTTTCAGAATGGAAAAAAACATCTTCGTAGTTACCACCACATTTCATCATTTCGACACTGCATATTGTCTTACCATGGTTGTCATTGTGCACACAAATGCAAAGGTTACCTAACTGAGAAATGTAATCGGCTGTTGCCTTTATCCCACATTTTTCACTGCAGATGTTTTATTTTACACAAAAAAATCTAAGACCACTCGCTGCGCTCATCATTTTGAACAGGTGCATCACTGAGTCTGTGATTATACAGCATCTGGTGCCTGCTCATTTTCGAAGAGATCGCCACCTGTGTGTCTATGTATAGTGTAGTTATTTGGGTTGCGGCTGAGCTGCTCCATATAACAATGACCTACTATTTAACAGCTAAACCTCAATATGTGGTATAAGTGGGACTTTCAGGATGTTGACGTGGAATATCACCTTAGTGAGAATGGTGTCAAACCTTGCATATGTACTCACTCATCGACCTGTATATCTGCCTCAGTGAGTTAATTAGCTGCTCCAGAGATCTGCCTCTAACGTGTATGTCACTCATCCCTTACCTGTACATATTTCTGGTTGTTGAAAGTTTGTACTAGTCTGCTCTGCTGGACCTGTTCTGCTGGGAATGAAAAATTGTGCTTGCTACCTTCCGTAACAATGAGAAGCCTGCTTCACTACTGCCATCCTGTGCCAAGTCTGCGAGGAAGGAAAACTGCTGCTGCCTGATTTGTATATGTCCTGTGATAGGGAAAGCTTACACTGCTGCTGCCCTACCTATGTTTGTCCTCTAAAGGAGGAAAGCTTGCACTGTTTCTGCCCAAGAAGTACCTGTTCTATAAAGAAGGGGTGTTTTAACTGCCGAATAAAGGTGTTTCCACTGCTTATAAAGAATTAAAGGATATATAGTATGCACTTGGATAGCATGCCCGATGGACAGGTTCTTTTCCACAATAGTTTATGGGAGATGCTTATAGTCCTTGTACGAAAGTGGAGTATTATGTTGTGTGGGGGGTTAGTCCTCACCATGTAATACTCCCACAATACCCCAAAGATGGTCCTTGGATTCACAATAATTAATCTTTAGCTCAGTCCTGCTAGTGTGGAAAAGAGCAGCCCGGCTTTACTAGAACAATGTGTAAGCATTTCAGAGCACCAACATAGACGATAAGTAATTGACATGACTCGAAAGAAATCTAACACCAATTTTATTTTTATCTTAATTTAGACACCAAACAAATGGAATTACATCTGTACAACCAGAGTTCTAGAGTGTAGAAGCAAAATTAAATCATAGCAAAAATGGCATTTAAACGTTACATTGAAGTCAATGGAAAAAAACACTAGTGACAAAAACAACCACTTAGTGGTTGAGTTACTTATAACCATTGTAGGATTAAAGTTGTGCGGGTCCTTGGAACAGGCCACAACAGTCAGTTTAGTTTTAGTGGAGGTTAGTGGCCAATGGGCAGGTAGATCCTGCAGCTAAACCTGTACCTGTACCAAGCCTGCAAGGAAGGAAAAATTGCTGCTGCCTGATTTGTTTGTGTCCTGTGATAGGGAGGTCTTACACCACTGATGCCCTAGCTATGGTTGTCCTCTTAAGGAGGAAAGCTTGCTCTTTTCCTACCCAGGATGTACCTGTTCTATAAAAAGGGGGTGTTTTCACTGCTTTTCTGCAGTAGTTGATGTGATATGCTTATAGTCCTTGTAGGAAAGTGGAGTATTATGTTGTGTGGGTGTTAGTCCTCACAATACTCCCACAATACCCCAAAGATGGTCTTTGGATTCATAATAATTAACACTTAGCTCAGTCCTGGTAGTGTGGCAAGGGGCAGTCAGGCTTTACTAGAGGAAAATGTGGAGGTGACCACATCCAGTGGGGTCGGTCACCTTTTGCTACCCAAAACCCTCTATTCTGCCACTCCTATGATGGCAGAAACCATAATTTAGTGCACAGACCAGGCTGCTCTCTCTAGAGGTGTGGTCAGCTTGCTGGGGATTGTGCACTACCCTGCATATCTATTTACCCACCTGTCCACCAGCAATGTGCCTGTGGGCGGGGGTGGTCTGCTTTCTCCTCTAGTTGACAGCACTGATGGCTATCAGAGGCAATGAAGCCTTTGACACACACAGCTCTGAAGTGCCTATTCACTAGCCCTGGTGGGGGGGGGGGGGGTAGGCTTTGAATAACTAGTTTAGCCGTTTCCTGTACAGCTTGAAGTTTATGATATGTACATTTTCTAAGTTCAGGCTGCAGCCCTGTCACTGAAAATAGCTTCTGGAAGCTAGTCACCGGAGGAACATGCCAACTTTAATTCCTCATATGTGCCACTTTAAAATATCAGTTATTCTACTTAATGGACAACAAGGTGTACTTAGGAGTGATATATTAATATTGAAAAGCAAGGTTACACACCTGTCCAAAAGGGGTTTTGGAGGGGTTTGATAGCAGGATTATAGGCTACTGCAGTCAGGCCACATGTTAGAAATGGGGTCTCTGGTTGGCAGTCAGTACGCACTCTGTCCAAGCAGGGACCCTCACCCTGGTCAGGGCAATAGAGATACAAACTTGGATAACCCCTGCTCACCCCCTTGGTAGCTTGGCAAAAGCAGTCAGGCTTATCCCAAAGGCAATGTGTAAAGTATTTGTACCAACACACACAGTAATACAGTGAAAACAATACAAAATGGACACCACACCAATTTAGAAAAATAGCCAATATTTATCTAAATCAAACAAGACAAAAATCCAACATACACAAGTCAAGTTATGAATTTTTAAAGTAAAAAGAGTCTTACTCCATAGAAAACAATCGAAATGTTGTTGTTTCACAAAGTACCTGGTTTGTGTAAAAAATAAAGCCGCCAGGGTGAGCGTATGCTGGAAAAGTCAGTGATGTGTCGTTTCCTTACTCACAAGTGAGGGTGTGCGTCATTTCTTCTCCGGTCAGGTAGGCGATGTGTTGTTTTTCTCTCCCGCAAGAGAGCGATGCATCGATTTCTGGACGGGGCACCTCGGATCCACCAGGTTCACGTTGATTTTGACACCCAGCGATGATGCGTATGAAATCCAGGCACACAGTGATGGAAAACCATACTGCTTGGGGTTTGTGTTGATTTTAGCAGCTATAAGTGGGTGTTTGCACTGTTTCTCCAGCCGCGATCCAGGCAATGCATCACTTTCCCAGCTGCGATTCAGGTGGTGTATCGATTTCAGCCACGGGGTGGGTGGCGTGTTATTTTTACACCCACGTTGCTGAAAATTTGCGCCACACAGCTTCATGTATGTGGATTTCAGTCCTTGTTCTACATGCTTCACCTTTCAAAGGCCCAGGGACTGAATAGGGCACCACTTGGCAGGAGTCTTAGCAGAGAGTCCAGGTGTTGGCAGAGGAAGTCTTTGACGGCCCTGAGACTTCAAAATAGAAGGGAAGCTCAGTCCAAGGCCTTGGAGACACTTCACAAACAGGAACGTACCACAAAGTCCAGTATTTGTCCTTTTTCAGGCAGAACCAGCAACTGCAGGCCAACCCAGCAAAGCACAGTCACAGGCCCAGGGGCAATACTCCTCCAGCTCTTCAGCTCTTCTCCTTGGCAGAGGTTTCCTCTCGAATCCAGAAGTAATCAGAAAATCTGGGGTGTTGGGTCCACTACTTATACCTCTTTCTGCCTTTGAAGTAGGCAAACTTCAAAGGAAAGTCTCTGTTGTTCAGAAGATCCTGCCTTGCCCAGGCCTGGTTCCAGACTCATACAAGTGGGTTGAAGACTGCATTGTGTGAAGGCAGGCACAGCCCATTCAGGTGTAAGTGACCACTCCTCCCTCTACTCTAGCCAAGATGGCCCATCAATATATGCAGGCTACACCCCAATTCCCTTTAAGTCACTGTCTAGTGCAAATTCACAAAGAGACCAACTGTCAGTCTGACCCAGACAGGGAATACACAAGCAGACAGAGTCACAGAATCATTTAAGAAAGAAAATGCCCACTTTCTAAAAGTGGCATTTTCAAGCAGGCAATTAAAAAACCAACTTTATCAAAAGATGTATTCTTAAATTGTGAATTCAGAGATCCCAAACTCCACATCTCTATCTGCTCCCAAAGGAAAACTGACTTAAAAGTTATTTAAAGACAGCCCCCATGTTAACCTATGAGAGAGATAGGCCTTGCAACAGTGAAAAATGAATTTGGCAGTATTTCACTGTTAGGACATAAAAAGCTCATCAGTATATGTCCCACCTTTAACATGCACTGCACCGTGTCCATGGGGCTACCTTAGGGGTGTGTGACATTTATAAAAAGGGAAGGTTTGGGCCTGGTAAGTAGGTACACTTGCCAGGTTGAATTGGCAGTTTAAAACTACACACTCAGACACTGCAGTGGCAGGTCTGAGCCATGTTTACAGGGTTACTTATGTGGGTGGCACAATTAGTGCGGCAGGCCCACTAGTAGCATTTGATTTACAGGCCCTGGGCACCTCTAGTGCAACTTACTAGGGACCTACTAGTAAATCAAATATGGCAATCACGGAAAAGGCAATTACACACACAATTTACACAGAGAGCATATGCACGTTTGCACTGGTTAGCAGTTGTAAAGTGCTCACAGTCCTAAAGCCAACAAAAACTGGTCAGAAAAAATAGGAGTAAGGAGGCAAAATGTTTGGTGATGACCCTGCAAAAAGGGCCAGGTCCAACATCGGTATAAATCTTTCCAATATACAAAATAGGAAACAATTTTAATGAAGGATGTGAATGCAGGAGTAAAATCTCACGATATGTGAGCAAAGTTATTTTTTTTATGTGTGAAAGAAGCATATTTTAAAAATGCCTTTGCAATATTTTGAAACATACCTGGCAAGCACTTCCATGTTATGTATAACACCTTCGGCCACTTCTGGCATTTTATCCAATATCACTTTGCATTCTGGGGTTTTGGACCCATACAGAAAGTGTTAATGTAAAAATAGAAGCCTACAATGAAACATGCTGCTGGCTAAACAGAAAAGAATGTCTGATATGTCAAAGTGCATTTCACAGACTAGTCAAAGGCAAAATGAAATTTAATTCCCGACTTTTTGCCTTTTTTTTAAAGGTTAAACATCTGAGTTGGTCAGAGGGCAGATATGGCATTTCAGATGCTAATATGATACCTCCATGCTAATGGACTCACATTAACACTCTTTGAGGAAAAATGGCATGCTAAAAACACACATTGTTTCCAAGAACAGTGCAAGCAGAAAAGGAAAAACAAAGTGCTGGCATCCATCTTACTGAGAGTCTGCCTATGACCCACCTTGAAAAGGTGCAGCACATATTGCAGTTGCTGCCCCATTACGACCACCAGGGCCTGAGTTCAGAAGTAAATATTCTAGAAGGTACTACCAACAAGTGGGTCCTCTACCCAACATCAGTATAGTTTAAACTTTGTCAATTTCTGAAAAATTAATAGAACTGCCTGTAAACAAATAATTAGGGGCCAGATATACGACCATTATCAATTGCGACTCACAATTTGTGAATTTTAGCAATTCACAAACTACGAGTCACAATCCATAATGTACAACCTTATCTTCAAGCAACACTATTTGCGATTCACAAATGGGTCGCAAAGGACATGTCTCATTAATATTCATGAGGCAGGTTGCATTTTGCAACCCATCAGAAATGGCCAGCACTCATAGTGATGGTGGCCTGCTTGGCTGGCATACCACCATGTCTGTGACTGCTTTTTTAAATAAAGCAGTTTTTTAAAAATGCAGCCCGTTTTCCTTAAAGGAAAATGGGATGCATTACCCAAAAAAAAAAAAAGTTTCCTTTTCATTTTTCCAAAGTAGGCAGAGGTCCATGGGACCACTACTTGCTCTGTCGAAATGTTGGCACTCTCATTCACAAAGGGGAAGGGATCCCTTGGGGGTTACCACCTACTTGAAGTATGTGGTAAATGTGATTGTTTTGTGAACGCATTCTCGGTCGCAAAACAATCATACATCCCCCGTGACTCGCTATTAGGAAGGGACACCTTTGGCATGTCCCTTCCTAATAGCAAGTCACAAACCCTATTTTGCGAGTTGATAGCAGTTACCGACTCACAAAATAGGGTTAGTACATGGTACAAGGTCACTTACCGGTCACAAACGGCAAACTTCGCTGTTGCGGCCGCTAAATAGCTTTGTAGATATGGCCCTAAGTATCCAATTTATGGAGTGTTCTAACCCATTCAATTGCAACCTAGAGATTTCATTTGGCAAATCCTGGAACACTGATTCATCAATTGACAACTTGTACAGGTTCAAATTTTGATAAAAAGGGACAATTATCTTAGAGACAATTGATTATTTAATAGCTTTGGCAATGTGAAAGTCTAGACGGCAAAATGGAGAATGACTGGTTAACTTTCCTGAAACAGCAGCAGTTCAATATTTGGTTCCTGACTTCATGAAGACCACATTACTGAAACAGTTATTGAGACACGTTAATTTGGAGGTGATTCCACGTGTGACTGCCATGAATTTAGCTTCTATCTCATCAAACTCATTTTATTGGTTGGCTGGGGATGACCGGACTCCCTCCAATAACATAAAGGAAAAAAAGTGCTTATGTTCTCCACACAAGGTTCTAAATTCTCAATGATTATTGTGAATCTCAGACTTGGGCTATTCATGATTGGAATAACGGGCCAGAGCCTAAACCATGACAAAAACATAACTGCTGCTTGGACTACACCCTGCAGGCCTGAAGGCACAACATCTACGTGTGTCATTATGAGTATCCCAATGTTAGAAATTGGGTTTCTGGTTAGCAGAGATATGCACCTTGCCCAAGCAGGAACCACAATCCTGGTCAGGGTATGTCAGATACACACCATAAACTAACCTGTGCTCACCCAATAGAGCTTGCCAAAGTGCAGGAAGGCAATTTTAAACAGTATTTTAAACAGTAACACAATGAACACACTACAAAAATACTCCACACCAATTTTGAAAAATAGATTCTGTTTTTATGATCAAACAAGACAAAATGACAAAAATCCAATAAGTAGAATTTGAGATATGAAGTTTTAAAGCATAAACTGGTGCAGTGTTTAAAAGCATAAAGCGCCAACCGGGGCTGTCTGATCGCGCTAGACCGGGTTGAATCCAAAAGTTCAGGCTGACCATGATGGAGCGCAGGTAGAATACAGCCCACGACTAGTCCGGCTGAAGATTTACCTTCTCAAGAATTGAGATAATTGTCCTGTTCGCAAGAAAGAAGTTCACCGGGAGCAAGGAGAGCGTTGCTGGCAGTGGGCCACAGGCTCGAAGAGTTGGCTGGGTGTCACAGATGAGTGTACTGGAGCCTCTCAGTCGTGAGAGGTGAAAATTGCTGTTCTTCCAGAGCAGCAGTTCAGCAGCGTGACATCCTTGTAGCAGCACAGCAGTCCTTCTTCCTGGTTGAGTAGCCACAGGTCCAGATGTGTGGCTAAGTTGGTAGTGTCAGAGGTCCAGTACTTACACCTGATTGTGCCTTTGAAGTGGGCGTGACTTCAAAGAAGGGACTCGAACTGTACAGGGGTCCCTTTTTCCTGTCCTGGCTCTAAACTCGCTACTGGGGGTATGCAGCCCTTTGTGTTGAAGCAAGACACTGCTCATTCAGGTCTGTCAACTCCTCCCTCCCATCCTGCCCAGGATGGCCCATCAGTCACACTTAAGAGTCCTTTGTGTATGGCTGTCTAGAGGGATTGCACAGTCCCACCTGTCAACCCAGTCCAGACGTGTACCGGAGACAGGTGCAGGCACACAGGGCTCAGAGCATGGAAATGCCAACTTTCTAAAAGTTGTGTTTTCAAAATTGTAACAATAAATTAAACTTTACCATTTAATAGGATTTATGATTACAATTCCATAGGTACTAAACATGACGTCTACTCCTTCTCAGTTAGTAATTAGAGCTTATTAAATGTAAGAATCAATCCCCAACATTAACCTGTGAGAGGGCTAGGCCTCACAGTAGTCAAAGACGAATTTGGGTGTTTTAGCAATACTAAGACATGCAAGACTTAAAATTACATCTCCTACCTTTTAGTAGCATATCACCCTGCCCTATGGGCTACCTAGGGCCTACTTTAGGGGTGACTTATATGTAACGAAAGGGAAGTTTAAGGCTTGGCAAGACATTTTAAATTACAAGTCGTTATGGCATTGTAAACTGCTCAAACAGGCTCTGCAGTGGCAGACTTGAGACTTGTTTAAGAGCTACTTGAGTGGGTGGCATAAGCAGTGCCTCAGTCCCACTCGTAACATTTAATTTACAGGCCCTGGTACATGGTGTGTACTTTACTAGGGACTTATAAGCTTAATTCAATATGCCAATTGTAGATATACCAATTAAACCATATTTAGATGAGAGAGCACATGCACTTTAGCACTGGTCAGCAGTGGTAAAGGGCTCAGAGTCCTAAGGCCAGCAAAAAGACATCGACAAAATGTGAGGCAAACGGGCAAAAAGTTTGGGGAAACACCATCCTAAGGATGTCAGTTCTAAAACCCCAGTATCCCTATGGGGCTGATAGCCCCACAGGGACCCCAGGATGTAGTGTTTCACCTGGAGATCTCGGTTTCTGGAAGCAGATGAAATGTTGAGTAAAACACAGAGGGAAACTTCCTGAACTTGGTTTATGAAACAACAATTTTTGTATGTCATTATCCAAAATCTCATATTCGACTTTATTTATGTCCTTTGGAGTTACAAATTCACATGCAGTTGGTAACTGCAGAGTGAGTGCAAGAATAAAGAACCAAAATCTGCCCAACTCCAAAACCCACCTTAAGCAGTTGGCTATTAAAGAGTTCCTAGAAATAGATATGTCTTAATCCTAAATATCCAGGAATACATCACATCAATGCCAACTTTATGTATTATACACTAGTAGTAATATTGCTAATTTACTCCTCTTCACCAACCAGTTTCTAGGGAAAATAAAGTCTCATATAAAATATCCACTTAGAGAAATTTTGATCTGCTCTCACAACCCCCTTTCCACTTATAGTAGAACTGGCTGAAATGTCTGTGATAGCTCAAATACTATCATATTTTGGAGCAAAGCTCAATTGTGCGTTTAAGGTATATTAATATATTTGTAGGTAGATATTTTTGTATGATCTTTATTTTTAAAGTCTAAATGTTTGTAATATTCCAATGTGTAGACCATCATTTCATAATCTGTGTTTTTACATGCAATTCTTCACTCTCCCCATCACCAAATTAAGGCCATGTATGAGTCAAATGTATGGTTAGTGTGAGGTGTTACCCCGTAGATGACAGTCAGATTGTCTCCAGGATGTTGAAGTATGGCAGTTTAGACCCCACTTATTCTTTTACAGAATCGTTCATTTAGGGCAGAGCTAATTTGCATGCCCTAACCACTTTGCTACGCGGTTTCCGGATTTCAATTCAACTTTGCTCATAACTTCTTCATTTTCAAGCTTTACAGCATGGGCAGATGACTTATATCGCAAACACTCATTAACACATGTAAAGTCAATGCCACTTCATTGCATGGCATGGCCAAATGGTAAAAATAAGTTACTTACGCCCTGATTTATACTTTTTTTGTGCCGCGTTAGTGTTATGTTTTGACCCAAAAGTGGCGCAGACGTACAAAATACAATTGTATTTTGTAAGGTTGTGCCGCTTTTGCGTCAAAAAATGACGCTAATGTGGCACAAAAAAAGTATAAATCAGGGCCTTAATCTTTGTGAGAATGAATTTTCTCTAAGCTCATTTATATTCTTTTTCATCTGTGATCTAGTTGTCAATCCTCAGATGACCCATTCTTTTATTCATTAGTTTATATTTGTATATTTTTTCTGACACACAAATATTTTCATTGGGAAAATTGCATACTAAACAGAGCTATACACATTTTTATATAAAAATAATGCAAGTCGGGTAACTTCCTTCCATAGTATATTTGATTACTTATGCCATTTCAGCACTTTGACCATGGCACTTGAACAACCCATTGTCATGGAGACATGAGGCAACAAGTATTGGCAACGAGTCTCGGCTCTAAAAGGCAGAGCTGTTGCTTTGCAATTGCATAGACCCATGTGTATGCATGGCTGCCAATCATGCAGTGGTTTCTATTAAAGAAAACCCAGCACTGCACACACTTGTGATAGGCAGAGGAAAAATCATTGGAAGACCGCAGGGAAACACATGCATTCCTATCGAGCGCTCTGTACAAAATAAAGAGTCCCCTCAAATATGCAATGGAAGGTTACAGATCATCCAATCAGAACAATGTGAGACTGAAATAGCTGCTGCCAATGCAAATAGAAGAATTGCGAGGAAAGCCTTCAGATCAAAAGCAGATACCTGAGCTATTTTGTTTTGTTTTTTAAAAGTTTATTTAGGCTTTTGCATGCATCATATTACGGTATGAACATTAGTATTTACCATACACATTTAGCATCCATTGGGCATTGCATAGTAAAATACTGAGGGGCCTAGTTACAAGCCCCTAGAGGCACACTCCTGCACAGGAGCATTATTTTGTTTACGCTCTGGTGGTGCCGTGTGCCAGCCCATATTTACAAGGCCACACATAGCCAGCTTACGTGGATTTTCATTGCCTTGCAAATATGGGCCTCTTTCACACACAAAACTATGTGAAAGGGGCGTTCCATGTTTTTCGCTGTAGGTGTTCCCATGCAACACTCAACACTCATGTAACGCTAAGGAATCGGATGCATTCCCAGATTTGTAAGTCTGGGAATGCCTCCTACCTCAGAGGTGGCGTAGAAGTGACACAACGGGGAGAAATATCTTTATCTCTTCCATTTTTTCTTCGTTCTATGTCGGCTGCATTGTGCAGCACACATAGAAAGAGGAAAACATCTTGCTTGATTGTCTTTGTGCAGGAAGGTATCCTTCCTGCACAAAAACAATCATCCCCACAACGCAGACATACTTGCATCATGGTGCAAGGGTGCCTGCGTTGGCTTTGGGCAGCAATTTGCGTGCCAGGGCAGGGGGGGGGGAGGACGGAAATGTGCTGTATCTCATAGACAGTGATTTTCTGCCATTTATCAGTGGCGCCAGGCAATCTAGCAAGACACTTGTTGCACCACCCTGTGCCACGTGGCTTGTAAATAAGCCCCTGAGTTTGTTACATAGCAAACTGGATAGTGCATAGTTGATAAGACTGTTGACACTGTGAATGCTAGTGTGTGATCACTAGCCATCAATCACAAGCCATGCATCCTTTGCAATCAAGTGTAATCTAGCTGTTTAGGTCCAGTACAAGGCTGCATGTGTCTTATCTCTCTTTTAGCGGCACTTTGTATTTAGCAGATTTTCGATTTACGCATCCTGGTCCCTAAACACTAGATAGTCCTCAAAGGTTGCCATATATCCCGAGGTCAGGCTCATCTGAGTAACTGTGTAGAGAAAGTATCTGTGCCATCACTGAAATAGGAAAGTCTGTTATCCACTTATTTATTGTGGGTGGAGGCTTCTTTCCTTAGCACATAGCCATCAACAGCACTAGCACTATGTAGTGCTTTGTTGCACTGGTATTTCTTTGACAAAGCCCATTAGCTCCATGAGCGGAGAAAGGGTCATGGCTTTTAGCTCTGTTTGCAGTTTTGCTATGGCAAAATATTCCCACAGAAAGTTAGGAAGTGGATTTTGAGGTGTGAGTGTCTAGTGCATCTAGTATCTGGCTTAATCTGCATTGCATGCAACTAAAGGGTGACTACCCTATTTTGTGCAGTTGCCTGTGCTTGTTTAATGAGGTTTTTGTCTGAGTGCAGCAGTACCTTTTTGAATCTCTCTAATGGGCTGTCCTTAATCTGCAACATCTTCGAGACTTGTGAGCACCTGGCAGGCAGAAGTTTCAGCTTAGTGTCCGATTAGTCTTTTTGTGAGTGTATTGCAGATTCTATAGTACAGGAATATTTAAAGTAAGGTGAGTAGTTGCACAAAATTATATTTTAAGGCTCTTCAAGACTTTGTTTTCAGCTTCTCAGTATATTTTGTACACCTTGCTTCATAAGATGTTGAGATATTGTTGTCACGGCAACCAACAGCAAGTATAACAGAAGCAGACTCTTGCCATCACTCATCTCATCCCCATTTGCCATAATCTCAAAAACAGACAAATGGTCTTCCCTTACCTAGTTTCAGTATCATCTTAAGGTGTTTTGGAGCAATGGGCAAACCAGATTTGGGGGGGTCTGTTCAAAACCTTTGAAATTCATTACCATTCATTACCATTTTCTGCTAATTCAAGCCTTCATGATTGTTAACAAACATTCAGAAATCAGTTTGCTCAGAATGAAAATATTTCTCTCTGGCGCCCCAAGAAATCATTAAGGTAACACTGGGAGAAGAGAAGCAGAGTCATGGGTAGAGGTAGGCAGAGCGAGGGAGCGGGTTTGAGAAACTGGAAGAAGCAGAAGTCAGATAGATGCAAAGATCACTTTCCAAGTGGCACCATTGGAAGTTTGAGGCCTTGTGCCATTGCCCATTTTGCCCATACCTTAAACATTTCTGTTTAGTTTCTAAAATATGAGGCAAATGTGAAAAATCTAAATAGGATACTGCCAGGCTTTGGTGAGCGAAAAGCATATCAAGCCCAGCACCTCACTTTCCACACTTTTGGGACATTAAGCAGAAAATGTGTGAAATAAATGTGCCATGTTGTTTGTAGGAACATTAGGATGAAAAACTATTAAAATAACAAATTTCACCTCTTCAGTGATCAGTGATATCCTAATGTCATCTTTGCCCCAATATATACATTTATGTATACTATAAGATGCATCAATGTAAGATGTGTCTTGTAACGTGCAATGACTTACATTACCGTCCTCTTGACAACACCAGTAGCTCTATACTGTATGTGTTATCCACCAAACTGCTTATTTTTTTTAATTATTTACCAAAAAACATATAAAACATTTTCAGTTGAAATAACCTAGTTACTGTTCTGTATCTGTTCTTGAAACACAATGATTTATCTGACTGAGATAGGAAAAGACTGCCAGCACAAGAAATTTTACTTCCAGAAAATGCTTGTGTCATATATTTCCCTCTCAGATTTGTTCATTTAGTCCCTCAAAGAAGACACATGCATTTTTGTGCAAACATGATTCAAGGTGTACATTTTAAAAACTGCTCCGTTAACTTTTAGTTTTATTGGTAAATGGTTTAAAGGGATTCAGCAGTGAAATAATTTGTTTATACTTTTTTGCCCTTAAGGATTGCATGTAGCATACCTTATAAATGAGGGGCGAGTCCGATAATTTCCATATGGACTAACTTACACATGGAAAAAGGTAAATTGATAGCGTGAGGAACTTCACACCGTGCTGCATACTAGAAAACCCTATGTTTAATGACCCACACAGTAATCACTCAATGTTATCCAATTCCCAAATAAGCCCTCTAATTTCACCTTTATCATAAGGAGATATGATAGCAGTATTGTTCAGCTCTCTCACAGATGCCAAGCTGGCTGAGCTGCCATAAATATATAGAGGCAATTAGTCACCCATACTCTGTTATGTTGAATGATAGGGCCACAGATGTAAACACATTCCAGCACACCTATCGGACCACTCAGCAATATCATTAGAACAAAATAGCCCAACACAAGACAACAGGTCTAGATGGATGCTGGATCCCCGACTACTAAGAGACAAGAAACTAATAATGACATTGACAAAAACAGACACATGAGTTGCCAGCACATTGTGGGAAGTTGTAAGCTTACAAGACCTTTCGGGATGCTTACAAGGCCTTTTGTGAGGGATAATCTGCAAGAACAAAGAATACTATAACCAAAAGCAGGAGGAAGACCCTTTGCTTATGAAGAAAAGAGGAAGAGTTAGAGTAGCAGGTTCCCATGTTTGGACCTACACTGGTAAATAGGAAATTAAATCAGAAGCTATAAACTGCTAGGGGATTCAACAGCAGCAACAGTATGAATAAGGGGAAAAAGCTGGAAAGGTATTATTATAGAAAACCAATGAAGAGAAGGAAGGTCATCGTATTAAATGAGCACCAGGATTAATAGTAACAGCCTTTATGGCTGGTAAGATTCTGCCTGACTGGGGATGTATAATCCCATGATAATAGCATTTCAACAGCAGTTAGTTTTCAGAGTATGGATGATGAAAATAAGCTGTTTTATAAGAATGCTTTGCTGAAATATGATGATATACCTGCCACTGAAGATTGCATTTTCACCCTCCCCCTATGAATAATATAGGAATAAAATATATATATATATATATTTTACATAGACATAATTTGCATGAATACCTTTTGTGTGATGTTATAGCTGTTCATGAATATGTAAAGGCAGATAGATTAATCAATTTTGAATGTGGTCAAACTATCCAACAATAGAAGATCCAAAGTGGGGAAAAATGATAGAAGTACAATTGTGGTTGTATTTTAATCAGTGCTTAATTTGTTAAGAATAAGTGCTAGTGCCCAAAGCTTTGCTCAGAATGCTGCAGCCGGCACTAGTGCACCAAATATCAAGGTTTCATAGTTTGGAATCCGCCTCATGACTCCTTAATCACCTTCCAGACAGTCCCTCCTCTTTATCTCACTCTTGTTGGTCCTTGCTTCCTCTCTCTGTATATCTTTTTCCAATTTTCTCTTTCTTTGTTGTGCGTTTATGTTTACTTCACCACACTGGAGTCCATAGCAGTTTTTCATAGGTTTATTGTAGAGCAGCATAGTACCTGCCTACAGTCCAGGCAGTACAACTCCCCATTGTTTAGGAGGAGAATTAGAAAATAATTAGAATAGGAAAGTAAACAATAAAGCATTTAAAGTAACATTTCACAAAATATAATGCATCTATCCCCTTTAAACAAACTCACAACTACAAACAATGCACAAGACCAAAAATGCTACACAGAAAACACTACACATAATCTACTAACTTACTTTGGAGCCTTCTGCAACAATTTGTCTGCTTGACCCTTGAAGCCAAAAGGTTCATCACCTCCGGAGTTAGTACGTGTGATCCACTTCTTGCTTCACTTACTTTTGGCCACTCTTCTGCCATTCCAAACTTTGCCATCTTTGGGGGATCACACTGTCTATGTTGACCTTGACCACTCTCATAGTCTTTTCAAATCTGGGATCTTTCTCGGCCAACATTCCATGTTTGTGAACCCAGACCCAATCTCCTACTTTAAATTCAGGTTCCTTGACTTTCCATTTGGCATCAGAAGCACACTTGACTTTCTCCTGTTTTCGTTAAACTCTCATTGCCACTTGCTCTTTCCCTTTAACTTCCTCCTTTTCCTCCTGCCTCTTCTTAAACCAGCATGCACACAACTTAAACACAGGATCCCTTCCCTTAAGTAGTTTTAAAGGACTAAGGGGCATATGTACGAACACGTTTTCCCATAGACACAGAATGGGCAAAACTGCTTGCTACATCTGGCCCTAAGGGCCTGATGTACCAAAGGATTTTACCCATTCTGTGTCTATGGAAAAATTATTTAGTACATATGGCCCTAACTTACTTAGTGGTATGAGGAATGATGTGATACGACCACAGTTTTTCTCTCAGTTTACCTTTTCAATCCCCTCGAAAACCACACACCAACAAAATGCTTTCCCTCAGTACACGGTTAAACCTTTCCACCAGTCCATTTCCTTGAGGTTCATATAGTGCAGTAGTGATATGGCGAACATTACAATAACTGAGAATACTTTCCATGTCATGTGACCTCAGCTGCATACCATTGTCGATGATTAGAACTTCAGGATAACCTTCCTAGCTAAAATCTCCTTGAAGAATTCAATGACAGCAGCAGTAGTGACTTAGGAAACAAACTTCACTTCAGGCCACTTAAAATCATAATTCACTAAAACCATAGTAAATCTGCATTCCTGCAGCAAAGTTCTAATGGGTCCCAAAATGTCATATCTCACTTTCTCCTGTGGGAACTCTGGACATTCAATAGGACACCAAGGTGCCACTACTACCTTTTGCATTTTTTCACTATTGGCACATACATCACAGTCTCATACAACTCTGTCCACTACTCTATCAACCTGGTCACCAAAACATCATCTTTATAAGCTTTTCATAGATGACATTCTTAAATGTTCCTTGTTCCTCATGGGCTGACGATAGGATGTGATCCCAAAATCCACAGAGTGGTATACATTTCCCTTATTTAAACAGCATACTTCCACCCCTAAGTCTCTTGAAATATTCCTGCATGGAAGCAATTCAGCAGAAATCCATTTCCTCCTGGACCATCCTTCCTTCACATACTCCAAAACACTCTTTAACAACAAATCATCCTCCACTCTGTCCTCCTACATTTCCTCACTAATGCCTCCAATTTTCCAGACACCACATTAGTTAAGCTGGCTGTACCTTCAGTATCTTCTGCTTAATTAGTGTTTTCCTTTTGAGCACAAGGCAATCTGGACAAACAGTCTGCTGTGATATTGCTTTTGCCTGGTACATGTTCAACCCTAAAATTGTACTCTTGAAGACTAAACATCCATCTTGCAACATGTGTAGTAGAATTCCACCCCCAACCTAGAGACAAAGGGGCATATTTATACTCCGTTTGCGCCGAATTTGCGTCGTTTTTTTCGACGCAAATTCGACGCAAAACTAACTCCATATTTATACTTTGGCGTTAGACGCGTCTAGTGCCAAAGTTCATGGAGTTAGTGTCATTTTTTGGCGTGAACACCTTCCTTGCGTTAATGATATGCAAGGTAGGCGTTCCCGTTTTAAAAAATGACTGCGATGCATATGCGTCGTATTTATACTCCCGGGCAAAAATGACGCCCGGGAGTGGGCGGGACTAAGAAACCCGCATTTGCGCCGGATTTTAGCGCCTGGGTCAGGGCAGGCGTTAAGGGACCTGTGGGCTCAGAATGAGCCCAGAGGTGCCCTCCAAGCCCCCAGGGACACCCCCTGCCACCCTTGCCCACCCCAGGAGGACACCCAAGGATGGAGGGACCCATCCCAGGGAAGAAAATGTAAGTTGTGGTAAGTATTTTTTTGAATTTTTTTTTGTGGCATAGGGGGGCCTGATTTGTGCCCCCCTACATGCCACTATGCCCGATGACCATGCCCAGGGGACAGAAGTCCCCTGGGCATGGCCATTGGGCAAGGGGGCATGACTCCTGTCTTTGCTAAGACAGGAGTCATGTTAATGGCGTCTGGGCGCCCAAAAAAAATGGCGCAAATCGGGTTAAGACGATTTTTTTGCCTCAGCCTGACTTGCCCCATTTTTGGACGCCCAAACGCCATTTTTCCCTACGCCGGCGCTTACTGGTGTACGTGGTTTTTTTTCACGCACACCAGGCTTCAGAATGGCGTTAGCCGGCGCTAATTTTTTTGGCGCAAAACTGCGTTAGCGCAGTTTTGCGTCAAAAAGTATAAATATGGCCCTAAATACCTACAAGCAGTTTGACGTCTTCTCTCAAAGTGAAACAAGAACCCCAGAACTAATTGCAAAAAATTGGTTGTGAAAATGTTCCATGGCCCACACATATGCTGTTGGACCTGGCCCTTTTTGCAGGCTCATCCCCATACTTTTTGCCTCCTTCCTCCTATTTTTCCTGACCTGTTGTTGTTGACTTTTGAACTCTGAGCACTTTACCACTGCTAACCAGTGCTAAAGTGCATATGCTCTCTGAGTAAATTGTACTGTTGATTGATTTATCCATGACTGGCATATTTAATTTACTTATAAGTCCCTAGTAATATGTGCTGTATGTGCCTAGGGCCTGTAGATTAAATGCTACTAGGGGGCCTGCAGCACTGGTTGTGCCACCCACTTCAGTAGCCTCTTTACCTTGTCTCAGGCCTGCCATTGCAAGGCCTGTGTGTGCAGTTTCACTGTCACTTCGACTAGGCTTCTAAAAGTACTTGCCAGGCCTAAAACTCCCCTTTTTCTACATATAAGTCACCCCTAATGTGTGCCCTAGGTAACCCCTAGAGCAGGGTGCTGTGTGGGTAAAAGGCAGGACATGTACCTGTGTAGTTTACATGTCCTGGTAGTGTAAAACTCCTAAATTTGTTTTTACACTACTGTGAGGCCTGCTCCCTTCATAGGCTAACATTGGGGCTGCCCTCATACATTGTTGAAGTGGCAGCTGCTGATCTGAAAGGAGTAGTAAGGTCATATTTAGTATGGCCAGAATGATAATACAAAATCCTGCTGACTGGTGAAGTTGGATTTAATATTACTATTTTAGAAATGCCACTTTTAGAAAGTGAGCATTTCTCTGCACTTAAATCTTTCTGTGCCTTACAATCCACGTCTGGCTGGGTTTAGTTGACAGCTCCTTGTGCATTCACTCAGACACACCCCAAACACAGGGTACTCAGCCTCACTTGCATACATCTGCATTTTGAATGGGTCTTCCTGGGCTGGGAGGGTGGAGGGCCTGCTCTCACACAAAGGACTGCCACACCCCCTACTGGGACCCTGGCAGACAGGATTGAACTGAAAGGGGACCTGGTGCACTTCTAAGCCACTCTTTGAAGTCTCCCCCACTTCAATGGCACATTTGGGTATAAAACAGGGCCTCTGCCCTACCACCTCAGACACTTCCTGGAGAAGAAACCTGAACCAGAACCTGCACCCTGACAAGAAGAACTGCCTTGCTGCCCAAAGGACTCTTTGCTTGAAAAAAGAAAGGGGATTTGGAGGATTAATGGTCCAGTGTATGCCCTCCTGTGGATATTACTATGTAATGAAATACACTGTTCCAAAAAGAGAAAGAGAGACAGGGAGAACACTAGGGAGTTGTACTTATTAGGAGCAAGAGTCCTCACACACCCTATTGAGTGTCATGCTTCATCACCTGACGTGCTTCTCGTCAGACCGGCGCTGCAGTGTCTGACGGGCACCCCCCGTAAGGACTCACCTGACTGCTTTCTACAAAGGACTGCTGCCTTGCTGTTGCCCTGCTGTCTTGCTGCTCTCTTGCTTTGCTGCAGAAGTGCTCTCCAAGGGCTTGGATAGAGCTTGCCTCCTGTTCCCTGAAGTCTCAGGACCAAAAAGACTTATTTCTTGCAACCGGACTCCTTGTGCGTCGAAAAATTTTACACACAACTTGTTCCACAGTGAAAAATTCACTCCACGCCGGAAAGGCGCCGCTCGACATCACGAGGAAAAGATCGACGCGGCGCCTGCGGTGCAACCGGAACTTCGACGCACAGCCCACCTGGACAACGCCACCTGACTTCCAGAGGGGAAATCGATGCAGCGCCTGCCATGAGGGAGAAAATTAAACGCACAGCCCACCGGAATGACCTACAGCCGGACAACATGCCCAGGATTCCACGCACTGACCCCGGGTGTCTGAAAATCCCGCGACCCACAGAGGAGACCTGTCCGCGCGCCGGAAATCAACGCCACGTCTTCCCCGCGTGAAAAATAACAACGCAAGTCTGTGTGTGAAGGTGCGAAACTGACGCACACACCATTTTCCACGCATCTCCTCCTCCTCTGCGGCCCTTTGCGGAGATTTTTCACTCCAAACCAGGTACTTTGTGCTTGAAAGAGACTTTGCTTTTTAAAGACTTAAGACACTTTATATCACCTTCCAGTGATATCTTTACATTTTCATATTGCATCTTTTATCGTTTTGATCTGCAAATATCCAGATAAATATTATATATTTTTCTAAACACTGTGTGGTGTATTTTTGTGGTGCTATATTGTGTTATTGTATGATTTATTGCACAAATACTTTATACGTTGCCTTCTAAGTTAAGCCTGACTGCTCAGTGCCAAGCTACCAGAGGGTGGGCACAGGATAATTTGGATTGTGTGTGACTTACCCTGACTAGAGTGAGGGTCCTTGCTTGGGCAGGGGGTAACCTGACTGCCAACCAAAGACCCCATTTCTAACATATGCCAACAATTCTTTTTCTATGACTGCATACCTCCTTTCAGTATCACTTAGGGGGTGAGAAGCAAATGATATTTTCCAGTCTTCTTTTCCACTCTTTTGTGAAAGTATTCTTCCCAGTCCGTACAAACTCGCATCCACCATTATAATACGTTTCCAATTATCACAAAAGGGGTTTTAAGCTGACGCTTCCACAATTTCAGATTTTATCAATTCAAACACTTGTTGCTGTTTTTCTGACTAATTAAACTCAGAATTTTTCCTAGTCAGCTCTATCAGCGGGTCAAATTTGGTGGCAACATCTCCGATGAATTTACTAAAATATCCACATAACCGTGTGAATGTAAAAAATTTCGCTTTGTTATCCAGAGCTTTGACAACAGCATCCACCAAAGATTTCTTAGGTACAACACCTTTCCCTGATAAAGTATATCCTAAATATTCTAGCGAGTCAGGAAAGAGTTTACACTTATTTTCTTTCAACGCCAGCCCATGTTTCCCCAACACACCACTCACTTACTTCAAATGCTTCAAATGTTCCTGCACAAAGCCTTCCATGCCTTTGAAAACATGGAACATTGCCCTCTGGAACACTGATGCTGCTGATGCAAGGCCAAAAGGCATCCTCTTGATTTGAAATAGGCCTTTTGGTGTAGTGAATACAGTCTTCTGTTAATTTGAATTAATGATAGGCTAATCCAGGGGTGTAGCTCGGTCAGTAAGTATTAGAGGGTGTGAGCTTCAGGTTTTCCAAGAACCATGCCGGTATATCATGTTAATATGCATTATTAGGAAACAGTTCAGATGGGGAGTTTAAGGGTCGTGGAAAGGGAGTAGAGTACAGATTTTAAGAAGCATTTAAAACACAATATTTCGTAAAATATCCAACATTTTCAAAACCTCCAAAATAATGAAGACAGAGTCTGTGTGTGCGTGTTTTTGTCTGTATGTGTATGTAAACATCCCAGATGAAATTTGACAGACTTTTTACCATACTCGACTGAAAATACCTGTACCCAACTATTTACAAGAGAATGAATCTCTTAGGAGGGTGTAACTCCCCAAACACCCTTCCAGGAGCCTGGGTTGACCTTAGGTCAGGTGTGAAAAACATTCTTGCATCCTCCAACATTCTCACCGTCTCATTGATAGTGGGCAACAGATGGCAGTCAACCACAATATATACATTTTGTACTCTAGGATCTATGCATAATCTCAAGGTCTTATCTTCTTTGTGAGCTAAAGCAATGGGTGATACCCATTCAGAGGATTCAAATTCTTCGATGATACCGTCACTCAGCATCTTATCCATCCCTCACGTTTATAGGTACTTCTCTTACTTTCTGTTTTACCAGTCTTGCCCCTTGCTTAAGTTTGATTCTGTGAGAGTAGCCCTCTAATTTACCTAACCTCTCAAGAAAACTGAACGGTTAACCATGCAGAAGTGTCTAGTTCATTAATAATTAAAACAGGTTCTTTGCGTTGCGGGTTCAATATGATACCCAATTTCTATTGATCTCTCCATCACAAAACATTTAACCCTATAACCACCACATACAATTTAATCTGGGCTTCTCTTCGTTTCAGTGCTATGACCACTTCTGTATAACCCGCCACATCAGAAGTAGATCCATCAAAGCTCTCAGCTCCGACATCTGATTCTTTTAGCTCATCTCACATCAGAACATCACTAAACTTTTCTGCAAAATGCTGTTTTGTATTTATTGTCCATGGAGACCCAGAATCTGCCATAAGCTCTAATTCCTTGACAAGTATATGAATATTGCATTTAGGGGGATTTCTAACCAACCATCCCTACTCGTTCTTTTTGTGAGTATTGATGGGTAACACTATCCATTTATCCTTTTCACTTCCCTGTCACTTGCGCACCTCACACATGCTCCTTTATCTATACTGGCAATCCTGCCCCTTGATGTATTAGCAGTATTCTTATTATCCTTGCTCACTTGTGCAAAATGTCCCACAGTTGCACATTTGTTGCACTCTTTCCCAATGGCAGGATATTGGGAGGACAAAGCCAAGAGGTTAAAACTTCCACATCTCTAGCAACATATCATTTTGTTATACTTCTTCCTTGTTTGAACATTCTTGTGAGTAGAACTACTGCTTGCAACACACACTTCTTCTTTCACATTCACACTTTTTGCATTACTATCCTTTATAGATTTCATCCACTTCTCAGACTGCTCAAGAGCTTTAGCTGTAGTAACAGCATCCTGCAACTTTGGATCTCCCATTACCCACAATTGTATTTTATTGATTTTTAACATTCACAATTTTCTGTTCCCTGATCATCCCATCAGTCATGTGTCCAAATTTGCAGTTCAGCTCTTCAAGCTGTAAGGAAAACAAATAATGACTCCCCCTCTCATTGAGCCCTTGTATAAAACTTAAACCTGTTTAAGGCTATAATGGAAGTAGGCTTAAATATGTGTTCCATTCTCAACAAAGCCTCCTCAAAAGCATTAAGGTGTCATTATCCTTCTTGAGGAGCAATTTGTGGCAATGTTCTAAAAACCACTTGCCCTTCTGAGCCCAAACAATGAAGTCAAATATTTCTCTCCCTTTCTGCACCCATTTTATCCCTATATACAGCTTTCATGTATGTCACAAATTCCTCTTTCCATAGGGTCCACGGAATGAGGGGATCACCTTTACCTTGCCAGAATTTAGCTGAGGTGATCAAACTGCATGGTAGGACAATATAATAATGAATGAAAGTCACCTTAAGTGAATAGTTCATGAGATTGCAGTCAGAACTGACTTCTTATGACACTAAACATGCAGCACAGCTGTGCTCATCGATGTAGTTTAAATTTAAGAGTTAATGCGCTCTCTGTACTTACTTGCTCCTCGTTGACTCCAAACATCGCAGCACAGCCGTGTGCATAGGCATTGATATGAATTACCAGGATTAATGCATCCGTCATTATGGTTACCAGAATAACATTAACTTCACTTTTACCAATATGGTGCTGCCTTGCCTGTTGCCCAGGGTGATGACGTGAAAAGCTGTGCGCATGCCATATGTCAAAAACCTCCTTTCTCATGATGAAGAACAGTGCCGAATGCTTTGGCTGAAAGGGGCGCTCTACAAAGAATGCGAATGGTGCTCCTACAGAAAGCCTCCCTCCACTGCACGGGACCTCCACGCTCAGTGAGGAGAATTCCAGTGACGCGTCAGGTCATTTAGTGGCAAACCCAACTTATAAATGCAATGCAAAGTATCTTATATATGGCAATTTAGAAAACGCTGTAAGTCATTGTAATTATGACAATATAAGGATGCCAACAGTTCCTCTTCTTCTTCAGTGATTATAATTGAGCATTTCCACAATTCTCAGTATCCGTAAAAATAAATCCAAGAAGGGAATACTACTCCTGTGCTGCACTTGGTAGAAGCTCGTGCTCTTCATCCTCATTGCCAGTGCTAACTTCAGCAAACTGGAGTTCAAAGAAGTTTTTCATAGGTTTATTGTATAGCAGCACAGTACCTGACTAAAGTCCGGGCAGTACAACTCACAACTCCCCATCATTCTAAAGCCGGAATCCCTAAACAAAGGGCTGGCTTCAGAGCGGAATTAGAGAGTAAACTATAAATTATTTAAAGTGACATTTGACAAAATATTACAGTTTACACTCTTTTACTCACAGGCTATGAGGAAAAATATGTGCAGGTCCCCAAAAATGAGTGCTGGTTGCTCCCACTGGCAACCAGTGCTTCCAATTAAGCACTGATTTGAATGTTTTTTTATCTTTAGCCGCAGGTTTGATACACTCAATTAATCAATCAATCATTGGATTTATAAAGCGCACTACATACCCGTGAGGGTTTCAAGGCACGGGGGGGCTGGAGTTACTGGTCGAAGAGCCAGGTCTTGAGGAGTCTTCTGAGGGTGAGTAGGTCTTGGGTCTGTCGCAGGTTGGTGGGGAGGGTGTTCCAGGTTTTGCCGGCAAGGTATGAGAAGGATCTGCCGCCAGAGGTCTTTCTTCGGATGCGGGGGACGACGGCGAGGTTAGAGGAGCGGAGCTGACAGGTGGGGGTGTAGAAGCTGAGTCTGTTGTTTAGGTAGGCTGGTCCGGTGTCGTGGAGCGCTTTGTGAGCATGGGTAAGAAGCTTGAAAGTGATCCTTTTGTCCACGGGGAGCCAGTGAAGGTTTCTCATGTGGTGGGAGATGTGGCTGTGGCGGGGTACGTTGAGGATCAGTCGGGCGGAGGCGTTTTGGATGCGTTGGAGGCGTAGTAGGTCTTTCGCTGGGATGCCTGTGTAGAGTGCTGTATAGTCCAGCCTGCTGCTGACGAGGGCCTGTGTCACTGTTCTTCTTGTTTCTGTCGGGATCCACTTGTAGATTCTGCGGAGCATGCGGAGTGTGTTGTAGCAGGAGGAGGAAACTGCGTTGACCTGTTTAGACAAGGTGAGGGAGGAGTCGAGGATGAAACCCTGGTTGCGAGCGTGGTCAGTTGGTGTCGGTGGGGTTCCTAGTGCGGTGGGCCACCAGGGGTCGTCCCAGGCGGAGGGGGTGGATCCGAGGATGAGGACCTCCGTCTTGTCCGAGTTCAGTTTCAGGCGGCTGATTCTCATCCATTTGGCGATGGATTTCATCCCCTCGTGGCGGTTGGTTTTGGCGGTGCGCGGGTCTTAGGTGAGTGAGAGGATGAGCTGGGTGTCGTCGGCGTAGGTGAGAATGTTGAGGTTGTGTTGTCGGGCCACTTGTGCGAGGGAGGCCATGTAGATGTTGAACAGCGTCGGGCTGAGGGATGAGCCTTGGAGGACGCCGCAGATGATGTCAGTGGCTTCGGAGCTTGAGGGGGGGAGGCAGACTCTCTGGGTTCTGCCGGAGAGGAATGAGCCGATCCAGTCGAGGGCTTTTCCTCGAATTCCGGTTTCTTGGAGGCGTGATTCCAGGGTGCGGTGGCAGACTGTGTCGAAGGCGGCAGATAGGTCCAGGCGGATGAGGGCTGATGTTTTGCCGTTGTCCATTTGGCGTCTGATGCCGTCTGTGGCGGCGAGAAAGGTGGTTTTGGTGCTGTGGTTTCGTCTGAAGCCGGACTGGGAGGGGTCTAGGATGCCGTTGTCTTCGAGGTGGCTGGTTAATTGTGTGTTGACGATTTTTTCAATCACCTTTGCTGGAAAGGGGAGCAGGGATATGGGTCGAAGCTTTTGAGGTCATTGGGGTCGGCTTTGGGTTTCTTGAGGAGGGTGCGGATTTCGGCGTGTTTCAATTTTTCAGGGAATGTCGCTGTTTCGAAGGAGATGTTGATGACCTTCCGTAGTTGGGGGGCGATGGTGGCGTCGGCTTTGTTGTATACGTGGTGTGGGCAGGGGTCTGACGGAGATTCTGAGTGGATGGAGTTCATGATCTTGCGTGTCTCTGTGTCGCTCACGTTGGTCCAGGAGGTCAGGTGGTTTGCATAGGTGGAGTGTTCGGGGTGGGGTCTGGCGTGGGAGTGGCGTCAAAACTGTTGTGGATGTCGATGATCTTCCGGTGGAAGAAAGTGGACAGTGCATTGCAGAGTTCTTTGGTTGGAGGGATGTCGTTGATGTTGGCACTGGGGTTGGAGAGTTCTTTCACAATGCTGAAGAGCTCTTTGCTGTTGTGTGCGTTGTTGTCCAGGCGGTCTTTGAAGTGGGATCATCTGGCTTGTCTGATGAGTTGGTGGTGCTTGCGGGTGCCGTCCTTGTGGGCTGTGAGGCTGTCAGGTGTGCGTTTGAGGAGCCATTCCTTCTTTAGCTTCCGGCAGTCGTGTTTGGAATTGAGCAGCTCGTCGGTGAACCAGGTGGCTTTTCTTCTGGCTTGCTTGTCGGTGTTTTTTTGAGTGGCGTGAGGGTGTTGGCGCAGTCGTTGATCCACAGGGTGAGGTTGTTGGCGGCGGTGTCTGGGTCGGTGGAGTCAGGGGTGGGTTCTGGACGAGGGCGTTGGTAAGCTGGTCTTCTGTAACTTTGTTCCAGCATCGGCGGGGTGGTTGTTGGGTGCGATGGTGCTCGGAATGTTTTTTGTAGGTGAAGTGGATGCAGTGGTGGTCGGTCCAGTGGAGTACGGTGGTATGGTTGAAGGTGATGTGGGCGCTTGAGGAGAAGATGGGATCAAGCGTGTGGCCGGCGATGTAGGTTGGTGTGTTGACGAGTTGTCTGAGGCCGTGGTTGGCGAGGTTGTCGATCAGAGTGGTGGAGTTGGTGTTGTTGTTGCCTCCAGGTCGAAATTTAGGTCATCGAGGAGGATGTAATCCGTTGAGGTGAGTGCGTGGGTGCTGGTGAGGTCGGCGAGCGATTCGCTGAAAGGTGCTTGTGGTCCGGGGGGTCTGTAGATGAGCGTTCCTCTGAGAGTAGTGTTGGGGTCGGTGTGGATGAGGAAGTGTAGGTGTTCAGCGGTCTTGAGGGAGTCGTCGGTGTGGGTGTCGACTTTGAGGGAGGATTTGTGGGCGATGGCTATGCCTCCTCCGGTTCCGTTGTTGCGGTCCCTACGGATGATCTTGTAGGCGTCCGGGATGGCTATTGCGACGTCGGGCGCCGAGGAGTCGTTCCACCAGGTTTCGGTCAGGAAGGCAATGTCTGGGGCGGTGGAGTTGAGCAGGTCCCAGAGCTCGATGGCGTGCTTGTGTGCGTAGAGGGTGTTGAGGAGTATGCAGTGGAGGTGGTTTGTTCCGGTCTTTGTAGGTTTCCTTGTTCTGTCGCAGGTGAATTTGCAGGCGCGGCATGCGAAGGGTCCGTGGGTGGTCCTAGGTGATGACTGGGAGCAAGCTGTGGTGAGGCCGGGGTTGAGGGCGTTGAGTTGGTCGGCCGTGTAGCAGCGTCTGGAGGCGCAGGGGTCTCGTGGACCAGGGGGGTGGCGCTGGGGGGGGTCCAGGTGCGGATGGGCGCAGACCGGCTTGCCTTTGGTGCGCCAGTGGCGCTGCCGCGCCGCAGCTGCCATAAGAGGAGGGGAGGGTGGGAGTGGCAGCTGGGAGGTGGGAGGGTGCGTCCAATGAGAGGGCTGGGGGGTGGGGTCGCAGGGGACGCAGCGGCGGGAAAGAGGGAAGCAAAAGACGGTGGGAGAATGAGGGGGAGGTGGGAGGGGCCGCAGGTGACGCAGCGGTGGGAAAAAGAGGGAAGCAAAAGACGGTGAGAGAACGAGGGGGGAGGCGGGAAGGGCCGCAGGGGACGCAGCAGCGGGAAAAAGGGAAGCAAGAGTGAACGGCAAAAGGTGGTGGTGGCGCAGAGGGCAAAAGCGGGGAGCGACCTACCTGCAAGCAGGGTCAAAGGTTGCTCCCTGCTAGCATGCCGTGGCTGCCATAAGAGGAGGGGAGGGTGGGAGTGGCAGCTGGGAGGTGGGAGGGTTCGTCCAATGAGAGGGCTGGGGGGTGGGGCCGCAGGGGACGCAGCGGCGGGAAAGAGGGAAGCAAAAGACGGTGAGAGAACGAGGGGGAGGTGGGAGGGGCTGCAGGGGACTCAGCGACGGGAAAAAGAGGGAAGCAAAAGACGGTGAGAGAACGAGGGGGGAGGGGCCGCAGGGGACGCACCGGCGAGAAAAAGGGAAGCAAGAGTGAACGGCAAAAGGTGGTGGTGGCGCGGAGGGCAAAAGCAGGGAGCGACCTACCTGCAAGCAGGGTCAAAGGTTGCTCCCTGCTAGTGCGCCGTGGCTGCCATAAGAGGAGGGGAGGGTGGGAGTGGCAGCTGGGAGGGTTCGTCCAATGAGAGGGCTGGGGGGTGGGGCCGCAGGGGACGCAGCGGCAGGAAAGAGGGAAGCAAAAGACGGTGAGAGAACGAGGTGGGAGGCGGGAGGGACCGCAGGGGACGCAGCGGCGGGAAAAAGAGGGAAGCAAAAGACGGTGAGAGAAACAGGGGGGAGGTGGGAGGGGACGCAGCGGCAGGAAAAAGGGAAGCAAGAGTGAACGGCAAAAGGTGGTGGTGGCGCGGAGGGCAAAAGGGGGGAGCGACCTACCTGCAAGCAGGGTCAAAAGTTTTGTTTTTATTTCTCACTTAAGTTTTGTACTATTTTATGAGTGCCATGGAAATAGCATTAATTAAAAGTGTGGTAATTAGAAGTGTATCAAAGGAATGAATTTTGGCACAGCTTTAAGAAAAACTCAGAATAATTTTCAAAATAGGATGTTAAATGTGCCACCGATGACAATATATTAACCTTTCCTCTATGAATAGAATAACATTTTATATCTTTCAAGAACTAACAACATTGTCTTGAAAACTGTAGGTGTTAAGTTAAAGCAGTTAAAGAATACATAAAGGTAGGTAGCTTCATGAATAAACATTGAAGCAGCATCACTTGTGGAATATGAGACAATTCACAATGTGGACTAGTCCATTAAACATTCCATTGTTGCACGCTGCCTCATTTGGAAGACAGTGCTAATCCATTGCTGTCTATTTGTTGAAGGACCGGACACGAGCAGCGTTGCTTGACAATCTCCATGATGACCTGCACACGCACACACAGGCCATGCTTGGTCTGGGACCTGAGGAGGACAAGCTGGAGAATGGAGGTCATGGTGGATTCCTGGAATCATTTAAGGTAAGTAAAAGTGGTGTTGATACTACTGGAGGCTCTAAACTGACTGTGCCTTGCTGCAGTATAGCTAAGAAGACTGAAGAGACTTCGGCCCATATTTATACTTTTTTTGCGTTGCATTTGCGTCATTTTTTTATGCAAAAGTGGCGCAAACTTACAAAATATAATTGTATTTTGTATGTTTGCTCCGCTTTCGTGTCAAAAAGTGATGCAAATGCGGTGCAAACAAAGTATAAATATGAGCCTTCATATGCCGCTTACGCACAAATAGAAATGTCTAAACATTCCTACCTGTTATTAAATTAAAAGTTAAAAACCAGACTGAGATATGCCTGGCCCTCGGGAGAAATCTGCAAATGTTTATGACTGAGTAGAAATATGCAGGGAGCAATCAAAATAAATAGAATAGACTAGGTTTAGGAAATGTTATATTAACATTCATTTAGTGCTGCTTCACATGCTGTTTTATTAACAAAACTTTGACAATTTAACCACAAATGTCTTTGAGATTATGATTATTTCTGCCAATGTATCTCTGAAACATTTTTAAAATTACATTTCCATCATTAACGTTTTTAATTCTTACATTTAAGGTTTAAGCAAAATGTTCTGAAAACTTTCTAACCTTTACCCTGCAATGCAGTGAGCAATTGGTGGCAGCGAGTGCCAATAAACGGAGTTACAGATCCTGATGTTAAAAGAGGGTCTGACCAGCCTATGGCTCTCAATTGCTGTAGTTTGTTTTTCAGCAGCTCATTAATCTCAAGGCGTTCTGTCAAATTCTTAAATATGTTATATGATCCAGAAGGACATCAGCAATAATTGCTCCATTTGATGCTACTTTGATTATTGTAACTCCCTGTACTTTATGTTTCTCAAGACTCCCAATTACTTGCATGAGCTTCACCTAGTAGCATGTCCATCTTGTTATAGACTGATGAAATTACTGCTCTTGCAAAAACTATGCTAAGAAAAGTGGGCCTTTTCTTTTCTGGGTCATAAAATATGGATTACCCCTCCGTTGCACTTTTATTTAACAGCTAGCCATGCTTTGCCTTTTAACGAAACATCTTAAATCACCATTAGTTTAGATTAGTAATGGGAGGCAGCAAGTGAAACCTCTAGAGGTAAATGTACTCTAATTAAGAATCACACTAGTGTCTCTTTAAAGTCACAAAATTCTGATGTATCTTGTGATATTCTTTTTCCATGTTCACAGCGGATTACTTTAATTGTTAAATTACATAGGCCCTCATTACGACCCTGGTGGTCAGCGGTAATATGGTGGAAAGTACTGCTAACAGGTTGGTGGTGCTTTCCATCATATAAAGCCAAACCCCCAATGTACCACACAACTCGCCACAGCGGTAATGGCAGCCGGGCTGGAGATATTAATCTCCAGCCCGGCAGCCGGCACTGTACCACCTGTGGTATTATGACCCCGCCTACCGCCATGGTTTTCGTGGCTACCTTACTGCCACGAAAACCATGGAGGTAGGCACTATCAGTGACAGGGAATCCCTTCCCTGTCACTAATAGAGGTCTTCCCCACCCCCCTCAATAGAATCCCCCCACCGCCTTCCTCCCCAAATCCCCCTACATTCATGCCCCCATTCATACACACACACATACACACACCCAATCCCACATTCATCCACGCATGCATACATCCATTCACACACATCCGCACACACTTTAATACATACAAGCACACGCTTTCACAGAACACAACATACACGCACTCACACCTCCATACATGCACACACATCCAACATGCAACACACACACGCATACACGGATGCACAAACGTTCACACCCACACACACAACATCCTGCCCCTGTTGGAGCACCCACTTGCCTGTGTTTAGGGGGTCCTCTGGCAGGAGATAGGATGGGGCGCTGCTGTCAGCAGCAGCGTCTGCCAGCAGAATACCGACAGGCCGTTTTATTGGTCATAATACGGCCGGCGTCAGTCTACTGGTGTGGCGCTGCTGCTCGCAGCAGCGCTAACTTATCATCATCTGCCGGCATGGCCACAGCCGGATTTCTGCCATCCTTCTGCCGGAAATCCGGCTGTGGTCATAATACAGTGGCGGCTGGTAGCCGTGGTGACGGTCTTTTGGTGGCCGTCGCCCCGGAGGTAGGCGGTTTTTACCACCAATGTCATATTGAGGGCCATTGTGTGATCCACTGTCACTGAAAATCCACCCTGGTTATAGCCAAAAGTAGGAAATACAGTGGAGAATCATGAAGAAGCAACAAAATAACTCTTTAAAATGAAGTTCTCAGAATCCTGATTTGCACATAAAGAAACCAGAGGGATCTGCTTTTCTCCTGGTTAAGCATTAGTGTTTGTTGGTCCATTAAAAATGTGAATGCCCCAGCGATGATGCATCAGTGGCTTTAGACTCTAAGTGAACCACCTGAATACATGAAAGGGACCAGAATGCTGCCTGAACCACGATAACACATGATATGTGAGCCAACAAAAGAAAGGCTACCCACTGTGGCCATCCAGTTCTTTGCCAGGGGCTTCTCAGTCCAGCAAGTGCACATGTATGCCTGTTGCTGAATCTCTGCATGAAGTTAAGGGTTAGAGAGTACAAAAACAACAAAGAGGGTTGTCGGTAGAAGGTATGCTTCTCAGGCAGAATCACTACTCTGGACTCTGTGTGCTGACTGTCGGCTTCCACACAGTCATATCAGCAGTAATAGCAATGAAATATTTACCTTTAGCAGCCAGACAGTCATGTCAGGAGCAGTAGCAATGAAATATTTACCTTTAGCAGGAAACCAACAAATAAAAGTTACAGTGCATAATTGTAATAACCACTGTTTGGTTAGCCTTTGCCAACAGATAATCAGTCAATGGATTGGAACATTCTCCTGTGTCTTAGCCTACCAATACCTCTGTAGTGTCTATCACTCAGTTCTGTTGTTCACCACTGTACTACTAGTTCAACAGAAATGGCCTGCCAGGTGGAAAACATCTGGCTTCCCTTGTCAACCAGCACCGTCTTTAAAACTAGTTGCTTCAGCTACAAAGTTGTTATGACTGGTACTCTCACCTATTTCACTGACAAGCTTTATCCAACTATGTTGGCTCTTCATACACACATAGCCAGGACAACAGGCTGGAGATGAAGAAGTGCAAAAAAGACAAAAAAAACAAGGCTAAATGTCATCTTCACTTATGCACCCAGGAACTGGAACAATATTGCTGTATTCAAGAATGCCCCAAAACTGCTCCAATTTAATAAAGAGCTAACAGCACACCTCTTTGAAGAATGGTAAAGCTGAGTTGCATTTCACCTACACTCCCACAACTGACCTTCCACTCCAGTCACTTTTTGGCTGTATCCTTGCTTCTAACACTCTACAGTGCTCCATTACCTTTTGTCTAGGTTTGCACTTTACAAAACTACATACATACCTATAAACATATAAATGTAAAGATCCATCCTGATGAAATACAGTATTATGTATTCAAAGTCCCCCTAAATATTGTCACAGAACAAAAAGGTACTGTCTTGACAGCTTAGTTTAGGAATGTATTTAGTTACAAGAGAGAGGCTCCGGCGGAGATCCCTGAATCTGAGATTATGAATAGGATATAGACTCAACTGCAAACATGGAAAGAACACCAGAAGAACATTTACTGTTTTGTATAGAAATTGCATGTAAATGAGCACAGCATAGTGGCAAAGCAAAAGTAGAGCAATATATGTAGTTGAGAAACAACTACATGCAACTGCAAATGACTCAGTTTCACCATACCCAGATTTCCTACGGGTGGGAGCAATAGGACAGATTTTCCCATCCAAAAAAAGCTTTCTTCTTAACCATAACACAAAACATCTGCTAATTATTTGTTGTACATATTCAGTCTTCTTGTCCATGTGTTTTTCTACAATGTGTTTAGTTGATTCTGGGTTTGAGCAAATATTTCTTCATGTGCTATTGAAACTAGATATTTAATTCCATTTAGTCCATTTATTGCATACTTTGAGGGATGTTTTGGAGAGGTTTGGCATTTTGAACCAGGGGAATTACGATTAACCCATTTTAGTAGATTGATGGTCCTGTGATATCCCCTTGTTTTTTTTTGTTTTTTGTTTGGGGCACAGCTCCAGGTTTCTTGTTCCTGTATGTTGCAGCTGAAAAGCTGAAAAATAACAGGTTCTTGTTCTCCATAGAGTGTAACTCTTGCAGATGTTGGACACTGAATTGTATTTCTTAATGGAATTTAGCTACTGAATTGTGGGTTGCTGATGTTAGGATTTTCCTTCTACATGTGTGTTAGAAATGGGGTCTTTGGTTGACAGTCAGGTTACCCCCTGTCCAAGCACGGACCCTCACTCTAGTCAGGGTAAAAGAAAATCACCCTCAGCTAACCCCTGCTTACCCCCTTGGTAGCTTGGCACGAGCAGCAGGCTTAACTTCAGAGTGCTAGGTGTAAAGTATTTGTACCAACACACACAGTAATTCAGTGAAAACACTACACAATGACACAACACAGGTTTAGAACAATAGGAAATATTTATCTAAACAAAACAAGACCAAAACGTCAAAACTCCACAATACGCAAGTCACGTTATCACTAAAAATGCAAACAGAGTCTTCATGTAATTTTAAACACACACTAAGGCCCTCATTCTGACGGGCCAACGGGGGCGGGAGCACCGCCGACAGGCCGGCGGTGCTCCCTTGGTCATTCTGACCGCGGCGCTTTGGCCGCGGTCAGAACGGGAAAACCGGCGGTCTCCCGCCGGTTTTCCACTGACCTTAGAATCCTCCAAGGCGGCGCAGCTTGCTGCGCCGCCGAGGGGATTCTGACCCCCCCTACCGCCATCCTGTTCATGGCGGGAAAGCCGCCATGAACAGGATGGCGGTAGGGGGGGGTCGCGGGGCCCCTGGGGGCCCCTGCCGTGCCCATGCCAATGGCATGGGCACGGCAGGGGCCCCCGTAAGAGGGCCCCGCAAAGTATTTCAGTGTCTGCCTTGCAGACACTGAAATACGCGACGGGTGCCACTGCACCCATCGCACCTTCCCACTCCGCCGGCTCGATTACGAGCCGGCATCCTCTTGGGAAGGGAGTTTTTCCCTGGGCTGGCGGGCGGTCTTTTGGAGACCGCCCGCCAGCCCAGGGAAAAACTCATAATACCCTCCGCGGTCTTCTGACCGCGGAGCGGTATAATGGAGGGCGGGATCCTGGCGGGCGGCCTCCGCCGCCCGCCAGGGTCATAATGAGGCCCTAATGCTGTTAGCGTGAAAATGTACCTTGGGTGCATCAAAAATAACCCTGCACGGGCCAGTGTGCGTCAGAAAGGGCTTGTGATGCGTCGATTTCACTCACGAGCGAGACCTTTAGTCTGGTTGGCATGCGTCGTTTCTTCTCTCCACAGGAGAGCGATGCGTCGATCCGGTCAGCACTCTCGGGTCCGGGCAGGCCTTGCATCGTTTTTAGACGCCCAGCGGTGTTTGCGTCGGCAATCCAGCTGCACGATGATCCAAAAACCACACAGCGCAGGTTGCGATCTCACCAGCCTCTGTCAGCAATGCTGTGCATAGTTTCTCCAGCCCCGGGCACCGATCTTCGGGTCACGTTGCAGGCGAAAGTTGATTTTTAGCCACAGAGCCGGTGGCGCATCGATTTTTCAGCCGCAGATCAGAGTCCTGGCAATCTTTTCCCCGCATGGCAGTCTGTGCGTGGATTTCTCAATCTTTGGCTGCCAGCTTCACCTTTCAGGGCCCCAGGAACTGGATGGGCACCACTTGCCAGATAGGAGTCTCTCCAGAGACTCCAGGTGCTGGCAGAGAAAAGTCTTTTCTGTCCCTGAGACTTCAAATAACAGGAGGCAAGCTCTAAATCAAGCCCTTGGAGATCTTCACAAGAGCGAAGGCAACACAAAGTCCAGTCTTTGTCCTCTAGCACAGACAGAAGCAGCAACTGCAGGATAGCTCCACAAAGCATAGTCACAGGCAGGGCTGCTCTTCCTCCTCAGCTCTTCAGCTCTTCTCCAGGCAGAGGTTCCTCTTGGTTTCCAGAAGTGTTATAAAGTCTGTGGTTTTGGGTGCCCTTCCTATACCCATTTTGCCCTTTGAAGTAGGCTTACTTCAAAGGAAAGTCTCTCTTGATTGTGAAATCCTGCCTTGCCCATGCCAGGCCCCACACACACACCAGGGGGTTGGAGACTGCATTGTGTGAGGGCAGGCACAGCCCTTTCAGGTGTGAGTGACCACTCCTCCCCTCCCTCCTAGCTCAGATGGCTCATCAGGAAATGCAGACTACACCCCAGCTCCCTTTGTGTCACTATCTAGTGTGAGGTGCAAGCAGCCCAACTGACCCAGACAGGGAATCCACAAACAGGCAGAGTCACAGAAATGGTTTAAGCAAGAAAATGCCCACTTTCTAACAGTGGCATTTTCAAACACACAGTCTTAAAATCAACTTTACGAAAAAATGTATTTTTAAATTGTGAGCTCAGAGACTCAAACTCCACATGTCTATCCGCTCCCAAAGGGAAAATACACTTTAATCATATTCAAAGGTAGCCCCCATGTTAACCTATGAGAGGGACAGGCCTTGCAACAGTGAAAAAAGAATTTAGCAATATTTCACAGTCCGGACATATAAAACACATTACTATATTTCCTACCTTAACTATACACTGCACCCTTCCCTTGGGGCTACCTAGGGACTACCTTAGGGGTGTCTTACATGTAAGAAAAGGGAAGGTTTAGGCCTGGCAAGTGGGTACACTTGACAAGTCGAATTTACAGTTAAAACTGCACACACAGACACTGCAGTGGCAGGTCTGAGACATGATTACAGAGCTACTTATGTGGGTGGCACAACCAGTGCTGCAGGTCCACTAGTAGCATTTGATTTATAGGCCCTGGGCACCTCTAGTGCACTTTAGTAGGGACTTACTAGTAAATCAAACATGCCAATTGTGGATAAGCCAATTACATACACATTTTGTAAAGGAACACTTGCACTTTAGCACTGGTTAGCAGTGGTAAAATGCCCAGAGTAACAAAAACAGCAAAAACAGAGTCCAGCACACATCAACAACCTGGGAAACAGAGGCAAAACGTTAAGGGAGACCACACCAAGGATGAAAAAGTCTAACAATGTGTTGTAGTGATTTGGTATTTACACTGGGTTGTAGCTATTTAGAATTATATTCTGGTTCCCCATGGGATGCAGCTGTTAGGTACTGGATTCTGTTTCCC
Organism: Pleurodeles waltl; assembly: GCF_031143425.1. Lineage (NCBI taxonomy): Eukaryota > Metazoa > Chordata > Amphibia > Caudata > Salamandridae > Pleurodeles > Pleurodeles waltl. The sequence goes on along the minus strand of NC_090441.1, from coordinate 149,235,482 downwards.
CAGGGGTTATAGTTGCAGGGTACTGTATTCTCATTCCCCCTTAGGTATAGTTCTGGGAAATTGGGCTTATTTTATTCTCCTTTCAATGAGCTGTAGCTCTTGGATATTGGATTATATTTCCCCCACTGGATGCCAGCTGTTGGGTACTGGATTCCGTTCCCCTAAGATTATAATTGTTGGGTATTGTATTTCCATTTCCCATAAGCTGCATCATATGGGTACCTGATTTTGTTTCCCTATGACTTGCAGCTCTAGGGTATTAGATTTATTGAATTCTGCTTTCTCCATGAGCTTTATCTCTTGGGTACTAGATTGTGTTTCCCCATGAGATGTAGCTATTTGGTATTTAATTTGTTTTCCTCATAGGATATAGCTGTTACGTGGTAGATTATGTTTCCCAGTGGGTTTTAGCTCTTGAATATTGGATTCTGTTTTCCCATGAGATGTAGCTGTCTGGTATTGAATTCTGTTTCAACAAGGAGTATTGCTTTTGGATTATGGGTTATGTTTCTCCAGGGCTTAGGGGTGTTTGTTTTTTCCCAATGGATTAATAAATGTTACATATTGGATTGTGCTGTCCAATTAATTGTAGCTCTTGAATATTGATTCTGTTTTCCAATGAGCTGTGATGCTAGGTATTTAATTCTGTTCTTTATTGGACTGTAGCTCTTGCTAATGCACCAACAATCACTATAATTTAAACCAATAACAGTGCTTTTCAAATTGTGACTATATATTTAATGCAGCTATATGTGACATGTCTTAGAGAAAAAATACACCATTTTAAGAAATTTATATTTTTGCATGAAAAAAATAATGTCTTGAATTACCAGAAGTAATAGGTTTATGATTCTGGAAACTGTTAGTAAGTCTCTTTAAATACAGCCTTTTATGCACAAATATTAGCTTTGTAGGACATAGGCCCTCATTCTGACCCTGGCGGATACAATCCGCCAGGGCCAACGGGGGCGGGAGCACCGCCGACAGGCCGGCGGTGCTCCCTTGGTCATTCTGACCGCGGCGCTTTGGCCGCGGTCAGAACGGGAAAACCGGCGGTCTCCCGCCGGTTTTCCACTGCCCCCAGGAATCCTCCAAGCCGGCGCAGCTTGCTGCGCCGGCTTGGGGATTCCGACTCCCCCTCCCGCCATCCAGTTCCTGGCGGTTCTCCCGCCGGGAACCGGATGGCGGAAGGGGGAGTCGTGGGGCCCCTGGGGGCCCCTGCAGTGCCCATGCCAATGGCATGGGCACTGCAGGGGCCCCCGTAAGAGGGCCCCTACAAGTATTTCACTGTCTGCTTGGCAGACAGTGAAATACGCGACGGGTGCAACAGCACCCGTCGCACCTTCCCACTCCGCCGGCTCGATTACGAGCCGGCATCCTCGTGGGAAGGGAGTTTTTCCCTGGGCTGGCAGGCGGTCTTTTGGAGACCGCCCGCCAGCCCAGGGAAAAACTCATAATACCCTCCGCGGTCTTTTGACCGCGGAGCGGTATTATGGAGGGCTGAATTCTGGCGGGCGGCCTCCGCCGCCCGCCAGAATCAGAATGAGGGGCATAATGTTTATTTGCTGTTTTGCAGTTTGATTAAGATATTTGGTACATATAATAATGGCCAGTGTTTTGCAAAGGTGACAAGCTTCACACCTTCAAAAATATGTGAACCTTGTCACTTTTCTCAAGTTCCACCTGCTGAAATTTGTTAACTGCAAAACCTATATTTGTGGAACATTTAAGATGTAATTTATTTTAAAAAAGTACCTTCTGCAATTTGTGTCTGAAATAATAAAAATTTGTGAAATTTGTAGAATATAATTTATATTGATAAAATACTTGTTAACTTCATATACAAGTCAACTATGATAATTTTTTAATGAAGTTCATAAAGTTGGTTAAAGCTTACAACGAAAACTTCACATACCCCTATTTCTGATGGTTATCACTGGTTCCTTAAAGATTGTGTACTACACAGAAAATGTAATCTATAAAACTCACATGCATGAGTAACCCTTAAGAAATAAAAATGGGGGAGAATAGAGGTAGTTGGAACTCAGGGAGAAAATATGTGCCAATGGCACCATGCGCGCTACCATTCAAGTTGATTTTGCTGCTGCTCAAGTGGAAAAGCTACTTAAGCAGCAGCAAATCTGCTCAAGAAGCTGCCCTCTCACCACGACGGATTGCTGCTGCTCGCCTCTGCCCATTTACAAAATCGCACTTGGAGATGCCCTCGCGTTTCTGGAGCCTCACTGGAAACAAATCCACTACAGCAATTGACGGAATTTGGCCACAACTCCGCATATTACAATATTAATGTGGAGTCACCATATTCTGCCAATTCCGCCTACTCGTAAGTGGGACTTGCAGAGAAGAATTACATAAAAACTCAGCAAGATTCTGTGGAGTTCTGCCAATGGGTGGGAATATGCATTATGCTCTTTCAATTTAGCACCGGTAGTGCAAGATGCACTGAAAAATCAGGGCAAATGGCACCATGCAGTGGTCAAGAGCACACAGCCATTCAAGTTGATTTTGTTGTCGCTTAAGTAGAATATCTACTCGAGCGGCAGCAAATTTACTTGAGAAGCACCGCTCTCACCAGCATAAGAAAATTGTGCTAGGGGATGCCAAATCTCAAGCCCACTCTTGCATTTCTGTAGCCTCACAGGAAACAATTCTGCCATGCAGTTGGTTACAACTCCACATTTCAAGAATAACGCAGTCAGCAAATTCCGCCAGTTCTGCGGGCAGAATGAAACTTTCGGCCCACTCATAAATAAAAGTTGATTGTGATGTGACTGACCTAAAAAAGGGCAATCTGAAGAGTTCTATAGAGATTTAGTAGTACTTGATAAACTAAACCTTTACTATCTGAAATTTAGAAATCCCCAGGTAAATTGAAGTTTGATGATTTCTTTCTTACTCAGTTTATTTTGTACACAGAATTGTCCAGTGGGAGAAATTGTCTAAAGAGCAAGTGGTAAATGATTCAAGTGGCAATTAGATACATGGAGGGCGTTGTATCTATAAAGATTATTAGAACATTGGAATGCTGGGGGCTCCATTGAAAACAATGGAGTGCTGCGGGCTTTTACTGGCCGGTAAAAGCCCGCAGCGCCAACATTCCAATGTTCGCTTTGTTCACAGCAGCAGCTGTGAACAAAGTCTCACGGAGCCCTCGGGCTCCGTGATTTTTTTTTTTTAATAGAACATTCTGCCCTGAGTGGCAGAATGTTCTAATAGCCTTAGAACCCGCCGTAGCGGGCTCTGCCGGCTATTAAAGTCCCTCTCCCTTGTTAAATGCCCGAGCCGAAGGCTCGGGCATTTAATGCGGGGAGCGGGCCTTTAATAGCCGGTAGAGCCCGCTACGGCGGGTTCTAAGGCTATATTAATTGAGGCAGATGTGCATATCGTAAATTAGGGCCTCCAATCTTGCCTTCAGAGTTCACAATTGATTACAAATTGATACTTTGTAGGGCTTAGTTTCAAACATTATTTTAGAGGCCTTTTAAGGTTTGGTGTTTAATTGTGTACAAAACATCCACAGTGGAATTTACATTTGCCACAGGCCCTTCCTGAATACTTTTACCAGATTTAGAGTTGAATGCCAATAATAATGGATTAACAATGCAAATGTTTTTATTTTTAATTTCTTGTTTGATTTTAGCACTCTTCCGCTCCAGATTACAACCAACTGTTGATAAAACAGTGCTCAAAATAAAGCAAGTTAGTACTATTTGGGCCCACTCTGTAACAGTTGCAATGATGGAACAGCCATTGGCAAAACCAGATGGTCTGCCTTGGCAAAAGCTGGTCCTATGTCTAAGGTTTAGTTTCTTTTTATTTCAAGGATATGCCACTAAAAGAAATACATTTAATATGTCACCACATAAATCTGATTTGTAACACACATTTTAACTTTTAAATAAAGTTAACCTTTGAATTTATTTTTATTAGATTGAAATGAGTGTTTCCTAGCAGGCAGATGAACGTGCCAGAGGTGTAGAAATCCTTTTTTAATCTTAATACACAACACAGGAAAATAATGGTCAGATGTAAATACAAACAGAACTCAAATGGTGAATCCAAAATACTCATGGACGTGTTGACCTGCCTGTCATTTTCCAAGGCAGCCTGTGTACTAAGAGGTCGCATTGCAAAGGTTCTTTTAGAAGAGGACCACAAAATGGTTGTCTAGTGAATATTAATTAGGCAGACCACTACTTGCAGTTCCCTGTGACTAACTTCAAATACGGGAATGGTGTCCTGCAAGGGACAGCAGACCTCCACACATGTGTTGCTATTCCCAAACAGTTTTTTTCTATTCTGTGGTCAGTTACAAAGTGCGGCCACACACCATTGATACATGTATTTACAAATCACACTTCGGAGAGAACTCCCCTTTCACACTCCTTCCTAATGTAAATTGGTAATGTTTCACAAAATCCCTTTTGTGAGTTGAAAAATTGAATTTTGTACATCAAAGCAAGGTACTTTGTGGTCGCAGGCTCTGTGATTTTGCTAACCACAAGAATTGGCATGGTACATTTATTTTGTACATGAGGCCTTAAGGTTTTTATTGGCCAAATATAATAGTTTCAGTATTGCATTACTGTAAACTGAATACATAGTTGAAATACACAAATGCAGCAAAATATAAAGAAAGGGAAAAGAATGGGAAGAAAAAACATAGGCTTATCAGCCCAGGGCACTGAGTGCACTTCTTGTAGGTGGAGGTGCTCAGGTGATCATGCTAAATATTGTCACAAGAGCACCAAAGCTGAAGCTCATTGCCCCACACCACATGTTGTAGGGGGACAAACCATTAGCACCATTTCTCATTGCTACATTTGGAGGTAAATAAGACCCTTTGTGCATATTATTAATCTTGCAAATTTTAACTGTGTAAACGTAAATAAATATAATATATTGTGTGTACCTATCAGCCACAAGTGGGAATTTTCGCTTGACAGCTTACAAGTACTGTTGCTGTACTTATAACTAATATAGGTACAAACACTTGATTAAGGTGTAACTCGTACTCCACTAGTCTTCAAACCTTTGTAAACTCTCATTGCACTCCACAATGGAGTAACCTTTCTGTACCCAAGAAAGAGTCCTAGATTACCTGTCTCTAACTTATGCCTAGGACAAACCTTGCAGTCAGTGCCCCAATTTAGTTTTTGATTTGCAGGTTTTTATTTTCATATTTTCTTCTCCAGTTTGATGCCTGCCTAATGTGGCTGTTGAATAGTCCACCTGCATGGAAGGGTCACTCCTGTCCCAAACCTGCCAACTTCACCAAAAACCTCACAGTGTGAGGAGGCGGCGGTGCCTTAGAGGGGGCGTGGCCTCAGGTCCAGATGCACCTAAGAGGCAGTTTTGGCCCCACCCTGGCCCCAAACCTCTCATCCAAATAAAAAAAAACAAAAGCTTTCGAGTCTGTTGCCAATGTCCTGTATGTTTTCAAACCCATTAATGGACATCAGCAGTGAAAAGCCTCTAAAAACGGGCTGAAAACCACTGTTTATAGTTGTTTTCAGCTCGTTTTCCTTGCCACTGTGTGATATTGGCCCCTCACTGGGAGACCATGTGAGGGGAGTCAGTATCTTGTGTCACACGGTGGCACTGTGTGAGTTGGCAGGTCTGCTGTCCATACCAGCTGCAGTTCTTCCAGACCATAATGATGCACCTTTTTAAGGAGGACAAATGGACTTGTCCCCCAATATCTTTAATGGGTTTGCAGTGTTTACAATTAAAGTGGTGTTTACTTGTATGTCTCATGTTACAACTATCACCCAGTCTTACCTTCTAGTGTTATAGTATTGGGTTAAATTATTGATGTCACTAACTCAAAGTGTCCTGTTCACCAAGTGAAGCTACATCTCCACCCTCATCTTGAAGGATGCTCTAAGGGCCATCTCTGGGGCTAGCTGAATTGCCTGGAAGACGGTATCTACTTGCAAATTGTTATAATGCAAACTCTGAATTAGTTTACTGTATAATTTGATCTGCTTCTGTTTCTTCATCTGAAAATGGATTTCATGGCTTTTTTGCCATTTCAGGACATCCCAGTGCTTGTGACGGATTCAACTGTGAAAGCTCTCTCCTTACTTCCATTTTCTCTTTGGTGGGCACTGGTGATCGTCATTACAGCGTTGATCATTAGTCATGTTCTGGCCGTGTAAATAAGAAAAAAATAAAGTGCTTTACTTCTGAAACTGTAATCCGTGGTCTTATTTCATTTACTTCATACAGGTAGTAATATATTTCTTGAGGTATATTCTGGAGAAAAACTTATTGTGTCCTTATCACTTTGCATGCAACATGGTGTGCATGCTGCATTTCCTTGTGAATTTATTGACATGACTTGTGGTCTTAAATTGGCCTGTGTGAAATTTGAGCAATTTCCTTTGTGGGAAGTACGTAGAATTCTTAAAAAAATATGCAAAATTACATAAAATGTTGATTTGGCAATTAGCAGTATTTTTTAACATGAAGGTCGCGATTTGTGTTAAAACAATAGCATAATATCGCACATGTCAACTCCTTACATTCTGTTTGTTTGCTTGTTGTCATTCTCCTCCAATAGGTTTTTTAACCGACTAACATTTCAATTATGCAAGGTAGAAGAACAGCTTAATCTTAGTCATTTTGCATCACGTGTAATGTGAATTGCTGGAAATTGCGCAAGACTAGGCCACTGTAATGGAAATGTATTTTAGGGATAGCTCTATATTAGGTTGATAACTTGGGAGGGTGCTTTTCCTCATCCAGCCAAGGTAAATAGGTACAATACCCAGAATGAACAGTATGAATGTATAGTATTTAGGGTAGAAACATGGCCATTTGTGGAGCAAAGGAAAATAATGTCCCCAGAACGGAGAAAGCAGAGGTGCACCCTTTTTATTCAATGTGAGGCTTGTTGAGGCTTTATGTTCATCTGTACTTCATCCTTTAATGTGACTGCCATTAGTTGTATTAGAACATTGGAATGCTGGGGGCTCCATTGAAAACAATGGAGTGCTGCGGGTTTTTACTGGCCGGTAAAAGCCCGCAGCCCCAACATTCCAATGTTCGCTTTGTTCACAGCAACAGCTGTGAACAAAGCCTCACGGAGCCCGAGGGGAAAATCCCCTCGGGCTCCATGAACATTTTTTTTTTTTAATAGAACATTCTGCCCTGTGTGGCAGAATGTTCTAATAGCCTTAGAACCCGCCGTAGCGGGCTCTACCGGCTATTAAAGTCCCTCTCCCTTGTTAAATGCCCTCGCCTTCGGCTCGGGCATTTAACGCGGGGAGCGGGCCTTTAATAGCCGGTAGAGCCCGCTACGGCGGGTTCTAAGGCTATATTAGAGTAGACTGCATAGTATTGGTGACTGGAACAAAGCCACCAATGGCCTTTCCATTAAGTGCATCAGTGACCTACAAGTTACTAAGTGATATCAGAACATTTGAATGTTGGGCACTCCATTGAAAACAATGGAGTGCTCCGGGCTTCTAACATCCGGTAGAAGCTCGAAGCTCCAAACATTCTAATGTTGTTCACAACTGTTGCTGTGAACAAAGCTCTCACGAAGCCCGGGTGGATTTCAAACCCCTCGGACTCGTGGGGCCTTTGTTTTATTTACTAGAACATTCTGCCCTCTAGTGGCAGAATGTTCTCATAGCCTAAGAGCTCTCTGTAGCTGGGCCATAACGACATTAAAGTCTCACTCCATTGTAAAAGGCCCTCACCTTCAGCTCAGGGCTTTAACGCTGGAGCGGGCCTTTAATGGCCAGTACAGCCCGCTACAGCAGGATATAAGGCTGTAGTCAGTTTCATTTTGCAGGACTCCTTCAGTTTGTATAGTTACAGCTTATACAATCATTTCATAACACTTCAATTCAAATAGGACTAAAAAAATGTTTTAAGTTCCTCTGTCAGGTCCATAACATCAGGTAGCCCGGTATGCAGTTTCAAAATTTGTTGTGCCTCACATTTTTGTGGAAAAGCTACATCTCTCCCCCTTTTATTTATTGCAGTCATTCGATTTCCATCCATTTCTAAATCACCCAGGTAATCATTATGGACTATGTTTAAGTGTTAAGCAGTAATTTTCCGTATGTCAGAAAGTTTTCGTATGTCAGCTTTCCTGATTGCTGGCATGTGTTAAAAAATTAGTTCTTAAATTCTTCTATTTTTGGGATTGAAGACTACACATCCTTTAGCCGACAGATTTATGAGGTACATTGTATAAAGTCCATCCTATCCCTTATGTTAGGTATAATTAACATTCTCAAAGTTCATTATTTATCGCAATCTGCTACACATGATGTGTTGGCACTGAATAATTTTGTAATCCCATCCAAGCTGTAATTTAGTACCTATGATTAATAATTCACCAATGTTTGTGCATTATCTTCCGAATTTCGTTAGACTAAGCACCAAATGTGGTACTTAATCTCACTTGACTGGCAGAAATTGAATCACTCTTGCTTCTTGTATGCAGTGTGACTTCTTTCTGTTTCTTCATCATAATTGTATTTTTATGATCAAAGTTTAAAAATGTAAAATATATACCCCAATTTCTTACTTGGGATATTGTCCCAACAGGGAAATTCTTGCTACTGATTACAAGTTTACAGATTAAGAGCAGTTATGTTAGCTTTTAACCTAAAGCAGTTGTGTTGGATTCCAAAATGTTCCTTCAAAACATATTCCACTTATTAGAGGTCAGATGTGCACACAAAGTGCGCCGAAACTCGGTAAAGGTAGGTTTACAGCGCATAATAGTGTAAATCATTGCTCCTAGCAACAGGGAACTGTTATCTGCAATAATTATAATAGAAACTTCTGGTATATTTCTATGTGGAGGGAGTTGTCTAACAAATCAAATTGAAGGTACAGAAATGAAGGAAATAGCCGATAATGGATCATTAGAAAAATGTATACGTGACATAGTCATAGTTACAGTAATCATAGTTATATAGTATTAATAAGGACAATATATATTACTTGGTTTCATCCTTTGCTGCATTTTTTTCTTGCACTCTAAAATCACCTGTCTAAAAATGCCATAGATATTAGCGGCAGTGCGGACATGGGGGAACATCATGGAGCAGAGTTGAATTCCAAGGGAACATTTGGCAAAAGAGCTTTCACACGGGAGGATCCACGCAAGAGGCATAGAAACAGAAGAGGGGACACACTCCCCTCCATTTGAAGATGGCTGCCATGTCTTGGAGGCTAGCCTCATTCGTTGACGAATGTCACTTGGAGTTACAGCCCCACTGAATCTGACCTCCATTGACAGTCTCACTCCTTTAGTCCCACAGATGTCACTGATTAGGTCTGAGTCCTACAAATTGTTACGTAGTTTCACCCACTGGGAGAGAAAACTGTTCAGAAGTTTTTATTATTTGTAAGGTAAAGTTGCAAATATGTTTAAAGTGCTTATAGATTAGCCAAGATTATCCCCGTCGGGTAATATTGGGTTTTTATTCATTTTAGTTTCAGACATGACGACCCCTGCGTACCTTTGGGGGAGCTTAGCTCTGTCTTGTCATTACATTAGAGGGACAAAGATAATTAAAATTGTGCCTGAAAATTGAAGAATACATGCATAGCACAGTGGATGTGCTCTTCCTCTCTTATTTTGTCTTTTTGTACTTACAACTCTGTTTTTTGTTCCTCTAATCCCTCTGCCTCACCTAGTTAGCACCTAGGTCCACGCACCAGGATGCCCTATGTCTGGCTGTTCATGTTTTCTACCAATAAATATTAATGTATGTATTTATTCATTTTTATTGCTGTGATCATTACTTATTTATTTTTAAAGTTTTAAAGAGTACGACTACCCATAAATATCATGGCATTTGACAGACAGACCAAAACAGAAAAATTGCAAACTGAGCAGCAAAAGAAATGATCCCTGAAGCTTTCCTTGAATTGAACACAGTATGTTAAACTTAGTACATAGAGGTTCAAAAGACCAGACACGGCTTCTCTGCTATGGCAGAGGAGCGTCGCCCCTAACCTCCTCCCCCAGCAGCAGCTGCAAATCTTTTACCAAAAAACGATAATAAACTCTGTTAATTATCTGAGCAGCGTCAGGATTGGCTGCAGGGCAGGCTGGGAGCCTGTGGCTGAAGCCTGTCTTAAGAGGAGAGGAGCAGCGGCGGTGTTGCCGGCGGCGGCACAGGGATGTTTTTAAAAAAAATATATTAATCACAATCCCCCTCCGTGCACGCACCACACCTTTTTAGTGCCGCGAGCCACTCCTGCAAAAGACCTTGTGTTCCTACCAGCACTGGGAAGCATCCTTCATTCTGTCATCTATAATTGTAATGAAGTAGCTAGAACTAGACTTTGGAGTCCCCTTTGGGATGTAAGGGGTCACCAGCTCTGTAAACGATTAGGCCCTTTTTGTACCATGTGGGTGATACAAAGACATTTATATTACATTCACTTATATATTACATACTGTCATTAAGAGGTAGCCAGTAATGTAGATGGTTGGCATATAATATGTAATCAAAATGGCATAATGCACACACTAAACTCATTGCCAAATTCTTCATTCTCTGAACCTTAATGATCCTATTGGCAGGAAGACCAAGTTAGATGTCATTGCACTGATCTAGATGTGACAAAAGGCAAGGTGACACCACAGAATTATGGTGTATCAATGGCAAAAAAAGAAGTATCTTCAAAAGTAGTAAGAATCAAACAGCACAGGCTCCCTGAAGTTTGGGACTGTAGGTTTAATTTTAATCCGCTAGGATGCCTATGTTCTTGAATTTCTAGGCCAGGTAGGCAAGGGGGCTTAGACAAGTCAGCTCGTCACTGTTGGTCCAGGCGAAGGAGTATCAGGCGATAATGAGGACTGCAGTTGGCTGCCATTAAACTTCAAGAAGATGAACGCCATCCAGTCGATGGCCTTAGGGCTGTCCACCACTCGAACACTCTCACTGGTAATGCTAACAATGTTTGTGAGATCACCATATTATTTCAGACATTTTTTCAGAGCTGACATTTGACATTAGTTGCGCCAACAAAACAGAAAACTCAAAATGTTCTGCTACTTGATTGCTGCAGGGCTCCAGGCAGTGATTACAGCTGTAAGGCCATCCTGGCATGTGCAAATCAGACTTGGAAGGAAATAGAGATGGCTACATTTGCCTTGCCAGTATTCTGGAGCAATAACATAAGAAACTGTGCAGGAGGTCACATTGCCCTTATAACAGCGAATAATTGGAGGAGAAAGCATAAAGTGGTGACAGGATTTAAGAGGGGCAGACACAGAGACTGATTTCTAAGGGGGCATGCTGAGATGCTGATACCCCACTGTAGACTCACTAGTTTTGTAAGGAATACACAGATAGTTACACAGCTTATTACAGAAATAGTTGAGAAGTTCTGGTAACCTTTCAGCCAATATAACAATCAAAAGGCTGAGGACACATATTTATATATTTGGTAGGAACTAGACTGATAATAAGGAATGCAGAGATGTGTGATGAAGTATGGTTAGGCTTTAATAACGTTCATTTGTTTTATATTATAACCACTAAGATTACTGAATTAACTACCACCGTTCTAATTCATTCTAATGCATAACTTGCCTGATAGAGCAGTATGTAGTTTGTAGAGCTCAGAGTGGGGATACTTATCTCTGTACAATAGTCTTCCTGCTGACCAGAGTTACTCTGACTGGCTAGTCTGACTCTTAGAACTTTTTATCTGAAGAATGTTGTTAGAAATGGGGTTTTTGGTTGGCAGTCAGGTTGCCCTCTGTCCAAGCAAGAACCCTCACTCTAGTCAGGGTAAGTCACACACAATGCAAATTATCCTGTGCCCACCCTCTGGTAAGTTGGCACGAGCAGTCAGGCTTAACTTAGAAGGCAATGTGTAAAGTATTTGTGCAATAAATCATACAATAACACAATATAGCACCACAAAAATACACCACACAGTGTTTAGAAAAATATATAATATTTATCTGGATAAATGTAGGTCGAAACGAATAAAGATGCAATATGAAATTGTAGAGATATCACTGAAAAGTGATATAAAGTGTCTTAAGTCATTAAAAAGCAAACAAAGTCTCTTTCACGCACAAAGTACCTGGTTTAAAGTGGAAAATCCCCACAAAGGGCCGCAGAAGAAGAGATACCTGGAAAAATGGTGTGTGCGTCGATTTCTCCGCAGCACACACGGACTTGCGTCGTTATTTTTCACACTGGGAAGTCGGGCGTCGTTTTCCGGCGCGCGGACAGTCTCTTTCTGTGGTTCGCGGGATTACCAGATGTCCCGGGGTCTGTGCGTGGATTCTTCGGCTTGTTTTCCGGCTGCGCGTCATTCCGGGAGGCTGTGCGTGGAATTCTCGGTCTCATGGCAGGCGTCATGTCGATTTCCCCTCTGGAAGTCGGGCGGCATTGTCCTTGCGAGGCCGTGCGTAGAAGTTCCGGTCGCCCCAAAGGTGTCGCGTCGATCAGCGTCGGTGTGCGGCGATTTTTTCACCGCGGAGCAAGCTGTGCGTCGAAATTTTGGGCGCATGAAGAGTCCAAATGAAAAAGAGAAGTCTTTTTTGTCCTGCTACTTCAGGGAACAGGAGGCAAGCTCTATCCAAGCTCTTGGAGAGCACTTTTACAGCCAGACAAGAGTTCAGCAAGGCAGCAGGGCAACAGCAAGGCATCAGTCCTTTGTAGGAAGCAGTCAGGTGAGTCCTTTGAGCAGCCAGGCAGTTCTTCTTGGCAGGATGCAGGTTCTGGTTCAGGTTTCTTCTCCAGAAAGTGTCTCAGGTGGTAGGGCAGAGGTTATGTTTTATACCCAAATGTGCCTTTGAAGTGGGGGAGACTTCAAAGAGTGGCTTAGAAGTGCACCAGGTCCCCTTTCAGTTCAATCCTGTCTGCCAGGGTCCCAGTAGGGGGTCTGGCAGTCCTTTGTGTCACAGCAGGCCCTCCACCCTCCCAGCCCAGGAAGACCCATTCAAAATGCAGATGTATGCAAGTGAGGCTAAGTACTCTGTGTTTGGGGTGTGTCTGAGTGAATGCACAAGGAGCTGTCAAATAAACCTAGCCAGACCTGGATTGTAAGGCACAGAAAGTTTTAAGTGCAGAGAAATGCTCAATTTCTAAAAGTGGCATTTCTAAAATAGTAATTTTAAATCCAACTTCACCAGTCAGCAGGATTTTGTATTACCATTCTGGCCTTACTAAATATGACCTTCCTACTCCCTTCAGATCAGCAGCTGCCACTTCAACAATGTATGAGGGCAGCCCCAATGTTAGCCTATGAAGGGAGCAGGCCTCACAGTAGTGTAAAAACGAATTTAGGAGTTTTACTCTACTAGGACATGTAACTACACAGGTACATGTCCTGCCTTTTACCCACACAGCACCCTGCTCTAGGGGTTACCTAGGGCACACATTAGAGGTGACTTATGTGTAGAAAAAGGGGAGCTTGAGGCTTGGCAAGTACTTTTAAATGCCAAGTCGAAGTGGCAGTGAAACTGCACACACAAGCCTTGCAATGGCATGCCTGGGACAAGGTAAAGGGGCTATTTAAGTGGGAGGCACAACCAGTGCTGCAGGCCCACTAGTAGCATTTAATCTACAGGCCCTAGGCACATACAGTGCACATTACTGGGGACTTATAAGTAGATTAAATAGTCCAATTGGGTGTGATCCAAGGTTACCACGTTTAAAGGGCGAGAGAATATGCACTTTAGCACTGGTTAGCAGTGGTAAAGTGCGCAGAGTCTAAGAGCCAGCAAAAACTGAGTCCAAAAAGTGGAGGGAGGCAGGCAAAAAGTTAGGGTTGACCACCCTAAAGCATGTCAGGTCTAACAAATGTACACCATGTATTATTCCTTCTGGGGCTCAGGAGATCTAGGCCCATATCTATACTTTTTTTGTACAATTGTATTTTGTAAGTTTGCGCTGCTTTTGCATCAAAGAATGACACAAATGCGGCGCGAACAAAGTATAAATATGGGCCCTGCTAATCCTGCAAGTTGAGGGTTTCAGTGGCATGGGAAAAACTTTTTAATTAGACAGCCACTTTAACACTCTGACCTCCACGGCGGTAGAAACAAACACCGCGGCGGTAACCGCCAACAGACAGGCGGAAGACAAAGTACCGCCCACTGTATTACAAGAGCCCTATCCGCCACCTTTTCCGGGGCGGTACCAACGCTATCAAAAGCACGGTGGAAACAATACACAGAGGGGAAACCACTCACCTCTCGACACCCAACGAGGAACCAGGATGCCATGGAGCCCGAGTTACACGTACTGCCCAGGCTGGCCTTCCTCCTGCTCTATCAGGAGCAGGACAGACGCTGTCGACGACCAAGGTGAGTACTGCACCTACAACACAGGGGAGGGGGGAAGAAAAGAGAGTGACACACAGACGCAACACGCAATACCCCCACCCCCACCCTCACCCACAACACCATGCACACAAATACATGCAGCAACATTGCATATACACTCCCCACCCCCTAGAAGAACACTAGGACAAAATTAAATGATTGTAATGATTGTAATCATGAAAAATCAGATAGTGAAAGTTCAAAAATCAGTATATACAAATATGTACACCAACTACACAAGTCTGGATAGTGTACCAATTATTGTACGTGGACCAGTGGTCCCAAAATGCATGGGAGAAGCCCACACAAGATACCTGACTTGAAACGGAGAGAACACTGCAGGGGCATCAGATCGAAAATAAACAGGCACCTCAGGGGGAACAGGAGAGGGGGCACCTCAGCCGGATAATTGCACGACGCCACTGCTCCTCGAGGGGGCTCCATGCCCATTGCTGTATCCTGGGGAGTGCAAAGCAACAGTCTCTCAAGTCTTTCCAGTGGGTGGTTTGCCCACTGCTTTATCCTGGGGAGTGCAAAGCCACAGTCTCACAAGTCTTTCCAGTAGATGGTTTGCCCACTGCTTTATCCTGGGGAGTGCAAAGCCACAGTCTCACGAGTCTTTCCAGTGGGTGGTTTGCCCACTACTTTATCCTGGGGAGTGCAAAGCCACAGTCTCTCAAGTGGATAACAGTCTCCACTGATTCTGGAGGGGGCCTTGTGCCCAGAGTGCTTCATCCTGCCAAGGACTGAGTTAGTGGATGTGAATCTCCACTGGTTCTGGAGGGAGCCTTGTGCACAGAGTGCATCATCCTGCCAAGGACTGAGGTAGTGGATGCCTTTCTCCACTGGTTCTGGAGGGGGCCTTGTGCCCAGAGTGCTTCATCCTGCCAAGGACTGAGGTAGTGGATGCCTTCCTCCACTGGTTCTGGAGGGGGCCTTGTGCCCAGAGTGCTCCACATGCAGTGTGGCAGGTCCCATTCCCTCATTTGGGTGTGTGTGTCACAAGATTGCCTAGGAACAGGTAGCATGATACACCATGGAGGCAGAGACATACCCCCACCCTGCTGTGGCTTCACCTTCCACCTGCAGGTGCAAACAGTGATGAGAGTCATTCCTCATGGAAGCTGGGCAGGGTCCAAGAAGTCTCCTCCAGCCTCGGAGGGCTGCCCACTGGGTATGGTAGCCATGTCAGCTGTGGTGCCACTGTCCGAGCATGTCCCGGGGCTGGTGGCGGTGCTTGCGGCGGTGTCTGTGGTGGCGGTGCTGGCGGTGGTGCATGTGTCAGCGTCTGTTGAGGGACACAGCAGGATGTCTCCTGCAGCCTCGGACGGCTGCCCACTGGGGAAGATGCTGGGGACTGTTGCTAAGGCTGCAGACGTGCAGGTGGCGGTGCAGATGGCTGTGCAGGTGGTGGTGCTGTTGGCGGGGCAGGTGGCAGTGCTGGTGGCGGTGCAGGTTGGTGTAGTCGTTGACAGAAGGGGTGACAGTATTCCCTCAGTCGGTGCCACCGTGCCCTGTCCTCACTTGCTCTTCTGCTTCTGTCCCTTCCCCACCATTGATGGTGCCGCAGGTGTCTTGCCACTGTCCCCTTTTGTTTTGGCGGAGCCCTTTGTGGCTGGTAGGTGTGGCTTCTCCCTCCGGGATGTTGGCACCTTCTTCACCTTGGCAGGTGGTGGAATGTCCTTGCCCTCGCAAGGTGGCACACTGGCAGCCCTGATGGGTGGCACACTGGAAGACCCCACAGTTGCTGCCACCACTGTGCTTGGGGATTTGGTGGCTGAGGTGCTGGGCTGCGACCTGGAAAGCCTGCCCCTAGGGGAAGGACGGGGGGAGGTGTAGGGAATAGGTCAATGTTAGCCAGGAAAAGCTTCTTAGACACACTGGGACGGGAAGATGGAGGGGGTTTGGGAGTGGAGGAAGAGGTAGTGGTTGTAGGAGGTGTATGTTTGCTGAATTTGGGTGAAGGTACATGAGCCGGAGGCTGTTGTGAGGTGGATGGCTGTTGGGTGGGTGTGTGCCTGCGTTTGTGTACTTTGGGAAGAGGGCTTACAGGCACACTGGGAGAGGACACTGGGGATGTGTGAATGGTAATGGGGGTGGTGATTGCACGTGAGAGGTGTGGTGATGGGTGTGCTGGTGATGGAGGTAGTGGCTGAGGATGTAGTGCATGCAGGTGTGAGTGGAGACGAGACAGGGAGGGAGGAGGGGGACGTGGAGGGGGGACACAGTGGAGGCAGTGGATGTTGCTGTGTCTGCATGGGGATGGTGCTTTTATGAGTGCCTGTGGGATGTGTGGTGTTTATGTTTGCCATGTCCACTCTTGTGTGTTGATGAGTGTGCATGCTGGTCTGATGGTGTGCTTGGGATAGGCTGAGGTACAGGGGATTGGGTCTGGGTGGAGGAGGTTGGAGGGGGGAGGATGGACACAGGGACAATGGCTGCCATCAGTGCTGAGGCCAGAGCCTGAAATGCTCTCTGTTGGGCCGCCTGGCCAGAATGAATGCCATCCAGGTATGCATTTGTCTGCTGCAAATGCTTCTCAACTCCCTGGATGGTATTCAAAATGGTAGATTAGATTGCCCAACAGTGAGGGATCTCAGGAGGTCAATAGCCTCCTCACTGAGGCCAGCAGGGCTGACTGGGCCGGGGCCTGAGGTGCCTGGGGTGAAGGAGCTGCCCACCCTCCTGGGTGAGCGGGTACAGGACACATGCTGAGGGGCTGCTGGGAGGGCGGTGCTGGTAGGGGGGGTGGCGACTGTACCTGTTGATGCAGTAGGCACAGAGGTGCCCGCCACCGCAAGGGAGCTCCCATCAGAGGAGGAGTCGCTGTCGCTGGTGTATGCTCCTGTCCCCGTCCTGGAGCTCCCCTTGCCCTCCGTCCCACTGGTGGCTTCAGACTCCGTTGCTTCACCCTCCAGGGCCAAGTGGGTTGCAGCTCCCTCCTGCTCCGGTGCCACTGCTCGTCCGCCAGATGATGCTATTGCACGCAAGAACACAGACAAAACAAAAAGGGGGGGGGAAGACAGAAGAAACACATGTTCATTGCATGCAACACCACTCCGTTGGCGGACACAACACACAGGGAGCAGCCCTATACACTAAGCCATGCACTAACAGTTCCTAGCTAGTTCACATGCCCATGGGGGACGAGGCCTAAGCCCATTTGCTGCACACCTGGAAGTCACAGGAGCCTGACTAGGTGTAGATGGCTGTTACCAGTAGTGGGGTGGGGTGCCACAGAGCCTGCCTAACAAGGGACTTAGCCTAACAAGTTCGCCCTGGCCTAGGGGAACCCACAGCCCACTTCGACCACCCAGACACCTCGTAAAGCGCGCAGAGTCAGCTGAATTAGAGTGTACTCACCCCCTTGTGGCTGCTGTGATGCCCTCAAGCGCCCATCCAACTCCGGATAGGCCTCTGCCAGGATCCGGTACATCAAGGGGCTCATGGTGCGATGGGCACCCCTTTTGCGATGGGAGGCCATCCCCAGCTGTGCCTCCGCCGTCTTCTTGCTCCAGCGGCGCAGGTCCTCCCATCTTTTACGGCAGTGGGTACTCTGTCTATGGTAGACCCCCAGGGTCCAGACGTCTTGGCGATGGCACGCCAAATACCCTTCTTCTGGTGGGCGCTAACTTAGAGGAAAAGTAACAATGGATTTTTCTCCCCCGTCTGGTTCTTCTTACTCATTGGCACAACTTCCCACCCTGGCCCAGAAAAACATACACTGACCATCCTCACATGCTGGCCTCAGCCCACCCCCCCTTGTATCTTCCATCCACCCCACTCCATACATTCATGTCCCATCCATCATGCACACAGTTGACCTGTTTGTCTGGAGGACCGTACAGTTATGTGTACTGGGGGAGGACCCCCTCCACCAGTTTCTCCAACTCCTCCGAAGTGAAGGCAGGGGCCCTTTCCCCAGACACTGTAGCCATCGTCGCTTCCAGACACAGGTCACAGCAGCAGTTGCAGTGTGGGTCCTCTCCTGTTGAAGGTCAGGTATCACATGAGTGGACAGTAGGAAAATGGCGGCCACGTCCGCTGCGGTGCGTACTGTCACCGCTGGCGTACATCGTCATTGGCTCCTGGGACCCATAGGGCACAATGTTAACCAATGCTGAATTGCGCCGCGGTCTTCGACCACCCACCGCAACGGTGTACAGCGCCAGCGCAGTTACCTAATTTCCCCTTGTCCCACCTTACAGGTGAGGTAGCCGCCATTTCAGGGGGGCTGCATGGGATATAAAAAAACTGTGTCACACCTATCTAGGCCTGGAATACAGACAGATACCGGCACATTGCGATTTCCCTACGTTTTAGCAAATAACACATTGTGATACCTAAGTGTTGGAAGACCCTCTGCTCTCTGTTCTCCTCCATAGGGCACGTCTGCTGGGGCAGGTGATGAGATGGCGGCATCCTCCGGTGTACAGACTGCTGGTGAACCTGTCGACAATGGAAGAGAGACACATCATTGTCACATACAGACTTGATCGTGCAGCAATCCTGGAACTGTGTGCCCAGTTGGAGCCAGACCTGATTTCAGCTATCTGCCATCCCACAGGAATCCCCCCTGTAGTACAGGTTCTGTCTGAACTCCATTTCCTGGCCAATGGCTCTTTTCAAACAACAGTGGCCATGGCATCAGGGATGTCCCAGCCAATGTTCTCTAACGTGTTGTCCAGAGTGTTGCTTAACACATGCGCAGCTACATCGTTTTTCCTCAGGTGGAGGATTTGCCCACAGTGAAAGGTGACTTCTATGCAATGGGACATATCCCCAACATCTTTGGTGCCATTGATGGTACACATGTGGCATTTGTCCCCCCCCCCCCGCAGGACTGAACAGGTGTATAGGAACCGGAAATGCTACCATTCAATGAATGTTCAGATGGCGTGTTTGGCAGACTAGTACATCTCCCATGTGAATGCCAAGTATCCTGGCTCTATGCATGACGCTTACATTTTGAGGATGTGATGGGGCAACTCCTGAGGCACCGTGGTGTGGCTAATAGGTGAGGACAAGGTCCCAACACAGTTGACATAGGGGTTATCCCTAAGGGTTAGTGTGTGTCTAAAAGTTGTCCCTCAACATTTGCAGGTGACTCTTGTTACCCCAACCTGTCATGGCTACTGACCCCAGTGAGGAATCCCAGGACAAGGGCAGAGGAACGCTACAATGAGGCACAGGGGCGAACTAGGAGGATTATAGAATGCACCTTCGGCCTCCTGAAGGGCAGATTCCAGTGCCTCCATCTTACAGGTGGCTCCCTATACTACTCATCAAAGAAGGTGTGCCAGATCATCGTGGCCTGCTGTATGCTGCACAACCTGGCTTTGTGATGCCAGGTGCCTTTTCTGCAGGAGGATGGGCCAGATGGTGGTCTTGTGGCAGCTGTGGAGACTGTGGACAGTGAAGAAGAGGAGGCAGAAGAAGAAGATGTCGACAAACGAAACGACATCATCATGCAATACTTCCAGTGAGACACAGGTAAGAAGATGTAACTGCTTCCCACATCTCATACTATTGTTGGAGCTAGCATAAGTCTGTCATTTTCACTCAGTGTATAGACCCTGACTTGTTACTTTGCCTTTTTATTTCACAGATCTGGGTCCCACTTTGTGTCCTCTGATACGTTTACTGCTGGCCTACAGCTGTGTTACATTGGTATGTGAACAAGTACATTGACATTGCTATATTCCTGAGGTTTTGCAATTACACATTAGTGAAAGCACAGACAGACTCCAGATTGTTTTGTGATTCAAGTGTGTTTATCGCTGTGCAAATACGTGGAGGAGGGTGTGAAATGGGCTGGGGTGATGGTGGGTGAATGTCCATGGCAGAGTCCAGTCTATTAGTATCACAGGTGCATTGTCCAAGGGGGCATAGGAAGTGGAGTAATGGCAGTTTAAGGATGGACAGTGTGACATAGTGGGACAGAAGGGTGGCATTCAGGAGAGTCCTATTTCCTGGCGGGGGTCTTGGGAATGTTCTCTGTCTTGTTCCTGGATCTCAAGGACCGTTTGGGGGGTGGTTCACCTTCTGCGGGGGGTGGGGTGCTGGTGGCCTGTTGGTCCTGTGGCGGTGCCTCCTGTCCACTAGCGCCGGCGGAGGTGGAGAGCTGTTCATCGTCCAGGCTAGTGTCAGGGGCCTGTTGGTGTGCCACTGTGTCCCTCCTGGTGTTGAGAAGGTCTGCCAGCACCCCTGCAGTGGTGACCAGGGTGGTGTTGATGGACTTCAAGTCCTCCCTGATCCCAGGTAGTGTTCCTCCTGCAGCCGCTGGGTCTCCTGAAACTTGGCCAGTACCGTGCCCATGGTCTCCTGGGAATGGTGGTAAGATCCCATGACGTTGGAGAGTGCCTTGTGGAGAGTGGGTTCCCTGGGCCTGTCCTCCCCCTGTCGCACAGCAGTCTTCCCAGCTTCCCTGTTATCCTGTGCCTCTGTCCCCTGAACCGTGTGCCCACTGCCACTTCCCCCATGTCCCTGATCGTCCTGTGTTAGTGGGGTTGCCTAGGTTCCCTGTAGTGGTGGGCACGCTGCTGCTTGACGTGTCCTGGGGACAGAGGGATGGGCCCGCTGGGTGGGTGCTGTGGCGGTGTTTCCTGAGGGGGCAGGTTCAGTGGTGGTTTGTGACTGTGTCAGCGGAACCAACTGTCCCGAGGTCCCTGATGGGCCAGGATGATCATCTTGATCCAGGCATGCAGAGCTGCTGTCATTACTGTGGGCCTCTTCTGTGGGGGGACTGGATATGTCTGGCACCTCCTGTCCCGTGACGTTGGGTATGGGTCCTGTTGGGGAGTGAATGCATAATATTAGTATCTCTGTGTGCAGTCTTGTGCAATGGGTGAGTTACCCTCTACTCCTGTGCTTGCATTATTGCCGTGGCCCTTGTGTGATTGGTGATTTTGGGGCATGAGTGAGTCTCTCTCTACTGGACATGCTTTGGTGATGGGTGTCCATGCATTGGTGTTACATGCAGGGCTTGATTTTGGGATGTGTGGGTTGTGTTAGTGGGGTACCTGTGGGTTGTTGGGGTGATGGGTGTGGGGGTGAGGGTGGGAGTATGTGATGGCATGCAGGTGGGGTGGGGTGGGGGGATATAGTAGTAAAGATTTGACTTACCAGAGTCCAGTCCTCCTGCTACTTCTGCGAGGCCCTCAGGATGCATTATTGCCAAGACTTGCTCCTCCCATGTTGTTAGTTGTGGGGGAGGTGGTGGGGGTCCACTGCCAGTCCTCTGTACAGCAATCTGGTGTCTGGATGCCACAGAACGTACCTTCCCCC
The DNA here is from genome assembly GCF_031143425.1 of Pleurodeles waltl. Lineage (NCBI taxonomy): Eukaryota > Metazoa > Chordata > Amphibia > Caudata > Salamandridae > Pleurodeles > Pleurodeles waltl. The sequence goes on along the minus strand of NC_090441.1, from coordinate 149,213,842 downwards.
GTAGTCATCCCGTGTTCTTGATGCTGTCCCACTGTGTTGACCCTGTTGACAATTCTACACCATAGCTCCATCTTCCTAGCATTGGATGTCTGCTGCACCTGTGATCCGAATAGCTGTGGCTGTACCCGGACTATTTCCTCCACCATGACCCTGAGCTCCTCCTCAGAGAACCTGGGTTGTCTTTGAGGTGCCATGATGTGGTGTGGGTGATGTGTGAGGTGCTGTCGGTTGTAATGTGTGAGGGGATATGTTGGTGTGTGTTGTTTGAGGTGCGTGGATGTTGTATAAGTGATGGTGATGTGTGTCTGTGGATGCTGGTGTTGTGTTAGGTAGTCTCTCTCTCTGGCCTCCTTCCAGAATTTTTGTTGTAAGGGTTTGTGGGTGATGTGGGTGTGTGCTTTATATTGGATTGGGTGTGTGGGTGTGGTGTGTGTATGTGTGTCAGGTGTGTGTATTTTGAATTGTCCAATGTGGTTGTGTTTTGTAAATGTGTGTGTATTTTGAGCGCGGCGGTGTGTACCGCCAATGGTTTACCGCGGTTGAAAGACTGCCTTGTTGATTCGTGGGTCAAGATACTGTGGGCGTATTCCTGTTGGCGTGACGGTATCGCCAGTTTATCACTGACCTTTGGTGTGGCGGACTTGTGTGGGTGTCTGTATTGTGGCGGATTCCGAGCTGTGAGTCGTAATACCTGTAGCAGAATTCCACTGCCGCAACGGTATGTTGGCGGTCTTCTGCACAGCAGAAAGCGTAATTTACCGCCAAGGTTGTAATGAGGGCCATAGTGTTTATAAAGAGTTTGTTTTTATACGTGATGCGTCTTATGTATCCGATACATAAGAGGATACTGCTTTGGCATGCCGAATTTGAATTGGAGTCCTCAGTAGGTATGTTATTTCTTCCAGGTCCTATTTTCCTTTTCAAATGAAATGTACGTTGGAAGCACTTATGGGCTAGATTGGTCATAATGGCCTGGCAGTTCGGGTTGAGCTGGTCTTATTGGAGCAGGGTCAATGCTGATTTGCATATGGCTGGGTCCAAAGTGAGGTGACATGTCGGAAAAATGAATAATGTGTTGGAATGCGATCCTGAGCAATTGCCAGTCGTTAGACTTCTTGCAGGCATTCTTCCAATCACACTGTGTGTGTTTTATGTAACAGATTAAGGGCCTCATTACAACCTCAGTGGTCTTTTTTCAAGACTGCTGAGGTACCGCTGTGCTGAAGACCGCCAGTGCAGGCGGTTTTCCGTGCAGCGTATCATGACTGCTGGCAGCCCTACATCCTTTTTCGGACAGAGAGCCGCCAGCAGCTATACTGGCGGTCGGCGGGGAAGTGGAGGCTGCTCCACCTCCACCGCCCCGTCATCAGAAAACTGCCCACTGAATCCCAACCCAGGATTCAGTGTGGCGGTGTTCTTGTGACGGGGAGCTGGCAGCGGAGCAGCCCCCATGGATCCCGTTCCCTCCTGGAGGATCACTGTACAAGGTAAGGTGATCGTCCGTTAGGGAAGGGGAGTGGAGGGGTGTTGTGTTTTGTGTGCATGCATGGGGGTGTGCGTGTGAATATGTAGAGGGGGCGTGTGAGTAAGTGTATGCATGCGGGGTGTGTTGTGTGTCTGGAAAATGTGTGCGGGTCAGTCTGTTTGCATGTCTGTTTGTATGTGTGCAGGTATGTGTTGTAGTGTATGTGTGCGTGTATGGGGGTGTGTGTGTTAATGTTGGGGGTGGGGAGGGGGTTCAAGGGTGTGGGGGGAGGACTTGGGGTGGGACGAGGGGGGTGGGGAAGACCCCTATCAGTGCCAGGGAAGGAATTTCTTGGCACTGATAGTGCCTACCGCCATGGATTTTGTGGCGGTTCCAAACCACACAAAATCCATGGTGGTATGCAGGGTCCTGATACCGCCGGCGGTCTGGTGACAGCCGCCGGGCTGGAGACTGAAGTCTCCATCCCAGCAGTCGTCACCGCCATGGTGGTCGGAGTGGAGAAGTGGCGGATGACCATGGCGGTAACCGCAATGGTCATAATTCCATTTTTTGTCCGCTGGCCTGTTGGAGGTATTACCGCCACTTCTACCCCGCCCGCCAGGATCGTAATGAGGGCCTAGGTGGCCAAAGGTATGGTCCCTTGGAACCAAGCTACACCAGACCGAAGAGGACCAATCAAGGCAACACTGATCTTGGGTTGCTTATTGTTAAATTAGAGAAAGGCCAGGTCTGGCATTTCAGACTGGACTGGTGCTGCTGGCACAGTGTCAAGACTGATTTGCATATAGCTGGGTCCAAACTGAGATAGCAAAGTGGGCATAAGAATGATGGGTTGGAATGCCGCGCATGCAATTGCCAGTGGTTAGACCTAATTGATGCATTGCTCCCATTACCTTTTGTGTATTCAAGTAACCTGTTAGAATAAATGACTACATTCATAACTCCCAAGTCATTACTGTGTACGTGTTTATAAGGGTCTTCTCAAAACGTCATCTCATTCTCAGTGATCACACAAAGAGCTGCGTTACTTTCCCTAGTTTGCCTTAGCTTCCTTATAAAGGGAATGCTCTCAAGCATTCCTGGAGAATCCTTGCTTAGCTCACACTTTGGTATGTAGAATAACATTGGATAATAAATAAACCAGCCAGGAACTCTTTCTCTCTGTTTGTTAGAAGCACCACCACTAAAGACCCCACCATCTGCTCCACAGTACCACACAGGACCTTTTTATTATTTTGAAAAACGGAAACAAAGACGAGTTGTTGAACGTTTGAACTCTATGTTTAAATAATAACAGGATATTAGTGGCTTGATGACTAGCCTTACTGGTAATGTATTCAGCTAAACTAGTTTTTGAAACACAACAAAGCTTTAAAGAAATTCAAGAACCAGGACTACCAGGATGGCCTTACCCGTAAATGCAATTGCCACCAGTTCAGGCAACGCCAGACTGGCCATACTGGACAGTTCCCCAGGAGGCAGGAAGGGTTGGGGGGTCTTTTGTTGCACTGCAGAATTCCTTGTATATCCAATATTTTTCAGGCAACAATGAAAGTGCCAAGATAACTCTGGTGATTAATGCACCTGCTGACGAGAGATGTGAGTTTTGTCTAGTGGCAGTTATGACTAAGGTAGCACAGAGGGTAATATGCCTACTGCAAATAACCTGTACTATGCAGATTACAGAACAGTAGTTTAGATGCATAGCTCAGTGGGATACTGCTTTTGTCATAAAGATCTTTTTGTTAAGTTATAATCATAATCTAGCACAGTGAACTATTAACTGCCGTCAAAGAGCTGCCTGCAAATTGCATGGTACAGGTTAGAAAGTTATGTTTTTTTTCCCAGTCTTTGATTATCCTAATTTTGCTAAAAGTGTTTGGGCAGAAATATATTGTTATTAGTAAAGTTAACCCTAACCACTTTGTTACATTCTGAATCCTGGGTTTATGCTTCCCCAGACCAAGCTCTCTTAAACAATGCCTAAAAAACAAAGGTTAGAGGGATATTATAGTTCGGCTCACATTTTAAACGTATCAAACCATAGAAATTCACCTGTTATAGTTAGAGGTATCCGAAGAAGCTATACTTCATGCCCTGACCCCTTAGCTCTGGTGCTCGAGTCCCAGAAGCACCCGGCCAAAGCGAAAAAGCACTTTAAAAAAAAATGTTTGCTGCAACTTTGCGATGCTGCAAATTCAGTGCAATTTTTTTTTTTTAAAACAAGCCTGTGCTTGTTTTTGTGAAGGCCCGGGGTGGGACACATCCCAGGGGCATCTTGAAATAAAGCAGAGGGCGAACGAGGTCCCCTTCTTAGGGCATTTTGATGTCCCAGGGACTGCGACCTCCCTGGGGCTTAAATCATAATGATTGTGGGGGGCCACGTAGCACAAATATCACCCAAATGTAGCACATGTATAGCCCAGGAACAGAAGGGTGCAAAAACTTAGGGACGTATTCATAGGCTCCTATCGCCACAGGAGCGTCACATTTTATGACGCTCTTATGGCGCTAAATACAGCGCTGTATTTATAAGGTGGTGTTAAGCCACTTTTTGTGGATGGAAGGGGCGTGCAATGGGTGTTGCTGTGGGCATGCCTCCTCACCGCCCACTGTCTGTTTTTTTTAATGGTTTTCTGATCCCACAGGACTCTCCCAGGAGCCAGCACAGGCTCCTGTGCTCCCACAGAACTCTTATGAAATAAGGAGGTCATCCTGGCTCCTGCAGGATCACGGCAACCCAGAAGAAATTTTGTTTTTAAATATTGCTGGGGGAGGTGATGAATCTCCCCCAAAAAGTTCCAGGCCGTCAAGGTATCACTACCCTGCCCCCTTATGCCTCATACAATTTTAATTTTTAGAACACAAGTACCGAGTCCCCATGTCCTGCGATGGTGCCTACAACAGTTCTCTTCATGCTGTGGGCAGCCAATCAAAGTGCGGGAGTGAGGTAGCCTAAGGGGAACAAAGCCCCTGCTGCCACCCAGATCACTCTGTTATTTGAAATGGCGTGTCCGTGGGATTCCTGTGTGATTCCCACTGGACACCCTCGAGCTCTACTGTCCAGATATCTGTAAATGTTGAACCTTAATGTTTCTGTAACTACTTAATGGATTTACACCAAATCACAAAAACATGCTTTCTTGGTAAACATCTAACTTTCTGCCAAATTTGGTATAATCTTAATCTGCTGCTTAAACTAGAACACTTCAAAAATCCCCATGGAAATTGGATTGGGAAAATGTCTCTTGGAACCCCACCTTTTTCTCTGCCTCTGCTTGACGGATCACCAAAAAACTTTCCAAGAAGGAGCTAAGTTGGATAAACTTTTTTTGAAAATGTTGTGAAGATTCGTCAAAGGGCGCCAACGTTATTAGCAAACCACAAATGTCCTATTATAATTAGGTCTTAACTGTCACTTCACAGTGGTGACTGCCACTGTGTAACACACATCCAGATAGATGGATGGATAGATGGATGGACGGACACTTGAAGTATAGGTGTAAATATGTGTGAATAAAATAAATATGTAAATAATAACAGATATACATACCACAAAAACTAAATTAAATAAAAAGATGTTAAGGGTAGGTCTACATTTATGAAAAGATGTTTACATGAAACCAGAATTTATTCAAGTGGGCATGTTGGGATGGGTAGGGCAAAAACATTATGTTTTGGTGCTAAGGCAGATTTACTAAAATAGTGTGTTTTGTTGTGCCAAATATTAACTACAGATAAAGAAGCAGTTAATCAACAGATTACCTCATAAACTAACATGTAGCATATATGCTTTACCCTGAAGGGCACATCTTGTAGATGATATGACCTAGCAGTTAGAAGTCCCTTCCTTTAAACTGGGGAAGAAGGTTGGAATTCTGTCCTCAGCTCAACATCCTGTGATTCAGGGAAATCACTTAGACACTGTTTTGTAGTTTGAAGTGCAGTACTCTGTCCATCAGGGTGGTGGAGGACATTAAGGCCCTCATTACAACCCTGGCTGTCGGGGATAAAGCTGCAGTAATACCATCAACAGGCCAGCGGTAAAACAAATGGAATCACGACCATGGCGGAAACTGCCAACACAGACAGCCATTTTAACACTCCGACCACCACGGCGGTAGAAACAAACACTGCGGCGGTCACCGCCAACAGACAGGCGGAAGACAATGTACCGCCCACACTATTACAAGGCACCAATCCGCCAGCTTTTCTGGGGCGGTACCAATGCCATCAAAAGCACGGCGGAAACAGTACACAGAAGGGAAACCACTCACCTCTCGACACCCAATGAGGAACCAGGACACCATGGAGCCCGAGTTACAGGTCCTGCCCATGTTGGTTTACCTCCTCATCTACCAGGAATATCAAAGACGGCGGCGACGACGACAGTGAGTACTGCACCTAGTACACAATGGGGGGGAGGAAAAACAGAGTGACACACACACGCAACACCACCACCCCCCCCACCCACAACAAAATACACACACACACATCCAATAACATCACAGATACACCCCGTCACCCCCTGGAAGAACGCAAGGACCAAATGAAATGAGTTTAGCGAGTGTAATAATCAAACAATCAGATAGCCCAAGATAACTTTAAATCATCAGTATATACAAATATTTACAGCAAGTACACAAGTCCGTACACTGTCCCTTGTAAATGTCCGTATACCAGTGGTCTCAAAAAGCATGGGCGAAGCCCACAGGACACCTGCCTCAAAACGGAGAGAACACTGCAGGGGCATCAGGTTGAAAAAAAACAGCCACCTCAGAGGGAAGGGGGGGGAGACCTCAGCCAGATGATGGGACGACGATACTGCTCCTTGAGGTGGCTCCATGCCCACTGCATGGTCCTGGGGAGTGCAAAGGCACAGTTTCTCAAGTGGATGGGTTGCCCACTGCTTGGTTCTAGGGAGTGCAAAGCCACAGTTTCTCAAGTCTTTCAAGTGGGTGGTTTGCCCACTGCTTGGTCCTGGGGAGTGCAAAGCTACAGTCTCTCAAGTCTTTCAAGTGTGTGGTTTTCCCACAGTTTGGTCCTGGGGAGTGCAAAGCCACAGTCTCTCTAGCGGATGCTGTTCTCCTCTGGATCTGGAGGGAGCATGGTGCCCAGAGTGCTTCATCCTGCCAAGGACTGGGATAGTGGATGCTGTTCTCCACTGGTTCTGGAGGGGGCATGGTGCCCAGAGTGCTTCATCCTGCCAAGGACTGGGGTAGTGGATGCTTTTCTCCACTGGTTCTGGAGGGGGCATGGTGCCCAGAGTGCTTCATACTGCGAAGGACTGGGGTAGTGGATGCTGTTCTCCACTGGTTCTGGAGGGGGCATGGTGCCCAGAGTGCTTCATCCTGCCAAGGAATGGGGTAATGGATGCTGTTCTCCACTGGTCCTGGAGGGGGCATGGTGCCCAGTGATGCTGCACCAGCGGTGTGGCAGTTCCCATTCTCTCACATGGGAGTCTGAGCCACGAGATTTACCGCTAACAGCTAGCATGATACTCCATGGAGGCAGAGCGATGACTAAGGCAGCAAACTGCTGGTAGTGCCAGTGCTGGTGGTGGTGCCTCATGTAGTGTGTGCAGGGTCCAGGACGTCTCCTGCAGCCTCGGACGGCTTCCCACTGGGGATGCTGCTGATGTCCGCTGTAGTGGCACTGGCTGGGCACGTCGTGGGGCAAGTGGCGGTGGCTGCGGTGGTGTCTGCGGCGTAGATGCTGCCGGTGGTGCAGGTGTTTGCACTTGTGGAGGGATACACCAGGCTGTCTCCTGCAGCCTCGGAAGGCTGCCCTCTGGGGATGATGCTGGTGACTGTAGTTGAGGCAGCAGCCGTGCAAGTGGCGGTGCAGGTGGCGGTCGTTGCGGCGGTGCCCACTGTGGTACAGGTTGCTGGGCTGTCTTGCGAAAGGGGTGACACCAGTCCCTCACCCGGAGGCTCCGTGCCCTGAGATGACGTCCCTTTGCTCTTGTGTCCCTTTGCCACCTTGGAAGTCAGTACTGGGACCTTGGCACTGTCCTCTTTGGTTCTGGAAGAGGCCTTGCTGGGTGGTTGGTGCGGCTTTTCTCTTCTGCATGCTGGCCCCTTCTTTACCTTGGCAGGTGGTGGAATAGGGTGGTCATTGGCTTCACTAGGTGGCACACTGGCAGCCCTGATGGGTGCCCCCTTCGATGTTCCTGGACTTGCAGGGACCACACTGGATGAAGATTTGGTGGCTGAGGTGCTGGTCAGGGCTCGAGACAACCTGGTCCTAGGGGAAGGACGGGGGGAGGTGTGGGGAAGAGGTCAATGCTAGCCAGGAAAAGTTTCTTAGACACACTGGGACAGGAAGATGGAGGGGGTTTGGGAGTGGATGAAGAGGTAGTGGTTGTAGGAGGTGTACGTCTGCTGAGTTTGGATGAAGGTGCATGGGTTGGAGGCTGTTGTGAGGTGGATGGCCGTTGAGTGGGTGTGTGCCGGCGTTTGTGTACTTTGGGAGGAGAGCTCACAGACATACTGGGAGAGGACACAGGGGACGTGTGCATGGTAGTGGGGGGGTGATTGCACGTGAGCGGTGTGTGGTGATGGGCGTGCTGGTGATGGAGGTAGTGGCTGAGGATGTAGTGCATGCAGGTGTGAGTGGAGACGAGACTGGGAGGGAGGTGGAGCATGTGGAGGAGGGGGACACAGTGGAGGCAGTGGATGTTGGTGTGTCTGCATGGGTATGGTGCTTGTGTGAGTGCCTGTGGGATGTGTGGTGCTTATGTTTGCCTGAGCCACTTCTGTGTTTTGAGGTGTTTGCATGCTGGTCTGATGGTGTGCTTGGGATAGGCTGAGGTACAGGGGATTGGGTATGGGTAGTGGAGGTTGGAGGAGGAGGGCTGGACACAGGGACAATGGCTGCCATCAGTGCTGAGGCCAGAGCCTGAAATGCTCTCTGTTGGGCCGCCACGCCAGAATGAATGCCCTCCAGGTATGCATTTGTTTGCTGCAAATGCCTCTCTACACCCTGGATGGCATTCAAAATGGTTGACTGCCCAACAGTGAGGGATCTCAGGAGGTCAATAGCCTCCTCACTAAGGGCAGCAGGGCTGACTGGGGCAGGGCCTGAGGTGCCTGGGGCGAAGGAGATGCCCACCCTCCTGGGTGAGCGAGCACGGGAAACACGCTGAGGGGCTGCTGGGAGGGCGGTGCTGGTAGGGGAGCTCCCATTAGAGGAGGAGTTGCTGTCGCTGGTGTCCCCTCCTGTCCCCGTCGTGGAGTTCCCCTCTCCCTTCGTCCCACTTCAGACTCCGTACATTCACCCTCCTGGGGCATGTGGGTTGCAGCTCTCTCCTCCTCCGGTGCCACTGATCCTCCGCCAGATGATGCTAATGCACACAAGGACAGGGTGACAAAACAAAAAGGGGGGGAAAGACAGAGGAGACACATGGTCAGTGCCAGCAACACCACTACCGTTGGCGGACACAACACACACGGAGCAGCCCTATGCACTAGCCCATGCACTAACAGTTCTTAGGAAAATCACCTGCCCATGGGGGAATATGCCTAACCCCATTTGCTGCACACCTGGAACCCACAGGAGCCTGACTAGTTGTAGATGGCCACTACAACTATTGGGGTTGGAGTGGCACAGAGCCTGCCTAACAAGGGACCTACCCTACCACGTTCACCCTGGCCTAGGGGAACCTACAGCCCACATCCCCCACCCAGACACCTCATAAAGCGCGCAGTCAGCTGAATGAGACTGTACTTACCCCCTTGTGGCTGCTGTGATGCCCTCAAGCGCCCATCCAACTCCGGATATGCCACCTCCAGAATCCGGAACATCAGGGGGTCATGGTGCGACGGGCACCCGTTCCACGTTGGGAGGCCATCCCCAGCTGGGCCTCCGCATCTTCTTGCTCCAGAAGCGCAGGTCCTCCCATCTCTTGCGGCAGTGGGTGCTCCGTCTATGATAGACCCCCAGGGTCCGCACTTACTTGGCGATGGCATGCCAAATACCCTTCTTCTGTTTGGCGCTGACCTAGAGGAAAGGTAAAGTAAGAATGGAACTTACTCCCTCGTCCGGTTCTTCTCACTCATTGGCCACCAGTTCCCAACCATGCCCTGAAACACATACACTGAACATCCTCACATGCAGGCCACAGCCCCCCCCCAACATGTGTCTTCCATCCAGACCACTCCATACATTTATGTCCCATCCATCATGCTCACAGTGTACTCACCTGTTTGTCTGGAGGACCGTAGAGTAGTGTGTACTGGGGGAGGACCCCATCCACCAGTTTGTCCAACTCCTCCGCGGTGAAGGCAGGAGCCCTTTCCCCAGACACTGTAGTCGTTTCCAGACTCAGGTCACAGCAGCATTTGCAGTGTAGGTCACCTCCTGTTGAAGGTCAGGTATCAAGTGAGTGAACAGATAGAAAATGGCGGTCACCGCCGGCGTACATCGCCATTGGCTCCTGGAACCCATAGGGCCCAATGATAACCAATGCTAAATTGCGCAGCGGGCTTCGACCACCTACCGCGATGCTGCACAACGCCAGTGCAGTTACCCCATTTCCCCTTGTCCCTCCTTACAGGTCAGCCAGCTGCCATTTCAGGGGGCACATGGCAGGGCACCTAACATCACAGCACATTTGGGCACAAATACGGATAGACAACGCCACACACCGATTAAATCACATTAGTGCAAAACACCCTTGTGCAACCTATTTGGTATATGACCCTCTGCTCACCATTCTCCTCCATAGGGACATCCGCTGGGGCAGATGATGAGATGGCGTCATCCTCCGGTGTACAGACCCCTGGTGGACCTGTCGACAATGGAAGACAGACACATCATTATCACCTACAGATTTGATCGTGCCACAATCCAAGAACTGTGTGCCCAATTGGAGCCTGACCTGATGTCAGCTATCCGCCATCCCACAGGTATCCCCGTCTAGTGCAGGTCCTGTCAGTGCTACATTTAATGGCCAGTGGTTCCTTTCAAACAACAGTGGCCATGGCATCAGGGATGTCACAGCCAATGTTCTCTAACGTGTTGACCAGAGTGTTGTCTGCCCTGCTGAAACACATGCGCAGCTACATCGCTTTCCCCCAGGTGAAGGATTTGCCCACAGTGAAAGGTGACTACTATGCCTTGGGACATATCCCCAACATCATTGGTGCCCTTGATGGTACACATGTGGCATTTGTCCCCCCCCGCAGGAATGAACAGGTGTACAGAAATCGTAAAAGCTACCACTCAATGAATGTGCAGATGGTGTGTTTGGCAGGCCAGTACATCTCTCATGTGAATGCCAAGTATCTCTCATGTGAATGCCAAGTATCCTGGCTCTGTGCATGACGCTTACATTTTGAGGAATAGCAGCATCCCTTATCTGATGTGCCAACTCCAGAGGCACATGTGTGGCTAATAGGTGAGCCCAAGGTCCCCACACAGTATGAATAGGTGTCTAGGTATGGGATAGAGGGTAGTGTTAAGCATTTGTTGTACACACACAGGCAATAAATGAGGAACACACACTCAAAGACTTAAACCAGGCCAATAGGTTTTTATATAGACAAATATATTTTCTTAGTTTATATTAAGAACCACAGGTTCAAGAATTGCAGTAAACACTTTAAATGCAAGGTACTGCACTTAAATACTTTAGGAACTTTGAATAAAAGCAATATCATATACAGTCTTTGTAAAAATGGCAATAAGCTATTTTCAAAGTGGACACACTGCAAAAATCAACAGTTCCTCCTAGGGGAGGTAAGTAAAGGTTAGATTAGGAGGTAAGTAAAACATTTACAAGTCTCAGTTCTGGGGCATAGGCAGCCCACCGTTGGGGGTTCAAGGCAACCCCAAAGTTACCACACCAGCAGCTCAGGGCCGGTCAGGTGCAGAGGTCAAAGAGGTGCCCAAAACCCATAGGCGGCTGTGGAAAACAGGGGTGCCCCGGTTCCAGTCTGCCGGAAGGTAAGTACCTGTGTCCTCGGGGGGCAGACCAGGGGGGTTTTGTAGAGCACTGGGGGAGACACAATTAGGCACACAAAACACACCCTCCGCGGCACAGGGGCGGCCGGGTGCAGTGTGCAAAGCAGGCGTCGGGTTTTAGGTAGAAAACAATAGAGGGACCCGGGGGTCACTCTAGCGGACAGCCACCACCTGGGCTAGGCAGAGGGTCGCCTGGGGGTCATACCTGCTCTGAAGTTCGGTTCCTTCAGGTCCTGGGGGCTGCGGGTGCAGTGTTAGTTCCAGGCGTCGGGTCCCTTGTTACAGGCAGTCGCGGTCAGGGGGAGCCTCTGGATTCTCTCTGCAGGCGTCGCTGTGAGGGCTCATGGGGGTCGTCTCTGGGCTCGCAGTCGCCGGGGAGTCCTCCCTGGGGTGTTGGTTCTCTGAATCTTGAGCCGGGGGCGTTGGGTGCAGAGTGAGAAGTCTCACACTTCCGGCGGAAAACATGCAGACTTTAGAAGTTGCATTTTTGTTGCAAAGAAGTAGCTGATTTTGAACAGGGCCACTGTTCACTGGAGCTTTTTGGTACTTTAGTCCAGGGCAGTCCTCTGAGGCTTCAGAGGTTGCTGGTCCATGTCGGATGCGTTGCTGGTGCAGTTTTTTGAAGTTGGAGACAGGCCGGTAGGGCTGGGGCCAAAACAGTTGTTGTCTTCCTCCTTCTCTGCAGGCATGTAGGTCAGCAGTCCTTGTTTCTTCAGGTTGCAGGAATCTGATTTCCTGGGATCTGGGGAGCCCTTAAATACTGAATGTAGGGGTGTGTTTAGGTCTGGGAGGGGAGTAGCCAATAGCTACTGTCCTTGAGGGTGGCTACACCCTCTCTGTGCCTCCTCCCTGTGGGGAGGGTAGCACATCCCTAATCCTATTGGGGGAATCCTCCAAACTCAAGATGGAGGATTTATCAAGGTAGGGGTCACCTCAGTTCAGGACACCTTAGCTGTCCTGACTGTTGGGTGACTCCTCCTTGTTTTTCTCATTATCTCCTCCAGCCTTGCCGCCAAAGGTGGGGGCAGTGGCTGGAGGGGCGGGCAACTCCATTAGCTGTGATGCCCTGGGGCGCTGTAACAAAAGGGGTGAGCCCTTGAGGCTCACCGCCAGGTGTTACAGTTCCTGCAGGGGGAGGTTAGAATCACCTCCACCCAGTACAGGCTTTGTTCCTGGCCGCAGAGTGACAAAGGCACTCTCCCCATGTGGCCAACAACATGTCTGGTGTGTGGCAGGCTGGCAGAAACAGGTCAGCCTACACTAGAAGTCGGGTAGGTATTCAGGGGGCATCTCTAAGATGCCCTCGGGGTGTATGTTACAATAAATTGCACACTGAAATCAGTGTGTATTTATTGTACTGAGAAGTTTGATACCAAACTTCCCAGTTTTCAGTGTAGCCACTATGGAACTGTGGAGTTTGTGTTTGACAAACTCCCAGACCATATACTCTTATGGCTACCCTGCACTTAAAATGTCTAAGGTTTTGCTTAGACACTGTAGGGGTATGGTGCTCATGCACATATGCCCTCACCTGTGGTATAGTGCACTCTGCCTTAGGGCTGTAAGAAGGGTGACTTACCTATGCCACAGGCAGTGTGAGGTTGGCATGGCACTCTGAGGGGAGTGCCATGTCGACTTAGTCATTTTCTCCCCACCAGCACTCACAAGCTGTGAGGCAGTGTGCATGTGCTGAGTAAGGGGTCCCCGGGGCAGCATAAGACATGCTGCAGCCCTTGGAGACCTTACCTGGCATCAGGGCACTTGGTACCAGGGATACCCATTACAAGGGACTTACCTGAGTGCCAGGGTTGTGCCAATTGTGGAGACAAAGGTACAGTTTAGGGAATGAACACTGGTGCTGTTGTAGTTTGGACTCTTGCTCTGAGCAAGACTGCTTGTTTAGGGATGACAGTACTTTTGTTTGTAGGCGACTACATCTTTCCTACAACAAGTCGCAACTGTTGTCCCAACCTTACCGGCTCACTAGCAGCACCTCACCAGAAACACAATAGTTAAAGGTGATTTATGGCAGCCGTTTATGCATTGACTCGAAAATAAGATATCTCAGGGAGTGTCATGGTTAAATGGAGATTACCCTTTTCTCACAGATATATTATGTCACATACAAACACAGGCAATGACACAGATGCAGTAAAGTTACAATAGATTTTATTTAACATAACTGCAATTTGTGATAAGTTGCATGGGCTACAATGATTAGGATAATGAATAAAGCAAGAAATAGTATTGTGAAGACGAGAGTCATTATTACAAAGACCCCCACCACCTTGCAATATATAAAAAAGATATGTGAGATGTATTATGCCCTCATACCCTAATGTGAAAAGGCCTAACCTCCTACCTAAAGGAGAGCTGGGTTTGTTAAACCTAATCTGCCAATACCATGTTCATGAGAGGAGCCCCCAACCCTCGTTACCTTGGAATGAGGTCTCTATCTCAGACTCCGCAGGGACACGAAGACTGGGTCAGCATCAAGAAAACTGCAGCATCGGTATCAGCGATGGTGGCGATGCCCTCTGGTCGGAATCCCTCTGATTATCTGTCTAAAGTGTGATGTATTTATACAGATCTACAAAGTCCCCTGACGTAGGTGTGTTCCTAAACAATAGATAACAGGCATGCTTGGGACGGCAATTAATATCAACTATCCCTCGAAAGTATGGAGAGGGAAAATCCCTAAGTGTGAACACCTACTGTTTGTTTGTCTTTGGTGCTTGATCTTGACGCCTTGGCGCGGTGACACTGATAATGTTACCCATAACAAGTGGCCTAACTATAAATAAGGCAACCATCTTAAAAGAAATAAATAATTAAATGGGCTAAGACAGAGCAAGCTAAGTAGGTTAAAAGTCACTAGGTGACGGGGGCACGAGTCTACAAGCCAGAGGCTAAGCTAACTCCTGTTATCCCATTAAAACGAACTAGGGTTCACTACAGTGCTGGTTCCTGGTTAGCAGGGTCCCAGCACACTTTCAAATCATAACTTAGCATCAGCAAAGGCAAAAAGTTAGTGGGTAACCATGCCAAGGAGACATTTCCTTACACATCCTGTTCCCCATCTAACCACTACAGAACTCCAGTAGGAGCAGACCACACTGTGTAGGTCACTTTGTCAGTCTACTCTTATTCCGCTCTGGCAAGTCCTGATCCAGTGACCATCTGCCACACAACCAACATAATGGGCCATATGCCTTTAATGATAACGTGGAAATGTTAACGGATTTGTCCATAAAATCAGGAAAAACACATCTCAATGAACCAACTATCCCTTGAATTGTGTGGTTATATATTTCCCCTCGAGGGGGCAAGCTTGCTAAATGTTGGACGTAAGCAAGAATTCCTACTCACTGTTATCTGCCCCAACAAAATCTGGCAAAATTGTAATGAGGGCCACAGTGCCTACCTAAATGATATACATCCACTTCTATGTACAAGGTATAAAAGAATGTGCTGCTCTGGTAAACAGCAAATAGTAAGTCATTTTTATTATGCATAGTTAATCAAAACCGTAGTATACATTAGGATCATTTACATTAATCACTGCCACAGCGAATTTTCATAAAAACATTAAAAACGGGAGAAATTATTAATCTTAATATTAGAAAAAAAGAAAGTTCACAGTTTAGTTTTTGCGTGACTTGCTTTAAAATTTTAATAAAACAGCAGTTCAGAATGATCTCTGTTGGCTTAAAACATGCATTGATTAAAAAATGCCATCAGAGAAGCCCTCGTTTCGCTCATGAGGCAAGGGAAGATACAGGTTACTGAACAATATTTTCTTCCCTCAAGTGGCACAGTCTGCATACTGATGTTTCTACTTCCCAAAGCCAGGGTACAGTGTGGGCAAGTCCAGGAAGAAGGCCAAAGCAATGCCAGATAAAGGACTCTTTTAATTGCTTGGACCATTTGGTCTCTAGATAAGGCTGATGTTTGAGACCTTTATAATCATTTAGGACAGTCCAAGCATGGGATC
Organism: Pleurodeles waltl; assembly: GCF_031143425.1. Classification (NCBI taxonomy): domain Eukaryota; kingdom Metazoa; phylum Chordata; class Amphibia; order Caudata; family Salamandridae; genus Pleurodeles; species Pleurodeles waltl. Next base: position 149,198,396 of record NC_090441.1, on the reverse strand, counting down.
TATTTGACAGCCCCCCTTTATCGCTGACTGCCGAGATTTTCTTCATCGTGCAGTTTATAAATTTTTTAAAAGACTCCTGTGGAAGAGTACAGACCCATAGTGTTTGCATTCTCAAGTCATCAATGGCTGAGTCTAGGTACTGGTGAGCAGGAGTGTTTTGGCTTTTTAGGATTTCGTGCTTTCGTGCTTTACCAGTGGCGTAGCAAAACTTGAGGCCACCCCATCCCTCTGCACAGTACATGGTGTATCCCCTTTCTGGACTCACTCGGAGGTTTGAGACCATTGTACTCTGCTGAGAGGGCCCCCTGGAGCTCGAGGTCCCCCGCACTGCGGGTGTTGCGGGGGTCTTTGTTACACCACTGGGATTTACTCAGTTGGTCGGCCAACAAAGACTCTTCCACACTTTGATGTATGCCACCTTTGTGGCAATCAGTTGATTTACTAAGCCATACTCGAGTCTTATCTGGGCCGGAGAGGCATTGGGAGGGAGACGAAAGATCAGTCTATACGTTTTTGCACTGATTGCGATTATGGTTGCTGGTTTGTTGCCTCATAGAGCCTCACTTCCGTAAGATAGGCTTGGGATTAACTTGTTGCCATTACCTTTAACAGAGGTGTAAAGCTTAGGCCATCCAAAGATGTCTGTAATGCTTGTAATGACAGGGCTAGTGCACTACCATTCCTCTGTAGTTCTTGCCTATATTGGTAGAAGTAGCATTTATCATTGAATATTCAGGAAATGGGTTATTACTGACATGAGGTTCAGTGGCCTAACTATTATTAAATTATTTACTACAACTGCATCAGTTATTGCCAATATTACTCAGTACTGTGGTGTTACCTTTTTGAACAGATGTGTGTGTTTCTTCTAATGTTTCGAGCATTGAATCTTAGCATGTGGTCTGTAGACAATGGAGTGTTCATAAAATTAAATAAAATTAGTGGATTAATAAAGCACATATACATAACAAGGCAAAATGTGAAACTCAGCATGCTCTGTAAATTTGGAGCAATTTAAAAATTAAAATTAAAATGAAGTTGGTATCCTTAGCTTGATTTGTGGGAACAGCACAAGTACAGCAAAGAGTAGTGTGTATGAATGGTTGCCTCCATTGAAGCAATGGCATGCTCTGACAGACAGAGAGAGTGCATTAGGATAAAAAAAGAAAACGTGGTATGGTAATGCCAAGTATATTGCTTTGTCTATTATAAATAAACCCAAATTAAGATGTCAGTTTGTTTGTGAAATAAAGTAAATAGTTCCTACTTTTTGTATTTGTTTGATGTGTACTTGTTTCTCCAGTTTTGTGTATGTTTTTGAAGTTCGCATGTAGAAATTGCTTAGATGAGTGCCGCCATCTATTAGTGATTTAAGGGTCTTCTACAGAAGTCCAAAGGCTAAGAACCGCTGGTATAGAGTGTCTCCTATTCATCCTATCCACTTAGTCACAGATTATGTACACACTGTATTTTTGGTTCCATTATTCCATTTTATCTTACTGAACTGAAATTATTTGGAGCAGTTCTACGGTTATAAGATTTATTAGCTGCAGGAACATTTCAAATGTGTTGCTGCAGTACAGGTCCCTTTTGATTCTTGTTAGGAGTTAGATATTCACCCTTAACATTTATTTTTTCAAGGTACAGTAATATTGCAGTGCAGCATTAAACCCTTCGATTTACTTCAGTTTGTTTACTTTTCTTAATAATTCTATTTTCACAGGTATTGACAATGAGAGTGCTTCCCTGCAGCAGGTCAGCAACCATTCCCTAAAATGAATAGACCAGGAAAGGGTTCTGCTCTCTACAGGTTGCTTACTGTTGTATTCTATTCAAAGGAATCTTAGTGGGCTGCTTAGCAACTGGGAGGAAACTGGAATGTTATGATTAGATTGTAAGGCAGGCAGTTGTTGATAAGACCTGACAGGGTTGGATGTGTATTTCTTATCTGAAGAATAAAGAAGAAAAAGAAGCATCTGTGGTGCAGCGTTTTCTTTACAGTGGCGACGAAGGATGGGATCATAAGGAATAAGACGTGGACCAACCCTGGCAGCGGTGTACTGTGACTGGTGGTGCGAGAAAGCGGTGATCTTAATGACCATAAATTGAATGGTGGATTTTGTGATGGATTCCGAACTCTGTTTGTCAAGTTGACCGAGTTGTGGAGGTAGCGCGTTTTTTTTTCTTTCTTAAAGAAAAAAAAAAGAAGAAAAAAGTTTGTGCTGTTGGGTTGGCATTTTGAATGAGGCACTTACCTGAAGAGTCTCGCGGACGCTGCCCAGAGACCGGTGCCCAGTTGGATGTGACGTCAGCGGTATTTGCGGCAAAACAAGGGAAACCTCTTGTAGAAAGAGGTCGAAGCAACAGTAAAAACATAACAACTGTAACATATTGCCTTCGACTTTTAACTTTGCAGCGCTTTCAACTTTCAACTCTGCAGTGCTGTATTTTAGTTTACTCAACGGTGACAACGGAAACAATCAGCCTGAGGACGGTGACAACGGTGACTATTTTATTTATGTTAATTTTTTTTTTCTCTTCTCTCGTCATATTTCATTAGTTTTTTAGATTATTTATGGGATTATTTATGCTCATAATAGTTAAATAACTTACGTAGCAGACATGCAGTCGATTGCACCACCACCTACATTTTTGAGCATGCCTGGCGAACCAACCATGTCATGGGAAGATTGGAGGGAAGCGTTTGAAACATATTTAGAGGCTTTGGGAGGTGCCATTTTTACGGACAAAAGGAAGTTGGCTTTGTTAAAACACAATTTGGGTGTGGAAGGTAGAAAGATTTTGAAAACGTTGCCATTTGCAAATTTTGTAACTAATAACGATGGAAGGTCTGAGGATGAGGAGAATGACAGTGAGGACGATGTGTATATGATGGCGTTGGGGGTGTTGGAGGAGCATTTTAGCAAGAAAGTAAGCATTGTTGTAGAACGCCACAAAAAAATTTCTAGGACCCAAGCGTCTCATGAATCGGTCGATCAATTTGTGTGTGCGTTACGTACGCTGGCTAAATCGTGTGCAATATTGCTTGGGCGAACTGCTTTGAGTGTACAGTGACTCTGTGCGAATCTCGACTTACAGTTTGCTCCGTGGTGTTGCAGTGAGAGCTTGAAGGCCTCCAACGGTTGCACCAACAACGAAGGGAGCAGCATTGTTCGAAGTGGGCGCAGGGTTCCAGGCAGTAACACGCTCTTCGTGAGGATCACAGCGCGATGAATGACGCATGCAATCTCGCTCTGGTGCATAGCGTGGTATGTCATCACGGTGGTTGATGTTGCGTGTCTCCATTTTGGATGTGTTGGTGCAGGTTGCCTAGCAACAAGTTAAAGCGAGTGAGACATGGAGATCGTACACGGAAAGTGACTGTGTTTTCATGATTTTTCATCGTGCATGCATCCAAGACAATAAAAATGCACACAAAATACATCGACTCTAAAATTGATAAAGGAAAATCAAACAGAGGAAATATACATATTTACAAATCATTAATAATATACAAAGTCCCTTGAATGAGTTGGAGCAGATCTCATTCTAGAACTACTCCTGATTGAAGCATCTCCACCACCTGTAGACTGAAAACTAGATGGCGGAGAAGGAACAACTATATTGTCACTGCTCCCCGTATTGTCACTGCTCCCCATACCATCTCCTTGATTCAATTTATCATGCAACTCCCTACTGCGGCCCGCACATGTATGAGCATCTAAATCAAACCAATCCTGTCTTACCTTGCTACCATGTGCCTTCACCCTTTCAAAAATGATGCCAGCTTGCTTAGGAGTAATTTTGACTAAAACATTACAATTCCACCACCCCCTATCTTGCAATAGAACTGCTGTCCTGTTCATCCTTACAACTTTTACAGGTTCAGAGAATTTAGACTGCCCCTTACTAACCCTATGCGTTTTTTTGATAAGGACCCAATCTCCCACACACAACGTTCCCTCCTTAACACACATCCTGGAATCATAGTTTTTCTTATAACAATCTTGTTTTTCACGGACATGTTCTCTGAGACTTTGTAAGTCTACTTTTTGATAACGTTCCACTTTATCCAATAACCAATTTGGACTAATGGCCATAATAGGTTTCCTACAGAGTGGAGGGGGTGCAAGAGAAGTATGACGAACGTGTATTGGGAAAACCGAAGGAATGTGTGGTTGCAGTTGGGGACTGGGTGCGAACCAGAGTATGGCATGGTGGCAGGAAGGGTTTGTCAAAGTGGTCAGAACCAAAAATGGTTGGGGGAGTGAAGTGTTATAGTGTGGTTTTAAGCGACGGTAAAAGATGGAATATGGCTGATGTTGTCTGATGCAGTGAAATGGAAGTAGCTGAGTGGAAGAAGCAGGTTGGGTGTGGCCGTGGTGTCGAGGAGTCAAGAGGGGTGAGAAGGTCACAGAGAGTATTCAAGAAACCAGAATGTATGAAAGATTATTATACAGAGTAGTTGTGTTTACGTGTTTTCTTGTGTTAGTTTATGTTATTTATTGTTTTTTTCTTGTTTTTAGATAATTTTGTTATTGTAAGAAGGGAGATATGTTGTATTCTATTCAAAGGAATCTTAGTGGGCTGCTTAGCAACTGGGAGGAAAATGGAATGTTATGATTAGATTGTAAGGCAGGCAGTTGTTGATAAGACCTGCCAGGGTTGGATGTGTATTTCTTATCTGAAGAATAAAGAAGAAAAAGAAGCATCTGTGGTGCAGCGATTTCTTTACACTTACAAATGAATCATTTTGAAAATGAGTGTCTGGGATTAGATGACACCTCTAATTCTGTAGCATTACTTAGGCCACTTGATTAGAAGGCGGAGATCTGTGGCCTATGGTGTTGCCTTTATCTCTTATCCATCCATCGTACCAGTGAGACTGTGCTTCTGGTTAAGAAGTGTTGGAAAGTGGATGATTGGTAAGGGCAGTTAAGTACCTACACTTGACAATAGGCCACTAACCCCCACTAGGTGCAGTTAGGTTTCAACACCAGCTCAGCCCATGGTAGCTTGGCAACAAGCAACAAGGCCTAACTTAGGAGAGAAAGGGGGTCATTATGAGTTTGGCGGATGGAAAAGGCCACCTGCCAAACTTCAGCGGTCATGTTACCGCCAATGCAGTCCCCTTTCCGCGGGCCCCGTTACGAGTTTCCTGCTGGGTCAGCGGGCAAAAACAGAGTTTCCACCTGCTGGCCCAGAGGGAAACAGCCCACTACATTGATGCCGGCTTAAAATTCAGCTGGCGGCAATACTGCAGTGGGGAGGGTGCACCTGTCACGCAAAGCAGACAGTGAAAGCATGATGGGGCTACCATGGGGGCCCCTGCACTGCCCATTCCAAATACATGGTCAGTGCAGGGCCCCAAAGCAGAATCTTTTCAGCAGGATGAACCTGCAAGTCAGGTCGGGTCGCGGTTGAGGTAAGCTGGCTTGGCTCACCACAGTGGGTCGGTCCCTTTATGGAGCTTTTTTTTCAAAAAGTTCTCCAAACCTCTCCAAACTTCTTGATCTTCTTCCAGAAGGTCTTCGAAAGTCCTTTAGGAGTCCACAGCTCACCCCAAGTTTCCAGATGCTCTGAGTTGCTCCTTGAGGGCTAGGACTCCAACTCCCAGAATGCACCTGGTTCAAATCCAAAAATGACTACTAGCCACGGGTCAGCTGGTCAGTTCCTTCAGGTATTGATGCAGGGGACTCTTGTTAGCTATTTTTCACCTGTAGCAAGCAGGAAGTCACTTCTTGAATCAGTTGAAGACAGGCAAAGTCCTTTTAGTGGTGAAGCCCAAGTGTGCAGCTGGTGTAGTACTTCAGAATGCAGTGTCCAGGTGCAGGTCAGGGGTTCAGCAGGGCAGTTCTTCTTCTTCTGATGTTGTTCCTTGTAGGGGTCTGAGGTGTGGGTGCAGCTAAACCAAAATTATCCTTGCTCCTGGGGTGAGAAGCAGGTGGGACCAACTGTCTAATCACAGGCAGGACAGCACCCTTTTGGATGACCACTTCCTGGAAAGTGTGGCAAAAATCAGTCCTAGGGAGCAACATTATTTAAAAATCCAAAATGGCTAAAACTGAATTTTGGAGGTTAGGTATGGCTGAGCCCAACCACTGGTGTGGCTAAAAATCCTTAACACAACCCTCTCCTGCCCTCTCCTAATCTAATCAAGAGGCACCTGGTTGTCTGGGTTTGTAGGAAACGGGGGAGGTACAGAGCTGCTCCAAATGTTCTTCCCTCCTTTGAAGTCCAGTTTGGCTGCTCTCCCCCTCATCCTCTTTACTCCATCTGCTGAGGCAGATCTCTTCCCCCAGCACATTCATTGTCTTCAGCCCAGGCCACTTCACACCTCATCAATGCAGCCTGGTCAGGCTGCCAGAGGCTGGCCAATCAGAGAAGGGCACTACAGAGCTGAAATTGGCAACTTTCAGGTAGAGTTCTAAAACTCTTCCCTGAACTAGTTATATTAAATCCAACAATTGCAAGTCGTGGGATTTATTATAACAATCAGTTTGATACTAAACATGAAATATCTGGCTCCTATCAGGACTCTTTTAATTAAAATAAAGTCTCCCTTTTGTAGCCTATGAAGCCCATTCACTACAGTGAAGGAAAAATACATTTGGCTATTTTACCTCTCCAGGGTTTATAAAACAATGTTATAAGGTCCCTGCTTATAGTTGCATAGCACCCAGCCCTAAGCGCACTTAGGGCATACCTTAGAGGTGACTTAAATGTACAAATAAGGTAGTTTAAAACTTTAGAAGAACTTTTAATTCCAAAATCGAATTTGCATGTAACTTTAGTTTAAAAGCAGCCAGCAAGGCAGACCTGTCTTTAAAATGACACTGGGTCCTCGGCAGTGCACCATTGGGTGCACTACCTATGCTGGAGTCCCTAAACCTACATGCCCTACCATATACTAGGGACGTATAGGTAGGTTAATACTCCCAATTATAATTAGCCTAATTTGAATATCCATTTTACCCAGAGCACTGGCCCTGGGACTGGTAAGCAGTACCCAGGGCACAGCCCAGAGTCAGTAACCACCAGTATCTGTCCAAAACGTTTGGGGGTGACCAAGGCCAAAAAGAGGACTTTCCTACAAGAAGGAGGCAGAAAATTCTGCCACCTGCACAAACCTGTGTTTTAATAGACTTCAGAATTATGAGTTGTGCATACTTTATCACACCCCGTACTTATTAGGTGCTATAAGGTCCACAGCCCTGTCTAATCTGCTGGAATGTAACAAGGGAAAATGACTTCGTACTTACCGGGGTACGCAGACGTTGGCAGGGTAAGCATCAAAATCTGCATGTCATGCTAATTTTTTAGGTAAAACTGTTTATAGGTGTCATTTATCACACTTTATAAATTCTGAACCCTACAGTGTTGGATTTTAGTGGGCTGATGGATTTTAAGATTCACCTCATCATATCTGTGAGACTCCCTTGTCTCCAGGTCAGGATTTACATGACACTTCATGTGGCCAGTGAGAAATAGACTTTCATTTGGTTGTTCATTCATTGTATCTATGCAAGTCATCAGTTAGAAACTATTCTATTAGGGCAGTACCAATAATTACATAGGTCACCAATAACCTCCAAAAATTATTTCTTAAACAGTGTTTTTCTGATCTGGGCAAAATTGAAACTTATGAAGTTGGGCAAAACAATCATGCGGCTGAACATACTTTTACCATCGACACTAGTGACCCTATCCCAATTCCCGCACTTGCTCAGTTAGATCCACCCAAGAGTTCTGAAATCCTTATCGGGGGTGCAGACAAGGAGCGTATGGTGACTGAGATTAACTTAGTCACAGACTTACCAGATTGTAGCAAACACAGAGACCCGCCCCCACTCCAGGCATCCGAACAGTTCAGGTTACTCTCCGATTCAGATGGGGCAAGAAACACCCCGGGCATTAACGTAGTAGGAATTCCAAATTCAATTGAAAAGGGTATAAAATTTCCCCACGGTACCCGATCTCCAAGAGAGAACTCTGTGGCTGAAGCTCCCCATGACAAAATAGACGGCCTAGTTACCATCCTTAGTTGGAATATTGCAGGCTTGGAGAACAAAATGAATAACCCTGAATGGGGCAAATTTATAGACGAACACAATCTATGTCTTTTCCAAGAAACATGGGCACTGGAACCCAAATATAGAATTGGCTATAAAAGCTACTGGGTCCCAGCAATTAAGACAAATTCAGGGAGGCCCTCAGGCGGCCTGCTAATATGGCTCAGTTGCTCTTTTAAATGTCGGATTGAAATAATTGACTTGGGCTGCCCTGATTTAATGGGTTTATTAATACCATCCCTTAGAGAGAAACCATTTTTAATAATTAATATTTACAATAGGAGTCTGGGCAGCAAGTATGAGTCCGACGCACTGACTATTTTGGATAGTTTTCTTACTTATAAATCACCTTCTCATTTTATTCTCATTGCTGGAGATTTTAATGCCACTTTTGAACCCTACTCGCTGGCCCAGGAATTATATAAAGATGAAGACGCTTATTGGGGTATTCCCCAGCTGGTGTCAAGAAAAAGACCAAAAATTAATAGATTATCTCACCAGGTCATGGACATTACACTGGAACATGGCTTGCGGGCCTGTAATGGTCGCTCCCGTTCGGACCCTAATCTCCACCCTACATTTAGGCGCGGGTCACAGAAGAGCCAAATAGATTATATCTTGCTCGATATCCGCTTGTGGGGCCATATGGTCGACATGAACATTGTAGAACATGAGGAAAGTGACCACGAACCACTGATTTTATCTCTTAGGAACTTATTACCCCTTCCTGAAGTCTCTTGCCCCAAGACCTACGGACAACAGCTCGCACTGTCCAACAATAGACGTAATGTTAGATGGGAATCCCTGAACACTGACACAACCATTTTGACAACGGCGTATAGGCAGCTGGCAGATCATATGGACCATATATCTCAATTTCCAGAAGATAGTGGTGGGCTTATAGCAGCCCACACACAATTTTTTAACTCCTTAAAAAATCTATTTACCAAAGAGTCGGTGAGAGAACCTAAAAAGAAATGTAATGCAAGATGGTTCAACGCCGCATGTAGAGAAGCACAGCACAAATTGCTGAGAGCTCTAAGAGGAGGTCAGATAGACTTTATAAGGGAAACTAGGAAAGCCTATAAACAGGAACAAGCTAGAGCCCGTAGGAAATGGGACGAATCAAGATGGGTCTCCCTTCTGGAATCTGCTAAAATAAACGACACCTCTAAATTTTGGAAATTGGTGGCTGATGCCAGCGATGAACCTAACTGTTTGCCTGGCGCCTCAATACTCCCTGTAGAGTGGACCGATCATTTTTCCCGATTATATCTTGGGACCATTGGTGCCACCGCCAGGGAACTGACCCACATCATGACTACTGAGACCCCCAAAATTGAATTTTCCCTGGCAGAAACCAAGGCTGCGATTGTCTCACTTAAATGGGGAAAGGCCCCCGGCCTTGACAAAATACCAGGTGATCTCTACAAGACTGACCCAGATGTTTGGGCTCCATATTTAAACCTCATCTCTAATGTGATAGCTGCAGGAGCACCTGTTCCGAGCTCCTGGTTAGGAGCAGAGATAGTTCCCATTTTTAAGAAAGGCAACCCCTCTAACCCTGCTAACTATCGCCCAATCTCCTTACTCGACAACTTCCAAAAAATGTTTGCAAAGCAAACTTTGTCTTGTCTAGAGGAATGGATTTTGGAAAACAATGCCATTTCTGATTTACAAGCAGGGTTTAGACCAGCAATCAGTACCATAGATCAAGTACTAAGATTTCTAACAATAAAATGGAATACTGTAGAAGTAGGAGGGGGTAACCTTTATGTAGTTTTTATCGATCTTAGAGCCGCGTTTGATCTGGTCCCTAGAAATCAGTTATGGCTGACACTAGCCAACATGGGTGTCCCGCATGGCCTTTTGAAACTTATCGCCCGACTACATGAGAATACCTATGCCCAAATTAGGAATGGCAAGAATGGTGATCTTACTGAACCAGTGGCTATCGAGAGAGGAGTCAGACAGGGGTGTGTGTTGGCCCCAACTCTTTTTCTTTTATATATTAATAACTGTATCAAGTACTTAGTAAATTGCACAAATGACTCCCCCATGCAGGCTGGAACCAAAGTCCCTTGCTTACTCTATGCAGACGACACTATTCTTCTGTCTAAATCATCTATGGGAATACAAAATCTGGTCAACCAGTTCGGTGCATACTGCAGAGACTTTTGGTTAGACATTAATCTTAAGAAAACCAAACTCATGATATACAGCGCCAGGAAAAAGAAGCTCAGCGCAAACACAAAGATGGATTCAATCCTTGTGGAGAGAGTAACGGAATATGATTATCTGGGCATCAGACTATCTGACAAGGGCGGTTGGGATCCAGCTATAAGGAAAGGGGCATTAACAATCAGCCAAAGATGTGGAGTAATAGGACGTAAAGCTAGCACCGCAACAAGCCCCCCTCTGATCCTCATCTCTGAAATATACAAAGTACAAATCCGTGCTGCGGCCCTGTATGGAGCAGAACTTTGGGGATCCCACAGACAAATGGATACTCTTCAAACCAAAGAAAATAACTTCTTCAGACACATAGCCAGACTGGGGAGGGGCACACCAATGCTCCCCCTCAGACTGGACCTGGGTCTACACAGTATCAAAGACATAGCATATCTAAGACCACTCCTGTACTGGGTCAGACTATGGAAAACGGATGAACTCGAACCCTACAGGGCAGCAGTTAAAGAACTACTGCCACCTCGTCATGGATGGGAAAAAGTACGGTGGCTTAGGGAGATGAAAGCAGCATGGACCAAACTGAGTCTATCCCATTATTGGGAGAATCCCGAGATGATTCCTGGCAATGCTAAACGCCTGATCAAAGACCACTATTGGGAAAAGATCTATGAGGAATCCCTCGGCTCAAATAGTTCAGGTCGGCTGACAGCAGAGTTCCTGCTGGTAAAGCATGTTCCTCTGTCTGAAAGCTTCCTGGACCTCCCTATACCAGCCCACGCTCGCTCCTTATTACTCCAACTTAGGTACGGAACATTGGCAGTCAACAGTTTCACGGCCGGCTGGTCGACTAACAGTTCTCCATCGGACAAATGTATAAACTGTCACCTATGTAAGGAAACTTATGAACACGTTCTATTTTTTTGCCCTCTGTATAAATGTCCTCGAGGGAAGTGGATTACCCCTCTGTGCAGAACACTGCCCTCGCCATCTCGCAATAGTGTACTCAGAATATGTAAATATGATACTTCCATACTGACAGTGTGCTCTGTTTCCAAATATTTGGCAGCAGCATGGAAAATTCGCAGCAGGATTATTTCAGATCCCAATCCATCAGTTGAAGAGCGGTCTAGCAGCCAGTAAACCAGCATTCGATCATATTAGTCTGGGACTCTAACGAAAACCGAGACCTATCATGGATATTAGATTGTATCCCCAAGTATGCTGTTTAGTGGGTTACCACAACTATATAATTTTATAAATGCTAAGTTATATCCTATTCTGACCAATCTATTTAATAGAACTGACCAATCATGGGTACCATTCCTTATGGCCCGACCTCTTAACTTTCTTTTTTTTTTTAATCTGTGCTATTTTCTGGAGTTTTAATGTCTGATTTTATATAGTGATTGGTCTTAGAACAGTTTTTATCTTTTTAATAATCGATTAGATTGGTTCTAGAACAGTTTTTATCTTTTTAATAATTGATTAGTATTATTTTAGTGTCCAGCATTATGTACAGGGCAAGATCCGGAGACCACCCTGAGTATTCTTCTTTTTTCAACTATTTATGGAAATATTTTAGCTATACGACCCCTTTTTATCCTTTCTTTTACTATACATTGGTTTATGGTTTTTATTTCTATGTATGTATGTTTACTTTTAAAAATGGCCTAAATTCGGACCGAATAAACTATTGAATTGAATTGATCTGGGCAAGCAACCTACCAGGTACTTGGGAGATGTCCCATGCTAATCCAGAGAAAAAGGTCCCAACTGCACTGCACAGCAAGCGCTACCCTGCAATAATTCTTACGGAACACTTTATCATGGAAGCTGATAAGACTGCAGCTGATGTGCATGTTACTTCTTTACATCACTTCACTCATACACTTTCATCTAAATAATTAGCCTCAAAAGTCTGTGACATCGTCGGTACTTTATTTGTAATTCCAATTAAGCATTACTATTAGAGCAAAACCCAACTTTCTAACTTTCAGAAGACAATTAAACCTACCCATTTCTATCTCTTCTAAGTGAATACCCCCAAATTAAGGCTACTGACTTATATTTAAAGAACCCAAATACTCTGCTGGTCCAGTAGTGCTTTGTAAAGATTTTAACTGTCAACTGTAAAAAAAAATTGATTAGTAGTTGAGATGGATGGGAGTCCAACGCAAGGAATAAGACCACAAACTTGTCAAGGAAAAATACAGTTTCAATCATTTAAACCTGGAATCAACCCATTGGTAGCTGTGGCACAAAGCAGACAGGTTTAATTTAGGAAAATCTGTAACGCATTCACCAGTAACAAAACAATTAGAAAGTCAAAACACAACACAATAAAAAGCCCATAACTAATTTATAAAAATAGGGAAAAATGTAAAGATGAAGATGACAAAAATCAACTACCGGCAATATGTTTTTAAGAAGTTTAAAGATTTGAGACAAAAAGTGCCATGAGAAAGTAAAGTATAAACTAGAACTCACTGCTTGTGGATGACCTGGCAATGATTTCAGACTAATCATAATAAAGCAGGGTTCGGATACAGGGTCATCCTGTTCAAAGTTTTTACCTTCTGACGAAGTCCACTCAAAGCCAAATAGCAATTGGATGAGGTCCCACTTAAGGTGTTGGTTTTGGCAGAAAAAAAGCTAAGAACGAGGGAAATTAAAATTTTGCAGCCTTGCATCGGGCTAATTCTTTTCTCATGTTCACCCTGTCAATATTTTCACCTTTAGACTTAGGGGCTGATTACGATCTCCAGGGCATTGCTGCCGAGACCGCCTGTACGGCAGGGGTGAGGCTGCTGTCAAGGAAGTGGCCTCATCCACCTCATATTACGACATTTCCGCCCGGTCAGCCCGGTGGAAACAGTGTGACGTCATTGGCCTCTGCGTCCTTAGAGCTGATAGCGTTGTAAACTCCTAACCTGACTTTTCACCTATCGGCAAAAGTGTATTTATGTACGTAACCGAAAAAGTGCAATTAACTGTGTAAAGCGCTCGACTTCTGCCAAGCGAAATCGCGCTAGTAAAATAGAGAAAAAGTAGCCCACGAGCCGAACAGAAAACAGCGAGCCTTGCATTTTTTCTGTACTTGGTCGATGCGCTCGAGGAGGGCTATTCACCGGAAAAGGCATGATGTGTGCATGCCTTCGACTAATGAAAGCAAGTGGATTTTAATAGGCAAGCCCACGAACCAATAAAAAACACTGACGTGATGTCGACAGGGCACCGACCCCTTTTCTAATAACTAAAGCGTCTCGCTGCGATACGCATGCGCGAGCGCATGTAACGCCGGCTCGACCCTAAAAAGCATCAAGAGCCATGCCTTGTATAGGATGGACCTTTGGATATGCGGGATCAAGTAGTTCTTGGACGACTGGTCCTCTCGAAAGGTGTATTCCCATTGCGGACAGGACAAAGGTGCCACCCCAAGAAACCTTGCGATTCCTCTACTCCTAAGTAACATAGGGAATCATGAGGAGGCTCGATATGACAACTGCTGAAATCAGGCACATCCCCCATACCACCTTCCAAGTGAGGGCTTCACTGTTCTTCTCTGCCACAATGCCATTTTATTTAGAAACATTCGAGAAAATCTAATTAGCACACAGATAAGCAAGTAGTGTGAATCATATTTGGTGAGTTAATTTTGGCTCGGCTGTGTGAAAATAGAGTGAAAATTATCTCATTAAGCACAGCAGAATCATTGGCCGTGTGCAGGCAAGCGTAGTGTGAAGAAACCCAAAATGAATGAACTTTACAAAACTTTATGGGTACAATATCCCTTCTTTAGACCTATGGAATAGCAAGATGATTATTTTCTATTAAAGAAGCAGACACATTGCAGCACTGATTGTTTTTTTGTTTTGTATGGCATGAGAATTTGAGCCTGCATCATTAAGAAAACTGTTTTTGGACCTGGGATGGATGGATCAGGTTTCTTTCCTATCTTGTGTATTCTTGGCACCAAACAGAAATGCCTGCCTATCTGGCCTAGATAAAGCTGATAATCATGAAGATGGTTAAGTGACCTGAGTTTCCCCAAAGTCTGTTAGTAAATAAATGGAGACACCTGGTTGGAATGTGGATAAAAGTCACCACCTTAGTGTGCTACAAAATTGGAGAGAATACCTCCTGTCCTCTAGGCATTTCACCGGAGATAGGGTAGATGAGCATCAAACCGTGTGATTGATGAAGGAAGAACTGAAAGAGAGACAAACCAGAAGCAAACATGAGTTGCTATATCATAAAATAAATCTGTGTAAGGCAAAATATGCATTACATTCGATGGACTTGTTTGTGTGAGAGGTCCTCTTTGCCAACTCACCGAAGAAGGCGCTCCAGATCTTGAAGTCAGGACTGGAGGTGTATGTTGCTGATGCAATTTGAATGCTTATTTCCTGGAGTTCAGAGGGTTATCAATGCCAATGGACGTCAGACAAGCTGGAGGGCACTCTGGAGTAAATACCTTTAACAACCTCAATGACAAAATAGGCCCTTTATCTGGTTGGAGCATCTTTCGATTGCAGCAGGGAGTAAATTATGGAATTCAGAAGGGAACTGACCCTATAGATGTGTCGAAGTTGTTTAAAATGGGGGTTATACATATGGTGTTTATATTTGAGCTGTAAAAGGCAGCCACTTCGAAGAATGAAAGTGAAAAGTGCATTTTAGACCCTCAGGCAACATTGGGTGTCAGCATAGAAATCATTGGCATGCCATTATTTAGGGCCCGACTCACAAAGGCTGTTCCCTAACTAAATTGAAATTATGGCCCATATTTATACTTTTTTAGCGCTGCATTTGCGTCATTTTTTGACGCAAAAAACGGCGCAAACCTACAAAATACAAAATCGGCGCAAACCTACAAAATACAATTGTATTTTGTAGGTTTGCGCCGTTTTTGCGTCAAAAAAATGAAGCAAATGCGGCGCTAAAAAAGTATAAATATGGGCCTATATGTGTAAATTACTTCCTTTATGAGTGTCAACTCATGTTCTAAATTTGCATTTACACCAATTAGGGGAATCCGTAGGGTTAAACATGAGAATATAGCAAATTAAAAAGATACCGATTTAGATCCTAATAAAATGTTAGAAGAATAGTAATCTAATATTGAAAACTATGTGATCGAACTCGTGACTCTGCAAAGAGCACCTGTGCAGCTGGCAGTCATAAAGCTGACAGATAATTTTAGCATTTCTGATAAATTTGCTGGATTGTGAAGTGAACGATGAGACAACAAAACTACAATAAATAATTAGATTTTGACGGAATCGAATTTAGGAAGCAGAAATTAAACAGGCAGTAGTCTGAAAGATAGATTTGAAAAGCCCAGGGGAACAGTAAGGAAATCAATGCTGATGTAATGTCTAGAAACAAACCAATCACGTACAGTGTTCTTTGGTGTATTTGATCTGTTTGTGTTTGTTTTTCCACTTTCCCAAAATAAACAAGACTAATTTTGTAATCTTTAGATATCCTGAAAATATTATCAACAAAATGAAGGCTGTAGTTGGCCAAATGTATGTTTGAATTTTTTTTATTTTGCCCAACAATGCATGTGAAGGAGCCCGATTGAAATCTAATTTAGTTCTCAGTGTATGCAGAAAGTAATATTTCTTGTAAGCAAATTGTTATCCAAGGTAATGCACAC
The DNA here is from genome assembly GCF_031143425.1 of Pleurodeles waltl. Lineage (NCBI taxonomy): Eukaryota > Metazoa > Chordata > Amphibia > Caudata > Salamandridae > Pleurodeles > Pleurodeles waltl. Next base: position 149,182,472 of record NC_090441.1, on the reverse strand, counting down.
AATATTAAGGACTGTCTCCATGATTTCACAATACAGTATTCACTTCTCTTCAGAGGCGGTAAGTCGGTTTATAAGGAATCTAATTACTCTGATATTTATTCAGCTGTAGTTTCATAGAAATGCAAAAGGCACCCTGACCACTGTGCGAGGTTTTCACTACCAAAGTTGCAAATAATTGTCACAATATCTTGCCAAGAGTTGAAGAATAGATGCTGTGCCAAAATGTGTTTCTAGTTGTTCTTTGTCTGCTGTGTATCGTAGTCAGTTCTTTTTCTAGTTCACCGTTTCCAGATTTGATTGATTAACATTTATTTTGAAAATACATTTCTCCCAACATTGTTTTCTGATTTACTTCTTTCCCAGATTGTTCTGATGTTCTGTACATTTATTAGAAAGGAGGGTTTACAGAATGTGGGATATTACCTAATAGCAGGGCTCTCTTGTGCATAAACATAATAAATGCTAACCGGCCACCATTTTGTTTGTTTTTCCAGTCCTGCAGGAGTCCCGCAGGAATGCAGCATTTTTTGTCATTTTCTTCTTTTTTTTTTTTGGGGCCCCAGGCGCTCACAGTATCCATGCCCTGCCCCCTTATACTAGTTTCATTTTTTTACTTCACAACACGGGACTAAGACCCTGAATCCTGTAATGACTGCCACCAACATTTTAATCATGTTGCTGGCAGTCCAGTGCTTGCTCCCACAGGAGTGAGATGGCCTAAGGGGAATAAAGCTCCTGGGCCAAACAAAACACTCCATCTTTAAACTGGCATTCCTGTGAGAGTCTCTCAAGACTCATGTGTTATGCTGTTCCTACTTTGGTAATAGGACTGCATGTTTAGGATGGCAGGACTGCCAAGTGTGGGAGACTGAGTGCAACCCACATCGTTAGTAACTGTTGGCCTAACTCATGGTTAGCTCACAGTGCCTCACCCAGGCCTCCGATCCCACTGGGGTAAGTGGTGATTATGGCTACCTGACAATTTGACTCCTCATGGAAGCTGTGGAAACAGATCGTACCACTTCTGCTCTGTTACTCATGCATGCCAAGGAGAGACACAAACATACAACACACGTTTTTGATGTATTTAGTAAAGCAATCACAATCTAGTATAAAGGTATAAAATGTGCTGCAATAATTAGTGGGTGAAACAAAGCAAGGTAATCAATATTACGATCAGGGTAAAAAAGATAAACAACTCCACCATGATGTATGTGGTTCTAGATGTTCTAGAAGTCCTAGTGTTTCATACTTAACCCTATGTCTATGTCTGAGAGCATAGTGGTTGCAACCCTCTGCCTGGCCCGATTTAAGGGATTGACCCTATCCCATACTTGGATAGAATATCAGGAATCGGTCTGTCATGTAGATGGCAATCCTTTCTGGAAGCTGGATGTTCAGTATCAGCAAAAGTGCCTGTTGTGCAGTACGCGTCTCAGGGAGGTCAGGACCAGAATGCCCTCTGCCCTCCTTGGGTCAACGTGAAGCTTAAATAATAACCCATGCCACATTGGGACCACAGTTCTGATGTAATATTATGTCTTGAAGATAGAAGCGGGCTCCTGGCAACACAAGTTAGCATATTGTGTGATTGTGTGCCTCATTTCACAGCCTTGGACAAAGAGTACTGATTATATGTGGTGCAAAGGCTGATTAAACGAGCAGCATGTTCCTTGCTTTCTTAGAATAGAGCTATGGTTAAAATGTGTAAATCTAAAAGCCATCACTAAAAAGCAGTCTTGCTGACAGTAATAAAACGTATATCAAAATGGGAATGAAACGCAAACTGTAAAACTAAGCTACAACAGGGGTCTCCAACCCAGGTACTAAACGGTTCCTCTCGACACTTGTGGATCCAACCATCGGGACATACAATTATAATTGAGCCTTACTTTTTCAAAAAACCTACTGGACAGATTTACGCCATATCACTAAAATCATTATCTGTGGAACAGAGTCTAGCTTGCCGCGAGCTTGGTCTAATTCCATTCAGCAGTGTTTGCTGTAGCCTGTCTTAAAGATGTTTATAGAAAATACATGGGGATGTCTTCATTTTGGGACTCACTTTTTTCTCATTCTCCTTCCCCTCCTTGATGGATTACCCCAAAACTTTCCATGCACAAACTATTCAAGAGGAAGGACCTTTTGGAAAACTCTTGAAATAAGCATTTCAACCAAATATGCTACCTCCTAAAACAATTTTCTCCAGCTGTTGAGAATGAATTTGAGAACAATGTAATACATTATTTATCCATAACCTTTCTGCCTGAGCCTTGTTATGAAAGATATCATTCCACAAAAGCAGAGAGGTATCTTGCTCTGGGCCTGCTACATTATTCAGTGGAGAAGGTTTTAAAGAAAGTGACTTCTCTTCACTATACCCAAGTTTGTATGATTCAGCAGGACTCTTCCACGCCTAAGCAGTTGGTCACGAGACTGCCGATACCCACAATAAGACCAGGAAACAGTGGTTTTATCATAAGCAGTGGTATATTCTCTTGACCCAGATGAGTGATTATTCAAAATACAGAAGGACTGCTCCCTCTTCCCACCCTGCTTATAAACCTTTGCAATGCACAGTATGGAGGGGCACCAAAATGTCTGCACTGCAATGAATACCCCTGGGAGCCTTTATATACTTGGAAGTGATTACTGCAGAGTATGTAAGGGCACCAAGGGGTATGCAATTAAGCAATATCTAAACAGGCTGATGAATGTTTAATCTGCAGTGGTTTTTAAACCTAGAGGGACTGCTCCCTCTTCCTGCTGTGTTTAGCACGTATGTCAGGGCGGGAAGGGGTGCAGTTTCTGAATGTAGGCGGACTGCTCCAGCTTCCTGCTGTGAGCAGTCCTTCTACATCGGTGGTTTTCAAACTTTTTAATTCCATATCCCCCAGTGAAAAACAAAATCATCAGGGCCCCCCTCAGAACTTTTCACAATTATTCTATGAAGTTAACAATGTTTAAATATGTGTAGACTTATTTAAACATCCAAGAAATGTTCTGTTAGCATTTTCAAAATGCAATCACATACATGAGTGCCAAAAACTTAATATTCTGGTCAGGCAGTCCTTAAAAATGCGTAAAAGTGTCCACTATGTGATTACTAGGAATGAGGGTGGGAGTTTTGAAGAATATTTGGAGTCCTTTCCCTTTTGACGCATACTCCCAGCTAGGATATAAATGACAAAACATTTTAGTGATGGCCCATTACAGAGTAGTTTAGTGCAGCTCATTTTTTTCCTCTTAAAACAAAGCACTTTTATCACCATAATGCCTGTTTTGGCCAGAGCCTGGAGCGCCTCCTTGGATCACTTGACGTCCCCTGGGGGGTGGGGGCTGCCCCCCAGTTTAAAGACTCCTGCTCTACATTTAAATAAACATAGTTACCACTCGGCACCTTTACTTGCACAATATTTTCTCAAGCACAAAGCATCCTTGCATCAATTTCTGGACGTGAGGGTCCATTTTATTCTTATAATGTAGTGCAAAATGCCTATTCCACCCCATTAAGGAATGCTGCAAATCTGGTGTTTTTATTTAATTCCACGTGATTGCACAGATTCAAAGTCCGCAAATTCCGCCCACCTCTAATGAGCTAGCTGATGCATAAGACACATCTTGTCTGCAATGGCACCTGACATATGCCAAAGTGATTCACCAACACATGCATGACTGTGATTGTGTGCAATGCGGGCACAATGAATTTCTCAGAGAAAATATCCATCTTTCTGCCACCTGTTTTCTAATGAGCCAATGGTAGCCTTCCCTGAACCTCAGCAACACTCTACCACCTGTCATGTGATATGGCCTACATGAAATAACCTTTATGCCCTTAGGTGGTTTTTTTTCATCTGTAAATTCATCTACGCATTCACTACTAAGCAATTGATCAATGAATCACCACTCATTTCCGAATGTTTCACAGAAAAAAAATCATTGAACGTAGCAAATGTTTTATTTCACAAATGGCGAAAACCTTCACATCATTAATATATTGAATTAATTTCCAGCTTCTTATAATCACAGTATTATAATACAACTGAGTTTGATGTTTTTCATAGAGTTAGAGGCAATCACTGTGCTATTTATCACACCAGTTGTTTTGCTTTCTTGGTTATTTTGAACCCTATTGTTTTTCCCTTTTGACTTGACCTGGGATGTCCACTGTTGTTCCATAAGGGCCAACACACTATGCTAATTTTCATGATATCCACATGAGATGATTTTACAATGCAATGTTTTGAAATGAAAATGTTTATTGTGAACAACTTTACGTCATTCGTAGACCAACATTGACCACCACTGCATTAGTGAGTGGTCCTATAGTTGCCTATTTCTGAAGTATTTACTGTAAAACTAAGACATGTGAATAAATGAATGCACTTGCTGCATTGACAGTAAATTAGAGTACATATTGTGGTGCTAAAGCTGCTCCTTCCCTTGTGTTTGTTTCTTCCCTACAGCGAGCCATCAGGGTCCGCAGCCACTCCATGGAGACCATGGTGGGGAGTCAGAAGAAGCTCCAGAACAGTGGAATCCCTGGGAGCCTAAGTGCGGGAATTGTGCATCCAAGTGTGGAGACCACAAAGACCACCTTCACTGTGAGCATGATCACACCACTCATACTCAAAATCTGTGGATATGTTCTACAATAAATGATTGCAATCCTCCCTTTGTCACACCAGAGGTAGTCTTGTCTCCATGGAGAGATTTTTGACAAACAAATGTCTCTAAAAATCTGGGTGGTTTATGAGCAACCAGTCACATGTCAAGTCCAGCTGGATATTTTGACCCATTGTACCCCAGCCCTGTTTTCATGTCACTGGCCTGCTGAAGAGTCTCCCTGATCCCTCTTGGCGAGTTTACAAGCTTTCCACCTTGAGAAATAGAGGTATAGTGTCTTTCTTGTACACATCTTATGTGTACACCTTCATTCCCCCACATGAAGGACAAGGCGAGGACAAGGACATAGGGATATCACCTAAATCTTTTTTATCCTCTTGAAAATTGAAAGCGAGAATTTGAGGAAGTAGGGTGAGCTCGTTCTGGTCTTGGAGAGATCACTGCATGGTAAAAGTTTGTATAGGTTAATTTAATTGGACACTTCATGGCATCATAATTAATGGAAACAAAACCCTTAAGTGCCCTAAAACGGCAGTCCAAGCATCGGTCGACGTTGACATATAACATGCTAGTGAGGATAAGAAAATCAAGCAGAAAAATATGTAAATAAGATTCATTGCTAAATATGGCAACACGTACATTACCACTCTTAATAAGGGTATGTTCCTTAGTTAGATGTAACACTGATATGTTTGGATAATAATTTTGGGTCATGTAACCCTTATCCATTTGTTAGAACAAGTGATGAGATACTAGTGAGGTCTGTTGCGTAGTTGCTTGGAGGGTCACACTAAGGTTGGACATTGCTTTGTCTTTCCAGGTTACTTGTTTTTGTCTGACTTGCATTCCCCTTAGTTTGTATACAGAAACACTAATTGTACTTAAATAACTTCAAATACCATTGGACTGATGATTGATGTACATCTGATTTGGTGAGCTTTTGACCTTTTTCTGGTCACTAAAGGGCTTCTCACGCTTAGTTTTAGGGGTTACTCCTCGTACCTCTTATTTAATGTGTGTCACCCTGATATTGCTGTTTATGGCGGAAGTGGGATGCTTTCGGGTTTTTTATACAAGCCACTCACATTGAGTGTTGTGTTAACACCGCTTCTGTATTTAAGACTATGAACATTGTAATTCTTGTGTTGTTTAGAGAAATGGGTGTAATTGATGATTATTAATTTATGCATGATTTCTAGCCCTGAGGAACTTGTCGACTGATGCCTGGCCTGTTGTTTCAAAGGCACCCAAGGGTTTTGTTTCTAATCTTGGAGGATCTCCTTTTATGGGGTGATTGACGGCCTCTGTACCCTTTAGAAGCACCAGACGTTTTCCTAAAGACACTGATACTGACTGACCTTTGATTGATGGAGATGTGCGCCTGCTGAGGATCTCCCTAGACATCAAAATCAAAATGTTGTGTTCCAAAATGAATAGAGTTTGAGGTTGCCAAGTATAGGCCACAAACTCACGTATAAAGTAAATTAGGCAACACCCTCTACTGTGCATGTAAACTTTTATTTTAGTGCTGATATTTAAAATATAAACTTACATGATCCATATGGCAGGTGTCACTAATGATGAATACAAGGACTAAGAAACCTGGAAGGGTTATCTTGGCTGGATTCTACAGATACTGAGGTCCAGACTTACAAATATTTTGTGCTAGGTTTGCATCACAAAAGTGACACAAATCTGGGCATAATGTTTTTTATTTAGTTTCTAGCATAAAGGACGTTTTGTGTTGAAATGTTGCCTTGAAGTAAAGCAAATGCAGAGGACTACTTTGCATTACTCTTCATCAAGAGAGCATGCTATAGGTGCAAGATGGATGTTCCCATGCAATCACCCATGGCTTTTGACCAAAACCCTATCTATTAACAGTAGACAAGTAGACAAGGTTTTGCAATAAAAAATAAAGCCAGTCTGAAGAAGGGGATAAAAAGGAGAAATGCTTTATTTCTCCTAACTTTTCCAATTTGCATATGTGTTGCACTGTACAGCACACATCCAAAGTAGGAAATATTTCTAAGTTTGTCTAGGCACATTGTTTTGTATTCGAAGGATACCCTTCAAGTACAAAACCTATGAGTGCAAAGGTGTGTGTGTGTGGGGTGGGGAGGTGGGGGACTCGGCATCCTGATTGTGGGATTATGAACCAGCACTAGGGAGAGAGCAGGACTGCACATATCTTAGGAGATCTGGGACTATGCTGCTCTCTCCATCTCACGCATAGCAGACCAGGATTTTTGGTTGCTGCACTGCTTCGTGTAAAAGATTTTACACACTCTAGGCCTTACAGATGAAAGAACTTTACCTGTTGAATTACTAGTATAAGATATGTCCGCTATGGCTACTTGCAGGCACTGACTTGTGCATTGCATTGCATGCAGTTTTAGGAGAACCACTTAGTAATGAGGGCCAACCTGCCACATTATGACATTGGCAGGTTGGCTGCAGCCAACCTGCCAATTTACCATTCTGACCGCCATGGCGGTAGCAGCCGCCGGGCCGGAGATAAGAATCTCCAGCCCGGCAGCCGCTATAATACCGGCAGCGGCATTTTGACTCTGACCACTGCCATGGTTTTTGTGGCGTTCACAACGCCATGAAAACCATGGTGGTAGGCCCTACCAGTGACAGGAAATTCCTTCCCTGTCTCTGGTAGGAGGCTCACCCCCCCAACACTCCCCAGATGCGCCCCATCCCTCCTCCATCGACACCCCCTTCCGATCCCCCACACACCCATTCACGCACACTCACAGACACGCACCACACATACACACACTCACTCACACAGGCAAACACACATTCATTCATGCATGCATCCATTAATTCTTGCACACATCCGTACACACATTCACACTCACATGCAGACACGCATTCACATTACCATTCATACATGCATTCTCACACATGCATTCACAAACGGAAACAACACACATTCGCATTCATGTACACACTCACACATTCATGCACATTCCCCCACATAGACACACACACACACACAACACCCCCCTTCCTCCTCCCCTGTCGGAAACCCAACTTACCTGTATTCGGTGGGTCTTCCAGCAGGGAATGGGAGGGAGTGCTGCTACCGCCAGCAGCACCTGTCAGCAGAACACTGCCAGGCGGTATTATTTGTCACAGTACGGCAGGCAGCGGTCTACTGGCTTGGCGCTGCTGGTGGTAGCAGCGCCACATTAACACCATCCGCCAGTATGGCCACAGCCAGATTTCTGCCCTTCTTGTGGTGGAAATCCGGCTGTGGTCATAATTTGGAAGTTGGATGTTAGCCGTGATGATGGTCTTTTGGTAGCCGTCGCTGCGCGGTAGGCGGCATTTACCACCAATCTTATAATATAATGAGGGCCTAAATGCTAAAACTTATAGAGCCAGTTAGACAAAGCACAATCCAAAGCAAATGCAATTAATGTGTTGGTCTTCATGAGGTTCCTTAGGGTTGATTGAATGTGGTGCCATCTCACCAGCTGGATCACCTCTGTGTGTTGACCAAGTGTGAAAAATAAAGGAACAAAGGTCGGGCGCAGGAACATTTTGCAAAAGCTGCAATTTGTCAATATGTCATAGTTTGTATATTCCTTCTCCTTCAAAGCTTTTCCAACCTGGGAGACATTTACAGACTTCATCTTTCAAATTTACCTATGTTGTGTTGCATTGTTACCTCCCAGTTCTACTTCCTTCACTTTGAGTTAGCGATGAGCTTTGTCCTTCTAGAATGGAGCTTCCAAGAAAAGGTCCTGGAGACAAATGCAATGAATTCCGTAAACCTTTAGAGAATTGAAATTGTTAAAGAAGTATTTCAGAGAGATCTTGAGTATTTTAATGAGAAAGGTGTTACTGGCGAATGTTCATGATATCTTTATTCTGCAGCCTCCAGCAGCTGTAACCAAGACCCAATCTAAAAGTCCAATTAAAAGGAGATCAGGATTGTTCCCGCGCCTGCACACTGGATCTGAAGGACAGTCGGACACCCGGACACGATGGTAAGCAACAGGACACTGGAGTTATCATTAAGCTCCAATGTGAGTAATCACAATTCTTTCACACAAAATCTGCTTCTTCCCTGCCTTCCTGCTGTCTGAAGTCAGGATTCTAGTTTTGAATACATTAAATTGTGTAATATCAGCACTAGACATGTTTGCAGTCACATTATTCAGTCTATTTTTTGTAATGAGTAAAAATGAACAGGTGTAACTCAGGGTGAGTAGCTGTGGCTAAAGTACAAGCATGACAAACACCATGACTAAAGCACAGTTTCCTATTTATATACCATGAATAAAAGTCAAATAAAAAGTGCATTGGTCTCGGATACCACCAATGGAAGATGTGTTTTTGTAAGAAAAACAGAAGTGAGAAGTAGGCAATGGCTGTGTTGTAAAGTTACAGCAACATTTATTTTCACTTAGGGCAAACAAAGGCGCTGATTTATACTTTTTGACGCAAACCTGCGTTAGCGCAGGTTTGCAACAAAAAGTTTACCACCGGCTAGTGCCATTCCTGGATGCCAGCCGGGCGTCATATTTAAGGAATGACGCTAGCCGGCGATAAGGCCAGGTTAGCCTCAAAAGAAATGACGCTAACCGGGTGGGGGAGACGTAGGGGAAACAAGAGGTGGTGCGTGAAAGAATGGCACTAGTCATGTTAGAGTCAGAAAAATTACTCTAACCTGACTAGCGTCATTTTGTGATGCACAACCCCCATGGACATGACTCCTGGACATGGAGTCATGCCCCCCCCAGCCCAATGGCCATGCTCAGGGGACCTGTGTCCCGTGGGCATGGCCATTAGGCACAGTGCCATGTAGGGGGGCACAAGTTAGGTCCCCCTATGGCACTATTAAAAAAAACAAAAACAAACCAAACAAAAAACGTATCTGGACTTCCCTGGGATGGGTTTCTGACCATGGAAATGAGCTCACAGGTCCCCTAATGCCAGTCCTGACCCAGGTGTTAAATAATGGCGCTAAGCAGACGTAGCGCCATTATTTAAGGCCTTTCTCCTCCCGTGCGTGATTTTTGCACAGGAGGATAAATAGGGGCGCTAAGGCCTTAGAGTCATTTTTTGCCCGGGAACACCTACCTTGAATTTCTTTGACGCAAGGTAGTTTTCCGCAGGCAAAAAATGACATTAACTCCAATATTTTGACGCTAGACGGGTTTAGCATCAAAATATAAATATGGAGTTAAGTTTGCGCCAGATTTGCATAACAAAATGACACAAATCCAGCACAGAGTATAAATATGCCCCAAAATGCTTGCACCAATCCCTCCCTGTTTTCTCCCAACTCAATGGTGCCTGTTTGTTCATGGATCTAAGGAGATTAAAAGGAGGGACAAGCCGTGCAGGTATTTGCCAAGGCCACCGACAAATGCGATAAGCATTAGTTATCCAAGACTGCCTACAATACCTTAAGTATTGCAACCATTATACCAGTGCGGGCCTTCTCGTATTAAAAATGCCCTACAAATCTCAAGAATAGTCTTCATTATGCATGCTCAGACTTGGTCCCTCACTCAGTGATCTTTAATGGAGGTTCAGTTTCCCATCTCTATGCATTAGTCCTAACTTCATGTTTAGAGCTGTTCCATTACTCAATAGTCATTAGTCCATATTTGAATCTGCACATCACTGAGTAACTGTGTATAATGTATTGTACAGCTGAAAGCTTAGAACCAACTTCAATGTTAGAAACGATAAACATCTAGGGTCTATGTAGAGTAGTTTCTTTTGACAATAAATTTATAAAATCTTCAAATTGTGTACAGGACTCCAGTTGAAAAACAGCAGTTGTGGCTTCAGTTGTTTCAACTGCAGTTCATTTGGGGACTCATTACAAGTGTGGCAGTCTGGACTGCCACCTACGCGGCGGTCTGAACGCCACTTGACAATCCTGGTGGTCCGACTGCCAGGGATATGCCAGCTCCACCAGGCTCTTGGATAAAATAACACCAAAAATGGTGCAGTGAAATCTGTTAAATTTCACTGCACCATTTTTTACGGGCCTCCTATCGCCCGAACGCATACATTATGTGTTGTGCAGGCATAATGTGGCGCAAGAGGTTACAAAGAGGAGCAATGCATGTACTGCACCACTTTATAAATATGGCGCTGGGAAAAGGCCACCTTAGTGTGGCCTTAGCATCAAAACAATTATGCTAAGGTGGTGTCTGGGGCTATTAAATATGCCCTTTGGTCTGTACAGTCTCACTGCTCAAGATGATTTACTTCCCAAACATCACAAGTTAATTATCATCCAAAGGGCAAGTCTTCAGCAGGTTTTAAGCCCAGGGTATACATTTTGATAAGTTAGTTAAAAACAAGGAATAGAAGTTGTTAAGAATTCATAAAGCTACATGCCTTCATCCTTTAAATTAATCCCAGTTCCTCAGAGTATGTTTTTCGGTCATGCAAGCTTTCTGTATTTCAATTTAGTTTTATGATAATGAATGGACCTTCAGGAATATTTAGTTCTGAGCTGTTTGTTCAATCTTTTACTGCTGTGAATTTTACTTGCATGTCAAATATCTATATTGTGTAATGCACACAATGTGTTGAGTATTCCATCAGACATGGAACCTCCTACTTCATTTCTTTTAGTTGTATTTCCCAATAGGGCAGGAGCAAATTGGAAATGTGTTCTCTTCTTTGATTGGTCCTTTTTCACCTTCCCACATTGGCCATCATTATCTCAGTACGACAATAAGGATTGAGATATGCCGCAAAAATTGTTCTAGACTCACTGTGGCAAGTGACTTGGGAACCAGTGGATATCCTTCTGCACCTGAATTGTTAATTACATTTTTGCTTAGATGTTGAAGGGTAAGGTTTATTTTATTCTCAAACTTAAAGGTGGTGAATACGAACAGTTTTCAACGGCCACGCGTCTTTCCTGAGGACAAGAAACTCCTGTTAATTTGTCCACTCTAAAGTTCTCGCTACCAGCACTGTGAGCTTAAACATCTTAATAACGCAGTCCCTGCTCCTACTGCTGATTGTGTCTCCAGCCAAAGGGCATCCCAAGGTCTGGCTGCTCTAACACCTAAAATCAAACTTATGCCACAACAACATACAAGAATTGTGTAATTTTTGATTTGACTGACTCTTTTGGCCAGATTTATAGTTTGACAGATGGAGTACTGTCCATCAGAGTTGTGGAACTACCATCCGCCAAATTTAGAGATGACCACTGGCCCAGCAGTCACCTCTGTAAGCTTAAAAGATCAACAGTCACAGTACATCCTTTCAACGTACAAAACGATTGGTGTGCAACCAATGTCTGTTTTGATCATCATCCACCAAACATTTATAAAGCTTTTTGTTTTCACAAACAAACTCCTAAAGCAGGTTTTTTGTTTCTCCGAAAAACAAATAACAAATGAACCCAACACCCTGGAAGTTTTCTCACTGGATGTGGTGGTCATTATTTTGTTCCGGTACCTCACCACCATTTTTTCCTGGTGGTGACAGAGTGACCAAAAGACACTATACGAGCCACCCTACAAAAGGGAGGCGGTGTAATGTCCTTCCTCCGCTGGTTCCTACTCTGTTGTGCCCTCAGAGGAAGCATTCCAAGAGTGGAGCCACCTGGAGCTTCGTTGATGGAATACCTAAGTTCTGTCTCTCTCTAAATGAGGTGGGAGGACTGAGGGTTTGCCATACAGGGTTCTCCACCGCATTTGCTACGGTGTAGCCTCTGCCAAATTCTAAATGTGGCCCTTTGTCTCAGTGGAACTTCAGCTCAAGTGGGACAGCATTAACTGTTACTTGGATGCCTCAAGGCATCTAGAGAAATACCCCAATTAATAAGTGGATGAAAGATGGAAAACATGTCATAACATGTTCCAGAGCACACATGGACATTATCCAGAAAATATTAGTACATGTTAGGTGAACAATCCCAGTTCCAGGTTCACTAAATAATGTGATATATATTTTTGTTACTACAGCAGAAGGTGAAACTGACAAAGGTGAAAAGTAGCTCTTTAATTGTGAACGGTCTCTTCAAGTAAAAATGTATTTTCTTTTTTTTTTTTACAATAGTGACAGTGTCTCCGGAACACAAAAGACTCCAGATGGTGGGCAGACCTCTCACGAGGTCAAGTCTGAAAACTCTTCAAATCCTAGCTCTCCAGAAATCTGTTCTAACAAAGAGAGGTGAGTCGTCATGAGTGTGTCTGTGAAAGCCTGGTGGGAGAATAGATATTTGTAAAGTACTTTTTCCATTATTTTTACAATCACTTTTGTTAATTTGTAAAAGAGTTTCATTTGTAATGTGGCAGAAAAGGCTTTTTTTTCGATGACCATCTAATCATGATTCCCTTACTTATACTAATCTTCAGAATTTTAAACACTCAATGTGTAATTCAGAACTGTTAATTGTTATATCTGGAAACAACATCACGTGACAGTGATGGGCTTAAAATTAGGGGAAAACATAACGCAGTATATGATAAAACATGGGCCATAGATTGGTGCTACTTACTCTGGTCCGCAAGTGATTGCAGTTAGGGGTGTTTTTTATTTTTATTCGTTTGTTCTCTGTCTTAAAACCTATATCTGTGTCTTCTTCTTTTCACCTCACTTAGGATACTGAACATCATTTTGAGCGACAGAACTGTAATTAATCATGAATAAGATTAATATAAAATGACAACTAAATTGGAGCCCAGCTGATCTCATGACAACACACCCCATATTCAAAGTGTCAGGATTTTAATCACCTCTTTCATAGAACCAGCATTTTCTACCTTTGTCCTCCTTTTAGACTGTATTGCCTTCCACGAGGGTTGTTACCCTTTTCATGCATAATATCATTAGCATTTTACTACAGGCTGGAAATGCTTTTAATATTTTTGTTCATTTTCTGGCGGTCACAAATGGATCATTCCATTACTGATAGCAGATATTAATGGGAACGTGGGGGGTCTGATTCACAAAGGTAAACTATTTTGGCATTCACAAACATCAAGTTTAAATTTACTATTACTAATTTTAAGATGGCGGAGACTCTGCACATAAAGAGATAGGACAGGCCTATTGTGTGTAAGTTTACTATATTGTTGGCATTCACAAACTGTGAGTTTATTTTACTAAAAGTAATGTTATGACTCCGCACAAAAAAAAATAGGTAAGGTCTATCTTTTCATGTGTGGAGTCTCCACAGTTATAACACTATTAGCAAATGTAAACTCGAATTCTGTGAGTACCAAAAAGAAATAATAACCTAACACAAACATGTAAATTTACCTTAGTGAATCGGTTCCTAAATGTTGTCTGATGTCTTCTGATGCTACTAACGGGGTCATTACGAGTTCGGCGGACGGTTTTTACCATCAGCCGAACTTCCGACAGGGAGGTTGCCGCCATTCTGGCAGGCGGAAACTGCAAACAGGCGGCAAAGCTGTAGCACGCAGGCTGCCATTCTAATGCATAGGCAGTGCAGAGGCCCGCCTGTGGCCCCCTGCACCTCTTCTCCGCCAGCCTTGAAAAGACTGACGGAGAATGAGGTCGTAATTCCCAGGGCATCGCTGCTTGCAGCACTGCCCTGGCAGATTAGGATCTTTGTCACCTCCAGACCACCGGGATCAAAGATCCTGGCGGAGCTGGCAGCTCTCTGGCGGTCCGACCACCAGGGTTTTAATGTGGCGGTCGGACCGTCGCATTTGCGACAGTCCAGACCGCCACACTCGTAATGAGCACCTATGTCTTGCTCTCCAGAGAGATTTGAGGTGTCAGTAATGTGCAGTACTGGTGGTTGGGCTACAGACCAACCATAAAAATAATAAAAATAAATTTGGTTGATGAATGACTCAGCAAGCATTTAAGAAAGAAACATCAGTGCATCTTTTATGGCTAACTTTGACCAACAATATGATGGTCTCTGTTCTTGGCTAACACAACCTGTTGAAGCTAATTCCAGTACAAAACATAGTTCTAAAGTTTATGCTCTGCTAGCAAAAAAATCCCTTGTCTCCGCCACATTGATAGTTGATTCACAGACTCGGTTCACAGATCAGTACACAGAAGCCTCGAAGACAGAGAAGGCCTCATCTCAACCAACTAGTACATCCTCCACAGATGCACAGACGGTGGTGTAGTCTACATGCTCTTAGAATCACTTTAAAGAGATCTAAAGTGCATTGTATATGATTTCAATCAAAACTTGCTAAAGAAATGGGTGACCAGTTGCAACAAATGCAATATATACACTGTTGTCTTGACCCCTAAAATGACTTACTCTTGCATAAGTATTTTTAGACCCATTTGGGAAGTCTTGAAGAATCCGGGGATTATTTGGCCTTAGTAAAGGTTATTAAGCCAGTTTCTCTCTGGAGTCTCAAGGCTGTTATATTACTAGCCTCAAACTGAGCACCAAGTGCACTCATTTAGAACTAGAGGAGAAAGGGAGCAGATCAGCCCAGGACTTACTCAAGGGTGGTAGTGTTGGGTGAGAAAACTTAAAGAACTTCAGAATACACTCAGCACCATACCACAAAAGTGTGTTTAGCAGCACAGAATATGTGAAACATCACAGCAGTATGTCACAGTGGTCGAGAGGTTTGACTTTCATCTCCGTTTTGTAGGCAGGGGCTTTCTTTACCATTCTGCATTGCAAATTGTGCTTTCTCTAATATTGAGAGGTGAATGGGTGTTCAGCAGTAATCCGCTTTAGTGGCGTGTGGCTGGGCAATGCTGGGCAAGTTAATGCTTATGTGAATGAGGCCCCTCTTCTGGGCTGTGCTACCAGTGATTACAGAGCCCTGACTTCTTCTCAGGTGCCATAATGGGTCATCCCAAAGCAGTTGTAGTATAGCGGTTGCAGTACTTGAGGGGGCTGATGCAGACCCTAGGAAATCCCGCACGAAAACAAGATGAGAGCCCTTACCAGATGCTACACAGAAATGGGGCAGTTGCTTCACAGGTGAGATAGGCATCCAATTTAGAAAAATAGAGACCCCTTCGCTGCCAGGCCTTTTCCCCCTCCAGTGCCAGGCCTTTTTTTGGCTATTTGGAGCAGTTCGCGCTTAGGCCTTCATAAATTATTTGTCCACATATGCTACCCACGCCAAATGTGCATCCTTTTTTTTCAACATCGTAGGGATTCTAGAGGTACCCAGAGTTTGTGGGTTACCCTGGAGGAGACCAAGAAATTAGCCAAAATACAACAACAAAAATTGTTACAAAAAAAAAAAAAAAAATGGGAAAAAGGGCTGCAGAAGAATGCTTGGTTTTTCCCCCCTAAAAATAGCATCAACAAAGCATTTGCCGTGCTAAAATCACCATCTTCCCAGCTTTCATGAACAGGCAGACTTGAATCAAAAAAACATATTTTTTATCACTATTTTGGCATTTTACTGGGAGATGCACCATTTTTACTATTTTGTGTGCTTTTAGCCTCCTTCCAGTTAGTGACAGAAATGGGTGTGAAACCAATACTGGATCCCGGAAAGCT
Organism: Pleurodeles waltl; assembly: GCF_031143425.1. Taxonomy (NCBI): domain Eukaryota; kingdom Metazoa; phylum Chordata; class Amphibia; order Caudata; family Salamandridae; genus Pleurodeles; species Pleurodeles waltl. The sequence continues at coordinate 149,166,370 of NC_090441.1, read as the reverse complement.
AAACATTTCTGAAAATTAGACGAAATCCTGAATTAGGCAAGGGGTCATTTGTGTAGATCCTACAAGGGTTTCCTACAGAAAATAACAGCTGAAATAAACAAATATTGACATTGAGGTGAAAAAACAGCCATTTCTCTCCACGCTTTACTGTGTAACTTTTTCCTGCCATGTCATATTTTCAAAAGCAATATACCATTACGTCTGCTGGACTCTTCTGGTTGCAGGGATATATAGGGCTTGTAGGTTCATTAAGATCCCTCGGTACCCAGAGCTAAAGGAGCTGCACCTTGCAATGGGTTTTCGTTGTATACCGGGCATACAGCAACTCATTTGGTGAAATATAAAAAGTGAAAAAATAGGTAGCAAGGAAACCTTTATATTTCCAAAATGGGCACAAGATAAGGTGTTGAGAAGCAGTGGTTATTTGCACAGCTCTGAATTCCGGGGTCTCCATACTAGCATGTGAATTACAGGGCATTTCTCAAATAGACGTCTTTTTTACACATTTACATTTGGAAGGAAAAAATGTAGAGAAAGACAAGGAGCAATAACACTTGTTCTTCTATTCTGTGTTCCCTCAACTCTACCGATATAAATGGTAAATCACTTGCGTGGGTAGGCCTAATGCCCACGGCAGGAAACTCAACATGGATACATCACATTTTCCCAAAGAAAACAGACCGTTTTTTTGCAAAGTGTCTAGCTGTGGATTTTGGCCTCTAGCTCAGCTGGCACCTAGGAAACCTAGCAAAACTATACATTTTTAAAAACTGTATATCTAGGTGAATCCAGGATGGGGTGACTTGTGGGGCTTTCACTGGGTTCTGTCACCCAGAATCCTTTGCAAACTTCAAAATTGGCTAAAGAAACACTTGTTTCTCACATTTCGGTGCTGCAAAATTCTGAATTTTGGGGGAAGCCACAAACTTCCTTTCACTCAGCATTCCCCAAGTCTCCCTATAAAAACGGTACCTCACTTGTGTGGGTAGACCTAGTGCCCATGATAGGAAATGCCCTAAAACACAACGTGGACACATCATATTTTCCCAATGAAAACAGATGTGTTTTTTGCAAAGTACCTAGTTGTAGAATTTGGTCTCTAGCTCAGCCGTCACCTAGGGAAACCTATAAAACCTGAACTTTTTTTAAAACTAGACATCTAGGTGAATCCAGGATGGGGTGACGTGTGAGGCTGTCACCGGGTTCTGTCTCCCAGAATCCTTTGCACTAGAGAGAGACAATGTCAGTCTCTCTCGCTCTCTTTTTTTTTTAATACATGTGGTTTCCCTGGGGGAACGATCGCAGCCCCAGAAAAACCACACATATTTAAAAAAAAAAAAAAAAAAATATATATATATATATATATATATATATATATATATATATATATATATATATATATATATATATATATATATATACATATGCCCCATATGAGTTGGCCCATTTCAAGAGGGCAGACAGCCATTTAAAAAAAAAAAAATGTTTTTTTTACTTTAAAACATTTTTTTATCCCCGGGGGAAAATCCTTATTTTTAAAAATTATACTGCCCCCAGGGGAGTGGGGCCGGCCGGCCCACTTACATGGGGGCCGACCCCCTCAAAGCAATCTCTGGGTCTAGTGCCGTTTCCTGGCCGTGGATCGCGGCAGTGCCATGGTCCATGGCCCGGAAGCGATGCTAGAAAGGCATCAATGGAAAGGGGAGACTCCCCTTTCCATCGATGCCTCCCTGGTATCTGGGGAGGCCGTTTTGGCCTTTTTTCCTAACTGGAGTAGGGAGAGGTTGCTCACCTGCTCCTCGATCCTCCAGTGAGGAAAAAATGTGTGACGTCAGCGTGCCTCGCTGATGTCACAGGTGGGCAGGAGGAGCAGTGAGGGGAGTTGCAGAAGCTCTTCCGTGTCTCCTGAGGGTTTAAAAAAAAATCCCTCCCTGGTGTTGCCCATTGATCGGGGCTCGCACCAGGAAGGGTATGCGTGTGTCAAATATTGGTTGAAACACGCACTGATAGGGTTAAGCTACACGTTGATATTTCTAACACACATTTTCCAGTCAGGCCTTTGTTACATTTATAAATTACATTTTAGTACTTCAGTTTTTATTAATATAGTTTGCTCTCTAACACTTCTCTTTGTCATCACGATCTGTGGACTGCATGTCATAGGTCTTTCTCGAGACAACACGTAAAGGAATCCCCCGTGGCCTAATGGTCACAATCAAAAAACTCACACTGAGACGTTTGGGTTCCATTCCAGGTGTGTCTGTAGACATCCCTCTCCCTTAAATAATTTTTAACTCCAAATGTTTAAGGTTCACACTGAAACCAAATCTCACTCTGTTTAATTCACAAATATACTTTTCTTTTCGCTTTCTCCTAAAATATCTCATTCTACATGTATTATTCATCAAAGCCTATGGGGAGGACCACTTACACGGGGGCCGACCCACCCCTAAGCAATCTCTGGGGCCTAGTACCATTTCCTGGCCGTGAATCACGGCTGTGCCACGATCCATTGCCAGGAAACGGTGCCACGAAGCCTCTCCCCTTTCCATCTATCCCTACCTAGCATCAGGGGAGGCCGTTTGGGCTGATTTTCCCCACCGGAAAAGGGAAAGAACACTCACCTCTTCCGCTGTGCTGCCCCAGTGGGGAAACTGTGACGTCAGCGCACCTTCGCGGCATGCTGACGTCACAGATGGACAGGAGTAGGGGCGGGGGAGACCTGTCTCCTAGGGGGTTGGGGGAGGAGGGGTTTGAAATCCCCACCCTGGCATTAGCCACTGAACGTGGCCTGCACCAAATCTACATCCTTTTTCAGTTCCTCCTTCTATTTTTTCTCTTCAACCATCCCTTAAGTAATTTTATACACATCACCTCTCTCTTCCTCAGACTGATCCAAAATCTTTGCCTCAGGCTGTACAAGTCTGGAAAGACAAACTGCAGAGCTATTTCTTAAACCTAGAATGTATTCAAAATTAAAACTGAACTTCTGAAAAGTTATAACCCATTTCCTTATTCTAAAAAAAATGAATTCCCAACCTTTGTTCATAAAACCTTCCCTCAAAGGCCTGTGCTCTGTATATACCTTTAGTTTTGTTCCCCAAACCAAATTTCTGAACTTATTAAGAGTAGGGGTGTGTGGAACTCGCAGAATTTGACTCTGTGGAATTACGTAAAGTTACAAAAAACTCTGTGACTTTCTGTGGAGTTCCGCCAATGGGCGGAAATAGGAACTTTTGTGCTGCTTCAAGTGAGAATTAGATCTGGGAGCGTGTTCTGCACTGAAAAATCAGCACGAACAGCACCAGGTGGCGTGCCAGAGGGCACAGCTACTCGGTTTGATTTTGCTGCCGCTCAAGTATATTTTCTACTCGAGCAGCAGCATTGTGACTGCCCGCATTGGATAAATCTTGCAGAATGTCTTCCTAGTGACCGAAGCTCATGCAATGGCACACTAAATCTCACTCGCACTCGCAAACTTACTGTTTTGGCACACTTGAGAAAAAATTCTGCCACCCAGCAATTTGCAGATTTTGGCAGGAAGTACTTGTTACAGGAGCACTTAGTTGATAGCATACAGACCTATTTTCTTTTGGTCAGTGGTGCACAAAACACCCTCCTGACTGAAAATAGGGCTATTGAACAAAACGTTATTGGTAGACCTGACAGCCTTAGGGTGGTCTTCCCCCCAACTTTTTGCCTGCCTCCCTCCATTTTTCTGATCTTGTTTTTGCTGGTTTTAGGACTTGCACACTTTATCACTGCTGACCAGTGGTAATGTGCTTGTGCTCTCTCCCCTAAACATGGTAACATTGGCTCCTACCAACTAGGCATATCTAATTTACCTATAAGTCCCTAGTAAAGTGCTCTATATGTGCCAAGGGTCTGTAAATTAAATGCTGCTAGTTGGCCTGCAGCACTGATTGTGCCACCCAGATAAGTAGCCTCTTAAACATGTCTCAGGCCTGCAATTGCAAGGCTTATGTGTACAGTTTCACTGCACTTCGACCTGGCAGTTAAAACTAATTGCCAAGCCTTAAATTCCTCAATTATTATATATGTCACACCTAAGGTGGGCCCTAGGTAACCCATAGGTCAGGGTGCTATGTAAGTTAAAGGCAGGGCATGTACTTGTACGTTTTACATGTACTGGTAGTGAAAAACACCCAACAACATTTTTCGCTATTGTGAAGCCTACTCCTTTCATAGGCCACCATTGGAAAGTCCCTTATATACTTTTAAGTGGTCATTTCTGATCTGAAAAAAGTGGCATTGTCATATTTGGTGTGGTTGGAATAGTAGTGAGAAATTCTTCTTACTGGTGAAGTTGGATTTAACATTACTATTTTAGAAATGCCACTTTTAGAAAGTAGGAAATTCTCTGCACTTATTGCCCTCTGTGCGCTGCAACCTGTCTCCAGTCCAGGTCTGGTCTAAGCTGGTTTACAGCTCCCCTTGTGCATTCCACCCAGACATCCATAAATATAGGACACTCGGCTAAGTCTGCATTCATCTACATACTGATGCATCTTCCTGCGCAGGAAGGGTGGAGGGGCACTCACACTTCAAAGGCTAGTGTACCGACTTCACACAAAGGACTGATACCCCCCCCCACAGATCTCCTGGCAGACAGGACTGGGTTAAAATAGGAACTGATGCACTTCAAAACCACTCTTTGAACTTTACCCCACTTCGAAGGAGCATTTGGGTGTGCATATACACTGGGTCTGTGACCACCTCAAATCAGACACTTCTGGACATACAACTGGACTGCCATGTTATCCAAAGGACTCATCTGGACTGCTTTTCTGGATGGACTGCTCTCCTGCTTGTTACCCTGCTGCCTGCTACCCCCTGACTCTGCTGGAAGGACTCTGCCTTCCCCTACAAGTGATCTCCAAGAGCTTGGAGCTTGCCTCCTGTTAAGAAGTCTCAGGGCCATCAAACATTTCACCAGAGAGAGAAAAATCCATTGTGTCGGAAAATCAACGAAACGTCTGCAGAATTTGATGCAGCACCTGTCTTGCAGCTGAAAAATCGCTGCATCACCTATTGGATCAATGCAGCGCCGGTTTCATCCACCCAGCGTGTTTTGGATTTTCCACGCATCATCCCTGGGCATCAAAATATCCCTGCACCGTCATAAGGCGCCAAGGCTGCGCACCTGGAAATTGACGCATCACCCTGCGAGGAAAGAATCAATGCATCACCTGCACCGTACCAACAAAAAAACAAAAAAATCAATGCAGTGCTTTCTTTTCCAAAGCATCACCTCCTCTGCAGCCCTCTGCATTGTTATCTTTGGCGCATCCCCGGAACTGTTGGTTAAAAAAGCTAAAACCACTGATTCTTATAGATTACGACTTACCTAAACTTCTAAAAGTGATTTCTTGACTTGTGCATTTTAGATTCTTGTCATTTTGGTCTTATTTTATTCAGATAAATATTATCTATTTTCCTAACCTGGTGTGGAGTACTTTGTGCTGTGTTTTCGCTGTGTTACTGTATGAGTTATTGCACAAATACTTTACAAATTGCCTTCTAAGTTGAATCTGCTTGCTCTGTGCCAAGCTACCCGAGGGTGAGCACAGGATAATTGAGGTCCGCATGTGAATTATCCTGACTAGGATTGTGGTCCCTTCTTGGACAGGGTGCATGCCTCTCTCAATTAGAGACCCAGGTATTGAAAGTAAATGTTTTTATAGCACACAATCATCTCTTACTACACAGGGTTGTAGTTTCTTCCATTACGAGTTTTCAGATAATACCATTAATCTCTATTAAAACTGTGTGAGTAAATGTGTCAACTGTTCAGAAGATTACATAGCATTTGTTATAAAAGCATATCACATCACGTTGTAAGGGAAACATAGGCATTGGTGTTGCCTGCGCTACTAGTTGAACAGGGATGTTTAAATGTACTTCTACATCACTAAATAAAATGTAACATTCAAGAACAACAAGATGGCTGCTGAGTTAATTCTTAATGTGGAGGCCATCTTGGCATGGTAAAACAATGATACACTACTTTTTATACCATTCCAAGATGGCTACCACTTACACAGTCAATTGGACTGCAGTTTAGGGAGCTATACATTCAAGCACGATAAAAGCATATGGAAACTGGATACTTAAGTGAAAAAAGCATTGACATAGCAAATAGGTCTGGGTTTAATTTGGAAATGGAAGCAAAAACAGGTATGCAGAAAAGAGGTGTCCATGTAATAGCACACAAAAGCCAGTTGGCTTGCTAATGGTTGGCTTTAGTAGCGGTTCAAGGTGCATTATATCAGTGGTATTGTGTGGTATTATTGGTAGTCTTTTTATTGGTGGTGGTTGTGGTATTGGTGGTATAGAACTGCTCGTGTTATTGGTCGTGGTGGTATTGGTGTTATTGGTGGTGGTATTGATAGTAGCACTGGTGATGTTGATATTGATACAGGGGTATTGGTGTTGTGTGGTATTGGTGGTGGTTTTAGTTGTGGTGTTGGTTGTGGTGGTGTGACAATAATGCTGTTAGTGGTGGTGGTATTAGCTGTAAGGAATTGGTGGAGAGGATGCTGATATTGATGGCAGATTAGAATGGAGTGATAGTATTAGTGCTATTGCAAGTTGCGTAGGTATTAGTTTTATTGGTGTTCATGATATTGGAGGTATTGGCATTAGTGATGGTGGTTGTTTAAGTGGTGGTAAATGTGGTGGCGTAGTATTGGTGGTGCTGTTGGTGGAGGTATACTCTGGTGGTATTGGCAATTGTGTTAGTAGTATTGGTAGTGGTGGGAATATGACTTTGGTAATGGGTGTATTGGTGGTAGTGTTATGATTGGTGGTATTATCGGTATGTTGTAAGTGATATTAGTTGTGGTGATGATATTGGTACTGCTAGAGTGTGGTATTGATGGTTGTGATGGTGGTTTGTAGTGGTGGTAGGTATTGGTGGTTTACATAGAAACAGTAGTCTTGATGGTGTCATTGATGGTTGTAATATTAGTGGTGGTGTTGGTGGTGAGAATGTGGTCTATTGGTGGTACTGTTAATGGTGCATCAGTTGTAAAATTGCATTGTAGTGACAGCATTGGTAGTGGCATTGATATTGGTAGTATTGACATTGGGGTTAGTGACATTATTGATTATGGTATTAGTGCTATTAGTATTATGCTACTGGAGGTGCTATGGAACTGTGGCAGTAGTATTGGCATGTAAGTAATATTGGTGCTGGCACAAAGTGATTGCAGTTATATTGAGGATAGTATTGATGGTGATGGTGGTAATGGGATGGTGTTATTTGTGGTCATTGTACTGGTATTGATTGAGTTGATAGTAGTGTTGGTGGGCCACTTGTCATTATGGGCTGTGATAAAGGTGGTAATAGTGGTGCTATTAATGTTATTGGTGTTGAAATGTGTCATGGTTTTATTTGTGATGATGCAGTATTAGCAAAGATGTGGTATAAGTGGGTTTGGTACTGGTGCAGAATGTTAATAGTGGATTTGATCAAGTGCTCGGAATCCCACCCTCACCCCCAATATGTTTATTATAGTTTTTGAAAATAAAGGATCTTCACTTACACTAGACTTTAAAATGGCCATTAAATTAATAAACAAATAAAATCTGTGTGTGTTGAAAAAAGCATATTGAAGCATAGTAGAATGGTTTATGCTAAAGAGTCAATTTGGCCAATCTTAATTCGTCAAATTTGTATATAAAGAACAGTTTAATTAATATGGCAAGCCTTTACATTATATTATCCAGATATAAATCAATAAGGGTATGGACTTCAGTAGCTTCTTAAAAGAGTCTGAAGCCTCGTTGAATTATACAATGTTTTTGGCTTTTTTTAAATGTCTCTTATTTCGCTAGCTGTAAATAATGAGTAGTATTATTTGATTGGCCTATTGTGTTTTTCTATGCATGCAATATTTCATAACTTTTACATTGTATAACATATTTATTGACACACAATTTTTTCCATTTCTTCTCACTTTTTCTTTTCCCATTGACCTACATAAAATATTAAAATACTAATACTTAATTATTACAGGTTCAGTATAAAGTTGATGTACATCTTGGTATGTTACCCATATAACTTAAGAAAATGGAGCATGTTCACATGGGACTAACACAGCGTGGTGCTGCATCAAAATTGGCAGTGCTGTGCTGCATCAGTTCTGAAACGCAGTGATCTGCCGTATTTACAAAAATACGGCAAACCTCTGTTTTTCCCCTAGCAGTGGAGCTAAATTTAGCTGCCAGCGCCAACGCAGGCATCCTCGCACCATAGTGCAAGGGTGTCTGAGTTTGAAGGGAAAGATTGTTTATGTGCAGAAAGGTGTCTCTTCCTGCACATAAACAATTTACAATGGCGATTTGGCACTTCTATCTATGCTGCATTCTGCAGAACACAAAGTAGCAGCAAATCTTCATTTTTGGATGATTGTTTATGTGCAGAAAGGGACACCTTATTGTACATAAACAATCATTAATGGCGTTTTGCTCTTTCTATGTGTGCTGCATTCAGCAGCACACAAAAAAGCAAAAACAGGGAGAAATAAAAGTATTTTTCTTCATGGTGCCATGCTAACACCACTCCTGGTGTGGCGTTAGTTTTTGGCGCTGCCACAGAATTACGATTTCTTGTAAATCGGGGGCAACATCAAAAGCAATGGGTGTTGTGGTGGAACGTTCACAGCAGCACCCATTGCCCATCCCTCTGCCACAGAAAACTGCATCGGAGGAGCTCATATTTACAAGGCGGCGTTTAGCCACAAAAAGTGGCTTTGAACCGCCTCATAAATATGGTTCAGTGCAGAGGGCCACTGGAACGTCGCTAAAGGTTCAGCACCGGCACAGAGGTAAACACAGGGGTGCACCATATTCCTGGAAATACTACGCATCCCTGCATTTCAAAAGTGACGCATCGCTGTTATTTTTAGCGCAGCACCGCGCTGCGCCACTTTGTTGTAAATCTGGGCCAACGCATTGTTTACTTTCATATTGATAGTCGGTTGATGAAATGAAATCTGTTTCCCTCTTCTCATAGACCTTTTATTAAGCTGAGAGAGAATGGCAGACCCAACATCTCCCGCTCGTCCTCCAGCACAAGCAGTTTCAGCAGCACCGCCGGCGAGAGCGAAGCCATGGAGGAGTTTGAGAGTGTGGTACGTACTCCACAGGGGAAGGGGCGGTCAGAAGAAAGTGCACACTAAGGCCCATATTTAGACTTTTTTAGCGGCGCATTTGTGTAATTTTTTTATGCAAAATTAGAAAATACACTTGTATTTTGTAATTTTGCACCACTTTTGTGTCAAAAAGCTGTGCAAATGCAGTGCTAAAAAAGTATAAATATGGGCGTAAGTCCCCTCAGATGGATCGAGGTGGCCAGTCAACTGACTTTATTACCTACCACGTCTTATCACTCAGTGGTTATTGTGATTCACAATTCAATTGAGAAAGCGTGACCATCACCTCGCTGACCATTTAAACCCATTATCTCCCAGGATTTATGGGTAATACTTTTTGTTTAGTTTATTCAGTATTTTGGAAATAAAAAGCCATTAAACATTACCAGAGAGTAAATTCAAGTTTAATTTAATTACCATGGGAAACATTTAGAACACCTTTCCTAATAGTCATTTACATTTTACATTCTATTACTCAGGGCCTGCTAAAAGATTGTTCATTATTCTTACATCACACAGTATAAAGTACACCTACACAGTAATTCTATTAATGTTTCTAATTACATCTACTTGCATTTGATATTGCACGGCTTCGCAGTTCACACATTAATACAACATCCACTAATTTGGGCTGCACGAATATCTAAAAAAAACGTAATATTTATTGAGTCAATCTCAGTGTCACCCAGCTTAAAAGCTTAAATTTAATTATTTAAATACGTCAAGCTTTTTCTGAGTAGAATCTTGCTTTTTGGTGCTGTCGGCGCTAGTAATACTGCCGTTGACCGCCGTAACATGGGTGCGTTCGTTGAGCCTCCTGGGCTGTGATTGCATAAGATGAATCCACGCCATTAGCACTGGAGCACAATTATCAATCCCGCCACTCATTAATTGTTTATCTCAGCCAGAAGCAAAATAACTAGAAAAACATGACATCAAACAGCCTACCTTATGGGAATTCAAAATAATAAAATATGTTTATCTGTTTTTGTTTCCATATAAATGATGGGGGCAGGGTTTTAATATTTGCATGATTGCTAATCATTTGTCAGCTTACAGTAAGTGGGTCAGTGATCACTCCGAAATACAGCGAACTCTAACTTCAGTAAGCATTGTTTTTCAAATGTCCATATGGGAATACTTCACCCTGATGGTCGCCATTGGAGATCAATGAGTCCTTTTCTATATTGGCTCGTGTGCTTTATCAATAATGATAAGCAACTCATTAACAAGAACTCCATTCTATCCAAACTTGAGACACACAAGTCAATAGGCACAGGCTTCAGCTCTCAGGTGGGGTAATGCAAACAGCAGGCAGTGTCCTTTGTCATGGAGACAACAGAGCCACTGAGGATGGGTGCAGAAGGGAGGCGGGGAGACATCAAGGTAAGATGATGGAGGGAGTCAGCTGGATTGATTTCAGAGCCCCAGGGAAAACAATGTTATGCCATTTCAACACTCGCCTTAATCCTAGCAGCAAGACCATGAGGATGACCATGTTATGCAACCTGAAGCCTTGTTAGTGTGTGTGGTGGAGCTGTAAGGGAGCTGTCTCCAGTGGTTTTAATGCAGCACTCTCTCTGAAAGGAAATGGCGTAAAAATACAAAGACAGTAGATTTTTGTGCACTCCATGCCATTTTATACATCTTTGGCCTGGGTATAAGTATATTCTATGAGTTTTAGTTACTTAATGGGATGGTATGGATGAAGATATCATTTAAGATACATGGGGCCAGATGTAGCAAGCAGTTTTGCCCATTCTGTGTCTATGGGAAAATGTGTTCGTACATATGGCCCATGGTTACATAATAGTGAGTCAGTGAGCAGACATTGGTTGGTACACACCGATATCTACACATACTCATTTCATTCCCTAACAGGCATGGTTTGATGGTGCATTTAGTTCTATTCCAGGTGTGGCCAACATTGTCTTTCATTTTCAATGGATATCATCCCGAACTACTACCACAGATTATCACAGGTGTAACAGTGGTCACATTGGACAGGTTTCCTTTGGTGACCGCCCACTGCAACATTAGCAGCAGTGATCACTGCAGTGTAAGAGACAGGGCTGTCAGCAGTAATGTGAAAAAGGCTATATCAGTTTAGACTATCTCTAAAAGGGTAATGGCCCTAGCTGCAATGTCCCTGCCTACAAGGCAATAATATCAGTAATAATTCTCCACAGTTAATATCTTTTAAATAAGTTTTGAAAATCCAGCCATATTCCTCCACACATCAGAGTTCTGAAAAGTCCTACATTTCATTTTTGAATACACACGTTTCAATGTTGGTACTTCTAATTTAGTTGGTTGGGCTGCACATAGAGGAACTACTATGGGGAAGCTGGATAGCTACCAGTAGCCCACGAGCTACTTGTTGGAGACGCCTATTTTATTTTATTCCTTTGCCCACTGACCGACTCGCAATTTGCAACTCGCAAAACCATATGCAGAAAGGTGTCTCAGACACCTTCTGCGACTCGCTATGGGGTCGCAAAGACCCACCTCATTAATATTAATGAGGTGGGTTGCAGTTTGCCACCCCATAGCGAGTCCATGCACTCACAGGGATGGTGGCCTGCTGGAGACAGCTGTTTTTTTAATAAAGCAGTTTTTTTTTTTCTTTTTGCAGCCCGTTTTCCTTAAAGAAAAACGAGTTGCAAAAAGCAAAACTTCCGAAACCATTTGGTTTCGTTTTTTTCAGCATTCACAAAGGGGAAGGGGTCCCATGGGGACGCCTTCCCTTTTGCGAATGAGTTACCACCCACTTCAAGTGGGTGGTAACTGCGAGTTGGTTTGCGACCGCATTCGCGGTCACAAAGCAACTCAGCATGGCGATCCAGTCGCAAATAGGAAGGGAACACCCCTTCCTATTTGCGAGTCGCATCCTCAAATTGCGAGTCGGTACCGACTCGCAATTTGAGGTTGCGCATTGCGTTGGGCCTTTTGCATGCCGCAAACTGCGTTTTTCGCAGTTTGCGACATGCAAAAGGCTTCCTACATCTGGCCCTAAGATCTTTGGGTGTTTGTGCATATCAGAATTATGTTGTAGACTTCAAGGTCTGAGCTTGCATCTCTCTCCTGTATGACCCTTCCAGTATGGTCTGGGTATTTTATTACTGGAAAACCCAGTACTCTATTCATGAGACACTATTTGCATAGCCAATGGTGTACTGTGTAAAGTATTGCTGCCATATTATATCTACATATTTCTTCTTGTAATATTCTCCCTAAATTTTGATTCAGTAATCTAAGCTATATCCCTTAATACGTGTATAAATCTTGCATCAGTTAGGCTCTATACACCTTATATTGTAAGATCGCCTTACATTGCTATCCGCTGCCAACGTCTGACATACCTCAAACTGCTAAATTTTCTCATTCCTATCAGTTAATGCACCATGACCTGATCTATATGTTATTAGAATGTAATCATATGTAATTCTGAAAGTCTGCAATAGAAGTATCCTGATGCACCATTCCTCAACATACATACCTGTGTAAAGAAACCCTCTGCAAATACCTAACAGGCACTGTGCTATGCGCAATGCTTGCTTTCTTATCTCTGCAGTCAACACCCGTGTGACTCCTGCCTGGCGTTCTCACACCCTCTTAGTGTACGGTGGTGTGGAACCCTATTGGGTGAAGACTGCAACATATAGAGCAACACATAAATGAACCAACATTTGTGGGGGGTTTCTGAGCATTTTGTCTACTGCTTCCTTCCTGACAGAGCAGCCAGCCGTCCACCGCATCGCCCTACAAGCAGGAAGTGTTCCTCTACAGCCCCTCCCCCGGCAGCGAACTCCACAGCGCTGCCACTCCGGTGATCATGAGCCGGAGTCCCACAGGTGAGTGGCTACAACCCATGAGAGAGCTGCCACCTACCACAGACTGACCTTTACTAAGACTAGCTCCCATGTCCCTGGAATGGCTCATAGAGTAGGCTTGCTGGTAACTGGTTCCTTATGCCTTTCTTCTATGTCATACTTGAACTAAAGATAATTCTCTAATAATGGAAGGACCAATTCACAAAGGTTTAGGGAAGTTTGAGTAACTTAATGGATATTTAACACATGCTTGCTCATAGGCATATTTGAATGATTTTTGCTTATACATTAAAATTGCATTTAATGAACAAAATATAGACTTATTTTATCGATTCAAAATGCAGTGTTTCTTGAGACAACATTACAGAGTACAAGCAAAGGATAAAATGCTGATTTGTCAAATGCACGCATAGCAAATCACCTGAATGTTGTCCCCTTTTTCTTTCCATAGATTTGAAGAGCAGGAGCTCTCCGAGATCCAACCTGAAGTTTCGTTTCGATAAACTTAGTCACTCAAGCTCTGGGTCGAGTACAGTATGTATACTTGAGTTGTCATTCCGAGGGCATGCACTTGTCTTTTTCTACTCCTCCTTAGTAGTAGTCAATATTTATGCGCCCTTAAACGGTGCACCAGGGATAGCACTAAACATCAAGAAAGGACAAAGTGTGAATTGTAGCTTGAAAACCTGCTTATAGCATAGTAGTCCTAATAATTTTACTTTTAAATATAGCATGAGAGCGGGCGCGTTTAGAACTGCCATGTTTTAATTTGTATGCCCTAATAAACACGTTTCATGATGAAGGCCATTTGTGTTTCTATATAACCAAATTATGGGCCCGACCACAAGTGAAAAAGTTTCCGGACAAAACGGGATTACAAATTCTTAAATTATACCACAGGGTTCAGCAGGTGCGTTAAACCCCAGACTCACTTCCGCCTTCCAAAACCAAGTGCAATTTATGGCCGCTAAATGGCCCAGTAACAGGAAGACAGTGGCGGCCCGTCCTTTAGGGGGGAGGGGCCACACCCCCCCACCTTTTGCCCCTCATGAAGAGTGTCTGTCAGTCTGAACAAAGGTCAGCCTGACAGACACTCTCCATGTTCAGCTCAGGCAGCCAGGAGCGAGACATGCGCGATTTGCGTATACTCCTGGCTGCCTGAGCTGAACTTTGCTGGGCTCCTATGGGCGTGACCTCCTCGGATCAGCAAAGGTGCTTCGAGGCCCTCCCCTGGGTGACCAGGAAAGCGTCACCGATTGACACTCTCCCTGGGCGCTTCAGTTTAAGCCCTGAAGTGCCCAGGGCGAGTGTCAATCACTGACACTTCGTCACAGAGTGGGGTGGGGTCAGCAGTCTCACTGACCCCATCCCACTCTGTGACGAGGCTGGGACTGCTGCCTTCCCTCATTGGCTAACCCAAGGTCAGCCAATGAGGGAAGGCAGCAGTCCCAACCCTCCTGGGACCTGGAGGCTGAAGGTAAGTGTGTGTGTGTGTGTGTGTGTGTGTGTGTGTATGTGTATGTGTGCGATGCTTTAAATTGAATGTTTGGTGCGCGCGTGCATGTTTGAGTGTTATGAGTGTTGTTAATGGATGTGTGTGTGTGTGTGTGTGAAAGAATGAGTGTGTGCGATCTTTTAAAATGAATGTTTGGTGCATGCGTGCATGTTTGAATGGTATGAGTGTTGTTAATGGATGTGCGTGCGTGTCTGTGTGTGAAAGAATGAGTGTGTGTGTGTGTGTGTGTGTGTGTCCTGCCCGCCCCCTCCCTCCTTAAGCTGCTGGCCGCCACTGCAGGAAGACATGAAAAGGCACATGCAGTAATTTTGCATCTCGCATGTTTTTCCAGTTGAGTGGTATAACATGCATGATGCGAAATTGCTGTATGTGTTTCCACATGTTTTTCTGTAATGGCGGGGTGAGACCACGTGACAGTGGTTATTTTGGATGTGGCATTACCACCCCGCTACTAATGAGCATCTTGTGATTGTCTCGATATTTTGCATCGCAAACATATCCTGGCATTTTTGAGGGGAAAGGTCAATCTAGGAAAAGCAGAGCTACATTTGACCTAGGCGAACTCTGCAAGTCAATGAGAGGTTTTACAAGCTTAATTGAACCATAACACAGCATCTTGCTATCTGAATTTGGATGTTGCGATCATGACCGTCAATTCACCAAAGTGTCAGGGGAAGCGGAAGTGATCACTCGCCCTTTGAGCTTCACTTTGGCTCCCACACATGCTTACATATACACGCACATTTACACATACAGCCACTCTCTCACGTTAACACTATTATCTGCAAGCACGCACACAACATACATTTAAAAGCATATTCTTACTCAACTCAGAAGCCAGGGAAGGTCATGTTCTAGCTAATTGTACTTCGTTTTTGTTATTCTAATAGTGAGTAATGTAATATCATTCACTATTAGTTTAAAAGGTAAAAAGTCAGGAAACAAGGATAGTGGAACGCAGCCGATGTCTGAAGTGCCCCAGGCACTGATTTTGCCACCTCTGAGGCCAGGGGTTGCAAAAACAGTGCCAGGAGGTTCAAGGGGCAAGTTAGGGGGTGCAGTTGAGACCCCTGTTGACCACTAATTGACGTCCATGGTTGCAATGTGTGAATCCACAAAATTCAAAATGTCCCTGTCTAGTGGGCTTGGGCTTAAACACATGGTATTACACAATTTTTGAATAGTACATGTGCCTAAGATCCTACCCACAGAAAAATAGTTTCACCGCTGCACCACCACCTCAACCACCGCACTGTAAATGTACCCACGGTACTCAGTACTGCATTACCCTGCAGACAGGAAAGCATCCCTCTACACCGTAGTGTATCTCCCACTATACACAGCCAGTGCTTAATTTGTAAATAAAAAGGTGCTGGTGCCCAAAGCCCTCCTCTTAAACACGCGGCTGCTGCATTTAGATGTGCGAGCACGGAATACTGAGGCGCCATAATACTGAAGCCATCTCGCCCCTTTTCAATCCATATAAAGCCACTCCCTGTCCCTTCAGCTCACTCTTGCAGCTTTCTGCTTTCTCCCTTTGTGACGCTTTTTTGTTTTCCCTTCCTCCGTCTGGTCCATATGTCTCTTTTGCTCGCAGCAAATGCTTTAGGCAGAAGAATAAGCCCCGGCCCTAAAAAATAAGTGCCAGTGCTCAGCACCGGAAACAACAAGCACAAATTAAGCACTGTACACAGCATAACATTCCCACCAATGCTAATGATCTACCATTGCTAAAACAGCACTGAGGTTCTGAGAAGTTTACTAAGCAGATCAATAAAAGTGCATACACATAAAAAAGGAAGTTTAATAATTGAACATTATAAAATGCTCTGCTCTTCAAGGAATTTGAAATCAGTGGCTAAAAATTAGGTTGGTATCCTTAGCTTGATTCGTGAGAGCAGCACAAGTACAGCCAATGGAATCTAGTTTGGACAATTTCTGGCTCCATTTAAACACAGGCGTGCAGCGACAAAAAGAGAGCGTGTGGTAGGAGCAAACTAGCCAAAGTGGTATTCTAGAGTCATCAGGACATTGCAATTCATGCTAGAGATTCAATACACAATTGTAAAGAAAGATCTGATATTACGGGGGAATGAACTGCACCAACAAAACTGACCTGTAGGACAATGCTATCCAAGGATGAGAGTTCAGTCTATTAAACTGGAGCTCCAGATGAAGTCTAGCTTCGGCGCTATTCCTGTTTCAGGAATAAATCCACATTTTAAAAAGTTACAACCTCCCTATTAAAATAAAATATTGAATTTCATAGCTTTTGTTTGGGAACAAAATATTTCATAATTTGTGTACTTGGTTAATGTATCTATGTTGCTGTATTTTTGTGTATCGTTTTGAGGTTAAATTGTAGGAATTGCTTAAGCTCCTATCTCTGGGCTCCAGTGAGAGACTGAGTGGGGGTCCACAGAAGTCAAAATGTTAAGAACCACTGTCTTAGCTCCATGGAACAGTGCAGTACTAGTCTTGTAGTGGCCACGCACCACCACCACCCACCATCATGTGACCATCTTCCCTCGGACTTGTTTACAATCCAACACTGCTGCACTTACATCCTCACCTTACCTTATTAATACCCTTCAGATCTGCACTGCAATCCCTAATCACAGTACTACCAGCCTAGCACTACCATCACACGAAGTAAGACTATCCAACACTGCGCATGACACATTATGATGCGGGCTGATTAGTTGGCTTTGCTGGCATTATTCACACACTGCAGTTGGTACAAGGCACGGAAATGTGCCCAATGTGGACTTCATTTGAAGCTCCTGTTTAGTGGCCCAAACTCTCAGCCTGGGATAGGGTTGTCCTACAGGCCGCTTCTGCTGGTGCCGTTCATCCCTCCTTGGTAGCTGAGCTTTCTTTACCATCATGTATCGCATCTCAGGCAGAACTGCAATGTCCTGATGATGATCCTATAATTATGTAAGGATCGAAACGTCATTGACTCCTGCACACTCACCCGGTTATGTATACATTGACTATAGGGGGAGAAATGTAATGTTATGTTTATTTGTGACCAAATATTTTTTTATTTCTGTCACATACAAATGCCTGAGTCCGTTTTTGTTGTTTGTTTTGTTTGATGCTCCTTGTGGACTCCTACTGACCCCTATTTGTTTGTTGAGTTGATAAATAAATGTGGCTTTTACATTTTTGATTGAGCTTTCCACCTGGGAACTATTAATTTTCCAGTACAATAGTTGTTGTATGTTTTTGTTTAGGGACCCCTGCTCCTTATAGCAATTATCTCCCCTGACACCCAGATATCCATGCGTTTCCCTTGTGTTTTTATAATATTACTATTTTGTTCAGCAGTCACTGAGTACCTCATTAGCAGTGACGTCTTGAAAGACTCAGCATCAGTCCCCCCAAGACCATCTGGTTATTACCATTTATTTATTGTCTGGTGTTATCAGGTGGGTGACCTGTTGGCTACTAGCACTTCCTGAGAGGTGGCCTGTTTTCTCCACTATGCCGCAGTGATAGTAGCCACGAGCTGCCAACACATCATTTTAGAAGAAGTGCTAGTCTGAGCCCTCGGTGGTGGTAATCCCGCTACTCATAAGCCTTGAATTTACACTCACGTAGCCAAGGAATTTTGCCCGTGGAGCTATGACAGTTTTTCTGTCCTCTGATGGCCATGTTGACCCCGCATGTGATCCATCCACTCTGGGAAATATGACACCTTTAATTGTAGGCCTATGTAAGTTCCCCATACCCTGCACGAATCACATAATGAAGGGCCTTCTCTGACATTCTGTCCTTTTGTGCTTCTCTCTGCAGTGAATGAACCATTTATTGAGAGAAGGACTCATCTCCCATCATCGGCTGGAAGCATCTGTTCACCACACTAGTACCTGCTGCCGTGGCGCATTGACACGTTTGGACCCTCTGCGGCTCCTGTATGTAAACAAGAAGCCAGATGTGCTCCAGCTGTTTCTCTGCTTGGCCATGGCCATCACCTGTGGACAAGTCAACTCTTGCGCACAGCCACCGCCATAACATCTGACAGAGGCCTTCTCCTGCCACTAGAGGGCGCCAGGGTGCTCAGCTGAGAGGATGCATTAGTCCTCTAAGCACCTTGTGAGTGCTATCCATCTCTGTGTGTTGAAGGCATGCATGACACGTTGTGCAGTTCAAGACTTGCAAGGTTTGTCTGCAGGATGTGACACCTGAGACACCCCAAACTTGGTGCAGCCTGGTACGGGGACACTGTAACAGGGAACTACTTCAATGTTTTTTATGACTGTTAGGAAACTCTCGGTTGCTGTTATTTGTTTGAAGCATGTTTCTTACCACGCTTTCTGGATCCTCAAGAATGTCTTTGGGTCACACATCTGCCAAAGGGTCCAGTTCAGAGAACATCTGTGTCTTCGGTTTACATCCTCTTGTCTTTAGTATGTCTCCCCAGGTACACTGTTTTACCCAGAGCATCTTTTCCCACTCTTTCCAGTCCCCTGATTGGTTACACACTGCCAGGTGGCTTTCAAAATTCTAGATAAACAAAGCACCTAAAAGGAGCAGCATTGAAGGTGGCGTACTGTCGCAATATAGCACTGTCGCAGTATGGCAGCACTGTCGCAATATAGCACTGTCGCAGTATGGCAGCACTGTCGCAATATAGCACTGTCGCAGTATGGCAGCACTGTCGCAATACTGTGCGGATTTGAGGCATCAACTGAAATTATAGTTGCTTTCACCACAGTTTTAGGAGAGCTCATTTCTTTGCAGTTTGGCATTACTGTATACTTGTTTCGCCAGGCACTTCTCTACTGCCTTCTAGGCTAGGCCAAGTTAATTTATAAATGTGCAGTTCTTATTTCTTTTTTTGTAATTTTAATGGCATTTGACAGCAAAGGGAACAGTAAGTCAGAGGAGGCCAGGGATGATGTGTTACCTGGAGGAAAGACACTGTAGACATGTTTCTTGGGCTCCTCCCTCTTCCGATACAACTCATCCGCCATTGCGATGTGGAGGTGATGAAGGAATCCAAGAGGTGCTCGAGTGGGCTGGCCAGCATTGGTCTGTCTATATTGTCCAAACACAATGAAGTAGTGTGGAATGATGTACATGTCATTTCAGATCTGGATTATGGAAAGGGGTTTCTCTGGCAGCGTTATAGGCTGCTTTGATTAGTATTGTACTGACCACAGTCAGCACACACAGGTTACATTCGTGCAGTGAAATTAAGTCGTATTATCATTCCTGTAGGAAACTCTGAAATTCCCTTTCACCTGCAGCTTCAAATCTTAAGTGCATTCCCCATAGCTCAGGTTTGACACATAAGAAGCCTGGTCCAAAATTCCACGAACACTTACTGTGCTATGTCTGTGTAAAGGCTTAAGGCTCCGTTGCGGGAGTTGTGCGAAGTTCTCAAATTTCTTTGCTTCTTATAACTTTGTGGGTTAAGTATCCTGCACATGAAGGATTTACAGCAGAAAACTCTTCTTTGCGAGGGAGTTCCTGCTCAGAGCAGGTTTTACATTATTTTCTCCTGCAGATCCTTTTTGAGGGCGTCTTCTTGTGACCTTTTTTAAAACAGCGCTTCAGATGGACTTTTCCGCTTACTGAGCGGTATACTGTTCCAGATCTTTGGGGTACGATATCTAAAGGAGCGGCCCCCGATTCTTACCTTGGAATCCTAAATACCTAAGCATTGATACACAAGAATTCAATCCCTTCGACGAACAATACGTAAAACCTCTATTATGTACAAAAACATAACTTACAGTTGTTTAGAGTGCTCTGACATTGACTGATAGTTATAGGAAGCAAGAAAACTATAACATTACAAATCCCAACTCGGTGATGGATTGATATTTATATTGAGAAATAAAAAAAAATCCCCCAAATACTGTAACAATTATGTTAATTATAGCAATTAATGAATCGTGCTGCCAAGAAGAAAATGGACAGGGACACAAGAGGGTGAATATTAAAAACTTACTTTTGCAGTTAAATCTAAGACTACCACGTGGCCTGCTCACATCTTTTAATATTGCAATAGCATAATAGCAAGTACCATATTAATGGATAGCTCATTCCATCATCCAGCCAGCATCCATGAAAGAGGGATTCAGGATACTGTTTGTAAGTTCATCCTCCAGGTCTTGGGCTCTAATGTACATCATTGATAGCTTTAGCCGATATTGAGACAATTGTCGAAATTACTAGCCTCTCAGTTCATTCTCGTGAAATAAAATCTGTCAGCCATGTCAACGTGTATCTCCCTCTACCCTTCGTTCTGATTACAATTTCTCATGGCACTCACATATTCATGACATGGTACATCCTGTGTGCTGGCCATGAAAACTTTGGACCATGAGGCCCTCATTATGAGTTTGCGGTCTATAACGTAGACCGCCAAACTCACACCCCGCATATGACCGCCAGTGTTTGTGGTCTGAAGACCGCCGTATTATGAATGCTGGCTGCTCTCCACTACAATCTGGACGGAAAGCCGCTAGGAGCCATACTGGCGGTCAGCGGTCTAGTGGTGGTTGCTCGACTGCCATGTCACCACAACACCGTCTGCCGTATTACAAAACTGTAAATGGTGTGGCAGTGTTGTGTTGGCGGGGCGCTGGTGGCGGAGCAAGAACCATGGACCCCGTTCCCTCCCGGACGACCACCGTGACCAAAAGGTAAGGTGTTCGACTGACAGGGGAGGGGGGTTGTTGTGTGTGAGTGTGTGGTGTCTGCATGTGTGTATGAATGTGTGTGTGCGTGTGTGAATGTGACTGTGAGTATTGTGTATGCGTGGTTGTATGCATGTGAGTGAATGCGTGGTTGGATGTATGTGTGTATGCGTGCTTTAATGTGTGTGATTATGTGTAGGTGAATGCGTGTATTGTAGTGTGAGTGAATGGGTGTATGCGTGGTGCGTGTGGGTGCATGTGTGCATGTATGTGGGAGGGGTGTGGGGTGCGCTATGTGTGTAGAAGGGGTGAGGGCGCTGTGTGTGGTGGGTGGGGGGGAGCCATCTACCGGTGACAGGGAAGGAATTCTTTGTCACCAGTAGCCCTTCCGCCAATGTTTTTGGTGATTATGCTACCGCCGCGGAAACCATGGCTGTAGGCCGGCTCATAATGCCACTGGTGGTGTGCTGTGGACCGCCGGGTCAGAGATGTACGTCTCCGTCCCGGCCGTTTCATGCCGCCATGGCAGTATGAGCGGAGATGTGGTGGGTTGGCAGCGGCCAACCCGCCACACTCATAATGTGGTGGTAAACACCGGCAGCCTGTTGGCGGTGATACCGCCACATTAGCCTTGGCGGTCAGAAGACCGCCAGGATCATAATGAGGGCCTGAGTAACAAGTTAATTAAATTAGATTTCCAATGGAAAGAGGTCTTAATGTGAAGTTCCCTCTTTGGAGATTATGAAATCCAAAAACTCAAAATTAAGATTTGGTTAAGTGGAAGTAAATTGTAATCTTAAAGGCTTACATTCAAAGCCGCTACTTATTCTTAAAGTCTTGTTGTCAATATCTCCGGATGTCTAACAAACTTCCACTCCATGATGGATGCGATTACTTTGCAATTCAGTTTTAGTTTGTTCTAGATTATGAGAGTTTGTGACAGACCCAAATGACAGTACATCTTTGAAAGTTTGCTCGGCAGAAAATAGTAGCACACAGCAATCATTATCACCATAGAAGAGTCTAAGCCAAGGAGCAGAATAAGGACGCCTGACCTTGCAAAGACCTTGAAAGTGTGGCACGACTGTGTACTAAGTCTATTTGGTGTCTTCTTTCTTTGTTGAAATAAAAAAAGAACGCAGGTAGTGCCCTGTCAGTGCTCTTTTCTGCTGCTGTTGTAATTCAAGCATATTTCCTATTTATGGCACGTAAACTACTGTTCCAAGTTTAGAACTTGAATAAATATTTCCAAAAAGAATAAAAAAAAGACACCGATTGCTAGTGCAATACTGCCATCTAGTGCCTAAGCAGTGCAATTGAAATTGAAAGAACGTAGGCCTCGGTTGCAAGTTTGACCCTCTGCTTTCAGAGCAATCAACGACGCATTAGCAGTGGCGTAACAACGGCCCCCGCAGCGCCCGCGATGTCGGGGGGGCTTTCAAGGGGGCCCTCAGCACAGTACGCTGTGCCTGGGTGGCAGACCCCCGACTGGGCCCAGGTGGGAGGGGGCCCACTGAGGGTACTTTGCAGTGGGGCCCCCTCCAGTTTCGTTACTCCACTGCGGATTAGTCTGTAGTGATTAATGCTTCCTATGTTTTCTCTGCCTGTACTTGTTCTTTGAACACAACGAAACCCATGTTTGTAATGTGGTAATAGCAACTCAAAAATTACAAGTTTTTACATTTATGAAACTTCCAACTGCGTGCTTTCCCCACTTCAACTTACGAGCGACGAAAGTTTTATTTTTCATTTTCCACAAGGATGAGGAATAGGGATGAATATTTTTCCTGCCCCCACCTGTTCCTATCGTGATATGTTTCCCTGCGGAGAGTTTTATTTTTTATAAAATGTTATTTTCTAGCTTCTGAAGTGTTGTTTTGTCTCGTGCTTGTTGACAGTTTAGTCATGGTTCATGGGTCAAATTTGGGAGGAATGTAAGAGACTGAAGCCCCCTATTTGCCCCTTCTAAGTTACAGGATTGTTTTAATTGCGATTTGCAGCTAGAAAAAGTAGTAGAAAAACTAAAAAGGAAAACAAAACTTTTAAAGTGCATGTTTGAAATTATTTTTTTCATTCAAGAAAATGACGTTGTACATACTATTCAGAATCTTTGTTCTATTTCAAACTTTAGAATGTGAAGAAAATGTATAATGGAATCGCAGAGAGATGCCTAAAACATAATCATGTTTTTATTTGAGGAGTAGCCCTTTCCAGAAACTCCGGCCGTTTGCTCTCTGTTTGTAAATATTGTACATTTAATTTATTGCTACAGTAGCATATTGTATTTGTTATGTATAAAATTGATTGAAAAGTTCACAAATGTATATTTTGTTGCTTAATGGTGTCTGCAAAATTCTCAATAAATAACATATTTTGTGTCCTCATGTCTACGGTGAATATCAGTGAGTATTTGTGTGGGTGGGTGAACTGTAGTTCATTTGCTGGACAAATGGTTACCGTGACCAGCCTTTATATTACGACTTCAGGCTTGAGGTGGCCAGATTTACCTGTTGTAATTTCTACCCAAGGTAAGTTCATAAAGTACCATACAGATTTACCCAAGGGCAAAGATATTTCCTATTTCGAGTTCATGTGATGGAATGAGAAATAATCTGCAAAATTAGTGTTTGCATACTCAGGGGCATATTTATACTCTCTTTGCGCCGAATGTGCGTCAAAAATTTTTGATGCACAATCGGCGCAAACCCTGCCCCATATTTATACTTTGACGTCCGACCCCGCGGGCGTCAAAGTTCCACCATGTGCGGCATTTTTTGGAAGGGGGAACCAGCCTTGCGTTAATTATATGCAAGGTAGGCGTTCCCTTCCAAAAAATGACTTTAAGGCCTGTGCGCCTTATTTATACTGTGACGTCATTTTGACGCACAGGAGGGGGCAGGCCTTAAAAAACGGCGCCCAGCCTGATGGGCGCCGTTTTTTAACGCCTGGGTCAGGGCAGGCGTTAAGGGACCTGTGGGCTCAGAAGGAGCCCAGAGGTGCCCTCCCATGCCCCCAGGGACACCCCCTGCCACCCTTGCCCACCCCAGGAGGACACCCAAGGATGGAGGGACCCATCCCAGGGAAGTTAAGGTAAGTTCAGGTAAAAAAAAAAATTCGTATTTTTTTTGTGGCGTAGGGGGGCCTGATTTGTGCCCCCCTACATGCCACTATGCCCAATGACCATGCCCAGGGGACATAAGTCCCCTGGGCATGGCCATTGGGCAAGGGGGCATGACTCCTGTCTTTGCTAAGACAGGAGTCATTTCAATGGGGGTTGGGCGTCAAAAAAAATGGCGCAAATCGGGTTGAGGCCTGAATTTTGCCTCAGACCTGACTTGCCCCATTTTTTGACGCCCAAGCTCCATTTTCCCCTACGCCGGCGCAGCCTGGTGTGAGTCATTTCTTTTGACGCACACCAGTCCGCAGCGCCGGCTAACGTCATTCAATAAATAAGGCGCCCGCATGGCGCTTTGGAATGGCGTTAGCCGGCGGTAAAATTTTTGACGCACAACTGCGTTGGCGCAGTTGTGCGTCAAAAAGTATAAATATGGGCCTCAATGTCTGCCTATTTCTCAGTCTAACAGAAATGTTATTTATTCAGACAAAATTCGATTAATTTCCTAATGTAGCATTCCACGAAATCGTTCAAATTACTTGAAATACCACATTACACAATTTTGCCTAGTTTTTGTTTGCCAGAGATTATTTTGTGAAGAAACTATGGCCCAGATTTAAGAGGGCCTACGCCATTCTAACATTAGGGTAATTTTTTTAATGCTAATGTGGCGTTAGAAGGCCAAAAACACTGCGCCATATTTACAAAGTGGCGTAATGCATACAATAATTTTTTACGCTAATCCTGCAAAGCTCCAGACTAGCGTCAAAAATTCTGATGCTAGTCCCCTAACTGCCGCCATGGTGGACCGTATTTTAAATATGGCGCATACATGGTGGCATTTGGGAGAGGGGCGCTAAGGGACGCAGAAAGTGTGGTGCTGCACTAGGAGCAGCGCCAAGTTTCATAAATCTGCCCCTAAATTGCAAGGAGACATTATTTGCTCAAACCAATCTTCTGCCGATACCTTGTGAGACTTTTTCCCCGAAATGCACGCTTGCAAGAAAAAAGTCTCAGGACAAATTATGTGATTTTCCCCATCCCTACAAAGTTATGTTCTTTCCGACATCTTTTATATGTGCACTTTTTGTTAGGTAAAACCTGTTGAAATATACACTGAAAAAAGTTCCGGCAAAACACTCTACAAAATCCTGATACTTTTACAGAGGTCAAATGAGGGCCTATGAGGTAGATAGCAGTCAGGGAAGTTTAGTAAATTATGGGCCAGATTTATCATTGGTTTGCGTTGACCTTGAGTCAGGCATGGTGTTGCAAGGACAACACAATACTTAAATCAGATTTACCAAGCAACGGAAGGCCACGTTGCATGGCCTGTGTTGCTTGGTAAATTTGAAGTAACAGAATGCAGCACAAGTGGCTTCCTTGTGTTACTCTGCCCTGGGAATGCTTGGGCGTTCCCATGCATCCACCCATGGATTTTTGTGCATTCCCAAATTTACTAAGACTGATAAACCTGGGAATGCATCAAAATGCTATGCCTTAACGGAGGAGGCGCAACAAGGAAGATATCTTTATTTCTCCTTATTTTTTCTTCTTTCTAGGTGTGCTACATTGTGCAGCACACCTAGCGAGAGGAGAACACCTCTAAGGTTTGTTTTCGTGCAGGAAGGTAACCTTTCCTGCACAAAAACAATCCTGCCTGCAACGCAGGCATCCATGCACCATGAAGTAAAGGTTTCGCTTTGGCGAAGTCTGCACTGAGTGCACCAGAGATGAAAGGAAGCAAGAATGTGCCATATCTTGGGAGATATGGCAACTCTCTGCCTTCTCCATTTGATGCAGTATAGCAAGTTGTCTGCATCAGGGCTTGAAGACTATGGCACTATATAGGCACCAAGTAATTGCGCACACTTTCCTCTAGGTTTACTCAGATTGTCATTGTTCCATGTTATTCAAAGAGTGCTATTATGTTGGGTTATGATAGCTCCTCCTTTTGTCATCACTACAAACCTTTGGCAGTTGTCAACTTTTTATTTCAGCTTTTGAATTCAGGAAAAAATCCAAAAGTGGGTATTGATCTCAATGAAAAAGGCAGATTGTTGCAAAATCCAGAACTGAAAGTTATACACGTTTTATTCCGTCTGGTCACACAACACGATTTTGGAACTGTTGTTATTTTTACTACTAGCACAGTGCATGTAGCACATGGTAAAATGTTGTTTATTGCCAGAGTCAACTTGGGCTAAATGCTCTGCGCCAGGGCTGGCTTTAGCGCTGGTGGCGCCCTGTGCGACAGTCTTTTTTTGGCATCCCATGACCTCCTTCTCGGACTCCCTAACTACCATCTGGAAAATGTGCCCCTCATCTCTCCATAGCTCCCCTTTCACATACATATGTTTCAAAGCGCGTGTAAAGGCTACCTTTATTCATCCACTCACCTATCCACACAAAATATAGTTCTGTTCTTTGCAGCAGGCATATTAACCCTCTACGCTACTTTATAATGAGTCATAGCTGCCGCTAGACAAAACTCCAATCTATCGCCCTAGCAGGAATGTTAATCACAAAAGGTATCTTGACATTTTAATTGCTTCCTCAAGCCTGGACCCACAAGGAACTTTTCAGCAGATGCTTTCAAATCGCAAGTTTTTAAGTTATCACTAAACACAGCGCCCCCTGAGGTCAGTGCCCCCCATTCCCGGTCAGCACCGGTGCAGCCGCACCACTCGCACCACCCTAAAGCCGGCACTGCTCTGTGCTGAAATTCAATATTACCTGCTAGGCACAAATATGATTCCCTGCAATCCTAACACAGTCCTTCGTATTTCCAAGGTCAAAGCACTGAGGCCCATATTTATACTTTTTGACGCTAAACTGCGCTAACGCAGTTTAGCGTCAAAAAGTTTTGCGCCGTCTAACGCCATTCTGAAGCGCCAAGCGGGCGCCGTATTTATGGAATGGCGTTAGACGGCGCAATCAGACCGGCGCTGCCTGATTTGCGTGGGAAAAAACCACGTAGACCAGACAGCGCCGGCGTAGGGGGAAAATGGCGCATGGGCGTCTTAAAATGGGGCAAGTCAGGTTACGTCGAAAAAATCGTCTTAACCCGACTTGCGCCATTTTTTAACGACGCCCATCCCCCATCAACATGACTCCTATCATTGTAAAGATAGGAGTCATGCCCCCTTGCCCAATGGCCATGCCCAGGGGACTTCTGTCCCCTGGGCATGGTCATTGGGCATAGTGGCATGTAGGGGGGCACAAATAAGGCCCCCCTATGCCACCAAAAAAAAATATAAAAAATAAAAAATTATACTTACCTGAACTTACCTGAATGTCCCTGGGGTGGGTCCCTCCATCCTTGGGGGTCCTCCTGGGGTGGGCAAGGGTGGCAGGGGGGGTCCCTGGGGGCATGAGAGGGCACCTGTGGGCTCATTTTGAGCCCACAGGCCCCTTAACGCCTGCCCTGAGCAGGCGTTAAAAAGTGGCGCAAATGCGCCGTTTTTAGCCACGCCAACTCCCGGGCGTCTCTTTTGCCCGGGAGTATAAATACCACGTAAAGGCCTGGGAGTCATTTTTTAGACGGGAACGCCTCCCTTGCATATCATTAACGCAAGGAAGGGGTTCACGCTAAAAAATGACGCACATTCCGGGAACTTTGGCGCTATTCGCCTCTAACGCCATAGTATAAATATGGCGTTAGTTGGCGTTAGTTTTGCGTCGAAATTGCGTCAAAAAAAACGACGCAATTTCGGCGCAAACGGAGTATAAATATGGCCCTGAGTACAGTTAAAATGGGTGATATGCTGTCCATTAACCTGATATAAAATGATAAAGGGCCATATTTATGAAAGGGCTGTGTCACTTCTGCACTACACAGCAGGGTGCAAAAGCAAGGCAATTTATCAAGCCAAGCAAGACCACCTTGCGTGGCCCATAGTGACTTGATAAATGTGGAGTAACACAACACAGGGCAAATTGCTGCATTGTGCTGCTCTGCCCCAAGGAGGTGTTCCATGGGTGATGCATGGGTGTTCCCACATCATGGATTTTGATGCATTAGGGGATTTATCATTAGTGGTAGACCTGGGAATGCACCAAAACTTCTACACCTCCCCAGGTGAGGCATAATGAGGAGAAATATCTTTTTTTCTTCACTTTTCTCTTTCTATGTGTGCTGCATTCTGCATTCTGCAGCACACATAGAAAGAGGCATATACCTCATGGATTGTCTTTCTGCAGGGAGGTGCCCATTCTTGCACAAAAAGGTTCCTGTCTGCACCGCTTGCACCACGGTGCAAGAGTGCCTGCATTGGGGCTAGGTAGCCAAAAGTGTGCCTGCACTGGGAAAAAGCAGGAATGTGCCATAATATTTTAAATACAACACATTTGTGCCCTTTCGATGTCATGCAGCACAGCAAGGTGACTTGCTGCGCTGCGTGACAATTCAATAAATAAGGCCCCAAATTTCAGTACTAAAAATAAATACTAGCACAGCTGCTACGGCTGGTTGTGTCTTTTGAATATTGCCATTTTGTCTGTGTGTGTGACTGAAGGATGGGTCAGCGGGGGCAAGGGTGTACCCATCATTGGTGCAGCAGACACAGTGTCTTTGGGACCCAGAGGCCTGAGTGGACCAACGCCTTATGTTTATTGTGGTACTTCACTACCCAAGCATCAGTCAGGGATCCCATTTTCTTTAATTGCATTAGGGCCCGTGGCACCTATGCTACGCCACTATGGCCCTCATTACAATTTCCCTGTCAACTGCACGGGGAGATACCAGGGCTGGAATTAGAAATTCTGTTCAGTTAATGCGGATTATGAGTTAAAGTCACCACAATGGAGCCAAACCCAGATTTACTGTCCTTTACAATAGGTTTTTCCTAACTCCAAGTACTTTAACACTGTGGTGATCGGGGCAAGGCTGTACCTCTGCCTGTGACTCTTTCCCTCTGCCACTGTGGTTTTATTAAACCCAGTAAACATGTGTCTAGTGTTTCAAGACCTAACAATTTTGAGATTTTGAGTGCCTAAACACTGGACAATAATAGCGACAAAAGAAAAAGATACATATAAGGGGTCATTCTGACCTCGGCGGTAAAAGGCGCTTACCGCCGGTCAGAAGACCGCCATAACACCGCCGCGGTCGCGGTAAACCGCCACGGTCATTCTGACCCGCAACTGGCAAACCGCCAAAAACCCGACATCAACAAAATTCCGCCACAGCAACGGCCAGCGAAAAACTGGCGATGACCAAACCTCCACCGTCACGCCAACAGAAATACGCCCATGCCATTCCGACCCACAAATCACCGCAGCGGTCTTTCAACCGCGGTATTCCATTGGCGGTACACACCGCCGCGGTCAAAATACACACACCTTTACAAAACACCACCACATTGGACAATTCAAAATACACACACCTGAGACACATACACACACCACTCCCACACACCCAATACAATATAAAACACACACCCACATCACCCACAAACCCTTACGACCACAATTGCGACTGAAGGACAGAGAGAGACAGCACAGAATAGAGTAGACCATCACACAGAGGCAAATCACAACATCACCCACACAATATCCACGCACAAAACACCATACACCACCACACTCACCACACTCTACAACACATACACCACCCCTCACCTCATCCACACCACCCCATGGCACCCCAAAGACACCCCAGGTTCTCTGACGCAGAACTCAGGGTCATGGTGGAGGAAATAGTTCGGGTAGAGCCCCAGCTCTTCGGGACACAGGTGCAGCACACCACCATTGCCAGGAAGATGGAGCTATGGCAAAGAATAGTGGACAGGGTCAACGCTGTGGGACAGCATCCACAAAATCGGGACGACATCAGGAAGCGGTGGAACGACCTACGGGGGAAGGTGCGTTCCATGGTATCAAGGCACAACATCGCGGTGCAGAAGACTGGCGGCGGACCCCCACCTCTTGCACATCCTGCATCCTGAGGGCCTCGCAGGAGTAGGCGGAGGAATGGACTCTGGTAAGTCAAATCTTCACTACTTCATTCCCCCCACCCCACCTGCATGCCAAATCATACCCCCACCCCCATCACACCAACTCCTTGCAAATGGCTCACCATCACAACCCACCCATCCCAAAACCTAGCCCTGCATGCGTCCCCAAAGCATGGACACCCATCACCAAAGCATGCCCACTGCACATACCCATCTCCCCCACAAGCCACCGTCACAAAAGCCCCCACAAGGGAATGCCAGCACTGGGGTACACGGCCACCCACCCATTACACGAAATGGCACACACAGAAGCAATAACCATACTCTTATACCCCTGCAGGACCCGAACGCCACCACACCGCCCAGGAGGGTCCAGAGATGTCCATCCCACCCCCAGAAGAGGCCCCCAGTGATGACAGCAGCTCTGTCTCCCTGGACCCAGATGACCAGCCCAGCCCATCGGGGACCTCAGGACAGTCGGTTCCCCACAGACAGCAACAGGCTACAGCAGACCTAACCCCCTCTGGGAACACCAGCACAGCTCCCACCCAGCGGGCCCATGCCTCTGTCTCCAGGACACATCAATCAGCGGTGTGTCCACCACTACAGGGTACCCAGGTTGACCCACCACCCCAACAACAACAGGGACCTGGGGGCATTGGTAGTGGGCACACGGTCCAGGGGACAAAGGCCCAGGGAAACAGGGGAACTGGGACGCTGCTGTGCGACAGGGGGGTGACAGGCCCAGGGAACCGACTCTCCAAGAAGCCCTCTCCTCCATCATGGGAGCATACCACTGCTCCCAGGAGACGATGGCTACGGTACTGGCCAGGTTCCAGGAGATCCAGGTACTGCAGGAGGAACAGTACATGGGGGTCAGAGAGGAACTGAGAAACATTAGTTCCACAATGGGGACCATCGTCGTGGCTCTTAACCAGATAGTCACCACATTGCGGGACCATGTGGCACCACAAAGGGCCCCTGTCACTAGCATGGACCCAGACCAGGCTACCACCTCTGCCGGCGCTAGTGGACAGGAGGCCCCCACACAACGACAGGCCACCAGAACCCCACCTCCTGCAGAAGAAGAACCACCCCGCAAGCGGTACCTGAGATCTCAGAAGAAGACAGAGTAGGATGTCAAGACCCCCGCCAGCAAAGGATACCCCCTGATGTCATCCCACTGTCCCACATTGTCACCCTGTCCAAACTTAAACCGCCCCTGCTCCATCCTTCCACAGGCATATGGACAATGCACCTGTGAGACTGAAAACTGGACTCTGCCATGGACATTACTCCACCATCACCCATCACCGTTTTTCAATCATGCCCCTAAATTTAGCACTTTAATAAAATCACTTATTGCACTTAAAAAATCTGGAGTCTGTTTGTATTTTGAACAAATGTATTAGACATAACGGTGCCAAAATGTTCAGTTACATTGTGATGACAACATACCACTGTCACACAGCTGTAGTCCATGAGCAAACAAAGCAGAGGTCACGCAGTGGGGCCCACAGCTCTGAAAACAGAAGGGAAAGTCACAACTCAGTTAACAGGAACTGGGGGGAAACACAGACAGTAGAGAGGCAGGAGACTTTAAGTAAATGTAAAATGGAGGGGGTTGATTTGTACCTGTGTGCTACTGAAAATACTGTTGTATCACTGTGTCCCTGTTGTCTGTGTCGTCCCGTCGTCTTCCTCCTCTTCACTCTCCACAGGCTCCACAGCTGCTACAACACCACCATCTGGACCATCCTCCTGCAGGAAAGGCACCTGGCGTCGCAAAGCCAGGTTGTGAAGCATACAGCAGGCCACGATGATATGGCACACCTTCTTTGGTGAGTACATTAGGGATCCACCTGTCATATGCAGGCACCTAAACCTGGCCTTCAGGAGGCCGAAGGTCCGCTCGATCACCCTCCTAGTCCGCCCATGGGCCTCATTGTACCGGTCCTCTGCCCTGGTCCGGGGATTCCTCACTGGGGTCAGTAGCCACGACAGGTTGGGGTAACCAGAGTCACCAATTAGCCACACACAGTGTCTCTGTAGCTGTTCCATCAAATAAGGGATGCTGCTATTTCGCATGATGTACGCATCATGCACTGACCCAGGGAACTTGGCATTTACATGGGAGATGTACTGGTCAGCCAAACGACCACCTGGACATTCATCGAATGATAACTTTTTCTGTCCCTGTACACCTGCTCACTTTCACTGGGGGGAACCAAAGCCACATGGGTCCCATCAATGGCACCAATGATGTTGGGGATATGTCCAAGGGCATAGAAATCACCCTTCACTGTAGCCAAATTGCCCACCTCAGGGAAAAAAATGTAGCTCCGCATGTATTTCATCAGGGCAGACAACACTCTGGACAAAACCTTAGAAAACATAGGGCCATATTTATACTTTTTGACGCAAAACTGCGCTAACGCAGTTTTGTGTCAAAAAAATTAGCGCCGGCTAACGCCATTCTGAAGCGCCATGCGGGTGCCGTATTTATTCAATGACGTTAGCCGGCGTTAGCCGCCGGCACTGCCTGGTGTGCGTGAAAAAAAATTACGTACACCAGGCAGCGCCGACGTAGGGGAATATGGAGCTTGTGCGCCAAAAAATAGGGCAAGTCAGGCTGAGGCAAATTTTTCGCCTCAACCCGATTTGCGCAATTTTTTTTGACTCCCAACCCCCATTGAAATGACTCCTGTCTTAGCAAAGACAGGAGTCATGCCCCCTTGCCCAATGGCCATGCCCAGGGGACTTCTGTCCCCTGGGCATGGTCATTGGGCATAGTGGCATGTAGGGGGGCACAAATCAGGCCCCCCTATGCCACAAAAAAAATAAAAAAAAATACTTACCTGAACTTACCTTAATGTCCCTGGGATGGGTCCCTCCATCCTAGGGTGTCCTCCTGGGGTGGGCAAGGGTGGCAGGGGGTGTCCCTGGGGGCATGGGAGCCCGCAGGTCCCTTAACGCCTGCCTTGTCCAGGCGCTAAAAAACATTGCAAAAGCGGCTGGACGTCATTTTTTTTGACCCGCCCACTCCCGGGCGTGAGTTTTGCCCCGGAGTGTAAATACGGCGCACATGCCTCGGAGTCAATTTTTTAGACGGGAACGCCTACCTTGCATATCATTGACGCAAAGTAGGTGTCCACTCTAAAAAATGACGCAAACTCCATGGACTTTGGCGCTAGACGCGTCTAACGCCAAAGTATAAATATGGAGTTAGTTTTGAGTCGGAATTGCGTAAAAAAAAACGACGCAATTCCGGCGCAAACAGAGTATAAATATGCCCCATAGGCTGAGACATCCCTGATGATATGGCCACTGTTGTTTGGAATGATCCACTTGCCAAAAAATGGAGTACTGACAGCACCTGCACCAGAGGGGGAATCCCTGTGGGTTGGCGAATGGGGGACATCAGGTCTGGCTCCAGCTGGGCACACAGTTCCTGTATAGTGGCTCGGTCAAGTCTGTATGTCAGTATGACATGTCTTTCTTCCATTGTCGACAGGTCCACCAGCGGTCTGTACACGGGAACATTCCTCCATCTCCTCGCAAGTCCCAGCGGACGGTGCCTAGGAAGGACAACATGGAGCACAGAGTCAAGCAACCCACAGGTACGTAACCACAGCTTGCACAGAACACAATTCGCTATGCATTGAATGGCTTGTATGAGTGGCAATGCAACGCCTAGGCCTGTGTGACGCAGTAGAAATCAAGCCATGTGGGCCCTTGAAATGGCGGCTGCCTGACCTGTGAAGTGTGACAATGGGATGTGAGGTCAATGCGCTGGCAAGGCACACCGTGGCGGTAGGCGGTCGAAGACCGCGGCGCAAAGCAGCATTGGTTAACATTGAACCCTATGGGTCTCAGGAGCCAATGACGATGTGCGCCGGCGGTCGCGGTACACACCGCTGCGGTACGCACCGCCGCGGGCGTGACCGCCATTTTCTATCTGCTTAATCACTCGAGACCTGATCATCCACAGGAGAGGACCTATACTGCAAGTGCTGCTGTGACCTCGGTCTGGAAGAGACAATGGCTGCTGCGACTGGGGAAAGGGCCCCTGCCTTCACATCTGAGGAATTGGAGAAACTTGTTGATGGGGTCCTCCCCCAGTATGCGCTACTCTACGGTCCTCCAGACCAACAGTTAAGTACACTGGGACCATGCTTTGTGGTCAATGCCTGGGTTGAGTGGGGTGAATGAACCATGGTGCGGAGGGGAGCGTATGAGGCATGCATCAAACGACAGATGAGAGCATGTGCCACATGGCAAGTGTGGGGATGGGGGGACACTCACATCGAGCATGCAGAAAATTCTGATATTGTATTTTCTCTCCCTGTACGTGTCACATAGGTCAGCGCCCATCAGAAAGTCGACATTTGGCGTGCCATTGCCAAGGACGTCTGGACCCTGGGGGTCCACAACAGACGGGGCACCCACTGCCGCAAGAGGTGGGAGGACATCTGCCGCGGGAGCAGAAAGACCGCGGAGGCTTTGCTGGGGATGGCCTCCCAACATAGGAGGGGTGCCACGCATCAATTGACCCCCATGATGTCTCGGATCCTGGCGGTGGCCTACCCAGATTTGGATGGGCGCGTGAGGACATCACAGCAGACACAAGGGGCTGAGTACACTCTCATTCTGCTGACTATGCGTGCAGTGGAGGTGTTTGGGTGGGGGAGGAGGGCTGTGGGTATCCCTAGGCCAGGGCGATTTCTGTAGGCTAGGCCCCTCCCTGTGCCCCCGCCCCCCACCTCTGTAGGGTGCCAAGTACAGCTATCCATGGCCCTGTGTCACCTATGTGTGCAGTTGTCGTCCATAGGCTTGTAGGCCATGTCCCACTGATTGAGTAGTGTACCCTAAGTGCGCGGCGTAGTGCAGGGGGCTTCTGTGTCTGTCCTCTCTGCCAACTGTGTTGCCAATGCATGCACTCAACATGTCTTTATTCTTCCCCCCCCCCTTTTTTTGTCTGCTCTTCCTGTTCATGTGTGCATTAGCATCATCTGGTGGAGGAGAAGTGGCATTGGAGCACGAGGGAGCTGCATCTCACATGGCCCCGGAGGGCCATGCAACGGACTCTGATTTGACCAGTGAGACGGAGGGCGAGGGGGGCTCCACAACGGGGACACGTGGAGACATCAGCGACACCGACACGTCCTCGGAAGGGAGCTCCCTTGTGGTGGCGGCAACATCCGTGCCCACCGCAACAACAGGTACAGCCGCCACCCAGCGCACCAGCTCCGCCCTCCCAGCAGCCCCTCAGCATTCGCCCCGTGCCCGCTCGCACACCAAGTCGGGCATCTCCTTCGCCCCAGGCACCTCAGGCCCTGCCCCAGTTACCCCTGCTGCCCTCAGTGAGGAGGTCATCGACCTCCTCCGGACGCTCATTGTTGGGCAGTCTACCCTTTTGAATGCCATCCAGGGGGGTGGAAAGGGAGGTGCATCGGAGCAATGCATACCTGGAGGACATTCATTCGGGTCAGGCTGCCCATCAGCGATCGTTCAACGCTCTGGCCTCAGCACTGACGACAGCCATTGTCCCTGTCTCCTGCCTCCCTCCTCCAACTCCCTCCACCCAGTCCCACTCCCCTGTTCCTCTGCCTATCCTAGACACACCTACAGACCAGCCTGCACACACCTCAACACCCAAGGTCAGCTCATCCAAACATAAGCACCACACATCACAGAAGCATTCACACAAGCAACATCCACATGAAGACATGCAAACAGCCACTGCCTCCACTGTGTCCCCCTCCTCCTCGTCTCCCTCCTCCCTCCCTGTGACGTCCCAACTCACACTTGCATGCACCACTTCATCAGCCACTACGACCATCACCAGCACACCCACCAGAACACTCCGCACACGTGCAGTCACCACCCCCACTGCCATTTACACGTCCCCTGTGTCCTCTCCCAGTGTGTCTGTCACCCCCTCTTCCAAACCACACAAACGCAGGCAGCCACCCACCCAACAGCCATCCACCTCACGACAGCCTCCGTCACAAGCACCTGCACCCATAGACAGCACACTTGACTCTCCTACAACCACATCCTCTTCTTCCACTCCCATACTCACTGCACCTATCCTTCCCATTGCTCCCAAAAAGTTTTTCCTCTCCAAAATTAACCTCTTTCCATCACCTGACCCACCCCCTCCATCTCGTAAAAGTCCAATCTGCACCTCAGCCACCACAACCCCTGGACCTACAAGGACCATAGTCCAGGGATATTGGAGTCCCCCACCTTCGAGTGCAGCCACATCGGCCAGCAGCAAAGGGACAGCCAGCCTACCCCCTGGGAAAAAAACAAAAAAAGCCAAGGGCCCGCGAGAAAACAGAGACGGCAGCCTCCACAGGCACCACACTGGCACCGTCAGGGAGTGGGGTGCCACCTGGCACATCTCCAAAGGGAGGCAAGGGCCACAGAGGATCAGGCAAGGATGGCAAGGGCAGCACGGCGGACAAGTCCGGCAGCAGGCGAGCTGCCCAGGAGGGCCCCACCAGCCCCATTCCGGGAGTGAAGGAGGACACCCCCGGGCACGGGCCACCAGCACAGGAGGGCCCAGCAAGCGAGAAGTCGGATGGCGAGTGAACACCATCTATTGGCCGGATCTAGTGCTCTGGAGACACATGTGAAGCACCGCTGAACAGGGCCCTTCAAGACAAGCACCGCTGAACAGGGCACCGCCGTGTCAAGAACCGCTGAACAGGGCCCTTCAAGACAAGCACCGCTGAACAGGGTCCTTCAAGACAAGCACCGCTGAACAGGGCACTGCCGTGTCAAGCACCGCTGAACAGGGCCCTTCAAGACAAGCACCGCTGAACAGGGCCCTTCAAGACAGGCACCGCTGAACAGGGCACCGCCGTCTCAAGAACCGCTGAACAGAGCCCTTCAAGACAGGCACCACTGAACAGGGCCCTTCAAGACAAGCACCGCTGAACAGGGCCCTTCAAGACAGGCACCGCTGAACAGGGCACCGCCGTGTCAAGAACCGCTGAACAGGGCCCTTCAAGACAGGCACCGCTGAACAGGGCCCTTCAAGACAGGCACCGCTGAACAGGGCACCGCCGTGTCAAGCACCGCTGAACAGGGCCCTTCAAGACAGGCACTGCTGAACAGGGCCCTTCAAGACAGGCACCGCTGAACAGGGCACCGCCGTGTCAAGCACCGCTGAACAGGGCCCTTCAAGACAGGCACCGCTGAACAGGGCACCGCCGTGTCAAGAACCGCTGAACAGGGCACCGCCGTGTCAAGAACCGCGGAACAGGGCCCTTGAAGACAGGCACCGCTGAACAGGGCACCGCCGTCTCTGCACCGCTCCGCTTGGCCCTTCATCTCAAGCACCGCTCCGCTGGGCCCTTCATCTCAAGCACTGCTCCGCTGGGCACCGCCGTCTCTGCACCGCTCCGCTTGGCCCTTCATCTCAAGCACCGCTCCGCTGGGGCCTTCATCTCAAGCACCGCTCCGCTGGGCCCTTCATCTCAAGCACCGCTCCGCTGGGCACCGCCGTCTCTGCACCGCTCCGCTTGGCCCTTCATCTCAAGCACGGCTCCGCTGGGGCCTTCATCTCAAGCACCGCTCTGCTGGGGCCTTCATCTCAAGCACCGCTCCGCTGGGCCCTTCATCTCAAGCACCGCTCCGCTGGGGCCTTCATCTCAAGCACCGCTCTGCTGGGCCCTTCATCTCAAGCACCGCTCCGCTGGGCACCACCGTCTCTGCACCGCTCCGCTTGGCCCTTCTTCTCAAGCACCGCTCCGCTGGGCCCTTCATCTCAAGCACCGCTCCGCTGGGCACCGCCGTCTCTGCACCGCTCCGCTTGGCCCTTCATCTCAAGCACCGCTCCGCTGGGGCCTTCATCTCAAGCACCGCTGACACATTGGCAGAAGGGGCAGGCCCGGATCAGTGTCGGACAGGGCTGCACGATACACTCTGGGCACCAAGAGTCCTCCAGTACCGCTGGAGTCTGTCATCCACTTGTGAGACTGTGGATTTGCACTCCCCAGGATGGCACAGTGGGCAACCCACCCACTGTAGAGACTTGAGAGACTGTGGCTTTGCACTCCCCAGGATGGCACAGTGGGCAACCCACCCACTGTAGAGACTTGAGAGACTGTGGCTTTGCACTCTCCAGGATGGCACAGTGGGCAACCCACCCACTGTAGAGACTTGAGAGACTGTGGCTTTGCACTCCCCAGGATGGCACAGTGGGCAACCCACCCACTGTAGAGACTTGAGAGACTGTGGCTTTGCACTCCCCAGGATGGCACAGTGGGCAACCCACCCACTATAGAGACTTGAGAGACTGTGCCTTTGCACTCCCCAGGATTGAACATTGGCCGTGGAGGCCCCTCGTGGATCTGGCGTCGTGGACTCATGTGGCTGAGGTGGCCCCCCTTCCCTTCCCCCTGAGGTGCCTGTAGTTTTCCTATCTGATGCCCCTGCAGTGTTCTCTCCAATGGATTTGGGTCTCATGTGTGGGCTTTGCCCATGTGTTGAGGACCATTGGCCCACGTACAATGACAGTAAGCCAATTCTGACGGGACAATATACATATGTGTATATAGTTATGGGATGTTCGTCTTACTTATTTACTTTGCCTTACAATATATTTGTATTACAATTACTTATTATTTTGTCTTTGCATTCTTCCGGGGGTTCGGGGGGTGTCACTCTGAGTTGTTGCTCTGCATTGGTGTGTAGGTAGTTGGGGCGGGGGGGGGTCGCGTATGTGTGTGCCCGTAATCTTTTCTCCTCCCCCCTCCCGTGTGTGGTAGGTGCAGTACTCACCGTTGTCTTCTGCGCCGGCGTTTGTGCTCCTGGTCGAGGAGCAGGTAGACAATAGCTGGTAGGATGTGTAGTTCTGGTTCCATGCTGTCCAGATTCCTCGTGGAGTGTGTAGAGGTGAGCGTTTTCCCGTTCGTAGTCTGTTTCTGCTGTGTTTTTATCGGCGGGGCTCCCGCCCCGGAAAAGGTGGCGGATTGGTGAGTTGTGATAGGGTGGGCGGTACATTGTCTGCCGCCTGTCTGTTGGCGGTGACCGCCGCGCTGCTTGTCTGTACCGTCGTGGCGGTCGGAGTGTTAAAGTGGCGGGCTGTGTTGGCGGTTCCCGCCAGGGTCGGAATTCCATTTTTTTGGCCGCCTGCCTGTTTACGGGTTGGCCGCCGCTTTAACACCGACCGCCAGGGTTGGAATGACCCCCATAATCTTTGAGTACTATAATATTTTGCCAAGGATTGTGCAAGATATTCCCCAGCATGTAGAGCATCGGATTACATGTCTGAGCACAGGAAAATGAGTAATAATTATCTTGCCCAACTTACGGATAGTAATGCGCTGCCTTCTAGATGTGCAGCATCTTATAGTTACAAGTTTTAATAGCAAAGAATCAAAGAGAAGAGAAGAAGATCATTTTACCTTAACAACAATTGGGTTCCATTGCAATTAACCCCAATAGATTTTTTCTTTTTGGATTATCTTGTTTTTGGACCTGTGCAGAGATTGAGCCTCATTAACTGAGTCTCACTCACTGTAAACTCTGTTAAATAGATTAAGAGTGCTTAGAAGCAATGATCGTCATTTAAAAATATTGTCCTAATGGAGGCTCTGGGCTGGTTGCACGTGAACATTGTATGCACACAGATGTGCCTATGTGTATGTTGAGCGAGTAGGACTGCTGTCTAATGCAGCTCGGTACCCACACAGGTCACCTGTGACAGAAGGGAGCCTCAATTATTTGGGTATGACCTGTGCAGATAAATGGATTGGTCATTCATTCATAGTGTAAGTCTGTAGTGCTATACTGAAGTGTGTTGGGTTTCACTGTATTGCATATTATGGACATCAGCTGCACAAATATACAACTTCACCTAATTTGGACCAAGTCTTTTTCACTAGTTCAACAGATTAAATGTAGTTAAACAGGGATTCAGAGTGCAAACGTTGAATTACTTTCCTTATAGCTAAGCTCCTTCGGGAACTTTACGTTTTCTATAATTCGGTGAGTCATCTTGTTACTTAGATTCTTGATTTGACCTCTCTGCTGGGCCAAGTCACCTTCTCTGCTGACCACCAGCAGGAGGAGCATAGGCTTACTCCCGCCACGGGGTCATTTGGCAGTGATTAGGCTTGATCTGAGTAGAAAAAAGATAAGGACAGAACCCGCATGTGCAAATTATGTTTTCCACATTACACCTTGCCTGCCTGGGAAGGCTATACCCAGGAAAAATCATAATGCATTCATTCACAGGAGGGGGCTCTGCTTTTAAGTTTTGGAAGGGGCCAGGCAGCTATGTCATTTAGTGGAGTGGATCACAGTTCTCCAGGAGCTCTTTATAGAGACTAGGCCTGGGCAGATCTCTGCCAAGTTCCACAGAGTTCTGCGAGTGGGCGGAGTAAGTTAGTTAAGCAAAGGAGGCAGTGGGAGGGAGCATGTGAAGGGGAGATGGAGAACAATGACACTGCTTCAGTATACACTACTTTGCTGTTAGAAATGGAAAAAGATTTTTATGGAGCTATGATCTTGCCCACTTGCTGTTACTAGGGAATATATATCTTACCAAACAATTAAAAAACCCTAACTCAGGTACCAGAGCCAGTGAGCTTAAGCAATCTTCCACCATTTCTAAACTCGAACGATAGAGTGAGCTCAGATACTCTCGGCGCCAGGGGATGGGGTCCCTGGGGCATTTTTAAGGCTTGAGCAGGGGGGGGATGGCCCCCTCCCCTTTTATGTACATTAAGGCCTAGGGGGGTACTCATGCCCCCTTCCTTCCTTAACTACTCAGAACTGGGGGATGGGGTCCATGGGGCCTTTTTAGGTTCGGGGAGAAGGCGATGAGCCTCCTCTTCCTTTTTAAAGCATTTGAGCCCTGGGATTAGGGCCCTCAGGCCCTTATTAGGCTTGGGTGGGGGAGGCACACAACCTGCACCCCTTTATTGAAATGGCAGCCCAGAGGACTTTTTATGATCAGGAGGGTATAGCACTCTCCTCTTAACCACCATCAGCACCCCCACCCCAGGCCCTGGCCGTCCCCAGGGGTTATTTTTTTGAAAGCCACAAAAACCTGCATTTTTTATTTTTTTATTTTGCCACAAATTTTTGGATCCTTCATAAATCTGCTGCAAAAAAAAGCAAAAAAAAGATTTTTGACCCTATACCTCAACAACAGACAATGAGGCTTTACCTTGCCCTCCATGTCTCTTTTTGCATTTGTTTTAGGATTCGGGACTGAGTCCAAAGTCCTAGGATGACTGTCACCACTTTCTGGTTGATGTGGTGGCTGCCAATCAGATCTCAGCAGGAGATCTGTTGGTTCCACAGATCCTCTGCCGTTTAAAATATACAAAGTTTCTGAGCATTAATTACTCAAAATCTACTCAACGGATTAACACCAAATCACAACAAGCATTTGCGATGCAATGTGTCTTGCATTTGCTCGAGTTAGGGCAATATAAGGTTTCTAAACTCCTAAGGCCCCTCTCCCTGCAGAACTTTAGTACCTTTAAGCAAGGGGAGAGGTGGAAATTACAAATAAACAATAAAAAAGCGCACAATTGTTGTGTGTAAAATCTTGAATTCACCAAGGAGCACTAGAATAAGCAATAGAAGTAAACTGGTTGTCATGCGAAGTGCTCAATTACTGCCCAGCGAGATAATGCTGCGTAGTAAATAAAGAGAAAAAGTAGTCCAGAGACCATGCGGAAAACATGGAGTCTGGTATGTTATCAGTAGTTGGCCGGTGCACTCGAGGATGGGTAAACACTGGAAAAGTTATGACGTATGCATGCCTTTCACAAATGAAATGAAGCGAATTTTAAAAGGCAAGCCCACGAACCAACAAAAGTGATGGGCGTGACATAGGCGTGGTTAAAAGCCCACAGAGAGATTACAACAGGCCAGAACGCTTACGCGCTCGACCCTAAAAAGGTTGCCAGGTACCTGTGATGAGTTTTGTTTCCTGTAGCAGCCAAAACTTCACTGGTGGTAAAAATAGGTCCGTAGTTTCTGCACCCGATAAATTCAAGTGCAGTAGAATCTTCTCACTTGTGATTGGGCGGTGTGGAATTCCATATGTGCATACGATTCTGCCCAACCCATGATAGGACCCATAGTCTTGTTCTGGCACCTGTCAAGTATTATCATATGATAAAATGTGTTATTTTGCGTTGATTATAGTATAGACGTGCTTTGCTTTCATTTATCTATAAGGTATTTCTATAAAATTAAAAAATTCTATGGGCTGCCTTGTTTTTATTTAAAATTAATGTTATTTAATTATTGTCATCGTTCTTTTCCAACAGTTGTAATTAAATGTATTAAAAAAAATTATGATCTAAACCAAAATAGAGTACAGGCATGGCCCGTGTGTGACCAAACTTCCAGGGGTAGGGCAAGTGACCTTACACGTCCTTGTACCTCATCTGACATCATAGC
Source organism: Pleurodeles waltl (assembly GCF_031143425.1). Taxonomy (NCBI): domain Eukaryota; kingdom Metazoa; phylum Chordata; class Amphibia; order Caudata; family Salamandridae; genus Pleurodeles; species Pleurodeles waltl. The sequence continues at coordinate 149,123,673 of NC_090441.1, read as the reverse complement.
CTCATCTGACATCATAGCTTTGACTCCTTGTTCCAACCTTGCTGCTGAGGGATTAAGTTTGAACAATGGAATGCATGTTACACGGGGAAAGTGGTGAACGCATCTGTGGATCTGGTAAACGCTTTGCATTCAGAGCTCTCAAGTTTCCCAGTTCCATGCACGAGTTGCTCATGTAGCCACTGATTTCTTTGCAGGCTGGAATTTGTACTCCCAGGACAACAAACCCCAGAATTCAAAGAAAACACCTTGACTGGACGATCTACCCCTGCATAGATCTGGGAAACCTGTGATGGAATATCTCTTCACAACTGTGAAAAAATCATGAACCGGTGCTGCTTTTAGAAGTATAACACTCACATTTGTTTGTTGAGTTGAGTTAATGTGTACAACAACTGAACTATTGGAACGAGAAACTTTAATGTGGGATCAGGATAAAGCAGAGGCGGGACATGGAGAAATTGTAGAGGTGAAACTTTATTGTGTCTCAGATGTAAAGCCCACAACCGACCTCCTACACTGCCCGACTCGCTAGCAGAACGAATAGCATTCTGAAAGTAAACCAAACAGACAGGAATCCGGAAAGTAGTTAAAACAAGTGGTTCTTGTTTTTAGAGCGACGCCCTGCTAACGTGACACACCGTCCCAGTGCTTAATTTGTAAGTAAAAAGGTGCCGGTGCCCAAAGCCCTCCTCTTAAACACGTGGCTGCTGCAATTAAATGTGCGAGCACGGAATGCTGAGGCAGCGGAATCCTGAAGCCATCTCGGGCCTTTTCAATCCATTTACAGCCACTCCCTGCCCCTTCAGCTCACTCTTGCAGCTTTCTACTTTCTCCCTTTGTGACGCTTTTTCGTTTTTTCCTCCCTTCGTCTTTCCCATATGTCTTTTGCTCGCAGCAAATGCCTGGGGCAGAAGAATAAGCCCCAGCCCTCAAAAATAAGTGCCGGTGCTCAGCACCGGAAACAACAAGCACAAATTAAACACTGCATTGGCAGGTTGTATACTTATGGCAAGGGCATGACGAACACTGTTTATGCTGCCTTCCCTTTTGAGCTTATTTTGCCAAAAAGACGATCCGTCATAGAACATCCATGAAGATGCTTCCAAAGCACACGGAAGAAACCAGGCGTCTTTGTTTCACTGTTTGCACTTGGCCGCCCTTAATGCTTAACAGACAGTCAGTGATGCGAGAGACGTCATTCGCCGTAATTCAAATACGAAGTGGAAAACTGACAACAGACGTCAGACCTGCTTAATGCAGGAAAGAGCACGTTTTGGGATACGTTTTTGTTACTGATGCTTAAAGAAAACGATACTAACGTATCACGTTTCTAATAATTTCACATTCCTTAATACATTTTCAAAACAATACATATATTACATAAATGAATGTGTGATTGTCAACTTACTGACTATTGTCTAGCATTGGGGATGCATTAAAATAACCAATTTTGGGACAGTGGTGGTAATGTGAAATGTGATTTTTTTAGCTCTATTTTTGCCATTTTGCACTGACAGATCAACCTAATTAGCATAACGAATAATTAGAGACGAGAAAAAGTAAAATACCTCTTTCTTTGCAATGCACGTTCAAAGAAGTATATGCTGTTCACATTTCAGTGTCCGTCTTTCCAAGTTATAGTATAGACAGTCCAAAATACAATGAAAATGAAAAGTAATACAGTTTTACATAAGCGAGTCGATTCAAAGTGCCACGCCATGAGCATGAGCGTGAAGGAGCACACAAAATGAAACAGAAGTTCGCTCACAGTCAAACATATCGAAAGTTATGCAATTATCCATGTATCAGGGTTGAGGTCATGCAAAGTGCTTGACTACTGCTGTAGCTGTGTCTAAACTTCTTATTGAAAATGAATTGGAAAACGCATTTTGAGACCTCTGTTTTTCTCAGCCCGCTTGACGGATCACCCTGAAACTATTCATTTGAAAAGTAGTCAAAAAAGTAGCAGTTTTTTGGAAAGTTTAGTGGAGATTCGTTGAACAGCATTGGAAGTTATTAGCAGCAGAAAAAAGACGTCCTATGGAAACGCGATCCTAACTATAACAACCAAGTGACAACTGCCACTGGATAATGGATGTGTATATGTGTGTGGGTGTGTATATATAAAGTAACGTGATGTCATTACATGTAATGAGATGATGAAATATGTGAGGTAATTATAAATGCATGGCGAGGGTGCAAGTTGTGCCACCCAGGACACCCACAAGGGCATCATCATTGGGGAATGTGGGAGAAGCCCCGAGACCCCCACGGCCCCTGCCAGATCCCCTGCCAGCATACATTGTGGTACTGCCAGCAGCTGGCTCTCTTTCCTCATTTCCGTTTGTCCAGCAACAACATTTTCCGCTGCTCCCACTCAGGCAAAGTTGAGTTTCCTGTTTGCCTGAGTGTAGGCATGGTATACCCGCACTCTCCCAGGCAGGAAGCAGCCATGTCCTAGAGCATGGGTACTCACAAACATTTTTCCAGGGGCCAAAAGGTTTGGTCTGTAACGTGCCTGGGGGCCGCATTGATGCCAGGGCGGTGGCGGTCGGGTGGGATGACTAGGGGGATTGGTGGCAAGGTAGGTGTAGGGTAAGCAAAGGATATACATCTAGTGGCTGAAATAAACAATGGGAAACCAGAAAACCTGGAATTAATCCTGGCTTACCCACTTTTCCAAACTGTGTGATCCTAGGCAATGGTTTAGTGTCACTTTCCCTCCTTTTTCTGCATTATCACATTTAAAATGACCTCGAAATACATGATTCATGGTGTGCGCTGCACAAAACCTGCTTCTATGTTTGATTTAATAAACTATAATGTTGTTTATGTATGATAGGAATCCAGGCCACCCATAAAGTGCACATACCAAGTGACTTGCCTCTTTAATTAACTATAGGTGGTGTTCTCAGGGTAAGGGAAATAATTAATGTTTCCAAATTTGTGTTTGAAAACTATCACTTTAAAAGGAACACATCTCAATGTACTGATAAAATAAATTGTACTAAGGCGAAAAGGTTCTGCATGTTAACTAAATACACTTTATTAATTTTGAAAAGACTGTCTTTGTTTTACACTTATGCAGCAAGATATCTTTAAAAATGAAGGCATTTTTAAAGTTAAATGCAGAAGTCCCTAGTTACTTCCTTTCTTTGGCACCAATTAAGTTTGAAATAAATGATTGTGTGTGTATTTAATATTTTTGTTAGTGCGGAGTCGAGCAAACAGCTGCCCAGTGCTCCTGTTGCCCAAAGGGCCGCATGTAAAGGTGAGAGGGGCCGCATGAGGTCCGTGGGCCGTACTTTGAGTATCCCTGTCCTAGAGGATGGGAGCTCCAGGACACTTCTTGGATTGTGGTCCCCATGGGCGAACTACAGCTCTAAGAGGGGGAATTATGCCTCCTCCCTGAAAAAAACACTGGCTCCATGGGCATAGGGTCTCTGGGATCCTACTATTGTTTGGTGTTGGGGGTTGCATGCCTCCTAACCTAAAGTTGAAAACAACCCCAGGAGATGGGGCCCCTATGGCTCACAGAGGGCTCGGGAGAGAGAGGGCCATGCGCCCCTCCCTCAAATATAAAAGCAGTCCCCTGTGCCTCATGGAGGCTCAGAGATGGGGGCTGCAAGCACTCCTCCCAAAAAAAAAACAAAGTGCACCAACACCCCTAAGCACTAGCCTACCGAAGGGGCTTATTTCAGAAAGGGCTGGAGCCCGCAATTTTTTCTATCAGTTTGGAGGATGTGAAGATCTATGGAACCAATAGAAAAAAAATGTTTTTGGCCCAATGGGACCACGCACCAGACCTAGGGGGGGCAGGATATCCCTTCCCTGCCCCCCAGATCTTTTATATCAGGGGAGGGGACTGTAGGAAAGTACCATCTTGCCTGGCATATTACCCCCATATTTCACTGTATGCATGTTGTTTTAGTCCTTGTGTCACTGGGACCCTGCCTGGCAGGGCCCCAGTGCTCATAGTATGTGCCCTGTATGTGTTCCCTGTGTGGTGACTAAGGGGCATATTTATACTCTGTTTGCGCCGGATTTGCGTTTTTTTTTTTTACGCAAATCCGATGCAAAGCTAACTCCATATTTATACTTTGGCGTTAGACCCATCTAGCGCCAAAGATCTTGGAGTTTGCGTCATTTTTTTGCGTGGACACCTACCTTGCGTTAATGATATGCAAGGTAGGCGTTCCCTTCTAAAAAATGACTCTAAGGCATGTGCGCCTTATTTAAACTCCCGTGCAAAAATGACGCACGGGAGTGGGCGGGCCTTAAAAAATGACGTCCAGCCGATTTTGGGTCATTTTTTAACGCCTGGTCAGGGCAGGCGTTAAGGGACCTGTGGGCTCGGAAGGAGCCCAGAGGTGCCCTCCCGTGCCCCCAGGGACACCCCCTGCCACCCTTGCCCACCCCAGGAGGACGCCCAAGGATGGAGGGACCCATCCCAGGGAACTTAAGGTAAGTTCAGGTAATTTTTTTTTTTTTTTGGTGGCATAGGGGGGCCTGATTTGTGCCCCCCTACATGCCACTATGCCCAATGACCATGCCCAGGGGACATAAGTCCCCTGGGCATGGCCATTGGGCAAGGGGGCATGACTCCTGTCTGTGCTAAGACAGGAGTCATTTCAATGGGGGTTGGGAGTAAAAAAAAATGGCGCAAATCGGGTTGAGGCCAATATTTTGCCTCAGACCTGACTTGCTCCATTTTTTGACGCCCAAGCTCCATTGTCCCCTACGCCGGCGCTGCCTGGTGTGGGTCATTTTGTTTTGACGCACACCAGTCAGCTGCGCCGGCTAACATCATTCAATAAATAAGGCGCCCGCATGGCGCTTTGGAATGGCGTTAGCCGGCGTTAACATTTTTGACTCACAACTGCGTTGGTGCAGTTGTGCGTCAAAAAGTATAAATATGGCCCTAACTGTTTCACTGAGGCTCTGCTAACCAGAACCTCAGTGGTTATGCTCTCTCTGCTTTCCAAATTTATCACTACAGGCTAGTGACAAAATTTACCAATTCACATTGGCATACTGGTACACCCATATAATTCCCTTGTATATGGTACTGAGGTACCCAGGGTATTGGGGTTCCAGGAGATCCCTATGGGCTGCAGCATTTCTTTTGCCACCCATAGGGAGCACTGACAATTCTTACACAGGCCTGCCACTGCAGCCTGCGTGAAATAACTCCACGTTATTCCACAGCCATTTACCTCTGCACATAAGTAACTTATAAGTCACCTATATGTCTAACCTTCACCTGGTGAAGGTTGGGTGCAAAGTTACTTAGTGTGTGGGCACCCTGGCACTAGCCAAGGTGCCCCCACATCGTTCAGGGCAAATTCCCCAGACTTTGTGAGTGTGGGGACACCATTACACGCATGCACTATACATAAGTAACTTATAAGTCACCTAAATGTCTAACCTTCACCTGGTGAAGGTTGGGTGCAAAGTTACTTAGTGTGTGGGCACCCTGGCACTAGCCAAGGTGCCCCCACATCGTTCAGGGCAAATTCCCCAGACTTTGTGAGTGTGGGGACACCATTACACGCGTGCACTATACATAGGTCACTACCTATGTATAGCGTCACAATGGTAACTCCGAACATGGCCATGTAACATGTCTAAGATCATGGAATTGTCCCCCCAATACCATTCTAGTATTGGGGGGACAATTCCATGATCCCCCGGGTCTCTAGCACATAACCCGGGTACTGCCAAACTGCCTTTCCGGGGTCTCCACTGCAGCTGCTGCTGCTGCCAACCCCTCAGACAGGTTTCTGCCCTCCTGGGGTCCAAGCAGCCCTGGCCCAGGAAGGCAGAACAAAGGATTTCCTCTGAGAGAGGGTGTTACACCCTCTCCCTTTGGAAATAGGTGTGAAGGGCTCGGGAGTAGTAGCCTCCCCCAGCCTCTGGAAATGCTTTGATGGACACAGATGGTGCCCATCTCTGCATAAGCCAGTCTACACCGGTTCAGGGATCCCCCAGCCCTGCTCTGGCGCGAAACTGGACAAAGGAAAGGGTAGTGACCACTCCCCTGACCAGTACCTCCCAGGGGAGGTGCCCAGAGCTCCTCCAGTGTGTCCCAGACCTCTGCCATCTTGGAAACAGAGGTGTTGGGGGCACACTGGACTACTCTGAGTGGCCAGTGCCAGCAGGTGACGTCAGAGGCTCCTTCTGATAGGCTCTTACCTCTCTTGGTAGCCAATCCTCCTAACTTGGTAGCCAAACCTACTTTTCTGGCAATTTAGGGTCTCTGCTTTGGGAAATTCTGCAGATAACGAATGCAAGAACTCACCAGAGTTCCTCTGCATCTCCCTCTTCACCTTCTACCAAGGATCGACCGCTGACTGCTCCAGGACGCCTGCAAAACCGCAACAAAGTAGCAAGACGACTACCAGCAACATTGTAGCGCCTAATCCTGCCGGCTTTCTCGACTGTTTCCAGGTGGTGCATGCTCTGGGGGTAGCCTGCCTTCACCCTGCACCAGAAGCTCTGAAGAAATCTCCCGTCGGTCGACGGAATCTTCCCCCTGCTAATGCAGGCACCAAAAGACTGCATCACTGGTCCTCTGGGTCCCCTATCATTCTGACGAGCGTGGTCCCTGGAACACAGCAACTCTGTCCAAGTGACTCCCACAGTCCAGTGACTCTTCAGTCCAAGTTTGGTGGAGGTAAATCCTTGCCTCCCCATGCTAGACTGCAAAGCTGTGTACCACGTGATTTGCAGCTGCTCCGGCTCCTGTGCACTCTTCCAGGATTTCCTTTGTACACAGCCTAGCCTGGGTCCCCAGCACTCTGTTCTGCAGTGCACAACCCTCTGAGTTGGCCTCTGACGTCGCGGGACCCTCTTTTGTAATTTTGTGTGGACTCCAGTTCACTATTCTTCTGAGTGCCTTCTGGGGTTCTTCTGTGGGTGCTGCCTGCTTCTGTGAGGGCTCTCTGAGTTGCTGAGCGCCCCCTCTGTCTCCTCCTCTAAAAGTAAACATCCTGGTCCTTCCTGGTCCTCATCAGCACCCAAAAACCTCTACCTCGACCCTTGCAGCTAGCAAGGCTTGTTTGCGGTATTTCTGTGTGGGAACACCTCTGCAAGCTTAATCGCGACGTGGGACATCTGTCCTCCAAAGGAGAAGTTCCTAATCCTCTTCGTTCTTGCAGACATCCAAGCTTGTTCCATCTCGAGGAAGCTTCCTTGCACCTGCATCCGGGGTATTCTGGGCTCCTGTCCCCCCTGGACACTGTCGCGACTATTGAACTTGGTCCCCTTGCCTTGCAGGCCCTCAGGTCCGGAAATCCGTTGTCAGTGCACTGCTGGTGTACTTACCTTCTTACTGAGGGTACTCACTGAGATACTTTTGGCATATTGTCATAAAAATAAAGTACCTTTATTGTTAGTAACTCTGTGTATTGTGTTTTCTCATGATATAAGTGGTATACCCTAGGGTAGGTCGCTCCCCCGCCACTGCAGCTCCACCTGCACTCCACCTCTGCGCTTGCCTCTAAGCTGGCAGTTTTCTCTTGGTGCCTTTCCTGCTCTCTTTTGCCTTTATCTCTTGCCCTATCACTCTGGTTGCCTTTTCTCTCCTTTATCCTTCGCTCTTGTTGCCTTTTCTCTCCTTGATCTCTCGCTCTTGTTGCCTTTTCTCTCCTTGATCTCTCGCTCTTGTTGCCATTTCTCTCCTTGATCTCTCGCACTTGTTGCCTTTTCTCTCCTTTATCCTTCGCTCTTGTTGCCTTTTCTCTCCCTTATCTTTAGCTCTTGACGCCTTTTCTCTCCTTGATCTCTCGCTCTTATTGCCTTGTTGCCTTTTTTCTCCTTTATACTTCGCTCTTGTTGCCTTTTCTCTCCTTTATCTTTAGCTCTTGTCACCTTTTCTCTCCTTTATCTTTAGCTCTTGTTGCCTTCCTCGCTTTTGGCCTATTTTTCTCCGGTTGCCTTTCCCTCCCGTTTTCCGCTCTCCCGCCTTCCCGTCCTCCCGCTTTCCCGCCACTGACCCCTTGCGGCCCCGCCCCCCCCTGCTCCCATTCGTTGTTCCCCCTCCCGCCTCCCAGCTAACCCCTCCTCCCCCCTTCCCTCTTATGGTGGCCGCTGCGCGGCCGCGCCGCTGGCGCGCCAAGGGCGTGCCAAAGGCAAGCCCGTCTGCGCCCGTCCGTGTCTGGACCGTGCCCAGCGCCAGAACCCCTGGCCCCCAGCGCTCTCAAAACCCCCAGCTCATCTACGACGCCGCTTCCCTCCACGCACTCAACCCTGGACGATCCACCACCTGCTTCCAAGCCAGCCCCAAACGCATATACCTTCCACCGCGACGACAATCCGTCCACCGGCCCACGCCCCAACAACCACCTCAAGTGCATCCTCCTCAACGCACGCTCCGTCCACAGACACGCCATTGAACTATGGGACCTCCTGGACTGTACCGCACCTGACGTTGCCTTCATCACAGAAACCTGGATGAACGCCTCATCGGCTCCCGACATCGCCCTAGCCATACCTTACGGCTACAAAATCGCCAGGAAAGACCGCACCAACCAAACCGGAGGAGGAATCGCCATCATCTACAAAAGCTACATCAACGTCACCACCTCCACCGAAGATACCCCCCTCGCCGCCGAACACATGCACTTCCAGATCCACACCGACCCCAGGACCACCCTCAGAGGCACTCTCGTCTACAGGCCCCCAGGCCCACGCGCCCCATTCAGCGAATCCATCACAGACTTCATCACCCCGCACGCCCTAGCCTCGCCTGACTACATCCTCCTCGGGGACCTGAACTTCCACCTGGAGAAGAACAACGACACCAACACCTCCACCTTGCTCGACAACCTCGCCAACCTCGGACTCAAGCAACTGGTGAACACCCCCACCCACAAGGCCGGCCACAGGCCCCATCTTCTCCGCCAGCAACCACGTAGCCTTCAACTACTCCTCCGAGATACACTGGACCGACCACAGATGTGTACACTTCACCTTCAGACGCAAGACCCACCACCTTCGCACACAACTAATCTCCTTCAGACCCTGGAACAAAATCTCCACAGAACAGCTACTTTCCACTCTCAACCACAACCAACCCGCCATCACCCCGAGGCCAACAACGCAGCCCTTGCCTCACACAGTGGATCACCAACTGCACCAACAACCTCGCCCCCCTCAGAAACCACCCAAGATAGACCGACATCAGGAAACCCCCTTGGTTCACAGACACCCTCAAAGAAACCAAGAAAACCTGCTGCACCCTCGAAAAAACCTGGCCCAAAGAACACACCGCAGAGAACATCTTAGCCCTCAAGACCGCCACCCGCAAACACCACCAGCTGATCCGCTCCACCAAAAGGGCATCCTTCAAAGAGAGACTGGACAAGAACACCCACAACAGCAAAGAACTCTTCAACATCGTCAAAGAGCTCTCCAATCCCAACGCCAGCTCCAACACCATCACGCCCTCACAAGACCTCTGCAACTCCCTCGCCACTTTCTTCCATCGAAAGATCACTGACCTACACAACAGCTTCGGACCCCAGATCCCGCTGACCACCACTGAACTCACAGCCCCACCCATGACCCTCAACGCCTGGACCCCCAACGGCCCTGAAGAGACAAGAACCACCATGAACACTATCCACTCCGGCGCCCCATCGGACCCATGCCCCCATCACATCTTCAACAATGCCGACACCATCATCGCCCCCTATCTCCAGAGCCTCATCAACAGCTCGCTCGCCACGGCCACCTTCCCCGAGAGTTGGAAACACGCAGAAGTCAACACGCTCCTGAAGAAACCTACAGCGGACCCCAACGACCTGACAACTTCCGGCCCATCTCGCTCCTCCCCTTCCTGGCCAAGGTCATCGAGAAGGCCGTCAACAAGCAACTGACCAACTTCCTCGAAGACAACAACTTGCTGGACCCCTCCCAGTCTGACTTTAGGGCCAACCACAGCACGGAAACCGCCCTCATCGCAGTCACCGACAACATCAGAACCCTGATGGACAACGGTGAAGCAACCGCCCTCATCCTCCTTGACCTCTCGGCCGCCTTCGACACCGTCTGCCACCGCACCCTAATAGCCTGCCTCCGCTCCACTGGTGTCCAAGGACAGGCCCTGAACTGGATCATCTCATCCTCTCGGACCGAACACAGAGAGTCTACCTCCCGCCCTACCGCTCAGAACCCACCGAGATCATCTGCGGCGTCCCACAAGGCTCCTCACTCAGCCCCACTCTCTTCAATATCTACATGAGCCCCCTTCGCCAACATCGCTTGCAAACACAACATCAACATCATCTCCTACACCGACGACACCCAGCTGATACTCTCCCTCACCAAAGACCCAGCCATCGCTAAAGCCAACCTGCAGGATGGAATGAAAGACGTCGCACAATGGATGAAGCTCAGCCGCCTGAAACTGAACTCAGACAAAACGGAGGTCCTCATCCTCGTAAACTCCCCGTCCGCCTGGGACGACTAGTGGTGGCCCACGGCCCTGGGCACCGCACCTACCCCCTCAGACCACGCACGCAACCTCTGATTCATCCTGGACCCCCTTCTCACCATGACCAAGCAAGTCAACGCCGTCTCATCCTCTTGCTTCCACACCCTTCGAATGCTCCGGAAGATCTTCCGCTGGATCCCCACCGATACCAGAAAGACTGTTACTCACGCCCTCGTCACAAGCCGCCTGGAGTACGGGAACAGCCTTTACGCAGAAACCACCGCAAAACTTCAGAAACGTCTTCAGTGCATACAAAACGCCTCTGCACGCCTCATCCTTGACGTACCCCGCACAACCACGTATCCGCCCACCTGAAACACCTGCACTGGCTCCCCGTCAACAAAAGGATCACCTTCAGGCTCCTCACCCAAGCACGCAAAGCCCTCCACAATAAGGGCCCCGAATACCTCAACAGTCGCCTTGCCTTCTACACTCCCACCCGTCAACTTCGCTCTACCAGCCTCGCACTCGCCACCGTCCCTCGCATCCGCAGAACCACCGCCGGAGGTAAATCCATCTCCTACCTGGCAGCCAAGACATGGAACTCCCTTCCTGTCCACCTCAGGACTACCCAGGACCAACTCGCCTTCAGGAAGCGCCTCAAGACCTGGCTCTTCGAGCAGCAGTAACCCCCCCCAGCGCCTTGAGACCCTCACGGGTGAGTAGCGCGCTCTATAAATGCCTTGATTTATTGATTGATTATAGTAGGAGCTTTGCATGTCTCCTAGTTCAGCCTAAGCTACTTTGCCATAGCGACCTTCTATCAGCCTAAGCTGCTAGAAACACCTCTATTCTACTAATAAGGGATATCTGGACCTGGCACAAGGTGTAAGTACCTTTGCTACCCACTACAAGCCAGGCCAGCCTCCTACATTGGTCATGCAGCGGTGGGATAAGTACTTGTAACTATCTTACCACTTTGTCATTTTGTACTTTTCATATGAGAATCATATACCAAACAGTTCAGTGTATGTACACTTAAACCAAAAAGTTTGCTTTTCTTCTCTAAAACTTTTTACAACGTTCTGAAAAGTTTCTTAAAACTTCTAAAAGTTTTCTAAAAGTTGGAAAAAGTTTTTTTTCTCTGTACTTTCTCAAGTTCTAAAACTTTTTCTCTCTTCTCCCTATCTCCAAACCTTTTGCTATCATGTCTGTGGTAGATTCTGCTCCCAAAACTGTCAATGCTACTTATGACATTTTGAACTACAAAAGGTTAAGGAGTCTCTGCTTAGATAGAGGTTTAGTTATAGGAAAGAACCCTACAAAAGAGTTTCTGTTTAACATGCTTATGTTGGATGACCAGAACCAGTCTGGCCCATCCAATGAGAGGTTAGTATAAGCTTCCCAGTCTGATACAGAGGAACCCCTTGAGGAAGCTGGGGAGGGTTCTGATAAGGGTCTGCCCCCTAGCAGGGCACCTAGTAATGCTGGTAGTAATGGAGGTTCCAATCACAGTACGGCATCCTTTATTCTTAGAGGCCAGACCAGGCTCCAGACAGTCAGGGACAGGTCCCCCTCTGAAGTTTCCAATTTGTCATCTGTGTCAAAGCATTCCCAACCCACCCACCCTGAGGATAACTTGTTAGAAAGGGAACTCAAAACGTTGAGGGTTGAAGAGACCAGACTGAAGCTTAAACAGCACCAGTTGGCCTTATATAGGGAATCCCTAGACATTGAGAAGGAAAGACAGAGGTTGGGGTTAGGACCCCATGGTGGCAGCAGCAGTATTCCTGATAGTAATCCTGTTAGAGAGCATGATTCCAGGAATCTGCACAAGATAGTCCCCCCTTCCAAGGAGGGGGATGACATCAACAAGTAGTTTGCTGCACTTGAGAGGGCCTGTATGGTACAGTTGGTCCCTCAAAGGCAATGGGCTGCTATTTTGTGGCTATCTTTCACTGGAAAGGGTAGGGATAGGCTCCTTACTGTTAGAGACAGTGAAGCTAACAACTAAACAGTATTGAAGGATGCACTCTTGGATGGATTTGGCTTAACCACTGAACAATACAGGATTAAGTTCAGAGACACCAGAAGAGAGTCCTCTCAAGACTGGACAGATTTTGTGGACTGTTCAGTGAAGGACTTGGAAGGGTGGTTACATGGCAGTAAGGTATCTGACTATGAAAGCCTGTATAATCTTATTCTGAGAGAGCATATTCTGAACAACTGTGTGTCTGACTTGTTGCACCAATAACTAGTGGACTCGGATCTGACCTCTCCCCAAGAATTGGGAAAGAAGGCAGACAAGTGGGTCAGAACAAGGGTGAACAGAAAAGTTCATACAGGGGGTGACAAGGATGGGAAGAAGAAGGATGGTAAGTCTTCTGACAAGGGTGGGGACAAAAGTAAACATACTGAGTCTTCATCAGTCCCACAAAAATCCTCTGAGGGTGGTGGGTCCAAATCCTCTTCCAATAATCAACCTAAAAAGCCTTGGTGTTATTTGTGTAAAGTCAAAGGCCATTGGGCAACTGATTCCAGTTGTCCAAAGAAAAACACCAAACCTCCCACCACCACAACTCCTGCTGCAAATTCTAGTGCCCCTAGTAATAGCAGTGGTGGTGGGAAACCTACTAATAGCCAATCCAAGGGTGTAGCTAGGCTCACTATTGGCAATGTAGTTGGGGTTGGTCTTGTTAGGGAGACCACAGAGGCTGTTTTAGTCTCTGAAGGTGCCATTGATTTAGCCACCTGGGTTGCTTGTCCCCTTAATATGGATAAGTACAAGCAACTTCCCCTAATAAATGGTGTTGAGGTTCAGGCCTACAGGGACACAGGAGCCAGTGTAACTATGGTGATAGAGAATCTGGTCCACCCTGAACAACACCTACTTGGTCAGCAGTACCAAGTGACAGACGCTCATAACAACACTCTTAGCCACCCCATGGCTGTTGTGAATCTCAACTGGGGGGGAGGGTTACTGGTCCAAAGAAAGTTGTGGTTGCCTCAGATTTACCTGTAGACTATCTACTAGGGAATGATTTAGAAACATCAGCTTGGGCAGAAGTGGAGTTGGAGGCTCATGCAGCAATGCTGGGCATTCATAGGCATATTTTTGCTTTAGCCAGGGCTCAGGCCAAAAAGCAAAAAGGACAGGGTAACTTGGATCCTGGAAGAATGGACCAAGTGCTCCCTAAAGCTAGGGGTAGCAAGGGTAAATCCCTACCCACTATCCCTCCCTCTACAGTTGATTCCCCTTCTGAGGAAGAGGAATTTCCTCCCGGTGCAGAACCTTCACCAGATGAGCTTGCAGCAGACACTGCTGAGCTTTTGGTGGAGTGGGGCTTGCCAGGGAAGAGCTGAGTATGTCACAGCAAACCTGTCCCACATTAGAGGGTCTCAGACAGCAAGCTGTAAAACAGCAAAATGGGGATGTCAGTGACAGCCATAGAGTTTACTGGGAGGACAACCTCTTGTACACAGAGGCAAGGGACCCAAAACCTGGAGCAGCCAGGAGAGTGGTCATTCCCCTGCAGTACAGAGAGTTCCTCCTAACTCTCGCACATGACATTCCTTTGGCTGGGCATTTAGGCCAGATCAAAACATGGGAAAGACTTGTCCCCTTGTTTCACTGGCTTAGGATGTCAGAGGACACTAAAGATTTTTGCAAGTCTTGTGTGACCTGCCAAGCCAGTGGCAAGAATGGTGGCACTCCAAAGGCCCCTCTAATTCCACTTCCAGTGGTTGGGGTGCCCTTTGAAAGGGTAGGGGTTGACATAGTTGGCCCCCTTGACCCTTCTGCTGCTTCAGGCAATAGGTTTATCTTGGTGGTTGTGGACCATGACACAAGATATCCTGAAGCAATACCTCTAAGGACCACTACAGCTCCTGCAGTGGCAAAGGCCCTCCTGGGAATCTTTTCCAGGGTGGGTTTTCCTAAAGAGTTAGTATCAGACAGGGATAGCAACTTCATGTCTGCATACTTGAAAGCAATGTGGAAGGAGTGTGGTGTTACCTAAAAGTTCACCACTCCTTACCATCCACAGACTAATGGACTGGTAGAGAGGTTTAATAAAACTCTCAAAGGTATGATAATGGGACTCCTTGAACAACTCAGGAGGAGATGGGATGTCCTGTTACCTCGCCTCCTTTTTGCTTACAGGGAGGTACCCCAGAAAGGAGTGGGCTTCAGCCCCTTTGAACTCCTCTTTGGACACCCTGTAAGAGGTCCACTCACTCTTGTGAAGGAGGGTTGGGAACAACCTTTAAAACCTCCCAAACAGGACATAGTGGATTATGTACTTGGCCTAAGGTCCAAAAGTACATGAAAAAGGCCAGTAAAAACCTTCAGGCCAGCCAGGAGCTACAAAGGCAATGGCATGACCAGAAGGCTGTTGAGAACCAGTACCAACCAGGACAGAAGGTGTGGGTATTGGAGCCTGTGGCCCCAAGAGCACTCCAGGACAACTGGAGTGGACCCCATCTAATTGTTGAGAAAAAGGGTGAGGTTACCTATTTGGTAGACCTGGGCACTGCCAGGAGTCCCCTTAGGGTGATTCATGTCAACCGCCTGAAACCCTACTATGACAGGGCTGATCTCACCCTGCTCATGGCAACAGATGAGGGACAGGAAGAAGAGAGTGACCCTCTCCCTGATCTCTTTTCCACCACTGAAGCAGATGCCTTAGTGGAGGGAGTAGTTTTAGCAGATTGTCTGACTGCATAACAGAAAGACAACTGCATCAATCTCCTAGGACAATTTACTGACCTCTTTTCAATTGTGCCAGGTACAACATCCTGGTGTGAACACACAATTGATACTGGAGACAGCCTTTCTGACAAAAGTAAGATGTATAGGTAGCCTGCATTCAACAAGAGGTGCAGAAAATGTTGGATCTGGGAGTGATTGAACCTTCTGAAAGCCCATGGGCTAGCCCAGTGGTGCTTGTACCTAAGCCTCACACAAAAGATGGAAAAAGGGAGATGAGGTTTTGTGTAGACTACAGAGGTCTCAATCAGGTAACAAAAACGGATGCTCACCATATACCCAGGGCAGATGAGCTCATTGATACACTGGCATCTGCCAAGTATCTTAGCACTTTTGATTTGACTGCAGGGTATTGGCAGATCAAATTGGCAGAAGATGCTAAACCAAAGACTGCATTTCAACTATAGGAGGGCACTACCAATTTACAGTGATGCCCTTTGGTTTGAAAAATGGACATGCCACTTTTCAGATGTTGGTGAAGACAACCCTGCAAGGGTTGGAGGCTTTCAGTGCAGCATATCCTGATGATATTGCTGTCTTTAGCTCAACCTGGGATGAGCACCTGGTCCACCTTTGGAAAGTTTTGGAGGCCCTGCAAAAGGCAAGCCTCACTATCAAGGCCTCAAAGTGCCAGATAGGGCAGGGAAAAGTGGTTTATCTGGGCCACCTGGTAGGTGGAGAGCAGATTGCACCATTACAGGGGAAAATCCAGACAATCATGGATTGGGTTCCCCCTACAACTCAGACCAAGGTGAAAGCCTTCTTAGGCCTCACAGGGTATTACAGGAGATTCATAAAAAAATATGGCTCCATAGCAGCCCCTCTTCATGATCTCACAAGTAAGAAAATGCCTAAAAAGGTATTATGGACAGCTAGCTGTCAGAAAGCTTTTGATGAGCTCAAACAGGCCATGTGCTCTGCACCTGTCCCAAAAAGCCCATGTTACTACAAGAGATTCATTGTTCAAACTGATGCATCTGAATTAGGGGTAGGGGCAGTCTTATCACAACTGAATTCTGAGGGCCAGGATCAACCAGTTGCTTTTATCAGCAGAAGCTTGACCCCTAGAGGAAAGCGTTGGTCTGCCATAGAGAGGGAGGCCTTTGCTGTGGTCTGGGCACTGAAAAAGTTGAGGCCACACCTGTTTGGCACTCACTTTATTGTTCAGACAGACCACAAACCTCTACTTTGACTAAAACAAATGAAAGGTGAAAACCCTAAATTGTTGAGGTGGTCCATATCTCTACAGGAAATGAACTATACAGTGGAATATAGAACTGGGAATACCCACTCCAATGCAGATGGACTCTCCAGATATTTCCACTTAGACAATTAAGACTCATCAGGTCATGGCTAGTCTTATTGTCCATCGTTTGGGGGGGGTGTGTGTGTAGGAAAGTACCATCTTGCCTGGCATGTTACCCCCATATTTCAGTGGCAGGCCTGTGTAAGAATTGTCAGAGCTCCCTATGGGTGGCAAAACAATTGCTGCAGCCCATAGGGATCTCCTGGAACCCCAATACCCTGAGTACCTCAGTACCATATACTAGAGAATTATATGGGTGTACCAGTATGCCAATGTGAATTGGTAAATTTAGGGCCATATTTATACTTTTTGACGCACAACTGCGCCAACGCAGTTGTGCGTCAAAAATGTTAACGCCGGCTAACGCCATTCCAAAGCGCCATGCGGGCGCCTTATTTATGGAATGACGTTAGACGGCGCAGCTGACTGGTGTGCGTCGAAAAAAATGACCCACGCCAGGCTGCGCCGGCGTAGGGGAAAATGGAGCTTGGGCGTCAAAAAATGGGGCAAGTCAGGTCTGAGGCAAAATATCAGCCTCAACCCGATTTGCGCCATTTGTTTTTACTCCCAACCCCCATTGAAATGACTCCTGTCTTAGTACAGACAGGAGTCATGCCCCCTTGCCCAATGGCCATGCCCAGGGGACTTATGTCCCCTGGGCATGGTCATTGGGCATATTGGCATGTAGGGGGGCACAAATCAGGCCCCCCTATGCCACAAAAAAAATAAAAATAAAATACTTACCTGAACTTACCTTAAGTTCCCTGGGATGGGTCCCTCCATCCTTGGGCATCCTCCTGGGGTGGGCAAGGGTGGCAGGGGTGTCCCTGGGGGCATGGGAGGGCACCTCTGGGCTCCTTCCGAGCCCACAGGTCCCTTAACGCCTGCCCTGACCAGGCATTAAAAAATGACGCAAAAGCGGCTGGACGTCATTTTTTTTTACCCGCCCACTCCCGTGCGTCATTTTTGCACGGAGGTTTAAATAAGGCGCACATGCCTTGGAGTCATTTTTTAGACGGGAATGCCTACCTTGCATATCATTAACGCAAGGTAGGTGTCCACGCTAAAAAATGACGCAAACTCCAAGATCTTTGGCGCTAGATGGGTCTAACGCCAAAGTATAAATATGGAGTTAGCTTTGCGTCGGATTTGCGTAAAAAAAAACGACGCAATTCCGGCGCAAACAGAGTATAAATATGCCCCTTAGTCACTAGCCTGTTAGTTACAAATTTGGAAAGCAGAGAGAGCATAACCACTGAGGTTCTGGTTATCAGAGCCTCAGTGAGACAGTTAGGCATCACACAAGGAACACAAACAGGGCACATACTTATGAGCACTGGGGCCCTGCCTGGCAGGGTCCCAGTGACACATAGACTAAAACAACATATATACAGTGAAATATGGGGGTAACATGCCAGGCAAGATGGTACTTTCCTACACCTAGGCAATTCCTCCAGGTTCCAGGTCTTCCTGACTACTCTCTCAGGTGGCCATGGACTGTGCGGTCATGCACACCCACTCAAGCAACCCCAACATCTCCACTTAGGACCAGAGCTCCACCTCTTTCCGGGTGGTGTATTAAAGGTCATTACCAAGCACACAATCCACAGGCATGAATGGGCGTACAGCTACTCTCAAGGAACCTGAGATCCCCTCCCAATTCAAAGAGAACCAGAGCCACTGGATAGTGAATCTCATGGTAGTCAGCTATTTCAACCTTGTGGAGTATATTAGGGGCTACCTGCTCTGAGGACACCATATGACACTTGACAGTTGTCATGCTGGCTCCTGTGTCTTTCAGAGTCTCCACACATTGATGGTGGCCTACTGCCTGTACTTCTAGGTATTTGTGGGCATATTAGGTTCTTGGCTCCATCTCTCCATCATCCAGCGATGCTACAGTAATCCCTTCACTCCCCCCATGCTAACAGGGACAATCACCTCTCCAAGCAATATGCTAGCCAGCCCTGGTGTCTGCCTACCAGTGGGAGACTGTGCCCTCTTGTGACACTTGGCATCACCCTTGAAGTGCCCAACCTGAAGACACTGTAAAACTGTAAACTTCGTACTTGTATAGTGCACTACTCACCCGTTAGGGTCTCAAGGCGCTGTACGCATACCGCTGCAGAACCCCTCCTGGCTTTTCTCTGTGAGGTGCCCACTCCTGGGCAACCTCCAAGGTGAAGCCAGGCATCTCAGCACTGTTGGGGCCATTGTGGAGATTAAGCAAGCTATTGCCCAGAATTACAGAGTGGGACCATGAATTAGATTAGGCACCGATGCAAGAATTATCAGGTCCGAGGAAATTGAGCTGAAGACCCGCCGAGGCGGGAATTGAACCCTGGTCCCGGGCCAGATTTCTGCATCAGGGTCTGCTGCTCTAACCATTGAGCCACACCTCTCCCTTGAGCCACTCTTCTCCCATGGGGCTGAACACATGGGGCTGAACTTCCCTCAGGACTTATGATCAGGGAACCTATTTTTTCTGTTCAGGTGGGGCCGGGAACCCGGCCACATGCAACATTTTTGTGGACCTTTAGAGAACTCATTGTTATTTTTACCTCCCCCTCCCTTTAATGGTGGGGACCCCGTCCACCCTTATGGTGATCCCCCACAGATACTGTTGTAATCAATAATGGATGCTCGTAGGTTATAAAAGAAGTAGGTTTATTAGCTTAGTTGTAGGTTACAGATAAAGCCCCACCAGGAGCAGCATCCTGCCGCTCGGCCCTTCTCACTCCAACTGTCCACTCATCCAAGCACAAACACTGTCAACATCTCAACCATACAATGACCTCACTAACCGGCTGAGCAAAAGGAAACATTAAGGTAGTGGGGAGAATGCATATGATAGAAAGAGGCCACAACAGATACCTTCTTGTGGACCCTGATGCTGAGGTAGTGACCTTGCTATCAATCAGGTGTTCTGCAGAACAAAGACTGAACATGTGTTCTATTGCAATCAAACTATACATCCCCTGGTAGCCCTTTCCTTCACTACCCTTCACCTAACCATTCATTGCTTTGTCAAAGGAATCCCCAAAATCCACTCAGGATTGATGAGGCAGCCTCTGGCTGTCGTTAAATTTCTGCCTGTACTTTTCTGAGGTGACGCCATTCTTCCTGACAAGGGTGTCCCAAGGACCCTGTGAATCTCCAGACCAGCCTCATAGGCTTCAAACCACTTGTCAATGTCATCTCCCACACCAAAGTTAGGCACCAGACCCTTTAACAAGAGGACCTTCTTATCTGCACTCTCAAGAGCACTCCACCTTTGTTCCCGGGGAAGTAACATCCTAGAGATGAAGGCTACAGGTTGGTCCAGGCCTTCTTCATTGAGCTGTGATAAAACTGCACCTATGTAACGATCTGAGGCAACTGTTTGAATGATAAACTCCTTGGAGAAGTCAGGGGCCTGGAGCGCAGGGGGTGTGCACATAGCTTGTTTCAGGGAGCCTGTGGTATCTAGCATCTAGTGTTTCAGCGGCACACAGGGCTTGTAAATAACCCCCCTAAAGGTTAAAGTCATGTAACGTTTTAAACAGAAAAAAGCACTGAAATTCACCTGTTATAGCAGGCAAGAGTAATAATTACTAGAGATCTATAAATGGTGAATTTGAGTGGTTTTGAGTTTAAAACTTTACGTTGGTACTGGAATTTTCACTGAACTTGTCACTTTGACCTTTGTTTTTTTTGTGAATTTCTATTTAAAAAAATGTAAAGTAACATTTTTTTTAACCATGTGTAAAGCCAACTACCTTCCATGCACAATTTTTGCCTTTTGGCCAGGCCCTACAACCAACCCCATGCAGGCAAGCAACACCACGCCGAGCATGACAGAAGAGTCCAACCCTCCGTGGGCAGCCAACCCACGTTGCACATGGTATTCACTGTGCACAGCCTGAAGTTGGCCACCAGGATGAACCTGTTTCCCATGGCTGTCTTGTGTTTCACAGGCCCAACAATGTTGATGCCCACACTTTCAAAGGGGGTGCTCACAAATGGAAGAGGAACCAGGGGAACCTTGAACATCCCTCCAGACTGGCCTGGCAGGTGGGACATGACCTGCAGAACACATCTGAGGTTACCTTCATCCGAGGCTAATAAAAGTGGGTGACAAGTCTGCCAAACATCTTATCCTCCACCAGATGACCTGCCAGGGAAATATCATGAGCCACCTCCAGTAGGAAAGTCCTGTAGCACTGGGGGACTACCAAAACATGGGTTGCCCCAGATTCAAAAACATTAGGCTTGTGTAGGAGACTATTCTCCCAGTAAATCAGGTGATCACCAGAGGTGTTGCAGCTGCCTGGGCCTGGAGAAGTAGGCCCTCCAGAGTAGGGCAGTCCTTTTGTACTTTGCAGAACTCCTCCCCTCCAAACTGAGGTGGCATAGCTAGCGAAAAACAATGGATTAGACCCAGATCTCCGTGACGAAGGGTGAATGTTTGCATTGTTCAGCATTCCATCCATCATTTATTCTTTTAGCCTTTCAAACAAGGGCATTTTCTTCTCAAGCGAGGAGTTCCACTTTCCCAAAGGAAA
The DNA here is from genome assembly GCF_031143425.1 of Pleurodeles waltl. Taxonomy (NCBI): domain Eukaryota; kingdom Metazoa; phylum Chordata; class Amphibia; order Caudata; family Salamandridae; genus Pleurodeles; species Pleurodeles waltl. The sequence continues at coordinate 149,102,617 of NC_090441.1, read as the reverse complement.
CATTGGCAGAGAATGGTTATATTTACATGCATCTTTTAAAGTGCTACTCACTCTAATAATGTGCTTATGTGCCATTTCTTGAAGAACTCCGCCGTTCTCCGGGATCCGATGCTCTTGAACAGTTCAATCTTGGTGCCCGATCACCTGTAGAAAGAGACGTCGTCTATGCCTCCTATCAAGCCCCATCGCCTGCTGAAACCACTCACAGAACCTTGTGGTGGCAATCTTTCTTCAGGGTGTATGGTGGAACTGACTATTCTGCACACAGTTTGATTTGGAGGTTACCCAGTGCTTCACAGCTGAATAACGCCACTGCATTTTTTAGGTTTGAGCGCAAAGCGCTCTGTCCCTGGTGTAATCTCTCTATGGTCTTTCAACCACTCCTATCAGTTTGGTTGGGTCGTGGGCTTGTCTTTTACATTGCACTTCATTTCATTAGTGAAAGGCATGCATATGTCAGGCTTTTTCCCGGTGTCTAGCCCTCCTCGAGCGCACAGGCCAACTACTGAAAACATACGAGGCTCCATGTTTTCCATATGGTTTTTGGCTACTTACTCTCTTTATTTCGCAGGCAGCGCGATCTCGCTGGGCAGTAGTCGAGCACTTTGCATGGCATCGACCTTGTTACATGGCTAATTGCACTTTTGCCGGTTACATGGATAATTGCACTTCTGCCCATACGTTTCAATGCAAGCAAAGTTCTGTTTACTTTTGTGTGTCTCTGTCACGCTTCATGGTGGCCATGGGCTCGCTTCTGTGAAACTGTTTTACTTTTCAGTTTATGTGGCAAGAAAAGTCCGGTTAGGAGTTTAAAACGCAAATAGCTCCAACTCGTTTCCTCTGTCAGGAAATAGCTGTCAAGAAATGGCTGACGAAGGAAAATATGTGCAGGTACCAAAAACGAGAGCCAGTGGCCCCCACCAGCTCAAATTAAGCTCTGAGCACTGTCCTCACCTGCCCACACTTCTTCTTTCCCCTGTTTCTTGTTTCGTCATGTTAACTAGCCCTGCCCTTATCTTTTAATTTTAACATGTAAAGATAACAGGCCGGGATTTCGTGGCAGAAGAAAAACCATAACCGTTGCATTAAGTTTCCAAATATTAGGTTTTTCTTGAAGTTATGGTGTCTCCTAGTCCCAGTAATCCACGTTTACGCTCATAAAATTTTTTATTGGGGTGGTTTAATAAATGACATCAGAAAGAAAGAATGTTGATTGGGTTGGTCAACTGTGTCAATGATGGGTTTTGAAATTCAGGGTCTGATCAGGTCATATTCTCTTTGAACTTCTTAGGGGGAATACATATATGTAACATCCGGTGAGTTGACTTTTCCCACTTACAATTAATGAATTCATTAATTGCGGTTTGCAAACAGTTTTGCTCCCAAAATACTTTATTCTGATATATCTGCATTATGAACTAGTTACTCGTCGTTTTATGGTGCCAGTTATTATTATTATTGAATTGAAACCTGGGGAGTGCAACGGCCAGGAAACCTCATCATATTTCAGTGACCCTATAGTCTTTGAACACCTATTTTCCGATTTCACCTAAATTCCGATTTAAGGCCATGCTTTACATGCATGTGAAGTTATATTGTTTGTACTGTCCACGACCGGTCTATCCTATTGGTGATTTTTGCAACTTTCAGTGTTAATATGAAGCAAATACATTCTGTGCTCCTTGAGGTTAATTGGTCTCAACTATGCTATTTGTGCACACACGCATAGGAAGTTCTATGTCAGGACCGAGGCTCAGATTATGCTTCTCTTTCTATGCTTTATTTAGACAGCAGCCAATCAAAAGTAACCACAACAGAAAACTACATTTCCCAAAAGTCCCATCAACACGTGATGACCATAGAGGGGGACACCTATAAAGCGCTGCCTCACACAGTTCAACTCCTCTTTCTTTGCTGCTTCGAAGCCAGTTAAGTGCATTTTCGCTTTTATGGTATTTTGTCATTAATGTATGCGCATATATTGATTTTCTTGTTATCAGGAGCGTTTTTTCTCTCCCAGGGGTGACCGCTCGGCTCGCACCCTTCCTTTGTGGAGCGGGAGCAGGGGAGCGAGGACGCGTGGCTTGCCGCGCAGTCCTCTTTCTGTTTCAGGCATTTGGTTTCATTTTCTAATTTTAGCGCTCGCGTTGCTGAGCGTCTTTACTGCATGTGAGGAGTCGCGTGTTCCGGCTCCTCTGAACTCCTCAAGTTCTAATTTTAGCGTGCTCATGATTATAGAGCACTTATCTGTACACGAGGAGACGCGTGTTTCATCTCACTGGCCTGATTTATTGCTCCCCGTTTTACAACCCAGTGCCTGTACGCTTGGGGTTGCAAAAGATCTGTATTCAGGCTGGGCCTGATTTTTTCCTTTTTTGTAGGGCAGCTCCCTCCACATCTTAATTACAAATATATATATATGACTTTTGAGATATTTTAGTAAGCATATATATATATATATATATATATTGTTGGACCTGGCCCTTTTACAGGGTCATTCCCCAGACATTTTGCTTTTGCCTCCTTATTTTTCTGACCTTTGTTGGCTGACGTTTTGACTCTAAGCACTTTTTCACTGCTAACCAGTGCTAAAGTGCATGTGCTCTCTCTTACAAATTTGGTATGATTGGATTATACCTGATTGGCATATTTAATTTACCTATAAGTCCCTTGTACAGTGGTATCCCTATACCCAGGGCCTGTAAATTAAATACTACTAGTGGGCCTGCAGCGCTGCTTGCGCCACCCACTGAAGTTGACTTTCAAACCTATCTAAGGCCTGCTAGCACAGGGCCTGTGTGCGCAGTTTCCTGCCACAGGGACCTGGCATCAAAATTTACTTGCCAGGCCCAGAACTCCCCTTTTACTACATGTACGTCACCCCTAAGGTACGCCCTAGCTAGCCCTTTGGGCAGGGTGCCATGTAAGTAGAAGGCAGGACATGTGTCATGTTGCGTGGCCTGTCCTGGTAGTGACAAACAGCCTAACTTGGTGTCTCACTGCTGTGAGTGCTGCCTCCTCATAGGATTGCATTAGAAATGCCCTGCCTTATGTGTAAGGGGTATTGTCTGATTTATGAGGGGTAGCGTAGGCATGTTTGGTATGGTTGTGACAGTGTTAAGAAATGCTGCTTACTAGTGTAGGTGTATTTTTTATTACTATCACAGAAATGCCACTTCTAGAAAGTGCGCATTTATCTGTGCTTATGACTTTGGTGTTTTTCAGCTTGTCTCCAATCAGCGTCTGGGCAGACTGACAGTCGGGGCTTTGTGCATACTTCTCAGACAGCCTGAACACAGGGAGGGTGGAGGTGACACAGAGGTGCATATACATATTGTAAAGCCTTCCTGGGCTGAGAGAAGGGAGAGGCGGGGAACACCTGCATTTGTAAAGACTGTGCGCACAGGAGAGCCGGGGGCCCCCGTGTTCGTTTCTGGGCACTGGAAGTGCCTTTTCCACCAGCTGAACAGGTACTTTGTAGGAAATCCAGGCTTTAGGAGCCTGATACAGATTATAATGTTTTAGGTTTCCTCCCTGTTCACTGGTAATACATATGTGTACTAATGTTCCTTTTATGGGCATGTCTAGTCAATATGTATTGATATGACTTGTGATATATTCTCTAATGTTCCTTGGATGGGTATTCAGGAATTGTTCATGACAGGTGCATATACTTTTTTCCTATACTTCCTGACTACTGCTTATGTTGCAGAATCCTGAGCACTTACGTGTTCTAATGTGACAACTGCATATTCTTGCAGAGTATTAGTAACTTGTGTAACCCTCTGACAACTGCTAAGGTAGCAGGGTATTACTTACGTGTAATGTTGGTCTAATTATGTTTTGTGCAATACAGATTATTTTTACGTAGCTCAGTGTTGTGTTTACTTTGTGGTGTGTATTTTGCATCACGTGTGTTGTGTGTTGTGCAAAAGCTTTACACATTGCCTCCAGGTTAAGCCTGACTGCTCGTGCCAAGCTACCAAGGGGGGGAACAGGGGTTATCTTGGACGTGTAACTCCCAAGCCCTGACTAGAGTGGGTGGGTTCTGCCTGGCTGAGGTGCATACCCTAGCCAACCAGAAACCCCATTTCTAACATATATATATATATACTGTTTTTCTGCCCTATCCCATATATTTTCCTATATTACTGCTCCCTTGGAGCCTTTTTCTGCTGTATTACAGCATGGCTGGTTATGAAGACCGGGCTGGTGAAGAGTATTACTTGGATGACTCCGCTGGTTCTTTTGAACAGGATTTAGTTTATGCCTTGGACGCTGGAGTGCGTCATACAGTTAAACAAGCCTTGGCACAGGCAATCAGACCAATTAAGCATCACCTTATTTGTTTTGCGGAACAGCAGGGATGGGTAGCCCCTTCGGGCGTCCAGTCTATAATAGAACCCTCCCTATCTGGTGGCTCCCAATCCATCAAACAGAGTCATAGCCCGCATGCCGCGGACTTTGAAAGCCTTATTAGAGCAATGGCTAAGGAACACGATTATAATGCGTCTGCTCAGAAGGTTAAGTTCACTGATGATCTAGTTTCCTCCTCTTTTGATCATTCATCGGAACAAGGGGATGACCCTCCCTATAAACGCACAAAGAAATCTCATCATCAAGAAGAACACCTTCCTACTCGTAAGGTCCTGACTTTTGAGCCGGAGGACATTGTCCATCCCCGATCTTCATTATGGTTGCCACCTCCGGAGGTGGCGGATTATGTGAAATCCCACATTAGGCATGGTTTTGACAAGTAGGTTCGCTCCAGATTGCGGTCTGAGTGCCCCAGACCAGATTTCCCTTCCAAGGTAACAGAGACTCCGGAATTGGACCCTACCCTCGTCACTTTTCTGAAAAAAATCCTCTAAGGATCCGAAGAAGGGCATAGATCGCGCCTGGCGTGGATGTCAGGACAAGCTCTTGGATGTTTCTGGTCCCTTGACAAAGATATTGGAACTGGTCTTTCAAGCCAAGGAGTCAGGAGAAGCCATTAACCCAGATGTTTTAGTGGGTTGGGCTCAGAGAGTCCTTTGCTTCCTGGGGAAGGCAAATTGTGCCATCTCTTCGGAGCGTCGTCGTTCCATCTTGATTAAGTTAGACCCCAAGCTGGCAGACCTTGCTTCCTCCGAGTAAGGTTCTATGGCACAAGGTTTACTGTTTGGTTCTCCTTTCCCCAAGGAGCGTTCGAAATTTGTTGCAACATATGCAAATTTGGACAAGGCCCAAGGTTCTATTAGGCGGGTTCTGCGTCCACTTTTTCGAGGGGATGGACGCTACAGAGGGCGTGCCTTCGGCCACTTCAACCATCAAGGTCCTCAATGTGGATACTACCACCAAGGAAGAGGGGGCTTTCAAGAGTATGACACCTCCTCTTCAACCTTCTATCCTTCCCGCCCGAGAGCTGGTCACTCCAGGTTCCGCAGAGGGAGATCCAAAGGAAACCAATCTTTCTCCCAGGAGTCAGGATCCACAGGTGAGCTTGATTGTAAGTTCAGATGTAATGTTGGGGGACAGGACAAAGCGTTTTCTGCAAGAGAAGTATCAAATTACTTGCAACGCTTGGGTCCTGGGGACTGTTCAGGGTTTCAAGCTAGACTTTTACGAGTCCCCTGTCCAGCATTTTCTTCCGCGTTCAACGTATTTTTCCCTTCAAGAGCGCAGTTTCATTTCTGCAGAAGTTTCTGCACTATTGGCAAAAGGCGCTATTGTCAAGACCTTAAAACACCCTTTCGGTTTTCTCAGTCCAGTGTTTCTGGTGGACAAAAAAGGGGGTGGTTCATGTCTTGTCCTGAACCTAAAAGAATTCAACGGTTTCTTAGTTTATCAACACTTCAAGATGGAGGGTATTCACTTACTGAGGGACTTCCTCCAGGAGAGAGACTGGATGGTTCGCTTAGACCTAAAGGATGCTTATCTAACCATTCCTATTTTTCCTCCTCACCGGAGATTTCTTCAATTCCAGTGGGAAGGCATTTATTACGAGTACAAAGTTCTCCCCTTTGGCCTGTCATCAGCCCCCTGGTGTTTCACGAAGGTGATGCGACCGGTGGTAGAGTCCCTTCGCTCTCAGGGGGTGCATCTAATAATTTATCTAGACGACATTCTAATTATGGCTCATTACCCTCTTCTTCTTCATTCTCATCTGGATTGGACCATCTCCCTGTTTCAGAGTCTGGGTTTCATAATCAATGCCCAAAAATCGATTTTAGTTCCATCTCAACAGATGGATTTTCTGGGCTTCCAGATAGACTCCATCCGGTCTCAGTTAGTCCTTCCCCCTCAGAAGATTCATTCAATCAAGAGGGAATTGAGATCACTATTGCCCAGACAGACTGTATCATTGAGGGCGATTGCCCGCATGGTGGGCCTGCTCTCTACCTCTATCCAAGCGATTTCTCCGGGTCCTCTCCATTACAGGGCCCTACAGAGATTAAAGATCTCCCATCTGCAGAAGGGCCTCAAGTATGCGGACCAGATTCCCCTCTCGGAGGGGGCTCGAACAGAGATGAATTGGTGGTTGGACCACATGGAAGCATGGAATGGCAGAGCTATCTTCATCTCTTCCCCGGAGATTGTGATGGAGTCCATTGTCAGTCGTTGGGGCTGGGGAGCCCGTTGCGGTTCAGTCTCCACAGGAGGCTGTTGGTCCAAAACAGAACTGAATCTTCATATCTATTGTCTGGAGCTCCTAGCAGGCAATCAAGAGTCTGTCCCCGCTCAAGGCGCACTGTTGAATCCTTCTGCGCATGGACAATATCTCGGCGGTGAGGTATGCCAACAAATTGGGGGGGGACCAGATCCCGCATTCTAGCGGAGATTGCCAAGGATTTTTGGCATTTCTGCCTACAGCACAGGATTTCGGTGACTGCGGAGTATCTGCCAGGGAGCAGCAACCTGGTCGTGGACTGGCATTCTCGCCATCTGAGAGATTTCAGCGACTGGAGGCTTCACCCCAAAGTCTTTAGGGCACTTTTTGCCCTGTGGGGCCCGTTTTTGATAGATCTGTTTGCATCATGCCTCAACCGGCAGATCAAGCGTTTTGTCAGTTGGAGACCGGATCCGGAAGCATCAGCTACGGATGCAGCCATTCAGGACTGGTCTCAGGAGCAGGGGTATGCCATTCCCCCTTCTTGATGATTCCCAGGGTCTTGGCACAGATCAGGCGTCAGCAGGCGGATCTTGTTCTAGTGACGCCTCTGTGGAGGTCCCAGGCCTGGTTTCCGGTGGCCATGGAATTGAGTTGTGATCATCCGTTTCTACTCCCTTTCAGGAGGAATCTCCTTCAGGATCCGCTGAGCCTTCCTCATCCGCTGGTTCTTTCGGGTCAGTTGTCCCTTGTAAAGTGGTGGCTTTCAGGGAAAGATGGAGTATCCCAGGGCTTTCGCAGGAGTCTTCCGCTTTCATTGCTGGATCCTGGTCCTCCAGTATGCACAAGCGATATGCTTCCACTTGGAAACAATGGAGTGCCTGGTGCAGTGCTCGGAAGGCAGATCCTTCTTCAGCAGATTGCAGTTTGGTCTTAAACTTCTTATCCTCTCTAGCTGCATCAGGTATAGCATATCAATTGATTAATAACTATTGGTCTGCTATATCGCGGGGCACTTGCCAATTGAGGGCAAACCAGTAGGGGAACTTCCCATTGTTTGCAAGCTTTTGAGGGGTATCATATTGGCCAGTCCCCCTCATCCACGTTATTCTATCTTGTGGCGTCGTACTAAGTGTAATTTGAAATCAGTTTCTTATCCCAGTTTTGTAGACAATCCCAAACTGTGTGTGGTGAAGTGTCTCAGAGCGTATGAGGTAAGTACAGAAGAATTTCGTTCTGATATGGGTGGTCAATTGCTCATTTCCTTGGTTAAACCGTATCACGCTGTTTCGTCGGCCACTTTGGCTAGATGGATGCGATAGTTATTGAATGAAGCAGGCATTGATATTTCTAAATTTTTTGCTCATTCCTCTAGAGGTGCTATGGCCTCTAAATCCTTTGCTTTGGGTTGACGCCTGGAAGATATTTTAAGTGCAGCAGATTGGTCTTCTCCATCTACATTTAAATCATTTTACTGTAAACCTATTGTTGATATTGCATCGGTGGTGGTGAATCAGCTTTAAAAAAAGCATAATCTGAGCCTCCGGTCCTGACATAGAATAAAAAAAATTCTAGCATTCGCGTTAAGAATTTTTCAATTCTATTAAGGACACGGAGGCGAGGATTATCCCACTGCACTGTTGACATCTAATTGTTTGGTTATGATAATCTGTTGATCATTTTAATGACATGTTTTGCTGTATTTTAAGTGCTTTTCTTCCCTCCCCTTTTTTGGTATGTATAGAATCATTTCTATGATTGTTCAGTTTTATGGCCTGATTTTTTCTCTCTTTTAGGAAACAAAGAAAAATAATTTGGTCAGACATTTGTTTTGTTCCTCTGAGTTTTTCCGGATGGATATGGGATTTTTCTCTCCTGTTATTCCAAGTTGTTCATTCCTTCTCTTCAGGATTTTTGAGGTTTCCTGCTAAAAGATTTGGACTGTTCTAGCCTGTTGCAATTTGTTCAAGCAAAGAAAGAGGAGTTGAACTGTGTGAGGCAGCGCTTTGTAGGTGTCCTCCTCTATGGTCATCACGTGTTGATAGGACTTTTAGGAAATGTAGTTATCTGTTGTGGTTACTTTTGATTAGCTGCTGTCTAAATAAAGCATAGAAAGAGAAGCATAATCCTTGCCTCCTGTCCTTAATAGAATTGAAAAATTCTTAACACGAATGCTAGAATTTTATTTATTGACTATATGTCTTTTACCCTATTCTCGGTTCCTGTATGAATTTAATTTCAACAGGTTGCAACAGCAGAACCCAATACATAGATGTTTTGGAGGTTGTTGATTGGCTGGCAGGACATGTCATGCCGCACTCCTGAGGTTCTGGCGCTGTCATTGGCTACAATTGTCCTCGTTAGTTCTCGGTTTATAGTCATCCAAGTCAGTCATTATGATTTTGGTCTCCGCTACCTCCCAATGATGTCTTATATTGTTAATCGTAATTGGACTGACGCAAGCTAAAACACCGTCCTCTGAAATTAAGCATTTCTTCAGTAGTGTTCTTAACAGAGAGACAAAATCAAATCTTGTTCGCTCTTCCTTTGTTCGCTCTCTCTCCCGTTAGTTTTTTGGTCCGATAGCTTTGTCTATCCCCACATATACAATAAATTGAAATCTAAATGGAGGGTGCGTGGTTTTATGTGCTGTGAGTGGTTTCAGCAGGCGATGGGTCAAATGTCAGTAAATACCCAGCTGTGTTAAAAAATAGATTGATATTCAAACGGGCACTGCAGCGTACTTTACACATTTTTAATGCAGAAATGTGATCATGAACAATTTTTGAAAACACAATAAAGTCAGTAATGCCAAATGATGTGAAGAAACTGAGAAGAGTTTGTTTCTCCACGTGTGCTAGCTGCCTTGGCCTACTAATGCCCCATTATTTATTTACCCCAATTTGCACCAGGGTATTTCTTCACGCACCCCTGTTACTGAGAGGGCCCCTTCCCGCCAGGGTCCTGGTTTGTGGGACCTCACAATGCGCCCTTGAGGTGAGGGCTCACTGGGCGGAGCAGCTGAGTGAAATAGACCGAGCACATCCACAAAGAAGTGTTAAGAGCTTGGGGCTTAGTTATCATTAGGGCAGTAGGTCAGTGGTACCAGTGTAAAGCCTTCTGCACTCCAGTTCCGGCTGTAGCTTACTACTTGAACCTTATAGTGAGGAAGGCCATCTCCGCATATGCATTAGGCCTGAGGGTGTTAACACTGAGTTAATTAATGAATTTATTAATGAATAGTCTTGTATTTGAGTGTTGAATTTGCGTAGAAAATGTATTAACATAGAGAAAAATAATGCACGCATTTGATTGTGCTCCTACGTGAGTGGCCGGCAATGTTTACGAAGTGTACTTATCAATGGCCTATTAAAATGAGATGTTGAGCTTATGTTTGGTTAATGCAGTAATATGTCATGTTAAGGGTTATGCATTATGTATTAGCTTTATTAATCGTAGGCCTTAACTTAGCGAGGTATTGGCCGAGTTGCACGGCCTCATATCAAGTTGCATTTCTAAGGCATTTTATAAAATGGTTACTTAGAGAATTAAATTGTGATTTTCCACTGTACTGACCATGTGCTCGTAGCTGAAGTTAATTCTCATGAGAAACTGCTTGCTAGAAGATGCTGTACTTGCTCGTGAAACAATGTTTAATGTAATGTGTGTAAGACTGTCCTTCACAGGAGAAGACAGTGGATGCGCTGACTGGAGTATACGTTGAAACAATATTGATACCTGACAAGCCGAACGATGGGAACAGGAGAAGAGGAGCCAATCATCGACATGTGAACCATGTAGTAGTAGAACATTAGATTAAGGGTTTAAGTTGAATTTGACTAAATGTAAACATGCGATTCTCTGACCAGTGAGGGTGTTTGAAGTAGTTTTAGAAAATCTAACTTAGCTAGACTGCATGGAGAGAAGACGGGCCATTAGCTTTATTCTTTCGTATGGCCCAGAAAGCCCACTTTTTGATTATTATTTTCTGAACTGCATGAAGAGACTTTGCTTTTTCTGAACTTTGATGCTGAATCCTGATGTCTTGCTGACCGAACTGATGTCCTGTTGATGAAGACTGTCACAGCTTGCTGAACCATATTGAGGACAGGTATACTGACAATGTTACTGATTGTTATGTCTATTTGCTTTTGTTTATAAGTACCAACTGCTATTTCGATAGAGACATAGTTAAATGTTTTTCCAAGTTTGTGTGACTAAATTGTTTAGCATGAAGCCGAACATACTATGCTAATCTGTTGTTAGTTAGGGTTCTCACTGATGTAGTTTGCTACATATAATAACTGTTGATGTCTTTTCTTTGCTGAATTGTAATGTATGTTATTTTGTTTGCGCAGTTATTCCTGCTGTTAATTTGTACTGTAACCCTAGAATGCGTAGTAGCTTAAGCTTTGATTAGACTGCGATTCTTTCGCCGCCTTGGTCAGCCAGTATTGTTTTTGTATGTTTATCATTTGATTTTGAGACTAAGTTACGTGACATTAGCATTGTTAAAATAGGGAAATAAACATTCTAACTTTTACATAAGGGTGTGGTTATTCATGACTGCAAGGTCATGGTGTGTGGAAATGACTAACTCCTGTTGATTAGTGATGTCATTGATTGTTATTTGCTATTGATCTGTATTGGTACAGGATATATGTTGGGAAATACTTGAAGCACAGTCAAAAGGTCCATCGCCTATTCGCGACTCCCTTGTAAGTTTACTTAATAAGGTCTGACAATCTAACGGAGATGGTAGCAGAGATTGATGTCTCCTTAAGAGCCCATCATAGATGCCCAGTACATGGTTTGTCTCCTTAAGAGCCCATCATACAGTCCAGATAGGTAATAGAGTATTGATCCCAGAGATTATAACTGAAGAATTACAGGTGTCCCCAGACATGATAATAGGTTAAGGGTTAGTCTCCTACAAAGACCAAAATAATTTGCAGAGTTGGAGAAATTGGTGAAATTTTTAATTTTTCTAGATTTGATGATACAAAGTGGAAAGAAAATATGCCCCTAAGTACCTAAGATGACTTTCCCAGAAACTTGGAGCCTGCCAATGAATGTTTGAGGCTGTTCTTGGCGTTCCAATGACAGTGTGAATGAAGTAGGTTTTGCGCTGGCACAGCTTAAACAAATCGCAGGTGAATTGTGATGTTTGCGAGGGTTTAGGGAGTTTGCGTACTCCAAATGAAGTTGTAGAAGGAATGTGCATACTCCGAAGTGTGTGAGAAGGGAGGTCGTCGAACTTCACATGTGTGTGGCACTTTGTGCTTAAAATTTGTCCACGTGGCTGTTCGTATACGAACCCTGCGTGGTCAAAGACTCCGAAGTATATTGAAAAAGTGTATGAGACACTTGGTTTTTGTTGTAATTTGTCTGGTTTAATAGGTCGATCGGGCGTGGTCGACAAGTCAGAGTGTGAGTCAAAGTGAGTGAAAGAAATTTTCGACTGAGATTTGGCAAATCCTATGTGCACCAGGACAGACCCACTGATTAGTTGAGAGTGAAATTTGCGGGGCGAATTTTGCTGGTGAATCAGGGAAACTGAGAAAGAAGGAGTAGCTACTAGAGGGAAAGCTGTTAGTGAAAAAAATCTGTAAAGTTTCTGAAGCAATTGTGTTACCTTACCTGTAGTAAACGGACAAATTGGGGTTTGATTTTGTTTAGTGCTTGCAATAAATTGCATTAGTTTTAGTGTGAATCTGAGTTTGGGAGGACAAGCCCCAAGATTTTGTCAGCCGCAGCACGTGTGAGTGTGACGTCATTGGAGCTGCGCTGGAATAGGTAGGTTACTGAGAAGGGTTGCGCAGGGATTGGCAGTCGCCCATGAAGCACAATTGGTTGAGAAGTTGGGTGAAGAGAATTCAGGGATTGAAAGTCACTTCCTGATTTTGATTTTGAGTAGCATAAAAGTCACAAAAATTAAACTTTTCAAAGCTTTAAAGAGTGCTTTAAGGGGAGATACATACATTACATCGAGTATAGGGGATATTGCACCACCAGAAGGTACACCAGCTTACATTGTAATCGAAGAGCAGGGTGTTGCGTCACATCTTTTGTTGAAACAATGGTGCAAAGTGACAGAAAAAGATGGAAGTTTAGTGTTACCTGCCCACGGAACATTTAATTTGAGGAGCTTAGAGAATCTGAGGAGGTTGCTCTATGATCTGAAACCCTCTCCGAGATTAGCACAGTTTGAGGCATTAGCAATCTGGGAGTTGGTAACCCACAGCAACAGCAACAAAAATTTGAGAGGAGAATGAAAAAGACAGAAAAGACACTAGCGGAGGCTAGATGGGACAATGATCAGAAATTCTGGAGAGCCGAGACTTTACAGGGGACTAAAATGTTTCTAGCGATTACACAAGACAGCAAGGGAGAAAGAAGGAAGGCTACCAGAAAAACAAACAGGAGCCATTCCGAGAGTAGGGAGCAGAGATCAAAGGAATCTAGGAGATTTTTGACATTTGAGGAAGAGTCAGACGATGATGAGTTTATTTTACAGTTATTGAGGAATCGTCCCCCACCATATGCAGCACAAGAGAGTGGTCCAAGTATCCGTGTAAATCCTTCAGCACCGACACAGGTTAACATGACAACGAGTCCAGTGCAGGTTAATCCGAGCATGACACAAAGCCCAATGCAGAGCAGTCTTAATTCACCTGGTAAAACAAAATCAGGTGCCACAGTCGAATGTCCTGAGAATTTACTCTGATGTATCTGTAGTGGAAACTGCCACAAACCTAATAATGCTGACAGTACAGGTTTTCCCGAAATCAATGTTGGTTCAGACAGAGCCAACTCCACTTTTGCTGCCTCAAGTTCAGTCACAAGTAATGCCAAAATACACTCCGATAACAGGGACCCAGACAGAGACGTCTGTATTGATGAGTCAGAATATGGGAACTATGCACCCACAGAATTTGAGTATCAGACCAAGCTCAGATGCTGTGTCCAGGTGTACCTTTGCTCGCACAAGAGAAAAACAGTGCAAATGGCCAGGGAGTCCTAAGTCAGAATTCAATGAGGGGAGGACTTAATGAGAATATCCGATTAGTCTCTTCTGTGGGACAGACCTGTGATGAATGGAGATCATTGCTAGATCTTAGTCCATTCGGAGTTCCTTTGGATACTGTCATAGGGTCGAATGTTATTCAGAGTCTGAAATTACTGATGCCAAGGACACCGAATACAGTGGTGCAACAAGTGCCACATGCTCAGACCAACAATATTTAATTGCAAGGTTTGACTGCCCAACAATTGACTGAATGGTTAGACAAGGTGAATACCCCACGAGTGCTCCTAGGCAAGAGGAGTACTTGAACTACGTGAGACTAGGAATGGAAGCAGGTGAGCTCATTGAAGGAACTATGGGTGTGGTCAGACTAGAGTCCTACACAGAATAAGAGTTGAGATGTCTGTGCCCGAAAATTACTGGGGAAGTGAGCAACGTGCATCAAAGGTTAGCAGACCTGGCAGAGAACTATGGCACAAAAGACTTTGAACACATGAGAACTGCAGGAATGAGTTACTCCAAAGTGTCCAGACTTGGGGAGCATGAGACAAATGGCAAGGCAGATGGGCAAAGAAAAGAGATAAAAGAAAGAGGGATTGTGCGGAGCTGACTGCAAACATAAAGCAGGGCAAGGATCCGGTGAAGCTCTTACCAATGAGAGAGATTCCTGGAGGGAATTTTGTCCATGTCCCTTGGAGCAGAAGTGACATTCTATCTTTTACAAATGACTATCCCAGGTGAAGAGAGATGCCAGTAGAATGGTACCAGCAGACAGACAGGTTTGTGAAACTTGCCAAGTGCTTGTGGGAAGACTTGAACACTCTATTAGAGATAGTAGTTCCAGCCGATTTGTGGATGGAGTGCAAGAGGAGTATAGATTGGCTGACAAAAGAACCAGAGAAAGATCCGTATAAGGGTGCGCCATCTCCTGAAGTAATGGAATATTACTACAAAGTGATTGCATTTTTTAAGAAGAGAATTTTGCCCAAAAACATTGACTGGCAGAGAATAGACAGGACATCTCAAGAAGCAAAGGAGTCAATTCATGTGTATTATGAGATATTGTTGCAGGCGTTTAAGCGTTACAGTAGTACAGAAACGATCGATCCGAAAGACATGATTAATTTTGTGTTCAGATTTGTGGAAGGATTGAGAACTGAAATTAGCCAGATGATTAAGTCATTTGATTTGCTGACAAGCAAAGCCGATTGATGAGGTGTTGCAGTATGCAAAGTACTGTAGTGACAAGATTGAGTTGAAGAAGAGAAAGTTGAAGGAAAAGGCGATGGTGATGCAGATCAAAGCAGCACAAACAGGGATGCAGGAAAAGTTTCCACAGCAGCAGCAGGGAAATGTTGTGTTTCAAAATCAGATGAGAAGTAGAGGTCGCGGAGGAATTGTCAATGGAAACCGTAGCCCCGATTTGAGTACGATAGTGGTTCAGAATGATGTGCAGGGAATGAAGAGAGTGTTGCCTTGTCACGCTTGTGGAGCGGGTGGAACATTGGAAGCGGGAGGGTCCGATGATGATACAGGAAGGTGCCGTTCAGCAAACAAGTGATATCAACTCGTCCCAAAACATGAGAGGACCAAGAATGAGAGCTCATAATCCGAATTTTCATAATAATGTGAATCAAATGCAACATTTTCAACACGTGCAACAGGTGCAAATGCCACAAGTACAAATGACACAGTTGCAGCCAATACAACAGCAGGTTCAAATGGTAACTAGACAGCAATTTCAAATACCTCAAGCCCCAATGGAACAGCAGCAGGTGATGCTTCCTCAACAGGTCACCGGTCAGAAGTTTAACCAAAATAATAACACAGTTCACCAATTCCCGTTACACAATGAGAATAGAAAAAATGATGATTGGGTGAGCGAGAGTTCAGATGAAGAGGAATGTGTACTTGCAGCTTCATTAGAAGTTGATCAGAAAGGCCCAAATGTGAAGGGAAAGGTAATGGGTCATAAGGTTTCATTCTTTGTTGACACAGGAGCTACACACTCTACAGTGAGAACTGCAGAAGTTCTGAACTTGCCCCTTTCAGGTAAGACAGTTCAGGTTGTAGGAGTAGCGAATCAGTATTTGACCAACCCAATTACAGAACAAGTTCAGGTTAAAATTAGCAATTTTAAAGGATTGCACAAATTCATACTCTGTGATTCAAGTCCGGTATCCCTACTGGGAAGAGACTTGCTGTGTAAAACCAGGTGCTCGATTACTTACTCAAATGATGGAATCAAGATGCAGACGAATAGTGATGATGAGGATGACCCAGCTCCAGAGACCGAGTGTGAGACGATAAATGAGAAGTACCCTCTGATTAATTTCTTGTTGTGTTCACTATGAAGAAGCTTCCTCCGGATTTACAGGGAACAGTTAAAGAGAAAGTGTGGGATTTGACAGGAAAAGAAATTGGTCTGATAAAGGGAGTTGAGTCAGTTAAAGTTCCTGTAAAGCCAAAACCAATTTTTCCTCAGATTCCCCAGTATCACATACCACAGAATATCCATATGAAGGTTGATCACATAATTACAGAGTTTGTAAAACAAGGAGTCTTTGAAAGAGGTGTTGAGCAGCCCATGTAATTTGCCGATAATGAGGTTGAAAAAGCCCTGTGGGAAGGTTCGAATTGTCCAGGACTCAGGACTTGAGAAAAATAAATTACATTGTGATCAAATGTTGCCCCGTGGTGCCAAATCCAGCTGTGATTCTGTTCCAGATTCCATGTAATGCTGAATGGTTCACTGCCATAGACTTGTCATAACATTTATTTTCTGTGCCTCTTCATGAGGACAGCCAATTTCTCTTTTGTTTCAATTTTTTAGACCAAGTTTACTGTTGGTGTCGAATTCCTCAAGGGTTTTCAGGGTCACCTTCCATATTCAATCAGATTGAAAAATAATTTCCAATCGACCTTGTTACAGTACATTGACGACTTGCTGATTGCACCCAAAACGAAGGAAGAGTGCAAGTATGACACAATTGTCTTACCGATCCATTTAGGAAAGAATGGGCATAACGTGTCTCCACTTAAATTACAATACTGTCAGAAAGAAGTAAAGTACTTGGGTCACCAGATTGAGAAAGGAATAAGGAAAATATCCAGAGAGAGGGTCACAGCCATACTATAGATGAGTCCCCCAGCCACACAGAGAGGTGTCATAATTTTTCAGTCATTTCCAAACCATTGCAGAAGTTGACTCACAAAGAAGTCACCGATCCCCTAGTTTTAGACCAGGCTTGCATGAAAGCATTTTCTGAATTGAGATAAAGTCTGTGCAAAGCTCCAGCTTTGGGTATGCCTGACTATACAAAGTCCTTCACATTGTTTTGTCATGAGCATGATGCATGCTCTTTGCCTGTTCTGACGCAGGTCCATGGAGGTGTAAACCACCCAGTAGCATATTTTTCAGCTACTTTGGACCCAGTTGCAGCAGCTTTACCAGGCTGTTTGCGTGCAGTTGCAACAGTTGGACAGAGCCTCACCCAGTGTGAAGGCATTGTAAGTTTTACTTACATCAACCAAGACCCAATACCTGACAGGGGTGAGATTGACTTGTAACAAGACGAGTATTCTAGGGTCACCAAACGTGTCATTGAAAAGATGTACAGTGCTGAACCCGGCAACCTTACTTCCAAATGAAAATGTTTGAATTTGAAAAGTTGGAAGACATTGAGCATGATTGTCTTGAGGTAACTGATCTGTGCACAAAACCGAGACCTGATATTAGAGACACACGATTGGAAGAAAATGACCAAATTATCTTTGTTCATGGTTCCTGTCTAAGAGACAATACGGGAGTACTGAGAGCAGGATATGCCGTGTGCACAATTACTGGTATGCTGGAAGTGTCTTAGCTTCAAGGAGTATATTCTGCAAAAGTAGCGGAACTGGTAGCCCTTACTAGTGCGTGCCATGTTTCTAATCAGCATAAAGTGACTATCTGTACGGATAGTCAGTATGGATTTGGAATAGTCCATGACATTGGCCAGTTGTGGTCACAGAGAGGATTCATGACCTCTTCTGGCTCACCAGTGAGAAATGGTCAGAGAATTCAAGATTTGTTACAAGCTATCCAAATGCCTGAAAAGATTGCCATGGTGAAATGCAGTGCACATCTGAAGTCACAAGACTTTGTGTCGATGGTAAATGGACATGTGGATCAAGTCGCAAGGTTTTGCACATTGAACTGTATGTCGTTCAAGGCTAACTGGGACTTGTTACCTGAAGAAGATGAAACATGTCCAAGTTTTGCATTACATGTAATAGATACATTGGAAGAATTGAGAACACTGCAGAATAATGTTGACAGGGAGGAAAAAAAATCATGGAGCAAAATAAAATGTTTACAGTGACAGGATGAATTGTGGGTTTGAGAAGAGGGTCAATTGGTTTTTCCAAACATTCTGTTGTCTCAAATGGCTAGGTATTATCACAGTCAAGCACATGTGGGGAGGGGTGCCATGATTCGCACTTTCATGCAGAACTGGTTCAATCCAAGGTTCAGACAAGTTGCTGAAGCAGTTTGCCATTGTTGTGTCATTTGTCAGCAGATGAACATGGGAAAAGGGATAGTGGTTAATTTGAGCCACATTGGAAGAGCAGGAGGTCCATTCAGCAGAACGCACATGGATTTTATTGAGATGCCCGTGTGTTGAGGTTTGAGATATGTGTTGGTGATTGTCTGCATCTTTAGTCATTAGATTGAAATGTACCCTACATGAAGAAATGACAGCCTCACAGTAGTGAAACTGCTGCTCAGGGAACTGATACCACGTTTGGGTTTCCGATCTCTTTAGAATAAGATAGGGGAAGTCACTTCAACAGTGAAGTAATTAGATTGCTATGTGCAGCATTGAACATTGAGCAGAAGTTGCATTATAGTTACCGCCCTGAAGCATCAGGACTAGTGGAACAGATTAATGGTACCTTGAAATCATGAATGGCGAAAATGTATGCGTCTACAATCTGAAACGGCCTGACACACTGTTGTTAGTTCTGATGACAATGAGAAACACACCTGACAGGAAGACAGGACTGTCACCACATGAAATCCTCATGGGCAGAGAAATGAGGTTGCAAGCGGTTCCTGCAAATGCTCTTGTGAACATAACAGATGATATGGTGTTCAACTACTGCAAAGGTCTGGCTGATGTGGTTCGCTCTTTCTCCAAGCAGGTGGAAGCCACCATACTGCAACCATCACAAGATCAAGGACACAACCTGAGAGCTGGTGACTGGGTTGTGGTCTGAAAACATGTGAGGAAGACGTGTTTGGAACCATAGTGGAAAGGCCTATTCCAAGTAGTTTTGATCACTACCACAGCTGTGAAGTGTGCTGGAGTTCCGAACTGGATACTTGCAAGCCACACAAGAAAAGTGGCATGTCCTTTGGATGATGAAGAGGAGTTGTTGAGAGTAACAACAATGACCAGACAAGCCTCCGAGAGAAGAACGAGGAACTGAGACCGGATTTGAGAATGGTTCAGCCACTTCTGGGAGAGACGAAGAAGACCTACAGGTGAGTGACTGTGAGCCAATATCGATTGAGGCAGCAGGAGAGTCTAGTTAGAGGAGGGCTCACCTAGAAGTAGACGATTTTGAGAGACAAACAGAGCAAACCCCAGACCCCAAAGGGGAAGGAGTTGAGGCGGATCAAAGTCAATGTGGTCTGACTCCTCCTGAACCAGTTGCAGGTCCGTCAAGAGAAAATCCTGCAGAGCAAGAAGAAGTTTCAAGTTCAACACTGAATAGAGCATTGACCAAGGGTCCACTGAAAGGAGATAAGTGGCCAGAGTCACAAGCAAAGAAAAAGGGAGAAGTTGTTGTGACAACAATAAAGGAAGAAGTAGATATGACAAGAAAGGAAGACCTAAGTGAAGGAGAATTGAATGAAGATCAAAAGTTGAAAAGGAAGAGGATAGCAAGTCGAAGGTACGCAGGTCCTGAATGGGCGTATGCAACAACAAGTGAATGGCAAAGGGAGTTTTTGTCTTTTTGTTTTGATCAAGACATTCCAGATAAATATTTTGGCACTTGAAGGAAGCTGATGAACTGAACTGTAAAAATTATAAATTGAGAAAAGACACAAAGAGAAAGAGACTGTTGAAAGTAATTTGAAAAGACTTTGATAACTTGATTTGCCAAGATAACTTGATTTGACAAGCTGCTAAACCGATTTTTGACAAAATTACTGATTTTTGAAAAAAGGATCCAGGAAGTGAGAATGCAAGCTGTGAAAATAACTGCAGAAAGAAGTTTATTGTTTTTGATTTGCTGCATGGATTCTAAATTTTTCTGTTCTACTTTCTGAATCTTTACAGATCATGGGTAACATTAGCCAGCAGGGTAGGAAAATCAAGTGCTGTAAATACATGAGAATTGGTTTGGCAACTGTATGATTGTTATTGGGTGTGATGTTGATTGTGGGTTTGACTGTTCTTGACAAGAGTAAAGCCAACCGTACTTCAGCTTTAGAGACAACTACTGCATTAACAGCAATAGAGAAGTTTAGGTTAGATGAGAAGTATCTGCATATAGACAATGCTCAAGGGGAACTTTCTTCCAATGTCTTCTATCACTTATTGAGTGAGTATGTTGAAAAGATGCATGCGAGGAATTGTTTTGTGTGTACACAGATCAGTCGAAGAAGGAGTTACATATCATCGTTTGCCTCTTACTCATAGGTTAAGTTGTAGTCTGTTACTAACAAGATTCTATAACCAGGAATACATCTAGTATTTCTACTCCAACCATGACGTCATGTTTTCGTTTGTCCCCATAATTAGATATCTGAGTAGAATAGCTAAGGACAATGACATAGTATTAGTGAGGGGTTTCTTCGAACCTACATTACCGTTTGGCACAGCTTATGCTTGTGAAAATAACCTGATATGCTTGCTTACACCTTTAGAAAAGAGCTTCTTAGATCAGACAGATGACAGGAGAAAGGCATTGAAGGAGAATTTAGAAAAGTAGAGAAAAGGACTTATAGAAATGATTATGCTTTAAGTGAAATAAAAACACAAGGGAAATTAGCTTTAGATGCGCAACACGTAGGGAAGCTTTGTGTATATAGACCTAAATCTCGCACTGACACTTTGGGGCATATTAATACTCTGTCTGCGCCGATTGTGCGTCAAACATTTTGACGCACAATCAGCGCAAACGTTGCCCGTATTTAAACTTTGAAGCCCGAGCCCGCGGACGACAAAATTCCGCCGTGTGCGTCATTTTTTGGATGCGGCAACCCGCCTTGCGTTAATTATATGCAAGGTAGGCGTTCCCGTCCAAAAAATGGCTTAAAGGGCTGTGCGTTGTATTTATGCTTTCGGGCAAAAATGACGCACGGCCGGGAGGCGGAGCCAGAAAATGACGCACAGCCCGATTTGCGTCAAAAATTAACACCTGGGTCAGGGCAGGCGTTAAAATGGGGCAAACACACCTGTATTTAATCAGAACACACAGAACAAACAGCAGAGCAGCAGAGCAGCAACAGGGAGCCATGGAGGTGATACTAATCCAGCGTGCACGCAGACGCAGAGCCCAGCAGCAATAACAGCAGCTACGACACCACCAGCAGGGACCCCAAAGGCAGCGCAGAAGGCAGGAGAGGATATTCCGCCCAAAAACAACCCTTCAGGGCCTCAGGGAGCACAACATCATACAGATGTACCGGTTGAACTGGCAGGCCATTCAGCAGCTGCTGCGCAACATTGAACAGCAGTTGGCCCCCACTTTGGTGACACCCTGCACCATCCCAACAGAAACAAAGCTGCTTGCCGTACTTCATATGCTGGCAAGTGGCTCTTTCCAAACAACTGGTGCCCTGGTTGGCGGAATATCACAACCATCATTCTACACGTTTTTGCCCAAAGTACTGGATGTCATCATTCGACTGACACCCCACCACATCTGCTTCCCTAAAACACTGCACAAGCAGCAGGAAACAAAACAGGGGTTCTACCTCATCAGTGGCTTCCCACACATCCTTGGTGCAATCGACTGCACACATGTACGCCTTGTGCCACCTGCTGCAACTGAACACCTCTACTGCAACAGGAAGCACACACATTCCATCAACGTGCAGGCCATAGTCGATCACCAGGGATGGATCACCAACATCGTGGCTAAATATCCTGGGAGTGTCCATGACTCATACATCTTCCGTCACTGCACCATCAATGAACACTTGCAGGATGGACGGTATGGCAATGGACTACTTGTTGGTAAGTACAAAAACCTACTTATATACACACTGCACAGCAACCTTCTAGGACACACAACACATACACCACAACAGCAACATGTCAACAGGAACACACTGAGGTCGTGACATCACTAGCCATGTTTCTTAAGTCACCATTGAACCTGTCACACATCGGAAATTGCTGTACAGCCTAATGTTAAGACGTCAATGAGTGTGGTTGCCTAAATGTCACCTTGCAAATTGTAAGTGTCCCAATGACCTTTACATTAATACATTGCATAAGTTTCAGGGTATGGGATGTCCAGGGTACTTTGATATGAACGTGTTAACAACACTTTCAATTTTAACTGTGCATGGAACTATCATCTCACCCCCAGTGAAGACACACGGACACCTGTATCACAAGTCACAATGCTAGGGAGGGCACACTGTACTGCAAATCCCAAAACATACTGCTGACAAACGGTTAGCAGACAAACACTCGTTCAGCCAAGGAAACAACACAATGTAGATGGTTCATCCTACAAGCATAGGATGCCACATTAGTACACAAAAGAGTCACAGACAACACAAGACAACTACTGCCATGAAAGGTCTTTTCAATAGTGCCAGCTACATCAACATGATCCCATTCATTTTCTCTTGCAGCTGATCAGGGGTATGGCATCCAGCCATGGATTATGACACCATTTGGCAACCCAAGTACTGCTGCAGAGAGTGCATACAACGACGCCCATAGGAGGACACGCAGCATTGTCAAGCGGACCTTCGGCATCTTCAAGTCAAGATTCTGCTGCCTCGACATCACTGGTGGTAGCCTCCTATATTCCCCCAAGATGGTTTGTAGGATCATCCTAACATGTGCAATATTGCACAACATTTGTATCAAAAGAAACATTCCCCTCCTGGAACCAGAGCCACACATGCCTGAAGAGGAGGAAGAGGAGGATGCTGGCCTGCAACAGGAGGGGGAACTACAGAACATAGCTGCTGGTATACGCAGGTGGCAACAGTTTGTAAATAATTTCTTCTGAATATGATCACCTTCACCACTTTAGTTAACAAATTTAAATAAACACCTATTCTAATCACCATATCATGGTCTGGCTATTCCTTTTTGCACACCTTCATCTCTTCTTATCAGAATAAGAGTGTTGCCTCATGGAGCATTGCTGAGATACTGAGTAGGACAGGGAACATCCCAGAGCTAATGTGATGCCTAACATACAGTGATCACATACACACACACACTCTTAATGACATATATCATGTACATATCTCCTTTGAAGGCCAATAGCAGAGGACCACAACTATTTCACACATACATGTTGAAAGCAAGGTCCAACGCAGCATATGGCACACAACTAAGACACCATCACTCAATAAGGGGAAAACAAGCCTCATACATGAGGCAGTCAATGTGCCTTGGCATCACTAACAGGAATGCCTGACCAGACCCTTGACAGCAGTTAGTCCAACTGCATCCAATATTTGCAAGGACTATCTGTGACTAGAGTTCCATAGAAGCAGAACATAGACAGCACAAGTGCCACACATATGACATGCATTGCGCACATGACATTCCATGTACATGTCAGCCCATTAACTAACTCATTACACACTCATGCACCTGGTCACAACCCACCTGTTGGAAGAGGTCCCTGGAATACTAAGATGTGTACCCTGATAATACCTCCTCTACACACACAGACCAACATTAGCAAACCAGTGTGCTACACCCTTTCCTATGGTATGCCATTGTAATAGAACATCTGACTGCAAGGACGTCAGGTCAATTTATACACTGTCTTCTAGTTTCAAAGCCCTGTTAGCACATGTAGATTGCTTCCCCTTGTGAAAATGTCTGTTGGCCCTTAGAATGCAAGTCTCACCTACAGGACTGGTGAGAAACAGATGCAGCCAACACCTATGATCACCTCCATGCACACCGCCCATTTCAAAAAGCACTGCCCCTGATGATGCCTGGAACAGCATAGGAGTTGCCATTATGTCAAATACACCGTCAACCATTGATACTAATTAAGCCGTGTAACACAGCCACTGGGTTCATTTGTCACCTTCAAAAACACAGGACGTACACAGTTTGACATGTCAACTGTCTACTTTGTCCTCAATACAGTCTCAGTCAGACCACTGATTATGTAACTTGTCAAGTAACTGGATCCTGAATCACCTTGCATTCTGTCAGCCTGACTGGCAACTGTCTGTGCATCACACTAAAGTATCCCTGTATCTACATATGTGCCACACTTGCGTTAGCAAACCTCCCATTCATCAGGGGGCATTGGGCATGGGCTTCTTCCATGCATACCCAAATACATTGTATAGCTTCATCTGCCTTTTAACTGTACCATTTGAGTTACATCCTCTTGGAAAAGCAAAATTCATGGCCCATCCCTTGTCTGGGTTGCATTTATGCATGAATGACAAAGTGTAACAGTGTCCCAGGGTCGTAGGCAGGGATTGGGTACGGGGCTTTCAGCACAACCAGCAACCTCTAATAATGTCCATGAATAATACACAAATGTCAGGACCATGACAGTTCACACACAGCATCACAGTGCACACAACATAGTGATGGGCCGTGTGTGGTGAGTAGCTGCGAGAATAATCAGCACAGAGGCTATGATGTTCCCAGATGCAGTGGGAAGTGCAGAGGCCAACCTGTGTACAAATGTTGTAATGACGAACAAACAATTCAGTGGGGCACATCAACAATCAATGTCTAAACTATTATATTATCAAAATGAGATGACATGAGAGAATCTAGTCTGATCAAACTAAATTGCTAATTGATAAATCTTCCTTTTCTGAAAAAAACAATAACTAACCAAAGAGAAAAACCATGTACTCATATAAAACTAACCAAACAGAAATGTCCATGCAAATAGAGAATTTTAATACAAAAGAATATATCATATTATACACATAGACATATAAACATATATACACAACATGTAGAAAAAGAATGAAAAGCCATCAGCCTACACATAAACATATAAACATATATACACAAAATGTAGAAAAAGAATGAAAAGCCATCAGCCGACACGTGTTTCGTCCTGACTGGACTTCTTCAAGGCTTTATTTGCTTCTATGTCCGTATAATCATATACCATTTATCATCCTCTGTTTTAATCATAATCAGTCACTTTCTTGCTGTCTTCAAAATGAATCTAAATTACAGGAACCGTAAACCTCATGTATTGAGGAACCAACTATATGCCTCTCTCTCTGTTCTTAAATCTCGTCCCTGTTCTATTTCCCGATGTATCTCGGCGAGAGCATCGAGGGCCTCTGTACCTCGTCTCACTCTCCCCGACTTTTCCAAAGGAAGTGTACACTACAATAGAACAGGGACGAGATTTAAGAACAGAGAGAGAGGCATATAGTTGGTTCCTCAATACATGAGGTTTACGGTTTGCATGGACATTTCTGTTTGGTTAGTTTTATATGAGTACATGGTTTTTCTCTTTGGTTAGTTATTGTTTTTTTCAGAAAAGGAAGATTTATCAATTAGCAATTTAGTTTGATCAGACTAGATTCTCTCATGTCATCTCATTTTGATAATATAATAGTTTAGACATTGATTGTTGATGTGCCCCACTGAATTGTTTGTTCATTATTAAAACGGGTCTACTATTGTAAACCCGGAAGTACATATCAAGGCAACGATGTGTGTCAGTGTATGAGCACTCAAAAGTTTTTTCCTATATGTTTAGAATGTGCATTTATTTCAAGTTATGAGTTGCCTTTTGTTGTTGATTGTAAATGTTGTAATGACACCTGCCGGAACATGACACCTGAGACATTATCTCACTCAGCACACCAAGGTTGCCCTGTTGACTGTCTCACTACACGTCTTTAGTGACAGGGTGGGACCATCCACATGTTGGTTCACATGTCCACATCTACTTTACTCACATTGATCAACCAAGGATACTCAGTAGTTACAGGAATAGCTGCCACTGACTCATGATGAGTCCTGGACCGAACTGTGACAAATTACACCCCAAACAATCTACAGGATCATCATTGGACCACACACATGAACAAGACACCTATGTGCAATTGATCACTGGAAATATGTGGACACGTGCTGTCTTGTATGCTGGTCCACCACAGCCACTTGATAGTTGGGGCTCACTTCTATGGCCTCAACTGTGGTGTCATCATACATATGAGATTCACCCTTGTCTGTCTGTGCAAACAACATGGTACCCACTTCCTCAATGCATGTGTATGACTCACTGTGGGATTCACCAACTAGTGCCTAGGAAGCTCTTACCAATACTCTAGGACATAGGATGTAGAAAATGTGGACCATTGACATGAACATGCGTCTGCCATCCATCTGGTGCATGCTATGTCACATGTGGTGTCTACGTGATCCTAAAACTTGGAAGTACACTTTACGGGTGTTGTTACATGTATGGCTAACACATGCCCTTGCTCATTTTCAATTTGACTTGCATCTAAGGATTGGACACATGGACGTCACATTCATACAACCATATGTACAATTATGCTTCATGTGATACACACACACTTGGTCAACCAACACATTAGTTGTCAAAGCACACACTTTGAGGCAAAGGCATTTAGGTATTGTACATATGTGCGTCACATTGCTATCCTCTCCCTATGCCAAACATGCACAATTTGTGCAACACATATATGTAGGCCACACTTATGACCATCTATTGCATCAGCCAACTGTAAAAATACTGTGAAGGGTGTAGTGGATGATGTTCCGCTGCAGTATGATGTCACACATGTGAACATACACCATCAACACCATACTGTCTTCAATTAGTCAATCTCTGATGTGTTCAAAATGTAAAATAACCAAAAAACAAGTAAAAATGCCCCAAACCAGTTAATGCACTGTAATTTTGACGTCCCTAGCAGTGTGCGCCATTTTTTGTTTACCAAAACTGTATTTGCGTCATTTTTTTTAGACGCACAGGAGTGAAATTTAACCCGCATCCAGATATTTGTACAGTCCATGTATCATTATGTGGATGCCGGTTAATATTCACGTCTGTGCGTCAAAAAAAATGACGCAAATACAGTTTTGGTAAACAAAAAATGACGCATAACGCGAAAAAGGCGGGACTTTTCATACAGGAAGTGATGTAATAGGATATCCTGTTTACAGATCATGTACAGTGGGTGTACTTTCACTTTCACTTTGCAGTCTATGATCCTTCTAGACTGTGTGGCTGTGTAGAGAGTGTTGTCCTGAGATTTTGTGCTGTTTTTGTCCTGTGTGATATCTGTAAAGTCCTTTTGTGAAATAAATATTGTTTGTGTATACTGTAGTACTGTGTTTTGTCTACATTTGTCCATTTATCTTGTGTTTTTCTTGTTTGTGGGAGTCTGTTGTGGGTAGTGTTAGTTTGGGGATAGTTGGGCTCTTTTAGTGTTTAGGTTTACTTTTTTTCTGTCTTGGTACCCCTACTTTCACCCTTTTCCCCTTTCTATTTCTTTTACCCCTATTCCTTATCGTCACTTATAAGTATGTCTGGTAGGCCACGTCTTGGCAGGATGGGGGAAGAGGAGGTGGGGGGCTTCATCTGGCTGGTGACACATTTCTTGCCGCTCATGATCCTGACAGGGGGCAGGGTCATACAGGGGTATCCGACAGAGGTGCGCAGAATCCGGTGGGGAAAGGTGCTGCATCACCTGCAGCGTGTGTATGCCAGCCAGAGGAGTGAAGCACTGGTGGGCTGACCTCATCACCAGGGAGCAGGATCTCTTGGACCACCTGGGAATCATGATTGGTGGCACTGTTGGTGAGTACGACTTATGTTAATGTGCACGATTAAATGTTCTGTAGTGACATCAGGGGATTAGTGCAATGTCTGCCAGCTAACTTGCTGACTGTGTGTAATGTAATATAAGGGGATCATTGATGCACCACGGCAAGGATCACAATTGCTAGCTGTCAGTTAGCACGTGCTCAGCAAACTTACAGGTTACTTTCCCATGAAGGAAATTGGTGCTGCCTTTTTGTCAGAACAGCTAACAAAATAGAAGCCAATCATGTCTATATAGGGTACTATTGACAGAGAAGTACAGATGTACCAACATTTAGGCCAACTATGTTGACACAATTGCTAGACTGACTTTAGAATCACTACATGATGCAGAAAATGAGTGCTGCCTTCACGTAAATTGATAATAGCAAAGTGGCTCAGACATATGTCTCATGTGAGTCTGGTGAGTGTGGAAGGAAAGCGTTTACATACGTACTATGAATGTGTGGGATTATTGTGTTCCTTGATCTTTTTGGATACATGTCAGTTCTTGAGTTGAAAACATTGTGAAAAGGTGTAAGGTGCCCTCAGCTAACATCTTAAGATGTTTGTTGGAATTAGTTGAGCCACAATCCAAATATGGATGGCAGCCCAGGTGTATGCACATGGCTTCACATCTCCATGGTTGGTGCAAATCACCATAGCTGGGCCACATCAATTGACTATACTGTAACAACAGGATGGCTTACAAAAGTCCCTGACCCTCCCTCTGTACATTGGGCCTATGTGCAATAAATGTGTCATGGCCACAAGGCATGTTTGACTGGTAATGCAGTCCTCAAGTAACCAGGCTTTGGATGTCTCTCTTGGATGCACATGATGAGACGATTACACTCCATATTTCTTAGTGCTCACCAATTATGGGGCATGTTTGCAACCACATGGTAGTTAGGGCCAATGTATGTGTGCAGATATGTGTGTAACTGTCACAGGAGACCCATGCTATGTACAAGTTGGCCGTGATATATCAGATCCAGTACCATCATGTCTGAATGGCTCCATTTCATTATTAAGCCTACACATTGTAAATGATTATGAAATTGTTGCACTGTGCACAGATTTTGAGCACATTTCTTCCTTCCATACCTTACAGGTAGACCGGCACCCTACACTGTGGGAGAGGTGGCGACATTTGAGGACCCCGACCACTCCAGTAAGTGTTAATATATCTGTTATGTGTTGTGTTTGCTGGTTATGGACTCCTCGTGTGAGTTGGACGCATAGCAAGGTGTGATGCGTTGGGCAAGCTTTTCACTTGTTCCATGAGTGGGAATGCAGTTCTCACATGTTTTGAGTTTGCCAATGCGTATCCAATGGTATCATGTAGGGATTGTAGGACATCCCTGTAGGCCCCACTGTGAGTACAGGGGATAGTATAACACTTGTATCACCAAGAGTCGCAATGGAAGTCAGCCCCAATTTAGTCAGCCTGTCAGATTCACATTCTCTAAGATTGGTACAGCAAATAGCTTTCCAATAGACATCTGCTTCCCTATTTACCTAAGTAATTTTGAAACAGTAGGTAGAACCTCCTAGCAGCATGTACTTCCACATGTAGTGCATCAAGTCTGTGGAACCTGAGTGCCATGGCCTAGGTGTGCATGCAATTCATGATCATGGGTGTTCTAGCAACTCTGTGTCTGATGTAAGTCAGGCCTCACTGGAAGTATATGTTGTGTACTAAGTTCTGAATTTGCTGACATGTCTGACCCTATGAGTGCTCTAGGGTTTGCTGACTCCTAATTGTAGATAGACCTTACCTGTGGTGTGTCTGTAGAGACAAACATGTGTGGAGTTTCCTATACACTCCTCGGTGTACATGTTGTTGGCAAATTATAGTTGTGTATCCACCGCCCCCCCCTCAAACACGGCCATGGGTTTGTGAATGGGGTACCTAGTACTGATGCTACCAGTATGTTACACATACATGTGAATAAGTGACGGTTGCATACTAGTATACACACTCAGGTTTGGCACTTGGTACTATACTGGCAAGTCCAGTTACAACTTGCAGACCATGTGGCTTTAGTTTTGCTTTCCGTACACTGACATTTGTAGCCCAGCTCTTGGCGGAGGATATGCTGCATAATTCTTAGATGATAACTGCCAGAACTCAGATTGCAAGTCAAAGCCAGTTATTACCCATCTTGTAGGTTATGGATGGGCTTTGTTTGATGTGACCTTTGTAGTCTGGCCTGCCATATACTTCCTCAGGGACATTCAATGCTCTGTATTGTGATATGAGCTGTTACAAGTACAGTAGATGTAATGTCTGAATAACTTGCTGTGCCGTTTCATACAATGCAGTTACTGATGTAGCATATCTGCATTTGTCTTCACAGCTGCTAACATGACTCCAGACCAGGTCCATGAATTTCAGCACTGGGCCATGCGATACCAGCACATCCTGCTGGTGTAGTCGGGGTTCCGGAGGATGGCCCGGCGATATCGCCATGAACGGGCCTCCGGGGCATGGCGAGCCTTCCCACAGGGTGGGCCTACTTTGCCCACCACAGCTACCACAAGCACAACCACCAATCAGAGCCAGGTGGCCCCACCCACAGCTGCCACTGTTGGTCCAACATCTGCAGGACTTCCTGGCCCCAGCATTGCCACCGTTGCAGGACAGCCCACACAGACCTCCTCCACCGGTAACCAGACTGCCACTGCTCCACCTGTTGACCCTGCAGCCTTCAACAGAATGGAACATAAGATGGACAAAGTGCTGCACAAGTTGAGCCACCTGAGCCGGGACGTGCAGCACATTAAACGGCAGGTCAAGGATATTAAGAGGACCCTCCGGAGGGCCAACCTCTAGACACTTTATTTGATGGACATGATTCCCTCCCCTCCCTCCTCTTTCCTTGTTCTTATAGTTAGTGGGCTTAGGGGGCTTAGTGTTAGGTTAGTATAGGCTGTTAGTTTAGTTAGTGTTAGTGGGTGTGGGGTGGGGGGGCCTGCTTGTTTCTTTCTTTACTTATTACATGTGTTGGGCTATGTTGGGATTCTTGTGTGTAAAAAAAAAAATATATATATATATATATATATATATATATATATATATATATATATATATATATATATATATATTGGTTTAGAATAGTATAGTATGTGTTTAGGTTAGTATGTGTTGTCCTCCATGTGTCCCTTCTCATAAGGGGGGTGGGGAGGTAGATGTTTAGAACGTTTCATTACATGTGATAAGTAATTGTAGCTTAGGTTAGTTAGGGACAGTTGTGGGTAATGAGTAGTCAGGGTAGATTAGGGTAGGTAAGATTTTTCCTTCAGTTTCCTCATCTATGGTTAGCATTTAATAAATATTTGGTTACCCCTTAATAGTATGTGTTGAATGGTACTTGATCGTGGGTTTGGATTCTGTGTACATCTCTTTTGTACTATAACATCTGTGTCCTATGCTACTAACAAATCCCAACTGAGCTGTACGATTGGCAGCTAGCCCAGAGCTACCTTGCAAAGTGTCGACCCTTTGTTGCAACCACCAATCACAGGTAATATGGATCCCAATGTGTTTCTGTTGATAAGTGTGTTTTCAAAGTCACTAACAGTGCTTCCAGACTTGATATTGGGGAAACAGTTTTAGGTCTGACTGCAGTGTGATGATCATGCACACCCTTATAAGATGAGTTCTCATTGGCAATCTTGTATTCTTGTCTTCATGACCCTCATACATCATTTGTGACACAGTTCGGCATGATTACCTATTTGTATGTTAACTCAGACACCTTCCTTTGTGCAGTTTTTGTATTGTTTACTTAGATTAGTGTGGCATGTTTATTGTGTTATTTTTGCATGGTGACAACATTTTGCTAACACTATTTGATGACTTAGTTATCCCCTGAGGAAGCATTCTTCTGTCCAACACAGCATGATGGTGTATGGTTTCTCACTTCATGAGATTTCGTCCCTCAGGATGGGCAGAGTATGATGCAATAATGGGCACTGTGCAGATTTCTCTGACTACATATTATCAGGACAGTTGTATTGACAAGCTACATAATTTGACAGTAGGCACATTTCAGTTATCTACTGCACAGTTGATATGTCACATTACCCAGAGACAGATTTGCTGTGTAAGTGCTATTTATTGAAAAGTGCTGTAGTGCTCTCTGTACATTGTCCATAATTGTGAGTCCATTATAGTGACATCTTACATTGTGATCCAACACAAGGGTTTACCAAAATGCTTTTGTCATGCTGGGGTTGCTGTTTCAGACAGTGCAGAGGGACAGACTTAGCCAATGAGTAGTAGAGAGACAATCACTGGGCTTGGTGACAATATATAGAGTGGTTTGCAGAACAGTGCTTGAGTACAGTTGTTTCAAGACTGGCAAGTTACAAAGCGCAGGGCCTTGGTAATAGTTGGCCATGTGGCAGGGACTAGTGCTTCCGGGTCATTTTCCTTGTGAATGTGATCTATTCCATCTCTTCTTCTTCTGATGTGTGTGTTGCCTGCTTTGTCCTTGTTGTTGCTGGTTGTGAAGGGGCAACACACACCTCAGTGTTAGAAGACGTGGAGTCAGACATCCCGGTCGCTGCTCCCTGTGAAGGTCTTAAGGGCAGTACTGCAGCAAGGAGTATCTGCTGGTTCTTGAGAACAGCAGCCACATCACGATGGTAGGCAGCCAGGTCGGCTCTGAGGGGTTCAATGTTGCATTCGTGCACGCGTTGACAGGATTGCTGTTGTAGGTGTTGGGTCAACTGTATTACAGCTGTGCTGATTTCCTTCTCGGTTTTTTGCAGTTCCTGCAAGATAGATGTTAGGGCTTGCATAGCTGCTGCCTGATCTGCAGATAACATCATGCACAAACGCATCCCCTCAAGGCTGGCTGCCATATTTTGCATCCCCACCCGCACCTGCTTGGCCAGCTCCCGCTGTATTTCAACTACAGTTCTCTCAAAGCTAGTGCCAGTGTCGTCTGAGTCCTCAGCTGTATTGCTGTATTGGAGCTGGCAGTTCTTACAATTGGGGTGGTGGGTGGTTCCTCTGCGATGGCTGCTTGTTCTGTGCTCCTCCCTGTGACAGAAGGTGGGGTCTGGAGGGTTTCAAGGACCTTTTGAATGGTCTCCTGGGGAATGTTTATCGGCTCGTCATCCATGTCATCAGGGAAATCTGGGACAGGCATATAGGCAGGAGATCCATCTTCCTCTGCAATGAAACAGGGTACAATTAGTGTGTCTGTGTTGTGGCAATTTTGATGTGACGTGCCTGCCTTTTGATGAATTCACTTTGTGATCTTGTTTTGTGTTAATTTCTCCAGTCCTCCAGATGGGCATTCTTCCAGGCCTATGGCCCACCTGTGTGTCACATGTATGCTATTGAGTTATCAGACTTGTGAGCCTCATTGCCTCTAGGTGTTGATTTATGCCAAATAGAGAATTGCCACCTTCTTTTCCTACTCAACCCTCCATGTACATCCATTCTCATGGTGTGACCTTTCACTGGCTGTGGGTGTACTGATGGCCCTGGCAGCACACTTAACAATCTGGACCTGCCCCAATCTCTGATCGTTCACATCCACTTAAATGTCATTGACATGTGGCATGTCCTATGCATGGCAATGTTATGATCCGATATGGATGTTGACATTGTTAATGTGTCCTGCTGATGTTGGGGAATGTGTGTTACATTGGATTGCCCTGATAGTCGTATCAGTGTCCTATTTCCTCCTCTGACTGTGCAGGTGTATTTCAGTGACCAGTTACATGTGTCCCCTCCTCAATGCTGTTGTCTGAGCAGTATGATATTTGGGATGTTGCCTTGTTACCCAGGCACAGGATGGACCCTAACATATGCAGCATGGGTGTGTCCTTAGTGCTGTGTAGCTCCTATTGTTGTTTACATTGGCTGATGTTTGTGACAACTATGGGCATTGACATTTGAGAGTACTGGGGCCTTTGTCTTGTTTCTAGGGATTGTTGCAGTTGTCATCCTCACCCCCTAATTTAGGTGTGTTTGATCCATGGGAAGGTTACTGCCATTGGCTACTTGAGCTGCACACAGAGCAGAGGTGGTAGTGGCAACTGTTGTCGCAGTTACATTGCAGTTGTCGGTATGGCTAGAGGATTGCTAATAGGGCCCTAGTTAATGTAGGGGGTATGTTGGCTGACGTGTGCCAGGATGTCAGTTTGACGTAGTGGGCTTCCCTCCTGTTGTGGCTTTCCCTTTGCTCCATCGTTGGCATGACAGCATGCCCCCATGGGACTGTTGTTGGTGTAGTGTAATGGTGTGCCCCAGCTTATGTCTGTGCAGGCCATGCCCCCATGTTGTGCCCCTTTACCCATGCCACTCCATGTATATGATGACTTACATGCAATGTGTAGTAAGTATTCCCCCCCCGGTTGCAGTTGACCTAAGTGCATTTCAATTCCCCATGCGACTTACCCTGCATGTGTGTTGTTTCCTGGTAGTCTGCATTGTCCTGTCCTTGAATCCCTGTGACGATCTCCTCAGGGATGACGGCTGCGACCATCTCCTCCATGTGGTCCAGGGCCTCCTGGTGTGCTGGAATCCCCCCTCCAGTCTGCAGTTCTGCCTTCCTGTTTCTGGCCATCTTTTCCTTTGTCCTGCGCTTGCAGTCATGCCAGCGTTTCTTGCACTCGATGACTGTACTGCGTACTTCAGCCACACTGTTAATCTTGTTGACAATTTGTTGCCATATTGCCTCTCTCCTACTGATTGGAAACTTTGATGTGACAAACAGTTGGTGCTGGTGTTCCGTCACCTCTTTAACCAGAATTTCCTGCTCCTCTGCACTAAAGCGACACTTTCTTTTCTTCTTAAATGTGTCCTGGTTCTTGTGTGGGTCCTCCTGGCTAGTTCCTGGTCTGCTGTCAACTTCCTGGGGTCTGTAGTGGCATCTGGGATCCATTTTGGCTCTCCTCTGGTGAAATGGCTGTGTTCGCGTTTTTTTTAAATGCTATTGCGTATAAAAAACAGCGCATATCCGGTTTGCGGTGTCGTAAATCGACCCACAGTCATTTCCGCTGCGTTAGCGTTGTTTTCCTTTACGACTTGACGCCGCGGTGTGCGTAAAAAATAATGACTCCCACCTGGTGTGCGTCAAAGTATAAATATGACGCCCGCATGGCGCACCAAAATGGCATTAGCCGGCAGTAATATTTTTGGCGCAAAACTGCGCCGTGCAGTTTTGCGTCAAAAAGTATAAATATGGGCCCTTGTTTCTGTGAACGAGTGAATGTAGGCATGTGTTTTTGTTCCAGAGTAAACGAACATTTATGTTGAATGGACAGGATCCAGCAATTCCTGGTATGTATTACATTTGTGTACCTAATGCTTATTACCGTCTTCCAAGAGGATGGTATGGTATGTGCTATTTGGGGATAGTTTTCCAAAGATTTTCCAACTTGACGACTTGAAAAGATTACTGAAATTGGCTGTAATACATCACAGTAGGGAATGGACAGAGTCTCCTTCTGGTATAGTTGGAAATGTATTTGGAGCAATGATTCCTTCAGTAGGAGTTGTTCTGAACTCTATAAAGATTCAAAAGTTGTCTACTATTGTGGATAACATGCTGCCATATTTTTCAGGAACCATCATCCTAATGGATACAGAAATGGCTGTGGTAGGATCTATAACTCTTCAGAACTGCCTTGCGTTAGACATTCTTTTAGCAAAAGATGGCGGAGTTTGCAAAATGCTTAATTCGAAGCATTGCTGTTTGTACATTCCTGATAATAGTAAAGAAATTAGAAGCTTACTTACTAATCTGACTAATGAGAGTGCTGAAATAGTTGAAAGAACCAGGTGTTTGGGAGAAAGTTGGCAAAGGATTTGCTTCAGTGGGAAATTGGCTCAGCAACATTGGGAAAAGGATACTATTGAAAATGACAAGGGATACTGATTATTGTGGTTTGCCTAACTGGAGCATGGGGAATATGTAAATTGTATAGAGTGATTAAATTGAAGAAAATGAAAAATGATCAGAGGAGGGAAGAAATAAAAAGAGAAAAATTGTTTAGGGTAAATTCAAAAAGGGAACGAAGATATGAGAGGATGGCGATGACAGAATTTTAGCTGAAGCAAAGTGGGAAGATTTAGGGGGTCATTACGACCCTGGCGGCCAGCGGTATGTTGGCGGTAACACCGCCAACAGGCTGGCGGTGTTCCACCAGCAATTATGACCGTGGCCATACCGCCGGCCCCTCCACTTTCCCGCCAGGATTCCGCCTGGCGGTCATAATCCCCAGGGCAGCGGTGCCAGCACCGCTGCCCTGGGGATTATGAGTCCCCAACCGCCGGCCTGTCCATGGCGGTACACACCGCCATGGAAAGGCCGGCGGTAAGGGGATTTGGGGTGCCCCTGGGGGCCCCTGCACTATCCATGCACTTGGCATGGGCAGTGCAGGGGCCCCCAGGCATAGCCCCGTCGCGCATTTCACTGTCCGAATTTCGGGCAGTGAAATGCGCGACGGGTGCTACTGCACCCGCTGCACATCAGCATTGCCACCGGCTCTATTACGAGTCGGCTGCAATGTTGATGTGACATGTCCGCTGGCCCAGCGGAAATGTCATAATAGGGAGACAGATGGCGGTATTCTGTCTCCCGCGGCCTCGGCGGTCTTCTTAAAAGACCGCCGAGGTCGTAATGACCCCCTTAGTTTGATAACACATTTAGGGGGTCATTCTGACTCTGGCGGTCATGGACCGCCAGGGCCGGGGTTGGAGGATGCACCGCCAACAGGCTGGCGGTGCATCAAGGGCCGCGGTCTGAAAAGGGAAACCGGCAGTTTCCCGCCGGTTTTCCCCTACCCCTGTGAATCCTCCACGGCGGCGCTGCAAGCAGCGCCGCCATGGGGATTCCGACCCCCTTCCCGCCAGCCTGGTTCTGGCGGTTTTCACTGCCAGAACCAGGCTTGCGGGAACGGGTGTCGTGGGGCCCCTGGGGGCCCCTGCAGTGCCCATGCCAATGCCCTAACAGGGACCCTCATTGATTTTCAGTGTCTGCCTAGCAGACACTGAAAATCGCGACGGGTGCAACTGCACCCGTCGCACACCACCAACTCCGCCGGCTCCATTCGGAGCCGGCTTCCTCGTTGCTGGTGCTTTCCCGCTGGGCGGGCGGGCGGCCTTTTGGCGGTCGCCCGCCAGCCCAGCGGGAAAGTCAGAATGACCGCTGCGGTCTTTTGACCGCGGTACGGTCTTCTGGCGGTTCCCGCCAGGCGGGCGGCTTCCGCCGCCGGCGGGGGTCAGAATGACCCCCTTAGTCATTAGAGGAGGGATTGTTAATGCTGAGTTTTTTAATGAACTTATTAATGAATATTCATGTGTTTGAGTGTTGAATTTGCATAGAAAATATATATACGTAGGGAAAAATAATGCACACATTTGATGGTGCGCCCACGTGAGTGGCCTCCAATGTTCACGAAGCATACTTGTTAATGGCTTATTAAAATATGATGTTGAGCTATAGTTTGGTTAATGTAGTAATATGTCATATTAAGAGTTATGCATTAAGTATTAGCTTTATTAATTGTAGGCCTTAACTTAGCGAGGTCTTGGTCTAGTGCACGGCCTCATGTCAAGCTACATTTCTTAGGTGTTTATGCAATGGTTGCTTAGAGAAGTAAATTGTGAATTTCCACTGTACTGACCATGTGCTCGTAGCTGAAGTTAATTCTCATGAGAAACTGCTTGCTAGAAGATTCTGCACTTGCTAGTGAAACAATGTTTAATGCAATGTGTGTAAGACTGACTTCCCAGGAGAAGACAAAGGATGCACTGACTGGAGTATAAGTTGCAACAATATTGATACCTGACAAGCCAAAAGATGGCAACAGGAGAAGAGGAGCCAATCATCAATATGTTAACCATGTAGTAGTAGAACTTTAGATTCATTTAGTTTCATTGGACTAAATGTAAACATGTGATTCTCTGACCAATGAGAGTGTGGGGAGTAGTTTTAGAAAACCTACCTTAGCTAAACTGCACAGACAGGCCATTAGCTCCATTCTTTCGTACTGCCCAGAGAGCCCACTTTTCGATCATTGTTTTCTGAACTGATGCTTGAGGCAGAAGAATAAGCACCAGCCCTCAAAAATAAGTGCAGGTGCTCAGCACTGGAAACAAAAAGCACAATTTAAGCATTGTGTCCTGTTGACGAAGATTATCACAACGTTCTGAACCATATTGAGGACAGGTATACTGACAATGTTACTGATTGTTATGTCAAACTGATGTTATGTCTAATTGCTTTGTTTTTAGGTACCAACCACCATTTTGACAGAGCCATAGTTACATGTTTTTCCAGATTTGTGTGACTAAATTGTTTTGCATGAAGCCCAACATGCTATGCTAATCTGATGTTAGTTAGGGTTCTCACTGATGAACTACGCTGCATATAATAACTGTTGATAATTTTTCTTTGCTGAATCTAAATGTATGCTATTTCATTTGTGCAGTTATTCTTGCTGTTAATTTGTACTGTAACCGTAAAATGTGTAGTAGCTCAAGCTTTGATTAGATTGTGATTCTTTTGCCACTTTGGCCAGCCAGTATTGTTTTTGTGTGTTTATGATTTGATTTTGAGACTAAGGGGGCCATTCCGCCGCCGGCCTGGCTCGAACCACCAGAAGGCCGCCCGCCAGCCCAGCGGGAAACACCCTTCCATGAGGATGCCGGCTCCGAATGGAGCCTGTGGAGTGGAAGGGGTGCGACGGGTGCAGTTGCACCCGTCGAGATTTTCAGTGTCTGCATGGCAGACACTGAAAATCTTGGTGGGGCCCTGTTACGGGGGCCCCACGACACCCCATACTGCCATCCTGTGCCTGGCGGCCAAAACCGCCAGGAACAGGATGGCGGTATGGGGGTCGGAATCCCCATGGCGGCGCAGCAAGCTGCGCCGCCATGGAGGATTCCCCAGGGCAGCGGAAAACCGGCGGTACACCGCCGGTTTTCCGTTTCTGACCGCGGCTGTACCGCCGCGGTCAGAATGCCCAAGGGAGCACCGCCAGCCTGTTGGCAGTGCTCCTGCGGTCGTTGGCCCTGGCGGATTTTACCGCCAGGGTCAGAATGACCCCCTAAGTTATGTGACATTAGCATTGTTAATATAGGTAAATAAACATTCTAACTTTTACACAAAGGTGTGGTTATTCATGACTGCAAGGTCATGGTGTGTGGAAATTACTTACTCCTGTTGATTATTGATGTCATTGATTGTCATTTGCTATTGATCTGTATTGGTACAAGATATATGGTGGGGAATAGTCGAAGCGCAGTCAAAAGTTCCATCGTCTATTCGCATCTCCCTTGTAAGTTTACTTAATAAGGTCTGATGCACTAACAAGGGCAGCCATGCTACATTACTGTTAAAAGTCTCGGACCCTACAGTAGATGCAGGGTTATCTCTAGGCATAGACCACACAGGCGATTCATTGACCTATGGCTGCTAGGCATCACTGACTGCGCCGGCTGTCAGCATAAAGAGGGAGACTTGGGTCTGAGAAATGCTAGCACTCCCAACAAACTAAGGAGATATTTCCTCTGCAGTTTTGTGTCCCATGTTGAACTTCTTGTTATTGTGCGAGAATCTGGCCATTTATTTAGTTGACTAGACACACTTCTCCCTAATCAAGAAAAAAGGGTTAGGTTGATATTTCTTGTGTTTCGTATACTTTATAAATACATCTTGTTTTTATTTTGATTACTCAACAGAAAACGAAAAAAAAAAATAATATTAAAATTAGAAAACGTCTCTATTTGAAACTCAGTTGCTTAGGTTAAAATTACAGTCGTTTTTACTAGGAAAAACTTCTAAGTATCCCTTCCCCTCAATGATTATTTTTTTGTACTGAGTAACAGGCTTCAGAACGTTTGGGAACTTCTCCTGGATTTCTAATGCTAATGTAGTTCTGGAAAGATAAGAATGCACAACGATATGTATGCCTGTGAAAAACTGAGGGCAGGAAAATGCCATTATTCCAGTACCCGAATTGCAGAATCTGGAAGTCTGGGCTGAAACCCTGAATTCCATCACTGTTTCGAATAGTCTGATCCTGCACAATTTACTTTCTTTCTCTGTGCCCAATTTTCGTTAGAATACCAAATTAGGTTCAGAAGTGATAACATGTATTACATGAAAATCCTCACTCATGGCCTGATTTATACTTTCCTAGCGCTGCATTAGCGTCATTTTTTGACGCAAAAGAGGCACAAACTTACAAAATTCAATTATATTTTGTACGTTTGCGCCGCTTTTGTGTAAAAAAATTACGCAAAAGCAGCGCAAAAAAAATACAAATCAGACCCTCAGTGGTTTAAATGGGCCGGTGCTGTCCGGTACGGAGTACCAGCACTTTTGTATTTTTTGAGGGAGAGCACCTGCACTTCTCATGAAAAACGTAATACTTATAATTGGAGAGTACCAGCACTTTGCAGAAATAAGCAGGTACTCTGGTGCAGAGTAACTGCACTTCTATTTTCTCATTTTAAGCACTGGCCTCACTAGTAGAGGTGAGCGAGCCAGCAACTCAACAGGGAGAGCCGAGCCAAGGGTCTGATTTGGATCTTAGACGCGGTGGGTAAGCCGAACCGAGAAAATGTTTGCCATGTATATCATGCAACAGACATCACATAAAATATGATGAAGTCTCTTTTCATAAATTGTATTTCTTTCAAATGTGGAGCCGTTGACATTAATATGTCACACTACTGCACTGAAAAACAGCTATTATAATTGGTAGTTTTTAAACATGAGCTTAGAACCATTCCTTCCCCGCCCACCCCCGGGAGACGGTACCATTTGTGAACTAAGAGGCAAGACATTTGTCATGAGACCCTGTATGTGGCCCAGATTCTTATCCAAAGAGTAACATTATAGTCTAATAAATCAAACACAATTTCTGGAATTGTGAAAGTGCCTGTTTGAAAGTGCTTTCATATGGGATAATGAAGAAAAAGGAGGATCAGTGAAATAAAATATTGCCTCAGATTACACAATGTGGTTAGGTGAGGAAGCTGCAATTATTCCAGGTACTGGTTTCACTTCATAAAAATCGGCCTCTATCTGGGTTGCTATTTATCTCTCCTTTTCACCTCGCATCTAATGATTTGTTGTTACCTATTTGAGCATGAGTGGAGCAAGGGTGGCAGGCAGATGCCACATGAAAGCGCAACTCGTTATGAGCTTGAGATTCCAACAGGACCTCGAGCTGAGCCAGAGCCAGGCTTCAGATTCCAGCTTTCAGTGACTTGCCCACCTCTACTCATTAGCATATCTTCATTGGACCAGAGTGCTACTGCATATGTTAAAATATAGTTAATTAATAATACTCAGTGCAAACAAATTTGTGCATCAACACTGTTACATTAACGTGCTTTTTTGGTGTGAACTCATCAACAATTTAAGCATAAGTGCATGCAATGACTTAATTGTACCTTTTCATCTGCACAATGTGGCAAAAAACATGAGGGTGGGTGCAAAAATGCAAAATGGCCTTTTGTGCCAGACTTGTAGGATGTTAGTGCGACGTCTTGCGCTAAAACTTAATGCAGGGTCACTGCATGCTTCTTTTATTTTCGCTAGATGCGATTAGCAGCATTTATCTTTTAAGTATTAAAATATGCACTTCCTGTTAGAAATGGGGTCCTTGGTTTGTAGTCAGGTTACCACCTGTCCAAGTAAATATCCTCACTCTGGTCAGGGTAAGTCACACACAATCCAAATTATCCTGTGCCCACCCTCTAGTAGCGTGGCAGTGAGCAGTCAGGCTTAACTTAGAAGGGAATGTGTAAAGTATTTGTGCAATAAATAATACACAGTAGAACACCACAAAAATACACCACACAGTGTTTAGAAAAATATATAATATTTATCAGGATAAATGCACGTCAAAACGATTTTGATGCAATAGGTATATTTTGAAATATCACTGTAAAAAGCGATATATAGTGTCTTTAGTCTATTAAAAGCAACAAATGTATCTTGCAAGCACAAAGTACCTGGTTTGCATAGAAAATCTCCGCAAGGAACCGCAGTGGAGGAAATACGTGGAAAACAGGGAGGTGTGCGTTGATTCCTCGGGCCGCTCATGGCGATGAGTCATTTATTTTTCACGCAGGGAAGGCTTTGGGTCAATTTCCTGTGCTCAGTCTTGGATCCTCTTGGGTTGCAGGGTTTTCAGACGCACCGGGGATGATGCGTTGAAATCTGGTGCTTACAGGGCAAAGTAACAGGAGCTGCGTCGATCCGGTGGTCGTTGCGTGGAGATTTCTACTGCACGGCAGGCGATGCGTCGATTCCTCTCTGGAAGTCAGGCTGCGTCATTCCCGGCTTGGTTGTGCATCGATCCAGAGGGCCGTGCGTTGAATTTCCGGTTGTTACGCTGGTGCTGTATTGATCTTCTTGTTGCAAAGTCGGACTGTGTCGTTCCGGTTCGGCGCACAGTGAATTTTTCAGCAGGATGTGTGTCATTTCTGGCAGGCTGTGCGTCGATTTTCACCGCACAGGGAGTTCTTCTTGTAGAGATGAAGTCCTTTGGGTCCTGAGACTTCAGGGAACAGGAGGCAAGCTCTATCCAAGCCCTGGAGAGCACTTCTCAGCACAGTCAGAGAGCAGAAAGGCAGCAGGGCAACAGCAAGGCAGCAGTCCTTCACAGAAAGCAGTCAGGTGAGTCCTTTGGGCAGCCAGGCAGTTCTTCTTGGGAGATTGCAGGTTCTGGTTCAGGTTCTCTTCTCCAGGAAGTGTCTGTGACAAGAGGGTCTTGTCAAGAAGTGTTGAATTGGTAGGGTCTCTGACCCTACTTAAATACCCAAATGTGCCTTTGAAGTGGGAGAGACTTAAAAGAGTGGTTTAGAAGTTCACAATGCCCCTTTTCAGTTCCATCCTGTCTGCCAAGGTCCCAGTAGGGAGTGTGACAGTCCTTTGTGTGAGGGCAGGCTACTGTCCTTTG
This sequence comes from Pleurodeles waltl, assembly GCF_031143425.1. Classification (NCBI taxonomy): domain Eukaryota; kingdom Metazoa; phylum Chordata; class Amphibia; order Caudata; family Salamandridae; genus Pleurodeles; species Pleurodeles waltl. The sequence goes on along the minus strand of NC_090441.1, from coordinate 149,060,009 downwards.
ACATGTAAGTATCAGGCCCTCCACCCTCCCAGCCCAGGAAGACCCATTAAATATGCAGATGTGTGCAAGTGTGCACGAGCATCCTGTGTTTGGGGTTGTCTGAGTGAATGCACAAGGGAGCGGTCAACTAAACCTAGCCAGACGTGGATTGGAAGGCACAGAAGGATTTAAGTGTAGAGAAATGCTCGCTTTCTAAAAGTAGCATTTGTAAAATAGCATTGTAAAATCCACATTCACCATTAAGCAGGATTCTCTATCACCATTCTGGCCATATTAAATATGACCTGGCTACTCCTTTCAGATCAGGATCTACCACTCAAACAGTAAATGGGGGTAGCCTATGAAAGGAGCAGGGCTCACATCAGTGTAAAAACGAACGTAGGAGTTTTACACTACCAGGACATATAGAACACACATGTTCATGCTTAATACTAATGAAGACAGCAGGCTTGATTGTACTTCAAAATCTATGAATCAGTGTTGCTGAAAGACAGCAGGCCCTAGAAACCACGAGGTTTGGCGCACAATTCCTCCTCTTTTCTCTTGTTACAGCCTTCCTCAGAGAAAAAACAGATTCAGGCAGGAGATTCTTGATTTTTTAAGTCAAAAATGGTTTCATTTTTTTTAATTTTGAGTGTCTCCCTCTGAAATTGGCTTGATTCAGTGAAAGTCAATGGGAGAAATACATTCTACTGATTTTTTTTTTTTAAATATCAGACTTTCCTCTTCTAAAATGTTGGCATGTATGAGACATTTCATCTTCCTTTACAATCTCGAAGCATAACTTTACACTTCCACTGCTTCTGAAGAAGGAAGGGGACTGATCGTAGTCTCTTTGTACTGCACAGGTTAAGAGTTGTGCTCGTTTCACCCACTTTCCCCCAGTACCTTTGCACTAAATAGTGAAAAAGCTCTTGATGGATCACGCAAGGAAGCAGAGGTCTGTTTTAATCCAAATTATCTTTTTAGTTGACTGGAAGGCAAGGGAGTTAGCAACAAATTTACAATGTAACTCTTCATGGAGCCCTTTTGGCCAAACAATGAGGACCAGGAATCGGTTTAGTAGATTTATTACAGTTTAGTAATCAATCCAATTTAGGTGCATATCAAAATCATGTGATAAAGATACAGACTGAGAGGTGGCAAGCTGAAATGCCGGAATAGGTTCAGTCTCAGTAGTACAAGGCAAACAAAAAACACAGTTAACACGATACTGATATTAAGAAACGGAAACTGGTGTTCCTTAAAAAAACTCTGATCTCCTTTTTTAACCATGAACAATTTTAAAGGTCATCTAATTTTAGTTCTATGCTAGAATGGGAATATTTAGAATAGAGGGTTTCAAAGGATTCAGAAATAAAGAAAAGAAGGTGTCAGCATAATAAAAACACCAATAGAAGTATTCTTAAAAGGGAACTCAGTGTTTAGCATGAAGCTACACACTTGCAAGGACAAAAGAAACCAGTGAGGTCTGTACTTCTGAAAGTCAAAAGGAATCTGCCATACATCTAACAGCGTGAACATTCATTTAAAACAAAACAATTTCCAGGAGCATTTATGTCTCTGAACACGACTTCTCATTCTCACAGCGTGGTTCTTCAACATCCGTTGATTTTCCCATCCCAAAGAACTCGAAAGAGCAAGTTAACCTTGAGCAACCTCATTCCTGATACTCAATGAATAGGAGGCTTCTTCTGCTCATTAAACTATCCCGGCTCCTGCCAAGATTTCTCTTCTCAGGCCTCACTATCTCTAACACACAATACTCCTTTCTCTAGCTATGAAATCACAGAAACGCACCTGCAAAGAAAAAGAACATGCAGAGCAAGGAAAATTACATTCCATGTTAAGAAATAAAGGACAAGTCATGCTAACATTAGTTAATTATTTGCAATATGTACTTCAAATACATGGCTATATCTGCACTCATAATGTAAAAGTAAATGCAAAGCGTAAATAAATGATTTAATGAATACATATGCAATATACTTTCAATACATGCAGAATAACTTGAAATACAAATGTAAATGTGAATGAAAACTATGAATTTCCATGTGAAGCTAAACATTAGAACTCACATGTATATAAATCTCTGGTTTCTACAGTGAGTACACCTCAGTAGTACATTTTGATGCTTCACTTTTACATTAATAAAGTTATGGCACACAGAGCTGTTAACGCGTCTTCCCTTATTTGGTTATTGATCATTAGTTTATAAGCTGACACGTTGGAGGTTCGATGGACCTTTTGACTGCGCTTACAGTAGTTCCCACCATGAGACTCTGTACCAATACAAATCAATAGCAATGACAATCAATAGCATCAATAATCTTGGGAGTCAGTAATTTCCACGCACCATGACCTCTTGGCCATGAATAATCACACCTTATATCAAAGGTCAAATGTTTATTTCCCTATATTAACACTGCTAATATTACGTAACTTAGTCTCAAAATCAAATGTTAAGCATACAGAAACAATACTGGCTGACCCATATCTTCTAAAGAATATCAATTTAATCAAGGCTTGGGCCACTACACATTGAACGGTTACAGTACAAATCAGTAGCAAGAATAACTGTGCAAGAGAAATGGCATACATTTAGATTCAGCAAAGAAAATACATCAACTGCTATTACATGTAGCGAGCATCATCAGTGAGTATCCTAACTACCTTCAGATTAGAATAGCATGTTTGGCTTCATGCAAAACAATTTAGTCAAAACAAATTTGAAAAACATCTAACTATGGCTCTGTCAAAATTAGCGGTTGGTACCTAGGGACAAAAGCAAATATACATAACAATCAGTAACATCGTCTTATGCCTTGCCTCAGTATGGTTCAGCAAGCTGTGACCGTCTTCGTCAACTGGACATCTGTTTGGTCAGCAAAGCATCAGAATACAGCATTAAAGTTCAGGAAAGTAAAGCCGCTTCTTGCAGTTCGGAAGGAATAATATCTAAACGCTCAAGACGGTTAAGGAGAACATAGCGGAATGGCCTCCCTCCTCTCGGTGCAGTCTGGCTAAGTTAGATTCCCTAAAACTACTTCCCATGTTGCTAATGGTCAAAGAATCATACTTTTACATTTAGTCCAATGAAAGTAGAACCCCAAATCTTAAACATTTACTAAACCACTGTTCACATGTCGATGATTGGCCCCCCCATCATTGGACTCGTCAGGTATCAAATTTACTTCAGCTTATACTGCAGGCCGCGTATCCATTGTCTGCTCCTGGGAAGGTCGCCTTTACACACACTATTTTATACAATGCATCCCTAGCTAGTACAACATATTCTAGCAGGAGTTCTCATGGGAAAGAATTCTAGTTACTTACATTCGATCCATAAAATGGAAAATCACAATTTAATTCTCTTAAGCAGCCATTTTACAGTTTGCCTAAGAAATGCAGCTTGACATGAGGCCGTGCAACTAGGCCCAAGACTTCCCTAAATTAAGGCCTATCATTAATAAAGCAAATACATGATACAAAACCCTTAAAATTACATACTACTACATTAATCCAAACATGAGCTCAACATTTTACATTAATAAGTTATTAATAAGTACACTTTGTGAATATTGGTGGTCACTCAAATAGGCACAATTTCAAATGTGTGTTTTATTTTTCTACGTTATCTTATTTTCTATGCAGATTCAAAGCTCAGAATACATGAATATTCATGAGTACAAATTTCAGCGTTAACAATCCCTCCTCTGATGACTAAATAAGTCATCACATCTACATCTTCCCACACAAATTTTCTGCTTCAGCTAAAATTTGTCATCTCTATCACGTTTAATCTTCATTCCCGCTTTGAATTTTCCCTCAGCAAATTTTCCCTCTTCATTTCTTCCCTCCTCTGATCATTTTTAATTTTCTTTAATTTAATCATGCGATTCAATTTACACATTCCAAATGCTCCAATTAATCAAATCACAACAATCATTATCCCTTGTATTATTTTCAATATTATCCCTTTCCCAATGTTGCTGAGTCAATTTTCCACTGAAGCAAAACCTTTGCCAACTTTCTCCCAAACACCTGGTTCTTTCAGCTCTTTCAAATCAGCACTATCATTAGTCAGATTAGTAAATAATTTCCTATTTTTTTTGCTATTATCAGGAATATATGAGCAGCAATGCTTAGAATTAAGTATTTTGCAAACTCTGGCATCTTTTGCTTAAAGAATGTCTAGCGCAAGGCTGTTCTGAAGAGTCATAGATCTTACTGCACCCATTTCTGTATCCATTAGGATTATGGCTCCTGAAAAATTTGTCAACATGTTATCTACAATAGTAGACACATTTTGAATCTTTATAGAATTCCTACTGAATGAGTCATTACTCCAAATATATCTCCCACTATACTAGAAGGAGACTCTATCTTTTGTTTAATGGGTACGTAATTCAGTCATTTTAGGTAACCATATCAAGTCTTCAAGTTGGAATATCTTTGGAAAAACAATCCCCAAGTAACATGTGCCATACCATCCTCTTGGAAGACAATACAAAGCATTTGGTCCACAGATGTAATACATTCCAGGAATTGCTGGATCCTGTCCATTCAACATAAATGTCCTTTTACTCTGAAACAAAAACACATGTCTACATTCACTCATTCCCACAAACAAAGTGTCAGTACTAGATTTAGTCCTATATATACAAAGCTTCCCTATGTGTTGTGCATCTAAAGCTACCCTCCCTTGTATTTTTATTTCACTAAATGCGTAATCATTTCTAAAAGTTCTTTTCTCTAAACCCTTTTCTAATTTCTCCTTTAATGCCTTTCTCCTGTCGTCTGTCTGATCTAAGAAGCTCTTTTCTAGTGGTGTAAGGAAGCATGTCAGGTTATTTTTATGTGCATCTGTCGTGCTAAAAGTTAATGTAGGCTCAAAGAATCCTCTCACTAATGCTATTTTATTCTGCTTAGCTACTCTACTCAGGTACATAATTATAGGGACAAACAAAAACACAACGTCATGGTTGGAATAGAAATACTGGATCTACTCCTGGTTATAGAATCTTGTTAGTAATAGACTACAACTTATCCCATAGATGAGGGGCAAACTATGATAGGGAACTGCTTCTTTGACTGATGAAGGAATCTGTGTGCATACATAACAATTTCTCACATCCATCGTCTCAACATACTCACTCAATAAGTGATAGAAAACATTCAAGGAAAGTTCTCCTTGTGCATTGTCTATGTGCATATTCTTCTCATCTAAGCTAAACTTCTCTAGTTTTGCTATTGCAGTAGTTGTTTCTGAAGCTGAAGTATTGTTGGCTTTACTCTTGTCAAGAACCGTCATTCCCACAATCAGTACCAAGCACAATATCATGCATACAATCCCTAAAAGAATACTTATGTATTTACAGCACCTATTCTTCCTACCCTACTGGCTAAGGTTACTCACAATCTGTAAAGAATCAGAAAGTAGAAGAGAAAAAATAACTATGCAGCAAAGTCAAAAACAAAACAAAATCTTCAATCTTCTTTCAGCGATTATTTATAGCTTTCAGTCTCACTTCCAGGATCCTTTTGTCAAAATCAGTAAAGTTGTAAAAAATCGGTTAAGCAGCTTGTCAAGTCACGTTACTTTGTCAAATCAGGCTATTTAAGTCTTTTCCAGTTACTTTCAACAGTCTCTTTTTCTTTGTCCCTTTCGCAAAATTAGTTCAACAGTTCCGTTCATTCGTTTCCTTCAAGTTCCAAAATATTGACCTGGAATGTCTTGATCAAAACAAATAGACAAAAATTATCTTTGCCATTCACATGTTGTTGCATACGCCCATTCAGGACCTGCGTACCTTCAACTTGCAATTCTCTTTCTTTTTAACTTTCGATTTCCATTCAACTCTCCTTCACTCAGATCTTGTCTCCTTGTCGTATCTTGAATTCTCTCACAATTTCTTACTGGTGCACTATTCCAAATCCATATTGGCTATCCGTATAAACGGTAACTTTAAGCTGCGCTGAAACATGGCACGCTCTAGTAAGAGCTCCAGTTCCGCTACTTGTGCAGAATATACTCCTCGAAGCCAGGAAGCTTCAAGTATACCAGAAATTGTGCACACAGCATATCCTGCTCTCAATATTCCTGTATTGTCCCTTAGACAAGAACCATCAACAAAGATAATTTGATCATTCTCTTCCAATCGGGTGTCTCTGATATCAGGTCTCAGTGTTGTCTACAGATCAGTTACTTCCAGACAATCATGTTCAATATCTTCCAATTTTTCAATTTCAACAATTTCATTGGGGTGTAAGGTTGCCAGGTTAAGCACTGTACATCTTTTCGATGACACATTAGGTGACCCCAAGATGCTTGTCTCATAGCAAGTCAATCTGGCACCCATCAGGTATTGCGTCTTGGTCCTTGTAAGCAAAAAAAATGGAGTGAGGGACCATAATAGTCAGGGGATGTCCCATCACAATGTCTTCACACTGTGTGAGGCTCTGTCGAACCGCTGCGACTGAACACAAACAACCTGGTAAAGCTGCTGCAACTGGGTCCAAAGTAGCTGACACATATGGACGGTTTACACCTCCTTGGACTTGAGTCAAGACAGACAAAGAACATGCATCACACTCATGACAAAACAACGTGAAGGGCTTTGTGTAGTCAGGCATTCCCAAAGCCGGAGCTTTGCACAAACTCTCTCTCAATTCAGAAAATGCTTTCATACAGACCTGGTCTAACACTACAGCATCAGTGAGTTATTTGTGAGTCAGGTTCTGCAATGGCTTTGAAATTACTGAAAAGTTGGGAATCCATTAGGGACAGTAGCCTACCATCCCCAAAACATCCTGGCATCTCTCTGTGTGGCTGGGTACCTCATCTGCAATATGGCTGTGACACTTTTTCTGGATATTTTCCTACACCCCTTCTCAGTCTGGTGACCTAAATACTTCACTTCCTTCTGACAGTATTGCAGTTTAAGTGGGGACACTTTATAAACATTCTTTCCCAAATGGTTCAGTAAGGTAATCGTGTCATACTTGCACTCTCCCTTTGTTTTGGATGAAATCAACAAATCATAAATGTACTTTACCAATGTCAATTGGAAAGGCATTTCCAATGACTCCAGCTTCTTTTTCAAGATCTGATTAAATATGGAAGGTGGTATGCGTAGCTATTGTATGTCACTGCACAATACAAGTCCTATCCTCACCGCTGGTCACCAAGTTTACAAGGGAGAGCACATGCACTTTAGCACTGATTAGCAGTGGTAAAGTGCCCAGAGTCATAACGTCAACCAAGAAGGGTCAGAAAAATAAGGAGGAAAAGGCAAAACGTTTGGGGAATGACCCTGTAAAAGGGCCAGGTCCAATATGACCCCCCTACCTGCCTAAAACCAGGGGGGACCAATCAATACTTTGATGGACGTCACTGCTTGAGGCGATAGAACCAGGACCCTGGCCCGCAACTGCAGTGGCATGATCTAGTTCTATGTCAATCTGAACCCAGTTTGATCCCTCTGTTTATGCTCCCAGACAATCTAAGCTAACCCATGGAGGCGTCCTAGTTGTTTGGGGCCAGAGCCAGGTCCCAGACCATCTCAGGGGATCTGGCCTCTGAAATCTCTCTGAGTGTGGGGCGGTAGAATCCTCTCTCCACTCTCCTACACCTTGCCACTGGTCCTCTAGCCTAGGGACTGGTCCCATAGCCTGAATGGGGGTCAGGGGAGAGTCTTTCCTCCCTCTGTCCCTCCTTCTAGGATTCTGCATCCTCCATGTAGGAGTGGTACCCACAGAATCCAGAACTGCCAGGGCACTGGTGTCAGTCGTCCTGGTCAGTTTACCCACCAGTTCAGAGGAACCCCTCTGTAACTGGTTTCCCAGCCCAGGGTCCTTCCCCTCTGGCCTGGCCAGTGTCAGGAAAGAGCCTTTTCTCCTCCTGTCCCTTCTTCTAGAGTTACACAACCTCCCACCAGGTGTGATACCCGTAGAAGTATCGGTAGAGAGACTGGGGACAACTGTTTCTACCTCCTGGTCATAGGGGGTTGCTCATGACCTGGTTCTCCAACCAAGGGTCTGTACCCTTGGGCTGGACATGAGTTAGGGGAAAGTCCTCCCTCTCCCTCAAACCCTTCAAAGGAAGCGTCCGCACCCCCCTTTGCGGGGTGGTGCTGCTGGTCTCCCGAGCTGGCGGGACTCTGTTTCCAGTTATCCCTTCCACTCCTTCAGACACTAGGGGATCCCTTTCAGAGGATCGGTCTTTGGTAACAACTAATTTCCTGCCATGGTACCCCCTCTGGGTGCTATCCAAGACCTTTACTGTGGTACAGGACCATCTAGGACCTGCACCCTCTCTGCTCAGAACCTTGTCGGGGTCGGTTAAGTTCCTGCCATGGAGCCCCTTGTGGGTGCCGTCCAAACCTAGCATAGGGGGACAGGCCCATCTAGACCCTGCACCTTCCCCGCCCAGAACTTGGCCTGGTTTACCCAGAACCTTCCCCACCCCTTGCTGGGGTGAACCTAAGACAGCCCCTAATGCCTTACCAGTTCCTCTAGCACTAAGCTACAGGTCGGCCTCCTTTGGAAGTTCCCAAGGGTCAGAGAACTTACAGTGTGACAGGTGTTGGTGTAGCTTTGAAAAACTGCAACAGAATATGTGTTCCCTTACAATGAGATTAAATAGCCCTTCGTAAGTGGTTGCTGTGCTACCCTCCACCCATCCTTCTAGTGCTTTGCAACAATTCCCGATGAAATCCTCCCAAGATTGGTGAGACCGCTTTCTGCTGCCTCTGAACCTCAGCCTGTAGTCTTCAGGGGTGAGGCCATAGCTTTCTATTAGGGCCTTTCTGATGAGGGTATACCCCTGCCTGTCACTCCCTTCTGGGGCCAGTAGGGCATCCCTTCCACCTCAGGAATATAGCTCTCTAGGACAGTTTCCCAATCCCTCACAGGGATCCTGCATGCAACTAGAGCTTCATTATACTCCCTCAGCTACTGACGTATGTTGCCCCCTTCTTGAACCAAGGCACAAAGTCTGTGGGTAGGTAAGGATTGTGCCTAACACTAGAGTCAATGCTGCCACCACTGGACTCCACCTGCAGCGCTGGTGAGTCCATATTTATCAGACTGCCCTCTAGAGCGAGTCTTTCCCTGGCAAAGGCCCTTTCAGCCTCTGCCATCCTCTCCTGAACTAATGTATTTTCTACCTCAGCCCGTCTCTTTTCTGCAGCCAGCCCAGCTATCTAAAGCCTCAGGTCCCTCTCTTCCAGCTTATCTCTGAACTCCTCGGGTGACAGAGAGTGGGAGGTGGCGCTGCTGCTAGGCAAGGACCCAGTAAGGGACTCCCTATCTATGGGGTCCTCTCTCTCTACTGGCATCCCTGGCCAGTCATCTTCTCCCTCAGTGTCTAACTCTCTGGGGTCACTGTCCTCCGGTGTATGGACTGGGGACCCTCCTTCTCAGAGTTCTTATTACTCTCAGGGTCTCCCTCAGAACCATCCCCCCCATGGGCCTCCTATACTGTTGCTACCTCATGTGCTTGTTCAAAATAATACAGGGCTCTCCTGAGGACCATTTTATTGGATTCTCCACACATAACAGGTTTACCTCTCCCTGCAGAATCCCTTTAACTCTTCTAGAGTGTAAAACCGCAAGTCCTCCATGTCAAAGGTAGACTCTATTTTGATGAGAGCACAACACAGGCCTAAAACAACCAGAGTCCAAAGTGCGAGTATACGACACAGGAGCACTAAATTAAAATGACTGGTTTGAGAGAACAGGAGAATAATTGTTTGAAAAAAGAGAGTTAGAACATGTAGTGGTTTAACTGCAACTTGTGGTGCAACAATGTCACAAAGGTATTGTGCAAACAAAGGTCCTGTCCTCATCGCTCACAACCAATGTTAAAAATGGGGTCTTTGGTTGGAAGTCAAGTTACCCCCTGTCCAATCAAGGACCCTCCCTAAAGTCAGGGTAAGTCACACACAATCCAAATTATTATGTGCCCACCCCCTGGCACTGAGCAGTCAAGCTCAACTTAGATGACAATGTGCAATAAATCATGCAATAACACAGTACAAACACCACAAAAATACACCACACGAGTTTAGAAAAATATTGAATATTTATCTGGATAAAATAAGGTAAAAAAGATCAAGATTTGTACAAGTTGAAATCAATCAATAAATCAATCATAGAATTTATAAAGCGCACTACATACCCGTGAGGGTTTCAAGGAGCGGGGGAAGAGGTGCTTCTACTGATCGAAGAGCCAAGTTTTGAGGAGTCTTCTGAATGCGAGTAGGTCTTGGGTCTGGCGTAGGTTGGTAGGGAGGGAGTTTGCGGTCTTGGCGGCGAGGTAGGAGAAGGGTCTGCCGCTGGAGGTCTTTCGCTGGATGAGGGGGACGGTGGCCAGGGCGAGATTTGAGGAGTGGAGCCGGCGGGTGGGGGTGTAGAAGCTGAGTCTGCTGTTTAGGTAGGCTGGTCCGGTGTTGTAGAGGGCCTTGTGTGCGTGGGTGAGTAGTTTGAAAGTGATCCTCTTGTCTACGGGGAGCCAGTGAAGGTCTCTCAGGTGGTGGGAGATGTGGTTGCGGCGGGGAACATTGAGGATCAGTCAGGCGGAGGAATTTTGGATGCACTGGAGGCTTTGTAGGTGTTTGGCAGGGATGCCTGTGTAGAGTGCGTTGCCGTAGTCTAGCTTGCTGCTGACGAGGGCCTGTGTCACGGTTCTTCTTGTTTCGGTCGGGATCCACTTGTAGATCCTGCGGAGCATGCGGAGGGTGTTGTAGCAGGATGAGGAGACTGCGTTGACCTGTTTGGACATGGAGATGGAGGAGTCGAGGATGAATCCTAGATTGCTGGCATGGTTGGTGGGAGTTGGAGGGGTTCCCAGTGTGGTCGGCCACCATGAGTTGTCACAGGCTGAGGGGGTGGGTCAGAGGATGAGGACCTCCGTCTTGTCCGAATTCAGCTTCAGCCTGCTGTTTCTCATCCATTTGGCGATGGCCTTCATGCCCTCATGGAGGTTGGTTTTAGCGGTGTGCGGGTCTTTGGTGAGGGAGAGGATGAGCTGTGTGTCATCGGCTTAGGAGATGATGTTGAGGTCATATTGGCGGGCCATTTGTGAGAGGGGGCCATGTAGATATTGAACAGGGTAGGGCTGAGGGAGGAGCCCTGGGGTATGCCGCAGACGATGTTGGTGGCTTTGGATCGGAAGGGGGGAGGCATACACTTTGGGTTTGGTCGTGGAGGAAGGAAGCGATCCAGTCGAGGGCTTTGTCTTGTATTCCGGCTTTGAAGAGGCGGGCTATCAGGGTGCGGTGGCAGACTGTGTCGAAGGCGGCAGATAGGTCCAGGAGGATGAGGGCTGATGTTTCTCCGTGGTCCAGTTGGCGTCTGATGTCATCTGTGGCGGCTAGGAGGGCGGTCTTGGTGCTGTGGTTCCGTCTGAACCCTGACTGGGTGGTGTCCAGGATGTTGTTGTCTTCGAGGTGGTGGGTCAGTTGCGTGTTGGCGATTTTTTCAATGACCTTCGCCGGGAACGGGAGCAGGGAGATGGGACGGAAGTTTTTGAGATCTTGAGTGTCAGCTTTGGGCTTCTTCAGGAGGGCGTGGATTTCGGCATGCTTCCAGCTTTCCGGGAAAGTTGCTGTTTCAAAGGAGATATTGATGAACTTCCGTAGTTGGGGGACGATGATTGCGTCAGCTTTGTTGTATATGTGGTGAGGGCATGGGTCCGACGGAGATCCTGAGTGGATGGAGTTCAGGATCTTGAGTGTCTCTGTGTTGTTGACGTTGGCCCAGGAGGTCAGGTGGTTGGTGCGGGTGGTGCTAGCGGGGATGGGGTCAGGCGTGGGTGTGGTGGAGAAGCTGGTGTGGATGTCGGTGATTTTCTGGAGGAAGTAGGTGGACAGAGAGTCGCAGAGTTCTTGAGATGGTGGGATGTCGTTGACGTTCGTGCTGGGGTTGGAGAGTTCTTTCACGATGTTGAAGAGCTCTTTGCTGTTGTGTGCGTTGTTATCCAGGCGGTCTTTGAAGGAGGATCTCTTGGTTATTCTGATGAGTTGGTGGTGCCTGCAGGAGGCGTCCTTGAGGGCTGTGTGGTTGTCAGGGGTGCGTTCGTGGAGCCATTTCTTTTTTAGTTTCTGGCAGTCGCGTTTGGAGGCTTGGAGCTCGTCGGTGAACCAGGTGGCTTTTTTGCAATCTTGGTTGTTGGCTGGGTTCTTGAGCGGTGCTAGTGAGTTGGCGCAGTTGGTGATCCACTGTCTGAGGTTGAGAGCGGCGGTGTCTGGTTCTGTGGGGTCGGTGGTAGGGTTCTGGGCAAAGGTATTGTTAAGTTGCTCTTCGGTGACTTTGCTCCAGCAGCGGCGAGGTGGTTGTTGGGGGCAGTGATGCTTGGTTTGTTTCTTGAGGGTGAAATGGATGCAGTGGTGGTCTGTCCAGTAGAGTTTGTGGTGTGGTTGAAGGTGACGTGGGTGCTTGTGGTGGAGATGGGATCAAGCATGTGGCCGGCGATGTGGGTGGGTGTGGTGACGAGTTGCCGGAGTCTGAGGTTGGAGAGGTTGTCGATCAGTGTGATGGAGTTGAGGTCGTTGTTGTTTTCTAGGTGGAAATTGAGGTCTCCGATGAGGTTGTAGTCCGTGGAGGGGAGTGCGTGGGTGCTGGTGAGTTCGGCAATGGTGTCGTTGAAGGGTGCTCGTGGGCCTGGGGGTCTGTAGATGAGAGTTCCACTGAGGGTGGTGTTGGGGTCGGTGTGGATCTGGAAGTGTAGGTGCTCGGTGGTCTTGAGGGTGTCATCCGTGTAGGTGGAGACTTTGAGGGTGGATTTGTGGGCAATAGCTATTCCTCCTCCGATGCCATTGGTGCGGTCTCTTCGGGTGATCTTGTAGCCGTCCGGGATAGCTATGGCGATGTCGGGTGCAGAGGAATCGTTCCACCAGGTTTCGGTCAGGAAGGCTACGATTGGGGTGGTAGTGTTGAGTAGGTCCCAGAGTGCGATGGCATGCTTTCAAGCGGAGCAGGTGTTGTGGAGTATGCAGTTGAGGTGGTTGGATCCGGCTTTGGGGGGTTTCGCTGTTTTGTCGCTGGTGAAATTGCAGGTGTAGCAGGAGAAGGGACCAAAGGTGTTCCTTGGAGAGGATTGGAAGCAGTCAGTGTTGTGGCCAGGGTTGAGGGTGTTGAGGTCGCTGGCCATGTAGCGACGTCCGGAGGTGCAGGGGTCCCAAGGACCAGGGGGGTGGCGCTGGGCGCAGTCCAGGCTCAGACGGGCGCAGACGGGCTTGCCTCTGGTGCGCCTCTGGTACACCAGCGGCGCGCCCACTGCGCGGATGCACAGCGACCGCCATTGAGAAGGGAGGAGCAGCTGGGAGGCGGGAGGGAGAGGTGAATGGGGGCATGAGGGGGGCGGGCTGCAGGGACGCAACGGCAGGGGAACAGTGAGCGGCTCAGAGAGAGCCGGAGCGGGGGAGCGCACAAGGAGCAAAAGCAGGTGCAAAAAGTGGAACAAAAACAGATGGACACGGCACAGTAAAAACAAGGGGGCAAAAAACAGGCACAAAGAGTGGAGTAAGACAGAAGGACACAGCACAATAAAACAAGGGGGCAAAAAAACAGGCACAAAGAGTGGAGTAAGACAGAAGGACACAGCACAATAAAAACACGGGGCAAGAAACAGGCACAAAGAGTGGAATAAGACAGATGGACACGGCACAGATAAAAACACAGGGCAAGAAACTGGCACAAAGAGTGGAATAAGAAAGATGGACACGGCACAAATAAAAACAGAGCACAGAAAGCAAAAAGTACTACTGCAGAATTCTAGCGATGCTTACCAGAAGCCCACTAGACACCAGGGATAAGGCGCAGGCGGGTGCCTGCGGGTTGAGGAGGGCCTCGAACCTGCGAACAGCAGTGTGGGCGGGGGTCAGGGACATGAAGGCAGCAAGGCGGTGCTGCGATCGTGGGGGAGCGAGCTCCTGGCCAAAGGTAGGTCAGAGGTCGCTCACCCTCGACGCACAGCGACCGCCATTAAGAAGGAAGGTGGGAGGGAGGAGCAGCTGGGAGGCGGGAGGGAGAGGCAAATGGGGGCGGGGCCACAGGGACGCAACGGCAGGGGAACGGTGAGCGGCTCAGAGAGAGCGGGGGAGCGCACAAGGGGCAAAAGCAGGTGCAAAAAGTGGAACAAAAACAGATGGACACGGCACAGTAAAAACAAGGGGGCAAAAAACAGGCACAAAGAGTGGAGTAAGACAGAAGGACACGGCACAATAAAACAAGGGGGCAAAAAAACAGGCACAAAGAGTGGAGTAAGACAGAAGGACATGGCACAATAAAAACACGGGCAAGAAACTGGCAAAAAGAGTGGAATAAGACAGATGGACACGGCACAAATAAAAACACTGGGCAAGAAACTGCCACAAAGAGTGGAATAAGACAGATGGACACTGCACAAATAAAAACAGAGCACAGAAAGCAAAAAGTACTACTGCACAAGTCTAGCGATGCTTATCAGAAGCCCACTAGACACCAGGGATGAGGAGCAGGCAGGTGCCTGCGTGTGGAGGAGGGCCTCGAACACGCGAACAGCAGCGGGGGTCGGGGACACGGAGGCAGCAAGGCGGTGCTGCGATCGTGGGGGAGCGAGCTCCTGGCCAAAGGGAAATATCCCTTTAGAGAATGATAAACAGTCTTAAGTTCTTAAAAGCAATAAGAATCTCTTGCAAGCACAAAGTACCTGGTTTGCGTCTAAATTATCCACAAGGGACTGCAGAGGAGGAGATGCTTGGAAAATGGGGAGGTGTGCGTCGGTCGATATTTTTCATGCAGCCAGGGCCTTGCGTAGATTTCCGGCACGCAGACTTGGATCCTCTTCGGGTTGCGGGGTATTTGGATGCCCCGGGGATGATGCAGAGAAATCCTGGGTGTGCAGAACGAAGTCACAGGAGCTGCGTTGATCCAGTGGGCGATGCGGGGACATTTCTGCCGCACAGCAGGTGCTTTGTCGATTTTTCTTGCAGGAAGACGGGCCGCATTGTTCCGGCTCGGCTATGTGCCGATCCGTTGGGCCGTACGTCGAAGTTCTGGTCGCAACACTGGCGCTGCGTCGATCTCCATTCAGGGAGCCAGGCTGCTTTGTTCTGGTTCGGCATGTGGTGATTTTCTCACCGCGATGCAGGCTGCACACCATTTCTGGCAGACTGTGCATCGAAATTTCGTCGCACAAGGAGTACTTTGCAGAGATGAAGTCTTTTTGTCCCTGAGACTTCAGAAAACTGGAGGCAAGCTCAATCCAAGCCCCTGGAGAGCACTTCTCAGCAGAACCAGAGGGCAGCAAGGCAACACAGCAGTCCTTTGCAGAAAAGCAGTCAGGTGAGTCCTTTGGGCAGCCAGGCAGCTTCTCACGGCAGATTGCAGGTTCTGGTTCAGAGTTTCTTCACCAGTGCTATCTTGTCCAGAAGTGTCTGAGCTAGTAGGGTCAGAGGTCATGTTTAAATACCCAAATGTGACTTTGAAGTGGGGGAGACTTCAAAGAGTGGCTTAGAATTGCACAAGGACCCCTTTCAGTTCCATCCTGCCTGCCAGGGTCCCAGTAGGGGGTTTGGCAGCCCATTGTGTGAGGGCAGGCCACTGTCATTTGACATGCAAGTGTCAGTCCCTCCACCCTCCCAGCTCAGGAATACCCATTCAGTATGCAGATGTGTCCAGGTGTGACTGAGCATCCTGTGTTTGGGGTTGTCTGAGTGAAATGCATGCACAAGGGAGGTGTGAACTAACCCAGCCAAAAGTGGATTGTAAGGCACAGAAGGATTTAAGTGTAGAGAAATGCTCACTTTCTAAAAGTGGCATTTCTAGAATAGTAATATTAAATCCAACTTTCCCAGTCAGCAGGTTTTTGTATTACCATTCTGGCCATACTAAATATGACCTGGCTACTCCTTTCAGATCACAATCTACCACTCAAACAGTATATGAGGGTAGCCCTAATGCTATCCTATGAGAGGAGCAGGCCTCACAGCAGTGTATAACGAATTTAGGATTTTTACACTACCAAGACATATAGAACACACATGTTCATGTCCTGCCTTTTACCTACATAGCACCCTTTCCTATGGGCTACCTAAGGCCTACCTTAGGGGTGACTTATGTGTAGAAAAAGGTGAGATTAAGGCTTCGCAATTACTTTTAAATGCCAAGTCGATTTGGCAGTGAAACTGCACACACAGGTCTTGCAGTGGCAGGCCTGAGACATGGTTAAGGGCTACTTATGCAGGTGGCGCAACCAGTGCTGCAGGCCCACTAGTAGTAGTTAATTTACAGGCCCTGGGCACATGGAATGCACTTTGCTAGGAATTTGCAAGTAAATTAAATATGCCAGTTGGGTATGAGCAAATGTCACCATGTTTTAAGGAGAGAGCATATGCACTTTAGCACTGATTAGCAGTGGTAAAGTGTGCAGACTCCTAAAGCCAGAAAAAATTTGGTCAGAAAAAGAGAAGGAGGAAGGCAAAAAGTTTGGGAGTGACCCTGCGGAAAGGCCATTTCCAACAACGTATCTGACCTTATTTAGTTATTGATCATTAGTTTATATGGGGACGCGTTGGAGGTTCGACTGACCTTTTGACTGCGCTTAGAGTAGTTCCCACCATGAAACTCCATACCAATACAAATCAATAGCGATGACAATCCATAATATCAATAATCATAGGAGTAAGTAATTTCCACGCACCATGACCTCTTCGCCATGAATAATCACACCATATGTAAAAGTTAAAATGTTTATTTCCCTATATTAACAACGTAACTTAGTCTCAAAATCAAATGATAAGCATCAGGAAACAATACCGGCTGCCCAAATCTTCTAAAGAATCGCAATTTAATCAAGGCTTGGACCACTACACATTCTAAGGTTACAGTACAAACCAGTAGCAAGAGTAACTGCGCAAGAGAAATGGCATACATTTAGGGCCGTATTTATACTCTGGTTGCGCCGAATTTGCGTCGTTTTTTTCGACGCAAATTCGACGCTAAACTAACGCCAACTAACGCCATATTTATACTATGGCGTTAGACGCTTCGGGCGCCAAAGTGCCCGGAGTGTGCGTCATTTTTTAGCGTGAACCCCTTCCTTGCGTTAATGATATGCAAGGGAGGCGTTCCCGTCTTAAAAAATGACTCCCAGGCCTTTACGTGGTATTTATACTCCCGGGCAAAAATGACGCCCGGGAGTGGGCGTGGCCAAAAACGGCGCATTTGCGCCGCTTTTTAACGCCTGGGTCAGGCATGGCGTTAAGGGACAAGTGGGCTCAAAATGAGCCCAGAGTGCCCTCCCCTGCCCCCAGGGACCCCCCCTGCCACCCTTGCCCACCCCAGGAGGACACCCAAGGACGGAGGGACCCATCCCATGGACATAAAGGTAAGTTCAGGTAAGTATTTTTTTTTTTTTTTTTTGTGGCATAGGGGGGCCTGATTTGTGCCCCCCTACATGCCACTATGCCCAATGACCATGCCCAGGGGACAGAAGTCCCCTGGGCATGGCCATTGGGCAAGGGGGAATGACTCATATCTTTACAATGATAGGAGTCATGTTGATGGGGGATGGGCGTCGAAAAAAAAGTGGCGCAAGTCGGGTTACGACGATTTTTTCGACGCAACCTGACTTGCCCCATTTTAAGACGCCCATATGCCATTTTCCCCCTACGCCGGCGCTGTCTGGTGTACGTGGTTTTTTTCCACGCACACCAGGCAGCGCCGGTCTGCTAGCGCCGGCTAACGCCATTCAATAAATACGGCGCCCGCATGGCGCTTCAGAATGGCGTTAGCCGGCGCTAAACTTTTTGACGCAAAACTGCGTTAGCGCAGTTTTGCGTCAAAAAGTATAAATACGGGCCTTAGAATCCGCAAAGGAAAGACATCAACTGTTATCACATGTAGCAAGCATCATCAGTGGTTATTAGTGGGTATCCTAACTACCTTCAGATTAGTATAGCATGTTTGGGCTTCATGCAAAACAATTTAGTCAACACAGATTTGGCAAACATCTAACTATGGCTCTGTCAAAATTAGCGGTTGGTACCTAGGGACAAAAGCAATTATACATAACAATCAGTAACATCGTCTTATACTTTGCCTCAGTATGGTTCAGCAAGCTTTAACCGTCTTTGTCAACTGGACATCTGTTCGGTCAACAAAGCTTCGGAATTCAGCATTAAAGTTCAGGAAAGTAAAGCAAAGCCTCTTCTTGCTGTTCGGAAGGAATAATACCTAAACGCTCAAGAGGGTTAAGGAGAACATAGCGGAATGGCCTCCCTCCTCTCAGTGCAGTCTGGCAAAGTTAGATTCCCTAAAACTACTTACCACGTTGCTATTGGTCAAACGAACTTGTATCAGCTAATACTCCAGTCAGCGCATTCACTGTCTTCTCCTGGGAAGGTCGCCTTTACACACACTGTTTTATACAATGTTTCCCTAGCTAGTACAACTATTCTAGCAAGCAGTTCTCATGGGAACGAATTCTAGTTAATAACATTCGGTCCATGAAATGGAAAATCACAATGTATTTCTCTTAATCAGCCATTTTACAGTTCGCCTAATAAATGCAGCTTGACATTAGGCCGTGCAACTAGGCCCAAGACCTCCCTAAATTATGGTTTATCATTAATAGAGCAAATACATGATACATAGCCCTTAATATGACATACTACTACATTAATCCAAACATGAGCTCAACATTTTACACTAATAAGCTATTAATAAGTACACTTTGTGATTACTGTTGGTCACTCAAATAGGCACAATTTCAAATGTGTGTATTATGTTTCTATGTTAACTTATTTTCTATGCAGATTCAACACTCAGAATACATGAATATTAATTTGTAAAAATGTCAGCGTTTACAATGTACATAGAGTCAGGTGCACATATATATCGCTTCTCTGATATGTAGGGGTGAAGTCTAAGTTACACTGCTTTATTCGCTACAACTCTGGTAGCAGTAGGCGATCCTCAGAGCGCTAATTTGTCTGTGCGCGCTGTGCTTCTCAGATCCACTACAGCTGTTCCGGGGGCAACAATGTAGTGAACATTCTCTGGAGAAAGATTTCTTAACCGGGCTAAGGGAACGCCTGTTATCTTTGAGAATTTGAAAATGTTGTGAATTTCACATGAATGCTTTGCGGATCTTGTCTCTGATGAAAAATACTCGTGGTTAAGATTCGTTTTCCACATTTCAAGATTACACATGACATTTAGGCCCTTATTTATGCTTTTTTTAGAACCACATTTGTGTCATTTTTTGACACAAAAATGGCACAAACTTACAAAATACAATTGTATTTTCTAAGTTTGTGCCGCTTTTGCGTCAAAAAGCGGCGCAAATACGGCAATAAAAAAGTATAATTATGGCTCTTAATTTATATGAATATCAGAATCAGAAGTGGGCCAGCGATACCACCGATGGAGCTGCTGTCCAAGGTGTCATCCGTTTGGCAGAAATGTCCTCATTAACGGTGCTGAATGGGGAACCCACAAATGCTGCCTGCCTTCAGCATTCACATTCCAAGGGCATGAAGCGCCGGAATTGCGTCGGTTTTTTTTACGCAAATCCGACGCAAAACTAACTCCATATTTATACTTTGGCGTTAGACCCGTCTAGCGCCAAAGATCTTGGAGTTTGCGTCATTTTTTAGCGTGGACACCTACCTTGCGTTAATGATATGCAAGGTAGGCGTTCCCGTCTAAAAAATGACTCCGAGGCATGTGCGCCGTATTTACAGTCCCGGGCAAAAATGACGCCCGGGAGTGGGCGGGTCAAAAAAAATGACGTCCAGCCGTATTAGCGTCATTTTTTAACGCCTGGTCAGGGCAGGTGTTAAGGGACCTGTGGGCTCGGAAGGAGCCCAGAGGTGCCCTCCCATGCCCCCAGGGACACCCCCTGCCACCCTTGCCCACCCCAGGAGGACACCCAAGGATGGAGGGACCCATCCCAGGGAACTTAAGGTAAGTTCAGGTAAGTATATATATTTTCTTTTTTTGTGGCATAGGGGGGCCTGATTTGTGCCCCCCTACATGCCACTATGCCCAATGACCATGCCCTGGGGACAGAAGTCCCCTGGGCATGGTCATTGGGCAAGGGGGCATGACTCCTGCCTTTGCTAAGACAGGAGTCATTTCAATGGGGGTTGGGAGTCAAATAAAATGGCGCTAATCGGGTTAAGGCGAAAATTTTGCCTCAGCCTGACTTGCCACATTTTTTGGCGCCCAAGCTCCATTTTCCCCTACGCCGGCGCTGCCTGGTGTAAGTCATTTTTTTTTACGCACACCAGGCAGCTCCGCCGGCTAACGTCATTCCATAAATACGGCGCCCGCATGGCGCTTTGGAATGGCGTTAGCCGGCGTTACATTTTTTGACGCACAACTGTTGTGCGCCAAGAAGTATAAATACGGCCCGAAGTCTTTCTGGAATGTTGTTATTGCAACTTGCTTTAAACGGGAACATGTCTATGACGGACATATACTGTACAATGTTTTTTTCCTATTCATGTTTGGAATTGTTTTTGGATTTTATCCGAGAAGTAAGGCTTACAGTTTATTTCCCTGCAACATCACTATTTTTGCAACAACAGTATTTACTTAAGTAGCCAATTAGATATCCAATTATCATAATATGTTGGGTCCAGGTTCACAGTAAATTGAGTAACTTTGAGATGCAGCTTTACACCAATGATATTTCAAAAGTCACCCATGTTTGGGAGTCCTAAAATTGCTTTGCTGTTGCATAAAAATATCTGAAAATCATACATTCCATCCCTGCACACTGACAGATGCCCAGCTTGCATGAAATCCATCAGTTTTACACTATGGCTAATATTCTTTATGTCCAGAAAGCCCTTCCACTACATCCAGGAAAAATATGTAGATGCCTGTTCCTTAATAACATTCTTTATACTTTCCAACAGCCACATTTTTCAAAACCAAATAAGTCTGTCCAGATTTTGAGACGCCTTTGGAATAGTTTGGATAATCAGAAGGTTAAGACTCTGGAGGCCTGAATACCATATAGAGGTACTTTTACACAGAAATGCGTGAGATTTATAGTCTGTAAGTTTATCCTCATCCTGAGAATGAGGTTTTATGGATTTGGGCCCATATGTATACTTGTTTTACGCCTCATTTGCGTCATTTTTTTATGCAAAAGCGACACAAACGTACAAAATATAATTGTATTTTTTAAGTTTATGCCGCTTTTGCGTAAAAAAATGACGCAAATGCGGGTCAAAGAAAGTATAAAACTGGGCCTTTGTACCTAAATCCAGCTGTTTATTGTCATGAGATTGATTTATGAATGCTGAACATGTTGTGACTCAGGCTCTTGGAAATGGTAGGGCAAAGAGGAGTGATTAACACATTCAACTAGTTTTCTTGAAGATCCTAAGACAACCTAGTCACAGAAGTAAAATCATACACCCCAAGTGATTTCATAGAAAAAGAATTAAAGTAGATGTACAGTAGATGTGCTGCGACACAACTATTGTAAGTTATGATTCTCATTGAAAGTGTGCACTTCTGAATCATTCACATCCAAACACTCTTTCAAGTTTCTGTCTAGGTAACTGTGGCCAGCGCAGGTCTGGGAGTGCACCTGTTGCTTTTTCCTTTGGTGTCTCTCCTTATCGCTGATACTTATGTGGCAAAAAAAGTCCTGTTAGGAGTTTACAACGCCAATAGCTCTAACTCGAGCAAATGCGAGACCCGTTGCATTGCAAATTCTTGTTTCTTTCTGTGCCTGTCCCTCCATGGTGATAGGCACGCCTTGCTTCTTGAAGCCTGGTTTTTCGTCAATGTTGCTTTTTACTTTAGGATACTACACTAGAGCGATAGATGCTTAGCAGCTCAGTTGTAAGTACTTTTTTGTGGTATCATTCAGAAAGTCTGTTGCCTCTGGCGATGGGCACGCCATATATTCTTGGGAACTAACTTTTTTGCCAGGGTTTGGCACGCCTTAGACATGGACTTACGGCATTTGTGTCATCATTTAGTTTTGCCTGTTTCACCTGCGATAGGCATGCCACATATTTTAGAGACAAGTACCTCACTTCTGGGAAACAGCCTGTTGCTATTGGCGACAAACACGCCTTATACATAGATTGGGCAAACATACTGTTTTGCTTAAGACAATTTCTGACTTTGCTAAAGCGCTCCTTGTTATTTGTCTCTCTCCCCCTCGAGCTTGCCAACTCATCATGTAGAAGGTTATTCCCACACCATTTTTTCTCTCTTCCCCTGGTGAACTATCCTTCCATGGTCCGAGTGGAAGAAAAATGGCTACATTATTCTAGAGTGTGTGGCACTAACCTCTCTAGCTAAAGGAAAACCGCCTTGTTGTTGCACTTGTTTGGACAGCAAGGGACAGGAGGTATTTGAGCATCTCCCAAATTTGCGGGATCAGGATGGAGAATTGAGTGAATTTGACAAGCGCATGTATAAATTAGACCTATGCCGCCTGCCTAAAACCTTACCATTTTGGCATGAAAGAGCAGAAAGCTAATGAGAGTCTGGAGGAGTATGTAACGTCTTTGAGAAAGCTAGCTTCTACCTGCAAGTTTGGGGCTACTTTGGAAGAGCTCATCAGGGATCTGTTTATGCTGCGGTGTCGCAGTGACAAAATTAGACGAAAGTTGTCGGTGATGGATGATCGTCCCTTACATGAGGCCATTAGCATTGCCAAACGGATTGAACATAGCATAGCCTGTACAGAGCTGGATAAAAGTTTTAAAAAAAATACTGTGAGCAAGGTGGATGTCCGGGACGATGAAAACAAGGGGGATGGGAGCAGAAAGAAAATGCAGTCTCATTAAGGGAGATACAAGGGTGTCTGTTGTTATTGTGGAAATCCGCTGCATTTTGCTTTTGAGAAATGTCCACCTTGGAATTCTGTTTGTAAATCTTGCAACAAAAAGGGGAATTTTAAGAAGTGATGTTGTGCATTCAAGAACACTTCTCCTGAAGCTGTGAAGTGATAGAAGACCGAATTTTGCAGTGCATACTAAGGATGGTTTGAAGAAATATCCAAAGAATTGAGTGATGATTGAGAATCTGAATGTAGAAACTTTGTTTGACTCCAGGGTGTGGCTGACTTTGATCTCTAGTGAACCGTTTGATAGAGAGCTCAGTCATAGATTCAATCTTAACCCCACACTACCTCCCTGGTGCGGGTCACGACCAGTGGCCGACACCAGAGAGGGGGTTAATAAATCCTCGGGTGCGATTATTATTATTTTTTTAATATCCCAGGGAGACACAGAAGCTTCCGTGTCTCCCCCCGCCCCCCACCCACCCCTTTGTGACGTCAGCGCGCCAAAGTGACGTAACAAAGTTGATTTCCCCATCGGAGCAGGAAGCAGCCTTGCGGCCGCTCCTGCTCCAATGGGGAAAACAGCCTTCCCCACATTCGGGAAGGCTTCATAAGAAAGGGGAGAGTCTCCCCTTTCTTACGAGGCCTTCCTGAAAGTGTTTCCTGGCCCTCGGTCGCAGCTGTGCTGCGATAGGGGGCCAGGAAACACTTTCAGGTTTCCTGGCCCCTGATCGCAGCACAGCTGCGATCGTGGGGCCAGGAAACAGTTTCAGAAGGCCTCGTAAGAAAGGGGAGACTCTCCCCTTTCTTACGTGGCCTTCTGAAAGTGTTTCCTGGCCCCCGATCGCAGCACAGCTGCGATCGGGGGCCAGGAAACACCACTAGATGCCAGGGATTTCACTTGGGGGGGTCGGCCCCCTCGGAAAACGGGTCGCCCCCCCCCCGGGCATTTTTTTTTTTTTTAAAGGTAGGTGTCCCCTGGGGGGGGGGAGGGGCGATTGCGCCCCCTCGCAGGGGATACATTTTTTTTTCGCCAAAAAATAAATAAATAAAAATAAATGGGCAGGGCGACCCCCTGTGGGGGCAATATTTTTTTTTAGTTGTTGTAGGGTTTCCCTGGGGGCCATTTTGGCCCCGAAGGAAACCATATAACAACAAAAAAAAAAATAGATCTATATATATATATATATATATATATATATATATATAGATATATCTATGTAGATATATCTATGTACATGGCTATATCTATAGATAGATCTATAATTTTGTCAATATGTGTGTGGTTTCCCTGGGGGCTGCGATCGGCCCCCAGGAAAACCAGACCCACATATAAAAGTGATATATATATATATATATATATATATAGATTTGCCACCAGTTGTCTTGCAGTTGCAGCTTGCGTCTTCAAAGCAATGCACATACTTCAACTGACGCTTTTCAACTGTAGCTTTTAGGCAGCAATAAAAAAGTCAAGTAAGTATTGTGACTATGTTTCTGCTTCAAAAGGGTCAGACTTGTCTAGTGGCAGTTTTAGTGCCATAAAGAAGTGCAGAAGTTTTATATGCCTACTGCAAAGAGCAAATCTGTATTTTATGTAAATAGCTGAGTACATTAGTAAAGTCAGCCATTACCTGTGCTATAATACCAATGAAATGTATGTGCGGGGTGGAGGGCGGCTATGGAGAGATGAAGTGCACTTTTGTTGGGTGGTAATGAGGGAATCTGAGGAGGAGGGAGTGGGAGCACCAATAATGATTGTTGGACTGGGCGCAGGATGTGCTAAAGACTGTGACGAATGGTATGTGACAAGGTGTTTTTTGAGTGTCTTGAAAGAACGTGCTGTTTGAGGGAAGAAGCGCAGGTAAGGTGGCCTCTACTGTTGCACGTATCTCACACACACCATCGATTTCGTGACTGTCTACGTAGGCTAGTGTTTTAGAGCAACAGTTTAGCCAATAGCAGAGATGGCATCTTGATGGATGACTGCTGCCGGCACTCGGGTTATAGAGGACAGCTCTGACATAGAATCAGAGACTGAGACATCAGATACTGACACATCATCTGAGGGATAGGACAATGGTGCAGACTCTGGGAGTGATTTTTCAGTCAGAGGAGTCCCATTCGATAACTCCTCTTCCAGTACATTATGAGGGAGGTGATGAGGACAGTCCTGCTGCCCTTCGCAAGCAGTTTGTGCAACTGGGTAATAGTGGGTTAGCCCAACCCAGAGAGCAGGTGAATGCGGTGGCAAGCAGAGAGAGAGAGAGACAGTGCTGTCTTGGGAGCTCCCCAATTTAGTTCAGCCCCAAATTCCACCGCCCAAATCGTATTGTGGAGACATCAAAAGTATCTATGGCAAAACAAACTGGTTTTGTAAGGCAGGCACCTGTGCTTTTGGTCCTGGGTTCGACGGCCATATAGAGAAACACACTAAACCCAAACATTTCTGGAAACTAGACATTCGGGGGAGTCCACAGAGGTGTAACTTATGTGGATTCCCCAAAGTTTTCTTACCCAGAATACCCTGCAAAGCTGGAATGTTGAATAAAAACTCTATTTTTCTCGCATTTCTGTCACACAAACTACAGGAATATGCTGGGATCCACAAAATTCCTACCACCCAGTGACTCCTCACCTGTCCTGGTAAAAACACTACCCCACTTGAGTGCCTACACCTAGTGCCTGTGTCAGGAATGGATCACCCCAGGGTCAACAGCTGCCTCATGTAAGGACCAACATTTACCATTGTGTGATCTATTCCTGTCGCGGGCACTAGGCCTACCCACACAAGTGAGGTATCATTTTTATCGGGAGACTTGGGGGAACGCTGGGTGGAAGGAAATTTGTGGATCCTCTCAGATTCCAGAACTTTCTGTCACCGAAATGAGAGGAAAACGTGTTTTTTTAGCCACATTTTGAGGTTTGCAAATGATTCTGGGTAAAAGAACCTGGTCAGAGCCCCACAAGTCACCCCATCTTGGATTCCCCTAGGTCTCTAGTTTTCAAAAATGCACAGGGTTGGTAGGTTTCCCTAGGTGCCGGCTGAGCTAGAGGCCAAAATCCACAGCTAGGCACTTTGCAAAAAACAGCTCTGTTTTCTGTCAAAAAAATGGGATGTGCACACATTGTGTTTTGGGGCATTTCCTGTCACGGGCGCTAGGCCTACCCACACAAGTGAGGTATCATTTGTATCGGGAGACTTGGGGGAACATAGAATAGCAAAACAAGTTTTATTGCCTCTTATCTTTCTCTGCATTTTTTCCTTCCAAATATAAGAGACTGTGTAAAAAAGACGTCTATTTGAGAAATGCCCTGCAATTCACATGCTAGTATGGGCACCCCGGAATTCAGAGATGTGCAAATAACCACTGCTAATCAAAACCTTATCTTGAGCCCATTTTGGAAATGCAAAGGTTTTCTTGATACCTATTTTTCACTCTTCATATTTCAGCAAATGAATTGCTGTATACCCAGTATAGAATGAAAACCAACTGCAGGGTGCAGCTCATTTATTGGCTCTGGGTACCTAGGGTTCTTGATGAACCTACAACCCCTTTATATCCCTGTAACCAGAAGAGTCCAGCAGACAAAACAGTATATTGCTTTCAGAAATATGACATCACAGGAAGAAGTTACAGAGTAAAACATAAAGAAAAATGGCTGTTGTTTTCAGCTCAATTTCAATATTATTTTATTTTCTGTAGGAAAACCTTGTAGGATCTACACAAATGACTCCTTGCTGAATTCATTTTTTTGTCTAGTTTTCAGAAATGTTTAGCTTTCCGGGATCCAGCATTGGTTTCATACCCATTCCTGTCACTAACTGGAAGGAGGCTGAAAGCACCAAAAATAGTAAAAATGGGGTGTGTCCCAGTAAAATGCCAAATTTGTGTTGAAAAATATGGTTTTCTGATTCAAGTCTGCCCGTTCCTGAAAGGTGGGAAGATGGTGATTTCAGCATCAGAAACCCTTTGTTGATGGCATTTTCAGGGAAAAAAACACAAGCCTTCTTCGGCAGTCGTTTTTTCCCATTTTTTTGGAAAAAATTAAATTTTCACTGTATTTTGGCTAATTTCTTGGTCTCCTCCAGGGGAAACCACAAACTCTGTGTACCATTAGAACCATTGGGCAGGCTGTGGAACTTGAAGAGGGTATTTTGAATCTGATATCAAGTTCAAAATAAACTTGATTCATGGAAAGGTGTATGTTCCTGTGAAGGGGGATTCAGTTTTGAGCTGGCCTCATCAGAGTGACCTTGGTGTGACACTTGATCCCAATTCTCCCTTACTGACAAGATCAAAGAGGGTTATGGTAAGGAGTTGTACTTGTGCTCTGTGCTGGAACTTAAGGGTCAGCAAAACGGTGATGCTTCTATGTTTTGTGACGAGTTTCCTGAAGTTTTCAGCAAGAAGATGGGAGGTCTTACTGGTTATGTGGATCAGATAAAACTTAACAAGGGGCAATACCAGTTGCTGTGAAAGTACGTTCTGTCCCCATTGCCATGAGGGGAGCTGTTGAAAATGAGGTCAAAAGTAGAGTAGGGCAGAGTTCACAGAATTCCGCTGTGTAAAACTCCATAGAGTAAAAAAAAAAAAAACTCCACAAACTCTTCCTAACTCAGCTTGAGTGGGTGCAGTTGTACTTGCTGCCCATTCGCGCTGATTGATGATTGATGCAAGTTGCGTGCTCTACATTGCAAACGCAAACGGGACCACGGAGTCTCCTGCACATGTGGCCATCTTCTTTTTTGTATTCTGTGCATGGTCTTGGCCCTACTTCAATCCCTACTTTATGTTAACTATCCTGTCTTTATCCAACTAAACCTCCCCTGTTTTACCTTTATTTCCTTAGTAAGAGTATTTGTGTTTGTGCATTGTATGTTTTTGCCTCTTTTCTTTTACTTTCTGTGACTTTTGTCCATTTATTAGTTTTCCCCTAACTTTTCCTAACTTAATTTTTCCCTCTCTATTATTTCTTTCCCCCCTGTCTTTTTTTTTTATTTTATCCCCAGCACCATGGTAGAACATGGGGGGCAAGGCGGCACCAGCGCAGGGAGTGCGGTGAGCAGCACACCCTGTGGGAGCCAGCGCCACCAGAGGGTGCAGCCTTGCACCATTTTTAGTGAGGACTAGGTAGCCGCACTTGTTTTTTTTTGTGCAGCGCCACCTCCCCTCAACGCTGGCAGCAGGTGGCAGCCCCGGCAGTGGGTATGACCTGCAGGAGCACTGGCTGCTCTGGAGAAGGGTGCACCATTGTGTCAACCGATGCACTGGGGTTCAGCGCACACAACTGCTGCGGATGCACCACTGGGCGCATATCAATGACTGGGAGAGGGACCTAATCAACCTGCTGGGCATCTAGGTTGCGGTGCTTGGTGAGTACTAGGAATTAAGTATTAAAAATTTTGTTGTGTCCTCTCCTATAAAGATATAGGCCCTCATGATGAGCATGGCAGTGAGTGAGAAAGTGGCGGTAATACTGCCAACAGGCTGATGGTAACTACAGTCAAATTATGACCATGGCGGTGATAACTCCTATAGACAGCCAATGTACCACACCAACCTCCAGGGCGGAAACAACACTCACCACAGCGGTAGCCGTCAACAGCCAGGCGGAAGACAAAGTACTGCTCACCATATTAAGACACTACAATCCGCCACGTTTTCCAGAGCAGTACCAATTGCCATCAAAGACTGGCGGAAGCACATCAAAGAGAAAAGACTCACCATCGGAGACACAGGGAAGAACAGCACCCCCATGGAACCCAAACTGCAAGTTTTTCTTGATCTTCTACGTTATGCTCCACCTGGAACAGCAATGCCAATGAAGACGATGAAGGTGAGGACAGCCACCTAGCACACAAGGGAGAGAGGGAGGAAAATGAGAGTGACAAACACATGCACGACACACACCATACACACAACCAGCTGCACACGAAAAACAATTTGCACCCGATACACAGCAGAATAATGCAAGGACAACAGGAATGCACCAAGGTGAATGTATTGATATCAACAGCTAATAAATAATTGAATTGTCTGTGAAACAGATACGTACAAATGTACACAAAGGGACACTGCCCAGTCCAATGTTCGAAAGGGCCCACATGGCCACAGGGCGCAGTCCAAGGCCCAACTCGAATCTTGACTTCATCCGGATAGTACTCTGCAGGGGTATCAGTTTGCAAGTGGTCAGGCACCTCAGGGGGATGGGGGGCACCTCAGCCGAGGTCGTGAACAAGTTCACTAGTTCTGGATGGGGCTCCATGCCCATTTCTCTGTCCTGGGGTGTGCAAGGCCACAGTCGTTCAGGTCTACTGCTGTGAGGTGGATGGCTGTTGGGTGTGTGAGTGCTTGCATTTGTGTCCTTTAGGAGGTGATGACAGATAGGGTGGGAGAGGACATAGGGGACGCTTGCATGGATGTTGTGGAGGTGTCTGCTAGTGAGGTGTGTGTGCTGTTTGGTGTGGTGATGCTGGTGGTGAATGGTGGCGCAGTGCATGCAGATGTGAGGGTGGACGTGACTGTGAGGGAGGTGGAGGAGGAGGAAGAGGGGAGACAGTGGAGGCAGTGGATGTGGTTGTGTTTGCAACTGTCTGGTGTTTGCGTGAGTGCTTGTGGGATGAAGTGCAGTGCCTGTGTTTGCCTGTGCAAATCTTGGGTGTTGTCTTGTGTGCATGCTTGTCAGTATGTGTGCATGGAATGGGTTGGGGTTGAGGAGACTGGGACTGGGAAGTGGTAGTTGGAGGGGGGACGGTAGAAACAGTGACAATGGCTGCCATCAGAGAGGAGGCCAGAGCCTGAATCGATCTCTGTTGGGCAGCCAATCCAACAGGGATGCCATCCAGGAATGCACTGCATTTCTGCATCTGGGATGCCAGCCCCTGGATGGCATTCACAATGGTTGATTGCGCTACAGGGATGGATCTCAGGAGGTCAATAGCCTCCTTACTCAAGGCAGCAGGGCTCACTGGGGCAGGGCCCGAGGTGCCAGGGGCGAAGGAGATGCCCAACCTCCTGGGTGAGCAGGCACGGGAAATTCGCTGAGGGGCTACTGGGAGGGCAGTGCTGGTATGGGGGTGGCGGTTGTACCTGCAGCAGGGGTGGCCACAGAGGTGTCCGCCACCACCAGAAAGCTCCCATCGGAGGAGATATCTGAGTCTGCGTTTTCACCTCCTGTCTCCGCCATAGTGCTCCCCTCCCTCTCTGTCCCACTGGTTCCCTCGGCTCCTGGGTCCTGTGGAATGCAGCTCCCTCTGTCGCCGGTGTCCCTGCTCCTTCGCCAGATGATGCTAATGCACACATGGACAGAATGACAGAACTAAAAAGGGGGAGAGAGAAAAAAAGAAACACTGTGTCAATTACTGCAACAACACCACAGTTTGCATACACCGCACCATCACACACAGGGATCAGGCTTAAGGACTATGCATTGCACTGCCAGTGATGTGGCTAGATGCTAAAGCAAGATGAGGGACACACACCACCAACTGCACCCCTCCTGGTACCCATAAAGCCCTACCTGAAATGGAATGCTAACAAGCTAGGTTATCTGCATTTGCCATACACCCATTACCCCAGAGTTGATCCATGCTGCAATGTCTGGCCTGGCCTTAGGGGCACCCACTAACTCACATCCACCACCCGTATCCCACCCCACCTGCCAATTCTTTTAATGTTACCCACGGTACTCACCCCCTTGTGGCTGTTGTGATTCCCTCAAGTGCCCATCCAGCTCTGGGTAGGCCACTGCCAGTATGCAGGCCATCAGAGGGGTCAGGTTCTGATGGGCACCCCTTAGTTATTGGGAGGCCATCCCCAGCAGGGCCTCCGCGGTCTTCCGTTCCCAGCGTCTCATGTCCTCCCACTGTTTCTGACAGTGAATGCTCCGCCTTCCATAGACCCCCAGGGTCTGCACGTCCTTGGCAATGGCACGCCATAATCCCTTCTTTTGATGGGCGCTGACCTGCAGAGGCAATGCAGACAGGAGAACACCATTAAACAAACAGTCCAGCCTGTCACACATATGGCTCAACATTCCCGTTTCCATTGTTGGCACACACATTGCCTGTCGCACACCATGTACTCCACCACAAGACATTCCCCACAGGCCCCCCTGATGACACGATGCTTGCACACACATCCCCATGCATCTTTCCCACATGTATCATGCCCAATGTGTACTCACTTGTTGGTCTGGAGGCCCATACAGCAGTCGTACTGGGGTAGGACACCGTCCACCAGTCGTTCCAACTCCTCCGAAGTAAAGGCAGGGGCCCTTTCCCCAGTCACACGGACCATTGTGGGTTCCAGACTCAGGTTACAGCAGCACACGCAGTGTAGGTGTTCTCCTGTTGAAGGTCAGGAAACAAGCGAGGAATCAGAGAGAAAATGGCGGTCACGTCCGTGGCGGTGTACACCATCACCGCCGGTGCAGATCCCCATTGGCCACTGTACTCCATAGAGCCCCATATTATCCAATGAGCAATTGCACAGCGGTGTAAGACTTCCTTCTGCCACAACGCCCAATGTCGACGGAATTACCTCACTTCCACCTGTCCCTACGCACAGGACAGGCGGTCGCCATTTCAGCGGGGTGGTCATATCGATATTAACTGCGTCACAGACTAGATTGGCACATCCCTCGCCATTAACATTGTTCCATTACAACAAATGCACCCTGGTTCCTTTGTTCAAATAGTGACAGCCTACTCACTCTTGTGTCCCTTAGATACCTACCGCTACAGATGAATAGGAGGTGGAGACATACCCCCGTATACAGACCCCTTGTGGACTTGGCTACACTGGAGGACAGGCACAATATCCTCACCTATAGGCTGGTCAGGGCCACAATCACAGAGCTGTGTGCCCAATTGGAGCCTGACCTGATATCTGCTATCCGTCATCCAACTGGGATCCCCGCCTCTTGTACAAGTGCTATCAGTGCTGCGTTTCATGGCAACTGGTTCTATCCAAGTGACAGTCGGTTTGGCAGCAGGAATGTCACAGCCAATGTTATCAGTTGTGCTGGCAAGAGTCTTGTCTGCCCTGGTAAAACACATGTGCAGCTACATTTCTTACCCCCAGTTTGAAGATTTAGCCACTGTGAAGGCTGTATTCTATGCAATGGAACATATGCCCAATATTATTGGGGCGATTGATGGGACACATAATGCGTTGGTCCCCCCGCCAGAATGAACATGTGTTCAGGAATCGTAAGAGTTTCCACTCACTGAATGTGCAAATGGTTTGCCTGGTGGACCAGTACATCCCCCACGTCAATGGTAAGTATCCTGGGTCGGTGTATGATGCCTTTGTTCTGAGGAAAGCAGCATCCCAAATGTGATAGCCCAACTTCAGAGGTACAGGGTATGGATAATAGGTGAGCCTTAGTCCCCACCCACTGTATATTAGTGTATGCCTTCAGGTGTCATCCCCAAATCATTGTGTGAGGCTAAATGTGGTCCCTCAATACATGCAGGTGACTCTGGATACCCAAACCTATCGTGGCTGCTGACCCCTGTGAGGAATGCCAGGACAGGGGCTGAGGAACATTATAATGAGGCACATGGGTGAACCAGACGGATCATGGAGAGGACCTTTGTGCTCCTGAAGGCCAGGTTCAGGTGCTTCCATCTGATAGGTGGATCCCTGTGCTTCTCACTCGAGAAGGTCTGCCAGATAGTAGTGGCATGCTGCATAATGCACAACCTGGCCCTCAGATGGCATTTACCCTTTCTGCAGGAGGAGGAGGAGACTGGAGTTGTGGCGGGAGTAGACCATGAGGACAGTGAGGATTGAGAGGCTAAGGATGAGGATGAGGACAACAGAACATCACTTATCCGTCAATACTTCCAATGGAACACAGGTGAGACAGAGCAACTGACCATTCCTATGACTATTGGTGTATTCTGTGTGGCTGTAGCATGATGGCATTAATTTCCTTTGCATCTCAACTTACTGTCACCTATGGCTTGTCATTTTACATATGTTGGTGAGATAACAACTGTGTACTGATGTGCTGACTACAGAAATCTACAGGTCCTTATTTCTATGCTCTCATAGTGTTCAGATCATTTGCCCTAGATGTGACTGTTTTCATAAATGCATATTTTCAAAACATAAAACACTAGTAGTCAAGTTGTGTTCAAGGGTGTTTATTGTAGTGCTAAGAAATTGAGGGGAAAGTGCAATGGAATGGGGTGATGATGGAGGAAAGTCCAGGGTATTGTCCCAATCTGTTTGTAGCACAGGCCAGTGTCCAAGTGGCCATAGGAAGGGGAGCAAAGGCAGTTCAAAGTGGACAAGGTGACTGTGTGGGACACAAGAGGGGCAGTCAGGAGAGTCTCATTTCCTGGCAGTGGTCTTGGCAAGTGTCTTTGGCTTCTGTCTGGTTTGCACTGAACATTTGCAGAGTGGTTCACCTTCTGCAGGGGGAGGTATACTGGTGGTCTGTGGGTCCTGTGGCGGTGCCTCCTGTCCACTAGCTGCAGCAGAAGTGGAGGGCTGGTCAATTGACTGGCTAGTGGTAGGGGCCCGCTGCTGTGCTGTTGCCTCCCTCCTGATGTTGGCCATGTCTGCCAGCACCCCTGCTATGGAGATCAGGATGGGATTAATGGCCTGCAAGTCCTCACTGATCCCCTGATACTGTCCCTCCTGCAGCCACCTGTTCTCCTGCACGTGGTCAAGGATCTGGCCCATCATGTCCTGGTAATGTTGGTAGGCTCCCAGGATCCTGGAGAGTCAGTTCCCTGGTCCAGTCCTCCCCCTGGCGCACAGCAGTCCTCCCAGTGTCCCTGTTGGTCTGTGCCTCTGTCCCCTGAACAGTGTGCCCACTACCACTGAACCCAGGTCCCTGATTGTCTTGGGTATGAGGTGTGGACTGGGGTCCCTGTACAGGTGGGTGCATTGCTGATTGACATGTCCTGGGGACAGACATGTGGGTACGCTGGGTGGATGCTGTGGTGTTTGATACCGATGGGGGAGGCTCTGTGGTGGACTGTGAGTAGGCTGCGGTGATCGGCTGTCCAGTGGTTACTGATGGGCCAGGTTGTTGGTCCAGATCCAGAAGTCCAGAGTTACTGTCATCACTGGGGGCATCCACTTTTGGGGGTCAGGATAGCCGTGGCACCTCCTCTCCGCTGACATTGGGTGGGGCACCTGTGGGGATGTAAGTGATGTTTTATGCTTCAAGTCTGTGACATATTGTACATCCCTATCTTCCCCTCTATCGTTGGTGTTTCCCTGCCACCTTTTGCTTGTGTATGGTGATGTGTTGTGTGATTGTTAGTTTCCCTATGCTGTGCATGCTTTAGTGATGGGTGTCCATGCAGGGCTGGGAGGGCTGTCCATGCATTGGTATAGCATGCAGGGCTTGTCATTGGGGTTAGTCATATGTGTAGGTGCAGTATGTGGGATGTAGTAGAGTGATGGGAGTGAGAGTGAGGGGGTGAAATGGCATGCAGGTATGGGGGTGATTAGTAGTAAATCTTGACTCACCAGTGTCCAGTCCTCTGGCTACTCCAGCGAGTCCCTCAGGATTGCCAAGACTTGCACCTCCCATGTTGTGAGCTGTGGGGGAGGAGGTGGTGGTCCACCACCAGTCCTTTGTATGGCGAGCTGGTGCCTTGCTGCTATGGAACGTACCTTTCCCCATAGTAGTTCCACATCTTCCTGATGACGACCCTTGTTCTTGGGTGCTGTCCCACAGTGTTCACCCTGTCCACGATTCTCCGCCATAGCTCCATTTTCCTTGCAATGGATATCTACTGTACCTGTGCTCCTAACGGCTGTGGCTCTACCCTGACAATTTCCTCCGCCATGACCCTTAACTCCTCATCAGTGAAACAGTGGTGCCCTTGTGGGGACATGGATGTTGGGTGGTATGTGTTGGTGAGAGTGTGTTGAGTAATGTGGTGGGGTGTGTGTTGTGGGATGCGTGAGGGATGTATGGTGTAAGTTGTGTGTGTGTCTAGTTGTCTCAGTGGTCTTTGTGTTAGTCTGGTAGCAATAATTTGTATTCGCAAAGGGTTGCGGCCATGTTTCACTTGGATTTCTTTTTCTCTCTTTAATACATACTTTTGGATTTAAGGACTTTGGGGGTCATTACAACATTGGCGGTAAAAGGTACTTACCGCCGTGCAGAAGACCGCCAACACACCGCGGCGGTATTCCGCCACAGTTATTATGACACACATCTTGGAATCCGCCGAAATTCAGACACCCACACAACACCGCCACACCAAAGGTCAGTGATAAACTGGCAGAAACAAATCCTCCACCTCCACGCCAACAGAAACACGCCCATTCTATTACGACCCTCGAATCCACGCGGCGGTCTTTCAACTGCGGTATTCCATTGGCGGTACACACTGCCGCGCTCAAAATACACACACATCTCCAAAACACCGCCACATTGGACAATTTGAAATACACACACCTGATACACATACAAACATCACTCCCACACACCCAATACAATATAAAACAAACACCCACATCACCCACAAACCCCTACGACCAAAAAATCACGAACGAAGGCCAGAGAGAGAGCACAGAATAGACAACCCCATCACACAGAGGCACACAACACCATTACCCACACAACATCCACGCACAAAACACCACACACCCTACACTCACCACACTCATCAGCACATACACCACCCCACACATCACCCACACCACCCCATGTCACGCCAAAGACACCCCCGCTTCTCCGAGGAGGAGCTCAGGGTCATGGTGGAGGAAATCGTCCGGGGAGAGCCACAGTTATTTGGCTCACAGGTACAGCACACATCAATAGCCAGGAAGATGGAGTTATGGCGCAGAATAGTGGACAGGGTCCACGCCGTGGGACAGCACCCAAGAAATAGGGAGGACATCAGGAAGTGGTGGAACAACCTACGGGGGAAGGTGCGTTCAACGGTCTCCAGGCACAACATCGCAGTACAGCGGACTGGCGGCGGACCCCCACCTCCTCCCCCACAACTAACAACATGGGAGGAGCAAGTCTTGACCATCTTGCATCCTGAGGGCCTCGGAGGAGTCGGTGGAGGATGGGACACTGGTAAGTCAAATCTTAACTATCATATCCCTCACCCTACCTGCATGCTATCACACACCCCCACCCTCACACCCTCCCCTATCACTCCAAATCCTCACTAATGTACCCATAACACAAACCACCCATCCCAACACCAAGCCCTGCATGACACAACTAAGCATGGAGGGGTCTCACTAAAGCATGCCTACTGCACATACCCAGAACACCCCCCCAACCATCATCACACAAACCCACACACAGGAATGCTTGCATTGGGGTACACAAACACCCACCCATTGCACACCATTACACACACACATGCAATAATCATGCTCTTATGCCCCTGCAGGAACCCGAAGGACCGTCACCACACCAGAGGGTCCAGACAACACCACTCCACCCCCAGAAGAGGCCCACAGTGACGAGAGCAGCTCTGCCCTACTGGATCCTGATGACCAGCCCGGACCATTGTGGGCCTCGGGACAGTCAGTTCCCCTTGCACAGGCACAGCCCAACACCGACCTTCCACCCTCCTGTAACACCAGCACAGCACCCACCCAGCGGGCCCAAACCTCCCTACCCAGGACAGGTCAGTCAGCGGTGTGTCCACCACTACAGGGAACCCAGGCTAACCGCCACCCCAACAACAATAGGGACCTGGGGGCAGTGGTAGTGGGCACACGGTCCAGGGGACGGAGGTCCAGGAACACAGGGGAACTGGGAGGGCTGCTGTGCGACAGGGGGCGGACAGGCCAAGGGAACCCACTCTCCAGGAGGCCCTATCCTCCATCATGGGAGCATACCGCCACTCCCAGGAGACGATGGCGACGGTCCTGGACAAGTTGCAGGAGACCCTGCGCCTGCAGGACGAACTGTATTTGGGGTTCAGGGAGAAGCTCAGGACCATCAGCTCAGCCCTGGGCACCATTGTAGGGGTGCTGAAGGACATACAGCAGACCTTGAGGGACACCGTGGCACTCCAAGAGGCCCCTGACACTAGCCAGGACGATGAACTGCCCACCACCTCCGCCGGCGCTAGTGGACAGGACGCCCCACCACAGGACCACCACACCAGCACCCCACCCCCTGCAGATGGACAACCACCACACAAGCGGTCCCTGAGATCCAGGAACAGGACAGAGCAAGATGGCAAGACCCCTGCCAGGAAATGAGACCACCCTGATTGTCCTCCCACTGTCCCACTTTGTTACCCTGTCCATACTTAAACTGCACCAGCTCCAGTTCCTATGCCCAGATGGGCAGTGTACCTGTGAGACTAATAGACTGGACTCTGCCATGGACATTCCTCCGCCATCACCCATCCTCATTTTACAAACCCCTCACATTTCTGAGCACTTCAATAAACACCCTTGAAACAAAAAACAATCTGGAGTCAGTCTGTGATTTAGTAAATATGTATTATCAATGACAGTGCCATAATGGGTTTACCATTGTAAGGCTAACATACCTATGTCACACATCACAAGCCCTTGAAGGATGCAAGCAGTTGACACGTAGGTAACCACAGCTGTGAAACCGTAATGGAAGGGTACAACGCAGTTACCAAATAGTGATTTAAATCGAGAAACAGGATAGAGGTGTTCTTCTCTGCACCCCGTCCTGCGTGTTGTCTCTTCTCCTGTGTCCTTCTTCTTCATCTGTGTTCTTCTTTCTTCTCTGCACCCCGTCCTGCTTGTTCTTCTCTTCATCTGTGGTCTCCCCCCATCTTCTGGATGCTTCCCCTCTGCCTCTCAGGTCTCTCCTCTTCTGGCTGACTCTTCTTCTTGACTCTCCTCTCTTCTGTTCTTGACTCTTCTCTCTTCTCTCCGGACTCTTCTCCTCTTCTTCTTGACTCTTCTCCCTACTCTCTTGACTCTTCTCTCCTCTTCTTCTTTACCCTTCTTCTTGTCTCTTCTCTCTTCGGTTGTTGACTCTTCTCTCTTCTGTTCTTGACTCCTCTCTCTTCTGTTCTTGACTCTTCTCTCTTCTGTTCTTGACTCTTCTCGCTTCTGTTTCTGACTCTTCTCTCTTCTCCTCTTCTGTTCTTCCTTACTCCCCTCCACCTCTGTAACCCCCCCCCTATCTTTTCTCCCCTCCCCTTTACCTGACCCCCCACCCTCCGCTTTCCCGCCTCCACCTCCTGCTCGGCCCCGCCCCCCCTGCTCCCATTTGTCCCCCCCCTTCTGCCCTCCACCCCCAGCTGACCCCTCCTCCTCCCCTCCTCCCTCTTATGGCGGCCGCGCACAGCAAGCGCCGCTGGCGCGCCAAAGGAAAGCCTGTCTGCGCCCATTCGCGCCAGGACCGCGCCCAGCGCCACGACCCCTGGCCCCCAGCACTCCCACACCCCTCAGCACCGCTACGACCCCAACACCCTCCACGCCCTCAACCCGGGGCGCTACAGCACCCGCTTCCAAGCCAACCCTAAATACACCCACGGACCCTTTGCATGCCTCACCTGCAAACTCACCTTCCATCGCGAAACCACCCCGCCCACCAGCCCATGCGCCAACAACCACCTCAAATGCATCCTGATCAACGCACGCTCCGTCCACAAGCACGCCATAGAACTATGGGACCTCCTGGACTCCACCGCACCGGATGTCGCCTTCATCACTGAGACCTGGATGAACGCCTCTTCGGCCCCCGACATCGCCATAGCCATCCCCGACGGCTACAAGAACTCCAGGAGAGACCGCACCAACCAAGTCGGTGGAGGAATCGCCATCGTCTTCAAGGACTCCATCAACGTCACCACCTCCACCGAAGACACCCCCCTCGCCGCCGAACACCTGCACTTCCAGATCCACACAGACCGCAGGACCACCCTCAGAGGAACTCTCATCTACAGACCACCTGGACCACGCGTCCTCTTCAGCGACTCTATCACTGACTTCATCTCCCCGCACGCCCATGCCTCGCCAGACTACATCCTCCTCGGTGACCTCAACTTCCACTTGGAACAGAACAACGACCCCAACACCACCGCCCTGCTCGACAACCTCACCAACCTCGGTCTCAAGCAACTGGTGAACACCACCACCCACATCACCGGACACACGCTCGACCCCATCTTCTCCGCCAGCAACCACGTATCCTTCAGCCACTCCTCCGTAATACACTGGACCGACCACAGATGTGTCCACTACACCTTCTGACGCGAGACTCGTCACTTCCGCACACAATCCATCCCACGCAGACATTGGAACAAAATCCCTGCGGAACAGCTTCTCTCCACTCTCAGCAACAACCAACCCACCTTCTCCAGCGACCCCAATGACGCAGCCCTCAGCCTCACCCATTGGATCACCAACTGCGCAGACAACCTCGCACCCCTCAGACACCTCCCAAGACAGACCAACACCAAGAAACCTCTCTGGTTCACAGACACCCTCAAGGAATCTAAAAAACCCTGCCGCACCCTCAGAAAGCCTGGCGCAAGGACCACACCGCAGATAACATGTCTGCCCTCAAAAACGCCACCCAGGAACACCACCAACTGATCCGCGCCACCAAAATAAATTCCTTCACAGACAGACTGGACAAGAACACTCACACCAGCAAAGAACTCTTCAACATTGTCAAAGAGCTCTCCAACCCTAACGCTAACGCCAACGCCATCACGCCCTGACAAGACCTCTGCAACTCCCTCGCCACCTTCTTCCATCGTAAGATCACCGACCTACACAACAGCTTCGGACACCACACCCAGCCAACCACCACAGAACCTACAACCCCAGCCATCACCCTCAACGCCTGGACTCACATCAGCACGGAAGAGACCAAAGCTACCATGAACTCCATTCACTCCGATGCCCCCTCGGACCCCTGCCCACACTTCACCTTCAACAAAGCCGACTACATCATCGCCCTGCATCTCCAGACCATCATCAACAGCTCGTTTGCTTCTGCCACCTTCCCCGAGATCTTGAAACACGCAGAAGTCAACGCCCTACTGAAGAAACCTACGGCAGACCCCAGTGACCTGAAGAACTTCCGCCCCATCTCGCTCCTCCCCTTCCCTGCCAAAGTCATAGAGAAGACCATCAACAAGCAACTTACCGACTTCCTTGAAGACAACAACCTACTCGACCCCTCTCAGTCCGGATTCCGAGCCAATCACAGCACAGAAACCACCCTCATCTCAGTCACAGACGACATCAGAACTCTGATGGACAACAGTGAAACAGTCGCCCTCATCCTCCTCGACCTCTCAGCTGCCTTCGACACCGTCTCCCACCGATTCCCTAATATCCCTCCTCCGCTCCACCGGGATCCAAGGACAGGCCCTGGACTGGATCACCTCCTTCCTCTCCAACCGCTCCCAAAGAGTCTACCTCCCACCTTTCCGCTCAGACCCCACCGAGATCATCTGCGGCGTCCCACAAGGCTCCTCGCTCAGCCTGACTCTCTTCAATGTCTACATGAGCCCCCTCACTGACATCGTACGCAAACACAACATCAACATCACCTCCTACGCCGATGACACTCAGTTGATACTTTCCCTCACCAAGGACCCCACCAGCGCCAAGACCAACCTGCAAGATGGAATGAAAGACGTCGCAGAATGGATGAAACTCAGCCGTCTGAAACTGAACTCAGACAAAACGGAAGTCCTCATCCTCGGAAACACCCCGTCCGCCTGGGACGACTCCTGGTGGCCCACGGCCCTTGGCACCGCACCAACCCCCTCAGACCACGCACGCAACCTCGGATTCATCCTGGACCCACTTCTCACCATGACCAAACAAGTCAACGCCGTATCATCCTCCTGCTTCCTCACCCTCCGCATGCTCCGAAAGATCTTCCGTTGGATCCCCGCCGACACCAGAAAGACCGTCACCCACGCCCTCGTCACGAGCCGCCTGGACTACGGCAACACCCTATATGCAGGAACCACCGCTAAACTCCAGAAACTTCTGCAGCAAATTCAAAACGCCTCCGCCGGCCTCGACCTCGACATACCCCGCAACAGCCACATCTCCGCCCACCTGAGACACCTGCACTGGCTTCCCGTCAATAAAAGGATCACCTTCCGGCTCCTCACCCACGCACACAAAGCCCTCCACAACAAGGGACCCGAATACCTCTACACGTCCACCCGTCAACTTCGCTCCGCCAACCTCGCACTCGCCGCCGTCCCTCGCATCCGCCGCACCACGGCAGGTGGAAAATCCTTCTCCTACCTGGCGGCCAAGACATGGAATTCCCTCCCCACCAACCTCAGGACCACCCAGGACCACCTCGCATTCCGGAGGCAACTCAAGACCTGGCTCTTCGAGCAGCAGTAACCCCCTCCCCCTAGCGCCTTGAGACCCTCACGGGTGAGTAGCGCGCTTTATAAATGTTTTTGATTTGATTTGATTTGATAGAGGTAGGCGTGTGAAAGTTAATGTAATGTTAAACCTGAAAATGTTCTCACCTGTGTCTCACTGGAAATATTGCTGTATGACTGACTCCCTGTTGTCGTTGTCTTCTTCCTCAGCTTCATCCTCATCACTGTCCACAGGCTCCACAGACTCCACAGCTGCTACAACACCGTCATCTGGATCATCCTCCTGCAGAAAAGGCACCTGGCGTCGCAAAGCCAAATTATGGAGCATGGAACAGGTGATGATGATCTCGCACACCTTCTTCGGTGAGTAGAATAGGGATGCACCTGTGATATGGAGGCACCTGAACCTGGCCTTCAGGAGGCCGAAGGTGCGTTCGATCACCCTCCTAGTCCGCCCATGGGCCTCATTGTACTGTTCCTCTGCCCTGGTCCTGGGATTCCTCACTGGGGTCAATAGCCAGGAAAGGTTGGGGTAACCAGAGTCCCCCAATAGCCATACATGGTGCCTGTGGAGTTGACCCATCATATCAGGGATGCTGCTATTCCACAGGATGTAGGCGTCATGCACTGAGCCAGGGAACATAGCATTTACCTGGGAGATGTACTGGTCTGCCAAACAGACCATCTGGACATTCATTGAATGATAACTCTTCCTGTTCCTGTACACCTGTTCACTCCTGTGGGGGGGGAACCAGAGCTACATGGGTCTCATCAATGGCACCTATGACGTTGGGGATATGTCCAAGGGCATAGAAGTCACCTTTCACTGTAGGCAAATCCTCCACCTGAGGGAAAATGATGTATCTCCTTACGTGTTTCAGCAGGGCAGACAACACTCTGGACAACACGTTGGAAAACATAGGCTGGGACATCCCTGATGCCATGGCCACAGTTGTCTGAAAAGACCCACTTGCAAGGAAATGGAGCACTGACAGCACCTGCAAGTCAGGGGGATTCCAGTCGGATGGCGGATTGGTGACATCAGGTCTGGCTCCAACTGGGTACATAGTTCCTGGATTGTGGCACGGTCAAACCGGTAGGTGACGATGACATGTCTCTCTTCCATTGTCAACAGGTCCACCAGCGGTCGGTACACCGGAGGATTCCGCCATCTTCTCATATGTCCCAGCTGACGGTGCCTAAGAAGGACAACAGTGAAGAACCAGTCATTATTCCTCCAGGTATGTACCACAGTTACACACAAGACTACACCACTCACAAAACCCTTCCTGTATGTGTGTTGAGTGTAGGCCTAGCTATGTGTGACGCAGTAGTAAATGAAGCCATGTGGGCCCCTGAAGTGGCGGCTGCCTGACCTCTAAACTGGGACAATGGGATTGTGGGGTAACTGCGCTGGCGTTGCTCACCGTTGCGGTCGTAGACCGCAGCACAATGCTGCATTGGTTAACATTGGA
Organism: Pleurodeles waltl; assembly: GCF_031143425.1. NCBI lineage: Eukaryota > Metazoa > Chordata > Amphibia > Caudata > Salamandridae > Pleurodeles > Pleurodeles waltl. The sequence goes on along the minus strand of NC_090441.1, from coordinate 149,017,405 downwards.
CCCTATCTGTCCCAGGAGCCAATGAACAGGTGCGCCGGGGGTGATGATGCGCACCGCCGCGGACGTCACCGCCGCAGACGTGACCGCCATTTTCTATCTGTTCAATCACTAGATACCTGACCTTCAACAGGAGAGGACCTACACGGCTAGTGCTGCTGTGACCTCGGTGTGGAAGCGACGATGGCTGCTGCGTCTGGGGAAAGGGCCCCTGCCTTCACTGCACAGGAGTTGGAGAAACTGGTAGACCGGGTCCTCCCCCAGTGCACCCTACTCTATGGTCCTCCAGACCAACAGGTTAGTACACAGGGAGCACGTTGTATTGGCTAGGCCTGGGTGGAGGGGGCTGGTTGGAAGAGGGAAGGGGGCAGAGTTCATAGAACAACAATGCATGGGAATGAATGGGCCACATGGCCAGAGTAGGGAGGGGGCCACTCACAACGACGGTGCAGTTGGTAATGACTGTTCCTCTTCCCTTGTGCATGTCATGTAGGTCAGCGCCCACCAGAAGAGAGACATTTGGCGTGCCATCGCCAAGGAGGTCCGGACCCTGGGGGCCCACCAGAGACGGGGCACCCACTGCCGTAAGAGATGGGAGGACATTCGCCGCTGCAGGAAGAAGGCGGTGGAGGCTCAGCTGGGGATGGCCTCCCAACGTGGGAGGGGTGCCCGTCGCACCATGACCCCCCTGATGTTCCGGATCCTGGTGGTGGCCTACCCGGAGTTGGATGGGCGCGTGAGGGCATCACAGCAGACACAAGGGGGTAAGTACAACCTCATTCTGCTGACTTTGCGTGCAGTGGAGGTGTCTGGATGGGGAAGGTGGGCTGTGGGTGTCCCTAGGCAAGGGCGAGTTAGGTAGGCAAGGCCCCTCCGTAATGTAGGCCATGTGGCACTCTACCCCACCTCAGCAGAGTGCCAAGTCAAGGTACAGTTGTCCCTGTTGCATATATGTGCGCAGATTTCCACCATTGCCATGTAGGCCACATCCCAGAAATTGCATGTGCAGAGGGCAGGAGCAAGGCGTAATGCAGGGGGCTGCTGCGTCTGTCTTGTCCGCCAATGGTAGCGGTAATCCATGCACTAAAATTCTCTTTCTTCTGTCTCCCTCCCTTTTTCTGCTCTCCCTGTCCTTCTGTACATCAGCATCAACAGGCGGAGGTACAGTGGCACCGGAGCACGAGGGAGCTGCATCCCACATGACCATGGAGGGCCACACCACGGACTCTGAATGCACCAGTGGGACGGAGGGCGAGGGGAGCTTCACGTTGGCCACCGGATCACCAAGCAGCGACACGGACTCGTTCGCCGATGGGGGCTCCCTTGTGGTGGCGGCACCAACTGTGCCCCCCCACCTCTACAGGTACAGCCGCCACCTCCACTACCAGCCCCGCCCTCCCAGCAGCCCCTCAGCGTTTGCCCCGTGCCCGCTCACCCAGGAGGGTGGGCATCACCTTCGCCCCAGGCACCTCAGGCCCTGCCCCAGTCACCCCTGCTGCCCTCAGTTTGGAGGCCATTGACCTCCTCAGGTCACTCACTGTTGGGCAGTCTACCATTGTGAATGCCATCCAGGGTGTAGAACGAGAGTTGCAACACAGTAATGCATTCCTGGAGGGCTTTCATTCTGGTCAGGCTGTCCTTCAGCGAACCCTGCAATCTCTGGCCTCAGCACTGATGGCAGCCATTGTCCCTGTGTCTAGCCTCCCCCCTCCAACTTCCTACAGCCAGACCCAATCTCCTGTACCCCAGTACATCCCAAGCACACCTACAGACCAGCATGCACACAAGTCAACACACACAAGTAGCTCAAGCAAACATAGGCACCACACACACCACAGGCACTCACGCAAGCCTCATCCACGTACAGACACAGCAACATCCATTGCCTCCACTGTGTCCCCCTCCTCCTCTTCTCCCTCCTCCCTCCCAGTCTCGTCAACACACACACCTGCATGCACCACATCTACAGGCACCATGAGTCGCACAAGGAGACCCAGCACCACAAGCCGCTCACCTGCACTCACCACCTCCACTGCCATTTACACGTCCCCTGTGTCCTCTCCCAGTGTGTCTATGACGCCCCCTCCCAAAGTACACAAACGCCGGCAATCACTCACCCAACATCCATGCACCTCACGACAGCCTCAAGTACCTGCACCTGCACCCAAAACAGCTAAAGTGACACCTCCGACAACCACCTCCTCTTCCTTCACTCCCAGACCCCCTCCAGCTACCCATCCCAGTGTTCATCAGAAACTGTCCCTCTGTAAAGGTGACCTTTTTGCCCTCACCCCACCCCCTCCAATTCATCAGTCCCATCTTAACGCCTCAGCCAAAAAGCCTCCAATACCAGTGGTGCCTGTTCAAGGTTTGTGGAGTGCACCGGCCACCAGGGCAGGCAGTATGACCTGGAGCCAAGGCACTGGCAGCTCACCCCCTGTAAAGGCTCTAAAATTGGAGAGTGGACGACGGGACTGTGTTAAGACTCCTGGTGGGAAAACAACTGACATGGGTTCCAAGGGGATTGGAGAGTCAGCTGTGACTCCACCAAAGGTGGGGAAGGGCTAGAGGAAGTCTGCCCAGCCTGTTGTGAGTGTCACGGCGGAGAAGTGTGCCATCATTTCCGGCGGTCGACACACAACCGCCAGCACCGTCGTCACTGGTCCAGAGACCACCGCCGGAGTCACAGCCCAGGAGGGCCCAAGTATCGTCACTGGTCCAGAGACCACCGCCGGAGTCACAGCCCAGGAGGGCCCAAGTATCGTCACTGGTCCAGAGACCACTGCCAGAGTCACAGCCCAGGAGGGCATAAGTATCGTCACTGGTCAGGAGACCACCGCCACCGCCGGAGTCACAGCCCAGGAGGGCCCAAGTATCGTCACTGGTCAGGAGACCACCGCCACCGCAAGAGTCACAGCCCAGGAGGGCCCAAGTATCGTCACTGGTCCAGAGACCACCGCCGGAGTCACAGCCCAGGAGGGCCCAAGTATCGTCACTGGTCCAGAGACCACCGCCAGTCACAGCCCAGGAGGGCATAAGTATCGTCACTGGTCAGGAGACCACCGCCACCGCCGGAGTCACAGCCCAGGAGGGCCCAAGTATTGTCACTGGTCAGGAGACCACCGCCACCGCCGGAGTCACAGCCCAGGAGGGCCCAAGTATGGTCACTGGTCAGGAGACCACCGCCACCGCCGGAGTCACAGCCCAGGAGGGCCCAAGTATCGTCACTGGTCAGGAGACCACTGCCACCGCCGGAGTCACAGCTGAGGAGGGCCCAAGTATCGTCACTGGTCAGGAGACCACCGCCGGAGTCAGTGCCCTGGAGGGCCCAAGTATCGTCACTGGTCAGGAGACCACCGCCGGAGTCAGTGCCCCGGAGGGCCCTGGCTACCACAGCCCCGCTGGGCAATGATGGAACATCATGCCACACACCAATGCCCAGTGTAGAGAAAGTCATGCCACACACCAATGTCCGTATCAGAACCGCCATGTCAAAGTACCGCTGAACAGGGCAAAGACTGCCATGGCAAAGTACCGCTGAACAGGGCAAAGACCGCAATGGCAAAACACCGCTGAACAGCCCGGAACCGCCATGTCAAAGCACCGCTGAAAAGGGCAAAGACTGCCATGTCAAAGCACTGCTGAACAGGGCAAAGACCGCCATGTCAAAGCACCGCTGAAGAGTCCGGAACCGCCATGTCAAAGCACCGCTGAATAGGGCAAACACCGCCATGGCAAAGCACTGCTGAACAGGGCAAAGACCGCCATGGCAAAGCACCGCTGAACAGTCCGGAACCGCCATGTCAAAGCACCGCTGAACAGGGCAAAGACCGCCAGGTCAAAGCACTGCTGAACAGGGCAAAGACCGCCATGGCAAAGCACCCCTGAACAAGGCAAAGACCGCCATTGAAAAGCACCGCTGAACAGTCCGGAACCGCCATGTCAAAGCACCGCTGAACAGGGCAAAGACCGCCATGTCAAAGCACAGCTGAACAAGACAAAGACCGCCATGTCAAAGCACCGCTGAACAGTCTGGAACCGCCATGTCAAAGCACCGCTGAACAGGGCAAAGACCACCATGGCAAAGCACCGCTGAACAGGGCAAAGACCGCCATGGCAAAGCACCTCTGTACAGTCCGGAACCGCCATGTCAAAGCACCGCTGAACAGGGCAAAGACCGCCATGGCAAAGCACCGCTGAACAGGGCAAAGACCGCCATGGCAAAGCACCGCTGAACAGTCCGGAACCGCCATGTCAAAGCACCGCTGAACAGGGCAAAGAGCGCCATGTCAAAGCACCGCTGAACAGGGCAAAGACCGCCATGTCAAAGCACCGCTGAACAGTCCGGAACCGCCATGTTAAAGCACCGCTGAACAGGGCAAAGACCGCCATGGCAAAGCACTGCTGAACAGGGCAAAGACCGCCATGGCAAAGCACCGCTGAACAGGGCAAAGACCGCCATGGCAAAGCACCGCTGAACAGGGCAAGCACCGGGTAGGAATGAATGGACTGCCACATCAGGCATCCTTATCCCATGTGCAGCTGGGACAGTGACAGGACAGGAACTTTCACGGGGGGACTCATCCAGTCTGGGCACCAGTCCCCCCCAGTACCAGTAGAGACCTGCATCTACTTGAGAGACTGTGGCTTTGCACTCCCCAGGATGGTACAGTGGGCAAGCCACCCACTGTAGAGACTTGAGAGACTGTGGCTTTGCACTCCCCAGGATGGTACAGTGAGCAAGCCACCCACTGTAGAGGCTTGAGAGACTGTGGCTTTGCACTCCCCAGGATACAGCAGTGGGCAAGCCACCCACTGTAGAGACTTGAGAAACTGTGGCTTTGCACTCCCCAGGATGGTACAGTGGGCAAGACACCCACTGTAGAGGCTTGAGAGACTGTGGCTTTGCACTCCCCAGGATACAGCAGTGGGCAAGCCACCCACTGTAGAGACTTGAGAGACTGTGGCTTTGCACTCTCCAGCATGGTACAGTGGGCAAGCCACCCACTGTAGAGGCTTGAGAGACTGTGGCTTTGCACTCCCCAGGATACAGCAGTGGGCATGGCACCCCGTCGTGGATCTGGCTTTGTAGTCATCCGGCTGAGGTGCCCCTCCTTCCCTTCCCCCTGAGGTGCCTGTAGTATTTCTATCTGATGCCCTGGCAGTGTTCTCTCCGATTGTGGTCACGTGTCCTTTGTGGGCCTCGCCCATGCATTTTTGGACTGTTGGTGCACGGACATTGTTATGTTCATATCTGCACTACTTCTCGTATTGTATATAATTATGACTGATTTTCAAATATATATCTGTATACTTTTTGTATGACATGTATATTGCCACATTACAATGTTTGACCGAATTTTGCATTGTCTTTTCATTCTTCCAGGGGGATTGTGGGTTGTTACTGTGATTTTTGTGAATGCATTGGTGTGTATGTTGTAATATGCGAGGGTGGAGGTGGGGGTGTTTGGTGGGTGTCCCCTTAACTTTTGCCACCCCCCTCCCCCGTGTCCTAGGTGTAGTACTCACCGTTGTCTTCGGCGCCTACGTAGCTGTTGGTCGTAGAGGAGCAGAAACACAAGGGCAGGGAGTATTTAGAGTTCCGGCTCCATGGAGTCCTCATTCCTCGTGGGATGTGTTCAGGTGAGCGTTTTCCCATAGCAAAAGCTGTTTCCGCCGTGTTTTTATCCACGGAGAATCCACCCCGGAAAAGGTGGCGGATTGGCGGGTTGTAATACTGTGGGCGGTACATTGTCTTCCGCCTGTCTGTTGGCGGTGACCACCGCGCTGCTTGTTTGCACCGACGTGGCGGGCGGTGTGTTAAAGTGGCTGTCTTTGTTGGCGGTTTCCGCCAGGGTCATGATTCCCTTTTTTTGTCCGCCGGCCTGTTTGCAGTATTTCCGCAGCTTTAACACTGTCCGCCAGGGTTGTAATGACCACCTTTGTGTTTGTGATATCCCAAAAGTAAGTTAAAAAACTACAGTGAAAGGGTGTTGTTTATTTGCTAGGGCATGACACTACTTCTTTGTACTTTTATTTGATTTTTAAATTTCACTGTAGTGGGTGGCCTGAAGTTTAAGTAAGGGCCTAGTTTGCTTTTGCATTTCATTGATTTTTCATCTTTTTGAAAGGAAAATTGGTGCATAGCTCACTACCTTTTCTCCATTTTCGCCACCATGCCTCCTTTTTCTGACCAGTGTGTGTGTGTGTTATCGGCCACCATTTGTCTTTGGGCTCCGTGCCATGTGGCCAGGGGCCATTTTGTGTAGTTTACGGTCCTAGGTCTGAATGTGTTTTTTTGTTCCCCAAGTCCTTACTCGCTGTTGTTATTTGACCATGTGGCTGGTGGCCATTTTGTGCATCCAACCAGTGTGCCTTTGCCGTAGGCTTGCAAGTGTTCTTTGTTCCTCATACCTCCTTGCTCACTGTTGTTGATTGACCATGTGGCTGCTGACCATTTTGTGCATCCATCCAGTGTGCCTTTGCCATAGGCTTGCATATGTTCTTTGTTCCCTATGCCTCCTTGCTTGCTGTTGTTATTTGACCATGTGGCTGGTGGCCATTTTGTGCATATAGCCAGTGTGCCTTTACCATAGACTTGCATGTGTTCTTTGTTCTCCATGCCTCCCTGCTCACTGTTGTTGTATGACCATGTGGCTGGCGGCCATTTTTTGTTTCCAGCCAGTGTGCCTTTGCCTTAAGCTTGCATTCATGAATGTGTGATACCAATTTAATAATATGCTTGGGGATCACTGTAATATATGTGTACTAAGAATATGATTTTGATGAACATTGCTTTTTTATTAGCTATTAAATGCCTTTTGTTTGCATTTTTTGTTTTGCACATCCTTTACTCATGATAGGTTTATTTCTCCTCGTCCTCCTATACAAACATTGGTAATTAATAATCATTTGTTTAATTAAAGTTTTTTATTTGAATTTTTTATTTAAATGTATTATTTGAATATTTTATTTAAATTTTTATTTTTATATATTTTTTTGTTTTCATTTTATTTTTTAAAATTGTAATGTTTTATTTTCTTTTTTAATTTTAGATATTTTTTTTAGTCTTACAATTTATTTATTTAATTCTGTATTTTTCCTTGAATCATCCATCCATTCACCCATCCATTCACCATAGGTGCACAGCTGTGCTACAGCATTCAGTTTCCTTGGGTGTATAATTCCATTTCCTCTTAGACACCCTGGCTGTGGTGCACTGCAGACACATCATCAGCATCATTCATTTTTTAATGCTTATTCCATTTCCCCTGGACTACCTGCCACCACAGGTTTTTAAGGATTATTCCATTTACCCATGTGCCTCTCTGACTACCACAGACGTCTCCTTTAAAATAGGTGGAGATAACTCAAAGCGTAAACAGCACCACCCGAATCGAAGCCTAAGACCTTATCTGTCAGTGAGGCAGTCACTGAAGTCATAGCGATGCTGAATTGGATTTGTCCCTTTCACAAAGAAGTACCCAATAGTTTCAGGAAACGGAGCAAGGTGGATAGCAGCTGCAGCCAGCAATAGCAGATCTTCCTAAAGTTGGAGCAGAACAGGAGGTCAAGCTTCCTGCTGAGCAGGCATACAAACAGTGGGCGATTTATTCAACGACGGGCAAATATGCACATATGAGGCACTAGATGCCGTTTACAACTTAGGACGAGGCGACTTCATTACGTTTGGTGCGGTGCGACAATTAATACGCACTACATGGAAATGCGGAAACAAAGAACCTACTGTAGCCCCAATCCTACACGAATTATTAAATAACCTGCAAAACCCACCGAATATCTCAGGAATATATAGAACCCTGACCACACAATTCACACAAGGCCAAGAAAAAGCTAAAAGCAGATGGGACCAGACCCTCACGTACACTCTCTCACAACATGAGTGGAACCAGGCTTTAACATCGACACACACAGTATCATTTAACCCTAGGCTAAAATACACACAGTTTAACTATCTACATCAGACATATCTATCACCACACTGACTCGCACGAATGTTTCCTCAATCAACCCAGAGATGCCCAAGATGTGGCTCCAACGAAGCCACCTTCTTTCACATGACCTGGGACTGTCCTCCGATCCTGAATGCCTGGAACAACATAATAACTCTAATAACTGCATGGCTCGAAATTCCATTGGACCTTAGCCCAGCGCTATGTTTACTGGGAATAAGAGAAAGACCTAAAGGCAAAAAGCAAATACACAAATGTATAGACTTAGCATTAGTATTGTACAGACGATTAATAACTATGCACTGGAAAGCCCCTAATGCTCCAGGGTTGTCACTCTGGCACACAGAACTATTGCGCTGGGCAAAAGCAGAGACATATACATTGCAGTCATTACAGGATGGAGAGATCAAGGTGAAGGGCCTTACAACCTGGAACTCCTTTGTCACAACACTCGAAAGCAAGGACAATGAGCGCCCCCCTGACCACAAAAACATAAACACTCAAAAAGATCAACGAACAACAGGAGTAATAGCAAGCAGTAAATAACTTATAAAAAGCACTAAGCATACCCCTAACACTTACCAGCTGGGAAAAAATAGAAATTAAATAACTGAATAACACCGCCACAATAACCAAGCAGTTCTTTATGGCTCCCTACAGCTGCCCCCTTTCCACGTGTTCTATCACTATTACACTCAACTTTCCTCTTTAGTTCCTATTTTTTTTTTTTTTTTTTATTCCTCTTTCTCAAACTATCTCCAAGTTTAATATCAGCAAATACCAAAATAGCCATGAATCGACTGTAACATTGGCACTACACATAAGCAAGCAATTCCAAATGTACTCATACTGCGCATGGAGAATGTTTCTAATTTGTTATTTTATTTATCTTTGTTGTGCAATTTACAATAAATACAAATAAAAAGATGTTAAAAAAAAATGCTTCCTGCTGAGCAACAACCTCCTCTTTTAGTATCAACGGCGGCCAGGGCTCCAATAAGGAAAAGGAAGGAATCCACTCGACCACATTCTCCAAGCACCATGACTGATGACAATGATAAGGACAGGAGTGGACCCCAGCAGAGTCTGGGAGAAGCCAGGAGAGGCAAGGGAAAAAAAAGTTCCAGAGAGCCTTAGAAGCATGGAACGGAATGATGAGGAGGATGATGATGACGAGCCAGTCATTGTGAAAGCTAGTACAGAGAAGTCCAACATTACTCAACCTGCTCACAGGGATGTGGCACACTTAGCACCTTCAGCTCCCATAGTTGTAAAGCCCCGGCCGAGACCTACACCAACCCCTACCTCAGTAGAAGTATGCACTGCTGAAAGGCAATTGATGACACACCTACCTACCTCCAATTCTTCTTTCTTTAAGCATTTGCAGTGACCCACAAAGAAAGTACTCTTCCCCATCTTAGGACTTTTTTATGCTTAGCTAACAGGAGAACATTGCAATAAGCTCTATTTGCCACACAAGTGTTCGTCCAGGTAAGCCTGGTACACATTATGGTACTGGAGGTCAACCAGTCCATATGAAAAATTATCATGCAAATGGGTGGGAGGAGCACCTTAAAAAATTGCTGAACGTACTGAAGGTGAAGGTGAGGAGAGACAGGAAACATCAGCTACAAGTCCAATCATGGTGGGAGGTGATAAACATCAGCTACAAGTCCAATCATGTTGGGAGGTGATAAAGAAGAAGGTGGCATCTTCAAGCAAGGCAGACCTGTCCCCAGCAGTGCACCAGAATCACCCACCTCAGTGACCTCACAATGGAACAGGAAGTCTCTGAGTCAGATGGAGACACCACGAATACAGTGACTACCCCACAACGCACATTGAGTCTACCACCACCTACTTCTCAAAAGTCACCTGTGTCAGTGGCCCCCAAAAAGAAGAAAATCCAGACTACTATTCCGGGCATGTATCAGCAGGAGGACCCTACACCTGCAACCACTCAAGGGCATGTTTGTACAATGAGAAGCTGGCAAAAATGTTAGCGCTGGACCACCTCCCTTTTTCTTTGGTGAAAGGAGTGGGATTCTTAGAACTTGTGGCAACCATCTGCCCAAAATGGAAGGTTCATAGTTGGAACTATTGTGTCAGAGTTGCTGTTCCAGTGATGCATCATGATGTGCTGCAATTGGTTGGACAAGCTTTGCACATGACGACAGACATGTGGACCAGTTGTCAGGCGACTGATTACATTTGCATCACTGCATACTGTATCTCTATCTACAGGTCTTGGCCCTGAAAAAGGTTTTAAGAGCATTTGGCAGCATGCAACTGTAGCCATGTGCACCATGGATAAATCAAATACAGCTGCAAACATCTTGGAGGAATTTAACAGCAAGGTGTCTGAATGGCTGCGACCCTGAGGTCTTTAAATTGGATTTGTTGCAACAAACAAGTAACATAGTCAGGAACATGTCAAGCGGTGGCTATTTCAGGGTCCTGTGTTTGGCGCAATGCATCAACCTGGTTGTTCAAGAGTTTGTCAGCAACATACTGACCACCTGCAGACAAATTTGCACTCATTTCAGTCATTCTTTTATAGCCAGGAAAAAGTTGCAGATTTTTTAGTGTGCTAATAGATTACAGGAGGTGTCAACACGTTGGACCTCAACCTATTATATGTTGCAACGTCTGTTTTTAGCAGCACAAGTGGATCAATGACTATGTCATTCAAAGAGAAGGGGATGCTGCTGGGAAAGGTATGACCATGGAAGCAGACAAATGGAGCCTAGTCAAATGCCTGACACAGATGTTGCTCCCTCTTGAGGTTTTCACATGGGAAGTTAGCAAGGAGAACAGTATGATGGGCCAAGCTATCCTGTTGGTGCATCTGCTACAGGACCAGCTAAAGAAGGTGCTTGAAAGGTTCACTCTTGGGGTTGTGAATGAAAACAAAGAAGTGCATGCTTAGGAGGTGTGCTTAAGTTATTGCTTAACTTGTAATGCAAGGCTGCAAAATTACACTATCTCATCCAAAGAGTACATCTGTGCCACCCTACTTGATCCATACAACAAAACACATCCTTCCCACTTTATTCCTTTTCTTGAAGGGGGTGTTTCAAAATACAAGAGGTCTTGTCTCACAACAGTCAACAACAGCAACAAGAACACCGGCAAGAACAGCAACAGAAGAATCAGACCCAACCTTTGCATTGGCTTGGTTTCAAGTGACAGGTCATATGTCCAGTGCATAGGCGAAGGCAACAGAGGTTGTGCAAGTAGCAGCACCAGTGACCATTCAGAGGATGTTCTAAGAGTATGTGGATGACCCAAAAGATGTGTATGTGAATCAAAACTTACTGGTGTATTGGTATGGGAATATGCCCCAATGGTCACTGCTGAGCAGGCTGACAATAAAGTATCTGGCTTGTCCTGTAGCCAGTGCTTCTGCAGAGAGTGTGTTTAGTGCAGCTGGCTCAGTTGATACAGTGAGTAGGACCAGTCTCTTGCCTCAAAACGTGGTGAGAGTGACCAAGATCACAATTAACCAGCATTTCATACCCAAACTACTAAAGGAGGAGGATTATTGGTCAGAATCAATTGTGTTAGCTGACCAACTTCTGAGTGAAACACCTGAGTTTGAGGATGAACTCTACTTCCCTGACTGAGTATGCTTGTGCCACCATAAAACGTTTTAAATATTTCTCATTGAACTTCTTCCTTTGCAAAAAGAAATAAGCTATTGGAACATTTTTGTTTTCAAATTTAATTTTATGCTGCCCCGCTATTTTAGTCACATATATAGCCGGATCGGAGTTTGACTAGTATGCAGTGAAAATGCCTCCACAACAATTCCTTCATGACGTAGACATTGCCTGCTTCCCTTGCATGTCTAACCTTTTCTGCATCACCTAAATGGTCTGCCCCAGAAGATAATTTATTTACAAGAGTGGCAATACCAAATTCCAATATGTTGACTGGGTCAAGGATACAATTGTATACCTAACGTACCTGTGCTTGGTTTGGAAGAGGTAACCATAACTAAGTACAACTATTGCAACAATGAGTGAGTGATTGTGAGTGATGATTGATGAGTTATGTGGTAGCAGACAGTGAGGGAGGGTATTCAATCAATAGTAAACTTGATTTTGTTGAACTGCAATGTTTGGTGTCTGATGTGGGATCATTTTTCCTGAAGGTGACTGGCCTTCACCAACTTACTTCGTGAAAATTTACCTGAATGGTCTACTCCTTTTTACGGGTTCTTCAGAGACCCGGCCAGTCACTTTAGTTAACAAACGCAAATCTCTACAACAAACTGCAATGCAGTTTCTCTATTTGTCCTTCAATAGCAGAGCACTACATGTCTACTTTGCTTGCGCCGGGACTGGGACGGGGTTACTTGGAGTCGAAAGGAGGATGGAAGGACTTAGGGTGGGACTACTTCATCAACAACATCTAAAAGAAGGGAGTTATTGATTTCAAATAGGAACCTTGACTGTGAGGCCTAGTACTCAGCTAAGTGGAATGGAGAGAGGTGTGTTGATTTTGGAAATGCTGATGAGTGTGTGTGTTTCATTGGTGGCAACATTGAAACTCTGAGTCCTCTTGTTTTTTGCTCTGAGTCTTCTTGGTACACATCTCATGAAGCTTATCTTCTTTCTGTCCTTCTCCTTGACTCTACAATACAGTTTCTATTTTACAATCTGCAGCCCTTCTCCTCTTCTGCACAAACGAAAGGTTAAAGATGAGTTCAACAGTCCTGCTTACGTACTTGACTGGTCTTGAGACAGGCACCCAAGAGTGATGGACATTCTGAGGAGAATGCAGATGCACAGCTAAATTTAGCAGTACAGTATCCTTTTTCTTTTAGCAATCAAATCTTTAGGAAGTAGGTAGGTTCAATTCACTCCTCCATTTCAAACCTAGATGACAGAACATTTGGATATCCATTCTAAACCTTGGGTCTCTGGGACAGAAGTACTGTTTGCAATGCATTTAATTGAACTGTGTCATACTTATTTATTTACTCATTTCCTTCCAGGACTGATTTATGATGATGATGTGCTTCTCATCGCCCTGATGAATACTGTTGTTGTGTTGCGTTTGTCACACCTTTCCCCAAATCCCTTTTACCGTCCATTCATCAAACCCCTAACCCTTTTCTCCAAGCTGTGTGATTTATGTAGGTGTGACTTAAGTTAATTTACACCAAATTGATCCATCCCACAATTGGTGGGGCGGATATGGTTAAATGCAACACCACCGAACAGCAGGATTTTCTATTATCTGAGCAATAGCCCACACAGGCCCCACTTACCCAACCATGCATAACTAAGAACGAATGTCATTCCTCAAAGTCAACACATCATCATTCAGGCCTTTGTTATGAGTCAATAAACCTCATAACCTTGTCAACTACAGACTACAGAGTATAGACTTTGTGCACATATTTCATGACTTGAAGATTTCATAACTTTGTTTGTTAAATCCCATGCTCATCATTGCTCAGAATAATTTATTATTGATAGTTTTTTATATGAATTATTCTTTGATGTGTCATGGTGGTAGTAGTCTGCCCTTAGTCTTTCTAAAGCTACAACAGAAATGTCTATGTATAACCTACTAACTCTCTGTTTTTCTTTCAATATAGTTGTCTGTGATCCTTTTGATTAGATCATCTAGGTGGGAGTAGGACCTCGCAGTGATACCTTTCCTGTTAGCATACTACCACTACCATGAAGAAGGCACCTTGGAAAACCCTTCAGTAAGGTGTTGGAACTTAGAAGGTTGACAGAGGAAGCAGTCGCCACTTCATCTTTTCATGTAAGAGAACTATGAGGTGAATTGAAGTACTTAACTTAGTACGTAACTGACCTACTGCAGTCCAGATAAGTGCTTGACTGTTGATCTATGTTTCTGTAGACACTATACAGGATGGCAGCATACCCTCCTAACTGGCATACACTTAGAAAAATATAGATTAAAAAGATCTTGTGCAAAAAGGCAACAGTGCAAATTTTAAGTAAAACACCCCAAAAATGAAAACCTGAGACATAAAGTTGATTATAAAAATGTCCCCTTTACTAACATAAAAAATATAAATAATAAACTGTAAAACCCACCCTCTCAACCCAAAACAGGCCCACTCCCACATATTTCCCCATCACCAATCAATGTCCAAAATAAATGTCCAAGTCCAACTGTGCAGCAAATGCCCATTAGACAAAAATGTCCTTCTCAAATTTCCATCCTCTACACCCACAACTCCCTCCCTCCAAAAAAGAGCCAAAGAGGGCATTTTCTATGAGGGTCTTGAGATGTTCTAGCTGACCCTCGGGGCATACCAGCTGACAACCCAACTGCTCCAGCTGACACAGCCCATGGCAATGTTAGAGCGGGATTGAAAGGGGGGCGGCACAGAGATGGGAACGTGCAGCTCCAGGCTAGCGATGGCGCTGGTGTGGCCTGGAGGCTGGAGGCACAGCAGGTTGCCTGGTGGTACTAGGCCCAGGTCTATGGATAGGGGCATGTGCTGGGCCCTCCTCATCCACCAGGCAGTGGTCATGTGCCCTGGTGGCCTCCAGCCGGGCCGCGATCTCCTGCCGGGTTGGTAGACCAGCAGGAGTAGATATATAAAGAAAGAAAAATAAAATAAAGGCAAATTGTAAAGAGTGCTCTGTTCAAACACTTTTTTAATTGCATAGTGGCACAAAATAGGTACATTGCTGCTGGTCCCCTAGGGCCATTGGAATTTTTGATATGATGATTATGAAATTCAGTCACGGGAAGGCACATGCCTCAGAAAACCACTGACTGGTTGAAAGGAGGCAGCATAATATTAAATAAGCAGAGTGATTATTTTTTTCTGTTATAAGGATTTCCTAAAAAATTAAACCACACAAGCACTTTCTGTGGAAAAAATAAAACTGACTCTGTTTAAAGAGTGAGGCATTATCACCTTGGGAGCATTAGTATTCTAATCTTGTTGTGCTAAATGACGTGCTAGCTAGCTAGTGCATCGGGTACTACAAATTTGCTACTCTGTCCAGTCTGCAGCTGAGGCAGCTGAGGCAGCTGAGGCAGCTGCAATGGAAAAAAAAATATTTTTGATTCCAATGTCCCTTTCTTCTCCAAATGTTTTTCAATTCTACCCTGACTACAAGAGGCAGATGATGATTTTATGTCACATGTTGTGTATAACAAGAGGAGAATAGATATTCGGTCTGGCTTAAGTAGACAAAACAATGCACTGCAGTCTAGGGAAAGGAACAAGATATATGGATTTTTTGGGCACGTTTGCCACAGAGTATCCCATCTGCAAAATATGAAATCACAGACAATTCCACTTTACTTCCTGGCCTCACCCTCAAACCCAAATTTCTTAGCTCAAAGAAGAGTAGGGTACAGGGAAAAGTCTGGGTAAGTACGATAGAGGTTTTACAATAGAATACTCGGGGGAGGGGTGGTACACTGATGTTGTAGTTTAGGCTTAGTCAGTCACTGTAGTTGAAATTGAAAGTTGATGAATGTCAAATTTGCACTGGCATAAATCCATTATGGAAGCCAAATGACGTATGAACCACTTGTCTGGGCTATAAGGGTTGGCACATGACAAAAGTGTTTTTTCTCAATGTGAACAGAAGTTAGGAACGTATAGTGCAGTACTAGGGGAGGTGACTGAGAGGGCACTGGGAAGGAAGAGAAAGAAACCTTGCTATTGTTTTGTTTTGCGAGCCACTGAAAGCTTTGTAAACGTTACATTAAAAGAAGCAGACGCACATTGCACAGCCAACACTGCAGTGCCGGATTGAACCATGCTGCAGTTGGGTGGTGTCATCATCATTACATCATGGCCCATGGGTTGGACTCACGACTCGTGAAGTGCCATGGGGAGGGAGGTCATGGATGATGATGAATGGGTGGGATCTGCCTGACTTAAAAAATACAGTGAGTATACTAGTAATTGTCAATAACCAAGCAATGTGACTTACCATCACCCATCCCTGCCACCGAAAAGACTCCCCCCTCAGTTGTTTCATCTGCATCTGGCACACAGGTTCCTGCCCCGGCACTGGTGGTCTGTGCAGCTAGAAAAAAACAACATTACACATTTTAGATGCCACATACACCTCCACCTATTTTTTTAACAAAATGAAACCACATCACATGACAAAAATTGAGTTTCCAGTATCTCCTCTCCTATCTAAAATATCACTTTGGCATTTTGCTGATTGTCAGTCCTAGAAAAGACAATAAGCAAGCCAACTGTAATGGAGGTACAGAGATAGGATGAGGACTGTGAGTCTTTTGAAGCGCAATAAATGGTTAGAATAAATTGATCAAAGAAGGAAATATGGTTTGGTCTTGGTTGTCAATTTTGGCAAATGAAATGGGACCGTCCTCATACTAATTTACCGCCAAACTGCACTGTGATTAAAACTGCTGGGGTAATACAACACAGCATTGGGGGTGTTCACCATAACCTTTGGCCACTCTCTCGTCATTTGAGCATGAACAAGAAATAGAAATAGAAAGCTTTCTCAACAAACAGAGCTTGGTTGGGTCTGCAAAATCTGCAATCTTCTCAGTATACTATCCAATCTGGGGCTAGATGTATGAAAAAATAGGTTTGCGACTCGCAAATTGTGAGTCTGGGCGACTCACAAACCCGGATGCTGGATTGTGTCCCTGACACCATCTGCGAATCGGAAGGGGGTCGCAAAGACCCACCTCATTAATATTAATGAGGTAGGTCGCAATTCGCGACCCCCTTCCGATTCGCAGCACTCACAGGGATGGTGGCCTGTTGGAGACAGCAGACCACCATGTCTGTGACTGCTTGTTAATAAAGCAGTTTTGTTTTTTGTATTGCAGCCCATTTTCCTTAAAGGAAAACGAGTTGCAATACACTCGAAAAAATGAAACATTTTTGTTTCATTTTTTCAGAGCAGGCAGTGGTCCATATGACCACTGCCTGCTCTGAAAAAAAGTTTGCAGAGCCATTCACAAAGGGGAAGGGGTCCCATGGGGACCCTTTTCCTTTTGCGAATGGGTTAGCACCCATTTGAAATGGGTGCTAACTGCGAATTACTTTGCGACTGCGTTCGTGGTCACAAAGCAATTCTACATCGCAAAGCGAATCGCAAATAGGAAGGGGAACACCCCTTCCAATTTGTGCGTCGCATTCCGATTTTGCGAGTCGGTAACCAGGTTACCGACTCGCAAAATGTGAATGAGCATCGCGATGTGCGTTTTGAATGGCGCAAACAGCGAAATTAGCTGTTTGCACCATGCAAAACGCTTTCTTCATCTGGCCCCTAGGGCCTTAGACTTAAAGTACTAGTCCACAGGGTAATGTTAGGGGAGAGGGACAGCATTACCAAGCAGAAGAAAGCAAACTATAGATTACAGAAACAGGGGAAAGTCAGCTACAGAAACAAGAAATATTTAAAAAAAGGATAATGCAGGGTGGGATAACATGAATAAACATTGAACAGAATGAACAGCATTTGAAAAAAGAGTCACTGCATAAGGAAAAGGAGGAAACATTAATGAGGAGGGCTAAAAGATAGAGAAATAAATATTAACAAGACTTTACTGGGGCCAGCAGTGCTGTCTACCGTGGCACGGTTGGTGGCGGTAGAAGCACTGGTGGTGACACCCTCCTCGGCCCGACTCTCTAGTGCCCTCTTCTTGCCCTTGGGTGGGTAAGAAATAAATAGGATAACAAAAAAGGATTAGTGGGACAGTTAATATCCTAGAAAATATTTTGACAGGCAAATGCAGTAACAATTTGGCATTGTACTTTTGTGAATCAGATTGCCTAATCCCTTTATCATTGAGTTGACCTTTTCCTAATTTGCGACACCTTACCTAAGCCCTATTTCCAATTTCTTAAAGTACATTTAGAAATACTAATGCATTGCAAATAAAGATCTTTGCTTCGCAAATCGCATTCGCAAACCCCCTGTCATCGGTCAATTTGGTCAGTTTCCCTTTTCACTGCATAGATGCATGCATACATCACTGGAAGAATACTTGGGACTATACGAGCTACATAAAAATAAAGACACAGAGAAAGCTAACTCACTGATATTTAGTACTTACTTCTACTACTATTACTACAGTACAACTATATTAGTGACAGGAAGACAGAGCAGTCAGCATAATCAGCATCAGTCCAAGCGAGCACCTACAGAAACAAATAGAACTAAGTAGCAGAGAGTACCTGGCTCGCTCAAATAGCATCACATATTATTCGAAAAGTTGCATTACATAAACTTACATTTACCTATGAGTTTGAGCAGCATGCTATTTGAAAAAAATATGGCCCTCATTATGACATTGGCGGTAAATCCTGCTTACCGCCAACATACCGCCGTGGTGGCGAATATCCGTTCGCCATATTATGACACACACACCAATCCGACAGAATACAGCCACATACACAAATCCGCCAGCCCAAAGGTCAGTGATAAAGTGGCAGTACGAACACCTATACTGTTACACCAACAAAACAACGCCCACCACATTATGACCCACGAATCACCACAGTGGACATTCAACGACGGTAAGCCATTGGTGGTACATACTGCCGTGCTCAGAATGGACACCCACATACAAAACAACACTACATTTGGCAATACTAAAAACATAGACCTGACACTCATACACACACCACACCCACAAACCCACAGCAC
Source organism: Pleurodeles waltl (assembly GCF_031143425.1). NCBI lineage: Eukaryota > Metazoa > Chordata > Amphibia > Caudata > Salamandridae > Pleurodeles > Pleurodeles waltl. The sequence continues at coordinate 148,998,774 of NC_090441.1, read as the reverse complement.
TATAAAACACACACTCACACCTCGTTTGCTAGCGGCCTGAGAGTATTGTGGGGCTCACAAGTGAGTGCTAAAAACAAATTCCATGTGTGCAACCAGAAAAAAAACCTCTGCAGTATTTGGGAACTTCGCGCTACTCCACGTAGTGCAAAGTGCCCAAATTCCAAAAACTCTGCGAGCAAGGCAGAGTTTACCGCTTGGGCCTAGTCAAAAGGTTGTGTGAGGAAGGCATATTCAAACCTGTTGAGAGCTCAGAATGGGTTGCACCCATTGTAGTAGCTCAGAAACATTCTGGAGATACCAGGCTGTGTGTGAACTTGAGAGCTCTCAACAGGTGCATGATAAGTGACCACTTCCCCCTTCCCAACTTTACTGAGATAGTTTCTCTGCTGCATGGTGCTAAGGACTTTACCACTCTTGATTTAACTGTGGCGTATCACCAAATAAGGCTACATCCAGATTCCAAAGCTTATGCTACTTTTGTAACACCATATGGAACCTACTGCTTTGTGCAAATGCCTTTTGGCTTGATTTTGGCTGCCACTGTTCTTCAGCATGTAATGTACATTTTTTGGTGGTGTGTGTGGGGTCAAATGCTTCCAGGATGATATCCTGATTTTTGCGGATACCAAGGAAGCACACAATTTAAGAGTCCAACAAGTGTTGAGTATTCTGAGGCAGAATGGCCTTACACTCAAATTGAGCATATGTGTGTTTGAAAGAATGGATATTGAGTATTTGGGTAATGGGGTGAATGGTTAGGGAGTTTACTCAAACAAGGAGATGGTTACTAACATAGTAGCTCCACACAGTCCAGAGAAAAAGGATGAGTTGCTGTCATTCTCGGGCATGGTGGAATTCCATGCAAAGTTTTTACCCAATTTGGCCTACAAGACTTTGAACATGAGGAAGTTGCTAAAAAGGGGAGGTAAGTTTGTTTGGGGTGGAGACTGTGAAAAGGAGTATGTGGAGAAAAAAAAAACTTGCAGATGCTGATAGCTAAAGTTGTTTTGATCCTGTTTAGGAATGTTTTATAATGACTGATGCTAGCAAGAAGGGTCTTGGTGCTGTGCTGATGCAAAAGGGGGCAGAGGAAGGTGAGCTAAGGCAGGAGGGACACCTGTGAATGAGCAAGACCAAGACTAGAATCCAGCTTGATTACTGGGAGCCTGGTATGGACCTGATAACGGAAAGATTGGTCAGAGAGTGTTCTGATTGTAGGTGTAGTGATAAGCTGCATAAGGTCAGCATACCTACCAATGGAGTGTAGGCATCACCCTCCCAAGCCGTGGGAAGTGGTAGCTGTAGATATTGTTGTTCCATTGCACACTAAGGGACCTTCTAACTATTTGCATTTTATTAATGGTCAGTTCTCACTTCAGGCAGAGATTGGAATTGTCAGCAGTATTAAGAGGATAAATGAATTTCTGAGTGAGATTTTCAGTCATGAGGGTCTACCAAATGCCATCCTTAGTCACAATGGCCCTCAGTTTGGGTTGATGCAAATGGAGGAATATTTGCTCATGAAGGGTATAAAGCACATGAAAAGTTCATTATATCATCTTTAAGGGAATGGCACTGCTGAGGAATTAAACTGGAAGTTATTGCAGGAAGGTGCGGTACCCTAATAGAGTTGTAAGATACAAAGGAAATTCCCCTGTGTTTTGGGTTGAAATAAAATTGTGTTTTTAGTTTCTATGTTTAGTATTAGTTAGGTATGTTTTTATTTGTGTTCTGTGGTGTTTGTAAAGGAGGGAGGTGTGTGGTATCTTGCATTGCTGTGTATAACCCTTGTGGAAACTAGATTGCAGGTGATAGAATGTAGAATGTAGTTGCGTTTTAATCAATTGCAGCTTGTCTTGGATGCTACTGGTTACTGGATGGGATGCTCTCTATTAAAGGACTGACTCAAGCCTGAATTGGATTACTCTCTTTATTACAGAGTCAAATGCTTTTTGGCATGCCTCTGTCCAAACCACATTCCTAGGCGGCTTCTTAGAAGTCAGCTCAGTCAGGCAACCATGGTGCCATATCCCTTGACAAACGTCTTACAGTACCCAGACAGGCCCAAGAATGCTCAGAACTCAGTACCCAGACAGGCCCAAGAATGCTCAGAACTCAGTACACCACTAACACCTGCCCTATCTGACACTTACTGGCCTTGATAGTCAGGCCTATCTGTTGCAGAGCCTGAAGCTCTTCCCAGAGGTGAAAGAGGCAGTCCTCCCAGCTGCTACTGAAGGCATCTATGTCACCCAGATAGGCAGATGAGAAGGCCTCCAACCCAGCAAGGTCCTGGTTCACCAACCTCTGGAAGGTGGCAGGAGCGTTCTTTAATCCAACAGGCATCACTCTAAACTGATATTGGCCATCTGGAGTGGAAAGGCAGTCCTCCCCTTGGCTTTTTCAGTTAGGGTGATTTACAGAGATCCTGATGCAAGATCAAAGGTACTTAAGTACTGGGCAGCTCCTAACCTGTCAATGAGCTCATCCACCCAGGGGATGGGGTGAGCATCAGCCTTTGTTACAGAGTTTAGCCTTCTATAGTACTTCTATAGTACACACAGCACCTCAGTTCAGGTGTGGTGCTCGGTGGGGCAGCTTTTGTTACCAGAACCACAGACCTGGACCGGGGGTATTGGAGGGCTCTATCACCCCTAACCTCAGCATCTTAGAGACTTCACTCTTGATGTTGGCCCTCACCTTATCTGACAACCTGCAAGATTTTTTCTTGATAGGGAGGTTGCCACCTAAGTCAACACCATGGCTACACAAGTGAGTAATCCCAGGAGTAAGGGAGAAAAGAGAGGAGTACTGTTCCAAGATTGGTGACAGACCCTCTGCATTTCAAGAGTCAGAGTGGGGGAAAGGATTACTCCTTTCACAGACCCATCCTTCTCCTCCTGAGCGCTATAAGTCACTAACAGCATGGTGACCTCAGAGTTCTCAAAGTGTGATTTGAGGCGATTGACATGACGCACCCTGTGGGGTTGCCTGGGGTTCTTGAGGTCCACCACGTAGGTTGCCATATCATTTTTCTCAATAAACCCATAGCCCCAGTCTAGAGGTCCTGGAGGGACCCTGTGGAATCTGGCAGAGGGTCCATCACTGGCACTTTCTGTCCAGGCTGGAATTCCACAGTGCTAGAATTGTGGTCATAATGTTCTTTCTTCATAGCCTGGTGGCTAATAACTGCCAGAAGCTTAGCCATTTGGCTTTGGAAGACCAGCATGTAGCGTATCACATCCTGGGAAACTAGCTTGCTCCTCACCAAACCAAGAGGTCTGAAGGGACTGAATTCCACTCCATTCTGCGGTATCTCCCTGTGAGCAAACAACAAACAGCGCAAGAGGATGTCACACTTTTCCTCAGGCCTTCAGGCAGACTTCTTATCATGCCTTTCAGGGTCTTGAACCTTTCAACAAGCCCATTGGTTTGGGGTGGCAAGGGGTGGAGGTCTTGTGAGATACTCCATACTCTTTCTACATGGTCTGCATATCTGCAGACATGAAGTTGGTGCCCCTGTCATACACCACTTCCTTGAGGAAACCCACCATGGTAAAAATCCCCATCAGGGCCCTTGCCATTATAGGTGGAGTGGTGGTCCTCAGAGGGATAGCTTCTGGGTACTGCATGGTATGATTAACCAGAAGTAGTCTGGGATCCATAGGCCTAACAATTTCAATGCCCACCCTTTCAAAGGGGGTGCTAACAATGGGTAGTGGTTCCAGGGGAGCCAAAAGCTTTTTCCCTGTTTTCTCACTGGCCTGGCAGATCAGAAAGATGTATTGGATCTGTAGAACAAGGAGCAGGTACTCTTGGAGGGAGATCTTCACCAGGTGATGGTGCAGGTGCTAATAGAGCACAAAAAGTGGAAGCTGGTACTGGAGGTGCTGATGATGCAGGAGTCGAAGATGTTGAAGTACCCGAAGAAGTGGCTGCTGCCGACTTTCCTGCTTCAGCCTCTTCTATCTCTTTCGGACGTCTCATTTCCACATGTGCCAACCTCATGGAATGAATTGCATGCCTGTTTTCTCATTCCTGTGGTGCCAAAGGCACACTGTTCACTTTTCCCATGGGAAAATCTTTGTTACATAGGTTGCATGTATGAAAGTTGGGCCCTAATTTATACTTTTTTAGCACCGCATTTGTGTCATAAGTGACGCAAAAAGTTATGCAAATGCAGCTCGGAAAAAAGTATAAATCAGGCCCTTGGATTTCCCATACTATGGAGTACTTCAAATTCTTCCTCCGCACCACCTTTTCTCCTCCTCTTGTAACAGCACATGATCATCAGTGCACAACCTTCTCCTTTGACGATATCAAATGTAATGGGAGTAAAGGATGTATATCTCAGAAAGAGGAGAAAACAAGAAATAAAGATATTTCTCCTCATTATATCTCTCCTGAAAAGAAGTAGCATTTTGACGCATTCCCAGGTCTACCATCCATGGTAAATATGGGAATGCAGCAAAATCCATGGGTGGATGCATGGGAGCACTCATTCTCCACCAAATGAATGCCTCCCTGGGGCAGAGTAATGCAAGGCAGCCCCTGGGAGATGGCCACCCTGAGACAGCAATCTCCCTGGGGCTTTAATGAAAATGAATGCAGAGGCTTTCCCCTTGCAGCCATGGGAACTGCCACCTCTCTGGGGCTAGCTTTAAAGTATATGTGGGGAGGGCCACATGCCCCCCGCAGCCCTGGAGACTGCCATCTCTCTGGGGCTGAATTAAAAGAAGGAAGGGGGTCCATCACGGACCCCCAGCGACCACCACCCGGGTGCGAGTTATAGTTACCTTAGGCCTCGAGTTATAGTTACTTGAAATAACTCTACCTATACATGTTGAATTTCTATGGTTTTGTACGAGTAAATTCAGAACCTAACTATAACGTCCCTGTAACCTTTGGATTTTTGAATATATATATAAGGTTACAGGGATGTTATAGTTAGAAATTCACTTAAAAAACCAATGGTTACAGAGACGTTATAGTTAGGCTCACATTTCAAATGTACAAAACCATAGAAATTCAGAAGCTAGAGCTATTTCAAGTAACCCTAACATAAACATAACTCACACCCCCACCATGGACTGTTTTTTCATCGATAATATTACTGCAAATATTACATCAATATTAGGCGGGCGCGACTGCGCAGGCATTAACAAGGATACCAGACTTATTGCTGCTACTCAAACTTCTAATTTGCACAACTTTTGAATTCCTGTTGCACTTTAATTTTTAACCATTTTCATAGTATTGGGGGACTGTTGTACTGTGTTTACAGGGAATTCTGGGAGTGATTATCTGTTAGAGCAAGTCACCTCCTGGCTGCCATTTTGGTTCATAGTCTAGTTTTTCTCACTAGTAGGAGACTATAAAACACCTAGGCTGGTGCGATCCTGCAGCCATTAACGATGATACCAGACTTATTGCTGCTATTCAAACTGCATAATTTGTACAACTTTTGAATTCCTTCCATACTTTAATTTTTAAATATTTTAAAAGTATTGGGGGGACTGTTGTACTGTGTTTAGGGGGAATTCTGGGGGTGTTCGCCTATTAGAGCGAGTCACCTCCCGGCCTTCATTTTGGTTTACCGTCTAGTCTTCCTCACTAGAGAGGACTATAAAACACTGAGGTTGAAGTGCAGCCATTAATGAAGATACAAAATGTATTGCTGGTATTCAAACTTCATAATTTGCACAACTTTTGAATTCTTGCCGTATTTTAATTTTTAACCATTTTAATAGTATTGGGAGGACTATTGTTCTGTTGTACTGTGTTCACAGGGAAATTACATGCTCCTTTTGCTTTACGTTGACAAGACAGAAAACAAATGTGTCAGATATTTGTTATGTAATTGCCGACACAAGTTTGCACACACAATCTGTGTTTAGGTACATACTCGTGTCAGGATTCCTGCACAAACAATACCACAAAAATAAATTGTGACTTATACCTACACCTCACGAGACCAAGGTCGTTAGAAGGGGTTCCATCAAGATACACCATCTAGACTCCGTGCCGCCTTACAACGAATCTCAGCCTTGTGTCTCTATGATTCCTGTTCCAGAGGCTAAGAGGCCTACCTCGTCCCAAGGTAACAGGGTTGGGGGTGCTTCTCATGGACACTGTACTGGCAGATTAGGCTTATCATCCCATGCTCTCGCTTTAGGGTAGGGTTTAGGCCTTGTTATTAGAAATTGTATATTTCATGTTTATTGCAATATGTTGGAGGTTTTCATATTTACCACTTTTACCCTCACCATTCTCCTAATCATTGCAGCACATGCATTTTATCATAGATTGCAGCCTTTTCAATGAATATATTGAAAACTACCCTGCATCTTCTTTATTGCCTATCTGTGTAAGAGACTTATTTCTAACTACAGAAAAAGGGTAAGGCTTGCTACACAGTGACTTTCCTGAGAGGTCCCCAGAGTCCATGTGCTAGGCTGCTAGAAATCACCTTTACTACTTAGGGTTTGAGTGAGGTGCCGCTAGAGAGCTGGGAGGTTTGGGCCAAAGGCTTCTAACTGGTGCAGGAGTAACTCAGCAGAAGGCTTGCCGTCCCTAATTCAGCAATCTTGCTGAGAGGTGAGCGTCATTAACGACATGATGATCACATTGAAATCTGGACTACCGAATGTAAGGTCCTTAGTAAAGCATGCAATGGAAATCCATTTGCTTCTTCAATCCGGCAACTGCGATGCACTCTTTTCAACTGAAACTTGGAACTCCCTTAACTCAGCTGTTGATCTGGGTATGGCCTGCCAGCCAGGCTACAGTGTTTTTCACAAACCCTGCATGAACAGGAAGGGAGGTGGAGTGGGTGTTATTTTTAAGGACAAGTGGGACTTTGCCCCAATTAGCCTGGATGAATTTGCGGGTCCTGAACTTCTGGGCTCCTCCTTAAAAAAGGTAGATGTTGCCTTTGCTCAGGCATTTTATGTTATCGCCCCAGGACCTTTGAACATTTATCTTCAGCCTCTCATTGAGCTTTTTAGTAATATGGTGTTAGCTCATTCCAATTTTATTGTGCTTGATGATTTTAATTTATGGTTAGACATGGACTCCTCTTTGGCACTTAGGGAATTGCAAGGGTCTTGTGATATCTTGGGAGTGCGTCAGCTGGTCCAGGCCCCAACCCACACGGGCGGCCACATTCTGGACCTTATGTTTGCTACTGCAGAGCTAGTCTGAGTGGGTAATAATCTAGCCCTCTGCTGGCCTTACTATGCCTTGATTTCCTTCCAAATTCAGGGACGAGAGTCTGTTTCTTGGAAAATATTTCTGATTAAGTTACATTGCAGTCATGCCTGGAATAAACTTAAGATGCTTTACTCTGGTACTCATCTTTAAGCTGTCTCCTGTTATTGACCCAGATATGTCAGTTGACGACAACTATGTGGTTTTAGAGAATCAAATTTTGGAAACCCTGGATTCAATAATTCCATTTAAGGTAGCAAAGCCCCACCAGAAACCCTCTGCTTCTTGGTATAATGCATCACTTAGGCCCTCATTTTGAACATGCCGGTCAAAACCTACGTATTCATGCTGGCGGTCTTCCTACTGACCGCCAGCGCCCCCCGAACCCTGCCGGCCGTATAAACAACATTCCTGTGGGCCGGCGGGACAGGAAGCCGCCGCCAATGCCTCTGTGCGGCGGGTGCAGCTGCACCTGTCGCGCAGATCACTGCCCGAAAATCGAGCAGTGACCTGCGCGATGGGGCACTGCACAGGGGCCCCTGCACTGCCCATGCCAAGTTGCACCCTTTCCTACCAGCCTCTCACTGGGATCGCTGCCCTGTCGGATACTGATACAGACCGCTGTCAGGCTGCCTGACGGAGGCTGCTTGGCGGTGAGTGAGGGCTGCCTGTGGCGGCCCTCCATGGGTACATTATGTTGGGGGGTGGCCCGCCATGCCGGCTGGTGGGTTTTCCCGACACCGCCAGCATGGCGGGCCACACCGCCGTGTTCAAAATGACCACCTTAATCTTCTAAGCAATCTTCCAAGAAGACGGAAAGAACATGGCTTATTGCCTATAAGGAGGGTGATAAAATAGCCCTTAAGTAGTAAATATAAGATGGGATTCATAAAGGCCAAAGTGGAGTTTTATGCTAATGCCATCCTGGCTGCCCTGAATAACGTCAAGAAGATGTTTAGGATTATGAGGGAGCTGTCCAATCCAGCATGCCTGAATCAGGTGACAGCGCCTTCACAGGCTCCCTGCAATGAGCTAACTGTATTTTTTTAGGACAAATTCAATAAAATTTTACAAGGTATCTGTTAGACCTGACAGTCTTAGAGTGGTCACCCCCTTTTTTTTGCCTGCCTCCCTCCACTTTTCTGACACTGTTTTTGCTGGTTTTAGGAGTCTGCGCACTTTACCACTGCTAACGGGTGCTAAAGTGCATATGCTCTCTCCCTTAAACATGGTAACATTGGTTCATCCCCAATTGGCATATTTTATTTACTTATAAGTCCCTAGTCAAGTGCACTACAGGTGCCCAGGGCCTGTCAATTAAATGCTACTAGTGGGCCTGCAGCTCTGATTGTGCCACCCACATAAGTAGCCCTTTAACTATGTCTCAGGCCTGCCATTGCAAGATGTGTGTGTGCAGTTTCACTGCCACTTCGACTTTGCATTTAGAAGTACTTGCCAAGCCTAAAACTCCCCTTTTTCTACATATGAGACACCCCTAAGGTAAGTCCAAGGTAACCCATAGGGCAGGGTGCTATATAGGTAAAAGGCAGGATATATACATATGTGTTGTATATGTCCTGGTAGTGAAAACTCCTAAATTCATTTTCCTCTAATGTGAGGCCTGCTCCTTTCATAGGTGAGCATTAGGACTGCCCTCATTTACTTTTTCAGTGGTAGATTCTGATCTGAAGGGGGTAATCCATTCATATTTAGTATGGCCAGAATGGTAATAGACAATCCTGCTTATTGGTGAGGTTGGATTTTATATTACAATTTTACAAATGCCCCTTTTAGAAAGTGAACATTTCTCTGCACTTAGAACCATCTTGCCTTACAGCCTGTCTCCAATCAACGTCTGATGTGTGCTGGTTGACAGCTCCCTTGTGCATTTCACCCAGACAACAACAAACACAGGACACTCAGTCACATCTGCATTCATCTGCATACTGAATAGGTATTCCTGTGCTGGAAGGGTGGACGGCCTGACGCTTACATTTCAAAGACCAGTGCCCTGCCCTCACACAAAGGACTGAAAACCCCCCACAGGGACCCTGGTAGACAGGACTGGGCAGAAAGGGGAGCTTGTGCACTCCAAAGCCACTCTTTGAAGTCTCTCCCACTTCAAAGGCATTTTGGGTATATAAACTGGGTCTCTGACCCCACTAACTCAGACACCTCTGGACCTACACCTGTACTCTGTTAGAGGAACTGCCTGGCTGGCTGACCAAATGGCTCATCTGGATTGCTTCCTGAGAAGGGCTGCTGCCCTGCTTGTTTCCCTGCTGGCCTCTGACATTGCTAGAAGGACTCTGCCTTCCCCAGAAGTGTTCTCCAAGGCCTTGGATTGAGCTTGCCTCCTGTTCTGAAGTCTCAGGGCCAACAAAGACTTCACCAGCTAGCTTTTAGCTAGTTTTCCAACTCCAGAGACTCCTGAATGACTTCAGCGATGCAGGCGACGCTGCAGCCTGCTCCCGCTCTGTGGACCTTGCGGCACACAACTACCACTTCCTGCAATGCAAGTCTGACGTTGGTGCGACTCTGCTGACATCACTCAGGGTCATTGCGACACTGCGAAGTCGACCCATCATGTCCTGACGGATCGGAACCAGTGACCCCGCTGGGTCACAAGGAATTGACGCATCGCGAATAGCGCTCATCAGATCCCTCTGCATCCGGATGGACCTACCTTGCAGTGCAGAACTGACGCTTCATCTCCTCAGAAGCCGTAAGGGACTGACGCCGCACCGACTCCAGCGACGTCTCTATCCAACTCCGTGCAACATCCTAGTTCTTCGTTTTCCATAGGTACTGTAACGGGGGTCAATGTGATTCCGTGACTGCCACCAGTGGGGCCGAATTGTTGGGATCGACTCCGTCAACGACACAGTGATAGAACTAGTTGGAGCTATTGTGTTTCTAGTTGCTTTAGTTTGATTTAATCTTTAAAACTCAGATTTTCATAGTTTCAACAGTATTTTATTCAGAAGAATATTCTCTATGTTTCTGAACCTGTGTGGTGCCTTTTTGTGGTGTTTTCACTGTGTTACTGTATGACTTATTGCACAAATACTTTACACATTGGTGTTTAAGTTTAGCCTGACTGCTCAGTGCCAAGCTACCGGAGGGTAGGCACAGGATAATTTGGATTGTGTTGTGACTTACCCTGACTAGGATTGTGGTCCCTATTTGGACAAGGGTGTATACCACTACAAACTAGAGACCCCAATTTCTAGCAGTATAAATTCCTCAGACCCCACTCCGACTCCCATGGAGAGTCAGATAGATTGTTTTAATCGTCCCTTGTCTCCCGGTACTCAGAGAGGGACCTGTCCATGTAAGCTGGATCACTTTGGACCCCTCATGGAGTAAGGATTCTGCACCTTAGCCACGGCCACTTTTTCAGGCTTGCCTCTGGATCATTTGCCACATTATGGGGTTCATTCTGAGCCCAGCGGGCGGCGGGAGCCGCCCGCCTGGAGGGAGCCGCCAAATGGCCGCTCAGCGGTCGAAAGACCGCGGAGGCCATTCTGGCTTTCCCGCTGGGCTGGCGGGCGACCGCCAGAGGGCCGCCCACCAGCCCAGCGGGAAACCCCTCCCCACGAGGAAGACGGCTCCGAATGGAGCCGGCGGAGTGGGTATGTGCGACGGGTGCAGTGGCACCCGTCGCGTATTTCAGTGTCTGCACAGCAGACACTGAAATACAAAGTGGGGCCCTCTTACGGGGGCCCCTGCAGTGCCCATGCCATTGGCATGGGCACTGCAGGGGCCCCCAGGGGCCCCACGACAACCCATACCGCCATCCTGTTCCTGGCGGCCGAACCGCCAGGAACAGGATGGCGGTATGGGCTGTCAGAATCCCCATGGCGGCGCAGCGAGCTGCGCCGCCATGGAGGATTCTTAAGGGCAGCGGAAAACCGGCGGGAGACAGCCGGTTTTCCACTTCTGACCGTGGCAAAACCGCTGCGGTCAGAATGCCCTGCGGGGCACCGCCAGCCTGTTGGCGGTGCTCCCGCCAACCCTGGCCCCGGCGGTCCATGACCGCCGGGGTCAGAATGACCCCCTATATTTGGGAGAAACAGCTTCCAACTGCACTGACAAATATGTTGTCAGTCTTTGCAGCCAGATTCGGTACCTTCCAAAAAAGCTATTGTTATGGCTGTCCTGAAAAAGCCTTCCTTAGATCTATCTATTCCGAATAACTATAGACCAATATCTCTGCTTCCTTACCCTGTTAAAATCTTAGAAAGATTTGTAAGCAAGTCACTGTCTTAATACCTGGAAGCTAATAATATGCTTGACGAGGAATATATTAGCTTTTGGCCAGGCCATGGAATGGAATTGACCCTATTTACGGCATTGGATGAGCTCAGAATGAGGGTTGATGAGAGGCAATTGGTAGTCCTGATCTTATTACACCTCTCAGCCGCAGTTGATATGGTCTGTCACAACACAATTCTGTCTCGGCTGACCGCTAGTGGGGTAAGTGGTGCAGCTTTGCACTGGTTTTGCTCCTACCCTATGGACAAGAGTCAGGCAGTTGCACTCAGGGCCATCAGGAGTTCAAGACTATCAACCAAAGTGCCTGTAGGAGGCTGGCTTTCTATATAGTGTACGAAAAAAGGTGTGCACTGTGCAGAGAGTCCAAGCAACCCCTGTTTTTATGGTAGTATGTGAGCAGTTAAATTTATCTTGGAGAGGGGCTAAGCTTTTGTTCTCTCACTGTATTAATAAATGTAGACAAACACTTGGAAAAATAACTCGAGATCATTTACAAAAAGACTTCAGATTTTCATAAAATTTTTTAGACTAAGATCATCAATATACGGTAGGTGTTTCTTTTGTTATGATTTTTCAAAGTTTTTCAAAAATACTCTTTTTGTGCGTAATTACGCACCATGGGAATAAATGGGAAAAACCCTAGAAATGCATATGAAATCAGGTAATTCTCTCACAAGTGTCACCTTCTGTTCATCTCAATGTCCTTGACCTGACCTGTGGGCCAGCTGGAGAAGATTGGGTGGTTCCCGCTTCAAGTGGGAGCAGCAGCTGAAAGTCTTGGAGCTGGTGCACAACAGAGAAGGAGACCACTTGGAAACACACTGCACAGGTGGACTTAAAGGTAACTCCAGTGAGTCCCCTTGGAGTGTAGAGGTGGCAAGGGGTTAGGAACCTGGTAGGGTACAGCTGGTTTGGCATTGCAGGGCCCAGGGTGGCTGGGGCCCAGGGAAGCTGGGTGCAATGCAGATTGGTCAGCCAAGGTTCATGCTTCAAGGGGTCCTTGGAAGTAGGGCCAGATCACTTTGAGGGTGGATTGCCGGTCAGCAGGGCCACTCTTGAGGGTGGTTCTTGGGTATCCTGAAGTCTCTTGACTGGTGCTTGCTTCTGGTCCTTGGGGAGTCCAGACTGGACTTCTTTTCTGGGTGTCTGACCAGTACCCCGGGCAATGGAATGTCTCAGAGACTGAAAGTTGCAGTAATACCAAACTTGGCACATTGGCAAGGTTTGTCCTCCTGGTGCATCTGTGGATTTTGCTCCAGCTGCTGGGTCCGGTTCATTGGTCAGTAGCTGGCCCGTTAACTGGACATCACCGGTTACTCACTTGCAGGTTGCAGAAGAGCAATAACTTTATTCTGAGGGATGTTCTTGGTTATTTGCAGAAGGCTGGAGGTATTCTGGGGTTTGTTAGAGTCCTTCAGGTTTCAAGGCGACACCTCAGCAACAATTGTTGAGTCCTTGGAGCAGCAGGTGAGGTTTGGCACCTTTTTCTCCTTGCAACATGATTTCTGATCTCGGGCCTCGGGTCTTCTTCAGTCCTGGTCTTCTTGTGCCCATCAAATCTGATCTGTAGGTCTAGGGATGCCCACCAAATACTGCATTTAGTGGGCATTAGGGGGAGTACCTGCTAGTGCCAATAGGCCACCGACTTTATGGTGGCCACATCCACTATGTGATCACTTCCTGTGGAAAGGGGTCACATCACTATCCCTGATTGGCTGTTTTCCTACCATCCAAGATGGGGGGAAATGAAATGGGGTGCTAACCTCGCCTGCCACACCTGATGTGAGGTGCAGGCTGGGGATGGCTACTCTTACAACTCTGGCCACTAATCCTGCTGATTGTCCTGCACAAAGTGAAGGGAGAGCCATTGGACGACCAGCTGCTGCTAGCAGCAGAGTCAGAGGTCAGATTTCAAAGCTGGCAAAGCCTTTGAAGCTGACTGCTGGGGCATGGTGCCTGCCTGGGGGAGGGGATATAACTCCTCCAACCAGGAAAGACTTTGTGTTCTGGCTCCTGTGAACAGAGGCTCTCACCCCAGAAGCCCAGACCTGTATCTGGTGGTGGCAGGCTGGTAAAAAAACAGTCAGCAACTATGCCAGGGCTGGTAGGTTTTGCAGGGTGCACCTCTAAGTTGCCCTCTGGGTACATGTTATAATAAATCCAACACTGTCATCAGTGTGGGTTTATTATTCTGAGTTGTTTGATACCAAAAAGCCCAGTATTAAGAGAGCCCCACAAGTAGGTGGGGAACTTGTAATGATCATTGCCCAGCACATGTATTTGTTATGGGTCCCCTGTACACTTACTATGTCTTGAGGTTTTGTAAATATATGCCCTCATATGCATTATATAGCTGTGAGAAACTGGGGCTGATTGCAGAGGCCCCATAACTTTTTGCCCCCATTTTCCACTTTATGCTGGTGTTTTCCTAACTCTGATGGTGCCCTGGGTACTGCTAACCAGTCCCAGGGCCTGTGCTCTGTGTAAAATGGATATGCAAATTAAGCTAATTATAATTGGCTAAGTTAACCTACCTATAAGTCCCTAGTATATGGTAGGGCATGTAGGTTTAGGGACCACAGCATAGGTGGTGCACACCTAGGTGCATTGCTGAGGTGCCCAGTGTCATTTTAAAAGCAAGCCTGCCTTGCTGGCTGCTTTTAAATTAAAGTTATATGCAAATTCGACTTTGGAATTAAAGGTACTTCCAAAGTCTTAAACTACCTTATTTTTACATATAAGTCACCCCTAAGGTGTGCCCTATGTGCCCCTAGGGCTGGGTGCCATGTAACTATAAGCAGGGACTTTATAAAAATAGATTTATAAGCCCTGGTGAGGTAAAAACAGCCAAATTCGTTTTTCCCTCATTGAAGTAAATGGCCTTCATAGGCTAGAATGGGCAGACTTTATTTAAAATTTTAAAGTCTCCTTAAATGTTACATACCAAGAATTTGGTATCAAATTGATTGTTATAATAAATCCCACAACTTCCAGTTGTTGGATTTAATATAACTAGTGCAGGTAAAAAGTTTAGACTTTACCTAAAAAGTTGCCAATTTCAGCTCTGCATTGTTTTTGCTGCTGTGCTCTGATTGGCCAGCCTGCAACAGCTTCTGCCAGGCTACTTTACTGAGGTGTGAAGTGGCCTGACTTCACACAAAGGAATGTGCTTGGGGGAGAGAATCTCCCCTCAGCAGATGGTGAGGCAGGAAGGGGGAGGGCTGCCAAACTGGTCTTCAAAGGCAGAGAAGGACATCTGGAGCACCCAGCAACACCCCCACATCCTGCAACCCCAGACAGCTAGGTGCCCCCTTGATTAGATTAGGAGAGGGCAGGAGAGGGGTGTGTTTATGATTTTTAGCCACACCAGTGGGTGGGCTCAGCCAGATCTCTCCTCCAAAAATCAGATTAATCCATTTTTGGATTTTTAGAGACTGTTGCCTTCTGGGATGGATTTTTGCCACACTTCCCAGGAAGTGGTCATCACAGGGGGACGACCCTGTCCCTGATTGGAGGACCAGGGCCCCCCTGCTTTTCACCCAGGAGCAAGGATAAAACTGGCAGACCTGCACCCACGCCTCAGATCCCCACCAAATTTCAAGAAGAAAGAACTACAAGGAGAAGAAGGACTGCCCTGCTGGACCCCTGGCCTGCACCTGGACCCTGCACTCAGAAAGACTGCACCAGCTGCACACTTGGGCTTCACCACAAGAAGGACTTTGCCTGGCTTCCACTGGTTCAAGGAGGGACTCCCTGTTTGCTACAGGTGAAAAATTGCTAACCAGAGTCCCCTGCACTAACTCCTGAAAAAGTGACCAGCTGACCACTGTCCAGTGGCCAAAAAGGAGTTTGCGCCAGGTGCATTCTGGGAGTTGAAGTCCGCACTTCCCAAGGACCATCACAGAACTTCTGGACCCTTGGGGTGAGCTGTGGACCCCAAAAGAACCTTAAAAGAACATCTGGGTGAAGCCCCAGAAGTTTGGAAAAGATTGGAGAAATTTTGGAAAAAAGCTCCATAAAGTGACCGACCCGACGCGGAAATTCTAGCCGGCTTGCCTCAACCGCGACCCGGCCTGACTTCGTGGTTCGTCCCGGTAAAGAAAAACATCCAAAAAAAAAGACTAAGTCCGAACGTAAAAAGTTGACCGGGACCTCCCAGCCATCGTATCCGAGAAGGGCTCCACGGACGTCGGATCAAGATCCAGGTTTACCCCGGTCGAAGGATTTTCATCTCGAAAAAACGACTAAGTCCGAAGGTAAAAATCACCACCGAGGAAACCGACTTCGCGTATCCGGACAAGGGCTCCAGGAGGTCGGATTCAACTGGCAGGTTCGTCCCGGGGAAGAAAAACATCAAAAAAGAGACTAAGTCAGAAGGTAACTTTTTAACCGAGGCCTCCCGCGACTTGTAGCCGAGCAGGGCTCCATCGCGGTCGGCCTGAAAGTTTGACTTTGCCCCGGTCCTGGTGCAACCAGATGACCCGATTGGCGCTTTTTGTTTCTAAGCGCTAGAAAATAATAATACTTTAAAAATTCATATCTCCGGTTCCCCTAAACCGATTTTAATCGTTTTTGTGTCATTTTAAAGATAAAAATATAAGCTATTTTTATAAATTGGTTTTGGATTTTTAAACTGTTTCCTGTGTTTTATTTAATTACTGTTTTGTGATATTTGAATGCTTTACACTTTGTCTTCTAAGTTAAGCCTTGACGCTCGATGCCAAGCTACCAAAGGTAGAGCTGGGATTAATTTACTGAGACCTAACTGTACTTTTGTGGAGGTTTGTGGCTTGTTGCTAGGTGTAGGTACCTACCTGCCCTACCAATAACCCATTTTCCAACATAATTGGAAGCAGCGACGGGATCCTGTACTTGTGTTCAATATCACGTTACAGTTTTAGATAAAACAAATTAAAAATCCTTTAAATTGTCCTAGTGCAAAAATTGTTTTTAATTTTTAATTTTAATTTTTTTTTTTTAAATTAATTTGGATTAATTTCAATTATTGAATTTTTTAAATTTTTCTAAATTCTTGTTACCAATTTTTGCAAAAAGTTTTTGTTGACACAAAACTAGGGAACCATGGAGCTTGATCTGGCTAGCCTACCCACACTGACAGTAGTCCAGCTTAGGGGGTTGTGTATTGAGAGGGGGTTGCCTGCAACCCCTGATCTCAGGAAGCAAATCCTGATTAAATCCCTGACAGCATGGGCTGAGGCCCAAGAGGTAGAGACAGAGGAAGCTCCAGAGGAGGAAGAAAAAGAGCAAGATGCTAACTCTAACCACTCAGGGGAGGGAAGGCATCAGACCCCAAGTGAGGAAGAGGAGGAACGGTCCTCAATGGATACAGTCACTAGGGGCAGACCCAAAGCTAGTGGTAGGAAGAGGGTCCTTTCAGGAGGAGAGAACCCATCCATCAGGGAAAGAGAGCTGGAAGCCCAGCTAGCCTACATAGCTTTGGAAGCAGAGAAGCTGGCCCTAGAAAAGAAAAAGTGGGCATACAAAGAAAAAAGAGATGGAAGCAGCGATAAAGAAGCTGAGGTGTCCATGGGTGGGGGAGTTTGCCCCAGATTACCCAAGGGGGTGGTCCCTGCTTATGTAGAGGGGGATGACATAGATAAGTGGCTGGAGGCCTTTGAGAGGGCACTCCAAATGAGAAGGGTTAGGCCTCAATACTGGGGTTCCCTTTTGTGGGAGTTGGTCCCCAACTCAGGGAGGGATAGGCTTCTGACCTTAAGGGGGGAGGAGGCAGATTCATACCCTAGTATGAAAAGGTGCTTAGCCAAGAAGTTTGGTCTGACCCCAGAGCAATATAGAATGAAGTTCAGGGACACCCAGAAGGTCAGTACCCAGTCTTGGGTTGACTTTGTAGACACCTCACTAAAGGCACTGGAGGGCTGGATTATTGGCAACAAAGTTAATACTTATGAGGGGTTATACAATCTGATCATGAGAGAGCACATCTTGACCAATTGTATCCAAGAAAGGTTACGCCAGCATCTAGTGGACTCTAAGCTGACCAACCCTAGAGAGCTAGGGGAGGCAGCTGATGAGTGGTTGAGAACCAGGGTGGTTGTCAAGTCCCAGGGGGGAGACTCCAAGAAGGGGGGGACAGGTCCCCAAAAACCTAAGGAGGGAGGTGGTAAGCCCACCACAGAGACTCCCTCTGTACCCCAGAACCCTAAGAAGGAGGAGAGTAAATCCCACTCCCAATCTGACATGCAGAGACAGGGAGACCCAGGGTTAAAAAAGCTCTTGGACAGTAGGGCTTGCTTTGACTGTCAGCAGACAGGTCACTTCAGAGGAGATGCAGCCTGTCCAAAGAAAGTGGTTAGCACTGGGCTGTCCAGTGTAGCCATAGAGGAGGATTCCTCAGATGATGAAGTCCTCCTAGCATTGTGCTGGGAGACAGGACCAGATGGTAAGCTGGTGATCCCTGAGGGTGGGAGTAGGCACTTCCACCACATTCAAGTGAATGGGATCCCTACCACTGGCCTGAGAGACACCTGTGCCAGTCACACTGTAGTGAGTGACCGGTTAGTGACCCCAGACATGTATGTCCCAGGAAAGACAAAGAAAGTCAGGATAGCCACAGGGGAGGTCACCTCCAAACCTGTAGCCATAGTGCCCCTAGAGAGGGAGGGTATCCTTGACTGGATTAGGGTGGTAGTCAGTGCTGACCTCCCCCTAGATTGTATCCTGGGCAATGACCTCCCAGAGGTGAGTCTGGTCACAGATGGGGTGGTCGCCCAGGGCGCCCCCCCAACCCAAAGTCCTGGGGAGTCAGTCCCTACAGTTAGGAGACAGGGGTCCCCAAGAAAAGGAAAGAAGAAAAGGAAGGGTAGGCCACTCTTAAAGAGAGTTCCAGGGAGCCAAGGGCCCTCTGCCCCAGTAGGGGGGGAGCCCAGAGTTGGCACTGGTGAGGCCTCACCTGACCCCAAGGAAGTCCTGAGTAGTCAGGCAGCTGTCCAGATGCAAGGTGTTGCCCCTGCACTGACAGAAGGGAGAGTGGAAGGAGGGTGTCTGCCACAGGAGGTGGTGGCCCCCCACTCTAGACAGCAAGAGGGGTGCCAGGACCCCAAAGATGCCCCTAAAGCAGCTCAGCCACCTGTCAGTGGAGAGCTTAGGGTGTGGTTCTGGGTACTGACAGCTGTCAGTAGCCTCTGCTGGGTGCTAGCCTTCCTGGCAGCACTGTACTTGGCCTGGGAGGCAGACCCCAGGGCCAATAGCAAAGTAGGCCCCCTGACCCTATTGGTCATGGTGGGGTTGCTCAAGTGTTGGGTGACCTCTTAGGGTAAGCTAGGTCTTGCCCTAGCAAAGTTTAGAGTAGGGGAGGTGGGCACCTCACTACCCAAGTTGACAGAGAGAGAGGAGGAAGACCCCCCTAGAGGGAAGTTTCAGTTTGAGTTGGGTCCTTTTACTGTTGGGATGGCTTCACTACCCAGAGGGAGTGACCCTGACAGGAGGATATAAGGCAGAGTAGGCCCTGCAAAGGGACAGCCAGTTTTCTTCACTGTCTTCCTCGCCTAACAAGCCAGGAAGACTCTCCCAGGGTTGGGCTGAGTCTCCTGGGCGTGTGGGCTGGGGGGGGGGGTTGTGTGAGAAACTGGGGCTGATTGCAGAGGCCCCATAACTTTTTGCCCCCATTTTCCACTTTATGCTGGTGTTTTCCTAACTCTGATGGTGCCCTGGGTACTGCTAACCAGTCCCAGGGCCTGTGCTCTGTGTAAAATGGATATGCAAATTAAGCTAATTATAATTGGCTAAGTTAACCTACCTATAAGTCCCTAGTATATGGTAGGGCATGTAGGTTTAGGGACCACAGCATAGGTGGTGCACACCTAGGTGCATTGCTGAGGTGCCCAGTGTCATTTTAAAAGCAAGCCTGCCTTGCTGGCTGCTTTTAAATTAAAGTTATATGCAAATTCGACTTTGGAATTAAAGGTACTTCCAAAGTCTTAAACTACCTTATTTTTACATATAAGTCACCCCTAAGGTGTGCCCTATGTGCCCCTAGGGCTGGGTGCCATGTAACTATAAGCAGGGACTTTATAAAAATAGATTTATAAGCCCTGGTGAGGTAAAAACAGCCAAATTCGTTTTTCCCTCATTGAAGTAAATGGCCTTCATAGGCTAGAATGGGCAGACTTTATTTAAAATTTTAAAGTCTCCTTAAATGTTACATACCAAGAATTTGGTATCAAATTGATTGTTATAATAAATCCCACAACTTCCAGTTGTTGGATTTAATATAACTAGTGCAGGTAAAAAGTTTAGACTTTACCTAAAAAGTTGCCAATTTCAGCTCTGCATTGTTTTTGCTGCTGTGCTCTGATTGGCCAGCCTGCAGCAGCTTCTGCCAGGCTACTTTAATGAGGTGTGAAGTGGCCTGACTTCACACAAAGGAATGTGCTTGGGGGAGAGAATCTCCCCTCAGCAGATGGTGAGGCAGGAAGGGGGAGGGCTGCCAAACTGGTCTTCAAAGGCAGAGAAGGACATCTGGAGCACCCAGCAACACCCCCACATCCTGCAACCCCAGACAGCTAGGTGCCCCCTTGATTAGATTAGGAGAGGGCAGGAGAGGGGTGTGTTTATGATTTTTAGCCACACCAGTGGGTGGGCTCAGCCAGATCTCTCCTCCAAAAATCAGATTCATCCATTTTGGATTTTTAGAGACTGTTGCCTTCTGGGATGGATTTTTGCCACACTTCCCAGGAAGTGGTCATCACAGGGGGACGACCCTGTCCCTGATTGGAGGACCAGGGCCCCCCTGCTTTTCACCCAGGAGCAAGGATAAAACTGGCAGACCTGCACCCACGCCTCAGATCCCCACCAAATTTCAAGAAGAAAGAACTACAAGGAGAAGAAGGACTGCCCTGCTGGACCCCTGGCCTGCACCTGGACCCTGCACTCAGAAAGACTGCACCAGCTGCACACTTGGGCTTCACCACAAGAAGGACTTTGCCTGGCTTCCACTGGTTCAAGGAGGGACTCCCTGTTTGCTACAGGTGAAAAATTGCTAACCAGAGTCCCCTGCACCAACTCCTGAAAAAGTGACCAGCTGACCACTGTCCAGTGGCTAAAAAGGAGTTTGCGCCAGGTGCATTCTGGGAGTTGAAGTCCGCACTTCCCAAGGACCATCACAGAACTTCTGGACCCTTGGGATGAGCTGTGGACCCCAAAAGAACCTTAAAAGAACATCTGGGTGAAGCCCCAGAAGTTTGGAAAAGATTGGAGAAATTTTGGAAAAAAGCTCCATAAAGTGACCGACCCGACGCGGAAATTCTAGCCGGCTTGCCTCAACCGCGACCCGGCCTGACTTCGTGGTTCGTCCCGGTAAAGAAAAACATCCAAAAAAAAAGACTAAGTCCGAACGTAAAAAGTTGACCGGGACCTCCCAGCCATCGTATCCGAGAAGGGCTCCACGGACGTCGGATCAAGATCCAGGTTTACCCCGGTCGAAGGATTTTCATCTCGAAAAAACGACTAAGTCCGAAGGTAAAAATCACCACCGAGGAAACCGACTTCGCGTATCCGGACAAGGGCTCCAGGAGGTCGGATTCAACTGGCAGGTTCGTCCCGGGGAAGAAAAACATAAAAAAAGAGACTAAGTCAGAAGGTAACTTTTTAACCGAGGCCTCCCGCGACTTGTAGCCGAGCAGGGCTCCATCGCGGTCGGCCTGAAAGTTTGACTTTGCCCCGGTCCTGGTGCAACCAGATGACCCGATTGGCGCTTTTTGTTTCTAAGCGCTAGAAAATAATAATACTTTAAAAATTCATATCTCCGGTTCCCCTGAACCGATTTTAATCGTTTTTGTGTCATTTTAAAGATAAAAATATAAGCTATTTTTATAAATTGGTTTTGGATTTTTAAACTGTTTCCTGTGTTTTATTTAATTACTGTTTTGTGATATTTGAATGCTTTACACTTTGGGCCTCATTATGACCCTGGCGGGCGGCGGAGGCCGCCTGCCAGGATCCCGCCCTCCAAATTACCGCGCCGCGGTCAAAAGACCGCGGCGGGTATTACGAGTTTTCCCCTGGGCTGGCGGGCGGTTCCAGTTAAACCGCCCGCCAGCCCAGGGGAAAACGACCTTCCCACGAGGATGCCGGCTCGTAATCGAGCCGGCGGAGTGGGAAGGTGCGACGGGTGCTACTGCACCCGTCGCGTATTTCACTGTCTGCAAGGCAGACAGTGAAATACATTTTGGGGCCCTCTTACGGGGGCCCCTGCCGTGCCCATGCCATTGGCATGGGCATGGCAGGGGCCCCCAGGGGCCCCGCGACCCCCCCTACCGCCATCCTGTTCATGGCGGCTTTCCCGCCATGAACTGGATGGCGGTAGGGGGGGTCAGAATCCTCATGGCTGCGGAGCGCGCTCCGCAGCCATGGAGGATTCCAATGAGCAGCGGAAAGTCAGCGGGAGACCGCTGACTTTCCGCTTCTGACCGCGGCTGAACCGCCGCGGTCAGAATGCTCATTGGAGCACCGCCAGCCTGTCGGCGGTGCTCCCGTGGTCGGTGGCCCTGGCGGCCACCGGCCGCCAGGGTCAGAATGACCCTCTTTGTCTCCTAAGTTAAGCCTTGACGCTCGATGCCAAGCTACCAAGGGTAGAGCTGGGATTAATTTACTGAGACCTAACTGTACTTTTGTGGAGGTTTGTGGCTTGTTGCTAGGTGTAGGTACCTACCTGCCCTACCAATAACCCATTTTCCAACAATAGCACTCTGCCTTAGGGTGTAAGGCCTGCCTGAGGTGTGACTTACCTATATTACATTCAGTTTTAATGCATGTCGAGTTTGCAACTTTTAAATACACCTTGGCATGCACTTGCAATGGCAGTCTGCATGAGGCTGGTGTGGAGCCTCTCAGAGTGGCCTTAGAAGGGTGGCTGAAGTGCCAATACATACTACAATTTTGAGGAAAGAAATCTGTCCCTGTGAACCTGTTTAGCAGTGGCCCAGGGCACTTACAGTTGGAAACCACATCATTTCCCAGGCAAAATGTGGGGGCAACCATATCAAAAGAGGTCCTTTCTCACACTACCCCCCAAATGAAAGGGGATTAACCTACCCTTCCCCTGGGGAGTCTTCCTCCTCTAAGTGGAAGAAACTGGAAAGGCCATCTGCATTGGATTGTCCCAGGTTTGTGTTTCACTTTAAAGTCCATTCCCTGCAGTGCTATGGCCCTCCTAAACAGTATGGAGTTTTCACTTTTCATCTGTTGAAGCCATCTGAGAGGCCTTTGGTCCGAACTATGAAGTGAGAGCCAAACAAGTATAGCCTCAGCTTCTTCAATGCCCAGACTACTGCAAAGGCTTCCCTCTCTCTATAGCACTCCATTGTTTCCCTAGGGAGTAGTCTTCTGCTTATAAAAACAACAGACTGCCATGTCCTTCATCATTGATCTAGGCTGGGGCTGCTCCTATCCCAAGTTCTGAGATGACTGGTTGGACAATAAACTGCCTGGAAAAATCTGGAGCTTTAAGGACAGGGGCGGAGCACATTACATCCTTCAGAGTGTTAAAAGCCTTTTGACAAATTACTATTTAGTTGGTCTTTTTGGGCATTTTCTTGAAGTTACGTTCTGTGAGGGGGGCCACTATTGAGCCTTAATCCTTCACAACCCTCCTATAGTATCCAGTCAAGCCAAGGAATGCCCTGACTTGGGTCTGGGGAGTTGAAGCTTCCAAGCCAGAATGTTCTGGATCTTGGGCTCTAGGGGTTGAACTTGGCCTCCACCTACCAGGTGGCCCAAGTACACAACCTTTCCCTATCCTATCTGGCACTTATTGGCCTTTATAGTGAGTTCTACCTTTTGCAGGGCCTCAAGGATCTTCCAAGGTGGATCAGGTGATCCTGCCAGGTGGAGCTGTAGACAGCAAGATAATCTAGATATGCAGCAATAGAAGATTCCAGCCGAGCCAGGGCTTGGTTCTCCAACCTCTGGAAGGTGACAGGGGCATTTTTAATCCAAAGGGCATTGCAGTAAACTGATAATGCCCACTTGGGGTGGAGAATGCTGATCTCTCTTTTGGTCCAGGGGTCAGTCTAATCTGCCAGTATCCAAATGTAAGTTCAAAGGTATCAGCTATGTGGCTGTCCCTAATTTGTCTATGAGCTCATCAGCTTCTGGAATTGGGTGTGCTTCTGTTTTTGTGACTGAGTTGAGGCCCTGTAGTCCACACAAAACCTCCTTTCCCTTTTCTCTCCTTTGGAGTAAGGTTTAGGGACTAAAACTACTGGGCTAGCCCAGGGACTCTCAGAGGGTTCAATGATACTTAATCCTGCATCTTTTTGACTTCCACTTGGATGCTCTCTCTGACATGGTCTGACTACGCATAGATTTTGTTTTTGACAGGCAAGCTGTCACCAGTGTCCACATCATGGATACACCAGTTTGTCCTACCAGGAGTCAGAGAGAGTAAATAAGCAGACAGGTTGAGGACTTGCCTGCACACAGCCTGCTGTTGGCCTGTGAGGGTATCTGAGAAGACCACTCCACCCACAGAACCATCTTGTGGGTTGCTGGAGAAGAGATAGGGGGAGAGGTTCACTTTCTTCTTCCTGTCCCTTATCTGTAAGCATGAGCATGATCACATCAGCACTCTCAAAATAGGACTTCAGACAGCTGACATGTGTAATCCTTTTGGGCTTCTTGAAGCTGCCATGGTCAACTAGGTAGGTAACCTTCCCTTTTCTTTCAAGTGTGGGGTAGGGCCCAGACCAAACTGTCTGTCCTGGTTGAAACTCTGCCAGTGCATTGTTGGTCATAGCAGTGCGTTTAAAGCTCTTGGCTGGCCTTAAGATGTTTACTTGCTTTCTTCATGTACTCAGCCATCCTGGAAGATAGGCCAAGCACATAGTCCACAATGTCCTGAATAGGCTCTTTGAGAGGCCACTCCCAGCCTTCCCTTACCAGACTTAGGTCCTGATTTATACTTTTTTTTGCACCGCATTACTGTCATTTTCTGACGCAAAAGAGGCGTCAACTTACAAAATACAATTGTATTTTGTAAGTTTGCGCCGCTTTTGCATCAATAAATGATGGTAATGCGGGGCAAAAAACATATAAATAAGGGCCTTAGTGGTCCCCTGACAGGATGGCCAACCAAAAGGTCAAAGGGGGAAAACCCTACTCCTTTTTGTGACAGTTACCTGTAGCCAAAAAGTCGACATGGAAGTAAGACATCCCATCTCCTGCTGAGCTTTTCAGGGAGTCCTCCAATCATGCCTTTCATTGTCTGGTTAAATCGTTCAAAGGTCCATTGGTATGTGGGTGGAATGGGGTAGTGAACTCCGAAGTCACTCCACATTCCTGCCACACGTGTTTTAAGTATGTAGACATGAAGTTTGAACCCCTGTCTGATACTAGCTCCTTAGGAAATCCAACTCTGCTAAAAATACCTAGGAGGGCCTTGTCCACTGCAGGAGCAGTGATAGTCCTAAGTGGAATGGCTTCAAGGTACCTAGTGGCACGATCTACTACTACTCAAAAGTACCTGTTTCCTGAAGCTGTTTGAGGGTCAAGGGGGCCAACACTGTCAACCCCTACCCATTTGAATGGCACCTGAACCACAGATAGTGGGATTAAGGTGTCTTTAGGTGGCCACCTGCATTGCCACTGGCTTGGCAGGTGAAACAGAACTGACAAAAGTCCTTCACCTTCTGTTACATTCCAGACCAGTAAAGCGATTGACTAGCGTGCTCCAGATTTGTTTTGGCCCAGATGCCCAGCTAGGGGAATGGCATGGGCTGGAGAGAGAAGGAACTTTTTGTACTGCTGGGGCACTACCACCCTCCTGGTTGCACCAGGCATAAGGTCTCTGGTCTCAGTAAACAGGAGTCCATCCTCCCACTAAACCCTGTGGGTACCACTGACACTACCCTTTTCTTCCTGTGCAGCTTGCCTCAGGCCTTCAAGAGTGTAGCAGTTTTTTTGTCCCTGTCACAGATCCTCCGTAGAGGACCTCCCTGGTCCCAGGAGCTCTGGGTGGTAAGGGCCAAGCTCTGCAGGCTCAATTCCCTCTGGGGATAACAAATCCTCTTCCTGAGAGATCGAAGAAGGCTTCTGACTTGTGGTCTCTTCGGAAGCTGGTCCCCTACCCTTTCAGGATCCAACACCTCTTTCTCACTTTGAAGTTTGCTCTGTGCCCTTGTCTTGACACAACCCCATTCTGGGAGCCCACGCATTGCTGCATGAGTCCTCAGTTGTACTTAAGCCCAGGGAGATTGTTCCAAATCATTTCCAAGCAGACAGTCTACAGGGATGGATGGGGACACAGCCACTTCCTTCTGTCCACCTATTTTCCCTAGCCAAAGGATACAA
Organism: Pleurodeles waltl; assembly: GCF_031143425.1. Classification (NCBI taxonomy): domain Eukaryota; kingdom Metazoa; phylum Chordata; class Amphibia; order Caudata; family Salamandridae; genus Pleurodeles; species Pleurodeles waltl. The sequence continues at coordinate 148,972,959 of NC_090441.1, read as the reverse complement.
TTTCCATGAGATGGATCTTTGTGACATTGTCAGCATTGATGACAGGATATATTTTCCCTTCCAGGTACTGATCTGAGTGCAGTAGGTTCTGGGTCACCATGGAGACACTAGCTCCTGTCCTTTAAGGCTTCCACCTGAGTCCCATTAATCAAAGGGTTCTGCCTGTATTTCTGCATAAAAGTGGGCCAGGCAGCACAGGATAGATCTATCCCTCCTTCTGTGACTAATGTTAACTCTCTGGGTTCACGGATATGGTCAGGCCACAACTGTGATCCGATCTGGAGATTAGCAACTGCATTTACTGCAGGGAGACTAGAGGCATTTTTCTTGTTTTTACAGCTAGGGACTACATTCTGGTGTCCTCTATTCTTGCAACCATGGCACCAAGCCTTGTTGGGATCAACGTTCCTACATTTGTACCCATCCTTAGGCTATGAGGCGTCTCTGGGCCTAGGCTCCTAAACAGGTTTTTGGGGTCTTGATGAACATTCTTTTTTTTTTGTTTTTTGTTCCCATCTGTTGGGGGGGTGCTTTTAGGCCTCTTTCTTTTGGTCTCCCCCAACAGTGGTTGTTTTGTTCACTCTTGTCTTGACCCTTCCCTAATGCTAAAGGAGAAAGTGGACCTAGATCTACCAGGAACTGATGTAGTTTCTCATTGTAACAATTACTCAAACAATGCTCTTTCATAAGTAAATTGTAAAACCCATCATAATCTTGTACCTTGTCACCTTCTAACGAGCCACCTAGCATTTTCACTAAATAGTCCACTATATCTACCCAGGACTTGGGGTGTGCGCAGCTGTATAAGTGACTGACTGGTATTGTGATTGACTGTATGGTTGGGTGACTGGGTGTGTGAGTGGCTGGATTGGTGTGTGACTGGGAGTGTGAGTGGCTGTATTGGTGAGTCGCTGGGTGTGTGAGTACCTGTTTGTGTGAGTGATTGGGAGTGTGAGTAGCTGTTGAGTGACTGACTGGGAGTTTGAGTGTCTGTATGGAAAAGTAAGTGTGTGCTTGGATGTAACAGTGTATGCATGAGTGTGTGCTTAGGTGTGACCGTGTATGTATGAGTGTGTGTCTGGCTGTTTCAGTGTCCGCATCAGTGTGTGCCTGGGTGTGTCAAAGGCAGTATCATTGTTTGGCTATGTTAGGGGATTCATTTGAGTGTATAGGTAAGTAAGTAAGCGTATGCTTGACTGTGATTGATTAGGTATATCAGTAGTTACATAGTAGAGTAAGTGGGTGTATTAGTTATTGTATGCATAACTAGTGCCAGTGTAATTTGGTTGCTACGTCATGTTGAATATATATCTTTGCAGGGCCAACCCTCAGAAAAGTGACAATAGATTGCTTGGGAGATTTGTTCCGTGCCCTGCAGGGAACCATAAACAGTGGCAAAGTATGTCAAGTGCTCTTTATGTGAGCAGACCCTCTTCAGGAGTACCTCAACAAATATTTATGTGGCACTACCAGTATGGTGACACATCTGAAGAGATATCGCTCCAATCACTGTTGATAAAGAAAGAGAATATAAATATAAATTAGTATCACTTTACAAAATTCCAGCAATAGAACAGTGCATATTGCTTATGCTGTAATAGTATATCAGATTATAGTACAACATTTTATTTTTCCTTTTTTATGTACTCAGTTTGTATAGTTGTACAACTTAAAGATTGCTTCATATAAATAATCATTACTGAACAGTGGGGAAAAATAATTATATAGATTGTGGAAAATATCCCAAAACTGCACAGTATATCACTACAAAGAAGTGACACTATGCATTGTACTCACTACAAACCCTTAATCAATTGTTTTACACACAGTTTGTAAACTTATATATTCAAATGTGTCCAAAAAATTAATTCTCATAGTATTATACCTGGTACATTAGTATTAATACATATACAGGTGATTTATGTTTCAGACAATTTTGTGAAGACATCACCCTGATAGGCAGAATATACCTAAAACACCAATGATTCTTGTAGATGAGATGCCACACATAATTTTTTTTCCAGAAATATTTCATAGAAGTTTGTTTGGAAAAACAAAAGGTGATAAGTTAGTACTTTTGGCTGTTTTGTATCAGTTTGAGGTTGAAATGATTGCATTGTGTCCATCCATGCTCACTCTATAATTAGACAGTGTGGTGTCTAGGTGTTATATAAGTTCTTCGCCGGAAGACAAAAGGAGTATTCAATTTTGGGGATTTTTCTAAAGACATCACCCCTGATAGATCAAATGATGTCTAAAACACAGATGATCCAAGTAGAAGAAAATTGTACATAATGTTTTTCCTAGATATAATTGTTAGAATTGTGACTGAAGAAACAAAAGGCAAGAATTTCGTAGTTTGAAAGGCAGTTTTGGTTTCAATATAATGTTGCTGTCAATGCCTTTCGTCCATCCAGGTTTAACTCTTTAAATAGACAGCGTAATGTCCAGATGTTAAATTAATTCCTTGGTGAAAAATAATAGCTATAGTAGTATAAGTTTTTCCAGATTTGAAATTGGTCCAGCTTTGAAAGTTGTAATTTTCACAGTCATTGTTCTATTTGTAAGCGAGTCCAAATAACTCATTAATATTTACGTTTTCTTCTAATACTCCAAGGATACTCATTACAAATTCTTGTACATTTTATTGACTGTATGGGGTAAATACTACAGACCCACTACATGTATCTACAAGGTTTCGTAAGCCTGAAGCAGAATGTATTAGAGTCCTATCACTGAGTAAATGTGAGAACAAATAATACCGTGCAGAGCACAATCTGTTATCTGCTTTGTATTGAACTTTATTTATAAGATGTGGTAAATAAAAGAGTACATTGAGAACAACATTTGCATAGCGTTGACACCTGGACTGTTTTCCACCACGTTACCTACAATATCTCCCTCATTTTCCACTTTTTTCTTCGTAACACCTTCTAGCTTGTCCTTCTTTTTCTTTTTTCTTGAACATCTGTTGACTGTTTTGTAAACTTCTGCTTCAGACAGATTATCCATTTCTCATAAGTAGGATATTCACTTAAGTGAGGAACTTCTTATCCGATTATATTTTCTCACACAGCTTACATAAGCATTAACATTGTTTTTATCGAATTCAACCAAAAACAAATCAGACAATATTCTAACACGAGATAATGCTACATACGACAAACTTTCTTTAAACACTGTACTTCCAAGAATAATAAAAGCTGTATCTACACTTAAAATGTGTGATTTATTGATAGTTGCAGCATATGTTAGAGAAACTGAAAACTGTTGTTGCCGGACATATAAGTCCTTGACAAGAAAAAACGTACATCGGCCAATCTGCTTCATGCTATCAAGCTGATGAAATTTGAAAGCCAATATATTTATTTGGAAAATTGGTATCAATAACTTTACCCATTGCACTATTTACTAACCCTTCCTCAACATTTAACCTACACCACAAAATACTCAACAGTTTTTACACACAGGTAAACACTTTTCTAATCCTGCAGTCCTGAATACTGACTTGCTTGTAATTTTTCTGTTAGCAGGATTGCCCCTCCCTGATGTTCCATTTTATTGAGAACTGTTTGTTGAAGTTGAAACATTCTAGGAGTATAGGCATTAAAGAGAGTATGGATTCATATTCTTGAATTAATTAGTACATTAGTTGTGCTGCTGTACTGTGTGATAAAATTAATTTCTTGACATTCTAAAGCATGTTTTCTGTCCTTTGTCAAAATTCCTACTCTAATGTCTTTCAGAATATTTCCATATTCTATATCAGATGCTTGACACATATTCTTCACTAGTTCCTTGTAATTGAAGTTTAACCAAACATTTACATTGCAAATACTTCCCAAAGAATTTCTTGTTTCATTATGGAGAAGTGTCTTGACAACAGGTTGTCTTTCACTTGGGTAATTTGCAGTAGGTCACCGAAAGCAATTAAATGCTTTCCTCCAAAGAGCACATCAAGCTCTGTTTGTAAAATCTGCTGTATTCTTAAGTGTATGAAGGCAAGCATTACGTTTGATGCCTTGCTCACCTCTTTGATGATAAAAGCTTCAGCTTCTTAAATACTCTTGACACCTCATGACAAACTTCACCAGATAACTTCTGGCATTCCAGTTAATTATCATGTTCAACAGGAAGCATAAATAGCCAATGTAAAATATCTGCTTTAAAGTTGTAGGCAGCTTATCCTGTTGGAGCTGTTACTACACATGATGCATTTGATTATGTAGTCTTTTGTAGATAAGGTGTTTTATTAGAAAGCCTTTCCTGGTGCCAGCTTGACCACTGATGTATAGTAGTAGTGGCCTAAGTGAAGAGCATCTGCATTGTTGGTTTTCATGCATAAATCTGTGCTCTGTTTTATTCTTTAATTCAACATAAATTTCCCTCTGTTTGTCGTTCTGGTGTTGTACTAACTGTTCTAAATCAACAATTTTTTCTCTTGCTTGCTGCATTGCAGTGTTCACCTCATTCATAGCTGTGGCTGCTTCATTTTGAATAACTGTTTCTCCAAGAGGATCGTGACTCAGTGGTCCAGAACTTTGGATGCTTTGTGAACTCTCCTTAACTATCTCAACCACAATAGTTTCTTCCTGTTCAATCTCATCTTTCAACTTATGCAAGTAGTTTGGAAAGGCTGAACACTCAGTACTGTCTTTCACAGTGTTAAGTGTTAAAGAGTATTTGTAGCAATCATATTTTCTTATTAATTCTGATTCAGCACACCAAGGCATGAACAGTTGTAAAAGTGCCAAGTAGAAAAACTCTTTTTTTGTCTGCAATTTGGCAACTGAGTTTTCTGTGGTTAATTTGATTATTTCGGTGTGTCTGACTAAACAACCATCACATCCAAGTACTGCACATTTTTCTTCTTCTATGTTTTCTGCTACTTTGCTTCTATGTCTGTAGTATTCAAGTACTTCATAAAGGTACGTGCTTTCTAGATGTGCACTCTTTTTTGGGTAGTATGTGTCCAACATATTAGCTTTTACAATGTCTCTACTTTCCGGACCATGATGTACTAGATACTGTATTTCTGAGAAAGACTTTTAACACTCTATTTCTCATGTTTGCAAGCCTTAGACTTACCCAACCAATTCCCTTTGGCTTTGAAAACAACCTAGCCAACCTCAACCAGTCTGAGTACTCATAGGACCCGATTTTTCGCTGAGAAAGCATTTTCATGCTGAAACTGTACAATTTCTTGGTAAGACTCTTTTCAGCAGAAATCTTCTCCCACATCTCTTTCATCTCTGTGTTTTCTGATTTTGTTATATATGAAGTCACTTAGTGAGCAACAGCAAAGGAGTTGTCTGAAACAAACTGTATATCTATGTTCACATTCCACATCTATAGAATAACAGCATTATAGTCAGTAATAATCTTCAAAGCATCTGCTCTTCTCAGGTTGCATGTGTTTTTTGATGATTTTCATGTCAGTGTTTGTCTGACTGCAGATAAAAAGCTGTTTACTCTTCCTTATGAAATGATGGGTGGATGGGATCCAAAACAACATCTCGTGCAAAATGTTCCTTTGCATCTGTATTTTTGACTACAGTACTTGCCACATCTATGAGCTTGAAACCGCAGAACTTGTTGTCCCAGGCCTTCCTTGCCACTGTCTTTTGGGATGGGGTGCAAGTTACATGCTGTTCTATGAATGACAGGACAGACTCATCACTGTCTTTTCTGAATTTTTGTGCATCTTTTATCCATAACGGTGTGTAAATATGAGGAGCACCTCTTACTTGTTACAATTTATACCTAAAGAAATCAGTGGCTTTGCCAAGATGAGGATTAGTTTTGTTACAGATGAAAGACATCATGTCTTGAAACCTGTAGTTAAAATATCTGCAAACATTTGTGTTGGAAAGTGGGTTATAAGCAATAGGGACTTACCACTAGTAATAAGGCCATAATCACAATGTAAAGTTCAATCACGGGTTCAATAAATGAATCCCTTGCTCAAACCCTGGTAGCTGGCAATGAGCAGACAGGCTTAATTTAGGAGACAGGTGTATAAAGCATTTGAAAACACCAATACATTAAATAAGTAAGACACAACACACAATAAAAACCCAGCGCCAGTTTATAAAAAAAGGAAATGTGTTTGTCCTAAAAATTACACAAAAATTAATAAAGTCCAAGGTAGGGAACTGGAGATATGAATTTTTAAAGAATAAATAAAAAATGTGCTTACTAGTGCTTAAAAACCAATAGCGCCAACCAGGGACATCTGGTCATGCTTGACTGGGACCAAGTCACAATTTGAGTTCAACCGCGATGGAGCCCTGCTTGGATATACTGAGTGGGAGGGCTTGGTCAAACTTTTATCTTTGTTTTTCTGTCAGGGAGTCCTATCCTTTCCTCTGCTGAAGCCAGGCAAAGTCCTGTAGTTCCTCAGTGTGCAGCAGGTACAGTCATGCAGAATGCAGTTCTTCGGGGTGAAGACTAGGGTTGCAGCAGCATAGTACTTCTTCTACTTGAAGTTCAGGCAGTGTTCCTAGTTGCTGGGCAACTCTCCCATATTCATCCAGTGTTGCTGGGCTGGCAAGCAGGGGGGTACCCCTGACCAATGGGCTGACCAATGGACCACTTCCTGCGAATTGTGATACAAATCAATCCCAGGAAGCACTCTTCCTCCAATATCCAAGATGGAGAAAATCTCTCCTTGATGTCAGGATCTGACTAAGCCATCCCACTGGTGTGGCTTATTTCCCTAACCACTTCCCCTCCATTCCTTCTGTTAATCACATTACTGGGGCTTTCATCTGGCTGAGGTGACAGCAAGAGGGGTTGAGCCTGTGTCCTTTCCTAAGTGTCATTTTACTTTTGAAGACCAGTTTGGCTACCTAGCCATCTTCTTTCCTGCTGTACTGCAGCTTGCAGATATCCACCCACCAGAAGTCCCATTTTCTCAATCCAGGCCACTTCCCACCTCTTTAAAGCAGCTTGGCCTAGCCTGGCAGAGGCTGGCATCAAAGAGGAGCAGCTGGAGAGCTGGATTTTAGCTTACAGAAAAGAAAGCTCTATAACTTCTTTTCAATTCTAGTTATGATGCATCTAACAGTGGTAAATTGTTGTATTTATTCTAACTGTCATTTTGAGACCAGGAATGGAGATTGCAGCCCATTTCTAGTGACAGTTATACTTATATACATTTTCCCAACGTTAGCCTATGAAGCTAATGCAGTACAATGGGGGTAAATAAAATTGGCAGTTTTCCCTCACCAGGGCATATAAAACAGCTCTTATCATGTCCCTGCTTATAGTTACAAGACACCCTAACCCTGGGGCACTTAGGGCTGCTTTTAAAATGTCAGCAGGCACTACAGCAGTGCACACTAGAGTGCATTAAATCCAATGGGGCTCTTATCCCCCCTGCCCTATTATATACTAGGGACTTATAGGTAGGTTGTCATAGCAAATTATAATTATGCCTAATTTGCATATTTCTTTTACACAGAGCACTGGCCCTGGATTTGGTTGGCAGAGTCCAGGGCACAGTCAGAGTCAGAAACCACCAGTATCAGTCAGAAAATGGGGATATCAGGGCAAAAAGGATGACTTTCTCACAATTTGCATGATCCAAGGAGCAAAGTTCTCCAGCTGTCTTCACTTTGATGTCCTTAAAGTTTGAGTTAGCTTCTCACAAAAATTCAAGCAGGCCACCCCACGCATCCTCAGCAAAACTGGGTGTTAGAAACCAAGTAGGTGCACCTAGGTTTCTCACCATACATTTCAGCTCACCATGACGACGATACCAATACTCGGTGCCATGTTGGCATGCCATCAAATTAATCAAGTTGTATTCCAACTTTTCGTCCTTTCCTTCAACTTGTCAACACTTTCCTTTGCAGAGAGATTTTGCAGATTCACTCCTGTCTTTAAAATATGGTTTACTGCATAAACTAGTCCTGACAAGTCACTATCCAATAAAAGATGGACTATATAGGGAATTCACTGGCAAAATCTAGGGTCCTCTGAATATAGTATAGTTGACCTGTACTCAGCTGCTGGTATGTGTAGAGGCAGGTCATCATACCTACCATCTACTCCAGTGGGAAACGGATGTGGAAAACAGTGAGCTTCTAAACTTTTCTCCCACACACTCAAGGGAGCTCTTTTGCGTCTTTCATTTGAAAGAGATTAATAACATCACCAATAATCTCTTTAGAATGCAAAGGATGAATACTATAGTGTTCATAAATTTCTTCTGATCTGGATTGATCTACCTTTTCAACCTGACCTCTTAATGGTTGTTAGAAATGAGGTCTTTGGTTGGCAGTCAGATTACCCCCTGTCCAAGCAGGGACCCTCAATCTATTCAGGGTAAGTCACACACAATCAAATTATCCTGTGCCCACCCTCCGATAGCTTGGCACTGAGCAGTCAGGCTTAACTTAAAAGGCAATGTGTAAAATATTTGTGCAATAAATCATACAATAACACAGTAGAACATCGCAAAAATACACCACACAGTGTTTAGAAAAATGTATAATATTTATCGGATAAGATGCAGGTCAAAACGATTAAAATGCAATAAGTATATATTGAGATATCACTGTAAAAGTGATATAAAGTGTTTTTAGTCTTTAGAAAGCAATAAATCTCTCATTCAAGCACAAAGTATCTGGTTCACGTTCAAAATCTCTGTAAAGAACCGCAAATGAGGAGATGCGTGGAAACAAAGGGGATGTGCGTTGATTTCTCGGGCCGTGAACAGTGATGCGTCCTTTAGTTTTCACGCAGGGACGGCGGTGCGTTGATTTCTGGCGCTCGGTTGTGGATCCTCTTCGGGTTGCAGGGTTTTCAGACTCCCCCGGGACGATGCATGGATTTCCGGTGCTGACAGGATGAAGTCACAGGGGCTGCGTCGATCCGGTGGGCGTTACGTGGAAATTTCTACTGCACTCACTGCATCGATTCCTCTCTGGAAGTTGGGCTGCGTCATTCTGGCTCGGCTGTGCATCGATCTAGTCAGGCGTGCGTCGAATTTCCGGTCGCTACACTGGTGCTACATCGATCTTCTCATTGCGAAGTCAGGCTGCGTCATTCCAGTTTGGCGTGAGGTGAATTTTTCACCCCGGTGCAGGCTGTGCATCGTTTCTGGCAGGCTGTGCGTCGATTTTTGCCGCAAAAGAAGACCTTCTTGTAGAGATGAAGTATTTTTGGTCCTGAGACTTCAGGGAACAGGAGGCAAGCTCTATCCAAGCCCTTGGTGAGCACGTCTCACCACAGCCAGAGAGCAGCAAGGCAGAAGGGCAACAGCAAGGCAGCAGTCCTTCACAGAAAGCAGACAGATGCGTTGTTTGGGCAGCCAGGCAGTTCTTCTTGGCAGGATGCAGGTTCTGGTTCAGGTTTCTTTTCCAGGAAGTGTCTGAGTTGGTAGGTGCAGAGGCCCTGAAAAAATACCCAAATGTCCCTTTGAAGTGGGGGAGACTTCAAAGAGTGGCTTAGACAGTTCAATCCTGTCTGCAAGGGTCCCAGTAGGGTGTGTGGCAGTCCTTTGTGTGAGGGCATACTACTGTCCTTTGACATGCAAGTGTCAAGCCCTCTACCCTCCCAGCCCAGGAAGACCCATTCAAAATGCAGATGTATGCAAGTGAGGCTGTGCTTCGGGTGTGTCTGAGTGAATGCACAAGGGAGCTGTCAACTAAACCCAGCCAGACGTGGATTGTAAGGCACAGAAGGATTTAAGTGCAGAGAAATGCTCACTTTCTAAAAGTGGCATTTCTAAAATAGTAATATTAAATCCAACTTCACCAGTCAGCAGGATTTTGGATCACCATTCTGGCCATACTAAATATGACCTTCCTACTCCTTTCAGATCAGCAGCTACCAGTCAAACAATATATGAGGGCAGCCCCAATGTTAGCCTACGAAGGAAGCAGGCCTCACAGCAGTATAAAAATGAATTTAGGAGTTTTACACTACCAGGACATGTAAACCACACAGGAACATGTCCTGCCTTTTGTCTACACAACACCCTGCCCTATTGGTTACCTGGGGTATACCTTAGGGGTGACTTATATGTAGAAAAAGGGAAGTTTTAGGCTTGGCAACTACTTTTAAATGCCAAGTCAAATTGGCAGTGAAACTGCACACACAGGCCTTGCAATGGCAGGCCTGAGACAAGGTTATGGAGCTACTTAAGTGGGTGGCACAATGAGTGCTGCAGGCCCACTAGTAGCATTTAATCTATAGGCCTTGGGCACATATAGTACACTTTACTAGGGACTTATAAGTAAACTAAATAATCCAATTGGGTATGATCCAATGTTACTATGTTTAAAGGAAGAGAGCATATGTACTTTAGCACTGGTTAGCAGTGGTAAAGTGTGCAGAGTCTTAAAACCAGCAAAAACAGTATCTAAAAAGTGGAGGGAGGCAGGCAAAATGTTAGGGGTGACAACCCTAAGGCTGTCAGGTCTAACAATGGTAATATGTCATCCTCAATACACATACAAAAAGCTTTATTCACTCATAAAACTATCAAAGCAACCAGCAAAAAGCACATATAAATACAATAATAAATACAGTGAATAAAAGCCCAGATAAAACCCTATCAAACCCCAAGCCCAGGGCGCTAAGCATACATAGTTCCATACTTAATAACACGATTCAATGGGATTAAAAAACAAAAGTGGCATGTGTGCACCGTACATAAGAGATTAGCACTATTTGTTAACAGAGTTAGTATACAGTCTTTTAAGAGGTGGGTGTGTATATGCCATGCAGCCACAAGGAACTTGCCAACTGCCAACACCAAACAGAAGAAGTATCACTTTTTAGGATCCTAAAAGCAGTAACATATTGTCGAGTGCCCAGGTTCCGGCAGATGGGTTTTATCCATTTGCGTCGAGGGAGAACATAAGCTGTACAAAAGAGCAAAAAATGTTCAACGGTCTCAAGGTCTACACCATAAGCCGGGCATGTATTCGATACAGGTGTTACCCTCCAGCTACTTGTCAAGGACATTAGTGGCAAACACCTGTAACGAAAATGAATATATAAGCACTTGGCAAGGGAATCAAGGATAATATCTAGGAAGGGCTTGTGCCGAGGATACCACTTATGGTCAAGAAATTGATTGGTCGGTCGCCCATGAGTTGTAATAAAAAGATGTTTGCGCCTAACATAACTCCAATAAACTGATTTCAAAGATACCATTTGGGCTTTCCTTAATCTCTGAGGATTCTCCCCAAAGCTCCAAAGACCCAAGATACAAAACCAGTTTGACACATGCTTAAATCATGGGATAGAAGCTACATTAAGTTAATTTAAAAAGGCAGTAAGTGGATTTCTATAGGTACTAAGTTCCGCGGTTGTCCATATCCTTATCCAAAAGAACAAGTGTTTTTTAAAACTATTATATCTAAAATCCGATTAAGACCAAGATCAAGGTAAATGGGAACTAAAGGAGTGCTCTGTGGGCATGCAAGTAATCCTCAAGCAAAATTGTTCCCGTAAACACACAATCTATGAGCTTCACAGTAACCCCACACCTCTGCACCATAGGTAGCACCGTTCTGCACTTTAGCTGTATAAATCTTCAAGGCGGGGGATACAGCTCTTGAACCGGTGCTCTTATGCAATCGCAGAATAGCACCTGATCTATGTTGCAGGAAAAGAGCACTCTTACTTATCTGTTCCTCCCATTTGAAATTATTTGAAATCCTAACACCAAGGTAGCGTATGGAACCAACCCTGTCCAGAGGAACAGCATCTATAGAAATTGTGCAACTCTTAGGTGGCCCAGGACTAAGCACCATCAATTTAGTTTTGCTAACATTTAATCTGAGTCCATGATCTATACAAAAAGCTGTAAACCTATCCATGAGGATCTGTAGCCCTTTCTGAGTTTTAGAAATGAGGAGGGAATCATCCACAAAGAGTAATATAGGTTTTTTTGGGCATTTAAAGCGGGGACATCGTTCTGGCAAGAGGACAAGGCTTGCATCACCCCATTTATGTACAAGGTGAATAGCAAGGGTGCCAGGACGCACTCCCCTCTGGATGGGATGTGATCAGTTAATTCCCCCCAATTGCCCCATCTCTCCTGGGCATATGTATCTTCATGGAGCCTCACTGGAAGGTGAATTAAGTTCCTCAGTATACCCACTTTATCTAAAGCCGGTCACAGTTTCCGCCTGGGAATCAAATCAAAAGTAGACCGAAGGTCAACGAAAACAACATACAGATTTTGTTTAGCAAGTGTAACATATTTCCAATTTCAAAAGAGCCAGCCGGAAGTCTTGGTCTGCAGTACTTGTTTTGGGTCTGAAACCTGCCTGGAGATGGGACAGCACATGATTATCATTTACCCACTCTAGAAGCCTATCCAAATCCTGTTTTGCAAAAAATAAAAATTGTAGAGTGTCAATAAGACTTATCGGTCTATATTTAGCAGGGGAGTTCACTTCTCACTTTTTGTAGATAGGTATAATTTCAGCACCCTTCCAGGTAACAGGGATAGGGCCCCCTGCTGCTATAGCATTGGATAACATATTTATGTAACTACACCAGATGTTTGGCTCCTATTTATATAAATCCCCAGGTATTTATCAGGGCCAGGGGCTTTGGAGGATTTCAGGAAAGCAATGGCAGTACTAGTTTCTCCCAGGAAGAAAACAATGTGGTCATCAGGACTACTATGGCTCACCTCAGGCTCATCTGACATGAGGTTCGGTTTCATCTGCCTCAAGAGAAAGGAGTCTCTACTGATTTTGCCGTCGTGCCATGCATAAAGATTGGAAAAGTGGTCAACCCAGCTCTCTGGTTGGATGCAATAATGATAGTAACTACATCTCTCATTGTAATTTTGGGAGAGTAGCTTCCAGAAAGACCTATTGCCATTTGAGTTGGTTGCTTCAAGTAAATTCTGCCAAACAATATCAGCCCAATTTTTCCTCGCCTGCGCTTTATTAGAGGCCGCTCTAGCCGACCGAATCCGCCCCTGTGATCGAGACATGACCTTAGCACCAATTTAGCCCTTACCCAGTCTTTGTTGAACAATTTGTTATTGTTTTTAGCTTGTGTAGATGCAATCCTCTTGGTAGTAATCTTATTGTAAGAAATACCCTGGAGTTTAAGAACCAGGGTCTCATAAATATCAAGAATTGGAATATTTTCCACTTCAAAGTCCTCATAGTAGGATAATGCATCAATAAGCAATTTGTAGATCTCCCTGTGCAGAAAAGGGTTTGCCATCACCTTCGGCCAGGTAACATGTTTATGATCATTTGTTAATAATGGCTCAGGCACCAGGGTGGAATAATTATTTTGTGTTCTCATAAATACGACACTACGCAGAATAAGGAGTTATGATCGCTATCATGGCGAAAGCCAACCTTCATGTCCTCCAACATGGACCACAATCTAAAATCAACCAAAAAGTAATCAATAGTGCTGGTCTGCTGGCCGAGTTTAAGGGTAAAAGTGCTGTGCTGGTCGGAGACCATATAGCCATTACAGGCCCTAAGCCCTTGCTTAAGACACAGCGCTGTTAGCTCATGTGAATGGGTAGGTAGTCGTTTACTCATCAATCGAGAAATACCCCAGTGCTCATCCGCCTCTGCAGTCAAATTGCTACTATAAGGGGAGAGTTCAAAGGAGCAGTTAACATCACCAGCGACCACTAGATTAATAGAGTGGTGTAATGAATCTACAAAAGCAATCAGTTGAACCAAGACCTGGGACTCTACACCCCGTGGCACTGATCTAGCAAACACGTTGATTATAGCTAGTCTGAAACCTCGCTTAAAGTCAAGCTGAATGCCTAACAGGTCTGGTGAGTCTATTTCTAAAGCTGAGTGAGTACACTGCAAAGTTTTATTTACTAATATCAAAAGGCCCCACTTGGCCAGACCAATGCCAGCAGCAGCAGGTTGGGCCTCTACATGGTAGGATAAAAAACCTTTCAAGAAGACTGGGAACAATGCCCAGATCTCCTGAAAAATGCATATAAGTTGTTTATTATATAAGCCACCCACTCATCCTTCATATGTGTTATATCTTGAAGAACATCAACATTGTTATAATAAATATTATTTTACTAACATCCACTAACTCTTGCCATATGTGTTTGGTCTTGGTAGACACACCATTGACTAGAATAATAAGTGGTTCATCAAAATCTCTCTGCACTCCTATAGTTTCAATTCAATTCAATTAAGTCTTTATTCGATATTTCATCATAAAAGACATGCTACACATCATAATACTTATAAAATTATCAGTGCTAATGATTATAACAATAAATACAATATTTCATAAAAGCTACTAAAAACGTATTAAAACTATCTAATGCATCATTTGTTAAATATTATGACAAATTAAAAAAAAAGAGAGTACATTACTTTAAAAACTCAGTTCTAAAATTCAAGATAGTTTACTTATCTAAAACATGTAGCTGTTTTAGTAATTCGGAACGGATTATCCATGCCCACCCCAGGAATTTGGCCACCCCTATAGATGTAGTAGGGGAAAGATCAGTTTTAAGGATCCTACAAGCAGTCTCGGCCGATTGTGTGCCCAGACTTTTGCATAGGGGTACCAACCACTTCTTCCTTGGGGCAGCATATAATGGACAGACAAAAAACAAATGGCTCACATTTTCCCGCATTTCTGTACACAATGGGCATTTATCTGGGCCTCCAGTGCCCCAGGTTGAGGTTAAACACCTTAATGGTATTGAGCCCACTCTAACTTGGTGATATAATTTGCGGTCCATAGGTTTTGTGATAACATCCCAGTACTTTTCAATTGCAGAGGCATCTTTCACGTGTACAAATGTTGTTGTAAGGGAACTTCAAATAAAGAGAAGGGATCGGAGGATTTTATGGTCCAGTGTACACCCTCCAGTCAAACTGATAATATAATATAATACACTGTTCCAAAACTGGTGAACGGGAAAGGGGAGAAGTCCTGATAATCAGGAGCACAAGTCCTCACACACCACATTTGGTGTCATGCTTCATCATAGGACAGCTCCTCGTCAGGCCGGCACTGCAATGCCTGACGGGCACCCCCCGAAGGGGGGCTCTTTGCCGGAGATCTTTTAGTTAATGATGAAGCCGCGGAACCACATGTGGGTCCGAAAAAGAGGAAAGAAAAAAGACAAGAAGAGGATAAAATTGGCTCAAAACCCTCACTAAATGATTTATTGTTCGCTGTTGGGAATTGGTCAAGATTAAAAAAGTAGCAAGGGAGTGAAACAAGAGGTAATGCTCAGACACTCGTACAAAAATCAAGACAAAGGAAGACGGTAATTATCCGAAGTCCCTCAGTATAAGGTCAATATACGGTCGACATGTTTCGCGTCTCTCATGGTCCAACAGGATCCCTTGACGCTTCTTCAGGACCTATTTATTCATTGGACTTCTCCAATTGAAAACAAAGGAAAATTCATCAGCTCCTGCAACCTAACGCTCACAGTCAAGACGTCATTGGTCACTTACTAGAGGTAAACCGGACTGGCTTCCCTTTCCTATTAGTCACCCTAGATACAGGGAGAAAAATGAGATTAATAAATTGCATAACTACTTCATCTACGCTCTGGGAGTAGTACATATAAATGCAAAGTGAAAAATAGTGACAAACTGTGCAACTCATAGTGATAAAGTGGATGGTAGCAACCCATGCTCGTGATATATAGGAGGGCTTACCATCTCTATTCAGAGGAAGTGTTTCATGGGATCACGCAGGCCTGTTGCCCGGTTCACAATGAATCTAATTGCAAGATAAGCATAAGCAATGACAAAAGGACAAAATGTCTCCGTTACTAAATCATCAATAAGATCTATAACATGGTCACTGGAAGTAAGCAGAAATTCATTATATAGTAAGTGGTGCAACACTCGGTACAGATAAAGTGTAGCATACATCCATACGCATATAATAAAGCCGAAATATAGCAGTATAACTGCAAATATCTCATCATTAGTTACAAGATGATAGTGATAATAACCCTAGTATTGGGTATATGTCCAAGAGGTCTGTAAATAGACAACCTTCAGGGAAAGAACTACAACAAGAGAAACAAGTCCTAGAATTACTAAAGGTCGGAGAGCAAGTGTGTGAAGGACACTCAGTAGTAAGTGTGAATGGCAGTGATAGGGGGGCCAGGATATACTATCTGTACTGGTTACCTTCCTATTATATGCACAATCACCTTAACATGTAAATAACACAAAGCCCAGGTGGTAGGGGGATAAATGTTACATAATGGATAACAAGCCGATTACTGTACCGAGTAGCTAGACAAACAACACTCCCCAGCCAGGCTGCTAAGGGACATGAACGGGAACAATATCCCTAAGTATCGCGTCCATAACGCTCTAAACGGACCTGGAGCACTTACTTGTGAGGTTACCGGCGTGCAATGAGACACCTACCCCCGCGGCTGCGTTCCCGAATATGAGACGAGCCTAAGAACTCGAAGTATAAATAACCCGCGCGCGGAGCGCGCGTTGAGCAATAAATCAATTTGTTACCAAGCAACCATGTCAAGCTTGGTAAGAGAGATCTCAAAAGGGAGAAAGGACATCACCTATGAGGTCGCTGTAGTCTTAACCACTGCGGCGGCCATCTTAGACTGGTGAATAATCACCAGAAAAGCAGATAAATATACCAGTCACAAATTCTGAGAATAAATTGATGACTCTCCACCCACGTGACTTATGAGGACAACGGTCATCAACTCCTTGTATAACTATAAGAAGGCTTCTTTTAGAAAGCGTGGAAAAATAAAAATCACAACTGTGTGTTGTGATCAGGGACTCTGTCAATAGTCATAATGCATCAGTCAAGACCAGGGAGGGGTTCAGCCTGGATTTGTCAACAACCAACTACCTAGAGAGATTGAACCAAGGTATGTCATCATTCAATCCTCGACGGTGGGTATTAAGTCTGTATACCCAACGTTGTTCAAGCTCAAAGAGAGGGCGAGTACCTGTCAGGGCACAGGTCTGTAGTACTACCCAACACATGTCATCTGGTGTATGATTAGATTCAATAAAGTGGATGCTTAGTTTCGTCGTGGCGCGTCCACAGCGAATGTTGCTGCGGTGTTCGTTTATCCTTACTTTCACAGATCGTGTGGTCATCCCTACGTATCGCAGATTATATGGACACGTGATCAGGTAGATACAGTTGCGAGTATTGCAATTGGTATGTTTCATCAATCGCCATGTTAGTGAGGGTTCTAGTTCAAGGGTATCTACCCGTTTGGTTAGAGAACAGACATTGCAATTTCCACAGGGGAAATGACCTTTAACTGGAGGGAGGTCCCAAAGTGACCTTTGACTGGTCGGAGTTATGGTGGGTCTTGGTCGAGTATGTACCAGCATATCTTTAATATTGGAAGTTCGTTTAAAAGCAAAAACAGGCTTGGGAATGTTCTCGCCTCCACTGCAGAGGACCGACCATCTTTTGTTAATTATTTTTTTGACTGCATTGGAGAGTGGTGTAAATGTAGATACACAGGTAAGTTTGGTTTCCGTGGATTTAGGAGTCAACTGTAGTAGGGATTCTCTGTCACTGTATTTGGCTCGCTTGTAGGCTGTGTTAATAACCCTCGTCGGGTAGTTACGGTCATGTAGTCTGGTCTGTAAATCAGTTGCTTGAATAGTAAATTGTTGCAGGTTACTACAGTTCCGTCGAAGGCGTAAAAACTGCCCATACGGTAAATTGTCCCTTAACGCCTTTGGATGGTGGCTGTCATATAATAACAAGCTGTTCCGATCCGTCACTTTATGGAAGGTTCGAGTTCTCAGTTGGCCTTCCTCAATACTAATCAGTAGGTCTAAGAACGAGATCTCTGTAGTGGAGATGGAAGATGTAAAGTTCAGAAAGGGGTCCAGACCATTTATCCATGTGGTGAATGAGTCTACTTCAGATGTGGGGCCGTGCCATATGACAAGAATGTCGTCTATGTATCGACGCCATAGTTTAATGTTGTCAAAAAAGGGGTTGGACTCAGGCAGGATGAAACGTTTCTCAAAATCATACATATACATGCAGGCCAGGCTCGGGGCAAAAGTACTTCCCATAGAAGTACCGCGAATCTGGTGGAAGAATTTGTCCTCAAACTGGAAAAAATTCTTAGTCATGGCTAGGCTAGCACAATGCATGATGAAGTGAACTGGAGTCATAGAATTTAGACTAGCAGTCAAAAGGGATGTCTCAACTACCTTCAGTGTAGCTGCCTGCGGGATATTAGTGTATAAAGCCTCAACGTCAAGGGTAATGAGGGCATTAACGTGGACTGTTGAGTTGATGGACTCAATAAGATTAAGGACATCTTTGGTGTCTCTAAGATAAGTAGTAGATTGTTGTACAAGAGGTCGTAAAAAGTGGTCACAAAATATGGATAGTGGTTCAAGGACGGAACCGATCCCTGAGACTATCGGGCGTCCAGGGGGGGGAGATCTGCCCTTATGGATTTTCGGGAGACAATAAAAATATGGAATACGCGGATCCTCAGTGTCCAGAAATTCTGCTTCTTTCTGAGATATCCAAGTATTACTATAGGCCTCCTCTATCATACCACGGATCTCTATTTGCAAACTAGCTGTAGGATCCTGATCAATCCGCGCGTAGTAAGTGGAATCACCTAAAAGGCGAAGACATTCCTGTCTGTAATCCGCTGTGTTCAACACAACGATCGCACCTCCCTTGTCCGCTGGTTTGATGGTGATATTGGTATCAGCGGATAGGTCTCGGAGTGCGTCATTCTCAGCTTTAGGTATGTTGATAAATCTGTGCTCTGGTCTTATCTTCGTAACGTCAGAGGTAACTGCTTTTTCGAAAGCCAGGACCTCACAGGGCATAGAGGAAGTAGGAGGCATGAACTTGGAAGGTCGTCTGAGACCAGAGTCCTGGAGAGAGTCATCACTGGATCTGTCTTTGAAAAAGAATTGAAGACGAATTTTTCTGAAGAACCGAGAAAGTTCACATTGCAAACGGAAAATGTCGGTTTTAGGGGTGGGGACATACCCCAATCCTTTATTCAGTGCCCTTGTTTCATAAAGGGAGAGAGGCCTTGAGGACAAATTCACCACTAGATCTTGGTTTGGGGGTCTTGCCCTGGCTCCTTGTGACCATCTGTGGTTCTTCCTGTGACCAATGAACTCTCCTGCCTCTTCCTCGTCTTCTGCCTCTTCCTCTGCCCCTGCCCTGGCCTAAAAAAGGCATATATGGTGGCATGGAGCGTGGTTGATAAAAAGGAAAGGGATGTTGCCAAGCCATCGGGTGACCTGGATGGTATTGTGGGAAGTTGTAATAAGGTTGTGGTCTCTCGTCTTCAGTGCTCCATCCATCAGAGGATGAGCTCTGACTGAATTTGCGAGGTCTTCTACCAGATGAAGATTCATCTGATGAGACGGAAGGCGTGTCTGTCGTGTAGTCTTCCTTGATATAAGGGTAGACCTTCTCTCTATTGAACTTGTTGATATCTTTCTGTAACTTAGTAATCTTCTGTTGTGTTAGAAACTCTTTTGTTTCATTTAAATCAGTATTGATTTCTGCTAATCGGCTCTTAAATGCTGCTATAGAGATTGTAGTTTTAAGTGTATTCTCCATAAAAGTGATCTGTATAGCCATGGACTCTCCTAGTCATCTAGATGTATTAATGATCAGGACTAGCCAGTCCCGAGTGCACTTCCATGCAATCTGGGCCCAGTCCTTCCTAAAGACAAGGTCCTGTAGGAAGATCCTGGGCATGTTGGACACAAGTAGTCCATTGGGAGCTATATTGGCTCTGAGGTATTCGGTCATAATGGTCCCATGTAGAACTGTTTTTATTAAGTCACGTTTAAGTGAGGACAGTTTGTCCCATTCTTCCTTGGTGGGACCAGATGGTCCTGCACCATCGCTGGTAAGAATGGAGGGGGTCTGCAAAATAGCAGACACAATATCATCGTCGAAGCTGAGACCTTGGAAATTATCCATATCGAGGATCTCAGAGAAATTATCTAATCAGTAATCCCACAGCAGGCCTGCTGTTCTAAATACTTCAAATAAAGAGAAGGGATCGGAGGATTTTATGGTCCAGTGTACACCCTCCAGTCAAACTGATAATATAATATAATACACTGTTCCAAAACTGGTGAACGGGAAAGGGGAGAAGTCCTGATAATCAGGAGCACAAGTCCTCACACACCACATTTGGTGTCATGCTTCATCATAGGACAGCTCCTCGTCAGGCCGGCACTGCAATGCCTGACGGGCACCCCCCGAAGGGGGGCTCTTTGCCGGAGATCTTTTAGTTAATGATGAAGCCGCGGAACCACATGTGGGTCCGAAAAAGAGGAAAGAAAAAAGACAAGAAGAGGATAAAATTGGCTCAAAACCCTCACTAAATGATTTATTGTTCGCTGTTGGGAATTGGTCAAGATTAAAAAAGTAGCAAGGGAGTGAAACAAGAGGTAATGCTCAGACACTCGTACAAAAATCAAGACAAAGGAAGACGGTAATTATCCGAAGTCCCTCAGTATAAGGTCAATATACGGTCGACATGTTTCGCGTCTCTCATGGTCCAACAGGATCCCTTGACGCTTCTTCAGGACCTATTTATTCATTGGACTTCTCCAATTGAAAACAAAGGAAAATTCATCAGCTCCTGCAACCTAACGCTCACAGTCAAGACGTCATTGGTCACTTACTAGAGGTAAACCGGACTGGCTTCCCTTTCCTATTAGTCACCCTAGATACAGGGAGAAAAATGAGATTAATAAATTGCATAACTACTTCATCTACGCTCTGGGAGTAGTACATATAAATGCAAAGTGAAAAATAGTGACAAACTGTGCAACTCATAGTGATAAAGTGGATGGTAGCAACCCATGCTCGTGATATATAGGAGGGCTTACCATCTCTATTCAGAGGAAGTGTTTCATGGGATCACGCAGGCCTGTTGCCCGGTTCACAATGAATCTAATTGCAAGATAAGCATAAGCAATGACAAAAGGACAAAATGTCTCCGTTACTAAATCATCAATAAGATCTATAACATGGTCACTGGAAGTAAGCAGAAATTCATTATATAGTAAGTGGTGCAACACTCGGTACAGATAAAGTGTAG
This sequence comes from Pleurodeles waltl, assembly GCF_031143425.1. Lineage (NCBI taxonomy): Eukaryota > Metazoa > Chordata > Amphibia > Caudata > Salamandridae > Pleurodeles > Pleurodeles waltl. Next base: position 148,951,874 of record NC_090441.1, on the reverse strand, counting down.
CATACATCCATACGCATATAATAAAGCCGAAATATAGCAGTATAACTGCAAATATCTCATCATTAGTTACAAGATGATAGTGATAATAACCCTAGTATTGGGTATATGTCCAAGAGGTCTGTAAATAGACAACCTTCAGGGAAAGAACTACAACAAGAGAAACAAGTCCTAGAATTACTAAAGGTCGGAGAGCAAGTGTGTGAAGGACACTCAGTAGTAAGTGTGAATGGCAGTGATAGGGGGGCCAGGATATACTATCTGTACTGGTTACCTTCCTATTATATGCACAATCACCTTAACATGTAAATAACACAAAGCCCAGGTGGTAGGGGGATAAATGTTACATAATGGATAACAAGCCGATTACTGTACCGAGTAGCTAGACAAACAACACTCCCCAGCCAGGCTGCTAAGGGACATGAACGGGAACAATATCCCTAAGTATCGCGTCCATAACGCTCTAAACGGACCTGGAGCACTTACTTGTGAGGTTACCGGCGTGCAATGAGACACCTACCCCCGCGGCTGCGTTCCCGAATATGAGACGAGCCTAAGAACTCGAAGTATAAATAACCCGCGCGCGGAGCGCGCGTTGAGCAATAAATCAATTTGTTACCAAGCAACCATGTCAAGCTTGGTAAGAGAGATCTCAAAAGGGAGAAAGGACATCACCTATGAGGTCGCTGTAGTCTTAACCACTGCGGCGGCCATCTTAGACTGGTGAATAATCACCAGAAAAGCAGATAAATATACCAGTCACAAATTCTGAGAATAAATTGATGACTCTCCACCCACGTGACTTATGAGGACAACGGTCATCAACTCCTTGTATAACTATAAGAAGGCTTCTTTTAGAAAGCGTGGAAAAATAAAAATCACAACTGTGTGTTGTGATCAGGGACTCTGTCAATAGTCATAATGCATCAGTCAAGACCAGGGAGGGGTTCAGCCTGGATTTGTCAACAACCAACTACCTAGAGAGATTGAACCAAGGTATGTCATCATTCAATCCTCGACGGTGGGTATTAAGTCTGTATACCCAACGTTGTTCAAGCTCAAAGAGAGGGCGAGTACCTGTCAGGGCACAGGTCTGTAGTACTACCCAACACATGTCATCTGGTGTATGATTAGATTCAATAAAGTGGATGCTTAGTTTCGTCGTGGCGCGTCCACAGCGAATGTTGCTGCGGTGTTCGTTTATCCTTACTTTCACAGATCGTGTGGTCATCCCTACGTATCGCAGATTACATGGACACGTGATCAGGTAGATACAGTTGCGAGTATTGCAATTGGTATGTTTCATCAATCGCCATGTTAGTGAGGGTTCTAGTTCAAGGGTATCTACCCGTTTGGTTAGAGAACAGACATTGCAATTTCCACAGGGGAAATGACCTTTAACTGGAGGGAGGTCCCAAAGTGACCTTTGACTGGTCGGAGTTATGGTGGGTCTTGGTCGAGTATGTACCAGCATATCTTTAATATTGGAAGTTCGTTTAAAAGCAAAAACAGGCTTGGGAATGTTCTCGCCTCCACTGCAGAGGACCGACCATCTTTTGTTAATTATTTTTTTGACTGCATTGGAGAGTGGTGTAAATGTAGATACACAGGTAAGTTTGGTTTCCGTGGATTTAGGAGTCAACTGTAGTAGGGATTCTCTGTCACTGTATTTGGCTCGCTTGTAGGCTGTGTTAATAACCCTCGTCGGGTAGTTACGGTCATGTAGTCTGGTCTGTAAATCAGTTGCTTGAATAGTAAATTGTTGCAGGTTACTACAGTTCCGTCGAAGGCGTAAAAACTGCCCATACGGTAAATTGTCCCTTAACGCCTTTGGATGGTGGCTGTCATATAATAACAAGCTGTTCCGATCCGTCACTTTATGGAAGGTTCGAGTTCTCAGTTGGCCTTCCTCAATACTAATCAGTAGGTCTAAGAACGAGATCTCTGTAGTGGAGATGGAAGATGTAAAGTTCAGAAAGGGGTCCAGACCATTTATCCATGTGGTGAATGAGTCTACTTCAGATGTGGGGCCGTGCCATATGACAAGAATGTCGTCTATGTATCGACGCCATAGTTTAATGTTGTCAAAAAAGGGGTTGGACTCAGGCAGGATGAAACGTTTCTCAAAATCATACATATACATGCAGGCCAGGCTCGGGGCAAAAGTACTTCCCATAGAAGTACCGCAAATCTGGTGGAAGAGTTTGTCCTCAAACTGGAAAAAATTCTTAGTCATGGCTAGGCTAGCACAATGCATGATGAAGTGAACTGGAGTCATAGAATTTAGACTAGCAGTCAAAAGGGATGTCTCAACTACCTTCAGTGTAGCTGCCTGCGGGATATTAGTGTATAAAGCCTCAACGTCAAGGGTAATGAGGGCATTAACGTGGACTGTTGAGTTGATGGACTCAATAAGATTAAGGACATCTTTGGTGTCTCTAAGATAAGTAGTAGATTGTTGTACAAGAGGTCGTGAAAAGTGGTCACAAAATATGGATAGTGGTTCAAGGACGGAACCGATCCCTGAGACTATCGGGCGTCCAGGGGGGGGAGATCTGCCCTTATGGATTTTCGGGAGACAATAAAAATATGGAATACGCGGATCCTCAGTGTCCAGAAATTCTGCTTCTTTCTGAGATATCCAAGTATTACTATAGGCCTCCTCTATCATACCACGGATCTCTATTTGCAAACTAGCTGTAGGATCCTGATCAATCCGCGCGTAGTAAGTGGAATCACCTAAAAGGCGAAGACATTCCTGTCTGTAATCCGCTGTGTTCAACACAACGATCGCACCTCCCTTGTCCGCTGGTTTGATGGTGATATTGGTATCAGCGGATAGGTCTCGGAGTGCGTCATTCTCAGCTTTAGGTATGTTGATAAATCTGTGCTCTGGTCTTATCTTCGTAACGTCAGAGGTAACTGCTTTTTCGAAAGCCAGGACCTCACAGGGCATAGAGGAAGTAGGAGGCATGAACTTGGAAGGTCGTCTGAGACCAGAGTCCTGGAGAGAGTCATCACTGGATCTGTCTTTGAAAAAGAATTGAAGACGAATTTTTCTGAAGAACCGAGAAAGTTCACATTGCAAACGGAAAATGTCGGCTTTATTATATGCGTATGGATGTATGCTACACTTTATCTGTACCGAGTGTTGCACCACTTACTATATAATGAATTTCTGCTTACTTCCAGTGACCATGTTATAGATCTTATTGATGATTTAGTAACGGAGACATTTTGTCCTTTTGTCATTGCTTATGCTTATCTTGCAATTAGATTCATTGTGAACCGGGCAACAGGCCTGCGTGATCCCATGAAACACTTCCTCTGAATAGAGATGGTAAGCCCTCCTATATATCACGAGCATGGGTTGCTACCATCCACTTTATCACTATGAGTTGCACAGTTTGTCACTATTTTTCACTTTGCATTTATATGTACTACTCCCAGAGCGTAGATGAAGTAGTTATGCAATTTATTAATCTCATTTTTCTCCCTGTATCTAGGGTGACTAATAGGAAAGGGAAGCCAGTCCGGTTTACCTCTAGTAAGTGACCAATGACGTCTTGACTGTGAGCGTTAGGTTGCAGGAGCTGATGAATTTTCCTTTGTTTTCAATTGGAGAAGTCCAATGAATAAATAGGTCCTGAAGAAGCGTCAAGGGATCCTGTTGGACCATGAGAGACGCGAAACATGTCGACCGTATATTGACCTTATACTGAGGGACTTCGGATAATTACCGTCTTCCTTTGTCTTGATTTTTGTACGAGTGTCTGAGCATTACCTCTTGTTTCACTCCCTTGCTACTTTTTTAATCTTGACCAATTCCCAACAGCGAACAATAAATCATTTAGTGAGGGTTTTGAGCCAATTTTATCCTCTTCTTGTCTTTTTTCTTTCCTCTTTTTCGGACCCACATGTGGTTCCGCGGCTTCATCATTAACTAAAAGATCTCCGGCAAAGAGCCCCCCTTCGGGGGGTGCCCGTCAGGCATTGCAGTGCCGGCCTGACGAGGAGCTGTCCTATGATGAAGCATGACACCAAATGTGGTGTGTGAGGACTTGTGCTCCTGATTATCAGGACTTCTCCCCTTTCCCGTTCACCAGTTTTGGAACAGTGTATTATATTATATTATCAGTTGTAAGGGAACTACCTATAAGGGATGAGTGTCTTATGCCTACCACCCATTCCCAATATAGTTGTTTCAGCTCTTTTTTTGAAGGAAAAGTAACTGAGTCTGGGTTGAGCCAAAGGGCACCTAATCCCATGGCACAAAGGGTGGTTCTAACACCCTTGAACCAACCAATCTTATCGGATCCTAGGGTGTCCCTTACCTCGAGGCATGCTTTTGCATATGATAACAGCTCTGGGGTAGACCACAACCTCCGCCAGAAGGCCAAGGGCCGAAATCTGGCTTGATCTTCCACCGGTTGGAGCCCAAGGTCATAAAGGAGCGGGATACGTGGGGATGATCTCGGAAGACCAACCGCCCCTCTTGTAAATCTGTTTTGGGCCAACGTCAGTCGGTCCAGATTGCTATAACCCCAAAGCTCTGCCCCATACAAGACTGAGGGAAGAATTTTTGACCCATAGATTTCCATGAGTGGGGACATCGGGCGGGTAAATGATCTTTTATGTTCCTTAAGAAGGGCACCGCCTAGTTGAACATGTTTGAGTGCTTGGATATCAATCTGGGGTTTCCAACTAAAATTATCACTAAAATGCACACCCAGATATGTAAATTCATTAGTTTGCTCAAGAATAGCACCACCCATTTTGACCCTTGCCACAGTTTGTGTTCGACCTCTTAGTACCATAAATTTTGTTTTAGAGACATTTATTTCTAGCTCATGCTCGTCACAAAATAACTCAAATCTGAGTAGGGCCTGCTGGAGCCCTTGCCTTGTCTTAGATAATAGCAAGGTATCATCCGCGAACATGAGCAATGGTACTTTCATTCCCGCTATCTGGGGAGCATCCGTGGGATGTGTTGCAAAATATTTGGTAACCCCGTTAATAAACAGGGAAAACAAAGTGGGAGCCAGAACACATCCTTGTCTAACACCTTTCAAAACATGGAACCTGTCCGTAACCTCGCCAGGCTTACCCCAGCGGACTTGGGCATAAGTGTATGCATGGAGATTCATTAAGAGTCGCACTAGAGCCCTGGGCATTCCCTGTTCCAGTAAGCAATCCCATAATTTAGTCCAAGGGACCAAGTCGAATGCAGATCTTAGGTCCACAAAAGCTGCATACAACTTGCCCTTACCCAAAAAAACTGTTTTCCAATATAATAGGGCAAAACGAAAAGCTTGATCAAGGGTGCTTACATGAGGTCTAAAACCCGCCTGCAACGGAGTCAAAATATCTGAGTCTATTATCCATTCCTGTATCCTCCCTAAAATGAGGCGCGCTATAATTTTTTGGATCGCATCAATAAGGCTGATAGGCCGATAATTTGAGGGTACTGAGCGATCGCCTTTCTTGTATATAGGCAGGATTTCTGCCCCGTACCATGAGTCAGGAATTTTAGCGCCTGCTGCAACTGCATTCACCAGGTGGAGTATATAAGGTACCCACAGGTCCTGGTCTTCCAAAAAAATGTCAGCTGGAATACCATCAGGGCCAGGGGCCCTCCCTTTGGGAATGTTGTGCAGGCAATTGATGACTTCAGTAACTGAGAATATTAATGGCTCGGCGGGCTCAAGACAGTGGGGTATAGTCTCTTCTACTGTATGACACTTAAACTGATCCTCAAAAATTTTTACCCACTGGTGATTAGAGACAGATGCTGGGCTATAGTGGGCGTCCTGCGAGATACCCCATTTTATGAGGTACCAGAACTGTTGCATATTGCGTTTACCACAGGCTTCTGACAGCATAAGCCAGCGTTCCTCGTCCCACTTTTGTTTTGCTTTGCGTTTTGCCTCATTATAGAGTTTTCTACAAGATCTAATCTGGCTATGATTTTTGTTTTTAATGGCCTCAAAGAGAACTCTTTTTGTCTTACTACACTCTTTATCAAACCAGGTAGTGGATGAGTATTTCTTGGTCCTGGGTTGTTTAGGGATAAATTTGATGAACAACTTTTTAAGTTCCTGAAACAGGTCAGAATGGGTACGTATAAGTTTGCTGTTAATCTCGTCCTGTGAGCCACAATTGTTTAAAAGCTCCACAGAACTAGACACTAAGGTTCTTATCGCCCTACGGGCCCCAGCGTCCACAGCTATTTTGGACCAGCGTACCCTGCGCATATCATTGCTCACAATGACCTCTTTTCCTGTTATATTAGGACCACTGCCCACAGACCTCTGAAAGCTGGAATCCCTTAGGGTCAAAACCAGCGGGTCATGATCGCTCTCTGGGCGTTCCGTAACTAGCATATCAACAACTGCAAACCACTGCCTCACATCGACCAAAATATAGTCGATACGACTACTGTGTCGGCCGTTGTTGAACGTATGCCTACCCTTCCTATCAGACTTGACCCTTCCAATAACAGCTCTCAGACCCATATCCAGGCATAGCCCCTTGATATAGGTGGCTGAGCTCGACCACTTAGCAATCGAGGGTAACTCGAGTTGGGGAATACCCCAGGATAGATCCTCATCCTCAGTGAGCGGGCCGTCCTCAATACCCAAAGGCTCAAAACAAGTATTAAAATCCCCCATCACAATCTTGTGGCCATCGGTCGTTGATCCAGATAAAATGTCATCCAACAGGAGGAGGGTCGGAGAAACCCTTCCTCCCTGTAGGCCCCTGACATAAATATTAACCAACAGGATGCTTAAACCTTGGTTGGACTTTATCTTTAAGGCAATTATGTCTGGACTATCAGTTGTCACTTCTTCAACTCTTACACCCGCACTTTGGCGGACCCAAATTGTAAGACCTCCAACAGGACGCCCTTTCTGGCCTCTAATTGCTGGCTTGCTAAAGTTCAGATACCCCACCCGGAATATCGGTGTGATAGCCCATGTTTCCTGGAATGCAATTATGTCGCCCTGATCTATGAAGTCCCTCCAATCAGGAATACACTGGCTGGACTCCAGACCGGCTATATTCCAGGATATATACCTTGATACCATATCAACAGGCTCAGCAAAAGCAGAGGGTGAGTCCGTACTAAAATTGGGTAATGCAGACAATGTACCAACGGGGATAATGTCCGGGTTATTACTTTGATCTGTGGCAATAGCCTTCCAACTTATATCTTCTATGTGGGGGGATTTCAATAAAGTTAAATTATCTATTTCTTCTCTACCAGTGAGTCAATCATTCTCATCTAGGCAGGATAACGGGCCATATTTCCCGGCAGTAATCAAGGGTTCAATGCTTACTGGTGCGAACCAACCCCTGGGAGGGTTAATGACATTTTTGTTAATCTGGGATGGCACCTTCACCTCGGGATACACCGTAGGATAAAAATCAGGGAGTTCCCACGTGACTATTGGTCCATCTGTAGGTTGTGGGCACCAGCCTCTCAAAAATGGGACCACATTTGTACTCCTGAAATTAACTATTACCAGATCACCTGGAATATCTTTAGTCATGTGGCCAAGCCAACCCACCCTTCTCACATTTAAGATTTTACCATCAATGGAAGGGAGGAGGGGTCTATTCTTAGTAAGCCAGAAGGCTACTTTATTTTTTAAGTCATTGGAACCTTCTTTTTTACCTGAACTAAGTTCTGGGACTCCTGACAGTATACATACAAATGGAGCGGCCTCCGGTGGGAGATCAATCCTAACATTATAATTATTGTTGTGCTCTCTTGCGTCCTTATGGACTCGAGTTGGTTGAGACCTACCCTCTAGGGACCCTCGGATCACTTCCCTAGGTATAGTGGGCTCCGCCTCCAAACTTGTTTCGTTACATGGGGTTTTATGTCTTAAACTGCTTCCCGCGAGTATTGCCTGCTCAACACAATTTCCAGATGGTAAATCTAGAGGTACCGTTAGAACATCTGCTGGTGTCGAAGTTACTTGTACCCTTAGACTATGAACCTCTTGGGTGAGTACTTCAATTTTCAACAATAATGTGCTAAAAATTTCAGCCATTTTTGTCGCTAACTTATCCTCTACTGTTGCCAGTATATTTTCTATATACTGCCTGTTATGACAGCAACCCACTGGCTTATCAGATCCCCCGTCTACTCCCTTTGTTTTAATAGTATGAATTTTTGCTTCGAGGGGCTTTCGAGAATTGCTGACCTTCCCCACTCCTCTTTTGCCCAACGACTTTCTACAAGCCCTAACTTCTCTTGCTGGTTGGGGGGGAATCTCTGCCATAACCACGGGGCTAGATGGGCTCTCGCCAATTATACCCATTGAGTCTAAGGGATTAGAATGTACCTGTGCCACAGTTAGTATCATATCCTTGTCAGTGTTGGCGCCCAGATCTTCAAAAGTAGACACTATATGTGGGGAGGAACTAGGGTGTGTCTGAATGGGGGAACCTCCTTTCCCTAGGGAGACTCTGCGATCGCTATTAATCTTTTTAACCACTTTAACCAGGTAGTTATCAAGCATAGTAGCCCCTAGATTTTTGGCGGAGTTATTACAGTTAGCCATCATAGATTGGTTGCAGTAAGTACCACCAGCTATAATTCAGCAATACAAAACACAAAACCGCGTAATCAAGATGTAATACAGCTAATTTACAGTTTTAGGCAGAGTCCCGTGCCCAGTCCAGTCTCTTCAGGCCTCACTTCAGGCCTCTGATGGGGCCCGCCCCTTGCCCGGTGCCGCCCGCGCGCGTCCCCGCGGTGTACCTTGGTGTACCTTGTTGCAATTTAAAGGCCCGGGGGCGTAACAGCACTTTCGCGCCACTTGGCGCACGGGAAACCCAGAGGATTCTGGGTATTGTAGTCCTCCCAGCGTGTATTGGCAGGCAGCCTACAACGGTGGTGGTCCGAGCCGGCAGCCCTATGTCCTCATCTGCTCCCAAACAGTTGGCCTTTCTCTTCCGACCAGGCTGAGCTGCCACTACCAGCCAGGCTGGAGGTTGGAGGATTGGACTCGCGTTATAATGGCGGATTCTGTGGTATGACGAAAGTCCCACAGCTGGCATAGATGCAGTTCCAGAAATGAGTTTTTTCTGGCTCCGTCGTAGCTTAATACATCGAGTAACCCAGCACGGACCCGAGGAAGGTGGTATCGGGCGGGCACTTGTACAGTTGTACAGTTGCTGTTGCTTTTGCTACCACTGCTCGGCCTCCAAGAGTACGATAGATATATACCACTGGTGCCCCGCGTGCCGGGCTCTCCTCACCGGGCTCCCCCTGGGTCTCCCCCGCTCTCCGGGGCCGGCCGAGCTGTCAGACCAACGACGGACCCAGCGGAGCTCTGTGTTACGTGCTCCGAGACTCGAGCGCCACTCGCCAGTCAATACCCCCACCGCAATCCGTACTCCGTGCTCCTTGCTCCGTGCTCCTTGCTCCTTACTCCGTCCCTCGCTGCTTCCGCTCCGTCCCGTTACTTATTCAGATAAGTCGTCCCTGCTCTCAAACGGCCCTGTCGCAGAAAAGCCTATAGTTTCAATATTCTGCTTGAGATCTAATGGCAAGTACACAACTCTACCTTTAAGACATTTCTGTAGCTCTGTTGGGGGTAATTTCCTTGTTTTTCATTCCATACAAACTATAGCTTGAAAATGATTTTTACATTGTATAAAAATTGATTCGTAATCATTTAAATCTGGAAGTTCATGTGGAATTTAAACTTGTTCTAACTTGTTTTGTACTGCTGTAGCAGGCATTTTATTATCCTCTAACTTATGATAACAGTACTTACATATAATTTGCCAAGTGGAACAATCAAACCATTCCTCTACAAATAAATAAGCAGCAAATTGTTGCCACTTGTCTCTGTTCTCTTTTTCAGTTTTTGAATACAGAACAATACAGAATAACATTATGAGTTTGACTTTTGTAGTGAGTACACAATATTTACAAACACCACCTGTTATCTCCAAAGAAGCTGTATTAAACTTTGTAATGTCTTCTCTCTCTTTTCCATACAAAAGAGATCTATTCATTTCCCCTAAACATGCAGCAGTGCTTTTGACATAGTAAATCCTCCTAACTAAAGTTCACATTTTCCAGTGGTGCACAGATAACATTCTGAAATGATGAAATGTGCTTTGGCATGCTTTCTTAGTGAGTGTCCCTGTAAACTCAATCAATCAATCAATCATAGTATTTATAGAGCGCGCTACATACCCCTTAGGGTTTCAAGGCGCTGGGGGGGGGGGTATCTGCTGCTACTGGTCGAAGAGCCAGGTCTTGAGGAGTCTCCTGAAGGTGAGAAGATCGTGGGTCTGTCACAGGATGGTCGGGAGGGTGTTCCAGGTCTTGGCGGCGAGATAGGAGAAGGATCTGCCGCTGGAGGTCTTGCGTTGGAAGCGGGGGACGATGGCGAGGGCGAGGTTGGCGGAGCGGAGTTGGCGGGAGGGGACGTAGAAGTTGAGTCTGTTGTTCAGGTAGACAGGTCCGGCGTTGTGGAGCGCCTTGTGTGCGTGGGTGAGGAGTTTGAAGGTGATCCTCTTGTCCATGGGGAGCCAGTGGAGGTCTTTCAGGTGGTGGGAGATGTGGCATCGGCGGGGTACGTATAGGACCAGTCGGGCGGAGGCGTTTTGGATGCGTTGGAGGCATTGGATGTCTTTTGCTGAGATGCCTGTGTAGAGTGCGTTGCCGTAGTCCAGTCTGCTGCTGACGAGGGCATGGGTCACTGTTTTTCTGGTTTCCGTCGGGATCCATTTGTAGATTCTACGGAGCATGCGGAGGGTGTTGTAGCAGGAGGATGAAACTGCGTTGACCCACTTGGACATGGTGAGGGCGGAGTCGAGGACGAAGCCCAGGTTGCGTGCGTGGTTGGTTGGAGTTGGAGGGGGTCCCAGCGCAGTGGGCCACTAGGAGTCGTCCCAAGCCGAGGGGGTGTGTCCAAGGATGAGGACCTCCATTTTGTCGGAGTTCAACTTCAGGCGGCTTTTCCTCATCCATTCGGCGATGGACTTCATTCCCTCATGGAGGTTAGCTTTGGCGGTGTGTGGGTCTTTGGTGAGGGAGAGGATGAGCTGGGTGTCGTCGGCATAAGAGAGAATGTTGAGGTTGTGCTGACGGGCCAGTTGTGTGAGGGGGGCCATGTAGACGTTGAACAGCGTCGGGCTGAGGGATGAGCCTTGGGGTATGCCGCAGATGATGTTGGTGGCTTCGGAGCGGAAGGGAGGGAGTTGGACTCTCTGGGTTCTGCCAGAGAGGAAAGAGGAGATCCAGTTGAGGGCTTTCTCTTGTATTCCGGCTTCGTGGCAGAACGTGTCTAAGGCTGCGGAGAGATCCAGGAGGATGAGGGCTGATGTTTCGCCGTTGTCCATTTGCTCTCTGATGTCGTCAAGAGCGGTCTCGGTGCTGTGGTTGCGTCTGAAACCGGATTGGGAGGGGTCCAGGATGTAGTTGTCCTCGAGGTGGTGGGTGAGTTGAGCGTTGACGATCTTCTCGATGACCTTCGCCGGGAAGGGGAGGAGGGAGATCAGGCGGAAGTTTTTGAGGTCGTTGGGGTCTGCCTTGGGTTTCTTGAGGAGGGCGTGGATTTCGGCGTGCTTCCATCTTTCCGGGAAGGTCGCGGTTTCGAATGATAAGTTGATGATCTTACGAAGTTGGGGGGTGATGGTGGAGTCGGCTTTGTTGTAGACGTGGTGGGGGCATGGGTCTGAAGGGGATCCTGAGTGGATGGAGTTCATGATCTTGCAAGTTTCCGAGTCATCTACGTGGGTCCAGGTGGTCAGGCGGTTGTTGTAGGTGGAGCAGTCGGAGGTGGGGTCTGGCGGAGGCGTGGTGTTGAGGCTGTCGTGGATGTCGGCGATCTTCTGATAGAAGAATGTGGACAGGGCGTTGCAGAGTTCTTGGGAGGGTGGGATGTCGTTGCCGTTGGCGCTGGGGTTGGATAGCTCTTTCACGATGCAGAAGAGTTCTTTGCTGTTGTGTGCCTTGTTGTTCAGGTGCTCTGTGAAGTGGGAACGTTTGGCGAGTCGGATTAGTTGGTGGTGCTTGCAAGTGGCTTCCTTGTGGGCTGCCAGGCTGTCTGGTGTGCGTTCGAGGAGCCATTTCTTCTTTAGTTTCTGGCAGGTGCGTTTGGAGGTGATGAGTTCGTCTGTGAACCAGGCAGCTTTTTTCTTTTGCTGGTTGTCGGTGGGCACTTGAGTGGTGCGAGGGTGTTGGCGCAGTCGTTGATCCACCGTCGTAGGTTGATGGCGGCGGTGTCTGGGTCGGTGGGCTCGGTAGGCGGGCTCTGGGCAAGGGTGCTGGTCAGTTGGTCTTTGGTGACTTTGCTCCAGCGGCGGTGAGGAGGTAGTGGGGTGCAGTGGTGTTCGGTGTGTTTTTTTAATGTGAAGTGGACGCAGTGGTGGTCGGTCCAGTGGAGTGCGGTGGTGTGGCTGAAGGTGACGTGGTTGCTTGCGGAGAAGATTGGATCGAGCGTGTGGCCGGCGATGTGGGTGGGTGTGTTGACCAGTTGTCTGAGTCCGAGGTTGGAGAGGTTGTCTGTCAGTGATGTGGTGTTGGTGTCGTTGTTGTTCTCCAGGTGGAAATTGAGATCTCCTAGGAGGATGTAGTCCGTAGAGGCGAGGGCGTGGTGCTCGTGAGGTCGGCAATGGAGTCGCTGAAGGGGGCTCGTGGTCCTGGGGGTCGGTAGATGAGCGTTTCCCTGAGGGTGGTGTTGGGGTCAGTGTGGATCCGGAAGTGCAGGTGTTCGGCTGTCTTGAGGGTGTCGTCCGTGTGGGTGTGGATTTTGAGGGTGGATTTGTGGGCGATGGTTATTCCTCCTCCAATTCCATTGGGGCTATCTCTTCTGGTGATCTTGTAGCCGTCCGGGATGGCTATGGCGATGTCGGGTGCTGAGGAGTCGTTCCACCAGGTTTCGGTCAGGAACGCTACGTCTGGGGCGGTGGTGTCGAGCAGGTCCCAGAGCTCGATGGCGTGCTTTTGTGCGGAGCGTGTGTTGAGGAGTATGCAGTGGAGGTGGTTAGTGCTGGTTGTTGCGGGTTTCCTTGTTCTGTTGCAGGTGAAGTTGCAGGCGCGGCAGGAGAAGGGTCCTTTGGTGTGCTTCGGTGTGGCCTGGTAGCAAGCTGTGGAAGGGCCGGGGTTGAGGGCGATGAGTTCGCTGGCCGAGTAGCGACATCTGGTGGTGCGGGGGCGTGCGGTCCAGGGGGGGTGGCGCTGGGCGCGGTCCAGGCGCGGACAGACACAGACGGGCTTGCCTCTGGCACGCCAGCGGCGCGGACGCGCAGCACCAGCCATTTAGAAGGGAGGGGGGACGGAGGAGCAGCTGGGAGGTGGGAGGTGGGAGGGAGCGGCGAATGGGGGCGCGAGGGGGGCGGGGCCGCAGGGAGGCAGCAGCGGGGAAAAGCGGCAAGGGGGAGAGCCCAAGGGGCGAAAAAAGCAGAAAACAGAAAAAGGCACAAATTGGAAGAAAAAGCACAAAGGCACAAAAGGCAAATCACAGAATACGGAATACAGTCACAAATACGGTAAACGGCACAATGCACAAGTGGAATACAGCAATCTAAGAAAGGCACAAATGGGGACAAAAGCGCAAGGAAGCAAGGCGCAGAGAGGCAGAGTACAGTCACAAATACGCCGAAAGCGGCACAATGTAAAAGCGTATTACAGCAATCTGAAAAAGGCACAAATGGGGGCAAGAGCGCAAGGAGGCAAGGTGCAGAAAAACAAAATACAGTCACAAATACGGCGAAAATGGCACAGTGCACACGGGTCTAGCGACGCTTACCAGAAGCCCACTAGACACCAGGGATGAGGCGCAGGAGGATGCCTGCGGGTGGAAGAGGGCCTCGAACACGCTAGCAGCAGCGTGGGCGGGGGTCAGGGACACGGAGACAGCAAGGTGGTGCTGCGGACGTGGGGGGGCGAGCTCTTTACCGAAAACAGGTCAGAGGTCGCTCACCCTCGACGCGCAGCGCCAGCCATTACTAGTATACTTTCTTACTTTGAATGGATCTAATCCTTGCAACATACCTATTTTCTGTTTCAGACTTCTGCAGGGAAACACACTAAGGAAATTTCTCAAAATATCAATAGATTCCTGCTGAACACTGCAAATGCTGCTAGAGTTCTATTTGAATACAATGTCCTCTTTACACCTTTCCTGTACCCCTTTGGCTGTTACTTCCTCTACATTTCAAGGTCCCATCTCCTCTTTTGGAATAGGATTACCATCCTTCATCTCATAATATCCTCCAGATTCTTCAACTGTATGCACTAATGTGTTGCCTTGGAAATAGCTTTCCTCCTTAAAGAAAAGCTCAGTAATAAAAGTATGTTTCCATTCACCTCTGTAAATATTGCACAAGTTACCTCTATTGACAAGTCTTTTCTTTTGGCGTAGTTTCCTCATAGACAACACTATTTTATCCAGTGTTCTCATTCTAGTTAAATCAATAGCTTCCTCAGGAGAGCAAAGTCCTTATTGTCTACAGCCTCAACAAGTTTCTTTTGTTAGACTGCTTCTCTTCTCCTTTTATAATTTTTCATAGTTCTTATGAGATTCAGAATTATTCTATTAGGGAACATCCTAACTCTGATTTCCTTAAACTGCGTCTGTCATCTGGTTAAATTCTCTGCTTTATTGTACAATTTTTTATGCACTTTTTCTTCTTTATTATTTGATTTGCAACATTGGCCCAGATTTATGAAAAAGTGGCGCATCAGCTCTGATGTGCCACTTTTTTTGCACCCCTTACCAGAACCAAACGACACCATGGTTGCACCGTATTTAACATACAGCGCACCATGGCGGTAGTTGGAACAATAGTGTAAAAAATGTTTATGGCATTGTGGCACTTTGCTACACTAGCATCAAAAATGTTGACTCTAGTGTTACAAAGGAGGCCCATTGATTTAAATGGGTGCGTCATTTTAACGCCTGCTCTAAGCAGGCATTAAAAATGACAGAAATAATGGCGCACTGAAATCTGTTAGATTTCACTGTGTCATGTTTTTGGGCCTCCCAACGAGGGAATGCCCCCCTTGCATACATTACAATTGGCACTGACATAGGGGGTCATTCTGACCTCGGCGGTAAAAGCCGCTTACCACCGGTCAGAAGGCCGCCACAATACCGCCGCCGCCGCAGTCAGCCGCCACGGACATTCTGACCCACAACTGCAAAACCTCCGAAAATCCGCCCTCCACTGCAGTCCGCCACATCAGCGGCCAGCGGTAAACTGGAGAAGACCAAACCTCCACCGCCACGCCAACAGAAATACGCCCATCCCATTATGACCCGCAAATCCACGCGGCGGTCATTCAACCGCGGTATTCCATTGGCGGTAGACCCCGCCGCGGTCAAAATACACACACCTTTACAAACCCCTACCACATTGGACAATTTGAAAGGCACACACCTGAAACCCATACACACACCACTCCCACACATCCAATACCATATAAAACACACACCCACATCACCCACAAACCCCTACCAACAAAAACCAGAGACGAAGGAGAGAGAGACACACATCAGAGAATAAATAGCCAGACACACAGAGGCACACCGCAACATCACACACACCACATAGAAGCACAAAGCACCACACACCAACACACACATCATCACATACACCACCCCACACCTCATACACACCACCCCATGGCACCACAAAGGCACCCACGCTTTTCGGACCAAGAACTCCGGGTCATGGTGGAGGAGATCATAAGAGTGGAACCCCAGCTCTTCGGCTCACAGGTCCAGCACACCACCATAGCGAGGAAGGCGGAGCTCTGGCAGCGGATCGTGGACAGGGTCAACGCGGTGGGACAGCATCCCAGAAATAGAGAGGACATCTGCAAACGATGGAACGACCTACGGGGGAACGTGCGCTCGATGGTCTCGCGACACAACATCGCAGTGCAGAAGACTGGCGGGGGACCCCCACCCACTCCACCCGAATTCACAACATGGGAGCAGGAGGTACTCAACATCCTGCATCCTGATGGCCTCGCTGGAGTACACGGAGGAATGGACTCTGGTAAGTACAAGGCCAACCACTTCACCCCACCCCCAGCATGCTAACCCCCACCCTCACCCCCAACCCCCCAGCACACATCCTCCCTGAGAATGTCTCCCCAGCACAACCCACCCAACACCAACCCCTGCATGCCACCCCCAAACTATGGACACCCATCACCTAAGCATGACCACTGCACATACCCATCACCCCCCCCCCCACAAAACACCCTCACAACACCTCCCCCAAGGGAATGCCAGCACTGGGGGACAAGGGCACCTATAAAACGCAAGCTAATGCACACACAGAAACAATAACCATACCCTCTTACCCCATGCAGGACCCGAACAACAACACACCGGTCAGGAGGGACCAGAAATGTCCATCCCACCCCCGGAACAGGCCACTAGTGATGACAGCAGCTCTGTCGACCTGGAACCTGACGACCAGCCCGGACCATCGGGGACCTCTGGGCAGTCGGTTCCCCTCACCCAGACACAGGCCACTGCAGACCCAACCCCCTCTGGGAACAACCGCACAGCTCCCACCCAGCGGGCCCATGCCTCTGTCTCTAGGACAGGTCAAGCAGCGGTGTGTCTACCACTACAGGGCCCCCAGGGTAACCCACCAACCCAACAACAACAGGGACCTGGGGGCAGTGGGAGTGGGCACACCGTCCAGGGGACAGAGGCCCAGGGAAACAGGGCAACTCGGAGGGCTGCTGTGCGACAGGGGGGGGGAGGAGAGGCCCAGGGAACCCACTCTCCAAGAGGCCCTCACCACCATCATGGCTGCCTACCACCACTCACAAGAGACGATGGCGACGGTACTGGCCAGGTTCCAGGAGATCCAGGCACAGCAGGAGCAACGCTACATGGGGTTCAGCGACCAACTAACCAACATCTCAACCACTATGGGGAGCATAGTCCAGGCCCTGAACCGCATAGAGGACACGTTTCGGGACCATGTGGCATCACACAGGGCCCCTGTCACTACCCAGGAACAGGAACAGCCTACCACCTCCGCCGGCGCTAGTGGACAGGAGGCCCCACCACAACGACAGCCCCCCAGAACCCCACCTCCTGCTGAACAACAACCGCCCCGCAAAAGGAGCCTGAGATAAAAAAAAACGACAGAGTAGGATGTCAAGTCCCCCGCCAGCATCACATACCCCCTGAAGTCCTCCCACTGTCCCACATGGCCACCCTGTCAAACCTTGAACTGCCCCTGCTCCATCCTGCCACAGGCGTATGGACAATGCACCTGTGAGACTGAGAACTGGACTCCGCCATGGACATTACTCCACCCCCACCCATCATTGTTTCACCATCATGTACCAATATCTATGCACTAATAATAAATCACACATTGCACTGAAATCAATCAGGACTCTGGCTGTCTTATTTACAAATGTATGACACATTACATATCAATTACATATTGTGAACATTGTGAATTACACATACCGAGGTAACTTAGCATTAGTCCATGTGCCAACCAAGCCGAGGTCACGCAGTGGCTCATACAGCACAGAAAAGGGAAGGGAAATTCAAACATCATGTCCATAGGTCTGGGGGGAAACCGACAAAGTTGAGATGCAGGAGGCTTTCAGGAAATGTAAAACGGCATGGGTGATCATTACCTGTGTGCTACTGGAAATACTGTGCTATTACTCTGTCCCTGTTGTCTGTGTCGTCCTCTGAGTCTTCCTCCTCTTCACTCTCCGCAGGCTCCACAGCTACTTCAACACCACCATCTGCACCATCCTCCTGCAGGAAAGGGACCTGACGTCGCAATGCCAGATTGTGAAGCATACAGCAGGCCACGATGATGTGGCACACCTTCTTTGGTGAGTACATCAGGGATCCCCCAGTCATATGCAGGCACCTAAACCATGGCCTTCAGGAGGCCAAAGGTCCTTTCGATGATCCTCCTAGTTCGCCCATGGGCCTCATTGTACCGTTTCTCTGCCCTGGTCCGGGGATTCCTTACTGGGGTCAGTAGCCAAGGCAGGTTGGGGTAACCAGAGTCACCTATTAGCCACACACGTTGTCTCTGTAGCTGCTCCATCACATAGGGGATGCTGCTATTTCGCATCACATACGCGTCATGCACTGACCCTGGGAACTTGGCATTTACATGGGAGATGTACTGGTCAGCCAAACAGACCACCTGGACATTCATCGAATGATAACTTTTTCTGTTTCGGTACACCTGCTCATGGTCTTTTGGGGGTACCAAAGCCACATGGGTCCCATCAATGGCACCAATGATGTTGGGGATATGTCCAAGGGCATAGAAATCACCCTTCACTGTAGGCAAGTCACCCTCCTCTGGGAAAATGATGTAGCTCCGCATGAGTTTCATCAGGGCAGACAACACTCTACTCAAAATCTTTGAAAACATAGGCTGAGACATTCCAGATGACATGGCCACTGTGGTCTGGAATGACCCACTTGCCAAAAAATGGAGGACTGACAAAACCTGCACCAGAGGGGGAATCCCTGTGGGTTGGCGGATGGGGGACATCAGGGCTGGCTCCAGCTGGGCACACAGTTCATGGATAGTGGCTCGGTCAAGTCGGTATCGTAGTATGATGTGGCGTTCTTCCATTGTCGACAGGTCCACCAGCGGTCGGTACACGCGAGGATTCCTCCTTCTCATCGCAAGTCCCAGCGGACGGTGCCTAGGAAGGACAACATGGAGCACAGAGTCAGCCAAACCACAGGTACGTACAGACAGCTTGCACAGTTAAAGAATGGCAATGGGTTGAAAGGCGTGTATGTGTGGCAATGCAAGGCCTAGGCCTGTGTGTCGCATTCAAAATTAAGCCATGTAGGCCCTTGAAATGGCGGCTGCCTGACCTGTGAAGTGGGACAATGGGATGTGAGGTCAATGCGCTGGCGGGGCACACTGTGGCGGTAGGCGGTCGAAGACCGCGGCGCAAAGCCGCATTGGTTAACATTGAAGCCTATGGGTTTCAGGAGCCAATGACGAAGTGCCGCGGGCGTGACCGCCATTTTCTATCTGCTTAATCACTCGAGACCTGATCATCCACAGGAGAGGACCTATACTGCAAGTGCTGCTGTGACCTCGGTCTGGAAGATACAATGGCTGCTGCGACTGGGGAAAGGGCCCCTGCCTTCACGTCTGAAGAGTTGGAGAAGCTCGTGGATGGGGTCCTCCCCCAGTATGCGCTACTCTACGGTCCTCCAGACCAACAAGTGAGTACACCGGGTGCACATGGGATGGGCTATGCCTGTGTGGATTGGGGTGGATGTAAGTTGGTGGGGTGGGGGGCGCATGAGGAGTGCAACGCCCGACAGATGAGAGCATGTGCCATATGGCAAAGTTGGTGGGGGGGGCCAATCACATCTAACATGCAGGTCATTGATGAATTCCTCCTTTCCACCCTGTACATGTCAAATAGGTCTGCGCCCATCAGAAGATCGAGATTTGGCGTGCCATCGCCAAGGAAGTCCGGAACTTGGGGGTCCACAACAGACGGGGCACCCACTGCCGCAAGAGGTGGGAGGACATCCGCCGCGGAACAAGGAAGACCGCAGAAACACTGCTGGGGATGGCCTCCCAACCTAGGAGGGGTGCCAGTCGCACCATGACCCCCCTGATGTCCCGGATCCTGGCGGTGGCTTACCCAGAATTGGATGGGCGCTTTAAGACATCACAGCAGACACAAGGGGGTGAGTATCAGCACATTCTCCTATCTTTCTGCGCAGTGGAGGCGTCTGGGTGGGGGAGGAGGGCTGTGGGTGACATTAGGCCAGGGCGCTTTCTGTATTGTAGTCCTCTCCCTAAGGCATGGCCCTGTGCCCCCGGCCCCCACCTCGGTAGGGTGACAAGTACAGCCATTGAAGGTCCAGCATCTCCCATGTGCGCGTTTGACGTCTCTTGGCCTGTTGTCCTAGTCAGTAGTACTGAGTAGTGTACCCCGAATGCGCGGCTTAGTGCATTAGGCTCCTGTGTCTGTCCTCTCCGCCAACGGTGTTGACATTGCATGCACTCAACCTGGTCTTCTTTTTTCTCCCCCCACCCTTTCTCTTCATCTTCTTGTGCATGTGTGCATTAGCATCATCAGGCGGAGGAGATTTGGCATCGGAGCACGAGGGAGCTGCAGGACACAAGGCCCCGGTGGGCCCAGGAACAGACACCGAGGGCACCAGTGATCCGGAGGGCGAGGGGAGCACCACGACGGGGACCGCTGGTGAGAGCAGCGAAAGCGGCACGTCCTCGGACGGGAGCTCCCTAGCGGTGGCGGCAACATCCGTGCCCCCCGCCTCTACAGGTGTAGCCGCCACCCAGCGCACCAGCCCCGCCCTCCCAGCAGCCCCTCAGTCTTCGCTCCGTGTCGGTTCGCCCAGGAAGGCGCGCGTCTCCTTCGCCCCAGGCACCTCAGCCCCTGCCCCTGTTGCCCCTGCTGCCCTCAGTGCGGAGCTCATTGACCTGGTAAGGACGCTCATTGTTGGGCAGACGACCCTTTTGAATGCCATCCAGGGTGTGCAAAGGGAGGTGCAACAGAGCAATGCGTACCTGGAGGGCATTCATTCGGGTCAGGCTGCCCATCAACGAGCGTTCACTGCTCTGGCCTCAGCACTGACGGCAGCCATTGTCCCTGTTTCCAGCCTCCCTCTTCTTACTGCTTCCAGCCTTTCTCTGTCTCCTGTCCCTCAGCCTATCCCATCCACACCATCAGACCAGCCTGCACACACCTCAACACCCAAGAGCAGCTCATCCAAACACAAGCACCACAGATCCCACAAACACTCACCCAAGCAACACCCAGATGCAGACATGCCAACAGCCACTGCCACCCCTGTGACCTCCCTCGTCCTCGTCTCCCTCCTCCCTCCCTGTGACGTCTACACTCACACTTGCATGCACCCCAACATCAGCCAGTGCTTCCATCACCACCTCACCCTCCAGTACAGTCCACACTCGTGCAGTCACCACCCCCACTGCCATTTACACGTCCCCTGTGTCCTCTCCCACTGTGTCTGTCACCCCCTCTTCCAAGACACACAAACGCAGGCAGCCACCCACCCAACAGCCATCCACCTCACGACAGCCTACAGCACCAGCACCTTCACCCAATGACAGCACACCTGACTCTCCTACAACCACCTCCTCTACCTCCACTTCCATCTCCACTTCTCCTACCTTTTACCTTGGCCCTAAAAAACTTTTCCTGGCTAACCTTGACCTCTTTCCCCCCGATGAGCTCCCCCATCCATCTTCAAAGAGTCCCAAGAGCACCGCAGCCACCACCAGCCCAGCTTCGGAAGTCACTGTTGTGCATGGGCTCTGGAGCCCACCCTTTGCCAGCAGTGACACATCCATCAGCAGCAAGGACACGTCCAGCCCCCCCCCCGGCAAGAGGACCCGCAAAAACAAGGGCCGCCATGCGAGGACCGACAGGGCTGCCCCCAAGGAGCAATGTGCGGCCACTTCACCACCCACACCATCTAGGGGAGGCAAGGGCCCGAGAGCCCCATCAAAGGAGCGGAAGGGCAGCAGGAGCGCGGAGAAGGTGAACCCCACATGCCACATCCCAGCTGGGAAGGAGGACACTAAGGAGGCCAGGAGTCCGTCCCCGAAGGGTCCAGAAACGTCACGGTCCGAGGGCGACTGAGCCGGGAGTCCAGGCCAGGTCTGGCTCCCTTGACCTGCTGGATGAGCACCGCTGAACCGGGCCCGCGGGGCAGAAGAGCACCGCTGAACCGGGCCCGCGGGGCAGAAGAGCACCGCTGAACAGGGCCCGCGGGGCAGAAGAGCACCGCTGAACCGGGCCCGCGGGGCAGAAGAGCATCGCTGAACAGGGCCCCGCCGTGGAGATAGGCACCGCTGCACAGGGCCCGCGGTGCAGAAGAGCACCGCTGAACAGGGCCCGCGGGGCAGAAGAGCACCGCTGAACAGGGCCCGCGGGGCAGAAGAGCACCGCTGAACAGGGCCCGCCGTGGAGATAGGCACCGCTGAACAGGGCCCGCGGTGCAGAAGAGCACCGCTGAACAGGGCCCCGCCGTGGAGATAGGCACCGCTGAACAGGGCCCGCGGTGCAGAAGAGCACCGCTGAACAGGGCCCCGCCGTGGAGATAGGCACCGCTGAACAGGGCCCGTGGTGCAGAAGAGCACCGCTGAACAGGGCCCCGCCGTGGAGATGGGCACCGCTGAACAGGGCCCGCGGTGCAGAAGAGCACCGCTGAACAGGGCCCCGCCGTGGAGATAGGCACCGCTGAACAGGGCCCGCGGTGCAGAAGAGCACCGCTGAACAGGGCCCGCGGGGCAGAAGAGCACCGCTGAACAGGGCCCCGCCGTGGAGATAGGCACCGCTGAACAGGGCCCGCGGTGCAGAAGAGCACCGCTGAACAGGGCCCCGCCGTGGAGATAGGCGCCGCTGAACAGGGCCCGCGGTGCAGAAGAGCACCGCTGAACAGGGCCCGCGGGGCAGAAGAGCACCGCTGAACAGGGCCCCGCCGTGGAGATAGGCACCGCTGAACAGGGCCCGCGGTGCAGAAGGGCACCGCTGAACAGGGCCCCGCCGTGGAGATAGGCACCGCTGAACAGGGCCCCGCCGTCTCAAGCACCGCTCCGCTGGGCCCTTCATCTCAAGCACCGCTCCGCTGGGCACCGCTGTCTCTCCACCTCTCCGCTGGGCCCTTCTTCTCAAGCACCGCTCCGCTGGGCACCGCCGTCTCAAGCACCGCTCCGCTGGGCACCGCCGTCTCAAGCACCGCTCCGCTGGGCCCTTCTTCTCAAGCACCGCTCCGCTGGGCCCTTCATCTCAAGCACCGCTCCGCTGGGCCCTTCCTGTCATGCACCGCTCCGCTGGGCACCGCCGTCTCAAGCACCGCTCCGCTGGGCCCTTCTTCTCAAGCACCGCTCCGCTGGGCACCGCCGTCTCAAGCACCCCTCCGCTGGGCCCTTCCTGTCATGCACCGCTCCGCTGGGCACCGCCGTCTCAAGCACCGCTCCGCTGGGCCCTTCTTCTCAAGCACCGCTCCGCTGGGCACCGCCGTCTCAAGCACCGCTCCGCTGGGCCCTTCCTGTCAAGCACCGCTCCTCTGGGCCCTTCATCTCAAGCACCGCTCCGCTGGGCCCTTCCTGTCATGCACCGCTCCGCTGGGCACCGCCGTCTCAAGCACCGCTCCGCTGGGCACCGCCGTCTCAAGCACCGCTCCGCTGGGCCCTTCCTGTCATGCACCGCTCCGCTGGGCCCTTCATCTCAAGCACCGCTCCGCTGGGCCCTTCAACTCAAGCACCGCTCCGCTGGGCACCGCCGTCTCAAGCACCGCTCCGCTGGGCCCTTCCTGTCATGCACCGCTCCGCTGGGCCCTTCATCTCAAGCACCGCTCCGCTGGGCCCTTCCTGTCATGCACCGCTCCGCTGGGCACCGCCGTCTCAAGCACCGCTCCGCTGGGCCCTTCTTCTCAAGCACCGCTCCGCTGGGCACCGCTGTCTCAATCACTGTTTATGGTTCACTGTGCCCACCATGCCTCCTCCTTGACCAGTGGAGACTGTCATCCACCTGATGGACTGTGGCTTTGCACTCCCCAGGATGGTCCAGTGGGCAGCCCACCCACTGTAGAGACATTGAGAGACTGTGGCTTTGCACTCCCCAGGATGGTACAGTGGGCAGCCCACCCACTGTAGAGACATTGAGAGACTGTGGCTTTGCACTCCCCAGGATGGTACAGTGGGCAGCCCACCCACTGTAGAGACATTGAGAGACTGTGGCTTTGCACTCCCCAGGATGATACAGTGGGCAGCCCACCCACTGTAGAGACATTGAGAGACTGTGGCTTTGCACTCCCTAGGATGGTACAGTGGGCATGGTGGCTCCTCGTGGATCTGGCGTCGTGGACTCATGTGGCTGTGGTGCCCCCCCTTCCCTTCCCCCTGAGGTGCCTGTAGTTTTTACATCTGATGCCCCTGCAGTGTTCTCTCCAAAGGACTCAGGTCTCCTGTGTGGGCTTTGCCCTTATTTCTCAAGACTTTGGCCCACGGACATGATGAATTCGTAGGATGTGCAGGACTTGGTACTTCAGTTATACACTGATGTGTATGTCATTAGTTTTGTTGTGAATATCTTTCATGGTTGTACGATAATTTTCTGGAGCTTTTTGGTACATAAATATTTATTCCAAATTTGATTATGTCCTAGCATTTTTCAGGGGTGTTTGGGTGGTGTCACTGTGACTTGTTGCTCTGCATTGGTGTGTACATAGTTGGGGGGGGGGGGTCGCATATGTGTGTGCCCGTAACCTTTCGTCCTCCCCCTCCCGTGTGTCGTAGGTGCAGTACTCACCGTTGTCATCTGCGCCGGACTTCGTACTCGTGGTAGATGAGAAGGTAGACGAGAGCAGGTAGGATGTTTAATTCGGGTTCCATGCTGTCCTCCTTCCTCCTGGAGTGCGTAGTGGTGAGCGTTTTCCCGTCCGTAGTCTGTTTCCGCCGTGTTTTTATCGGCGGTGCTCCTCCCCCGGAAAAGGTGGCGGATTGGTGAGTTGGAATAGTGTGGGCGGTACATTGGCTGCCGCCTGGCTGTTGGCGGTGACCGCCGCGCTGTTTGTTTGTACCGCCGTGGCGGTCGGAGTGTTAAAGTGGCTGTCTGTGTTGGCGGTTCCCGCCAGGGTCAGAATCCCATATTTTTTACCGCCAGCCTGTTGGCGGGTTGGCTGCCGCTTTAACACCGACCGCCAGGGTTAGAATCACCCCCATAATCTGGACAAGGGCTTACGAAGTGGGGCAATGCATGCATTGCGCCACTTTGTAAGAACGGGACGGGGGATATGCCACCTTAACACCACATTTGTATAAATAAGAAAATTATCCAAATGTGGAGCAAGGTGGTGCTAGTGGCTTCTTAAATCTGGCCCTTTATTTTATTTACTTGATTTAGCTCACTTTGCAGTTTTCCACATACTATTTATGAAGTGTCCATGTTTTCCTACCAGCAGCTCTTTCTTTTTCACCACTTTTTCTTCATTTTGCCCCTTTTTATTTCTCAATTGTGAGGAGATAGTATCCTTGCTTCTGTTTTTTTCTTCTCTCAGTGTTTGATGGCATTGTAAATGTCTGTACTTAAGTAGAAATTGATGTTTGATAAGAAAAAACATATGAGTACATTTAGCTTTTCACTGCATACTATTAGATTACATATGTTAAGTATTTATCTGCCAACATAAACAGTTGTTGTATTATATTATACTATACCTACTCTTACTCTATTATTTTTTATGTCTGTGTCTCTGTCTGTGTCAGTGTATGCATTAGTCTCTCCCTGAGTATACTACTTCTCTGGATGGTGACTAGGGGCCAGATGTATCAAAGCTTTTTGCATTCGCAAACGGTGCAAGCCATTTCAGAATGTATCAAAGGCATTCTGAAAGCAATTTTAAGGAATCACTAAAATAGTGATTCCTTAAAATTGCGACCCTGTTTAGAGAGTCGCAAATTGCGACTCTCTAAATAAGAAATCGCAAATAAGGATTCCTTATTTGCGATTTCTAAAGCACATTTAAGAAGCAATTCCTTAATGCGAATTGGGCATTAAGAAATCGCTATTTACCACCAAGTTTAACTTGGTGGTAACCATGTGCAAATTTTGAAAATGCATTTAAAATACATTTTTAAAATTTACATGTAAAGCACACATGCCCTTTTGGCATGTGTGCACCTTACATGTAGTAAAAAAATATTTTGGGGTGCAGCAGAGGGGGCCTAAGGCCCCCAGCACCCTGGACTTTGCATTTCCAAAAATTGCGAATTCCAATTAGGAATTCGCAATTTGGGACATGCAAAACATTCGCAAATATAGGCCGACAGGCCCATAGATGCGAATGGGGGCCGGTATCGCAATTATCGATTCGTTAATAGCATTTACGATTTTTAAGAAATCGCTATTACCGAATCGCAAATGTGATACATTGCATTTTGCGAATCAGAAATAGCGATTCCTTAAAAATCACTATTTCCCATTGGCAAAAGGCATTCTTGATACATCTGGCCTCTAGGTTCTGTCAGTACTTGGCTATATAGTGCAGGAGCCCTCTGTTGGAGTGCCATCAGATGTTTAAGTAAGTATGCCGGTTTATGACTGTCCGTTTTAGTAACTCTATGGGTCTCTAAATAGGGGTGTAAATCTCTAAAAGAATAGTTTGGTGCCTGTGTTGGTGAGTAGAGGGGTTTGTAAGTGTGTCTGTAATTGCTGGATACATAACTAGCTTCTGAGTATGTGAATAAGTGTAAAAGTGTCTCTGTCGCTGTCTGGCTGGGTGAGTGAGAGGCTCTATGCTTTTGAAAACATGTATGTGAGCTGCATTATTGGTGGTATACTCTATAAAGTACTGGGCATTGGGGTCTGCAATTGCACAAGTAACTTAATGAAACTCAAAAGGACATCTTTTACATTTTCAGCACAAAGCACTGTGCTTTACGGCACACCTACAGCCTATCTCAGAAGTATGTTATGTGTACGTGTATGTGTTTGCCAAGGGTTTTTTCATGCCAGGTTGAGCTGGCAGTAAAAGTGCACTGACAGGCTCTGCAGTAGTAGGCCTGACCCATGTTTGAGGGACTACTTGTCTGGATGGGTGATTAGGTTATATCATTACTTGGCTGGAAATCTGAGCGTTGCATACATAAATGTGGTATAGTCATGCCACTGAAAATCTACATAGCTGTGTCGCTCTGTCTCTCTCTCTCACACACAGGCAAGGTGAATAAGAATGGTTTTCTACTTATTTATCTAACTTGTAGTATAGATGAAACACTGCATATTTAACCATGCTGTTGCTCAAATGCAGATTTACCTTAAATGAGAGACGAGGCATCTAGCAAAGCAGTAACAGTCTGCTTAATTTGACACAACAGCTGGGAGAGTGCAGTCCAGAGTTGGGGTCTGATGACTCAAAGTTACAGCGTTTTGAGCATTTTTGTATACAGTACATTGTCTTGAGGTGAAATCAAACGATTAAATACATTCTTTGAAAAAAAGTATTCCGGGCTGAGTCATGAGGCCGTTAATCCGACCATTTGATAAAGGGGGCAGGTGGGTCTCAACCTTGTGTGGACATAGGTGGTCATTCTGACCCTGGCGGTCTTTGACCGCCAGGGCGGAGGACCGCGGGAGCACCGCCGACAGGCCGGCGGTGCTCCAATGGGGATTCCGACCGCGGCGGTAAAGCCGCGGTCGGACCGGCACCACTGGCGGGGTCCCGCCAGTGTACCGCGGCCCCATTGAATCCTCCGCGGCGGCGCAGCTTGCTGCACCGCCGCGGGGATTCCGACCCCCCCTACCGCCATCCAGATCCCGGCGGTCGGACCGCCGAGATCCGGATGGCGGTAGGGGGGGTCGCGGGGCCCCTGGGGGCCCCTGCAGTGCCCATGCCACTGGCATGGGCATTGCAGGGGCCCCCGTAAGAGGGCCCCTACATGTATTTCACTGTCTGCTGCGCAGACAGTGAAATACGCGACGGGTGCAACTGCACCCGTCGCACAGCTTCCACTCCGCCGGCTCGATTCCGAGCCGGCTTCATCGTGGAAGCCTCTTTCCCGCTGGGCTGGCTGGCGGTCTGAAGGCGACCGCCCGCCAGCCCAGCGGGAAAGTCAGAATTACCGCCGCGGTCTTTCGACCGCGGAACGGTAACCTGACGGCGGGACTTTCCGCCAAGGTCAGAATGAGGGCCATAGTGTGGGCCAGTAGATAACATGTCCGGATGTTTGCAATAGGGAGCACATGATCAATGTGTGTGTTGTGTATGCTGTGTTCTGATTAGCTGTGTGTTCCTAACCTCATGTGGCATCTAAGTTTATGGTGTTTTGGGGACACATACCCCACCGGCTTTATTGGGGGCCAATTTCCTATGACCTTTGTGGTTTTGCTGTTTATCTGGGGAATCGATCTAGGTCTTTCCTTTGGTCCAATTATCTATGGGCTATGTGTCACCCTACCTGTGATCTGTCAATCAGTTTCTTCAGGCCTAGGTCACAGGACCTGCTTGACTACGTACTTTTGGCTCGGGTCGATGGGGAGGTCACGGCGGGTGGAACAACAATAACAAGGTGAGTGTGTTGTTATTCTGTCACATATCATGACGTACATTGACACTGCTTTTGTACATATCAACAATGCGTAGGGGTATCAAAGTATTCAAGTGACTCAGTATGACTTAAAAAGGCATGTATTACTATCTAAGTGCATTCAAGCCTGCCTAATGACATACCTACGCCCTAAAGGGTATCTAGTACATAGGTGGCAAGTTTCACATGTTAATGCATGATTACTGATTAACTCTCGTATTTTTACTATGAATTCTGGGACTTGTAGTTCTACTTTATCATGGAATAAAGAAGTCTAAAAGTGCCAGCATTCAACCAAAATCCTTGGTCTGGATCAGCATAGCATAGATGGATCTGTGAAAGTTTCCACAGTTACTAGTACATATTTAAATTGACATTTACAGTTTGGGAACCAGTTTTTTTAAGATAAGTACACCATGCAGTAAAACAACACACTTACAGTGTAAACTACCAGGACATAAACATTGTTAAGCAATTTGTTACACAAGTATTCTCACCGTTAGACACAAAAGGGGTTATTCTAACTTTGGAGGAGTGTTAATCCGTCCCAAAAGTGACGGTAAAGTGACGGATATACCACCAGCCGTATTACGAGTTCCATAGGATATAATGGACTCGTAATACAGCTGGTGGTAAATCCGTCACTTTTCCGTCACTTTTGGGACGGATTAACACCTCCTCCAAAGTTAGAATAACCCCCAAAGTCAAATACTTACACACCCAGAAGGAGAGTTACTCACCCATTAATACATATATAAGAACAGTTGCACAGGCACTCACAGGTCCCTTATAGGGTTATATTAGTTTTGCTTATTTCATAGTAATTGTTATCAACTTGAAACATACATATAGAATTGCATTTTTGTAAAGTTCAATCTAATTCAAATAACTGAAAATTGAGTTAATTGGTCAAATATTGTACTTTTATGCTCTTATTAGAAAGATTCAACTCTTTCAGAAAATATTACAAACTCAGCATAAGAATGTCACGGCACACCACTCTCATACAAAACAGCCACTAATATCAACCTTTTGAACTTTACACTCTTTTATATTGCTGAATGCGGCAAATGAAAACATGCCTTTCATACTTTACTTTCCTTACTCCCCTTGTCAATGGTTATGGTGAGTTAACCATTTCTTTACTTCTGTGAAGAAGCTCAATATGGTAGGGTATGTGTGCTTATTTGTGAATTAATTGTGACTTTCAGCGCACCCCGTGTAAATTTGTAACAAATTCGCAAATATTTACAGGGGTCCAAAAACATACTTAGCTTACTAATTTTTATACTTTGAAACTACATTATACTTCAGTAAAACCTCCTCATTAGGAAAACACTTCCTCATTATTCTATAATAATACTAAAGAACTCTAATTTAACTAAAACAGAGTACAATCCCTTTAATACTCCTCCCCCAACACTATTTTACCAGAGTTTCCATACCAGTAAAACCGGTAGGTTAGAGGTGCAGAATATATTGAACAAACAGCACATTACTGTCCAACTCAACTGCAGCAGGTGTGCATGACTCTTTCCAAATGTAAGCTTATCCAAGACTACATTAAATTTTTTATGTTTTGCACAGCCAATCACAGACGACTTACTTGCTATTGAAAATCACAACCTAATTTTAACTATCTGCATAGCAACATAATTTAATGAAAAGTATCATTTTTTTAAACAACTCCTGCCCTTCATTTTAACTGACTTTAATTTTTTAAATATCTCATTCTCATTCTCCTCCAGGCTTCTCCTGTGAGCTATTCCTGATTGCCTTCAAAATGCTTGGGGCCAGATTTAGAAGGCCCTAGCACCTCTTTGCGCCACATTAGCGTAATTTGTTTAATGCTAATGTGGCTCAACGAGGCAAAAATTGCTGCACCATATATACAAAGTGGCGCAATGCATGCATTGTGCCACTTTGCGATCCCTTGTCCCACATTATGTCCGCGCCAATGTTTGCAAGGGGGCGTTCCGGCATTAGGAGGCCCACAAAAATGGCACAATGAAATCTCACTATTGCACACTTTGTGTCGTCATTTTTAATGCCTGCTCAAAGCAGGCGTTAAAAGGATGCACCCCTTGAAAGCAATGGGCCTCCTTGAACTTTGGTCAACTAGCGTCAAACTTTTTGATGCTAGTGGACCAAAGCACCACAATAGCGTCAAAGATTTTGCCTCTTTTGGCCTAAAGTATACCATGGTGCACCGTATTAGGTGCCTGTGGGGGGCACAAGAAATCTGACACATTAGTACTGATGCGCCAGATTCATGTAAATCTGGGCCTTAGAGTGTGGATTGTGGGTCATAGCTTTCTGTTTCAAGCCAGAGAATGTGCTAGAACCAGTGGCATTGACAGAGACCTGGGTTTGCCAAATGTGGGCATTACTTGGATTCGCCAGAGAAGGTTAAAGTGGCATCAATTGCTGCCTTTGGTTGAAAGAAATACAGATTGTTAACAAGTTGATCGTATGTTTGTGCACTGTGGTGGCAATAACCTGGGCATTCTTATTAGGAGAGGACTAAAATTCCTAATGAAGGATACCTTTGCTCAATTAATGGTACCTCTACGTCACACTGCCTTGGTATTCTCCAACATGTGCCAAAGGCAGAAATGGAAATTATCAAACAATCCACTGATAGACAAAGGCAGGAAACATGTTACTTAAACTGTTTCTGCGTTCCTCAGAGGCCTTAACATGGGCTCTATCTACAAGAACAACTGGCGCTTTGAAATAGATGAAATCTATAGAAGTGGTGAAGTTCACTTCACAGAAACTGTTAACAGGGTGTTTGAAACGCTGCATCCTGTTTTATTTGTAGTTATCAGCAGCAGCACAATAAACAGAAAGGTTTTTCTCAGACCCATACTATTTCCCAAAAATAGTTCATTTTATTTTAAGATCTCTTTATTTTACAACTTTTCAAATTTGGAACTATGTTGCAGATACTCCAAAACAAAAGCACAGCCTCAATGTACACCACTACATTTAAAGTTCAGAAGTACTTAAGTGATTCTACCACAAATGGGGCATCAGTGAGTAAACTAGTCCATGTGAGTATAGCCAAGCCTTAAACTCCCCTTTTTCTACATATGTCACCCCTGTGGTAGACCCTAGGTAACCCATAGGGCAGGGTGCTATGTAAGTAAAAGGCAGGACATATACTTATATGCTTTACTTGTCCTGGCAGGGGAACACTCACAAATTTCACAAATTCATTTTCCACTTCTGTGAGGCCTGCTACTCTGATGGGCCACCAGTAGAACTGCCTTTATATAATTTTATGTTGTAGATTCTGATCTGAAAGGAGTAGTCCTGTCATGTTTAGTATGGTCAGAATGGTAATAGAAAGTCCTGCTTACTGGTGAAGTTGAATTTAATATTACTGTTTAAGAAATGCCACTTTTAGAAAGTGGGCATTTCTTTGCACTTACTGCCATCTGTGCCTTACAGCCTATCTCCAATCCACATCTGGTCTGTGCTGGTTGACAGCTCCCCTTGTGCATTCCACTCAGACAGCCATGAGCACAGGACACTTAGTCACATCTGCATACTGAATGGGTCTCCCTGGGCAGGAAGAGTGGAGGGGCTCTCTCTTACACTTCAAAGGCCAGTGGCCTGCCCTCACACAAAGTACTGATAAACCCCCCACAGGGATCTTGGCAGTCAGGACTGGGCTGAAAGGGAAACTTGTGCAGACCAAAACCAGTCTTTGAAGTTTCCCTCACTTCAAAGGCACTTTTGGGTGTATATATACTGGGTCTCTGACTCCACCAAATTGGACACTTCTGGATCTACACCTGGACTCTGTCAGCGGGACTGCCTGGCTGCCCAAGGGATCATCTGGACTGCTTTGCTGAGAAGAACAGCTGCCCTGCTTGTTGCCCTGCTGCCTGCTGGCCTCTGACTCTAGTGGAAGGACTCTGCCTTCCCCACAAGTGCTCTCCAATGGCTTGGATTGAGCTTGCCTCCTGTTCTGAAGTCTCAGGGCCACTAAGACTTCACCCCAGAGAAGAAAACACTGTGCATCAGAAAATCGACAAAATGCCTGCATAAATCAACGCAGCGCCTGCCTCGCAGCTAAAAATTTGCTGCATTGCCTACCGGATCGATGCAGGGCCTGCTTCTTCTTACCAACGCATCAAGGATTTTCAATGCATAGTCCCTGGGTGTTAAAATATCCCTGCATTGCAGTGAGGAACCAAGGCTATGCTCCTGGAAATCGACGCATCACCTTGCAGCGTGGAAAGAAACAATGCATCGTCAGTGCCTCACTGAAAAATCTAATGCAGTGCCTTTTTTGTTTCAGTGCTTCTCCTCCTCTGCAGCCCCGTCTGTTGTTATTTTTGATGCATCCTAGGCACTGTGTGTTACAAGGATACAACCACTGATCCTTAAGGATTGAGACTCTTTTAAACCTTTAAACAGTGATATCTTGACTTGTGCATATTGGATTTTTGCTGTTTTTATCTTATTTTATTCAGATAAATATTATCTATTTTCCTAAACTGGTCTGGAGTACTCTTTGTGGTGTTTTAACTGTGTTACTGTATGAGTTATTGTAAATACTTTGCACATTGCCTTGTAAGTTAAGCCTGCCTGCTCTGGGCCAAGCTACCAGAGGGTAAGCACAGGATAATTTGAATTGTTTTCTGAAGTACCCTGACTAGGATTGTGGTCCCTGCTTGGACAAGGGTGTGTACCTCTGCCAACTAGAGACACACATTCTAACAGTGGGTGTGAGAGTGTCTGTGTGGGTCTGTGAGAGGGTGAGTGTTAGTGTGAGGCTGTGAGTGGGCGGGCAAGTGTCTTAGTGGGTCTGCGAGTGGCTGCATGAGTCTCTGAGTGGGCCTGTGAGTGGCTGCATGAGTGTCTAAGTGGGTCTGTGAGTCAGTGCATGTGTCTTGAAGTGGTAATGTGAGTGGGCGCATGATTACCTCAGTGTAGAGTCCATGCAACCCCACTTTGGTATCCAGAGGTAAAAAGCAAACCACCTAATCCTCTGTTTTTGTGTTAGTGTGGGTGGGCAGTTAGGCTAATCCATGAGATGTGCTAAGCATTTGTACTCACAGTATCAATAAATAAAGAGGCACATTTGGAAGAATAACTTGAGACCAATTTACAAAAATACTTCAGATTTAATCAAATGTTTAAGACCAATATCATCAACATATGGTAAGTACTTTTTAGTTATGATTTTGCAAAGTTTAGAAAATGTCTTGTTTTTGTGCATCATTACCCATCATATGAATCAATGAAAAAAACGTTTAAAATGCATGTAAAATCAGGCAATGTTCTAACAAGTTTCACCTTCTATTTATTAGGTTCAGATGGTGGACAGGTCCAATGGTCCAGCCAGAGAAGTCTGGGTGGTTCCTGGGTCAAGATGTAGCACTGCATGAAGTTCTTGGGGCTGGCGCACAGATGAGAAGGGGGCCACTTGGAAACACACTGTCCATTGCGTGCTGATATTTCTTGACATTTACATGATGTTTTACGAGTTGGCAAGACACGCAACTCGTTTCATGAGCATTTAACTTTGATGTTCATTGCGCGCTACCATTTCTTGACATTTACATGGTGGCTTAAGAATCGGCAAAAGAAGCGCAATTTGTTTCATTGTACTTTTATCTTGTTATTTACTGTGAGCTGTTAATCCTTGACATTTATATCGTGTTTTACGAATCGACAAGAGGCGTGATTCGATTAATGAGGATTTGACTTTGATATTCATTGCATGTTACGATTTCTTGGTATTTTACATGGTAACACTCGAATTGGCAAGACGCACGATTCTCTCCTCGAGTTTAATTCATGTTGTTTATTGTATGCCACTATTCTAAGATATTTATTATGTAATATTTGAGTTGACAGGTTATCTGATTTGTTTCCTGAATCCATATTGTGTTATTCATGGTGCACAATCCTTTTATGGTGTTTACTATATATATATATATATATATATATATCTGCAATATTCGTAATTTGTGTTGAAGCATTTTAAGAGTACACAGAAGGCCATAGTTTCTAGATGCAATATTGTATGGTCCTAGTATACATTCTCAAAACAGGGTTTATATGACTGGTTTAAAATTTTGTCAGAATGTTTTTTCTGATTCTCATGTAAAGGAAAGTACTTGAATAAGAAAGTTCTCATTTAATTCATCTTGATTCCCCTACAGGTATCCGGCCATCTTGAAACTTAGTCATTTTAAACTTAACTCTTAGATTGTTCATGTTTTCAGAGTGACTAGGCGTAGAATCATAGTTTAGTATTGATTTCAGGAGATATAATTTTCATATTGTGTGTTCTAACCTTTTTCTTACTACAGGTCTCCTTCCCAGCCGTTCCCTTCCTAATCCCCTCTTCCCCTCTTGAACTCTCTCAGTCTCTGTGATTTATCTATCAGAGTCTTGGAGATGTTCAGTGGTGGACGTGTTGAGACGTGCACAGACCCCGAGGATCTGGTGACTCTGACATAATAGTGATCCCATGAATTATTATCCTCCTGGCTTTTGTATGTTCTCAGTATGGCCACGCTAGACAAGTTATTCAAGGCTATCACCCATCTCCAAGCAGAGGTGGTATCATCCAAAGAATTGACAACTAGCTTAGCAGAGAGAGTGAGTCAGTTTCAAGATAAGGTAGAGAAGAAGGAACAAAGTCCCACAGGTGTGTCTTGGCCAGGTACTTCTTCTCAGGCTTCTGGAAGTAATCCGATTTCCCTAAATGTTCCTTCTGAAATTCCTTTAGCTCCCCCAGAACGTTTCTCAGGTGACCTTTTGAAAGCGCAATCTTTCCTGGTTCAAGTGGAACTACACTTCACCTGCAGACCAAATACTTTTCCCAATGCCCAGTCCAAAGTAGCTTTCTTGTTATCATATCTGACTGGGGATGCAGCTACTTGGGCAATTCCTCTTGTGCATAAAAATAGTCCCTTGGAGAAATTTTGTTCGTGAATTTCAGAGAGTTTTTGATCGTAGAACTGTAACACAGTCAGCAGATCGTGAATTATAAGATTTACGCCAAGAAAATCAAGACCTAGTGTCGTATTTAGCCAACTTTAACCGGCTGGTTGCTGAGACATCCTGGCCTGAAGAAAAACAAGTGGTCTTGTTTTACAAGGGACTCAAAGAGGAATTAAAAGATATCTTAGCGCAAATCGATCCACAACCTACAGACTGTCAAGAATTAATAAATCTTGTCTTGAGACTTGATCATCGTTTAGCAGAACGTAAAGGAAAGCGCAAAAAGATTGAATAATATTCATGGTGCGTTCATGATAATAGAGACTCAAGAACTCCGAAAGAAAGAACGCCAGAACCAATGGAAATTGGAACCATCAGAAAACCTTTGGCCAAAGATGAAAAGGACCTTTGCAGAAAAAATGGACAATGTCTTTATTGTGGGCAAAAAGGTCATTTTGCCAAAGATTATCCAATCAAACCAAAGAACAAGCAAGGTCCAGTTCAGAAGGTCGCAGCCAATGCACCAGTTGAGTTGGAAAACTAAAACACCCGAGATGCAGAGAAGGATTGCTCTTGGGTGTCACCGTGGACCGTTCACAATCTAGACATCTTAAACTGGAAATAAGAGTTCAGGTGAAGAAAAAGTTC
This sequence comes from Pleurodeles waltl, assembly GCF_031143425.1. Taxonomy (NCBI): domain Eukaryota; kingdom Metazoa; phylum Chordata; class Amphibia; order Caudata; family Salamandridae; genus Pleurodeles; species Pleurodeles waltl. The sequence goes on along the minus strand of NC_090441.1, from coordinate 148,916,141 downwards.
TATTTAAAAAAAGCTCTAGTCGATTCTGGGGCTACTAGGAATTTTGCTGATGTCCAATTGGTTCGTGCATGGGGGATCCCATGAATTGCGAAGAAGACCCCAGAAATCATCTTGGCAGTCGATGGAAAACTCTTGACTGGAGGTCCGGTAACTCTTCAGACTATCCCCTTGTCGATGATTTGTGAAGATAAGATTCAAAGAAAGAAACATGAAGAGAAAATCATCCTAGACGTGATCCATGCTCTCCAATATGGGATTATCCTCGGCTTGCCATGGTTAACTCATCACAATCTGGAGATCAATTGGGCAGAACAAAAAATCGTGTTCTCATCTGCGCTATGTAACGAACAATGTCTCCAAAAGATTCAAGTACCAAAAGTTTGCAACTCTTACATAGCTACTGCCGCGGAGAAAGAAATTCAGCTGCCCAAACAGTATTCATCTTACAAAGATGTATTTGATGAGAAAGGAGCAGAGACTCTACCTCCTCATTGATCTTATGACTGTCAAATTGATCTAGCCCCAGGTGCGATACTTCCCAACTGTCGTGTATATGCCCTGTCAGAACATGAAAATCAACATTTACGAAAATACCTAGATCAAATTTTGGAGAATGGCTTCATTCGCTCCTCTAAATCTCCTGCAGCTTCGCCTTTGTTTTTTGTTCCAAAGCTAATGGAGAACTTTGAACTTGCATAGTTGCATAGGGGTTTAAACAAAGTCACCATCAAGAATAAATATCCTTTACCCCCTAATTCCGGTCCTATTGGAACAAGTAAAGAGAGCAAAAATCTACACGAAGCTTGACCTTCGAGGTGCTTATCATTTGGTCAGAATGAGAGAGGGTGACGAATGGAAAACAGCGTTCAAGACAAGATATGGTCTTTTTTAATACACCGTCATGCCTTTTGGTCTGTGTAATGCTCCAGCAGCATTTCAATTTTTCTTGAATGACGCTCTTAGAGAGTACATCAACATATTTGCCATAGTCTACATCGATGAAATTTTGATCTACTTAGACAATGAAAATGAACATGTCCAACATGTCAAGAAAATTCTTGCAGCCCTTCGAAAACACCATTTATATTGCAAACTAACGTGTGAGTTTCATGTTACCACAGTTGAGTTTTTAGGGGTTATTCTTACCCCTCAAGGTTTGGTGATGGCAGAAAAGAAAGTAAAAGCCGTATCTGATTGGCCCACCCCAAAGACTGTTCGTGATGTACAATGTTTCCTGGGGTTTACACATTTTTACCGGAGGTTCATAAATCATTTCTCCCAGACAGTGGCTCAAATTACTAAGCTACTAAGAAAGAAAGAAAAGTTTGTATGGTCCCCAGAAGCTGATCAAGCCTTCTCGACTTTGAAGAAAGCTTTCTCCACTGCCCCAGTCTTAACTCATCCTGATGCGAATCAATCTTTCATAGTGGAAGCTGATGCTTCAGATGTAGCAATAGGAGCTGTCTTATCACAACGAAATAAAGACACTGGTCAACTTCATCCTGTAGCTTATATGTCTCGGAAGTTGAACGAAGCCGAACAGAACTATGTAATTGCTGAAAAAGAGCTTCTGGTGATTCGTGACGCCTTTAAAGAATGGAGACATCATTTGTTGGGTGTCAAATACACTGTTACAGTATATACTGATCATCGTAATCTTCAATTCATGAGTTCCACCAGACTTTTGACCCCTCGGCAATTACGCTGGATGCTTTTTTTTTGCCGAATTTGATTTTGTGGTAACCTTCCGGCCTGGTAAAGATAATCGCCTTGTCCTGTCAAGAGTCTACCATGTTGCCTGCATTTCAAGCCTCCAAAGCTATCATTGCTCCTGACAAGGTTCTATGTATTATAAAAACTGAAGATTTCTTTGAAGAAATTCGCAATTCTTTCACTGTTGAAAAATGGCAAACATGGGCCCAAGCAGATCCCACAAGGTCAATCAAGCAAGGTTTACCCTTTCATAAAGTTCGTTTGTTCGTACCCACTACCAAACTTCGCAAGATAGTGTTTCATTAGTTGCATGTTATACATACGGCAGGTCACCCAGGTACTCCGAAAACTCTTGAACTGATCCAACGCTATTTTTGGTGGCCTACCCTAACAAAAGATGTAAAAGCAATGGTGAACAACTGTGAAGTTTGTGCTCGCATTAAAACAAGTCATTCAAAACCAAAAGGGTTGTTACATCCACTTCCAAACCCAAGTCGTCCATGGAGCACATTTCTTTAGATTTTATTACCAGTCTGCCAGTGGTTCAACAGCATTCAGTAATTATGGTGGTAGTAGGTTGTCTCACGAAATATGGACATTTCATTGCCTGTAACAAATTGCCCACTTCTAGTGAATTGGCAACTATTTTATTGAACAGAGTGGTTCGTTATCATGGACTACCAAAGGTTATCCTCTCCGATCGGGGGTCACAATTTTCCTCCAATTTCTGGAAGACATGGTGTAAAACACTCCAAGTGACATCTACGCTATCTACTAGTCACCATCCTCAAACAGATGGTCAAACGGAGAGACTAAATCAGAGTTTAAAACAATACCTACGTGCCTACGCTGAAAGGGCACTTCATTCTTGGACATCTATGCTCTGGTTAGCTGAGTTAGCTTACAATAACTCATTCCACACTTCTATTGGTGTTACACCCTTTTTTGGTTTATTTGGCTATCATCCTGACACCTTGCCCATCACAATTCCTCAAGAAAGTTCTCTTACTCCAGCTGTGTCAGAAACCATTCAGCATTTACATCAAACACAGAAACTGATTCAACAGCATTTAGAAAAAGCCAAACGAAAATATAAAAGGCATTATGACAAGAAACATTGTGCGGGACCGCAATATCAACCAGGTGACAAAGTGTGGCTTTCCACAAAACATATAGGGGGTCATTACAACCCTGGCAGACGGTGTTAAAGCGGCGGTAAGACTGCAAACAGGCCGGCGGAAAAAAAGGGAATTATGACCGTGGCGGAAACCGCCAACAAAGACAGCCACTTTAACACTCCGACCGCCATGGCGGTACAGACAAGCAGCGCGGTGGTCACCGCCAACAGACAGGCGGAAGACAAAGTACCGCCCACAGTAGCACAACCTACCAATCCGCCACCTTTTCCGGGGAGGATTCACCGTGGATAAAAACACGGCGGAAACAGACATTTCAATGGGAAAACGCTCACCTCAACACACTCCACGAGGAAGGAGAGCACCATGGAGCCGGAACTCCAAATACTCCCTGCGATAGTCTTCCTGCTCCTCTACGATCATCAGCAACGCCGGCGCCGAAGACAACGGTGAGCACTGCACCTACGACATAGGGGAGGAGGGAGGCAAAAGTCAGGGACACACACACGCAACACCCCCACCCCGACCCTCACCCACTACAACACACACACCAATGCATATCCAAACATCACAGTAACAACCCCCAACCCCCCCGGAAGAATGCAAAGACAAAGGAAATGAGTTCAACCATTGTAATATATCAAAATCCAGTAAGGAAATATATACAGATATATATACACATTCCAAAAATATACATCACAATTAGTATTGAAGGTGTGCACCATTCAATGTTTGTGTACCACTGGGCCCAAAATGCATGGGCGAGGCCCACATCTGATACCTGACCAGAAACGGAGAGAACACTGCTGGGGCATCAGATCGAAATACAACAGGCACCTCAGGGGGAAGGGAAGGGGGGGCACCTCGGCCGGATGACAGCACCACGCCAGATCCACGACGGGGCTCCATGCCCATTGATGTATCCTGGGGAGTGCAAAGCCACAGTCTCTCAAGTCTCTACAGTGGGTGGTTTGCCCACTGCTTTATCCTGGGGAGTGCAAAGCCACAGTCTCACAAGTCTTTTCAGTGGGTGGTTTGCCCACTGTACCATCCTGGGGAGTTTAAAGCTGCAGTCTCACAAGTCTTTTCAGTGGGTGGTTTGCCCACTGTACCATCCTGGGGAGTGCAAAGCCACAGTCTCACAAGTCTTTTCAGTGGGTGGTTTGCCCACTGCTTTATCCTGGGGAGTGCAAAGCCACAGTCTCACAAGTCTTTTCAGTGGGTGGTTTGACCACTGCTTTATCCTGGGGAGTGCAAAGCCACAGTCTCACAAGTCTTTTCAGTGGGTGGTTTGCCCACTGTTCCATCCTGGGGAGTGCAAAGCAACTGTCTCTCAAGTGGATGACAGTCTCCACTGGTTCTGGAGGGGGACTGGTGCCCAGAGTGCTCCATCCTGTTAAGGACTGAGGTAGTGGATGCTGTTCTCCACTGGTTCTGGAGGGGGACTGGTGCCCAGAGTGCTTCATCCTGTTAAGGACTGAGGTAGTGGATGCTGTTCTCCACTGGTTCTGGAGGGGGACTTGTGCCCAGAGTGCATCACTCTCCCAGTGACAGTCCCAGTTCCGTCACTGCCCCTGCCGCACATGGGCTACTGGTGCTTGACTTGGCGGTGCTTGCCCTGTTCAGCGGTGCTTGCCATGGCGGTCTTTACCCTGTTCAGCTGTGCTTGCCCTGTTCAGCGGTGCTTGCCATGGCGGTCTTTGCCCTGTTCAGCGGTGCTTGCCATGGCGGTCTTTTCCCTGTTCAGCGGTGCTTGCCCTGTTCAGCAGTGCTTGACTTGGCGGTGCTTGCCCTGTTCAGCGGTGCTTGCCATGGCGGTCTTTGCCCTGTTCAGCGGTGCTTGCCCTCTTCAGCGGTGCTTGCATGGCGGTCTTTGCCCTGTTCAGCGGTGCTTGCCCTGTTCAGCGGTGCTTGACTTGGCGGTGCTTGCCGTGTTCAGCGGTGCTTTCCATGGCGGTCTTTGCCCTGTTCAGCGGTGCTTGACTTTGCTGTCTCTGACCTGTGCAGCGGTCTTTGCCATGGCGGTCCCTCATTGCCCAGCGGGGCTGTGGCTGCCGGGGCCCTCCTGGGCACTGACTCTGGCGGTGGTCTCCTGACCACTGACGATCGGGCTGCCCTCCTGGGCTCTGACTCTGGCGGTGGTCTCCTGACCAGTGACGATCGGGCTGCCCTCCTGGGCACTGACTCTGGCGGTGGTCTCCTGACCACTGATGATCGGGCTGCCCTCCTGGGCACTGACGGTGGTCTCCTGACCAGTGACGATCGGGCTGCCCTCCTGGGCACTGACTCTGGCGGTGGCGTCCTTGCCAGTGACGATCGGGTTGCCGGTGGCCTCCTGGGCAGCAGGGATGATGGCGGCCTTCTCCGCCGTGCTGCTCTTCCCAGACTTTGGCGCTTTATTCTGCCCCTTCCCCACCTTGGGAGGAGTCACAGCTGAGTCAACACTCCCCCGGGACCCTTGTGAGCGGCTTTGCCGGCTGGAGTCTTCCCCCTATCCCGTCGGGCACTGTCCAACCTCTGGTGCTTCACAGGGGGGGGACTGGCTGTGCTTTGGCTCCGTGTCACACTGGCTGCCCTGGTGCCCGGTGCACTCCGCATACCTCTAACAGGCACCACTGGTACTGGAGATTTTTTGGATGAGGTGCTTATACGGGACCTATGAATTGGAGAGGGGGGTGGTGGGAAACGTTGCTCAGGAAAAGTTTCTGACGAACACTGGGATGGGTAGCTGGAGGGGGTCTGGGAGTGGAGGAGGAGGAGGTGGTTGTAGGAGGTGTAACTTTTGATGATTTGGGTGCAGGTGCATGTTCTGGAGGCTGTCGTGAGGTGGATGGATGTTGGGTGTGTGTGTGCCCGCGTTTGTGTACTTTGGGAGGGGGCATCACAGACACACTGGGAGAGGACACAGGGGACGTGTAAATGGTAGTGGGGGTGGTGAGTGCAGGTGAGCGGGGTGTGGTGGTGGGTGTTCTGGTGCGAGTCCTAGTGGCTGTAGTGGCAGTGCATGCAGGTGAGAGTGTACACGAGACTGGGAGGGAGGAGGGAGATGAGGAGGAGGGGGACACAGTGGAGGCAGTGGATGTTGCTGTGTCTGTATGTGGGTGATGCTTGTGTGAGTGCCTGTGGGATGTGTGGTGCCTATGTTTGCCTGAGCTTCCCTTGTGTGTTGAGGTGTGTGCAGGCTGGTCTGATGGTGTGCTTGGGATAGGCAGAGATACAGGGGATTGGGTCTGGGTGGAGGAAGTTGGAGGGGGGAGGCTAGACACAGGGAGAATGGCTGCCATCAGTGCTGAGGCCAGAGATTGCAGGGTTCGATGATGGGCAGCCTGACCAGAATGAATGCCCTCCAGGAATGCATTAGTGTGTTGCAACTCCCTTTCCACACCCTGGATGGCATTCACGATGGTAGACTGCCCAACAGTGAGTGACCTGAGGAGGTCAATGGCCTCCTCACTGAGGGCAGCAGAGGTGACAGGGGCAGGGGCTGAGGTGCCCTGGGGCGAAGGTGATGCGACCCTCCTGGGTGAGCGGGCACGGGGCAAAGGCTGTGGGGCTGCTGGGAGGGCGGTGCTGGTAGGGGGGGGTGGCGGCTGTACCTGTAGAAGTGGGGGGCACAGATGTTGCTGCCACCACATGGGAGCTCCCATCGAAGGACGAGTCCGTGTCGCTGGTTGCTGATCCGGTGACCGCCGTGAAGCTCCCCTCGCCCTCCGTCCCACTGGTGTATTCAGAGTCCGTGGTGTGGCTCTCCATGGCCATGTGGGATTCAGCCCCCTCGTGCTCCGGTGCCACTGTACCTCCGCCTGATGATGCTGATGCACAAAAGAACAGGGAGAGCACAAAAAGAGGGGGGGGGAACGACAGAAGAAAGACAGGTTGAGTGCATGGCTTACCGCTACCGTTGGCGGACAATACAGACACAGCAGCCCCCTGCACTACGCTGCGTTGTTGGCTCTACAGATGCAGTTCCTGGGATATGGCCTACATGGTTATGGTGGACATCTGCCCACATAGATGACACAGTGGCATATATACCTGTACTTGGCAATCTACAGAGGTGGGGTGGAGTGAAACATGGCTTGCATTACGGAGGGGCCTAGCCTACGGAACTCGCCCTGGCCTAGGGAAACTCACAGCCCTCCTCCCCCACCCAGACCCCTCCACTGCGCGCAAAGTCAGCAGAATGATGTTTGACTCACCCCCTTGTGTCTGCTGTGATGCCCTCAAGAGCCCATCCAACTCAGGGTAGGCCACCACCAGGATCCGGAACATCAGGGGGGTCATGGTGTGACAGGCACCCCTCCCACGTTGGGAGGCCATCCCCAGCTGAGCCTCCGCCGTCTTCTTGCTCCAGCGGCAAATGTCCTCCCATCTTTTGCGGCAGTGGGTGCTCCGTCTCTGGTGGACCCTCAGGGTCCGGACGTCCTTGGCGATGGCACGCCAAATATCCTTCTTCTGGCGGGCGCTGACATACATGACATGTACAGGGGAAGAAAATAAGTCATTACCAACTGCACCGTCGAAGTGAGTGGCCCACATCCCGGCCCTTGCCATGTGGCACATGCATTCACAGTCCTTCATGCTTGCAGAACTGTGCCCCCTTCCTTCTTACAACCAGCCCTCTCCACCCAGGCATAGCCCATACAACTTGCACCCTATGTACTCACCTGTTGGTCTGGAAGACCGTAGAGTAGCATGTACTGGGGGAGGACCCCGTCCACGAGCTTCTCCAACTCCTGTGCAGTGAAGGCAGGGGCCCTTTCCCCAGACGCACGTGCCATTGTCTCTTCCAGACCGAGGTCACAACAGCACTTGTAGTATAGGTTCTCTCCTGTGAAGATCAGGTATCGAGTGATTCAACAGATAGAAAATGGCGGTCACGTCCGCGGCGGTGACGTCCGCGGCGGTGCGTATCATCACCGCCGGCGCACTTCGTCATTGGCTTCTGGGACCCATAGGGTCCAATGTTAACCAATGCAGCATTGCGCCGCGGTCTTCGACCGCCTACCGTGACGGTGTACATTGCCAGCGCAGTTACCTCACATCCAATTGTCCCAGTTTAGAGGTCAGGCAGCCGGAATTTCAGGGGCCCACATAGCTTCATTTTCAACTGCGTCACACATAGCTAGGCCTGGACTCAACACACTTACAGACAACTTTTTGGATTATGTTTCGTGTTCTGTGTAGCTGTGGGTACATACCTCTGAGTAGCTTGACTCTGTGGTCGCTTTTGTCCTTCCTAGGCACCGTCAGCTGGGACATGTGAGGAGATGGCGGAATCCTCCGGTGTACCGACCGCTGGTGGACCTGTTGACAACGGAGGAGCAATATTTAATCATCACCTACAGGTTTGACCGTGCCACAATCCAGGAACTGTGTACCCAGTTGGAGCCAGACCTGATGTCAGCAATCCACCATCCCACAGGAATCCCCCCTCAAGTGCAGGTGCTATCAGTGCTCCATTTCCTTGCAAGTGGGTCATTTCAAACAACAGTGTCCATGGCCTGAGGGATGTCCCAGCCTATGTTTTCCAACGTGTTGTCCAGAGTGTTGTCTGCCCTGCTGAAATACATGAGGAGCTACATCGTTTTCCCTCAGGTGGAGGATTTGGCTACTGTTAAAGGTGAATTCTATGCCCTTGGACATATCCCCAACATCATAGGTGCCATTGATGGGACCCATGTAGCTCTGGTCCCCCCCCACAGGAGTGAACAGGTGTACAGGAACCGGAGGAGTTATCATTCGATAAATGTACAGATGGAATGTTTGGCAGACCAGTACATCTCCCAGGTAAATGCTATGTTCCCTGGCTCTGTGCATGACGCCTACATCCTGTGGAATAGCAGCATCCCTTATGTGATGGGTCAACTCTAGAGGCACCGTGTGTGGCTATTAGGGGACTCTGGTTACCCCAACCTGTCATGGCTACTGACCCCAGTGAGGAATCCCAGGACCAGGGCAGAGGAACGCTACAATGAGGCCCATGGGCGGACTAGGAGGGTGATCGAACGCACCTTCGGCCTCCTGAAGGCCAGGTTCAGGTGCCTCCATATGACAGGTGGTTCCCTATTCTACTCACCAAGTAAGGTGTGCCAGATCATCATCGCCTGCTGTATGCTTTACAATCTTGCTTTGCGACGCCAGGTGCCTTTTCTGCAGGAGGATGGTCTAGATGACGGTGTTGTGGCAGCTGTGGAGCCTGTGGACAGTGATGAGGAGGAAGCAGAGGAAGAAGACATTGACAACAGGGACTCAGTCATACAGCAATATTTCCAGTGACACACAGGTGAGAACACTTTCTTGACTACTACAAGTACTTTCACACTTCTACCTCTATCCTGTCTGTCAATTTCAACCAGTATATGGTAACTGAGTTGTAAATGTCCATTACGGTTTCACAGGTGTGGTTACCAACGTGTGTCATCTGCTTGCATCCTTCATGGACTTGTGATGTGTGACATAGGTATGTTGACATTACTATTGAGAACGGATTTTATCACTGTCATGGCTAATACACATTTTCTAAATCACAGACTGACTCCAAATTGTTTTGTGCTTCAAGGGTGTTTATTGAAGTGCTAATTTTTGGAGGGGGTGGTAAAATGGTGAGGGGTGATGGTGGAGGACTGTCCATGGCAGAGTCCAGTCTATTAGTCTCACAGGTGCACTGCCCATATGGGCATAGGAAGTGGAGCTGGGGCAGTTCCAATATGGACAGGGTTACAAAGTGGGACAGTGGGATGACAATCAGGGTGGTCTTATTTCTTGGCGGGGGTCTTGCCATCGTGCTCTGTCCTGTTCCTGGATCTCAGGGACCGCTTGCGGGGTGGTTCTCCGTCTGCAGGGGGTGGGGTGCTGGTGTGGTGGTCCTGTGGCGGGGCGTCCTGTCCACTAGCGCCGGCGGAGGTGGTGGGCAGTTCATCGTCCATGCTAGTGTCAGGGGCCCCTTGGAGTGCCACGGTGTCCCTCATTTTGTTCTGTTTGTCCTACAGCACCTCTACAATGGTGCCCAGGGCGGAGCTGATGGTTCTGAGTTCCTCCCTGAACCCCAAATACTGTTCCTCCTGCAGGCGCTAGGTCTCCTGAAACTTGGCCAGGACCAGAGCCATCATCTCCTGGGAGTGGTGGTATGCTCCCATGATGGAGGAGAGGGCCTCGTGGAGAGTGGGTTCCCTTGGCCTGTCCGCCCCCTGTCGCACAGCATCCCTCCCAGTTCCCCTGTGTTCCTGTGCCTCCGTCCCCTGGACCGTGTGCCCACTACCACTGTCCCCAGGTCCCTGTTGTTGTTGGGGTGGTGGGTTATCCTGGGCTCCCTGTAGTGGTGGACACACAGCTGATTGACGTGTCCTGGGGGCGGAGGTATGGGCCCGCTGGGTGGGTGATGTGCTGGTGTTACCAGAGGGTGGAAGGTCTGTGTTGGGCTGTGCGAGGGGAACCGACTGTCCCGAGGCCCACGATGGTCCGGGCTGGTCATCCGGATCCAGTTGGCCAGAGCTGCTGTCATCACTGTAGGCCTCTTCTGTGGGTGGGGTAGAGATGTCTGGACCCTCCTGTCTGGTGACGTTGGGTAGTGGTCCTGCAGGGGTGTAAAAGCATGATTATTGCATCTGTGTGTGTCATGGTGTGCAATGGGTGGGTGAGCGTGTACCCCAGTGCTAGCATTCCTGTGCGGGGGCTTGTGTGATGATAGTTGGGGGTGTTAAGGGTATGTGCAGTGGGCATGCTTTATTGAGGGATGTCCATGCTTTGTTGTGTCATGCAGGGCTTGGTGTTGGGATGGGTGGTTTGTGTTATTAGTACATTAGTGAGGGGTTGGAGTGATAGGGGAGGGGGTGAGGGTGGGGGAGTGTGATAGCATGCAGGTAGGGTGGGGGATATGATAGTTAAGATTTGACTTACCAGTGTCCATTCGTCCACCGACTCCTCCGAGGCCCTCAGGATGCATAATGGTCAAGACCTGCTCCTCCCATGTTGTTATTTGTGGGGGAGGAGGTGGGGGTCCGCCGCCAGTCCGCTGTACTGCGATGTTGTGCCTGGAGACCACAGAACGCACGTTCCCCCGTAGGTCGTTCACCTCTTCCTGATGTCCTCCTGATTTCTTGGGTGCTGTCCCACTGCGTTGACCCTGTCGACTATTCTTAGCCATAGCTCCATCTTCCTAGCTATGGAGGTGTGCTGCACCTGTGCTCCAGATAGCTGTGGCTCTACCCGTACGATTTCTTCCACCATGACCCTGAGCTCCTCCTCGGAGAACCTCGGGTGTCTTTGCCTGAAAGTAACTCATGGGTTTCCGCATCTGATGTTCATGCTCCAGTACTTGTGAGACGCTTTCATCATCTTAATCCAAGCAAACCAGGCCCTAGAGCGCGCCTGGGAGAGGGGAGTACTATCAACACCAGAGCAGTACGCGCTCTATTAGCGACAAAAATGCAAAAACCCAGCACTCTCAAAACAACGTAATTTATGCATTGTGCTGATATGTTGTGGTTTAACCTTTTGCATTGCAGATTTCAATCCTGACAACTTATTTTTAATATGTTTACAAATACTGTTCCTTTGCTATGTATTGCTGCAGGTTTTCAGAGTGTGTTAGGGTGTGGCCCCTTTCCAGGGTCTTCCAGAGACTTTCCCTACAACATGCCTGGGCGTGGTTCTGGGCTGGGCCAAGACTCTATAAAAGAGAGTCAGCCCAACTCCCAGTGCTCACTATTCAGAGGTCCAGGTGCAGAGCAGCAGCTTCTTCCTGAGCTCCTGTCCCGGCGGCCTATTTGGATCTTTCAGTCTACTGCCCTCATCCCTCATTGGTGATCATTGTTTCCAGGCGGTAAGACAGTGGTTGGACATTTCACAACACCGTTATTGAGAATTTTCATATTCTTGGTTTTAATTCTTAAATGAATAACATTACTTGCGCGCTGCCATTTTTTGATATTTATATGGTGGTTTGCAAGTAGGGAGGACGCGCAATTTATTCCGTTTCATGAGCATTTAACTTTGTTGTTCATTGCGCGCTACCATTTCTTGACATTTACATGGTGGCTTAAGAATCTGCAAAAGAAGTGCGATTTGTTTCATTGCACTTTGATCTTGTTATTTACTGTGAGCTGTTAATCCTTGACATTTATATCGTGTTTTACAAATCGGCAAGACGCGCGATTCGATTCATGAGGATTTGACTTTGATATTCATTGCATGTTACCATTTCTTGGTATTTTACATGGTAACACTCGAATTGGCAAGACCCACGATTCTCTCCTCGAGTTTAATTCATGTTGTTTATTGTTTGCCACTATTCTAAGATACAGTGGCGGCCGGCAGCTTTGGGAGGGGGGCGGGCGGGGCACACACACACACACACACACACAGACTCATTCTTTCACACACAGACACGCATGCACGCACGCACATCCATTAACAAAACTCATTCCATTCAAACATGCACGCATGCACCAAACATTCATTTTACAAGATCACACACATTCATTCTTTCACACACACACACGCACGCACGCACATCCATTAACAACACTCATAACACTCAAACCTGCACGCGTGCACCAAACATTCAATGTAAAACATAACACACATACATACGCACACACACACACACTTAGCTTCAGCCTCGGAGGTCTCAGGAGGGTTGGGACTGCTGCTTTCCCTCATTGGCTGACCTGAGGTCAGCCAATGAGGGAAAGCAGCAGTCCCAGCCTCGTCACAGAGTGGGATGGGGTCAGTGAGACTGCTGACCCCACCCCACTCTGTGACGAAGTGTCACTGATTGACACTCACCCTGGGCACTTCAGGGCTTAAACTGAAGCGCCCAGGGAGAGTGTCAATTGGTGACGCTTTCCTCGTCACCCAGGGGAGGGCCTCGAGGCACCTTTGCTGGGCCGAGGAGGTCACTCCCATAGGAGCTGTGATCTCCTCCGCCCAGCAAAGTTCAGCTCAGGCAGCCAGGAGTCTGCGCAAATCGCGCACGCCTGCTCCTGGCTGCCTGAGCTGAACATGAAGAGTGTCTGTCAGGCTGACCTTTGTTCAGCCTGACAGACACTCTTCATGGGGTGGGGCTGTGTGGCCCCTCCGCCCTAAAGGACGGGCCGCCACTGCTAAGATATTTATTATGTAATATTTGAGTTGAGAAGTTATGTGATTTGTTTCCTGAATCCATATTGTGTTATTCATGGTGCACAATCCTTTATGTGTTTACTATATATATATATATATATATATATATATATATATATATATATATATATATATATATATATATCTGCAATATTCGTAATTTGTGATGAAAAATGTTAAGAGTACACAGAAGGCCATAGTTTCTAGATGCAATATTGTATGGTCCTAGTATACATTCTCAAAACAGGGTTTATATGACTGGTTTAAAATTTTGCCTGAATGTTTTTTCTGATTCTCATGTAAAGGAAAGTACTTGAATAAGAAAGTTTTCATTTAATTCATCTTGATTCCCCTACAGGTATCCAGCCATCTTGAAACTTAGTCATTTTAAACTTAACTCTTAGATTGTTCATGTTTTCAGAGTGACTAGGCTTAGAATCATAGTTTAGTATTGATTTCAGGAGATATAGGCCCTCATTCCAACCCTGGCGGTCGGTGTTAAAGCCGCGACCATACCGCCGACAGGCTGGCGGTCCAAAAAATGGAATTCTGACCCTGGCGGTTACCGCCAACAGAGACCGCCGCTTCAACACTCCGACCGCCACGGCGGTACAAACAAACAGCCTGGCGGTCACTGCCAACAGCCCGGCGGGAGACAATGTACCGCCTACCCGATAACGACCCACCAATCCGCCACCTTTTCCGGGGCGGGATCCCCGCCGATAAAAACACGGCGGAAACAGACTACGAACGGGAAAACGCTCACCTCTACACACTCCACGCGAGATTCCGGCAGTATGGAACCCGAGTTACAGGTTATCCCGCACTCCTATACCTGCTCCTGTACCAGGAGCACGCCCGGCGGCGCGGAAGACATCGGTGAGTACTGTACCTACGACACAGGGGAGGGAAAAGATTACCGGCACACACCCACCCACCCACACCCACTACAACACACACATCAATGCATTCCCACAGATCACTGTCACAACCCACAACCCCCCCCCTCCGAAATAATGCAAAGACCAAAAGAAGAGATCTTAAACGGGCAGATATATTGAAAAATGGACAGCAGTAATCCAAATAAATAAATAAACTATGTACAAAATATATACATCTACTATATGTAGTCCAACCACTGTCCGTGGACCACAGGGGTCCTGAGCAAAGGGGCAAGGCCCAGTCCCACGACAAGAACTCCACGGAGAGAACACTGCAGGGGCATCAGAAAGAAAAAAGGACAGGCACCTCAGGGGGAAGGGAAGGGGGGGCACCTCAGCCACTTGAGTACACGACGCCAGATCCATGAGGGGACTCCATGACCACTGGCCCATCCTGGGGAGTGCAAAGCCACAGTCCATACAGTCCATACAGTGGGTGGCCTGCCCACTGGGCCATCCTGGGGAGTGCAAAGCCACAGTCCATACAGTCCATACAGTGGGTGGCCTGCCCACTGGGCCATCCTGGGGAGAGCAAAGCCACAGTCCATACAGTCCATACAGTGGGTGGCCTGCCCACTGGGCCATCCTGGGGAGTGCAAAGCCACAGTCCATACAGTCCATACAGTGGGTGGCCTGCCCACTGGGCCATCCTGGGGAGAGCAAAGCCACAGTCCATACAGTCCATACAGTGGGTGGCCTGCCCACTGGGCCATCCTGGGGAGTGCAAAGCCACAGTCCATACAGTCCATACAGTGGGTGGCCTGCCCACTGGGCCATCCTGGGGAGTGCAAAGCCACAGTCCATACAGTCCATACAGTGGGTGGCCTGCCCACTGGGCCATCCTGAGGAGAGCAAAGCCACAGTCCATACAGTCCATACAGTGGGTGGCCTGCCCACTGGGCCATCCTGGGGAGTGCAAAGCCACAGTCCAAACAGTCCATAACAGACTCCACTGCCACTGGAGGAGGCATGTTGGCCAGAGGACATCCTGCAGCCCTGCCCGAGACAGATCCTGCCCTGCCACGTCTGCCAAAGGGCCAGCGGTTCTTGCCTGGAAGGGCCCAGTTCAGCGTTTCTTGCCTTGAAGGGCCCAGTTCAGCGGTTCTTGCCTTGAAGGGCCCAGTTCAGCGGTTCTTGCCTTGAAGGGCCCAGTTCAGCGGTTCTTGCCTTGAAGGGCCCAGTTCAGCGGTTCTTGGTTCTTGAGACGGCGGTCCCCAGCGGAGCGGTGCTGGAGACGGCGGGGCCCAGTTCAGCGGTTCTTGCCTTGAAGGGCCCAGTTCAGCGGTTCTTGCCTTGAAGGGCCCAGTTCAGCGGTTCTTGCCTTGAAGGGCCCAGTTCAGCGGTTCTTGAGACGGCGGTCCCCAGCGGAGCGGTGCTGGAGACGGCGGGCCCAGTTCAGCGGTTCTTGCCTTGAAGGGCCCAGTTCAGCGGTTCTTGCCTTGAAGGGCCCAGTTCAGCGGTACTTGAGACGGCGGTCCCCAGCGGAGCGGTGCTGGAGACGGCGGCCATTCTATGGCCAACTGCTCATTGCCTGGTGGTGCCCTCCTGGGCAGCGGGGATGGTGCTCCTTCAATGCCCACCTGGGCTGTGGGTGGTGGGGCCCTCCTGGCCAGCTGGGCTGGGTCCTCCCTGGGCAGCGGCTATGGGGGTGGTGGGCTCTCCCTGGGCAGCTGTGACGGTTCCTCCCTGGGCAGCGGCTATGGGGGTTGTGGGCTCCTCCTGGGCAGCTGTGACGGTTCCTCCCTGGGCAGCGGCTATGGGGGTGGTGGGCTCTCCCTGGGCAGCTGTGACGGTTCCTCCCTGGGCAGCGGCTATGGGGGTTGTGTACTCCTCCTGGGCAGCTGTGACGGGTCCTCCATGGGCAGCAGGCCTGCTGCCTGACTTCTCCGCCTTGCTGCACTTGCCCTCCTTAGTCGGGAGTCTGTGGCCCTTTCCTCCCTTTGGAGCTGTCGCTGTTGACGGTGGCTGGCTAGTGTCCTGGGGGGATATAGAACCCGGGCTCCTGCGGCGGCCCTTCCGCCTTCTGCTCCTCTTCCCAGGGGGTGGGCTGCCTGTCCCCTTGCTGCTGGGCGAAGATCCAGACATGCGGGCTGGTGGGCTCCAATACCCCTGCACCCTTGTCAAGGGGGCTGCAGGGCTGGTGGTAGCTGAGGTGCTCTTCTTACCCCGACGAGAAGGAGGGGGGGGCTCAGGGTCAGGAAAGAAGTTAGCAGTAGCGAGAAAGATTTTCTTGGGACAATGGAGAGTGGTAGGTACAGTGGGAATGGGAGTGGAGGGAGAGGATGTGGTTGTAGGTGAGTCACGTTTGCTGTCTTTGGGTGCAGGTGCAGGAGGGACAGGCTGTCGTGAGGTGGATGGCTGTTGGGTGGGTGGGTGGCTGCGTTTGTGTGGTTTGGAAGAGGGGGTGACAGACACAGTGGGAGAGGACACAGGGGACGTGTAAATGGCAGTGGGGGTGGTGACTGCACGTGTGCGGACTGTACTGGAGGGTGTGCTGGTGATGGAAACACTGGCTGATGGTGAGGTGAATGAAGGTGTGAGTGTAGACGTCACAGGGAGGGAGGAGGGAGACGAGGAGGTGGGGGTCACAGAGGTGGTAGTGACTGTTGGCATGTCTGCATCGGAATGTTGCTTGTGTGAATGTCTGCGTGATCTGTGGTGCTTATGTTTGGATGAGCTGCTCTTGGGTGTTGAGGTGTGTGCAGGCTGGTCTGATGGTGTGGGTGGGACAGGCAGAGGAACAGGAGACTGGGAGGAGGGAGTTAGTAGAGGGAGGCAGGAGACAGGGACAATGGCTGCCGTCAGTGCTGAGGCCAGAGCCTGGAACGATCGCTGATGGGCAGCCTGACCCGAATGAATGCCCTCCAGGTACGCATTGCTGCGATGAACCTCCCTCTCTACCCCCTGGATGGCATTCAAAAGGGTAGACTGCCCAACAATGAGCGTTCGGAGGAGGTCAATGACCTCCTCACTGAGGGCAGCGGGGGTAACAGGGGCAGGGCCTGAGGTGCCTGGGGCGAAGGAGATGCCCGGCTTCCTGGCAGAGCGGGCACGGGGCGAACGCTGAGGGGCTGCTGGGAGGGCGGAGATGGTGCGCTGGGTGGCGGCTGTACCTGAAATGGCGGGGGCACGGATGTTGCCACCACCGCAAGGGAGCTCCCTTCCAAGGACGTGTCCGTGTCGCTGCAGGCTCCAGTCGTCCCCGTTGTGGAGCTCCCCTCGCCCTCCGTCTCACTGGTCCAGTCAGACTCTGTGGCATGGCCCTCCTGGGCCATGTGAGATGCAGCTCCCTCCTGCCCCGATGCCACTTCTCCTCCGCCTGATGATGCTGATGCACACAAGCACAGAAAGACAAACAAAAAGGGGGGGGAGAGAGAAATAAAGAGATTTTGAGTACATGGATCACCGGTACAGTTAGCGGACATGACAGACACAGATGCCCCCTGCACTAAGTTGCGCACTTGGGGACCGCTACGCATTCCGTGGAACATGCCCTACACGCCTAGAGTTGACAACTGCGCCCATGGATGACACGGCCCAGGGATGGCTGTACTGGCACACTACTGAGGGTGGTGGCTGGGGACACAGGGGCTTACGGGGGTGCCCAGCCTACAGATATCGCCCTGGCCTAGGGGGACCCACAGCCCTCCTCCCCCACCCAGACACCTCCACTGCGCGACAACAGAGTAGATTATGCTTGTACTCACCCCCTTGTGTCTGCTGTGCTGCCCTCACGCGCCCATCCAAATCAGGGTAGGCCACCGCCAGGATCCGGAACATCAGGGGGGTCAGTTGACGGCAGGCACCCCGCCTACGTTGGGAGGCCATCCCCAGCAGAGACTCGGCGGTCTTCTTGGTCCCGCGGCGGATGTCTTCCCACCTCTTGCGGCAGTGGGTGCCCCGTCGATGGTGGACCCCCAGGGTCCGGACTTCCTTGGCGATGGCACGCCAAATCCCGATCTTCTCATGGGCGCGGACCTATGTGACACGTACAGGGAGGGAGAAATACCACGTTCAAGTTTGTCTGCATTTTCGTTGCCAGTGGCCCAACGCCCCCCATCCCCGCCAGGCCCCCCGCCAGGCCCAACATGCCCCCCATCCCCGCCAGGCCCCCCGCCAGGCCCAACATGCCCCCCATCCCCGCCAGGCCCCCCGCCAGGCCCAACATGCCCCCGCCAGGCCCCCAAGCCAGCCAGTGGCCCCAAATCCATATTGAATTAAACTCACTTGTTGGTCTGGAGGACCGTAGAGTAGCGCATACTGGGGGAGGACCCCATCCACAAGTTTCTCCAACTCTTCTCCAGTGAAGGCAGGGGCCCTTTCCCCAGTCGCAGCAGCCATTGTCCCTTCCAGACCGAGGTCACAGCAACACTTGCAGTATAGGTCCTCTCCTGTGAAAGTTCAAGTCGCGAGTGAATAAGTAGATAGAAAATGGCGGTCACGCCCGCGGCGGTGCGTACCGCGGCGGGGCGTACCGCCACCGCCGGCGCACTTCGCCATTGGCTCCTGATACCCATAGGCTTCAATGTTATCCAATGCGGCTTCGCGCCGCGGTCTTCGACCGCCTACCGCCACGGTGTGCCACGCCAGCGCATTGACCTCACATCCCATTGTCACACTTCACAGGTCAGGCAGCCGCCATTTCGAGGGTCCACATGGCTCAATTTCAACTGCGTCACACAGGCCTAGGCCTTGCATAGCCACTCATACACGCCATTCACTGCATAGAGAATCGTTTACTGTGCAAGCTGTGAGTACGTACCTGTGGGTTGCTTGACTGTGTGCTCCATGTTGTCCTTCCTAGGCACCGTCCGCTGGGTTTGGCGAGGAGAAGGAGGAATCCTCCCGTGTACAGACCGCTGGTGGACCTGTCGACAATGGAAGCACGCCACATTATCCTGACCTACCGGCTTGACCGTGCCACTATACATGAACTGTGTGCCCAGCTGGAGCCCGACCTGATGTCCCCCATCCGCCAACCCACAGGGATTCCCCCTCTGGTGCAGGTCCTGTCAGTACTCCATTTCTTGGCAAGTGGGTCATTTCAGACAACAGTGGGAATTGCTTCTGGGATGTCTCAGACCATGTTTTCGAAGGTGTTATCCAGAGTGTTGTCTGCCCTGATGAAATACATGAGGAGCTACATCCTTTTCCCTGAGGTGGGCGAATTGGCTACAGTGAAGGGTGATTTCTATGCCCTTGGACATATTCCCAACGTCATTGGTGCCATTGATGGGACCCATGTGGCTTTGGTTCCCCCCCAAGAAAGAGAGCAGGTGTACAGGAACAGGAAAAGTTACCATTCTATGAACATCCAGGTGGTGTGTTTGGCTGACCAGTACATCTCCCATGTCAATGCCAAATTCCCTGGGTCAGTGCATGACGCCTACATCCTAAGGAATAGCAGCATCCCTTACGTGATGGAACAGCTAGAGAGACACCGTGTATGGCTATTGGGGGACTCTGGGTACCCCAACCTGTTGTGGCTACTGACCCCAGTAAGGAATCCCCGGACCAGGGCAGAGGAACGGTACAATGAGGCCCATGGGCGTACTAGGAGGGTGATCGAACGCACCTTCGGCCTCCTAAAGGCCAGGTTTCGGTGCCTGCATATGACAGGTGGATCCCTAATGTACTCACCTAAGAAGGTGTGTCACATCATCGTGGCCTGCTGCATGCTTCACAACCTGGCTTTGCGCCGCCAGGTGCCTTTCCTGCAGGAGGATGGTCGAGACGGTGGTGTTGTAGCAGCTGTGGAACCTGTGGAGAGTGACGAGGAGGAAGACGACGGGGCTGAAACAGACAACAGGGACAGAATCATTGCACAGTACTTCCAATAGGACACAGGTAACAATTCAAACATAATTTAGTAAATGTAAACTACTCTCCTGCATCTCTGCTGCCTGTCTATTTGCCCCAGTGTATGATGACTGAGTTGTGGCTTTTCCCTCCCTATTTCAGATCTGGGGTCCCCACTACGAGTCCTGTGCTTCGTTTCCCCATGGACTACAGCTTTGTGGCAGCGGGTTGTTGACTTCACTATGTACAAGGACATATTTGCACTGTCATGTCAATTACAATATTTTGAAATCACAGCCAGACTCCAGATAGTTTTGTGCAAAATAGGTGTTTATTTCAGTGCTCAAAATGAGATGGGTGGTTTTAAGTGGGTGGGGGCTATGGTGAAGGAATGTCCATGGCAGAGTCCAGAGTAACAGTCACACAGGTGCATTGTCCATAGGCCTGTGGAGAGATGGAGGATGGGCAGTTCAAGGATGGACAGGGTGACAATGTGGGACAGTGGGATGACATCAGGTGGTATCCTTTGCTGGCGGGGGTCTTGACATCCTACTCTGTCTTCTTGCGAGATCTCAGGGCCCTCTTGCGGGGTGGTTCTTCTCCTGCAGGAGGTGGGGGTCTGGTGGGCTGCTGTTGTGCGGGGGCCTCCTGTCCACTAGCGCTGGCGGAGGTGGTTGGCTGTTCTTGGTCCAGGCTAGTGGCAGGGGCCCTTTGTTGTTGTTGAGTGTCCGTCCTGGTGTTGATGAGTTCCTGCAGCAGCCCTACCATGGTAACCAGGGTGGAGGTGAGGGCTCTGATGTCCTCCCTGTACCCCCGATAGTGTTCCTCCTGCAGTACCTGGATCTCCTGGAACCTGGCCAGTACCGTCGCCATCGTCTCCTGGGAGCGGTTGTATGCTCCCATGATGGTGGTGAGGGCCTCGTGGAGAGTGGGTTCCCTGGGCCCGTCCCCCCCCTGTCGCACAGCTGCCCTCCCAGTTCCCCTGTTTCCCTGGGCCTCTGCCCCCTGGCCAGTGTGCCCACTACCACTGCCCCCAGGTCCCTGTTGTTGTTGGGGTGGTAGGTTATCCTGGGTGCCCTGTAGTGGTAGACACACCGCTGATTGACGCGCCCTGGAGACAGAGGCATGGGCCCGCTGGGTGGGAGCGGTGCTGGTGTTCCCAGAGGGGTTTGGGTCTGTAGTGGCCTGTGGCTGTCTGAGGGGAACCGACTGTCCAGAGGTCCCCGATGGTCCGGGCTGGTCATCAGTGTCCAGGTCGACAGAGCTGCTGTCATCGCTGACGGCCTCTTGGGTGGGGGGTGTGGAGAATTCTGGGCCCTCCGTGGCGGTGTGTTGGCGGTCGGGTCCTGCAGGGGTATAGAGGTATGGTTATAGTTTCAATGTGTGCCATATGGGTGTATCTGTGGGTTCCCGTGTCCCCAAGTGCTGGCATTCGTGTGTGGGGGCTTTGGTGAGGGTGGCTTGTGGGGGGGATGTGTATATGCATTGGGCATGCTTTGGTGATGGGTGTCCATGCTTAGTGGACGCATGCAGGCCTAGGTTTTGGGATGTGTGGGTTGTGATGGTGAGACATTGGCAGGGAATAGGTGTGCTGGGGGTGGGGGTGAGGATGGTGGTGGGGGTGAGGATGGTGGTGGGGGTGAGGATGGTGGTGGAGGTGAGGGTGGGGGTGAGGATGGGGGTGGGGGTGTGGGTGGGGTTCGAGGATGGGGGTGAGGGTTGGGGTATGATTTGGCATGCAGGTGGGGGGAAGCAGTATTGAAGCTTCAACTTACCAGAATCCATTCCTCCGCCGACTCCTGCGAGGCCGTCAGGATGCAGGATGTTCAAGACTTCCTCCTCCCATGTTGTAAATTGTGGGGGTTGAGGTGGGGGTCCTCCGCCAGTCTTCTGCACGGCGATGTTGTGCCTGGATACCATGGAACGCACCTTCCCCCGTAGGTCGTTCCATCGCTTCCTGATGTCTTCCCGATTTCTGGGGTGCTGTCCCACAGCGTTGACCCTGTCGACAATCCTCTGCCATAGCTCCGTCCTCCGGGCAATGCTGGTGTATTGGACCTGTGTGCCGAAGAGCTGGGGCTCTACCCGAACGATTTCCTCCACCATGACCCTGAGTTCTTCGTCTGAGAAGCGGGGGTGTCTTTGGGGTGCCATGGAGTGGTGTGTATGATGTGTGGGGTGGAGTATGTGTAGTTAAGTGTGTTGAGTGTGGTGGTGTGTGTTGTTTTGTGTGTGGATATTGTGTGGGTGATGGTGTAGTGTGCCTCTGTGTGATGGTGTTCTATGATCGCTGCTGTGTCTCTCAGTGCTTCTTTTTGGATTTTGGTCGAAGGGGTTTGTGGGTGATGTGGGTGTGTGTTTTATATTGTATTGTGTGTGTGGGAGTGGTGTGTGTATGTGTATCAGGTGTGTGGAATTCAAATCGTCCAATGTTGCTGAGTTTTGTTCGTTTGTGTGTATTCTGACCGCGGCGGTGTGTACCGCCAATGGAAAACCGCGTTTGAAAGACCGCCGCGTGGATTCGTGGGTCAGAATGGCATGGGCGTATTTCTGTTGGCGTGACGGTGGAGGTTTGGTCACCTCCACTTTTCCGCCGACCGCTGGTCTGGCGGTCTGTTGTGGCTGTCGGATTTTCGGCGTTTTGGCTGCTGCGGGTCAGAATGACCGTGGCGGATTACCGCGGCGGAATTATGGAGGATTTCTGACCGGCGGTAAGTGCCTTTTACCGCCGAGGTCAGAATGACCACCATAATTTTCATATTGTGTGTTCTAACCTTTTTCTTACTACAGGTCTCCTTCCCAGCCGTTCCCTTCCTAATCCCCTCTTCCCCTCTTGAACTCTCTCAGTCCCTGTGATTTATCTATCAGAGTCTTGGAGTTGTTCAGTGGTGGACGTGTTGGGAACGTGCCCAGACACCGAGGATCTGGTGACTCTGACAGTACCATTTTCTAGGGACTTACAAAGGCGGGTGAAGTGCCATATCATAGGTACAGTTTTGGTGAAAGAGATCTAGCCATGAGAACCTGTTTAGCAAGGGCCCCATGGAACTTACAGTTTGAAGCCATATCATTTTCAGCTAAAAAAAAGGGTGCTAACCATGTAAAAAGAGCCACTTTCTCACACTACACTGTCCAAACGAAAGGGGTTGAAACTTCCCTTCCCCCAATGAGTCTTCATCCTCTAAGTGAAAGAATCTGGAAAGGCCATCTGCATTGACACGGGCATTCCCTGGTCTGTGTTCCACTGTAAAGTCCATTCTATGTAGGGATATAGACTACCTGAGCAGTTTGTATTTTTCACCTGGCGCCAAACACTGCCTGCTGCACCCAGGACTCGACAATCACTGCTGAGGGGTTGCCCAGACATCAGACAGACTCTACAAACCCCCAGAGGACCTCCAGTCTTTTAAAATCACCAAAGATCTCCCTCCAGATTGAAGGTATTACTTTCCTGCAACCAGGACCCAAGAACTAGAGAAGTTTAGTTCACTGACCGGCTTCTGACCAAGGAACCAGACACTGAAGCTGTCCTAAAATCTACCCGATGGAGCACAAGGACAATACCTACAAGTGTGCCAAGTCTGGTGGCAGTGCGACCTCCAATGGCTGAACTGTGTAATAGCACCAGGTACTGACCACCTAACGCTGGATGAGCAAAAGAACTGTCCACTTCGGACTAAAAAAGGACCAGGAGGAAGCCCCAGTCAAGGGACTTCAGAAACCACCAGGACCTCCCACCAAAGTGCCCCTGCTGATCTGCAAGTGACCCTCAAAACGACCTACCTCCTCCATCCAAGGGCGACTTTATGCCCAACTCCTAGCTCACCTATTTGCCCTGCACCCGGCCGCCCTGTGCCCTGCATCAAAGAACCAGCTATGCCCTAAGGGTTCTCCACCCCTTGCAACTTCGACACTCCAAGGGGACCCACCTGACCCACCTTGAATGACACCTGTGCAACTCTTTTCCAAGTGTCCCCTCGCAGTGACCTGGTACCAGCTCCAAAGACTTTTCAGCAGGTGCTCTTGCCAGAACCAGGACGCCCGAACTTCTCTCATTGGTCCATAGGGCCCACTGATGACCTCGACTTACCTGCAAGAGGAAATCTTGGCAAACGCACTACTTGATTTTATATGCATTTTGAAAGTATTTTCTCCATTGACCCGTAGGGTGCGTAATTACGCAACTAACTGAGACATTTTCCAAACTTTAAAAATTCATAACTTAAAAAGTACTTATCCGATTTAGATGGTCTTGGTCTTAAAATCTGAAGTATTCTTGTAAACTGGTCTTGGGCTAGTCTTTTGAGTGTGTGTTTTGCTTTATTGATACTGTGAGTACAACAAATGCTTCGTACTTCTCATAGATTAGCCTAACTGCTCGACCAAGCTACCATAAAAATTAGACCATTAGGTGGTCTAGTTTTTACATCTGTAAACCAACATGTGGTTGCCCGGACCTTCTGCACAGTATGCCTCATTTTGCACACTACATAAAGGGTCAGCCTCCAACATTTGGGCCCATATTTATACTTTTTTAGCGCCATTTTTGCGCCGCCTTTTTACGCAAAAACAGCGCAAACTTACAAAATACAAATGTATTTTGTAAGTTTGCGCCGCTTTTGCGTCAAAAAGTGGCGCAAATGCAGCGCTAAAAAAGTATAAATATGGGCCTTGGTGTCTCAGCGGGGGATAAAGACTTTGCATTTGCTGATACTATTTTGTCAGTTTGAGAGCAGACAAATAACTCTTTAAATTGTCTTTAGTTTAATTGCATTTTTTCCAATTTTCCAATTGGCTAAGATTTTTGCAAAATTTAAAATAATTGTTAGGGCCCTTGTTAGGTCCCTACAACAATAGTAAAAAGTTTAAAAATCCTTACTTTAGTTGGCCTTATCCAAAAAGGGGTTCCAAATTTTTAAAAAGGTCCCAGCATAGTAAAGTAACCATGACAGATTCAGAGAACCAGAGCCAGGAGCTCGACCTGGCCATATAGCTTTGCCCATCCCTGTCAATTGTATAAAATGTATCCTGGAAAAAGCCCCAGCACAGATAAGCCTAGTCTTCTGGTGACCCAGCATGTCAAAGATCACCCCACAGATAAAGTAGATGATGAGATCTCTGGGGAGAAAAAGACTGTGTGGACAATGGGGGTGAAGGTAGCTCCTCTAGCCCCAGCAGTAGTGCACCCACAAAGGAAGACCTAGTCATAGCCAGGCTGACCAAAAGACTGGCCCTGGAGGCTCAGCCTTTGGAACTTGAAACAAGAAGAAAAGATTTCGGCCTAGGATCAATCTCTGGTGGCAGCATACTAGTATTGAAGAAAGACCCTTTGACCTAAAACTCCCAAAAGGTTATCTGCCTTTGAAAGAGCTTGTATTGGGTGGGAAATTGAGAAGATGCACTGAGGTACACTGTTATGGGAGTTATTCTCAGGAAAGTTCAGGGATAGGCTCCTGATGCCGAATGAGACAAATTCTAAATCCTATGATCTTATGAAGGGTATTCTGATTGAAGGCTTTGGATTTACAACTGAAGAGTACCACATAAAGTTCAAGTAGACTAAAAAAAAACAGAGCCAAATTTGGCTAGAATTTGTGGACTGTTCAGTAAATATGCTTTGTGGTTGGTTAGCTGGTAGCAAGGTACAAGATTATGATGGGCTGTTAACCTATTCATGAAAGAACATCTGCTAAATAACTGTTAAAATGAGAGACTAGATCAATACATGGTAGACTAAGATACACTTTCCCCTCAGGAGTTGAAGCGGAAGGCAGACCACTGGGTCGAAACAAGGGTAACCAAAACTACCACTGGGGGGAGACCAAATGTAAGAGGCCAAAAAGCCCCCCCCAAAGAGAAAGGTGGGAGCCAAAACAAAAATAAAGAGTCTTCTCAAGGTCCCCGAAAATCTGCAAAGGAGGGTAGGCACAGAGACTCATCATATTGTAGGGGTGGGTACGAAGGTAAGCACTGTGTTCCCAACATGGCTTGATGCTATGATTAAAAAAATAGAGGGCACCAAACTGGAGACCCTAGATGTAAAAACAAAAGGAATGCTTCCAGACAACCTGCAGTAAATGCAGTAGATAATCTCCAGATGGGATCAGAGGTGTAGCCTGACCATGTCAGTGATCCCTTAGAGGTATCATTAGTCACTGAGGGAGGGGTAGAATTATCATTTGTTGGCTGCCCAAGTAATATGCAAAAATGCAGGCAGCACCCTTTGCTAAATGGGGAGAACGTGGAAACACTGAGGGACAGAGGCGCTAGTGTTACCATGGTAACTCAGCACTTGGTCCACTCAAATCAGTTCCTGGTAGAGAAGTCTTATCCTGTCACCAGTGCTAACAATGAGACAAAGTTCCATCTCATGGCTATGGTAACCTTTGATTGGGGTGAGTGGGAGGGCAGAATGAAGTGGTTGTGTCCTCATCCATCTCAGTAGATTGTCTGCTTGGAAGTGATCTGGAGCATTGTCCCTGGGCTGAAGTAGAATTGAAAACCCATGCAGCCATGCTTAGGATCCTACTATGGGCCTATGTCAAGACTAGGGCACAGAGTAAACTTAGTAAACTTAAGAGGGAAAAAGGAGAGTTGGATCCTGAAATAGTGGACCAGCCTCCCTAGAGAAAAGGCAAGAAGACTGGGGAACCAGCTTCAAATCAGATCCAAACTCAGAACCCCTTGTCTCAGGAAGAGGACTCACCCTTACTGGAGAGAACGCCTAGAGCTCTTGGGCCCAGGGGGACCCTCCAGAGAAGATCTGTGCCAGGGGCAGAGAACCTGTCCCACTCTTGAAGGCCTGAGGCAACAAGCTGCACAGGAAGACCAGGGTAATGTCAATGGTACCCACAGGGTTTATTGGGAGGATGGGCTCCTGTTCACTGATGCCAGAGGCCTCAAGCCTGGTGCAACCAGGAGGGTGGTAGTGCCTCAGCAGTTCAGAGAGGTTCTCCTCACTTTAGCTCATGACATTCCCCTAGCTAGGCATTTGGGCCAAAACAAAACTTGGAGTAGGTTGGGTAACCACTTTTACTGGCCAGGAATATCCCAAAAAAGTTAAGGACTTTTGCCAGCCCTGCACTACCTGCCAAACCAGTGGCAAGGGAAGTGGCCACTTAAAGGCCCCGTTAATGCCACTGCCTGTGGTTGGGGTTCACTTTGAAAAGGTAGGGGTTGACATGGTTGCCCCCCCTCAATGAGCATCAGGACACATATGTATCCTAGTGGTAGTGGAAATGCCACTAGAAATCATGAGGCTATACCCCTTTGGACCATTACTGCTCATGCACCCCCCCCACCCCCCCAAGTCAGGGATGGAAGGGGAAGCCGCGCTGATTAGTCACAGGGTCTCCCCCCCGCGATTGAAAAAGAAATGCTTTTGCATTTCTTTTTCAATCCCATGGGGGAGGCCCCAGAGGCTTCAAAGGGAAGGAAATGTATTTCCTTCCCTTTGAAGTCTCTCACAGGTTTCAAAAGCCGGATTGCTTGCAATCCGGCTTTTGAAACCCCACTAGACACCAGGGATTTTTTTTTTTTTCAGTGAAATTGGCAAAAGGGAGCGACCCCTTGGGCAAGGGTCGCTCCCGGGGGGGCATTTTTTTAGGAAGGCCTTTTTTGCCCCCCCTGGGGGCAGATTGGCCTATTATTAGGCCGATCTGGCCCCGGGGGGGGCAGAAACCTCTAGGCACCAGGGACCTTTTTTTTTTTTTTTTTTTTTGTTTTTGTGATGATTTCTTTTTTTTTTAGGTGGGGAGCGATCCCTTAGGCAAGGGTCGCTCCCCTACGGGGCAATATATATTTAGACCATTTCTGCCCCCCTTGGGGGCAGATTGGCCTATTTTGATGAGGCCAATCTGCCCCCAAGAGGGGCAGAAACCATTAGACACCAGGGAGTTTGTTTTTGCGTGCGAATTTCACGCAACGGGAGCGACCCCTTTGGCAAGGGTCGCTCCCAGGGGGGGCATTTTTTTGGGAAGGCCTTTTCTGCCCCCCCTGGGGACAGATCAGCCTATTATTAGGCCGATCTGCCCCCAGGGGGGGCAGAAACCTCTAGGCACCAGGGATCTTTTTTTTTTTTTTCTTTTTGTTATGTTTTCTTTTTTTTTTAGGTGGGGAGCGACCCCTTAGGCAAGGGTCGCTCCCCTAGGGGGCAAATTATATTTAGGCCATTTCTGCCCCCCTTGGGGGCAGATTGGCCTATTCTGATGAGGCCAATCTGCGCCCGAGGGGGGCAGAAACCATTAGACACCAGGGAGTTTTCTTTTTGCGTGAATTTCACGCAAGGGGAGCGACCCCTTAGGCAAGGGTCGCTCCATGGGGGGGGGGATTATTTTAGGCCATTTCTGCCCCCCTGGGGAGGGTAGATCAGCCTATTTTGATTCGGCTGATCTGCCCCCAAGGGGGGCAGAAACCACTAGGCACCAGGGATTTTTTTGTTTTTCTGTTTTACAGATGGGGAGCGACCCCCTTGGACAAGGGTCGCTCCCCTGGAGGGGCAAAATGTATTTAGGCCATTTGTGCCCGCTTTGGGGGCAGATCGGCCGATTTTAGGTCAATCTGCCCCCAAGGGGGGCAGAAACCACTAGGCACCAGGGATCTTTTTTTTGCGCCGTCACACAAGGGGAGCGACCTTGTAGTCAAGGGTCGCTCCCCTGGGGGGTGGGGGGGGCAAATTATTTTAGGCCATCTCTGCCCCCCCTGGGGGCAGATCGCCCTATTGGTATTAGGCCAATCTACCCACAAGGGGGGCAGAAACCTCTAGGCGCCAGGGCAAATTTTTTTTTGTGTTTTTTTTTTTTTTTTTTTTTTTTTTTTTAGAGATGGGCAGCGACCCATCAGGCAAGGGTCGCTCCCCTGGGGGGCAAATTGTATTTAGACCATTTCTGCCCCCCTTGGGGGCAGATTGGTCGATTTTAGGTCAATCTGCCCCAAGGGGGCAGAAACCACTAGGCACCGGGGATTTGTTTTTTGGCGCCAATGTCACGCAAGGGGAGCGACCCCGTAGGCAAGGGTCGCTCCGGGGGGTGGGGGGGGTGGGTGTTCGGGGGCAAATTTATTTTAGGCCATTTCTGCCCCCCCCTGGGGGCAGATCGGCCTATTATTCGGCCGATATGCCCCCCTGGGGGGGCAGAAACCTCTTGTTGCCAGGGCACATTTTTTTTTTGTGTTTTTTTTTGTTTGTTTGTTTTTTTTTTAGAGATGGGGAGCGACCCATCAGGCAAGGGTCGCTCTCCTGGGGGGCAAATTGTGTTTAGACCATTTCTGCCCCCCTTGGGGGCAGATTGGTCGATTTTAGGTCAATCTGCCCCAAGGGGGCAGAAACCACTAGGCACCGGGGATTTGTTTTTTGGCGCCAATGTCACGCAGGGGGGACGACCCCGTAGGCAAGGGTCGCTCAGGGGGGGGGGATGGGGGGGTGTTCGGGGGGCAAATTTATTTTAGGCCATTTCTGCCCCCCCTGGGGGCAGATCGGCCTATTATTAGGCTGATCTGCCCCCAGGGGGGGCAGAAACCTCTTGTTGCCAGGGCAATTTTTTTTTTAGTATTTTTTTTTTAGTTTGTTTGTTTTTTTAGAGATGGGGAACAACCCATCAGACAAGGGTCGCTCCCCTGGGGGGCAAACTGTGTTTAGACCATTTCTGCCCCCCTTGGTGGCAGATTGGTCGATTTTAGGTCAATCTGCAACCACTAGGCACCGGGGATTCGTTTTTTGGCGCCAATGTCACTCAGGGGGAGCGACCCAGTAGGCAAGGGTCGCTCCGAGGTGGGGGGGTGGGGGGGGTTTGGGGGGGGCAAATTTATTTTAGGCCATTTCTGCCCCCAGGGGGGGCAGAAACCTCTAGGCGCCAGGGCAAATGTTTTTTTGTTTGTTTTTTGTTTGTTTGTTTTTTTTAGAGATGGGGAGCGACCCATCAGACAAGGGTCGCTTCCCTGGGGGGCAAACTGTATTTAGAGCATTTCTGCCCCCTTTGGGGGCAGATTGGTCGATTTTAGGTCAATCTGCCCCCAAGGGGGCAGAAACCACTAGGCACCGGGAATTTGTTTTTTGGCGCCAATGTCACGCAGGGGTAGCGACCCCGTAGGCAAGGGTCGCACCTGGGTCCGGCTGAGCTAGAGGCCAAAATCCACATGTAGGAACTTTGCAAAAAACACCTCTGTTTTCTGTGAAAAAATATGTTGTGTCCACGTTGTGTTTTGGGCCATTTCCTTTCGTGGGCGCTAGGCCTACCCACACAAGTGAGGTACCATTTTTATGGAGAGACTTAGGGGAACGCTGGGTGGAAGGAAATTTGTGGCTCCTCTCAGATTCCAGAACTTTCTGTCACCGAAATGAGAGGAAAAAGTGTTTTTTGGCCAGATTTTGATGTTTGCAAAGGATTCTGGGTAACAGAACCTGGTCAGAGCCCTGCAAATCACCCCATCTTGGATTCCCCTAGGTCTCTAGTTTTCAAAAATGCGCTGGTTTGCTAGGTT
The DNA here is from genome assembly GCF_031143425.1 of Pleurodeles waltl. Lineage (NCBI taxonomy): Eukaryota > Metazoa > Chordata > Amphibia > Caudata > Salamandridae > Pleurodeles > Pleurodeles waltl. Next base: position 148,885,951 of record NC_090441.1, on the reverse strand, counting down.
TCCCCAGGTGCCGGCTGAGCTAGAGGCCAAAATCCACACGTAGGCACTGTTTTCTATGAAAAAATGTGATGTGTCCACGTTGTGTTTTGGGGCGTATCCTGTCGCGGGCGCTAGGCCTACCCACACAAGTGAGGTATCATTTTTATCGGGAGACTTGGGGGAACATAGAATAGCAAAACAAGTGTTATTGCCCCTTGTCTTTCTCTACATTTTTCCCTTCCAAATGTAAGACAGTGTGTAAAAAAGACATCTATTAGAGAAATGCCCTGTAATTCACATGCTAGTATGGGCACCCTGGAATTCAGAGATGTGCAAATAACCACTGCTTCTCAACACCTTATCTTGTGCCCATTTTGGAAATACAAAGGTTTTCTTGATAGCTATTTTTTACTCTTTATATTTCAGCAAATGAATTGCTGTATACCCGACATAGAATGAAAACCCACTGCAGGGTGCAGGTCATTTATTGGCTCTGGGTACCTAGAGTTCTTGATGAACCTACAAGCCCTATATATCCCCGCAACCAGAAGAGTCCAGCAGACGTAACGGTATATTGCTTTCGAAAATCTGACATTGCAGGAAAAAATTACAGAGTAAAACTTAGAGAAAAATGGATGTTTTTTTCACCTCAATTTCAATATTTTTCTTTTTCAGTTGTTATTTTCTGTAGGAAACCCTTGTAGGATCTACACAAATTACCCCTTGCTGAATTCAGAATTTTGTCTACTTTTCAGAAATGTTGCGGTTTCTGGGATCCAGCATTGGTTTCATGCCCATTTCTGTCACTGACTGGAAGGAGGCTGAAAGCACAAAAAATCGTAAAAATGGGGTATGTCCCAGTAAAATGCCAAAATTGTGTTGAAAAATTGGGTTTTCTGATTCAAGTCTGCCTGTTCCTGAAAGCTGGGAAGCTGGTGATTTTATCACCACAAACCCTTTGTTGATGCCCTTTTCAGGGAAAAAACCACAAGCCTTCTTCTGCAGCCCATTTTTCCAATTTTTTTAAAAAAAACAAAATTTTCACTGTTTTTTGGCTAAGTTCTTGGCCTCCTTCTGGGGAACCCACAAAGTCTGGGTACCTCTAGAATCCCTAGGATGTTGGAAAAAAAGGACGCAAATTTGGCGTGGGTAGCTTACGTGAACAAAAAGTTATGAGGGCCTAAGCGCGAACTGCTCCAAATAGCCAAAAAAAGGCTCGGCACAGGAGGGGGAAAAGGCCTGGCAGCGAAGGGGTTAATCCAAAGGGCATCACAGTAAACTGGTAGTGCCCACTTGGGTTGGAGAATGCTAATATTTCTTATGCTCCAGGGGTAAGTCCTACCAGCCAGTACCACGATGTAAGATCAAAGGTACTCAGATATTTGACTGCCCCTCATCTGTCTACAAGCTCATCTGCCCTAGGAATTGGGTATGCATCATTTTTCTTTACAGCATTGAGGACCCTACAGTCCACACAGAACCTCATTCCCTTTTTCTCTCCCCCGGAGTGAGGTTTGGGGACTAAAACTACTGGGCTGGCCCCGGGGCTCTCAGAGGATTCAGTGACACCCAAATCTAGAATTTTGCTTACTTCAGCTTGGATGCTTTCTCTGACACGGTCTGACTGTCTATACATTTTGTTTTTGACAAGCAAGCTGTCTCCAGTGTCCACATCATGGGTGCACCAGTTAATCCTACCAGGAGTCAGCAAAAATAGTTCTGCATACTGTTTGAGTGGTTACCTGCAATCAGCCTGCTATTGCTCTGTGAGGGGGGTCTGACAAGACCACTCCATCAACAAAACGATCTTTTGGGTTGCTGGAGAGGAGATCAGGGAGAAGTTCACTCTCTGCTTCCTGTCCCTCATCTGTAACCATAAGCATGGCCACATCATCTCTATCTAAACAGGGCTTCAGGCGGTTGACATGAATGATCCTCTTGGGGTTCTTGCAACCGCTAAGGTCAGCTAGGTAGGTGACTTTCCCTTTTTCTTTCAAGTATGGAGAAAGACCCAGACCGCTTATCTTGGAGAGCCCTAGGAGCCACAGGATCCAACACCCAAACTTTCTGCTCTAGTTGGAATTGCAACATAGCAGCTTTTTGGTCATACTATGCTTCAGGACCTCCTGGCTTGTCTTAAGGTTTTTGCTTGCTCTTTCTGAATCCACAATGTCTTATTTGGGGTCTTTGAGAGGCCTCTTCCAACCTTTTCTCACAAGACTCAGTAGACCCCTAACAGGATGCCCAAACAAAAAGTTCAAAGGGGGAAAATTCTTCTCCCTTTTGTGGCACTTCCCTGTTTGCAAAAGCAGATATGGTAGTAAGACATCCCATCTCCTGCGTTTTTCAGAGAGTCCTCCAATCTTTCCTTTCAATGTATGGTTACATCTTTCAACCAGTCCATTGGTCTGTGGATGTTATGGGGTAGTGAACTTATAAGGCACACCATATTCCTGCCACATGTGTTTTAACTATGCAGACATAAAGATGTAACCCCTGTCTGATAGTGTCTCTTTAAGAAAGCCAACCCTAGTAAAACACCTAGGAGGGCCTTGGCCACTGCAGGGGCATTGATGGTTCTAAGAGGAATGGCTTCAGGATACATCTAGTGGCATGAGCCACTACCACTAGGATATATCTGTTTCCTGAGGCTGTTTGGTGGTCAAGGGGGGCAACAATATAAACCCCTACCCTTTTGAAGGGCACCCTAACTACAGGTGGTGAGAATAAGGGGGCCTTCAGGTGGGCACCCTAGCCACAGAAAGTGGGAATAAGGGAACATTCAGGTGGCCTCCTGCCTTACCACTGCCTTGGCAGGAGACACAGGAGTGATAAAAGTCCTTTACCTTTGGGACATCCCCACCAGGTAAAAGTGATTAACTAACCTACTCCGGGTTTTGCTTTGGCCCAGGTTCCCAGCCATGGGAATGTGTCAAGGGATAGAGAATGACAAACCTCTTTGTACTGCTGAGGTACTACCACCTTCCTGGTGCACCAGGCTTGAGGTCCCTGGCCGCAGTGTACAGGAGTCCATCCTCCCAATAGACTCTGTTGGTACCACTGACATTACCCTGTTCTTCCTGTGCAGCTTGCTGCCTCAGGCTTTCAAGAGTGGGAATGGTTGTTTGTCCCTGGCACAGATAGTCCCTGGAGGGTCCCCCTGGTACCAAGAGCTCTGGGTGGTAAGCCCCAATCACTTTAGGCTCAGTTCCTTCTGAAATTAACAAGTCCTCTTCCTGGGAAGAGGGGTTCTGACTTGGAATCTGTATAGAAGCTGGTCCTCCAGTCTTCTTGCCTTTTCTCTTGGAGGATTCTTCCATTCTTCCAGGTTCCAACACCTCTTGTTCACTGAGGAGTCTGCTTCATGCTTTGGTTTTGACACAGCCCCATTCTGCGATCCTAAACATTGCTGCTTGGGTCCTCGGTCCCACTTCAGCCCATGTAGAATTCTACAACTCAATTCCAAGCAGACAATCTGCAGGGATGGATGGGGACACAGCCACTTATTTCTGTCCAACTACACCCCTACAGTCAAAAGATAACAAAGCCATTGGGATGGAACTTTATGACATGGTCAGCATTGGTGACGGGATATGTTTTCCCTATCAGGTACTGATCTGAGTGGAACAGGTGCTGGGTCCTATGCTTGCTATGCCACCAGATTCAAGCAAGCCTGGCTGATGAAGGGTGATACCCTGAAACCGGTCCCAGGATGCTTTTCTTCTGGTCCAGGGAGGGCCTGGCCTGGCAGTTTGGGCTGGACTGTTCCCATTGGGAACAGTGTCAAGACTGATTTTCATATGGCTGGGTCCAAACTGGAATGCATGACAAGCAAAAAAACTAATGGATTAAGCCCAGATCTGTGACTGAGGGTGAATGTTTGATTTGCTCTGCATTTCGTCCATCATCTGTTGTTTTTGCTTTTGTTGCCCCAAATGTGAAGGGTATGCCCAGACATGGGTCCTGGGCTTGCTATGCCACCAGATTCAAGCTAGCCTGGCTGATGAGGGTGATACCCTGAAACCGGTTCCAGGATTCTTTTTTTCTGGTCCAGGGAGGACCTGGCCTGGCAGTTTGGGCTGGACTGTTCCCAGGGAGAACAGGGTCAAAACTGATTTGCATATGGGTGGGTCCAAACTGGAATGGCATGGCAAGCAAAGAATCTGATGGATTAAACCCAGATTTGTGACTGGGGGTGAATGTTTGATTTTCTCTGCATTCCGTCCATCATCTGTTGTTTTTGCTTTTGTCGCCCCAAGTGGGAAGGGTACGCCCAGATGTGGGTCCTGTGCTTGCTATGCCACCAGATTCAAGCTAGTCTAGCTGATGAAGGGTGATACCCTGAAACCAGTCCCATGATGCTTTTTTTCTGGTCCAGGGGTGACCAGGCCTGGCAGTTTGGGCTGAACTGTTCCCAAGGGGGACAGGGTCAAGAATGATTTGCATATGGCTGGGTTCAAACAGGAATGGCATGGCAAGCAAAAAAACTGATGGATTAAACCCAGATCTGTGACTGGGGTGAATGTTTGATTTGCTCTGCGTTCCGTCCATCATCTGTTGTTTTTGCTTGGGTCAGCATAGTGTCACTAGCCCCAGTGTTCCTCAAGGCTTCTACCTTAGTTCCATTAAACAAACTGTGCTGCCTCTATTTGTGCATGTTTGTGGGCTAGGCAGCACATGATAAGTCTACCCCTCCCTGAGTGACTAATGTTGCCTCAGTGGGTTCACTGACATGGTAAGGCCACAACTGTGATCCCATCTGGAGATTAGCAACTGAATTTACTGTAGGTGAACCAGAGCCATTCTTTTTGTTTTTACAGGTAGGGTCTCCACTTTGGTGTCCTTTATTTTTGCAATCATGGCACCAAGCATTGTTGGGATTAAAGTGCTTTCCTGTGTACCCACTCTTGGAGTTCTTGCAGTCAGGAGTAGGCAGCTTGGAGAGTAGATTGCAGGTCAGCAGGGCCACTCTGTGGGGTGGTTCTGGGGTGTTCTGCAGTCTCTCAACTTGTGCTTTCTTCTGGCCTTTTGGGAGTCTGGAGTGACGTTGCTTTTGGGTGTCCGATATTGGGGGTCCGGTACCCCGGGTAGTGGTACACCACAGTCCTAGAAAGTCCTAGTGCCATGAAACTTGGCACAGTTGTAAGTGTTGTCCCCTGGGTCTGTTGTAATGATTTTGGCAGGGCTGCTGGGTCTTGGCCGTTGGTCAGCAGCAGGTCAGTAAACCAGACCTCATATGTTCCTTGCCTGCATAATGCAGGAAAGTGATACCTTCACACTGAGGGAGGTACTTGACAGTTTTTAGAAGGCTGGAGGTGCTCTGGGGTTTCGTAGAGTCCTTCAAGGTTCCAGGCGAGACATCAGCAGCGATGTTCGAGTCCTTGGAGCAGCAGGGAGGGTTTGACACCTTTTTCTTTCTGCAGCAAAGCTTCTGTTCTCAAGCCTCGGGTCTTCTTTTGTCTAGGTCTTCTTGTGTCCATCGAGTCTGATTTCTTGGTCAGGGGCTGCCCTCCAAATACTGTATTTAGCAGGTGTTAGGGGGAGTACCTGGTAGTGACCCTGTGGGAAGGGGACTCATCCCGGACCCTGATTGGCTATTTTCGCACCATCCAAGAGGGAGGAAAATGAAATGGAGGGGTCACTTCGCCTGCGACACGTGAGGGGTAGTGCAGGCTGAGTGTGGCCACACCTTCTATTCTTCCTAAGTTTCCCTCCTGTTTTACCACCTAAGGTGGGGGTAAAACCATTGGGCTGCCTTCTGCTGCTAGAAGCAGAGGCATGTGTCAGATTTCAAAGGCAGCAAAGCTTTTGAAGCTGACCACTGGAGCAGAGTGCCTGCCTAGGGGAAAAGGTGTGATACCTCCACTCAGGAAAGGCGTTGTGTTCTGGCTCTTGAGAGCTGGTTTGGACCAGGCAGCAACCATGCCAGTGCTGTTTGTTTTGCATGGGGCAGCTCTAAGGTGCTCTCTGGGTACATGTTATAATACATCCCACACTGTCATCAGAGTGGATTTATTATTCTGAGTTGTTTGATACCAAACAAACCAGGTTTCAGAGAGGCCATCATGTAGTTGGGGAACTCGTAGTGACCACTGTCCAGCACATGCATTTACTATGGCTTCCCTGAACACTTAATATGTCTAAGAATTGGCAAAGACACAGTAGGGGCATATCTGCTCAAGCATATATGCCCTCACATGCATTATAGCATACCGTCCCATAGGGCTGGAAGGCCTGACAGAGGTGTGACTTACCTATACTGCATACAGTGTTTTTAGGCATGGCACTCAGGGTGAGTGTCATGTTGAGGTAGGGTTCTTAGGGACATCTTGCAATGGCAGTCTGCATGAAGCTGCTGTGGGGCCTCTTAGAGTGGCACAATTGGTGCTGCAGCTCTGGGGGGGCCCTCTTACCTCATGACCTATGTACCAGGGGTACCATTTACTAGGGACTGACAAGGGTGGCTTGAGTGCCAAATCATAGGTATAGTTTTGAGGAAAGAGATCTGACCCTCCGAACCTGTTTGGGAGGGGCCTCAGGTACTGATAGTGTGAAACCACATAATTTTCCAGGCAAAAAGTGGGGGCTAAGCATGTCAAAAGAGACACTTTCCCACACTCAGTGGGTGTGGGAGTGGGTGCATGCGTATCTGACTGGGTCTGTGTATGGGTACATAAGACTCTGAGTGGGTCTGTGACTGGGTGGATAAGTGCCTGAGTGGCTCTGTTAGTGGCTGCATGAGTGTCTGGGTCTCTGAGCGAGTTCATTAGTATCTGAGTGGGGCTGTGAGTGGGTCTCATAAGTACCTCAATTGGTCTCTGAGTGTGTGCATGAGTCTCTGTGTCTGTGAGTGGGTGTATGAGTACCTCACTGGCTCTGTGAGTGTATGAGTACCTCACTTGGTCTGTGAGTGGATGCATGAGTGTCTGAATAAGTCTGTGAGTGGGTGCATGAGTGCCTGAGTGGGTCTGTGAGTGGGCGCATGACTGTCTGAATGGGTCTGTGAGTAGGTGCGTGAGTGCCTAATTGCATCTGTGCATGGGTTCATGAGTGGCAGAGTGGGTCTGTGAGTGAGTACATGATTCCTTCAGTTGGTATGTGAGTGGTTGCATGAGTCACCGAGTGGATCTGTGAGGGGATGTACGAGTCTCTGAGTGGATCTGTGAGTGGGTGTCTGAGTACCTCAGTAGGTCTGTGAGTGTTGCAGGGCTGTCTAAGCGGATCTGTGAGTGGGTGCATGAGTATCTCAATGGGTCTGTGGATGGGTACATGAGTGTCTAAGCAGGTCTGTGAGTAGATACATGAGTCTCTGAGTGAGTCTGTGTGTGGGTGCAGAAGTCTCTAAGTGGATCTATGACTGGGTGTATGAGTGCCTGAGTGGCTCTGCTGGTGAATGCATGAGTCTGTGGGCCTCTGAGTGAGGTCATGAGTTTCTGAGGGTGCTGTGTGTAGTTTCATGAGTACCTCTGTGGGTCAATGAGTGAGTGCATGATTGTCTAAGTGGGTCTGTGGGTGGGTGTATGAGTCTCTGAGTGGATCTGTGTGTGGGTGCATGAGTACCTCAGTGGGTCTGTGAGTGGGTGCATGACTGTCTGAGTGGATCTTGAAGTGGGTGCACTGAATCGCTGAGTAGGACTGTGAGTAGGTGCATGAGTGCCTAAGTGCATCTGTGAATGGGTGCATGAGTGCCTTAGTGGGTCTGTGCGTGGGTGTATGTGTACCTCAGTGGGTATAAGTGAGGATACATGTGTCTCTACATATATATATTCAATTACAAAAAAACAAAACTTACAGGGACATTATAGTTAGGCTCACTTTTTAAACATACAAATCCCCAGCAATTAATTTGCTATAGTTAGGGTTATTTCACTTATTTCAAGTAACCATAACTGGTGCCCTAAGGTAACTATAACTCACGCCCCCGCTATGCACTGTTTTTTAATTAATATTTGTACAAGAAATGTTACAGTGAAATTATCAATGATGTTATAAAAGATGTCATGAGTGCTGTAATATCTGGGGTAATTAGCAGTGCCATGCAAGGGAGCTAGTTATAGTTGCCTTAGGGTATTATTATTGTTACTTGAAATAACTATATCACAGATGAACTTCTATAGTTTTGTATGTTTAAAAAGTGAGCCTAATTATAACAACACTGTAACCTTTGTTTTTTCAAGTGAATTTCTATGTTTTTTTAAATTCTATTTCCCAAATATAATGTCCCTGTAATCTTTGGTTTTTCAGTGAATTTCTATGTTTTTGTTTAACATAAAGTAATTTTAATTACTATACATTAATCCAACCACTGCTGCAGGGGTACATATTTGGATTTCCTTTAATTTCTCCTAAATTATTGAATGGATTTACACCAAATGAACAAAAGACTCATCTGCGGACCAAAAGCTACTTTTTGCCAAATTTGGTGTAATTCCCTCCAGCAGTTCAGGCAGCATGCATAACTAAAGAGTCTGTGGGAATGAACATGGGAAACACACTTTTTTGACCTCCCCATTTTTCCCGGCCCCTACTTTATGGATCACCCCAAAACTTTCCATGCACAAGATTCTAGAGAGCACTTTGTTTTGGAAAATTTTGTGAATAGTCATTATGTGTTGCCAAAGATATAGGACCAGTCAAAAAATGATTTTCCTATGGAAACTAGGTCCTAACTACAAGTACCTCTTGGTGACCGCCAGGAATATATATTAGCTACTGGTGGTCGCCAGTAGGTAGTTATAGTTAAGACCTAGTTTCCAATAAAAAATCATTTTTTGACTTAGCTATATTATTGGTGCTGTTTGTGGAATCTTCATGAACGTTTCCAAAAAGGTGTGCCCAAGTGTCTTATTGTGCATGGAACATTTTCCAGTGATCCATCAAGCGGAGGCCGAGTAAAAGTGTGGGGATTCAAAAAGTTTTCTTCTCATGTTAATTCCCATTGAGATTTTAGACACAACTGCAGCCCAAACCACTGGATGGAATAAACCAAATTTGGCAAAATGGTAGCTCTCGTTCCAGACTGTAAATCTGTTCAGTAGTTTTGGAGGACATTAAAAGAATTTCATATTTGTATATCTAGAGACGCCGATCCTCCTTAGATCCAGAGGAAAAGCAAGGCCATGACTGGCTGTCCTCAACCTGACAGAAAAGTTGAAGACGCCATTTTGTTTCTTGCAGTGGCTGCAGCCAGGCCCTTGTCCAACCCCCTAAAAGTACCCATCCCCACACCGTGCACAGCCTTCAGCCTTACAGAATTCTGGAGAAGGACGCACGAGGAACAATCATATTGGTAAGCGCAAATAAGGTTGCTGGAGGTCCTTGTGGTCCATTAGGCATCTGTAGTGTAGAATACACATTTACCCAACATGGTAGCACTGATTAACTAACCATTGGAAAGTACTCCAGTTGGATAGACATTTGGTGCAAATCTGTGGACTCTTGTTGGATAGACGAGCAGGTGATCCTCCATTCTGGCCACAATGCTCATTTCACAGAAATTATACTTCAACAGGTAGCACTTCAAAATATAAACGTAGCAGGTACCCCAGTTGAAGCTCCACTTCTGGAAAGAACACATGATCCTACCTCGTGGGCTCGGAGAAGGCAAAGCAAGTGTGCTTACTCCGCGATTCCATATTGAAAAATGATCGGAGATCATTTGTGGCGGTGACTGCGCCTTTGATGTATTGAAGCCCAATCTGGATGTGATTGTGACAAGTGGGTTGTTTCTTATCCACCCCTGGGTGGCTGTGCAGCGACCTTACCACTGGCCGATTTTCACCCCATGTATCTCATCCCCTGGGGCCCACCCCTATTCACTGAGGAAGGGGAACTATGTGGCCTCCCTCCCGTAGCCTATTTCAGCCCCAGGGACCCCATCCCTGGTGCCCACTTCTATTAAATGGAGGAGGGGGGCATGCCCCCTCTCCCTGGCCCAATTGTGACCCTGGGGACCACATCCACTGGAGCTTGCACATCTCTCCTGGATGCCCCCCAGGGCACCGAGTGTGCAATTGGACTGGGGTGGGAGCCACAAGGCCCGCAGTCCCAGACAGCTCCCCTACCTCCAACAGGAGGCGGCAATGCTTTTGATCACATGAAACTGCTAAACATGAGGCTCCCTGCCTGAAAAAGCAATTGTTTAATCTGTTTCCCTGCCCGCATCTCTACGGGCAGGGAAAAATATGAAACTGCTGCTTTCAGTGGGTGAAAGCATTTTGATAGCTCTCACCTGCTGGAAGCAGACTCTTTGTACTGACTAGGTGAGAGCTGTCAAAGCTACTGCCAAGTCAGAGCAAAAAGCTGTGTACCAGGGGTGGGCACCCCTGGACATAGCAGGAGCCGGCCCTGGGGGGTGGCAGTCCCCAGGGCTATTATTGGCTCAAGGATGGTGACTGCGGGTCCCCCCTTCATTATTTTATCTAAGCCCCAGCGAGGTGGTGGTCCCCCCAACAGACCCCCTTCATAATGTTATAATGTTATATCAGCCCCAGGGAGTTGGTGGTCCCCAGGGCTGCGGGGGGCTGTGCAGCCCCCCCTTATTTGTAACAAATTTCCCTGGGTAGGTGGCGGTCCCCGGGGCTGTGCGGGAGGTCTCATGGGCCTCCCCCATGTTAAATAAAGATTTTGTCCCAGGGAGGTGGTGGTAGCTGGGGCTAATAGAAGCCCTAGAAGGGCGTCCCCCTTCTTTTTCAATCCCCCAATGCAAGTGGGACCTGGCCCACCTGGTGCCAAAGTAAAAAAAGGGACTGAAACCGCCCACTTTTTTTAAATATGCAGATTTTTCCGAGATTACAAACAAAAAAAATGTTAACCCGAGCGGGGTCCGTGAGGGACCGCTAGACCCAGGACAGGGCCTCAGGATGACCCTACGCTAGCCCCTTTTCTTTTTTTATTCTTTTTTGTGTGAATTGGCTATAGCTAAGCCCCAAGATGGCTGCCAACCCTTTCTTGTTGAAGTATTGGCCTCCAATCAGATATCAGCACAGGGACACTTTAAATCCCCTGATGATCCTTGTCCCTAGATATCTATATTTATAAACCTTTATTATCTCCAAAATTCCTGAATGGATTTACACCAAATTATGAAAAGCACAATCTGTGGAACACGATCTAGCTTCGTGCCAAATTTGGTGTAATTCCGTTCAGTGGTTTGGGCTGTAGGTGTGTCTAAATACTCTATGGAAAAATTAATGGGGGAAAAGAGTTTTGTACCCCCACCCTCCTTTTTGTCAGCTCCTACTTGACAGATCACCCGCAAACTTTTCAGACAGCAGCTGAACCAACTAAAGTATCAGTTGTGAAAATTTCATGAAGATTTTTCAAGTGGTGCGAAAGTTATTGGCAAAACAAAAAACTTTCTTCCTATAGAAACTTAGGGCCAGATGTAGGAAAGGATTTGCCACTCGCAAACGGCAAAAACTGCCGTTTGCGAGTTGCAAATCGCATTTTCCTATGCAGAAATGCATTCTGCGAGTCGGACCGACTCGCAAAATGCATTTCAGAATCGCAAATAGGAAGGGGTGTTCCCTTCCTATTTGCGATTCCTAGTGGTATGCAATACCATTTGCGACCGCATATGCGGTCGCAAATGGTGTTGCAGTTACCATCCACTTCAAGTGGATGGTAACCCACTCGCAAATTGGAAGGGGTCCCCATGGGACCCCTTCCAGTTTGTGACTGGACCCAAAAACATTTTTTCAGGGCAGGGAGTGGTCCAAGGGACCACTCCCTGCCCTGAAAAAATACCGAAACTAAAGGTTTCGTTTTTTTTTTTAAGTGCAGCTCGTTTTCCTTTAAGGAAAACGGGCTACACTTAAAAAAAAAAAAACGGCTTTATTTAAAGCAGTCACGAACACGGAGGTCTGCTGACTACAGCAGGCCTCCATGTTTGCGAGTGCCCATAGTCGGTATGGGGCCGCAATTTGCGACCCACCTCATTAATACTAATGAGGTGGGTCATTGCGACCCCATACCGACTCGCAGACGGTGTCTGAGACACCGTTCTGCATGACATTTTGCGAGTTGCAAATAGCGAGTCGCTAAGACTCGCTATTTGCAACTCGCAAAATGCTTCTTTTCTACATCTGGCCCTAAGTTCTAACTATAACTACCCACAGGCAACTGCCAGTATGTTATATATATTTTTTTACAGAAATATATATATACACCATACAACCCATACAAATTCAGCTTTTAGAGTTATTTCAAGTAACTATAACTCATGCCTTAAGGTAACTATGATTGGCCCCTGCCATGTACAGTTTTCAGATTAATACTTTTATAGCACATTTTTCAGTGATATCATCAATAATGTCATAGAAAATGCAATTAGTGATGTAATATGTGGGATAATTAGCAGTGCATGGTGAGGGTGGAAGATATAGTTAACTTTAACAGCTGAATTTTTATGGTTTTGTGCGTAATAATTCTGATCCTAACAATAACACACATGAAGTGCTTCTTTGTTGGTGAAGACATGAAATCCCGAGGTGCTGTATAGAGCTATCGAATTGGTTAGACAGGCAACAGTGAAACTCACTGATAGTGCTGTGGCAAAAAGATTAGAAATACTCTTAGAAGAGCACGATCAGATATTTAACAATATTAGGGGCCATTTAGCCACTAGCAGGAAGGCTATCAAGAAAGACCCTACAGGGACACCCTTGTATACTAAATCCTGCAGGGAAGCCAAAGCCAATTTCCTTACTGCAGCCAAAGCTAACCGCAGAGACTCACTTGTATAGTGTAGACAACTTTATAGGAGGGAACTAGTGAGGGCCAAGTGAGAGTGGTACAACGGCCTTTGGCCCCCCCTACAAGATGCTATTGCAACTTAGGATACCAAATCTTTTGGAACTCTGTTGCAGTTTTTGAGATAGGTACAAACAGGAGTGTGGAACTTTGCATCCAACCCCAACAGTGGGTTAGCCATTTTAGTAATCTTTATAGGGAAAATAGTATTCAGGCTGAGATAGGTTTAGAGCAACATTCTGAGCAGTCTTACTTAACCAATAGTGTGTTCCCTACTTTGGTATTGGGGTTGAATGAAGTGAAGGCCCAGATTTACCAGATTCTCACTTAGTGCAGCAGCTAAACATCTCAATGTGTGAGAAGGAGAGAGCAGGTGAGCACCATATTTACATAAATATGGCACTCTCCTCCCTTCTTCCGAACGCCAGAGACACACCTTTGCACTACAGTGTAAAGGTTTTGTACTAGAAGGATAGCCTTCCAGTACAACATACTATGCTGAGACACACTTTAAAGCTTTCCGCATTTTGTATGTGTGCTGTACAGTGCAGCATGCATGCAAAGTCATAAAAGAAAGGCGAAATAAAAGGATTTATCCGTGATAGCACCTAGTTAGAATAGGTGCTATTTTTTAATGCAGGTCCATGTTTCCTTTTTTTACTAATATGGTTTTGTGTCAAACAAATTGGCTAGTTGCATGGAATGCTGATGCACCACCCAAGGATAGCCTCCTTGGCATTAAGAAATGTGAAGCAGTGCTATGAGCTGTTTTGCATTACTATTAACAATTTTCCAATGTAAACAAGTCTTGTACTGTAAAGTGAATAGAAAAAAGAAGATTTTACATCACTTTTGTAAATTCTTAGGAAATATACACCCAAGTCTGCTATTTCTTCCTGTTTGGCAGCAAAAACTCCAGGGCCTGACATGATCCCTAACAATCTCTTTCTAGCTAATGTGGCAGCATGGGGAGTCTACTTCAACATATTGTCTAAGGCAATTCTAAAAGGCATGGAGATCGCCAAATCCTTGTAACTTGCGGAGATTATCCCCATCTTCAAAAAAGCGGATCATAGTGACCCAAGCAACTGTAGGCCTACCAGCCTGTTAGATTCCCTCCAGAAAATCTTTTGCAAATAGGTCCTTCTTCATCTTATTGACTGGATTGAAGCAAGTATTATCAGTAATCCAGACAGATTTTAAAAGCCAAGTCAGTACAGCTGACCAGGTCTTCAAGTTTATTTGCATTTACTGAAGACAGTTCTTATCGAGGGGGGCAAACTTTATGTTGCCTTCGTCGGTTTACGTGCCGCTTTTGACTTACTCCCCAGAGCTAAGCTCTGGAAGGTCCTAGACGAGGTGGGCATTCCAGATAACCTCTTGAATATCTTAATATAGATCCATGCACAAATGTTTGTGCATGTGATGTAGGGTGAACTCGGCCAATTGACTGAGCCCTTCAGTATAAGGGGTCCGGCAAGGGTGGGTTCTGGCTCCTACCCTTTGCTCCATGTACATTAACGGGGTGGTGGAGTTTTTAGCCAAGGATGGTTTTGACTCCCCACGGTGGCTAGTTGGTTAACTCCAGCACGCCTCTTTGAGGACGATTCCCTGTGTCTTTTCAAGTCTCCCCATGGTCTTCAACAGCTTCTAAACCATGCTAACATGTTTTTTTTCTGAGAGGCGATTGGAAATAAATTGCTCCAAGACAAGGTTTATGGTCTTTGGGTCAGTGAGGCAAAGAGGAACGATGGGGAAAATGTGAGTACGCAGTAACACAATCTACCAAGTACACCACTTCGATTATTTGGGTGTGAGATGCATGTAAAACTTATATTGGGAAATTAAGCTCCAGAAATGGCTTGTAAAACTAACACACTGCTCAGCCTCCATATCAAAAATCCACAGGAAAACCTTATCTAGGACTCAGGCACTGGCCCTAGAAATTTACAATATGAAAGCTTTGGTTGTGGCCCTTATGGTTGCAAACTCTGGGATTCAGCCAACACCCATTTACTTCCTTCAGTAGAAAATATGTTCCTCTGGTCATTGTCAAGCCTACCGGCAAGTACCCTGTTGATCCCTCTCTGTTTCAACTTGGCCCAGAGGCTTATCCCCCAGAAAATTGAGTGTGGAACGCTGACATATTGGCACCGACCGTGGACTACTGAAGAGTTAAGCTCCTACCAAGTGAGACTGAGCAACCCTATGTCCACAAATTGTGTGTGCAAATTTCCATGGATGAATTCTATAGCCTGCTTTTGGAAAAACTGGGGCTCCAAAGTTTTTGGACTTCTCCCGAAGACCTATGTACAGTGGCTAAGACCAGGCTAAAGGAAATCTACTGGGAATTTGTTACTTACCAGATAAATCTCTTTAGTAGAGGCTCTCTACTAAGGGACTTCCTTGATGTCAAATTACTGCCCTGGTATGAACCAATTATCGATAAAATCACCCCTCCCTTGCCACTGAAACTATATATCCAGTTTAGGCATAAGACTCTTCCAACCAAACAATTTTGCAGTAAACGGCATAGAGATGTTATTGAGGACAGCCTAGGTCATCTGCAGAGAGGCTACCAAATCATTAGTGCGCATATTCTATTTTTGCGCTGAGTATCCCCCCCAAACGATTGAGTGGATAGTCCCTTGTGTAGGAATTTGGGTACTGGTCATTATTTCGAGGCATTTAGAATCCTCTCTACAGACTGAAGCAGATTGTTGTTTTTCTCAATTTCCACATTCCTATTGTCTGTATGGCTGAGGCGCACAAAGTTTATCAAAACAGCAGAGGATAGAGCAGATCTTTGTTAAACCCCAGAATAGTGTGTGGCTGGATGATGGAAGCTGTATTGTGTCTAGCCCAGTTTCCTATTACAAATTTGCACATTTTACGATCTATCACTTTAACTTGAATCTGTTAATGCTGGTAGAGAAATAGGACCTATCCCTGTTCGGGTTTTTAATTTTTAAATGTTTTAGCTCCTAAATCCTTACAGCTCATGTTGTTCTTATTCTTGTTCTCCACCTCTTGTTCACCCCTGCGTCAGGACCCTATTAGTGTAGATTTTTTTTAGACAGTCATCACTTTACTGACTTTCACTCCAACCCAAGTGTCAGAGTCCAATTAGACGCTAGCTTAGAGTAAGTTGGACGGAATGCACCATGCTGGCAGCTTTTTCTACAGAGTTTGCTGATCAACCTTGTCAAAGGCTGCTGTGTAATCGATAAATCAGTCAATTAGTAGGGGGACACTGACAGTGATTGCATGGTAAGCCAGGAAAGAAATTATCCTGAATCTGCAGTGATGCTGCAATTTGGTCCAAAACCTGTTTGAATAAAAGGGATGACGTTGCTTGACCAGGTGTAGTGAACCCTAGTTTGTTTTTAATGGGATAACAGGAGTTAGCTTAGGCTTTGGCTTGCAGACTCATGCCCCCGTCACCTAGTGAATTTTAACCTACTTAGCTTGCTCTGTCTTAACCCATTTAATTATTTAACTCTTCTAAGATGGCTGCCTTGTTTATGGTTAGGCCACTTGTTATGAGTTACATTATCAGTATCACCGCGCTAAGCGTCAAGATCAAGCAACAAAGACAAACAAACAGTAGGCGTTCACACTTAGGGATTTTTCCTCTCTATACTTTCGAGGGATTGTTTATATTAATTGCCGTCCCAAGCATGTCTGTTATCTATTGTTTGGAAACACACCTACGTCAGGGGTCCTTGTAGATCTGTATAAATACATCGCACTTTAGACAGATAATCAGAGGGATTCCGACCAGAGGGCATCGCCACCATCGCTGATATCGATGCTGCAGTCGTCTCGACGCTGACCCAGTCTTCGTATCCCTGCGGAGTCTGAGATAGAGACCTCATTCCAAGGTAACGAGCGTTGGGGGCTCCTCCCATGGACGTGGCATTGGCAGATTAGGTTTAACAAACCCAGCTCTCCTTTAGGTAGGAGGTTAGGCCTTTCACATTAGGGTATTAGGGCATAGTACATCTCGTATGTCATTTTCTATGCATTGCAAGATGATGGGGGTCTTTGTAATAATGACTCTCGCCTTCACAATTCTGTTTCTTGCATTATCCATTATCCTAATCATTGCAGCCCATGCAACGTATCGCAAATTGCAGTTATGTTGAATAAAAACTATTGAAACTTTACTGCATCTTCGTCATTGCCTGTGTTTGTATGAGACATGATATATCTGTGAGAAAGGGGTAATCTCCGTTTAACCAAGACACCCCCTGAGATGTCTTATTCTCGAGTCCATGTGTAAAGGCTGCCACAAATCACCTTTTACTATTGTGTTCTTGGTGAGGTGCTGCTAGTGAGCCGGTAAGGTTGGGACAACAGTTGCGACTTGTTGTAGGAAAGGCGTAGTCGCCTACAAGCAAAAGTACTGTCATCCTTTAACCAGCAGTCTTGCCCAGAGCAAGAGTCCAAACTACGACACAGGTTTCAAGCTCCTAGAGTAGAATCTTCGCATATTCCTTGACATCTAGCAGCGTTGATTTGACAGTAGTTGGGAGGATCCATTCTGTAGCTCTTGTTTTTGTAAAGGGGGCACAAGATTGAACCACACTATTAATGAGCAACTGGGCTGGTTAGAAATAAGGTACTGAATAGGGGGGTCAGCCAGTTCTCCCATTAATCTGTTAGATTTTAGATAGATGGGCACTATGCCATTTACGCCTGAGGCCCCACTTAATGTTAGGTTATTTAAAACTTCAATGACTCTTTTTGGGTGAAAAATATTGTCACCAGCCTCAGCACTGCCCTTCGTGTGATTATTAAATGATGCTGAACAAATAGAAGGAGTGGCCTGGCTTCCTTTGGCGACAGGTGCATCGTAATAAAGTTGTGAGATAAAATTCTCCCAGTTTTCAACTGAAACTCTATTTTCTCTCTGTGAGTAATCCTCCCTGTCTAAATCATTAATGTAGTTCCAGGATCAAAATTGATCTCAAAGTTTTGAGAAGTTGTAAACTGTGAGCCACTGGTTTTCAATGCATTTCGATGTGTTTCATTTCTCCTCCCATAATTTCCTTTTGTAATCTTTTTTAAGTTTTTGCAACCTTCCTACAGAGAAAGGGCCAGCTATGCCATTCTTTAGATTTTTTTTTAGTTTCAAGAGTTGCACATTTTTCTCCTTGACCTTAAATGAAAACCATCTATTTTTCTGAGTTGATGAAGCTAAATAGACTGTTTTCCGAGCCAATGGAGCTGACGGGCCTGTTGGTTAGTGGTTATCGGTAACCCATTAAAAATGCTTTGTGAATGGATTGAATTAGTTCTGTCCAGATTGATAGCATGCTCCGAGTGGCGTCATCCTAGATACCTTCTCCTTCTGTAGTATGATATCACAAGATGTTTTAAATTTGAAATATTTCTCTTCAATGTTTGTAGATCGTTTTATTCTTCATAATTTGCTATCTGCCACGACGTAGCCAAGGTGAACTAGATTATCGGCTCTTGACAAGCCAATTTCAAAGTTGTAAAGTAGGGGGAATGGTCACTTTCTTGGCTTTGTAAAACCGAGAATTCTTTGTAGTAACTGAAGAGAGATTGAGATACATAGGTATAATCTAAAATAGATCCCCCACTATTTGAATGGTCTGTGAATTTGCTGACGTGGGAAATTTGCTGCATAATATCAAGGAGTCCAGCAGCAAGCTGATGAAACAATCATCAATTTGTTTCCTTAGTGGATCTCACATACACTGATTACTTCTTTGAGAATTAACAGAACTTATTAATTCTGAATGGGTTATTGAGCTACATATGTTGTTCCGCAATGTGAGGTTGAAATCACCTGTTATGATCACTTCGGAGTCAGTGAAATTCCAACTAAGGGTCTCAAGCTAATTAAAAAATAATTTAACTGCAGTTTCTTGATCAGTATTATTCAGACTATAATCAACAATATAATGCATGCTGATTTGTTAATAAATAAGTATTCAATTATGACAGGTTGTAAAAATAATTTAGGGGTCTCCTCTGGCTTGTATGGCAGTTGAGGTGTATATCGACATTACACCCGGTGATCTACTAAATGTACTTCATGAGGTGGCCGGAACGGCAAACACTTGAAAAGAAATCAGTGAAAAGTGGAGAACAAATTACACCCCATTTTATCATGAGCACCGGAGTATTTTGGTTTGAGAGTGCCTTTTAAAAACCAGCCACGTTCCATGCTAGAATTGAGAGGAGATTTGTCTGCAACTGGGGGCGTTCAAACCATAGCTCTGTTATGGAGGTAGGAGTGCTGGTTCGAGCCTCTCCCCATTATGGAGGGTAGCCAACTCCAGGCTTCTTCCTGATGGTTTAAAAGGTATGTGACAGACTGACAGTGACACTGATTATCCTCAGTTACCATAATGTAAACTGCCTAAATTTAGTGTGATCTGAGATCAAGGATACCTGATCTTCCTTTTAACATGTGGTAGGTGGAATCTTTAGCTGAACTTATTTTTAATTGAGGCCCTAGTACCTAATTATATTTCTCTTTCTTTTTTGTATAAGGTAATCCCCCATCTGGAAGACACTTCTTGATGATTGAAAATCTGGCTTGATATATCTGTGGTCCTCCAGGTAACATCTGTAACCACCTTTTGTGGTTTGACAAGACATTGGACAAATCATATGCTTAAAATATGCTGAGAGGTAAAAGGTGATAAGGCTGAAATGTGATGAAGAAGACAGAGAATGTTACCCTGGTTGAAGATGTACTTGCGCTCCCTAGACATGTATTCTGGAGGGAAAATCAATGGACTTTTGGTGGAGTCGTTCTCCAGGTAGTTGGCAGTGATGGGCTTTGTAGCCGAGCCTGATGGGCGGTTGAAATAAGTATTCCCTTCCTCTGACATCTCATTGAATGGTTTTGTGAGAACATGGCTGTGGGTTTGTCTTTGGACCTAATTTCTGACAGTTGTTTGATTTTGATTGGCAATGCAAGCCGGTGAAGCCCATCTAATATCAGGTAGTTCAGTCCCATTTGTGGGATTTACTGTTATTAAGAATTGATTACTGGACAAATCCCTGGAGGCCTTAGCTCAATGGCTTGTAAGATTTCTTTTTTTGGGGAATAGAGGTGACTTCTTGGGAGATGATACTTTAACCATTATTCTGTCACTGGCAATAATTCAGCTGATTGTATCACTCTTTAATTGTGATGATGAACTCTTCATAATATTCCCTGATTTCAGGGATGTTGGATGCCATTTCTGCTGCCCAAGTTGAGAATCTGTGCTATGTTGGTAGTTGTGTAAGCCAAAGAGTTGAAGATGGAAGAAGAAGAACAGTAATGTGAGGTATTGAACAGCAAAAGTTCTTGGTTAGGCTTTTTTTTAATTGAAAATACCTGGTTCACCACAGTGTCTAATTCACTGTGGATGAATCTGTATATGATTGTTTTCTGACTTGACTTGGACTTTTCGCTTTTTTTTTTAGCTATGTCTTTTCTGCATAATGGAAGTTTTACCAGATCTGAGTTGCTGTCAGATGGGTTTTGTAACCGTTTGGTTGAATCATGCCCTGATTGCTTGAGTCCACATTTCTTCTAAGTGAGCTTATTGTATCTTTGGCTTTCTGTACAGATTGAGAAGCATGTGGAACCCGAGCCTGAGAGAAATGTGGTGCCCCATACCCCTTTAGGTACATTTTTCCGTGAGAAATGGCCTCAAACATTATTTGAGTGAAGAACGCCTATAAGTTGCTTTAACATCTCTAACAAACTTCATAGTTTATCGGGTATTATTATGTGCAACTACAAAAGGAAGGATTGCTGGAGGTAGACACTGACATGGACCCCTTGTTATGTTGGAGAATACTAATTTTGCTATCCAGGTTAGTAATACAAGTAGTGAGTAACTGTAAAAGCTTGACTTAATGTTCTAATTTGTGTGATTGCCAGTTTAACACCTGTATTGATGTGGCAAGTGTCGTGTTGATGGGACTAAGGGAACTGGACTATATATTAGGTAGTAAGTCCGCAAGATAATTAAAACCTGATTATTCAAAGGAATATCATCCTGTTGTTCAGCGAAAAAGTCTTGAGTGTTTAAAAGGATATCATCCAGTTGTTTAGCATCTGATTTTTTAAACACATTTTCTCTTAAGTTGTAATGATAAGAAATGAAGTTGGCTATTGAAGATGAAGCAGGATGAGCCAGCTTTTATCTTTGTTTTTAGGGGTGGAAGTAGTTGAAGTTTCTGGATGCGTTTGAGGCACATTGTTTCTTTTAAGTTTTTAGGTACTTGCTTTGTGGGGGTTTTGCTGATTTATGTTGTCTCTTCATTTCACCTTCGCTCATGCTTTTAATTTTGGTATCAAGTTTGTAAACTAACTTTCAAGAGAGATGCCAGCAAAGTTTGTGTGATGTAGTCACCAGGAGCTGTGTCTAAAGCTGTTAGAGGTTTCTGAGGGAATCAGCCAAGGCCCTTTTTTGAGACTAGAAAATGGTACCTAATAAGAGTGATTTACAAGGCCTACAAGGCTTAGCTGGAGAGAAGAATTCTTAATAAAACAGACCTAGGCCACATGGATTGCTATTAGTAGAAATGTTACATGTTTCCGGAGGATGGTTGCAAGAATGTTGCTAATGTCAGTAGCTACACATAGGATTTGTACTTTTTTTTAAAGTTTTTAAACAAGTGAATGAGTATCTTTATATCATGTACCATAATTTCATTTTATTTATTTTCTTATGATTGTAGTTGGATTGTATGTTCACATTATTGTGACTTGTATCAAACCCAAAAAGAGATGGTTCAATTACTATGCCTGCCTGAGAATTCAGGCTTTAAATTGGTGTAAGCTGTCTGTATCCATCAAGGAAATCATTAATTGATTCATACACACACCACTTCAACCAGCCTTCTATCAGTGCACTTCCTTATTCAACCATTCTTCCATCTTTGAACTTATTGACCCTATAGGCATCAATGTTATTAATAGGGCATTTCAAGTGAAGCAGGAGCTCTGCCAGTAACTCGCAGAACTCTTCTGTCACTGAAGTCTCAGTTGCCCCATCTTATGTAGAGGAGAGGGAACCACTACATTTCTGATAGTGGGAGTGTCAGCCTGGCTCCAATGTTTAAAACAGTTGTCCCAGGAGTCCTTTCAACAGTGGCCTGCAGGACAGGCATAGATGTAATTTAGGTGTTGCTAGGGATCACAGCTGCGATCTCTGGCTTGGCCCTTGTAGCCCCTGGCACTGCCTTTGCGGACCCCTGGCCTTAGAGGAGGAAAAGCTGTGCCAGGAACCAGGGGCGGCTCCTCCCCTATGGCGAAGGAGCCTCGCTTGCCTGGCCAAGAGCCAGGAGATGAAAAATAAAACGATAGTTGTGCTATCATTTTATTTTTCAGCTGCTTGCTCAACCAGCATTACAGGGAGGGGTGGGGCAGGGCAACGGGAGGGAGTGGGGGAGGCAAAGAGAGTGCACCTAAGTGCGCATGTGTGTTTGGCCAGCCATCTCAGGCCAGCCAAACACACATACGCACTTAGGTTTCTCCAGCCCGGCTGTTTTTAACAGCCAGGCTGGAGAAACTGCACAGACCCCAGGGCTTGTTATGAGCAGCAGTCACTGCCGCTCAGACCAATCCTGATGCTGCTTTCATGCCAATTAGCATGAAAGCAATGCCGGGATTGCTGGGGAGCCTGTGCTGGTGTCCCAGCAAATGCTGGGTCACCACATGAGTGGAAAAGGAGCGCAAGGCGGCAGGAGACGGCAGTAAGGTAAGATTTAAAAAAAAAAATGTATTTCCCCCCTTCCATCTCAGTCCCCTCCCGCCCACCACTCCACTATTAGAGTAATAAAGAATGGAGTACAAATAGCACCAATACATCCTTATCTGGTAGCTGAGGTAAGTTAAGATGCTTTTCTAAGTATGTGGTATGCATGCTTACGTGTGAGAGTGTTTTTATGTGGGAGACTGGGAGAATGTATATGTATGTGTAAGCATGTGTGTGTGATTTTATAACCTTTTTTCAGCCATTATACTTTACATATGACTTTCTCATACAGTGACAATAAAATAGATTGTCGTTGCTTTTCCTGAAAACTTGTTGTGATCAAGAATTCCAAGAACCACAGGACTAGAATTTTTCCATCCAAATATATTCAACATACCATCTTTTGTTGTGAATTCTGTCTGGAGTTTCCCTGCCGGAGAAGGCATCACAATAATATTGACTATATTTTATAGCAAAAACAACCTGTTTCTAAATGTTAAAATAACTTTTTTTTAATATGTTTGTTAGACTTTTCATCCTTGGCGTGGTCTCCCTTAACTTTTTGCCTCTGTTTCCCAGGTTGTTGATATGTGCTGGACTCTGTTTTTGCTGTTTTTGTTACACTGGGCACTTTACCACTGCTAACCAGTGCCAAAGTGCAAGTGCTCCTAGACAAAATGTGTATGTAATTGGTTCATCCATGATTGGAATATTTGATTTACTAGTAAGTCCCTAGTACAGTGCACGAGAGGTGCCAGGGCATGTAAATCAAATGCTACTAGTGGGCCCGCAGCACTGGTTGTGCCTCCCACATTAGTAGCTCTGTAAACATGGCTCAGACCTGCCACTGAAGTGTCTGTGTGTGCAGCTTGAAACTGTAAATTCGACTTGGCAAGTGTACCCACTTGCCAGGCCTAAACCTTCCCTTTTCTTACATATAAGACATCCCTAAGGTCGGCCCTAGGTAGCCTCAAGGGCAGGGTGCAGTGTATGGTTAAGGTAGGACATATAGTAATGTGTTTTATATGTCCTGACAGTGAAATGCTGCTAAATTCGTTTTTCGCTATTGCAAGGCCTGTCCCTCTCATAGGTTAACTTGGGGGCTACCTTTAAATATGATTAAAGTGTAGATTCCCTTTGGGAGTGGATAGACATGTGGAGTTTGGGGTCTCTGAGCTCACAATTTAGAAATGCACCTTTTAGTAAAGATTATTTTAGGATTGTGTGCTTGAAAATGCCACTTTTAGAAAGTGAGCATTTTCTTCCTTAAACCATTTTTGTGACTCTGCCTGTTTGGGGATTCCCTGTCTGGGTCAGTTTCACAGTTGGGCTGGTTGCACCTCTCACTAGACAGTGACACAAAGGGAGCTGGGGTGTAGTCTACATTTCCTGATGGGCCATCTGTGCTAGGAGGGAGGGGAGGAGTGGTCACTCACACCTGAAAGGGCTATGCCTGCCCTCCCACAATGCAGTCTCCAACCCCCTGGGGTGTGTCTGGGGCCTGGCCTGGGCAAGGCAGGATTTCACAAACAAGAGAGACTTTCCTTTGAATTAAGCCTACTTTAAAGGGCAAAATTGGTATAAGAAGGGCACCCAAAACTACAGACTTTAGAACACTTCTGGAAACCAAGAGGAGCCTCTGCCTGGAGAAGAGCTGAACAGCTGAGGAAGAAGAGCTGTCATACCTGTGACTGTGCTTTGTGGAGCTATCCTGCAGTTGCTGCTTCTGCCTGTGCTAGAGGACAAAGACTGGACTTTGTGAGCATTCCATTTTGTGAAGAACTCTCCAAGGGCTTGATTTAGAGCTTGCTTCCTGTTATTTGAAGTCTCAGGGACAGCAAAGACTTCGCTCTGCCAGCACCTGGAGCCTCTGCTGAGACTCCTACTCTGCCAAGTGGTGCCCATCCAGTTCCTGGGACCCTGAAAGGCGAAACTGGCAGCCCAAGAGTGAGAAATCCACGCACCGACCGCCGTGCGGGGAAAAGATCGATGCAACTCCGATCTGCGGCTGAAAAACCGATGCGCCACCGGCTTCGCGGCTGAAAATCGACGCTCGCTTGCAACGCGACCGGAAGATCGATGCACGTGGCTGGAGGTACATTTTTACGCATTAGTGTTGTGTTTAAAATTACATGAAGACTCTTTGCATTTTTTGTGATAACTTGACTTGTGTATTTTGCATTTTTGCCGGTTTGGTCTTGTTTTGTTCAGATAAATATTTTCTATTTTTCTAAACCTGTGTTGTGTCATTTTGTAGTGTTTTCATTAAGTTATTGTGTGTGTTGGTACAAATACTTTACACCTAGCACTCTGAAGTTAAGCCTGCTGCTCGTGTCAAACTACCAAGGGGGTAAGCAGGGGTTAGCTGAGGGTGATTCCCTTTTACCCTAACTAGAGTGAGGGTCCTTCCCTTGCTTGGACAGGGGGTAACCTGACTGTACAATAAATTCTGTAAACATCATTGTCAGGTTGGTTCATGTGTGACAATACACATAAAACCAAGCTACTCATAATGAGGCCAAATATGATAAATGACAAATTTCATTATCAAGCAAACTAATGACACATTATTCCCGACCACAAAAAGATAAAGGGCTGATTGTAGCTTGTCAGGATATGACCTGTGATCTACTGTCACAGAAAATGTGTGAAGAAACCCCTTCACTCATGAGCTAACCTGCAGTGCACTGGAGCTATAAGACTGTTGGCATTTATTGTAAAACCTTTGGGGGCTAGGAATCAGTTGCTGTTGTTCTGAGCAAATGGCAGTGGTTAGCATACTGAGTTTTGTGCCTTCCTAAACAAAAAATAAGACAAAAATTATTGTGCTGCCGAAAGGTTCATTTATTGAAATACAGTTAACCGTATATTAACATCGATTGAGTTTTTATGCGGGTCACGTTAAGGCAAAACGTGGTTATTAATGTATTCGCAAGGCAACAATTTGTTCGAAATATCTAAATCAGCAGGCCAAGCAACATATTGAAACAAAACAAACATGCACACTCAAAGTAATTATTCCAAACCTTTACAATATATGACCAGAAAAACTAAAATTTCAGTTTTTAACACTACAAAATGCTTGGGATGGACATTGCATGTTTAACTTTGAGGTGTTCAGCAGCTCATTTCCAGTTGTGTTGGAAGCACCAAGGTTTGGATAATCATAGCACAAGAGGGAGGATTTTTTTGGCTGCGTCCAAAGCATTCCCACTTGTGGTAAGGGCCGCAGACCCATCTGTGATACAACAGTCAATGCTTCCTTTATCTGACTTGTTGCAGTCTCTGCCCCTCAAACATCCGTAGAATTTGTTTCCTGTGCGGAAAAGACACACATGAATTAGAACAGGAAGGGAGACATAAAAATACAAGCAGAAAACAACTTTTGGGGCAGTTACACATTTCACAATGGACACAGCTCTGATGCAGGTGGTTCGGTATTTCACAAATTCAGAATTTCTGAAAGGAAACACCGCCTACGTTCCTGCTGGTTCATTAAGATGACTTCCCATGAGAGACGGTATCAAATTATAAACGTGTTGTGAAATATTTGCCAACTTTGCCTAAGCAAATTATTCATCTCAGTTTGTTTTTAAAATTGCGGAAATAATTTGCAAAAGTCTGCACAAATTTGGCGAGATTTTAAAAAAAAGAAATACATGAAAATTAAGTCCTTCGGAGACCCAGGTTACAAATTGCTCTGTACAGACGGCACACGACTGCGGGGTCAGAAAATTGCTTTTTCCAACTGGTACTCTCAACCTTGCACTGAGCAATTGTGACTCATTGCGTAAATCCTATCATTTCTGCCCCTTTTCCCAACTGCTTATAACAGTAAAAGCACGAGTGAGGAGATATATGTAAAACATATGACGAGGAAGCAGGGAAGAAAGAAACACGTCTGCTTCAAAACCCATATAGGCCAAAACCAATGGATTATGCACTTATGGCTTTCTCGAAGGCTCAGCTTGCATTACAAGCTCACTTGGCACCGGCCTGTAATAAGTAGGAAATGTTTAAAACAAGCAAAGTGACCCAAAACTAGCCTTAGTGGAACAAAGGTTTTAGCTTATGTGGATCCTTCTGTTTAGTAGTGTGGGTTCTCAGTCACACCTCCTATCCAGAGGATTTTCTTTCTTCCTCTAGATTAAATGTTATGTTCCTTGTGGCTGGATATGACAGCAGGAGTTTTTTTTTTTTAATTGTACAATTCCTTAACTTCTTCTAAGGGCTGAGCTGCAGTGCTGAGCAAGGCTTAGCTCCCTCTTAAACATTCAGTGGTACAGTGCGGACACTTCTCAGAATCAGTGTTTACTTTGTAATGAGACTCAGTAACAGAACAACAGAGGATAACTGATCTAATCAAATTCCGGCCCTTCTCTGTGGGATCGAGGAATAGGGTGGGGGCTTAAGAAGCCAGGGGTTGAAGTAAGGTGAATTTTTGCTGACTTCAGGAAGGGTAAACCAGTATTCCACAGGAGAGTTAGTTTAAATGAGAATGGCAGCTTCACATTTTCGATACAACTGAGACCCTGATTACGAGTTGGTTAGAATTTTCAGACCTCTGCGTAAATACCACTTTAGGAGGAGCAGAATTCAGAGTTGGGTGTTTTTTTACCGTACTTGGTAATTATTGGCAACATTAAATATCTCACACTTTGTTATATTTTGGCCGTACAAACCCGCCTGGACTCAACAGAGGAAAGGGTATGGCATTTACTGTACCAGGCACATTTTTTTTTAAATATATGTTTTTATTGTTTTATAAAAGCATAACACCAAAGCAAGCATAGAAACACAGCAGGGGAAAAGGCCCAGATATCAGTTATATTCATTATGAAAAAATGGCACCTGCCAGGCATTAGCATACATTCTCGTTATAAATACATTTCTTGAATGGGACACATCTAGGAGCTCCAACCTTTTCTATGCTTTTAAACACATCTACACCACTGTAATGTCTCTTTTCCAGCCTCACAGAACAAGTGTATGCTCCTTATCCAACCCAAGAGTTTGAGAGGACTAGCTGCTCTCCGGTCTCTGGCTATGCCTCTTTTGGCCACAGAATACTCTATTGGCAGGAAGGACCTTTGTTCCATGGAGTAAGCGTGGTAAGTTATAATTATAAAGATAAACAACTTGGAAAGGCAAAAGGTTTTTCTCATCAAACACAATTGAAAAAAGATGCTTATCCTATTAAACATAAGTTAAGACGTACCTTTATCAGTTCATTTATCTCAGATGTTAAAAAGTATGTGTGAAGAGGGAATCATTGAGCCTGTGAACTCATCAGAATGGGTATCTCTAATTGTGCGTTTAAAAAAAATGGCAAAATCAGAATGTGTGTTGAGTTGAGATCAGTTAACAGACAAATTGTGGTTGATTGTCATCCGCTACCAAAAGTGCCTGAGCTGTTGGCCAAGCTAGAAGGGGCAAAATACTTTACAACTAATGATTTGAATGCGGCTTACCACCAAATCGAATTGACTAATGATTGCAGACACCATTATCACTTTAATCACACCGGATGGTGCGCTCAGATACTTCAGAATGCAGTTTGGACTTGCATCTGCCGCATCGGTATTCCAAAAGTTAATGTTTTGTTTATTTAAGGATATTGATGGGTTAGTCGCGTTTAAGGGGACATTTTGGTGTATTCCGATACGGCAGATCATCATTTTCAGATTTTGAACAAAGTATTAGACATATTAAAAAAAAGGGCATGACCGTTCATTTGGACAAATGTATATTTTTCATGCAAGAAGTAGAATATTTGGGTCACGTGATTGCAAAAGAGGGCATTTTTCCAAAAGAGGATTTGTTGGAGTTGATTCGTAATGCGCAAAATTCTAGTGGCAAAGATCAACTGAAATCATTTTCAGGTTTATGCAAATTTTACGTTAGGTTTGTTAAGAACTTCGCTGATATTGTACTTCCCCTGAGGTTGTTACTCAAGAAGGGAACAGAACACACCTTAGCTTTCAATAGTTTAAAAGAGAAAAGCATTCAGTCCAAACCTTTTTGGTCCTTTCATCCACAATGCTGTGAATGTAGGTACAGTGGATGCCAGTGGTAGAAGTCTGGGAGCTGTTTTAGTCAATTAAAAGATGGAGTTGAACACACAACTGCTTTTGCTTCCAGACCATTACAGTTGACGAATCAAGGTATTCTACAATAGAACAGGAAGCACTGGGAAGTAACGGGGTGGTGGAACATTTTAAAATGTATTTGTGGGGCAAGTCTTTCCATCTTAAAACAGACCACGATTAGTTAGGTTACTATCCAAGTTATATGAGTATAATTTTACCATCATGTATGTACAAGGCATTCAAAACGTAAGAGCAGACTGTTTAACCAAGTTGACTGGCAATGCCCAAATTGCCGATGATGAACAGTCACAGGAAGTGTGTGTGGTTGCCACAGTCGAAGATGTAGTGTTATCTGTGGGACAAGTTCTTTCAAAAGATGAATGATTAATGCAAGTTCAAGTGATAAAACATTGAAAAAACTTAAAGAGTATATTCTTAAAGAATGGCCCTTAGAGAAACACTGTCTAAATAACTAAATGTATTTTGGAAAGTTAGAGATGAGTTATCTTTGGAAAATGATATGATTGTTAAAGGGAAGAGTTTTGTTCCTCCAGCCAGAAATAGAAAAAGTTTGAATTCTATTGCTCATTTAGGTCATTTGGGGCAAACTAGCACCATAAAAAAGTTAGAGAACAGCCTGGTGGCTTTATATGGATGGTGATATCATCAAATGTGTGGAAACATGTCCATTATGTCTTAGTTCTGATAAAGTATTGAGGACACAACAGTATTCTAAAATTCAAATGACGTTTCCAGAGATACGATGGTCAAAACTAGCTATTGATTTACTAGGACCTTATGAAAATGTTGGTTCTGGAAAAACATATATGTTAGTATTAATTGATTATTTCTCGAAGTGGGGGATTTTGAAATTGATTTCTCACCCAATACTGAAACAGTTATTGACTTTCTCCAAAACACCTTAAAGAGAGAGTGTCTTTTCAGATACCATTGTTTCTGACAATGGACCACAGTTTACATTTAGCAAAATGAATGATCACTTGAAAAGTATGAGAATCAACATATTAAGACTGCTTTATATGCACCTAACATGAATGGTTTAGTGAAAAAATTTAATAATAGACATTAGTGGAAGGTATTCAGCTAGCCATTAATGCACGCATCGATGTTAAGAAAAGTGGCAGATTTATTGTGGTCGTATCATTGTACAGCACATTGTACAACTAAGTTTGCTCCTTTTTTACTGAAAGGAAGAAAACGCAGACAAGAGTTAAATTCTAGCTGGTTGTTTACTAAAAGGGAAACTTGTAATGTGGAAAAAATGTATGATGATGTAAAGAACAATGTGGAATTAAAAAAAAAAAAAACTAACAACAGCTCTTCCAAAACACATCAGAATAAATGTGGGAGATAAAGTTTAAATCAAGCTACCTGGACATGTTAAAAAAGGGTGTTCTTAATTTTCTAGAGTTTGGGAAGTTGTTAAAGTGGGAAGAACAGCTGCCCTGCTTAACAACAGCACATGGTGGAATATTTCTAGGTTGGCCAATTGCAACACAGAAAACAAAGTCACTAAGTGCAATATAGAAAACGAGGTTACAAGCGGGGATCAGGATTTTATGAACCACCCTGATTTTACTAGTGAATCAGTTGAAGTGGAAAATAATTGTGATTATAAAAATGAAATAGGTATTTCAGAAAATTATGCTGTATCAGATGTGATCAAAGAAAAAAGGAATATTTTAAGCTTTGAGGATTTTGGTATGTACTAAATATTTTATCTGTTTCATCTATTTCTTTTCTTTATTGTTTTCATTGTTTATAAAAAGGGAGGTATGTCATTGTTAGAAATAGGGTCTTTGGTTGGCAGTCAGGTTAACCCCTGTCCAAGAAAAGACCCTCACTCTAGTCAGGGCAAAGGTGAACCACACCCGGCTAACCCCGCTCACCCCCTTGGTATCTTGCACGAGCAGAAAGGCTTAACCCAGAGACAATGTGTAAAGTATTTGTAACAATACACACAGTAATACAGTGAAACACTACAAAATGGACACCATTTTTAGAAAAATACTGGATATTTATCTAAGTAGAACAAGACCAAATTCAATACAAATCCACAATACACAATAAAAAATATGACTTTAGCAATTAAAATCACAAAAACACTGCACCAATGCTGAAATTTGATGTTAAGCGTCATCGTCACAGAGTAATTTCCCACAATGCGATGCCGCTAGCACTGTTTACGGAGTGACACGGACGCCCAGGTAGAGTACCTTAGCAAAATGTGTGGAAACAGGCCGGTGCACGGAGTTGGGGAGCAAGGGGTCGCTGGATCCAATGCGACGTTGGTTCCGGTGCTGCGAGGCGAAGGACCAAAGGCATCACAAAGAGGTGTTGGGTCCTTGCTGCGCAGCGGGGGAGGTGAGGTGGTGTTGGTTGCCAGGAGTCGGTCCCTAGCACTTCGGCAAAGTCAAAGTCCGGCAAAGTCACGATGCTGTGAGGGGACCTCACAGGGTCGCGGTCATGTTGTAGGGTCACAGGCACTGCGGCGAAGTCAGGTTTCACGAACGTCGGGGTTACTACACTCCGATCTTGTGAGTTCTTGGGAAATCAGCGGCGTCGGTGACGTCGGGCCTGTGATGTCAGTGGGGTTGTCGTGCTTCTGCGAGTTCCACGGCTTCAGGTGCAGATGGCATAATGACTTCCATGAAGCGGCATCCTTACAAAGTCGCACGGCATCGTCTGATGTGATTTCACTGGAATTTTGACCAGATTTCAAACTCAGGGGCCCAGGAACTGGAATGGTACCCTCTGACAAGTTAGAGTCCACAGCATGCAGACTGGTTGGTGAAGCCTTTGCTGTTCCTGAGGCTTCAAAAATAAGAGGCAAGCTCAGTCCAAGACCTTGGAGATACCTTTCAAGCAGGAATGCACAACAAAGTGCAGTCTCTGTCCCCTTTCACAGGCAGAAGCATCAACAGCAGAATAGCCCAACAAAGCACAGTCACCTGCAGGGGCAGCACCTCTCCTCAGTTCTTCTCCTGGCAGCGGTTCCTCTTGAATCCTTGAAGTAATCTAAAACCTGGGGTTTTAGGTCCACTAATTATACCCCTTTCTGCCTTTGACGTTGCTCAACTTCAAAGAAAAGTCTCTATTGTTTACAGGATCTTGCCTTGCCCAGGCCCCAGATACTGACCAGGGGGTTGGAGACTGAATTTTGTGAAGGCAGGCACAGCCCATTCAGGTGTAAGTGACCACCCCTCCCTCCACTGTAGCCCAGATGGCTCATCAGGATATGCAGGCTACACCGCAGCTCCCTTTGTGTCACTGTCTAGAAGAGATGCACAAGCAGCCCAACTGTCAGTCTGAACCAGACAGGGAATCCACAAACAGGCAGAGTCACAGAATTATTTAAGCAAGAAAATGCCTACTTTCTAAGTGACATTTTCAAACTAACAATCTAAAAACCAACTTCCCTACAAGACGTATTTGTAAATTGTATGTTCGGAGACCCCAAACTCCACATTTCTATCTTCTCTCAAAGGAAAACTGCACTTTAAGAATATTTAAAGCTAGACCCCATGTTAACTTATGAGAGATATAGGCCTTGCAACAGTGAAAAGTGAATTTGGCAGTATTTCACTGTTAGGATATGTAAAACACATCAGTACATGTCCTATCCTTAACATTCACTGCAACTTGCCTGTGGGGGTACCTAGGGCCTACCTTAGGGGTGCCTTACATGTATAAAAAGGGGAGGTTTAGGCCTGCCAAGTGGGTACACTTGCCAAGTCGAATTGGCAGCTTAACAACTGCACACACAGACACTGCAGTGGCATGTCTGAGCCATGTTTACAAGGCTACTCATGTGGGTGGCACAATCAGTGCTGTAGGCCCACTAGTAACATTTGATTTGCAGGCGCTGGGTACCTGTAGTGCACTGTACTAGGGACTTACTAGTAAATCAAATATGCCAATCAGGAATAAACCAATCACCAATACAATTTGCACATAGAGCATATGCACTTTAGCACTGGTTAACGGTGGCAAAGTGCAGAGAGTCCTAAAGCCAACAAAACCTGGTCAGAAAAGATAGGGGGAAGGAGGCAAACAGTTTGGGGATGACCCTGCAAAAAGGGCCAGGTCAAACATAGCCCCCCACCAGCCTAAAGCCAGGGGGGACCAATCAATACCTTGATGGACTTCCCTGATTGGGGCGATAGAACATGGACGATGGCCCTCAACAGCAGGGGCATGTTCCTGTTCTGCGCCTTCCTGACTCCAAGTGAGTCCCTCTGTCCATACATTCAGGGCCCACTAAGCTGACCCATGGGGAACCCCTCTCCTCACCTATGGATACCAACTGTGCGACCCCTTATCTTACCCTGCTCACAGATGTATCCCAGGGGCAGACAGCACCACCATAGCCAAGACAGTGGTGTGGCACACTCTACCACTGGGGTGTGACTCCTTCCCCCCCCGACACAACTCTGTCCACCAGGACAGCAAGCCACAGTGGCCACTGACAGCTGTCAGGGATGAGAGCCAGACCCAGGCCTTTCACGGCTCTCCAACCACTGTGACGGTGAAAAGTGGGGGGAAATAGTCCCAGGTGCCTGGCACTCTTTAATCACTCTCCCTTCCACCAGGTCAGGGATGACAGCCTGACATTGGTCCTCCCCTCTGGGCTCTGTACTCTCCCCCTAGGAGCGGCACCCCCAGAGTCCAGAATTGTTAGGTTGCTTGTAGGAGCAGTCCTGTACAATTTTCCCACTCTTGCAGGGGTGTAAACCTGCAACTGGTCTTCCAACCTGGGGTCTGTACCCTCAAGTTGGACAAGGGTCAGGGGTGAGGCTTCCCTCCCCCTAGCCCACCTTTTGGGGTCCTGCACCCCCTCACTTTGAGTGACCCCCCCCCAGAATCAAGAATTGTCAGGATGCTTAAAGAAGCAGTCCTGAACAATTCTCCCACCAGTGCAGGGATGTTAATAACCTGCAACTGGTCTTCCAACCTGGGGTCTGTACCCTCAGGTTGGGCCAGGTTCAGGAGTTAGGCTTCCCTCCTTCTACCCTTTCTTCTGGGGTCCTCCCCACCCCCCCCAACTCAGAGTGACCCTCCCCCAGAATCCAGAATTGTCAGGCTGCTTAAAGAAGCAGTTCTGCCCAATTCTTCCACCAGTGCAGGGATGACATGAGCGATTCAAAGCACAACGGCCGCCATGAGCATGCGTGTAAAAGAGAGACACAAAAGGAAAAAGAAGTTCACTCGCAGTCAAACATATAATTATCCATGTAACAGGGATGGTGTCCAAGGCGGTAACAAAACTGCCCCAAGGAGGGACAAACAGACGCATTTGCCATTGATGACAAAGGATTTTTGAAAGGCAAGCCCACAAATGAGTGAAAGTGATGGGCGTGCAGTGGGCATTGATAAATGCCAACAAGACTTACAATGCTCAACCTAAACAGTGGTGCATTAGAGCTGATGCACCACTTTTTCTGCATCCCCCTACTGGTACCTAACAACACTATGGTTGCACTGTATTTATGATATGGCGCACCATGGCAGTCGTTAGCACAATAGTGTCAACATTTTTTATGCCATTGTTGTGCTTTGCTACACTAGAGTCAAACCTATTGACACTAATGTAGCAAAGTGCAAGGAGGCCCATGGGTTTCTATGGGACCGTCATTTTAAGGCCTGCTTTGAGCAGGCGCTAAAAATGATGCCAAAAATGGTGCAGTGAAATCTATTAAATTTCTCTGTGCTATTCTTGCGGGCCTCCTAGCGCCGGAACCCCCCCTTGCATACATTGTGCCTGGCGCAGGCATAATGTGGCGCAAGGGTTTACAAAGTATGGCAATGTATGCATTGTACCACTTTGTAAATATGGCGTGTGAAAAAAGTCGCTTTAGTGCCACCTTAGCGTAAAAAAATGACACTATGGCGGCGCTAAGGTGGCGGTAGGGGCTCTTAAATATGCCCCAATATATTTTCTGCTTGAATGTGTCTCCCAAGATAATTTGTACTCAAACCAGTTCTCTGCAGCAGGATGTTGTGGTAATTTTCACACTAGTGGAGTTTGCAAATGTTCATATAAATTGTACGAATTACACAAAATAAAGGGATGTAATGAAACACTTTGCCCAGGCCTTATTTTAAAGTATCTCAGTGGGACGGCAGACTGAGTGCACATTAAGTCAATAACTCCTTAGTCACGCCCTTTAATACATTGTAACAACAGCCAATAGAAGTTTAATTCAGAGTGAGATGTATTGCATCACCTCTAAAAACAAGCACATGTCAAAAGCCCTACAAAATAGATACACGTTGACATTTAGGCAAAACCAAAGTTCTGGTTAAGTGTATGTAAACTCAGCTGTAGCCTGTACTGTAGCTTGCCCAGACCACGTAGCCTGCAGAACAGTTTTGAAATTTGCACCACCGTGCAAACCATGTTCTAAATATGCAAGAGCACAAGCACACATATATTTCTATGGTTTATAGAGCTGCTGTCCTGTTGCTGTTTTACTAATTAGAAATAGAAGTTCTAAATTTACCTACATTTCATGAAACATGCAAGACCCTAAAACGTAAGACAATTCAGGTTTTTTTTAACTCCATTCTGAGAATCTGAAGGGCTTTGTGGCAGCAATGAGTTGAATGATGCCTGTATCACTAATAGGGAGCATCCTCTCGTTTTGGGATTGGGCGCACTACTGGACTGTAAACCTGTGACATCTGACATTCCAAGCACAATTTGTTCATGTCATCCTCCATGCATTACAAGTTTCAATCCAGAAAGTGAATGGTTTAGGTCATTCCCGACGGGACAGGAGGAAGCACGGGCCAGATTGGAGGCCACAGGATGGGAAAGAAGGCTCATCAACAAGGGCACACCCTTTAGGTTTTTCCTAATTCACACCAACCCCGCTCCTCGGCTCTGTGTTCATATGATGATGATCTGATGTGGGTGGGGATGTTCTTGGTCTCATGATACACATTGATGTACTGCGAATGGTTCATTTATGGCTTGTTTTCCACCCTTAAGGGACATGTGCCTGCACTTACGTAGTGAGGCCTGTTTATAGATCAAATAACCAACGTGCATCAGACTAACATTGTGTTTTCCTTCAAAAATCACGTCTAAGCAGTCTGTTGTTGCTAAGGCTAGGTAAAAGATTAGGAGAAACCACTTTACCTAATGTTGGAGATGATTCTGATTTGACTCTTCGATACATACAGTACCTCCCTGTGTTTGCAGTTTGTATCATAATACCTATTGTGGCTAAACCGGAAGCTGCCATTGGAAACCACTAAATGAAGAGATTTGAGCCTTGGTGCAATGCAGTTCATAAAATGTTCATTTTTTCAGTCTGGCTAAAAGAGTGCTGCGTGGTTGGTGCCACAAACCTTTTGGTAATATAATAACATAAGACACGGATTTGGAGTATGGTACATGTACTCTGTGTTTCCTCTATCAGTGAAGTGCCTCACTATGCTGAGCACGTTTTACTAGAAATCAGTGTATAACTTTTCATACAGTTAGATTTCTGGAAAAATAGGGATCCAGCTATGCTATGGGAATAAAAACACCTACTCAGATACCAGGGTAAGTTTTAATAGAAGGTTCTGTGTGGTGTGGTTAAAAGGAATGGGAGACCAGTGTGAGAACAATGACTCACAAGGTCACCTATCTAGCCGACATGTTTCTGCCCTTGTTTCTGCCCTTGTGATTGAGCCCCCTCACTCTTAGGGGACTCAGCCTTGTCAAAAAGTTTATCCCAACTTGGGGACTGGGAGTCCCTAGTGGAACTAAAACGCACCCAGGTTAAGACCATACTACACGCAGCCGTCCTTACTGAGTACTTGCGCAGTAATTCGGCACCGAACGGGTTACTTGTCACCAATGAACCTCGTATTTTCCTAGACGACCTAGAGTTTCGTAAAGACTGGTCACTCATAGCATGGAAATGCACACGAGATTGGCTGATACTAATTATAAGAACCGCAACTAGGCTATCAGAAACCTTACTGATTCAAATAAAAACCAGTGAAAATAACCTGAAGACAGGTGTGAGTATTCTCTCCTTCAAAAAGAAATTGGAGGAGGTAAACAAAAACATAAATGAATACAAAGAATACTTAACTCAGCAAAAAATAGGGAAGTTTCAAAAAGATTTGAATCGTTTTTCCCTAGAAAAGGTATACCCCTACACAAAACCTGACTACGTAGCCAAAAATTCCTCTAACACATCTGAGACTTCCTCAGGGAGCAACACCAATTCAGATAGCGACAGTAACTCGTCAGGGTACACACGGCAACGCCGCGGACGACGTGGCCAACGCCGAGGAGGATGGAATTATCCACCCGTACCTCCCCAATACCCACCATACTTCAACCAGCATTGGGGCTGGCCCAACCAGTATGGCCCCCCTCCGCAATACCAAGCACCTTACCTGCAACATCCTACCCAATGGTCCTTCCCTGAACCCCCACCTCCTTTTTTAGACAGAGGCCATGGGAGGGACAGGGGGAGGAGAAAAGAAGTACAGTGGCGTCAAAAAGAAGATGTCTTGGAAAACCCAATACACAGGGACGCCATACCAGGGACAAGCAAGACAATGTAAACCCCGATTTAGAGAATACAGTCAACATCATCAACCTAACCAATCGGACCCTGAGTCAAATCGAAACCCAAGCATTGAATAAAGGCCTGAATTTTGTGCCTACCCCTAAAGTAGACCTTTTCAAAACTAGAACAGAACTGGCAGGTCTGTTCCGTAAGATCCGCCTAAAAACCTTTTTCCTCGGTAGAGAATTTGATACTCCCGCGCAGAATACAGGACTACGCCCAAAGTCTACTTTTTGCCCCCCAGCAGGGCAGATGCCCCCGGAGGTACTGGCTTTTGAAAAATCAGTATCCCTCAAGATCAATGGGCTTACTGAGTCATCTAACAAAGTATTCCATAATATGAGTAATACCGAAATAGAGTCACTTAAGAGCCTCACAGCCGATCCTAATATTATCATAAAACCAGCAGATAAAGGCGGGGCCACTGTGATCCTACCATACAATATGTATAGAAACGAGTGTAATCGACTACTGGGGAATACCAGACATTACAAGCGGCTGTCACGTGATCCCACAATTGGTGTCCAAGAAGAGATCACTTTCCTAGTGTCAAAAGGGAAAGAAAACAACTGGATCACAGATCATGAGGCATCATATTTGATACAAACCAATCCCAAAATACCGTACTTTTACATTCTACCAAAAGTACATAAAGGAAAGATCCCCCCTCCCGGTAGGCCTATTGTCTCCGGGATAGGCTCGGCACTTGAGCCCCTGTCTAAGTTTGTGGATTTCTTTCTTCAGCCGATAGTCAAAAAGATCCCAACCTATCTTAAAGACACCACCCATGTTCTCCTTTTACTGGAGTCCATAGCCTTCGACAAATCCAAGGAACTCCTAATTACTCTTGATGTGGAATCACTCTACACAAACATCCCGCAAGAAGCTACTCTGGAAGTAATCAGCAACCTACTGGATGTACATATGGGTGGATCCCAAACCCAAACTCCCCCTGGGTTTATACTGGACCTAGCACATCTCGCTTTGACCAGAAACTACTTCAAGTTTGAAGATAGTTTCTTCCTGCAGACACAAGGCACATCAATGGGTAGTACATTTGCCCCCAGCCTAGCTTGTCTATACGTTGATCATATTGAAAGACATACGATCCTACATGAAGATAACCCCTACCGAGATCAGATTAAACTCTGGAAGCGATACATCGATGATGTATTGTTAATATGGACCGGTAGTAAAGAAGAAGCCCAGGCATTCGCTATCTGGCTTAACGGGGCCAATCCGTTTCTAACTTTCACCATGAACATAGGTGACAGTAAACTACCTTTCCTTGACCTACTAATCTTTGAACAAGACGGCGGATTAGCGACTGAAGTTTATTATAAACCAACAGACTGCAACAACCTATTACAATACCAGAGCTTCCATCCACGAGCC
The DNA here is from genome assembly GCF_031143425.1 of Pleurodeles waltl. Lineage (NCBI taxonomy): Eukaryota > Metazoa > Chordata > Amphibia > Caudata > Salamandridae > Pleurodeles > Pleurodeles waltl. Next base: position 148,847,392 of record NC_090441.1, on the reverse strand, counting down.
CTACGAGATAACCTTCCGGTTGGACAGTTCCTCCGGTTAAGACGGAACTGCTCATCCATCACCGATTACCGCAAACATGCAGAGAAACTGTCTACCAAGCTACACACCAAGGAATATCCCACACATTTGATTAATAGGGCCAAAAAACGGGCACGTAACAATCACAGAGACCTGTTGCTCCAGCCCCGAGAACAGAAACCAAGTTTGGATAAAATCGTATGTGTCACTACCTTCAATCCCCTTTAAAATGAAATCCAGAAGATCATTAGAGAAAATTGGAAAATGTTGACGTCAGGCGGATTACCCTTTGAACCACCATTGCACGCATTTAAGAGAGCAACTAGCATACGGGACATGGTGGTCCACACTAGACCGATGGTGAAGCGAGGGTCTACACAGACTACACTATGGCAAATGCCTCCCCCCGCTGGCCATTACCCTTGCGGCAACTGCAGTGTTTGCCCTTTCACTCATAGATCTACCACCATCGACCTTGACCTCAAAACCCCATGGGTGCAAAAATCACTGACAAATTGCAACAGCAAAAACGTAGTTTATTTAATCAAATGCCCTTGCCTACTTAAGTATGTAGGTATGACTACGAGGAAAGTGAGCACCAGAATTTGCGAACATAGAAGCACGATTAGATGCAAACGAGATGCAACGAAGCTCACTAGCCATTTCCTACAAAGAAATCACTCTCCAGATGACATGTCTTGGACGGTCCTGGAACAATTCTCTCCTTCTACCCCCAGCTTGTCCGATAAACTTTTTAGGGCAGAACAACGCTGGATTTGGAGATTGCATACCGACATGGCTGGATTGAATGATGAGATACCGTGGTTCTCTCTTCATAATTAGAACCCCCTTTTTTCCCCCCATCCCCCTCGCCTCGCTGGCGGCGCTGCTTCCCCTCCCCGCCTCTCAACTCCTTTCCCTTCCCCTCTGTTGCTTTTTCCTCCCTTTGTCTTTACCTCTCGCCCATACGTTTCCCTTCTTCTTTTTTCTCCACCCTTCCCTTCTGTTCTCCTTCTCGACCCGCAGTCTCTCCTTGAAATCCTCCTTTCCCCTTTTTTCCCCATTTTCCCCCCTCCCCGTTGCTCTTCTTTGTTCTCTGCCGTTTTCTTCCTCCCCCTTTCTTTACTCACTGCGTCCTCTTCTCCCCTCTTTTCCCCCTTTTTTTCCCCATCCCCTTCTGCCCTATACTCCCCCACTCCTACTCCTCCTAATTTCCGACAATTTCATTGTTCGTTTCCTATCCATCTATTTGTTCCCCGCCTAATCTTATTTGAGTTTACCTTATTTTATTTTATTAATTTCATTTTTATTTTCATTTTATCTATATTTTATTTTATTTTCCACTTTTTCTCCAACTTTACTCCATTTTATTTTTTATTTTGAACTTCCATCTTTTCCAACTCTGCTTCATTTTATTCTTTATTCTTCTTATTTTTAATATAATTTTTGTAAAACAACCCCCACCTCTCCCCCCTTCCTTTTCACCCCTCCACCTGCAAACCCCCCTCCTTCTTTCTTCTTTACCCCCTTTCCCTTTCTAGCCTCACTCGCAGCCGGGACACTTCTTTTCCCGGCTTACGAGTGACGGCGACCCGCATGGCTGCACGGGAACTACAATTCCCGGCAGCCCCAGCGGGATCGCGCCCCCGCCCCCACAGGGCTTTCACAGAGCCGCGGTCATTGACCGCGCTAGCCTCGGCCCTCGCGGAGGGGGCTTGCCTTGTGCGATTACGCCAATAACGAGCGCCTCACCCACCGTGGGCCATTCACGACCAATTCCGGGTCTTGGCACCTTCGAAGGGACCACAAGCCAGTCCGGTGCTGCAAAAAACGTTCACAGCTCGTATTACTTCCGGCCCCCGGGCCGCGACGGTGATTACTTACAGCTGCAGGCAATTTATCCCCATTACGAGTACTATATAAACTAACCACTTTCAGGTCACTTTACCCAAGCGGTCCTGACAGAGAGGTCGGTATAGGCGCACAGCGAGCGCCCACCTTTGATGCAGTGAGTCTACCATCGATGGATACACAGATAAGAATTCCTTCTCTTTTCTTCTTTTCTGTTCTTCTGCCTCTTTGCCCTCCTTTCTTTGTCAAAAACTATCTCCCCTTGTCTTCTTTCTTCTTCCTTTTTCTTCCTTTTTCTTTTTCTTTTTTCTTTTCCTCTTTCTTTCTCTTTATTTTCCTTTCCACGGTTGCTTTACAGCCCTCTTATTCTTTTGCCCCCTACCCCCTGTTGCTCCCTCCCTCTCTTTTCCTCCCCGTTTTTTTCCCTTTTGTTCCCCCTTCTCTTTCTTTCCTTTTTTCCTTTCTTCTTCTTTTGCTTCATCTTGTTCTTCTTCTTCTTCTTCTTCTTTCTTTTTCTTTTTCTCTTTCTTTTTCTTTTTCTTTTCTTCTCTTTCTTTGTCTCCCCCTTTTTCCCTTTTTTCCCTTTTTTTCCCTTTTTTCCCTTTCTTATCCCTATTCTCTCATATATAATTTCTCTTCTTCACTCCTCTTCTGCTCTCTCCCTTTTTAACCCTAGAGTCTGACTATAAGGGGACGCTCCCTCTCCAGGATACCAGAGGCTAGTAGCCCTTTTTGTTAGGGTAAGGAATTGTCTTCCCTGACCTACCAATCGCCGCGCATAACCTGCATTGCTGCGACCGTTCTATCTGCAATCATTACTGTTGTGTTTTGCATGATATTTTGTCACGTGTGCCGTGGTTTGCCGTGAATTATCTTTCTCACTGCCAATTTTGGTCTGTTATTGTATTTACCATAGGTTCTCCCCAGGTATTCCCTTGGCTAAGGTAGGCCCTTCCTTCCCTTCCCACGTTTTTTCCTATTACGAATTTAACTGCAGCGCGCTATTAGCATCCGCGACAGGGATCCAACGCCCTGATGAATGCCCAGAGACAAGGGCAGAAACATGTCGGCTAGATAGGTGACCTTGTGAGTCATTGTTCTCACACTGGTCTCCCATTCCTTTTAACCACACCACACAGAACCTTCTATTAAAACTTACCCTGGTATCTGAGTAGGTGTTTTTATTCCCATAGCATAGCTGGATCCCTATTTTTCCAGAAATCTAACTAAATTTACGCACTCCCTCCTGTTCCTTTAACAGCGAGGTTGAGTCCGCCCAGGTGGTATTGCCCTACCTGGGTGGGGCTAGGTGGTCATATGATGAAGCATGACACTATATAGTGTGTGAGACCACCTAGTCCGTAAAGGAAATCCCCCTCTACAGACCGTGAACCACCCCGCTTTGTATCTCTAGTTGAGATTTAGGACTGGCATGGTGACGCAATTAGCACACTTCCAGTCCATTTATATTTTCGAAAACCCCGTACTCTCTTTTGTGACTTAGTATTGTGTTTGGGGAGTCGAGTACGATGGGTGCCTTTTCTTACTCCCTTATACTCTCCCTTTGTGTACTAACTTTTCATACACACTTTGAAAATGAAAGAAATATATAAAGAATGGGGCAACCAGCCGCTGTGGGTGGCAAGACGTGTTTGGAATAATGCTTCCCTTATAGCTATCAAACATTTGCAAGGCAAATATTTTCTGGAAAGTTAGCAAAGAAAATCAGCTATGTATCACGTCTTAAATAGGCACTGGCAGAATGCAAAGGCCTGCGTGCCTTCCCTGACTGGTGAGCCATGGTCTACTACAGTTCATCTTCCCTTCTGTTTTCGCTGTTATTAATTATCATGGTTTTCCTGTCATAATTTCATTCGAATCAGAAAATGTATTTCTGCACAACTTTTAGCCGGACTTTAACTTATTGGGCCTACAAAGGGGTAATAAATACCAGATGCATGATAATACAGTACAAATGCACACTCTCACATGTGCACACACACGAACAGGCAAAAACATGCATGCGCACAACCTGACCTTTGCAAATAACTACCTCAAAATCTCTTAATCTTAACAAAAATTAGCCACAACTTCGTGTTCGCCTTAAAGCACTCTTTGACAGATGAAGCCAGACCTATTGACTTTGGCGAAATTTGCTTGAAAGGCCGGTGAAATGCGAGAAATCACATGGTTTTGTTTACATATTTCTTACATCTAGGCTGTTGCCTAGTTGCTTACTCTTCATCAGCACGTCCCATTCCTATACACCAGAAAAATAATTCAAGACAAACAGGAAGCGGAATGGAAAAGGGGGTGATTCCACTAAGAACTCATCTCGCCTATCTTAAGTCACAGTAAGCAGTTTAGGGCCCCCAGAACCTAAGCTTTCTAGTATCTGAACAACCGAAGCACCAAATGAAATTACACTGATGTAATCGGAATCTATTGGGTCGCCTCCCCTCCCCTCTCCTCTCCCGCACCCCCATCATTTGCATCTTCCACCTTGTGCCTATAAGCACTTTCATTGGCTGAGCTCGCATCGTGCGTAAACCTGACATCCCTTTACTCCTCGGGTCGATCCTATTAATCTGCTGACAGAGAGACCATCTCTGGACCGGTGAGACAGCACTCCACCCAGGCACAATCTCCACCTTCATCTTCTCGATCGTTAGGCGGCTCTCATGGAGATCTGCTCAGGGCCAGTGCCGACCTGTGCTCTCTGTGCTTATGGGAAACCAGCTAACTCGCCGCGGCCCCTAGCATGTAGCGGCAGTGATTTATGGTTCTGAGGGATGCACCGTGACTGGTCCACTTGGGGATATCTCCCCCTTGATTGGGTGGAATGCATCAGGCGTATCAACCCTGTGTTTACTCTTGGTGAGAAGAAACATGCCTCCCGCTCCGTGTGCGTGGGTGTGTGCGCATGTGCCTGCATGCTTGCTCGTGCTCGCGTGTGTGTGCGTCCATATTTGCGTGTGTATGTGTGTCTGCGTGCGTGTGTTTGAAGAACTGGAAAGATGTTTGCGGGTGGAGCAGCCGCCATCAAGGTCCAAGCTTGCATCACACAAGCGTGAGCATTTAATCTGCCCCTCCTCTTAGGCCCGTTGCAGAATTAAGCAGCTACATGTGACACAATGAGAGTATTGCCATCAGCAAGTTTTGAAGCGCTCCGAATACCAAAAACAATCATTTGCAAAGCAATGGGTCTCCCGCTTGCTCGAGTTAGAGCTATTAGCGTTGTAAATTCCTAACTGGGCTTTTCTCGTCACACAAACTGAAAATAAAACGTAAAACACTTGACAGTAGCAGTCTCCCCCCACAACACTTAAACTGGCAAAAAATTAAAAAATGGCTTTGTTATTTCTAGTTTAAGTGTTTTCTTCTGAGTCACACTAAGAAATAGCCTCATCTTCTTTGTTTTGATTTTCTTTTTCGATTTTTGTTTTTGTGCTTGCTTCAGGTTACATTTTTAGCAATATTTCTCTCTTATTCTCCCTATGCTGTCTCATAACGAGGGTTAATGTCGATGATGTGTTGCTTTATTGACCCTCCATAACGCCAAGGATGACCTCTTTGACTTTCTGTGTGAATTGTAAGCACATTATACAATAAACTAAAGGTCAAATACCTTGGGAGGCGCATTCATCCATTCGGTTTTTGCAGACTACTTTTTCGCATGAATTCGAAACATTGTCGCAATCGGTTCCCTTGGGACATGTTAAAGCAGAAACTGCAATAGAGAAACACAACGCTAGGTTTCCAACAAGTACATAGGCATAATAAACAAACAGCAAAAATCAGAACAGTAAGAACATAACAGAAAGCCAGTGGGTCCTATTTCGCAGGATATGCCAAATGCTGGTGCAACCTGTGCACAGGTGAACTTATCTCCGTGCATGAGGCCAACCTACCTTCGCGCATGCGTGGTAGCAGGTGAGCAAATTTACCGTCTGACAGCTTGGAATGGGAATTAACGTTCCAATAGTGAATGCTTTCCACATTCTGAAGTGCACGTGCACTATTTGCACCGGACATATTCACTCACATTGTAATCACATTTTGGGGGGGCACCATCGAAAGTAAGAAATACACTCAAGGATAGATCATAAAATTTAGCTATTAGAAAAAAAAATCGATGATTAGTGATAAGGGAATGCACGAAAAAGCCGCGTTCTAATACCAATCGCAACAATCGTGTGTTCCTTGCGAAATTATTTCATATAATTTCGTTCCTAAAATTACTAATATGTGTTACTTAATATACTTGTGTTAAGTGATGCAAATATAGGCAATAAAGATTATACAAAACGCATCCAGAATGTACTGTCCCCATGGATGTCAATTTACCGAAATGCCAGGGGGAGCGGAAGTGACATCACATGCCCTTTGACCTCCACTTTAATTCACACACTCATACTTACACATAGATGCAATTTCACACTTAAATACACACTCTCACATAAACACACACTTGCCCAACAAGCACGCACACAACATACACTTAAAAGCATTTTTTGTACTTACCTCAGCTGCCATAGCACGGCATATTCGAGCTAACTGAACGCCATTTTCATTACACTAATAGTGAATAATATGATATTATTCACTATTAGTGTGATAAAGTATTATCAGAAAACAGAGAGTGGAGCCCCAACTGGAGGACGAGCTGCCACTGTGCTTCTTGCACTAAATGTGCCACCTCTGGGGCCAGGAGTCGCAAAGGACAGAGCAGGGGTAGCAGCTGCGACCGCCGGCGACCCCTAAATGTTGTCCAAGACCGTCCCACTAATACATCCCTACCCAGATCACATCGTATACGTTCCTACTACCCATCACATTGTCCCTGTTGACTTGAAATAATACCTGATAATAAATGGGGCACTTTCCATTTCTTCAAAATAGATAACTTGTTAATGGAAGTCATGTTCATCAGTTAGTGGTGGGCTGGAGTCATTGGATTAGCCCCTTGTAAGCCCAGTGCTGTGCACATCTGTCAGAATGCCACAACGTGGCCACTCAAAGCCACAAGTGAATGGCCCAGTGATGACTACGTTAGCTACATCTTCCAGCTCTCTTTCCTCTCACCCTTTTATATTTCTCCATCTCTTTTTTCATCTCAATGTCCTTTCTTACCTTGTCCCATAGCTCCCTCATTTACTTTCCTCCATTCTTCACTCAAGCCTCACATCCCACATCTGTAACTCATTTCTGATTGTTTCCTTCTATTTCACCCATTTTGCTGCTTTGGGTAAAATAAATACTTCCTCATGGTTTCTCTTTATCTTTTTCCTTTCTTTGTTATCCTTCTGAGCTCGCATGCTTCCACTCACTCTTTCCTCTTTCTCTCTCTACAGCTCTTTTCAACAATATCCTCACTGCTGTCGTACACATCCTTCCATCCTAATACATCTTTCAACTTTCTTCCTCAATCGCACCCTATTTCCTTTTCTGCTTATTTCATCCTTATCGTTCCCCCTTATGTCCTCTGCTCCCATTTATCTCATTGTTAATCTCATTTCTTTGTCTTTCCAGATCTTTCACCTCCCCCCCCTCCATTTAGGCACTGAAGATGTCCTTTGGTTATAATTTCCACTTTGGTTCTTTCAGACAATCTGATACACTGTGGCCTTGATTACGAGTTGCGAGGAGAGGAGAGGCACAATAATACAAATCTTGCGCCGATTGGCAATTAAAGTTTATTTGCAACACTTTAAAACGGCAAAAAACTGCAGTATGGAGCTCAATAGAACTACGAAGATAACATTTTTTATAATGGTCGTGCTGAAGATGTCATGAAGTGGTGCTCCTGCCCAGGTATGTGAAGGACAGGGGAGCAGACCAAGCTGAGGCTTTGTTAGAAGGCTGCAGACTAATGTGGCCACTTTCCTTACAAGAACAACATTCTGCTTTTATAATTTACCAGATAATAGCATTGAAGCCCTTAATTAATATAGGCTTCACAAAGTCTCACCCACTTCAGAGTCAGAGTGCATGGTATAGCTGTTTGTCCTGTAGCTATTGGTAATTCAAACATGACAGGGCAAGAGGAAGGCAGTAGCTCCTGAGGGCAGGACAGCAGCTCCTCAGAATAGGAAAGGGGAAAGGGGCATCTCTGAACTGGGAGCATCCCAACCTGCTCCTTCAGGACCGGTGTTACTCCATTATAGCCTGATAGCCATCCCCCTGTAGCGGGCTATACCATCCATTAAAGGCTCGTTTGGATTAGGCCTTTAACAAGGGGGCAGGGCTTTAATGCAAGTATAGCCCAACTATGAAGGGCCATAAGGCTATTAGAACATTCTACCACTAGAGGGCACAATGTTCTAATAAATAAAACAGATGAGAACAAAGACATTGGAATGTTGGTGCTTTGGGCTTCTACTTGTCATTAGAAGCCCAGAACACTCCATTGTTTTCAATGGAGCTCCCAACATTCCAATGTTCTAAACTATTTTGGTTAGAAGTCAACCACGGAAAGACCCCAACATTGGATGTTGTAAACAAAGCACAGAATCAGCTTCCTGCCCTGTTAAGGCAGTGGATATGTTTATCTTTATCCCTTTGGAAACAGAAACACACACCAATCTTCTTCTAAATAAACATATTTTAGTTACTTAACTCCACAGTAAGGCCAGTAAGATATAAATTATAAAAAAAAAAACATTTGCTTTGGTATATTTATATTCAATACACTCATTAGATGCTGCTCTAAGACTTCACAAAACTGTATGCACGTGTATTGAGACCCCTATTGGATCTCTTGTTCCCGCTGCAGTACAGATGAAATTTATGTTTTAATTGTGCACTGTGAGTCGGGTCATTTGCAAGAGCAAAATACCTTTTTTTTTACACATAAATGGACATCATGGGAAGTTGTCATAATTAATAAGATTATCTCACATGGACGTTCTGCCAGTAGGGTGAAACGCAGTGCTTAATTTGTAAATAAAAATGTGCCAGTGCCCAAAGCCCTCCTCTTAAACACGCGATTGCTGCAATTAAATGTGTGAACACAGAATACTGAGGCAGTCTAATCCTGAAGCCATCTCTGGCCTCTTCCATCCATTTACAGCCACTCTCTGCCCCTTCAGCTCACTCCTGCAGCTTTTTGCTTTCTCCCATTGTGATGCTTTTTCGTTTTCCTCTTCCTCCCCCTTTCCCATATGTGTCTTTTGCTCGCAGTAAATGCTTGAGGCAGAAAAATAAGTGCCGGTGCAACGCACCGGAAACAACAAGCACAAATTAAGCACTGGTGGAACGTCTTGTTCCTAAAGGCTGATTTTTGGGAATTCTTGGGTGGGTTAATCTGGAAACGCCAATGAATACTCACAACTTATAAGTCTGTGTGTATTTACAATGGTTTTTGCAGGCCGGTTCCCATTTTGAAAACATTTATAACGGTGTGTTCAAGCATAGGGTAGGGGAGAAAACACCTGCATGTTTAATGGCTATGTGGGGTAGGGGTTTCCTCACAAGAACATATATTTTTACCTCATAGAAACTAACTAAAAATTAAGTGGCATGTTTAAGAACCCCTAGTGCCTCCTTGCACCACATTAGCGTCATTTTTTTCTGATGCTAATTTGGCCTAACGAGGCCAAAATCCCAGCACCATATTTACAAAGTGGCGCAATGCTTGCATTGCGCTACTTTGTAACCCTTTGCACTACATTATGCCTGCACCAGGCATAATGTATGCAAAGGGGGCGTTCGCCTATTAGGAGGGCCGAAAAGATGACACAAGAAAATCTAACAGATTTCCTTGCTTCATTTTTTTTCCGCCACTTTTAACTCCTGCTCAGAGCAGGCGTTAAAAGGGGGCACACCATTGTTTACAATGGACCCCTACATACTCTGCAGGAATAGCACCAACATTGTGGCGCTACTCCTGCAGAGTACATCAATAGCGTCATAAAAAATGATGCTATTGCCTCCTTCCCTGCGCTATGGTGTGTCTTATTTTAAATATGGCGCCCACATGGCAGCGGTAGGGGGGCGGTAAAGGGCGCAAGAAAAGTGGCGCAGCCCTATGAGCAGCGCCACTTTTTTCAAATATGCCCCTAAGTACAAATGCACATTTGTGTCATATTTCTTAATGGAAAATGTACACTTGTTACACTTCTCTATGCACAAATAGCTATAACACTCATGGATATTTACTATGTACCCAGTAGCCGTGATTTCCTCTAGAACTTTTTCTGAATTCTCAAAATGTCAGAAATGTACTCTAATTGTGCCTCACCAGTGTGGAGTACTCATTAAAATTAAACCACTCATTTAAGTATCTCATGTGGCCTAGCTGAGGTTAGAGACGCATCCCCTCTGATACTCAAAGCTCTTATTTCCCACTGTCACTTCCAGTTGTTAGGCCACAGCTGGCCGAAGTGGTTATCAAGATATGACCGACCCAAAAGAAACTCTGAATTAGGAGTAATCTTAAGGGCGTTATACTGTTTGAAAGCAACCCTGATTTCTAGACAAAATATTGCTTGGGTCTAGAGTCTAGAGAGTGTCGGACAACAGTCTGCACCGGTGGCTACCATAGCAACAACCTTGATACCTGATGATGTATTTTTCCTGTTTTTTCCATTGCTTTGTTTACTACAGTATGGTGTACCGGGGATCCTAATGCATCCAATGCCCTGAATAAAGCGCTCTGTTATCCTGCTGGATCTGATTTACTGTCCCTAATACTACAGATAAAGGTAAGTAAATAGTTCTATAGACAGAGTACCGAATTCTGAATTTCATTTTAAACTTGATTTTAGACTGACTCTCTCTATCAGGTGGGCTGAGTGTTCCCTCTCAAAGGAGAGTTTTTTTTTTACTTATGAAGGACACTGAATCCTTTACAACTTTTTAAATAAGCAATGCGTGCATGTTAAATCTCGTACCCCTATCAGCATCATAGTAGAATTTCTTAAAACTCGTAAGAATATTTTACATGTTACAAAGGTGCACGGTGTGTTTTTAAAAGTCGTTCATGTTTTCTATAAACAACTATTCTAGTTTGTTGATAAGTTATAAAATATATTGGGACTTTAAAAGTGGGGTTTGTTAACGAAAACGGCATTGATAACATAATATGATATGATCGTTTCTTTAAGAGATTTCACAAAGGTATAACATTTTAACAATCAATCCCATAATGACAAACAATTCCAAGTGAAAATCACTTTTAAAAAGCATGAATGGCTTCAGAAATGTTTCTCACTGAAAGTGGAAGTTTTGTTTTCCATTGAGGAGTCTCATAGTGAGTCGCCAACAGGACACATGCTGCAATATGCTTCATAGAAAATATTGTGAAGCTTTCAGGTATCAGTAGATCTGTACTTTGTTAACTAATACACGTACCTCCTTCAAAGACAACAAAGCCAATGCTCATCAGCAGCAGGAAAGTCTTCATGGTGAATTCAGCAGCTGTGTCAACCACTTGCGCAAAGTCTCCAAAGTTAAGACTTTGTGCTTGTGTGAAGGATGAAGGCTGGGGCAGGGAGCTGTGCTTAAGTAGACAATTGTGACCTGTTATTTGGTGGGTACATTCAGAGGGAAGAAGGGTTATCTCTGGCAATAGTGCCTGTGTTTGTTTACTTGTTATTGTTCCAACATTTAGAGAACTTATTAATGATGTTCTGAGAAAATACTGTGATGCCATGAAATTTGGCACACTTATGTTATGCAGATTAAATAGGGAAATAACACGCTATTTGCTTTAGGAGTGTTCCCTGCTGCCTGCCAATCTTTTGAAATGTACTGGATTTGAAATTCAAGTTGATATAAAAGTTTTAATACAAATCCAAGTGATGAAGTGCAAACAAAATGGAATCCGTCTGTTTAGTTAAATGTAGATACCCACTGAATTCACATTTATTGATCGTTCTATCGTTCTACTTGAAATAGTTTCTTATTTCTGAAACCAATCAAAGTTAGAAGTTTCATTATTAGCATAAAAAGAATGACATGTTGTAATGTTAATATTGGACTGATTAATAATGATGCTCACAAAAAGACATTCTTATACACAAGCGATACATTTTCATACACAAACGAAGACACATCACCACTGTTAGACTCCCCCGTAATGAACTCTCCGTCAACTCTAGCACGTAGGTAAGTGGTCAGTCAGTCTCTCTGACCCAGGCCTGAAGGGTAATGACTGACAGGTCACATGTGGGGTAACAGTTATCCAACAGCCAAACATACAAACAGGAGAACTTAGATCAGATGCCACAGATAGGCAGCAACACTACAATGGTCACCAGAGATTGGCCCCAATAAAGCACACATGGCCAGAGGGATGTGTGCAATCCCAAAACACCATAAAGGTAGATGCCACGTGTAGCTAGGTACACATAGTCAATCAGGACACAGCACACGCAGTGACCACATAACCCTCAGGCCAGACATCTAGACACATACCTGCTGGCACATTGTGTCTACACCAGGTTGAGGCCCACCTACATTCTGTACCTAGAGTTGTATTTATGACTCCTTGTCAACTGTTTGCATTTTTCACCAAGGAAGGAATCTTTTTTTTCTTTATTGCACCCAGAGAAATGTATAAAAAATGCATTAATTCAATGTACTATGAGAGACAGTCCTCAGACCCAGGTGCTGTAACTGCTCTCCTGTATATAGAAACAATGAGGCAAATACCCTCTAACCCTTGTGACCAGGGTATCAAATGTAATCAAATTCAAGGTCAGCGCTAGGGGGAAGTAACCTAGACTTCAGCGGAATATAACAGACTTAAGAAGATTTCCCAGTGTACCAATAATGTAATACAAAAGAAAATGTATTACTTCATCTATAACATAATATTAATCACAACGTTTTTTGTAAATCTCGGTTGAAAATGTCATTCTGTTCATTTATATTTTACATTCGTCAGGGTAGGTGCTCCTATAAAACAGTGAAGGTGTTGAAGTGCAGGTGAGTGAAGGTGATGTATACAATCGGTGCAGAGTGTGGTGTTAAGAAAATTATGAACTTCAAGTGGCTCCTTCAATCCAGGAGGCTCTGAAGTTTCACAACATTTCTTTGTATCAGTCTCAACCACTCTTTGGAGAAGTGTCGAAACTGCTCTCCTGGCCATAATGTTTAATTAAACAAACCATTTCCTGTTTTGCCACATGCCTCTTGTCTTTTGTGTTTTAAGGTAAATGATAATTCGAGCAATATTTGTTGTGAGTCAGCTAGGAGCTCATTAGTTCTTCGTACTCAACTGCAACAATACACTTAATAAAGTCCAATGCACAAAATCAGATGCCTTATTTGACACCCAAGAAGGGGACCCCACCCAGACGGTCTCACATTTGTGCAAACAAGAAAGGAGGGCAGACGCTGCAATTGACTGGAAGTTCTGCTGGATCCGTGAAGCGGACATGCGTGCTGAAGCCGCCGTCACAAGGGTAGCAGACTACATCAGAACCTTAGTCCTAGCATTTGGCATGTGGCAATCTAGGAAAAAGCATATCCCATGGAAGTCACTTTTTTGATTATCAGCATCGGGAAGGGTGATCGCTTGGACTGCTGGATGCAACACGGACGGTATGCTTGACCCCTGGGTGTAATACAGGGTTTTTGGGAGCTGGTGGCTTAGTGTGACACAGATTGTGCGCATAAGGCTCTGGGTGTGACATAGTGCCAGCCCTCTGTTTTAAGAGGTTCCTTTGCTTGGACCACTGGGAGTAATGCAGTTGGTAGCCATAGGCTCTGGGTGTGATAAAGGGCCCACTTCTTGATCTTATTAGGCTATGCTGGTTTTCTCAGTGCTACCGGTTTCCTAACACTCATGGTATTTGAAAGAAGTGAGAGGTGTGCTTCACTTGGCCTGCTGGGCGTGCCACAGATGGTATGAAGGATCCCTGGGTGTGAGGGGAAATTCAGGCATTAGAGTACTAGATCGATGGGGTCCTGGTGATTAGGCATACCTTGTGTTTTGCCAAGAAGGGTCTATAGTCATTGAAGTAAATCCTTTCCTCCTCCGCATTAATTGTTGCAATCTTTTTTCCCGAGCTGGTACCAACAAGGTCATCAGGCTTCCCTTGTCCCTTGCAGCACAGAGCTTCCCTTGGTCACAGTATAACGTGCACTAGAAGTAGGCAGGGCTAAGGTATTGCTGTTCCCCTGATTTTTGGGGCTTAGTCAGGATCTCCCCTGCCAGTTGAAAGTATGTCATTTTTATATTGTGATACTGGTAGACCAACGCGACTATGTTTGTCTTAAATGCTATATGTTGTGTTTTTTTGTCAATGTTTAATGTATAAATGAAGATATTTTTGATTCACACAAATTGTTGTTTGATGCCAAAGTAGGGCTCACTATTTTGTCACTGTATTGCAAGCTGCCATGAACTAACAATTGCACTTTTCCTAGGATTGTGAATCTTCATGCATTTGTTTGTTGAATGTTTATTTTGAATCACCTGTGAATAACTGTTGCAAATGCTTGAAATACACACAAGCGGACAACTCAGAAAATAGGTTGGAGTTCGTCTTTATTCTGATACAGGACCCACAACCGCACACCAGTCAAGCCAAGTATACTCTGACAAAGTTCTAGAAGCTACACAACTTTATATAATTTCTATGACATAGTAGGATTCTACAATGACTTGACTGGTATGTAGATAACACTTTTACATATGATTAAATGCAGCTCCTTAATACCAATAAATACAGCTTGTCAATACAACTCAATTCAACTCCCATACAACAATAACATTGAGCCCATTAGATCTAGGAATCCCCGTGTGTATATTCTCAACCACGAGAGTAGATTCGGTAAACCTCCTGTGTATATATTTCCCACTCCCAGAGTGATCCAGTAATACCCTTGTACATTCTTCCTGTCACTAGAGTAACAATTTAGAAATCTATAAAAACAGAAACGTAGCACCAAATCTATAAAAACAGGAAAATAGCAACTAAGAAAAACGAAACCCTATAAAAATAGAAAGTTAGAACATGTGCAACTGAAAAATCCCCAAAAGACGTAAACCTATACGGATATCTACCCTCTAAAGTGACTACCCAAATTCCACCATGGGATCTCCTTTAGAGCACATGCACAGTCAATTCCCCGCTCAGGCCAAAAAGCTTGGCAAGCTCTGCCATGAGTTACACCTGCACACACGGTCCCTTGGCCCAAAGGAGGAACATTCAACACTAATATAATAGATCAGACAAGAACATATGTGCAAACAAAATACACAGGGCAACAGAAGGACAAAAGGGAAGTGTTGTATGGATTATGGACCATCTTTAAGGAAGTGCAGGCCAATAGCGCTGACCTACCTGTGGCAAGCAGGGCGTCCACACCTCCCACACCATATGTAGGTATGGGGGTACTCCCCCGATGTCTGCTATCCCAGCATTAGCATACACTAACCCACCAGTAGAGGGAGCTCAAGGGGCTCCTACTGAACAGCAGGCTGGTAGGTCTAGGCATAGCAGGCCGACACACCAACAGGCCCGACACTCCCTGCACCACCGCAGTCCGGCACTAGAGCACCCTGAAGCCCGACTCCCCCTGTCCGTCACGGTCAATGGACGGAGCCTCTGGGTTACGCATATTCCAGATGGTTCTGGAGAGCGAATGCGAGTCAAGGGGAGATTTCTAGTGGTCTTTGACAGCGAGACAGCCAGCAAAAGTGAGGGAAGAGGTCACAGTCCTCCAAGATTTTGCAGTGAGGAGGGAGCCACAGGGTACGCTCAGGTAACTGAAGAAACCACAGAAAGCGAGCATGAGAACAGGTTCCAACTTAGGACAGCGCACAGTTCCGATTGAAGGAGGCAATCTAGGTGGGAGTCAGGAGACAGG
Organism: Pleurodeles waltl; assembly: GCF_031143425.1. Classification (NCBI taxonomy): domain Eukaryota; kingdom Metazoa; phylum Chordata; class Amphibia; order Caudata; family Salamandridae; genus Pleurodeles; species Pleurodeles waltl. Next base: position 148,831,699 of record NC_090441.1, on the reverse strand, counting down.
GTTGAACTGAGGAGATAGAGAGAGAGAGAGCTCACACCCTGAAAGCCCAGTGAGAGAATAGAGTACTGCACCCTCCAATTGAGGAAAGCGGGAGTAGGCCCCAGTCACGGAGGAATTCAAGATAGAATCCGAAGGGAAGCTTTTGAATGGGGCCTGTGCCTCACCCAAGTGCCAGTAAAGGAGAGGGGCTGGCCAGGAAATTAGGAACCAAGGCAGCCTGGTGCGGACCCAGCTTAGACACAGGAGGACCAAGATGGCACCACTGCATGCGCACGAGAAGAGCAGCGACGAGGATGTCCGCCACTCCCCCCAAACATACAGGATGGGTAAACCAACCCCAAGAGACATAGTAGCTCAGGAGGAAGGCAAAATCTTCGTCTGACCGCTTTGCCACCTGCTAGCCCGCTGGACCGAGAGAAGTGGTCAACACGATAGGCCCTGGCCAGAGGGATCCTTTGAACCAGAGGACATAACATTTGCCAAAGACTGTATCCGCACAGAGGGAGAGATTCAAAGTGGAACTTCCCTTACATGCAGGAGTGTCTGAGGACATGGGAAGAGTATGAAGAGCGAAAACTGGTGGAGATGTCCACAATGAGGATATGTCTGGTACTACAGAAGGGCACGTCAGGGAACATCTATGTGCCATGGGCTCAGAGGGACAAAGGGGGGCTAAGAGACAAGTTGCTGCCATTGTTTGATGAGGCAGTAAAATGGATTTCATGTTTCAAGAAGAATACAGTGGGGATCACTCTAGCAATAGGCTGCTCAGCAGCACTATCGGTGAGCAGACCAACATGGTGTTCGCCCGTGCCTGCATCCCAGCGGTTAAGCTAACCAACAGGGAGTACAAGGGGGGCCGCTTTTAATTCATACAGGCACCAGATATGGATGACCCTGAGGGAAATATTCCCTCATTGCCCAGATATCAGTGGGTTGATGGTGGGAACCATGAAATCTGGGGAGACCTTAGCAGACTTCCTAAACAGGTTGAGAGAATGGTGGGGACAGGAGACAGGACAACCGTGGACAAATATGGGCTCTCAAGTCATTTTGATCTACAACATCCTCAAGAAGGAGCTGCCCACTGAGCTACAAAACAGTTTGGGCAGCGTGGTAGGACTAGACACTAAAATTGGTGCGAGATGTACAAGCGCACATACTGCACTTCCACAAGAGGAAAGAAGAAAAAGATAAGGTATAGCAAGAACAGGCCCAGAGGAACAACTCTAAGATGATCCAAGATAAGCTAAAGAAGACGGCCCTCCAGGGGGTCATGTTGGCCTCAAGCATGCAAATGGCACCAGTTATGAAGGGAACTCTGCCACATGACCCCAGAGGTTTCCAAAATGGCTACAATGATGGAAACAAGGGTGGTTGGCAGCAGCTAAACCCCCAAAGAATGCTACTGTTGTCATAGAATGGCCCACATGGTTGACAGGTGCTGACTAAAGGCACACCACGTGCAAAAGTCTATGAGCCAAGGCCAGGCCCTGCATAACTCCCATCCACAGACTCAGGCCCAGGAAAATGTAACCGCACCTTATCCTCAGCCACATGGATATGGGACCACTGCTGCACTATCGCAGCAGGGGTCAGATAGTTGGACCAGTGCATGGAGAACCAGGTCCAAATGGACTAGGGCCAAAGTCGCCGCAGGGAGGGGTAGCTGTTTCGGGAAGCACTGCTTTCACACAGACACAGGAACCAAATGCGTAGCAAGCCATAGCACCCTGGCACAGAGTATACATTTTGAGCACACCTTAAAAATACACTGTAGTAGAATTCAAAATAAAAGGCAACAGAGAATAACATCAAGGATTCAAAACCTTTACTTGCATTCAGGGAAAACTTAGGGTTGTTGTGTGGCTGTTGACCATGTGTCCTTGCTAGAATCCGCCATCTTGGGCTGCCTCCAACAGCTCCTAGCCAAATGGGGACCCACATTTTTGTTCTAAAACAAAGCTGTCCTCTAGTGTCGGGAGCCAGGCCTCCCTGTGCACAAGGGGTAGCAAAGACCACATACACTCACAAAGCACGCATGAGTTCCAATAAGGCACCACACTGCATCGAGTCAGTAGAAAGGGGTTTCACCAGGACATCCAGTCACCCAAATCCATTCCTATAATGCGGGCAAAACTTCAACGAGTTCCCGACATTGTTCTAGACTCTCCACACTGCAATGCCTTTACCACATCATTTCCCTCTGAGTTTCTCAATACCAGCCAGGAACGGTAGGCCGAAAAAGTTATGGTCCGAAGTAGAGGGGGGTGCCAGGAAAGGGAGCCCAAAATATCCAACACAGCTTCAAGCAGAGTAGAATACAGAAGTCAGCTCACCCCCACAATAGGTCTAGCAATATGGTGACCCACACGGCCTCACACTGTTTGAAGGGAGCAACAATATCAATATTGCACTCTGCAAATCATAGACACAGAGCCACGGAACCACACTCCGACCCCCTCCAGTACACAACAATAAAATTTAGAGGTCTGGGGAAATTCCCAAGAGCCAAACGAAGAAGCCAAAAGCTAGCCCAAAGGAATCCTCGAGAAAAAGGGTGTAGTTAGGACACCTGGTGCAACTTGGGAGGGTCACGTAGCATGCCACGTGCTGGGATCAGAGGGTGCACAGGTGACTTCAGGGCACGTTGTGATCGCTGACCAACGTTTAGTGTGAGATGCCTCCTCTTTTACATCACCCTACACATGTAGGCTAGAAACACTACCCCACAATGATCACATCTGCTTTGCACACACCAGGGCATCGAAGGGCTGGGAATGCCAACATAGCACCAACTAAAAGTTAAAAACTACTTGTATATACAAGAATGACCAAGTAAAGCATACCGTTCAAAAGCATACTTGTCTAAGCACGGATGGGGGAAGACCCGGGTGGGGTGGAGGGGGAGACCCGACGTGTAGAAATGAAATGTTTATAAAAATAACCTATTTCTTCCAGAGCTAGGTACCCCGATAGGGAGCCCCCATCTGGTGCCTCACTGAATTGATGGAAAAACATAATTTCTTAAGGGTTAATTGGCGACATACAGATATGCAATGTTCTTTCTTTTATAACAGCCAAACATAGCCCTTGAGCCATTAAGTGCACCACCTCTATAGTGAACCATCACCTTCTTGGCAGCCACACCGAACTCCCAAGCAGGACCAAGAGCCACAACACACCCCCAGGACTTTTCACATCCATGCCCCCGAAGGGATCCCATACCACACCTTGCCTCAAAGACTTTCCGACCTGTTTTTCTCAACTCAGAAACTCCAGGTAACGAGAAAATGGTCTACACCTCAGCCGGAATCACCTCAAGATCTACAACGATGACTACATTATGTGTTTTCATGCATTTATACATTCTCTGGTTGCTAGGGTTGCTTCTGTTGGAGGCTGGCCCTCTATGTAGTGTACAAAACCAAGTACACTATGCAGAGGGTCCGGACAACCACATGTTAGTTTTCAGGGGTAAAAATCAGACCACATAATGCTCTAATTTTTAAGGTAGCTGGTCGAGCAGGCTCATCCAGGAGATGTGCTAAGTATTCGCTGTACTCACAAATCCAATCATGCACCACGCACACTCAATGAATAACTTGAGATCAGAATTTATAAAAATACTTCAGACTTTTATATAATTTTTAAGTCCAAAATCTTTAGAATAGGTTAAGTACTTTTCTTCTTATGACTTTTGAAAGTTTTAGCAAAGTTAGTCTTTCTGTGCGTAATTACGCCCCATTGGAATCAATAGGCAGTCACTTTTAAAAATGCATTAAAAATCGCACAGTTGAGTTACCAGTCTCTTCTTTTGCAGGGTGTCACAGCAGTTGGTGGGCCCCTCGTGCCAGCTGGAGAGCCTCGGGCGGCTCCTGGTTCTGGCAGGAGCAGCATTGGAAAGGTTCTTGGCACAGGCAAAGGACCACTTGGATAGGCCACTTGGAAAAGGTAGCTGGATTGGAAATTCAAAGTGGTGCCTGAGGGTCCCCTTTGCTGTTGAGGTCGCAAGGGTTTGGGGACCTGGGGCACACAGCAGATCCCGCAATGCAAGGCCCAGGGCGGCCAGGTGCAAGGTGTTTTGGAGGTCTTGGAGGCTGTGTGCAACTGAGTCCACTGGAGCTGGAGTTGAGTCTCTTTGAGAGCCGCTTATAGGACAACAGGGGCACTCTGATTGGAGGTCCAGGATGTTCCTGAAGTCCCTCGACTGGGGCTTCCTCCTGATCCTTTTTCACCTTGGGGGGAGTTGGTTTTCAACTGGTCTGATGCCAGCTGACCAGGACCCAGGGTATTGCTCTTTCTCGGCCACTGGGGGCCGCAGCACCACCAAACATTGTACAGTTTTGGGGCACTTCCGGGCAGTCATCGGTGTGTTGTTGGGTCCAGCTGGGACTTCCGGTCGCAGAGATATCGGCAATTCAGTGAAGTGACCCTCACTGGTTTCTTGGTTCTTTGCAGTTTTCTTGCTTTTCTTGAGTGGTGCCTACACTCAGGAGGGAGATCTGGGGTAATCCTTGAAGCCTGAATGTCCCCTGGGTTTCTTGGGGTCGGTCCAGTGATCAGCTCCTCCATAGTCGTGATTGTCGGGACTCTGGTGCAGCAAGCAGGGGTCTTGGAGCCTCTTCTGCTGCAGCAGGTCCTCTGTTCTCGTCCTGGCGGATTCTTCGGTGCTGGTCTTCTTTTCTTCTTGGGATCCTTTTCTAATCTAAATTCTTGGTCTAGGGGAGCCCACTAAATACTGAATTTAGTGGGCATTTTAGGGGGAACCTGGTAGTGTCCAATGGGACCCTTACCCTTTGGTGGCTACACCCACTACAGTGACCACTTCCTGTGGGAAGGGTGACTTCCCTAAACCTCATTGGCTATTTTCCTCCCTTTCAAGATAGAGAAAAATTAACTGAAGGGTCCACTTCACCTGCAAACCCCTAGGGGTGGTGCATGCTCAGTGAGGCCTCTCCTTCTACCCTTTGTGTGGTTTCCCTCCTTTGCTCCCTCTAAGAGTGGGGGTTTGCAAAGTGGGAGGCCATCTGCTGCTAGCAGCAGGCCTGGGGATCGAGTTTCAAGGGCGGTAGCCCTTTGAAGCACACTGCCAGGGCAGTGCACATTCCTGAGGGAGGGGGAGTTAGCTCCTCTACCCAGGAAGGGCTTTGTTTCACAAACCAGAGTGGAAGGGCTCTCCCCCAAGGTTTGTGGATTGGCTGTCTGGAGGCAGCAGGCTGGATGGAACCAGTCAGCAACCATGCCAGGAAAGTTAGTTTTTTCAGGGGGCACCACTAAGGTGACCCCTGGGTACTTTTTTATAATAAACCCAGTACTGAGACCAGTTTGGATTTATTATTCTGAGTTGTTTGATACCAAACAACTGAGGGTTCAGAGTAGCCATTATGTAGCTGGGAAACTCGTATTGACCAGAGTTCAGCACATATATTTAAATGGCTGCTCTGTTCACTCACTATGTCCCAGGTTTGGCAAGGGCACAGTGGGGGCATATTGCTCATGCAATTATGCCCTCATATATAGTATGGTGCACCCTGCCTTAGGGCTGGAAGGCCTGCTAGAGGAGTGACTTACCCATAGAATATGCAGTGCAGGGTGGACAGGGCACACAGAGAGTGTGCCATGTTGAGCTTGTATTTTAGGTTTGCACCAGGACAGTCAGCCTGCTATGGCAGTGCTGGGTGCGTCTGGATGCATAGCCCTTGAGAGTGGCACAATCAGTGCTGTTGCCCTCAGGGGCTTACCCATAGTACCCCATGCCCTGGGTACCTAAGTTCCTTTTACTAGGGACTTATTGTGGCAGCTAAAGGTATATCCAATTGCTTGTACCATGTTTTAGGGAAAGAACACTGGCACTGGGAACCTGGTTAGCAGGATCCCAGTGCACTCCAGTCCAAGTTGCATTCAGAAACCAGGCAAAACTTGGGGGTGGGGTACTGCAACAAGGAGCAAGTCTCTCACAGCTACCCCAATCATCTATTTCCAAAGAACAGTCTGAACTAATGAAGTCTACTTGAAAAATGTCACCTATTTGCGTAGGGACCTCACAACCATCACCTTTAATCATTCTTTACCCAAAACTAGTATCTCACACGCACTACAAAGTACTCTTTTACATAACACGTGGTATCAGCACATGACCTCCGTGGGCTCCATGGCATCAGCCGGGTCATGTTATGTCTGTTCGCTGATACCACCTGCAGTAGGCGCAAATAGATTGTACTTATCCCAAGAGGTATCCCCAGAAAAAGCTAAATGCCTTCTCCATCTATACCTGTGTAGAATTAGGGCCAAATTACAATCTAATAGAGTAGTGCCCATTGGTTAGTGGTAAATATGACCTCATATGAGACCAATCCTACAGCGCAGTACCTTCTTACTCAGCCTAGTGATATCCAAATTGAGCTGGACAGGATGCTCAGGAAGGAAGCCATAGGGAAGGACACCGTTTGGCCCCGAGATTTTCATGAGAAGAGATTCTTGAAGGTATCTGAGCCTCCTAACCACTGCAGAAATTTCTTCCACTCTAGCTTTCATCTGCAGCCCCAGGGTGGCCCTTAGCATGTCTGGGGCTGTCTACGTTAATAACAAATGGACCTCTTAGATGGAGTCTCAATGCAGGGCCATCCACCTTGACGACATGAAGGTAAATGTGCCTCGTAGGAAAGCGTTAAACAACAGCATATATACCCTATGTCAGGAGATCTGGGACACTGAGCTAGACAGGTACACATGGATAGAAGAGAAGGGGCAACCTCTAATTATGCAGAAACTCACATTGTACTCCTTATGTTTCATAGGCAAGGGAACCATCCCACTGGGCACGAATGAGAACTGTGGCACAATATGCACATTACAGGCATGCAATGGGGCATCTCCACGCTGATGGACACCTACTGGCAGTGCAGCAGGTTCGCTCACACCCAGCTCGTCCCTGGATGGCAGCATGGTCTCCGCTCCCTCATCACATACATACCCCAATCCTGGTCATCCCTGAAGAAGATCTGTCTGAACTGTACCCAAATTCCCTGAGGAGGAAAACAACATTGTTGCATCAGGCTCGAAGGAAAATAACTGCTGATTATTTTGGCTGGGCTCAGTACAAGGACATTCCCGAGGTGTTCAGACTGTTCACCGACACCCAAGCATCGGCAGGAGGGTCCATACCCTTCTTCACCATGCAGACAAAAGCAGATGCCTGCTGGTTGCAGATAAAACAGTGGGAAATGCTCAAAAAAATTAGCAGCACTGAGCGCGGCCTTAATACAATCAAGGAAGAACTGAGAGTCACCCCCTCATGATGATGAAAAATCGGTATGTGTTGGACTTGATTACCGCAATGGAGGGTGGGTTGGGCAACAAGATCGGTGCATCCTGCTGCACTTTCATACCCAGCATTAACATGGATAACAGAACTTTGACAAGCATTGCATCGACTACATAAGGACATGCGTGAAGAGGGATGTGCCCCTGAGCAGGAGTGGTTCATGATCTGATTCTCCTGGCTCCTGGTGGCTGAATGGATTATTCACATCATTGTTGCCCGTTTTCATCGTGTTACTCTTTTTGTGTGGTTTCCTGCAATTGGGGGTTTCCTGCTGTGAAAATGAAGTCCCCACATAGGGTAGAGTACAAGTAGCGTGAGAGGTGGGACAATAAAGTACAGACACTGTGACTGTCATGACTTGTAGGTTTGATGACGTAGTTGAAAACTACAGGGTGGAATGCGGATATTGGACTGATTACTAACAATGCGCATGCCAACCACGAGCACCTGGTGTAACAGGCGAAAGGGGCATCACCATGGATAGAACAGGATATAAAGAAGACCTATCAGCTGGAAGCAAATTACACTTGCTGCTTGGTCTCAAATCAGTTGGAGTCTGTGGGTCTCATTTACAAGCCCCTTGTGGCATCCCTCATCGTTTTTATTGACGTAGCAGGGGTGCTAGCAGTGCACTACACTGCTCCTTATATATAAAATGATGCAATGGTCCCAGTTCGTCAGTTTGTAGAGCCCTGAATCTCATTATACCTACGCCAGGTATAATATTGGCAGGGCAGGCATTCCCCAAAAAAGCCAAGTAGAACTACGCAGTGAAATGTACAACTTTTCACTGCGTCACTCTACAACTTGACTGAATCAAAATTTTACCACCTGCTCAGGCTTAAAATTGAGACAGGGCTTTTTCCAATAGAACTCCTTTTGCATTGCTGGAGTTGGGCCAGTTTAATGCTGCAACTCCAGCAATGGGTCACTTTAGTGCCATCAGATGCATCAGAATTTTTGACGCATCTGTGAAAACGTGCGCCATGGAGCTCTGTATTGTAAATACAGCGCATTCATGGCATCATAAGGGGATGTGAGGCAGGCACAAATAATCTGATGCATCTATGACGATACATCGGTTTCTTATAAAAGAGGCCCTGAGTTATTTTGTGGGGAGGAGGAGGGACTGGAAATGCCCTGAGGCAGCTTTCTACGCATGTCATGGCTGGTCGAGGGTTTCCTTGCCCTTGAGTCATAAGCCTGGCCAGTGACGACAAGTTGTGGGTGTGGTGGATTTTACCTTCATGGTTTAGGATTTCATATATATGGGCATTATTTAGAATGACCCACGGGCGAGGCTAGCTCATGGGGACAGTGAAGGTGTGGGTGTCACTGACCTCTGCCTCCTCCATTGCCACCCAGCAACTGCTGCTGTTCCTTCCCACCTTACTTTGCTAAAGGTGGGCTGAGGCAGGAGGAGGAGCCCATCATAGCTTGCCTTGAGGCTCTGGGTCAGTGCAGATTCCAAATTACAGGTTCAGATGGGGACAAGCTGCACCACTTGACTTTAGAGGCCTCATTCCCTCGCCCTTGTGAATGGCGTGTCTGAGTCGCTGACAGTCTAGTGCTCACTATCTCCCTCTTTCCGTGGCCCCCTCCATTCTGGTCTTTCCAAGGAGTTCAAAAGACTGAGCCTGGGGCCACATGAGGAAAACCAGCAGTACGGATCAGCAAGCAAGTCTTCTTCTTTTGTCTTCTTTTGTCTGTAAAACGTTTGTTAGTAATTTGCAGTAGACGTGACTGCTGCCTGGGTTGACCCTGCTGCCTCCTGCCAGGACTGGCCTGCCTCTTACCAGCCCGAGCCAGCACTACAGCCGTGGAGGACAGCGCCTCACTTTCATGGTTTTGTGCCATATGAACTGAGCAGGAGTGTGAAATTCACATTTCCTAGGTCAATGTAAATCTCTAAGCAATTTTTCTATGTACAGCGCTGCTGCACATCGCTTAATAGTAATTCTGGAGCAAAGTGACCCAGTGTAACAATTAAACTGTGAGGTGAGATAAAGTCTCCGTGCACGAAGAAGCACATGGGAATGTTGAAATAGGCACACTGGTTCCATCTAAATTTGGTGCAGAAAGTGAATGCAAGATTTGGGTTGTCCAGGTAATGGGCTCAAGGGCTGATGATATAAGATAGCACACAAGCCAAGCCTGGCCATTGAGTGTGGGGAGATTGTTGGTACCATGCTAAGTGCTGCCCAGTGCTTGAATTATGACGTAGGCAGAGAGATTGCGAATGCTTAAAGAGAGCTATTGGCAAACTGTCACAACTAGACTGGCACACTATTGTCTCTTTACTGAGAAACCCCTTTCTGCATGGAAAAAGCTGAGACCTGTGCGCGAGGGAGGAGGGGCTGAGGCTGTTCTTGTTATCTGTTAACTTTGATGCAATTTCTTTTCCCCTTCCCATGCACACTTTATAGAGACTGATAAACGATGGCACATAAAGGCCTAGGACAGAAACATCGTAGTGATCTCTTATATCGACATACATACTAATATATAAATAAATGTATTACCGTGATGAGCAGACTCAGCATGTACTCATGGATACAAGCACGGAGAGGCACATGGGTATTCACAGATAATGCTCACAGGTAAAGTGCATGCAGAAAGTAAGCACATGAACTGCGCCACAGACGCATACAGTAGCCGCACTGTATACTATCAACCAAACCACCAGGCATACTGTACTTTGCTGTGAATTGTGCATTGACGGGGTGGCGGGTGACACCAGGCTACCATCCCTTTGTGGATTATTATTTCCATGCTGCTGAGCATGGTCTTGAGATGTTTATGCAGCAGAGTGTGTAGTTTTTTATATACTAGGAACTCAACCAGAAGGTATTTGAGTGTTTTACAGGTGCACTAGTTCAGTACACACGTCACATCCAGTTTTTAGGCATGGTGAGATTTGCCCCGAATCACAGGATGGTCCCCCGGCGTCAAGACTCAAGTTCCCAGTTCCAAAGTTGGCAGCCCTGCCTTTAATGCCACAAACATCAGAATGGTTTGTGTCTGTGGTGTTTCCCTATAGAGGCATGAATCCACTGAGGGAGAATCCTGTGCTTCCCCATAGAGGGACTTACCTTGTGAGAGAGAAGCCTGTTTCTCCCCATAGGTACTGAGGGAGAAACCTCCCTTTCCACCATGGAGGTACTTACCTTATGTAGGAGAAGTATTTGTGTCCCCCCCATATTGATACTTACCATCCGAAGGAGAAGGCTGTGCCTCCTCAGGAAAGTGCTTACCTTGAAAAAGTGAAACATGTGTTCACCCATGGGGAAATCTGCTTTTGAGAGAGAAGTATGAGGTTCCCCCATGTGGTTCTTAACCTGTGAGGGAGAAGCCTGTGTCTCCCCATAGCAGTCACTAGATGGAACACTGCGCTAGACAGACCCCCTAAAATGCATGCGCATAGCTGGGACCCCTTGTGTGGGATGGATGGTGCACATTTCTGAAGGTGTCCATCTACTGGAATGCAGGTTCTATTGTAACTAGCTGCACAAGTGATGGAGGTGTGGGGGTCTCCCAGCTACCTCCCTTATGGAACAGGGGCAGGCAAGCTGCCTGACTCAGTGTGCTAGCACACAATGAAATACAGCGACCAATGGGGCAACCAATTCTCATAATCTCTCTGGTCTGAAGCCAGAATTTACATTGGGCGCCCTAGCCCAGCTGGCGGAGTCTTGAAAAGCGATGAAATTTAGGGCCTCATTTGTCAGTCCCTTGTGCCACTGCTGCATCACTTTTTTTTTAGCAGCAGCGGCGCTATCAGTGCACTGCTCTATATTTACAAACTGACCCATTGGGCCCAATGCTTCAGTTTGTAAAGCCCTGCCTCACATTATACCTGCACCAGGTATAATGTATGCAGGGTAGGCATTCCCATGGAAAAAGCCACGTACCACTGATGCTGAGAAATTTACAACTTTTGACTGTGTCACTCTACGACTTTACTGCGTCAAACTTTTACCTCCTGCTCAGACCAGGTACAAAATTGACCCAGGGCTTTTTTCCAATGGGACTCTCCTCGGATTGCTTGAGTTGTAGCAACGCATCACTTTAGCACCAGCTGATGAGTCAGAAATTGTCAAACTGTGTTCCGTGGAGCTCCGTATTGTAAATACAGTGCATCCATGGTGTTGTAGGGGATGTGCGACAGGCACAAGAAATCTGATGCATCAATGACAATGCGTCAGTTTCTTGCAAATGAGGCCCTTAATTTCTATGAATGCTTAGGAAGACGCCTGGCACTGACATTTGTCCGAACCCCTTTCTTGTGCCAACTGAAAAACCCGTAAATTAGCAGTTTTATTGTTGGGAAGACGTACAATTGGAGCTGGAATGTTTTTTCCCTGGTGACTTCTGCCTGCTGGAGTGAGTACTTCGCAGTATAATGAAAAATTAAGATGAATTCCTTGTCTCTGCTCAAGGAACTATTTCGGCTCTCATCTTCCTTTGTGCCATTGTTCTGCTGAAAATGTTCTGTGGCACTTAGTGGCATGGTCCATTGCATGTGCTGTTTGAAGCCTTTGAAGCCGCTACTGCTGATTTTGTCTGTAGCATTCATGTATTTGTACGTTCCTCGCTCATAGTTACCTAGATGTGATGCCTCCTCAGCCCTGCTCAGCTCATCATGTGCTCAGTGAGAAAGTGAAGATATTTGGACTGTCCTGCTGCACCTACAGTGAAAGTAAACACAAATAATTCCACACAGTATTGAAGAAGGGAAAGCTGGTCAGAGGTTTAGACGGTCACATTCACATTTGAAGCAATTGAATTTGCCTTCTGTGTTTTTTTATTTATTTGTTAACTGACAATTAGTTATGTCCAGCGTTGATGATGACATTCACATTTGAAGCAATTGAGCAACGATATTTGCCTTCTGTGGGTTTTTAGACTGCTGATATTCGACATTTCCATAGTTGTAGTGTACGTATGTCACACTGTACAATTTGCACACTACAGGAACTGTTAAACATATTTAATTCAGTAAGATATGGGGCAGTTTTTAATGTGTTAAAATAAAAAATATTTCATAACCCTCCTTCCTTTCTCAAATTTGCTTTAAAAGGCACCAATTGCCACTGTTCTCTTAAAAATTTTGTCTGGAGGAGAACTTCCAAACACCCTTTCAGCAAGTCAGGGTTGCCTGCTGCGCAAGCTCATGACGTAATACTCATACTCAAGATTTACGCCCCAACACTCTCAAATGTCACCAGCCGCCACTGACGACAACAAGGCATTCTTATACATGAGCGATACATTTTCATACACAAATAAAGTCACTCCCTGGCTCTCTGTCAGCCCCAGCCCGTAGGTACATGGACAGGCAGGCTCAGCAACCCAGGCCAGAACGGTAATGACTGACAGGTCACAGGTGAGGGTAACAATTAGCTGACAGCCAAACAGACAAAGAGGATAACTTAGATCAGATCCCACAGATAGTTAGCAACACTACAATGGTCTCCGAAGATTGGCCCCAATAAAGCACACATGGCCAGAGGGATGCGTGCATTCCCAAAACAGCATAAAGTTAGATGCCACATTTAGATAGGTACACATAGCGAATCAGGACACAGCACACACAGCACATACAGTGACCACGCGCCCCTCAGGCCAGATATCTGGACATGTACTTGTTGGCCCACATTGTGTCCATGACAGGTTGAGGTCCACCTGCATTCCCTATCTGGAATTGTATTTACGACTCCTTGTCAACTGTTCACATTTTTTACCAAGGAAGGAATGTTTTTATGACTTTATTGCACCCAAAAATAAATAAAAAATATATAAAAAATGCATTAATTCAATGTACTATGAGAGACAGTTCTCAGACCCCAGTGCTTTAGCTGCTCTTCCGGCTGTAATGTTTAATTAAACTAACCGTTTCCTGTTTTGCCGGACACCTCTTGTCTTTTGTTTTTAAGGTAAATTCTCATCTGAGCTACAGTATCATTGTCCTTGAGACTGCTTCCAGCTTGAAATGGCCTCAAGACTGCTTCCAGTTCAAAATGTTTTGAAGGTTATAGTTCTCTGATGGGATGGGACCGAAAGGAGGAATTATCAACACCTGTCACGGAGCCGAAGCCTGAGTAGTTGACTTTGGGATAGACCGCAGGTCCAAATTTTCACTGTTCTTGAATGCCAGAAATATGGGTGACCCCTTTCAGTAGCCACGTTGCTGCTGACATTAAGCAGAAAGTGCCTTCAGGATATGGCCCTCAATAAAGAGGAAAAATCCCAAGGACAAAAAACCTTCAAAATGACTTCTGGATGCTGAAGAGACTTCAAGTTAGAATTCAAGAAGGAGGGAGCAGATTCCATTCCAACAGATGATGAATGGAAAAAAACAGATAAGTAACAGGAAAGTGAAAATCAATTCATGGACAAGCCCAAAGAAGGATTGGAAAGCTGGAATGAATAAATGAATAAATGAAAGGTGACTTGTATAGGGCATAGTTACTCCAAGGAGTATCTCTGCGCTCTGCACACAGGTCACTATTACAGGGTGCTGTTAAGCCATCTGTTCCTGCTTAGAGAGCCAAGTTTTCAGTGTTTTGTTAAACACTTAGGGGCAAATTTATACTTGTTTTGCGCCGAATTTGCGTCATTTTTTTAACGCAAATTCAGTGCAAAACAATCTCAATATTTATACTTTGCCGCTAGTCATTTTTTGTTAGTGGAAACCTACCTTGTGTCAATGAGATGCAAGGTAGGCGTTCCAGTGCAAAAAATGACTCTTTGGCCTTAGCGCCATATTTATCCCCCTGTGCTAAAATCACGCACGGGGGGATGAGGGGTCAAATAATGGTGCAAAGCTTGCTTTGCACTATCATTAAATGCCTGGGTCAGGGCAGGCGTTAGGGGACCTGTGGGCCTATTTCCATGGTGGAACCCCATGGAATAAGCCTACAGGTTCCCTCCCCAGGCCCCAGGGTCACCCCCACTGACACCAGAGGGAATGCGGAGGATGGGGGACCCCATCCCAGCTAAGTATAGGTAAGTACAGGTGAGTATTTTATTTTTTTATAGTGCCATTGGGGGCCCAGAAATGGGCCCCCCTACATGGCACTGGGTGCAGTGGCCATGCCCAGGGTACCCTGGGCCCATGTACTGGACAATGGGATGGTGGGCATGACTTCTGTCTTTTCTAAGACAGGAGTCATGTGGTATGGATGGTTTTGTGTCAGAAAATGACGCTAGGCTGGTTAGAGTAATTTCTTACCTACCCTTTGCACCGGCTTGCATGGTGCCTGGCTGGAGCTCAAGAATGGTGCAAGCCAGTCCAAACCTTTTTGATGCAAAACAGCGTTAGTGCAGTTTTGCACCAAAAAGTATAAATATGCCCCTGAGATTGCATCAATTGAATTTAACGCCAGAGGGAGCTTGTTCCGTGCACAAGGTCCCAGAAAGGAGAAAGACCTCCCCCCCAGCTCTGGTTCATCAAAACTGAGGGATTTTGGCCAGGAGGGTGTTGGCTGATCGCAAATATTTGGGGGGACATAGGAACTAGTTCTTGACCTCAGGTAGTCCGCACCTGTACAGTGGAGTGCCTTGTGGACTAGAAATGTGTTTTGAATAAAATGATCTTCTTTATTGGTAGCCAGTGAAGAGCCCACATTGGGGATTCATGCTCTCTCAGAAAAGGCCCAGAAGAATGCAGGCAGCTGAATTCTGGACCACCTGTAGTCTAATAATAAGGTGGGTGGGACGACCCAGATATAGGGCTTATACGTAGAAAAGCCTTGAGGTTATAAGTACCTGGACAAGCAGTATCCTTGAGGAAATGTAAAAACTTCCTTAAAATACACAGCAGCCCAAAACATGTTCCTACTACTGCTTGAATCCGTGGTTAAAAGGACAGATCATCATTGAATTTGACCCCAATATTCTTCACTGTTCCTTCCTGAGAGCCTGGGGGGGGGGGTCCAATCACCTGACCAGAATGTCTGCCATGACAACAGGGTATTAAGATCGAAGAATAGTAATTCAGTCTTGTCAGTCTTGTAAGCGTTGCATTTAAGTTGATAGGAGGTTAACCAATGGAAGACGGCTGTTATGCAGGATCAGATGGATTCATCCGGGAACTCTGCTTCCCTTCCGTAGTAAAACAACAGCTATGTATCATCGGCATAAGAGATTAATTTTTACCCAAATCCTTTGGTCAGCTGCGCTAATGGGGTAAGACACACAATGAATAATGTAGGACTTAAGGCCAAACCCCGTGGCACTCCCACTAACATTTCACAGGACTCCTAAGAGAAGGGAGGGATCCATACCTCATCAGCACTGCCTTCCCACCAGCATTTAAGGTGCCTCTGATGTAGTCAGCACCCTCCACTAGCGCCTTCTCCGTGCTAAAGTTGGGTCTAAAGCTGGAATGGCTTGAATGGAGCAGGTTATGAGTTTCCAAGTAATGGGAGAGTTGCTGATTTCTATGTTTTTCCAGCAATTTAGACAGGGTCAGAGTAGCAATAAAGGTCTGTAAATGGATTGCTCTCCAAGGTCCGCAGAGGATTTCTCGAGCAGAGGCAAGATTTTAACCTGCTTCTAGGAATGAGGTACTGTTACTGTAGAAAGTGATTTATTAAGCAGTTTATTAGCCAGTGGGTTAATAATGCTTGCTTGTAGTGCTAATAGGTTGGGAGGGTGGGGATCAGGAAGAGATACCGATTTAAGACTACATATTGCTGCTAATGACCCTTCCAAGGAGATGTGTTCAAAACTATCAAGAGACACTATAGTTGTGGAAGTTATGTTTGGTTGCATAACATTCATTGAAACCACTCCAGACTGAGAGGAGGAGTGAAAGCTACTTTAGATGAGCAAGATCTTATCATAGAAATAGGAAGCCAGCTGCTGGCACCAGTCAGCTAAAAGCTGTTGAAGTCTTAAACAAGCTTTGGCAGACAGTTTAACAACTTTAAAAATTTCCCCAGATTTATTTCCTGCTCTCTATTCTGTCCTCCAGGTAAACCTTCTTGGATATTTTGACTTCAGTATAATATTTTTTTAGAGCTACCTTGTATATAGACTTGGCATTGGGGTTATAATGTCTCCACCATCGTCTCTCTAAGGTTTTGCATTGTTTTTTTCCTCCCCTGAGACTATCTGTGTACCAGGGGCTGGATTGCTTTATTCCACACCGTATATGATGTGTTACTGGCACATGCTTATATGTAGTTTCACGGATCCAGCTGTCCAGAAGACAAGCGTCCTCTTCCACTACACCTGAAAAAGAAGGAGCCCTCTTTTCCAGGGACCTAGTGAACTCCGCAGGCTGTACTCTATGAAATGTTCTAGAAGCACATAGGGTTTTACCTGTTGGGGGTTGTGATTTTACTAAGACCGGCCAGTCAAACATAATCAGGGAGTGGTCTGTCCAGACTTGTGTAATAGGTTAACCCATTACCAACATAACGTTGGAGAAGATTTGGTCCAGTACATGACCTGCTTGATGTGTAGAGCTGAACACATGTTGAGCAAGTTCAAGGGAAGACATGACTTTGAGTAATGTAGCCACCACACTATCTTCAGTTTTGTCCGTATGAAGTTTAAAATCCTCCAATATTATAAAATAAGCATATGTTAGTGCCAGATATTCCAAAGCATTGCTCAGGGAATTGAGAAAGGGACCAGCAGGGCCAAGAGACAATCAATTGATGGGAGACAAGCTGAGGCAGAAATCTACAGCCTCAGCTCCTTCCAGGTAGGGATTAGGCAGTCATAATTTTCTCGGTACACCACGGCTACCCCCTCCCTTTCTACCCAGTTGGTCCTTTTTGTGTATTTTGTAATCCTTTGGAATGGCTGATACTATTGCAGGGTTGGATCTCTCAGATAATCATGTCATGAACAGCATGTCCGAAATTTCGTTACTCAGAAAATCAAAAGTATTGGTGGCATGTTTCTGCAGTGACCAGACATTAATCAGGGCTGCAGAGAACAGTGTATTCCTACTTATCCCAATCTTTGGAGCGAGTGTGAGTGCCTTGTCCTGTAGCAATTGTTCCTTATTAAAACATATATGGCATTTACCTTCTAGCAAGCCCTGAGCACAGTAGCTGGCACTGGTTGCTTCCGGGACACTGGTGGGCGCGGACAGGCTAGGTCTAGGGGTGCTTTCGGTGCATCCCCCGTTAAATACATATTTCCTTAAAGCTCACACTGACCAAAAATGGCAACTCTAGCTGTCCCTGAAGTGGGAAAATGGCAGAGAGATAGAGATCATTTTAGTTGTTCCTAACCTCCCTCGTAAACAGCCCAGAAATGTGCAAAGTACTGCAATATGTAACAGTTCAGTTCACCACAAATTAAAAGAATAGCTATAAAAACAAGTAAAAACAGATTTAGTACAAACTGGGCAGTACCTTTAGTGCACTTCAAAGTCTCCTGTGGAGCACACCACAGGAGACCTGGGAGTGGTGTGACACAAGGAGTGAACCGAAACCCTTACTTAAATAGGGAGAGGACAGGAAATACCACACAGGAAGTCAGACTACCATGTTGGATTTGGAGGTTTCTATAGAGAGCTACGGAGGAATTGCCATTTTGGATAGGGCAGGATAACCTATCCCAGAGATCCTCATCAGAGGACTATGGGAAGAAGAAGGATTTGCCACATGGAGACGCCAAGACTGTCTTTCAAAATGCCCCCAAGAAGAAGATGGCCACCCACGGGTACACTGGCAGACTGGCCGCCGTAAGGTAAGTAAGCTGAGGGTCAACAGCAGCCCACCAATCCTTCTGCTGTCTCGCCCTCAGCGTTTCTCGTTCCCGAGGGAGTACGCATCTTGCTTGCCCGACATAATGTCAGGGGCAGGATTCAGGGGGGACTCTTCAATATGCCTTCCTCCAGAAGCTCTGGGTTTATCTGGAAACTTAGAGAAAAAGCAGCAGAGCAGAACCCAAGCATGAACTGAGATGGCATTGCCCAGGATGATTTACTAGGAGGGTATCCTTTCCAATGGATCAACAATTGTGTCCAAAAAAAGATGTGAAAGTCACATAGTTCATGCACCTCAAACTGCGGATGTTTATGTGTCTTGGGATGAGGGGGATGGAGGTGCTGGGGGATGCCGTGATGGGTGGGTGACTGTTGGGGTGGTGACTGCAGGTATGGTGGATGTGTGGCACATAGGTGTGTCAGTGGTTGTGGTGTCTGCGGGTGTGGTGACTGGGGTGGATGTCTGAGGGTCTGCTGTGGTGCTGTCTTTGGGTAGGATGGATCTGTGAATGTTGGTATAGTGTCTGCAGGTGTGTCAGGTGGGCTGTCTGTGATGCTGGGGATGATGGGGGTGTCTGGGCAGGTTGTGACTGTTTCTGTGTATGCATCTGAATGTTGCTTGGGTGCTTACCGGTGGTGTGTCTTGTGGTGCTTGTATTTATGTGAGCTACCCTTGGATGTTGAGGTGGATGCATGCTTGTCTGTCCGTGTGCTTTGGCTGGGTTGGGGAAGAGGGGTTTGGGATTGGGAAGAGGAAGATGGACAGGGGACGGGAGACAAAGGGTGACCGGCAGCCGGCAGTATGGAGGCCAGAGCCTGAAAGGATCTCTGAAGGCCAGCGAGTGCACTGTGAATGCCCTTCAGGAATGCACTACTCTGTTGGATCTGAGTTGCAAGTCCCTGGATGGCATTCACAATGGTCGACTGGCCCAAAGAGATTGACCTCCTCACTGATGGCAGCAGGGCTGAGGGCTGCAGGGCTGACAGGGGCAAAGGAGACGCCCACTCTCTTGGGTGAGTGGGCACTGCCAACTGGGTGGGGAGCTAGAGGGATGGCGGTGGTAGTAGGGGGGTTGGCAGACGTAGATGGTGCTGGGGTGGTCCCAGATGGGTCCACCACCACCAGGGAGCGTCCACTGGAGGAGGATTCTGAAGATGAAGACGTGGATTCTGTTACCCCTGTTGCACTCCCTTTGCCCTCAGGGCCACTGGTATCAGCACTTCGGGTCCCGTGGCCAGTAGCTTTACCACTTGGCTCTACCCCATCTCCTTCACCTTCCAATGCTGGGAAACAGAGACAGAGGTAGGATCATCACATTCTTTACATACCACTTACATTACACTAAACACTACAGTAACATCACATTTGTGTATAAAACATCCCCAGGTAGAAACCATTTTGAGCAAACATTATGTTCCAACAACAACATACATTCCACAACCTCATATTACAACAATGTCACATCCAACATAAGCCTACTATCTGCCCACTACATCACCATCCTATAAGTACAGCTGAAACACAAACTATTCCTGCACAAGGTGACTTGTAATCATACAAAGTGTGTCCCAATACAGAGCATCACTGTGAAACAACAATCCATCAATGGAAATCAGTGTTAACTTTGATTTCAAATTCATACCTACTCCAAATCTACACTTGCTCAATCCATTGCCAGATGTCATGTTCTGTGAAAGTTATCTCATCACATTCCATTTACAAAACAGCATGTTGCTTAGCTATCACATCTCTAAAATGTTACAGTGCCTAAAACATTCACAATGGCAAAAAACTCAGATGCATCTACTCCATTTGACATATCAAATTTCGAAGCATAATAGACTATTAAACTATTTCTGCAAAACCTTCATGAACTGTGTTTTTGCAAGGGATCACGCAGACATTTTGGACCTACTCACCTTGGTGATTCTCCCATAGTAAACAAAGTCATGTACAGCAATAGGCGTTTACCTAGCACACAGGATACAGCCACAGACAACCACAGGGAGCATACCAACACCTTCAATACAATGGACACCTGTTGTGTGCATGAAGGCCACATACAATTCCACTAATCAGCCTGAGTAGCAACCTCAAGATGACCAGATCAAATTACCAACATCACTATCAATACTTCAGACATGAGTCACCTTACATCTTTGGAGTACAGTTACACTGACATTAACCACTTCTAAAGTAACCATGATTGACACATACACCCAGAGTCCAGGAGTTTGACTGACAACATATACCATTCTACCTACATGTAACTGTCAACTACAACACCTGAAACACTATAAACACTATGAAGTCATGGTTAAATGAGCTTATCCAAACTAAAATACTTCAAAACAGATTCAGAATAACAAAAGTAAGTATTCCAAACCAATGTAAACATGATGGTGGCAAAAACAGTTGATGTTGTACATATATAGGAGATGTCCTGCCATATGTAGCATGGGCAAAAGTAATTGGCTAAGTGAAATGCAGGATGGCTACTTACCTTCTCAAGAACTTGTACAGGGTAAAGATAGTTTGAACTCACATGTCTATGATATGTCTTGCAGTAGGAATGTATTATAATCACCATGCTTTTAATCATGTAGGATGTCCACCCTGATCAAACATCACATTTGTCAATGTACAGTCTACACTTAACAATGGGGACACCTCCTCACATTTCTGAGTAAATGTAGCAAGAATGTCATGTGACGTTTCTGCATTAGATGCGGCCCTCACATGAAGTTGACATCTATTTCACAACTCAGGAATATTTGGCCTGTTGCTCACATGTGAGACCCATGTTACACATAGAGCTAGATCCAGTGGAATAGGAATGGACTGAGACCAAAGAGCTGAACAACTTACCAACAGGATATCTGGATTATGGATCAGTAGGTGGGAAGGATGCCACATCAGGTTACAGATATATATAGCACTGTAGATGTACACACATGGCACATTCACATGTGCATCACCACATGCTGTTATACTATAGGCCTAACATAGGTGAGTTATATTTCCCTATACACAATACCATGTCCACACATGTGTATCAATGGTAGCAACTGTACTTCTATGTATTCCTAAGTGACCCTTTACCTTTAGCACTTACCACATTGTTACAGTTTAGATACTTACACATAAGACAACGAACTGGCAGAGGGATTTAAATGTGTGTAGTCAGTACATATTTCTCACACCATCATTGTTGTCCATGCTGCAACCTATGCTGTGTATGAAGGAAGTTAGATTACACACTATCTACCATGTGACATTACTGTATGCCTGCCTATGCACATGTATACATTTCCATACACCCAGACATGAGTGATGAAATCTTACCTTCTTCACATTTCATGCACACCATCATTTACTCAGCCTCATGTAGACCATCATTTACTCCGCCTGTCACACACTGATATACCACTGGACTCACCTGCTCATCTGGTGCACCATATAGCTGTCCGTACACGGGTAGGACCTCCTCCACAAACTCTTTTGGGGTTAATGCTGGGACCCTATCGCCTTCAGGACGTGGCATGATAGCTCCTAGAGGCAGTACCCAGCAGCTCAGGCAGTGGAGGTCTTGCTGGCAGCAGTGTCAGGAGTCAAGTGAGCAATACTGCAGAAGATGGCAGTCACATCCGCCACATACAGGACTGCCACCACTGGTGGACATGGCCATTGGCCCAAGTCCGCCAAAGGCAGCAATGTGTTCCAATGGCAATGTCCACCACAGTTGTAACTGCCTACTGCCATGACAACATCCGCCGGCGGAGTGAAGTTACTTCCTCATGTCCAGTACAGTAGGTCTAGCAGCTGCCATTTTGATGCAATTATATGTATGGAAAAGTATGGGAATCTGCATCATTAACGATTCCCTATATTGTGTGAAATATTAGTGAGTGCTGCTCACATGTTTAGTAATCAAATTGTGCATGTGAGTAGTAAAAGCTGTTTGACAGAGGGAATGGTGGAAATGGAAATGTATACCTATTTTCAGCATCCTATGTGCATCGGTAATGTAGCATAGGTGCAACCAATATGTTTCACATGTACACTAAGTTGGACTATCAAACACTGACAGTCACAGATAAGTATGCATGTATAGTACATTAGAGGATTCAGGGAATGTGAACCAAGGGGGGTGTCATAGGAGGCATAGCAAGATGATGTACTTCAGATGTGATATGTTGTCTCTGACATCGACAGCAGATATGTCTGACTTGTATATGAACATATCATTATGTGTACATTGTAAGAGTCACCTACAATCTATTTGTTTTTCCACGTAGGTAACCTGGCAGGTGGAGAGGAAGACAACCTCCAGTGTAGCGCCCACTAGCAGACCTGCACACCATGGAGGTCAGACATATTATACAGATCTATCACCTGAAAAGACAGACAATCATGGACCTTTGTGATCAGTTGGAGCCAGATCTGATGCCTGCCATGTGCAATCCCAATAGCATACCTCCCATCGTACAAGTCATGTCAGTGCTACACTTCCTGGCCACTGGGTCCTTTCAGAATACAGTAACCCTAACTGCAGGTATGTCCCAGCCCATGTTCAGTCTAGTTTTGAAGGATGTACTGTATGCATTGTTGAAACACCTGGACAGCTACATCAGGTTTCCCCAACGTGCGGATTTGGCCTATATGAAGGCAGAGTTTTATGCTATGGGACACATTCCACATGTGGTTAGAGCCATGGATGGCACCTATGTTGCCTTGTTTCCCACCAGTGCCAATGAACAAGTATACAGGAATAGGAAAGACTACCACTCCATCAACGTCCAAGTGGTGTGTTTGGCAGACCAGTACATTTCACAAGTCTGTGCGAAGTATCCAGGATCAGTCCATGGATACAACAGCAATATCTCACTGCTGATGACACAACTCTACACAGAGATGACCTGGCTAGTTAGTAAGTCACAGTTGACATGTGTGTTTGCTAAGTTTCTCTCTTGCTATCACAAATGTGCAATTCCCAGATATATGTTTGTGTTGTTATACCTATTTCTTACAGGGGACTCAGGCTATCCAAACCGTCCTTGGTGGTTGACACCAGTGAGTTACCCAACCACACCAGGGAAAGTCCGCTACATTGAGGCCCACGGAAGGACAAGGCATGTCCATGAGCAGACTTTTGGTCTCTTGAAGGCAAGATTTTGCTGCCTGGATTTACCTGGAGGAGCCCGCTCCTACTCACCCAACAAGGTATGTCAAATAATTGTTGCCTGCTGCATTCTCTACAACCTTGCCCTGAGACGTCAGATACCATTCATACCAGATGAGTGGGCGGCACAACCTGTGGGTGGAAATGCAGACTTGCCAAGTGATGATGAGCCAGATGAAGATGAAGCTGGAGACTCCAGGGCATATCTCATCAATCAGTACTTCAACTGACTCAAGGTATGTGATGTCTTCTTAACGGTGAGATATCATTTTGTAACCTAGAATTGATCGCTGGCATGTCACCTCCTATTTACCATCATCCATGAGGTCTTAGGTAGCTCCAATGCCAATGAGTCAGTTGTGTATGCAGTTTGTAATTTAGTTTTCTGTACAGAACAGAGTGGTATATAGTGTCCTGAATTGTTACTCCACATGCAAAGTCACACTTGTGAAAATGGCTTGTCAGAATTGATGTATGTTTACAGCTATGCCCTATCCCTCATCTCTGTCAATCACAGATTTGCTGAGTTTCTGTTTGGCTCTTCATCATTGGCAAGTCACAGACAGTGTCAGAGGCAGATGGGAATTGCAGGCAGACATGAGAAGTGGACAAGGATGAAACCAGGTACTGATTGGTATGAGTCTGTTGAGTGTAACTAGTATGTCTAGACTGTCAGGAGACTGGAGTGGAAGCGTGTTTTCCCACCAAGTAGACCTGTTTGGTACTGGAGGTGGTCAAGTGGTGCCATGTGTGTGTCCATATGTGTCTGACATATGTGGAAATGTTGAACTAGAGCCTCTGTCATCATAATGGTTTCTGTGTATGTGACCTGCCTGTAACCCAGCTGTCAGCGTGTTCCTACTCTGCAGACCATTGTGCATGTGTCTGTGGACTGACATAAGTGAGTGGCAAGCCTACATAAACGTGACCAATGTGAGTGAAAGGTCCCTGGACTGGGGACTTCCGTACTGATCTCTGTATGTATCATGGGGTTTGATTATTAGGAAGCTAAGGCTATGTGATAAGGCTTTATATGGTGTTCGAAAGGACCAATCTGTATGCCTCCTGGCTTGTAGGAAGACTGGCATGTCCCTAACTTCTCTATCCTGTCAGTTAGTAGTGTATGACACCTAAGCTGACAATCATAAGTCATTAGCAGTACTATTCTATCTGCTGTTTGCAAATCTAGAAATAAATGTGTGGAAATGTGGAATACAGCAGTAATGGCTTCTGTCTATGTTATAATCCCAATATAATGATTCGCCTGGTGATAAAGTACATGTGTGATGTCCATAATAAAGGTTCTACAATATACAGGGACATATTGATACTTTAGTTGGCATACATGACAGTAGTACTTGGTTGATGAATGAACTTACACACAACCTATGTTAAAGTGTAATTTATTGGGGAGTGCACATTAACCAAAGAACACAAAGTAAACAGTGGAGGGTTCATTCATGATGGCTGAAATCATCAGGATAGCTGCTACACCATTAAGAAACACAAGTCCAGTGTCCTTGCACCCCAGGAAAATTTAGTTAGATTACAGAACAGTCAACAGGGCGTATCTGTGGCACATAAGGGGAACCAGTTAGGAGAGGTCTACCTTGTGGCAGTGGGTTTGGTCTTGGCATCAGCTCCACCAGGATGTCTGGGTGGACATCCACGTTTGCATGGGGGGAGGGTCCTCTGCTACAGAGGGTGAGAGGGTAGGGTGTCTGTCCTTCCTCTGGCAGGGCCTCCATTCCACTAGCACCTGCAGATGTTGAAGGGCCTGAAGTGGAAGAGGCGTGATATTGTGTGGCAGACCTACTCAGGATAGTATTATTGTCCGTCAGCACCCAAGCAGTGGAAGCCAGGATGGAATTTAATGGCTGCCACTGCTGCATAACTCCTCGGTGGATGCCCCTCTGCAGCTGTTGGATTTCCCCCATCATGATGACTACCTGGCCCATCATGCCTTGGGAATTTTGGTAGGCTCCCAAGACTTGGGAGATGGTTTCCTGGTTAGTATTGTCCCTTGGAACCCCCATCCTCTGGCCCACACCATGCATCCCATGCACCCTACTCCCAGTGGTGGCAGGACCATCATTGTCAGGGGTGGCAGGATGAGACTCAGGTACCTGTACTGGGGGGCACACAATCAATGAAAAAGTCCTTAGGACACAGGTTTGGGGGTGAATGGTTGCCTATGATGTTGATGCAACAGAGCTGGGAGGAGTCGCTGTGGGAAGGGTGAGGCGCACAGTTGCTGACTGACCAGGTGTCCCTGATGGGCCAGCTTCGTCCACAGTGTCCACACATCCAGGGGTGTTGTTCTCACTAGGGCCTTCATCCAGAGGGGTAGTGTCAGTCTCTGGTATCCTCTCCATGGTGGCAATGGCAAGGTTACCTGTGGGAGACGTGGAACACAGAGTTGCAGTAAATGATACAAGTGATGTTTTATTTAGAGTATTAGTGCTGATGTGTGAGATGCACACAGAGCCTTAACATCATCCCTAGAAATGACAATGGCAGCTGATGCAAAATCTTACTTATTACAACATGAGACTCTGTAATGTCAATACCATACATCATGTTTTAAATGTTAAACTATGTTGGTAGTCATTAGACTGCTGATACCATCTTATGTTGTCTGACTATTGACATGGGTGTTCACCTTTGTTGCCTAGTGAAGTGTCTGGCATGATACATGGCACAAAACAGCTGGACACTACACAATAGTGTCAGAGAGGAACACAGCATCGGAGTAAGCAATATACATTGACCTCTATCTGGATGTACTGCATGTGCATCCACTTTGGCATCTATGTTTCCAGGTGAGTATATTTCAATCTTAGGTTTATTTGTTCAAAGGACAGTTGGATGGGGAACTCAACTGTAGCTGTGTTTTGCTTGTAATGATAGTGGGAGTGGGCCTTTGCATTGCTGTCATTGCCATGAACTGTTTCACAGTTCGACATTCATGATAGGTTAGATTGATAGTTAGTTTCACATGCATGACATCTCACTTTTAGTGCACTGTTCAGGTTTTCACAATGGTGGGATATTGCATTTTGGGAGTTGTGGTGCAATTAGTTCCCAGGACTTCACATTCCATTCTCAAGGGCTGTGGTGCCAGATGAGTTTAGTGACATGTGGCATGGCACTGAGGGGTATTAGGACATTTGGACAGAGGGGTGGTGGATGGTTTGTTAATTGAAGTGGGGTAAGGTGGTGAGGGAGCATACAGGACAGAACAATTGGGTGACATGAATGTAGTGGGACTTACCAGACTCCACTCCCCCAGGTACTCTTGTCAGGCCCTCAGGATGCAGTATGTCCAAGACCTCCTCTTCCCAAGATGTGAACGTAGGGGGAGGGGTTGGGGCCCGCCAGCTAATACCTTGATTCCATGGGACGCACTTTCTCCCGGAGGTCGTTTCACCTCTTCCTGATGCCCTCCCTTGTGCTCGGATAGGTGCCTACAGCATTGACCCTGTTGACTATTGTTTGCCGAAACTCCATTTTCCTGGCTATTGATGTTTGCTGGACCTGTGCTATGAACAGGTGTTACTCTACCCTGACAATTTCACCCACCATGACCCTCAACTCATCATCAGTGAAACATGAGTGTTTTTGTGGGGACATGGTAGTGGTGGTAAAGACGGTGAGGTAGTGTTAAAGGAAAAAGGCTGAAAAAAACATAAGTGATGAGGTGTAAGTGTTGTGATCTTAGTGGGTGAAGGTTGTTGTGTGTTGCGTGTAAAAGTTAGTTGTGTGTTGTGCTGGTGTGTGATGTATGCATGGTACAGTGTGTATAGATGCCAGAAATTGTTTTCAGAAATCTGCATTGGTTATTGCTCCTCTGTGGCTGTGTGTTGCATTTTGTTTGCAAAGGATTATGGGTTGTGCAGAGATTTGTTATAGTTGAGTGTGTAGATGTGTTAGTGTGTGGATGTGTGTCAGGTGTGGGGTATTCAAACTATCCAGTGTGGTGCTGTGTTCAGTGTGATGTGAGTTGAGACTGCAGCGGTTCGCACTGCCAATGGTTTTTCACCATGGAAGAACCGCTGTTGTGATTTGTGGATTGTAATCTGACAGGAGGATTTTTGTCCGGCTGGTGGTGCTGGTGGTGGAACCGCCTCTTTTCCGTCCTCCAGTGTCCTAGCGGTTTTGAAAAATTGGCTGTTTTTTGGCAGACTTCACAGTATAACTCTTAATAAGGGGGGTCGGTTTACCACCAACATGACGGTTTTTTGGCGGCCTCCACTGCGGCAGTCTTCCCAAAAGGCTGCCAAACTTGTAATGACCCTCTGAGTAATCCTTCCTAGAATCTGACAAAATATGAGATGTAAAATATAGGATGTTCTAATTGATCATATTCTTGGAGTTGAAGAAGAACTGCCCCAAAAGCTCCGTCAGAGGCATCCGACTTAGGAACAAACTTTTTAGTTGGATCAGAATGACGTAAGATAGGGGCTTGAGTAAAGGCTAGCTTTAGAGTCTGAAACCCTTCCTCAGCTAAAGAGTTCCATTGAAAGCCATGGCTGAGCATGTGTTTTTTAAGAACACGAGTAATGTTAGTGGTCAACTGAGCAAAGTTGTCAGTAAACTATTAATACAATTGAAGGAGAAGGCTAATCCAAAATGGCTTTTTGTGGATCCATGAAAATCCCAGTACTATTTATGCGGCAGTATAAATAATCATTTTTGGATTGGTCAAATTCACAATTTTCAAGCTTCCCAAAAAAACTTTGATTTTAGAGCAGTCTAGTTAACACTTGACAGGCATACTTGTAATGCAGCTAAGCATCTTTTGAAAAGACCGGGATATCATCAAGGTATACCACAACAAATTGATTCAATATGTTCGAAAATATGTGATCCATAAAATGCTGAAATATGGATGGACCATTGCTTAAGCCAAAAAGCATAACACAATATTTGAAGTGACATTATGAAGTCCGAAAGCCTTTTTCCATTTGTCTCCTTCCTTTATCCATATTAGGTGGTAGGCTACACAGAGATCTAATTTGGTGAACATTCTTGCATTCTGTAATGATTCTAAAAAATCTTTGATTAAAAGAAGATGACATCTGTCTTTTATGATGACCTTGTTCAAACCCCTGAATTCAATGCATGGTCTCAACTCTTTAGATTTCTCAGGAATAGAAAGGGTGAAGCTCTGGCAGGAGAGGTAAACCGGGATATGTGGTTGTCTTGTAGGATTTCCTGCAGATATTGCCTTACGGTTTCATTATCAGATTCTGACAGAGAATTCGCTGTTCCAAAAGGAACAGTTACTCCTGGTTTGATAGTAATAGCACAATGGTAAGTGGTAAGAATATTTATTTTAGTTTCCAAAAGAGATCAGCAAAATTACTGTATTGAGCCAGAACATCTTGGAGAAGGTTTGTCCTACTTGAGTCATGTACTGAAACTATTTCCTTTGGAGTCCCGTTCTCATCTGATGAATAACAATTGTTATAGCAGAATTGGGAAGATAAAGAAATAGTTCAGGTTCTCGAATAGGTATATGGGTTATGGCGAGTCAGACAAGTTATGCCTAAACCTTCTATATGATCAGGAGATGAAACTAGATCAAAAGAAACAGTTTCCTGATGTTTACTGACATGTTATTCTTACTTGTACAATCATTTCCTTAACTGGCCCAGAACTCAGGGGAGCACCATAGATGGTCTGAACATGTTCTGGGGATCCTTTGGAAATCCTGGAGACATTCTTGTTCCTGGCCTAGCTCTCATTTAGATGCAAGCCACTTCCCCCACAATCCACTAATGCCAGGATAATTTCCTTCTTCCAGTCAGGTGGATCCAAAGCACTGGAGTAAGAAAGAGTGGAACTAGTGTATTGCCTGATACTTCAACTAAAGGGAAGTGAGAAATCTCTGTCCTTCTCCCTTTTGCAAAGGATGGGGCCAGGCATTTCCCAAAGGCTTTGGAGGACAAACTGGACAATTGCGGATCAGATGTTCAGGTGATCCACAATACATACACAGGCAGGGAAGTTTCTCTTTCAACCTCAGAATCAGGGCCCCGGGCTAGGCCTATTTGAATAGCTTCTTTGAAGGAGCCTCTGCCTTCCAATAATTAGGACTATACCAAGGCCACAAGAAGGATGAACCCTTCGGCGTTCTATCTTGCATTCTTGTAGGTGGCATTCAATCTGTAAAACATGACCAATTAAAGCAACAAAAAGATTCTTATAGAACTGAATAGACTGGTTTGTCCTTAATCTCCGTCTCTAGGCCTCTGGGAAAAAACAGTTATCGGGGTTTGTTCTCCCAGGATATCTCAGCTGCTAATTGTTGGAAGCAAATTACGTATGTTAAGATTTCCGGATTTCCCTGCTGGATCACAGAGGCCTTTTTCAGCTAAATATTCCAAATCAGATCTTTTAAACATTTTTTTAAAGACAGGCAAGAACATTGAATGATTACAGTGACTGGAATCATCTGCAGTCATTAAAGGGGTTGCCAGGCTGTCACTGGTCCAGACAATGCACTAATTGAATATACCACTTTAATCCGATCTTGCGAAAACTGAGCAGGTCAAAAGGCAAATACAGTCAAAGTGTCAAGAAAATCCTTTAATTTACTTGAATCACCAGAGAACCATGTAATGCTTGATGAGACCGCTTGGACATCAGCAACCTGGAATTTTAGGGCTTGTTGTAAAGCCAAATTTTCATCTCTTAACAGCAGTAATTCGAGTGTCTGCTGCTGAACAGTCTGAGCCAGAGCAGGTCAATGGAACTGCTTCAAGCTGAGCTGAATCCAGTTCCATGTTTTCCGGAGGAGGGCTGGACTACAGTATTGTAAACTGTCATGGAGCTGATGCCTGGCAGAGAGTGTTTGGCTGTGGGAAAGACTGGAGATCCACATTTTCACAGTTCCTGACTGCTAGAGATATGGCGACCCCTTCGAGTAGCTATGTTGCTTTCAACACAGGAAGCTTATAACCAGAGGGTGCCTTCAGGAATTGGCTCCAATAAGGAGGAAAAAGCCACAGGGCAAAAAACCTCCAAAATGAGTTCTGGGTGCCAAAGAGACTTCAGGATTCAAGGTGGAGGTGGAGGATTCCAAACCAACAAATATGACTGGGGAAAATAGATAACTAAGAGGAAAGAGAAAATCAATTTAAAGCGAAGCCTAAGGAAGGACTGGAGCGCTGGAACACATCACAGAAGACCTGGAAGTGGTGTAACACAAGGAGTGAACAGAAACCCTTACTTATATTGGTACAGGACAGGAAATCTCTCAAAGGAAGTCGGACTACCATGTTAGATTCAGAGGTTCTATAGAGAGCTATGGAGGAACTGCCATTTTGGATAGGACATTATAACCTATCCCGGAGAACATCACCAAAGCACTCTGGGAAAATTAAGTATTTGCAGCATGGAGATGCCAAGGCTGTCTCCCAGAATGCCCCCAAGAAGAAGATCGCCGTCCAAGGGTAGACTGGCGGGCTGGCTGCCTTAAGGTAAGTAAGTTTAGGGTTTGCCACAGCCTGTTCGTGCCGTCGGGGTCTATCTCGCAGTCTCTCTCACTCCTGCTTGAGGCATGCGTCCGGTCTCCTTGAGGTATGCATCCCGTCTCCTTGAGGCATGAGTCCCATCTGCATGATATAACATTGGGATCAACAAAATGTGCTCCCCTTAACAGATGACAGAAGATATTCTAAATTTGTTTTCCGTCGGTTTGACCAGGCTCACTGAAATGGCTCATCTGTAGGTATTAATGCTGCTGAGGCTTTTCACGTCACAGTGCTCAGCCTGTTTTTTGATGATTTAGTTACTTTGAACTTCTAAGTTTTTTTTCCACATCCTTTTTTCCCCAGAATGATGGACATTATAAAGATACTCCAGGTTTTGAAACTCCCCTGAAGGCTTATCCGAGGGTAGCGTTAAGCATTTGTTGTACACACACAAGCAATAGAAGAAACACACACTCAATGACTTAACTCCAGACCAACAGGATTTCATATAGAAAAATATATTTTAGTTACTTCATTACTAGAACCACAAGACTCAGTTCCAAAGTAAATACTGTTGCAGGTAAGTACTTAGCATAGACATCAATGTAACTTTGTTTTACTTTAGTCAAGTAAACAGTTAAAAAAAAAAACAGAGAATATCTGTTTTAAAAGTGGACACTGTATTTTCAGAACAGTTCCTGGGGGAAGAAAATAAAGTACAGTTTTAGAGGTAAGTACACATCTTACAGTTCCAGTCTCTGGGTTATAGGTAGTCCACCGTTGGGGGTTCAAATCAACCCCAAACACCCACCACCAGCAACACGGGGCTGGCCGGGTGCAGAGGTCAAAGTTGAGCAATTTTAACGTTGGCTCCTATGGAGACAGGGTGTACTCGGAATTCGGTGTGCCAGCAGGTAAGTACCTGCGGCTCGGAGGGCAGACCAGGGGGGATTAGAGGAGCACTGGAGGGGCCCCAAGTAGGCACCAATCCCACACCTTCAGCTGCACTAGGGCGGCCGGGTGCAGCGTGTAAACAGGGCATCAGGTTTCCAATTAAACTCTATGAGGGGAGCCCGTGTGTCACTCAGGCTCTGCAGGCGAGGTCCGGGGGGGGGGTGGGGTGGTGTCTCAGGCACACCACTGGTCGGACAGGGAAGAGGGTCATCTGTTGATCATCGCTGCACCGGGTGTCGATTTCTCCAAGGCCTCGGGGCTGCGGGTGCAGTGGGTCATTTGGCATTGGTTATCTTCATCCAGGGCAGTCGCGGTCAGGGGGTCCTTGAGATTCCCTATGCAGGCGTCGTTGTGGAGGGGTGGAGAGGTCAATCTAGGGTGGGCACTTGGTCACCGTCGCATGGGGGTCCTCTTCGGTTGGTTGGGTCACCTGGACTCAGGCTGTGGGCATCGGGTGCAGAGTGGATAGGACTCACGCTTCTGGAGTAAGGTGGGAGTCCTTCAGAAAAGGTTTCTTCTTCTGTTTTTCTTTGGACAGGGCCTCTGTCCACTTGAGTTCTTGATTATTTGTGATGCAGGCAGTCCTCTGG
Source organism: Pleurodeles waltl (assembly GCF_031143425.1). Classification (NCBI taxonomy): domain Eukaryota; kingdom Metazoa; phylum Chordata; class Amphibia; order Caudata; family Salamandridae; genus Pleurodeles; species Pleurodeles waltl. The sequence goes on along the minus strand of NC_090441.1, from coordinate 148,799,429 downwards.
AGGTGTTTCAGAGGTCGCTGGACCTGCAGGACACATCACTTTTCTTCTGCAGGTTCTTTGAAGCAGGAGACAGGCCTGTAGGGCTGGGGCCAAGTCAGTTGTTGTCTCCTTTCCTTCTCTGCTGGGGTTTCAGTTAAGCAGTCCTTCTTCTTGTAGGGTCATCATGAATCTGACTAGCTTGGTTCAGGGAGCCCTTAAATACAAGATTTAGGGGTGTTTTAGGGGTGAGAGGGCAGTAGCCAATGGCTACTGTCCCTGAGGGTGGCTACACCCTCCTTGTGCTCACTCTCTTTGAGGAGGGGAGCACATTCCTAACCCTATTGGCCCTGATCCTCCAAACCAAGATGGCGGATTATTCAAGGAGGGGTCACTTCAGCTCTGGACACCTTAGAGGTGGTCCTGGCTGAGGTGGTGACTCCTCCTTGTTTTTCCTAATTATCCCTCTGGACTTGCCACCAAAAGTGGAGGCATTGTCCGGGGGCTGGGCATCTCCAATAGCTGGAGTGCCCTGGTGCATTGTATCACGAAGCCTGAGCCTTTGAGGCTCGTTTTGAGACCGTTCGTCTTGACAAACTCCCAGACCATATACTTAATATGGCCACACTGCACTTACAATGTCTAAAAATGGACTTGGACACTGTAGGGTCACATTGCTCATACAGCTATGCCCTCTCCTGTGGTGCAATGCAGGCACCGAACTTCTGCATCACCGGTCCTCTGGGTCCCCTCTCATCTTGACAAGCATGGTCCCTGGAACAATGGAGCTGGATCCAAGTGACCCCGACAGTCCAGTGGTCCATCTGTCCAAATTTGGTGGAGGCAAGTCCTTGCCTCCACACACCAGTCAGTAATCCTGTGTACTGCGTGTACTGCAGCTGCTAGGGCTTCTGTGCACTTTTGCAAGGAATTCATCGTGCACAGCACAGCCCAGGTCCCCAGCACTCCGTCTTGCATTGCTCAATTCGCTGAGTTGACCACTGGTTTCGTGGGACCCTCCTTTGTAGTGTTAAGACGATCGCCATGCTCAGTTCTCTTGAACCCCTGTTCAAGTGCTTCTGCGGGTGCTGCCTGCTTCTACGTGGGCTCTCTGTGCTGCTGAGCGCCCTGTCTGTCTCCTCCTCCAAGAGGCCGGGCAGCACCTATTTTCTTCCACCACGACCCTTGCAGCTAGCAAGTCTTGTTTGCGGTCTTTCTGCATGGAAACAACTCTGCATCCTCCAGCACGCCGTGGGACATATTCTATGCAAAGGAGAAGTTCCTGGCATCTTCTGCTGTTGTAGAATCTTCAGCTTCTTCCACCGGAGGCAGCCATTTTGCACCTTCATCTGGGGTTTAGTGGGCTCCTGCCCTCCCTGGACACTTTCGTGACTCTTGGACTTGGTCCCCTTCCTTTACAGGTCCTCAGGTCCTGGAATCCGCCTTCAGTGCTTTGCAGTCAGTTGTTGTCCTTGCGGAATCTCCTATCACAACTTTAGTGTGTTTCTGGGGAAGTAGGGTAACTTTACTCCTACTTTTCAGGGTCTTGGGGTGGGGTATCTTGGACACCCTTAGAGTTTTCTAACACTCCCAGCGACCTTCTACACACTACACTAGGCCTGGGGTCCCTAAGTGGTTTGCATTCCACTTTCTTAGTACATAGTTTGTTTTGCCTCTAGGCTTATTGCATCCTATTGTATTTTACAGTGTTTGCACTACGTTTCTGTTTACTTACCTGATTTTGGTTTGTGTGTATATTTGGTGTATTTTACTTACCTCCTAAGGGACTATGGGCCTCATTCCAACCCTGGCGGTCATAGACCGCCAGGTTGGAGGTAGCCGGAAGCACCGCCAACAGGCTGGCGGTGCTTCATTCGACATTCCGACCGCGGCTGTAAAGCCGCGGTCACCCAGCCGGGTCCGGCGGTTTCCCGCCGGATTTCCCCCGGCTGGGAGAATCCTCCATGGCGGCGCTGCAAGCAGCGCCGCCATGGGGATTCCGACCCCCTTCCCGCCATCCTGTTCTTGGCGTTTTTTACCACCAGGAACAGGATGGCGGGAACGGGTGTCGTGGGGCCCCCTAACAGGGCCCCACCATGATTTTCACTGTCTGAATGGCAGACAGTGAAAATCGCGACGGGTGCAACTACACCCGTCGCACCCCTGCAACACCTCCGGCTCCATTCGGAGCCGGCTTCAATGTTGCAGGGCCTTTCCCGCTGGCCCGGCGGGTGCTCCTTTGGCGCCCGCCCCCCGCCGAATTCTGAATTAGGCCCTATATTCTCTGAGATATTTCAAACACTTTGTCACTAAAATAAAGTACCTTTACTTTTAGTAACTCTGAGTATTGTGTTTCTCATGATATAGTGCTATATGATATAAGTGGTATAGTAGGAGCTTTGCATGTCTCCTAGTTCAGCCTAAGCTGCTCTCCTATAGCTACCTCTATCAGCCTAAGCTGCTAGAACGCTACTAGTCTACCAATAAGGGATAACTGGACCTGGCACAAGGTGTAAGTACCATCAGGTACCCACTATAAGCCAGGCCAGCCTCCTACATTGGTGGTGCAGCGGTGGGATAAGTACTTGTATCTGCTTTACCACTTTGTCATTGGTGCTTTTCATAAGAAAAACATATACCAAATACTTAAAAATATACACAGTTAACCTAAACAGTTTAACTTTCTTTCTACAAACTTTCTAAAAAGTTTCTGAAAAGTTTTGAAGAGTTTTGAAAAGTTTGAAAAAGTTTTTCTCTTTTTTCTAAAAGTTTCAAAAAATTTTCCTCTCTGTCCTAAACCCTTTCTAACAATCATGTCTGCAGTAGAACTTACTCCCACAGTTGTCCAGACAACCTATGGTAGTTAAAAATTAAAACGTTTGTGGGGTCTCTGCATAGAAAGAGGTTTAAGTATTGGTAAGAACCCTACCAAAGATCTTCTCCTTAGCCTTCTCTTAGAAAGTAACCAGAACTAGTCCGGCCCATCCCATCAAGAGGTAGAGGAGGAGGGTACCCAGCAAGACTCAGAGGAGTCCCCTGAGGATGCTTGGGAGGGTTCATCCAAAGACCTGCCAGCTAACAGGCTTCCTAGTGACACTGGTAGTGGGAGGGGGTCATATACTAGTAGGGCACCTTTCACTTCAAAAGGCCAGGTTACTAGAGTCCAGCCAGTTAGAGACAGGTCCACTTCTGCCAATTCCGACATTTCCCCTGTGTCTCAGAATTCCCAAGCCTCCCACCCTGAGGATAATACCCTAGAGAGGGAACTCAGAAAGCTGAGGTTGGAAGAGGCCAGACTGAAGCTGAGACAGCAGCAGTTGGCCTTAGACAGGGAATCTCTAGATGTAGAGAGGGAAAGGCAGAGGCTGGGGATAGTTACCCATGGTGGCAGCAGCAGTGTTTATGATAGAAATCCTGTAAGAGAACAAGATTCCAGAAACCTGCATGAGATAGTCCCCCCTTACAAGGAGGGGGATGTCATTAACAAGTGGTTTGCTACACTTGAGAGGGCCTGTATGGTACAGTTGGTCCCTCAAAGGCAGTGGGCTTCTATCTTGTGGTTATCTTTCACTGGTAAGGAAAGGGATAGGCTCCTTACTGTCAGAGAAAGTGATGATAATAAGTTCAAAGTTTTGAAGGTTGCACTCTCAGATGGATTTGGCTTAACCACTGAACAATACAGGATAAAGTTCAGAGATACCAGAAAAGAGTCCTCTCAAGACTGGACAGACTTTGTAGACTGTTCAGTGAAGGCCTTGGAGGGTTGGTTACATGGCAGTAAGGTGACTGACTATGAAAGCCTATGTAATCTAATCCTGAGAGAGCATAATTTGAACAATTGTGTGCCTGATTTGTTGCACCAGTACTTGGTAGACTCAGATCTGACCTCTCCCCAAGAATTGGGAAAGAAGGCAGACAAATGGGTCAGAACAAGAGTGAACCGAAAAGTTCATATAGGGGGTGACAAGGATGGCAAGAAGAAGGATGGTAAGTCTTCTGACAAGGGTGGGGACAAAGATAAAAACATTCTGAGTCTTCATCAGGCCCACACAAACCCTCTGGGGGTGGTGGGTCCAAATCCTCTTCTCACAATCAAAAGAAGCCATGGTGTTATTTATGTAAGAGTAAAGGCCATTTGGCAAGTGATTTCACATGTGCAAAGAAAAACACCAAGTCTCTCACTACCAGAACCCCAACTGCAACCTCTAGTGCCCCTAGTAATAGCAGTGGTGGTGGGAAGTCTACTACAAATAGCCAATCAAAGGGTATAGCTGAACTTTGTAGACTGTTCAGTAAAGGCCTTGGAGGGTTGGTTACATGGCAGTAAGGTGACTGACTATGAAAGCCTGTGTAATCTAATCCTGAGAGAGCATAATTTGAACAATTGTGTGCCTGATTTGTTGCACCAGTACTTGGTAGACTCAGATCTGACCTCTCCCCAAGAATTGGGAAAGAAGGCAGACAAATGGGTCAGAACAAGAGTGAACTGAAAAGTTCATATAGGGGGTGACAAGGATGGAAAGAAGAAGGATGGTAAGTCTTCTGACAAGGGTGGGGACACAGATAAAAACATTCTGAGTCTTCATCAGGCCCACACAAATCCTCTGGGGGTGGTGGGTCCAAATCCTCTTCTCACAATCAAAAGAAGCCATGGTGTTATTTATGTAAGAGTAAAGGCCATTTGGCAAGTGATTTCACATGTGCAAAGAATAACACCAAGTCTCTCACTACCACAACCCCAACTGCAACCTCTAGTGCCCCTAGTAATAGCAGTGGTGGTGGGAAGTCTACTACAAATAGCCAATCAAAGGGTATAGCTGGGCTCACCATTGGTAGTATAGTTGGGGTTGGTCTTGTTAGGGAGACCACAGAGGCTGTTTTAGTCTCTGATGGTGGTATTGACTTTGCCAACTTGGTTGCTTGTCCCCTTAACATGGGTAAGTACAAGCAACTTCCCCTAATAAACGGTGTTGAGGTTGAGGCCTATAGGGATACAGGAGCCAGTGTCACTATGGTGATTGAGAAACTGGTTCACCCAATCAACACCTACTTGGTCAGCAGTACCAAGTCACTGATGCTCATAACAACACTCTTGGACACCCCATGGCTGTTCTGAATCTCAACTGGTGGGGGGGGGTTATTGGTCCAAAGAAAGTTGTGGTAACCACTGATGTATCTGTACATCGCTTACTAGGCAATTATTTGGAGATATCAGCTTGGGCTGAAGTGGAGTTGGAGGCTCATGCAGCAATGCTGGGCATTCCTGGGCATATCTTTGCTTTGACAAGGGCTTAGGCCAAGAAGCAATGAGGACAGGGAAACTTGGATCCTGGAACAATGGACCAAGTGTTCCCAAAAGCTAGGGGTGGAAAGGGTAAATCCTTTCCCACTATCCTTCCCTCTCCAAAAGATTCCCCTTTTGAGGAAGAGTAATCCTCTCCCTGTGCAGAACCTACACTAGATGAGCTGGCAGCAGACACTGCTGAGCTTTTGGGTGCAGGGGGCCTGCTAGAGAAGAGCTGAGTGTAGCACAGCAGACCTGTCCCACTAGAGGGTTTGAGACAGCAAGCTGTCATACAGCAGAATGGGGATGTCACTGATAGCCAAAAGGTGTATTGGGAAGGCAACCTCCTTTATACTGAGTCAAGGAGCCCTAAACCTGGAGCTGCCAGGAGATTGGTTATTCTTTTGCAGTATAGGGAGTTTCTTCTAACCCCGGCACATGACATTCCTTTGGCTGGGCATTTGGGCCAGAGTAAAACTTGGGACAGACTTGTTCCATTGTTTCACTGGCCTCATATTTCAGAAGACGCTAAAGAGTTTTGTCGCTCTTGTGTGACCTGCCAAGCCAGTGGCAAGACTGGTGGCACACCTAAGGCCCCCTTAATTCCACTCCCAGTGGTTGGGGTACCCTTTGAAAGGGTCTGGGTTGACATAGTTGGCCCCCTTGGCCCTCCAACAGCTTCAGGCAATAGATTCATCCTTGTGGTAGTGGACCATGCCACTAGGTATCCTGAAGCAATTCCCTTAAGGACCACTACAGTTCCTGCAATGGCAAAGGCCCTCCTGGGAATCTTTTCCAGGGTGAGCTTCCCTAAGGAAGTGGTGTCAGACAGAGGTATTAACTTCATGTCTGCATACCTCAAAGCTAAGTGGAAGGAGTGTGGTGTAACTTATACGTTCACTACTCCTTATCATCCACAAACAAATGGTCTGGTTGAGAGGTTTAATAAAACTCGCAAAGGTATATTTAATGGACTCCCTGAAAAACTCAGAAGGAGATGAGATGTCCTGTTGCCATGCCTCTTTTTTGCTTAAAGGGAGGTACCCCAAAAAGGAGCCCTTTTGAACTCCTTTTTGGGCACCCTGTAAGAGGTTCCCTTGTACGTGTGGAGGAGGGTTGGGAACAACCTTTAAAAGCTCCAAAGCAAGACATTGTGGACTATGTACTTGGCCTAAGATCCAGAATGGCTGAGTATATGAAAAAGGCCAGTAAAAACCTTCAGGCCAGCCAAGAGCTCCAAAAGCAATGGCATGACCAGAAGGCCGTCCTGACGCAGTACCACCCAGGACAGAAGGTGTGGGTATTGGAGCCTGTGGCCCCAAGAGCACTCCAGGACAAATGGAGTGGACCCCATCTCATTGTTGAGAAGAAGGGTGAGGTTACCTCCTTGGCAGACCTGGGCACTGCCAAGAGTCACATTAGGGTGCTCCATGTCAATCGCCTAAAACCCTACTATGACAGGGCTGACTTATCCCTGCTCATGGCAACTGAAGAGGGACAGGAAGAAGAGAGTGACCCTCTCCCTGATGTCTTCTCCACCGCTGAAGTTGATGGCTTAGTGGAGGGAGTGGTGCTTGCATATTGCCTTACCGCTGAGCAGAAGGACAACTGTGTAAATCTCCTAAGCCAATTTTCTGACCTCTTCTCACTGATACCAGGTACCACTACCTGGTGTGAGCACACAATCAACACTGGAGAGAGTTTACCTGTCAAAAGTAAGATTTATTGGCAACCTGACCATGTCAGGCATTGCATAAAACAAGAGGTACAGAAAATGCTGGACTTAGGAGTGATTGAGCCTTCAGAAAGCCCATGGGCTAGCCCAGTGGTGCTCGTCCCAAAATCTCACAGTAAGGATGGTAAAAGAGAAATTAGGTTTTGTGTTGACTACAGAGGTCTCAATCAAGTACCAAAACTGATGCTCACCCTATAGCCAGGGCAGATGGGCTAATAGATACACTGGCTTCTGCCAAGTATCTAAGCACTTTTGATTTAACTGCAGGGTATTGGCAGATTAAATTATCAGAAGATGCTAAACACAAAACTGCATTTTTCACCATTGGAGGGCCCTATCAATTCACTGTGATGCCCTTTGGTTTGAAAAATGCACCTGCCATATTTCAGAGGTTGGTGAACACAGTCCTGCAAGGGTTAGAAGCTTTAAGTGCAGCATATCTAGATGGTATAGCTGTTTTTAGCTCCACCTGGGATGTGCACCTGGTCCACCTCTGGAAAGTTTTGGAGGCCCTGCAAAAGGCAGGCCTCACTATCAAGGCTTCAAAGTGCCGATAGGGCTGGGGAAAGTGGTTTATCTGGGCCACCTGGTAGGCGGGAAACAGATTGCTCCACTGCAGGGGAAGATACAGACCATTGTGGAATGGGCTCCCCCTATAACTCAAACCCAGGTGAGAGCCTTCATAGGCCTCACAGGGTAGTATAGGAGGTTCATTAAGAACTATGGCTCCATTGCAGCTCATCTTAATGACCTCACTAGTGAGAAGATGCCTAAAAAGGTACTGTGAACAGCTATGGTTTTGACGAGCTCAAAAAGGCCATGTGCTCTGGCCCTGTCCTAAAAAGCCCTTGTTACTCCAAGAAGTTCATAGTCCTGACTAATGCTTCTGAATTAGGGGTGGGGCAGTTCTATCACAGTTTAACACTGAGGGTCAGGATCAACCTGTTGCTTTTATCAGCAGGAGGTTGACCCCCTACAGAAAAGCATTGGTCTACCATAGAGAGGGAGGGCTTTGTTGTGGTCTGGGCACTGAAAAAGTTGATTCCATACCTGTTTGGTACTCACTTTATTGTTCAGACAGACCACAAACCTCTATTATGGCTTAAATAAATGAAAGATGAAAACCCTAAATTGTTGAGGTGGTCCATCTCCCTACATGGAATGGACTATACAGTGGAACATAGACCTGGGAGTAGCCACTCCAATGCAGATGGACTCTCCAGATAGATCCACTTAGACAATGAAGACTCATCTAGGCAAGGTTAGCCTTATTGTCCCTCGTTTGGGGGTTGTGTAGGAAAGTACCATCTTGCCTGGCATGTTACCCCCATTTTTACTTGTGTGTCAGTTTGTTCTTGCCTGTCTCACTGGGATCCTGTTAGCCAGGACCCCAGTGCTCAGAGTTTGTGGCCTAAATGTGTTCCCTGTGTGGTACCTAACTGTGTCACGGAGGCTCTGCTAACCAGAACCTCAGTGCTTATGCTCTCTCTGCTTTCTTTTAGAATTGTCACTGCAGACTAGTGACCATTTTTACCAAATCTGATTGGCACACTGGAACACCCTTATAATTCCCTAGTATATGGTACCTAGGTACCCAGGGTATTGGGGTTCCAGGAGATACCCATGGGCTGCAGCATTTATTTTGCTACCCATAGGGAGCTCAGACAATTCTTACATTGGACTGCCACTGCAGCCTGAGTGAAATAACGTCCACGTTATTTCACAGCCATTTTACATTGCACTTAAGTAACTTATAAGTGACCTATATGTCTAACCCTCACTTAGTGAAGGTTAGGTGCAGCGTTACTAAGTGTGAGGGCACACTAGCCAAGGTACCCCCACATAGTTCAGGGCAATTTCCCCGGACTTTGTGAGTGTGAGGACACCATTAAACGCATGCACTACATATGGGTCAATACCTATATGTAGCTTCACAACGGTAAATCCAAATATGGCTGTGTAACATGTCTAAGATCATGGAATTGTCCCCCCATGCCAAATCTGGTATTGGGGTGCCAATCCCATGTATCCCCGGGGCTCCAGCATGGACCCTGGCTACTGCCAAACTAGCTCTCTGGGGTTTTCACTGCAGCTACCGCTGCTGCCAACCCACAGACAGGCTTCTGCCCTCCTGGAGTCTGGACAGACCAGTCTCAGGAAGGCAGAACAAAGAATTTCCTCTCCCTTTGGAAATAGGTGTTAAGGGCCTGAGAGGAGTAGCCTCTCCTGGCCTCTGGGAATGCTTTGAAGGGCACAGATGGTGCCCTCCTTGCATAAACCAGTCTATACCAGTTCAGGGATCTCCCAGCCCCTGCTCTGGCGCAAAACTGGACAAAGGAAAGGGGAGTGACCACTCCCCTCTCCATCACCACCCCAGGGGTGGTGCCCAGAGCTCCTCCAGTGTGTCATGACCTCTGCTATCTTGAATGCAGAGGTGTGAGGGCACAATGGAGGCCTTTGAGTGGCCAGTGCCAGCAGGTGACATCAGAGACCCCTCCTGATAGATGCTTACCTGGTTAGGTGGCCAATCCTCCTCTGAGGGCTATTTAGGGTCTCTCTTGTGGGTTTCTCATCAGATAACGAATGCAAGAGCTCACCAGAGTTCCTCTGCATCTCCCTCTTCGACTTCTGCCAATGATCAACCGCTAACTTCTCCAGGACGCCTGCAAAACCCCAACAAAGTAGCAAGAAGACTACCAGCAACATTGTTGCGCCTAATCCTGCCGGCTTTCCGACTGTTTCCTGGTGGTGCATGCTCTGAGGGATGTCTGCCTTCACACTGCACTGGAAGCCAAGAAGAAATCTCCTGTGGTTCGACAGAATCTTCCCCCTGCTAATGCAGGTACCAAACTTCTGCATCACCGGTCCTCTGGGTCCCCTCTCATCTTGACGAGCTTGGTCCCTGGAACACTGGAGCTGGATCCAAGTGACCCCGACAGTCCAGTGGTCCATCTGTCCAAATTTGGTAGAGGTAAGTCCTTGCATCCCCATGCCAGACAGTAATCCTGTGTACTACATGAACTGCAGCTGCTAGGGCTTCTGTGCACTTTTGCAAGGAATCCTTTGTGCACAGCCCAGCCCAGATCCCCAGCACTCCGTCCTGCATTGCTCAACTCTCTGAGTTGACCACCGGCTTTGTGGGACCCTCCTTTGTAGTGTTGAGATGACCGCTGTGCTCAGTTCTCTTGAACCCCTGTTCAAGTGCTTCTGCGGATGCTGCCTGCTTCTGCATTGGCTCTCTGTGCTGCTGAGCACCCCCTCTGTCTCCTCCTCCAAGGAGCGACCTCCTGGTCCTTCCTGGGCAGGACCCATTTTCTTCAATCGCAACCCTTGCAGCTAGCAAGGCTTGTTTGCGGTCTTTCTCTGTGGAATCATCTCTGCATCCTCCAGCACGCTGTGGAACATTTTCTACGCAAAGGAGAAGTTCCTGGCATCTTCCGTTGTTGCAGAATCTTCAGCTTCTTCCACCTGGATGCAGCCATTTTGCAACTTCATCCGGGGTTTAGTGGGCTCCTGCCCCCCCGGACACTTTTGTGACTCATGAACTCGGTCCCCTTCCTTTACAGGTCCTCAGGTCCAGGAATCCGTCTTCAGTGCTTTGCAGTCAGTTGTTGTCCTTGCAGAATCTCCTATCACGACTTTAGTGTGTTTCTGGGGAAGTTGGGTAACTTTACTCCTACCTTTCAGGGTCTTGGGGTGGGGTATCTTGGACACCCTTAGAGTTTTCTAATACTCTAAGTGACCCTCTACACACTACACTGGGGCTGGGGTCCCTAAGTGGTTTGCATTCCACTTTCTTAGTATATGGTTTTTGTTGCCCCTATGCCTATTGCATCCTATTGTATTCTACAGTGTTTGCACTACTTTTCTAACTGTTTACTTACCTGATTTTGGTTGATGTGTATGTTTGGTGTATTTTACTTACCTCCTAAGGGAGAATATCCTCTGAGATATTTCTGACACATCGTCACTAAATTAAAGTACCTTTACTTTTAGTAACTCTGGGTATTGTGGGTCTTATGATATAGTGCTAAATGATATAAGTGGTATAATAGGAACTTTGCGTGTTTCCTAGTTCAGCCTAAGCTGATCTGCTATAACTACCTCTATCAGCCTAAGCTGCTCGAACACTACTAATCTACTAATAAGGGATAACTGGACCTGGCACAAGGTGTAAGTACCATCAGGTACCCAATATAAGCCAGGCCAACCTCCTACAGTGCAATACTTAAAACATGGAAACATTGGCTTATCTACAATTGCCATATTTAATTTACCAATAAATCCCTAGTAAAGTGCGCATCATATGCCCCGGGCCTGTAAAAGAAATTACATTGGTGGACCTTCTGCAGTGATTGTGCCATCCACTTAAGTATCCCTTCAAACATGTTTCAGGCCTGCCACTGCAGAGCCTGTGTGTGCAGTTTTAAACTGCTATGTCAACCTGGCAAGTTAACCTACCTCTCAGGACTAAACCTTCCCTTTTAGTAGATATAGGTCACCCCTAAGGTAGGCCCTGGACAACCTATGGGCAGAGTGCAGTGTATTTAAAAACTAGGACATGTGCTTTGAAGTTTTACATGTCCTTGTAGTGAAATCTCTTAAATTTGTTTTTCACTACTACAAGGCCTTTCTCTCCCAAAGCATAACATTGGGATTGCCTTATTACATTTTCTAAGTGCAATTTCCAATTGGGAAAAGATGGGACCCCCCAAGTTTGGTGTCTCTGGAATCACAATTTAAAGTCATAATTTATGGTGAAGTTGGATTTTAAATTGTAATTATTAAAATGGTACTTGTTAGAAAGTTGTCATTTTCTTACCTTAACCATCTGGTGCCTTCTGCCTGTCTGTGAATACACATCTGGATGGATGACAGTTGGGCTCTTGTGCATTCCCTCTAGAAAGCCCCACACAAAGGAAGAGTACATGTGACTTATGGGTCATCAACTGCCAAGCGCCTGATTGGGGTTCATTGGTCTACTGCATGGGCTGCGTTCCGGGCACCTGTGTTTTCGTATCACAGTCTGGTCTCGGATATCCCTCCTCTGTTGTCTAGGAGCTGACACCTTACAGGAAACAAAGGACAAGGGTATCACACATACCAGTTTCAGTAATCCCTTAATATTTCACCTCTCATTCACTCACCATTGATAGTGCGCTGAGTTGCGTCAAAGGAACTCAAGCAACCTACTCCAAATTGGTTGGTTACTTGCTGCGCATATAGGTGCTTCGTCTTATAGATAGATTATGGAGCACAGACTGTGCTTACCAAACCTATTTCTCTCATAGGTTGAATATCGTAGTTTCTCTTTGTCCTTAAACCTATTTACTCATAGATTACTATGTCTTGATATATGTCCAATAATCTGCCCAAAGTCTTTCCACTGCCAACGTTCAATTGATTTTTAGGGATTAACCAATTATTCCATGCCTTTGTAAATGTGTCCTAGATACAGTGTACTGACCTTGGCGTCATGCTGCTCAGCGTGCGTCCTGACAGTTGAATGATCCTTTTCTTTCTTCTTGCAGATGCAGGAGCCAGGGAGTGGCTGGTGGAGACAAGAAGATGCCTCTGCACAGGATCGGGCAGCTGGAGCTGCAGGGATGTCAGGGACAGAAGCCAAAAAACCTCCTCAAAGTAAGAACTTGAACCAAGCGAGGATTGAGGCCTAGGGTGTGAACTTTATAGACCGCACCCTAAGATGGCTGCTGAAATCGGACAGAGACGAGATCTCACGAGATCTCACCTCTCCCGGCTGTGTACATGAAAAGAGGCCATGACTGGATGTGAGGAGCGGGGGACTATGCTATTTTAAAGGTTCTGATGTGTTCTCATGTGAATCACCATCACCTTGGACATAAAGGAATCCTAATAAGTTAATCACCATCCTTGGGACGTGGAGGGAGAGCTTGGGGGTCAATAATGATACACATGATGCACCATGCGAGGATGTGGAGGGAGTGCCTAGGGGGGTCAATATCACTGAGGCACTGTGGGCAATAGTGGAGCACAGGAGTATAGAATGTGCATAAAGCAGGCGTCCTGATGTGAACATCCTGATGCACCATTGAGGGCAGGATGGTAGGGAGGAGCTGAAACTTACATCTGAAAGGGCTGGGTCCTGTCCGCACAGAAAGGGCTGCATACCCCCTGTGCTGAATCTGGAGCCAGAGCAGGAAAGAAAGAGACCTGTGCACTTTAAAAGCATCTCTTTGAAGTCTCCCCCACTTCAAAGGCCCAACCGGGTACAGGTACTGGACCTCTGACACCACAAACTCAAAACACTTCTGGAACTGAGGATATTCTGAAAGGAAGAAGGCCTGCTGTGCTGCTGTAGGAACTGACACTTTTCTGAACTTTGTTGTGTTGGCCTGCTGCCCTTTTGCCTGGGAGTGAAAAGGACTGGACCTGCATCTCTAACTCCCTGAACCTAAGTATCTCCAAGGGCTTGCTGGCTGGCCTACTGTACTTCTGGAGTCTCAGGGACAAAGGACTTCGACTCACTTCCAGTACCTGGAATTCGGTTGCTGCAAGACTTGCCCTGTGGTGTAAATCCAGTCCTGAACCCTTGTACGTGGATGTAAAGTACTGTAATTGCCAGAACAGACGCATCTTCTTTGGAACTGCCATCGTTCCATGGAGAAAATTAACGCATCACCTCAACTGCTGGATCAACATCGATGCATCACTCGGCTGCACCCACATCTCACTGTTGCGACCAGGTTTAAGGTACTTTGTTCAGCGGGCCTTGCTTGGTCCCTGTGTCTGGGCTGCATTCTATCATGGTTGGTCTGAACTATTGACTTTGCCCTGGTCCAGCACAACCAGATAACCCCACAAGGCACTTATTGCTTCTAAGCACTACTTTTACATCTTTAAAAATTCATATCTCGACTCCTACTTATAGGATTTTGTCATTTTCATCTTGCTTTATTTATAAAATTACGTTTGTTTTTTCTATGCTGGTGTGGAGACTTTTCAGGTGTTTTCATTGTGCTACTATATGAAGTGTTGCACAAATACTTTGCACATTGTCTCTTATATTAAACCTGACAGCTCTGTGCCAAGCTACCAGAGGGTGCATACCTCTGCCAAACAGAAACCTAATTTTTAACAGGCACTAAAAGGAACAGGTTGTATATAAACAAAAAAAAACTGTTGTGTTTCCTTCTTTCATTGTTCACTTTGAATAGCTCTTCTTAATTTACACAAATTTTATCCTGTGGGGGCGTAGGATAGTTGCAATTGGGTTCTGCCATTCAGTTCACCTGTTTTTTTTGCTTTTTTAGATCACCCCTTTTTACTGTGGGTGAGTTTCACCACATGTGTCCCAACTATGGTAATCACCTGACAAATGGACTGCACTGGTGCCACCAGTGTCTGCCTTTTAAGGTAAGACCGCTGGAACACTGTAAGAGGCACTCAACTGGTTACATGTGAGCACATTTACACACGTGTGCACAAGTGTGAGAGCTGCATGTGTGAGACCACTGATGTGCGCAGCCCGTTAACTGCACACAGGTAGCCTGGCACAGAGGTGACTCTGCAGGATTAGATATTGACCTGGGGTAATAATGTTGACAGTGATTAGTGGTCCAGGTGAATATGCTTTATTAGCACAACATAGCACAGTTACACATGGTTATTATTGACTGTTGCATTTATACACACAATAATGATGTTTTCAACATGGGATTTGGTGCTCCTGAACCTTGGATAAAGCCAATAGGCCTGTCTTAGCTAAAGTGATACCCCCTAATTTGTGATGTTTTATCTGGTGTAGGTGGGGATATTGTGATTTTGGGGGTCATGACCCTTTTATGGTCATTGTGATTATTCAGTGTTGTCTATTTAATTTTCAATCTGCCTTATTTATATATTTGTAAATGAATGCACAGTATTTAGCAGTGTGTGTGTAATAAATGTATTTTTCCTTTTTCTAAAGAAAAGGAACTGACTGGACAATCATTTATTAGGTGTTATAACTGTGTGCCAGCGAATGATGATTACTAGCCTACACCACCTACCCTGATCAGGCCTTGGACTGCTCTGCTTCATACCCTGAAAGAGTTGAGCACTACCTCAAGGTGTTTTAGTCCCAGTAAGGGGAAATTGTGGTCCTATTACTTCTGCAGGCCTGACATCCTACACAATTAATAACCCAGTTTCCTACAGGAGTCTTTCAAATGTTCAAGAAGTTTCATTTTTTACGCTGCAGGCAATAAACACATTCAATTGTGGCTCATTAGTGTATTGTATAAAGGTAGTCACCTGTACATTATAACATGTTACTGTTTAAGACTAAGCAAGTCACTTTGGATTTCTGTTGGGGCATATGCAACGATAATATCTCTCCTTAAAATAATTATTTCCATTTTAGAGAAAAACATACACAACATGCATTTTCTACTTAGAAGTTTACAGAAAAAAGATAATGAACGATGGTCTTTTAAGAATTTGCCTGTTCCCATTGTAAGATTCAAGGTGGTATGATATGGCTTACTGTCAATATCCCTATCTTCAGACTATTTTTGTAGAAGAGAAAATATTTACCAAACCCCAATTTTCACTGTAAGGAAATTAAATTTATTTTATAATATTATCAAACCATACAAGTAAATTATATGAAATCTAGTGATGTAAAGCAAATGGTCAGGTAATTTATCATTTGAAAAATACATGATTAACTCACAGCCCTGCAGACCGGGGTGGTCTTGCTTACTCTCAATATTTACAACTGAAGTCTATTTTTGGAGAACATAAAAAGTTTACCAATTTCCATTGTTTCACAGTAAAGTGATTCAAATGTATTTCACAATATAATCAAAGCACTCAAATAGATATTATGGAGACGGAATATATGTGATGTTAAGTGTAAGAAAGTTGTTTAGTAATTGTTGTCGAACGTAGTTCATCAAAATTAGTAAAGTCACTAGCCTATTAGGTCGAGTAAAAGGTATCAATAACTTGAATCTGAGCTCAACCCCTCATAGCCATGGCACAGACTAGTCAGGTTTAACTTAATGAATATGTCTAAAGCATTTAGAAGTACCAAATCAGTTAGAATGTCAAGATCACAATACAATAAAAATAACACTCCAAAATGACAAAAGTCTAGAAGGGAAACTGGAGATATAAATTAAAAAAAAATTAACAGAAAAAGCACCAAGAAAAAGTAAAGTTGCAATGAGTAATCACTATTTGTGGCTGATGGGGAGCTAGGCCTGACTTCCAGATGACTGCATTAGAGCATGGGTCAGATACAACAAGCAGTTTCATCAAAGATTTTACCTCCTGCTTTAGTTTCTGAAATGGAAGTCAAAATCCTCTAGAGGGGCAAAATTGCAGGCTGTATCCACCAAAGTCACCTCAAAGACAGCTTTGCACTCCCCAGGATAAAGCAGTGGGCAACCCACCCACTGGAGAGACCTGAGAGACTGCTGCTTTTCACTCCCCAGGATAATGCAGTGGGCAAACCACCCACTTGAGAGACTTGAGAGACTGTGGCTTTGCACTCCCCAGGATAAAGCAGTGGGAAACCCACCCACTGGAGAGAGTTGAGAGACTGTGGCTTTACACTCCCCAGGATACAGCAATGGGCATGGAGCCCCCTCGTGCAGCAGTGGTGTCATGCGTTCATCTGGCTGAGGTGCCCCCCTCCCCCTGAGGTGCCTGTTTCATTTCGATCTGATGCCCCTGCAATGTTCTCTCCATTTCCAGTCAGGTTTCTAGTGTGGGCTTCGCCCATGCATTTTGGGCCCAGTGGTCCACGGAAAATGATTGGTGCACTATCAGGACTAGTGTAGTTGGTGTACATAATTGTATATACTGGATTTTGAACTTTGATAATGAGATTTCACATGATTACATTTGTTCAAATCATTTCCTTTTGTCCTTGCATTCTTCCAGGGGGTTGGGGGACTGTATATGTAATGTTGCTGCATGTATTTGTGTGTATGGTGTTGTGGGTGAAGGTGGGGGTGGGGGTGGGGGTGTTGCGTGTTGCGTGTGTGTGTTTCACTCTCTTCTCCCTCCCCCCTCCCCTGTGTTGTAGGTGCAGTACTCACCGTGGTCCTCGCCTCCGTCTTTCGTTCTCCTGACAGAAGAGAAGGAAAACCAGCATCAGCAGTATCAGCAAATCGGGCTCCATGGCGTCCTGGTTCCTAGTGGGATGTGGAAAGGTGAGTGTTTTCCCTTCTTTGTACTGTTTCCGCCTTGTTTTTATTCGCGTTGGTTCCGCCTCGGAAAAGGTGGCGGATAGTCGTCTTGAAATACAGTGGGCGGTACTTTGTCTTCCGCCTGTCTGTTGGCGGTTACCACTGCGGTGCTTGTTGCTACTGACGTGGCGGTCGGAGTGTTAAAGTGGCTGTCTATGTTGGCGGTTTCCGCCATGGTCGTGATTCCATTTTTTTTTCGCCGGACTGTTTGCGGTATTACCGCTGCTTTAACTCCGACTGCCAGGGTTGTAATGAGGGCCTATGTTTCCAAAGAAAAGGTGTTTTTTGACTTGCCTATGTCATTGGCACCGTTTGATGAATCTTCACAAAAGTTTACAAAAAAAAGTGTCCCGGTGACTTGCTGCACATGGAAAGTTTTGCAGAGTTCCGTCAAGCGTGGCCCAAGAATAAAGGGGGGAGGTCAAAAAAGTTGTGTTTCCCATGTTAATTCTGATAGGATCTTTTTTGACACGATGGCTCCCACCAAGCCAAAGCAAACATAACTCCACTTTCTGACAGCGAGATCTGTCAAAAAGGTCCCGCTGTCAGAAAGTGGAGTTTTCATCTGTCTTCTCTGCAGACAGATATGCATGCAGGGAAGACAGATGAAAACATTGATCCAGCAAGCAGGGAGCTGCTATTAAAAGCAGCTACTATCTTGCTGGAGCAATGCCGGCTCACGCAGGAGGCGGGAGCCGGGAGCTGGCTGGGGCAACAGGGGAGGCCTTAAGGCTCCCCTCACAGTCCCAGATAGCATGTGAAGGTCACAAAATAAAAATATATTGTAAAAAAACCTATGGCCTAATGTTCAAGGTCTGAGACCCTCACACTAGAAGGCGTGACCGTGATCATTTCCCTCCTTTAACTTTTTTAAAACTTCAAATGTTTAAGGCTCATACTGAAAGATGATCCCACTCTTTTTAATTTATAAATACATTTTTCTTTTAAATTTGCCCAGAAATATCTCATTCTAAGTATATCATCCATCAACGATTAAAAAACTTTCCATCTCTTTCCCTCTCACTCTCTTTCTCTCTCTCTCTTTCAATCTCTTTCTCCCACTCACACGCACACTCACACCCTTACGTACCCAATCAGACATTCATGCACCCACTCACAGACCCACTCAAACCCTTGTGCACCCACTCACAGACCCACTCAGACTCTCACACACCCACTCACAGACCCACTGACACCATCATGCACCCACTCACAGACCTGCACAGATACCGACACACCCATTGAGGCACTAATGAACACACTCTCACTCCCAAGACGGAGATATCCACAGCCACTCTCACCCCCCGGATACACCTTTTACACCTGTTCTTACACCCCCGAGAGATAGGCTGTGGCCAACTCCCGCCACTTAAGGCCAAAGGACTGTGTGCAGAGTAGGATTGGGTGGTTAGTGGGGTTGCCCGCAACAACCCCTACTGTGCACGGGCGAAAGTCATGCATGGTGTAAGGTTGGGTGCTTATAGGGGTTTGGATTAACATATAGTAATGAAAATTCCTATACGGTAAAAAAAACATTGAAATTCACTGAAAAAAACAACGGTTACAGGGATGTAATAGTTAGGCTCACATTTTAAACGTATAGAAATTCACCTGTTATAGTTAGAGTTATCTCAAGTAACTATAACTTGTGCCCTAAGGTAACTGTAAGGTAATATGTGAGCCTAACTATAATGTCCCTGTAACCTGTAACCTTCGATTTTTAGAGTGAATATATATATATAGAAGATTATGGGTTACTCCCGAACCAGCATCATACATGAGGAGATTATCGATTTACCAGGTGCGGTGAAACTGCCCTGGTTGTGATATATTAAGGATACAATGAGAAATCTAGGTAGGGCTAGTCTGTGGGAGGATCCGACTATGGCATACCAATCTGTGTCTAAAAAAGGCCTTACAGTGCTGTATAAAAATCTTAACCTGTCGTTGTTTTTAACAAATTTCCTCCAAGGTTCAATGACCCAAATATTTCTAGAATGTAAGGATTTTTGTAGGTTTGAACCTCTTTTAGAGGAGATACAGCTGGTGCTAGCATGTAAACTGTGTGTACAATTCAGACATGGTTCACTGCCTCTGCGTACATTGACAAGTAATTGGAGGAATGGTGATAGTGTATTGACCACGACTTGTCCTGCAGGTGGATTAGGGGATAAGTCTGAGGCTCATGTTTTTTTCTTTTGCAAAACTTATAAACATCCGAGAGCAACGTGGTTGTTCCCCATATGCAGGTATTTGGGTTTTAGGCAACACCTGGAGGCACTTTGGATTTTAAAATCAACCCTTTGCAACCAATTGTTTTCTCAGTATCTAGGTTTTTATTTATGGAATGGTGCATTTACAATAGATATGTATAATCAATCATCTCTGAATAGCACCCAGAGTTTTATATAGCATTTGATTTCATTGAGGTGTATGTGTAGTTTTATCTTGAACAAAATGAATTTGCTTTTGTACAGTGTATGTTTATTTAAATATATTACGTAATTACGTGTTTTATGATGTCCTTGTATAGCTGTGAGCCGCAATTAAGTTATTTGAACTAAACTGAAAATATATATATATATCAATATATATATATATATATATATATATATGTAAAATAACATATTTGGATTTCCTTAAATTTCTGAAAAACAAATGAATGGATTTACACCAAATAACAAAAAGGACTCTTTCTGGACCAAAAGCTACCTTTTGTCTATATTTGGTATAGTTCCGTTGTGAGAAGGTAGCCTCTTTCTAGCCTTGTTACCCCCACTTTTGGCCTGTTTGTGAGTGTATGTCAGGGTGTTTGTCACTGTTTTCACTGTCTCACTGGGATCCTGATAGCCAGGCCTCAGTGCTCATAGTGAAAACACCATGTTTTCAGTATGGTTGTTATGTGTCACTGGGATCCTGCTGGTCAGGACCCCAGTGCTCATAGGTTTGTGGCCTATATGTATGTGTCACTGGGACCCTGTCACACAGGGCCCCAGTGCTCATAGGTGTGCATGTGTATGTTCCCTGTGTGGTGCCTAACTGTCTCACTGAGGCTCTGCTAACCAGAACCTCAGTGGTTATGCTCTCTCATTTCTTTCCAAATTGTCACTGACAGGCTAGTGACCATTTTTACCAATTTACATTGGCTTACTGGAACACCCTTATAATTCCCTAGTATATGGTACTGAGGTACCCAGGGTATTGGGGTTCCAGGAGATCCCTATGGGCTGCAGCATTTCTTTTGCCACCCATAGGGAGCTCTGACAATTCTTACACAGGCCTGCCACTGCAGCCTGAGTGAAATAACGTCCACGTTATTTCACAGCCATTTTACACTGCACTTAAGTAACTTATAAGTCACCTATATGTCTAACCTTTACCTGGTAAAGGTTAGGTGCAAAGTTACTTAGTGTGAGGGCACCCTGGCACTAGCCAAGGTGCCCCCACATTGTTCAGAGCCAATTCACTGAACTTTGTGAGTGCGGGGACACCATTACACGCGTGCACTACATATAGGTCACTACCTATATGTAGCTTCACCATGGTAACTCCGAATATGGCCATGTAACATGTCTATGATCATGGAATTGCCCCCTCTATGCCATCCTGGCATTGTTGGTACAATTCCATGATCCCAGTGGTCTGTAGCACAGACCCTGGTACTGCCAGACTGCCCTTCCTGGGGTTTCTCTGCAGCTGCTGCTGCTGCCAACCCCTCAGACAGGCAGCTGCCCTCCTGGGGTCCAGCCAGGCCTGGCCCAGGATGGCAGAACAAAGAACTTCCTCTGAGAGAGGGTGTGACACCCTCTCCCTTTGGAAAATGGTGTGAAGGCAGGGGAGGAGTAGCCTCCCCCAGCCTCTGGAAATGCTTTGTTGGGCACAGGTGTGCCCAATTCTGCATAAGCCAGTCTACACCGGTTCAGGGACCCCTTAGCCCCTGCTCTGGCGCGAAACTGGACAAAGGAAAGGGGAGTGACCACTCCCCTGACCTGCACCTCCCCTGGGAGGTGTCCAGAGCTCCTCCAGTGTGCTCCAGACCTCTGCCATCTTGGAAACAGAGGTGCTGCTGGCACACTGGACTGCTCTGAGTGGCCAGTGCCACCAGGTGACGTCAGAGACTCCTTGTGATAGGCTCCTTCAGGTGTTAGTAGCCTTTCCTCTCTCCTAGGTAGCCAAACCCTCTTTTCTGGCTATTTAGGGTCTCTGTCTCTGGGGAAACTTTAGATAACGAATGCATGAGCTCAGCCGAGTTCCTCTGCATCTCCCTCTTCACCTTCTGATAAGGAATCGACCGCTGACCGCGCTGGAAGCCTGCAAACCTGCAACATAGTAGCAAAGACGACTACTGCAACTCTGTAACGCTGATCCTGCCGCCTTCTCGACTGTTTTCCTGCTTGTGCATGCTGTGGGGGTAGTCTGCCTCCTCTCTGCACCAGAAGCTCCGAAGAAATCTCCCGTGGGTCGACGGAATCTTCCCCCTGCAACCGCAGGCACCAAAAAGCTGCATCTCCGGTCCCTTGGGTCTCCTCTCAGCACGACGAGCGAGGTCCCTCGAATCCAGCGACACCGTCCAAGTGACCCCCACAGTCCAGTGACTCTTCAGCCCAAGTTTGGTGGAGGTAAGTCCTTGCCTCACCTCGCTGGGCTGCATTGCTGGGAACCGCAACTTTGCAAGCTTCTCCGGCCCGTGTGCACTTCCGGCGGAAATCCTGTGTGCACAGCCAAGCCTGGGTCCACGGCACTCTAACCTGCATTGCACGACTTTCTAAGTTGGTCTCCGGCGACGTGGGACTCCTTTGTGCAACTTCGGCGAGCACCGTTTCACGCATCCTCGTAGTGCCTGTTTCTGGCACTTCTCCGGGTGCTACCTGCTTCAGTGAGGGCTCTTTGTCTTGCTCGACGTCCCCTCTCTCTGCAGGTCCAATTTGCGACCTCCTGGTCCCTTCTGGGCCCCAGCAGCGTCCAAAAACGCCAAACGCACGATTTGCGTGTAGCAAGGCTTGTTGGCGTCCATCCGGCGGGAAAATACTTCTGCACGACTCTCCAAGGCGTGAAGGATTCATCCTCCAAAGGGGAAGTCTCTAGCCCTTGTCGTTCCTGCAGTATTCACAGTTCTTCAGCCTAGTAAGAGCTTCTTTGCACCAACCGCTGGCATTTCTTGGGCATCTGCCCATCTCCGAGTTGCTTGTGACTTTTGGACTTGGTCCCCTTGTTCCACAGGTACCCTCAGTCAGGAATCCATCGTTGTTGCATTGCTGATTTGTGTTTTCCTTGCATTTTCCCTCTAACACGACTATTTTGTCCTTAGGGGAACTTTGGTGCACTTTGCACTCACTTTTCAGGGTCTTGGGGAGGGTTATTTTTCTAACTCTCACTATTTTCTAATAGTCCCAGCGACCCTCTACAAGGTCACATAGGTTTGGGGTCCATTCGTGGTTCACATTCCACTTTTGGAGTATATGGTTTGTGTTGCCCCTATCCCTATGTTTCCCCATTGCATCCTATTGTAACTATACATTGTTTGCACTGTTTTCTAAGACTATACTGCATATTTTTGCTATTGTGTATATATATCTTGTGTATATTTCCTATCCTCTCACTGAGGGTACACTCTAAGATACTTTGGCATATTGTCATAAAAATAAAGTACCTTTATTTTTAGTATAACTGTGTATTGTGTTTTCTTATGATATTGTGCATATGACACTAAGTGGTACTGTAGTAGCTTCACACGTCTCCTAGTTCAGCCTGAGCTGCTTTGCTAAGCTACCATTATCTATCAGCCTAAGCTGCTAGACACCCTATACACTAATAAGGGATAACTGGGCCTGGTGCAAGGTGCAAGTACCCCTTGGTACTCACTACAAGCCAGTCCAGCCTCCTACATCCGTCCAGTAATTTTTCCTATGGGAATGAACATTGAAAATGCTCTAAATTTCATCCCCCCTTTATCTCAGCCCCTGCTTCACAGATCACCCCAAAACCTCCAGACAGCAGTTCTCATGGCTGTCAAATTTTAATGGAAACTTCTGTGAAGATTTGTCAAGCGGCGCCAAATATATAGGCAAGCAAACCAGCTTTTTCTATAGAAAATGGGCCTAACTATATCTACCTAGTGGCGACTGCCACTCATCTACATAATTATTTCTCGCTGCTGTTCATCAAACACAACCAATCAGTATAGTCCAGTGTTTCACTTACTGTTTTCAACAATATTTCTCTGACTGGAAACAAATACTTTTTGTTTAAGGCAGTTGAACGAAATAAACAATTCAAAATGAAAAAATGCATAATGAGTAACGCGTAATATGATCTATATTGTTTTCCAGTGTCCACCATTTGTCATTGTTATCCAGTCCATGTTGCCAAGGGCCATTTTTTGTAGTCTATGTCCATGGGCTTGCATGTGTTATTTGTCCCAATGACTCCATGTTTGCAGTTGTTGTTTGACCATGTGGCTGGCGGCCATTGTTTGCATCCAGCCAGTCTCTGTTTGCCATAGGCTTGCATGTGTTCTTTGCTCGCCATGCCTCCTTGCTCCTTGTTGTTTTTTGACCATGTGGCTGGCAGCCATTTTGTGCATCCAGTCAGTATCCCTTTGCAATGGGTTAGCATGTGTTCTTTGTTTGTCATGCCTCCTTGCTCCTTGTTGTTGTTTGACCCTGTGGCTGGCAGCCATTTTGTACATCCAGTGAGTGCCCCTTTGCCATAGGCTTGCGTGTGTTCTTTGTTACCCATGCCTCCTTGTCCTTGTTGATGTTGTTTGACCATGTGATTGGTGGCCATTTTGTGCATCCAGTGAGTGCCCCTTTTCGGCATGTGTTCTTTGTTCCCTCTTCCTCTTTGCTCCTTGTTGTTGTTTGACCATATGGCTGGCAGCCATTTTGTGCATCCAGCCAGTGTCTTTTTGCCATAGTCTTGCATGTGGTCTTTTTTCCCCATGCCTTCTTGCTCATTGTTGCTATTTGACCATGTGGCTGGCAGCCATGTTATGGATCCAGCCAGTGTGTCTTTGTCATAGGCTTGCATGTGTTCTTTGTTCCCCTTGCCTCCTTGCTACTTATTGTTTTTGTTTGACCATGGGGCTGGCAGCCATTTTGTGCATGCAGCCAGTGTTCCTTTGCCATAGGCTTGCACGTGTTCTTTCTTTGTTCCCCTTTATTCCCCTTTGTTCCTTGCTCCTTGTTGTTCTTTGACCATGTGGTTGGCAGCCATTTTGTGCATCCAGTCAATGTCCCTTTGGCCAAGGCTTGTATACAAACACCTGAAATATTGATCATTTGTTTAATTTAAGTTTATATTTTAAGTTTTTACTTTAATTTAATGTTTAATTTTATTAATTTGTTCTTTTATATCTTTATTTTCATTTTCTATTTAAATTTTTGTTTTAATTTCTTTTTTTGTTTTAATTTATTGTCGTTTTTTGATTTCTTTTCAATTTTATAATTTTTTTAATGTGTTAATTCATTTTATTTTATTCAGCATTTTGCCTTGATCCATCTATCCTTCCATCCTTCCATCCATCCATCCATCTATCCACCAAAGGTGCAGAGCAGTGCTACAGCATTCACGTTCTTTAGGTGTATAATAATTTAATTTCATCTTGGACTCCCTGGCTGCAGTACATTGCAGAACCATCAGCAGCATAACTAATTTTGTAATGATGATTCCATTTCCCCTAGACCACCTCCTACCAAAGTTTTTTTTTAAAGGATTATTCCATTTACCCTTGCACCTCTCTCTGACTACCACAAGCGTCTCCTTTGATGAGGATAAAGCAAAGAGCTATATCTGATTGCCGTACTGACTGATTTGAAATTAAAGTTTATGGTGTGGTGGTGTGGGCGGACTTTACAATGTTTGAATAAATTGCCATTTATTACATAAATAACAAACCTCACTAATATTGCATTTGTCTGCACTATTTCAACCTGCAACAATGCCATTTTTCACTCACTACATGTTTTTGTTGCTTGGTTGCTTTTAGGTGCAGAAGAGATGTCACATCACTTACAGTACTGAAAAAGAGAAGGCCAGTACAGTCAAGTTCTCCAATCTCTTCCACTTGTCAGCTTAGTGCCACTGCCAACTGAGACTTTAAGATGGCCTAAAGAAAGTTGCTCCCAAGGAAGCGGTCAGTGAGAAGAAGCACCTTTTCACTAGTGACGTGTCACTAGCATGCTTTTTTGGGAGACTTGTGTCTGCCACCCCAGCCTTCGGTGAGGAACCTGGGAGCAGCACTCAACAGCATCAACAGCACCACCCCAACCTAAAACCAAGACCATGTCTGTCAGTGAGGCAGCCCCTACAATCATGGTGACGCCGATGAGCAGTGATGTTGAATTGGATTTGTCTCTTTCACAAAGTAGTTCAGGAAACTGAGCAAAGTGGACAGCAGCCTCAGCCAGCAATAGTAGATCTTCCCGAACTTGTACAGAATAAGAGGTCATGCTTCTTGCCAAGCAAGAACCTCCTCTTTTAGAACCAATGGCACCCAGATCTCCAACAAGAAAAAGGAAGGTTACTAGTCCACCAAATTCTCTAAGCACCACTTCTGATGATGATGATAGGGACATGGAGTGGAACCCAACACAGTCCAGGAGACGCCAGGAGAGGCAAGGGAAAAGAAAAGTTCCAGAAAACCGAAGAATCATGGAAGGGGATGATGATTGTGGTAGCTGGCACAGAGGAGTCCGCATTACTATCTAACCTGCTTCCAGGAACATGGCACAGGCAGCACCGCCACCTCCTATATTTGTAAGGCGCCAGCAGAGACCTGCACCAACCTGAATATAAGTAGAAGTATGCTCTGCAGAGAGGCAATCAACATCCCGCCCTACCTCCAGTTCTTCTTTAGGCATTGACAGGGGCCCAGTAAGAAATTACTTCTCGCCAGTTTAGGACTTTTTTATGATTAGCAGACAGGAGGAGAACATTGCAGAATGTTCCATTTGCCATGCAAGGGCTCGTCAAGGTAAGCCTGTACACATTATGGTACTGGTGGCCAGGTGACCCATATGAAAAAAGCTTTATGCAATCCAGTGGAAGGAGCATCTTAAAGAAATTGCTGAACGTGTTTCCACTGGTGAAGGTGAGGAGAGCCTAGAAACATTAGCTACAACTGGTCAAATCACAGTGGACTGTGAGAAAGAAAAAGTTGACATCCTCAAGCAAAGCAACCCTGTCTCCAGCAGTACACCAGCAGTACACCATAATCACCTGCCACAGCGACCTCACCATGGCACTGGAAGACTCAGAGTCAGATGGAGACACCACAGAGTACGGTGACTGCACCATGACGCACACTGAGTCTGCCACCACCTAAATCTCGAAAGTCACCTGCATTAGTGGCCCCGCAAAAGAAGAAAATCCAGGTGACTATTACAGGCATGTTTAGGCAGGAGGGGCCCCACAACCACAACTACCCAATGACATATTTGTACAATGGGAAGCTGGTAAAAATGTTAGCGCTGGACCGCCTACCTTTTTCTTTTGTGGAAGGAATAGGATTCTTAAAGTTTGTGGCTGCCATCAGCCCTATATGGAAGGTTCCAAGTTGGGTTAGTTTTCCAGAGTTGCTGTTCAAGTGCTGCATCAAGATGTGCTGCAATTGGTAGGACAAGCTTTGCAGCAAATTGTTGTCTACACTATTCACCTGACGAAAGACATGTGGACTGGTTGACAGGCTACTGATTACATGTGCATCACTGCACACTGGATCTCTTTTGCGGAGATAAAAAAAAAGCTATCTGCAGGTCTTTTTATGATCGTTTGGCCGCATGTAACAGTGGCCCTGTACGCTATGGAGAAATCACATACAGATGCAAACGTCCTCGATGGCTGCGACCCAGAGGTCTCCAAATTGGATTTGTTGCCACAGACATTGGCAGTAACTTAGACAAGCAAAACAAGAGAAAGTCCCCAGAGGAAAAGACAATCAATCAACACACCCTTTCAGTTCAATACTATTCACAGACACACCACATACTATATCAGCCAATCACTCACTCCAATGATTAGTCTCAAATAAAGGAATCAGTAAAATTATTTGATTTAATTAAATAATCCCATACAATTACAAGGCCCCTTGAAATTACAAAATAGAATTCCCCATAACAAGTAAAACCATAGAAACCCAACATATAAAAAACAGCATCATACGGGAGAAACAAAAAAACAGAGCATCTGTTTTCATCTATTGTCTTCCAGCAGTATACGTTGGGAGTATATTCATTTGTCCTGAAGAAGGTAGTGGAAGAATCTCTATATGACCACCGAAACGCGTCAACGCTAATTGGACAGTTGGACCCATTGGAACGGGCATCATTTTGAATAGGGATTGTGTACAAGAATTGATTGGCCTGCACATACCAAAATTGGGACAGCTTGAAGACAATAGATGAAAACGGATGCTCAGTTTTTTTGTTTCTCCCGTGTGATGGTGTTTTTTTACTATTATATCATTCCTTCATTTAACGGAGATCAGTATCTGTCACAGAAACTCTGGGTATTCATAGTACGTGCCCTTCCCTTCCTCGACATGTCCTTCCCCAAACACAATCTGATACAAAACAAACCCAGAAAACCAAGAAATACCTGCAACTACTCTAACAACAATGATACCCCTAAAGACGTACACCCGACAAAACACAGCACAAAACAATAGAATAGACAATTACAAAGGACAATTAACACTTTAGGGACACTACAGGGGCAGCAGACAGTACAACAATCCACGAAAACACCACTTCTTTCTTCAGCACAACCAAAACACACCCTCTCACAAGCACAGACAAATGGACTGTGAGTAAAAGTGATTTGCAGAATGGCTGATCCATTGCATCACTTCCTGTGGGGACGTAACATGTTTTCAGCTGATGGGTCAATTTTTTTGACGCTTCCAGCCAATGTGTGGATTTCACAGAAGGCCTGACAAAGCACGATACGGTAATTCAGAAGTGTTGGGTGGGAAGTGTAATTTTTGAACTGACATGATGGATGTAAAAAACAAGCATTAGGCTAATGTGTCTTTATTTTTGATGCAATGGTGCAAATGTGTGTTTTTCAGTGCAGTGTGATGTGTAATGCATGTAAAGACTTGCAGGGATTGCTGTGCTGCCTGTGAATAGATAGGTGACCTGCTTACTGTCTTTACATGTGTGTAGTGTGTGTGTTGACAGTGTACATACGTGAGAGTACATGCATTGCTAGGATCATACAACCATGGGCCCAATCCCTCTGTTAGCGCAATGGCACACCTTACAAGAGGTGCCTAGTGTGCCCAATAGGCACTGGTACCCGATTACATTGGTGAGATACCCCCAGGACTGTTGTAAACTTGCACTGGCATGGGATCAGCACACCCACATCTAAACAGCACAGCCTTCTTCCATGTACCACAGTGCAGACAGAAGGATGTTGGGCAACTTGGGGGAGGGTTACAGTTGTCCTTGAAGGCAAATGCTGTGATTGGCTGGAGGCACCTGGAAGGGGATGGATGGATGGGGCCATATGCCCTCATTCCCCCTTCAGAAGGCTCCCATCAGGGGACGCACTGCCAGGACACCTTCGGAGATCGACTATACCCCTGGCCCTACATCTTACATACAGTATAAAGTCCGGATCAGAGTGATTTTCATAATAGCATGGGTCTATGCACCCCTGCACCTTTTGTTGATGCTGCAGCCAGTATGTGTCCCTACACATCAGCTTTGTCATGAATGTTGACATAAGCATGTGCAGTACCTTCAGGCATATCCAGGAACCCTGGGAGACCATAGTGCACCTGTGACACTTCTACAATACAGCACATGGTGTGAATACTGTGGCACTTAAAGTGCCATTTTCAATTTGGCTACCATTTGTAGGTGCCCAGGAAAGTTACATTTTCATCATTTGGGGGGCACTTGATTCTCACTCATGCTGATGGTGGAATACAAGACCACCATGCATGCCTTGGTGTGACCTTTGAAGTATTGAGGACAGCAAGGCAGCGTACTTCACACCATTACTACACTCTACATCAAGGCAGTATTGCTTGTGCGTAGCAGTGTAGTTCACGTGCAACACCCATGTAGTTTGACACTGTGGCAGGACTCACATGGACCTGGCACAGTCCCAAACTTGTCAGGCATCCCCAGTGCAGCCTGGATAAGAATGTATACATTGATGTGACCTTGGCTCATCTGTTCCATGTGCCCTACATTCTGTTGCTCACATTGGCCATGTAGGACTGTTCACTGAATGGTTTATGTGCAGGAAAGTGTTGCAAGAACTATAATGCAAGTTGACAGTCCATTGGGTGGAGGTATGGGCCTTTTCTATAGCCCCATGTTGGCATCCATAAGTTTACATGAGTCATCCTGATTATCCATAGTAGTTGTCCAGCAATAATATACTGACAGGGTCCTGCAGTACACCTATCAGTTAGAGTATCTCTAGGGAGCCTCTTAGGGTGCCTTCATTTACTTCATAGCTATGAGTCCAGAATAAGCCACATGGCTAGACTTTGCATGGCCTCATGGAAATTGTTGAGAGGCTTGTGCCACCAGATGGGCCAAGAGTGGTGTGACACCAGCGTCACTGGCTTGTGGTACATAGACCCGTATCTGTATAACTTGCTATTGAGTGCCTTGTGGTTGCAGTATCCCCACACAGGGAGTGACCAACACTGTGTGTTTCAGCCACTCGCCAGTGTAAACGGCATGCAGGGGACAACTGGCTCGCTACATATGCTGTGTATGTGCAGTGGCGTTGATGACCCATGTTGATATGTGCATACCAACGGTTACTAGACAGCCTTCAGAAACACACACCAAAACAGGTTGTACTACACAAACATCAGCTGTATGGCCTTGTGTTTTGGAGGATATGTGTTGCTCATTCACATTGAACAGCTCTTTGACTTTACCAACAGGCTTACTCTATAATTTGTGGATCACGAGGACAGCTTGTCTAGGCACAACTAGTCAGGTGTAGTCCTAAGTTAAATATGTTTGTCATTGACATCCATCACAATATGTGTCTATAATGTGTGATTAATTGAAGTTGGGTGATTGGTATGCATTCAGACACAATGTTCACCTGCAAATTTTCAACCACACTCAACCACTATATCTTGGGATGCATCGGTGCCTGGCACCTTGGGTGGATGAACCTTGCTTTTTGTGATTTCTGATGGACATATGTTTCATACTCAGATTCTTGGTGTTGTGTCTTCTCATTTGCACTAAGACTGTACTGAAGGGAGTGAGACCATTGTTTGTATCTGAGTGCAACACACAAACATGGTAGGCTACTTCACTGCTTTTTCCATTAGTATCTTGGACTTGTGGGACAAATGTGGGCACATTGTTCCTAGGCAGACACTCTTGCACTGCAAAAGTATTGTATGTAGCATTTGTATGTGTGATATGAGATCTCCTAACTGATATGAAATTTGTTTGCAGATTTGTATGTTGCATAGGTAGACTGTCGGGGTTGGGCTGTGCACCCATGCACATCCTTTGTGGATCCCTTCACAGTCATCATACTATGAGTAAACTCTGCTGTCCTTCACAAGTATGAGGCCATAGAAATAGCTAGCTGGACAAGTGTTAGACACAGTAATAGCAGACTATCTATGATAACACTCCATGTTTATTGTGGTTGGCAATGGAGAGTTATTTGGTACAGATTATTGCCTTGCACACTTTGGATGTACCAAATTGTGTTCAGCTTTGCTTGTCACACATAGCTACATATGCTTTCTGCCATTTTTCTGCTACTGATGGGACATTTTGTTGTTGCTCCTTATCTTTCTCATCCTCGTCGTCCACCACTTCCTCATCCTCATTGGCATTGGTCCATGGTACATTTGTCAGCACACAAATATTGTGCAATATGCAGCACAAAAGTATGATTTTACATACCACTGTTGGAGAGTGGAGCAATTGGTCCCCAGACATAGCCAGAGTCCTGAAGCGGGTCTTGAGGACCCCAAAAGTCCATTCTACTGTGGACCAGGTTCTGCTTAGGGCATGATTAAAGGTCCACTGGGTTTCCATTTGGGGGTGTTTATAAGGAGTCATCACCCACGGTTGCAGCCAATATCCTCGGTCAGCTGCAAAGAAAGGAGGAGTCAAATTTTTAAATAGTCATGACAGGTGATGGCCCCACATTCATATACATTCTGTTATGTGTCCTGATTGACACATTTTGCCAACAGTATGAGAAGTACTATTACATTGTTTGGCATACAGACAATTTGAATTTAAATTTGACCTACACTGTCCTACATATACAAGTGTACTTTCCTTTGTGACACACTTGATATTTGTCATACTTGTGAGTGACAATGCCATGAAGGTGGTGATTTGTCACCAGTAAGGAGAGTCAATTAGCCATTGAGGAGGCAAATCTCTCACAACCAGCTACTGTTTCTGTTTTTGACTACTATTGACATTTCTGGACTGAGACATGTCAGACTTTTCTACCTGTAGGTGGGGCTGGTGACGTTGCATACTTCATTCACACATATTTGGCAGTGAGAGTTTGAGTCACTGTTCAATTGCTACTGCCATTGGGAGCGCAGTGTGTGGATGTTAATGGGGGGCATGATAGTTTATACATGGCAGTGCACTATGGGCCAGATGTATCATCTGATTTTGCACTCGCAAACAGCGAAATCGGCCGCTTGCGAGTGCAAAATCGGGGTCTGCAATGCATCAACTGCATTCATAGACCAAAAAATGAAAATCGCAAAAATTTCGATTTTCTGCGTTGCGACCTGGATTTTGCGAATCACAATTTGAGATTCGCAAAATCCAGGTCGCAAAGCAATTCTGCAAAAAATCACAAATTGCGATTTTTCCCAGAATGGTATTTTGCACTTGCAAAATACCATGACCTGCAACCAGGTGGTAACCTGGTGCAAAATTTAAAAATGCAGTACAACTGCATTTTTAAATTAGATATGTAAAGCACACATGCCCTTTTGGCATGTGTGTACTTTACATGTGCAAAAAAAAAAATGGGGTGCAAGAGAAGGGGCCTTAGGCCCCCAGCACCCTGGCCCTTTGCTTTTCCCAAATTGCGATTTCTGTTTCAGAAATCGCAATTTGCGAAATGCCAAAAATTAGCAGCTATGGGCCAATAGGCCCATAGCTGCGAATGGGGCCAGTATCGCAATTTGCGATTCGGTAATTGCATTTGCAATTTTTAAGAAATCGCAATTAACGACTCGCAAATGTGATACATGGCCCTTTGCGAGTTGGTAATTGCGATTTCTTAAAAATCGCAATTACCTAATCGCAATGGGCCAGATTCATACATCTGGCCCTATGTCCACTATTTTGACAGTACACAAAGGGTTTGAGAAATGTGGGAGCCCTGTGCTGTACAGTGCAACTGGTACACTGACCACACTAAATAATAAAATAAAAACTACACTGCCACACTGCTTGGGGACAGTGTAGGGCAATTTTTCCTCATGATTCAGTGTCCTGGATTTGCTGTCTGCACTGTCAGACAATGTACAACATTGCTCCAAAACATGCACATTATTCCCAAGGTGACTGTGTGGCTTCCAGTCCAGTGAGATGTTCTTAGTGAATGAGGCTATACCTTGATGCATAGTCTAAAGCCTTGGAGGACTGGTAGAGTGGTTTGTGTGCCACAAAATGGTGGGTATATTGGATGGGAACTGTGTATATGACAAATGTAATGTTCCATGATACACATGATCTTGACAGGTTACAATAGGTCTATATTTCTCAGTTTCACAGGTCTGGGATACATTACATGCCTCATGACCATGGGACACACAGACAACAGAAAGGGAGTCCCTTCCTTGTACACTGTGTTTGTATGCACTATTTCACATAGTGGAGCATTAGTGAGGAACCTTCAAACATTTGAATGCACACATAGGGCCTCATTTACCAGTTGTTGCCACAGGGCAGCACAGGATGGCTATTACTGCATTCTAGTGTACATACTGTGTATATTACTTCCCTCCTAAGGGAGTTTAGTCTCTAAGGTATTTTTGTCATTTCTGTCACCAAAATAAAGTACCTTTAACACACATAGGGCCTCATTTACCAGTTGTTGCCACAGGGCAGACCAGGATGGCTATTACTGCATTCTAGTGTACATACTGTGTATATTACTTCCATCCTAAGGGAGTTTAGTCTCTAAGGTATTTTTGTCATTTCTGTCACCAAAATAAAGTACCTTTATTTTTGTAACACTGAGTATTTTCTTTCATGTGTGTGAGTACTGTGTGACTACAGTGGTATTGCATGAGCTTTGCGTGTCTCCTAGTTAGGCCTTGGCTGCTCATCCACACTACCCTTTAGAGAACCCGGCTTCTAAACACTGACTACATTTCACTAATAAGGGATAACTGGACCTTTGTATAAGGTGTAAGTACCTTAGGTATCCACTACAAACTCGGCCAGCCTCCTACAGGGGAGGAATGCTGAGAAGGATGGCTGGGATAGTCATGCCACTCTGGTTGCAGTGAGTTGGAATGTTCAAGATGCCATTATGTGCAGTACAGCCAGTAGCGTGGACTGCTGAGGGATGTTGGTGTACTGCTGCAATGTTGTGTGCAGCCCTGGTGCAATCTGATGCAGGAGCTTGACAATAGACTACCTCCTGAATCTGCAATGGGTTATGACCTCCTCCTCCTCCCTAAGGTCAACAAGCGTAATCCTCTGCTGGTATGTCAGCTCCTTCTCCAGCTCTGCCTCTGTGGTGCAGGTGGTGATGATAGTGGTGGTGATGGTGAAGGTGTGGTGGTGATGGTGGTGGTCTTCTTAGGGCTCCAAGCGCCAGTAGCAGTAGGTCCATGGTGTCCCAGAGCTTGCCAGAGTGAACTGGGTATGTTCTTCTTATGTATCAGTGCAAATGTGTCATTTTAACTCCTGGTACGATGCATTTATTCTTTTTGCACTACTGAGAATCTACGTGTCTTTTGCCAAAGAAGCATCATTTTGAGAAGTCCTTGTAGATATGTCTGCATCAGTTCTGCGTTGTTCTTTAAGAGGGAACACATACCTTGCATATTATTGTCGTATCAAAGGCAACTGGATCTAGAGCTAGTAAAATTTGATGCAGGAGTGAGAAAAGTGATGGTAGAGGCCTCCAGCATCATTTTGTAAATATAGAGAATGCTCTGGATGCATAGCGGCTGCATCAAAAACAAGCATTTGCAATGCAACAGGTCTTGCATTTGCGAGAGTTAGAGACATTGGTGTTGTAAATGACAATGGGGGTCATTCTGACCTCGGCGGTAAAAGCCGCTTACCGCCGGTCAGAAGGCTGCCACAATACCGCCGCGGCCGCGGTCAGTCGCCACGGACATTCTGACCCACAACTGCAAACCCTCCGAAAATCCTCCCTCCACTGCAGTCCGCCACATCAGCGGCCAGC
The DNA here is from genome assembly GCF_031143425.1 of Pleurodeles waltl. Classification (NCBI taxonomy): domain Eukaryota; kingdom Metazoa; phylum Chordata; class Amphibia; order Caudata; family Salamandridae; genus Pleurodeles; species Pleurodeles waltl. The sequence goes on along the minus strand of NC_090441.1, from coordinate 148,764,799 downwards.
GGTAAACTGGAGAAGACCAAACCTCCACCGCCACGCCAACAGAAATACGCCCATCCCATTATGACCAGCAAATCGACCGCGGTCAAAATACACACACCTTTACAAACCCCTACCACATTGGACAATTTGAAAGGCACACACCTGAAACACATACACACACCACTCCCACACATCCAATACCATATAAAAACAGAGACGAAGGAGAGAGAGACACATCAGAGAATAGATAGCCAGACACACAGAGGCACACCGCAACATCACACACACCACATAGAAGCACAAAGCACCACACACCAACACACACATCATCACATACACCACCCCACACCTCATACACACCACCCCATGGCACCACAAAGGCACCCACGCTTTTCGGACCAAGAACTCCGGGTCATGGTGGAGGAGATCATAAGAGTCGAACCCCAGCTCTTCGGCTCACAGGTCCAGCACACCACCATAGCAAGGAAGGCGGAGCTCTGGCAGCGGATCGTGGACAGGGTCAACGCGGTGGGACAGCATCCCAGAAATCGAGAGGACATCCGCAAACGATGGAACGACCTACGGGGGAAGGTGCGCTTGATGGTCTCGCGACACAACATCGCAGTGCAGAAGACTGGCGGGGGACCCCCACCCACTCCACCCGAATTCACAACATGGGAGCAAGAGGTACTCAACATCCTGCATCCTGATGGCCTCGCTGGAGTACACGGAGGAATGGAATCTGGTAAGTACAAGGCCAACCACTTCACCCCCCCCCCCAGCATGCTAACCCCCACCCTCACCCCCAACCCCCCCAGCACACATCCTTCCTGAGAATGTCTCCCCAGCACAACCCACCCAACACCAACCCCTGCATGCCACCCCCAAACTATGGACACCCATCACCTAAGCATGACCACTGCACATACCCATCACCCCCCCCCACAAAACACCCTCACAACACCTCCCCCAAGGGAATGCCAGCACTGGGGGACAAGGGCACCCATAAAACGCAAGCTAATGCACACACAGAAACAATAACCATACCCTCTTACCCCATGCAGGACCCGAACGACAACACACCGGTCAGGAGGGACCAGAAATGTCCATCCCACCCCCGGAACAGGCCACTAGTGATGACAGCAGCTCTGTCGACCTGGAACCTGACGACCAGCCCGGACCATCGGGGACCTCTGGGCAGTTGGTTCCCCTCACCCAGACACAGGCCACTGCAGTCCCAACCCCCTTCTGGGAACAACAGCACAGCTCCCACCCAGCGGGCCCATGCCTCTGTCTCTAGGACAGGTCAAGCAGCGGTGTGTCTACCACTACAGGGCCCCCAGGGTAACCCACCAACCCAACAACAACAGGGACCTGGGGGCAGTGGGAGTGGGCACACCGTCCAGGGGACAGAGGCCCAGGGAAACAGGGCAACTCGGAGGGCTGCTGTGCGACAGGGGGGGGAGGAGAGGCCCAGGGAACCCACTCTCCAAGAGGCCCTCACCACCATCATGGCTGCCTACCACCACTCACAAGAGACGATGGCGACGGTACTGGCCAGGTTCCAGGAGATCCAGGCACAGCAGGAGCAACGCTACATCGGGTTCAGCGACCAACTCAGCAACATCTCAACTGCTATGGGGAGCATAGTCCAGGCCCTGAACCGCATAGAGGACACGTTTCGGGACCATGTGGCATCACACAGGGCCCCTGTCACTAGCCAGGAACAGCCTACCACCTCCGCCGGCGCTAGTGGACAGGAGGCCCCACCACAACGACAGCCCACCAGAACCCCACCTCCTGCTGAACAACAACCGCCCCGCAATATGAGCCTGAGATAAAAAAAAACAACAGAGTAGGATGTCAAGTCCCCCGCCAGCATCACATACCCCCTGAAGTCCTCCCACTGTCCCACATTGCCACCCTGTCAAACCTTGAACTGCCCCTGCTCCATCCTGCCACAGGCATATGGACAATGCACCTGTGAGACTGAGAACTGGACTCCGCCATGGACATTACTCCACCCCCACCCATCACTGTTTCACTATCATGTACCAATATCTATGAACTAATAATAAATCACACATTGCACTGAAATCAATCAGGACTCAGCCTGTCTTATTTACAAATGTATGACACATTACATATCAATTACGTATTGTGAACATTGTGAATTACACATACCGAGGTAACTTAGCATTAGTCCATGGGCCAACCAAGCCGAGGTCACGCAGTGGCTCATACAGCACAGAAAAGGGAAGGGAAAATCAAACATCATGTTCATAGGTCTGGGGGGAAACCGACAAAGTTGAGATGCAGGAGGCTTTCAGGAAATGTAAAATGGCATGGGTGATTATTACCTGTGTGCTACTGGAAATACTGTTCTATTACTCTGTCCCTGTTGTCTGTGTCGTCCTCTGAGTCTTCCTCCTCTTCACTCTCCGCAGGCTCCACAGCTACTTCAACACCACCATCTGCACCATCCTCCTGCAGGAAAGGAACCTGACGTAGCAATGCCAGATTGTGAAGCATACAGCAGGCCACGATGATGTGGCACACCTTCTTTGGTGAGTACATCAGGGATCCCCCAGTCATATGCAGGCACCTAAACCTGGCCTTCAGGAGGCCAAAGGTCCTTTCGATGATCCTCGTAGTTCGCCCATGGGCCTCATTGTACCGTTCCTCTGCCCTGGTCCGGGGATTCCTTACTGGGGTCAGTAGCCAAGGCAGGTTGGGGTAACCAGAGTCACCTATTAGCCACACACGTTGTCTCTGTAGCTGCTCCATCCCATAGGGGATGCTGCTATTTCGCATCACATATGCGTCATGCACTGACCCTGGGAACTTGGCATTTACATGGGAGATGTACTGGTCAGCCAAACAGACCACCTGGACATTCATCGAATGATAACTTTTTCTGTTTCGGTACACCTGCTCATCGTCTTTTGGGGGTACCAAAGCCACATGGGTCCCATCAATGGCACCAATGATGTTGGGGATATGTCCAAGGGCATAGAAATCACCCTTCACTGTAGGCAAGTCACCCTCCTCTGGGAAAATGATGTAGCTCCACATGAGTTTCATCAGGGCAGACAACACTCTACTCAAAATCTTTGAAAACATAGGCTGAGACATTCCAGATGACATGGCCACTGTGGTCTGGAATGACCCACTTGCCAAAAAATGGAGGACTGACAAAACCTGCACCAGAGGGGGAATCCCTGTGGGTTGGCGGATGGGGGACATCAGGGCTGGCTCCAGCTGGGCACACAGGTCATGGATAGTGGCACGGTCAAGTCTGTATCGAAGCATTATATGGCGTTCTTCAATTGTCGACAGGTCCACCAGCGGTCGGTACACGCGAGGATTCCTCCTTCTCATCCCAAGTCCCAGCGGACGGTGCCTAGGAAGGACAACATGGAGCACAGAGTCAGCCAAACCACAGGTACGTACAGACAGCTTGCACAGTTAGAGAATGGCAATGGGTTGAAAGGCGTGTATGTGGGGCAATGCAAGGCCTAGGCCTGTGTGTCGCAGTCAAAATTAAGCCATGTAGGCCCTTGAAATGGCGGCTGCCTGACCTGTGAAGTGGGACAATGGGATGTGAGGTCAATGCGCTGGCGGGGCACACCGTGGCGGTAGGCGGTCAAAGACCGCGGCGCAAAGCCGCGTTGGTTAACATTGAAGCCTATGGGTTTCAGGAGCCAATGACGAAGTGCGCCGGCGGTCGCGGTACGCACCGCCGCGGTACGCACCGCCCGGGCGTGACCGCCATTTTCTATCTGCTTAATCACTCGAGACCTGATCATCCACAGGAGAGGACCTATACTGCAAGTGCTGCTGTGACCTCGGGCTGGAAGATACAATGGCTGCTGCGACTGGGGAAAGGGCCCCTGCCTTCACGTCTGAAGAGTTGGAGAAGCTCGTGGATGGGGTCCTCCCCCAGTATGCGCTACTCTACGGTCCTCCAGACCAACAAGTGAGTACACCGGGTGCACATGGAATGGGCTATGCCTGTGTGGATTGGGGTGGATGTAAGTTGGTGGGGTGGGGGGCGAATGAGGAGTGCAACGCACGACAGATGAGAGCATGTGCCATATGGCAAAGTTGGTGGGGGGGGCCAATCACATCTAACATGCAGGTCATTGATGATTTCCTCCTTTCCACCCTGTACATGTCAAATAGGTCAGCGCCCATCAGAAGATCGAGATTTGGCGTGCCATCGCCAAGGAAGTCTGGAACTTGGGGGTCCACAACAGACGGGGCACCCACTGCCGCAAGAGGTGGGAGGACATCCGCCGCGGAACAAGGAAGACCGCAGAAACACTGCTGGGGATGGCCTCCCAACCTAGGAGGGGTGCCAGTCGCACCATGACCCCCCTGATGTCCCGGATCCTGGCGGTGGCCTACCCAGAATTGGATGGGCGCTTTAAGACATCACAGCAGACACAAGGGGGTGAGTATCAGCACATTCTCCTATCTTTCTGCGCAGTGGAGGCGTCTGGGTGGGGGAGGAGGGCTGTGGGTGACATTAGGCCAGGGCGCTTTCTGTAGTGTAGTCCTCTCCCTTAGGCATGGCCCTGTGCCCCCGGCCCCCACCTCGGTAGGGTGACAACTACAGCCATTGAAGGTCCAGCATCTCCCATGTGCGTGTTTGACGTCTCTTGGCCTGTTGTCCTAGTCAGCAGTACTGAGTAGTGTACCCCGAATGCGCGGCTTAGTTCATTAGGCTCCTGTGTCTGTCCTCTCCGCCAACGGTGTTGACATTGCATGCACTCAACCTGGTCTTCTTTTTTCTCCCCCCACCCTTTCTCTTCATCTTCTTGTGCATGTGTGCATTAGCATCATCAGGCGGAGGAGATTTGGCATCGGAGCACGAGGGAGCTGCAGGACACAAGGCCCCGGTGGGCCCAGGAACAGACACCGAGGGCACCAGTGATCCGGAGGGCGAGGGGAGCACCACGACGGGGACCGCTGGTGAGAGCAGCGAAAGCGACACGTCCTCGGATGGGAGCTCCCTAGCGGTGGCGGCAACATCCGTGCCCCCGCCTCTACAGGTACAGCCGCCACCCAGCGCACCAGCCCCGCCCTCCCAGCAGCCCCTCAGTCTTCGCTCCGTGCCCGTTCGCCCAGGAAGGCGCGCGTCTCCTTCGCCCCAGGCACCTCAGCCCCTGCCCCTGTTGCCCCTGCTGCCCTCAGTGCCGAGCTCATTGACCTGGTAAGGACGCTCATTGTTGGGCAGACGACCCTTTTGAATGCCATCCATGGTGTGCAAAGGGAGGTGCAACAGAGCAATGCGTACCTGGAGGGCATTCATTCGGGTCAGGCTGCCCATCAACGAGCGTTCACTGCTCTGGCCTCAGCACTGACGGCAGCCATTGTCCCTGTTTCCAGCCTCCCTCTTCTTACTGCCTCCAGCCTTTCTCTGTCTCCTGTTCCTCAGCCTATCCCATCCACACCATCAGACCAACCTGCACACACCTCCACACCCAAGAGCACCTCATCCAAACACAAGCACCACAGATCCCACAAACACTCACCCAAGCAACACCCAGATGCAGACATGCCAACAGCCACTGCCACCCCTGTGTCCCCCTCCTCCTCGTCTCCCTCCTCCCTCCCTGTGACGTCTACACTCACACCTGCATGCACCCCAACATCAGCCAGTGCTTCCATCACCACCTCACCCTCCAGTACAGTCCACACTCGTGCAGTCACCACCCCCACTGCCATTTACACGTCCCCTGTGTCCTCTCCCACTGTGTCTGTCACCCCCTCTTCCAAGACACACAAACACAGGCAGCCACCCACCCAACAGCCATCCACCTCACGACAGCCTACAGCACCAGCACCTTCACCCAATGACAGCACACCTGACTCTCCTACAACCACCTCCTCTACCTCCACTTCCATCTCCACTTCTCCTACCCTTTACCTTGGCCCTAAAAAACTTTTCATGGCTAACCTTGACCTCTTTCCCCCCGATGAGCTCCCCCATCCATCTTCAAAGAGTCCCAAGAGCACCGCAGCCACCACCAGCCCAGCTTCGGGTGTCACTGTTGTGCATGGGTTCTGGAGCCCACCCTTTGCCAGCAGTGACACATCGATCAGCAGCAAGGACACGTCCAGCCCCCCCCCCGGCAAGAGGACCCGCAAAAACAAGGGCTGCCGTGCGAGGACCGACAGGGCTGCCCCCAAGGAGCAATGTGCGGCCACTTCACCACCCACACCATCTAGGGGAGGCAAGGGCCCGAGAGCCCCATCAAAGGAGCGGAAGGGCAGCAGGAGCGCGGAGAAGGTGGACCCCACATGCCACATCCCAGCTGGGAAGGAGGACACTAAGGAGGCCAGGAGTCCGTCCCTGAAGGGTCCAGAAACGTCACGGTCCGAGGGCGACTGAGCAGGGAGTCCAGGCCAGGTCTGGCTCCCTTGACCTGCTGGATGAGCACCGCTGAACAGGGCCCGCGGGGCAGAAGAGCACCGCTGAACAGGGCCCGCCGTGGAGAAGAGCACCGCTGAACAGGGCCCGCCGTGAAGATAGGCACCGCTGAACAGGGCCCGCGGTGAAGAAGAGCACCGCTGAACAGGGCCCGCCGTGGAGAAGAGCACCGCTGAACAGGGCCCGCCGTGGAGAAGAGCACCGCTGAACAGGGCCCGCGGGGCAGAAGAGCACCGCTGAACAGGGCCCGCCGTGGAGAAGAGCACCGCTGAACAGGGCCCGCCATGAAGATAGGCACCGCTGAACAGGGCCCGCGGTGAAGAAGAGCACCGCTGAACAGGGCCCGTCGTGGAGAAGAGCACTGCTGAACAGGGCCCCGCCGTGGAGAAGAGCACCGCTGAACAGGGCCCGCCGTGGAGAAGAGCACCGCTGAACAGGGCCCGCCGTGAAGATAGGCACCGCTGAACAGGGCCCGCGGTGAAGAAGAGCACCGCTGAACAGGGCCCCGCCGTCTCAAGCACCGCTCCGCTGGGCCCTTCCTCTCAAGCACCGCTCCGCTGGGCCCTTCTTCTCAGGCACCGCTCCGCTGGGCACCGCCGTCTCAAGCACCGCTCCGCTGGGCCCTTCATCTCAAGCACCGCTCCGCTGGGCACCGCTGTCTCTCCACCTCTCCGCTGGGCCCTTCCTCTCAAGCACCGCTCCCCTGGGCACCGCTGTCTCTCCACCTCTCCGCTGGGCCCTTCTTCTCAAGCACCGCTCCGCTGGGCCCTTCTTCTCAAGCACCGCTCCGCTGGGCACCGCCGTCTCAAACACCGCTCCGCTGGGCCCTTCATCTCAAGCACCGCTCCGCTGGGCACCGCTGTCTCTCCACCTCTCCGCTGGGCCCTTCCTCTCAAGCACCGCTCCGCTGGGCCCTTCTTCTCAAGCACCGCTCCGCTGGGCCCTTCTTCTCAAGCACCGCTCCGCTGGGCCCTTCTTCTCAAGCACCGCTCCGCTGGGCACCGCCGTCTCAAGCACCGCTCCGCTGGGCCCTTCATCTCAAGCACCACTCCGCTGGACCCCGCTGTCTCTCCACCTCTCCGCTGGGCCCTTCCTGTCAAGCACCGCTCCGCTGGGCCCTTCTTCTCAAGCACCGCTCCGCTGGGCCCTTCTTCTCAAGCATCGCTCCGCTGGGCGCCGGCGTCTCAAGCACAACTCCGCTGGGCCCTTCATCTCAAGCACCGCTCCGCTGGACCCCGCTGTCTCTCCACCTCTCCGCTGGGCCCTTCCTGTCAAGCACCGCTCCGCTGGGCCCTTCTTCTCAAGCACCGCTCCGCTGGGCCCTTCTTCTCAAGCACCGCTCCGCTGGGCCCTTCTTCTCAAGCACCGCTCCGCTGGGCACCGCCGTCTCAAGCACCGCTCCGCTGGGCCCTTCATCTCAAGCACCGCTCCGCTGGACCCCGCTGTCTCTCCACCTCTCCGCTGGGCCCTTCCTGTCAAGCACCGCTCCACTGGGCACCGCTGTCTCTCCACCTCTCCGCTGGGCCCTTCTTCTCAAGCACCGCTCCGCTGGGCCCTTCTTCTCAAGCACCGCTCCGCTGGGCACCGCCGTCTCAAACACCGCTCCGCTGGGCCCTTCATCTCAAGCACCGCTCCGCTGGGCACCGCTGTCTCTCCACCTCTCCGCTGGGCCCTTCCTGTCAAGCACCGCTCCGCTGGGCACCGCCGTCTCAATCACTGTTTATGGTTCACTGTGCCCACCATGCCTCCTCCTTGACCAGTGGAGACTGTCATCCACCTGATGGACTGTGGCTTTGCACTCCCCAGGATGGTACAGTGGGCAGCCCACCCACTGTAGAGACATTGAGAGACTGTGGCTTTGCACTCCCCAGGATGGTACAGTGGGCAGCCCACCCACTGTAGAGACATTGAGAGACTGTGGCTTTGCACTCCCCAGGATGGTACAGTGGGCATGGTGGCTCCTCGTGGATCTGGCGTCGTGGACTCATGTGGCTGTGGTGCCCCTCCCTTCCCTTCCCCCTGAGGTGCCTGTAGTTTTTACATCTGATGCCCCTGCAGTGTTCTCTCCAAAGGACTCAGGTCTCCTGTGTGGGCTTTGCCCTTGTTTCTCAAAACTTTGGCCCACGGACATGATGAATTCGTAGGATGTGCAGGACTTGTTACTTCAGTTATACACTGATGTGTATGTCATTAGTTTTGTTGTGAATATCTTTCATGGTTGTACGATAATTTTCAGGAGCTTTTTGGTACATAAATATTTATTCCAAATTTGATTATGTCCTAGCATTTTTCTGGGGTGTTTGGGTGGTGTCACTGTGACTTGTTGCTCTGCATTGGTGTGTACATAGTTGGGGGGGGGGAGGTTGCATATGTGTGTGCCCGTACCCTTTCGTCCTCCCCCCTCCCGTGTGTCATAGGTGCAGTACTCACCGTTGTCGTCTGCGCCGGACTTCGTACTCGTGGTAGATGAGAAGGTAGACGAGAGCAGATAGGATGTTTAATTCGGGTTCCATGCTGTCCTCCTTCCTCCTGGAGTGCGTAGTGGTGAGCGTTTTCCCGTCCGTAGTCTGTTTCCGCCGTGTTTTTATCGGCGGTGCTCCCGCCCCGGAAAAGGTGGCGGATTGGTGAGTTGTGATAGTGTGGGCGGTACATTGTCTGCCGCCTGGCTGTTGGCGGTGACCGCCACGCTGTTTGTTTGTACCGCCGTGGCAGTCGGAGTGTTAAAGTGGCTGTCTGTGTTGGCGGTTCCCGCCAGGGTCAGAATCCCATATTTTTTACCGCCAGCCTGTTGGCGGGTTGGCCGCCGCTTTAACACCGACCGCCAGGGTAAGAATCACCCCCAATGTCTTTTATCTATGTGTTTTGGTGTGGAGCGAAGTGGATGTATGTGATATGGAGTGGAATTATGTGGGTTAAATTGGAATCATTAGTTGTGGGCTGGAATTGTGTGGTGTGTAGTGTATTTGTGTAGTGAAATTATGTGGCATGGTGAATAGCTAGGGGTGAGAGCTGTAGAGAATAGATATAAAGAAAGTTAGGGAGGGATATGTAGTTTTGGTGTATGAACTCTAGATAGAGGAGCAGAAAGAGTGTGTGAGAAAGAGAGAAAGAAGGGGGAGCAGGGCACAGAGGCATAAAGAGAGGGTGGGGAATATGTAAATGGAGTACTAGTGAGCACAAGCACAGTTAGTTTTCTCATACATAATTACACAGATTTGCTGTGGGGATCAGATTCAGGCACAATTGGACAAACAAATTCATTGTAGGTTGATTTTTATCATGCTACATATGTGCGGGTTGTGTTCAAAACTAAAGAGTAGACAGTTTCACAAAGGCCTTATGGGATTGGTGAAAACTGAGTTCTGGCATAAAGATATCTATTACAAAACTTTCAAGTTTCCCAAAAGCATACAAGGCATATAGGGCCAGATGTATCAAAGCTTTTTGCATTCGCAAATGGTGCGAATGCCCGTTTGCGAATGCAGAAAGCCCTTTCAGAATGTATCAAAGGCATTCTGAATGCAATTTTAAGGAATTGCTAAAATAGCGATTCCTTAAAATTGCGACCCTGTTTAGAGAGTCGCAAATTGCGACTCTCTAAATAAGAAATCACAAATAAGGAATCCTTATTTGCTATTTCTAAAGCACATGTATGAAGCAATTCCTTAATGCGAATTGGGCATTAAGGAATCGCTATTACCACCAAGTGAAACTTGGTGGTAACCATATGCAAATTTAAAAAATGCATTTAAAATGCATTTTTAAAATTTGCATGTAAAGCACACATGCCCTTTTGGCATGTGTGCACCTTACATGTTGTTAAAAAATGTTTTGGGGTGCAGCAAAGGTGCCCTTAGACCCCCAGCACCCTGGATTTTGCATTTTCCCAAATTGCGAATTCCAGTTAGGAATTCACAATTTGGGACATGCAAAATATTTGCAAATATGGGCCGACGGGCCCATAGATGCGAATGGGGGCTGTATCGCAATTTGCGATTCGGTAATAGCATTTGCGATTTTTAAGAAATCGCTATTACCGAATCGCAAATATGATACATTGCATTTTGCAAATCAGAAATAGCGATTTCTTAAAAATCGCTATTTCCGATTCGCAAAAGGCATTTTTCATACATCTGGCCCACAGTTACTGCAGTCCAAAAAATGACAGAAAAAATCCATAGGTATCTGATGGTGGTTCAATGAATTCTACAAATGTAATACTTTTATCAGCACCACAGCATTAACACAAGTGATGAATTTAAATCTGAAGCACGCTCAGAAATAATTTCAAAATATAATGTAACATCCTTTTCAGTGCAGAGATCACTATTCAAAGTTACAGAAATTACACCCATTTAACGAGTGCACTCACTCAAGGAGCACAGCAAACGTATTCACTGTAACAGAAGGGCTTTGAAATATTTTATTGAAGTGGTGGTAGATTTGGTTATGTACAATTAAATGTGACATCACTTGACGTTTTCAAAACAAATAAAACTGAAGTTATCTAAGCTGGTCTTATCCCTGTGACACCTGTTTCAGACATAGCTTCAGCTAATGCAATGCACAGTCATTGGGCACTAGACGTACTCCATTACCATTGGCTGAAAGGAGGGCTTACAGCAGGCTGCGATGGAAAAATTAAGAAACGTCCCATCCGCACTGGCAAGCATGTGTGAGAGTAGGTTCAAGTGGGGAGCGTGGCTGGCCATAGCCACGCTGAAAATAGTAGGTTGAAGTTAGCAGGGGAAAGGGGAAGGATGTGAGAGGAGGTTTGAATGTCTAAGTGGGGGAAATTACCATATGTCTTGGGGAGCAGTAAATTCAAGTAGTGAGGGGTGGCAGTGCTACATGTTCATCAGACATTGGAGAACGCCAGAGTAGTGAGCAGGGCAGAAGAGTTGAAAAAAATGAGTGTTGAGTGCCAAGACACCTGAGCTTTGATTCTGGCCTTAATGGCCACAAGTTTGTACCTGCTCCTAGCTGGTACAAAAATCGTTTTTGCACTTTGTTGAGAATATGCCCTCCCCACCTTTATAAAGCAAAGAACCCCCTGGTGAGTTTATTTCGCTAGGACTTTATCAGGAATGGAATACCCGTTTGTGATTTTTTAAAGCTCTTCTGCTTTATATACACCAAGTAATGCAGGGCACTTTAAAAATGTAAAATAAACACGATATTCATCTACTGTGCAAAGTCCAAATCTATATGTATGAAAAGGGTGCATCCTGCAATTTGTGCATACAGTTTTTAAAGCACTTCCAATTTGGAAGAAATTGCTTTCTTTGGAGAAGTTAAACATTTTTCTGTAAAAACAGCCCTCAGAATCCTTTAAAAACATGTACATGTATAGGGTGGCATTGTATTGGGCTCAAAGAAACAAATGCATGCAAAAGATGCGAAATGCTACCACTCGTGCAACAAAATGAAAATCTTCAGAATTGTCAATACTGGTTGAGGTGGCTGCAGATGTATTTTATCAACATTTCTTTTGTATTGCTAGCTTAGGATGTTAGGAATAGGCATACTGTTAGTTAGGCACACTTTTCCCCAGCAAAGTTAGCATCCGCTCTGCTATAAAAACATTTCTGTTCATCCAATTTTGCTTGTGGGAATAGAGGTGCCACCGCCACTTACAAAACAAAATGAAAACGAAAACAGTTGACATTAGCAAGCCAATTCAAAGCGCCGCGGCTGCCATGAGCGAGAGGGCAAAGGATACACCCAAAAAGAAAAGGAAGGTTGCTTGCAATCAAACATATAGGGAAATGTGCAATTATCCATATAACAGGGTCAGTCCCCAAGCAGTCAGAAAACCGCCCCAAGGAGGGACAAAGGTAAAGCATTTACCAATGATAACAAAATAATTTTTAAAGACAAGCTCATGAACGAGTGAAAGTGATGGACATGCGGTGGGTGTGGTTAAAATCCCACATAGATACCAAGATGTCGGAAAACAGTTCTTGCGCGCTGCTATGAGCAACCTAAAAATGACTCAGCGCAGTGCAAACTCCTTGTAAATATGCCCCTTTGGGTCTACCATCACCGACTTCTTAAAAGTCACCTGCATCACTGGCCCTAGAAAAGAAAAATATTCTGGCTACTATTGCAGGCATGTTTAGGCAGTAGGGGTCTTACGACCGCAACCACCCAAAGGCATGTTTGTGTGTTGCGACCTGGATTTTGCGAATCACAATTTGAGATTCGCAAAATCCAGGTCGCAAAGCAATTCTGCAAAAAATCACAAATTGCGATTTTTCCCAGAATGGTATTTTGCACTTGCAAAATACCATGACCTGCACCCAGGTGGTAACCTGGTGCAAAATTTAAAAATGCAGTACAACTGCATTTTTAAATTAGATATGTAAAGCACACATGCCCTTTTGGCATGTGTGTACTTTACATGTGCAAAAAAAAAAATGGGGTGCAAGAGAAGGGGCCTTAGGCCCCCAGCACCCTGGCCCTTTGCTTTTCCCAAATTACGATTTCTGTTTCAGAAATCGCAATTTGCGAAATGCAAAAAATTAGCAGCTATGGGCCAATAGGCCCATAGCTGCGAATGGGGCCAGTATCGCAATTTGCGATTCGGTAATTGCATTTGCAATTTTTAAGAAATCGCAATTAATGACTCGCAAATGTGATACATGGCCCTTTGCGAGTTGGTAATTGCGATTTCTTAAAAATCGCAATTACCTAATCGCAATGGGCCAGATTCATACATCTGGCCCTATGTCCACTATTTTGACAGTACACAAAGGGTTTGAGAAATGTGGGAGCCCTGTGCTGTACAGTGCAACTGGTACACTGACCACACTAAATAATAAAATAAAAACTACACTGCCACACTGCTTGGGGACAGTGTAGGGCAATTTTTCCTCATGATTCAGTGTCCTGGATTTGCTGTCTGCACTGTCAGACAATGTACAACATTGCTCCAACACATGCACATTATTCCCAAGGTGACTGTGTGGCTTCCAGTCCAGTGAGATGTTCTTAGTGAATGAGGCTATACCTTGATGCATAGTCTAAAGCCTTGGAGGACTGGTAGAGTGGTTTGTGTGCCACAAAATGGTGGGCATATTGGATGGGAACTGTGTATATGACAAATGTAATGTTCCATGATACACATGATCTTGACAGGTTACAATAGGTCTATATTTCTCCGTTTCACAGGTCTGGCATACATTACATGCCTCATGACCATGGGACACACAGACAACAGAAAGGGAGTCCCTTCCTTGTACACTGTGTTTGTATGCACAATTTCACATAGTGGAGCATTAGTGAGGAACCTTCAAACATTTGAATGCACACATAGGGCCTCATTTACCAGTTGTTGCCACAGGGCAGCACAGGATGGCTATTACTGCATTCTAGTGTACATACTGTGTATATTACTTCCCTCCTAAGGGAGTTTAGTCTCTAAGGTATTTTTGTCATTTCTGTCACCAAAATAAAGTACCTTTAACACACATAGGGCCTCATTTACCAGTTGTTGCCACAGGGAAGACCAGGATGGCTATTACTGCATTTTAGTGTACATACTGTGTATATTACTTCCATCCTAAGGGAGTTTAGTCTCTAAGGTATTTTTGTCATTTCTGTCACCAAAATAAAGTACCTTTATTTTTGTAACACTGAGTATTTTCTTTCATGTTTGTGAGTACTGTGTGACTACAGTGGTATTGCATGAGCTTTGCGTGTCTCCTAGTTAGGCCTTGGCTGCTCATCCACACTACCCTTTAGAGAACCCGGCCTCTAAACACTGACTACATTTCACTAATAAGGGATAACTGGACCTGGTATAAGGTGTAAGTACCTTAGGTATCCACTACAAACTAGGCCAGCCTCCTACAGGGGAGGAATGCTGAGAAGGATGGCTGGGATAGTCATGCCACTCTGGTTGCAGTGGGTTGGAATGTTCAAGATGCCAGCATGTGCAGTACAGCCAGTAGCTTGGACTGCTGAGGGATGTTGGTGTACTGCTGCAATGTTGTGTGCAGTCCTGGTGCAATCTGATGCAGGAGCTTGACAATAGACTACCTCCTGAATCTGCAATGGGTTATGACCTCCTCCTCCTCCCTAAGGTCAACAAGCGTAATCCTCTGCTGGTATGTCAGCTCCTTCTCCAGCTCTGCCTCTGTGGTGCAGGTGGTGATGATAGTGGTGGTGATGGTGAAGGTGTGGTGGTGATGGTGGTGGTCTTCTTAGGGCTCCAAGCTGCAGTAGCAGTAGGTCCATGGTGTCCCAGAGCTTGCCAGAGTGAACTGGGTATGTTCTTCTTATGTATCAGTGCAAATGTGTCATTTTAACTCCTGGTACGATGTATATATTCTTTTTGCACTACTGAGAATCTACATGTCTTTTGCCAAAGAAGCATCATTTTGAGAAGTCCTTGTAGATATGTCTGCATCAGTTCTGCGTTGTTCTTTAAGAGGGAACACATACCTTGCATATTATTGTCATATCAAAGGCAACTGGATCTGGAGCTAGTAAAATTTGATGCAGGAGTGAGAAAAGTGATGCTAGAGGCCTCCAGCATCATTTTGTAAATATAGAGAATGCTCCGAATGCATAGCGGCTGCATCAAAAACAAGCATTTGCAATGCAACAGGTGTTGCATTTGCGAGAGTTAGAGATATTGGTGTTGTAAATGACAATGTCTTTTATCTATGTGTTTTGGTGTAGAGCGAAGTGGATGTATGTGATTTGGAGTGGAATTATGTGGGTTAAATTGGAATCATTAGTTGTGGGCTGGAATTGTGTGGTGTGTAGTGTATTTGTGTAGTGAAATTATGTGGCATGGTGAATAGCTAGGGGTGAGAGCTGTAGAAAATAGATATAAAGAAAGTTAGGAAGGGATATGTAGTTTTGGTGTATGAACTCTAGATAGAGGAGCAGAAAGAGTGTGTGAGAAAGAGAAAGAAGGGGGAGTAGGGCACAGAGGCATAAAGAGAGGGTGGGGAATATGTAAATGGAGTACTAGTGAGCACAAGCACAGTTAGTTTTCTCATACATAATTACACAGATTTGCTGTGGGGATCAGATTCAGGCACAATTGGACAAACAAATTCATTGTAGGTTGATTTTTATCATGCTACGTATGTGCGGGTTGTGTTCAAAACTAAAGATTGGACAGTTTCACAAAGGCCTTATGGGATTGGTGAAAACTGAGTTCTGGCATAAAGATATCTATTACAAAACTTTCAAGTTTCCCGAAAGCATACAAGGCATATAGGGCCAGATGTATCAAAGCTTTTTGCATTCGCAAACGGTGCGAATGCCCGTTTGCGAATGCAGAAAGCCCTTTCAGAATGTATCAAAGGCATTCTGAATGCAATTTTAAGGAATTGCTAAAATAGCGATTCCTTAAAATTGCAACCCTGTTTAGAGAGTCTCAAATTGCGACTCTCTAAATAAGAAATCACAAATAAGGAATCCTTATTTGCGATTTCTAAAGCACATGTATGAAGCAATTCCTTAATGCGAATTGGGCATTAAGGAATCGCTATTACCACCAAGTCAAACTTGGTGGTAACCATATGCAAATTTAAAAAATGCATTTAAAATCCATTTTTTAAATTTACATGTAAAGCACACATGCCCTTTTGGCATGTGTGCACCTTACATGTTGTTAAAAAATGTTTTGGGGTGCAGCAAAGGTGCCCTTAGACCCCCAGCACCCTGGATTTTGCTTTTTCCAAAATTGCGAATTCCAGTTAGGAATTCACAATTTGGGACATGCAAAATATTCACAAATATGGGCCGACAGGCCCATAGATGCGAATGGGGGCTGTATCGCAATTTGCGATTCGGTAATAGCATTTGCGATTTTTAAGAAATCGCTATTACTGAATCGCAAATATGATACATTGCATTTTGGAAATCAGAAATAGCGATTTCTTAAAAATCGCTATTTCCGATTCGCAAAAGGCATTTTTCATACATCTGGCCCATAGTTACTGCAGTCCAAAAAATGACAGAAAAAATCCATAGGTATCTGATGGTGGTTCAATGAAATTCTACAAATGTAATACTTTTATCAGCATCACAGCATTAACACAAGTGATGAATTTAAATCTGAAGCACGCTCAGAAATAATTTCAAAATATAATGTAACATCCTTTTCAGTGCAGAGATCACTATTCAAAGTTTCAGAAATTACACCCATTTAACGAGTGCACTCACTCAAGGAGCACAGCAAACGTATTCACTGTAACAGAAGGACTTTGAAATATTTTATTGAAGTGGTGGTCGATTTGGTGATGTACAATTAAATGTGACATCCCTTGACGATTTCAAAACAAATAAAACTGAAGTTATCTAAGCTGGTCTTATCCCTGTGACACCTGTTTCAGACATGGCTTCAGCTAATGCAATGCAAAGTCATTGGGCACTAGACGTACTCCATTACCATTGGCTGAAAGGAGGGCTTACAGCAGGCTGCGATGGAAAAATTAAGAAACGTCCCATCCGCACTGGCAAGCATGTGTGAGAGTAGGTTCAAGTGGGGAGCGTGGCTGGCCATAGCCACGCTGAAAATAGTAGGTTGAAGTTAGCAGGGGAAAGGGGAAGGATGTGAGAGGAGGTTTGAATGTCTAAGTGGGGGAAATTACCATATGTCTTGGGGAGCAGTAAATTCAAGTAGTGAGGGGTGGCAGTGCTACATGTTCATCAGACATTGGAGAACGCCAGAGTAGTGAGCAGGGCAGAAGAGTTGAAAAAAATGAGTGTTGAGTGCCAAGACACCTGAGCTTTGATTCTGGCCTTAATGGCCACAAGTTTGTACCTGCTCCTAGCTGGTACAAAAATCGTTTTTGCACTTTGTTGAGAATATGCCCTCCCCACCTTTATAAAGCAAAGAACCCCCTGGTGAGTTTATTTCGCTAGGACTTTATCAGGAATGGAATACCGTTTGTGATTTTTTAAAGCTCTTCTGCTTTATATACACCAAGTAATGCAGGGCACTTTAAAAATGTAAAATAAACACGATAGTCATCTACTGTGCAAAGTCCAAATCTATATGTATGAAAAGGGTGCATCCTGGAATTTGTGCATACAGTTTTTAAAGCACTTCCAATTTGGAAGAGATTGCTTTCTGATATTTGTAGAAGTTAAACGTTTTTCTGTAAAAACAGCCCTCAGAATCCTTTAAAAACATGTACATGTATAGGGTGGCATTGTATTGGGCTCAAAGAAACAAATGCATGCAAAAGATGCGAAATGCTACCACTCGTGCAACAAAATGAAAATCTTCAGAATTGTCAATACTGGTTGAGGTGGCTGCAGATGTATTTTATCAACATTTCTTTTGTATTGCTAGCTTAGGATGTTAGGAATAGGCATACTGTTAGTTAGGCACACTTTTCCCCAGCAAAGTTAGCATCCGCTCTGCGATAAAAACATTTCTGTTCATCCAATTTTGCTTGTGGGAATAGAGGTGCCACCGCCACTTACAAAACAAAATGAAAACGAAAACAGTTGACATAAGCAAGACAATTCAAAGCGCCACGGCTGCCATGAGCGTGAGGGCAAAGGATACACCCAAAAAGAAAAGGAAGTTTGCTTGCAATCAAACATATCGGCAAATGTGCAATTATCCATATAACAGGGTCAGTCCCCAGGCAGTCAGAAAACCGACCCAAGGAGGGACAAAGGTAAAGCATTTACCAATGATAACAAAATAATTTTTAAAGACAAGCTCATGAACGAGTGAAAGTGATGGACATGCGGTGGGTGTGGTTAAAATCCCATATAGATACAAAGATGTCAGAAAACAGTTCTTGCAGCTGCTATGAGCAACCTAAAAATGACTCAGCGCAGTGCAAACTCCTTGTAAATATGCCCCTTTGGGTCTACCATCACCGACTTCTTAAAAGTCACCTGCATCACTGGCCCTAGAAAAGAAAAATATTCTGGCTACTATTACAGGCATGTTTAGGCAGTAGGGGTCTTACGACCGCAACCACCCAAAGGCATGTTTGTGTGTTGCGACCTGGATTTTGCGAATCACAATTTGAGATTCGCAAAATCCAGGTCGCAAAGCAATTCTGCAAAAAATCACAAATTGCGATTTTTCGCAGAATGGTATTTTGCACTTGCAAAATACCATGACCTGCAACCAGGTGGTAACCTGGTGCAAAATGTAAAAATGCAGTACAACTGCATTTTTAAATTAGATATGTAAAGCACACATGCCCTTTTGGCATGTGTGTACTTTACATGTGCAAAAAAAAAAAAATGGGGTGCAGGAGAAGGGGCCTTAGGCCCCCAGCACCCTGGCCCTTTGCTTTTCCCAAATTGCGATTTCTGTTTCAGAAATCGCAATTTGCGAAATGCCAAAAATTAGCAGCTATGGGCCAATAGGCCCATAGCTGCGAATGGGGCCAGTATCGCAATTTGCGATTCGGTAATTGCATTTGCAATTTTTAAGAAATCGCAATTAACGACTCGCAAATGTGATACATGGCCCTTTGCGAGTTGGTAATTGCGATTTCTTAAAAATCGCAATTACCTAATCGCAATGGGCCAGATTCATACATCTGGCCCTATGTCCACTATTTTGACAGTACACAAAGGGTTTGAGAAATGTGGGAGCCCTGTGCTGTACAGTGCAACTGGTACACTGACCACACTAAATAATAAAATAAAAACTACACTGCCACACTGCTTGGGGACAGTGTAGGGCAATTTTTCCTCATGATTCAGTGTCCTGGATTTGCTGTCTGCACTGTCAGACAATGTACAACATTGCTCCAAAACATGCACATTATTCCCAAGGTGACTGTGTGGCTTCCAGTCCAGTGAGATGTTCTTAGTGAATGAGGCTATACCTTGATGCATAGTCTAAAGCCTTGGAGGACTGGTAGAGTGGTTTGTGTGCCACAAAATGGTGGGCATATTGGATGGGAACTGTGTATATGACAAATGTAATGTTCCATGATACACATGATCTTGACAGGTTACAATAGGTCTATATTTCTCAGTTTCACAGGTCTGAGATACATTACATGCCTCATGACCATGGGACACACAGACAACAGAAAGGGAGTCCCTTCCTTGTACACTGTGTTTGTATGCACTATTTCACATAGTGGAGCATTAGTGAGGAACCTTCAAACATTTGAATGCACACATAGGGCCTCATTTACCAGTTGTTGCCACAGGGCAGCACAGGATGGCTATTACTGCATTCTAGTGTACATACTGTGTATATTACTTCCCTCCTAAGGGAGTTTAGTCTCTAAGGTATTTTTGTCATTTCTGTCACCAAAATAAAGTACCTTTAACACACATAGGGCCTCATTTACCAGTTGTTGCCACAGGGCAGACCAGGATGGCTATTACTGCATTCTAGTGTACATACTGTGTATATTACTTCCATCCTAAGGGAGTTTAGTCTCTAAGGTATTTTTGTCATTTCTGTCACCAAAATAAAGTACCTTTATTTTTGTAACACTGAGTATTTTCTTTCATGTGTGTGAGTACTGTGTGACTACAGTGGTATTGCATGAGCTTTGCGTGTCTCCTAGTTAGGCCTTGGCTGCTCATCCACACTACCCTTTAGAGAACCCGGCTTCTAAACACTGACTACATTTCACTAATAAGGGATAACTGGACCTTTGTATAAGGTGTAAGTACCTTAGGTATTCACTACAAACTCGGCCAGCCTCCTACAGGGGAGGAATGCTGAGAAGGATGGCTGGGATAGTCATGCCACTCTGGTTGCAGTGAGTTGGAATGTTCAAGATGCCATTATGTGCAGTACAGCCAGTAGCGTGGACTGCTGAGGGATGTTGGTGTACTGCTGCAATGTTGTGTGCAGCCCTGGTGCAATCTGATGCAGGAGCTTGACAATAGACTACCTCCTGAATCTGCAATGGGTTATGACCTCCTCCTCCTCCCTAAGATCAACAAGCGTAATCCTCTGCTGGTATGTCAGCTCCTTCTCCAGCTCTGCCTCTGTGGTGCAGGTGGTGATGATAGTGGTGGTGATGGTGAAGGTGTGGTGGTGATGGTGGTGGTCTTCTTAGGGCTCCAAGCTGCAGTAGCAGTAGGTCCATGGTGTCCCAGAGCTTGCCAGAGTGAACTGGGTATGTTCTTATGTATCAGTGCAAATGTGTCATTTTAACTCCTGGTACGATGCATTTATTCTTTTTGCACTACTGAGAATCTACGTGTCTTTTGCCAAAGAAGCATCATTTTGAGAAGTCCTTGTAGATATGTCTGCATCAGTTCTGCGTTGTTCTTTAAGAGGGAACACATACCTTGCATATTATTGTCTTATCAAAGGCAACTGGATCTAGAGCTAGTAAAATTTGATGCAGGAGTGAGAAAAGTGATGGTAGAGGCCTCCAGCATCATTTTGTAAATATAGAGAATGCTCTGGATGCATAGCGGCTGCATCAAAAACAAGCATTTGCAATGCAACAGGTCTTGCATTTGCGAGAGTTAGAGACATTGGTGTTGTAAATGACAATGGGGGTCATTCTGACCTCGGCGGTAAAAGCCGCTTACCGCCGGTCAGAAGGCTGCCACAATACCGCCGCGGCCGCGGTCAGCCGCCACGGACATTCTGACCCACAACTGCAAACCCTCCGAAAATCCGCCCTCCACTGCAGTCCGCCACATCAGCAGCCAGCGGTAAACTGGAGAAGACCAAACCTCCACCGCCACGCCAACAGAAATACGCCCATCCCATTATGACCGGCAAATCGACGCGGCGGTCATTCAACCGCGGTATTCCACTGGCGGTACACACCGCCGCGGTCAAAATACACACACCTTTACAAACCCCTACCACATTGGACAATTTGAAAGGCACACACCTGAAACACATACACACACCACTCCCACACATCCAATACCATATAAAACACACACCCACATCACCCACAAACCCCTACCAACAAAAACCAGAGACGAAGGAGAGAGAGACACATCAGAGAATAGATAGCCAGACACACAGAGGCACACCGCAACATCACACACACCACATAGAAGCACAAAGCACCACACACCAACACACACATCATCACATACACCACCCCACACCTCATACACACCACCCCATGGCACCACAAAGGCACCCACGCTTTTCGGACCAAGAACTCCGGGTCATGGTGGAGGAGATCATAAGAGTGGAACCCCAGCTCTTCGGCTCACAGGTCCAGGACACCACCATAGCAAGGAAGGCGGAGCTCTGGCAGCGGATCGTGGACAGGGTCAACGCGGTGGGACAGCATCCCAGAAATCGAGAGGACATCCGCAAACGATGGAACGACCTACGGGGGAAGGTGCGCTTGATGGTCTCGCGACACAACATCGCAGTGCAGAAGACTGGCGGGGGACCCCCACCCACTCCACCCGAATTCACAACATGGGAGCAAGAGGTACTCAACATCCTGCATCCTGATGGCCTCGCTGGAGTACACGGAGGAATGGACTCTGGTAAGTACAAGGCCAACCACTTCACCCCCCCCCCAGCATGCTAACCCCCACCCTCACCCCCAAACCCCCAGCACACATCCTTCCTGAGAATGTCTCCCCAGCACAACCCACCCAACACCAACCCCTGCATGCCACCCCCAAACTATGGACACCCATCACCTAAGCATGACCACTGCACATACCCATCATCCCCCCCCCCACAAAACACCCTCACAACACCTCCCCCAAGGGAATGCCAGCACTGGGGGACAAGGGCACCCATAAAACGCAAGCTAATGCACACACAGAAACAATAACCATACCCTCTTACCCCATGCAGGACCCGAACGACAACACACCGGTCAGGAGGGACCAGAAATGTCCATCCCACCCCCGGAACAGGCCACTAGTGATGACAGCAGCTCTGTCGACCTGGAACCTGACGACCAGCCCGGACCATCGGGGACCTCTGGGCAGTTGGTTCCCCTCACCCAGACACAGGTCACTGCAGTCCCAACCCCCTTCTGGGAACAACAGCACAGCTCCCACCCAGCGGGCCCATGCCTCTGTCTCTAGGACAGGTCAAGCAGCGGTGTGTCTACCACTACAGGGCCCCCAGGGTAACCCACCAACCCAACAACAACAGGGACCTGGGGGCAGTGGGAGTGGGCACACCGTCCAGGGGACAGAGGCCCAGGGAAACAGGGCAACTCAGAGGGCTGCTGTGCGACAGGGGGGGGAGGAGAGGCCCAGGGAACCCACTCTCCAAGAGGCCCTCACCACCATCATGGCTGCCTACCACCACTCACAAGAGACGATGGCGACGGTACTGGCCAGGTTCCAGGAGATCCAGGCACAGCAGGAGCAACGCTACATGGGGTTCAGCGACCAACTCAGCAACATCTCAACCGCTATGGGGAGCATAGTCCAGGCCCTGAACCGCATAGAGGACACGTTTCGGGACCATGTGGCATCACACAGGGCCCCTGTCACTAGCCAGGAACAGCCTACCACCTCCGCCGGCGCTAGTGGACAGGAGGCCCCACCACAACGACAGCCCACCAGAACCCCACCTCCTGCTGAACAACAACCGCCCCGCAAAAGGAGCCTGAGATCAAAAAAACCGACAGAGTAGGATGTCAAGTCCCCCGCCAGCATCACATACCCCCTGAAGTCCTCCCACTGTCCCACATTGCCACCCTGTCAAACCTTGAACTGCCCCTGCTCCATCCTGCCACAGGCATATGGACAATGCACCTGTGAGACTGAGAACTGGACTCCGCCATGGACATTACTCCACCCCCACCCATCACTGTTTCACTATCATGTACCAATATCTATGCACTAATAATAAATCACACATTGCACTGAAATCAATCAGGACTCAGCCTGTCTTATTTACAAATGTATGACACATTACATATCAATTACGTATTGTGAACATTGTGAATTACACATACCGAGGTAACTTAGCATTAGTCCATGGGCCAACCAAGCCGAGGTCACGCAGTGGCTCATACAGCACAGAAAAGGGAAGGGAAAATCAAACATCATGTTCATAGGTCTGGGGGGAAACCGACAAAGTTGAGATGCAGGAGGCTTTCAGGAAATGTAAAATGGCATGGGTGATTATTACCTGTGTGCTACTGGAAATACTGTTCTATTACTCTGTCCCTGTTGTCTGTGTCGTCCTCTGAGTCTTCCTCCTCTTCACTCTCCGCAGGCTCCACAGCTACTTCAACACCACCATCTGCACCATCCTCCTGCAGGAAAGGAACCTGACGTCGCAATGCCAGATTGTGAAGCATACAGCATATGATGTGGCACACCTTCTTTGGTGAGTACATCAGGGATCCCCCAGTCATATGCAGGCACCTAAACCTGGCCTTCAGGAGGCCAAAGGTCCTTTCGATGATCCTCCTAGTTCGCCCATGGGCCTCATTGTACCGTTCCTCTGCCCTGGTCCTGGGATTCCTTACTGGGGTCAGTAGCCAAGGCAGGTTGGGGTAACCAGAGTCACCTATTAGCCACACACGTTGTCTCTGTAGCTGCTCCATCACATAGGGGATGCTGCTATTTCGCATCACATACGCATCATGCACTGACCCTGGGAACTTGGCATTTACATGGGAGATGTACTGGTCAGCCAAACAGACCACCTGGACATTCATCGAATGATAACTTTTTCTGTTTCGGTACACCTGCTCATCGTCTTTTGGGGGTACCAAAGCCACATGGGTCCCATCAATGGCACCAATGATGTTGGGGATATGTCCAAGGGCATAGAAATCTCCCTTCACTGTAGGCAAGTCACTCTCCTCTGGGAAAATGATGTAGCTCCGCATGAGTTTCATCAGGGCAGACAACACTCTACTCAAAATCTTTGAAAACATAGGCTGAGACATTCCAGATGACATGGCCACTGTGGTCTGGAATGACCCACTTGCCAAAAAATGGAGGACTGACAAAACCTGCACCAGAGGGGAATCCCTGTGGGTTGGCTGATGGGGGACATCAGGGCTGGCTCCAGCTGGGCACACAGGTCATGGATAGTGGCACGGTCAAGTCTGTATCGAAGTATTATATGGCGTTCTTCCATTGTCGACAGGTCCACCAGCGGTCGGTACACGCGAGGATTCCTCCTTCTCATCCCAAGTCCCAGCGGACGGTGCCTAGGAAGGACAACATGGAGCACAGAGTCAGCCAAACCACAGGTACGTACAGACAGCTTGCACAGTTAGAGAATGGCAATGGGTTGAAAGGCGTGTATGTGTGGCAATGCAAGGCCTAGGCCTGTGTGTCGCAGTCAAAATTAAGCCATGTAGGCCCTTGAAATGGCGGCTGCCTGACCTGTGAAGTGGGACAATGGGATGTGAGGTCAATGCGCTGGCGGGGCACACCGTGGCGGTAGGCGGTCGAAGACCGCGGCGCAAAGCCGCGTTGGTTAACATTGAAGCCTATGGGTTTCAGGAGCCAATGACGAAGTGCGCCGGCGGTCGCGGTACGCACCGCCGCGGTACGCACCGCCCGGGCGTGACCGCCATTTTCTATCTGCTTAATCTCTCGAGACCTGATCATCCACAGGAGAGGACCTATACTGCAAGTGCTGCTGTGACCTCGGTCTGGAAGATACAATGGCTGCTGCGACTGGGGAAAGGGCCCCTGCCTTCACGTCTGAAGAGTTGGAGAAGCTCGTGGATGGGGTCCTCCCCCAGTATGCGCTACTCTACGGTCCTCCAGACCAACAAGTGAGTACACCGGGTGCACATGGAATGGGCTATGCCTGTGTGGATTGGGGTGGATGTAAGTTGGTGGGGTGGGGGGCGAATGAGGAGTGCAACGCACGACAGATGAGAGCATGTGCCATATGGCAAAGTTGGTGGGGGGGGCCAATCACATCTAACATGCAGGTCATTGATGATTTCCTCCTTTCCACCCTGTACATGTCAAATAGGTCAGCGCCCATCAGAAGATCGAGATTTGGCGTGCCATCGCCAAGGAAGTCCGGAACTTGGGGGTCCACAACAGACGGGGCACCCACTGCCGCAAGAGGTGGGAGGACATCCCCCGCGGAACAAGGAAGACCGCAGAAACACTGCTGGGGATGGCCTCCCAACCTAGGAGGGGTGCCAGTCGCACCATGACCCCCCTGATGTCCCGGATCCTGGCGGTGGCCTACCCAGAATTGGATGGGCGCTTTAAGACATCACAGCAGACACAAGGGGGTGAGTATCAGCACATTCTCCTATCTTTCTGCGCAGTGGAGGCGTCTGGGTGGGGGAGGAGGGCTGTGGGTGACATTAGGCCAGGGCGCTTTCTGTAGTGTAGTCCTCTCCCTTAGGCATGGCCCTGTGCCCCCGGCCCCCACCTCGGTAGGGTGACAACTACAGCCATTGAAGGTCCAGCATCTCCCATGTGCGCGTTTGACGTCTCTTGGCCTGTTGTCCTAGTCAGTAGTACTGAGTAGTGTACCCCGAATGCGCGGCTTAGTTCATTAGGCTCCTGTGTCTGTCCTCTCCGCCAACGGTGTTGACATTGCATGCACTCAACCTGGTCTTCTTTTTTCTCCCCCCACCCTTTCTCTTCATCTTCTTGTGCATGTGTGCATTAGCATCATCAGGCGGAGGAGATTTGGCATCGGAGCACGAGGGAGCTGCAGGACACAAGGCCCCGGTGGGCCCAGGAACAGACACCGAGGGCACCAGTGATCCGGAGGGCGAGGGGAGCACCACGACGGGGACCGCTGGTGAGAGCAGTGAAAGCGACACGTCCTCGGATGGGAGCTCCCTAGCGGTGGCGGCAACATCCGTGCCCCCCGCCTCTACAGGTACAGCCGCCACCCAGCGCACCAGCCCCGCCCTCCCAGCAGCCCCTCAGTCTTCGCTCCGTGCCCGTTCGCCCAGGAAGGCGCGCGTCTCCTTCGCCCCAGGCACCTCAGCCCCTGCCCCTGTTGCCCCTGCTGCCCTCAGTGCGGAGCTCATTGACCTGGTAAGGACGCTCATTGTTGGGCAGACGACCCTTTTGAATGCCATCCAGGGTGTGCAAAGGGAGGTGCAACAGAGCAATGCGTACCTGGAGGGCATTCATTCGGGTCAGGCTGCCCATCAACGAGCGTTCACTGCTCTGGCCTCAGCACTGACGGCAGCCATTGTCCCTGTTTCCAGCCTCCCTCTTCTTACTGCCTCCAGCCTTTCTCTGTCTCCTGTTCCTCAGCCTATCCCATCCACACCATCAGACCAACCTGCACACACCTCCACACCCAAGAGCAGCTCATCCAAACACAAGCACCACAGATCCCACAAACACTCACCCAAGCAACACCCAGATGCAGACATGCCAACAGCCACTGCCACCCCTGTGTCCCCCTCCTCCTCGTCTCCCTCCTCCCTCCCTGTGACGTCTACACTCACACCTGCATGCACCCCAACATCAGCCAGTGCTTCCATCACCACCTCACCCTCCAGTACAGTCCACACTCGTGCAGTCACCACCCCCACTTCCATTTACACGTCGCCTGTGTCCTCTCCCACTGTGTCTGTCACCCCCTCTTCCAAGACACACAAACACAGGCAGCCACCCACCCAACAGCCATCCACCTCACGACAGCCTACAGCACCAGCACCTTCACCCAATGACAGCACACCTGACTCTCCTACAACCACCTCCTCTACCTCCACTTCCATCTCCACTTCTCCTACCCTTTACCTTGGCCCTAAAAAACTTTTCATGGCTAACCTTGACCTCTTTCCCCCCGATGAGCTCCCCCATCCATCTTCAAAGAGTCCCAAGAGCACCGCAGCCACCACCAGCCCAGCTTCGGGTGTCACTGTTGTGCATGGGTTCTGGAGCCCACCCTTTGCCAGCAGTGACACATCGATCAGCAGCAAGGACACGTCCAGCCCCCCCCCCCCGGCAAGAGGACCCGCAAAAACAAGGGCCGCCGTGCGAGGACCGACAGGGCTGCCCCCAAGGAGCAATGTGTGGCCACTTCACCACCCACACCATCTAGGGGAGGCAAGGGCCCGAGAGCCCCATCAAAGGAGCGGAAGGGCAGCAGGAGCGCGGAGAAGGTGGACCCCACATGCCACATCCCAGCTGGGAAGGAGGACACTAAGGAGGCCAGGAGTCCGTCCCCGAAGGGTCCAGAAACGTCACGGTCCGAGGGCGACTGAGCAGGGATTCCAGGCCAGGTCTGGCTCCCTTGACCTGCTGGATGAGCACCGCTGAACAGGGCCCGCGGGGCAGAAGAGCACCGCTGAACAGGGCCCGCCGTGGAGAAGAGCACCGCTGAACAGGGCCCGCCGTGAAGATAGGCACCGCTGAACAGGGCCCGCGGTGAAGAAGAGCACCGCTGAACAGGGCCCGCCGTGGAGAAGAGCACCGCTGAACAGGGCCCGCCGTGAAGATAGGCACCGCTGAACAGGGCCCGCCGTGGAGAAGAGCACCGCTGAACAGGGCCCGCGGGGCAGAAGAGCACCGCTGAACAGGGCCCGCCGTGGAGAAGAGCACCGCTGAACAGGGCCCGCCGTGGAGAAGAGCACCGCTGAACAGGGCACCCCGTGAAGATAGGCACCGCTGAACAGGGCCCGCAGTGAAGAAGAGCACCGCTGAACAGGGCCCGCCGTGGAGAAGAGCACCGCTGAACAGGGCCCCGCCGTGGAGAAGAGCACCGCTGAACAGGGCCCGCCGTGGAGAAGAGCACCGCTGAACAGGGCCCGCCGTGAAGATAGGCACCGCTGAACAGGGCCAGCGGTGAAGAAGAGCACCGCTGAACAGGGCCCCGCCGTCTCAAGCACCGCTCCACTGGGCCCTTCCTCTCAAGCACCGCTCCGCTGGGCCCTTCTTCTCAGGCACCGCTCCGCTGGGCACCGCCGTCTCAAGCACTGCTCCGCTGGGCCCTTCATCTCAAGCACCGCTCCGCTGGGCACCGCTGTCTCTCCACCTCTCCGCTGGGCCCTTCCTCTCAAGCACCGCTCCGCTGGGCACCGCTGTCTCTCCACCTCTCCGCTGGGCCCTTCTTCTCAAGCACCGCTCCGCTGGGCCCTTCTTCTCAAGCACTGCTCCGCTGGGGACCGCCGTCTCAAACACCGCTCCGCTGGGCCCTTCCTCTCAAGCACCGCTCCGCTGGGCCCTTCTTCTCAAGCACCGCTCCGCTGGGCACCGCCGTCTCAAGCACCGCTCCGCTGGGCCCTTCATCTCAAGCACCGCTCCGCTGGACCCCACTGTCTCTCCACCTCTCCGCTGGGCCCTTCCTGTCAAGCACCGCTCCGCTGGGCCCTTCTTCTCAAGCACCGCTCTGCTGGGCCCTTCTTCTCAAGCACCGCTCCGCTGGGCACCGGCGTCTCAAGCACAACTCCGCTGGGCCCTTCATCTCGAGCACCGCTCTGCTGGACCCCGCTGTCTCTCCACCTCTCCGCTGGACCCTTCCTGTCAAGCACCGCTCCGCTGGGCCCTTCTTCTCAAGCACCGCTCCGCTGGGCCCTTCTTCTCAAGCACCGCTCCGCTGGGCCCTTCTTCTCAAGCACCGCTCCGCTGGGCACCGCCGTCTCAAGCACCGCTCCGCTGGGCCCTTCATCTCAAGCACCGCTCCGCAGGACCCCGCTGTCTCTCCACCTCTCCGCTGGGCCCTTCCTGTCAAGCACCGCTCCGCTGGGCACCGCTGTCTCTCCACCTCTCCACTGGGCCCTTCTTCTCAAGCACCGCTCCGCTGGGCCCTTCTTCTCAAGCACCGCTCCGCTGGGCACCGCCGTCTCAAACACCGCTCCGCTGGGCCCTTCATCTCAAGCACCGCTCCGCTGGGCACCGCTGTCTCTCCACCTCTCCGCTGGGCCCTTCCTCTCAAGCACCGCTCCGCTGGGCCCTTCTTCTCAAGCACCGCTCCGCTGGACCCCGCTGTCTCTCCACCTCTCCGCTGGGCCCTTCCTGTCAAGCACCGCTCCGCTGGGCCCTTCCTGTCAAGCACCGCTCCGCTGGGCACCGCCGTCTCAATCACTGTTTATGGTTCACTGTGCCCACCATGCCTCCTCCTTGACCAGTGGAGACTGTCATCCACCTGATGGACTGTGGCTTTGCACTCCCCAGGATGGTACAGTGGGCAGCCCACCCACTGTAGAGACATTGAGAGACTGTGGCTTTGCACTTCCCAGGATGGTACAGTGGGCAGCCCACCCACTGTAGAGACATTGAGAGACTGTGGCTTTGCACTCCCCAGGATGGTACAGTGGGCAGCCCACCCACTGTAGAGACATTGAGAGACTGTGGCTTTGCACTCCCCAGGATGGTACAGTGGGCATGGTGGCTCCTTGTGGATCTGGCGTCGTGGACTCATGTGGCTGTGGTGCCCCTCTCTTCCCTTCCCCCTGAGGTGCCTGTAGTTTTTACATCTGATGCCCCTGCAGTGTTCTCTCCAAAGGACTCAGGTCTCCTGGGTGGGCTTTGCCCTTGTTTCTCAAAACTTTGGCCCACGGACATGATGAATTCGTAGGATGTGCAGGACTTGTTACTTCAGTTATACACTGATGTGTATGTCATTAGTTTTGTTGTGAATATCTTTCATGGTTGTACGATAATTTTCAGGAGCTTTTTGGTACATAAATATTTATTCCAAATTTGATTATGTCCTAGCATTTTTCTGGGGTGTTTGGGTGGTGTCACTGTGGCTTGTTGCTCTGCATTGGTGTGTACATAGTTGGGGGGGGGGAGGTCGCATATGTGTGTGCCCGTAACCTTTTGTCCTCCCCCCTCCCGTATGTCGTAGGTGCAGTACTCACCGTTGTCGTCTGCGCCGGACTTCGTACTCGTGGTAGATGAGAAGGTAGACGAGAGCAGATAGGATGTTTAATTCGGGTTCCATGCTGTCCTCCTTCCTCCTGGAGTGCGTAGTGGTGAGCGTTTTCCCGTCCGTAGTCTGTTTCCGCCGTGTTTTTATCGGCGGTGCTCCCGCCCCAGAAAAGGTGGCGGATTGGTGAGTTGTGATAGTGTGGGCGGTACATTGTCTGCCGCCTGGCTGTTGGCGGTGACCGCCGCGCTGTTTGTTTGTACCGCCGTGGCAGTCGGAGTGTTAAAGTGGCTGTCTGTGTTGGCGGTTCCCGCCAGGGTCAGAATCCCATATTTTTTACCGCCAGCCTGTTGGCGGGGTGGCCGCCGCTTTAACACCGACCGACAGGGTTAGAATCACCCCCAATGTCTTTTTTCTATGTGTTTTGGTGTGGAGCGAAGTGGATGTATGTGATATGGAGTGGAATTATGTGGGTTAAATTGGAATCATTAGTTGTGGGCTGGAATTGTGTGGTGTGTAGTGTATTTGTGTAGTGAAATTATGTGGCATGGTGAATAGCTAGGGGTGAGAGCTGTAGAGAATAGATATAAAGAAAGTTAGGGAGGGATATGTAGTTTTGGTGTATGAACTCTAGATAGAGGAGCAGAAAGAGTGTGTGAGAAAGAGAGAAAGAAGGGGGAGCAGGGCACAGAGGCATAAAGAGAGGGTGGGGAATATGTAAATGGAGTACTAGTGAGCACAAGCACAGTTAGTTTTCTCATACATAATTACACAGATTTGCTGTGGGGATCAGATTCAGGCACAATTGGACAAACAAATTCATTGTAGGTTGATTTTTATCATGCTACATATGTGCGGGTTGTGTTCAAAACTAAAGATTAGACAGTTTCACAAAGGCCTTATGGGATTGGTGAAAACTGAGTTCTGGCATAAAGATATCTATTACAAAATTTCAAGTTTCCCGAAAGCATACAAGGCATATAGGGCCAGATGTATCAAAGCTTTTTGCATTCGCAAATGGTGCGAATGCCCGTTTGTGAATGCAGAAAGCCCTTTCAGAATGTATCAAAGGCATTCTGAATGCAATTTTAAGGAATTGCTAAAATAGCGATTCCTTAAAATTGCAACTCTGTTTAAAGCAAAGAACCCCCTGGTGAGTTTATTTCGCTAGGACTTTATCAGGAATGGAATACCCGTTTGTGATTTTTTAAAGCTCTTCTGCTTTATATACACCAAGTAATGCAGGGCACTTTAAAAATGTAAAATGAACACGATAGTCACCTACTGTGCAAAGTCCAATTATATATGTATGAAAAGGGTGCATCCTGGAATTTGTGCATACATTTTTTAAAGCACTTCCAATTTGGAAGAGATTGCTTTCTGATATTTGTAGAAGTTAAACGTTTTTCTGTAAAAACAGCCCTCAGAACCCTTTAAAAACATGTACATGTATAGGGTGGCATTGTATTGGGCTCAAAGAAACAAATGCATGCAAAAGATGCGAAATGCTACCACTCGTGCAACAAAATGAAAATCTTCAGAATTGTCAATACTGGTTGAGGTGGCTGCAGATGTATTTTATCAACATTTCTTTTGCATTGCTAGCTTAGGATGTTAGGAATAGGCATACTGTTAGTTAGGCACACTTTTCCCCAGCAAAGTTAGCATCCGCTCTGCTATAAAAACATTTCTGTTCATCCAATTTTGCTTGTGGGAATAGAGGTGCCACCGCCACTTACAAAACAAAATGAAAACAAAAACAGTTGATATAAGCAAGACAATTCAAAGCGCCACGGCTGCCATGAGCGTGAGGGCAAAGGATACACCCAAAAAGAAAAGGAAGTTTGCTTGCAATCAAACATATCGGCAAATGTGCAATTATCCATATAACAGGGTCAGTCCCCAGGCAGTCAGAAAACCGCCCCAAGGAGGGACAAACGTAAAGCATTTACCAATGATAACAAAGGAATTTTGAAAGACAAGCTCATGAACGAGTGAAAGTGATGGACATGCGGTGGGTGTGGTTAAAATCCCACATAGATACCAAGATGTCGGAAAACAGTTCTTGCGTGCTGCTATGAGCAACCTAAAAATGACACAGCGGCAGCGCAAACTCCTTGTAAATATGCCCCTTTGGGTCTACCATCACCGACTTCTTAAAAGTCACCTGCATCACTGGCCCTAGAAAAGAAAAATATTCTGTCTACTATTACAGGCATGTTTAGGCAGTAGGGGTCTTACGACCGCAACCACCCAAAGGCATGTTTGTACAATGGGAAGATGGCAAAAATGTTAGCACTGTACCTACTCCCTTTTTCTTTTGTGGAAGGAGGGGGTTCTTAAAATTTGTGAAAGCTATCTGCTCGAAATGGAAGGTTCCAAGTGAGACCTATTTTGCTAGAGTTGCTGTTCCAGCAATGTATCATGATTGGTTGGGCAAGCTTTGCAGCAAAGTGTTATCCACACTATCTACCTGACGACAAAGTTGTGGACCAGTTTCAGGCTACTAATTGCATGTGCACCACTGCACACTCGATCTCTTTTGTGGGGGTAAAACAAAAGCTATCGACAGGTCTTAGCCCTGAAGACATTTTTCAGAGCGTTTGGTGGCATGCATCAGTAGCCATGTTCGCCATGGAGAAATCACATACACCTGCAAACATCTTTGACCAATTTAATAGTAAGGTGTCTGAATGGCTGCGACCCATAGGTCTCCGATTGGATTTCTAGCCATGGACAATGGCAGTAACATAGTCAAGGTCATAGCAGACGGTGGCTATTTCAGGGTCTTGTGTTTTGTGCACTGCATCTACCTCAAAAAGAAGACAAAGTCAGCAATTTACTGACCACCTGTAGATGAATATGCACTTCTTTCAGCCATTCTTTTAAAGTCCGGAGGCAGCTGCAAATTATTCAGCATGCTAATAGAGTAACAGTGAAAGCCCTGACACAGGGTGTGCCAACAAGTTGGAACTCAACTTATTATATGTTTGAGCAGTACAGACAGATCAATGACTAAGGGGGTCATTCCGACCCTGGCGGTCCATAACCGCCAGGGCCGGGGACCGCAGAAGCACCGCCAACAGGCTGGCGGTGCTTCCTGGGCCATTCTGACCGCAGCGGTAAAGGCGCGGTCAGAAAAGGGGAACCGGCGGTTTCCCGCCGGTTTACCCCTGGCCCAGGGAATCCTCCATGGCGGCGCTGCTTGCAGCGCCGCCATGGGGATTCCGACCTCCTTCCCGCCATCCCGTTCCTGGCGGTTTTTACCGCCAGGAACAGGATGGCGGGAACGGGTGTCGTGGGGCCCCTGGGGGCCCCTGCACTGCCCATGCCACTGGCATGGGCAGTGCAGGGGCCCCCTAACAGGGCCCCATAATGATTTTCAGTGTCTGCTTTGCAGACACTGAAAATCGCAACGGGTGTCACTGCACCCGTCGCACCCCTGCAACTCCGCCGGCTCCATTCGGAGCCGGCTTCCTCGTTGCAGGGTCTTTCCCGCTGGGCCGGCGGACGGCCTTTTGGCGGTCGCCCGCTGGCCCAGCGGGAAAGCCAGAATGGCCGCCGCGGTCTTTTGACCGCGGTGCGGTCATTCGGCGGTGACCGCATGGCGGGCGGCGACTGCCGCCCGCCGCGGTCAGAATGACCGCCTATGTCATTCAAAGAGGAGGGGATGCAATTGGGAAAGCTATGACCATGGATGCAGACTAATGGGGCCCAGTCAAATGTCTCATAGATGCTGCTCCCTTTTGAGATTTTCACGTGGGAAGTTAGCAAGAAGACAGTACATATGGACCAAGGCCAGCTAAAGAAGGTGACTGACATTTTTGCAAGCTGAGGAGTGAACGAATACCCATAAGTACACACCCTGGTTGATAGTTAAAGCTATTGCTTAACTTGCAATGCAAGACTGCAAAATTACATTTTCTCATCCAAAGAGTACATCTGTGCCACTCTACTTGATCCATGCTACAAAAAACTTTTTCCTACTTTCATTCCTTTTTCTGAAGGGGATGTTTCAAAATACAAAAGGTGGATTGTTGAAAAAAACGGAGACATGAATGTAGAAAGGCTGGAACTTAGAGTCCTACTCTGCAGTTCTGGGGTGCCACCTTCAACTTCTAGAGTGGGTAGTGTTGTCTCCCAGCAGCCAACACCAGAAACCAGAACACCAGCAACAACAGCAACAGAAGAATCATACCCAACCTCTGCATTGGCTTAGTTTCAAGTGGCAGGTTGTAAGTCCAGTGCAGAGGCAAAGACAAGAAAGGTCTAGCAAGTGGCAGCACCAATGACCATTCAGAGGTTGTTCCAGGAGAATCTGGATGACCCAAAAGAGGCGTATGTGGATCAAAACCATTGGTGTTTTGGTATGGGCTGCATGGTTTGCCTTGTAGCAGGTGTGTCTGCTGAGTGTGTATTCAGTGTAGCTGGTGCAGTTGTTATAGTGAGAGGGACCAGTCTCTCGCGTCAAAATGTGGAGAGATTAACCATGATCAAAATGAATCAACATTTCATACCACCTGATTATACTGATCCCGAAAAACCACAGGAGGAGGTTGATTGGTCAAAATCAAGTGTAAGTGAACCACCTGAGCTTGAGGATGAGCTCTAATTCCTGGACAGAGGTTCCATAGAACGTTTTAATTATCTTTCATTGAATTTCTTTCTTTGCAAATGAGGAAAAAAAGAAGCTAGTGGAACATTCTTTGTTTTCGGAATTCATTTTATGCTGCCCCACCATTTTTTAATCACATATATGGCTGGATTGGGGTTGGACCAGTGTGCAGTGAAAAAGCGTCTACAACAATGCCTTCATGACATTGGAGAAAATGCCTGCCTCCCTCACATGCCCATCCTTTTTCTGCATCACTTAGCAGGGCTGCCTCAGGAGGTCATTTATTTACAAGAGTACAAATACCAAATTACAATGTGTTGACTGAGTCAAAGATACAATTGTGTACCTAACCTACCCACGCTTGGATTGGAAAATGTAATTATAACTAGGTTCTACTATTGCAATAATGAGTGAGTGATTTTGAGTGATGATTGATGATTTATGTGGTGGCAGAGAGTGAAGGAGTGTGTTCAATTATTAGTAAACTTGATTTTGGTGAATTGCAATGTTTGGTGCCTGATGGGTGATTATTTTTCCTGAAGGCGATTTGCATTTACAAACTGATTAAGCAAAATTTACCTGTATGATCTGCTCTTTTTTGGGTTCTTCAGACACCAGACCAGTCACCTTAGTTAACAAACACAAATCTATACAACATATGGCAATTCAGTGTCTCTACTTCTTCTTAACCCTTAGTGCACTACATATCTATCTTGCTCATGTCGGGACTGGGGCAAAGTTACTCAGAGTCAGGAGGGAATTGAAGGACTCAGGGTGGGACTACTTCAATAACAGCAGCTAGAAGAAGAGAGTTATTGACTTCAAATGGAAACCAGGATTCTGAGACCTAGTGCTCATTAAAGTGAAATGGAGAGAGGTGTGTTGATTTTTTAAATGCTGTTGAGTGTGTGTCTTTTACTGGTGGGGGAAAATGAAGCTCTGAGTTCTTTTTCTATCTCTGCCTCTGAGACTTACCTTCCTTCAGTCCTTCTCCTTGACTCTTTAATGCGGTTTCTGTTTTATAATCCACAGGCCTTTTCCTCTCCTGCACAATGCTAATGTGGTGCAAGGAGGTGCTAGGGGCTCTTAAAGCAGCCCCCTAGTACGCAACTAACTTATACTGCGGTTGAGATAAGTATTTGCTTGTTTATCTTTTCTTAGTTTCTGTAGGCAATATAGGGGATGGCAACATACCCTCCTAACTGGCATACACTTAAAGAAATATAGATTCAGTGCAAAGTTAAAAGCAAAACACAAAAACACTTCAGACATAAAGTGGATTGTAAAAATGTCCCCCTTGCTAACATAAAAATATAAATATTAATCTGTAAAACCCACCCTCTCCACCCACAACAGGTCCACACTTTTCCCACATCTTTACACATCCCAAAACAAATAAATGTTAATACATTTTCAATGAGCGTCTCAAGATGTTCGATGCAGGCGCTCTAGGCGTGCCAGCTGACAGCTCACTTGCGCTAGCTCACGCAGCATGCAGCAATGGTAAAGCCGGTCAGAAAGGGGGGCAACACGGGGATGGGCAGCTCCATGCTGGCGAAGGCACAGGTGTCGCCTGGGGGGTGGATGTGCAGCCAGTTGGCTGGTGGAACTGGGCCAGGTGGGCCCTCATCATGCGGCGGCCCGCTGGTAATGTTGCCTGATGACCTCCAGCCTCTGATGCCGGAGCCGGGCTGCAATCTGTGAACCAGCAGGAGTAGCTGCATCAAGAAAGCAAAAAAGAGAGAGACAAATTGTAAAGAACGTTCTATGCAAACACCTTTTATTTGTAATTACATAATGGCACAACATAAGCACATTTCTGCTGGTCCCCTTGGGCCACTTGAATTTTTGATGTGATGATTACAAAAGTCAGTCACAGAGAGGGATATGATTGTAACACATGCTTAAGAAAACCACGGACAGGCTGAAAGGAGGCAGTATAAAATTAACACAGTGTTTTCTTCTAATAAAGGATTTCCTAAAAAAATGAAACCGCACTGACACTTTCTGTGGAAAAAAATAAAAAGAACTCTGTTTAATGAGTAAAGCATCATCCACTAGAGAGTACAATTATTCTATTCTTGTTGTGCTAAAGGACTAGGAGCCTGCTAGCTAGTGCATTCGGTACAATGCAAAGTTCCTACTCTTTGCAGTCTAAGTCTGGGACAGCTGCAATGGAAAAATCATTTTTGATTCCAATGGCCCTGCTCTTCTCAAAATGCCTTTCCATTCTACCCTGACTACAAGAGGCAGATGATGATTATATGTCACAGACGTCATGCATAACAGGCGGATAATAGATATCCTGTCTTGCTTAAGTAGATGGTTTAAAAAATGATGCCCTGCAGTTCAAGGAAAGGAACAAGATATTTAGATTTTTTGGGGCACGTTTATCACAGAGTGTCCCATTTGCAAGAGATGGAATCACAGACACTTAGGGGTATATTTATAACCATTTGCACCAAATTTGCGTCATTTTTTTAACGCAAATTCTGCACAAAACTAACTCCATATTTATATTTTGGCGTTAGACCCATCTAACGTCAAAATATAAGAGTTAGCACCATTTTTTAGATGCGTGAACCTACCTTGCGTCAATGAGATGCAAAGTAGGTGATCCCATCTAAAAATGGTGCTAACCCCATAGCCCCATATTTATCCTCTGGGCTAAAATCACACATGGGTGGGAGGAGGGGCCATATAATGGTGCAAAGCTTGCTTTGCACCATTATTTAACACCGGGGTCAGACTAGGAGTTAGGGGACCTGTGGACCCATTTCCATGGTTAAACATCATGGAATGGGTCCACAGGTGCCCGCCTCAAGCCTGAGGAACACCCCCACCCACACCAGAGAGACACCGGAGGATGGGGGACCCCTTCCCAGGTAAGTAGGGTAAGTATGAGTAAGTATTCTTATTTTTAAATTAAAGTGCCATCGGTGGCCCAACTTGGGCCCCCTGCATAGCACAGGGTGCAATGGCCATGCCCAGGGGACACTGGTTCCCTGTGCTGGCCATTGGGGTGGTGTGCTTGACTCCTGTCTTTTCTAAGACAGGAGTCATGTGGTATGGATGGTTTTGCATCAGAAAATGACGCTAGGCTGGTTAGAGGCATTTTTTTTGCCTCTAACCAGCCTAATGTCATTTTGTGGTGCAAAACCCCTTCCTCCCGTACCGTCACCCCCACCCGGCTAATGTCATTTTTTTTTTACACTAGCCCATCCTTTGCACCGGCTTGCGCCATTCCATAAATATGGTGCACAGCTGGCTCTCAGGAATGGTGCAAGCCGGTGCTAAACTTTTTGATGCAAAACTGAATTAGTGCAGTTTTGCATCAAAAAGTATAAATATGCCCCTTAATCTCACTTTACTTCCTGGCCTCACCCTCAAACATAAATTATTTAAATTAAATGCATTCACTTGGCAGAAAGTGAAGGAAAAGGAAAGGATACTTGAGATACAGACTAACTTAGGGTCTGATTTCAAGTTTTGCGGCCCGTTCATCAACCCGTGGCCATACCCCCATTGTTTTATGAAATTTCTACCGGTCAGCCTGTCAGAAACAGTGCAACAGCATTTTAAGAGAGCCTTGGCCAATGCCATCACACACCAGCACCCTCGGAATGCGCATTTTCTGCATATCAGACAGTGCACATTCTGAGGGTGCTGGTAGGGGTGCCCCTGCACTGCCCATGACATGGTTGTGGGAACTGCAGGGGCCTCCTTGTGGCCCCCAGCACTGGCTTTCGTCAGCCTTTTTATGGCAGGGACTACGCCATGAAAAGGCTAGTGGAAAGTCGAGTTGTAATCAGCACAGCAGTGTCGAGCTCGGTACCACCGTGGCCGACCACTACTCTGACTGCCACCATCCCATCAGGATCAATGATCCTGGTGGCGGTCTCCTAGCGGTCCTACTGCCTGGGTTGTAATCTGATTGTTGGATTAGCAGGAGTGCGGCTGTCCGTACGCCATGGCGGGTTTGGCGGTCCTCGACCGCCAACCTCGTAATCAGGCCCTTAGTTTGGCAGAGAGAATACAATTTGTAATATGACAGACGGGATATCCATCACATTTGTGATGGAGTAACCCCCTCTGCCAAACTCCCTCAATTAGGCCCTTAGTCTTTTACAGCAGGGTAAGGTACAGGTAAAAGTCTTGGTAGGTATAGTAGAGGTTTTGCTAATAATACTGGGGGGGGTTGTTCACTGGTGATGTAGCTTAGGCTTAGTCAGTCACAGTAGTTGAAACTGAAAGTGGATGAATGTCTAATTTAAACTGGCGTAAATCCATTATGGAAGCCATATGAAGTATGAACCACTTGTCCGGGCCATCACAGTTGGCACATGCCAAAAATGTTTTTCTTTCAATGTGGCACAAGTTAGGAAAGCATATGGCTGGAAGTAGGGGAGATGATTGAGTGATCACTGGGAGGGAAGAAAATGACACCTTGTTTTTGTTTCGGTTTGCAATCCATTGAAAATCTTTGTAACTGCTACATTGAAAGAAACAAACACACATTGCACATCCAACACTACAGTGCTGGATTGATCCGTGCTGCAGGTAAGTGGTGTCATCATCAGATCATGGCCCATGGGTCGGACTTGTGACTCGCGAAGTGCTAAGTGGCAGGGGGATCATGGATGATGATGGATGTCTGGGACATGCCTAACTTAACAAATATAGTGAGTATACTAGTAATTTCAATAACTGAGCAATGTAACTTGCCATCAGCCGTCCCTGCACCAGAGAGA
Source organism: Pleurodeles waltl (assembly GCF_031143425.1). NCBI lineage: Eukaryota > Metazoa > Chordata > Amphibia > Caudata > Salamandridae > Pleurodeles > Pleurodeles waltl. Next base: position 148,725,308 of record NC_090441.1, on the reverse strand, counting down.
CTCCCCCTCCAGGTGCTGTATCTGGTGCACTGATGCTGGCTCCAGCATTGGTGGTCTGTGTGGCTAGAAAAAACAACATTACACATTTTAAATGCAACATACACCTCCTCTTTTTTAAAACAAAATACAGCCACAACACTTGACTACAGTTGAGTTTGCAGTATCTCCTCCCCCATCTAAAATATCACTTTGGGCATTTTGCTGGTGGACAATGTTAGACAACTACAGCCATTAATCAAGTCAAACATAATGGAGATAGGATGACAACTGTGAGCCATTTCAAGCGCAGTGAAGGGGTAGAATATATTGGTCAATGAAGGACATATGGTTTGGTATTAGTTGGCAAATTTGGCAAATGCAATGGGACCATCCTCATACTACTTTACTGTCATAAAAACTGAAGAGATAATACAACGCAGCATTGTGGGGGGGTTCACCATTACCTTGGTCACTCTCTCGTTATTTGAGCATGAGCAAGAAATGAATAACCTTCTCAACAGACAAGAGTAGAAGAGCTTGCTTGGGTCTGCAAACTCTGCAATCTTCACAGTAGACCACCTAATCTAGGGGCATATTTATACTTACTTTGCGACATTTTAGCATCATTTATTTTGGTGCTAAAACGGTGCAAAATTAACTCCATATTTAAATTTTGAAGCTAGACCCGTCTAGCATCAAAATATAGGGCTTAGTGCCATATTGTTGATGCAGCAAACTACCTTGTGTTAATTAGATGCAAGGTAGGCATTCCTGTCCACAAAATCACGCTAACTCTCTAATGCCTTATTTATACTGCGGCGCAAAAATAACAAGGAGTGGGGGACCTAAATATTGGTGCTTAGCCTGCTGAGCACCATTATTTAATGCTTGGGTCTGACCAGATGTTAGGAGACCTGTGGACCCATTTGCATGGCTAAACACCTTAGAATGGGCCCACAGGTTCCCACCCAAGCCCCAAGAACAACCTCACCCACACCAGAGGGATGCCATAGGATGGGGGACCACATCCTGGGTAAGTATATATTTTTGTTTTTCTGTCAGTGCCACTGGGGACCCCTTAGATGGGGCCCCCTGCCTGGCACTGGGTATGATGGCCATACCCAGGGAACACTGATCCCCTGTGCTGTTCATTGGGGTGGTGGGCATGACTCCTGTCTATACTTAGACAGGAGTCATGTTTTGGTGGTAGTGCATCAGAAAATGACGCTAGGCTGGTTAGCAGCTTATTTATTGCTGCTAACCAGCCTATCGTCTTTCCTGGTCCACTAATGCCTTTTCCCCTCCGCCATCCACCCCGCCACTCCCAGCTAGCGTCTTTTCTGTAGACCCTAGCCTGTCATTTGCACCACTGTGTGCCATTCCATAAATATGGCACCTGGCTGGTGCTCTGGAATGTCGCTAGCAGTTGCTATGGATTTTGACGAAAGACTTCGCTAACGCAGTCTAGTGTTGAAATCCATAAATATGGCCCATACTGTCTTAGACTTACAGTAGCAGTTAAGAGAGGTTAGGGGAGAGGGACAACATAACCAAACAGAAGTAAGTTTAAGCTTCAAATTACAGAAACAGGAGGAAGTCAGCTACAGAAACAAGAAATAGAGAAAAAGAATAATACAGGGTGGGATAACATGAATACATACTGAATAGAATGACGAGCTTTTGAAAAAGAGTCAAAGCATAAAAGAAATGAGGACAAATGAATCCAATTGGGGAGAGTTAAAAGTTAGAAAAATAAATATTAACAGGATCTTACTGGGGCCGGCAGAGCCATCTGTTACTGTTGTGGCGCTGGTGGTGGTGTAACTTCCACCTGCCGCAGCACTGGTGGTGGCACCCTCCTCTGCCCAACCCTCTAATCCCCTCTTCTTGCCCTTGGGTGCTGATGTATGAAATACAGAAAACAAAAAATAGATATGCAGTAACATATTGACATTGTACTTTACTACGTTTCTGATCCAGATTGCCTAATACTACATGATCGAGCTAACCTGTTCCTAATTTCCAACATCTTATCTAAGCCCTATTTCAAATTTCCTTAACTGCATTTGGAAATGCTAATGCATTGCAATGAATGACCTTTGCTTCACAAATCACATTCGCAAACCCCCTTTTATGGGTCAGTTCAGTCAGTTTCCCTTTTTTCGTTGATGCATGCATACATCACTGGAAGAATGCTAGTGACTGTACGAGCTCCATAAAAAGAAAGGCACAGAGAACACTAACTCACTGATATATATTGCTTCTTTTACTACCACAATACCACTAATGTAGTGACAGGAGGACAGAGGAGTCAGCATAATCAGCATAATGAGCCCAAGCAAGTGCCTACAGCAACAAGCAGAACTAGGTAGCACTGAGAACCTTGCTCAGTCAAATTATACCATATAACATTCGTAACATTACGTGAACTTAATTTACCTGTGAGTTTCAGCAGCATGCTATTTGAAAAAAATAGCATTATAGGACAGAACACAACAAAATTTGTAATAATTAATTACTAGTACTCACCAAGCCCTGCAACCTGGATGCCCAGCAGGTCCAGCAGGTCCCTCTTCCGGTCAATGATATTGGCCCAGCGGTACATCAGCTGCTGCTGGGTGCGCCAAACCCCAGTGAATCAGCAGATGCAACCGCACACCCTTCCCCACAGCGGTCGATGCTTCCACAGGCTGTGCCCACTGCCGGCCTTCCCTCTGCTGCCAGCATGGAGGGGAGGTGGCACTGCACAAATAAAACAAGTGCGGCCACCTCCTTCTCTCTAAAGATGATGCAAGGCTGCACCGCTTGGTAGCACTAGTCCCTGCAGTGTGTGCAGTTCACCACACCACTTGCACTGGTACCGCCTTGGTCCCCACATTCTGCTATGGCACTGGGGATGATATAAAAACAAGACAGGGGAGGAAGAAATAATAGAGAGGGAGAAAGTACTTAGGAGAAGTTAGGGGAAAAGCCTATAAAGGGACAAAAAAGTCACAGAAAGTAAAAAAAAAGAGGCAAAAATGTAAAATACACTATCACAAATACACAAACTAAGGAAATAAATGTAAAACAGGGAAGGATTAGGTGTGTAAAGACAGGATGGTTAAGATAAAGTTGGGATTGAAATAGGCCCAGCACCACACACAGAATAGGAAAAACAAGATAGCCACACGTGGGTGACCGCGTGGTGCCATTCACGCATGCAATGCGGAGCACCCAACTTATACCAATCAGCATGAATGGGTGGCAAGCTCAACTCCACCTGCACGAGTAAGGAAGAGTTTGCAGAGTTTTTTCTTTACACTGCAGAGTTCCATCTAGCGAAACTCCGCAAACTCTGCCCAGACCTAGGTAGAATGCATGCACACAATAATTCTGCCACCTGTTCCTGGTGTGACCCATGTGTAGGCTTGCGGTCATCCTGTCCTGAAGATTTCTCCTTCTACTTTGTTCAGCTCATTGTCATTTGGGATTTGAAGGGAATACATCACTCTTTTTGTGTGAAATCTCTGCTGCATACACACCCTTTGAATGCTTACTTTTACATTTTCAGTTTTTAATGTAGGAATTTGCAAAAACTGTGCTGTTTAGAATGAGCAGGTATCACTTTTCTTTTCCTTTTTGTTAGTTTTTTGTTGGTTAGCAAGGTGTTTTGAAGTAGAGGCCCTTGTGAGATTAGATTTTTTTTATGGGATTGCGTTTGCACATTTTTTAAATCAATCAATCAAGGAGATTTGTAGAGCACCAACTTTTCACCCCAACAGGGTCTCCAGAAGCTGGGGGGGATCTGCAAGCCATGGCCATCTGGTGGTGGCTGTCGAAAAGCCAAGTTTTTAGCTGTCTTCTGAAGTTTTCCAGAGAAGGGGAGGTGTGCAGGTGTACGGGAAGGTTGTTCCAGGGCTTGGTGGTGAGGTGGGAGAAGGAGCTGCCACTGAAGCATTCCCAACAGATGCAGGGACGTAGCCAGGGCGAGATAGGCTGAGCGGAGCTCTCTGGTGGGTCAGTGGAATGTGATGTGTTTGTTGAAATAGGCAGGTCTGACATCGTGGCTTTGTAGGCGTGTGTGAGGAGCTTGAAGAGGCATCTTTGCTGGACGGGGTGCCAGTGGAGAGCCCTGAGGTGGGTAGAGATGCTGTTTTTTCTGGGGTTGTCGAGGATGAGTCTCACTGCTGTGTTCTGGATGGTCTGGAGACGGTTAAGGAGCTGCGTCATGTTTCCAGTGTAGAGAGCGTTGCTGTAGTCAAGGTGGTTGGAGATGAAGGCCTGGTTGACTGACTTCCTGGTTGCAATGGGGATCCATTGGAAATTCTTGTGGAGCATTCAGAGGATGTGGAAGCCTGAAGAAGAGACAGCTATGATCTATTGTTTCATGGTGAGTTGGGTGTCCAGGATAATGCAGAGATTCCGTGAGTGGTTAGTAGGGGTGGAGGGGGCGCTAGGGCAGTGGGCCACAATGTGTTGTCCCAAGGAGAGGGCTTGTTCCCGAAGATGAGAATCTCAGTCTTGTCTGAAGTTAGTTTGAGGCAGTTGGTCCTCATCCAGCTGGTGATTTTGGACATGGTGTTTTGGAAGTTTCTTCGTATGGTCGAGACATCCCGAGTGAGGGATAGGATGAGCTGTGTGTCATTGGCATAGGAGATGATGTTCAAGAGGTGGGTGCCTGCCATGTCAGCCAGTGGAGTCATGTAGGTTTTGAAGAGGGTGGGGCTGATGGAGAAGCCCTGGGGAATGCTGCAGATTATGGGGGTCATTATGACCCCGGCAGGCGGCGTTAATATGGAGGAAAGTACTGCCACCAGGCTGGCTGTACTTTTCTCCATATTAAGACATTGGCGGTTTGGCTAGAGCCAAACCGCCAATGTACCACACCGACCACCACAGCGGTAATGACCACCGGGCTGTAGGCTTCAGTCTCCAGCCCAGCGGGCGTCACTTGCCCACCCGCGGGATTATGACCCTGCCTACCGCCTTGGTTTTCGTGGCAACTTAACCGCCACGAAAACCATGGCGGTAGGCACTATCAGTGACAGGGAATCTCTTCCCTGTCACTGATACAGGTCTTCCCCGCCCCCCTCCCCAGATTCCCCCACCAACCTTCCTCTCCAGACCCCCCACTACATACACACCTTCATTCACACATGAACACACGCATACACACACTCATTCCCACATTCATCCACGCATGCATAAATCCATTCACACACACATCCACACACACTGATATACATACAAGCAGACACACATTCACACAATACAACATACACGCACTCTCACATCCATACATGCACACACGTACAACACACACCCGCATGCACGCACGCACAGACATACACCCCTCCCCACACACACACACAACACCCCCCCAGCCCCTCCCCCGTCTGAGCACCTGTTGTCAGGGGGTCCCCTGGCAGGAGACAGGACAGGGCACTGCTGCCAGCAGCAGCGTCCGCTAGCAACAGCGTCTGCCAGCAGAACACCGCCAGGCCATATCATGGGTCATGATACGGTCTGCGGCGGTCTACTGGCGTGACGCTGCTGCTGGAAGCAGCGCCACCTTTCCGCCATCTACCGGCATTGCCACAGCCGGATTATGCCATCCTTCTGGCGGAAATCCGGCTGTGGTCATAATAGGGCAGACGGTTGGTAGCCGCAGAGACGGTCTTTTGGCGGCCTTCGCCACAGCAGTAGGCTTTTTTTACCACCGGGGTTGTAATGTGCCCCTATGTCTTTGGGTGTGTAGATGAAGGGCGGTAGGAGGATTCTCTGCGTACGGCTGGAGAGGAAGGAGGCAATCCATCGGAGTACATTGTCTTTGATGCCAATGCTGTTGAATCTGGTGGTGATGGTGTGGTGGGAGACAGTGTCGAAGACTGCAGGCAAGTTGAGGAGGATGAGGACTGCTCAGGTGAAGGAGGTGTCCAATATTGTTGGTTGCTGCAATCAGGGCGGTCTCAGTACTGTGGTCAGTCCGGAAACCGGATTGGGATGCATCGAGTATGCCATTGTCTTTGAAAAAGTCCATGAGCTGGGGATTGATGGCCTTTTCTAAGATTTTGTCCGGGAAAGGGAGGAGCGAGATAGGGTGGTAGTTCTTGAGCTTGTTAGCGTCTTCCGAGGGTTTCTTCAAGAGGGGCTTGACCTCAGCATGCTTCAAAGCATCAAGAACGGTGGCTGTGGAGATGGAGGATTTGAGGATTAGGGAGACTCCGATTACTTCTCTTCCTAGGTTGTAGAAGCATGGGTCAGTGGGGGATCTGGAGTCACTGGAGGTCATGAAGGTGATAGTATCTTTGGTGGAGAGATGATTCCATGCAGAGATCCAGTGGGGTGGAGAGAGGTCGGTTGAGGTGCAGAGGTGGTCGAGGTCGGTGGGCTGGGGGATGAAATTGCTGTAGATGTCAGAGATCTTGTGGTGAAAGAAGTATGAGAGCATGTTGCAGAGGGTTTGGGAGGGGTGGATAGTGTTCTCTGTGGCAGATGGGCTGGAGAATTCTCTGACAATACTGAATAATTCTTTGGTGTGATTGGTGCTGGTCTTGATGCAGGTTTTTAGGAATGGTTAAATATATATATATATATATTTCACGATGTGAGATAACTGCCTCCAACTCAACACTGATAAAACAGCATTCACGCTCTTTGGAAATAAGAACTCCTTTTGTGACTCTTCCTGGTGACCAACCAGCCTGGGTCCTACGCACACCCTCACTGACTATCCCAGAAACATCAGCATCATCCTTGATGGCAAGCTCTCAATGAACCAACAAATCAATGCGTCAACTGATTCCTGCTGCCACATTCTCAGAATGCTTCACAAAATCTTCAAATGGCTCCCCAAGCACACTAAATGCATGACCAGCCACAACCTCATCACCAGCAGACTTGAATATGGCAACGCACTATACGTTAGCTTCTTCAGCCCGCTCACTCAAAGGCTCAAAACCCCCCAGAATTCCGCCACCAAACTCATCCTAAACAACCCCAGATGTGCACATAAAATGACCAACCTTGCGGAACTGCACTGGGTACCAACCCAGAAAAGTTGCAAATTTAAGCTTCTCATCCACACCTACAAAGCCCTCCATAATGCAGAACTAGCCTACCTCAATGACTGACTCTAACTCTACCAACCCTCCAGACGAGTGTGCTCTGCTTTTCTCTGACTCACACAAATCACAAGCAAGGCAGGAGGTGCACTTTCTTCTTCATTGCAGCCAAAAACTGGAACAAACTCCCTTTACATATCACAATCACCACTCCACTCCTCAACTTCCACAAGAAGCTGAATACCAGAATATTCATCTATGAGCACCATGAGACCTACGCTCTTGCTCTGGCATCTGGATACCCTCACAGGAGATAATCTGTAACATACCACAACATAACATAAAATAACATAACATAACATATCATAAAATAACGTAACCCAACCCATCACAACGCAACCTAAAATAACATTACATAACATAACTAAACGTAACATAACTAAACATAACATAAATAAACAACATAAATAAACATATAACATAACAAGATAAACATAGCATAAAAACAACATAAACATAACAGTTTTAGGGGGCAAAACTTAGGTTATTTGTTGTGTGCAAGTGGGATGCAACTTCCAAAGCTTTGACAGTGGAGGTGGATACATGGGGGCTAGCGGAGTGCCTGATCCAAATGCCACTCCTTTTGAAAGATATGACACAGAAAACGATTAAGTAGGACAACTGATTGATTCAAGAAATCTCATTGTTAGACCTGCTGCAGGAACATTTGCAACACAAATTTATCAACATCAGTGAAGAAGCAGCTTAAACAATGTAATCCTTCGCTTGAGCACAAATTAAAGGGTGCAAAGAGATTGGGTCATCTGGAGAGTACAGCTCTTCTACCATATTTGACCCAATGTACTAAAAAGCATTGGTCATTTTCATTCATTTCTCAGAACTGAAAGTCTCAATTTATAAGACTTGAATCTTCAAGAAAGTGAGTCATATGAAAGAGAACAGTTGCAAATTAGAGTCTACGGTAGACATGAAGTACAACCTTCAACCTCCAGAGAAGGCAGTGATATTGGCTATGTGGCCGTTGTCACCATTGCAGCAGCATTTCCTAACACCATCGCTGGTTACTACTAAACTGACAGCAAAAGCAGCTTCATTTCCACATCTGCAATGGGTTGGTTTCATATGTCAGGACTTAAATCAAATGCACTGATGCAGGCGACATATACAAAGCAATTGGCAGCACCAATGGCAATTGAAAGGGTGGTCCAAGACTATCCAGATGACTCAACAGAAGTGTACCTGGATCAAGACCCATTGCCTTTTGGCATGGGAAGAAAGATCAGTGACCAGAACTCTGCAGGCTCTCAATAAAGAATCTAGTGTCAGTGTCTTCAAAGTATTTGTTTAGTTCAGCTAGGGAATATGTCACACTCAGAAGGACCAGTCTCATGGAAAGCCTAATGATGGTTAAAATGAATAAACATGACATCCTCCAAAATTATCAGGCTTAAGAAGACCCATTCGTGGATGGCAGCACTTGGTCTGACATCAGAACTGTGGCTAGTGATCATGCCCTGATGGCCCCTTTAAATTTGCAAACAAACTCTCCTTTCCTCATTCAATGTACAACACAACAGATTTAACTACTTTCAAAAATATATATGTGTATATTTGGTGCAGATTACACCAGCTATTATAAATAAACTTAAAAGGACCAGTGGGCACAACACAGATACTCAATCAAGTAGGACGTATCAATTTTATGCTGGGGCTGCCTTATTTTGCTGGAGCTGGCTGAGAATGGAGAAGTGGGAAAGACTAATTCAATCTTTGGTTCAAAAGTAGACTTTGAAAAAGACACTAGTATCATAAGCTAACATAAAGAAGATCTCTCACATCCCTATGCTATGTTTGATTCTTGTGATCAGTGCCAATGAATATTCAAAAGACTGAAAAGCTCATACTGGAAAGAGAGACTAGAGGTAAATGGACACTACATTTGAAGCAGGTACCAATGAATACTAAATGAGGATTCATGTGATGGGTGGGATGGTCTTTTCATGTAAACTAAACATGAAATGTAATGTTTGAGTGATTATTCTGGATCAATGTTTTCCTTCCACAAATCACTAGGATTGTTATTGTACTATATTGTCCTTTCATTAACTTAAGTCCATCATCTCTAGGTTCTCCTGAGACCACTCAGTTTTCCTAGAGTAGACTAATATTCTATTCCAGGCCAATCTCTTTTTAGACAAAATAATAAATTATTCTTGACAACAGCCAGAAGTTGGCCCCCTTGACCCTCCAACAGCTTCAGGCAATAGATGTATCCTTGTGGTAGTGGACCATTCCACTAGGTATCCTGAAGCTATACCCTTAAGGACCACTACAGCTCCTGCAGTGGCAAAAGTCCCCCTGGGAATCTTTTCCAGAGCGGGTTTCCCTAAGGAAGTGGTGTCAGACAGAGGTAGTAACTTCACGTCTGCATACCTCAAAGCTACGTGGAAGGACTGTGGTGTAACTTACAAGTTCACTACTCCTTACCATCCACAACCAAATGGACTGGTTGACAGGTTTAATAAAACTCTCAAAGGTATGATAATTGGACTCCCTGAAAAACTCAGAAGGAGATGGGATGTCCTGGTACCTTGCCTCCTTTTTGTTTACAGGGAGGTACCCCAAAAAGGAGTGGGCTTCAGCCCCTTTGAACTCCTCTTTGGACACCCTGTAAGAGGTCCCCTTGCTCTTGTAAAGGAGGGTTGGGAACATCCTTTAAAAGCTCCCAAGCAAGACATTGTGGACTATGTACTTGACCTAAGATCTAGAATGGCTGAGTACATGAAAAAGGCTGGTAAAAACCTTCAGGCCAGCCAAGAGCTCCAAAAGCAATGGCATGACCAGAAGGCTGTCCTGACTCAGTACCACCCAGGGCAGAAGATGTGGGTATTGGAGCCTGTGGTCCCAAGAGCACTCCAGGACAAATGGAGTGGACTCCATCTCATTGTGGAGAAGAAAGGTGAGGTCACCTATTTGGTGGACCTGGGCACTGCCAGAAGCCCCCTTAGGGTGTTTCATGTCCATCGCCTAAAACCTTACTATGACACGGCTGCCCTAACCCTGCTCATGGCCACTGGTGAGGGGCAGGAGGAAGAGAGTGACCCTCTCCCTGACCTCTTCTTCACCACTGACGCTGATGGCTTAGTGGAGGGAGATGTACTTGCAGATTGCCTCACTGCTGAGCAGAAAGACAACTGCATAAATCTCCTTGAGAAGTTCTCTGACCTCTTCTCACTTGTCCCAGTTACAACTACCTGGTGTGAGCACACAATTGATACTGGAGACAGTTTACCTGTCAAAAGTAAAATTTATAGACAGCCTGACCATGTCAGAGACTGTATTAAACAAGAGGTATAGAAAATGTTGGATCTTGGAGTGATTGAACCTTCTGAAATCCCCTGGGCCAGCCCCGCAGTGCTTGTCTCCAAACCTCATAGTAAAGATGGAAAAAAGGAAATGCGGTTTTGTGTGGACTATAGATGTCTCAGTCAAGTAACCAAAACTGATGCTCACCCTATACCCAGGGCAGATGAGCTGATAGATACACTGGCTTCTGCCAAGTATCTAATCCCTTTTACTTAACTGCAGGGTATTGGCAGATTAAGTTGCCAGAAGATGCTAAATTCAAAACAGCATTTTCAACTATTGGAGGGCACTACCAGTTCACTGTTATGCCCTTTGGATTGAAAAATGCACCTGTCATTTTTTTAGAGGTTGGTGTATACAGTCCTCCAAGGATTGGAAGCCTTTAGTGCAGCATATCTTGATGATATAGCTGTCTTTAGTTCCACCTGGGATGATCACCTGGTCCACCTGTGGAAAGTTTTGGAGGCCCTGCAAAAGGCAGGCCTCACTATCAAGGCTTCAAAGTGCCAGATAGGGCAGGGGAAAGTGGTTTATCTGGGCCACCTGGTAGGTGGGGAGCAGATTGCACCACTGCAGGGGAAGATCCAAACCATTCAGGAATGGGCTCCCCCAACAACTTAAACCCAGGTGAGAGCCTTCCTAAGCCTCACAGGGTACTATAGGAGGTTCATAAAGAATTAGGGCAGTATAGCTGCCCCTCTTAATGACCTCACATCCAAAAAGATGCCTAAAAAGGTATTGTGGACAGCTACCTGTCAGTAGGCTTTTGATGAGCTCAAACAGGCCATGTGCTCTGCACCTGTCCTAAAAAGCCCTTGTTACTCAAAGAAATTCATAGTCCAGACTGATGCTTCTGAATTAGGGGCAGGGGCAGTTCTATCAAAGCTTTACACTTAGGGCCAGTATCAACCTGTCGCTTCTATCAGCACAAGGTTGACCCCTAGAGAAAAACGTTGGTCTGCCATAGAGAGGGAGGCCTTTGCTGTGATCTGGGCCCTGAAAAGGTTGAGACCATACCTGTTTGGTACTCACTTTATTGTTCAGACAGACCACAAACCTCTATTACGGCTTAAACAAATGAAAGGTGAAAACCCTAAATTGTTGAGGTGGTCCATCTCCCTACAGGGAATGGACTATACAGTGGAACATAGCCCTGGAAGTACCCACTCCAATGCAGATGGACCCTCCAGATATTTCTACTTAGACAATGAAGACTCATCTGGGCAAGGTTAGCCTTATTGTCCAACGTTTGGGCGGATTGTGTAGGAAAGTACCATCTTGCCTGGCATGTTACCCCCATTTGTACATACATGTCAGTTTGCTTTTGCCTGTCTCACTGGGATCCTGCTAGCCAGGACCCCAGTGCTCATATTTTGTGGTCTGTATGTGTATACCTGTGTAGTGCCTAACTGTGTCACTGAGGCTCTGCTAATCAGAACCTCAGTGCTCATGCTCTCTGCCTTTAAGTTTGTTACTATAGGCTAGTGAGTACATTTAGAAAATCTAATTGGCATACTGGAGCACCCTTATAATTCCCTAGTATATGGTACCTAGGTACCCAGGGTAATGGGGTTCCAGGAGATCCATTTGGGGTGCAGCATTTCTTTTGCCACCCATAGGGAGCTCAGACAAACCCTTACACAGGCTGCCATTGCAGCCTGCGTGAAATTGTGTGCACACTATTTCACAGCCATTTGCACTACTCTTAAGTAACTTATAAGTCACCTATATGTCTAACCTTCATTTGCTGAAGGTTAGGTGCAAAGTTACTAAGTGTGAGGGCACCCTTGCACTAGCAAAGGTGCCCCAACATAGTTCAGGGCAATTTCCCCAGACTTTGTGAGTGCGGGGACACCATTAGACGTGTGCACTACATATAGGTCAATACCTATATGTAGCTTCACAATGGTAACTACGAATATGGACATGTTGAATGTCTAAGATCATGGAATTGTCCCCCCATGCCAAATCTGGAGTTGGGGTGCCAATTCCATGCATCCCCAGGGCTCCACTATGGACCCCGGGTACTGCTAAACCAACTCTCTGGGGTTTTCTCTGCAGCTACCGCTGCTGCCACCCCATTGACAGGGCTCTTTCCTCCTGGGGTCTGGGCAGCCTAGTCCCAGGAAGGCAGAACAAAGAATTTCCTCTGAGAGAGGGTGTTACACCCTCTCCCTTTGGAAATAGGTGTTGAAGGCTGGGGAGGGGTAGGCTCTGGAAATGCTTCGAAGGGCACAAATGGTGCCCTCCTTGCATAAGCCAGTCTACACCGGTTCAGGGAACCCCCAGTCCCTGCTCTGGCGCGAAACTGGCCAATGGAAAGGGGAGTGACCACTCCCCTGTCCATCACCACCCCAGGGGTGGTGCCCAGAGCTTCTCCAGTGTGTCCCAGACCTCTGCCATCTTGGATCCAGAGGTGTGAGGGCACTCTGGAGGCCTCTGAGTGGCCAGTGCCAGCAGGTGATGTCAGAGACCCCTCCTGATAGGTGCTTACCTGACTAGGTGGCCAATCTTCCTCTGAGGGCTATTTAGGGTCTCTCCAGTGGGCTTTTCCTCAGATGACGACTTGCAAGAATTCATCAGAGTTCCTCTGCACCTCTCTCTTTGACTTCTGCCAAGGATCGACCGCTGACTGCTCCAGGACGCCTGCAAAACTGCAACAAAGTAGCAAGAAGACTACCAGTGACATTGTAGCGTCTAATCCTGCTGGCTTTCTTGACTGTTTCCTGGTGGTGCATGCTTTGGGGGCTGTCTGCCTTCATCCTGCACTGGAAGCCACAAAGAAATCTCATGTGGGTTGACGGAATCTTCCCCCTGCTCCAGCCAGCTCCAAACTTCAGCGTCACCGGTACTCTGGGACCCCTCTCATCCTGACGAACATGGCCCCTGGAACACAGGTGGTGGACCCACGTGACCCAGACTATCCAGTGGTCCAACTGTCCAAATTTGGAGGAGGTAAGTCCTTGCCTCCCCTCTCCAGATAGTAATCCTGTGCACCACGTGAACTAGAGCTACTAGGGCTTCTGTGCATCTTTCCAAGGAATCCTTTGTGACTGTCCCTCGGGTAGGTCGCTCCCCTGCTCACGCAGCGCCTCCAGTCCCTGACTGCCTTCCGCTCCTGTGAGTGTGCTCCCCCCTTCTTGCCCGTGTACCCCGAGTGCTTGTGCTGGTGCTGACTAAAAATCCCTTTTCTCTCCTTGTATCCCGTGCGTGTGCCCCCGAGTGACTGAAATTCCCTTTTCTCTCCTTGTATCCCGTGCGTGTGCCCCCGAGTGCCGTGCGCCGTCCTCCCCTCTCAGCCCCTCCTTTCTAGTAGATTTTAGTAGGCTCTTGTTCCCTTTTCGCCGTCTTGCCGCTTTTTCCCGCCGCTCCTACCGCGCTTTTCCCGATGTTTTTTGCCGCTCTTTTTTGCCGCTCTTTTTCCCCGCTTCCAGCTCCCCTGCCCGCCCACCTCCCGCCTCCCAGCTGACCCCGCCTCCCCACCTACCCCTTAAATGGTGGCCGCTGCGAGGCAGAGGTAGCGACCACTGACCCTCGGGTAGGTCGCTCCCCTGCTCACGCAGCGCCTCCAGTCCCTGACTGCCTTCCTCTCCTGTGAGTGTGCTCCCCCCTTCTTGCCCGTGTACCCCGAGTGCTTGTGCTTGTGCTGACAAAAAATCCCTTTTCTCTCCTTGTATCCCGTGCGTGTGCCCCCGAGTGACTGAAATTCCCTTTTCGCTCCTTGTATCCCGTGCGTGTGCCCCCGAGTGCCGTGCGCCGTCCTCCCCTCTCAGCCCCTCCTTTCTAGTGGATTTTAGTAGGCTCTTGTTCCCTTTTCGCCGTCTTGCCGCTTTTTCCCGCCGCTCCTACCGCGCTTTTCCCGCCGTTTTTTGCCGCTCTTTTTTGCCGCTCTTTTTTCCCGCTTCCAGCTCCCCTGCCCGCCCACCTCCCGCCTCCCAGCTGACCCCGCCTCCCCACCTACCCCTTAAATGGCGGCCGCTGCGAGGCCGCGCAGCGGGCGCGCCAAAGGCAAGCCCGTCTGCGCCCGTCCGCGCCTGGACCGCGCCCAGCGCCCGAACCCCTGGCCCCCGCACCCCCCGCTTGACCTATGACTCCGCCACCCTCGCCAACCTCAACCCCGGCCGCGCGCCGGGCTGCTACCGCGCCACCCCCAAACGAACCCACGGACCCTTCACCTGCAGCAACTGCCGCTTCACCTGCCTACGGACCCACACCGCCACCACCAAGAACGACGCCCCCGGAAGCAACCTCGAATGCATCCTGGTCAACACCCGCTCCGTCCACAGGCACGCCATCAAACTGTGGAACCTCATCAACTCAACGAACCCAGACATCGCCTTCCTCACCGAGACCTGGATGAACCCCTCCTCGGCACCCGACATCGCCATAGCCATCCCCGACGGCTACAAAATCATCCGGAGAGACCGCTTCAACCGCACCGGAGGAGGCATCGCCATCGCACACAAAAGCTCCATCAGCATCTTGACCCACACCGACAACTCACTTCCCGACGCCGAACACCTCCACTTCGCGATCCACATCGACCCCAAGACAACCCTAAGAGGCACCCTCATGTACAGACCACCAGGACCCCGCACCAAGTTCAGCGAAGACATTGCAGACTTCGTCAACCCCCACGCACTCTCATCCACCGACTACATCCTCCTAGGAGACCTCAACTTTCACCTGGAGAACCACACCGACAACAACACCACCGCCGTTCTAGACAACCTCGCCAACCTGGGACTGAAACAACTGGTCAACACCCCCACCCACTACGCCGGACACACGCTCGACCCCATCTTCTCCTCAAGCAAACACATCACCTTCAGCCACACCACCGAACTCACATGGTCGGACCACAGCTGCGTCCACTTCAGCTTCAAGAAAACCACAGTGCATCACCACACCCGGCAACCACCAAAAAGACACTGGAACCGAATCACCACAGAACAACTCGCAGCAACGCTCTCCCTGAACCAACCCACCAGCACCAGCAACCCCAACGAGGCCGCCAACAACCTCACCAACTGGATCTCCGACTGCGCCAACCTCCTGGCCCCTCTGAAGACCCAAACCAACACCAACAACCACAAGAAAAACTCCTGGTTCACCACCGAACTCAAAAACTCCAAGAAAGAATGCTGCCTCCGCGAGAAGACATGGCGCCTCAACCCGACAGAGGAAAACCTGACAGCTCTCAAGGACACCACCCGCCAACACCACCAACGCCTCCGCACCGCACGAAAAACAGCCTACCAGAACAGACTTGACAACAACGCCCACAACAGCAAGGAACTATTTGGCATCGTCAAAGAGCTCTCCAACCCGGACGCAGAAACCAACCCCATCCCTCCCTCACAGGACCTCTGCGACTCCCTCGCGACCTTCTTCCACCGTAAGATCGCCGACATCTACAACAGCTTCACGACCACCAACATGAACCCGCCCCCGGAAGCCGCAAACGACATCTCCACCATCCTCGCCTGGAACCCTACCACCACCGAGGAAACCACCCGCGTCATGAACTCGATCCACTCGGGATCACCCTCCGACCCCTGTCCTCACCACATTTACAACAAGGCCGACAACATCATCGCACCCCACCTCCGAGACGTCATCAACGCCTCCCTCACCACTGCTACCTTCCCTGAAAGCTGGAAACACGCAGAACTCAACGCCCTCTTAAAGAAACCTACAGCAGACCCCACCGAACTCAAAAACTTCCGGCCTATCTCCCTCCTACCGTTCCCCGCCAAAGTGATTGAGAAAATCGTCAACGCTCAACTCACCGCCGCCCTGGAAACCTCCGACTCCCTCGACTCCACTCAGTTCGGATTCAGGGCCAACCACAGCACCGAAACCGCCCTCATCGCAGCCACGGACGACATCCGAGCCCTGACCGACAAGGGTGAAACCGTGGCCCTCATTCTCCTGGATCTCTCTGCAGCCTTCGACACGGTCTGCCACCGCACCCTGATAGACCGCCTCTGCAGCGCCGGCATCAGAGGCAAGGCCCTGGAATGGGTCATCTCCTTCCTCTCCGGAAGGACCCAGAGAGTCCGCCTCCCCCCCTTCAGATCCGCAGCCACGGAGATCATCTGCGGCGTACCCCAAGGATCCTCCCTCAGCCCCACCCTATTCAACGTCTACATGACCCCCCTGGCAAACATCGCACGCAAACACGGACTCGACATCATATCCTAAGCCGACGACACCCAGCTCATCTTATCCCTCACCAACAACCCCACATCAGCAAGGACCAGACTGCACGACGGCATGAAGGAAGTAGCGACCTGGATGACAGACAGACGACTGAAACTGAACACAGATAAAACGGAGGTCCTCATCCTCGGCCCTACCCCCTCCGCATGGGACGACTCCTGGTGGCCCCCCGCCCTAGGCAGCACTCCCCAACCGACCAACCACGCACGCAACCTCGGCTTCATCCTGGACTCCTCCCTCTCGATGACCAGACAGGTCAACTCGGTGACCTCAGCGTGCTTCAACACCCTCCGCATGCTCCGCAAGATCTTCCGCTGGATCCCCATCGACACCAGGAAGACCGTCACCCACGCCCTCGTCACCAGCCGCCTGGACTACGGGAACACTCTGTACGCCGGCATCACCACCAAGCTGCAGAGGAAACTTCAACGGATCCAGAATGCCGCAGCACGACTCATCCTGGACATACCTCGCCACCACCACATCTCCGGACACCTGAGAAAACTCCATTGGCTCCCGGTCAACAAGAGGATCACCTTCAGACTCCTCACCCACGCACACAAAGCCCTCTACAACCTCGGACCCAAACTCATCAACTCCCGCGTCTCCTTCTACACTCCTCCGCGCACTCTGCGCTCCACCGGTCAGGCCTTGGCAGCCGTTCCCCGCATCCGCAAAACCACCGCCGGAGGAAAATCCTTCTCTTTTCTGGCAGCGAAGACCTGGAACTCCCTGCCCAGTCACCTACGCGCCATATCCGAACACCTCCCCTTCAGAAGGCAGCTCAAGACCTGGCTCTTCGAGCACTGACCCCCTCCCCCCCAGCGCCTTGAGACCCTTATGGGTGAGTAGCGCGCTTTATAAATGTGATTGATTGATTGATTGATTGATTGATTTGTGTACAGCCAAGTCCAGGTCCCCAGCACTCTGTCCTGCAATGCTCAGCTCCCAGAGTTGATCTCCGTCTTCATGGGACCCTTTTTTGTAGTGTTGAGATGACCGCCATTTCAGAATTCTTGAACCCATGTTCAAGTGCTTCTGTGGGTGCTACCTTTTTGTTTGTGGGCTCTCTACATTGCAGAGGGACCCTTTGTCTCCTCTCCCCAGGCCCAAGCAGCACCCTTCCTCTTCAACTGCAACTCTTGGAGCTAGCAAGGCTTGTTTGTGGTCTTTTGCCAAGGAAACAATGCTGCATCCTCCAGCACTCCATGGGACATCTTCTGCACGAAGGAGAAGTTCCTAGCACCTTTCATTGTTGCAGAATCTTCAGCTTCTTCCATCCAGAGGCAGCCATTTTGCACCTTCATCTGGATTTTATTGGGCTCCTGCCCTCCCCGGACAGCTTCACGACTCATGGACTTGGTCCCCTTCCTTTGCAGGTCCTCAGGTCCAGGAATCCATCTTCAGTGCTTTGCAGTCTGTTGTGGTCTTTGCAAAATCCTCTATCACGAGTTTAGTGTGTTTCTGGGGGAAACAGTAGTAGGTTACTCCTAATTTTCAGTGTCTTGGGGTGGGGTATCTTGGACACCCTTAGTGTTTTCTTACACTCCTAGCGACCCTCTACACACTACACATGTTTAGGGGTCCATTTGTGGTTCTCATTCCACATTCTTAGTATATGGGTTGTGTTGCCCCTAGGTCTATTGCATCCTATTGTATTCTACAGTGTTTGAACTTCGTTCTAACTGTTTTACTTACCTGATTTTGGTTTGTGTGTATATTTTGTGTATTTTACTTACCTCCTAAGGGAGTATATACTCTGAGATATTTTTGGCACATTGTCACTAAAATAAAGTACCTTTATTTTTAGTAACCCTGAGTAATGTGTTTCTTATGATATAGTAGCCATATGATATAAGTGGTACAGTAGGAGCTTTACATGTCTCCTAGTTAAGCCTAAGCTGCTCTGCTATAGCTACCTCTATCAGCCTAAGCTGCTAGAGCACTGCTAATCTACTAATAAGGGATAAATGGACCTGGCACAAGGTGTAAGTACCATCAGGTACCCACTACAGGTCAGACCAGCCTCCTAGAGGTGGGGGTCAGGGTAGTTTTTAAGTCAGGGCAGGGTAGGTTTTAGGGCTTATGGCAGGGGTGGGTGGGGGTAGTTATTAGGTCAGGTGGGGAAGTTTTTAGGACAGGGTAGGTTTCAGGGTTTAGGACAGAGGGCGAGGGGGTCAGACGGGGCTGTATCACACAAGCATGCATGGCGTTACAACATATAACTTTACTAAGCATGCAATGAAATTCGTTGTAAAGGCATGAGTGGTAAAGGCTTGTTTGGTAAAGATACTGTTGTGGTTCCGACCGCGTTGTTAAGCCATGTGTGGTTCTGTCATACAACCCCCTAACTTCCACGATAGTCCCACTTGGTGAGCCTGACCAAGAGACTTCGTACTCTGTCTCCCTCAGCACATGAGTGGGCAGTATGCCATACGTGAGCAATCCCTCAAAGTTTCTCCTACAAGGAGGCTTTGTGGACTAGGCTGTGCAAAGGGCTTTTCTAAGGGCTTGATCATGATTGAACTGATGTTTGAGGATAATACGCACTTCTTTAGCTCTTGTGAGATCTTTCTACATTTGCCTGGGGGTGATTGAGGGTTCATGAATACTGTTAACCCCATATCACCACATTAAGGACATCCCGTTTGTTTGAGTGGAATAAGATGGAGCCTCTGTTATTTCCAAAGTAGCTCCTAATGCAGGAAGTCAAAGAGTCTCTAAAGAGAGGATCCTCTAAACCTATCCCATATAGGCTTTAGGTGGAAAAAGGGTTGATTGCCCACCCATAATGATGTTATTTGACTGTAATCGGTTGTATGTCTATGTAGACAGTCAGATTGAAAAAACGTTGAGCAAATATGTGCTGAGCATACAATGTATGGCTTGGAATTGAGTTCAGAAAAGCTGCCACACTTCTGCATAGATCTACAGTCCCTGGGAAGGCTCTAAGCGAACACAGGCTAGAGCAAAGGGTTACTGGGTGTTGGGAAGGGAAAGAACGCAAGCCAGGAAGTGAGCAAACAGCTAACTGCCCTGTAGAAGGCTGGCCTGGTTTGTAGTGGGTACCGAAGGTACTTACACCTTATACCAGGTTCAATTGTCCCTTATTAGTGAAATGTAGTCAGTGTAGAAGCCAGGCCGTCTAGGGTAGCTGGTAGCTGAGCATCCAAGGCTGAACTAGGAGACATGCAAAGCTCTTGCAATACCACTGTAGTCACACAGTACTCATATACATGAAAGAAAATACTTAGTGTCACAAAAATAAAGGTACTTTAATTTGGTGACACAAATGACAAAAATACCTTAGAGACTATACTCCCTTAGGAGGTAAATAATATACACAATATATACACTAGTATCCAAAAACAGGTAAGTAAACAGTTAGAAAATAGTGCAAATAGTGAAAATCACAATAGGTTGCAATGGGCATGGAGGAACACAAACCATATACTAAAATAGTGGAATGCGAATGTCGGTTTCCCACCTAGGCAAATGTAGTGTGAAGAGGGGCGCTGGAAGTCTAAGAAAACACCAAAGGTAAGTTATAGACCCCACCCCAGAGCCCAGGAAAACAGGAGTAAATCGCAGCAAGTTTCCTGAAAGACACAAGAAGTCGTGACACAATAAGTAGTGATACAAGATTAAGCAAGAACCAGAAGAGACTGCAAGACACCAATGATGGATTCCTGGACCTGTGGAAGAAGGGGACCAAGTCCAAGAAGCACTGAAGGGTCCAGGGAGAACAGGAGCCCCTGCTAACCCGGATGAAGGTGCTACAGCTTTGGGCTCCCAGAGAATATTTGATTTATACAGTGGAACCTCAACTCGTCATAAATTAGGGGGTAGCCACTCTTGGTGGGGCAACCAATAAAGAGACAGGGTGGTTCATGCTGAGATCCTGGGTCAGGTACAGAAGAGGTTTCATAGCAACTCATCAGCTGCCTGAGTGGTCACTATCGGTGGGGATATCAGGTCACCAGGCTGATCAGATTAATGAAAGCAGCATGATTACTGGGGAAGGATAAGGATGCCAGATCATAAAAAGTGGTTACCGTGACCAGAGCTGCCTAGCTACTATCACCGGCCTGTTTGGGGGAGAGCATGGATGGAGATGGAGGAGATGTAGATGTCCCCGGCTAGGCTTTGGGAAGTCTTTGGGAAGTGTTCTTTATGGTGGGAAGAGGATAATCTGTACCCAACCCAATCCCAGGCAGCCTTTACTTAGGTAAGGAGAAGTACCTTGTTTTCAGATATGACCTTGAGCTTGTCTGGGAAGAAGCAAGAGTATTTTATATCCATGTCTCAGAGTTTCCTCATAGTGCTCTGGAAAGAGACATGTTGATGCTGAATGGCCAGCATGTAGTTCAGGACAGCAGTGGAGGTTGACTTTCAAATTCAATGCACTCTGCAAGGTGAACTGCTCCTAGTATTTCATATCTGTCCTTATAGTGGAGCAAATGAGCAATCCGGGGGTGTGCCTGGGAAGATGCCTGGTCAGTATGCAATGAGTATGGTCCACTGAAAAGAAGTTAGGTTCTGGGCAGGGGTAAAGGACTTAATCCAGTGTTTGAAGAACATTGCTGGCCACCTCCCCTCTTCACCCTCAGGCAGCACAACCACCCATAGATTGATGCATCTACAGCAGCTCTTCACATCCTCAGCTCGACCTTCCAGGAAATGAACTCACTCAGTCAGGTTCCGAAATTGAAGATGGTGATCCAAAGTTTTCAGGGGTAATACAGCTGTGGCGCTCACTGCCTGTGTGACTCATTTAGCCAATTTCCATTGGTCTACTTGACGGAAGGCAGCGTCTATGGCTATGGGGCATACATTAGCATATAGAGTGATGCACATTGAGCTAAAATGACATAAAATTTGACCATAACAGTTGGTGCAGGGATGTCCCCAGACCCTTGGGGGAGCCTGTCTGCTAGAAGAGTCTCTGAGTGGAACCATTTGGTCCTTCCCATGATACCTATGTCCCCAAAACTGTATTACAGTAGTGAAGAAAGAACCAAGATCGGCTGGGGGACACACTT
Source organism: Pleurodeles waltl (assembly GCF_031143425.1). Lineage (NCBI taxonomy): Eukaryota > Metazoa > Chordata > Amphibia > Caudata > Salamandridae > Pleurodeles > Pleurodeles waltl. The sequence continues at coordinate 148,703,629 of NC_090441.1, read as the reverse complement.
CGTAGTGTTTTAGTAGTATTGCTAGGTGACTGGCATGGACACCGCTTTCAAAAACTCAGGTCTCTTGAGGATGGGGGACCTCTGAGGATGCATCGCAAACAGTTCAGACCTTGTACTTCAACTAGGTGGTATCTTCTGCTGAGAAGCCAGTATCTGGTTGGAGCTCACCAGAAAGTGCCTATTGCCCAAGATTTAGACTTAGCAGCAATTCAGTAGGTGCCTGACCTACAGCTGCTTAGTTGTGTGTCACTCTTTAGAACGGTGGTGCCCTGTGGGTGGATATGGAATTCATTTAGGGCTGGGGTCTTCCTGCGTGCAACAGAGCCGAAATTAGGGACAGCAGGAGCTTCAAGCCCTGATTGTGAGATATAGTGGGAGGTAATACAAGTGCTAATTAAAAGTCATGGAGTGGGAGTTCCAATCACTGATGTAGGTGTTCAGGTGGGGTGCTTCAACCCAAAGGAGGGTTCGGGTATGAGTCCCACTCTGCTTGTGGGCACACCAATGGGAGCTTGGGTGTTCAGCATTTGTTAATTCTTGAATGCAACACAAAGGGGGCCCCAGTCGATGCATCCCCAGCCTCCATATCCCACAGAACACAAGTGAGCATGAGGGGATCTTGGGGCTGCTTCACTGAAAGATTATTTTATGGAGGCTCTGCAATGGCACAGAGGTCCTGCATCACTCCCTGTCTTAGTCCAAAATTAAGGAGGGGGACCCGAGGCTGCCCAGTGGCAAGCACTACAAAGGCCGGTGAAGACTGGGCACCAAAAACACTTTGTATAATGCTTCCACTCTTGCTGGTCAAGGGAAAATATGAAAGGGGCATAGGAGCCCCTGAGTGAGCAGTAGCCTGCCGTCACAATCCCCCGAGTTGGAGTATGTAGGAGGGATCAAGCCAACTATGGAGAATACCACTTCCCAGGCCAATCTGCATGGCCATTTACAGAAGTTGAACAGAGACCCCATGCACTAGAGGTGTCTTCATCTGCCTGTTTCCTCAACAAGGGGCAGCCCTCACCCATCCCTGGTGCACCATTATGGGGAGGCAGTGTCAAGATGGTTCAGAAGGCCTTGGGCATGGTTAAATTGGATGGGAGCTCAACACTGGTAATTACCACATCGGGACCCTCTTCACCACGTTGCAGCTAACAGTACACCTCTCCGGGAACCCCAGGGGCATTCCGATAACATTATGAACCCACACTGCTAGTCCACACTGAGTGGGCGGCGGCCTCCAGACAATATGTGTCACCCTCGTTGGTAGGCCCTGTGCAATCAAAGTCAACTAATTTCTGCCTCCCAAAGAGGAATTGTGCTGAACAAGCCAAGCAGGTGTGTCGCCCCAGCTGGAAATAGTTGAATTGGTGCAAATGCAGCTAGATTCAGCATGGGGAAACATCAGATTTCTTGGCAGTGGACAGGAGTGGTGCTAAGACATGACCACCATAATGGTCTTCTAAGCCACCATGCAAACACCCTTGATTGCAAACTTACCACCAGACATTCCGTATATCAGCTTAATCAACCTGGCTCACCATGGAACAGGCCAGTATAATTCACTTGACGTCCTCTCCACACACCCACTTATCTTCCAGTCAGGCAAGTGGGGGCTCACTCCACTCTGCTTGTCAGGCAGACATGCCCGTCTAGGAAACTGGGTGAAACCCTACTCAAGCAGCAACCACAATTCTTGAAAGGGACAAAAACAAGCAAACCCCAAATTAACCTGTGTTTAACACAACTCAAGGAAAAAGAAAAATCCCACACAAACTTGGAAAATGTTAATAAAATTACTGGACACCAAAATGACAAAAATCCAATCATTACTTCTAGAGATATGTAATGTACACATCTAAGGAAAGTATAGCACTTAAAAACACAAAATGCCACTTGGAGTTATCTGGCTTTGCAAATCCAGGGACCAGGAAAGTCCTGCTGAAAAAATTATCTTCTAAAATCCTGTGTAAAGAGTTCCTTTCAAGTTGGAGGAGGCTGTGAGGAGTAGGGAGAGAGCTACAAATGGTCGTCGCTGCAGCAGAAACAGCAGGCCGGTTGTAAAGGGTTATCATCGCTGTAGAGAGAAGATCCTGTCGGGTGTCATGAGCAGTCGTTGCTGGAGATTCACATTGGCAGTCACTGAGGGCTGTGGATGCTGTAGTGCGAAGAGCAGATCTCACATTTCTGGTCATTACTAGCAGTTGCTGTGTGCAAAGAGTCTGGTTCACCGTAGATTCATGTTGAGGGTCAGCGCGGGTGGAAAGATCTTGGCATGAACAGGCCCATTTACAGTTGCAAAAGCCCAAAACTTTAGGGTTTTAACCTTTCTTCAAAGAGGAGCTCAAGTGGTGCCAATCCAAGGGTCTAAGACTTAAGGGGCATCTCTTTGGGATCAGAACCTTACTCCAGCAGAAACTAGCAGGTCTCAGTTTCAATTTAAGGTCTAGTTGCAGGTCCAGGCAGCAGGTCAGGTTGGCAAAAGGAGGGAGGCCTTTGGAGTTTGTTATGACCCTGTATCTCAGACCATGAGGTCAGCTGATACTTGGAGCCACTTTAGCCTGACATGAAGGGTGCAGGTGCAGTCTTCCTTCTCAGCAGGCAGGGCAGGCATCAAGCGTCTGTAGTTTCAAATGGTCCAGGAGTGTACTGAAGATTCGGGTCTGAAGGTCCACTATTTATCCTTGGTGCCAGCTTTGAAATAGGAGAGGTTTCTTAAAGTTCCCAGCCTCTGCTGCCCCAGAGGTGTTTGAAATTATATGCCTCCCTGCCCTGCCCCCAGGTTGTCTGGGGCCAAAAAAGACTAGTGTTAAACCCTTTGTGAGTGTGCTGAGGCAGAGGTTTTGTGATGTGCAAATGCGGTAGGTGACAGCTTCGCCGTCCCATCAAGTCAGATATGGCACATCTCGCAAACATCTATTCCCCTTTTTTCTCACTTTCTGGGAGCAATACATAAAGACCAAGTGCCAGCTACATTTAATCATGTGACCCAATGTTGCAGGCTGCAGGCACCACATTTTTAGGACAAGAAAATTCCTACTTTGTAAAAGTGTCATTTTCAGAATTGTGACTTATATTTCATCTTCACCAGTAAAGAGGGTTTTTAATTAAAATTCTTTAAACACTAAATTCGATATTCCTACCTGCTCCCAATTGAATGTTATCCTATTGGAAATATATTTAAGTGTTTTTCACAACCAAGAAATGTAAAACTTAAAAATAAATGCCCAATATTTTAAATACACTGCATCCTGACCTATGGGCTATTTAGGATCTACCCTAGAGGTGACCTATATGTATTAAATGGGAAGATTTTTTGACAGGTTGAAACAACAGGTTAGACTGCATACACAGGCTGCAATGGCAGGTCTAAAACATGTTTGACAGGCTATTTAAACAGGTAGCACAATTAGTGATGTAGACACGCTAGTAGCATTTAATATAAGGCACTCTGGACATCAAGTGCAACGTTAAACTGAGGGGCAGATTTAAGAGCCCCTTGCACCACTTTAGCGCCACCTTAGCGTCATATTTTTTACACTAAGGTGGTGTTAAGGTGGTCTTTTCCCCATGCCATATTTACAAAGTGGCGTAATGCATGCATTGTGCCGCTTTGTAAACCCTTGTGCCACATTATGCCTGTGCCAGGCATAATGTATGCAAGGGGTGCGTACCCCCATTAGAGAGTCCGAATAAATGGTGTAAGGAAATCTAAGATATTTCCTTGTGCCATTTTTTTCGGCACTTTTAGCTCCTGCTCAAAGCAGGCTTTAAAAGGGGGCATACCATTATTTATAATGGGCCACTGTGTACTCTGCAGGAGTAGCACCAACATTTTAGTGGTACTCGTGCATAGTACATCAATAGCGTAAAAACAATGATACTATTGCCCCCTACCCTGAGCCATGGTGTGCCGTATTTCAAATGTGGCACACACACGGTGGCAGTAGGAGGGCACTAAGGGGTGCAAGGAGAGTGGCGCTGCAAAGGGTGCAGCCCCACTTTCCTTAAATCTGCCCCTGAGTGTCTTAGAATAGTTGTTAGGAGATCTTGTCCTGAATTTACTGAGGAAAGACCTTTTCCTTCTGCTGAGATTCCATATTCCTGGTTCTTGATTTAGACTCTTGAATTCTCATGCCTCTTTCCTACCCAGAACCGTTATTGGGTTCACTTCAGACTGACACCTTCTGCTTAGGATTTTACTTTCCAAACATTGAGTGCCCTTTTTAGTTTAGGGAACTTTCGTTATGGAAATGATACTTCCTCTGCTCTGCATCTTGCACTTTGTAATGATGTACTCTGCCATCTATCTGTTTTTATTCTGTTGAATTGATTGACTATAGTCACTTTTATGCTTAACTAACAAATAGTTTAGTTAATGAACAAAGGCTGTAACTTTGACTAATTTGTTAATAAACATTCATGGTTTTGAAAACATCCTGTCATTCCTGTTAAGTCAAATCAGTTCCACTGTAATTTGACTTGGTAAACTGATGTTGGCTCCCAGAATACACATTCAGCTGATGTCTAAAGATCTATATGACCAGTGGCAAAATCTGTGTGACTTTTTTAAAAATTGTTCTTTATCAATTGGTGATGAATGAAGATGATTTATCACTGAAAAATAGGGCAGTAGAAAACACCCCAGAAATAATTAGAACTTGTCCAAACCCATCGCATGTCCCTAAAGTCCATAGCCTGGTTCTGAGTATCAGCAATGTTTCTGCAAGTGGATTCCTGCACAAAAATAACTCCATGGTGCAAGGGGGCCTGCATTGACACAAGGCTCCCAAAAGGATGCCAGCGCAGAGAAGAAGGCAGTATTGTGCAATATTGCCTTAAATACGGTGCATTCCTGCCCTTTCCCTCTCATGCAGTGCAGCACAGCAAGGGGACTTGCTATGCTGCACAGAATGACTTTTTCATAAATATGCCCCTAACTATATTATTGTTTAACTTTTCTGCTAAGGTTTGTGGTGTCCATCTGTGAGGTACCACTAGCCACATGGTTTAGATAGGGAACTTTTAAGTTACTGTTGTGAGAGTGTACAGTTAGAGATTGGTGATGGTAAATCCATTTGCATGGACGATAAACTACACTAGTCATGGTGATATCACAATGATTGAGGTTTCACTTATGTGCATAGTAATGTCTGGAAAGCATTAGTCTCACTTTTTCCCATTCAGTGAATGGTAACTTTGCATTTCTTTAGTGGAACAGACAAGAGTTTTTCATTTTCACATTTGTAAACTATTGGTTGTGCAAAGCTACTTGTGAAGTGGAAAGAGCGGCTGAAGGTGTTGCAAGCTAAGTCATTAGCTGCTGCGCTGGTATTGGTCAGTTGGCATGTGTGCAATGCTGGTACTGACCAATACGTAATCAGATGCCATACTATGAAAAGTCAAAAGCAAAAAGAACAGATGATGGACGGAATGCTGAACAATGCAAACATTCACCCCGAGTCACAATGGGTTTAATCCATAATTTTTTTGCCCACCACGCCATTCCAGTTTGGACACAACCATGTGCAAATCAGTCTTGATTCTGCTCCCTACGGGAACAGTCTAGCCCGAACTACCACCCCAGGTCCTTCATGGACTAGAAACAAGCATCCTGGAACCAGTTTTGGGGTATCACACCTTACCAGCAAGGCTAGCTTGAAACCAGTGGCAAAGTGAGCACGGGAACCGTGACTGGGCATAACCTTCCTACTTAGGGTGATGGTGGGCGGAATGCTGAACAATGCAAACATTCAGCCCCAGGCACAAAGATCTGAGTTTGAGCCATCATTTTTTTGCCCACCACCCATTACAGTTTGGACCCAGCCAAATGCAAATCAGTCTTGACCCTGCTTGTGAGAGAGGGCCCCTTTTTGACATGGTTAGCCCCCCACTTTTTGCCTGATGTTGATGTGACCTTTACATTGTAGTGCCCAGGGCCCCTGCTAACCAGGTTTCCTGGGCCAGAACTCTTTCCCTAAATCTGTTGGGATGCATTGACACAATTAGATACACCCTTACCTACCACCATAAGTCCTAGTAAGGGGGTAATTAGGTACCCAGGGCATGGGGTGCTGGGGGTAGGTCCCTGAGGGTAGCAGCACTGATTGTGCCACCCTCTAGGGCCAAGCATACAGATGCACCCAGCACTGCCATTGCAGGCTGAGTGCCTTAGTGCAAACCTGAAAAACAAACTCGACATGGCACACTGCCTGTGTGCCCTCTTCAGCATACACTGCATTTACTATGGGTAAGGCACCCCTCTAGCAGGCCTTACAGCCCTAAGGCAGAGTTCTCCATATTATATGTGAGGGCATAGATGCATGAGCAATATTCCCTTACTGTGTCCTTGCCAAACCTGGGACACAGTGAGTGAACAGAGCAGCCATTTTAATACATGTGCTGGACACTGGTCAAATACGAGTTTCCCAGCTACATGATGGCTTCTCTGAACCCTGGGTTGGTTGGTATCAAACAACTCAGAATGATAAATCCAAACATGTACCAGTATTTGATTTATTCCTAAATGTACCCAGGGGCCACCTTAGAGGTGCCTCCTGCAAAAGCTAACTACCCTGGCATGGTTGCTCACTGGTCTTAGCTAGCTTCCACCTCCAGACAGCCAAAATACAAACCTTGGGGGAGAGCCCTGCCTCTCCGGTTTGTAAGACAATGCCCTTCTTTTGTGGAGGAGCCAACACCCCCTCCCTTAGGAATGTGCACTGTCCTGGCGGGGAGCTTCAAAGGGCTTACCACCCTTGAAACTCGACCCCCAAGCCTGCTGCTAGCAGCAGATGGTATCTCCCTTTGCAAACCCCCACTTTGGGTGGGAGCAAGGATGGGAAACCTCATAAAGGATAGGAGGAGTGGCCCCACCTGGCATGCACCACCCCTAAGGTGTTACCTGTGAGGGAGACCCTCCATTTCATTTTCCTCCATCTTGGATGGTAGGAAAATAGCAAATTAGGTTTAGGGAAGTGACCCTTCCCACAGGAAGTGGTCACTATAGTGGGTGTAGCCACCTTAAGATAAGTGTCCCATTGGACACTACCAGGTTCCCCCTAAAATGCCCATTAAATTTAGTATTTAATGGGCACCCCTAGACCAAGAAATCAGATTTGAAAGGACAAAGAGAAAACAGCACCAAAAAGAACCAAAGCACCAGAACTGTGGACCTGCTGCATGAGAAAAAGGCACCAAACCCTGCCTGCTGCACCTGGGTCCCGACAATTGATGCTGCGGAGGAGCTGACCACTGGACTGACCTCGAGAAACCCATAGGAACTCCAGGCTTCACCAATAGTCTGAGGTCTCCTTCCAGAGTGGAGGTACCACTCAGCAACACGGAGAAAGCAGCAACCCAGTGAGGGGCACTTTACTGACCGGCCAACAACTTCCGAACTGGTAGTCGCAGTTGGACCTGATGAGAAACAGATGACCATGAGGACAAACCCTGCAAGTGTGCTGAGTTTGGTGGCACTGTACCCTCCATGGGCCGGACTGTCTTAATACCCTGTCTACTGGTCAGTGGACGTCAGACTCCAAGCAAACCAGCTCTCCCAGAGCTGAAACCAGACCGGAAGGGACTTCAGGAACACCCCGGACCTCCCACCAGAGTCCCCCACTTGTCCTGCACGTTACCCTGGAAGCGACTTACCTCTGGACCCGAGAGGCACCTTTGCTTACAGCCCTTGGATTAACAACTTGCCCTGCACCCGGCCGCCCTGCAACAAAGAACCAGCTGTGCCCCGACGGTCCCTCACCCCTTGCAACATCGACACCACAAGGGGACCCCAAGGCACCATCTTTGATTTTGCAAGAACAGTCCTTTTCCTGGTGGTCCCTCGCAGTGGCCCTGCACGAACTCCTAGAGATTTTCCAGCACTGCTCCCTCCAGAACCGGGAGCCACCAGAACTTCTCCTGCTGGCACAGCGTGCCCACCAATGACTTTGATCAACCTGCCAAAGCTGAATTTGGTAAAGCAACAGTATGATTTTCTATGCATTTTTACAGGTGACCTCCTATTGATTCCTATGGTGCACAATTACACACAGAAAGACTGAATTTATTAAAGTTTGAAAAACTCATGTCTTAAAAGGTACTTAACCTGATAATCTTGGTCTTAAAATTTAGATAAAAATCAGAAGAATTTCTATAAATTCCTTTGAGTGTGTCAGTCTCATGATTGATACTGTGAGTACAACAAATGCTTTGTACTTCTCCAAGATTAGCCTAACTGCTCGACAAAGCTACCTAAAAAATTAGAGCATTGGGTGATCTAGTTTTTACCTCTGGAAACCAAGGTGTGGTTGCCTGTACCCCCTGCATAGTGTACTTAGTTTTGTACACAACCTAGGGGGCCATCCTCCTACATTTAGTGCATCAGCGGTAGGATAAAGACTTTGCATTTGCTGATACCACTTTGTCAATTTTGTGAGCACATGGATAACTCTCCAAATTGCCTTTTTTATTTTTGACTTTTTAATTGACTAACATTTTTTGCAATTTTTTTAAAATAATTGTTAGGCCCCTGGTTAGGTCCCTACAACTAGCAAAAAAGTTTTTAAAGTCCTTACTTTAGTTGGCACAGGGGTTTTTACATTTCTAAAAAGATCCCAACTTTAGTAAAATAAAACATGTCTGACGAAGACAGAAACCAGGATCTTGACCTGGAATCTTATGATGCATATAGCTATGACCAATTAAGGAGGCTGTGCAGACAATACAATATTCATACTGGTAAAAGCCCCAAAGGTTAGAAACGTAGGTTTCTGGTGGCCCAGCATGAAAGAGATCACCTCCCAGATGATATAGAAGCTGCTGAGGCATCTGTGGTGGGTGAAGTTCCTGTGCAAACTGGGGATGAGGGTAACTCCTCTACCAGCAGTTCTAGAGCACCCACAGAAACAGACCTGGACATTGCCAGCTGACCAAGAGCCAAGAGACTGGCCTTAGAGAGGCATCTTTTGGAGATGGAAAAGCAAAGAAAGATTTGGGCCTAGGATCAATCTCTTGAGGCAGCAAACGAGTGCTGAGGGAGAAATCTTTCAACGTTAAACTCCCAAAAGGAGTTGTCCCTCGCTTCTCAGAAGGGGATGATATAGTGAAATTGTTTTCTGCCTTTGAAAGAGCCTGCATTGGGTGGGACATGAAAAAAAACATGGGGGCACAATATTGTGGGAGTTATTCTCAGGAAAGTGCAGGGATGGGCTCCTGACACTTAATGAGGCAGATTCTAAATCCCATGACGTCATGAAGGGTACCCTGATTGAGGGCTTTGGATTTGCAACTGAAACTACAGGATGAAGTTTAGGGAGGCTTGAAAAACCCAGAGCCAGACCTGGGTAGACTTTGTGGACTACTCAGTAAAAATGTTGGGTAGTTGCTTAGCTCGGAACAAGGTGCAAGATTATGATGGGCTGTATAACCTGTTCATGAAAGAACATCTGCTTAGTAATTGTTTCAGTGATAGGCTACATCAACATCTGGTAGACCTGGGTCCACCTTCCCCTCAGAAATTGGGGAGGAAGGCAGACCATTGGGTCAAAATAAGGGTGACCAAATATACCATTCCACTGGTGGGGGAGACCAAAAGAAAGAGGCCAAAAATCCCCCCAAGGGAAAGATGGGAGCCATGGCAAAAAGAGTCTTCTCAAGGCCCCCAAGAATCTGCACAGGAGGGTGGGCCCAGAGACTTCTCACAGTCCAGGGGTAGGTATAAAGGGAGACAAATTGACCCCAGCAAGGCTTGGTGCCAAGGCGTCAAACCAAAAGGGCACCAAACTAGAGATTCTGGCTGTAAAAACAAAAAGAATGCCTCTAGTCAACCTGCAGTAAATGCAGTTGCCAATATCCAGATGGGGTCGGAGGTGTGGCTTGACCATGTCAGTGTCCCCACAGAGGCAACATTAGTCACTGATGGTGGTTTAGGATTATCCTGTGCTGCTTCTCCAAGTAGTATGCAAAAATACAAGCTTTGAGTAATGGGGAGAAAATAGAAGCATTGAGGGACACATGAGCTAGTGTTAGCATGGTAACCCAGCACTTGGTCCACTCAAATCAGTTCCTGGTAGGGAAGTCTTATCCTGTCACCAATGCTTACAATGAGACAAAGTTCCGTCCCATGGCTATGGTAACCTTTGAAGGGGGGGAGCAGGAGGGCAAAAAGAAGTGGTTGCGTACTCATCTATCCCTGTAGATTGTCTGCTTGGAAGTGATCTAGAGCATTGCCCCTGGGCTGAAGTAGAAATGAAGACCCATACAGCAATGCTAGGGATCCCTGAGTGGGCCTGTGTCAGGCAAGAGCACAAAGCAAGCTTCAGAGAGAAAAAGGAGAGCTGGAACCTGAAATATTGGACCAGCCTCCCAAGAGAAAAGGCAAGAGGACTGGGGGACCAGCTTCACAACACACACCAAGACAAGACCTCTTTTCTCAGGAGGAGGAGTCACCCACCTTGAAGGGAACTGAGCCTGAGAGTTTGGACCTTACCATCCAGAGCTCTTGGGCCCAGGGGAACCTTCCAGTTAAGATCTGTGCCAGGGGCAGAGGACCTGCCCCACTCTTGAAGGCCTGAGGCAGTAAGCTGCACCAGAGGAGCTAGGAAGTGTCAGTGGTACCCCCAAGAGTTATTGGGAAGAGGCGCTTCTGCACTGAGGCCAGAGACCTCAAGCCTGGTACATCCAGGAGGGTGGTAGTGCCCCAGAAGTTCAGAGAATTTCTCCTCACTCAAGCCCATGACATTCCCCTCGCAGGGCATCTGGGCAAAAACAAACTTGGAGTCGGTTAGTTAGCCACTTTTATTGGCCAGTAATGTCCCAAAAAGTGAGTGACTTTTATAAGTCCTGCCCCATGTGCCAGGCCAGAGGCAAAGAAGGTGGGCACTTAAAGGACCCCTTAATGCTACTCCCAGTGGTTGTGGTACCCTTTGAAAGGATAGGGGTTGACATTGTTGGCCCCTTTGACCCTCAAACAGGTATCCTGAGGCTACTCCCCAAAAGGTCCATTACTGAACCTGCAGGTGCAAAAGCCCTCCTGGGCTATCTTCAGCAGGGTAGTGTTCCCTAAGGAGAAAGTATCAGACAGAGGTTCTAACTTCATGTTTGCAGACTTGAAACACATGTGGCAGGAATGTGGGGTGACCTATAAGTTCACCCCCATACCATCCACAAACCAATAAGCTGGTTGAAAGGTTTAACCAGGGCATAAAAGGCATGATTGGAGGATTTCTGAAAAGCTCAGAAGGAAAGGGGATGTCCTACTTCCTACTTCCTTGTCTGCTGTTTGCTGTTTGCAGGGAAGTGCCACAAAAAGGAGTAGGTTTTTCTCCATTTGAACTTTTGTTTGGGCACCCTGTTAGGGGATCAATAAGCCACTCATTACGAGTCTGATGATCCTAAGTCAGTTATGCCACCGTCAGACCACCAGCACCGCCACCTTTTAGCCACCCGGCGGCCTGGCAGTGCTGGCGGTCCCAATCTGCTAGGGCAGCACTGCAAGCAGTGCAGACCTGGCGATTACGACCCCCTTCTCCACCAGCGCTTACATGGTGGTTGCCTCGCCATGTAAATACTGTCTGAAACAGGTTGTAGGGTGCCCCATGGGGGCCTCTGCACTGCCCATGCAGTTTGCATGGGCAGTGCAGAGCCTGATGTGTTGGAGGCTGGTCCTCTATGTAGTGCACAAAATCGAGTACACTATGCAGAGGGTCTGGAAACCACACGTTGGTTTCCAAATGTAAAAAGTAGACCACCTAATGCTCCAATTTGTAAGGTCAAGCTGTTAGGCTAATCCAGGAGATGTGCTACGCATTTTCTGTACTCACAAATCCAATCATGCACCACACACACTCAATGAATAACTCAAGACCAGAATTTATAAACATACTTTAGACTTTTATATACATTTTAAGACTAAGGGGGTTATTCTAACTTTGGAGGAGGTGTTACTCCGTCCCAAAAGTGACGGAAAAGTGACGGATTTACCACCAGCCGTATTACAAGTCCATTATATCCTATGGAACTCGTAATACGGCTGGTGGTATATCCGTCACTTTACCGTCACTTTTGGGACGGATTAACACTCCTCCAAAGTTAGAATCACCCCCTAAGATCTTTAAAATACGTTAAGTACTTTTCAAGTTATGACTTTTAAAACTTTTAATAAAGTTAGTCTTTCTGTGCGTAATTACGCACCATTGGAATCAATAGGCAGTCACTTTTAAAAATGCATTTATAATCGCGCAGTTGAGTTACCAATCTCTTCTTTTGCAGTGTGGTCACAGCAGTCGGTGGGCACCTCGTGCCAGCTGGAGAGCCTCGGGCGGCTCCTGGTTTCAGCGGGAGCATCGCTGGAAAGTCTCTTGGCACAGGCACAGGGCCACCTGGATGGGCCACTTGGAAAAGGAGGTGGTTTGCAGATTTTAAATTGTGCCTGGGTGTCCCCTTGGGCTGTTGAGGTCGCAAGGGATTAGGGACCCGGGGCACAGAGCAGATCCCGCGATGCAAGGCCCAGGGCGGCCAGGTGCAGGGCGTTTTGGAGGTCTTGGATGCTGTGTGCAATGGAGTCCACTGGAGCTGGAGGTGAGTCTCTTTGCGGGTGGCTTACAGGACAATGGGGGCACTCTGATCAGAGGTCCAGGGTGTTCCTGAAGTCCCTTGACTGGGGCTTCCTTCTAATCCTTTTTCAGCTCTCTCCAAAGAGGAGCTCAAGTTGTGCCAATCCAAGGGTCTAAGACTTAAGGGGCATCTCTTTGGGAAAAGAAACTTACTCCAGCAGAAACTAGCAGGTCTCAGTTTCAATTTAAGGTCTAGTTGCAGGTCCAGGCAGCAGGTCAGGTTGGCAAAAGGAGGGAGGCCTTTGGAGTTTGTTATGACCCTGTATCTCAGACCATGAGGTCAGCTGATACTTGGAGCCACTTTAGCCTGACATGAAGGGTGCAGGTGCAGTCTTCCTTCTCAGCAGGCAGGGCAGGCTTCAAGCGTCTGTAGTTTCAAATGGTCCAGGAGTGTACTGAAGATTCGGGTCTGAGGGTCCACTATTTATCCTTGGTGCCAGCTTTGAAATAGGAGAGGTTTCTTAAAGTTCCCAGCCTCTGCTGCCCCAGAGGTGTTTGGAATTATATGCCTCCTTGCCCTGCCCCCAGGTTGTCTGGGGCCAAAAAAGACTAGTGTTAAACCCTTTGTGAGTGTGCTGAGGCAGAGGTTTTGTGATGTGCAAGTGCGGTAGGTGACAGCTTCGCCGTCCCCATCAAGTCAGATATGGCACATCTCGCCAACATCTATTGCCCTTTTTTCTCACTTTCTGTGAGCAATACATAAAGACCAAGTGCCAGCTACATTTAATCATGTGACCCAATGTTGCAGGCTGCAGGCACCAAATTTTTAGGACAAGAAAATTCCTACTTTGTAAAAGTGTCATTTTCAGAATTGTGACTTATATTCCAACTTCACCAGTAAAGAGGGTTTTTAATTAAAATTCTTTAAACACTAAATTCGATATTCCTACCTGCTCCCAATTGAATGTTATCCTATTGGAAAGATATTTAAGTGTTTTTCACAACCAAGAAATGTAAAACTTAAAAATAAATGCCCAATGTTTTAAATACACTGCATCCTGACCTATGGGCTATTTAGGATCTACCCTAGAGGTGACCTATATGTATTAAATGGGAAGATTTTTTGACAGGTTGAAACAACAGGTTAAACTGCATACACAGGCTGCAATGGCAGGCCTAAAACATGTTTGACAGGCTATTTAAACAGGTAGCACAATTAGTGATGTAGACCCGCTAGTAGCATTTAATTTAAGGCACTCTGGACATCAAGTGCAACGTTAAACTGAGGGGCAGATTTAAGAGCCCCTTGCACCACTTTAGCGCCACCTTAGCATCATATTTTTTACACTAAGGTGGTGTTAAGGTGGTCTTTTCCCCATGCCATTTTTACAAAGTGGCGTAATGCATGCATTGTGCCGCTTTGTAAACCCTTGTGCCATATTATGCCTGTGCCAGGCATAATGTATGCAAGGGGTGCGTACCCCCATTAGAGAGTCCGAATAAATGGTGTAAGGAAATCTAAGAGATTTCCTTGCGCCATTTTTTTCGGCACTTTTAGCTCATGCTCAAAGCAGGCTTTAAAAGGGGGCATACCATTATTTATAATGGGCCACTGTGTACTCTGCAGGAGTAGCACCAACATTTTAGTGCTACTCGTGCATAGTACATCAATAGCGTAAAAACAATGATGCTATTGCCCCCTACCCTGAGCCATGGTGTGCCGTATTTCAAATGTGGCACACACACGGTGGCAGTAGGAGGGCACTAAGGGGCGCAAGGAAAGTGGCGCTGCAAAGGGTGCAGCCCCACTTTCCTTAAATCTGCCCCTGAGTGTCTTAGAATAGTTGTTAGGAGATCTTGTCCTGAATTTACTGAGGAAAGACCTTTTCCTTCTGCTGAGATTCCATATTCCTGGTTCTTGATTTAGACTCTTGAATTCTCATGCCTCTTTCCTACCCAGAACCTTTATTGAGTTCACTTCAGACTGACACCTTCTGCTTAAGATTTTACTTTCCAATCATTGAGTGCCCTTTTTAGTTTAGGGAACTTTCGTTATGGAAATGATACTTCCTCTGCTCTGCATCTTGCACTTTGTAATGATGTACTCTGCCATCTATCTGTTTTTATTCTGTTGAATTGATTGACTATAGTCACTTTTATGCTTAACTAACAAATAGTTTAGTTAATGAACAAAGGCTGTAACTTTGACTAATTTGTCAATAAACATTCATGGTTTTGAAACCATCCTGTCATTCCTGTTAAGTCAAATCAGTTCCACTGTAATTTGACTTGGTAAACTGATGTTAGCTCCCAGAATACACATTCAGCTGATGTCTAAAGATCTATATGACCAGTGGCAAAATCTGTGTGACTTTTTTAAAAATTGTTCTATATCAATTGGTGATGAATGAAGATGATTTATCACTGAAAAATAGGGCAGTAGAAAACACCCCAGAAATAATTAGAACTTGTCCAAACCCATCGCATGTCCCTAAAGTCCATAGCCTGGTTCTGAGTATCAGCAATGTTTCTGCAAGTGGATTCCTGCACAAAAATAACTCCATGGTGCAAGGGGGCCTGCATTGACACAAGGCTTCCAAAAGGATGCCAGCGCAGAGAGGAAGGCAGTATTGTGCAATATTGCCTTAAATACGGTGCATTCCTGCCCTTTCCCTGTCATGCAGTGCAGCACAGCAAGGGGACTTGCTATGCTGCACAGAATGACTTTTTCATAAATATGCCCCTAACTATATTATTGTTTAACTTTTCTGCTAAGGTTTGTGGTGTCCGCCTGTGAGGTACCACTAGCCACATGGTTTAGATAGGGAACTCTTAAGTTACTGTTGTGAGAGTGTACAGTTAGAGATTGGTGATGGTAAATCCATTTGCATGGACGATAAACTACACTAGTCATGGTGATTTCACAATGATTGAGGTTTCACTTATGTGCATAGTAATGTCCGGAAAGCATTAGTCTCACTTTTTCCCATTCAGTGAGTGGTAACTTTGCATTTCTTTAGTGGAACAGACAAGAGTTTTTCATTTTCACATTTGTAAACTATTGGTTGTGCAAAGCTACTTGTGAAGTGGAAAGAGCGGCTGAAGGTGTTGCAAGCTAAGTCATTAGCTGCTGCGCTGGTATTGGTCAGTTGTTATGTGTGCAATGCTGGTACTGACCAATACGTAATCAGATGCCATACTATGAAAAGTCAAAAGTAAAAAGAACAGATGATGGACGGAATGCTGAACAATGCAAACATTCACCCCGAGTCACAATGGGTTTAATCCATCATTTTTTTCCCCACCACGCCATTCCAGTTTGGACACAACCATGTGCAAATCAGTCTTGATACTGCTCCCTAAGGGAACAGTCTAGCCCAAACTACCACCCCAGGTCCTTCATGGACTAGAAACAAGCATCCTGGAACCAGTTTTGGGGTATCACACCTTACCAGCAAGTCTAGCTTGAAACCAGTGGCAAAGTGAGCACGGGAACCATGACTGGGCATAACCTTCCTACTTAGGGGGATGATGGGCGGAATGCTGAACAATGCAAACATTCAGCCCCAGGCACAAAGATCTGTGTTTGAGCCATCATTTTTTTGCCCACCAGCCATTACAGTTTGGACCCAGCCAAATGCAAATCAGTCTTGACCCTGCTTGTGAGAGAGGGCCCCTTTTTGACATGGTTAGCCCCCCACATTTTGCCTGATGTTGATGTGACCTTTACATTGTAGTGCCGAGGGCCCCTGCTAACCAGGTTCCCTGGGCCAGAGCTCTTTCCCTAAATCAGTTGTGATGCATTGACACAATTAGATACACCCTTACCTACCACTATAAGTCCTAGTAAGGGGGTAAATAGGTACCCAGGGCATGGGGTGCTGGGGGTAGGTCCCTGAGGGTAGCAGCACTGATTGTGCCACCCTCTAGGGCCAAGCATACAGATGCACCCAGCACTGCCATTGCAGGCTGAGTGCCTTAGTGCAAACCTGAAAAACAAACTCGACATGGCACACTGCCTGTGTGCCCTCTCCAGCATACACTGCATTTACTATGGGTAAGACACCCCTGTAGCAGGCCTTACAGCCCTAAGGCAGAGTTCTCCATATTATATGTGAGGGCATAGATGCATGAGCAATATTCCCTTACTGTGTCCTTGCCAAACCTGGGACACAGTGAGTGAACAGAGCAGCCATTTTAATACATGTGCTGGACACTGGTCAAATACGAGTTTCCCAGCTACATGATGGCTTCTCTGAACCCTGGGTTGGTTGGTATCAAACAACTCAGAATGATAAATCCAAACATGTACCAGTATTTGATTTATTCCTAAATGTACCCAGGGGCCACCTTAGAGGAGCCTCCTGCAAAAGCTAACTACCCTGGCATGGTTGCTGACTGGTCTTAGCTAGCTTCCACCTCCAGACAGCCAAAATACAAACCTTGGGGGAGAGCCCTGCCTCTCCGGTTTGTAAGACAATGCCCTTCTTGTGTGGAGGAGCTAACACCCCCTCCCTTAGGAATGTGCACTGTCCTGGCGGGGAGCTTCAAAGGGCTTACCACCTTTGAAACTCGACCCCCCAGCCTGCTGCTAGCAGCAGATGGTATCCCCCTTTGCAAACCCCCACTTTTGGTGGGAGCAAAGACGGGAAACCTCATAAAGGGTAGGAGGAGTGGCCCCACCTGGCATGCACCACCCCTAAGGTGTTGCCTGTGAGGGAGACCCTCCATTTCATTTTCCTCCATCTTGGATGGTAGGAAAATAGCAAATTAGGTTTAGGGAAGTGACCCTTCCCACAGGAAGTGGTCACTATAGTGGGTGTAGCCACCTTAAGATAAGTGTCCCATCTGGACACTACCAGGTTCCCCCTAAAATGGCCACTAAATTTAGTATTTAATGAGCACCCCTAGACCAAGAAATCAGATTTGAAAGGACAAAGAGAAAACAGCACCAAAAAGAACCAAAGCACCAGAACTGTGCACCTGCTGCATGAGAAAAAGGCACCAAACCCTGCCTGCTGCACCTGGGTCCCGACAATTAATGCTGCGGAGGAGCTGACCACTGGACTGACCTCGAGAAACCCATAGGAACTCCAGGCTTCACCAATAGTCTGAGGTCTCCTTCCAGAGTGGAGGTACCACTCAGCAACACGGAAAAAGCAGCAACCCAGTGAGGGACACTTCACTGACCGGCCAACAACTTCCGAACTGGTAGTCGCAGTTGGACCGGATGACAAACAGATGACCATGAGGACAAACCCTGCAAGTGTGCTGAGTTTGGTGGCACTGTACCCTCCAGGGGCCGGACTGTCTTAATACCCTGTCTACTGGTCAGTGGACGTCAGACTCCAAGCAAACCAGCTCTCCCAGAGCTGAAACCAGACCGGGAGGGACTTCAGGAACACCCCGGACCTCCCACCAGAGTCCCCCACTTGTCCTGCACGTTACCCTGGAAGCGACTTACCTCTAGACCCGAGAGGCACCTTTGCTTACAGCCCTCTGATTAACAACTTGCCCTGCACCCGGCCGCCCTGCAACAAAGAACCAGCTGTGCCCCGAGGGTCCCTCACCCCTTGCAACGTCGACACCACAAGGGGACCCCAAGGCACCATCTTTGATTTTGCAAGAACAGTACTTTTCCTGGTGGTCCCTCACAGTGGCCCTGCACCAGCTCCAAGAGACTTTCCAGCACTGCTCCCTCCAGAACCGGGAGCCACCAGAACTTCTCCTGCTGGCACAGCGTGCCCACCGATGACTTTGATCAACCTGCCAAAGCTGAATTTGGTAAAGCAACAGTATGATTTTCTATGCATTTTTACAGGTGACCTTCTATTGATTCCTATGGTGCACAATTACACTCATGTCTTAAAAGGTACTTAACCTGATAATCTTGGTCTTAAAATTTAGATAAAAATCTGAAGAATTTCTATAAATTCCTTTGAGTGTGTCAGTCTCATGATTGATACTGTGAGTACAACAAATGCTCTGTACTTCTCCAAGATTAGCCTAACTGCTCAACAAAGCTACCTAATAAATTAGAGCATTGGGTGATCTAATTTTTACCTCTGGAAACCAAGGTGTGGTTGCCTGTACTCCCTGCATAGTGTACTTTGTTTTGTACACAACCTAGGGGGCCATCCTCCTACATTTAGTGGATCAGCGGTAGGATAAAGACTTTGCATTTGCTGATACCACTTTGTCAATTTTGTAAGCACATGGATAACTCTCCAAATTGCCTTTTTTATTTTTGACTTTTTAATTGACTAACAT
Organism: Pleurodeles waltl; assembly: GCF_031143425.1. Classification (NCBI taxonomy): domain Eukaryota; kingdom Metazoa; phylum Chordata; class Amphibia; order Caudata; family Salamandridae; genus Pleurodeles; species Pleurodeles waltl. The sequence goes on along the minus strand of NC_090441.1, from coordinate 148,684,808 downwards.
TTTTTGCAATTTTTTAAAATAATTGTTAGGCCCCTGGTTAGGTCCCTACAACTAGCAAAAAAGTTTTAAAAGTCCTTACTTTAGTTGGCACAGGGGTTTTTACATTTCTAAAAGGGTCCCAACTTTAGTAAAGTAAAACATGTCTGACGAAGCCAGAAACCAGGATCTTGACCTGGAATCTTATGATGCATATAGCTATGACCAATTAAGGAGGCTGTGCAGACAATACAATATTCATACTGGTAAAAGCCCCAAAGGATAGAAACATAGATTTCTGGTGGCCCAGCATGAAAGAGATCACCTCCCAGATGATATAGAAGTTGCTGAGACATCTGTGGTGGGTGAAGATCCTGTGTAAACTGGGGATGAGGGTAACTCCTCTACCAGCAGTTCTAGAGCACGCACAGAAACAGACCTGGACATTGCCAGCTGACCAAGAGACTGGCCTTAGAGAGTCAGCTTTTGGAGATAGAAAAGCAAAGAAAGATTTGGGCCTAGGATCCATCTCTTGAGGCAGCAAACGAGTACTGAGGGAGAAATCTTTCAACGTTAAACTCCCAAAAGGAGTTGTCCCTCGCTTCTCAGAAGGGAATGATATAGTGAAATTGTTTTCTGCCTTTGAAAGAGCCTGCATTGGGTGGGACATTGAAAAGAAACATGGGGGCACACTATTGTGGGAGTTATTCTCAGGAAAGTGCAGGGATGGGCTCCTGACACTTAATGAGGCAGATTCTAAATCCCATGACGTCATGAAGGGTATCCTGATTGAGGGCTTTGGATTTGCAACTGAAACTACAGGATAAAGTTCAGGGAGGCTTGAAAAACTCAGAGCCAGACGTGGGTAGACTTTGTGGACTACTCAGTAAAAATGTTGGGTGGTTGGTTAGCTCGGAACAAGGTGCAAGATTATGATGGGCTGTATAACCTGTTCATGAAAGAACATCTGCTTAGTAATTGTTTCAGTGATAGGCTACATCAACATCTGGTAGACCTGGGTCCACCTTCCCCTCAAGAATTGGGGAGGAAGGCAGACCATTGGGACAAAACAAGGGTGACCAAATATACCATACCACTGGTGGGGGAGACCAAAAGAAAGAGGCCAAAAATCCCCCCAAGGGAAAGATGGGAGCCATGGCAAAAAGAGTCTTCTCAAGGCCCCCAAGAACCTGCACAGGAGGGTGGGCCCAGAGACTTCTCACAGTCCAGGGGAAGGTATAAAGGGAGACAAATTGACCCCAGCAAGGCTTGGTGCCAAGGCGTCAAACCAAAAGGGCACCAAACTAGAGATTCTGGCTGTAAAAACAAAAAGAATGCCTCTAGTCAACCTGCAGTAAATGCAGTTGCCAATATCCAGATGGGGCCAGAGGTGTGGCCTGACCATGTCAGTGTCCCCACAGAGGCAACATTAGTCACTGAGGGTGGGGTAGGATTATCCTGTGCTGCTTGTCCAAGTAGTATGCAAAAATACAAGCTTTGAGTAATGGGGAGAAAATAGAAGCATTGAGGGACACATGAGCTAGTGCTAGCATGGTAACCCAGCACTTGGTCCACTCAAATCAGTTCCTGGTAGGGAAGTCTTATCCTGTCACCAATGCTTACAATGAGACAAAGTTCCGTCCCATGGCTATGGTAACCTTTGAAGGGGGGGAGCAGGAGGGCAAAAAGAAGTGGTTGCATCCTCATCTGTCCCTGTAGATTGTCTGCTTGGAAGTGATCTGGAGCATTGCCCCTGGGCTGAAGTAGAAATGAAGACCCATACAGCAATGCTGGGGATCCATGAGTGGGCCTGTGTCAGGCAAGAGCACAAAGCAAGCTTCAGAGAGAAAAAGGAGAGCTGGAACCTGAAATATTGGACCAGCCTCCCAAGAGAAAAGGCAAGAGGGCTGGGGGACCAGCTTCACAACACACACCAAGACAAGACCTGTTTTCTCAGGAGGAGGAGTCACCCACCTTGAAGGGAACTGAGCCTGAGAGTTTGGACCTTACCATCCAGAGCTCTTGGGCCCAGGGGAACCTTCCAGGTAAGATCTGTGCCAGGGGCAGAGGACCTGCCCCACTCTTGAAGGCCTGAGGCAGTAAGCTGCACCAGAGGAGCTAGGAAGTGTCAGTGGTACCCCCAAGAGTTATTGGGAAGAGGCGCTTCTGCACTGAGGCCAGAGACCTCAAGCCTGGTACATCCAGGAGGGTGGTAGTGCCCCAGAAGTTCAGAGAATTTCTCCTCACTCAAGCCCATGACATTCCCCTAGCAGGGCATCTGGGCAAAAACAAAACTTGGAGTCGGTTAGTTAACCACTTTTATTGGCCAGTAATGTCCCAAAAAGTGAGGGACTTTTATAAGTCCTGCCCCATGTGCCAGGCCAGAGGCAAAGAAGGTGGGCACTTAAAGGCCCCCTTAATGCTACTCCCAGTGGTTGTGGTACCCTTTGAAAGGATAGGGGTTGATATTGTTGGCCCCCTTGACCCTCAAACAGGTATCCTGAGGCTACTCCCCAAAAGGTCCATTACTGAACCTGCAGGTGCAAAAGCCCTCCTGGGCTATCTTCAGCAGGGTAGTGTTCCCTAAGGAGAAAGTATCAGACAGAGGTTCTAACTTCATGTTTGCAGACTTGAAACACATGTGGCAGGAATGTGGGGTGACCTATATGTTCACCCCCATACCATCCACAAACCAATAGGCTGGTTGAAAGGTTTAACCAGACCCTAAAAGGCATGATTGGAGGATTCCTGAAAAGCTCAGAAGGAAAGGGGATGTCCTACTTCCTTGTCTGCTGTTTGCTGTTTGCAGGGAAGTGCCACAAAAAGGAGTAGGTTTTTCTCCATTTGAACTTTTGTTTGGGCACCCTGTTAGGGGACCAGTAACCCCCTCATTACGAGTCTGATGATCCTAAGTCAGTTATGCCACCGTCAGACCACCAGCACCGCCACCTTTTAGCCACCCGGCGGCCTGGCAGTGCTGGCGGTTCCAATCTGCTAGGGCAGCACTGCAAGCAGTGCAGACCTGGGGATCACGACCCCCTTCTCCACGAGCGCTTACATGGTGGTTGCCTCGCCATGTAAATACTGTCGGAAACAGGTTGCAGGGTGCCCCATGGGGGCCCCTGCACTGTTCATGCACTTTGTATGGGCAGTGCAGAGCCTGATGTGTTGGAGGCTGGTCCTCTATGTAGTGCACAAAATCGAGTACACTATGCAGAGGGTCTGGCAACCACACGTTGGTTTCCAAATGTAAAAAGTAGACCACCTAATGCTCCAATTTGTAAGGTCAAGCAGTTAGGCTAATCCAGGAGATGTGCTACGCATTTGCTGTACTCACAAATCCAATCATGCACCACACACACTCAATGAATAACTCAAGACCAGAATTTATAAACATACGTTAAGTACTTTTCAAGTTATGAACTTTTAAACTTTTAATAAAGTTAGTCTTTCTGTGCGTAATTACGCACCATTGGAATCAATAGGCAGTCACTTTTAAAAATGCATTTATAATTGCGCAGTTGAGTTACCAATCTCTTCTTTTGCAGTGTGGTCACAGCAGTCGGTGGGCACCTCGTGCCAGCTGGAGAGCCTCGGGCGGCTCCTGGTTTCAGCGGGAGCATCGCTGGAAAGTCTCTTGGCACAGGCACAGGGCTACCTGGATGGGCCACTTGGAAAAGGAGGTGGTTTGCAGATTTAAAATTGTGCCTGGGTGTCCCCTTGGGCTGTTGTGGTCGCAAGGGATTAGGGACCCGGGGCACACAGCAGATCCTGCAATGCAAGGCCCAGGGCGGCCAGGTGCAGGGCGTTTTGGAGGTCTTGGATGCTGTGCGCAATGGAGTCCACTGGAGCTGGAGGTGAGTCTCTTTGCGGGTGGCTTACAGGACAATGGGGGCACTCTGATCAGAGGTCCAGGGTGTTCCTGAAGTCCCTTGAGTGGGGCTTCCTCCTAATCCTTTTTCAGCTCTGGCGGAGCTTGTTTTCTGCTGGTCAGATGTCAGCTGACCAGTACCCAGGGTTTTGTTGTAAGTCGGCCACTAGAGGGCGCAGTCCCACCAAACTGTCTGGATGTGGCAGGCTTGCTGGAACCAGTCAGCAACCATGCCAGGACAGTTTAGGATTACCAATCAGGATTAGGTCGGTGTGGTGATTTTTCTACTGGCCCCATAACTTATGCTTGATGTTTCTAGCGATTTTTAGCAGTTTTAAAATTGTTGAATTTTTTTTTATTTGAATTTGTGCTGTGTCTTATTCTGTGGGTAATTCTTAGCACTTTTTATCGTTTTATCTTAATTTTCCTTTGGCCTGTGTTCAGTGGTGTTTCCCCTGCTGCTACAGAGCTCCCTTTGCACTCTGGGCTCCCTCTCCCCCTCCTATTCCCTCCTCGGTGTCTCTACTGGCTGCTGGCTGGTGGGAGCTCGGCCTCCATTTTTCTTACAGGATGGCCGCACACTTAGCGACTGCCATCTTGGAAGGGTCGGCGGTCTAGCTGCCCGATTTTACAGCGTCCAGATTCTCACAAAAGCGCGATGCTGAGGGAGCGCAGTTGATACCAATAAAAAAAATTCTAGCTTTCGCTATGTCAGGACCGGAGGCTCAGATTATGCTTGTTCAAAGCTGATTCACAACTACAGAGGCTATATCAACAATAGGTTTATAATAAAAAGTTTTAAACGTAGAAGGTGAAGACCAATCTGCTGCCTTTAAAATGTCCTCCAAACGAGAACCTAAAGCCAAAGACTTTGATGCCATAGCCCCTCTGGCCGAATGTGCACCAAACCTAGAAATATCAATACCTGCTTCACTCAGCAACCAACGCATCCACCTAGCGAGAGTGGCTGATGAAACAGGATGATATGGTTTAACCAGAGAAATGAGTAATTGACCCCCCATATCAGAACGAAACTCTTCTGTACTTACCTCGTAAGCTTTGAGACATTGAACCACACAAAGCTTGTGGTTGTCCACAAAACATGGATAAGTCACAGATTTTAAATTGCATTTAGTTCTACGGGAGATGGAAAAAACAACTCCATCAGGAGAAAAAACTCTCCCCGCCAAATCTAGAGCCCTAACATCTGACACTCTCTTACATGATATTAAACACAATAACATGGTAAGTTTAGCTGATAACTGTTTTCTAGACAAAAATCTATTAGCAGGCCAGGATTCTAAAAACCTAAGAACCACATTAACATCCCAAAGGGACGAATAACGTGGTCGCGGAGGGTTCGCTAATCTGATAGCCCTCATTAATTTACACACAAGAGGGGATTCACCAATGGGTTTACCTTCTACTGGTAAATGGCCTGCAGAAATAGCGGACCTGTAATTATTAATAGAACGGTACGCCAACCCTGACGCTGCTAAGGAGGAGAGGAAAGTTAGGACCAGACAGCTACCTGCTGAAGATGGATCTGCACTCCTAGAACTGCACCAAGCACTCCATCGCTTCCACGCCGAAGCGTATCTCTTGTGAGTGCTGGCGGACCAGGAACCTGCAATGAAATCGGAAGACTCCTGCGAAAGACCTGGGATGACCCATCTCTGCCTGAAAGACGCCATGCCATCAGGGACAACTTGCCTGCCAGAATCAACGGGTGAAACAAGCCCTGAGGGTCCTGGAGGAGATTCTCTCGGAAGGGAAGTAGGATTGGATGATCGCAACTGAGTTCCATTGCTATCGGGAACCACGCTTGCGATCTCCAAAGGGGTGTCACTAACACTAATTCCGCTTGCTGACGTCTGATCTGGGCCAAAACCCTGGGAATCATCAGGAAAGGAGGAAATGCATAACTCAGCTCCTGAGACCAGTCCTGAAGAAACGCATCCGTCCTCGATGCCTCCGGATCTGGTCTCTAACTGAAATAACGTTTAATCTGCCGACTGAGGCAAGATGCAAACAGATCTATCGAAAAAGGACCCCATTTCGCAGACAGAGTCCGGAAAACTCTGGGATGTAACCTCCAATCGCTGAAATCTCTCAGGTGACGAGAGTTCCAGTCTGCCACTAAGTTGCTGGTCCCCGGGAGGTACTCCGCCACCACAGAAATCCTGTGCTGAAGGCAAAAGTGCCAGAATTCCTTGGCTATTTCTGCTAGAATGCGGGAACGAGTTCCCCCCAGCTTGTTGACATATCTCACTGCCGAGATATTGTCTATGCGAAGAAGAATGCAACAATTCGCTCTGATGGGAGAAAGACTCTTGATTGCGAATGCACCTGCTAGGAGTTCCAAGCAATTTATGTGGAGATTCAACTCCGAGCTGGACCATCTGCCTCCCGTGGATACTGCACCGCACCGGGCTCCCCAGCCCCAACGACTGGCGTCGGACTCTATCACTACATCCGGGAGAGAGCTGAATATGGCTCTGCCGTTCCAGGCTTCCATATGATCTAGCCACCAATGCATCTCTGCACGTGACTCCTCCGACAGTGGAACCTGATCTACATAGCTGAGACCCTTCTGAAGATGAGAAATCTTCAAACGCTGAAGGGCTCGGTAATGCAAAGGACCCGGAAAAATCGCCTGAATCGAAGAAGATAGCAGGCCCACCATGCGAGCAATCGCTCTCAAGGAAACAGTCTGTCTGGATAATAGAGACTTCAATTCTCTCTTGATTGACCGCATCTTCCCTGAAGGAAGAATCAGAAGAGACCGCAAAGAGTCTATCTGGAAACCCAGAAAGTCTATCTGATGTGAGGGGATCAAGAAGAGATTTCTGGGCATTGATTATGAAACCCAGACTCTGAAGAAGAGACACCGACCAATTGAGGTGATCCAACAGAAGATCTCGATCTTGAGCCATGATTAGGATGTCGTCTAGGTAGACGATAAGTCTGACCCCTTGGGAGCGATGAAATTCTACTACTGGCCGCATGACCTTCGTGAAACACCACGGGGCAGATGACAGGCCAAAAGGGAGGACCTTGTACTCGTAACATTCTGTTCCCCAAAAGAACTGAAGGAACCTCTGATGTGGAGGAAAAATAGGAATGGTCAAGTAAGCATCCTTTAGATCTAGGCGAACCAACTAGTCTTCCTCTTGGAGAACATCTCTTAGTAAATGGATCCCTTCCATTTTGAAATGACGATATAGCAAAAAACCGTTGAAGTCTTTTAAATTTAGAACTAGGCGAGATCCGCCCCCTTTCTTTTCTACCAGAAAGACTGGACTGACAAACCCTGAAGGGTGAATGGGAGCTTTGATAACAGCACCCTTCTTGAGCACAGCTGAAATCTCTGCGGAAATAAGATTGTGCTCTAGATGGGAAAAACACCTGCCTGGGAAGGCATGTTTGATGAGGAGTCTCGTAAAATTCTAGTTTGAACCCCTGAACGGTCTCTAGGACCTAGGCATCTGAAGAGATAAGATGCCAATTCTCTAGAAAACTCTGAGTTCTGCCCCCTAATATTACTTTTGAACTCAAAATCAAGCTCACCTGTGGCTCCCGAGTCCTGGGAGAAAGATTGTTGTCCTTTCGCTCTTCCTCTGCGGAATCTGCCTCGACCATACCTAGGTCTTGATGGGTAAAAGGTGGATGAGGAATCGTAGCCCTGGAAACCCCCTCTTCCCTGTTGGAAGGATCCACAATAGGGGCTTTGCTGATTGAAACGGCCGAAGGCACACCCTCTGTAGCGTCCGGCCCCTCGAAAAAGTGGACGCAGCACTCTCCAAATGGATCCTTGTGCCTTATCCAGACTGGCGTAGGTGGATACGAACTTAGCCAGTTCCTTCATGAAAGGAGAACCAAATAGTAAGCCCTGAGCCACGGGCCCAGATTCTGATGCAGCTAAGTCTGCCAGTTTGGGGTCTAGTTTCATCAAGACCGATCTGCGTCGCTCAGACGAAATAGCACAATTAGCATTGCCCAAGAAGCATAGCGCCCTCTGAGCCCAACCAACTAGAATATCCGGGTTAATGGGATCACCCGATTCCTTGGCTTGAAAGGCCAATTCCAGAATCTTAGTTAACGGACCAGACACGTCTAAAAGTTTGTCCTGACATCCACGCCAGGCGCGATCGATACCCTTTTTCGGATCCTTGGCTGATTTTTTGAGGAACGTAACAAGGGTAGGATCTAATTCTGGAGTCTCTGTGACTTTGGAGGGAAAGTCAGGTCTGGGGCACTCAGATCTTAGTCTAGATCGGATATCTAAGCTAAGCGCAAGAAGAAAGCCCACCACCAAGAGGCTCCTACCCCGAAGGTGTTGACTTTCGAGCCGGAAGACATCGTGCACCCCAGATCCTCTCTGTGGTTGCCACCCCCTGAGGTGGCGGACTATGTAGAAGCCCACATCAGGCACGGGTTTGATAAAGATATCCGATCTAGACTAAGATCTGAGTGCCCCAGACCCGACAATGCGGGATCGCTAAAGAAGGCTGTGGATGCTCCAGCATCGTCTTCCGCTTCATCCGGTCATTCTTCAGAGCAGGAGGACTCCCCTCCACGTAAGCCGTGGAGGGGAGTCCTCCTGCTCTGAAGAATGACCGGATGAAGCGGAAGACGATGCTGGAGCATCCACAGCCTTCTTTAGCGATCCCGCATTGTAATCATGCTCTCTAGCCATATTCCTAAGAAGGGATTGGAAATCTGCAGCATGCGGATTAGGAGTTTGTTTTGCAGATTGTGTGTCTGCCGACAAAGAAGGATCTGCCAGGGAGGGGGCGCCCGCAGGCGCTGACCAGGCTTGCTGGTCGACCAAACCCAAGAGATGATGCTTAAAGGGTTGAATGGCCTGAACTAAGGCCTGATTGACTGAATGACGCATCCCCGCGTCTAAAGCATACACCAAATCCTGGTCAAAAGAGCCAGTATTATCATCAAAATAGTACAAGTCCTCCGCTTGGTCATCATAACCAGCCATACTGACAACAGTAAAAGGTAGCTCCCGAGGAGCAGTATGATCAATCAAATAACAAATCAAGGCCGCCATTGGGGATTCTGACAGCCCATACCGCCATCCTGTTCCTGGCGGTTCGCCCGCCAGGAACAGGATGGCGGTATGGGTTGTCGTGGGGCCCCTGGGGGCCCCTGCAGTGCCCATGCCAATGGCATGGGCACTGCAGGGGCCCCCGTAAGAGGGCCCCACTTTGTATTTCAGTGTCTGCTTTGCAGACACTGAAATACGCGACGGGTGCCACTGCACCCGTCGCACCTTCCCACTCCGCCGGCTCAATTCTGAGCCGGTGTCCTCGTGGGAAGGTGTTTTGCACTGGGCTGGCGGGCGGCCTTTTGGCGGTCGCCCGCCAGCCCAGTGCAAAACCCAAAATACCCTCAGCGGTCTTTCGACCGCGGAGCGGTATTTTGGTGGGGGGAACTCTGGTGGGCGGCCTCCGCCGCCCGCCAGGGTGAGAATCACCCCCTTAATGTCCTTGAAACCAGGCCCAGCCTGAATAAAAATTATTTCAACCCCAGCGTCCAAGCACTGGGGCGTAGTGGGAGCTGAGCCGATGGAGATGAATAAGATCTGGGCTTAAGTGCAGTAGCACTTGATAAACAGAAGGCAGAGCCTCTCAAATAATAACCTCTAGCAGAGGGGTTAACTGGCGCAGATGCGCTGACTGCAGATGAGGCAGAGCCTCTATAAAGCCCTCAAATGGGGACGACAGAAAAACTAAAATAAATTAGCTGAAAACGCGTTCTGGTAAGAGCGCTGTGGAAACCGGAACCGGAGCGAGGGAATATAAATGTTCAATGCTCAAAGGAGCGTGAACAAATCAATAGAAAACGCTCCGAACGAGCGTTAATAAATTTTGAGGCCCCGAGGGAGGGAAATAATCCGACCGAAACCAGCGCTCGGCAGGAGGTGAAAGCCGGCGCTGAAATAAGGAAGGAATATTGATTTTTTCATGCTCAGCCGAGCGTGAAAAAACTAGATTAAACAAAGCGCTCCCAGCGAGCGATCAATAATACACCATTTAGCCGGCAGGCGCGTGCGGGAAGAGACAAAGCGAGGTCTCGCACGCGCGAATAGAAGAAAAAAGTTAAGGCAGACCGACGTGGGGCCATAAAACGCGCTCACGGCGAGCGCGGATCGTAAACTCAAAACTTTTTAAACTAGAAGGGAAACATCTCCACGGCCGTAACTAGGATCGCGCAAAGCGCGAGTGCTGCTCCCTTACTCCCACTCCACTTAGTAAAAGCGCTCCGAAGAGCGCTTATAAGGAGGGGAAAGGCCCGCTCCAAACATTATTTAACATACAAATAGTAAGACAAAATCACACTTATCTGGCTGCGAAGCAGCAAAGAAAGAGGAGTGACTTGGTGTGATTCAACATTTTATAGGCTTCCTCCTCTATGGTTCATCACGTGTCATGACTGATATTGGGTCATGTAGTTTTTGTTTTTCCATGATGTTCATTGGCTGCTGTGTATAAATAAAGCATGGAAAGAGAAGCATAATCTGAGCCTCCGGTCCTGACAAAGAATCAGGATTTGGTCAGTGTGGTGATTTTTCTACTGCCCCCATAACTTATGCCTGATGTTTCTAGCAATTTTTAGCAGTTTTAAAATTGTCGTGAATTTTTTAATTTGACTTTGAATTTGTGCTGTGTCTTATTCTGTGGGTAATTCTTAGCACTTTTTATCATTTTATCTTAATTTTCCTTTGCCCGTGTTCAGTGGCCTTTCCCCTGCTGCTCCAGAGCTCCCTTTGCACTTGGGGCCCCCCCTCCTATTCCCTCCTCGGTGTCTCTACTGGCTGCTGGCTGGTGGAAGCACAGCCGCCATTTTTCCTACAGGACGGCGGCACACTTGGTGGCTGCCATCTTGGAAGGGTCGGCGGTCTAGCTGGCTGATTTTACAGCTTCCAGACCCTCACAAAAGCACAATGCTGCGGGAGTGCAGCGGTCGCGCCGAATGCGCGCCAAAGGCAAGCCCGTCTGCACCCGTCCGCGCCAGAACGGGGCCAGTGGCCTGTCCCCTGGTCCGGTCTTCAAATCTTCCATCTCTTACTCCTTCGAAGCCCTGCTCTCGCTTAGATCCCCCTTAGCGGAAGCCTGCCAACTCTGCCCAGATTTGAGCGACCGTTTATGGCACTGCCCATTCTGCAAGTGGTCTCCCAACCGTAAAGATTCAGGTGACCCTTTCTACGTCGATGCTCACACCTCCTTTCTTTTAGCTAATTGCCGGTCCTTGCCAGCCCATAAGTTGGATATTAATCTCTTGCTTACTGAGGGGCCCCCCACAGCCCTGTTCCTCCCTGAGACATGGTTGCATGACGCCTCAGGTCCCAATATCGTCTTGGCGTTACCTCTGGGTTACGCTATAACTAGGCTAGACAGATCCACCTCCAGAGGAGAAGGTATTGCTGTCATATATAAGGAAGGCATCAAACTTACGTTAAGTCCTTTACAGCTAACTGAATACGAGAGTCTGTCCTTCTCCATGTCCCTTAACCCTCAGTTTACCTTCTCAGGAGTCTTGCTCTATCGTCCTCCAGGGTCCCCAGACAAATTTTTGAACTCCCTTTCAGATCAACTGGCTGACCTGATATGCAATAAACCTAACCTCACTATTTTAGGTGACTTTAACATTCAGATAGTCAAAGAAGGACTAGCTGCTGCCAGCCGCCTGTTGGCAGACATGGAAGCCCTCGGCCTATCACAATTAGTGAGGGGCCCCACACATGTAAAGGGACACACTATTGATTCAATCTTCAGTAACCTTGAACTTTTGACTTCTAGCCCCACCTCCCCCTGGCATGGTCAGATTACTTCCTTATTCCACTAAATCTAGACACCTCCACTGTTAGGGGATCTGTCTAGCCCCGATTGCAGTCTGCCAGGCAATGGCATAAATTGAGCCCCACAGATTGGGCCAGGACTTTGGATAGTCGTAAATCCATCTTTCCAAACATAAATGTGATAGGATCTAATCACTTTAATGACTGGATATCCAATTCATTAGACTCCCTACTTCCCCATAGGACTACCATTAGGGTGAATCGCAGAGCAGATGCCAAATGGTTCACTCCCCATTTACTCCATCTTAAGACAACCTGCAGAGGCTTAGAGAGAAAGTGGAGAAAAACCTACGACCCTACAGCAAGGGTGCAATATAGGAGGGCAATCAGATCTTACCATGCCGAAATAAAAGTTGCACAAGGGATATTTTATTCCCGTAGAATTGAACTAGCCTCTGGATCTCCCAAAGAGGTGTTTCAAGTATTTAAAGAAATTTTACACTATCCCACTAATGGTGACACCACTGAAGCCTCGGTAGAGCATAGTAATCATCTGGCCAGGTTTTTCCAGCATAAAAATTAGTGATATTTATCTGAACCTGACTAAGAGTGAGACCAAGGTGGAGGTCCAGACTACTCAAGCCTCTAATAATACGACCTCTCTACTCAATTTTTCTCCTCTTTCGCAGGCATAGGTTGCCTCCCTGCTATCATCCTTAAAGTCAGGCTCTCCATTGGATGCTGCCCTTCCGCCCGTATTGTCCTTGGGGTCCTCTGTTATTGTTCCAGTACTGACAGAACTATTGAATTCCTCATTGACCAAAGGTCTTGTCCCCTCCCAGTGGAAGCATGCGATAGTTAAGTCCTTGATAAAAAAGACTAACCTGGACCCTTCTGAGTTAAAAAACTACCGTCCTATCTCCCTACTCCCTGTCATTTCAAAGATACTGGATAAAGCGGTTAACTCACAGTTATACAGATTTCTAGAAGACAATAATATCTTTCACACTTCTCAGACAGGTTTCAGGCCTTCCCATTGCACCGAAGCAGCTCTTATAGCTGTTACAGAAGAGGCGAGAAAATGGATCGACCAAGGTTACACAACTGCAGTGATACTTTTGGACCTAAGTGCTGCCTTCGATACAGTAGATCACAGTGTTCTGATTAGCAGGATACATGAATCAGGCATTAAGGGTACAGCTGGCTCTCCTCCTTCCTGGAATACAGAACTTTTCAGGTCCTAGATCGGTCACATATATCAGACAAGTTCCATTGGAACTGCAGGGTGCCACAAGGGTCATCGCTCAGCCCTACGCTGTTTAATATTTATATGGCCCCCTTGGCAGATCTGGTTGAATCCTTTGGTCTGTAGCTTGTATCCTATGCAGACGATACACAGTTAGTAATTTCTTTCTCCACAAACACTGAATTGGAGAGACATTCTCTAGCCTCCTGCCTACAGGCAGTCTCCGGCTGGATGAAGAATAGCATGCTCCAACTCAATGGAGATCAAACTGAACTAATGATTCTGGGCCAATATCCTAGCCCCGGTACTAATCTTCTCCCTTCCAGTGTCATTGAAGAGCTACCGCCCCCCAAGGAATACATAAAAAGTTTGGGAGCCTGGTTGGATCCCCTACTTACGCTTGATCATCAGGCAAAGAAACTCTCTGCCACTTGCTATGGTTTGCTGAGATTATTAAGGAAGGTCCTGAGACTACTTCCTCCACTGGTCAAAAGGCTTATCGTTCAAGCAATTATCCTGTCCTGCCTAGATTATGGCAACGGCCTACTCCTTGGTTTACCTAAATATGTGACAAGGAAATTGCAGGTAGTCCAGAATGCGGCAGCGCGCCTCCTATTAGATATCCCTAGACATGCCTCATGTCGGCCCTTACATCACTGCACTGGCTCCCAGTGGAGCAGCGTATTAAATTCAAATCTTTGTGTGTGATCCACAGATCACTTCATAATAGGGGTTCTCCTCTACTATGGAGCCTGGCAACGTTTTACAAGCCTACGAGAGACCTTAGGTCAGCTACCTCTGCTCTTGCAACTATTCCTAAATTCAAAAAGACCCGATGGGGTGGCTCCATGATGACTTACTTGGGCTCAAAACTCTGGAACTCCCTACCTCTTAGGATTAGATTAATCAGCCAGGAATTAGATTTCCATAAAGCACTAAAGACCTGGTTGTTTTAGAGACTCGTTCACCCCTGCCTAGACCCTGGTATGGTTTCAGCGCTGGGAGGCCTCTGGGTAGCCATGCGCTATATAAATCCGGTTAACATAACATAGTTGTTTTTTTTCAGGGGGCACCTCTAAGGTGGCCCGTGAGTACATTTTATAATAAATCCAGTACTGGTACCAGTTTGGATTTATTATTCTGTGTTGTTTGATACCAAACACCCCAGGGTTCAGAGTGGCCATTATGTAGCTGGGAAACTCTTATTGACCGGTGTCCAGCACATATAATAAAATGGCTGCTCTGTTCACTCACTATGTCCCAGGTTTGGCAAGGACACAGTGGGGGCATATTGCTCATGCAATTATGCCCTCACATATAATATGGTGCACCCTGCCTTAGGGCTGGAAGGCCTGCTAGAGGGGTGACTTACCCATATAATATGCAGTGTAGGGTGGACAGGGCACACAGAGAGTGTGCCATGTCGAGTTTGTATTTTAGGTTTGCACCAGGACACTCAGCCTGCTATGGCAGTGCTGGGTACATCTGGATGCATACCTCTTGAGGGTGGCTCAATCAGTGCTGCTGTTCTCAGGGGCTTACCCATAGTACCCCATGCCCTCGGTACCTAATTTCCTTGTATTAGGGACTTATAGTGGTAGCTAAAGGTGTATCCAATCACTTTTACTGTGTTTTAGGGAAAGAACACTGGCACTGGGAACCTGGTCAGAAGGATCCCAGTGCACTCCAGTCCAAGTTCCACTCAGAAACCAGGCAAAAAGCTACGGGCTACTGCAACAAGGAGCCAGTCTCTCACACCATGGACAGCTGTCGCACTCTACGCACCGCAACATTGCCACTGGCTCAATTATGAGCCAGCGTCAATGTTGTGGCCTATTTCCTGCTGGGCTAGTGGACAGAAACTCAGTTTCAGCCCGCTGACCCAGCAGGAAACTCTTAATAGGGGCCGCAGGAAGGGGACCGCACTGGTGGTAACCCAACCGCGAGAGTTGGCGGGCAGCCTTTTCTGCCTGCAAAACTCATAATTAGGGCATAAGTCTTGCTAGGGAAGGCTGGGAGAAACCTCTCAAAGAGCCCAAGCCAGACATTGTGGACTATGTGCTCTGCCTATATTCCAGAATGGCTGAGTGCATGGAGAAAGCCAGCAAAAATCTTCAGGCCAACCAGGAGCTGCAAAAGCTCTGGTATGACCAAAAAGCTGCTATAGTGGATATCCAACCAGTGCAGAAAGTTTGAGTGTTAGAGCCCGTTGCTCCAAGGGCCCTCCCAGATAAATGGTCTGGGTCCTATCCCATACGTAAAAGAAAAAGGGAGGTCACTTATCTAGTTGCAAAAACCCCAAAAGAATCATCCATGTCAACTGCCTAAAACCCTTTTATGATAGAGCTGATATGACCATGCTTATGGTTACAGATGAGGGGCAGGAGGATGAGAGTGGGCCTCTCCCTGATCTCCTCTTCAACAATCCACAAGATGGTTCTGTGGATGGAGTGATCTTGTCAGACACCCTCAAGGAAAAACAGCAGGCTGATTGCAGGCAAGTCCTCAACCAGTATGCTGAACTGTTCTCTGACCCCTGGGAAGACAAACTGGTGTACCCATGATGTGGACACCGGTGACACCTTGCCTGTCAAAAACACGATTTATAGACAGTCAGACCATGTCAGAGAGAGTATACAGGCAGAGATTAAAAAGATGTTGGATTTGGGTGTCATAGAATCCTCTGAGAGTTCCTGAGCTAGCCCAGTAGTTTTAGTCCCCAAGCCTCACTCCAAAGGAGAGAAAAAGGAAATGAGGTTCTGTGTGGACTACAAGGACCTCAACTTTGTGACAAAAACTGATGCACAGCCAATTCCAAGAGCTGATGAGCTCATAGACCAATGAGGGCAGCCAAAAATCTGAGTACCTTTGATTTAACATCTAGGTACTGGCATATGGGCCTGGCCCCAGGGGCAAAAGAGAGGTCAGCATTTTCTACCCCTAGTGGGCATTAGCAGTTCACTGTTATGCCCTTTGGATACAAAAATGCACCTGCCACCTTCCAGAGGTTGGTGAACTAAGTCCTTGCTGGACTGGAAACCTTTAGTGCAGCTTATCTGGACGACATAGCTGTCTATAGTTCCACCTGGGAGGATCACCTGATCGACCTAGGGAAGATCCTTGAGGTTCTGCAGAGGCAGGCCACACTATTAAGGCCAGAAAGTGCCAGATAGGGCAGCGGAAAGTTGTTTACTTGGGCCACATGTAGGAAAGTAGCCTCTTTCTAGCTTGGTTACCCCCACTTTTGGCACTTTTGGCAGTGTGTTTGACTGTGTCTACTGGGATCCTGCCAATCAGGACCCCAGTAGTTATGCTCTTTCCCTTAAATTATAGTGATTGCATACTGGTAACCCAGTATTTCACCCAAAATTGGTATACTGGTGCCCCCTTACAAGTCCTTAGTATATGGTACCTAGGTACACAGGGCATTGGAGTTCCAGGGGATCCCTATGGGATGCAGCATTTATTTTGCCACCCATAGGGAGCCCATGCAAAGGCTTCTACAGTACTGCCATTGCAGCCTGTGTGAAAAGGTGCATGCACCCTTTCACTGCCATTCAGACTGCACCAGGTCACTTATAAGTCACTCCTGTAGCAGGGTGCAGAGTACCTGTGTGTGACCTCACGACCCCCAGGACCGTTTTCCCATACTTTGTGATTTCAGGGATGCCATTTTACACGTGTACTGGATTGGGTCACTACCTATTTCCAGCTACATAATGGTAACTTCGAACATAGGCATGTTTGATATCAAACATGTTGGAATCATACCCCAATGATTTTGCAAGCATTGGTTGTATGATTCCATGCACTCTGGGGGCTCCTTAGAGGACCCCAGAGTATTGCCATTACAGCCTACTGAGGTTTTCCAGGAAGCCCTAGCTGCTACCACCTCTCAGACAGGTTTCTGCCCTCCTGTTGCTTGAGCAGCTTAAGCCCAGGAAAGCAGAACAAAGGATTTCCTTTGGGAGAGGTGTGTTACACCCTCTCCATTTGGAAATAATTGTTACAGGCTAGGGAGGGGTAGCCCCCCCAAACCTCTGGAAATGCTTTGAGGGGCACAGATGGTGCCCTCCCTGCATAATGCAGTCTACACCGGTTCAGGGACCCCCAGTCCCTGCTCTGGCACAAAACTGGACAAAGGAAAGGGGAGTGACCACTCCCCTGTCCCTCACCACCCCAGGGGTGGTGCTCAGAGCTCCTCCAGAGGGTCCCTGGGTTTTGCCATCTTGGATTCCAAGTTGGCAGGGCACTCTGGGTGCATCTGAGTGGCCAGTGCCAGAAGGTGATGTCAGAGCCCTCCCCTGATAGATGCTTACATGTGTAGCTGAGCAATCCCCCTTCCAGGGCTATTTAGGGTCTCTCTCTTGGGTGGTTCTTCAGATTCGGCAGCAGGAATCCTCTGCATCCTTTACTTCACCTTCTTACCGAAGAAACTGCATCTGGACCCTTCAGGAACTCTACAAACTGCAACAAAGACGACTTCTACAAAATTGTATCTTCAGCTCTTGCCAGCAACTGCAACTGTTTCCAGGTCGTGCATCCTCTGAGGATAGCCTGTCTTCAACCTGCACCAGAAGAACAAAGGAATCTCCCTTGGAGTGAAGGAGTCACTTCCGTGCTTCAGCAGGCACCCCTCTACAGCGATGACCAGTGCGAAGTGCGTGGATCCTGCCTCACGGGGTGGAATGAAGTGGTCCTGACGATCCTGACGTCCTACTGTCTAACTTTAGTGGAGGTACGCAAGACAATACCCTCATGCACCACGTGTTTTGCAGTTGCCAAGGCTTGTTGGCATCCTTCCACGAAGTTCTTCGTGCACCTTGCAGCTCCAGCACCCAGCACTCCTTCCTGCGACTCACAGTTTCCTGCGTGGTTCTCTGGCGGTGTGGGACTCTTTGTTGAGGAGTTGCTTGGGCCTCCTTTTGCACCTTCTTTGTTCCCATGCTGTGGGACTCCTGTGCGTGCTGCCTGTCTCTCTGAGTTGCTGAGTGCCCCCTCTGAATCCCTTCCTGGCTAGAGTCCACCAGGTCCCTCCTGGTCCCGGGCAGCGCCATTTTACCCTAACCACGAGTTTTGCATGTGCCAAGGCTTGTTGGCGGAATCCAGTGATGCAAACCAGACTGCAATCATCCATCTGGTGTGGAACATCATCTGCACCAACCAGGAACCCGCATCTGTCTTCGTGGGTGCAGTACTGACTGTTGTTCTTCACTGGTGGTTCTTCTTTTGTACCTTTGTCTGGGTTAGCAGGGGCTCCTGTTCTCCCTGGACTCTTCAGTGCTTCTTGGACATGGTCCCCTTCTTCCTCAGGTCTTCAGGTCCAGGAATCCATTGTTGGTGTCTTGCAGTCTCTTCTGGTTCTTGCATTATCTTCTTTCTTGTGTTTTTGTGTGTTCTAGGAAAGTTAATGTGATTTACTCCTGCTTTCCTGGGCTCTGGGTTGGGTTCTCTTACTTACCTTTGGTGTTTTCTAATACTGCCAGTACCCCTCTACACACTACACTTGCCTAAGTGGGAAACCGACTTTCGCGTTCCACTTTCTTAGTATATGGTTTGTGTTCCTCCAGGCCCATTTCTAACTATTGTGATTTTCAATATTTGCACTGTTTTCTAACTGTTTCTACAGCCATTTCCGCATACTAGTGTATATAATTTGTGTATTACTTGCCTCCTAAGGGAGTATAGTCTCTATGGTATTTTTGGCATTTATGTCACCAAAATAAAGTACCTTTATTTTTGTAACACTGGGTATTTTCTTTCATATGTGTGAATACTGCGTAACAACAGTGGTATTGCATGAGCTTTGCATGTCTCCTAGTTAGGCCTTGGCTGCTCATCCACACTACCCCTAGATGCCTTCCTGTGCACGAGGAACCAGCTGTGCCCCGAGGATCCCTCATCCCTTGTGACATCAACACCACCTTTGATTTTGCAACTGCAGACCTTTTCCAAGTGGTCCCTCACAGTGGCCCTGCACCAGTAACAAGAGACTTTCCAATGCCTCTTCCTCCCGAACCAAGAGCCACCCAAATGTATCCTGCTGGCACAGCCTGCCCACCGATGACTTCGACCAATCTGGCAAAGCTGAACTTGGTAAAGACACTGTATAATTTTCAATGCAGTTTTACAGGTGACCTCCTATTGATTCCTACGGTGCGTAATTATGCACAGAAAGACTGCATTATTTAAAGTTTAAAAAATTCCTTTCTTAAAAAGTACTAAACCAATTTTGATAATCTTGGTCTTAAAATGTATATAGAAAGCTGAAGTATTTTTTATAAATTGGTCTCCAGTTATTCCTTTGAGTGTGTGAGTCGCATGATTGATACTGTGAGTATAACAAATGTTTTGCACTTCTCCAAGATTAGCCTAACCGCTCGACCGAGCTACCTCAAAATTTAGAGCATTGGGTGATCTAGTTTTTACCTCTGGAAACCAAATGTGTGGTTGCCTGGACCCACTGCATAGTGTACTTAGTTTTGTACACTACATAGGGGGCCAGCCTCCTACACAGTGAAATACTTCCAAATCAGTTTTTCACTGTCACAAGGCCTATCTCTCTCATAGGTTAACATGGAGACTGCCTTTAAATACCTTTTAAGCACAGTTTCCCATTCGGAGAGATAGCGATAGGGAGTTTGGAATCTCTGAACTCACAATTTTCAAATACATCTTTTGGTAAAGTTGGTTTTTAGATTGTCAGTTTGAAAATTACACTTTTAGAAACAGGGCATTTTCTTGTTTAAACCATTCTGTGACTCTACCTGCTTGTGTATTCCCTGTATGGGTCAGACCGACAGTTGGGCTATTTGTGAATCGCCACTACACAGTGACACAAAGGGAGCTGAGGCATAGCCTGCATATCCTGATGGGTCATCTGGGCTAGAGTGGAGGGAGGAGCTGACGCTTACAACCAAATTGGCTGTGCCTGCCCTCAAACAATGCAGTCTCCAACACCCTGGCGTGAGTTTGGAGCCAGGCCTGGGCAATGCAGGATCTTGTGAACAACTGAGACTTTCCTTTGAAGTTTGCCTACTTCAAAGGCAGAAAGGGGTAGAAGTAGTGGACCCTAACCCCCAGATTTTTAGATTACTTCTGGAACCAAGACAAACTCCTGCCAAGGAGAAGAGCTGAAGAGCTGGGGGAGGAGTACTGCCTCTTTGCCCCTGACTGCAACTTTGCTGTGTTGGCCTGCAGTTGCTGCTTCTGCCTGAAAGAATACAAAGACTAGACTTTGTGGTATAATCCTGCTTACGAAGTGTCTCCAACGGCTTGGACTGAGCTTACCTCCTGTTTTGAAGTCTCAGGGCCATCAAAGACTTCCTCTGTCAGCACCTGGACTCTCTGCTGAGACTTGTAACCTGCCAAGTGGTGCCCTATCCAGTCCCTGGGCCCATGAAAGGTGAAGCTGGTGGAACCAAGGTGGAAATCCATGAACAGGAGCCATGCGGGGAAAAGTTCAACGCACCACCTGCATCTCGGCTGTAAAAACTACGCGCCACCCGACTCGTGGCTGAAATTGATGCACTACATGCACAGCGGCTGGGAAATCGATGCATCACCTCCACTGTGACTGGAGAAACGATGCAACACTCACTTGCGGCTGCTAAAATCAACTCAAACACCACGCAGCACAGTTTTCCATCACTGTGCAGCCGGATTACGCATGCATCATCGCTGGGTGTCAAAATCAACATGAATCGGCGTGGATCCGAGGTGCCTCATCTGCAAATTGATGCATCGCTCTCTTACGGGAGGCAAAAAACGAAGCATCGCCCACCTGACCGGAGAAGAAATGACACGGCCTCACTTGCAAGTAAGGAATTGATGCATCGCACACTTTTTTGGCGCACGCTCGCCCGTGCGGCTTTATTTTTGACGCAAACCAGTTACTTTGTGTAACAACAACGTTTCCATTGTTTTCTATGGAGTAAAATTCTATTATTTTAAAGATTCATAATTTACTTGTGTATGTTGGATTTTTGTTGTTTTGGTCTTGTTTGATTTAGATAAATATTGGCTATATTTCTAAACTGGTGTGGTGTCCATTTTGTAGTGTTTTCACTGTATCACTGGGTTTGTTGGTACTAATACTTTACTCATTGCTTTTGAGATAAGTCTGACTGCTTGTGCCATGCTACCAAGAGGGTGAGCAGGTGTTGTCTTAGGAGTGTAACTCCCTTACCCTGACTAGAGTGAGGGTCCTTGCTTGGATAGAGTGGCAACCAATTACCTCATTTCTAACAAGGCGATATATTCGTTTGGGGAGAAGGGTGGGCATGGTGTGTGTGGAGAAGGTGGGTTTTCTTTGTAAAAAAATTAATGTATAGTTTGTTTCTTCTTGCATAATACTCTCAATCTGTCTTTTGTCTTTGTGCTACCACTTTTGCAACACCCAGCCACTTATTAAAGTGTATGCCAGTTAGTTATGCTCTTATCTTACTACCCTCTAACGGTATTCACCACTACAGGTATGCCTATCCCTATTGCCTACAACATACTTACAAAAATCTTAATCTTGAGTAGAAGTTGCCAACTAAACAGGTTCACTTCACTTCTTAGTTCTCTTACTTAAATAGATGAAGCTGTGTCTGTTACCTCTATCAATCATCCACAAATCCTATTGCAGTGTTTCCCAATGTGACTTATTAATGGTGGTGGTAATAGTAGTGGATAGTGTGCTAACAAGGAAAACATAACTTACCTAAGACTATCAGACCACCATCATTACAATAAAAAAAACTAACAGTAGTAACCTCTGAGCAATGGGGGAGCTAGTATTTATTACAACAATTAAAACTAAACTGCTAAAATCCTTGTGTCAGGAGTGGACTCAGGATAAGGTTAAGCATTTAAGCAACAGACGGCTTAAATGATGATGTTGATAAATAATCTTATACCTATCCCATCGATGAGTAAGGGGGCTGGCGCAGGCTATCGCCCAGGTAAGAAGATCCCACAGTGATTTGGTGTCACTTTCACCGCATCTGCCCCACCAAGTATGTGAACTACTTATGGTGTAAATTCATAAGTCATAACTAAATCAATCAGTCAGCTTGGGAAAAGAGGGTTTTAGGGATTGATTAATGGAGAGGAACGGGGAGTTGAGGACAAAAACAAACATTACACAACAACAATATTTATCAGGTTGATGAGCAGCACATCATCATCATCATCACATCTATTGTAAAAGGAATGACACAGTTGAATTAAATGCATTGCAAACAGTCCTTCAGACCCAGAGCCCGAAGTTATATATCTAAATGTTATGTAATTTATGCTTGAAAATACAAATTATGGAGGATTTAACCCACACAGTTCTAAACATTATGATCATTAAAAGAAAAAGTATATATAGATGCCAAATTGGGTGGTGCATGTGCATTTTTCTCGGAATTTCCATCTTGGGTGCCTAGCTGAATTGGTCTGATTAGGAAAACTGTAGTGTTGGAGCTTTTGTGCAAAGAGAAGAGAAGGGCTGTGGTTTGGAAAACAGTGACTGTCGATATTGTAGAGTCAAGGACAAGGTAAGCTTCATGAGGAGTGGACCATGAGGAAGAGCAAGAGCATAGGTTGAGCAAGAGCATAGCAGAGGCAGAGCAAGAGCATAGGCTGCTGCAGTGCAATCCATCACATGATGACTCATGTTGCGTGCAATTAACTGAGAAGTGAGAACAATTTTACAACTAATCACAGACAAGTAGCTGCATTTACCTGGCTGATCAATCTCACAACTGTCCTAACATTTAGCCAAGTGCGTCCATCAGGCCACATGTCTGTCTCCAGTTACAGCCACCTCCGACCACAGCCACTTCATTAGAGGAGTTTGACATTTGAGCCAGCACACTACTCAGCATTTCTCAAATTGACGCACCTCTCTCCACTGAAGTTCACAAGGCTGAATGATATCCCAAATATTTGACTTTGGTCTTGTTCTGGTTTACAGGACAGTTGATGTAGCCTGAGTCTTTGGAAGACCTATTTCACATGAGTAGAATGAACTTCAGGACGTCTAGAATAAATAAGGATATCGTCTAAGTAGATGAGGACCGTATGGTTCAAGAGATCAGAAAACACAGAGTCCATAAACCTTTGGAAAATTGAAGGGGCATTAGTGAGACCAAAAGGCATAACTCTGTACTCATAATGACCAAATGGGGTTCGGAAGGCAGTCTTCCACTCGTCTCCTTCTTTGATGCGCAAAAGGTGATAGGCTCCACGAAGATCTAGTTTGGTAAATCGTTGAGCCCCTCTGACTGCCTCTAGAATATCCTTGATGAGGGGCAAAGGATAGCGGTCTTTTATAGTGATCTTATTTAGACCGCGAAAATCCAGACAGGGACGAAGATCCTTCGTCTCCTTCGGTACAAAAAAGAGAGGAGCCCCCGCCAGGGTGGATGATGGCACAATAGGACCGATGTGCGGATTTTCTTGCAGATACTCCTTGAGAACTTCCTTTTCGGGTTCCGTGAGTGAATACATTCTCCCAAAGGGAACGATCGCCCCAGGTTCCAAGGGAATTGCACAGTCATAATCTCGATGTGGGGGTAACACAGGTCTGGATGGTTTTGGAATACATCTTGAAATTCTAGATAGTGATCGGGGACTCCTTGGACTGTATTGATGGAACATCTGGTAGTAATTTCAGTAGGCATCAACTTCTTGGGTGACCAGTATGTGTCTGAAGCAAAGCAATTTTCATGACAAAACTGTGAGGACAAGGAAAAAGTCTGGGTTTCCCATTTTACATAATGGTTATGTCTTATGAACCACTGAATTCCTAAAATGATAGTATGATTGGGAGATGATATTAGGTCAAATGAGAGGTGTTCTTGGTGGTTCCCAAATTGTAAACTTAGGGGGTCATTCTGACCCCGGCGGTCTCAGACCGCCGGGGCCAGGGTCGGCGGGAGCACCGCCGACAGACCGGCGGTGCCCCGCAGGGCATTCTGACCGCGGCGGTTCGGCCGCGGTCAGACTAGGAAAACCGGCGGTCTCCCGCCGGTTTTCCGCTGCCCTACAGAATCCTCCATGGCGGCGGAGCGCGCTCCGCCGCCATGGGGATTCTGACACCCCCTAGATGGCGGTAGGGGGTGCCGCGGGGCCCCTGGGAGCCCCTGCAGTGCCCATGCCAATGGCATGAGCACTGCTTGGGCCCCCGTAAGAGGGCCCCACTTTGTATTTCAGTGTCTGCTTTGCAGACACTGAAATACGCGACGGGTGCCACTGCACCCGTCACACCTTCCCACTACGCCGGCTCAATTCTGAGCCGGCGTCCTCGTGGGAAGGTTGATTTGCCCTGGGCTGGCGGGCAGCCTTTTGGCGGTCGCCCGCCAGCCCAGGGCAAATCCCAAAATACCCTCAGCGGTCTTTCGACCGCGGAGCGGTATTTTGGTGGGGGAAGTCTGGCGGGCGGCCTCCGCCGCCCGCCGGACTTAGAATGACCCCCTTAGTGTCAGGGTGGTAGTATCGACTGGACCAGAGGATATTAAGGACCCATCCACTGTGTGAACTTGTTCCAGGACTTCTTTGGACCGTGTTGGTATTTATTGTGTTGTGGCCCAGGTCTTATCCATATATATGCCACTAGCACCACAATCAATTATGGCCATTTTTCTTTCTTCATGACCGTCAGGTAACTGTAACGTCACAGGAAGCATAAACAAAGTTGTGGCATTGTCCTTGAATGAACTGATGGAAGGTATAGCAGATGAGCCCGTCCCCTCCCTTCTTACAGAGGACGGGAAGTGGCGTTTCCCGATGGCCTTAGAGGACGAACGGGGCAGGTACGAAGCATGTGACCGGCAGTACCACAATACAGGCACAGTCCTTTATTACGTCTTTCTTCCCGCTCACTGACGGAACGTGGGCCTCGAATAGTATCCACCTGCCTAGGTTCACCTTCTGTGTCTGACGGGAGGACGAGGTTCCTCTGGACGCTGCAAAAAGGCACGTGAAGTACTTGACTGGGAAGGTCCTCTATTTTTTCTCTTCTCCATACGTCGTTCTTGGAGACGGTATTCGATGGAAAGAGCTAGATCCATCAAACCACGAAGATCTTCAACTCGGGTGGAGTGTACTAACTCATCTTTGATCTCCTCTTTAAGACCTCTACGGAATAAAGTCACCAGAGTTCGTTCCACCCAGGTTGTCTCGGCCGTAAGCTTTCGAAAGCAGCTAATATATTGGAGGACATCTTGAGAGCCTTGTTGGATGTCAAATAATGCTTCTTCAGCAGAGGCTTCCAATCCTGGACGACTAAGCATCTGTTTTAAACGATTCACGAAGGCTGGATAGTCAGACAATACTGGGTCATTGGATGATACCATCGGATTTGCCCAGGCCAAGGCAGGACCAGATAGAGCACTGATAAGATAACCCACCTTTGTCTTGTCGTGGGAGAATTGTGTGGGTCAAAAGGTGAAGTACACAGCTAATGCATCAAGGAACTCTCGCAGTTTTGTTGGTTCACCAGAAAAACGAGGAGTTGAGGTGGAGACGGCCGGAACATCTGCACTGCGGGAGGCCAAAGCCTGTCGTAAAGCAGCATTCTCATGGCGTTATTGTTGTAGTTCCTGAGCCTGTTGCTGAATGGTTGCCAGAAGAGATTGATCAGGATCTGCAGCAGCCGCAACTGTATCATCCATGGTGTTAGACGACGTCGGGAGTATTGGGCGCTGCAATCTGTCACGACTTACGCGTTGCTTTAACCTGGAGTCCGCAGAACGAGTGGCGAGGATCTTGTTCCTGAATGTTCGGCCTTGGCCCAGGTAGGGGCGACTCTTTCTGGTAGCCACGGTGCTGCAGGCAATGGAAACACCAAGGGCAGGCCATGTCCTTCAGAAGTAGTGCCAGAGGGGAAAAAACCTCCAGAAAGGAAAGGTTCCTGAACAGCAGCAAATTGAATAGGTAAATACAAGAGCAAAAGTACAGGAAAAAAACACTGGAACAAACGTGAACCAGTATCAGATACGAGGAAGCAGGAGCGAAGACACCATCAAAACAGAAAGTGTTGCAGCGCAAGGAGAGAAAGAATCACAGCCCTTAAATACCAAAAAACAGGAAGCGACCAACAGAAAGTGCAAGGACACCATCTTAGATAGGGAAAAAACACATAGAACATAATGGACTAGGAGCCATAGAGAGTAGGGAGCTAAGGCATGCTGGCAAGAGAGGGGTAATATGGGAAAAAAGAAAAAACATAAGGGGAGGCACAATGAAAAGGAAGAAAAAAGAAGAAAATAATAAGAACAGGTGAGTGGGGGGGTTAGACCTGCATGTAGCGTGTCGCGCTATGAAAGAACGAGGCCCCATGCCCAATTTGGGGCCTCGTGGTGTGCACAGCAGGCTGGGGAGGTGGCGCATCTTCATGCCGCGCGCTGCGGCCCGAGCCGAAAGTTTGGCTCGTGCTGCACGCAGCGGCGCAACATATGCTGCTCAAAAACCAAATGCCCCTTGAACAGGACCAAAGATTAATCTACAGATATTTCTTTCCCTGGAACATAGACCTCTGAAAACCAACCTACAGGCCTAATCTTAAAAAGACGGTCATAATCAGGGTGCTCTTGTGGCAAGACTAAAGCATTGTCAACAAAATGCAGCATCCGAAGAAGAAGCAAATACCGATTACGAGTCATGGTTGCAGGAAATATAGCCGTTGCCATCAAGGGACTAGTAGACCAATAGGAAGCCAGTGACTGCTTCTTTATCAACCCAAACAAAAAAGTCAAACCCAATAACTTTTTCAACTCTTCCAGATTTGTGGGAATCCACTGGGTGGCTCTAGACTGTGGCCTACGTCTGGCAGTGTTGTCCCTCAAATACTGCTCCGCATGCAACTTAGTCTGCTCAACAATCTCTTCCAAAAATACATCGTCCATAAACAACTGAAAGAAATTGACAGGCAAAAAGTTTTCTGTATTCACTCTACACCCTGGGAGACCAGTAAAGGCAGGCAACTCTGGCTGCTCCATGTCTGGGGCAACCCAGAGTTCAGGTCTTCCAATGAGAAGCCTTTCAGCCCCAGGCTGCTGCACTATTGGCACATCAGTGTCCTCCTTTAAAACAGGCCCTTCATCTGCAGTGGCTTCCTCATCAGAAGATTCCTCTCTGACAGAAAACTCACTGTCAGAATGTCTCACTTCCTCCTCTGCCTCAGATGCAGTCAGTCTCACAATCATGATCAGAAGACGACTCAAAAAGCATACCAACAACCTGCTGAGCGGTCACCCTGCAGCTAGCCATGATCCTTTCTAACAACAAATGGATTGCCAACAACAACCAGCACTGTCTAAATAAGTAATAAACAAAGTGTGGCTTTATCACAAAGAGTTATGTACTAAAAAACTATACCACTCACTTGCCTTAAAAAGCTAGACTCACCAGCAACTACTCTGCACAGACACAGCAATCACCAATGATATCCCACTAAAAAGAAAAACAGAAAAGTAAATTAGAACTAAGACAACACAAATATCATTGTGCACAAATCTAAGGACAATTTCAAACACAATCCTGCATTTAGTACACCACCTACAAACATGTCATTCATGCATGGAAACAATACTCTTTTGGAGTAAATAGTTTTTTCTTACCTAAAACATGCAACTATTCAAACTGCAGGTCAACCACTGCCAAAACCGCAAGGAGCCACAGCATAGGAAGCAAAAGCTTTGAACTAGAACAAAAGGAGAAATAAACTGTTATAATCACAATTGCAAATACTTCACCAGTTAACAAACACCCCGGCACCAAGCATTTAGACATTTTCCCTGGTGTCTAGTGGTTTCTGCCACCCCTTGGGGGCAGATGGGGCTACAAAAAATAGGCAGGGGGGTGGAAATGGCCAACAGTTGTATGCCCCCTTTGGGGGGGTAACCCTTGTCCAAGCGCCCGCCCCCACACAAAAAAAAAAACTTTAAAAAATCCCTGGTGTCTTCTGCCCCATTGAGATGGGCCTAAAAAAATAAGCTGATCTGCTCCCAAGAGGGTCCAAAATGGTCATTAGTATATGTGCCCCCTTTGGGGGGGGGACCCTACCAAAGGGGACTCCCCTACATAAAACACACGAGATCGCTGGTGGCTAAGTGGATTCTGCCCCCCTGATCTCGTCCTCAGCACACGGCAACTGTGGCCGAGGGCGAGACCAACTCATTCCAGGCACCTGAGGGGTTAACATTGACTGCATGGTACCTGTTCCACTTCATGCTTGCAAGCTTGAGTAACTGCTTGCTAGTCAACATACACGTTGTGTTAACCAAATATGTTTCACTCTGTCTGTGTAGTTTGTCCCCGGCTCCAGTCCACACATGTCCCTTTGGCAGGTAGTTGGTGTATTTGCCTCACACAATGTACCATGTTCAACTTAGTTCTGACTCAAACACACATACAACACACAGGTTATACTAAGCACTTTTGTTTACATGTGCAAATAATTAGCAGTTTCATAGGGACAATTCGTAGGACAACAACCTCAAAGGAAGTATAGAGCCAGTGGATGTCCAGATAGAGTATTGCTATTAGGATAGATTGGCCACACTTACAGTCTATAAATGTGTGAGGTCAAAAGGGGGAGAATTAAATTGAGGACAGTGCCAGTTGATTTTACACTGGTATGTTCATAAGCACAGGGCAAAAGAGAAACTTGATATGTGGCACAAAGAAATGCTATTGGGCACTTTTGGGGGTGAAAGCGGTGCAATGCACATCTTCCTCCTCTGATGTGTGTGGTGCCCTCCTGTGAAAGGGGTGTTGTAGGTGCTGGAGTAGAGGGAGGCACACACACATCAGGGTCTGAAGATTTGGATCCCATGTCCATAGCAGCCTTTCTTTCTGGCAACACTTAAGGCAGCACAGCAGCAAGGATGATCTGACGTTATTGCAACACAGCAGCAATGTCACGATGGCAGGCAGCCATGGTAGTAATGAAGGAGTCCTGCTTCTGCTCCATGAACTCCAAGATGGTTCAGATTGGCCCCAACTGGTTGGCAACCTCCCTGGTGCCACGTTGGCAGATGATTTGTTCATGTCTCTGCCTCATGAAACCAGCTATGTCAACCAGGGACTGCTGGAGGCCATGGAGGGGAGAGTAGGTGCCTTTTATGGCCGCAGAGTTGTCCTTATTTGGACAGAGGCACGTATGGACTACCTCTAGGGTGCCCACCATGGTCTCCATCCCTGCCACACCTGATCTGCCAGCTCCCGCTATTTGTAGTATTTGTGAGTCCTGGGAGTCAAGGGCTCTGCGTGTGGTAGTAGGTGGTGTCTATTGGGTGGTAGACTGATCATCTGGAGAACCCACAGCGTTGTTGAGTTTCCCTGCGACTGGAGATGGTGTCTGTATGGAGCCCAGGATTTGCTGGAGGGTGTCTGAGTTTAGGGTTTGTAGTTCGGCATCCACATCATTGCTGAAATTCAGGACAATCCGGTAGTGAGGACGTATGGGTTCATCCTCTGCAATGAGAAAGAGAAATGGTAATGGTGATCTCTAGTAGATGTTGACATTAGTAATCAGGTTGACAATCAAGGTTTCAGATTTAGCACTTTCAATTCAACAGTGATACATAGGATACCTGTTACTCATGGGTATTGATGCAAATTACACTCTAGTTCCCTCACAGATGGCAGTATCTCTACACTGTTCTTGCAAACACTGTGTGCCTGCTCTGAGGGGATGGGCCTTGTACGCCAGGGTAGATTACAATCTCTGACATTCACCCCATTTTATCATGATCAGAGCTGGTTATCGGAAGAATATCACATGTCATGTGACTCAGGCCCACACCATTATATGTGTACATGCCTCCTCTTGTTACCCACTTTTGGGTCCTCGGCCATGAGTTAGTGCCACACAGTGATGCTAACTAGATCATACATTCACTTTCATGTGCCTACAACACGTAGATTAGGCATGCCCATATCCAATGGAGCTACGTGTTGCTTTGTTATTGAGGGCTATGGGTCAGGCATCATACCACATGGAAGTAGTACTGGAGATAGTGTCAAGTACCTACCCATGTTTCCCATATCACTAGGCCCACCCACTTCAGCCTGGGACCTTCCATGACTCCTGTCATTTCTGGTGGCTAAGTAGTTCTTACTATACCTTGTCAGGTCCCTGTTTGACCTCCTCCATCATGAGACAATGTTGCATCAGACTCCCTCCAGGCCCATGCTACATCTTCCCCGAGGTCCACATGACCTGACAAGGTATAGTAAGAACTACTTAGAACCGCAATGGGCTTTTCTCTACCATCCCTACCCAGCTGTGACAAAAATGTGGCACAGTCAGACACATCAATGCATGTGTATTGGTGAGGCTACCTTGCAGTACAAATATCCATTTTCACCTCCATAGAATGCACAGTCTCTTCATTCAGACCGAATGGCAGTTTTATGTGCACAGCAAGTGCCTACAATGCACAGTACTAGCAGGGGCCCACCAGGCTCACACTTCATCATTAGTTTGGACACACATGGCCCTCTGGTGTCCATCACTTGCATTCCCTCCACACACCCAGTCCAAATTAGTAGATGAGAGGAGTTCAGGTGGTCCCTTCCTTGGCAGCTGACACGTGTGCTCTCACCCTGCACCTCAGGTCAGCTGGATGTCATATAGTTTCATGCAGGGTACTTTAGAAATGTCTCTTGCCATGTTCCTGTGTGTAGATAATCCCATGGCTCATACCTGACTCACCTCTCAGATGAGTGGTTTTTCAACTAACACACTCATTCCATTCTGAGGATTTACAGTAGCTTCATGGTGCAAGGTGGCCTACATTATCACAGTCAGGTTGTGCAGAGTAGCAGTCTGCATAATTGATGTACTGATCATGTTTTTTGCTTTGTATTCCGGGAGTTGTAGTAGTAGCGAGTGACGTTGTACATTCCACTGCAAGTGCCAGTATTCAAAGAAAGGTGACCTTGGACTGATGCTGCACTTCACAGATTGAAGGGAGGAAGGTGAAGGAGCTGACCTGAGCTGTGCAAATTGTAAATGGTCAGTGTGAATTACATGTATTTGATGTTTAGCCGTAGATGAGCCAGCATACTACTCTTTGGCCTGCAGACAGTCCAGTGGAGTTCTGGGACATAGCTGCCTGCTCCTTACAACATCAGCTTGTTGCCACATTGCCCATTGTTGCACCTTACCAAGTGGGTCTTGTTGTTCATCATAGGCAGCATTGTCATGTTCCAAGACTCCTCTGGGGTGACAGCTGCCACCATCTCCTCCAACTCATCCAGCTGATCTTGGGGCGCCGGCCTACCACCTCCGGTCTGCAATTCTGCCTTGAGGTTGCTGGTCAGTTTCTCCTTTGTCCTACGCTTGCAATAATGCTAGTGCCTCTTACAGTCAGTCATTGTTCTTTTGACTTCTGCTACACTGTTGACCTTGTCCACAATGGACTGTTATATGGCCTCTTTCCTCCCTAATAGCAATTTTGAGGTGACGAGGAGCTGGTGTTGGTGCTCTGTCACCTCAGTGATCAGGATGTAATTCTCTTCCTCACTAAACTTGCACTTCCTCTTCCTCTTCTCCTGGGAGTCTGTCTGGACATCTTGGCTACTACTGGGGTCACTGAGGATGTCCTGGACTCTGTGGTCTGCTCTATCTTTCATGGTTTCTTTAGAAAAGTGTTCCTGTTTTCTAAAGTCCAATACAGCTTATTTTAACCTCTTTTTTAACGCATTCAGCACTCAAAAGTAACACAAGGATGGCTTGTGTTTATTTATGTGACACAAATCAGCCTAATGTCACTTTTGCAGCAGTAGTGTCAGATTTTCTAATGATGCAGCACACAGGTTTGCATCACTTTTTTTTACTCAACCAGGATCCTTATGCTATGGTGCTGTCTATTGTAAATACAATGCTTTCATGGCATTAGAATCTGTCGTACAACGTTGTTTAAATTCTTTGACACAATTCTTGTAAATATGCCCCAATATGCTTTGTGGGGAGTCACTGTATGCCGTGGTGTCTCCATCTGATTCTGAGTCTTCATGTGCCATTGTGAGATTGCTGAGGTGGGTAATTCTGGCGCACTGCTGGGGACAGGGCTACTTTGTGTGAGGTTGTTACCCTCTTCTTCCTTGCCTCCCATTGTGATTGGACCACTTGCAGCTGATGTTTCCCAGCTCTCCTCATCTTCACCACCACATACAGCAATGTTTTTAAGGTGCTTGTCCCACCAAATTCCAGGAGGAATTGGAATTATTCACCTAAAGAAACTGAATGCTGTAACGTGTCTGTGCACCCATGGTGGATGGATGAATCAAGACAAAATGCAGAATTAAATAAACAAAAAGAATCCAAAAATGTATTTAAAAAAAAAAAATAGAATTCTAAAATAAAAATTAAAAATATTAAGTAAAAACAAGAAATTAATTAAAAAATGCAATAAAGACTTAAAATAAAAAGTTAAAATAAAAATTTAAGTTAAACAAATGATCAATAATTTCCGACGTTTGTATGGGAGGACATGAAGAAAGAAAGTATGGGCCATATGTACAAACACATTTTCCCATAGACACAGAATGGGTAAAACCATTTGCTACATCTGGCCCTATATTCTTTTAGTATACATATACTACAATGATCCGCAAGCATATAAATAAACTGCCATCACATCAATCTATGCAAGCTTATGGCAAAGGCACACTGGCTGGATGCACAAAATGACCGCCAGCCACATGGTTGAACAATATCAACAATGAGCAAAGAAGAATGGGGAACAAAGAACAAATGTAAGCCTGTGGCAAAGACACACTGAGTGGATGCACAATATGGCTGCCAGTCACTTGGTCAAGCAACAACAGTGAGGAAGGAGGCATGGCAAACAAAAAGCACATGCAAGCCTATGGCAAAGACACACTGGCTGGATGCACAAAATGGCCACCAACCACATTGTCAAACAGCAACAGTTAGTAAGGAAGAATGGGGAACCAAGAACACATGCAAGCCTAAGGCAAAAACACACTGGCTGGATGCACAAAATGTCTGCCCACCACATGGTCAAGAAACAAGAGCGAGCTAAAAGGCATTGCCAACAAAGAACACATGCAAGCCTATGACAAAACACACACTAGCTGAATGCACAAAATAGCCACCATCACATGATCAAACAAATACAACAAGGAGCAAGGAGGCATGGCAAACAAAGAACACATGAAAGCCTACAGCAAAAACACACTGGCTGGATGCACAAAATGGCTGCCAGCCACACGGTCAAGCAAAAACAGTGAGCAAGGATGTTTGGGGAACAAAGAATACATGCAAGCCTATGTCAAACACACACTGGCTGGATGCTCAAATTGCTGCCAGCCACATGGTCAAACAACAATAATAGCAAACATGGAGGCAGGGGGAACAAAGAACTCATGCAAGCCTATGGCAAAGACACACTTGTTCGATGCACAAAATGGCTACCAGGCACATGGTCAAACAACAACTGCGAACAAGGAACATATGCAAGCCTATGGACATAGACTACACAAAATAGGCCATGGCCACATGGCATAGAGAAGAAAGACAAATGGTGGATGATGACAAGCACACACACACCTGCACACACACACACACATACACACACATTGGCCAGAAAAACGAGACATGGTGGTTACACTGAAGAAAACACTAACATCGAATCAGCAACGCAAAAGGGCTCAAATTCAGAAAACTTTGTGAGCGAAGTGGAGTTTTTTGCCCCAAGAACTGGAAATGATGGTCTGTAGGGATTAATTCCCAAATTAGCCCCCCACCTTGGGTAGCCACTTGTGCAGCTTTATTTTTAGTGGTGGAGTACTTTGACTGAAGAGAATTTCTAAAATTTGGTCTATATTCTGTACCCAATCTAATCATGAACCATGGACAGATTTTGACTCCACAGTTTGTCCAGGGAGATTGAGATCAGG
The DNA here is from genome assembly GCF_031143425.1 of Pleurodeles waltl. Lineage (NCBI taxonomy): Eukaryota > Metazoa > Chordata > Amphibia > Caudata > Salamandridae > Pleurodeles > Pleurodeles waltl. Next base: position 148,650,986 of record NC_090441.1, on the reverse strand, counting down.
TACACAAATTTGGAAGCCAAAAATTATGAGGTATATGGTCGGCCACCTGATACTACTCTAGGCAAGGCAAGTTATTTTGTGTGCTCTTTTGCTCATGAAGTACACAATTTGATTCTTAAGTGAAATGGTGTTTGTAGTATTTGTAGTCGTATTCCCAGAGCAGATATAGCATCCAAAGACACTCTAGTAACAACTGTAGGACTGTTGTCTGAATGGAATATATGAACTACTCATATTGCTAATAGAGGCTGCAAATATTTTATGACTGCTTGAGCCTTTTAGGGACACACCTGAATGAGTCTAAAGCAGAAATTGAGACAACCAATATGTACTCATATTGATTGACTATTGGCAGTTGGCCAAAATAATTGAAAAATTACACCAAAGGTTTGATTGGAGATCATGAAGAGAGCAAGTGCTGGTCGTACAGCTATTAAAATGCATTATTTGCTGACAAATGTTATATTACTCTATGTATATTTTTGCTTTCTTTGGTAAGTAATGCCACCAGCATCATTGCAGTAGCACTGTTACCAGCATGAGAACACACCAAGGAAGTTTGCCCAATAAAACAGCTTCTTTTCCCAGATCTATTTTGGCTTTGTATATTTACCTTTTGAATCTCTGAATCAATTTATGCATCAATGCCACATTTGTTACCCTGTACACACAATGCTGAATTCAACACAATTAGTGTGGGAACTGATGGATCAACTTTCCTAAAGTCAAGTAAGGGAACATTAAGTTCTGCTAACTGTGAAGTGAAATCATCTGAAAACTTTGGTAGGACTACACAACACATTGAAGATTCTTAATAAATAATTAGGAAAATTATCTGTTAGAATCTTACATTTTCTCTGCTTGAAGCGTCAGAAGGCTAATTTGCATTAGCTTCACAGTAGCTGCATAGCAAGTGCTTGACTTTAATGAGGCATGAAAACTGCTTGCAGAGCAGAACAATGGTTTAGCCTATTTACAGAATAAACTGAGTGTGTGGTATTTGATCCCTATCAGTCCAGGAAGGAAAGTTGGAGTGGACCCAGGAATTCCATTAACTTGAAAGGGACAGAGGTGAGCCCTGCCCATTCATAGTTTAGTGTAAGTAGTATCTGAAGAAGGGAAAGCCTTTATCCCCAAGGACGAAACTACGCAGGCTGGCTCCAACCCTACTGGGAGAGAAACTACCACCAGAACTGGTTTGGAGTGGGCACAAGGGAGAGAAGTGTTAATTTGCCTGGCCAAACCTCTGGTTAGACACAGGAGATCTGCACAAGGGAAAATGGCTTTCCCCATCTGTGATTTTAGGGGTGATGAGCAATGTGGGAGTATTTGCAGTAGGGCAAACAGGAACAGCTGCAAAAGTCAGTAGGGTTCCCCCATTGGTTAGAAAAGAGCCAGAAGTCACTGCCACCCCCAAGCTAGTGCCATCAGCCATAAATGACACACCCCAAGGATCCCTCCTCCCAACACTTTCTGATCCTGCAGAAGATCAGAATGGTTGGCCGCTGGCTGTGTCCTGAGAGGAGTCCTAAGAGGATGGGCCCGCTCTTTCTTATACCTAGGACAAAAGAATGGACTCCATAGGTCGGTTGGCTGATCCATGTGTTGCTCCAGGGACATAACAAGTTATGAGACACTTTTTCCTGAATTGACCGGTTGACCAGTGCAAACTGGATCTGGACTGGACCATGCTGATGGATTCTACATTTGAAAAGTATTCGTTCCTAATTACTGTCCATTAGTCCTCAGAGCTTAGAAATGACTTAGAGGAGCTTCTCCAGAAACCCTGAAAAGTCTGGTAAATTTTTGGACTTCCAAGACCTCTGGAGTTGTTGGGGGACCTTGCAGCACAGGTGTCAGATTTCCATGTAGCTTCCACAAATACAGCTTCAGGCTTTTCCCGCTGGAGGATTCAGAGGAAAAAATCTTTGACCAGCTGGTTGCATCTGGCGCACACTCCACCATGGTTAGTCCAACATCACACTCATGTCATAGTTTACCACATCTATCAATTATCATTGGTACTTAGAGCTTATTTGTTTTACTTAAAACTTCTGAACTTTACATGTCTAGTTTCCATTATTAGAATTGTGTCATTCTGGTGTCATTTTAATTATTATATTTTACTGTATTTGTATTATTTGATTTGATCTGCTGACATTTATCACAAACCCATAATTGCAATATGTGCTGTAATAGGAGTTACAGTACATCCCACAATTACCAGGGCAGCTCATAGTGAGGGCCTTAATATATATTTTTAACACTCTCAATGCACAGATAAAATGTTAGAAACAGCAAAATACATCACATTCCAAAAGAGGGAAGTTCTTGTTAAGTTATGGAGGACATATTCATATATACTGCATGTGCATACAGTACAGAGAGTATCACTAGTGAGAAAATACACATAAAAGGCATCAAATGTTTTTGTAGCATATGGTATGACTATAAGAAATGAGGTCTCTGGTTGGCAGTCAGTTTGCACTCTGTCCAAGCAGGGATCCTCACTCTAGTCAGGGTAAAGGAGAAACACACCTGGATAACCCCCACTCACCCCCTTGGTAGCTTGGCACAAGCAGAAAAGCTTAGGCCCAGAAGCAATGTGTAAAGTATTTGTTCCTATACACACAGTAATACGGTAAAAGCACTACAAAATGGATAACACACCAGTTGAGAAAAATAGGTAATATTTATCTAAAGCAAACAAGACCAAAACGACAAAAATCCAACATACACAAGCCAAGATGTATATGAATTTTCAAGAGAATAAGAGTCTTAATTCATAGAAAGCAGTGCGAACGCTGTTGTTACACAAAGTACCTGGTTTGCGTAAAAAATAAAGCTGCATGGGTGAGCGTGCACTGGAAGTCAGTGTTGATTCCTTACTGGAAAGTGAGGCCATGTGCCGTTTCCTTCTCCATTTGGGTCGGCAATGCGTCGTTCTTCTCCCTCACAAGAGAGCGATGCATCGATTTCCAGACCGGCACCTCTGGTCCGAGCACGCTTTGTGTTGATTTTTCACACCCATCGATGTTGCGTTCAAAATCCGGTCACACGTGTCAGGAAACTGCACTGCTTAGAGTTTACGTCATTATCAGCAGCCACTAGAAGGTGTTGCGTGTTGTTCCTCCAGCCGTGATGCAGGCGGAGCGTAGATTTCAGTGGTGAGGCCGGCCACGCGTCATTTATCAGCCACTTTGCGGATGATGCGTCAGAAACGTTCCCACATGGCGGTCTTTGCGTGGAATTCAGTCCTTTTCCACCAGCTTCACCTTTCTAGGGCTGGCAGAGGAAGTCTTTGATGGCCCTAAGACTTCAACAACAGGAGGCAAGCTTAACGCAAGCCCTTGCAGATTCTTCTCAAGCAGGAATGCACAACAAAGTCCAATCTTTGTCCCCTTTTACAGCCAGTACCAGCAAGTGCAGGATAGCCCAACACAGCACAGTCACAGGCAGGGGTAGCACTTCTCCTCAGCTCTCCTCCTTGGCAGAGGATCCTCTTGAATCCTTGAAGAAATCTGTTCTTCAGGGGTTTTGGGTCCAATACTTATATCCCTTTCTGCCTTTGAAGTAGGCAAACTTCAAAGGAAAGTCTCTGTTGTTTACAAGATCCTGCCTTGCCCAGGCCAGGCCAGGCCCCGGACCCACACCAGAGGGTTGGAGACTGCATTGTGAGAGGGCAGGCACAGCCCATTCAGGTGTAAGTGACCACTCCTTCCTCCACTCCAGCACAGATGGCCCATCAGGATGTGCAGGCTACTCCCCATCTCCCTTTGTCTCACTGTCTAGAGGGCATTCACAAACACCCCAACTGTCAAACTGACACAGACAGGGAATCCATAAACAGGCAGAGTCACAGAATGGTTTAAGCAAGAAAATGCCCACTTTCTAAAAGTGGCATTTTCAAACTGACAATTTAAAAACCAACTTTACCAAAAGATGTATTTTTACATTGTGAGCTCAGAGACACCAAACTCCAGATTTCTATCGGCTCCCAAACGGAATCTGCACTTAAAAGTTATTTAAAGGCAGCCCCCATGTTAACCTATGAGAGAGACAGGCCGTGCAACAGTGAAAAGCAAATTTGGCAGTATTTCACTGTTAGGACATGTAAAACACATAAGTACATGTCCCACCTTTAACATACACTGCACCCTGCCCATGGGGCTACCTAGGGCCTACCTTAGTGGGCACACTTGCCAGGTTGAATTGGCAATATAAAACTGAACCCACAGACACTGCAGTGGAAGGTCTAAGCCATGTTTACAGGGCTACCCATGTGGGTGGCACAACCAGTGCTGCAGGCCCACTAATAGCATTTGATTTATAGGCCCTAGGCACCTCTGGGGCACTTTACTAGGGACTTACTAGTAAATCAAATATGCCAATCAGGAATAAGCCAATTACCCATATAATTTACACAGGAGCACTTGCACTTTAGCACTGGTCAGCTGTGGTAAAGTGCCCAGAGTAACAAAAACAGAGTCAAGCACACAGTCATAAACATGGGAAGCAGAGGCAAAAAAGACAGGGGAGTCCACACCAAGGATGCCAGGTCTAACAATGACAAGGCTAGAAAGTGTTAAGGAATGTAATTAACCTCTAATCTGAAACAGTCCAGTACAAGCTCACAAGAATGAAAAGAATACTATTAAAAAAGTAATTTCATACATTAATGAACAGGCATAACCAACTTAAAAATATTAGTTGTCAGAGCACAATTAGCAGCAGGTGAAACACCATCAGCACCTAAAAATATGAAGACATAGACAAATCCCAACGCTTACTAAGCACACATGAAAATACACCTTTTTTTTATATGACAAGAACAATAAAACTATGACCTGACTCCCAACCACGTATAAACTGGCCAGAACATTTGGGCAATCCACCCATTCCCTCCTCTCCTATCAAAAGCCTGGGGATGTGGCTGGACAAGTCCCTTTCCATGGATACACTGTTCAAAAAACTTGCATTGACTTGTTTTGGCGCCCTCACATCACTCCGTAGAATCCTAATCATCATCCTGAGTGCATCCAGAAGATTTGTGGTCCAATCCTTTGTTCTCTCCCGGCTAGACTATAGGAATTCTCTGTCATAGGCTCCCTCAAACATGTCATCAAAAGGGTCCAGGTTGTCCAAAATGTGGCAGCAAAGATTCTACACAAGGTCCCAAAATATGCCTCAGCAAACTGGGCTCTAGATTCTCTGCACTGACTTCCCTTTGAGGCAAGGATAACATTTAAAGTACTCTGTCTGGCACTTAGAGGGCTTAACCACAAATAACCCACTATGATAAAGGGACTCTTGACCCCCAACTCCACCAGTAGGGCTCTAAGATGCTCTATAGGTTGATTCTTAAAGGTACCCAGAATTCAGAAGTCAGATGGGGCGGTAGATCCTTTTCATATCTCATCCCCAGACTTTAGAACACACAGACCATAGAATTATGCTGCCTAAACAACAAATTACAGATCAGAAAAAGGCTAAAAGCATGGCTATATCCATTTTAATAGCCCCCTGTGTTGCTCCACTTGTCCTGAAGCAATGCTATGTCTTAGCCAGTGCTGGAAAACCTACTTTCGTCCATGTGCTTTAGAAATCCATATATTACAGTAGCATAGTATTATGATTTATGCTACTACCAACAATGTACTGATGTCAACACAATGTAACACATAGATGATGGATAGAAAGTTTGAATGCTGACCCTCACCATTCAGTCACATTTACACAATACGTGGCTAATATCACATAAAAATATCCCATTGATGTATCCACTGTTACCTAATAAACAACTTGCAATTAAATACTAACACATATAAAAGAACAAACTAAAAAAGATACCCCTCCAAAAATTCACTACTGGCTTTGAATATGCAGTGATTTCAACTATACTGAAAACCTGCCCACAAACCTTCAAAAGTGTCCCAAGAAGCAAACAAAAACTATACAGGGGAAGGGAGGTCCAATTTCATCTAACAAACAACTGGGAAAAAACTGCCCTAAACTGTAGCAATTTCTAAAAGTACTTAAGGAAAAAAAAGCTACCAGTGACTAAGAATTGAACAATCAACTCAAATTAAGCCACAACTATCACAAGGCTTGTGGTTTGGGGAGTTATAGACCCAGAAACCACCAGCTGCACAAGGGTGGGGTGAAGGAGGCATCCCCCAACCTTGACCACTAGCGCTTTATAGCGCTAGATGGCTCCCTGCTGTCCAGGATGCAAAGCTTGTTACTTGGGGAGGCCAAACCCCAGAAACCACCACCAGAACAAGGAGCGGGTGGAGGAGGCAAGCCCCACAAGTGTCCATGAGTGCTATATGGTGTGGGATGCAGGCGGGACGCTCTCGGACAAAGCCCGGTCCGAGGGAGGGCCATTTTCACCCCTCATTGCCTGGGGGAGTCTGACTCTGTAATTATCCATCCAGCCCGGAGCCATTCAGCCCCTGATTGAACATTTTTCCCATGATGACAAGGTAAATTTGGGCTTCACCTTCTTAAGCTGACCTTTTGAACAGGCTCTCTGTGTGCGCTTAAACCAAATCTTGGAACATCCGCCACAGGTAGGCAGTAGGTGGTTTCACGCAAACCACTAGTCTGAGAAAAATGGGGAAAGAGGAAACCCCCATCAAGACCCTGGAGATGAAAAGGGAGAACATGCCCACCAAGCATGTTGCAGAGAATTGTACTATAGCAAACACTGATAATCTAATACAGAAAGTTGCAATTGTGCTGGTCAATAAAGGCCTGCTACAACAAGGGGTGAGTTTCAGACCGAAAAAGCTAGCAAATTTTTTTTAAAACCAGAGAATGAGTTCACCTGACTCATTGTCTATTACAACCACTCAAAGATCGATTAGCCATAATAAGCCAATAAGAACTATTAGCATGATAATTTGTGTCCCTGCTAACCTAGCATCCAATTCTTCTGCACAAATAGGTGTGCATTGTTCTAGATGGTGGGCAGAGCTCTAGAGGAGCCTAAAAGACCTAATCCCAGCAAAACATCTAAAGGCACACAAATGGACATGCCCTCCTACCAACTTGCAGAAGCAGGTGAACTATTCTTATTTATGAAATCTGAAATCAAGGACCTTTAGCTTATAGTACTGAAGTTAACAGACCTTTAGGGTATCATATATTACAGAAACTCAGCCACAGGCTGCAAGGAAAAACATACATGTACGAGTATTAGCCCTGAACCAACCATGCAACATGTAGACAAATCATCATACAACCAAAGACAGTTACAGACCATTAGGGCCTAACCAAAAGATCATCCCAGAGTTTCTTCAACTATATCTAGCAATCTTGCTGGACAGAATGGGGAGTCAAATGCCATGAGCATCACCCAGGGCAATTGACAGAAAGGGATGCTTCATTTTGATGGATGCAGTTCGGAAGTAGAGCCACAAAATATTCTTCAAAAATGGAAAATCTTTCAATTTTTAGGCCTGCTTTCTTTGATCCCAATGTTCATACCACTATTCATGATTCCTCCTTTTACAAAGCTGTACACCTGCCCAGCTCTTCTGATGTGAGAGAAGTTGTTATTCTCAAAGTACCTAAATTAAAATGAGGTGCCTACAAAGACCCAGTGTCCTAAAAAATAAGGAGTGTGCACCATTGGTATTCTCTTAGCTGTATCAATATAGTAGCTGCAAAGTGTTATTTACACCCAAGTGGTGAATGGGATTGCATCAAATTTACCCTAGTAGATGCCATTTTAGAAAATTAGCTAATAATGTTGGGCCTTAGATCCCGTTCCCCATTGGGATCGGAAATCCAGATTAAAACAGTTACCTCTCTAGACCGAACTGGAATAGAAACTACAGGAAATGGCATTAGAAAACCTAGGAGAATAGCTAGTGAAGTCATCATAGGTCCAGTCCAACCATAATTGGAACCCAATGACTCACAGCATAGGCGAGCCACAGACCTAATTTTCCCTGAATCACTCTTAAAGGCCACTTACCTCTAGCTGGGTACATATTTTATCAATATGTGAATAACGGAATGGCATGTGCTTGTTAGTATTCTCTGGACATGGGCAGTACCAAGTTTCTTAATGCTATCTCTATGGTTACTTGTGTTGAAGATCTAGATGAAAATTTAGTGTGATAAAACATGGTCGTCCATTGGAGCACACCAATGAGGTGTGTAGGAAATACCTCCTTTTCACCCTGGTCACCCCCAAACTTTTGGGACAGATACTGGTGGTTACTGACTCTTGGCTGTGCCCTGGGTACTGCTTACCAGTCCCAGGGCCAGTGCTCTGTATAAAGTGGATATGCAAATTAGACTAATTATAATTGGCAATATTAACCTACCTATAAGTCCCTAGTATATGGTAGGGCATGTAGGTTTAGTGTCCCCAGCATAGGTAATGCACCCATAGGTGCACTGCTGAGGTGCCCAGTGTCATTTTAAAGGCAGGCCTGCCTTGCTGGCTACTTTTAAACTAAAGTTATATGCAAATTCGACTTTGGACTTGGAAGTACTTCCAAAGTTTTAAACTACCTTATTTTTACATATATGTCACACCTAAGGTGTGCCCTATGTGTCCCTAGGGTTGGGTGCCATGTAACTATAAGCAGGGACCTTTTAAAAATTGTTTTACATGCCCTGGTGAGGTAAAATAGCCACATTTGTTTTCGCTCACTGTAGTGAATGACCTCCATGGTCTAAAATGGGGAGACTTTATTTTAATTAACAAAATCTCCCTAAGTGTAAGATACCTCAAGTTTGGTATCAAATTAATTGTTATAATAAATCCAACAACTTACAATTGTTGGATTTAATATAATTAGTTCAGGTAAATAGTTTTAAACTCTACCTGAAAAGTTGTCAATTTCAGCTCTGTAGTGCCCTTCTCTGATTTGCCACCCTCTGGCAGTCTGGCCAGGCTGCCTTGATGAGGTGTGAAGTGGCCTGTGCTGAACTGAAAGGATGTGCCTGGCGGAGGAGAACTACCTCAGTAGATGGGGACACAGGAAGGGGGGAGTGCTGCCAAACTGATTTTCAAAGGCAGGGAAGGACATTTGGAGCAACCCAGCACCTTTCACACATCCTGCAATCCAAGACAATTAGGTGCCCTCTTGATTAGATTAGGAGAGGGCAGAAGTAGAGGGTGGGCTCAGCCAGATGTAACCTCCAAAAATCAGTTTCGGCCATGATGGATTTTTTAAGAATGTTGCTCGCTGGGATTGATTTTTGCCACACTTCCCAGGAAGTGGTCATCACAGGGTGAAGGACCCTGCATCTGATTGGAGAACCAGGACACTCCTGATTTTTACCCAGGAGCAAGCATAAATATGGCAGAGCTGCACCCACACCTGAAATCCCTGCAAGGAAGAACATCAGGAGAAGAAGGACTGCCCTGCTGGACCCTTGACCTGCACCCGGACACTGCACTCTGCAGGACTGCACCAGCTGCACACTTGGGCTTCACCACAAGAAGGACTTTGCCTGGCTTCAACTGGTTCAAGGAGGGACTCCCTGTTTGCTACAGATGAAAAATTGCTAACCAGAGTCCCCTGTCTCAGATCCTGAAGAAACTGACCAGCTGACCACTGTCCAGTTGCCAATTCGGAGGAGCATACTAGGAGTTGTAGTCCGCACCCTCAAGGAGCAACTCAGAGCTTCTGGAACCTTGGGGCGAGCTGTGGACTCCTAAAAGACCTTAAAATACCTTCTGGAAGAAGATCCAGAAGTTTGGAGAAGATTGGAGAACTTTTTGGGAAAAAGCTCCATAGAGGGACCGACCTGCCGCAGCAATTGTAGCTGGATTGCCTCAACTGGGACCCGGCCTGACTTGCAGGTTCATCCTGCTGAAGAAAATCTCTTCGAAAAGTGACTACGTCCAAGCGTAGAAAGTTGACCGGGACCTTCCAAGCAGTATATCCAAAGAGGGCTCGAGGGACGTCGGATCAAGGTTCAGGTTCGGCCAGGTCCAAGGATTTTCATCTCAAAAAATCGTCTAAGTCTGAACATAGAAATCTTCACCGAGAGCTCCCCTGACGCGTATCCGAGGAAGGGCTCCAGGGAGGTCGGATCGGACTGGCGACTTCGTCCCGCTGAAGAAAATCTTCAGGAAAACGACTAAGTCCGAAGGTAAACTTTTGGCCGAGGCCTCCCACTTGCTGTAGCCAAGCAGGGCTGCATCGTGGTCAGCCTTAAACTTTGACTTTGCCCCGGTCAAGGTGCGACCAGATGACCAGATGACCAGATTGGCGCTATTCGTTTCTATGCGATAAAAAAAAACCTAATTCTTTAAAAAAATTAATATCTCCGGTTTCCCTAATCCACGTTTATTAATTTTGATGTCATTTTAAAGCAAAAAATATTACCTATCTTTATAAATTGGTTTTGGATTTTTAAATCGTTTCCTGTGCTTTATTTAATTACTGTTTTGTGATACTTTAATGCTTTACGCTTTGTTTCCTAAGTTAAGTCTTGTCGCTCGTTGCCAAGCTACCAAGGTTTGAGCTGGGGTTAATTTATTGAGACCTAACTGAACCTAGTGGGGGTTAGTGGCCTATAACTAATTGTAGGTACTTACCTGCCCTTTCCAATAACCAACTTTCCAACAAGGTGTCTTTCTGTTTGCAACATATGGTCTTCTATGGGAACACACCAATGTGGTGTTGTTTTATCTTTAACATATATTTCTTCACTGTCTTTACCCAGGAAGGATCAATTGCATACTCTTTATTGAGAATGGAAATATTTGTTCAGGTTCCCATTGCCTAGTGAGGATGGGACTGGGGTGTATACTCTGACAACTCTGTCTTGTATATGTTAGTTGATCCTTCCTAGGATCCCTTACATTTTAAAATTACCATTACAATTTAAAGCCTTTTTTTGTTTTGTGCTGTTTTTCAGGCATTACACCCAGGGGCGGCTCCTCTGGAGGAGCATCGCTTCCTTGTTTAAGAGCCAGTAGATGAAAAATAATGCAATAGCTTACTGTTGTTTTATTTTTCCTCTGCTGGCTCAGCCAGTGTGTGAAGAGAGGGAGGGGAGAGGAGGAGAGAGTGCACCTAAGTGCGCATGTGTATTTGGCCGGCCGTCTCAGCCATGATTACCTGCACCCTTTTTTTTTGCATAGGCAGTGCACATTTGTAGTGCCTACATGGTAAGAGTTCCTTTATGATGAACCAGTGAGGACTGAATTACTGGCTAGGATACATTGTGTGTTTTCAGCTTGGAGAAGAAATGCTGCTGAATGGTACATGTTTTAAATAAATGTATGTTTCTGATGGCTATAAGCTGGCGTGCAGTACTGTTTGTGATGCCCACAGCCACATGCATTTTTCAACCGCTCAAAACAATTAGGCAGACACACATGCTGATTACACTTTTCTGTTTCCTGCTTGTTATCAGCGTGCGCACAAACTTGGCTATCCTTATATGGTTGTTAGTTTCACATTGTGTGCACTAAGTATCAGTAAGCGCTCGCTCGTATTTGCCTGTTCTGAGTATCACAAACTTAGGGCCTCATTTGCAAGGCCCATGGGGCAGGGAGGCACAGCAAGTGCCTTGTTGTGCCGCCCTGCACCACAGGGAAAGTGCATAAATGTGCCATATCTACAAGATACAGCACATTTATTTCCTCTCCCACTGCGCTGGCACACAAACAAGTGCCTAACACTTATGCAGGCACCCTTGCACTATGGTCCAAGGATGCCTGCGCTGTGGGGATGATTGTTTTTGTGCAGGAAGGAACACCTTCCTGCACTAAAACAATCACAAGAGGTGTTTTCAGAATGCAGCACACATAGAAAAAGAAAACACTGAGAGAAATAAAGATATTTTTTACCTGTTGCATCACTCTCGGGCCACTCCTGAGATGGTGTAGGAATCTGATGAATTCCCAGACTTGTAAATCTCGGAATGCATCAGATTTCTTAGGTTTCCATAGGTGTTGTGTGAGAACACCCAAAGCAACACCTATGGTTTGCCCCTTTCACGCAATGTTATGCATGAAAGGGTTCCATATTTACAAGGCTATGAAAAGCCAGGCAAGGAGGCTTTGCATGGCCTTATAAATATGGACTGGCACACTGTGCTACCGAAACGTAAAAAATCCAAGCATTTCCAATGCAATGGGTCTCGCATTTGCTTGTGTTAGAGCTATTAGGGTTGTAAATTCCTAACTGGACTTTTCTTGCCACATAAATTGAAAATGAAGAGTAAAATAGCTTCACATATGCGAGCTGACGGTCACCATGAGCGTGAAGGAGACACAGAAAAGGTAACAGATGTTTTTTCACTTTAGTTTCAGCCACTTGACTTCAAACATTTCTGTGTGTAATCATTTGATATGTGTATTTCTAAAATCTAGAGAAGTACCACCTCTGTGATCATTCATATTACAGTATAGTCAGGTGATGCCCCAGCACCATATCTATAATTGCATCACTCTACTATATGTATGAAATGGCAGGACTTTTATGTCAGCCGACGAAGTGCATCTGTATGCGTAGCCCAAAGTGTATTACGCACTCTACAGCACTACGAGTAGGCATGTAGTACCATGAGTGACAACTTGTTTTTATGTAGCACTTTGTACCACATTTCTAAGCACCATTAGGAACTGTACGGTAATCCTTTTATTGGCATTGGAAGGATGAAAGGCCTATTTGAATGCGTAGCTTGCACATCATAGGTTATCGGCAGCAAGCATTTAAATCGCTGATCGGTTAAAAAGACAAGACGGTGCAGTGAGTAAAGTGGTGGCCATCGACACTCTACAGCACCCAGCTCAGCCTTTTATCCGTCTGAGGTTGCTAACCCTGTTATTATATGTCTACCTGTGAAGTGGTAAGAAAATCAAACGGGTTAGAGCTATTACCTTTGTAAACTCCTAACCGGACTTTTCTTGCCACATAAACAGATAATGAAAAGTAAAACAGTTTCACATATGCAAGCCAACGGTCTCCATGAGCGTGAAGGAGACACAGAAAAAGAAACAGAAGTTCACTCGCAGTGAAATGTATAGACAAAAGTGCAATTATCCATGTAACCGGCAAAAGTAGAATTATCCATGTAACCTGCAAAAGTAGAATTATCCATGTAACAGTGTTGCTGTCATGCAAAGCGCTCAACTACTGCCCAGCGAGATCGTGCCACATAGGAAATTTTAAAAAAGTAGCCCAGAAACCATAAGGAATTCATGGAGCCTTGTATTTATTCAGTAGTTTACCGGTGCTGTCCAGGAGGGCTAAACACTGCAAAAAACCACCTATTTTCTGTCAAAAAATGTGATGTGTTCACGTTGTGTTTTGGGACATTTCCTGACGCGGGCGCTAGGCCTACCCACACAAGTGAGGTATCATTTTTATCGGGAGACTTGGGGGAACATAGAATACCAAAACAAGTGTTATTGCCCCTTCTCGTTCTCTAAATTTTTTCCTTACAAAGATAAGAGAGTGTGTAAAAAAAAGTCTGTTTGAGAAATGCCCTGTAATTCACATGCTAGTATGGTCACCCCGGAATTCAGAGATGTGCAAATACCCACTGCTCCTCAACACCTTATCTTGTGCCCATTTTGGAAATACAAAGGTTTTCTTGATAGCTATTTTTCACTCTTTATATTTCAGCAAATGAATTGCTGTAGACCCGGTATAGAATGAAAACGCACTGCAGGGTGCAGCTCATTTATTGGCTCTGGGTACCTAGGGTTCTTGATGAACCTACAAGCCCTATATATCCCCGCAACCAGAAGAGTCCAGCAGACGTAACGGTATATTGCTTTCAAAAATCTGACATTGCAGGAAAAAGTTACAGAGTAAAACGTAGAGAACAATTGCTGTTTTTTTACCTCAATTTCAATATTTTTTTTTTTCAGTTGTTATTTTCTGTAGGAATCCCTTGCAGGATCTACACAAATTTACCCATTGCTGAATTCAGAATTTTGTCTACTTTTCAGAAATGTTTAGGTTTCTGGGATCCAGAATTGGTTTAATGCCCATTTCTGTCACTGACTGGAAGGAGGCTGAAAGCACAAAAAATCGTAAAAATGGGGTATGTCCCAGTAAAATGCCAAATTTGTGTTGAAAAATTGGGTTTTCTGATTCAAGTCTGCCTGTTCCTGAAAGCTGGGAAGCTGGTGATTTTAGCACCGCAAACCCTTTGTTGATGCCATTTTCAGGGGAAAAACCACAAGCCTTCTTCTGCAGACCTTGCTGAATTCAGAATTTTGTTTATTTTTCACAAATATTTAGCTTTCCAGGATCCAGCATTGGTTTCCCACCTATTTCTGTCACTAACTGGAAGGAGTCTGAAAGCACAAAAATAGTATAAATGGGGTATGTCTCAGAAAAATGCCACAATTGTGTTGAAAAATGTGTTTTTCTTATTCAAATCTGCCTTTTCCTGAAAGCTGGGAAGCTGGTGGTTTTAGCACCGCAAACCCTTGGTTGATGCCATTTTCAGGTAAAAACCCACAAGCCTTCTTCGGCAGCCCTTTTTCCCAATTCTTTTGAAAAAAATGAAATTTTCACTGTATTTTGGCAAATTTCTTGTCCTCTTTCAGGGGAACCCACAAAGTCTGGGTACCTCTAGAATCCCTACGATGTTGGAAAAAAAGGACGCAAATTTGGCTTGGCTAGCTTATGTGGACAAAAAGTTATGAGGGGCTTAGCGCGAACTGCCCCAAATAGCCAAAAAAAGGCCTGCCACAGGAGGGGGAAAGGCCTGGTAGCGAAGGGGTTAAATCTGGCCCTAGGTCTTTATCCTTTTCCACTTCAAATTAGTAGTAGTGTTAACAGTTGTGATAGCATCTGTACTGCACTCATGTGACAACATATATTTTCTTGATGGGTTATCTCAGGACTTGTCAGGGTCCTTGGCCGTATTGATGTATTTAGTTCTGCTTGGTCGCTCTCATTACCTATCATAAGTGGGTACGAACATAATTCTTTGTGCCGTTTCTTTTCTGGTGGGACCTGGATCGAAAGCTACATCAACCGTACAACATTTAAGTATGTTTATTTTATCCTATTTTGACTGGAAAACCTATTTCATGGACTCTCGCTCTTTACATACAGCTCAGATTTTTTAATCTGTCCCCTCCCCTTTCTTGATGTTTTTAGGTGGGTTCTTTTCTCAAACTATATGGCCTAATATTTGGAACCGTGCGGTCCGATTGAAGTACCAGTGCTTAATTTGTTGTTTTTGTTTCCGGTGTGGGGCACTTATTTTTTTGAGCTGGCACTTATTTGTGAGGGCCGGCACTTATTTTTCTGCTTCAAGCTTTTGCTGCGAGCAAAAGACACGTATGGGAAAGAGGGAGGGAGAGAAAAACGAAAAAGCAAAAGCTGCAGGAGTGAGCTGAGGGGGCAGGGAGTGGCTGTAAATGGATTGAAGACGCTGGAGATGGCTTCAAGATTATGCTGCCTCAGTATCCTGTGCTTGCACATTTAATAGCAGCAGCCGCGTGTTTAAGTGGAGGGATTTGAGCACCAACACATTTTTTTTTCACAAATTAAGCACTGGAAGTACCAATATACTTTGGGAACTTTCTTTTCTTACATAGGTAACTGTTGAGTTCTCTCCCTTCTTTGTTTTTCAAAGGCGCCATAGGAAGGAGACCTCTTTTGCAAGGCAAAGGTTTTTCCAAAGTCACTTCTTTTTTTGCTTTCCTCTTGTTACTTTCCTCTTGTCTCTATACTGCATTTACCTTAGGTGGCGGGATTTAAAGAATGAATCACATAATTTTGAGGACGGTTTTCGCCTTTTTAGCTTTATTGTAACCCTAGAATTATCATGGAAATGTCTCGAATATTGGGTTTGGATTTTTATCAATTTTAGAATTAAACAATGGTATTTTTAATATGAAGAAAAACGCTTTTACTTTGTATGTTTGTCACATACGCATGGGTGGAAATAAACAGCATTGAATGATTTATATATTTAGGAATACCATTTGTTGACTTATTCTGTTTTCCATATCTTATGTGTTACTATATCAGCCTTGAAAAACTCAGTGGTTGGACGAAACACTTCTGCTGAATCATGTGTATCTTGTCATCACCAGACCAACTGTATTCAATGTTTGATTGTGTCAAGACAAAGTAAAATGTTTCACCTTCTCATATGAATTATGGACTCTTATTTTACAAGGAATGAACAAGAATGATAAATATTACTTAATTGTTGTTTTCCTAATCATTCGGGTGCCATTGTATGTGAGAAAGTAGCCTCTTTCTAGCATGGTTACCCCCATTTCTTGGCCTGTTTGTCAGTGTGTTTGACTGTGTCACTGGGATCCTGCTAACCAGGACCCCAGTGCTTATGCTCTCTCTTTCCCAAATTTGTCACTAGTATATGGTACTTAGGTACCCAGGGCATTGGGGTTCCAGGGGATCGCTATGGGGTGCAGCATTACTTTTGCCATCCATAGGGTGCCCATGCAAAGGCTTCTACAGTACTGCCATTGCAGCCTGCATGACATGGTGCATGCACTCTTTCACAGCCATTTTCACTACACCAGGTCACTTATAAGTCACATATATGTCAGGCCTTCCAACCCTGAAGACTGGGTGCAAAGTACTTGTGTGTGAGGGCACCCCTGCACTAGCAGAGGTGCCCCCACGTCATCCAGGACCAAATTACCGGACTGTGTGAATGCGGGTATGCCATTTTACACCTGCACTGGACATAGGTCAATACCTATTTCCAGCTTCACAATGATAACTCCGAATATGGCCATGTAAGGTGTCTAACAACTGGTAATTATACACCAATACTGATTCTAGTATTGGTTGCACAATTTCATGCACTTTGGGGGTTCCACAGTGGACCCCAGTACTGCCATACCAGCCTTCTGAGGTTTTCCAGGCAGCCCCAGGTGCTGCCACCTCACAGACAGGTTTCTGCCCTCCTGTTGCTAGAGCAGCTCAAGCCCAGGAAGGCAGAACAAAGTATTTCCTTTGGGAGAGGGGTGTTACAGCCTCTCCCCTTGGAAATAGGTGTTACAGGCATGGGATGGGTAGCCTCCCAAAGCCTCTGGAAATGCTTTGAAGAGCACAGATGGTGGCCTCCTTGCATAATCCAGTCTACACTGGTTCAGGGAACTGCTCTGGCGTGAAGCTGGACTAAGGAAAGGGGAGTGACCACTGGGTTTTGCCATTCTGGATTCCAAGGTGGTGGGGCACTCTGGGAGCATCTGAATGGCCAGTGCCAGTAGGTGACGTCAGAGCTCTCCCCTGAAAGGTGCTTACCTGTGTAGCTGACCAATCCCCCTTTCAGGGCTATTTAGGGTCTCTAGTCTGGGTGTTTCCTCAAATTCGGATTGCAAGACTCCAGGAGGAATCCTCTGCATCCTTTACTTCACCTTCCTACTGACGGAACTGCATCTGGACCCTCCAGGATCTTTACAAACTGCAACAAAGAAGCAAAGATGACTTCTGCAGCATCTTCAGCTCTGGCCAGCAACTGCAACTGTTCCTAGGTCGTGTATCCTCCAAGGACTGCCTGTCTTTAGCCTGCACAAGAAGAACAGAGGAATTTCCCTTGAAGTGAAGGAGTCACTACCCTGCTTCAGCAAGCACCTCTCTGCAGCGACGACGTGTGGCGTGGGTCCCCTCTCCTGACTAAATGCGTGGATCCAGTACCCCAGTGGTGGACTGAAGTTGTCCCGACAGTCCTAAGGTCCGGCTGTCCAACTTTGGTGGAGGTAAGAGGTTGCCTCCCCACGCAAGACAGTACCCTGTGCATCGCATGCTTTGCAGTTGCCAAGGCTTGTGTGCGACATTCCACGAAGTTCTTCATGCACAGCACAGCTCTGGCCCCCAGCACTCCATCCTGCAATGCACAGCTTCCTGAGTGGTTCCCTGGTGGCGTGGGATCCCTTTGTGTCATGCTCCATGGGTCTCCATTTGCACCTTTTTTGTCCCCGGGCTGTGGGGCTCTTGTGGGCATTGCCTGGTCTTCTTAGGGCTCTCAGAGTTGCTGAGAGCCCCCTCTGTTTCCCCCTCCTTGGTAGAGGCAACCAGGTCCCTCCTGGTCCTAGGCAGTGCCATTTTCTGCTAACAGCTTTGCGTGTGCCAAGGCTTGTTGGTTGAATCCAGCGACGCAAACCAGACTGCAACCATCCATCTGACATGGGACATCATCTGCACCAACCAGGAACCCGCATCCATCTTCTTGGGTGCAGCACTGACTGTTCTTTTGTACCTTCATCCGGGTTAGCAGGGGCTCCTGTTCTCCCTGGACTCTACTGTGCTTCTTGGACTGGGTCCCCTTCTTCCACAGGTCTTCAGGTCCAGAAGTCCATCATTTATGTCTTGCAGTCTCTTCTGGTTCGTGCATTATCTTCTATCATGACTTCTGTGTGTTCTATGAAAGTTCCTGTGATCTACTACTACTTTCCTGGGCTCTGGGGTGGGTTCTATTACCTACCTTTGGTGTTTTCTAATACTCCCAGCTCCCCTCTACACACTACACTTGCCTAGGTGGGAAAGCGAAATTCTCATTCTACTATTTTAGTATATGGTTTGAGTTCCCCCTAGGCCCATTTCTAACTATTGTGATTTTCACTATTTGCACAGTTTTCTAACTGTTTACATATCCTTTTTTTAGATACTAGTGTATATATTGTGTATATTACTGACCTCCTAGGGGAGTATAGTCTCTAAGGTATTTTTGGCAAGTGTGACATCAAAATAAAATACATTTAGTTTTGTACACTGAGTATTTTCCTTCCTGTGTGTAAGTACTGTATGACTATAGTGATATTGCATGAGCTTTGCATGTCGCCTAGTTAGGCCTTGGCTGCTCATCCACACTACCACTAGAGAGCCTGGCTTCTAGACACTGTCTACATACACTAATAAGGGATAACTCGACCTGGTATAAGGTGTAAGTACCTGTGGTGTTCACTACAAACCAGGCCAGCCTCCTACATTGTTCAAATTTGTATTTGCTTATAAGCCTAAATTAGTGTTCCACTATATATAGTTCTGCATTGCCTGAATCACTCTTAAAGGCCACTTATCCCTAGATGGGGCCACATTCAGTAGGGCCAAAAATTCATATTTAGATTGTTTACCTAGTGGAAATTTCTAATAAAAGTGTCTCTTTGTAATAGATGTACATAAAGCAAAGAGTTACACCTGTACGTTGTGTTATCCTGATTGGAAATTAAATTGTATGGTATGGTGGTGTGGTTTGACATTAAATTGGTTGGATATATTGTTAATTATTTAAGGTAATAACTTAAGTAAGCAAGCATACTAAATTTTATTTGTGTTTTTATGTACTAATTCAAACTGCAAGAATGCCACTTTTCACTAATTGTTTTTCTTGCCTGTTTGCTTTAGTTGCACAAGAGAAGAGACATCACCTACTGTACTGCCAGACATAAGGGCTGTCCACGTGAGCATACAACATGTGATGTCAGTCCTCTAATCTCTTCCTCCACTTGTGCAGCTCAATGCCTCTGCCAACTGACAGTATTAAGATGGGCCCAAAGAAAGGTGCTGCCAAGAAAGTGGCTGTGAGAAAGTAGCCTCTTTCTAGCCTTGTTACCCCCACTTTTGGCCTGTTTGTGAGTATATGTCAGGGTGTTTTCACTGTCTCACTGGGATCCTGCTAGCCAGGGCCCAGTGCTCATAGTGAAAACCCTATGTTGTCAGTATGTTTGTTATGTGTCACTGGGACCCTGCTAGCCAGGACCCCAGTGCTCATAAGTTTGTGGCCTATATATATGTGTTCCCTGTGTGATGCCTAACTGTCTCACTGAGGCTCTGCTAACAAGAACCTCAGTGGTTATGCTCTCTCTGCTTTCCAAATTGTCACTAACAGGCTAGTGACCAATTTCACCAATTCACATTGGCATACTGGAACACCCTTATAATTCCCTAGTATATAGTACTGAGGTACCCAGGGTATTGGGGTTCCAGGAGATCCCTATGGGCTGCAGCATTTCTTTTGCCACCCATAGGGAGATCTGACAAATCTTACACAGGCCTGCCAGTGCAGCCTGAACGAAATAACGTCCACATTATTTCACAGCCATTTTTCACTGCACATAAGTAACTTATAAGTCACCTATATGTCTAACCTTCACCTGGTGAAGGTTGGGTGCAAAGTTACTTAGTGTGTGGGCACCCTGACACTAGTCAAGGTGCCCCACATCGTTCAGGGCAAATTCCCCGAACTTTGTTAGTGGGGGGACACCATTTCACACATGCACTATACATAGTTCACTACCTATGTGTAGCGTCACAATGGTAACTCCGAACATGGCCATGTAACATGTCTAAGATCATGGAATTGTCATCCCAATGCCATTCTGGCATTGGGGTGACAATTCCATGATCCCCCGGGTCTCTAGCACAGAACCCGGGTACTGCCAAACTGCCTTTCCGGGGTCTCCACTGCAGCTGCTGCTGCTGCCAACCCCACAGACAGGTTTCTGCCCTCCTGGGGTCCAGGCAGCCCTGGCCCAGGAAGGCAGAACAAAGGATTTCCTCTGAGAGAGGGTGTAACACCCTCTCCCTTTGGAAATATTTGTAAAGGCTGGGGAGGAGTAGCCTCCCCCAGCCTCTGGAAATGCTTTGATGGGCACAGATGCTGCCCATCTCTGCATAAGCCAATCTACACCGGTTTAGGGATCCCCCAACCCTGCTCTGGCGCGAAACTGGACAATGGAAAGGGGAGTGACCACTCCCCTGACCTGCACCTCCCAGGGGAGGTGCCCAGAGCTCCTCCAGTGGGCCCCAGACCTCTGCCATCTTGGAAACAGAGGTGTTGCTGGCACACTGGACTGCTCTGAGTGGCCAGTGCCATCAGGTGACGTCAGAGACTCCTTCTGATAGGCTCTTACCATTCTTACTAGCCTATCCTCCTTCCTAGGTAGCCAAACCTCCTTTTCTGGCTATTTAGGGTCTCTGCTTTGGGGAATTCTTCAGATACCGAATGCAAGAGCTCACCTCTTCACCTTCTGCCAAAGGATCGACCGCTGACTGCTCAGGATGCCTGCAAAACCGCAACAAAGTAGCAAAGACGACTACTGCAACCTTGTATCGCTTCATCCTGCCGGCTTTCTCGCCTGTTTCCTGTTGGTGCATGCTCTGGGGGTAGCCTGCCTCCTTCTTGCACCAGGAGCTCTGAAGAAATCTCCTGTGGGTCGACGGAATCTCCTACAACCGCAGGCAACAAAAGACTGCATCACTGGTCCTCTGGGTCCCCTCTCAGCACGACGAGTGTGGTCCCTGGAACTCAGCAACTCTGTCCAAGTGACTCCCACAGTCCAAGTTTGGTGGAGGTAAGTCCTTTCCTCCCCACGCTAGACTGCATTGCTGGGTACCGCATGATTTGCAGCAGCTGCGGCTCCTGTGCACTCTTCCAGTATTTCCTTTGTGCACAGCCAAGCCTGGGTCCCTGACACTCTAACCTGCAGTGCACAACCTTCTGAGTTGTCCTCCGGCGTCGTGGGACTCCCTTTTCTGACTTCGGTTGGACTCCGGTTCACTCCTCTTCTAAGTGCCTGTTCCGGTACTTCTGCGGGTGCTGCCTGCTTCTGTGAGGGCTCCCTGACTTGCTGGGCGCCCCCTCTGTCTCCTCATCCAAGTGGCGACATCCTAGTCCCTCCTGGGCCACAGCAGCATCCAAAAACCCTAATGCAACCCTTGCAGCTAGCAAGGCTTGTTTGCGGTCTTTCTGCGTGGGAACACCTCTGCAAGCTTCTTCACGACGTGGGACATCCATACTCCAAAGGGAAAGTTCCTAGTCCTCTTCGTTCTTGCAAAACACCAAGCTTCTTCCATCTGGTGGCAGCTTCCTTGCACCCTCAGCTGGCATTTCCTGGGCATCTGCCCACTCTCGACACTGTCGCGACTCTTGGACTTGGTCCCCTTGTCTTACAGGTACTCAGGTCCTGAAATCCACTGTTGTTGCTTTGCTGGTGTTGGTTTTCCTTGTAGAATCCCCCTATCACGACTTCTGTGCTCTCTGGGGGTTGTAGGTGCACTTTACACCTACCTTACAGGGTCTTGGGGTGGGCTATTTTTCTAACCCTCACTGTTTTCTTACAGTCCCAGCGACCCTCTACAAGCTCACATAGGTTTGGGGTCCATTCGTGGTTCGCATTTCACTTTTGGAGTATATGGTTTGTGTTGCCCCTATACCTATGTGCTCCTATTGCAATCTATTGTAACTTTACACTGCTTGCATTACTTCATTTTGCTATTACTGCATATTTCTGGTATTGTGTACATATATCTTGTGTATATTTGGCATCCTCATACTGCGAGTACTCACTGAGATACTTCTGGCGTATTGTCATAAAAATAAAGTACCTTTATTTTTAGTATATCTGTGTATTGTGTTTTCTTATGATATTGTGCATATGACACCAGTGGTATAGTAGGAGCTTTGCATGTCTCCTAGTTCAGCCTGAGCTGTTCTGCTATAGCTACCTTCTATCAGCCTAAGCTGCTAGAAACACCTCTTCTACACTAATAAGGGATAACTGGACCTGGTACAGAGTGTATGTACCCCTTGGTACCCACTACAAGCCAGGCCAGCCTCCTACAGTGGCTAATGAGAAGCAGCTTTCCACCACTGGTGCTTCGACCACAACCTTTTTCCAGAAACATGTGCCTTTCACCCTGGCCTCAGGGGAAGAGGCTGGGAGCAGCACTCCTGCATCATCTGTACCACCCCAGCCTAAGGCCAAACCAATGTCTTTCAGTGAGTCAGCCAGTGCAATTGTGGCGATGCCAACGAGTAGTGACGTTGAATTGGGTTTATCCCTTTTGCAAAGTAATACCCAATCATTTCAGGAAACAAAACAAAGTGGACAGCAGCTCCAGTCAGCAATAGTAGATCTTTCTGAAGTAGGAGCAAAACAGGAGGTTGAGCTTCCTGCCGAGCGAGCAAGAACCTCTTCTTTTAGAATTATTGGCTCCCGATTTCCAGGAAGAAAAAGTAAGGGTACTCCACCATTTTCTCCAAACACCCATTCTGATGATCTGGAGCAGACTGGACCCCAGTAGTGTCTGAGACACACCAGAAGAGGCAAGGGAAAAGAGAAGCACCTGGCAGCCTTAGAATTATGGAAGAGGATAAGGAGGATGATGAGCCAGTCATTGTTATCGAAGCTATCCCAGAGAAGACTGACATTACCCCTCCTATGAAACCTGCTCAGAGGTATGTGGCACAGTTCCCATATCTTTAAGGCTGCTGCTGATACCTGCATCAATTCCTACCTCAGAAATATGCACTGCACAGAGGCAATCGAAGACACACTCACCTACCTCCAGTTCTTCTTCTGGCATTGGCACACGAAGAAAGTTCTCCCCAGTCTGGGAATTTTTTTAGGATTACCAAGCAGGGGGGTAACATTGCCATATGTTCATCTTGCCACACAAGTGTTCGTTGAGGGAAGCCTGGTTCACCGTATGGTACTGGAGGACAACTGACCCATATAAAAAACATCTTGCAATCCAGCAAGAGAAGCACCTTAAAGAATTACTGTAAGTGGTAGTATTGAAGGTGAGGAGAGTGAGGAATCATCAGCTCCAGTCAAGGTTGGAGGTGATGTGGAAGAAGAAGGTGACATCTTTATGCAAAGCAGCCCTGTCCCCAGCAGTGGGCCAGTGTCAACTGGCATAGCAACCTCAAAATGGCACAAGAATCAGATGGAGACACCATGACATACAGTGACTGCCCCAAGACACACATTGAGTTTAATACCTCCTACTTCTCGGAAATGGTCTGTGTCAGAGGCCGGAGAAAAGAAACAAATTAAGGCTAGCATTACAGCCATATTTAGGAGGGGGCCTATGACCACAACCACCCAATGGCATATTTGTACAGTGGGTAGCTGGCTAAAATGTTAGTGCTGGACCTCCTCCCTTTTTCCTTTGTGGAAGAAGTGAGACTTTTAGAATTTGTGGCAGCCATCTCCCAGAAATGGACCTATCTTGCCAGAGTTGTTGTTCCAGTGCTCCACGATGATGTGCTGCAATTGGTTGAGCAAGCTTTGCAGAAAAATGCTGTTCACACTCTCCACCTGGTGACAGATATGGACCAGTTGTCAAACAATTGATTACATTTGTATCACTGCCTACTGAATTTCTTTTGTGGGAGTTAGGCAACAGCTATCTATAGGTCTCAGATGAAAGATACTTTTAAGGGCGTTCAGCAGCATGCAACAGTAGCCATGTGCGCCATGGAGAAATCCCATACAGCTGCAGACACCTTTGAGGACTTTAACAGCAAAGTGACATCTCAGATTTGAATTTGTTACCATGGACAATAGCAGTAATATAGTCAAAGCCATGACAGATGGTGGCTATTTCAGGGTCCTGTGTTTGGCGCTTTGCACCATCCTGGCTGTTCAGGACTTTCTAAACAAAGAAGACACAGGCCCTCATTATGACCCTGGCAGTCAATGGACCACCAGGGTCATAATGAGGGGGGGAGTGGTCTCACCACCGCGGGACCGGCGGTGCAGACCGCCATATTACGACAGCGGCGGTTTGGCCAATGCCAAACTGCAGCGTCCCAGCCCGTCCTGCCACTTTACCACAGCCTGCCAGGCTGGAGGTTTCCACCTGCAGCCTGGCAGGAGTCGGATGACCGATGAGGTCATTCCAATTTGGGACACCGCCAGCATTTCCCTGGCGGTCTCATCGGCACAAATTGCTGGTGGTAAGGTATCCCAACGACAGGACATTCTGTTCGTATCCCGTCACCGGGATACCACCGAAACACCTCTGCACACACGCACACATGTACCAAAACACACACAATCACACACAGACACACCCCCACTCACACACGCACTCACAACATTCACCCCCATAGACACGCATATATATCCATACACATCACACACGCTCACATACACTCTCCATTCCTCAACCCCTCCCTTCAACTACATACATACATGCACCTGCATGAACTCACTCACACCCCCTTACTGTCAACATCAGGACAGTGCGTGCTCTACGGGCGACTAAAATGCAAAAACCCAGTGTTTATGCAACAGCATAATTCATGCATTGTGTTTATATGCAGTTTGTTAATCTTTTGTATTGCAGAGTTTTACCTTGAAACCACTATTAATGATGTTTGCAAATAATGTTCATTTGCAAGGTATTGCTGTAGGCTTACAGAGTGTATCAGGGTGTGGTCCCTTTCTAGGATCTTTTAGAAGCTTTCCGTGCAGCATAACTGGGTGTGGTTTGTGGGCTGGGCCAGACTCTATATAAGGGAGCCAGCCCAGCTCCACATGCTCACTATTCAGAGGTCCCGGTGCAGAGCAGCAGTAATTTCCTGAGCTCCTGTTCCGGAGGCCTACCTTCACGTTCCGGGCCTGCCCCGCATTATCTTAGTGATTCTTCAGCAGGGTGGTAAGACGGAGGTCGAGCTGGGCCACTAACCTCGTTCTAAAAGACTCTTGAGTTTTGGGCCTACTCGTGAAACTTTCAGAGTACGTGAATCATTGCTCTGATGTAAATCTTGGTGTTCAGATCGGCAAAGGCTTGCGCGATCATTTCATGGCATTTGCATATTCTTGTTAGAATCAGCAGTGTGCGCAATTCATTTCCTGCATGCAAAACTTGGTGTTCAGATCGGCAACAGTTTACATGATCATTTCAGGGAAGTAAAAACTTTGATGTGTAATGTTTGTTGAAGTACACACATTTATCCTGAGCCTATGGATTTCCTGTGAAGATGATCAATTCAAAATGTGACGCTCTTTGTGCATATTAAGTCCCTAGTACAATTCCAATTGTTTTCAAGGGAATGTTTCAGATTGTCTTGTCCTCGTGTTAAAAAATGCAGTGTTTGTTCTGAAACAGTATTCTAGAAGGTTCTTGTATTTCTAGACATTATGTGACATTTCATGTAAAGCTCATATGAAAAATTGTATTCACCCATTCTTGATTTTATTCCAGGTACCTAGATTTCTTGAGGCCTAGTTAGAGTCTAGTTCTAGGACATTCATGTTCCTTCAGTCTAAGTGTTATTTCATGTTCTGAGTATCATTGAACTCTAGATTCAACAGAGTGTTATTTCATGTTCCGAGTATCAATGGACCCTAGATTCAACAGAGTGTTATTTCATGTTCCGAGTATCATTGAACCCTAGATTCAACAGAGTTTGATTTCATGTTAAGAGTATCATTGAACCCTAGAATCAACAGAGTGTTATTTCATGTTCAGAATATCATTGAACCCTAGATTCAACAGAGAGTTTTTATGAAACTCAATGTGATTATATCTTGATATTGTGTTGTTTAACCTTTTGCTTCCTACAGGTCTCCTTCCTAGCTGTTCCCTACCTAATCCCCTTTTAGCACTGGTGGTCTTCCAGCAGCTGCGGCGGTCTTGGCAAAAGACCGCCACAGTCATAATGAGGGCCATAGTCAGCAAAATATTGAACACCTGCAGGAGAATCTACACTCATTCCAGCCATTCTTTTAAAGCCCGGAAGCAGTTGAGCATTATTCAGTGTGCTACTAGAGTACCAGTTAAAACCCTCATACAGGAGGTGCCAGCACATTGGAACTCGACCTAATACATGTTGCAGTGTCTGTTTCGACAATACAAACAGATCAATGACCATATCATTCAAAGAGGAAAGAGGAGGGAATGCAATTGGGAAAAGTATGATGCTGACAAATAGGGCCTAGTCAAATGCCTAACACAGATGCTACTTCCTTTTGAGGATATCGCATGGGAAGTCAGCAAGGAGGACAGTACAATGGACTAAGCTATCCCGTTGTTGCATCTGCTGCAGGACAAGTTAAAAAACCCGTTTGAAGGGTTTGCTCTCTAGGTGTGAACAAAAACACAGAAGTGCATGCCTTGGTTGAGAGTTTAATCCTTCGCTGTGCTGTTAATACAAGGCTGCAAAAAGGCATCATGTTGTCCAAAGAGTACATCTGTGGCACACTACCTGATCAATGGTGAAACAAATTTTGTCAAATTTTATTTCTTTCTCTTAATGTTGCAAAATTCCAGAGGTTAGACTGTTGAGCAAGCTGAAAACCTGCAACAATGGCTGTCTCATTCCTGGGCTGAAGTTCTGGGGTGCCGCCTTCAACTTCCAGAGATGGCAGTTTTATCTCACAGCAGCCAACACCAGCAACAAGATTGCTGGTAGCAACAACAGAAACAGAAGAATTGGCGCCAACCTCTGCATAGGATTGGTTTCAAGTGGCAGGTCTTATGTCCAGTGCAGAGGTAAAGGCAAAAGAGGTTGAATAAGTAGCAGCACTACTGACCATAGAGAGGATGTTCCAGGAGTATCTGGATGACCCAAAAAAGGTTTATGTGGATCAAAACGCAGAGGTTTATTGGTATGCAAAATTGCACTAATGGCCAGTGCTCAGCAGGCTGACAATGAAGTATCTTGCTTGTCAAGTAGCCAGTGTGACTTCTGAGAATGTGTTCAGTGCAGCTGAACACATTTGTCACAGTGAAAATGACCAGGCTCTCACCTCAAAATGTGGAGAGATTGACCATGATCAAAATGAACCAACATTTCATACCACACAATTACACTGTTCCTGTATCAGCACAGGAGGAGTAGGATTGGCCAGATTCAAATCTGTTAGCTGACCAACTTCTGGGTGTACCACCTGAGTTTGAGGACGAACTCTATTTCCCTGACTGAGTATGTCAGCATAGTACTTTTTAATTATTTATCATCAAACTTCTTTCTTTGCTAAAAAAAAAATATAAATATAGCTGGTGGAACATTATGTTTGTGTCTGACTTATGCTTCCCCACCATTTGTTAGGCACATGTATGGCTGGATTGGAGGTGGACCAGTGTGCAGTGAAGCCTCCCTATTCCCTTCACGACATTGGAGACAATGCCTGCCTCCCTCCCTTGCCTATCCTTTTTTTATCACCTAGCAAGGCTTCCCCAGAAGATCATTGATTCACAATTACAAGACTGCTAAATTTGAATGTGTTGTTTGCATCAAAGATACAATTGTGTACTTACCACCATGCTTTGATTGGAAGAGGTAACTATTGCACTAATGAGTGATGATATATTACTGAGTGATGATTGATGATTTATGTGGTGGCAGACAGTGAAGGAGATTGTTTAATTAGTAAACCTGATTTTGACGATTTGCAATGTTTGGGGCCTGATGGGTGATTATTTCAAAGTTAGCTAAATTTACCTGCAGGGCCCAATCCTTTTTTTCTGGTTCTTCGGAGACTAGAATAGTTACTTTAGTTAAAAAACACAAATCTACACAAAGTACTCCAATTCTGTTCCTATACTTCTTCAACAGCAGTGCACTACAGGTGTATCTTGTTTGAGTCAGCAGTGGGATGGAGTTACACTGAGTTGGGAGGAGGATGGAAGGACCTAGGTAGGACTACAGCCAGAAGAAAAAAGTTATCAACATCAAAGGGAAACCATGATGATGATGATGATGACCCTGAGGCCTAGTAATCAGCTCTGTGGATTGTAGAGAGGTGTGTTAATTTGGGAAATGCTGCTGAGTGCGTGTGCTTCACTGTTGGCTCAGATGTGAAACTCCTCTTATGTTCTTGCTCTGCCTCTGAGTTTTCTTGATACACTCCTCATGAAGCTTACCTTTCTTCCATCTTGTCCATCTGACACGTTCTAATTCAAGCCCATAGTCCACTACTCCTGACTGGAGGATTTAGTCATTTTACTTTTAATTAAATAGCTCCCCATTACTGAGAAGTTACTATTGCTAGTTTTTGTTTTAACATCGGCTATTCTTTTCTTTGTTGTGTCATGATGGTAGTAGTCTGGTCTCAGTCTTTCTAAAGGTATTATATAATTATATAACCCACTAACTCTGTGTTTTCTTTCAATTTAGTTGCCTGTGATGGATACTCCTTTTGATTAATCCTACAGTTTGAGCTCACCTAGGTGGGAATTGGACCTCACTTGTTGTTATGCCTCACCTGTTCGGGTACTAGCCT
The DNA here is from genome assembly GCF_031143425.1 of Pleurodeles waltl. Lineage (NCBI taxonomy): Eukaryota > Metazoa > Chordata > Amphibia > Caudata > Salamandridae > Pleurodeles > Pleurodeles waltl. The sequence continues at coordinate 148,622,032 of NC_090441.1, read as the reverse complement.
ACTACTACTGCCACCAACATTAATAAGGCACCTTGGGAAACTCTGTTGTGAGTTTTGGAAGATAGAGAAAGGTAGCAAACATTGCTTTATCCATTCAGGTAAGGGAAGTGAATTGAACTAGTTTAGTTAGTAAGTAACTAACTTCTGTCCAGATTTGACTTTCCTCCTTGTTTAGCTAGGTCATTGTAGGCATTGGAGGGGATGACAGCATACCCTAACCTCATAATGGTAAATAATATAGTTACAAAGGGTAGTATGACATGGGTATAACTAAACTAACTATAACCTACTAGTAGGAATACACTTTGATAACCAAGCAGATAAAAAAATGGGATACGCAAAAATGCAACAGTGCAAAATAAAACACAAAAGCCCATATGTACGAAGAAATTTTGCATTTCTTAACGGTGCAATTCACTAACTCGGTCTGTTAGGAAAAATGCCATTTCTGTATCTATGAAAGGCATTTGCGGTGGTGCAAAATGCGGTTTCTATCTAGTAGAAATCACATTTTGGAAATCACTAAACAGGAAATCCCACATAAGGATTTCCAAATAATGAATCACTGACACTATGTACAAAGGATTTACTAATTGTGAATAGTTGCAAAATGGCCATTAAGGAAATCCAATTACCTTGAATTAGCTGGTGCTAGCCAGGTACATACTAAAACAAAATCACCCAAAATCCATCTGGCTCATTTAGAAAGACGGCTCTGTAAGTCTTGGTGAGGAGGGTGAGTATTTTGACTGGTAGGTAGAGGAGGAGGTTATTTAGGTTTGAGGTCACCCTTTTGGAACCAACTGAGGAGGAGCTATTAGGGAAGTACATTCTCAGTAGATGAGGTAATCCTGGAATTAATTGCTGAGTTATAACCTCAGCTACTGACCACAACAGTCAGAAGCAATGCAATCCTACCACATGTGCAGGTATATTATTGCCTATGCCATTTGGCTTCCGGCAGTCACCAGGGAGTCATAGCAGTGGCAGGAGGAGTGTCACAAAGTAAATTTTTTATCTTTTCCACAGGTTTCTGGACATCATGGTTTGCAAAGTAAATAAATATATATGTTTAGCAAAGATGCCCTAATATTAGCAATAGACCACAGTAATGAGTTGCAGGTTATTACAGTTTCCAATGTAATTGGCTGTGTTGATAGCCCACCTGTGCTAATGAATTTATATATAAAAATTGGAAATGCATCCATTCACACAATGTACAGGTAGTGTGTGATGCCTCGTGTATTATAACTGACCTTGTAGGCAGATTCCTAAGTAGCTCAGGGACTCATTGTAGGAGGCTGGCCTGGTTTGTAGTGGGTACCTATGGTACTTACACCCTATACCAGGTCCAGCTATCCCTTATTAGTGAAATGTAGGCAGTGTCTAGAAGACAGGCTCTCTAGACGTAGCTGTAGCTGAGCAGCCAAGGCTTACCTAGGAGACATGCAAAGCTCATGCAATACCACTGGAGTCACATAGTACTCACACACATGAAAGAAAATACTGAGTGTTACAAAAATAAAGGAACTTTATTTTGGTGACACAAATGCCAAAAATACCTTAGAGACTATACTCCCTTAGGAGGTAAGTAATATACCCAGTATATACACTAGAATGCAGAAATAGCTGTAAAAACAGTTAAGAAACAGTGCCAATAGTGAAAATCACAATAGTTAGAAATGGGCCTGGGGGAACACAAATCATATACTAAAATAGAGGAATGCGAAAGTTGGTTTCCCACCTAGGCAGGTGTAGTGTGTAGAGGGGTGTGGGGAGTGTTAGAAAACACCAAAGGTAAGTCATAGAACCCAACCCACAGCCCAGGAAAGTAGGAGTAAATCACAGGAACTTTCCTAGAACACACAAGAACACGTGATAGAAGATTTTGTAAGAAAAAAAAGAGACTGCAAGCCACTAACAATGGATTCCTGGACGTGAAGACCTAGGGAAGAAGGGGACCAGGTCCAAGAAGCACTGAATAGTCGAGGGAGAACAGGAGCCCTGCTAACCCGGATGAAGGTGCTATAGAAGAACCACTGTTTAAGAAGAACAGTCAGTACTGCACCCAAGAAGATGGATGCGGGTTCCTGGTTGGTGCAAGTGATGTCCCATGCTGGATGGAGGATTTCAGTCTAGTTTGTGTTACTGGAGTCCGCCAATAAGCCTTGGCACACACAAAGCTTGCTGTTAGCGGAAAATGGCGCTGCCCGGGACCAGGAAGGACCAGGTGGACTCTACCCAGGAGGACGAGTCAAAGGGGTATCTCAGCAACTCAGAGAGCCCATAGAAGACCAGGCAGCATGCACAGGAGTCCCACAGCATGGGGACAAAGGAGGTGCAAAAGGAGGCCCATGCAGCACTACGACAGAGAACCACTCAGGAAGATGTGCGTCACAGGATAGAGTGCTGGGGGCTGGAGCTGCATGGTGAAGGAAGAACTTTGCAGAAGGATGCCAACAAGTTTTGGCAACTGCAAAACATCCGGTGCACAGGGGTACTGTCTTGCTTGGGGAGGCAAGCTCTTACCTCCACCAAAGTTGGACAATAGGACATCAGGATCATCAGGACTACTTCAGTCTACCATCCGTGATGCAGGATCCATGCAGCTCAGCAGGAGAGGTTATCCACACAGCCACTCGTCGTTGAGGTAGGTGCCTGCTGAAGCAGGGGAGTGACTCTTTCACCCCAAAGGAAATTCCTTCACTCTTCTGGTGCAGGTTGAAGACAAGTTGTCCTCTGAGGATGCACAACCGGGAATCAGTTGCAGTTGCTGGCAGGAGCTGAAGATACAATGTTGCAGAAATTGTCTTTGCTTCTTTGTTGCAGTTTGTGGAATTCCTGGAGGGTCCAGATACAGTTTCTTCAGTGAGAAGTTGAAGTGGAGGATGCAGAGGATTTCTGCTGGAGTCTTGCAATCCGAATCTGAAGAACCACCCAAAGGAGAGACCCTAAATCGCCCTGAAAGGGGAGGGCTCTGACATCACCTGCTGGCACTACCCACTCAGATGCTCACAGAGTTCTCGCCAACTTGGAATCCAAGATGGCAAAAACCAGGGACCCTCTGAAGGAGCTCTGAGTACCACCCCAGGGGTTGTGGCAGACAGGGCAGTGGTCACCCCCTTTTCTTTGTCCAGTTTCGCACCAGAGCAGGGACTGGGGATCTCTGAACTGGTGTAGACTGGATTGTGCAAGGAGGGGACCAAATGTGCCCTTCAAAGCATTTCCAGTGGCTTGGGGAGGCTACCCCTCCCAAGCCTGTAACACCTATTTCCAACGGGAGAGGATGTAACACCCCTCTCCCAAAGGAAATGCTTTGTTCTGCCTTCCTGGGCTTGAGCTTCTCAAGCAACAGGAGGTCAGAAACCTGTCTGAGAGATGGCAGCAGCTAGGGCTGCCTGGAAAACCTCAGTAGGCTGCAATGACAGTACTGGGGTCCTCTAAGGAGCCCCCAGCTTGCATGGAATCATATAACCAATGCTTGCAAAAGCCTTGGGGTATGATTCAAACATGTTTGATACCAAACATGCCTATGTTCAGAGTTACTTTTATGTAGCTGGACATAGGTAGTGACCCATGTCCAGTACACGCGTAAATGGCGTCCCCGTACTCACAAAGTCCGGGGAAATGGTCCTGTAGGTCGTGGGAGCACCTCTGCTAGTGCAGGGTTGCTCTCACACACAGTTACTATGCACCCTGCCCTCAAGGCTGGAGGGCCTGCTATAGCGGTGACTTATAAGTGACCTGGTGCAGTGTAGTGGCAGTGAAAGGGTGCTTGCACCTTTTTACACAGGCAGCAATGGCAGTCCTGCAGAAGCCTTTGCATGGGCTCCCTATGGGTGGCAAAAGTAATACTGCACCCCATAAGGATCCCCTGGAACCCTAATGCCCTGGGTACCTAAGTACCTTATACTAGGGTCTTATAAGGGGGCACCAATATGCCAATTTGGGGTGAAATACTGGGTTACCAGTATGCAGCAACCATAATTTAAGGGAGAGAGCATACCTACTTGGGTCCTCATTAGCAGGGTCCCAGTAGACACAGTCAAACTCACTGACAAACAGGCCAAAAGTGAAGGTAACCAAGCTAGAAAAACACTACTTTCCTACACTCGTGTACAAGCAGCCTGAACTGCCGGTGCATCACTTTTTTGACACACCGGTGACGCAGTATGCAGGGTCATATTAGGCAACTCAAAGCCACTTTGCGTGGCTTTACATGGCCTTGTAGATATGGCCACCTTTCACGCATTACTCTGTATGAAAGTGGTGTTCCATTGGTATTGTTATGGGTGTTCCCACACAACACCCATGGAATCTGATGCATTCCCAGATTTATACGTTTTTGTGAACTGGGAATGCGTCAGTTTCCTACGCCACCCCAGGGGTGGCATAAGGGTGGTGCAACGGCAAGAAATAACATTATTTCTCCCTGTTGTTTCCTCTTTCTATGTGTGCTGCATTCTAGAGCACACATAAAGGGAAAAAAACACCCATCATGATTGTTTTTGTGCAGCAAGGTTTGCTGTCCTGCACAAAAACAATCATCCCTCTCAACGCAGGCATCCTTGCACCGTATCTTGTAGATACAGCGCATTCCTCCCCTTTTGTTTTGACGCAGGGCAGCATGGCAAAAAGGCTTGCGATGCTGTCCTGCTCCAAAACCTTGTAAATGAGGCCCTTAGTTCATACAGTGTCCTTAAGTGTGTTTGTAATGTGACCTAATGGTTTCTCCTTCTCATGCTATTAAAGGAGACAGTGCATATCCATTGCGCCCTTGAATACTGACACCATACTTGAATCCAAGAACAAGATGTAAAAGGCAGTACAATAGAGTATAAAAGACAACACGATCAATCACCGAATGTATCTTTTGAATACTGAGTTTAGGTTCACATGTCTCCTCAAGACTGGGGGAGCACTGCTTTACAGATACGAGACATGTTGCAATCATTGCCACATGTGTCATTCACAGCATAGCCATGAGGAAGGGTCTGCACAACATAAACATTGAGGTTGAATGCGATGAGGAATTACCACCACTACTTGTGCAGCAGGACGGGACAAATGCAGCAGAGGTTCATGCATGATGTACAGAGATCACCAACAACTATTTTTGCAGTGAGTGATGATGGTAATGCATGGTGCATAACTGAAAGATCACCTTATATTCAGGTTGTGACAATAATGTAACTCTTCTAAATCAGTTGTATCCATTGCGGATGTAACATTGTTTCAACAAAGTAGCAAAGTCCCTCTATCGCTCAAGCATGGGTTAAGGATGGACCCCTCTGGAACTCTGCAGATAGGTGGCATCCAAACACAGGCAGAAGCAGAACAACGAAGCAGATATTTTGTCACCATGTCAACAGATCTCAAGATCTTCTGGCAGATCTTGTGCCACTGTATTCTAGGAAGGCCAGCACTAGGTTCCCATACAGTATGCTAAGATCATCATACAACCTGCCTTCTCTGTTGTAATACATCTTTTTAAATGACTGATTCTATCACTACAGCTGTTCCTCTTTTATCTATTCAGCTAATACTCTGCACAAATATACTTGTATCAGAGTTAATAGTATTTTAGTAACTGATATTTCATTATAGGTAGGAAAAAGACCAGATGAGCTGGTTGGTACAAAGATGGTGATTGTGCATGCATACGTATGTGTATGAAGAATCTGACATCCTTAAATATTTTTATACAATATTTTAAAAAAATCAATGATGGTAGCCCCTGAATGTGGCATATACTTGGAATAAAAATAATGCAATATTTTACCATCGCAATCTCCAAATGGCATTGGCATTACATCCATTGGTCAGCCGTTTTTATCTGTTTTCATCACACCAGCTTGCACCGACCAGTAATATTTCCTTTGCTAATGCTTGTATACTTTGTTGTCACCAACAATATTGAATTATGCATGCAATGTGCACAAATAAATAGACATGAATAGCTCTGTCACAGTGATAGGGGAGCTGTCAGGTCCTTGCCAAAAATAAGAATACATAAACAAACAAAAACTAAATGGCGGAGTGATTTTTGTTTCATGATAACGCACATATTAGCCCGTGGTCTCTGGCACTCAAGGGGCCTACTTTTTCAATGTAACTGCACATTTTGAAGAAACAGGATGCCATAGCTCAGTGACGTGAGCCTTTCGCCTAAGTGGTATGACACTGTCCCCCATTTTGTATGCTGTAGTGGATGAAACAAAAATATGAAAGACACAACAGACCAATGGGCCTATACAGATTTAATATTTTAATATAATTATTTATACATTTCAAATTCTTAGTTACATGGCCATTGAAAATGTCATTTGCCTTATTTGTGAACAGTATTTATTTAGAGTGTAACTTACCACCAATCTGGCACCCGAGCCTTTGTACACTACAACTCTTATTATGATTCCGATGTATATGCTAATTTAGGTCTTCCTACCTGTCTAGGAAAGAAGGAGTGTACCTTACTACTGGTTCTTTCATTTCTTTGCCAGTGGATTCTCTTATATCACTTAGTTTATATACTGTAGAGAAGCCTTGGAAATCTGCAGACAAAAGGATGATATTTCTATATTTTTGTTCTATGTAGTGTGTAAGGTGTTTTCTGTTTTCATTAAGATCACACCATGTATTTCTTAACTGCCTAGGCTGACATCATCATTCACCATCCAGAATGTCACTTTTCCTGATTTGTGATTTCCTATTAGGAAATTGAAATGTAGTGATTTCCTGAATTGTGATTTCCTTTTTGTGATCCTGAATCTGTAGAAATTGCTGTACATTCAAAATACATTTCAGTTTGCAATTCCCTAATAGCAATTTCTACAAATTCGCTATTTGGAAATCGCAAAGCCAAACTTTTATAAATATGGGTCAAAGAAACTATGGAACATATTTATACTCTGTTTGCACCAAATTTGCATAATTTTTTACGCAAATTCAGCACAAACTTACCTCCATATTTATATTTTGGCACTAGACACGTCTAGCGTAAAAAATTTGAGTTTGCACCATTTTTTGGATGCATGAACCTACCTTGCATCAATGAGATGCAAGGTAGTCATTCCCATCTAAAAAATGGTACTACCCCCATAGCACCATATTTATCCCCCCATGCTAAAATGACACACGGGTGGAAGGAAGGGCTAAATAATGGTGCAAAGCTTGCTTTGCACAATTATTTAAAGCCTGGATCAGACCAGGCATAGGGGACCTGTGGACCCATTTCCATGGGTAAACACCATGGAATGGGTCCACAGGTGCCCTGCCCAAGCCCCAGGAACATCCCCACCAACACCAGAGGGACACAAGAGAATGGGGGACCCCATCCCAGGCAAGTAGGGTAAGTATAGGTAAGTATTTTTAATATTTTGTTTTTGGCATCGTTAGCCCTAACCTAGGGACCCCTGAATGACACAGGGTGTAATGGCCATGCCCAGGGGACACTGGTCCCTTGTGCTGGTCATTGGGGTGGTGGGAATGACTCCTGTCTTTCCTAAGACAGGAGTCATGTTTTTGGTGGTTGTGTGCCAGGAAATGGCGCTAGTCTGGTAAGAGGAATTTTTTTTGCCTCTAACAAGGCTAGCGTAATTTTTTTACACACAACCCCCTCCTTCCCTACTACCACCCCCACCAGCTAGTGTCTTTTTTGAAGACACTAGCTCAAGTTTAGCGCCGGCTTGCCCCATTCCTTTAATATAGTGCCCAGCTGGCACTGTGAAATGGTGCAGACTGGCGCTCTACTTTTTGCTGCAAAACTGCATTTGCGCAGTTTTGCTGTAAAAAGTATAAATCTGGGCCCATGTATATTACCTTTTCACTTTATGTAAAAGTAAAAAAAGGAAAACCCGCCCTCTCCACCAATAACAGGCACACCCCTCTCCTCAAACAAATTAACCCATCCCCAATCAATGTCCAAGTCACAAATGTCCAATGTAACTCAACTCCCTCCCTCTCTACCCACAAAAAATGTTCCTCCAACCTAAACAAAAATGTAAAAAAGGGCTAAAAGATGGCTTTCTCCATGCGGGTCTGGAGATCATGAAGGCTTCTCTTGATGTGTGCCACCCTGCATTCCAGGCGCTCCAGATGTTGCAGGACAAGGTGCTGGAAAATGAAGCCTGAGCAGGGGGGCAGAAGTGGTCCATCGTGAACAGGTGCTTGCCAGTTGGCGGCGGCACTAGTGATGTTGCCATTGGGAGGCTGGAGGCACCACCAGGCACTGATTTTCTAAATGGATAGACTCCAACCTCTCCCACCACAGCCGGGCTGCTATCTCCTAGCGTATAGGTAGACCACCAGGAGTAGCTATATCACAAAAGAAAAAAGAAATAAAGACATTGTGAATAGTGCTCTGTACAAACAATTGTTTAAAATTATAGTGGCACAGTAGCAGTAGATTGCTGATCCCCTTGGCCACTGGAATTTTATGTGACTGATTACGAGTCGTAGGGCTGTTTTTTTACCTACATATACCTCACATAAAAGCACTGACTGCCTGAAAGGAATTAAGGCAGAATATTAACATACCAGAATAAAAAAGTATTTTTTTCTTTTAAAGGATTTCCTAATTAAAAAATTATGATAAACAGACGCTCTGGGCCTGATTGCGAGTTTGATGACAGGAAAGCCTGTCCGTCAAACTCCCTTCAGGGTGGCCCCGGTCTTTGTGGTGACCATTCGTCTGCACCTATTAGGTTTCTCTCGCTATGCTGTTGGGTGGAAACCTCTGTTTCCACCCACTGGCCTAGCAGGAAACAGGTGGTAGCATTGTCTCCCGCTCGTAATCAGACTAGCAGCAATGCTGTATCCTGCAGGGTGCACCAACACCCTCGCAATGATCACTGTCTGCACAGCAGACAGTGAACATTGCGGCAGTGTTGGGCAGAGGGACCCCTGCACTGCCCATGCCAAGTGCATGGAAAGTGCAGGGCCCCCTGTGGCCCCCTGCACCTGCTCTCCATCAGCCTTTTTATGGCGGTGAAACTGCCAGGAAAAGGCTGGCAGAGAACAAGGTCATAATCTGCAGGGCAGCGCTGCATGTAGTGCTGCTCTGGTGGATTACGAAATCCGTCCGCGTCAACACATTGGGATAACCGATCCTGGTGGAGATGGCGGAACCCTGGCGGTCTGACTACCAGGTTCTTTATGTGGCAGTTGGACCGCCACAGCAGCAGTGGTTCTGACCGCCACCGTGGGGCTGGCGGCCATAAGACCGCCAGCCTCGTAATTGGCCTCTTTGTGTGGAAATAAAAAAGAAATTCCTCTCATTAATGAGTAAGGGATTATGCACTATAAAGTGCAAGTATTCTTGTGCTTAATTAATGGAGGTATGCTATCTAGCACATCAGGTACTTTGCTACTCTCTGCAGTCCACAGCTGGGGCAGCTATAATGGACAATTATTTTCTTACTTTAATTCTAATGGCCCTACTCTTCTCCAAATGCCTTTCAATTTCCACTCTCACTCCAAAGAGACAGATGTATAACAACAGTACATCACACACGTCTTGTGTAAAATTTGAATATCCAGTGGCTCTGCCATAAGTACACGGTGTAAAGACCAATGAACTGCAGTACAGGTAAAGGAACAGAATCTATAGATTGTATTTGGTGGACACGTTCGTCACAGAGGATACCAAACCCAAAACTTGAAATCTGGCACTTAGGGCCAGATTTACAAAGCCCTTGCGCCCCTTAGTGCCACATTTGTGGCAATCTTTTTGCTGCAAATGTGACGTTAACGGGCCACTACCATAGTGCCATATTTATAAGCTGGCGCAAACTAGGTTTGCGCCACCTTGTAAACCCTCTGCACCACATCTTGCATAATATATGCATGATGTATGTAAAGGGGGCGTTCCCTCATTAGCGGGTCACTAAAAATTTCGCAATGGAATCTACAGGATTCCATTGCGCTATTTCTAGAGTAATTTTTAACGCCTGCTTGAAGCAGGCATTAAAATGTCGCTCCCATTGATTTCAATGCGTCTCTTAACACTATACTGGATTACCGTCTTTTTTTAATGCCAATCCAGTATAGCGTTACAATAGTGTCATAAAAATGATGCTTTTGTCCCTAACATGCACCATGGTGTGCTGAATTGTAAATATGGATCTACCATGGTGGCGTTAGGGGACACAAGGGGGCCGCAAGAAAAGTGGCGCATCACTAGTGATGCACCACTTTCTTGTAAATATGGCCCTTAGTCTCACTTTACTCCTTGGCTTTGCTTTTACCACAAATTATTTCCCAAAATACATTTGCTTGGCAGTAAGGAAAGGGAACTTAACTTACTGTACTGCATTGCAGGGTGTGTCAGACAGATTAGGCCAAGTAGGTAGAGGTTTTGCTACAGAATAGTGGGGTGTCGCTGATCATCATCATGTGCCTAAGGTTTGGCTTAGTCAATCACTGTATTTGATGAATGTCGAAAGGGAAAAATTTGAACAGGCACCAACCCATTATGGGAGGCATGAAATATATGAATTACTTATCCTGAATAATGTGGCAGATCCTAAGAATGGGCTTTTTTTTTCTTTGTAGGTTGGTACAGACCTTAGAAAAGAGTAAGGAAGTTAAGTACTAGGAGGGGATCGAGTGGGCACTGGGAGGGAAGGAAAACACTCCTTATTTTCAGTTTGCAATGCACTGAAAACTTTGTAAATGCTGAATTAGCTGAAGCAGATGCACATTGCACAGACAGCAGTATTGTACTGCCAAATTGAACCATGCTGCAGTTAGATCATGGCATGGGTGACTAAATGCGATTGGCAGGGAGGTGATGAATGATGATTGGTGAGAGGATCTATATCCATCTTAACAAATACATTGAGTTTAGGGAGTAGACAGTAAATTGAAATACCTCCCCACTGTGAATTTAAAAACGTTGATATTCAAGCAAAGCAAGTGCTTCCTTATTTCTTCGTCCAAGAAGTTATTCATTCATCCTTTCATTGTTCTATTCATCCTATGATGCCCACCATTTAAGCTTTACATTCTCTCATCCAGTCTTTCACGATTCCAATCCATCCATCCATATATCCACCCATCCATCCACCTATTCACACTTTCAACCATCCTTTCACCCATCCATCCACTTACCCATGCATCCTTTTACCCATACACCCATCCTTTAACCCACCAGATCATCCTTTTGCCCATCCACCCTTCGCCCACCCATGCATCACGTGCCACCCACCTATGCATCCTTTCATCCACCTACACATCCTTTTAGTCACATACAATTCCACCCATCTTTTCTTTTCACCATTCATCCTTCTTTCAATTTTCCATCAAACCATTTAGAGCATATATTATGAGTTTTGTCTGCTGAGTTGCAGATAGAGGAGGCCAGTAAGAACTCAAACCCAGCTGTACCTGCTAAAGCAGAGGGTTCATGATGCCCTTGCAGTGAATATACTAGTAATTGTCAATAAGCAAGCAAAGTTACTTAACAATTCTCGTCCCTTCTGCCGCTGGTTCTCCCCCTCCCACCGCCACAGTGTCTGGAGCACTGGCACTGCCATTGGCCCCAGCACCGGTGGTCTGTGCGGCTTTAAAAAACATTACACATTTTAGATGCCAGATACACCTCCCCTTATTATTTTTTGGAACAAATTCAACAAAATACAACTACAATAGATCACTACAGTTCTATCGTCTATCATTCACTTTAGGAATTGTGTTGGTTAACAATGATAGACAAGCCACACAGTCAAGCCAAACAAAAATGTTTTGTAAGGGAGGGGCAGAGCTATAATGACTCTTGGCCACAGAAGCACAAGGAAGGGGTGGAATAATTGGTCAATGAGTGACATATGGGGAGGTTTTGGTTGGCAAATGCAATAGAGCCACCCTCATATTACTTTTCAGTCATGCTGCACTGTCATCAAAACTGCTAATGTGGTGTACTACTATATAAGGGATAATACATACAGCTTAACCTTTAGAGGGTTCACAATGACCATGGCCACTCTCTCGTTTTACTGTTAGAGCATAAGCAAGAAAAAGAAAGCCTTACTTGGGCATGCAATCTTTATGGTAGAGTACCTGCTCTAAAACCCTGTCCTAAAATACCTGTCCTAAAATCTGTTCTCTTAGTCTTACAGTACCAGTCCACAAGCTATATAAAGGGAGAAGGAAATCTTACTAAAAAAGGAGAAGAAAGCTAAAACTAGTACAGACAAGAGGAAGTGTGCTACAGAAACATGAAATATAGAAAAAAAGAGGATAGATAGAACAAAGATGAGTAGGAAAAAATGGAGACAGGCACTGTAAAAATAAGGAAAATTATTCTAAATATGAAGAGGTAAAAGTTAGGGAAATAATAATAATATATCAGGAGGACTTAATGGGGCCAGCGGATCCGCCAGTTGCAGGCACTGGTGGTGGCACCCCTGTCTCACTGACTTGCATCAGAACTATCCCTCTTCTTGCCCTTGGGTGCTGGGGTGAGAAATAAAGAAGATAAAAAAATAGATTAGTGGTACTGATAATCTCCCCAAAAATATTTTGACAGGCAAATGCATTAACACTGTACTTTTCTAAATCACATATACTAGTATCAAGCTGACCTGTTCTTAATTTTCAAAATCTAAGCCCTATTTCAAATTTCCTCAACTACATTTGGAACTACTAATGCATTGCAATGATCTTTGCTTCTCAACCACCTTTGATGGGCCAACTCAGTCTCCCTGTTCAATGCATAGATGCTGGGAGATTGCTATTGGGACTGTATGAGCTACATAAAGAAAGGCACAGAGAATGCTAACTCATTAATATTACTTACTACTACTACCGCTATCTTAGTGACAGGACAGAGGAGTCTTCTTAAATAGTCAGCCTATGCGGGAGCCGACGAGTACAATTAGGTAGTGCCGAGCACCTGGCTAGCTCAAACTAGATCACATAATATTGGTCATAATCTAAACTTAACTTACCTCTGAGTGTGAGCAGCATGCTATTTGAAAAAAAAAAGCATTATAGAACACAACAAATACATAATTACTCACCAAACCTTGACACCTTGATGCCTCAAAGGTTGAGCAGGTCCTGCCAGTGGTCCAGTATGTCCTCCCAGTAGTACATTTGCTGCTGGATGTGCTGGACCCCAGTGTGCCTGTGCACACACCAGCGCACCCTCCTCCACAGCAGTCAGTGCTTTTGCAGGGCATAGCCTCTCCTAGGCCTGCCGCCTGCTGCCAGCATGGATGGGAGGCTATGCTGCACATGAATAAGTGCTGCTACCTCTGCCTCTGAAAAAATGTCACAGGATTCACCCCTTGGCATTGCCGATGACTGCACAGCTTGTGGCTAGCAGCCACCCTGGCGCTGCCGCTCTTTCTCTGGCCCTTCTCGCCCTGTTCTGCCATGGCACTGGGTGGTCAAAGAAAGAGAAGCAATGGGAAAAGGAAGAAACAAAAGAGGAAAACCAAAAATGTACAAAAAAGTCACTAAGAACACAAAAATGACAAAAACATAAAATACTCAAAACACACACTGATAATATAAAGGAAAATGAGGGGTGGATGAGTCAGATAGAGGGAGGATTGAAAATATTAAGGGTGGATTGAACAACAGGCTCCAACACCATGCACAGAACAGAAGACAAAATGGCTGCACCTGTACGAACTGCGTGGTGCAGTTCGCGCACAGTTTCTAGCTCGAGAACTCGCATCACGCTACTAAACATCAAAAGCATAAAGCAAATGTGTGCGTTGAGCAGCTCCCCCCCGTCTGCAGAACTTCACAGAGTTTTAGGCCCCCACTGTGGAATTCCGCATTGCAGTAGTCTGCGAGCTCTGCCCAGGCCTAATATAAGGAAACTTAACCAATAAAATCAGACAAACAATTAAATCTAAAATAAAAGGCACAGAAATTTAGACAACTCAGGGCCAGATTTATGGAGCCCTTGTGCTCTTCCAACAGCATATTAGCATCATTTTATTTACACTAATGTGGCGTTTGAAGGGGAAAAACGCTGTGCCATATTTACAAAGTGCCGCAATGCATGTATTGCACCACTTTGTAACCCCTTGCGCCACATTATGCCAGCCCCAGGCATAATGTATGCAAGGGCGGCATTCCAGAGCTCATGGGGCAGGGAAAAAGGCGCAAAGGAATCTATGAGGTTCCTTTGCACAATTTTTTCTGCATTTTTTAACGCCTCCTAAGTGCAGGTGTTACAAAGAGGCTCCCATTGATTGCAATGGACCTCTGGTTGCTTTGCAGCATTAGCATCATAATTTTCACGCTAGCGTAAAAAATTATGATGCTAGTCACCCTAACTACTGCCATGGTGCATCGTATTATAAATATGGTGCTACCATGGTGGCGTGAGGGATGCGCTAAGGGATGCAAAAATAGTGGTGCTGGAGTAGGTGTAAGGCCACTTTTCATAAATATGCCCCCTAATACTTCAAAAATGACAAATGCTGCAAGGTGAGGGAACTCTGCCTGATATTCCGACCAGAGCCTTAAAAAAAGAAGTATATACAGCTCTACAACTACCTTTCCAAGTAAGTATAATTTATATTTGAACTAAAATGTACTTCCAATTAAAATAATGACTGTACAATGGTAAATAATTAACAAAACACTCACCAACTTCTCTCTCTTTACATGTACTTCCTAAAAGAAAATACTACAACTTTGAAACATGCTAACCTGTCATAAAACACCAAACACAAACCAGCAAAAAAGTTATCACAAAGTATACATAATTTGTTAGAAAATATACTCACCCCAGAAGCGAGTAGAAATACACCTAACAACCTTAATCACGACAAACTATCAACAAATAAACATTTAACATGAAACTGACACATTGCATGATTTTATATATAAATAACACTTATAAACTTATAATCATATTTAGTCATACTATTACACTACTTTCAGATACAAGGAGAAATCACAACATATACCATCCTAGAAAGGGGACATGGCTACACCTACAACAATGATGGAAAATGTGAATGTGAAATATGCTAAATATTATTCTAATGCATGCCCTTGGAAGGCCACTACGAATTACAATGTTGTAATTAATGTAAGGGAACACAACCACGCCCCAAATTTGACAGAATAGAAGTAAAGTTATAAGAGAGCCAAGCACTAGCTCCCAGGAACCCACAACCAAAATCCTAAAAGATATAGCACTAAAGTCCCCAAACACATCACAGACCAACTACCACCTATACCCACTTTTAAAACATTTGATTTCACAAACTAAAAAAGCCACCAACAATACTCCTCGTGCCCCTAGAAGATACCTAGTTATAGAAATCCCTGATAATTTCAAATAAACATGATGAGGACCTCTCCCGTTTATATTAGAACTTAAGCAGTGATAAATAATTCTTTATATTTTCTACAGCTGATAACTTACTAACTTATTGTCACACCTGGATAATGGGTGGGACCTCCAAAACGTGTCTTAAAGCAATCACTCACATATACACTATATATGGTGAATATCAAAACACAAATATCCCTTTTATATATGTCATACTACCAATTAAACAAAGTAGCTCTTACTACAAACTCTCAAACCACATTAAGCACAAAACAAACAACTACTACCTACAAAAATAATCATAGGCTTTGAACAAGCCATGATTGAAACTATTTTAAAAGCTTACCTCCACACAGCCATACATGGCTGTAACTCCATTTCATTCAAAGCATATGGGGATACCGCCAACAAACTGCACTAAGGGGGTCATTACAACATTGGGGGTAAAAGCCGCTTACCGCCGTGCAGAAGACCGCCAACACACCGCCGCGGCCGTGGAATTCCGCCACAGCTATTATGACCCACATCTCGAAATCCGACAAAATCCAGACACCCACACAAGTCCGCCACACCAAAGGTCAGTGATAAACTGGCGAAAACAAAACCTCCACCGTCACACCAACAGAAATACGCCCACACTATCACGACCCACGAATCCACGCGGCGGTCTTTCAACCGAGGTATTCCATTGGCGGTACACACTGCCGCGATCAAAATACACACACATTTACAAAACAAAGCCACATTGGACAATTCGAAATACACACACCTGAGACACATACACACACCACTCCCACACACCCATTACAATATAAAACACAAACCCACATCACCCACATCACCCACAAACCCCTACGACCACAATTCACGACCGAAGGCCAGAGAGAGACACTACAAACTACTACCAAGCATCCACAGGCACACAACACCATCCTCCACATAACTTCCACGCACAAAACACCACACACCACTACATATCACCAAACTTATCACCACATACACCACCCCACACATCACCTACACCACCCCATGGCACGGCAAAGACACCACAGGTTCTCGGAGGAGGAGCTCAGGGTCATGGTGGAGGAAATCGTCCAGGTAGAGCCACAACTATTTGGAGCACAGGTGCAGCACACCTCAATTGCAAGGAAGATGGAGCTATGGAGAAGAATAGTCGACAGGGTCAACGCAGTGGGACAGCACCCAAGAAATCGGGACGACATCAGGAAGAGGTGGAATGACCTACGGGGGAAGGTGCGTTCCGTGGTCTCAAGACACCACATCGCAGTACAGCGGACTGGCGGCTGACCCCCACCTCGTCCCCCACAACTAACAACATGGGAGGAGCAGGTCTTGGAGATTCTGCATCCTGAGGGCCTCGCAGGGCTTGGTGGAGGAATGATCTCTGGTAAGTCAAATCTTAACTATCATATCCCCCACCCTACCTGCATGCTATCACAGACCCCCACCCTCGCCCCCTCCCCTATCACTCCAACTCCTCACACATGTACTAATAACACAAACCACACATCACAACACCAAGCCCTGCATGACAAAACAAAGCATGGACACCCATCACTAAAGCATGCCCACTGCACATACCCATAACACCCCCCTCAACCATCATCACACAAGCCCCCACACAGGAATGCTAGCACTGGGGTACACGGTCACCCACCCATTGCACACCATGACACACACAGATGCAATAATCATGCTTTTACACCCCTGCAGGACCACTAGCCAACGTCACCAGACAGGAGGGTCCAGACATCTCCACCCCACCCACAGAAGAGGCCCACAGTGATGACAGCAACTCTGTCCAACTGGATCCAGATAACCAGCCCGGACCATTGTGGGCCTCGGGACAGTCGGTTCCCCACACCCAGTCAGAGGCCACCACAGAGCTTCCACCCTCTGGTAACACCAGCACAGCACCCACCTAGCGGGCCCATACCTCCGTCCCCAGGACACGTCAATCAGCTGTGTGTCCCCCACTACAGGGAACCCAGGATAACCCACCACCCCAACAACAACAGGGACCTGGGGGCAGTGGTAGTGGGCACACGGTCCAGGGGACGGAGGCCCAGGAACACAGGGGAACTGGGAGGGCTGCTGTGCAACAGGGGGCGGACAGGCCCAAGGAACCCACTCTCCACGAGGCCCTCTCCTCCATCATGGGAGCATACCACCACTCCCAGGAGACAATGGCAACGGTCCTGGCCAAGTTTCAGGAGACCCAGCCCATGCAGAAGGAACAGTATTTGGGGTTCAGGGAGGAACTTAGAACCATCAGCTCCGCCCTGGGCACCATCGTAGGGGTGCTGAAGGAAATACTAAACACCAGGAGGGACACTGTGGCACTACAAGGGGTCCCTGACACTAGACTTGACGATGAACTGCTCACCACCTCCGCTGGCGCTACTGGACAGGAGGCACCGCCACAGGACCACCACACTAGCACCCCACCCCCTGCAGACGGAGAACCACCCGCAAGCGGTCCCTGAGATTCAGGAACAAGACAGAGCACGATGCCAAGACCCCCGCCAAGAAATAAGACCACCCTCATTGTCATCCCACTGTCCCACTTTGTCACCCTGTCCATATTGAAACTGCCCCAGCTCCACTTTCTATGCCCATATGGGCAATGCACCTGTGAGACTAATAGACTGGACTCTGCCATGGACATTCCTCCACCATCATCCCTCACCATTTTACAACCCCCTCCAATATTTAGCACTTCAATAAACACCCTTGAAGCACAAAACAATCTGGAGTCAGTCTGTGATTTCGAAAATGTGTATTAGCAATGACAGTGACAAAATGTGTTTCCAATTGTAATCTCAACATACCTATGTCACACATCTCAAGTCCATGAGGAATCTAAGCAGATGACACAAGTTGCAAACCACACCTGTGGAACTGTAAGGGAAATGTACAACTCAGTGACCATATACTGGTTGAAATCGACAAACAGGATAGAGGTAGAAGTGTGAAAGTACTTGTAGTAAGCATGAATGTGTTCTCACCTGGGTTTCACTGGAAATTTTGCGGGATAACTGAGTCCCTGTTGTCAATGTCTTCTTCCTCTGCTTCCTCCTCATCACTGTCCACAGGCTCCACAGCTGCCACAACACCGTCATCTGGACCATCCTCCTGCAGAAAAGGCACCTGTCTTCGCAAAGCCAAGTTGTGAAGCATACAGCAGGCAACGATGATCTGGCACACCTTCTTTGGTGAGTAGAATAGGGATCCACCTGTCATATGCAGGCACCTGAACCTGGCCTTCAGGAGGCCGAAGGTGCGTTCGATCACCCTCCTAGTCCGCCCATGGGCCTCAATGTAGCGTTCCTCTGCCCTGGTCCTGGGATTCCTCACTGGGGTCAGTAGCCATGACAGGTTGGGGTAACCAGAGTCCCCTAATTGCCACACCCGGTGCCTCTGGAGTTGACCCATCACATAAGGGATGCTGCTATTCCACAGAATGTAGGCGTCATGCACAGAGCCAGGGAACATAGCATTTACCTGGGAGATGTACTGGTCTGCCAAACATACCATCTGTACATTCATGGAATGATAACTCTTCCGGTTCCTGTACACATGTTCACTCCTGTGGGGGGGGACCAGAGCTACATGGGTCCCATCAATGGCACCTATGATGTTGGGGATATGTCCAAGGGCATAGAAGTCACCTTTCAATGTAGGCTAATCCTCCACCTGAGGGAAAACGATGTAGCTCCACATGTGTTTCAGCAGGGCAGACAACACTCTGGACAACACGTTGGAAAACATAGGCTGGGACATCCCTCATGCCATGGCCACTGTTGTTTGAAATGACCCACTTGCAAGGAAATGGAGCACTGATAGCACCTGCACTTGAGGGGGGATCCCTGTGGGATGGTGTACTGCCATTTGATAAAGTTTGTTTTGACCAATGACTTTGTGTTTCACCACTGCGCATATTAGTTGCTCAATGTTCACCAGTAGCACATGGTATGTTTTGTTCAGTTGAGCCGCCTATGGGCTTTGACATTGCATTAGTCATTACATTCTGTATTCTGCCTATTGGCTTTGACATGCTGTATCCAGTCTAGCCGCCTATTGGCTTTGACATTGCATTCCTATTGGCTTTGACATGATGTATTCAGTTTAGCTGCCTATTGACTTTGACATGCTATTAGATATTCTGCCTATTGGCTTTGACATGATATCATACATTACACTTTGTATTCAGCTCAGCTGCCTATTGGCTTTGACATGATATTATACATTGCATTTTATATTCAGCTCAGCTGCCTATTGGCTTTGACATGATATTATACATTGCATTTTGTATTCGGCTCAGCTGCCTATGGGCTTTGACATGATATAAGACATTGCATTTTGTATTCAGCTTAGATGCCTATTGGCTTTGACATGACACTAGACATTGCATTTGATATTTAGGTTAGCTGCCTATTGCCTTTAACATGACATTGCATTTGATATTTAGGTTAGCTGCCCATTGCCTTTAACGTGGAGTTAGACATTGCAGTTGAGAATCCAAGCTGTATTTTTCCAAGCTGTGTTTTTGCACCAGAGAACCAAGATGTTTTTCTCACAGTAGACTAGACATGATAAGAGAGAGTACATGGGTGTTGTTTTTTCTTCGCTTGAGCTTGGGAACAGGAGTAGTCTTGGAGACCTGGCCAGTCTCCAGAGGGCTTGCTCAGTTTCCCAGGTCTGAGAGGAGGGGGCACACCTTTGTAACGAATGTAACAGGCTGCAGAGGGTCAGATTCGAATCTGCCGGACCTCGTGCTGGAGCTTGGCGCAGGCTGCCAGCAATCCCGTGTGGGTAGATGAATCTCTCTTTCTCGCGGCTGACAGGGGTCATCAGCTTGCAGACCTTAGAAAGATGAAGCTGTAGATAGTTCCCACACGGTGAAGTATTTGTTTTGCTTTGCATTCAATATCTTATAAATATAACCTGCTGTGTATATTGCAAACTGATATATTTTGTTTGATTAACGCGGACTTGAAAGCTACTAATTCGTCATACATAAAATATTGTGGTTGGGGAAGAATTAACAACAATAAAAGTCTTCTTTGACCTCAGAAGTGCATTTCTGTTGTGTTATGTTAGTGCTTAGAAACTAGATAAGAGGAAAGCACTACAGATGGCGGATTGCTGACATCAGGTCAGGCTCCAACTGGGCACAAAGTTCCTGGATTGTGGCACGGTCAAACCTTTAGGTGATGATCAAATGTCTTTCCTCCATTGTCGACAGGTCCACCAGCGGTCGGTACACCGGAGGATTCCGCCACCTCCTCACATGTCCCAGCGGACGGTACCTAGGAATGACAACAGCGACCACAGAGTCAAAAAACTCAGAGGTATGTACCCACAGTCTACTCAGAACACCATTTATACACAAAATGTGGCCTGTATTTGTGTTGTGCGACAAGGCCTAGGTCAGTGTGATGCAGTTGGTAATTAGGCCATGTGGGCCCCTGAAATGGCGGCTGCCTGACCTCTAAAGTGGGACAATGGGGTGTGAGGTAACTGTGCTGGTGTTGTACACCGTCGCGGAAGGCGGTCGAAGACCGCATCACAATGCTGCATTGGTTAACATTGGATCCTATGGGTCCCAGTAGCCAATGACGATGTACACCGGCGGTGATGGTACGCACCGCCGCGGACGTGACCGCCGCGGACGTGACCACCATTTTCTATCTGTTCAATCACTCGATACCTGATCTTCGACAGGAGAGGACCTACACTGCAAGTGCTGCTGTGACCTCGGTCTGGAAGAGACAATGGCTATTGCGTCTGGGGAAAGGGCCCCTGCGTTCACTGCAGAGGAGTTGGAGAAGCTCGTGGACAGGGTCCTCCCCCAGTACACGCTACTCTACGGTCCTCCAGACCAACAGGTAAGTACACAGGGAGCATGTTGTATGGGCTATGCCTGTGTGGAGAGGGCTGGTTGTAAGAAGGAAGGGGGCCTAGTTCTGCTTGCATGAAGGACTGTGAATGCATGTGCCACAGGGCAAGGGTAGGGATGTGGGCCACTCACTTAGACTGTGCAGTTGCTAATGACTTCTCTTCTTCCCCTGTACATGTCATGTAGGTCAGCGCCCACCAGAAGAAGGATATTTGGCGTGCCATCGCCAAGGACGTCCGGACCCTTAGGGTCCACCACAGACGGAGCACGGAGCACCCACTGCCGGAAAAGATGGGAGGACATTCGCTGCTGGAGCAAGAAGACGGCAGAGGCTCAGCTGGGGATGGCCTCCCAACGTGGGAGGGGTGCCCGTGGAACCATGACCTCCCTGATGTTCCGGATCCTGGAGGTGGCCTAACCTGAGTTGGATGGGCGCTTGAGGGCATCACAGCAGACACAAGGGGGACTTTGTGTGCAGTGAAGGTGTCTGGGTGGGGGAGGAGGGCTGTGGGTTTCCCTAGGCCAGGGCGAGTTCCGTAGGCTAGGCCCCTCCGTAATGCAGGCCATGTGGCACCCTACCCCACCTCTGTAGAGTGCTAAGTACAGGTATTCATGCCCCTGTGTCATCTATGTGTGCAGATGTCGACCATAGCCATGTAGGCCATATCCCAGGAATTGTATCTGTAGAGCCCAATTGCACGACGTAGTGCAGGGGGCTGCTGTGTCTGTATTGTCCGCCAACGGTAGCGGTAAGCCATGCACTCAACCTGTCTTTCTTCTGTCGTCGTCCCCCTTTTTGTGGTCTCCCTGTTCTGGTGTGCATCAACATCATCAGGCGGAGGTACAGTGGCACCGGAGCATGAGGGAGCTGCATCCCACATGGCCATGGAGGCCCACACCACGGACTCAGAATACACCAGTGGGACAGAGGGCAAGGGGAGCACCACGGCGGTCACAGGATCTGCAACAGCGACACAGACTCGTCCTCCGATGGAAGCTCCCTTGTAGTGGCGGCAAAATCTGTGCCCCCCCCTTCTACAGGTACAGCTGCCACCCCCCTACCAGCATCGCCTTCCCAGCAGCCCCTCAGCCTTCGCCCCGTGCCCGCTCACCCAGGAGGGTGGGCATCACCTTTGCCCCAGGCACCTCAGCCCCTGCCACCTCTGCTGCCCTCAGTGAGGAAGCCATTGACCTCCTCATGTCCCTCACTGTTGGGCAGTCTACCATTTTGAATGCCATCCAGGGTGTAGAAAGGGAATTGCAACACACAAATGCATTCCTGGAGGGCATTCATTCTGGTCAGGCTGCCCTTCATCGAACCCTGCAAACTCTGGCCTCAGCACTGATGGCAGCCATTGCCCCTGTGTCCTCCGCCCCGACCCAATCCCCTGTACCTCAGCCTATCCCAAGCACACCTACAGATCAGCATGCACACACGTCAACACACAAGGGAAGCTCAGGCAAACATAAGCACCACACATCCCATAGGCACTCACGCAAGCATCACACACATACAGACACATCAACATTCACTGCCTCCACTGTGTCCCCCTCCTCCTCGTCTCCCTCCTCGTCTCCCTCCTCCCTCCCAGTTTCGTCTACACTCACACCTGCATGCACTACCTCTACAGCCACCACGTCCCGTACCAGCACACCCACCATCACACCCCTCTCACATTCAGTCACCACCCCCACTACCATTCACATGTCCCCTGTGTCCTCTCCCAGTGTGTCTGTGACGCCCCCTCCCAAGATACACAAACACAGGCACACACCCACCCAACAGCCATCTACCTCACGACAGCCTCCAGCCCATGCACCTGCACCCAAATCCACAAAACTTACACCTCCTACAACCAGCACCTCTTCCTCCACTCCCAAACCCCTCCATCTACCCGTCCCAGTGTCTCCCAAAAACTTTTCCTGGCCCCCCTTAACCTATTTCCCCCCACCCCCCGTCCAACTCATATGTCCCGTACTAGCACCACAGCCAAAAATTCTCCGGGACCAGTGGTGCCTGTTGTTACAGGTATGTGGAGTGCACCGGCCACCAGGCCAGCCAGTGTGGCACGGAGCCACAGCACAGCCAGTCCCCCCCCTGTGAAGAACCAGAAGTTGGACAGTGCCTGGTGGGAGAGGGGGAAGACTCCAGCCAGCAAAGCCGCTCACAAGGGTCCCGGGGGGAGTGTCGACTCAGCTGTGTCTCCTCCCAAGGTGGAAAGGGGCAGAAGAAATCTCCAAAGTCTGGGAAGAGCAGCACGGCGGAGAGGACCTCCATCATCCCCGCTGCCCAGGAGGCCACCGCCAGCCTCATTGTCACTGGCCAGGAGGCCACCACCAGAGCCACTGCCCAGGAGGCCAGCCCCATCGTCACTGGCCAGGAGGCCAGCGACAGAGTCACTGCCCAGGAGGCCAGCCCCATCGTCACTGGCCAGGAGGCCACCGTCAGAGTCACTGCCCAGGAGGCCAGCCCCATCGTCACTGCCCAAGAGGCCAGCCCCATCATCACTGGCCAGGAGGCCACCGCCAGCCCCATCGTCACTGCCCAGGAGGCCACCGCCAGCCCCAGAGTCACTGCCCAGGAGGCCACTCCCAGAGTCACTGCCCATGAGACCACCGCCAGCCACAACCCAGCTGGCCAGGAGGGCCCGCAAGCCACAGCCCAGCTGACCCATGAAGGACCGCCAGCCACAGCCCTGCTGGGCAATGAAGGACTGCCTTGGCAAGGACCGCTGAACAGGGTAAAGACCGCTATGGAATGCACCGCTAGCCCATTTGCGGCAGGGGCAGTAACGGGGACCGTCACGGGGTGTGTGCTGCACTCTGGGCACCAGTCCCCCTCCAGAACCAGTGGAGACTGTTATCCACTTGAGAGACTGTGGCTTTGCACTCCCCAGGATGGTACAGTGGGCAACCCACCCACTGCAGAGACTTGAGAGACTGTGGCTTTGCACTCCCCAGGATAGCACAGTGGGCCACCCACCCACTGCAGAGACTTGTGAGACTGTGGCTTTGCACTCCCCAGGATGGCACAGTGGGCAACCCACCCACTGCAGAGACTTTAGAGACTGTGGCTTTGCACTCCCCAGGATACATCAATGTGCATGGTGCCCCCTCGTAGATGTGGCGTGGTGCACTCATCCGGCTGAGGTGCCCCCCCTTCCCTTCCCCCTGAGAAGCCAGTTTTTTTCTCGATCTGATGCCCCTGCAGTGTTCTCTCCGTTTTGATCAGGTATCGTGTGTGGGCCTCGCCCATGCATTTTGGGCCCAGTGGTCCACGGACAATGAATGGTGCATTACCTGCACTACTAATCGTGGTGTATATTTTGTTTAATGTGTATATATATATATGTATATATTTGCTTACTGTATTTTGATATATTACAATGGTTCAACTCATTTCCTTTTGTCTTTGTATTTATCCAGGGGGGTTGGGGGTGTTACTGTAATGTATAGATATGCATTGGTGTGTGTGTTGTAGTGGGTGAGGGTCGGGGTGGGGGTTGGGATGTTGGTTGTGTGTGTCCCTGTGTTTTTGCCACCCCCTCCCCTATGTCGTAGGTGCAGTACTCACCGTGGTCGTCGCTGCCTGCATTGATGATCCTCGTATAGGAGCAGGAAGACTATCGCTGGCAGAATATGGAGTTCCGGGTCCATGGTGACCCTCTTCCTCGTGCAGTGTGTAGAGGTGAGCATTTTCCATTTGAAATGGCTGTTTCCGCCGTGTTTTTATCCGCGGTGAATCCGCCCCGGAAAAGGTGGCGGATTGGTAGGTTGTGATACTGTGGGCGGTACATTGTCCTCCGCCTGTCTGTTGGCGGTGACCGCCGCGCTGTTTGTCTGTACCGCCGTGGCGGTCGGAGTGTTAAAGTGGCTGTCTTTGTTGGAGGTTTCCGCCACGGTCATAATTCCAATTATTTTACCGCCGGCCTGTTGGCAGTTTTACCGCCGCTTTAACACCGTCCGCCAGGGTTGTAATGACCACCTAAGTGTAGAATGTGCTAGAAACAGTCAATTTGCCATTGAAATAAAAAGAAGTAACACTGTCCTATGGCCCTGTTATAGTGTTAGCTGGCCACAACAATTTACTAATAGAAAGCCCTTTCTACCAACAAAAGTAAGCCAAACTAAGGCATCCAAAAATATGCAAAGGAGACTTCTCACAGTCCAGGGAAGGGTACAAAGGGAGACACTCTGACCCCATCAAGGCTTGGTGCCAAGATTGGAAAACCAAAGGGCACCAAACTGGAGACTCTAGCTGTAAAAACAAAAAGAATGCCTTTAGTCAACCAGCAGTAAATGGAGTTGCAAATATCCAGAAGGGGTCAGTATCAGTGTCCCCACAGAGGCAACATGAGTTACTGAGGGTGGGGTAGAATTATTCTGTGCTGCCTGGCCAAGTAATATGCAAAAATACAGGCAGCACCCTTTGATTAATGGGGAAAAGATAGAAGCATTGAGGGACACAGGGGTTAGTAGCACTATGGTAACCCAGCACCTGGTCCACTCAAATCAGTTCCTTGTAGGGAAGTCTTATCCTGTCACCAATGCTGACAATGAGACAAAGTTCCATCCCATGGCTATGGTAACCTTTGAATGGGGGGGATAGTAGGGCAGAAGGAAATGGCTGTATCCTCATCCATCCCTGTAGATTGCCCACTTTGAAATGACATGGAGTATTCCCCCTGGACTGAAGTAGAAATGAAGACCCATGAGCAATACTTGGGGTCCCTGAGTGGGCATGTGTCAAGACAAGAGCACAAAGCAAACTTCAGAGAGAAAAAGAAGAGCTGGATCCTGAAATAGTGGACCAGCCTCCCAAGAGAAAAGGCAAGAAGACTGGGGGACCAGCTTCAAAACAGATCACAAGACAGGACCCCTCTTCTCAGGAAGAAGAGTCACCCACATAAGAGGGAACTGAGCCTGAAGAGCTTGGGCCTTACCACCAGAGCTCTTGGGCCCAGGGGGACCCTCCAGGGAAGATCTGTGCCAGGGACAGAGGACCATTCCTACTCGTGAAGGCCTCAGACAGCAAGCTGCTCAGGAGGAGCTAGGAAATGTCATTGGTACCCACAGGGTCTACTTGGAGATGGGGCTCCTGTATACTGAGGCCAGAGACCTCAAACCTGGTGTAACCAGGAGGATGATAGTACCCCTGAAGTTCAGAGAATTCCTTCTCACCCTAGCCCATGACATTCCCCTAGCAGGGTATCTGGGTCAAAACAAAATATGGAGTCGGATAGTTAACAACTTTTATTGGCCAGGTATGTCTCAAAAAGTGAAGGACTTTTGTCAGTCCTGTCCCACCTGCCAGGCTAGTGGCACAGCAGGTGGACACTTAAAGGCCCTCTTAATGTCACTTCCAGTGGTGGAGTTCCCTTTGAAAGGGCAGTGGTCAACATTGTTGGCCCCCCTTGACCCTCAAACAACAGTAGGACATAGATATATCATATTGGTAGTGGATCATGCACTGGATATCCTGAGGCTATACCCCTTAGGACTATTACTGCACCTGCATTTGTCAAAGCCCTCCTATGTACCTTTACCAGGATGGGGTTCCCTAAGGAGGTAGTATCAGACGGAGAGTCAAACTTCATGTCTGTATACTTAAAACACATGTGTCAGGAGTGTGGGGTGACCTGTAAGTTAACCACTCCATACCACCCACAAACCAATGGGTTGGTTGAAAGATTTAACCAGACCCTAAAAGGCATGATTGGAGGACTCCCTGAAAAACTCAGAAGGAGATGGGATATCCTACTTCCTTGCCTGCTGTTTGCCTACAGGGAAGTGCCAGAAAAGGGAGTAGGTTTTTATCTATTTAAACTTTTGTTTGGGCACCCTGTTAGGGGACCACAACGTCTTGCTAGGGAAGGCTGGGGAAAGCCTCTTAAAGAGCCCAAACAGGGTATTGTGGACTATGTGCTTGGCCTACGTTCAAGAATCGCTGAGTACATGGGAAAAAGCCAGCAAAAATCTTCAGGCCAGCCAAGAGCTTCAAAAGCTCTGGTATAACCATAAATCTGCTATGGTGGAGTTCTGTCAGAGTCACCAGATCCTCGGGTCTGTGCACGTTTCCAACATGTCGACCACCGAACAGCTCCAAGACTCTGATAGATAAATCACAGAGACTGAGAGAGTTCAAGAGGGGAAGAGGGGATTAGGAAGGGAACAGCTGGGAAGGAGACCTGTAGTAAGAAAAAGGTTAGAACACACAATATGAAAATTATATCTCCTGAAATCAATACTAGACTATGATTCTAAGCCTCGTCACTCTGAAAACATGAACAATCTTAGAGTTAAGTTTAAAATGACTAAGTTTCAAGATGGCCGGATACCTGTAAGGGAATCAAGATGAATTAAATGAAAACTTTCTTATTCAAGTACTTTCCTTTACATGAGAATCAGAAAAAACATTCTGACTAAATTTTAAACCAGTCATATAAATCCTGTTTTGAGAATGTATACTAGGACCATACAATATTGCATCTAGAAACTCTGGCCTTCTGTGTACTCTTAAAATGTTTCAACACGAATTGCGCATATTGCAGATATATATATCAATATATATATATATATATATATAGTAAACACCATAAAAGGATTGTGCACCATGAATAACACAATATGGATTCAGGAAACAAATCACATAACTTGTCAACTCGAATATTATATAATAAATATCTTAGAATAGTGGCATACAATAAACAACATGAAATAAACTCGAGGAGAGAATCGTGCGTCTTGCCGATTCGAGTGTCACCATGTAAAATACCAAGAAATGGTAGCATGCAATGAATATCAAAGTCAAATCATCATTAATTGAATCGCGCGTCTTGCCGATTCGTAAAACACGATGTAAATGTCAAGAAATAACAGCTCACAATAAAAAACAAGATCAAAGTACAATGAAACGAATCGCGCTTCTTTTGCCGATTTTTAAGCCACCATGTAAATGTCAAGAAATGGTAGCGCGCAATGAACAACAAAGTTAAATCCTCATGAAACGAGTTGCGCGCCTTGCCAATTCGTAAAACATCATGTAAATGTCAAGAAATAGTAGTGCGCAATGGACAACAATGTTTAAACACCATAAAACGAATTGCGCGTCTTGCCGAATCTTAAGCCACCATGCCAATGTCAAGAAATGGTAGCACACAAGGAATAACAAAGTCAAACCTTTATGAAACAAATCGCGCGTCTTGCCTATTTGTAAACTACCATATAAATGTCAAGAAATGGTAGCGCGCAAGTAATCTGTTACTCATTTAAGAATTAAACCAAGAATATGCAAATTCTCAATAACGGTGTCGGAACAGTCCAACCACGGTCTTACCGCCTGGAACAATGATCACCAATGAAGGATGAAGGGCAGAAGACTGGAAGATCCAAATAGGCCGCCGGGACAGGAGCTGAGGAAGAAGCTGCTGCTCTGCACAGGGACCACTGAATAGTGAGCACTGGGAGTTGGGCTGGCTCTCTTTTATAGAGTCTTGGCCCAGCCCAGAACCACCCCCAGGCATGTTGCAGGGAAAGTCTCTGGAAGACCCTGGAAAGGGGCCACACCCTAACACACTCTGAAAACCTGCAGCAATACATTGCAAAGGAACAGTATTTGTAAGCATATTAAAAATAAGTTTTCAGGATTGAACTCTGCAATGCAAAGGGGTAAACCACAACATATCAGCACAATGCATAAATTACGTTGTTTTGAGAGTGCTGGGTTTTTGCATTTTTGTCGCCAATAGAGCGCGTACTGCTCTGGTGTTGACAAGTTCCAAACAGGGCAGAAATTAGAGTGTCGGAGCCTGTTGCTCCCAGGGCCCTCCAGGACAAATGCTCTGGGCCCTATTCCATACTTGAGAGAAAAGGGCAGGACAATTATTTAGTTTACCTAGGTAGTTGTAAACACCCCAAAAGAATCATTCATGTCAACCACCTAAAACCCTTTTATGATAGAGATGATGTGACATGCTCATGGTTACAGATGAGGGACAGGAGGATGAGAGTGAACTTCTCCCTGATCTCCTCTCCAGCAACCCAAGAAATGGTTCTGTGGATGGAGTAGTCTTGTCAGACACTCTCACAGGACAACAGCAAACTGATTGCAGGCTAGTGCTGAACCAGTATGTTGAACTCTTCTCTCTGACCCCTGGAAAGACCAACTGGTGTACCCATGATGTGGACACTGGTGACAGCTTGCCTGTCAAAAACAAAATTTACAGACTGTAGGAGGCTGGCCTGGTTTGTAGTGGGTACCTAGGGTATTTACACCTTATACCAGGTGCAGTTATCCCTTTTGTCAGGGAGACCAGATCCTCGGGCCTGCACACGTTCCCTACATGTCCACCACTAGACAGCTCCAAGACTCTGATAGAAAAAATCACAGAGCCCGAGAGAGTCCAAGCAGGGAAAAAGGGGATTAGGATGGGAACAGCAGGGAAGGAGACCTGTAGGAAGCAAAAGGTTAAACCACACAATATCAAGATTATATCACAATTGAATTTTCACTAGACTATGATTCTAAGCATTGTCATACTGTAACCATGGATAACTTAAGAAAGGACTAATAACTAGGCCTCAAGACCTCTGGGTCCCTGGTAAGGAATCAAGAATGATTAATACAACTTCTCAATTAAACTTTTCATGAAATGTTACACATTGTCTAGGATTTTAAGAACCGTCTAGAATTATGTTTTCAGAACTAACATGGTCTTTTTACATGAGGACAACAAGTAATCTGAACATTTCCTGGAACACGATAGGAATTGTATTAAGGACTTAATATGCACAAATAATGTAACATCTTGAACTTTAACACCTAGTTTTAAATGCGGGAAATGAATTGCGCACACTGCCGATTTCAACAAGGATATGTAAATGCCATGAAATGATCGCACACTCTGCAAGCGATCTAAAACATCAGTTTTAAATGCGGGAATTAATTGCGCATCTTGCTGATTGGAATGCCACCATGTAAATTCCAAGAAATGATCGCGCACAATGAATGTCAAAGTTTTAATGTAAGGAATGAATTGCACGTCTTGCCGATTAGAATGCCACCATGTACATGCCAATTTTTTTTCGCACACAATGAGTATCAAGAGTTAAATGCAAGGAATGAATCGCGCGTCTTGCCGATTTCAATGCCACCATGTAAATGCCAAGAAATGGTAGCGCACAATGAGTATCAAGAGTTAAATGCAAGAAATGAATCGCGCGTCTTGTCGATTCGAATGCCAGCATGTAACTGACAAGAAATGGTAGCGCACAATGAGTGTCAAGAGTTAAATGCAAGAAATGAATCGCGCGTCTTGCCGCTTCGAATGCCAGCATCTAAATGCCAAGAAATGGTACCGCACAATGAGTATCAAGAGTTAAATGCAAGAAATGAATTGCGCGTCTTGCCGATTCGAATGCCAGCATGTAAATGCCAAGAAATGGTAGCGCTCAATGAGTATCAAGAGTTAAATGAAAGAAATGAATCGCGCGTCTTGCCGATTCGAATGCCACCATGTAAATGGCAAGAAATGGTAGCACTCAATTAGTATCAAGAGTTAAATGCAAGAAATGAATAGCGCGTCTTGCCGATTCGAATGTCAATATGTACATGTCTAGAAATGGTCGCGCACACTGTTGCCGACCCCAATCTCAAAAGTCAAATGCCAAGAATGAATTGCGCGTCTTACCGATTCTAATATCGACATGTAAATGCCAGAAACCACAAGCACATTCACAAGCACAAGCAAAAATCTTTCAACATGAAAACTAGGCCCAAAAACTCGAATGCCTTTGAAAAACGGGATCAGGGACCTAGCCCGACCTCCATCTTACCGCCCTGATCAAGGATCACCAATACAATGAAGACCAAAGGCCTGGAAGATCAAGGTAGTCCTCCGGAACAGGAGCTCAGGACATTGCTGCTGCTCTGCACCGGGACCTCTGAATAGTGAGCATGTGGAGCTGGGCTGGCTCCCTTATATAGAGTCTGGCCCAGCCCACAAACAACACCCAGTCATGCTGCAGGGAAAGCTTCTAGAAGGCCCTGGAAAGGGACCACACCCTGACACACTCTGAAAGCCTGCAGCAATACATTGCAAATAAACAGTATTTACAAGCACTTTGAATATAAGTCTTCAGGATTAAACTCTGCAATGCAAAAGGTTAAATAACAGCATATCAACATAATGCATGAATTACGTTATCTCATAGGTGCTGGGTTTTTGCATTCCAGTAGCCCGTAGAGTGCGCACTGCCCTGATGTTGACACCTTATTAGTGAAATGTAGTCAGTGTCTAGAAGCCAGGCTCTCTAGGGATAGTGTGGATGAGCAGCCAAGGCCTAACTAGGAGACATGCAAAGCTCATGCAATACCACTGTAGTCACACAGTATACACACACATGAAAGAAAATAATCAGTGTTACAAAAATAAAGGTACTTTATTTTGGTGACACAAATGCCAAAAATACCTTAGAGAGTATACTCCCTTAGGAGGTAAGTAATATACCCTGTATATTTACCAGAATGCAGTAATAGCTGTAAAAACAGTTAGAAACAGTGCAAATAGTCAAAATAACAAAAGTTAGAAATGGGCCTGAGGGAACACAAACCATACACTAAAATAGTGGAATGTGAAAGTCAGTTTCCCACCTAGGTAAGTGTAGTGTATAGAGGGGTGCTGGGAGTGCTAGAAAACACCAAAGGTAAATAATAGAACCCACCCAGAGCCCAGGAAAGCAGGAGTAAATCACAGTAGCTTTCCTTGAACACACAAGAACATGTGATAGCAGATTTTGCAAGAACCAGAACAGACTGCAAGACACCAGCAATGGATTCCTGGACCTGAAGACCTGTGGAAGAAGGGGCCCAAGTTCAAGAAGCACTGAAGAGTCCTGGGAGAACAGGAGCCCCTGCTAACCCGGAGGAAGGTGCAGAAGAAGGTTTCCTGGTTGGTGCAGATGATGTCCCACGCAGGATGGATGATTGCAGTCTGGTTTGCGTGCTGGATTCCGCCAACAAGTCTTGGCACATGCAAAGCTTGCGGTTAGCAGAAAATGGCACTGCCCGGGACCAGGAGGGACCTGGTGGCCTATACCCAGGAGGGAGAGACAGAGGGGTCTCTCAGCAACTCAGAGAGACCTCAGAATACCAGGCAGTGCACACAGGAGTCCCACAGCACGGGGACAAAAAAGGTGCAAAAGGAGGTCTATGCAGCACTACACAAAAGGATCCCACGTCACTGGAGAACCACACAGGAGGCTGTGCATCACAGGAATG
Organism: Pleurodeles waltl; assembly: GCF_031143425.1. Lineage (NCBI taxonomy): Eukaryota > Metazoa > Chordata > Amphibia > Caudata > Salamandridae > Pleurodeles > Pleurodeles waltl. The sequence goes on along the minus strand of NC_090441.1, from coordinate 148,589,524 downwards.
AGTGCTGGGGGCCGGAGCTGCACAGTGCATGAAGAACTTCATGGTAGGATGCCAACAAGCCTTGGCAACTGCAAAACATGCGGTGCATGGGGATACTGTCTTGCGTGGGGAGGCAAGCTCTTACCTCCACCAAAGTTGGACAGCTGGACCTCAGGACCATCGGGACCACCTCAGTCTACCACCAGTGTTGCTGGATCTACGCACTTCTTCAGGAGAGGGGACCCAAGCAACCGGTCATCACTGCAGAGGGGTGCCTGCTGAAGCAGGGAAGTGACTCCTTCACTTCAAGCGGTATTCCTTTGTTCTTCTGGTGCAGGCTGAAGACTGGCTGTCCTCTGAGGATGCATGACCAGGAAACAGTTGCAGTTGCTGGCAGGAGCTGAAGATACAATGTTGCAGAAGTCTTCTTTGCTGAAGTTGTAGAGTTGCTGGAGGGTCCAGTTGCAGTTTCTTCTGTAAGAAGGTGAAGTAAAGGATGCAGAAATGTCCTGCTGGAGTCTTGCAAACCGAATCTGAAGAACCACCCAAGAGAGAGACCCTAAATAGCCCTGAAAAGGGGATTGGTCTGCTACACAGGTAAGCACCTATCAGGGGAGGTCTCTGACGTCACCTACTGACTCTGGCCACTCAGATGCTCCCAGAGTTCTCTGCCACCTTGGAATCCAAGATGGCAAAACCCAGGGACCCTCTGGAGGAGCTCTGAGCACCACCCCTGGGGTGGTGATTGACAGGGGAGTGGTCGCTCCCCTTTCCTTTGTCTAGTTTCATGCCAGAGCAGGGACTGGGGATCCCTGAACCAGTGTAGACTGGATTATGCAAGGAGGGCACAATCTGTGTCCTTCAAAGCATTTCCAGAGGCTCTGGGAGGCTACCCATCCCATGCCTGTAACACCTAATTCGAAGGGGAGAGGGTGTAACATTTCTCTACCAAAGGAAATCCTTTGTTCTGCCTTCCTGGGCTTGAGCTGCTCAAGCAACAGGAGGGCACAAACCTGTTTGTGAGGTGGCAGCAGCTGGGGCTGCCTGGAAAACCTCAGAAGGCTGGTATGGCAGTACTGGGGGTCCTCTAAGGAGCCCCCAGACTGCATGGAATCATACAACCAATGCTTGCAAAAGCCTTGTGGTATGATTCAAACATGTTTGATACCAAACATGGCCATATTCAGAGTTACCATTGTGACGCTGTACATAGGTAGTGACCTATGTATTGTGCACGTGTAAAATGGCATCTCCGCACTCGCAAAGTCTGGGAAAATGGCCCTGGACGACGTGGGGGCACCTCTCCTAGTGCAGGGGTGCCCTCACACACAGGTTATCTGCACCCAGCCATCAGGGTTGGAAGGCCTGGTATACGGGTGACCTATAAGTGACCTGGTGCAGTGTAAATGGCTGTGAAAGGGTGCATGTACCATTTCACGCAGGCTGCAATGGCAGTCCTGTCGAAGCTTTTGCATGGGCTCCCCATGAGTGGCAAAAGAAATGCTGCAGCCCATAAGGATCACCTGGAATCCCAATGCCCTGGGTACCTAAGTACCATATACTAGGGACTTATAAGGGGTGACCAGTATGCCAATTGTGGGTGAAATACTGGGTTATGAGTATGTAGTGACAGAACTTAGAGGAGATGGAGCATAAGCACTGGGTTCCTTGTTAGCAGGATCCCAGTGACACAGTCAAACACACTGACATCAATCAGAAATTGGAGGTAACATTCCAAAAAGAGGGTACTTTCCTACACAAACAGTCAGACCATGTCAGAGAAAGCATAGAGGCAGAAGTGAAAACGATGTTGGATTTGGGTGTCATTGAACCCTCTAAGAATCCTTGGGCTAGCCCAGTAGTTTTAGTCCACAAGGCTCACTACAAAGGAGAGAAAAAGGAAATGAAGTTTTGTGTGGACTACAGGGGACTCAACTCTGTGACAAAGACAGGTGCACACCCAATTCCAAGAGCTGATGAGCTCATAGACAGGTAAGGGGAAGCCAAATACCTGAGTACCTTTGATTTAACATCTGGCTACATTGCAGATTGGTTTGACACATGAGCAAAAGAGAGGTCAGCATTTTCTATTCCTAGTGGGCATTATCAGTTCACTGTTGTTGGACTTTTGCTTATGCAGGGTCACCCCCAGTCTTTTCGCCTCCTGCCTCCTATTTTTTTCTGACCTGTTGCTGTTGGCTTTTCAACTCTGAGCACTTTACCACTGCTAACCAGTGCTAAAGTGCATATGCTCTCCGTGTAAATTGTATGTAATTGGTTCTCCATGATTGGCATATTTGTTTTACTGTTAAGTCCCTAGTAAAGTGCACTAGAGGTGCCCAGGGCCTGTAAATCAAATGTTACTAGTGGGCCTGCAGCACTGGTTATGCCACCCACATAAGTAGCTCTGTAATCATGTCTCAGACCTGCCACTGCAGTGTCTGTGTGTGTATTTTTACACTGTAAATTCGACTTGGCAAGTGTACCCACTTGCCAGGCCTAAACCTTCCCTTTTCTTACATGTAAGGCACCCCTAAGGTAGGCCCTAGGTAGCCCCAAAGGCAGGGTGCAGTGTATGGATAAGGTAGGACATATAGTAATGTGGTTTATATGTCCTGACAGTGAAATACTGCCAATTTCGTTTTTCACTGTTGCAAAGCCTGTCTCTCTCATAGGATAATATGGGGGCTACCTTTAAATATGATTAAAGTGTAGATTCCCCTAGAGAGTAGATGGACATGTGGAGTTTGGGGTCCCTGAACTCACAATTTAAAAATACATCTTTTAGTAAAGTTGATTTTAAGATTGTGCGTTTGAAAATGTCACTTTTAGAAAGTGAGCATTTTCTTGCTTAAACCATTCTGTGACTCTGCCGTGTTTGTGGATTCCCTGTCTAGGTCAGTTTGACAGTTGGGTTGTTTTTCACCTCACACCAAACAGTGACACAAAGGGGGCTGGGGTGTAACCTGCATTTCCTGATTAGCCATCTCTGCTAGGAGGGAGGGGTGGAGTGGTCACTCTCATCTGAAGGACTGTGCCTGCCTCTGACAATGCCGGCTCCAACCCCCTGCTGTGTGTCTGATGACTTGCCTGGGCAAGGCAGGATTTCACAAGTAGGTGTGAGTCCCCTTTGAAGAAAGGTGACTTCAAAGACTAAAATGGGTATAAGAAGGGCACCCAAATCTACAGACTTTAGAAACACTTCTGGAACCAAGAGGAACCTCTGCCTGGAGAAGAGCTGATAGCTGAGGAAAACGTGCTGCCCTGCCTGTGACTGTGCTTTGTGGAGCTTTCCTGCAGTGCTGCTTCTGCCAGAGTAAGAGGGCAAAGACTGGACTTTGTGTGCCTTCCATCTTGTGAAGAAATCTCCAAGGGCTTGAGTTAGAGCTTGCCTCCTGTTGTTTGAAGTCTCAGGGACAGCAAAGACTTCTCTCTGCCAGCACCTGGAGTCTCTGGAGAGACTCCTGCTCTGACAAGTTGTGCCCTATCCAGTCCCTGGGACCTCGAAAGGAAAGCTGGTGGAAATCCAAAGAAATCGACTTCGGACGACTCCGGACCAACGCCGCTGCTGAATCCGGTAACGCCGCCTGCACCTGACGCCGTGACCTTCGCTGGAACGCGACGCTCTTCGCAGGCCCGACGCCGCAGCAGCCCCGCTGAAGTCCGCGACTCCGTGGAAGTCGCCGTACCACGTCGTGACCGACGCCGCTTGAAGTGCACTGATCCAACGTGTCGCACAGACGCCGCGATTCCCGACTTCGCGCATCGGCTTGTTTTCACTCTTCACCAAAGGTACTGTACTTGGGGGTCTACACGACTCCGTGTCCGGCGCCGCTGGTGTCGGCTTGTTGGGAACGACTCCGTCACGACGCCGTGTTAACATCTCATTGAAGCATTTTTGTTTCTAAGCGCTATTTTTGAGTTTAATCTTTAAAAATTCATAACTTGACTTGTGTATGTCGGATTTTTGTTGTTTTGGTCTTGTTTTGTTTAGATAAATATTTCCTATTTTTCTAAACCGGTGTTGTGTCATTTTGTAGTGTTTTCATTGAGTTACTGTGTGTGTTGGTACAAATACTTTACACCTAGCACTCTGAGGTTAAGCCTACTGCTCTGCCAAGCTACCAAGGGGGTAAGCAGGGGTTAGCTGAGGGTGATTCTCTTTTACCCTGACTAGAGTGAGGGTCCTTGCTTGAACAGGGGGTAACCTGACTGTCAACCAAAGACCCCATTTCTAACAACTGTTATGCCCTTTGGACTAAATAATGCACCTGTCACCTTCCAGAGGTAGGTGAACCAAGTCCTCGCTGGACTGGAAACCTTTAGTGCAGCTTACATAGATGACATACCTGTCTATAGTTGCTCCTGGCAGGATCACCTGGTCCACCTTGGAAAGGTCACTGAGGCTCTGCAAAAGGCAGGCCTCACTATCAAAGCCTGAAAGTGTCAGATAGGGCAGGGAAATATATACTTAGGACACATGGTTGGTGGTGGGCAAGTACAACCCCTCCAACTCAAGATTCAACTTATTCTGGCTTGGGAAGCTCCCGCAACCGAGACACTTGCCATTCCTTGGCTTGGCTGGATATTACAGGAGGTTTGTTAAGGATTATGGCCCAATAGTGCCCCCCTCACAGAGCTCACCTCCTAGTTAATGCCAAAAAAGACCAACTGGACAGTGAGTTGTCAAAAGGCCTTTGACACTCTGAAGGAAGCTATGTGCACTGCTCAAGTTTTACAAGAACCATGCATCTGAAATGGGACTAGGAGTGGTCCTTTCCCAGAAAAATGATGATGGACATGACCAGCCAGTTGCTTTTATAAGCAAGAAACTACTCCCTAGGGAACAGAAATGGAGTGCTATAGAGAGGGAAGCTTTTGCTGTGATTTGGGCCCTGAAGAAGCTGAGGCCATACCTGTTTGGCTCTCACTTCACAGTTCAGACTGACCACCGGCATCTCAGATGGCTACAACAAATGAAAGGTGAAAACCCCAAACTGCTTAGGTGGTACATTTCCCTACAGGGGATGTACTTTCAAATGGAACACAAACCTGGGACTGCTCATGCCAAAGCAGAAGGCCTCTCCAGGTTCTTCCACTTAGATTATGAAGACTCACTAGGGAAAGGGTAGTCTCATCTTCTTTCGTTGGGGCGGGGGTAGTGTGAGAGAGGGCCTCTTTTTGACATGGTTATACCCCCACTTTTTGCATGATGTTGATGTGTTTTAGAAATTGTAGTGCCCAGGGCCCTGCTAACCTGGTTCCCTGGGCCAGAGCTCTTTTCCTAAATCTGTTGTGGTGCATTAAAATTGGATACACCCCTAGCTACCAGTATAAGTCCCTAGTCCTTGGGGACCTAGGTGCCCAAGGACATATGGTACTATGGGTAGGCCCCTGAGGGCAGCAGCACTAATTGTGCCACCCTCTAGGGCTATGTATCCAGATGCAACCAGCACTGCCATTGCAGGCTGAGTGTCCTGGTGCAAACCTAAAATACCAACTTGACATGGCACACTGCCTGTGTGCCCTGTCCACCATACACTGCATTTACTATGTATAAGACCCCCCTCTGGCAGGCCTTACTGCCCTAAGGCAGGATGCTTCATATTATATGTGAGGGCATAGCTGCATGAGCAATATGCCCCCACTGTGTCCCTGCAATACCTGGGACATACTGAGTGAACAGGGCAGCCATTTTAATACATGTACTGGGCACTGGTCATCACAAGATCCCAGTGTGATGGCCACCCTGCACCCTGGGTTGTTTGGTATCAAACAACTCAGAATGATAAATCCAAACTGGTACCAGTATTGGATTTATCCCTAAATGTACCCAGGGGCCACCTTAGAGGTGCCCCCTGCAAAAGCTAACTATCCTGGCATGGTTGCTGACTGGTCCTATCCAGCTGCCACCTTCAGACAGCCAATATACAAAACTTGGGGGAGAGGCCTGCCTCTCTGGTTTGTAAGACAATGCCCTTCCTGGGTGGAGGAGCTAACACCCCCTCCCTCTGGAATATGCACTGTCTGGCGGGGAGCTTCAAAGAGCTTACCACTCTTGAAATTCAACACCCAAGCCTGCTGGCAGCAGCAGCTGGCACCCCTCGTGGCAAGCCCCCACTTTTGGCGGGAGCAAAGGCAGGAAACCTAACAAAGGGTAGGAGGAGTGGCCTCACCTGGCATGGACCACCCCCAAGGTGTTGCATGCGAGGTGGACCCCCAAATTCAGTTTCTTCCATCTTGGAATGGAGGAAAATAGTTAATTATGTTTAGGGCAGTGGCCCTTATAGTGGGTATAGCCACCCAAAGGTAAGTGTCCCTTTGGACACTATCAGGTTCCCCCTAAAACTCCCACTAAATTCAGTATTTGGTGGGCACTCTTAGACCAAGAAATCAGATTCAAACAGGACAAAGAAGAAGACAGCCCCAAAGAAGACCACAGCAAGAGAACTGAGGACCTGCTGCATCAGAAGAGCACACCAGACCCTGAGGACCTCCAGACTTTGCAAATAGCCCAAGATTTCCCTCCTGAGTGGATGCACCACTCAAGAAAGCAGCAAGAACCAACAAGCCAGTGAAGGTCACTTCACTGACTGGCCAATATCTCCACAACCAGAAGTTGGAGCCAGATCCAACAACACACCATTGACAGCCTGGACAGGACCTACAAGAATACCAACTTTGGTGACACTGCGCCTTCTAGTGGCTGGTTCGTGCCAATACCCCAAGTACTAGTCAGTGCACGTTGGAAATGAAGAAAACCAGCTCTCCCAGAGCTGCAACTGAACAAAAGGGAAGCCCCAGTCAAGGAACTTCAGGAACACCCTAGACCTCCTGCCAGAGTGCCTATGCTGTCCTGTGAGCCGCCCTCAAATATCCTTACCTCCAGCTCCAAAGGGCTCCATTGAGCACAGCTCCTGGATCACCAACTCACCCTGCATCTGGCCACCCTGCAACAAGGAACCAGCTGTGCTCCACAGGGCCCTGACCCCTTGCAACCTCAACAGCCCAATGGAACCCCAAGGCATCACATTTAAGTCTGCAAACCATCTCCATTTCCAGGTGGCCCCTCCAAGTGGCCCTGTGCCTGTGCCAAGAGACTGTCCAGCTCCGGTCCTGCTGGAACCAGGAGCCTCCTGAGGCTCTCCAGCTGGCACAGCGTGCCCACCGACTGCTTCGAGCATCCTGCAAAAGAAGAGACTGGTAACCCAAATGTACGATTTTTAATGCATTTTTAAAAGTGACTGCATATTGATTCCTATGGTGCGTAATTACGCACAGAAAGACTAATTTAATTAAAACTGTGAAAAATCATAATTCAAAAAGTACTTAACGTATCTTGAGCATCTTGGTCTTAAAAATTATATAAAAATCTGAGGTATTTTATAAAATTGATCTTAAGTTATTCATTGTGTGTGTGTGGTGCATGAAAGCAATGTGTGGTTGCCTGCACCCCCTACACAGTGTGCCTAGTTTGTACGCTACATAGAGGGACAGCCTACTACACTACCCCTTGTCGACAACAGCACTGCTAAAACAATACATGAAGCAGCAAGCAGCACACACAAAAAGATACTGGCACACAGCCAATGTCAGCCAGGAACGACTCAAACCTAGAAAAGGAAATGCAGGACAAAGATGTAACCAAAAAAACAACAACTGGTAGGCTATCATATATTTATAGAGCAAAATATGTAAATATTTCCAAGGCCATTGGCAGTCCATTAGTCTCAGTTTTTGCAAAAAAGGCACAATATGGTTCCCCAACTTGACTCTTGACTGCCATGTAACCTCCACAGGTAGGGTCATGAAAGGGGCAGGCAGGGACCTCAGGGAGTATTGGGGGGCGGGAAGGAGGGTTTGGGCTTGGGAGGGGTGGGGTTTGGCTTTGCTTTGGGAGGGGGAACCTTCTTGGGAATGGTGGACCGCTTCTTGGTGGAGGAGCATGGATAGTGGCAAGGGAGGTAGGGGAGGCCTTGGAGATGGAAAAGATGGCCTTGGGGGTGTCAGTGTCACGGGGGGGACGAGTAGCAAAAAGGTCAAAGTTAGAAAGGAAACCTTTTTTTAAATACACAGGGATGGTCATCAGAAGGGAGTTTGGGTGTGGAGGGTCAGGGAGTGGTAGTCTGACGTTTAGGTGTGGCTTGCTTGGATGCATGTTTGTGGGAGGTGTGCTTGTCTGTGGTGGGTGTCTATTAGGTGGGTGAGTTAGGGCGTTTATGTGTCTTGGGCTGAGGGGGGTGGTGGTGCTGGTGGTGCTGGGGTATGCTGTGGTGGGTGGATTGGTGGCTGTCTGTTGGGGTGGTGACTGCAGGTATAGTAGATGTGCTGCATGTAGTGTGTCAGTAGATGTGGTGTCTGCGGTTGTGGGGTGGATGTCTGAGGATCTGCTGTGGTGATGTCTGCAGGTAGGATAGGCATGGTGGCTGGATCAGTGAATGTTTGTGTGATGTCTGCAGGTGTGGCAGGTGTTATGTCTATGATGCTGGGGGTGGTGGGAGTGTCAGGGCAAGTCGTGACTTTTGCTGTGTCTGTATGTGGATGTTGTTTGTGTGCGTGCCGGTGGTGTGTCTTGTGGTGCTTATGTTTGCGTGTGCTTTCCTTGCCTGTTGAGGTGGATGCATGCCTTTCTATGTGTGTGCTTTGGCTGGGTCGGGGAAGGAGGGATTTGGACTGGGAAGGGGAAGGAGAAGGGGGGACGATAAACAAGGGGTGACTGACTGCGTCATAATGGAGGCCAGAGCCTGAAAAGATCTCTGTAGGCTAGCCATTGTACCGTCAATGCCCTCCAGGAACGCATTGCTTTGTTGGACCTGTGTTGCCAGTCCCTGGATGGCATTCACTATGGTGGACTGTCCCACAGAGATGCTTATCAGGAGGTCAATAGCCTCCTCACTGAGGGCAGGAGGAGGAACAGGGGCCGGGGCAAAGGAATCGTCCACCCTCTTGGATGACCGGGCAAGGCCAACTGGGTAGGGAGTAACAGGGAGGGCAGTGATGGAACGGGGTGGTGGATAGAGATGGTACTGGAGTGGTCCCCGATGGGTCTGCCACCACTAGGGAGTTGCCACTGGAGGAGGACTCAGATGAAGATGTTGCAGATCTGGTCTCCCCCGTGGCACCCCCCTTGCCCTCCAGGCCACTGCACTCCTCAGTATCTGTGGTATCGTAACTGGAGGTCACATGATCAAAAGCTTCCCCTCTTGGCCCTGCCGGTGCTGATGCTGAAAATAGATAGTGAACTAGGGTCATTACATACACATGATAACATTTCTATCACAAACCAGAAAGATATCACATACCATCATGTCAATTGACCCCCAAAGGAAGTGCCAGCAAAGTACCAACATCATGAAGCAACACAATACAATGCAGGTCCCTCACGTTTACAACTATAACACACCAGCAACGCAAGGTAACAGAAACCTACAATACCAGGAACGAAGTTGACCAATCACACTGACCATACCACGACTAGGTAACTATTCCACCCAATACAGGTGCCATAATCAGAATAACATAGTAAATTAGTCGACAAGCAATGGATTCCCATTGTAAGGTAGCTTTCCAAATACACAGGCCCAATCCTTACCACACACATGCCTTACCCTGATGTCATGTACCAGTCAATAACATATGTTGCCAAGTAAAGGCAGGCAACCCTGGTACAAACAAGCCATACCTTCATCAAGTGAAAGATTCAACCACATCACTATGGACACACACCATCATATGACATATCAACATGTCACACCTGCCAAATGTTAGTCAAGGAGGTAGTGCACATGTCATACACACATGCACCAATTGTGATGTAGCAAGGAGTTACAATGGACTCAGGTCTAAAATATCTAGGATAAATGTCTCCAGAAGACAAACAATATTAGTCATGTAAGGGACAAGTAAGCTCACACCAATGTCCCACAGACAGTAGAAGTTTACTATTTTGTGTATGTATCAAATAGATTAATGTACTGTGCAGGAAGGAGGGAAACAGACCTTGCAAACACTAACATGAGTACACTAATTTGTCACAGAATGAGAAGCAACATCACTACCCACACATCAGACATGGCAAGCATGGCATCTGCCTGTGAAAGACTCCCAGATGCAAAGCATCAGTGATGCTAACATAACTGGTACACCAACCATGATGCAAGCTAAAAGTCAGGTCAAATTTACCATCCTACACACAGGCATTTATAAACTGAGTTTATCATAACCAAATAAGTTTGTCATCAAACATGAAGTTCCCAAACACCCTGGCCCCATGTGTCATATCCTTCTTCCCTACAGCAGGTACACATGATAAATTCCAACAGTGAGGCATGAATTTTACTTTCAGATCACACATGATGTTGACACAGTACTGTCTGGGCCATAGCTGTGAGTGGACAACCATTGCCTATGTATCATACCTACAAAAGTGTACCATGGACAAAATATGTGATAAGTTTCTGCTATCAGGAGATCAGCATGGCAATCATATTCTTACATCTGATACTAACGTATGTGTCCCAGTGGAAATGTAGCATATACACACTGGTATCCAACATGCATATTGTCAACTCTGATGGCACATCACACATGTCAATGTACATTCCTCACTTACCAAGGGTAATTGCCTTGCAACAGGTGTGAAGATGTTAGCTATGTATGTCGTGTGACATGTTTGATGGACACCACTGCATCACATAATGCTGTGATATTCTGAGGGAGCGTGGAGGCACTCTAGTGGACTCCCACTTTGCTGGCGGAGTTGAAGATATTTTTGGGTCTTACGGTCAAAATGGGGGTAGAAATCCACCTTGCAGTCCTACTGGATGACTCGCACGGTTTGGGTAACCCCCATCTTCGCACCATACATGAGCAGAGATCGTTTTTTGCTACTGCAGCGCATGCTGCATTTCAATGACAATTCTGCTGCATTGCCCCGGGACCATCCAGACCATGACAGGTTGTTCAAAATTCGGCTTGTTGTGGAACATTTGTCTTCCAGGTTTCCAGAGACCTATACTCCTGGAAAGAATATAGCAGTCGATGAGTCCTTGATCCTGTACAAAGGACGGCTGCTTTTCAGAAAGTACATTGCGAGCAAAAGAGCTTGCTATGGCATAAAGCTGTACATGCTGTGTGAGAGCTCTTCTGGCTATGTGTACAGCTTGAGAGTGTATACAGGGAAGGATTCTACCCTAAGCCCTGTAGGTTGCCCTCCCGCGATAGGGGTCACAGGTAAGATTGTATGAAGACTTGTCCAGCCACTTCTTAACAAAGGTTATAACCTTTATGTGGACAATTTCTATACAGGAGTAGAGCTGTTCAGTGAGCTCTGCAAAGCTGGCACTGTGGCCTGTGGTACAGTTTGTTGTAACCGCAAAGGATTCCCGCAGGAGCTTGTGTGCAAGAAGCTCCAGAAATCCCAGAGTACTGCATTGCATTCTAACAAACTGCTCGCAGTCAAGTTCTTGGATAGGTGTGATGTATGCGTGCTCACTACAATTCATGATGAGAGCACTTCCCCCGTCACGGTTTGGGGTCAGATGGCCAAAGTCCACAAGCCCATCTGTATACTTGATTACAATAAGTGCATGGGCGGAGTGGACAAGAACGGCCAGGTTCTTCAACCATACAATTAGTGTCATAAAACTCGCACTTGGTACAAGAAACTGTTTACCCACCTTATTCAGATGGCAACATATAATGCGTATGCTGTTGACCATCAGACAACCACAGGAAGACAAATCAAATCAAATCAAATCATTAACATTTATAAAGCGCGCTACTCACCCGTGCGGGTCTCAAGGCGCTAGGGGGGAAAGGGGGGGTTATCGCTGCTCGAACAGCCAAGTCTTTAGGAGTCTCCGGAAAGCGGAGTGGTCCTGGGTGGTCCTGAGGCTGGTGGGGAGGGAGTTCCAGGTCTTGGCCGCCAGGAAGGAGAAAGATCTCCCACCCGCCGTGGAGCGGCGGGTGCGAGGGACGGCAGCAAGTGCGAGGCCAGCGGAGCGGAGGGGGCGGGTGGGGACGTAGAAGCTGAGGCGTCTGTTGAGGTATTCCGGTCCCTTGTTGTGGAGGGCTTTGTGTGCGTGGGTGAGAAGACGGAAGGTGATCCTTTTGCTGACTGGGAGCCAATGCAGGTGTCTCAGGTGTGCGGAGATGTGGCTGTTGCGGGGTACGTCGAGGATGAGGCGGGCCGAGGCGTTTTGGATGCGTTGCAGGCGGTTTTGGAGTTTGGCTGTGGTCCCGGCGTAGAGGGTGTTGCCGTAGTCCAGGCGGCTCGTGACGAGGGCGTGGGTCACGGTTTTTCTGGTGTCGGCGGGGATCCAGCGGAAGATCTTACGGAGCATGCGGAGAGTGAGGAAGCAGGCGGAGGACATGGCGTTGACTTGCTTGGTCATGGTGAGAAGAGGGTCCAAGATGAAGCCGAGGTTGCGGGCGTGGTCTGCGGGGGTCGGTGCGGTGCCGAGGGCCGTGGGCCACCAGGAGTCGTCCCAGGCGGACGGGGTGTTGCCGAGGATGAGGACTTCCGTTTTTTCAGAGTTCAGCTTTAGGCGGCTGAGCCTCATCCAATCTGCGACGTCCTTCATACCCTCTTGTAGGTTGGTCTTGGCGCTGGCGGGGTCCTTGGTGAGGGAGAGTACAAGTTGGGTGTCGTCGGCGTAGGAGGTGATGATGATGTCGTGCTTGCGTACGATGTCGGCGAGGGGGCTCATGTAGACATTGAAGAGTGTCGGGCTGAGCGATGAGCCTTGAGGTACGCCGCAGATGATCTTGGTGGGTTCTGAGCGAAACGGAGGGAGGTAAACTCTTTGGGAGCGGTTAGCGAGGAAGGAGGCGATCCAGTCCAGGGCCTGGCCTTGGATCCCGGTGGAGCGTAGGCGGGTGATTAGGGTGCGGTGACAGACGGTGTCAAAGGCAGCCGAGAGGTCGAGGAGAATGAGGGCGACTGTTTCACCGTTGTCCATCAGGGTTCTGATGTCGTCTGTGACTGAGATGAGGGCGGTTTCCGTGCTGTGGTTGGTTCGGAATCCGGTTTGTGAAGGGTCGAGCAGGTTGTTGTCTTCCAGGAAGGTGGTCAGCTGTTTGTTGACGGTCTTTTCTATTACCTTGGCTGGGAAAGGTAGAAGAGAGATGGGGCGGAAGTTTTTCAGGTCGCTTGGGTCAGCCGTAGGTTTCTTTAGTAGGGCGTTGACTTCAGCGTGCTTCCAGCATTCGGGGAAGGTAGCAGAAGAAAAAGAAGAGTTGATGACGGTCTGGAGGTGCGGGGCGATGATGTCGTCGGCTTTGTTAAAGATGAAGTGCGGGCAGGGGTCCGAAGACTCATGACTTTCCTTGACTTCCAGTTGTCTGTAATTGAAAGCCTCACTGGTGTTACAGAAGCAGCAGCAGCCTCCACCTCATATGTTCTGGATGATGTGGCAAGGCTGCAGGAGCGACACTTTGCTGATTGCATTCCTAAAACACCCAAAAAGGATCGTCCATGTCGTCGCTGTAAAGTGTGCTCAAAGCATGTAAAGCAGCAGGAGAGTCGGTATTACTGTCCCCAGTGGTGTCCATCACAACCAGGCCTCTGTATTCCTACTTGCTTTACGTTGTATCATACTAAAGCAAAGTTCTGGAAAATCGACTGAGGTTGAGCTGCCATTGGGTAATCCTTTCAGTGGCAGTGCATGGATACCGAACGTCCATGGGCCACTGCTTCATTTGCCAAGGAGCCACAGAATTTTACTTCATCTACTTCATCATGGACTTCCTTATGGACTGCTTGAGAGCTAAATCCACCGTCAGAATGTGGCAGGTGTTCTGTTCAATTAACGTGCTTTATATTCCCCCTACTGCATATACTAGTGGACAGAACATATGCCACATTGTCACAGAGTACCCTTTCTTCACCAGCATGTCTGCCTTACTTTCAATGGTAGATATGCTCACTCAGTTCAAGGCAATCACTTTGTACGGCATACTTGGACACCCCCAACTTGCATCCATAAAAAAGTATAGGTTCACTTGGCAATTATACAGGATTAGTCAGGACTCTGATGAGAACAGACATGAATGGGTAAGGAAAGCTTATGTTAGGTGTACCTTCACAGGGATATTGCACAGGTAGAAGTCAGATAGTAAAGGTAGTACAGGTGTACATCATCTACACCTATGGATTCACACCCATTGGTGCCATCCCAGCACTGAAGGAGAATGACTTGTATAGGTCAGTGTTTGACCTGCTTTTCATGTTCATCCTCCATCAGAACTTAGATGTTTAGTTTGCTGTATAAGTGCATTACAGTCACTTCACTACACATAATGTTGGCTGGGACATATGCTACGTTCTCAAGGACTCTCCTGTGTGCCAAACACTACCCTTTTTCATAGCCTATAACTTTCTCTTTAGGGAACATCATGAGAAATCCCCAGCGTGTCTCCCTTAGTTTCAAAGGTAGATATGCTCACTCAGTTCGAGGAATCGCTTTGTACGGCATAATCGGACACCCCCAACTTGCGCCCACAAACTGGAAGGAGTTGGATTTAGCACAGTGAGTGCGTTAAAGGTGCATGAAAAACATGTGTCCTGAGCCTCAGTTGGCTGTCACAGGAGTCACTAGTAAAGGTTTGTTATGCATGCATTTGGTAATGTTAAGGAAGAAGGAGGCAGTTACTTCACAGGTGGTAAAATGTAGTCAAACTTATTCCGTTCTGTGGTGTGTGAATGTGATAGGCCCTTGTCTGGTAGCGGAAAGTTAATGTGATTTCAGTGATTGGTTGGATTGGGCCCGTGGCTGGTGGTATGAAAGGGTTGTTTGTTGTGCGTGAATGGCGTGTGAATGGACCATAAACAGGTTGGTGCCCGGATGCGGCTTTATGGTCCACCTTCCAAAGGCTTTGTTTCAATATTCAGATACTTTGATAAGTATTCATGCTTTGAAACCATAATTTCTGGAGGAGCTAAAACCAACCAGCATGAGTGGTGGGTTAACTTTAACAAACTAGTACCAGGGGAGTCCAAGGGTGCAGGACTTGCATAGCTCTCACCAGTTTTCCTTCACCCAGAATCCCCTTGAAATCACAAACTGTGCTTAAAAAACACATTTGCCTTGCATTTCAATGAGCAGAAGTCTAGGGATCTGCAGACAGCCACAGATGTTCTATCACTCAGAGTTCCACTACGTGTCCAGCGAAAAATTGCCTCACTTTAGTGAGTGGGCAAGTGACCACAGCAGGGAAGTACCCAAAACGGATTGTGGAGACATTAAAATTACCTACCACAAAACAGCCTAGTTTTTTAAGACAGTCACCTAAGTATTTGGTCCTGGGCTCGGCAGCCATATAGGGAAACCTACCAAATGCAGACATTTCTGAAAACTAGACACCCAAGGCATCCCACGTAAGTGTGGCGTGTTTCGATTTCACAAAGTTTTCTTACCCAGAATACCCTGCAAAAGTGAAACGTTGATTAAAACCACTATTTTTCCTTTATTTTTTATCACACAAACTACAGGAATGTGCAGGGATCCTCACAATTCCTACCACCCAGTGTTTCTCCACTTGTCCTGATAAAAACACAACCCTGCCTGTGTGTCTGCACCTAGTGCCTGCGTCAGGAATGGATCACTCCAGGGTTAACAGTAGCCCTCATGCACGGACTACCATTGACCCATGTGTGATCCATTCCTGTTGCGGGCACTAGGCCTATCCACACAAGCGAGGTACCATTTTTATCGGGAGACCTGGGGGAATGATGGGTAGGATGAAATTTGTGGCTCCTCCCAGGTTCCAGAACTTTCTGTCCCCGAAATGTGAGAAAAAAGTGTTTTTTAGCCCAATTTTGAGGTTTGCAAAGGATTCTGGATAACAGATCCTGGTGAGAGCCCCACAAGTCACCCCATCTTGGATTCCCCTAGGTGTCTAGTTTTAAAAAAGGCACAGGTTTGGTAGATTTCCCTAGGTGGTGGCTGGGCTACAGGCCAAAATCCACAGCTAGGCACTTTGTAAAAAACAGCTCTGATTTCTTTTGGAAAATGTGATGTGTCCACGTTGTGTTTTGGAGCATTTGCTGTTGCGGGCACTAGGCCTAGCCACACAAGTGAGGTACCATTTTTATCGGGAGACTTGGGGAACGCTGGGTAGGAGAAAATGTGTGGCTCCTCTCAGATTCCAGAACTTTCTGTCACCGAAATATAAGAAAAAAGTGTTTTTTTGCCACATTTTGAGGTTTGCAAAGGATTCTGGGTAGCAGAACCTGGTGAGAATCACCCAAGTCACCCCATCTTAGATTCCCCAAGGTGTCTAGTTTTAAAAAATGCACAGGTTGGGTAGGTTTCCCTAGGTGGCGGCTGAGCTACAGGCCAAAATCCACAGCTAGGCACTTTGTAAAAAACAGCTTTGATTTCTTTTGGAAAATGTGATGTGTCCACGTTGTGTTTTGGGGTGTTTCCTGTCGCGGGCACTAGGCCTACCCACACAAGTGAGGTACCATTTTTATCGGGAGACTTGGGGAAATGCTGGGTAGGAGGAAATGTGTGGCTCCTCTCAGATTCAAGCACTTTCTGTCACCGAAATGTAAGAAAAAATTGTTCTTTTGCCAAATTTTGAGGTTTGCAAAGGATTCTGGGTAACAGAACTTGGTGAGAGCCCCACAAGTCACCCCATCTTGGATTCCCCTAGGTGTCTAGCTTTAAAAAATGCACAGGTTTGGTAGGTTTCCCTAGGTGGCGGCTGAGCTACAAGCCAAAATCCACAGCTAGGCACTTTTTAAAAAACAGCTCTGATTTCTTTTAGAAAATGTGATGTGTCCATGTTGTGTTTTGGGGCATTTCCTGTCGCGGGCACTAGGCCTACCCACACAAGTGAGGTACCATTTTTATCGGGAGACTTGCTGGAATGCTGGGTAGGAGGAAATGTGTGGCTCCTCTCAGATTCCAGAACTTTCTGTCACCGAAATGTGAGAACAAATAGTTTTTTTGCCAAATTTTGAGGTTTGCAAAGGATTCTGGGTAACAGAACCTGGTGAGAGCCCCACAAGTCACCCCATCTTGGATTCTCCTAGATGTCTAGTTTTAAAAAATGCACAGATTTGGTAGGTTTCCCCTTTGTAAAAAATAGCTCTGATTTCTTTGGGAAAATGTGATGTGTCCACGTTGTGTTTTGGGGCATTTCCTGTCGTGGGCACTAGGCCTACCCACACAAGTGAGGTACCATTTTTATCGGGAGACTTTGGGGAACAAAGAATAGCAAAACAAGTGTTATTGCCCCTTGTCTTTCTCTCCATTTCTTCCTTCCAAATCTATAACAGTGTGTAAAAAAAGACATCTATTTGAGAAATGCCCCGTAATTCACATGCTAGTATGGGCACCCCGGAATTCAGAGATGTGCAAATAACTACTGCTTCTCAACACCTTATCTTGTGCCCATTTCGGAAATACAAAGGTTTTATTGATACCTATTTTTCACTCTTTATATTCCATCAAATTAATTGCTGTATACCTGGTATAGAATGAAAACCTATTGCAAGCTGCAGCTCCTTTATTGGATCTGGATACCTAGGGTTCTTGGTGAACCTACAAGCCCTATATATCCCTGCAACCAGAATAGTCCAGCGGACGTAACGGTATATTGCTTTCAAAAATCTGACATGGCAGGAAAAAGTTACAGAGTAAACGATGAAGAAAAATAGCTGTTGTTTTCAGCTCAATTTCAATATTTTTTTATTTCCGCTGTTATTTTCTATAGGAAAACCTTCTAGGATCTACACAAATGAACCCTTGCTGAATTCAGAATTTTGTTTATTTTTCACAAATATTTAGCTTTCCGGGATCCAGCATTGGTTTCCCACCTATTTCTGTCACTAACTGGAAGGAGGCTGAAAGCACAAAAAATAGTAAAAATGGGGTATGTCTCAGAAAAATGCGAAAATTGTGTTGAAAATGTGGTTTTCTGATTGAAATCTGCCGTTTCCTGAAAGTTCGGAAGCTGGTGATTTTAGCACTGCAAACCCTTTGTTGATGTCATTTTCAGGGAAAAACCCACAAGCCTTCTTCGGCATCCCTTCTTCCCAATTTCTTTGAAAAAAACTAATTGTTTGCTCTATTTTGGATAATTTCTTGGTCTCCTCCAGGGGAAACCACAACCACTGGGTACCTTTAGAATCCCTAGGATGTTGGAAAAAAAGGATGCAAATGTGGCATGTATAGCTTATGTGGACAAAATGTTATGAAGGCCTAAGCGCTAACTACCCCAATTCCCAAAAAAGGGCTCAGCACTGGGGGGGGGGAGAGGGGAGGCCCAGCAGCTAAGAGGTTTAGGACACATTCTGACATATTGCATATATGCCTAGGCTAACTAAATCAAAGTTGCAAAAACATATGTGCACATGGAGCTCTTACCTGCTCCTCTGGTTCACCATAGAACTGTCCATACAGGGGTAGGACCTCCGCCACAAGCTTCTCCAGCTCTTCTGATGAGAAGGCAGGGGCCCTATGACCTCTTTGATGTGGCATGATTGCTCCCAGAGGCAGTACACAGCAGCTCAGATTGTGGAGGTCGTGTTGGCAGAAGTGTCAGGAGTCAAGTGAGAGATTAATCAACAGTACCCAGAGAGTGCCCGGCTGGTTGGTACATTAGATTTGCCAATGTGATGATGCCCTGGACTGATGTGTGCACACATGGAGGGAACTCTGCCTACCCAAACTGTCTCTGGTTATTGACACCAGTGAGGAACCCAACCACGCCACAGGAAGTCTGCTTCAACGAAGCAAGATTCCACAGCATCAATAAGTCTGGTGGAGCCCTCCTTTACTCACCCGCTAAAGTGTGTCAGATCATTGTGGCCTGCTGCATGCTCCACAACCTTATCCTGAGGTGACAGATCCCATACATCCCAGATGAGGGGACGGTAGCAGTTCTACCAGGTGACAATGCAGAAATGCCAAGTGAGGATGACAGTGATGAGGATGAAGATTGAGACATGTGGGTAGATCTCATCAATCAGTAATTCACCTAAGTGTAAGTATGTGATGGTCTGTAATTTAATTAACTCCGTGGGGTAGTGTGTGGGTCAGGATTGGTAGATAATGGTCTCTGTGTGACTATCAGACAGGTCATTTGATACTTTGCGGTATACAGCTCAGGTTTTCAGGCAAGTTAAGACTTGGAGTTATGACTCTCATGAGGATCTTCTTCGTCTGGAGCAGTCAAAATGCACAATCTGAGAAACAACAATATTTGGAACAGATTTTTCTTGCTCATGTAAGCCTTTACTTGCCTAAACTCCTTGTTTACCACTTTTCCTTCCAGGTCTTTTCACAGTGCCATCCTCATGTGAACATTTCTGAGTTGTGTCAATGGCAGGTAACTTTAGCTGGTCTGACATGTGAGGTGGACATGGATTGATCCAGGTAATGTGCTACATATTTGTGGGGTGTATAAGTTCCATGCCCAGGCTGTCAAGACAGTGGGATGGCAGAGATCTGTGCTACACAATGGACCGGTTTGCCAAGGTATGTGGGTCCAATGGTGTGTGTGTGGTCATGCGTCTTTGACACATGTTATCCTGTGCAATCCATTCACTCAAGCTTTACATTTTATTGACAATGATCCTGTTTGACTCGTATGTAGCTGTCATTGTGTTCCCTCATTGCAGGCCACTGTGCATGTGTCAAAACTGACATAAGTGATGAGCATGCCTACAGATGCCTGACCATTGTAAGTGGAACTTTCTCTGACTAGAGACTGTTGTACAGCCCTCTGTCTGTTTTTTGGGGTATGTTGATTTGGTGGGCATGGTTTAGGTATGTGATAAGGGTTCAGCTGATGCCAATTTCTACCAATTTGTTTGGCTATGGGGAGAGACACAGTCTGACATGTTCCTTACTTCAGTGGTCAGTGGGATGTTACATACTGACACCTAGGCAGAAGCTATACATGTTTTGACCTACTTGACCATGACTTTCCTGACATTTGGTCAGCCTATGTGCTGCACAGGGTAATAATCATAGATTGATGATTGTCTACTTGTGTCATTTTGTTGGTAGTGAACCTTGCATGACACTACCTGTGAGATGTTCCTCCTCACGTTTCCTTCCTATGAGTTCATCGTGACCATGAAATATATTTCTGATTAAACTACTCACATAGATGAAAAATGGCTATCAAACATAGATTGCTTATTAGTTGTGTTTTTTGTCATGTGCACAGGAGAATATGATGTATGTGAAAAAAGAAATAATGTTCAAATAGTGAGGGGATCAGTCATGGTGGTTGTTATCAATTGAATAGCTGCCACAACATTTTAAGTCAAAAGTCCAGTGTCCTACGATCCTGGGAAATTGGAAAGTGGTTGTAGAAAAGTCAACAGGATGCATTAGAGGCACAAATAAGGAAATCTATCAGTTGGGGCTACTTCCTGGCAGTGGTTGTTGTCTTGCCATCTGCATCTCCTGGTTATTTGGGTAGACATCCATGCTTGCGGGGGCTCCTTCAGCTACAGAGGCAGCGAGGGCTGAGGCATGTCCTCCCCCTGGCAGGGTCTCCATTCCACTGTCTGCCACAGATGTTGAAGGGGCTGGTATGACTTGGCCAATGGAAGGGGTCTGGTGTTGTTGATGTTGCCTGCTCGGGGTGGTGTTGATGTGGGCATTGAGGGCCTCCCACTGTTGCATGGCGTCTTGGTGGTTTTCCCTCTGCAGCCGCTTGTACTCCCCCATCATGGCAAGTACCTAGCCCATCACGCCTTGGGATTGTTGGTAGGCTCCCACGACTTAGGAGATGGTATCCTGGCCAGAAGTATTCCTAGCGGCCTGATGCCGCTGGCCCACACCATCCCTCCCATGCACCCTACCACCACATGCCTGCACTCTTGGCACAGTTTACCCACTGCCACTGGTGCCAGGACCCTCATTGTCAGGGATTTTGAGTTGTGACTCCAGTACCTGAATTGGAGGGCACATGATGGTTGTTACTGTCTTTGGAATATAGGACTGGGGCAACTGGTTGCCTGGGATGTAGATGCAACATGTCTGGGAAGAGTTGATGTAGGCAGGGTGAGGCTGACAGTTGTTGTCTGAACAGGTTGCCCAGATGGGCCAGAGCCGTCCTCAATGTGCTCCCATCGAGGAGTGCTCTCCCCACTGAGGGCTTCATCCAGGGGGGAAATGGCTGTCTCAGGAGTGCTTTCCATGGTCCTAGTGGCAGGTAGACCTGTTGAAGATGGGAAACAGACAGTTACAGGTTGTTATGCGACATGTAGCACCAAATTTGACAGGTAGATATGCTTTGGGCCATGTACAGATTGGCTTTGCTTGAGCCACTTATATGACAGTGACACCTGCTTTCAGTTATGAAGACATGACATTTGGGGTACAGACAATTCCTTTTTAAGCCATCTTGCTAAAGGATGTCAGAGTATGTTGGAACTTGGATGTTTGTTCATTGACTCATATCTTGGCACCAGTGTAGCAGTATATGTTTCATCAGTTTTGGAGCAACCATTCTACCTGGTCATGTGTGACAGGTTATACTGAGTACAGCCCAGTGCATATATGTGAGATCCCCCAAGGTGAGTAGAGTCCACAAAGGTGATGGGAGGTATGAGGGATAGAGTAGCAGAGGACATAGTTGCAGCTGTGCGTGGGGTATGTCAGTGGCAGCTGTCCTTGGCATTCCTGTCAAACGCTGTCCTATGGCAACTGCCTAGACTGTTGTTATCCCCCTAGGTGAGTACAATTCTATAGGTGATGAGAGGTAGAAGGGACAGTTTAGTAGAGGACAGAGTTATAGCTCTGTGTTAGCGTTATTGTACTAGCAGTTGTCCATAGCATTGCTGTCATTCCCACAAACTGTACAATTTTGGGAATTTAGGTGAGTATACTCCATTCTTCAGTTTACATGCAAGGCTTATTTCAAAATATGGTACACTGTTCTGGTTTTCTTAATGGGAGTTGTAGTGCTGTCAGTCCCTGTACTACACACGCCCCCAGGTGAGTTAACTTCACATGTAAGATGCCAGACAGGGGTATGTGGCAGTTGGACACGGGTGGTGAGTGGGTTGGCTGTTAAAGTGCCAAATGGTGATCAGTAAGCATGCTTGACAAAACATTTTGGTGGCTTTATTGGTGTAGTGACCTACCTGACTAAAATCCCCTGGGTATTCCTGCCACACCCTCAGTATGCAGAATGGCCAAGACCTTCTCCTCCCATGCTGTGAACTATGGGGTGGAGTTGGGAGACCACAGCCAGTCTTGTGGACCACCAGCTCGTGCATGGCTGACATGGAACACACTTTCATCCTGAGGTCGTTCATTTTCATTTTCCTCTCAATTGTGGTCTCCTGGACTTGGGCTCCAAATAAGTGTGGCTCTACTGTGATAATTTCATCTACCATGACTCTTAACTCGTCTGTGAAACGGGGATGTTTTTGTGGTGACATGGTGGTGGTGGACAACACTAAAAAAGGATTATGGGGTGTAGGTGCTGTGTGGTGAGGGGGTGATGGTTAGGAAATGATGGGTATAGGTGCTATTTTGTATAGTGGGTGTGTTGTGCGGGATAGTTGTTATGTGAAAGTTGGAGGGGGGCCTAATCTATGTTACTGTGTCCCTGACTTTGGGCTCTGGCTTCTATGTGTGGCATTGTAGATGCAAAGGATTGTGGTGTGTGAAAGGGTGTATTTTATAGTGCAGTTTGTAGGTGTGCCAGGTGTGTGGGTGTGTGTCAGCTGTGTGGATTTTGAAGCCATACAATGTGTTGTTGTGTATTACTGTGGTGACCACCGTGGTTCCTGCCACCATTGGATGACTGCCATGGAAGAACCACCATGGTGATTTGTGAGACCTAATAAGTTTGGTGGTTGGTTGATGGGCTGGCGGCGCTAGTGGTTGGACTGCCTATTTCCCAACCTCCAAAAACCTGGCAGTGTCATTTTCCGGCCTGTGTTTTGGAGGTCCTGACTGTTGAACTCGTAACACAGAGGTATGTGAGACTACCAACATGGTGTTCTTTTGGTGGCCACCACAATGGCGGTCTGGCAGTCTGTCCGCCAAACTCGTAATGACCCCCTATGTGCCCTAAAGGATTATTTTGAAGACACCTTTGGTTGGCAGACTGAATTGCTCTGGACACATATGCCAACCCAAATTCTAAGTACCATGGTGGATTGTCTGTTACAGCATCTTGGCACAGGAAGCCAAAACAAACAATGCAGTGGTGCAGTGGAAGGATGGAACAATAACTTCCAATCCATATTAGGCAGAAGACAGTCTATACATTTATAGATGTATTGCAAAAAGAGCAAAGCTACCAACAAGTACAAATGGGGCATTCTGTAAATTCAAAGTCTTCATAAACAGAAAAGAAGTAGAATACTTAGCAATAATAGCCGAAAGCATATTATGAAATTAACAGTAACCTACAAAACAACCAAAATAGATGATACGAAATTTTTAACCATGAGGTTAAACAATTTTTGATAGAAATAATAAACATAAAATGTTATTATATCACTCAAAACATTAAATAAAACTCCAATCGTAAATAAGACTCACGTAACAAAGTAATACATAAATAATTCACACGAGAACTCTAAAATTCACCTACCAAAAAGCTCAAAGAACAAACTAAATCTGTCACATACAATAATTCCAACACATAAGCCCTCATTTCTGCCGCCCGCCAACGCCATACCGCGATCAGGCCGCCTGTGGCGCCTGAACACCGCCGGCCATATTTGGCTTCCCCGCCAGCCCTGCAGGTAACTGGGCCTTAACATTGTAGCCGGCTCCTAAAGGAGCCAGCGGCAATGTGGCAGTGCAGCGGGTGCAGCAGCACCCATCACGCATTCCACTGCACATAATTTGGGCTGTGGAATGCACGATGGGGCCGTGGATGGGGGTCCCCGCACTTCCCATGCCAAATGCAGGGCAGGGGCCCCCCGAGTCCCCTAATCCGCCAGCCACACCGCCATGGACAGGCTGGCAGATGGGGACTTGTAATCCCAAGCAGCACTGCCCTGGCGGATTACAACTGCCTAGACCACCAGGCTGCAGTCTGGGGGCAGCAGGGCGGTAAAATA